>NC_091499.1:5680829-8366662 GCF_947461875.1 Haliaeetus albicilla
ATGATCTTCTTCAACAAAGAGTCAGTCATCGCCTCTGTGCTGATGACTCACAGCTCTGCTCCAGACCTACTTTCTCCTATCCAGGACCTATTGCTGTCATCTCTTCTTGCCCAGTTGTCTCTAACTGAAATTTGAGTTTAATTCATTTTTTTCCCATTCAATTGCTGTTGGGTACCTCCTCCCCTGATGTATACAGAAGCTTTATCTCTATAAACTAGCATGTTGGCTAATGGCCTTAGTGGTGTCTTTGACTCAGTCTTCTCCATAGCAACTCATTGCCAGACCATGACAAGTCTTGCAGGTCACCTCTCTACGTGATCTCCAAGAGACCTCTCTCTCCCTTTCATCCACTGACGTAAATCCCTTGTTTGCATCCTCACTGTCTTGCATTGTGATTACTGCAAAATCACTTTCTCTTGGCTTGACAGGTGCAGTTCTGCCTTTACAATATCCATGTAAAGTAAGGATGATACAATGATCTGTCCAGCCAGTCTATTTGGCAGTCTTACCCCATGTCCATGAATCACTCCACTGTCTCCTGTGTCTCTATTAAACTTGTCTTCACTTTAAAATCTGTTTCTTAAACAGTCTGAACGCAGTTCATCAAACTTGTGGCTAATGCGCAGTAGTTGAGTTCCTTGATTAATATATACTAAGACAAATTATATGAAAAATATATCATTTTCTCATCAGTTCAAAGTTTTCACTTATGAGTCATAGGTTACCTCTTTGCATTAAAGGCTATCATCTGATAACAAAATAGGTGTAAAACTGAAGGAAACAACCTTTAATTTCAAGGACAAAAAAAAAAAAAATAAAGAAAAATGTTTGGGTAAAACGGTACCGAAATCGTAGAATCACAGAAACGTAAGCTGGAAGAAACTTCTGGAGGTCATCCAGTCAAAGGTCCCACTCAAAGCACAGGTATCTCCAACACTAGAGCATGTCAGCCATGCATTCGTCTAGCCAGGTCTTGGAAATATTCAGGGGGGCAGGTTTCAAGCCTGAAACTTCAAAGCCACAATTTGAGGTCACTGTTCCTTATTATGGCATCTGGCACCGCCAAGAAGGGTTTGGCTTCATGGTCTTTACAACTTCCCCTCAAGTAGCTGCAGGCTGCTATTAGATCGCCCGTTAGCCTCCTTTCTGCAAGAGTGAGCAAGCCCAACACCCTCAACCTCTTTCTGCAGGTGTCTTGCTGTAGCTTGACCACCTTGGTTGCTCTCTGCTGGATCTTCCTTGGTTCCCCCACATCTGTTTTGACCTGGGATCCCAAAAGTGGATGCCATATTCCAGACGCAGCCTCAGCAGTGTCAAATAAAGGGGGATAGCAAGTTCCCCGTGATGTCTGCACTCCTTGTCACGTAGCCCAGTGTCCAGCCCTCTGCAGTGGCAGCGGGCTCTTGGCTCGTATTCACCCTGGCATTCACTGTAACCTCCAGGTCCTTTTTAGCAGAGCTTAAGCGTGAGGACGCTATGCTATTGCTTCATGCCAGCAATTTGCCATCTGTGGCAAACTGTATGATCAGTGTCATCTCGTCTCTTCATTTATTATGGCATATTGGGTTTTTTGGTTTGGTTGCTTCAATTGTCTCTGAGTTTCTTTGTAATGTGAAGCAAGGAAAAATGTTACAAGACCATTCCCCAGTATGTTGATCATAGTGTTCTTTGTTCCTTCTTTTCTTTTTTGGGTAATTGCTCTGATTTTTTTTCCTGTTTTCAAAATAACATTTTCATTAAAAAAAAAAACCAAATTAAAAAATGGCCCTTCAAACTTTATCTTTTTTTCCAAACCTACAAAACCAGCCCTTACTTAGTAATCCAGTTTTGTTCCATTGATTTAATTTAAAAAGGAATAGAAAATGATTGTTAGATTTTCTTATAGTCTAGCTGTAACATTGAGATCTGTTTTACTTATTTAATATTTGTTAAATATGTGCTGTTGATGTTGGAAGAGCACAGTACATGTGTAACAAGTTAATACTCAACAGTAATTTCTTTTAGTCACCTGGCCAACTGTGCAGGAATGGGTTTGACCCTACTGGGATGATGGGAATGTCATGCCCTTTCAATGTTGTAAGCCTTGGTAGGCATGGTAAGGATGTCAGAGTGTTCCTGTCACCCCGCTTGCCTTGGATGTTCAGCAGTTTGAAGTTCATACCTGTAAGGGATTAGCACAATAGCGATAGTGCTGAGCTGTGATAATATAAATACAAGTAGACATTGATATTAACATAGTGGCACCACAGTGCCTTTGTACAAATTCTTTCTATTTATTTCCTTACCCCCAGAATCTCTGCATAGCTAAACCACAATTGTCTGTGCTTCTGTGGCAGGGGATGTGTCAAAACCCCACTGTTTGGCAGACTGAATTCAAGGAAGCGCAGGAAAAGCAGATCCCCAGCCATCCCTGTCTATCCTGCAAGTGGATCTGCAAGAATATTTCAAAAAATACATAATTAATCTAAAGTGTGAGAGGATTAGAAACAAAGTAGAACAAGTAGAACTTGCATTTTACATGTGTTTTATTACATTAGCTTTTTTTCGTATCTGTGGACTTACTGTGGATAACTTATTTTCTCACACTTGCTTATTTATTCAAATTAGTTTGCACTTTTGCAACTGGTTTTTAACTCTTTGGATCTATTCAAACCATTTGGGGGAAGCATTCCTACAGATCTGTGCTGAATCACTGTGTGGCTGATCAGATGGGACAGGCATGATGTTACTCGCCCAATTTAACAGCGGCACCACGCAAGCCTTTCTGCCACTCATGTTTCACTTGCATACACAAAACCTACTCTAGGTGCTGCTCAGCCAGTCACTGTCACCCAATATTTAAATGATTGTAGTGAACATCAAAGGAAACAAACTTGACTGAGGTTAATACTCCTAAAAAGCTTACAGCTTCTTTGTAGTATGTACCATTTTCTTTCTGTTCTTTGAATGTAAGCCACCTCTAGGGATCAGAGCTAGTGCCAAATAACTATTTTGGCTTTAAAATTACTTCCAATTATGTGGGCTGGAATACCTCCCTAAAAGTCTCCAAACAGCATATGTAATCACTACTTCATATTTCAATGTAATTTGAAATACCTTGGATATTAAAATGGAGTTCATAAGGGCATTTGTGATTGCCCTCAGTCACAGCACCAAAGATTGTTTTTGTGGATCTGAAAAGTTCTGCTTGCTGTAGGCATTCTGCTGCTGTCACTTCCACATATTCTTTGTGAGCTAAAGCACTAGAAAAAACTGATACTGCACATTAATTTTCTGGTTTTGCTTTGCACATCCCATATTCCGACAGTAATTCATCATGTCATATATTTATTTATTTAAAAAAAAAATTGCTAATGTTCCTGCTTTATGAGGGTCTTGAATTTTTAATAGCGTTTCCTCCTATTTTTGAGGCAGTGTGCCTTCTCTCTTCTTGTAGACCCATGTTTTTTAAATTCTATTCTGGAGTCTCAAACTTACTGAAGTGATTTCTGCAAACTGTTGGCTAGTATTAGGCATAAACAGACATTGCCTTTGTTTTGATTTGTGCTTTACAAAGCAAACTAATGCAATTAGTAATGTGGCAGGAGATTTAAAAAATGCTTACTGCTTACATATGCATTTAAAACTTTGTCTGAAATTTGACATTTTTAATAAACCTATTCACTGTAGCTGTTGCCAAGGAGAAAAAGATCTGATGTTATTTATCACAACTTTTAATTTTTTGGTTGACTCTTTTTTTCAAGTATATCTAATTCTTGTCCATCCATACAATTTCAATAACAAAACCCACTGAATATTAGCCATCCTAAATCTAAAATGTTACATTCTGCATAGTGAAAAAACCTTCACTGTGTTGGTTGGAGATCAGCCTATTTGGTGGATGTTATTTTTTCAAGGTAGGAATGCTATTGAAGAAACACAGAGAGTACTGTAGGCTGGCTCATCAAGAAGCGCTCATGTTGCTTCTTGAAGAGATGTTGCCAACGGCTCAACAAAGGTCGGAAGAGAAGAAAAAGTCTTCATCTCCGCCAAGGCTGAACCAACACTGCTTGGGGGTCCTAGAAAGCAGAGGGGGACAGAGAAAAAAACCCAAGACTTGTCCTCACGTCCTCCCAAGGTGTCGGTGACCATTTTCCTACCAATCCTTGGGTTACGTTCTTGTGAATAGCAGAGGAGACCATAGGCAGGATGGCTGGAGATGCTCCTGGGCTCAGGTTTACCTCTGCCGTGGCTGAGGGGTGGCTCTGCTCTTCATCTGTTGGTCGTGGATACGCAATTAGTGGAACCAGCCTACAGCAGAATTTTGTAAAAATTGGGAAGGGAAGAGGAACCCTGCAGAGATTTGTATCTTTGAACATGGCCAGGGAAGGAAGCGGGCAAGGGCACAGGCTTGAGCGGGGTCTGAAAAATGTTTGTGGTGAAATCTCAGTTCGGTGCTTAACTTTGTGCATTTGCAAAGTGGAGGTTGCATTAGACATGTTTCTGCATCCAGGCAGAGTAGTACTGAATTTTGGCATGCCTCTTAAGTTATTCTCAGTCTATAATGTCCCAGTGAGGTATTCTGCATGTTATTTAATTGACTTACCTACGTAAGGGTGCCTTCAGGTGCATCAGATGGTGACCTGTGACTTTTTACCAGTAGGTAAAAAGTAACCGTTACTCCCTAGTCAGTAAAAGCTGAATTTGGATGTTGCTTCCTTGCTGAACATCTTCCAGAAAATGTGGTGTTTGTACAGCTTTTTGAAAAAAAGGGAAAAAAAACGATGTTTCCTTTTTGTTTTTAGGAGTCTGTTGGTTGTTTCCTGTTTGTGGCTTTTGAGGCCTAACTAGACCAGTTACAGTTGGTGAGAGGATGTAAATGCACTTAATCATACAGAGCCCATATATTTCTGCAGCACTGCAGCAGGAGCTGAGGAGTGGAAAATGGAAAATACTAGAAAATAAGGCTCCAGTGTGGCCTGTCTCTTTGGGTAATGAAAGTATTCATTCATACATCTTCTCCTTTGCTGTGATTTCTTCTTTTTCTGACACAGAAGTTATTAAGTATTTGAAACAGCTGTTGCCTCCCAGTCTGATGAAGATTTAACAGATCAATTCAGTTGTTCATCTTGTGAGATGTCAAAAAGAATATTTGACCTTCTCCCAATGTATGTTAACTGCCAGGTTGTTGGTTTGCATCTGGCCAGGGGGTATATTCCCTCCAAACATACTCTGTCTGGTTGTATGTTACACCCTGCAAGAAATGAATCGTCCTTTTCCAGGGACAGGCAGGTGCCTCTTCTGAAAATGCCACTTATTGCAGCTGGAAAGGAAGGCCAAAAGCAGATCTTAACTTTTTGTAAGCACAGTATCCTTCCAGGTCAGGCTGGTTTCAGACACAGCCTAATGATGCCTGTGTTGTATGTGTGCAGTGTGTAACTAGGGGACTTCATTTTTCAGACCTGATAATGGCCACTCAGTTCATATTAACATGATTTGTGGAGGTTTCTTCCCAAGGTTTGAGTTTGGTTTTTTTCTCACAAAATTAATATGTTTTGTCAGCAGTCAAAAGCACAATTGTTAAGATTTTACAATATTTGGATTTATTTTGAAATCAGCATATAGATTTATACTATTCTCATGGTCTTCCCTACTTTTTCTTTCCTCTCCATTTTCTTTTGTTCTGTCCAACTCTCACAACCTTTTGCAAAGTGGGCAGATATCTGAGGAAAGCAGTTACAGAAGAAAAGCCCTTCTATTTTCTTTTGCAGGTTTTAATTTAGAATGGCTAATTCAGCACATTAGGGATGCTACTGTTTTAGTTGCCAATGAGGAATTAGCAAGTAATTATGGTAAGAGTTTGCCTTGTTTCAGAGACCAAGACAGATAATGATAGCTCTCAGAGAAGATGAAGATAATAGATAATACTGCAATAATAGACTTCTTCCTTTCAGAGTTTGCCCAATTTAAAAATAATTGCTTTTGCGTTGGACTAAAAAGGTAAGTAAAAGGTACCTGCGAAGGAAGTGAGAAGTGGAAGTGACTACGTCATTGTAGTAAATTGGTATCATCCTTATTTCTTTAGAAGCTCTAGACTTGGGTCTATGTGAAGGAAAACCATCTTTCACATACAAAGAAACAGCAGAACAACTTAGATGTCAGGCAAAAAAAGAATAGTGTTGTGTTATTTTTGAATCCTTAGGTTCTTGTGATCCAGGCCCTCAGGAAAGTCTGCCCCTAAAGAGAAAACGAAATGAACCATCACGATTATCTCTGTGTGCCCCATATGTTTACTTCTATGTGGGTATTTAAAATATCCTTCTGTCCATCTGTGACTTATGACCATTTTGGGGGAGCAGAATGTAAGGTCCCTAGTAAAAAATTTTCTGTCTTTTAGAAACTCCAAAGCAAACACATTTAATGTAGCTATTAAGTTTGATCGGCTGTGAAATGTTATATATTATGGGAACCTGCATATTGCATACAATAGCATTTTAACATCTGCCTAGTTGCTCTTTTTTTGCTTTTTGAACTTGTTATCTCCGTGTACCAGCATGAAAGATAGAGATCAGGAAGAGACCAGCTCTGGCAAATTTGAGGCCAGTTCTAATTCTGTACATCTGCAATCACTTCTTTTCCTAGCTGGACGTACAATTACCCAGTGTAATCCCTGGCATCTCAGTCCTCGTTAAAAATCAGCTTTGCCACTAGAAAACTATAAAAAAGTTCAGAGAAATAGAAATTATTCATCTAAACCCTAGGTTACCAATCCTATCCACTGCTGCTAGAATGATTATATCTGCAAGTAACATGAGGATTTTAACTGCAAAACTTCAGGTTTTAAAACTCAAGTATTTTTGCCTCCTTTAGATGCAAATCTACAAGAACAATGAGTCCTGCTAGCTTAAATAATTTTATATATTCAACAAATTTGTGTACTTTCCTACAAAGAAGTCACATGCAGTTGTTATGCTCATTTTTTTCCAAGATACCCTATCATTAACTTTTTCAGTTTGTTTCTGATTTCCAAATTTCCCTATTTTTCATGCCACTTACCACTGCCGCTTATTTTCACTGTGTTCTGACCTCCTAGTTTCTCCAAAATAGCCAACAGTGTAACTGAAATGTCATTAGTGTTTGAACTTGCTTACTCTACCTTTGAAGTGGATCAAGCCAAAAGCATTCTAGCAAGCTTGAACATTATTATTTGAACTGCTCCATCATTGCATTGCAGGTAGCTTATTGGTTCTATTTCTCATCCTTCGTGTTTTCTCTATTCTGTAGATCTTTTTAAGTATGATTACTTTTTCTTAATCTTTATAACTAGCTCCTGTCCATAGCATCATTAAAAATTACTACCTAGACATGAACGTATTTTCCTGAAGTTATGTATCTGGTAGATGTATCTGTTAGATATATCTGTTCTGTTCATCTTTGGATGAGGTTGTAAAATAGCAGGGGTGGACCTTTCATATTCTAGTACATCTTGTATCCAGACTTCCCCAACAGCCCACCATAATTCTTACAGAAGACCTACATTCCTCAAATGGCAAGAGACAGGACGTCCCAGGTCACTTCAACCTGTTACATGGTCTCCAATAACCTGCTTTCTAGTGTGCAGAGAAGCACTTGAAGATAAGAGACAAAAAGCTGTAACAGAAGAAGTCACCAAAGACCCAGACAATAATGGCAGCTATAAACATGTCAGCCTGATGGCGAATCGCTGATGAGGTAAAGGCTAACGGTAATGTCCAAATACAAAGACTCCCAAACAGAAGTAGTAGAAATGTAGTCAACTACAAAGGACATCCAAATCTAGAAAGATAAAGCTCCTTGGATACAGAAACAAAATGAAGCCCAAGCTCCTGGGGTCAAACAGAATCATTAATTTTCTAATTACACCATAAACTGTCATAGCCCTTTCAGTTCTCTCTTTTCAGCTCACATCGTACTTTGTTCACAATATCCCACATGATTTTGCCATAGTTACTAATGTACTTTTAGCATTATTGATAAATAACCACTGCTGCCTCCTCATGTTATGGTTTCAGACTTTAGTCTCATAAAACCTTAGCATGTCTTATTAGAACAAATAATGTTTAAAGATTGACAAATTTTGTCTTTGAAGTTACTGGAAAAATACATTTTCTACTACCTCTTTGCTCGTACAAAATTTGTACAAATTCAGAGGTTTTTGAGGCATTTAATCCTTATTCTATCCACATAGCCCTTCTTTCCACTTTTAGTTAATAGAAGATTTCTATGTTGATTTACAGACATTCAGAAGTTTTATAATGTCTGGGTATGAGAATGCTCTTTATCTGACACTGAGTTCTTCTATTATGTATTAAAATATTCCTGCAATACGGAACCAGACCAAAAGAATGTTTGTGTTTCTTGCCTACAGCATGTATTACTGGATTTAAGAGACTCAGGGAAAGTTAGGAAACCGCATTAGAAATGGGTGTACACTGAAATAGAATAGTAGGTTCATAAAGGAAATTAGGAGAACCTATAGCTGAGACTTGCCAAGTAATCTCTGCTTCTTTATAGAGGGTATAGGTTGATAAAGCTGAAGTTTTCCATGTAAAAGTCTTCATTTATATTATAAAGAAACCAAATAAATTTTAAAAATTTACATCAGGGTTTCACATATTTGTATGGATCTTGAATAATCTCGGCAAGGATTACCTTCACCTCCCCAATGATTTTTAGGTATCGCTGGAGGAGAGGAAAAGAGGACTTGTGGTTTTATTTTCTGTTCTTGTTAATTCTATTCTTATCTTCTAATATATTACCATATAAGATAGTGAAGTCCATTCCAGTAGCATTTTTTATGCTATAATGTTTACTTCTACTTTGTTTTTTTTATACAGTCTCCAAGCTAACATAGCCATTCTAGCAGACTATATTTTGCCCTATGTTAGGAAATATCTAATATAATTGATGTTTAGGTACCATACTGCTCAGCAGAAATGTCTGAGAATAACTCCAAAGTGCATTTTTTAAATTGTCTCCATTCTTTGCATAATCAAATCTGACAATCGTATGCCCAGGAAATGTTCTTTCAAATGAATGACAAGACAAGATGTATGAATGAAATGTTTGCCCATTCTGGATAAATTCATTTTAATGGGACATTTTTGTTAAGATAGGGATATGTGAAAGAACTCCTTATACTAATTTATGGAGCCTGAGGAAAATTTACCTCTCTGTTTAGTCTATAGCAATTGCCTTCTTGAATGATAATTTAGCAAGTATTTCATAGTTTAACAAGAGTGTAGTTGTCACTGTTACTTGATGGGTCATGTAAAAGTGTTATTGGTGCCATATTTGTTGTACTTTGCTTCCTATATTCTCATTTGCTCAGATTAAAAAAGAGGTGAATTAAAGTTTTGTCTCTTGCCTAGCACTTCCAGTTTTTTTCTCTTACTTTTCTTTATATCTGTTGATGGGTATGTTGTAGTTCATCTTTTACTGCTGAGATAGGTCACTGTATTAGTTTTGAATATTTGATCTTCGTGAAGGATTTTATTTTTTATATACAGAAAAGAAAACTAGTAGACCAGTTAAAATCTCAAAGGAGTACTCACAGTTTGACAAGTAAGGATTGAAGACAGCTGGAAGTATAACATCTAATTAAATAATCTAATTAAATAATAATAAATTAATTTTGGTGCTCGGGCAAATTAAATATGAGATGTATAAGACTGGAGCTTATGCTTGGGGTGTTCTGTCAGAAATCTCTATGCCATTGGTGGAGCTTGATCTCACTGTAAGTAAGATTAATTTTTATTAATGCCATGTGTAACTCACCTTATAGCATGAATTCATAAATTCATATATTTAGTAATGTGCTTTAGTGTTATCAGCTTTTAAGTACAGTTTTGCTGTACCTAAAGCTGTTTATCTGTTTCACTAGTTGTTGTAACACCAGGAATTATTTTATGTTAAAGCATTACCTAGTCTATTTATCTTATTACATACACATAAAAGAATGGAGCCATTAACACCCTGAAGTTGCCAGATTTGAAAACACATGCTTTAAAAACCTCCTCTACCAATTAATTAAAAACTTTGAAACATTCGAACTCATTTGAAGAAAGATGCAAAATGAAAAGGAAAAGAGAGACCAATGCCTTTTGCAGGGTCTGTGAAGAGTCTAGGTCCAATTTTGATTTATGTGGATTATAGAATGTCAATGGCGACTGCTGGTTGACTGCTACATGGCAGTGTGTTGAACTGTTCAGAAGTGCATTTTGGAATATTATTTTCAAGTCGATACATCTTCTATCTGCAATAAATGTGGAAATGATTAGTGTGCTCTTGTTGTCTGAGGTTAGAAGAATAACGCCATTTTAGATCCAAAGAATGTATGAGGAGAAAATCTTGAAAGGCAGAACAATTTCTTTTCATCTTGCTAGAAATTGTTCCATTAGGATTATAAAAGAGTAAGTAAAATGTTCAAGTTCTATTGTATTGCAGGTTTTTGTACATATTCATTATTCTTTATATAAGCATGTACAAAGAGGTGGAACTAAAGCAGACTGTCTTGCATTCTAGCTGCTGTGTTTCACCAGCTGCACACTCATTTAGGCAGTATTTACCCTGGTAATGACTATTTTAATGAAATCACAGTCTAAATTGGTGGTATCAGGGAGCAATCCAGGAACAGCCAAATGATTTAGTACCAAATTAGCAGATAGAGAGGGAAGCACTGAGAAGTTTGCTTGCATGGTTCTTCAAATTTGTATGTTCTGCACAAATAATCAGACTGAAGTGGAAACAGTACGTAATCTTCCTCATCTCTCTTCTCCGGTATTCTATTCAGCAGAAGAATACTGAGCCCTAAACCACCTGAAACGAGGGGGAAAATGGAACTTGAGGTTGCCAGCATCAAATGGGCTTGAGAATTAGCTAGAGAGAGTCAGGCAACCTTTTCAAACTGTTGCAAGTGAGCAAAAGGTAGGATATATAGTCCCACTTTCAGGTGAAATGTTTTCACTAGTGCAGTTCCCTTAGAATGTCTCTTCCAAAAATAATTATGCTGCGACTTTTAATGAGTTCGGTCGACAGACACGTTTCCTATCAGAAAATTTGCTTTGGGAGTTTCCTACATAAAGTAAGAAGAAAAGAATAAAAATTGTCCACATATATACATATAATAGTAAATAATCAGCCAGACTGTACTGGGGTATGTTACGTGGCAATGATACTCAGCTAGATCCCACCTAATTTTAGGTACATAACTAAGGAGGCTAATTTAGGGTTACTGACCATCTGCCAAGACTCTGTCCATAACTTACCAAGACCAACAGTCAACTCTAGCAGACCATTCAGACCTTAGCAGGACTGAATTTCTTTGGAAGGTTTCTCATTGTCTCTACCAACTGTAGTGGAGAACGCAGGGCAACCGTGCCCTGCTAGCCCTGGCACTCTGGTACCTGAAATTAGTTTTAGATTAATCTGGACTGGAATATGTTCTCATATGGACAAAGTCAAACTAGGTTTATTTAATGCACCACTGTACACTTGGTTCTGGTAAGACACTTTTATCTTGGTATGTCTTTATCTGAGGGACTTGTTAAATCTTTGCCTTTTGCAAAAAAATACTCCAAAGATGCACTAAACTAGAGAATAACACTAATTCTGATGAAGTTTGAATCTTAGTTTTCCAGTGTTGCATGCAGTGGGCAACAGACTTAGATGACTGCTCTCTGTTGAACTTAGAACAAAAAGGGATAGAAGAAGTGAGAGAAGACTGTTTACCTAGAAGGGTGTTTAGTCATGTTTCTATTGCTTGTTCAACAAGAGATAGCCTTGAATAGGATTATAGTGCAACATTTACTCTAAACTACATTTATATTAATCTAAAACAAAATGCTGCCCCACTTTAATTTCATGACAGGGGCAGAAAACTTCCTTGTTGAGTTATGGTATACGTGGGCCAATCAGCACTATGCCAAAGCAGAATTTGAGAGCTAGTAAAAATTACTGCTGTGTTAAATATGCATTGATTTTTGCCTTCTATTTCCTGATGCATGAGTGAACTTAATTGTGCTTCTCTTGTGTAAGAAGAAATTTTAGTAACACGAGTTCAATCACTGTATTGTTCTGGTAGTTGATCAAAGATAACCGAAAGCAGATTCTTCACCTTCACCATCTGAAGGTGATAATGATTTCAGCAGGATGGGTAGTTGTGAGCAGTTTGGTTGTGAGTAGTTTGATGCTTATTTAGTATTGGCGTTTAGTTATAGGCAAGGCAGAGGAGTGTGCATTTATACCTGGAGAACAGATAGTAGAATAGGTGTTCATTACTGTTTATACAAATGGTGGAAGAATTCTGATTAGCATTTGCATCCATTTTGTCTGTCTGCTTACACTGCTTTATGTGCCTTTTGTATTTCTTTCCCCAACAGTTTATCTGTACAGAGTAAAGGAACTGGTCTGATATCCTCATGTTACTTCTCTGACCTCTAGAGTTCCATATATCTTCTATATTTAGGATTGTGTGGTTTGCTTAGTGCCCAAACCATGAGTATGTGACTGTTAGAACAGTTGAGTCAAAAAAAAAAAAAGAAAATTTGGTATTAGGGCTAGATATCATAAGGATAATCTTAAACAATTTACAGATGTTATCTTGGAGCCTGGATAAACTTAGGGTAGATTTTCTTTCTGGGTTCATGATCATGATATAGTGATAACAGTCAACTGAGGTCAGGGAGGAGGCGAAAACAGTTTCTGGTGTTTCTTTACTTGAACTTCTTTTATAATTTTTCTTTTAAAAGTTCTGTGAAGGACAATTGGAAACCTGGGCTGGAGTTTATCTGTGTTGAATCTTTAAATATAAATACAGATAAAGGCTTAGCTCTCAAGGGTTATTAAGCAGTTCCAGTACTTTTTGCAAATGCAGGCTCTGCCATTCAGTCAATATATTATAGAACTGTTTGAATTTTATCATTGCAATACAAACATTGCAATATGCCAGATGTTTTCATTTCTAACTAACTGATCAGTGTTTGAGTCCTTGGCTGTTTGTAGGAAACAATAAATTCATCTAACCATAAATTCTTGTGATTATGAATGATGCCTTTCTTATAGTTGATGATTGATAAGCACGTTGATAGCTTGAAATAATGGGTTTCAAAATATTAAGTACTGAACTTCTGATAAGGTTCAGCAGTAGTTTGGGGTTGGGTACAAGCCTTGCTTTGAAAAAGAAATCACCACCTTCTCCCTTACTACAAAGAGCTCTAAATGTGATATTCCAATTGTTAAATTAATTTTATCTACAAATCAGCATTGAATGTTTTAGGGTGGTCCCTTCCCTCTACAAAAGGATTGAGAGGTGATCTGATAATGTGAAGTGGTTTAAAATTGTGTTTGGGTTAAGATGCCAATTCAGATAGTAACGGTAACACCACAGTTGAAATAGCCGTTACCTTTCAGATAGATACCAACATTGCCATGTCTTATCAGGGGGTTCTAAACAAGGTTCTGCAAATCTCATGTGATTTGAATCACCAAAAAAACCACACATTGTAATTTTTTTTTTTTTCCCCCCAGAGCTGGAAGTGAGTTTGCGTTCTTTTCATGGTTTCAAAGATACTAAAGCTGAACAGTGGGTCACGAACATCTTTCATAATTCAGGCTCTAGACACGTGGCTTCATATCATTACTAAGCCCCATAACTCGTGATAGAAATAGAACCTTCCTTTGTCCATTTACTCAGTGATATCTTACTCCAGCCTTCCTGATAAAAAACTTCCACATCATTTCCAGTTTTCATTCTTCTTTCTTCAGCTGCCAGTCATATGATCTTATTATGCCTTTCTCTCTGAAGAACCGACTGGTATCAGAGGTTATTCTTCTTGTTACAGATCTCTAAACCTGCCTTTTGATAAGCAGTTCAGTGTGAACTTCCACTGAAGATGGATGATGTCACCTGCGTTTTCCAGACCTTGAGTTACTAGTGAGATTTTTAACCTGCTCTGAGGTCATCTGTCTGGAATGAATAAAAAATCTCAAGTTGCGCTCAGCCTTCCAGCAGAAAACATAAAGATGGATTCAGAAGAACTGTCATTGTTATTCCCTTTTTTAACCCGAATAAGGTGTCATTTCCACACCCCACCTCAGAAATAAGGTGCATATCCATTTATGATGACATATCCGTGTACATCATTTGATGAAATAAATGAACAACACCGGGGCAACAACCAGTTCCTGCAGGATTGGACTGATTAGACCCTCATTTATTACTGAGTCTGACAGTTAATTCATTAATAAGACTGTAGTTGTTGTACCACGATTTCTTTAGTAGTTTGACTGTTGTGAGTTACTAGAGCAGCATATAGGCTAGTATATCTAATCCTAATGCATCAGTATAGTTCCTTCTGTCAACTGAGCACATAAATTTATTAAGGTGATATGTAGTATATTCATCCAGGTGTAATTTCAGTGGAATGATTCTAACTAATATGTCCCTATTTCCATAACACATTTATTGAAGCCTGTATCAGTTATCCACTCAGGTTTGGCAGGGGGGTATGTGAGCTTAGGAGCCCTTCAAGCCTATAATTACCTTTGTCAGCTTTTCTGTTCTCTCTGGCACACCTCCAGTCCCCTGGAACTTGCTCAGTTTTTCAGGATTTATTAAAAATAAATATCAACAGTCCAGAGATATATTTATTTTTCAGGCCACAAATTTGCTTGGACATTTCCGTTGCTTAATTCAAGCGTCTGAGAGGAAGGGCTGTCTGCTAGGAGAGTATGGAAATGTATGTTTTTGAGAATGGTTTGGTTACCCATTTGAACTCTCTGACCTGTTTTAAAACCCATTTGGATATATAAAAGGACAAAGGCAAGAGCTGCTCTGCAGGGAGTGGAGGTTCACTCTGTCAGTGCTGCTCCAGTGGCCAGAGTGTCTGCGAGGCATCTGCGTGCATCACACCCTTCCTTGAAAACGCTGTACCTAACGCCAACATAGATAATATCAATAATTATTTTAATAAATAAGAATATAAGTAATATATAAATCATTAATATAGGTGTCTATGCTGCTGGAGTAGCA
The DNA here is from genome assembly GCF_947461875.1 of Haliaeetus albicilla. Classification (NCBI taxonomy): domain Eukaryota; kingdom Metazoa; phylum Chordata; class Aves; order Accipitriformes; family Accipitridae; genus Haliaeetus; species Haliaeetus albicilla. The sequence continues at coordinate 5,695,879 of NC_091499.1, forward strand.
AGAAAAGATAGTGTTTAGAAAGTCTGAGAATAGTCAGGAGGAGGGAAGGGGCTAAAAAGGAAGCAGATCATTTTTGTTAATAAAATACCACTCTATTTCTTAGGTCTTAAAATAACATCTAACTTAAAAAGGAGCAAAAAAGAAGTAGCATTTATCCCAAATCAGAAGGAAGTGGATTTCCAGTCCCCAGCACTTCAGCTGGCCGTTCAGACGCGTGCATCCCCTGCGGAGCTGCACCAGGGCACACAGGGAAGTCTCCCAGCACTAAGGAACAAAACCACCTTCAGAGCAGCTTCATTTTCTCTAAGGCCTTCCAAACCTCCAGTGTTACACAGCTGTCCTGGTTCCAGCTGGGATAGAGTTAATTTTCTTCCTTGTAGCTGGTATAGTGCTATGTTTTGGATTTAATATGAGCATAATGTTGATAACACGCTGATGTTTTCAGTTGTTGCTAAGTCGTGTTTAGACTAAGTCAAGGATTTTTCAGCTTCTCAGGCCCAGCCAGCGAGAAGGCTGGAGGGGCACAAGAATTTGGGAGGGGACACAGCCAGGACAGCTGACCTAAACTGGCCAAAGGGGTATTCCATACGATGTGATGTCATGCCCAGTATATAAACTGGGGGCAGTGGGGCTGGAGGGCAGATCACTACTCAGGAACTAACTGGGCATCGTTCGGTGAGTGGTGAGCAATTGCATTGTGCGTCACTTGTTTTGTATATTCCAAGTCTATTTTTATATTAATATTGTTATTATCATTATTATCAATATTATCATTATTATTATTGTCATTTTATTACTATATTATTATTGTTGTTGCTGTTACTATTTTCTTCCTTTCTGTCCTATTAAACTGTCTTTATCTCAACCCCTGAATTTTACTTGTTTTCGATTGTCTCCCCTATCCCACTGGGTGGGGGGAGTGGGCGAGTGGCTGTGTGGTGCTTAGTTGCTGGCCGGGGTTAAACCACAACAACAGCAAAGCATTTTATACTGAATAATGCAAAACTAGAAACAACTGAACTGTAATAGTATGCTGAAACACAAGGTTGGCTATATGCTGACCCTTAGGAAGGACACTGAGTCAGGCTTAATCATAGCACAGCAACAATAAAGGGAGAACTGTGACTCACAAGCCACTGAGCAAGGAGGTAGTGAAATTGTATATGCTTTTGGGATAACAAGGAAAGACAATATTTAGAGCGTCTGAGCCTCAGACTCTTAAAAAATTATCTGGAAAATGTGTGCATGCACACAAAGTCCATATTATGTTGTTAAAATTAAATAAAGAACATAAAAAGTCCTGTGGACCCAGGTTGCTGTCTTCAAGAACGAGGGGTAAGCATCATGGTCCTTAACCAAAGTAACTGTGGTAGCAGGTGGAAGTGACCAAAATTTTCCTGCTTATTTCACTAACCCTTAAACCTCCACACCTTTCAGCAAAACTGTATTTCCCAAATGCAGCAAAAGTCATTCTGAGTCCTGAATCAGATGGCATCAAATTCTCTCCACCGAAGTTTGTAGTGAGCCCATGATGTTGCCAACGGCGTAACTTACGTTAGGTCTTTCAGGAAGATGTGGTGAAGCTTGAAAGTCATCAAGAATTGGAAAGTGGTTTTTTACCTTTTATTTTCTTGCTGTGACTCCTCATCCTTTCTAACAAGAACTGTTCCTTACTTCTGGTTTGTGTGGGTGCAGTTTCCAGACTTTTGTTCCTGACGTGCCATTTTCCACAATGTGGAACTCCACAAGAGCCTCTGCTTCGCTGCACCCCATCTATGAATCTCAAAATGAGAGCTATGTTCTTGACCTCTGCTCCTCAAGGAATGCTTGGCCAGTGCGAAAAAAAGGAATCTTTCATTGTGTGACAGCCAAAGTTAGCGGGACTTGAGCTCTGAGAGGGGAAGTGCAATGATTGCTCCTTTGTAGCACATCTGTTTGGCTGAAGGAATTCTGCTGTGTTTCCATTTCTTACAAGAAGTGTCCAGGGCAGTGATTGATCTTGCCAGCTGAAATCCGCACATCTGTTGTTTAAAATGTGTAAATATATACTTGCATGTATCTGAGCTATTTCACTTTCCAAAGACCATCGCAGGGCATATCAGTAATTTGCTGAGAAAAAAGTGTCAGAGAAAAAACTTTTAAAGACGTGAAATACCTCCCACCTCAGCTGCTTTAAAACCCAGCGGTGCAGATCCTGGGCAGTACCCGACCCTCAAGCTCCCACACTCAGCACCCTGTGGCACACAGGTACAGCACAGGCTGAAGAGCTCTGTAGTACCTTGCTTTTGCCTCTGAAGAGATTGAATACTCAAAACTAGTCTCAATATTTTTGGCTAAGTTAAAAAATTAGAATGACGCGTTTTGATAAATTCAGTCTCTCTTTAAAATCCCATCCTTCTTTACCAAGTAAACTCCCTTTATTCATATTTTTCAGTTATTTTTCTAGCATCGTTAGTAACACCTTCTATGTACGCTATTTCTATTTTTAGGGTTTTTTTAGTAAAAACCACCATTTCATTCTTCTGGAATTGTCCTACTATTGCAGATGTTACTAAAACAGAACATCTGCACGTTAAAGTTATTGGGGTTTTTGGACTCTTGTCCAGACTAAAAGATGCATATCCAGAGTAAATATTTTCTAACCTTTATCCTAAAATATCAATTTCAACAGAGTGGAATGAAAAGTTCTGTTTTATGAGTATCTTCTAAAATAATCATTACAGAAACTAAATCGTATCTAGTTTGTTGTGGATAGGCATTGTATACTTATGGACAACTCAGCTGAAACTGGCATCTATATTACTCTGCAAAAGGACTGTCAGCAAATAAATAAATACAAAATCAGGTTACTATATTTGTTAGGAATACAGAGATGTCTTTCTTTAGAAAACAGACTATTTGTTAAACCAGCTATTTTACTATGGATATCAAAATGAATAACCCACAAGAACAGTGATTGAAAAACATATTTACTTTTTTATTTTGGGGCACTCTACCTCTTCAGAGAACTAGAATTTTGTGTAATCACAATTACTGACAGTTCTTAGTTCAGTAAAACTGAGTAAAAAATAACTTCAACTACTGCAAAAATCCTTGCGTTTTTCATTTCACTTTTTTCCCAGTTGAGTTGATCCCACAACTCAAATTTTTGTTCTGGAATAAACACACAGAAGTCACATTTTGAAATATAAGCAATTTTGAAGTAAAGAAACTATTTTTCTGGGGAGAAGGGAAAAAAACCCCTGCATTTATTTTAAATACGCTTTGGATTGAAGAGGTCATTCAGCTGTAGCTATTATGTGAAATCTGTGTCTGTGTTTAATTTAGTTTCTCTGGCATTTATAAAGTACTTGACATAGTTGTACAGCATCTAACTTTGGACTTGGAAAACACCAAGTCTACTTGAAATTCTTAATTAAAGTCTACTTAAGAATGGGATTCTTTGATACAATTCGATAGGAAGGAGAATGTCCCAGTGTATTCAGCCCCCTTTACCAATAAACATTTTGATTGCTATAATTACTGAAATGCTTCTATCAAGTGTTCTTCTTTACAGAGTCCTCATATAAAGTAATAATTATTCTGTTGGAAAGGAGGAAAAAAGGTAGTAAACTTCTCTAAATATAGTCCTGACTTCTCTGTGTGGCATTTTCAAGACCTTTATTAAATGCCCTGCTGCACTGAAGTCCTGAGAGTCCACAGCTCGTCATACACATGCTCACGTGCTCAGAATCCTTCAGCTACTTCTGTGGGCATAGAAGGAGGGTTATTAGTATTTAATTATGTATAACATCAGTTTTAGAAGCTGAGTTGAAGTTATATTGGAAAGTGAACCAGAAAAAGCATTTTTGCACATTATGTGAGTGGACGTACCTTATGAATCTATAAAGCAGATGGCTACTCTGCAATCAGATGAATCAAATATAGCCCTCAACAGCTGGTGATTAGACATGAAGACCCAGTAAGAACTAATTCTTTTGGCTCTCACAGACAGTTTTTGTTTAATATTAAAAACCTCTATTTAAGGCTGAACAAGTTACCCTTCAATTCACTATCCTTGTCAAGATAAAAATAAAGATCCTATATGTGAATTAAAATGAGGCACCTTTTAGGATATTTAAATCCTCCAAAAATAGTCCAAGATTCTGACCACAGCTAAATTCTTATTTAAAGTCCTTGAAGACTGAATTTGTGTAAATTATTTTTAACTTCCTTTGTTGTGCTGATTGTGCCCCCTTGGAAACGATTTATGAATTTGTGTTGAATCCTCAAATAGATTTGGCTGAAATATCTTTGAAAAGAGTAGACACCTTTGAAAAGATGAATCATGCCATTTCAGTGGTTTCTAAAATAAATGTTTTGGCTTTTCTTTTTGAAAGAATGTGTTTTGAAACCAAACAAAATTTTAAAGGCTTTGAAAAGTGATTAAGTAACCCAAGAATAAAATGAATCACGTTATTGACTGAAAGTAGGATAAAAAATTGTGGTATTTTCCCATTTGATTTCATCAACTGGGTGAAAAAACCTATCAGAATTTCCATTTGGAGTCAACCAGAACTGCTTTTTCCTCTAGTCTTGCTTTGGTTTGGCTGCCTGTATAAGTCCATTATTTACATAGTATTACTTCTGGGTTGTTGAGTGTAATTACCACCTCCTACAGTTAACCATGACATATGATCATTGGAAACTTTCTTGTGTATGAACTCCATCTTCAAAATTGCTTAGGTTTTCTTCACTTCCCGCTCCCACTGAGTGTTTCTCAAGTTTGATTAGAAATCTCATTTTCAGCCTTAATTTTCATAGGTAGTTTATGATCATACAGTTTGTACAATGTGATAGCATTGATTATTGGTTAAATATGTCTTCATGATTATCCCACTCATGTTTAGAAATAAACCATATCCACTTTCAGCTCTTGCTTTGATGGGCCAAACAAGCCAAGCTCTTTCAATTTCATCTTATGTTGAATACACTTCCATGACTTGCTCATTGAGTTGGGCCTTCTTTGCTCTTGCTTCAGATTAATTTCTCTTTCTTGAACAGTGGCCAAAACTGTACACGGTATACAGGATGTAATTTCCAGACAGTGCTGCTAATATCACCACGTCTATACTGGAAATACTTCATCTATTAAAACCCAAGGTCATATTTAACATTTTTTCCACAGCAACCTGACACTGATGGTTTTTAGCCATTCTTGACCCACCCATATGCCTCTTCTTTCTTCTCTGCTATTTCAGTTGAATAGCCTCAGCTTAAAGCCAAAATTATTAATAGGATGTAGTCTTTTAGGACTCATATCTAGCTCCTGCTCAGTGGTGGGATATTCCTGAATTGGCATTGACATGTTTCCTCTCTTTGGGAAACTGCTACTTTCAAAACTGCAAAAGAAACCTCTGGATTTAGTCAGCTTTCATCTGTCTAATTCCAGGCAGCTTTTATACATTTCCCTTCTCCTTTATTTTCTTCATATATGTTCCTCACAGATACGTTCTGGATACTTACAAAATACTGAAATCTTTTGCTCCAGCTCAGACGCCCCCTCCTCCCTTTTCAGAGAGGTAAAACTCCACTGTTCCCTCGACATGACTGGCATTATTAAATGTCTATATGCAACCATATATTCATTTCACGTGCCACTTCTCTCGGTGTTTTGTAAAGGTTACCAAAAGTACTAGCTCCATGATGACGAGGGGATCAAGCTTTGCAATTGCTTCCATGTCAGATGTGGTGGTTTCTGAATGTATTTATCATTTCCTATTAGTCATGCTATCTTTCACCTTCTGTTCTTCTGCAAAAAATTTATTTGGAAAACAAGTCAAATAATAATTTAGGTTTTGGCTCATTTTAAATTGTTCAACATTGACCTCCTTATCTCATCCCTTGTAAGTGCGCTTTGTCATCCTGTGTTCAGACAAGTATTTCTGCAGTGGTACCACAAGGTCCCTCACATCATGTAGAATACAAACGCCAGAAGTTTTTAATCTTTAGTTTAATCAAATTCCACATCCCTGCTCCATGTTCTCATCCCTTTCGAGTCTCTTCTTGGTTCAGAACAGATCTTCTCACTCATCCCATTCTTACATTTTCAACTTCTGTCAGAAAACACTTTCAAGCCTTCCAAATTACACGTTGCAGTTGCAGTGTCTTAACGTACTCCTTTGCCAGCTGTGTGACAGGGAGCAAAAATCTTGAGCCCAGTTCAGGTACCTTAGTGTGAAAATATTGCTCTTTTTTCTGCTAATTTCTTAATGTCTGTGTACAATACATGTGTAATTGATCTTTATTATGAGTTGTTGATGGTAAGGCTGGCTAGATTTTAGGGTTAATTTGCACAGGAGTGAATGCCACCAGTGAGTGGTACTCCAGATGTGTGCATCTTGAACTCAGCAGTCCAGCTGCTCCGACAGGGAGGGGGAAGAGCAGAGAGGCAGTTTTCCTGCTCCATATTTTAGCCGGCAGCGTTTGCTGTGGGAGTTCTTCCACTCCTCAGCAAAGACTTGAGTCCAGAAACCAGTATTAGAAGATATCTCTCTCTCTTACATCATGTAAGTGACTAAAGCCAAGTTGCATTTAGTCTTTTAATGTAAATACCTCCATTTAAAATTTGAGGCACTTCTCTCTTCTTCATGATTCCTTCTGCTATGTGCAGATTTTAAAAAACACTGAATAAATTTTGCATATTGGTTATTTTGGGAAGAAGATGAGTAAAATTAAAGACACTAGACAGATGTAATATTCTTCAGTAGCTGAAGTCATAAATTTTGTGCCAGGCTCCCTAAAGTATCCCTAGTGAGTACAGCATCCCCAAAAGTGTTAAACTGTGGGGGCACACAACCTCTTCCATGGAAAGGCTAAATGGTCCCTATATCTGTATGTTTACATCTGTTACATATTAATATTTCTATGTATTCTGTGGACAAAAACGTAAATGGTTTTCTCTGCAGTGAAAGAAACTGAAAAGATGTGTCCTGGGTGTTCGCATCGAGGGTATTCCAGCCACGAAGAGCTGGCGTTCAGTCCCCAGGACCAAGCTTGGTTCGGGCTGCAGTGAAACCCCCAAATTCCCATGTTGTGAACACTAGGTCCTCAACACCAGCTGGTTTGCTCTTGCATCACGTTGTTTGCCCATTGCGCATGTCAGCAGAGCTGTGGTTCAGCAGGTGTATCTGGTAAGGAAACTGAGGAAAGGTGTTGTCAATGTGTGTCAGCGAGAAACCACCCCTTGCTTCATGCTCCTCAAATGAGTAACGGCACAAAACAGAGGTCCTCATTGCACATACCTGTGAACAGTCATAAACCGAACAGTTCTGTGAATGGCATGGTCTGTTGCTGAGCAGGGGAGGTGCAAGATAAATTAATGAAATTGTGACTTAAACCATACTCCATCCTGCACCCATCCTGGTTTTAGTTGCATCTTTGACAGGATTTATTTCAATTTTTTTTTTATATATCATGTCAGATTTATTGCTCCAGAAAAGAGTTCATTTGTTTTCCTGAAGGGTTAATAAACTACCTGTGTATTAAGTTACTGAAGATATTAATTTAGTCCAAAGCATCTCTGAAGGCTAGTTTAAAATTAAAGGGAAGGAATGTAAGTAGCATGCAATAAAGCACGCAGCTCTCTCAAGACAGGTACAGTATTGACACTAATAAAATTTTCATTTCTTAGGAAGGGGAAAATAGTTTAAGATACAAATACTAAATTAATCATAAATACATGCTCTATATGAAAATCTGAGCTGGGGAAATCACCTCCATTTTGTCAAGTATTGTACTATTTTTGGAGATTGTATTGGTTGGATATATTAAACTACTGTTCTTGCATTGCTAGTTTCCTAATTGGTAGTTACTTTACACATACTGACACAATGATAGTTATCTTGGCTTGTCACTGAAAGATTGTTGACTGGTTACGTACATTTTATCTGGATTTGTAATTTGGTGGATCAAAAAACTGGAGTGTGGGTCCCATCCCCCATTGTAGGGAACTTGAATAATTCCAGGAATAGTTTCATGGAAGTCAGTGGGACTGGTCAGGTGAGCGTCCACTCCTCGATACTGTTGGTTCATCATCTGGATGAAAGCTAGGAGAAATATCCTCAAAGTCTGCTTCAGCTAAACATTACTGAATAAGTACAAATTTCTATTGAGCATTAGCGGACAATATGAATTGTGCAGTTTTGCATGTATGTTTGCTTTTTCTACGAGTGCACTGACAATTAGGCTGTCGATACTAGGATGACTGCAAATATGAACACACTTCACTGTAGGACTGTAAGGGACTGTGTTAGCATAAATGAACATTTTGTTGCTTTTGCCACCACACGTCCCCCTGAATACACTGCTTGCTTTCTGAATCTATGAACACAGCCAGATTCTCTAAAATGTGTACTATTTTGTGGCAATAGAAAATAAGCTTAATACTTAACCACACCGAGGATGTGTCGGCCTTGAAGGGATGAGGTATTATAAACACCATCACCACAGACAGTTGAAAGAAACAGTGTGGGAGTCACAATTATGGGTTCAAGAACCTATTTTTCTTTTTTCTCCCACACACGCTCATCTCTTGTCATATGCTCTTTCAATAGTTTGCAAATTTCAAGTGTTTCTCAGAATGTCCTTCTGATAAGGAGATTAATATAAATATTAACAGCAACCCAGAATCCGTTATCTGCATTTGTTCAAGGCTCCTCCACAAAGCAGAACTGCAATAACTTTTACATGGCAGAGAAGAACAGCCCAAGTTAAGGCAGAGATTTATGTGCTGACTACCAACGTGTGAGAGTTAAGGCCATGAAGGAGACATTACTTCAAAGAATGCAGCATACTGCCTGTGAACCCAAAGTACCCTTTTGAATTAAAGCACCTTAATTTAAATAGGTTTATATTTAGTTTGGTTTCATTCATGAGAATGGGATAAGTGCTGGATAGATTGTCTCTATTATAACTGAACAGAAAATTTCCTCCGTTATGGATGCCCTGTTTCTTTCATGTGTTATTGCCTTCTTCAGGAAATGCTGTAATTAGTACGTTACAGGCCTTTAGGATGTTAAGAATATTCAGTATTTCTCCTCTGGACTTAAACTATGTGTGTTTTGAGTAGTTCAAATAAGGGGTCTTCAGAATTTTTTACATGAGCAAAGTAACGTTATTTTTCCTAGGCTGTGTGGTTTCAGTTCACATGGCTAAAGTCTTATGTATTTCTGATTAAAACAGAATTACTCTCTAGTGACCCTGTCAAAATTAAAACAAGACACCTTCTCATGGAAAATGCTTGATATCTTTATTCACAGTCAATAATAATTGTTGCAATCAGTAATTAAAAGACAATTTTCCTGCATTCCAGTGCCGCAAGCACCTAACTTCTCTTTTGAGCAATAACTTTAAATCTAAGAGGCAATACAGGGTTGCATTTTCTCATGCCTTAGCTCCAAATGAGCCATTAGCATTCAGCAGCAGATAATTTGGCCCTGTGAGATGCGGTTTGCTTAGAGAACGTTTGCCAGTTAAGCAAAATGAGCCTCACAGTTGTCAACAGTGCACTGATAATGTAGCAAGTGGTTTTGGTGAGGTCATTGGCTCTTCTAGGAAATAATAGGTGTCTGAAGAACACAGTCTGACAAATCTGTACTTGGCAGGATCACGTGCAAAGGAACAAGTCAGAAATTGGAAGTTGGATGATGAACCAGAAGTAAACCTAGTCAGTTTTATATGAAATATTCTCATCATAAGCTCCAGTCAGCCCAATGTCTGCAGTCAACACAAGCCTGCAATATCTGACAGAGAGAGTAAGAGCCAGAACTTGCTCAGACTTGCAGTCTCATTGCTAATCTGTGTCAGTAATGCTTGAGGATCAGAGTACAAGATACTAAAGAGGCATCATAGTCAAGAATAGTTGTCATCATCTGGAAGTCATACAAAACTGGTCACCGTGTCTGTACTGCCGGTTAAATCTTTTATCGTCATCTTTTAAATACTCAGACAGTACCTGTAAGAAGAGATCCCTTCATGTTTCCCTGTTTGTTTGTCTCTCCCCCTCTCTGTCTTTCTCCATTTTTTTTATTGGCATAAGGAACTGGAAGCAAGACAACTCAGGGGTAGAAGAATGAAGAAGAGTAGCTGCTAATTTGATTGAAATGGGAATGTGGCCAGAGATCTGAGGAAATAATTACAGCAATTGTTCTGAGAGGCCTTAGGCTGTCCTCTTCACGCCGCAGAAAAAGCCATGCAAGGGGCAATTGAAACCCAGCTCAGCTTAAATTAAGGTAGCCAGTTCAGGAGGGATGTCTGAAATGTTTCACTTAAATCACCAGCATTACTTTTAAAAGAAGAGAGGAAACTGGAGGATACATCTAGCTTAATAAATTTTTTGGAGTGCTATGACATAATATTGCAGTATATAGTAATCAGAAATTAATAAAAAAAGAGTTGTCAGATCATTGTACCATTTTAAAGATCTTGATTTTGTACAGCTTTAGAAGAAGACACAAAAGACAGAAAGATGGAAATTACTGTTCTGAATCTTGTAACATTTCAGATAAAGTGCATTTTGCTTAACCTCAGCTCTGAGTTGAGCTCCCTCCTAGTCCATGGCAGGAGAGATTTGCAGTTCTTCCAGTGGCTCATAGACTGGTTTGACATTACAGAAGTGTGCTGCCCTCTTTGTTTGGCTGCAAACAGTAGGAGAGCTGCTAAGTCTTCAACATAAGAACCACTGAGAACCATTTCATCCGGGCGATTAATTTCCTCCCTCTGTGTCGCAGCCTGGCAGCAGAAACCACTGTGATACCTGTGTGGCTGCGGGGATGGTGGGCTGCTGCGTGGAGGGAGGAACGGAGGGCAGTGAGGGGAAAGCTTATAGCCATCTCGTGTAGCTACTACTCACTTCTTCATGTCAGATGGTAGCTTCAATGTATGGTTTTGGAGGAATCAACACTAGGAGACGTCTGTGTCCTGGTATTTCCAGCGAGCCTGGATAACATTAGACAATAGGACTAACCTTTAGATAGATGAAAACTAACTGAAGTGAATACTGCCCTTTGTGCTAAATCTTTTTTGGACAGAAAAATGCATTTTTGATTAAAAGTTTTGGGGTTGGTTTTTGGTTTTGTTTCTTTTTTCAGAAAAAATGCTGACCTTCCATGAAAGGTTTTGGGTTTCCATCAAAACCAAAAGTTTCTGAAACCTTCTCAAGAAAAGCTGCAATGTTTTCACTTGGCTGCTCTGCCATATCATCTCATGGAATTTATAGAGCAGTTTATTTGTGGTCTCATCCTCTAGTCAATACATGTTCCTTCAAACTCCTGTTCTCAGTTTTCAAAAACATAGTCCGTCAGAAGGTATTGTGGCACTGGGGAATCTGGCTTCTAAAGGAGAATGGAAATGAGAGAGATGGGAGTGACACTGATGAGCAGAAACGTTTCCTTGGGGGAAGGCGGTGACCAACTTCTGGCTAGCCACAGTCATGCCACATGGGGCTAAATTGTGTCCTGGACAGTGAGTTTATGAAAAAAAGATTAAAGGACAGAGATCTCCTCTGTCATAAAAGATGGATGACAAGAGAAAGCTTTAGATCCACGTTCCCAAAGCAATGACTAGAGAAACAGATTAAGCTCGCAGCAAAACTGCTGTTCCTGGGAAAGAGAAGGCAGACAGGACACCGTTCCTTTGCTGGGATACTCACTGTTTGATCAGAGCCTTGTCTGAACGCTATCAAGATACTCTTGTTGCAATTAAAATGAAATTAGATTTAAAACTTTTCACCTGGACCACGTTTTGGGTTCATTTGACTGATGTGAGAGACTGCATTATAATATCTTTGAATGTTTTCTCCATTGGGGAAAATCAAGCCCAACTCTCTGTGTCCCAACAGACTGCCAAGAGGAAATGCCCCACATTGTATTTAAGTACTAATAGCAGTACGTTTAGAAAATCTTTAGCCTTTCCACCATGAATGCCTTCATTTACAAAGAGAAATATGTTTACAGTTGGATAGCTATGGCACCAGTGTGGAATGACTGGAGAAAGAAAGAGAACTCAATCTCAAGCTTAATTTAAGTAAAATTAAACCTGACATCAAGAACCATAAGCCCTTTAAAAGTCTTTTTTTAAGCTTTAGTATCTTGTATATTTATAGCAGTTTCAGAATAAACTGTGTTTCTTGTAGCCACCCTTCGATATCCATTCATATTGTTTGATTATCTGTTTTGAATGGAAAGAAACTAGAAGATACTGCTGTGATCTCTATGACAACAGACTTAAAGTGACTATTGCAGTCTTGGGAAATCAAGATTTCAAGGATTCCAAATAGAATTACATCAGGAAAATTTGCTCATTACTGAACCTTAACAGAATAAAAAGATAAAATTAAGTTAAAAAACATCGACAGACAAAACCTTCTGTGGTATCAGACTATTTTGGGGGCTCAGGTAGGGAGCAGCACATTGCTATGGACGTGGTACTTTGATATTTTGGCAGTTACCTGAAAAACTGCTAAAGTGAAATCTTTCTTTACACGTTCTGCTTGAACAATTGACAATTTCTTGTGAATACATCATCTAACTATTCCTTTCAAAAGTTAGTGCATACTTGCAAAGGCCCCATTTAAAATTAGTGTCCAGTCTCATTCTTTGGACTTACTATAGAGAATACCAACAGTTAAATCAAGTGTAGAAATACTGTTAAATGGAGGCATACCTCTGTAAACAGAGCGCCCCATAAAAAACTTTCCTATCGTATCTTTTTAGGGTTCATTTCAGTGCTTAGCCACAGGCATCTGGTGCTGTTTGAGATGTTCTCAAGTCTTCTTTAGGCCACCAGCCGTGGCTTCTGGAGGATGCAGGTCTCCTGCTGATTGTCAGTCATCTGCCAGCCCTCTGCAGATGTCTCCAGTGGCAATGGGTGCCGGTGTTTAGGCAACTGAATTGAGCCTTTAGTCACTCTGCATTTGGCCTAGCTGCGAGTGGTTGTAATTTTCTACCATTCATGTTTTCTGTGCTTTTTATATGTCTGGCAATAAATATCATTCAGTGCTTAAGTTAACGTCACACCTGACAGGAAAATAATTCACACACAGGTTTACAGTGTTCCAAATCTGCATCGGCTCTAGGTCACACATGTCATCTTGTGAAACTGGAGTAGCACTAGCAGAAGTATGCTGTTTATTCCTACAGTGCTTGGCCAATATGATGACCACAAAGATTTCCTCATTTGCTGCCACTCTCCTGTGGCTCACTTGTACAGATTATTGCTGATGTGATTAGGTGTAAGTTATTTTTATCATCTGCGTTCATATATCCCGGTTGCAGAGAGTGGCATGCAAGTAAACTGCATGCTTTTCTTAGGGTGCCTGAACATGACTTAGTTATGTCATTCTTTAGAAATTAAAGAACGAACAGTGGAGAACAAAGATAGCAGGCTGTTCTGGCAGTCTATGTTTATTGGGGAGAAAGAATTTTCAAATAAATAGCATTTGATGTAGAGACTAACCACCCCCGTAAATACAAACTGTTAGTTCCAGGAGCTGGCAGTTGAAAGCAGAGGAGTTGGTCCTTACTGTCCACCTGGGTGTCTAATGGTCCGTAGGGCTGTCTGCGTCCTGCTGGCGAGGGCGATCCTTGGGAAACCGAAGAACTGCCCATTGCTGGCAGTCACCTTCACGGTGAGCCCTGGCTCTTCCTCGCTGACACCTGTAGGTTTTTAACTACACCATTTACTCTTTTAACAGAGAAGACCACTGTAAATGTTTTGAGGCTCTTCAATAAAAGAGAAAGCAAGTAGAGGTAAGCTCATTAAGTATCTCTAAAAAACACTTTCTGATTATGCCAGTCATTGTACTGCAGCCAAGAAAGCCAGGAAAACTAAAGCAACATTTCTTGAAAAGTGTAGAGGAAAATATGAAATGTTGTTATTAGCGATTCATTTGGCTTTGTTTTGTTCCTTTCTGGAAACGTGTTGGGGGAAAAACATCACCAGGACTGCTACGCCAGCACCTTGGTGTACGGAGCCCTGAGTTCTTTTGCAGGGTTTTACTTTCTTCCTGTGCATGTGTGGCTGCCATCCGCGCTAATCAAACTCAATCAGCAGAAGGAGTCAACTGCTTTGTATTAACTATTGTTCTCCTGACTGCGGTATTTTATAATAGATTTTTAAGATCTGCACTGACTCATACAATGCATATCTAATCAAAAGTAAATTAAACTGCATACGCTGACTTGATATTAATGACAGAATAGCATTTACGACAGCAGGATAGTGACGCTCTTTATTACATAAGATAAAAAAAAAGTCCAGTGTTTTCTTTGTTTTCTCAGTGTATATTGTTGTGTGTCCTTAGACTGAACTTTTGATTTTTAATTAGTGTTTTTATTCAAGGTGATTTAATATATAGCAGATAATTTTTTTTAATCTGAGTCCTTAAAATTTTCTTTCATGCACTTAAGTGGAATAGGAGTTCATACATATTCATAGTTTGATGAATTATGCTAACAACAGTTCTTTGTATTTTTAGGGAGTCTTTTACCAATTTTCATGAGCATTTTAAACCTATTATATAGCACTTATGTTTATAAAATTGCTGTAAGTAGTTTTCTATCTGGTCATCACTAATACAGCTATCTTTTCTCTGTTCTTTTGATACTTTAATTGAAAATGTGTGTCAGTATTTTTTCAGGGAGTTACAGTTTAACTGTAAATATGAGTAACAAACTAGTATCTACAGAAACACCGCCAGTGTACTAAATAAAGAGCCAAGGTAGGTTTAACTGGCTGCTATGGATGCTGGGCAGTGTAGATATCTGCCTGAGCTGCAAAACCTGCTCAAGAAGCCAATTAATTCTCCTTAACACAGCACAGCGAGTTCACATGCTGAGTTACTGAACTTCAAGGTAGCTTCTATCCACATCAGTCGCTGTGCCTTCAGACCGAGGTGTTGGGCAAACAGGGGCGTATTATATATTTAGCAAGTGCTTTCCTTCCGCGTGTAACAGACCCAGAACGGCCCCGTCCCAAAGAAGCGTGTCCTACAGCTTCAGCTCTTGACTCGTGACAGAATTTTTCCCTTCCGAAGGGGCTGAAGCACGTTTTGTTTTTACAAAAGAAGTAGCTCTTCAGTCCCGAGTCGCAATCCCTGTGAGGGTTTGCCCATGGATTCGGATACCGCCCGCCCAGATGCCCCGGTCCCTAATCCCAGCGCCTTTGGAGAGCCACATCTTCCCATCTTTGCTCAAGACGTGATCCTTTTTCTAGGATCTCCAGGTTGCTAGAGATTCTAGATGGCTCTTGCCAAACATAAACCAATAATCTTTTCCTTGACTCCGCCGAGAGTCCTGAGGGTGTAACTCCTCTTCTTTTGCTCTTCCAACAGATTCTCCTCATCTGTTCATATGTAATGCTTGTGCAGCATTTTTAAAGTATTGCCCGGCCATTAATCCTCGCAGCAGCCCCGGGAAGTAGGTAACATTATCCCCGTTATTTATATTTGAGAAGGTCTACCTCTGAACTTGGTGCAGCATCATACTCGTCAAGGTTCGAGCAAAGGGTCCCAGATTCCCAGTCCCGCCTCCTCTCTTCCAGAAGCCCTGCCGTCTGCTGTGCCTTACCGAAGGTTTCTGCTTAGGATGCGCGTTTGGTGCAATCCCAACAGTGACAGGTAGGAGGGCTGCAGATGGAAATACTGTTGCCTGTATTTCCTGCGGTTTTCTTGTGGGTTTTTTGTTCGCGGATGTAGGAGAAGACCGTTATCCCTTTCGTCATAATAAGAAATGACTCGTAACTTAATAGTCTGGAGAACTTAGAGAGTTGCCTTGAGTCAGCATTTGTGCTAAGTTAGCTGGTTGGTTTCTGGATTTTTACCTCTTTTGGATTCTCTCTTTTCTTCTGAAACTACTCAGAAAAGAAAGGGCTAGAAAGCCTGTCATGATGTCAAGAAGAAAATTAAGAGGTGCAAAATTAATCTAGATTGTAATAAGAATTCAGTACTTTTATTATTAAATTATATAGGAGTTTAAATGAGAAAGAAAACAACTAATATGTGCAACAGCCACTAAAGAAAGCAAACCATTAGTAGATATTAGTATCTGCTTTATATTAATAAATCTAAAGCAAATCATTATCTAAAGGAAATAGCAATATACTGTTTTAACTAAATCTCCACAGGAAGGTGTCTTATTTGTTCCTTTGGTGGATAACAGTTTGTATTATTTATCTTCACTTCAGTGACACTAGTGGAATTAGTGGAACTGCTTCCACGAATTTACCAACCAAAGACTAAAAGAAATGACAAGACTCTGTTACCGAATTGCTTATATTGTGTATAGTGACTGTGTTCTGATAAGCTTCAGAATAAACAGCAGCACTTTCTCCTTGCTTGCTAAAAGCTTATTTAAGGAGATTATTCTCAATGCCATACACCTGGAGATGAAAAGCTTTTACATTCCATCTTGAGAGAGACATTAAATTGCTATTGTTTGTCTCCTGTGTTTTCCTAAGTGGTGCTTAATGATTATTTATTATTACACATTATTTATACACGTATGCATGCATATTTATTGCACCTTTTTAGGCCTTATTAGCTCTGTTTAAGCACTCCAAAATCAGAGAGTAATTTAAAAAAAAATAAAACCGGAATATTCATGCTGATATAATTGAGATTTGATAATGAAGAAGCTTTTGCACCTCTGCCAAAAAATTTAAGTTATAGTTTTACTTGCCTATTAAATATTCTAGACTAATACTCAGACCATGTAAAATGAATGTATTTCTTTGAGAAAAGTATCTGGCCTGTGCAGTCATTTTTTTAAAACACACAGTTTTAGAAACAACAGAATTTTAGAAATGCAATAATCCCTAACTGTGAAGTAAGCATTAATGAGGTTCAGCTATGCAACACAGAGCCGTCTGAAAGATCTCATTCCAAAGCAGAGAAATCCATACTGTATAAAGGTACCTCTTTTGCTGTATTCCCACTTGTAAAATTCTGCCCTTAAGTCGCAAATTCATCTTCTGCCAGTAAGCTAGAAATGGAAACACAGTTGCCTGGGAGTGAATAAATTTTATTTGGATGCAATTTTATTTCTCTAGTACATTTTTAAGCTAACTTCTTATTTTTATAGACCGAGGGAGTGAGGAGGAGACTAAGACTAGAATTTCTCAAAACAGAATGTTTCCTTCAGATGCGTGTTGGCTGTGAGAGACTTGCATAAAGAAATCATTCACACATGCCCTAGTAAGCTGGAGTTCATTGAAGTGACACTGTGCTGCCCATAGCCGTTCCAGCCCACAGGCAAAACATTCTTCTGGCAAAATGCTATCAAATTCCCACTGACTCTGTTCACTTAAAGAGCAATTCATAAGTAAGTGCCTTGTTTTTGAAAAAGCAGAGGAGCTGTATGTTCCTGGCACTCCACGATGCCCAGCCCTGGATAGCAGAATGTATTTCCTCTCACAATAGGAAGTCAAGGGTAGGTTATTTTCATTTAGCATTTTTTGAATATTTTTTGTTTTATAACAAAATACGCTCTGGTATGGATGCTCTGAGTGAAAAGATCGCACTGCATCAAATATAAGCTGTCCTTCGTGGGTATGACTTCTGAGGGACGGAGAAGAACATTGCAATGCAAGGCGTTCTCCTTTGTGCTGGTATTCACCCAGCTGTGCACTTTCAAGTGGGAGATGAAAAATTAAATGCTCCCTCTGTTTTTATCTCTTTTGGGTTCGCAGTCACAATGTGTGGAGCTCAAAATTTCATCTTGCGTGATCAGAACATAGAGTTAAAACATTCGATAACACAATTACAAAACTGGTAAAAAGGTAGGATTTATTGAAAAACCTGTGATATGTAAAGAGTAACAAATTCTGTCTGGGCTGTTCACATGTGTTACCAAAGGTTAGTCTTATTTCCGATTTTACGTCTTTTTAGTTTTAATTATGGTATTTTTGTCTTGAGTGCAAGGGTTGGGTTCTCTTTAAGTGAATATTAAAGTAGTCGCAATGATGCTATGCCTTGCATTTTTGTATAAGCTACACAGTAGATTCCAAGTGTATATTTAGAGGTGGAAACCTATTGACTGGACAAGTATTAGGTTATCATTCACATTAATATAACATCAGGTGGTTGATTTTGATTTGAGTTTACATTTACCCTTATTTTATTACATATATTTTAGCACCTCCTGTATAGCTTTATATCTTTAGCCCTTGCTATATACTGAGATACTTAGGATAAAGTAGCTTCTGGGATGCATTGGTTTGCAGTGATTCACATCATCCCTTGCCAAATAAGTAAATACTTGCATTGGGTTGCATTGGTATACCACCATTAAAATATATGGGTCTGTATTATTATAAATGGAAGAGGAAGTTGGTACAAGTTTGGGGGTTTCTGTTTGGGTGTTTTTTTAATTCACTGTTTGATTGCCATAAGTTATTCTGGATTTATTCTTGAGCAATGATGAAGAATCTGTGTCACCCATGTGTGACAAGTTCTGGAAGCTAGACTACTTTTTGGGGTGGTACCAATATTAGGGTCCAACTTAACCCTGCAAACCGTGTGAGAGTATTTGAAGTCACTGAAGTTTTGTACCTTGTAATTCATAGGACAATTTGATGAGAGATTGTCATAGGGCCACGAGATAAAGAGTGTGTGAATTAAAAGCTGGTATTTCCACAGGTGATTTTCTCATCGTGTCAGTGCAGTATTACGTGGAGTGTAAATTTCCTATCAGTTCTCCTGGTCCACGGACTGTCATCTGCCCTGCGCCTGTTTCACTGATGAATAAATTCTCACCTGTCCTCTTCTCCAGCTTTCTCCTTATCTCTCATCGCTGTTGTCCTGGGCCATTTTATTATTGCTATCCTTCCTCTGTGCTCCACTAAGTCTCCCTCTCCTCAGCACAGTCTCTTCCAAATGCCCAATTTAGCCTCAGCTTCGCCACTGCTTTCCCTGTTCTTTGTCTTCCTGTTAATTTTGAAACCTCATGGATGATTTTTTTAGGATTGTTTCTCTTCTGTAAAAATCTAAAGAAATGTTAAAAAAAAAGGTATTTGTTATTATTTAAAGCGTGTGGTCTCTAAACGTAATGCTAGAGACCAGTCGGGAGCCCCGCTGTATTTGTAAATCGTACTGCTCGGTGCAGCCCGGCACTGAGGCGAGCCTTGCCGCCTCGGAACTCGTGGGTCCCACTGACATTTGCAAATTATGGTGAGTCTATCCAAAAGCTGACTGATTCTGCTATTTCCAAAAGTTTGCCAGACATAAATGTACGTAAAGCTCTGGCCCGACCCATTTCCACGGTGGGATCTATCTCCCATCCGTGTTCCCTGTCTACGAGGATGACTTCACGCAGGGAGCCGGGCTGATGTCTGCAGCTCCAGCGAGGATGACTGCCCAGGCATGCTCAGCATCTTTATCCCATGCCACAAGCTCTCGCTCCTTTTGGTGTCGGGAGCGGGCGCTGCCGGGATGGAGTGTTGTACGGCTGTCCGGCGGCCGATATCCGAAGTGCCGCTGCCCCGTAGCGCAAGCGTGAGCCCTCTCCTCCGAGCAGCGGGATTGCTTCCCGGCAATCCCAATGGGAAGAGGTTCGGGTTGCAGGACTGGCAACCTGCAGCAGGCTTTCAACTTGGCAGCCTTGTCACCAAGAGGACGGTTGGTCCCGGGGAGGCAGGCACGAACGCCGCGCTGCGCTCCTCGGAGTTCACGGGCGATGTTCTTCATAGCTCCGGGGGACAGAGGTGGGCTGGGGATAAACGCTGTGGTGCGAATTCTCTTCTCCCACTCCGTTTGCTTACTGCGTCTGCTCCGTTTGATTCCACTCTGTTGGAATCAGATTTCCTTTGCCGCCATCTAATCCGGCGTATTTCAAAAGAGGAAAACCAGATACCGTTTTTCCTGATGTAACTCCCTTTTCAGAAGGGTTCACGGTGGCATCAGGCTGGTTGAGTTCTGAACGTTGCATAATTGCCATTGAAAGTTCCTATAGCTGCCAGAGCTATTAACTCTTAATAAATTTTACGCTATCCAAGTTCCTGAGAGTCACTGATGTGCTTTTACAGATCGCAGAAACAGGTGATTTTGTTGGTTTGATGCATCGTTTTGCTTTCTCAGTAAGTTTTATCTTCATTACTCTAACAGCCTTACAAATACACTGTGACTTTGCAATGACCAACATTTTCTTGGGAGTAATTGATTTAACTGTGCTTAGCCATCCACTGGAATTGTCACTGTGGATTATGAGAAATAAATAACTTCATCATCATTATCTTTAGCATATTACGGTTTATTTGCTTACTCATTATCTCCTTGAAATGGAAAACCCTTATGAGCAATACAAAATCTGAGAGGCATCTGATACTCGTATAAATAGCTGTGCTCGTTGTTTTTTTACCAACTCATATCTCTGACGATGTGAATTTACTAACCCCTGTAGCTGGAAATTAATCATGAAAGTATATGGAGTGCCACCAAGCTAGGATCAACATCACAGTGAGTGAACTTGCCCTCTTCCATTGTCTAAGTGGTAGTTCCTCATTATTCATCTCACAAGAAATGGTGTCTTGTCGTACAACTTAGAAAAAAAATGATTGCTTAGTAATGCCAAAGTATTCCATAAAGTGATATGATTAATGCTCTTCTCACTAGATCTGCTGATGGAAGTAAAGTCTTATTCAATTCCCCTGTGGAGACACAGTGAACCAATATCTTTGGCAATAATTTTAAGCAGGAAGCTTTCTGCTTATCTCAGCTGTATTGTATAGTCATTTCAGAATGCACATTAAATAGTTGGAAAGAGGTTGTAATGTGGTTGGATTTTCCCTAAGTCACTGAGGCTTCTTTCGCTGAATACAGGTTGTGGTGGAGCTCTTTCCCTTTCCGCCATTTCAGATCATTCAGACTTCTTCAACTTTATTATTGTTTGGTATAACTAATGCCACATAATATGACACTTCCTTAATTGAGTGCAAGTAGTTCTGTGTTCCTCATGCCTTTTATTGGTTTTGGCCAACCACCTGCCACAGACGGTTCTTTTATCTACTGCAGATACCAGCTCAGATAGCTGACAAGACCCACAGCATTTCATTAAATTGTTATTGCAAGTTAGCTTCTCAATTCCTTTAACTGCCCTTTTTTTTCTATGAGAAATCATAAAGAAACATTCAACAGCTCTTCTCTTTTAGATGTCTTTATATTAAACACATACCGTAAGAGAAAGCAGTAAGACAGAAAACTTTTTCCTATTTGGAAATCAGCTACAGAATGCAATATAAGCACCTTGCCACGGAATAAGTCGTGCAGTTTGTGTTGCCTGCTGTCGGGGCGGTTAATGTGCTGCAGATGGTCGGTGGCAAAAGTGAGCAGCGGCACCGGGCAGCCTTTCTCCCCACCACTGCGTGCTGGGCTCCCATACAGCAGACGGTCTTGGTGGCTTCTGCCTCTTTGCCTTGCTGATTTTGATTTCTCTCCAGACCGTTGACTAAACTTATAAACTAAACCTAAAAGACCAGGTCCTCTTTCTCAGCTTTTTATTCGCTTTATTGGGAGTCAAAAATGTAGGTGAAGCTATCACATATGGCATCCTGAAAAAAAAAGCTTAACTTTTCTTACAAGCAAAAATAAGAAGTCACTTCCAATCTGCTATATACTGAGAAGAAATCAAGCAGACACTTGCAGGGTGAAAACACAGTGTATGTCTGGCAAACTTTTGGAAATAGTAGAATCAGTCAGCTTTTGGATAGACTCACCATAATTTGCAAAAACGTGGTTATTTGCAAGCAAACTTCTGCATGGTGTAAAGCAGCGTACAGTGTTCTAGCATGTAGTGATACCCTTTTTATTTGGACCTCTTCTAAATGTTCCCTTCTCTATAACACAGGGTCTGTAACTGAGTCTTTCAAGGCTCAGTCCTATATATTATAAGCAGCTGGAAAATTTCACACACCCACTGAAGGTTCCAATGAACACAAAATACCACAGAACAGATGCCAATAAGAGGTATTTTTAGCGGCTCATGTCACAGTTGCTGTTTGCCTCCGCCGTGACAGCTAATGAGCTTTGAATGGCTGGGAGAAATAGTGCATCCTGCAGTAAAAGCCTGAGAATGCCTCTCCCTTCTTTAACGCAGGCAGTAAATGTTTGCTTGGGGTCTACGTGAAGCTTTATAACAAACCATTCCAGCACATTCTACAATGGTTAAATGGATTACACCGCAGACCTCCATTTCATACATTTATTTCCATAAGAATCTGGCTTGACAGCTTATTGTTTGTTTGCTCTGTAATATTGGCTGCTAGAGGTAATGTTATTGTAAACAGAGCTTGACTGAGTGAACATTTGTTACTAGTAGTTAATATTTTCTTGCATTTTCTTGGCTTTGGACAAGGAGTACTTAAAATGTAAGGAAATCCTTTCCATACATTTTCAACTGAAGTTGAAGCTGTTTATCATTACATAATGGAAAAAATGCTAAAAATGTCATCGACTGAGTGAAAGAAAATCGTCCTTATGTTGGGGTTTCTTATTCTTTCTCCCTTACTTTGCCTTACGTTATATTACACAGAATGTAGCATGTTCCATTCCCAGGAGAAAGCCAGATTGATATTGAATGTGTAACCAGCTGGGTGTTTACCCTTCATTATTCATACTGACAAGGCATGAGAGGAAGAAGTAGAAAAAGAAGGAAATCCAAAGTTGTTGCTATAGTTGTTCCCTTTCATCTCAAAAAATGCCAATTTGAAAATTCAGTACAAGTGACTTAGGAGAAAAGCTCCTGCGTACTCTGTCACCTTACCTGCTGTTTTTATGGCATATGTTCATAGAAATTATTGACTGACATATTGAGGTGTGTGGCAATTAGCCCTTTTTCGTTAGAAATGGGTTTATTATTCTTGTGCTTCCCGAAGAACAGACACTGAGCGTGCAACTCCAAAAAGCACTGGATGGACCTCCTTCCACTAGTCCCGAGTGAAAGTTGTTTTACAGTTGTTAGCCAAGCGTAAAAACCTGTGTAAACCCAGAGAACATGATTTCACAAGATTTCAGAAGACGAGCGGCAGTGAATCAGAGCAGAACTGAATCTCAGATGATCAGATCCTGACACCTTTTATGTACACGTGCACAGGAGGTGCCCGTGGGATTAGAAGCGTGCATCCCAGAGAGGGGCTGCCCAGAATTTGAACACGCTATTTACTCTTTCTCGGATGACAGAGGAACAATATGTATTTCCTGAGAAGCATTCTTTATACGTAAGTTTACACTAAACAGCTTCTAGTCTAGTGCTCAAATTATCAGTGAGAAACACGTGTGTTAGGGCTGTTTGCTTTCGGTTTGTAGTCAGGAAATTGAAGCGGAGCGGCGAGGGGATTCCCCCGCTGCACATACATTTCTGCATCCTGTTCAGTCTGAGACTTCTTACTTTAAGCTTGACTGCAAAACATGACTTTACATTCAGAAACTTTCTTTTTGTGTGTACTTTTTTATTTCTGCTCTCCTTGTCTTTTCTTTGCCGTCTTCAGAAGTCTGGTTTCTGGTTGCTGTTGATTTCAAAGGTTATTGGCTCATCTGCACTGCATTTTGAACTGATTTGGCTGTGAACAGTTCTCTTAAAATCGGTTTTTCTGGCTGCTAGCAAACAGGAGGAGAGCCTTAGATGGTCCTGAATACTTGTACCAAGCTTCCCCTGCAGAAGTGAACTAAATCGGCCAGGGCAGAGGCAAAACATTATTTCCTGATCATCCATAAAATTAAATGTTTGAATGATTTATGGTTCATGGGCTATTTCTCTGCCAAGGCCAGCTGGATCTCTTGCAGACCGGTAAACATGAACCCCACACAGTGCAGGCTTTGGCTGAAGACGTGGGGTTGGTCAGGGCTAAGAACTGGAGGAGGAGGTTGGGATCCAGCTGTGGGTCCTTCTGCTTGGGTGGTAGGAGAGTGGGGGACATCAGGGACATACAGCTGGGGTCCAGCTTTTGGTCCAGGCATCTGGAGGTCCATTCAGAGGGAACATTTGTGAACCCACCAGGGTGGTTCACCAGGATGGCCTGCCATAGGCAGAGGCCTGGTTTTGGATGTGGCACTCCGTTACTGTCTGACCACGGCTCATCGTGTAACCAGGGACGTGAACGCCTCATGAGACATGCTTGTAGAAGTGGAAAATAGCAACTTTAGTCCCTTAGCTCTCCCTGGTAGATGTGTCACTAATATCTAGAAGCATCATGATCATCTCCCTACTCAGAGTTTTGAGTATGTAGCCAAAACTGAGCTTTTGCTTTCTTTTGTGCCTGAAGAGATTTTGGGTTGTTGTTGATGGTTACACCAAGTGGTCTTTTAGTTATTGCTGTGGAACAGCAGCATGTGATGTCTTCAGTTATTTCCCACTTTGTCCAACACCGTGTGCCATCATTGCCAATCAACTCTTTTTTCTTTTTTGTCTGTTTCCTGGTATCTCTAATGTTTCTTTATGCTTTCGTTCTTCTTTGTTATTCTGTTGCCTTTTAAAATGTTTTCTGTTCTTTACCACCTGTGATATTCAGCAGTTCGGCTCTTTCTTCCATATCATTTATAATGCTCTAAGATGAGGACTGAATTCTTACTGCAAATTACCAGTGAAATATGCCAAACCAGTGGCACTCTTGCTATAGATGATGATAAAATTTCAGTAATATTTTAAAAATTTTTTTTCTATATGTTCATTATCACTGCCAATATCTTCTTGTTTAGTGGAAGGAATATTAACTATTTTGAACAGTTAACTACTGCATAAACTGGCATACCTTGAGATTTTTAGTAAACCCTGGAAATTACTTTTCTGTCTACAGCAGCCTATTCTGTTGGCCTTCTGTCAGGATCTTGAATTTTTCACAGTTCTTCCGCTGCCAAATGTTGGCTATGAAGTGATTAGTTTTCTGAGAAATCCACTCTTGGCCTCTGTAATGAAGATAAATGCACTGGATTTCCATATCTCTAAAGAGTAGCTTTTAAATAAAGGATACAGATTCTGGTGAATTCTGCTTGGATCCAATTTTAATGACTAATTTAATCATTCAATAGCACTTTTCTTTACTAAAAACAAATGTAAACTTTATAAAGGGAGCCACAGATCAAAAGAAAAAAAGGAAACAATATGTTAAGTGTTGTTCCAACCTTCAAATTTGTTTTCCTTTGAATAAATGCAGTCAGGTCAAGTAGCAGATACACCAAACATTGACTGTGTCTTATCATATATAGTTAATTCTTCTTTTTAAAGGGTAAAATTATTAATTTTTGTGAATTATTGGCAAATGTGAGTGTTTAATGAAAAGAACTTTGGCCCTATCAGTTGCCTCAGAACACATCCATATGCCAGCAGGTGTGATACTAGATGGCTGCGTATCTCCAGCATGATGTTTTGACCAACATTTTACAAAAGTTGAACCAAAACAGCAGGACTAGTCCAGGCTCATTTTCACGACCAAACCCCGTGAAGAGAGTATCACCACTGTTTCTATATTAGCTTATTTAAGATTTCCCATCTAAATAAGGTTTTTGAAATGCAGAGAATGCAATTAAGTGTAGGAGGGCTTCTGAATTTTAGCACTTTTCCTTATTCTGCAGCAGCTAGCTGTCTTCTCTTTATATCCCTGGGCAAATGTGGGATGAAACTGTTGCATATAAAGATTTTTAGGTTTTATAAGGTGTTTTTTTCAGCCTGCACAAGCAAGGCTGTGTCTACTTCTGCTTCTATGAACTGAGCCTGAGGTTTATCTTCTGTACTAGCAGTAAGCTTAAATGTTGTCAGGAGGAGAATTAACAATTTGTATATTGTAAAGGTAGTGCCTTAGAGGCATCGGTCTTTAAAAATAAGGAACAGTGGTGGCTGTGTTTACTTTAAACAGGGAGCAAATTGATTCGCCTGAATTAGCTTTCAAAGTAACTTTATGAAGTGTAAGGAGAAGCAAAAAATGTCAGGATATTAGAAATCTACAGGAAAATAAAAGTATGCTCATAAATAACAAATAGGAACAGTGGAAGAAAAAGTAGGAAGATAAAAGCCTTTTTTTTATATTCAGTGGAAATGCAGCAGCATATGTTTGCAAAGAAGACTCCAGTTACCCTTCTAGCTGAGGGTTTCCTAGTGTGGTTGTATTTTATATACTTTCAGGAGGAGCCGAAAACTGTTCTCTGTCATTAGCAACTTGTAAAATAAGTAACAGATGCTTTGGCTGTGTGTGGCTGAAAGAGAATGAGCTTGGGTTGTTCCACTTTGTATCTCTCTAGCCAAAATAGCTGTTTTTACCAAGTACTGACTGATCTGTACAGAATCAAGGTAGGTACTTTACTAAAACCCTCTAAATGGTGATTTAAAGATAAAAAGAGGTAAATGTGCATTTCTTTAGATTCAGTGCAGTTTGGAGAAACTTTGGAGAAGCCATGGGATTTGCACTGGAAGACATTGAGGTGAGGTTGGTCACTTGGCTGTGAGGTTTGGAATAATGTGGGGTTTTTTTTAAAAAAAGGAAACAAGCACAATCAAAATAAAAATATAAAATCAAATATTCACACTCCATGGATACTGATAAATGAGTCATTCTATCTCGAGATAAGGATTTATAATGCAGTAAATGCTTCCAATATTTCGTACACAAATCTTCCTCTTGGGATGAAAACCAGTTGGAGAGATATCTTTTATGTAATTCTAATATGAGCAAAAAATATTTTTTGTTATAACCCATTGAACTTAAAATGTATCACTATAATATCAGTGGCAAGATTATTCTTGTGCACTTTCTCTAAATTCTGTTTTCATTTCTCATTTCATTTCATCATTTGGAAATCAAAATTTAATTCAGTGAAAAAATGTCTTACTTTTTAAAAGCTGGAATAGTCATGGAAATATGTGGGTTTCCTTTCCATTTTCATTTAATGCTTTTGTTGGGTTTTTTTCCTTTTTACTCGGATAAAATTGATTAGTTGGACTAGCTGCTTTGCGGGGCTTTCTACACTTGCTTAACATATTATAATATTAAAGCAATTGCAGAAAACATCAGAAACAAAACTAGAATAAAATTAAAAATTTAGTGATGATCAGGGAAGGACATCTTTCCACTTTGCCAGCAGACTTTATGTAGTGTTTTAATATACGGTAGAAATGATTCATGAAGTAGCTAAAAATGATGTGCAGTGTTGGCATGAAGTAGTTAAATATCAAATTAACTGCTAATATCGGTATGGTGCAAGTCTGCACATCATCAAAACAAGCAAAAGGACAAATGGGCAAGAAGTCCGATGGGTTTTATTGCTGGTCTATCTCCACTGGTTTTGTGAGATGGCAGTAACGCTGCAGCAGCGATGCCTTGGTATAACACCAAGGCTTGTTCTTATGGCATAATCATGCGATAGTGTTGCTGTTCTCTCAGGGAAGTTGATCACCAGTGAAAGACGTGAAGAGAATAATCTCAATAAAATGCGTCTTTTAGATGCCTGTTCGTGGGGTAAGAAGCTTAGGCTATACATTACTGTCCCACCGAGTGTTCTATATTTACAATGAGGTTCTGTGTAGTTATATATTTGCAATGAAAAAGACTTTTTCATATAAAAAGTACTGATAACAGAGGCTGCAGCACAGTGTTTGCAGTGAATGTAGAAAAAAGAAAGATGTACAAAGGCACTGTAAGCAGACCTCTTTCCAGTGCTTTAGCAATGGATTAATCACGATAAGGTCTATGCTAAATAAGCATGGTTTCTCTTTTCGGGACTGGTAAATGAATGCAGAAAGGCAAAATGCTCTCTCTTTCAAAAGCAGCCACTGATAGCCCCTGCCTGATTTACAGCAGGTTAGGCTTGATTCTGAGAAACCGGGGCAGCCGCAATTCCCGCTGAAATGCTGCCAAGCCAGGGGCTGATTATTACAACAATAAATCAAGGTAGGCTGTTTGGAACTGGTGGAACACATCTCGGTAGGATTGAAGCATCCAGTGTAAGTAGTAACAGGAGAGGTACTGACATCACAGGAAAGAATATTTGAGATAAGTTACTGTCTTACCGAGCTCCTGGGTACTGACCTGATCTGTTATACGATTTGAATCCATTTGCTAAGGCATTAGTGTTACCTGGGTCGTAGGGTAAAGTATTCAGAGATACCTGTCGGTTTTTTTCCTTTTCTTGCGACGGTGCCGTGTCATTTTGGCCGCTCCGTTGCACTTCGGTTGCACAGAGCAGATAAGCACTTTTTCTTTAAAATAAAGAATTGCTAATAAGAACACTGTCTAGTGATGCCAGGGCTGCTCTCACATGCCTCCTACAGCTTCAAAAGCTGTTTTGCTGTAGAAAGGTGGAGGAGCAGCGCGGTTAGGTGAGCCACCCTTCCCTATTGCTTTCTGACTCCCAGGTTGAAGTGGTGAGAACGGCTGGAAGGCAGTTTCCTTCTGCTGCTCGGACGCTTTGGAAGGCGGCTTCTCTTCTACTGCCGCTGAACCGGCACATCTGGGAGGCTTTGGGCAACCAGTGGAAGGGACAGGCTTTTCCAACAGGCTGATGGGATTGTTTAAATTCCAGTACGCCCAGACCTGGAAATTAGGTATTATCATTTGGTACGTGCGAGCAGATTTTGTGTTTCACCATGGAGGACCTGTAAAACCACTAAACTTACGGCCCTGCTACTTGAGTTGAGATTTAGAAAGAGAGGGCAAAAGTCTGCATATAAACTGCTCAAGACCTTGCGTTGTTTCGTGGATTGGAGTTAATGAGGTGAGTAGGTCCAAACTAGTAAAAGAGCCGAGGAGCTGGCTGCGTGACTTGTGCTGGCAGGATATGTCCCGTGGGTGATGGGAGGAGAGGTGGCTGGGGAAAAGAAATGGCCGAGGCTATAAAGGGCCTTAAGACGTCTTCCTTCCCCCCTGGTCACAGCTGTGCTCTCCAGGTACTGAAGGGGAGCCTGAAGGGAAGACCCAGGAAGAAAAGCTTAATTTGAGAAATGCTTAGAGAAAAATAATGAAAGAGTTCCCTACGTGTGACATTTCCTCTCTGCTTATGAAAGGCTGTTAAACATGCACACACGCTTCAAGACTTAAGATCCTCCACACTCAGTAGGTGAAAATCCAGTGTAATTTAACAATTGATCTTTACCAAGTAGTTAAGTGCAAATGAAAGAGTCTCTAAACTAAATAGAAACTTAATGGGAGATGAGATGTAAGTCTATAATCTTTCACTCTGTCTCATCAGAATAAGAATTTCATTTAACTTACAAGGAATATGCAAATGGTTTCTCTGTGTTATCATTCATATTCCTTCTAATGGGAAGCTAATTAAAAGAAATGGAGAAGACGGAGAGGAAAAAAACATCAAAGATAAATTTGACCTAAAATATAGATTTTTACATATCACGTTTACAGACTACAAGAATATTTCCATTTTGAAGTAAATAGTGTAGCATTAACAGCGCTCAAAATTCAATTGATTACAAGCTGGTTACAAATAAAAGGAATTAACTATGCTGTTTTCAATTATCAGGGACAGAATTCAAAACGTAACTGATAACCTAAGCAAAACATGTAAGGCAAGCAAGTTTCTTAGAGTTGTTTAACTTTTCCTAATTAAACATGAATAAAAGCATATTTTATCTTAAGATATATTTCTTATAGTTGTGCTAATTAAGCTAGGTATGTCTATGCTAGATTTACTGTGTAAGGCTGTAGTATTTTATAACAGGTGTTTGTAAATGAAAACCAAAGCATAACGCAAGACATCTCTCACTTTTAAAAGTAACAAATGACTTTTTAGCTAAGTCTACACCCTTCCTATTTTTTCAATAAACTAGTCAGAAGTCATTCAAATCAACAGTTTCATGTCTGCTTTGGCCTGTCACATGTAACACTTGTAGCTTCTGACTCAAAGTCTGAGCCAAAAAAAGAAATTTCCATCTGCAGAAGCAGTAATTGTTAATTAAAACTCTTTTTCTCATTTGCAAGAGTTGAACTAAGCAGCATTATAATTTGGCTGTATTTCAGTAATTAATAGCAGCATTATTAAATTAGATGTACAAGATTTTTGGCTTGTGTAAGTCAATAGCTTGTTTGAGAGATTGAGAGTGAGTTGGTTAAAAGAGTAAATTCTTAAAGAATCAGTAGCCATGCGTGGTATGGATTAAAAACTGACTAAATGGTAGGCCTCAAAGTTAATTTTAACTAGCCAGTGGTCGTCAAGGGGATGTAGGATACTGCAGTAGAATTCCCCGTGATTCTTCCCCCTGCACTATTTAGTAGTCTTACCAGCAAACAGATATTACAGGTGGAAATGAAAATTGAAATAAAGAAGAATGATGTGAATATTTGTTTTCTCCTGTTGCTGTAGGATATGACATGAAGGTTATATGATTTCATGGCATGGATCTGCAAAGATTACTTTAATGTCTCAAAATTGGGTCATTTGGTAAATCTGTGGCTTCTGTAATTTGCTAGCTCACACTGCATTACATAGATCTGTTTGAGCCAGTTTTATTCCCTTCTCCAAAGGATACCTACACTCTTCAGGGGGCAGCAGCTCTAGTACTCAAAAGATACATTGTAATTACCTGTTGTAATTTTTGACAAAACTTAAAATCGGCAAGAGTAAAAAACTCTTTGCAGAATGTGCACGTACCATACTGTCTAATAATTAAGCCCCTTCCTACTTTCAAAGGGGGAAAAAATGGAAAGGATGCACCCACCTTCCTGCAGTACTGGGTTCGTCCACTTCCTACGCTGAATCCTGTTCCTTCCCATTTGTGAATGGATGAACCGCTTCAGCCAAAGGCGTGTACCCTTCCTGTGATCCGCTGATTTATGGAATTCTGACTTGCTGGTTGCTTTCCAAAAAATACTCTTTCTTGAATCAGAGTTTGTTTGTTTAGGGTACTTTATCCAGTGGATCAGTCACTCACATATACGTGTGCTGGTGTGGACAGCAGGAGAAGAGATTAATAACGATAAATCCTGAGGCTCGTGGAGGTGCAGAAGAAAGCCAGGGCACGCTTGTGCGTGCTCGTGTAAGAGATGGGAAGGACACCCTAGCCCGCAATAGCCAAGTGGGCCACAAAGTGTGGCAGAGCCCCGGTCCGTGACTGCCTGGTGAATTTTGCGTTATTTAGGCAGAGCAGAGCAATCTCAAGACTGAGGTAAAGAGTCATACTAATCCCATACTTGCCCGAGACAGAAGCAATCAGAGGAGAGATTTGGAGCTGGTTGGTCACCCTCCATCGTCTTGGGCAAATGTTCGACCAGTGAATTGCTCTGGAGTAGAGTTAACTTTCTCCCTCCTTTTCTTCCTTTTCTTCCTCCTCTCACTCACATTCTTATTTTCTTCTATCTTTTCTCTGCTTCAGAGCCTGAGAAATCTTCCCAAAATATCAACTAACAGATCCTGAATGTTTTGAAAAACTTGTCTTGATTTTTTTTATCTGGCAAAAGGTATGTTTTATTGAAAAACCTGCATTCAGTTCCCAGTGTCCACATACCTGGGCTCCTGCACAGACGCCTCAGGTGTACTTCCTTGCTTTGCTTTTCTTTATCCCTCTGGGTGCTGGTGGTTAATCCGTGCTTTTTAAGTTGTCTTCATAGCTGCCTTTCTCTTCCTCTCTTAAAGAAAGGAGATACACATCAGACCAAGAAATTTTCTGGGAATCCTCTCACAGTGTAATTTTATCGATATTTGATTGACAGGCAGGAAAATCAAGGGAACTTGTTTTCTGCATGTGTTGATTACTTTTAAAATTGTAATTAAACATGCCATCATTATCCTTATTTTCCATTTCACTGTATTACTTTTTACTATCTATGTTATATTAAACATCCTAATATGAGGGACTTCATTGAGTTAGTGTTGTTTTTTCCAGAAATGTTTTACTAACAAGTAAATGTAATGGTGAGCATTTTCCCTTTGCATCTGTCCTCTGTTTAGGACAGGTCTACTATTTCAAAGGTTTTCAGTGAGCAATGAAATGGAAAACAGAAGGTTGTTGCTCACTTACACCAGTTTTTAAGGAAAAATTCTTCCATGATTTCTTCGTAATTAGGTCTACTTGAAGTTTATGAATCATAGTATTTGACTGCTGCTTTTTCTGTTTAATTTTGTAACAGAATATCAGCTTCCCATTCAACAGTTAGTGGCATTTTTGGAACCAAACAGCTCTGCTTAGGAGACTCTCTGAGACACCGAGGCTGGAAAGAAGGAGAAATTTTTCTTTTTTTGTGTGCATGTAAGAAATCTTAAAGGGTTTTATCAAGTTATTCTTGGCTTTCCAAAACCTTTTTTTTTTTTTTCATTTGCCCCCAGCTTTCGCTATATTTTTTGAAACTGGGAAACTCATCTGACTGAGCCATTCTGTGCGACCCTGTGGAGGAACCTGTCTGTCTCCAGCGATGACAGAAATGGAGACAGGGAGGTTAGCACCGCTGGGCTGAAGTTTCCTTTTGGAAGTCCCCTACTGTCAGTCTCTGCTAACATCTACATATTTAAATCAGATAACTGTGCATTGAAACAGATGGTTTACCATTGGCTCAACTTATGCATCCGATTATATATGCACTAATGAGAAAACGTCACATTCTGTCATTTGCTGTTGACTACACATTTTAAAAGACAGCCTTTTGTTTTAAAATTGATACTGGACCACCATTTACAGCGGAACGAAACTGTCTAGGTAAAGAATTGAGACAGTATGTGGTAAGCGGAAGAGGAAATTTTAAGCAAATATACACAAAATGCAGCCAAAGGCTTAGAAGGGAAATTAAGAAAGTAGAGATAGGGCAGAAAGAAAAGGAGATCATTTCTGGTAAAACAGAAAGCATGAACTGGAGTGATGAAGTGAAGACATTCAGAAACCAGACAAAATGCTGTTGGCACCTAGTGTGAGAAGCAGCGTGTACAATATGCAAGTTAGTGTTGATCTTTGCAGGGAAACCACATCAAGCTCTAGGAAAAAATATGTGACTTCCATTGCTGGTTGCTCTCGCAGTGCTGTTTCAGGCTGGAGCTTTGCAGCAGAGGCTCCGGCATGGCGTGTCTCTTGCAGAAGAAGTTCTGAAGATCTTCTTACAGGAAGATCTGAAATGGGGCCTTTGACTGTGTGGTTCACTGGTGGGGTTTTTTGTCATTTGATAAAATAATAGTTTGGCCTCTCTGTAGCTTGGTGGTGGCATAGACTGTGTTCACGTTCTGAAGGATAG
The DNA here is from genome assembly GCF_947461875.1 of Haliaeetus albicilla. Classification (NCBI taxonomy): domain Eukaryota; kingdom Metazoa; phylum Chordata; class Aves; order Accipitriformes; family Accipitridae; genus Haliaeetus; species Haliaeetus albicilla. Next base: position 5,729,059 of record NC_091499.1, read on the forward strand.
GAGGATTCTGAATGCCGAATTATAAGCTCTGGTCTCTGACCACTTGCTTAAAAACACTCCAGTACTGGATGATAGGAAAGTGACTTAGAGGACAGTTAATTTTCAGAGGACTCCAGGGAAGATCCATGATATCACAGATGAGGAAACCTATTGTCTGCAATTAGTACAAACAATTAGAAGAAACTATAATAAAGAGTAAAATTAGTGCATACATGAATGTGATATATTGTGGCAGAGTCAGCATGACTTTGCAAAAGAGAATTGGGCTCCGTAACCCACTGGCGCTCTCAGGGTTTCCGCGGTTGGATGAAGGAGAACTGGTTGATGTGATCTCCTTGGATCATATCAAAGGCTTTTGACAGGATCCTTCACCGGAGACTCTTAAACAAAGTTAGCCTGGGATAAAAGGGAGGTTCCCCACAGAAGAAAACAACTGATTAAAAGGTAGGAAACAAAGGCCAGGAATGTATTTTCAGTTTTTACAGTATAGGTAGATCACGAGGGTAATCCCACATATGTGTGTGCTGATGAGAATACTTATAAGTGATTTGTAAAGGGATGAATAAAGAAATGTTAAATGTCATGTTATTTAGAATAAGGAGTGTTGTGAAGGGCTGCAGAAGGATCATATGATACCGAGTGACCACATGTTAGAACGATAGATGAAATTCAGATGTGAAGCGATGCACAGGGGAAAAAACCAATCCTTCCTTCAGACACTGAGCGATGGGCTATTAGCTGATGAATACCATGTAGGAATGAGATACCAGAGTTACAACAGACTGTTCTGTGAAAAGGTGACCTGAAAGTTCAGGATCGATCAAAAAAAGGCAAATACAATGTTTGGAATTATTAGAAAGAAGAAGAGAACGCAATAGAAAGCCTTCTGCAGCTGGACACACGTGTGAGTGTCGTGAATGCTGTGTACAGTTCTGGTTCCCCAAGTCTCCAAAGGGATGTTCTGGAACTGGGGAGGATTCAGAGGTGGTCAAGAAGTATGATAAAAGTAGTGGGGGACATGAAATAAAACCAGGGGCTACCAAAAACCAGGGGCTACCAAGCTGACCGGAGCAGAGGTGGCAGTTCTTCACTCGGAGTGGAGCTGAGCCAGGGAACTCTGTGGTGGATGCTAACAGCTTAGATGGATTGGAAAAGTAACTGGACTCGTTCGTGGAATTAAAAACGTAGGCTGTCAGCTGCAAAGACGCTGTGTCTGGCTAAGCCCAGGACAGTACTCTAAGGAAATAACATTATGCATTTCATTATTCTTATATAATTGCCTAGGCTTCTTCCGTTGGGCACTGACAGATACTGTTCTTGAACCTTTGGTATGTCTCAGTACGGTCATTATGATGTTCTTGCATCGCGTTGGTACTATCTGGTGTCTGCTATGGAGCTGCATTTAACCTTTGAACTCAGAAGGCATTATTAATTTGGCTGCTGTGTATCGACTAGAAGTACAAATATGGTCCTATTCAGGGTCTGTAAAAATAGTGTATAACGTACAAAATATTATAAAGTGATTTAGAAATCTAAATACGGTTCAGACCTTTCCTTCTTTTGATATCCAAGAGACCTTGATGTATTATGCAGGATTTATTGGCAACAATTTGTTCATATATGGTGTTCTACGAACAAATTGTTAGACCTTTTATCCCATTACATCACCACATACTAAAATCTACATTTTAGAAAATACATATGCAGGAACAAGATTTTTGATTTGCCAGCATGTACATATAGGGAGCATGCTTGACACAGCGTGTTGAAAATATGTATATTGAATACCTGCAGATATTTTAATTACAAAAAATAAATTATTCTGTAGTTATATCTGCAATAGAATTGTAAGCAGTACCATTAACAGAATTAAGGTGAATTTGATATGTTCATTTTAGAAAATCAATATATAAATATGAAAGGTTATCATGGTGCCATGGCTTGCTTGCTTGCTTGCAGATTGCAATTGAGTGTTGAATGAAGAATTTTATTACCCCACTGACAATTTTATCTTCTGCAATGATAAGAAAGTATTAATTAAATGATTTAATTAAACTGTTGATATACATAATAAGGCCCCAGGAGATTATTTAAGTATAATTCAGTTTTTCCTCTCAGACTGGTTCTCCTGATATGATTAGCCTTTTCAGTGCCATAGAAAACAGAAGATTATCATATACTAAATTTAGGCACTGGTCATTGTTAATGGATTAGAACCGGTGAAAATGAACGCATCTGTCTGAGTTTTTCAAAGGTTACTAGCTTATGAGTCGAGAGAAACCCTGTGTAGAAAATACCTAAAAACCTGAATCATACAGAATTAAGGCCCTATTAAAAACCTGTCAGTGGAAAGTGTGACTAAATTCACCTTGAAGCGATACGGACAAGCTTAATCCATATATGCTGCATTGCTGTCAGCAGCATTGGCCTGGGGATGAGCCGAGCTTTGGGTACATGGACACGGCTGATACTTTCTTCCAGCTGAGATTTTGAAAAGACCAGCTGAGTGCTGCGTTAACGCAACCCCATCACCCTCGCTGTAAAGAGGAGTGAACCACGAGGACACTGGACGTTGAAAAATGCTGGCAACACCTCTGTTACGTTCAACAGCGGACTCATCCAGAAGGTGCACAGTCTCTGTGACTTTCCCCCTGCCTTCCAGGGAAGGGTTGAACTCCCCCAGCCAGCCCAGCAGCCGGCGGAACCCCCAACACGTGGATCCTACTGGGAGAGCTGCCCTCCAATGGGAAGCAGGTCGCAAAATGAAATGCCTGACTTCGTTTGTGCCCTCTGCTTACACGGCTGGGGCGCTTACCAGTTTTCCAGAGGCGCGCACAGATTGCGGGACACGCGTTGGTGCGGGAAGTGAGGTTTTCTTGTGCTCCCCAGGCTTCTCAGGAGATAATATAAGATGAATATGAATTTATGAGGTTTTGGATTTGGTTTTGTGGGAGCTTTTTGGTCCTACTAACCCAGAACTTCCTATATATCTGGCCATCTGGGCTGAAAGTAATTCTCCACTTTTGTTTTAAAATATTCCTTAATAGAGAGCTTATGAACATTGCTGTATTAAGATCATAAGGCAGCCTGAATAAGCCTGACCTCTGTCTTCAGAGCTACAAAAGATACTTGCTTTCATGAGGTGTTTATATGCTTTTTGTTACTTAGAGAATACTAAAGGTCTTCATTTAAGTGAGAGAGAAGGTGAACCTGTTAGATATAAATTAATAAGTAAAAAATAATGGAGAACACGTACATCTGTATGTACCTATAACATACTTTGTATCACTACCAACAGGGCAAAAGCAAAGGTTTTGCAGCAATAGCTTTTAGCATTCGGGAACAGCTGTGCCATCCCTATGCTGTTTGTTAAGTCTGAGCTGTTGCCAATCAACAGTTGTGCTGGGATAAGAGAAAATTTGAACGCAGCCATAGCCGGCAGCTCAAATCGCATTGCCGGTAAAGCCCACAGCCACCCCTGTGCGTTTTGTCAGTTAAATAAGACGTCACTCTTGGACTGGTAATATCGATTATTCTCAACTGCTGTCCGTCTGTACCTCTGCCAGCGCAAACTAAACGCAAACGCAGTCACCAGTGCTGACCGGCCGGGCTGTGCAACGCTGTCCGTGCCGGGGGGGACACACCGATGGGATGCGGTGATGAGAAAATGTCCAAGAGGGATGGTGGGAGCGTTGCGCCGGCACGGAGCCGGGCTGTTTCCCTTAGCGCTGTGAAACAAGGCGGCAGCAATCCGCTTCTCACAAATTCCCATCCCAGCAGGAGCCAAAGTTCAGGTTTGTCTGGGGCTTTTTTACAGTTTTTTGCTTTTTTACCTTTCTCTTTTCACCTTGTGTCCATGGTGTAAGTCATCCCAGACCTCTCCGCTGGTATTTTCTGCACCGCATGCACTCGGTCCTGCAGCATTTTACATGACTTCTGTGCTTCTCTTCATGTGTAATGTCTGTTGAAGATGATGAGAGGTCTGTACACACAAAACCTGTCACAGATTGTCTTACGGGAAACCCAACTCTCTAGTTACATATGTACATAGGTTTTCACTACCATCTTTGACTCACAGGATTTTCCTACTTTAGATAAGCTTCATTCTGATAGTAATCAAATATTCTTCTCATAGGCAATGAAGGCAGGTCACTGAGTTGCTACCAAAAATGTCCTGTATCAATGAATACACCTTTATGTTAGTATAGATTATCCACCACATGTGAGAAGCACCTCAGCATTATAAATAAAAAGGATTAAACCTCGGAGGACTCTGCTCTAGTGTGCAGAAGTCGCACGGAATTACGCGCAAACTATTGCCAGAATTTAATAATGAAGCAATAAAGTTTTGTTGCAATTACTGTGAATAGACACTGATATCTTTTCCGTAGAGATGTTCTCAACACATCCTCTAGAAATCCACACAATTCAATTATGTTCTGTGGGCTTTTTCTGCTGTTGGTTTCAAAGTAGATATCTCATAGGTTTCAGTAGAAATTTTGCTTTTGAGCCCAAGGAAAAAAACATCAGTAAAGAGATCTGAAATGAAAAGTGTTTGGTTTTTTTTCTTTTACTACGAATCTATGTTAGAGGAAAGTACAGTGTGTGAGAGGATAAAGGGCAGCATTTCCAAAATTATCTAAGCATCATTGCAGCCTTAGTTCCATTTTCAAAGCAATGTAAGCACTTTGGAGCCTGAAGGCTCCAACAGGTTCAGATAATATCCTTATTGTAGTCTAAAATTGATAAAGTAGTCTAGGTGCCTAATTCACACTAAGTCCAAGTGCTTTGATGCTCTCATAAGCCCTATTAGATACCTCTCTGAGTCAATATGAACCTAAACTCTCCTGAAAATTGGACACTCGATTTCACCAAAATGCAGTGGGATGTGAGTGCTAATGTCACTTCTTAAAACAGGCTTTAAAATCCTAAGCCACATAGGGCCTGATTTTTAAAAGCGTGAAGTCACTGACAGATGCAGAAATGGGTCAAGAGGAACTTTCCTAAAACCCTGAGGACCTCATGAGGTTTTCAGAGAGGGCACAAAAAAGGAGAAAGGAAGACAGCCAGTTTGCATATCAAATATCTCTCAAATAATAGATTCTTTACAGATATTCACTGAATGAAAAGACAGATACCATCCATTCAGGCAAACATTACTCCATCAAAGCATTAATATTTTTAGTTGCTATGAAGCTTTGACTTTTAAAGCTGCACAAATGGCTGTACATGCAAGCAGATGTTACTTGTAGAAGTATGTATGGAGTAATCAGCTCCATACAAGTCTCACAAATACACCTCCTAATCCCACACCAAAAATCATTTATTATGGTCTTCATGAGAGAGACACAGGATCTTAACTTAGGCTCACCCAGTGTTAGTGAATAGGTCCTGATTAGCACATCCCGATTAGCAGCCAAGGACATGTAGCAAACCCGTGGGAGAGCAGGAGAACTGGGTGGGAGAGCAGAACTGGGATTGTTGCACTGGGGAAGTACGGAGGTTTCATCTCTCCTAATAAATTAAGCAGTGCCAGGCTGTGGTCCTGACGGCTGGTATGAGATGGTCTTTGCTCTGCCACTGCAGGAATGGTCCCTGGCGTGGCTGAGGGCCACGGTAAGGAGCCCTCTCCCAAACCATCCCTGGGGCCTGCTGGGGCAGGGAAGAGCGGGGCAGAGCCCGTTGCCAAGAGGCAGTTTGGATTTGGCCACCTGGCTTGGTAGGGTTTGCTCTACTGACATGATCCAGGCTGGGCCACCTGGTGTGAAAGCTGGGGAATTTCGCCGGACCGTCGATTTCCCACTATAGGCATGGCTAGTGTAGAGCGAAGGATATTGTGTTACGGGAGAGTAGGAGATGTCAGAGGGAGCTTCGATTGTGGGATGCAGCTGCGGGGACATCGCTAGTTTTGCTGCTTATAGGCTTCCTTTTTCCATTAAGATTTAGCCTTAAAAACAACTTGACGTCCTGTTTTTTTCCAGGATCGAGAAGGTGACAGTCCATGACAGTTCAACGTCAACAAACAGTGTTAGAAATGTTTCTTCTTTTCTTGTCCTTATATTCAGCCCATTCCCCTTGCTAGCAATGTGATGCTGCAATACTACATTACTTCCTTCAGGTACTGTTAGATGGCATAAACAAGCAATGTCACCAACCCTGTTTTCGTGGCCAAAGATGCTAGCAGCACATATTGCTGAATTCTCCTGGAAGGAGAAAGGTGAAGTAGTGACTATGGACAAATCTGTATTCAGAAAAACACATGTGCTACTGTGATAAAGTTATAAAATTCTCAGTTTTCAAGAAGGTAAGAGCAGAAAGGCACCAGTTCTGGCAATGTTTGTCTGTTTTGCCTTCTCTTGGAAATTCAGTAAAAAGAGTAAGAAATTTTTTACCACTAACAGTTTTTGCCTTTGATGTCTTTCTGCTCCTCACTAGCAAATTGATTTGCTCCTTAGCTGTAGCAATAGTCAGTACTGCGTATGTGGAACACATAACGGCAAGAAGGCCCTCAGGCTTACAACCGGTGAAAATCTAGTTCAGTTTTGTTATCACCGTGATAAAACCAATAGAGCAATGTTAATGCCAGTGTCTTTCACAGAAGCACCCCGTGTGCTCTGCACAGATACCTTTTTCCCACGCTGCCCTAGAGAAAACGCAGGCTGGGTTTGGTCGCTGCAGTGTAGTAGTTTGGTGGACCTGACTCCCCATCAGCACAAGACTAATTTCCAGTAATTTCCAGTCACTGTTTGGTGCACTGGTAGGGTGGAACTGGAAACAGAGGAATGAATCTTCTAGGGAAGTGGAGGATGAGCAAGCGGAGCATCGAAGGAGGGGTGCAGGACCCCCGGGCATCGCCCCCCTTACCTTCCCCTGAGCAGCGGAGGGGGGGTCCCAGCAGTGGCTACGATGTCTTCATAAACGCAAAGATATGGGACACTATCAACTAGACAGTCACTTTGGTTTAGGAGATAAAGGTAGATCGATATAAGAAAAAAAGTTTCTATAGTTCCTATAGAGATAAAAGACAAATCTTCTGAATGTTTTAATCGGGGGCAAAAGTTCATGGGCCTGTGAGTAACTTTGTTACTCAAAACAGATTTGAGTTTATAGCATTTGTGGTTGGACACAGTTTAGCAGAGTGTATACTTCTACTTAGTCTGCACAGACTACAGAAAACTGACTAATAAGAACCTCATGTTGGGTATAATCCAAACCCTAATTTAAAGTTTTTTCCAGTGCAAGATTAAACCTGCTTCTTCCTACTGATTAATATGGTGCCAAAATAATTTATGTCAGATTCATATGATGATAAAACTAAAGGGAGCTCTGCTGGTAATATGTTATTATCACAGTGTCATTGCTTGGCTGGATGGACTCTAACACATCCTTGGCCTGAAGTTTTTCTTCTCTAGCCTTTATCTCTAATGCTCAGACGTATATTCCTGTAATAGAGAAGGCTGCATGAAGGGATTCGATATTCTGTCTAGAAATGCGCTGCAGAGAATGAGGGAATCACCAAATCGTCTTCTGTGTAGTAACCACACATTTGATAAACAATATTCCTGGGTGATATTAGTAGGAATACTAATGGGGGAAGGAGGAGGAAAGCAACCAAAATAAACCAAGCTGGATTGTCCCAGTAATCTGACCTGTGGGAAAAAGCTGTTCTTGATCCCAAATTTTCAGAGTAACCTGGCCATGCTCAAGTGAGCTGAACACACGTCTGAGAGCTGGAGAAGGCAGGCGAACAAGAGCTTGTCTTAAATGGCTGATCTCCAGCTTCCAAGTGAGCATCTCCCTTCTCCTGGTCTTCCCACTCTCTATTTCTTCCAAGACAGCGAAATGTTTTCCTAAATCCCATAGGGAGCTATGGTTGCCTCTTAGTATGAGATTCATACAATAAACATTATAATGAAGGATGTTGTGGTCCAGTCTCCTTTTAATTTGATGACACAAATCGGATACACAAGACTCACATTACCCTTTTTTTGTCTCCAGAAATTCTCCTGTTTATTTTATATAGTCCCTTTCATAAGCTTATGAGACTCATATTAAAACAATTTAGGTTTCTTGCCCTTACAACCATTTCAGAACTCTAATCCTCAGATGTTTAAATATCTTCCTGTAATTTTAAGTCTAAATTTATTCATGCCCCATTTATAACCAATTTGCAGTCTTGTATTATATTATGTGAAACTTATAAACCATTTACATGAACTCAGTAATTGAGATATATATATTTTAATTGTATTTGTTACAGATATATAGTTCAGTTCAGAAGGTTACTTATGAGAATAATTTGTAACTCTCTATAATGCCTTTGATTGATGTGTACTTAAAGCCATTAAGATAACGGTATCTCCACCTGTCTCCAACAGTCTTGTTACTTCTCTCGACTGTTTATAAACATTTATATATCATCAGCATACAGCTTATTTGTGAAATAATTAACGTCATTCACAATAAGATCCTGGGATGTTACAGCTTGTGTAACCAATGCTAGGTCAACAGGGAGATCTTTTTTTATTTTTTGATAAGAATAAATGTGCACTTAGTTTTTAATACAGTAAATTCCTTACTGTGATAACAAAACCAGCATTAGAAGCACCTCTATGTGCATGGATGCTCTTTGAAGGTTTGGCTTCCTGACAATTAATGGAACAAGAAGGACCAATACACCTAATTCAGCAGCTGCTTGCAATGGTGCTGCTTCTGTTGTTTCTATAATGACACAAACCAATTACCTTGTTTTTCCAGTGCCCTGCAATTCATATAGACCTTTGTACTTCTGCACAGAGCAGAACAGTGTTTTTCATCTCATAACATACTATGCTGGGTTTGTGAAGTTAAAAAGCTTATGCAAGCAGTGGGGAATCTGTACCCGGGTTATTTGATGCAAGGGAAGTTTTTCTTTTTCATTAGTTTTCTTCCATTAGGTTAGGCTTATTTTATTTTATGTGATATTTGAATTGTTGAATATTTGGATGCTGATGTAAAAATAAAACAAAAAATGCTTATCCAGAGCAGAGTACTTTTAGCTCTAATGTGAGGGTTTTAAAATACTGAAAAAACCTATCCAGCATTATCCTTGTTATGCACATACTTGGGATTTGAATGAGTACCTTGAAAACAGTGTAAAATTAACTTCTGGAAAATAGATATTAAAATTCTGCATTTTGGGCATTTTAATTTTGACATTTATGATGATTTTTTACTATGCACGATTTGAATGTTTTCACTTTTAAGATGGTTTTTCAGATACTTCCTTATCCTGAGCAGTAAATCAATAAGACAGACATAGTATCTAGGCACAAATCTCTGTTCCCAAAATAATGAGATATGGAATAGAAGCATTTTTATTGTTCACAGCAAAAAGAAATGCATCATGTTATAAAAATACCAACTTCAGTAGGGTAATAGCAAAAAAAAAAAAAAAAGAAATTAGATAAATGAGTCATTTGGCATTACAAATGAGATAACATATATTCTACAGACTTAGAAATTTGAGGATTCAGGTAGAAGAAAATACCAAATAAGGGATGCAACCGTTAAAAGTAAGCAGGGAAGTAAGTGAATAAATACTGCTACTAAAATAAAAAGAAAATATTAAACACCATTTGAGATACCTTGATTACCATAATGTATGTTCTTCTTTTCTCGCAAGAGCACATGTGCCTAGGAACCAGGGTGGGGAGGGGGTCATTGTTTTTTAAAGTAATACTAGCTTAAAAATTATTTGCAGTTTTCATACCCTTTGGCCACACATTTGCTTGTGTATGAAAAACGTTATTTTCCAGAAGACTGAACTCTATTCTAATCTTTTATCTGGATGTTGCATTAAAAGATTCCTTCCCCTTGGCCCATCAGTTTGACGATGTGATAAATTTAGCTATTACACAAATGGCAAACACTGTATGCAATCCTTTTTTTTTTTTTAAGGAAGATGGAAATTAATAATTCTGTATTTTGTGCCTCAGGCTTATCTTCTGCTCTGTGTAGTAATCCATTTTACATTTTTACGTTAGTAATTGTTCTTATCCAGAACATAAAATGTGTTGGAGTGACAAGCCATACAAATATAGCTGATATCTACTATTATTACTTTGAAATGCTGTACAATGGATATTTCGGTTCCATAGTGTTTCATTGTCATAGATTCGGGTAAGAAAAACGCCAGTAAAAATGATAAGCAAAATGATCTGGCTTCTCTGTAGCAAGCTACCTTCTGCGGTGCTTTTAAGAGGAAGAAAAATGCAAGACGGTGATTTTGGTGATGAAACCTCTCCTAATTTTGTGCCTGGGAGCATTCCTGGGCAATGGGCAGCAATGCCTTCTCTGGCCCGAGCTGGTGCGACCCAGCCAGGACCCATCCCAGCAGGATGCTGCCACGGTTTGCCATTAAAATGGTCCGGCGACCATTCCCAGCAGGCAGTTTTCACACAGCCAGAACCGTGCTGGAGGCGAGAGGGCTTTACTGGTGTGAGGGTCCAAGCTTTCCGTGCCAGCTGCCCTTACTGCCAGCAACTTTCCAAGGCTTGCTTAATTTACTAGTGTAGACATAAGAGCCAGATGTGCCTCTCTTACTGTGGGAGCACCGAGGAGCTTTAATGAAGTTGCGGGCTCATCTTGTGCCAGTTGATTGGAAACAATAATTGACAGGCCAGCGTAAGAAAGCTCAGTTCATACAAGCTTTCTACCTTACTCCCCGTAATTGAGTTATATCCATAAAATGGGAATTAATGTACCTCTTCAGCATGCTATAAAATAGTTTTATTAATATTTGTGACATCACCATGACAAGCAGCCCAGAAAAGAGGCAGTTGATCAAACTAGAATGAGAGCTGTGTTTTCTTGTAACACACACGTGAGCCGCACGGTGAGAACAACACAAAATACCGAAGAGCTGTTTGCTGCCTGACCATTGTCTCTACCGTGGGCTGAAAAAATGGGGATCCCATCAGAAATCAAAGAGTATTTGACTACATGCCTACGCAATTAAAGCCAGTAACCTGGTGCACAGATACAAGGGTCCAAACGAAGGATGCCCGAGGAGTCTTAGCGGCAGCACGTCCTAAGAGGGAGCGTTCGACTTTGAAACCTGGACTCGATGTGTGCCCGCGCGCTTGTGTTTGGAAAGAAAGAAGGTTTCCACTTGTAACGAACCCAGATCTTTCCGCAGAGGATGAGAGATTCTGTAATAATCACATGCCAGTCGACAGTAATTAAGAAAAGCCGGTGCTGTGGCGAAGCTCGTTACTTGTCTAGTGCCTTCATTAGAATTGCACAGCGAGTGGGAGTACCTGGCTCTCTGCAGGCTCACAGCTCCGTGTCGTACCGGTCCTAATAAGCTGTGCACATATGTTCCTTGTTCATTTGATTGTTAGCAAATTGTAGGAGTGTGGTTCAGCAGGTTGAGCGCTTTGTAGCAGCGCGACATGTGTTCTTTTCTTCTGAAGAGGTCCGAAGGGAACAAGCAGCCTTGTCCCCAAACAGGTTTGGCAAGGCTGCTGGTTTTGTGGCAGCTGCAAATATATTCCCTTTGTATCCAGGAAGATTTTGAGAAATGCTCTTAGATGGAAGGACAAATCATGAGCTGAAACGCGGATTTGTGAAAGGAATGCATTTGGGAACATCATGGTTATTACGCAGTTGTCTTGGTGGACAAAGAAAACAGAAAAATTGTAGCTATTAGCGTACAGTAATGAGATAATTAGTGGGAACTATTGTTCCTGGAGTTCTAAATATAGCTTTACTATAGCTATCTTAATAAAAAACGAGCTTCGGCTGACTTGATATCACAGTGACATAAATAGATCTTTTTTTGCATGCTATTGTCACAAATATTTTGCTCTGCTATGTCTCATGTCATTACAAAGATGATTTATTAGGTGGGAAACTTCACCCTTTCTTTCAGATGGATTTGATTCTGCCGAATCCTACATCTCTAGATCATTAAACTAGAAATATCAATATCTTCTTTACCACATAATTCAGCGAATGCTACAAACATAGATAACTTTTATCAGAATGTAGACGTTCAGAGTCCTGCTTTCATACTTCTACCTTTCAGCCTTCCTATTTTGACCAGCTGCCTTCACACCTCACAAAATAAAGAGGAGTCTCTAGAAGAACTGTGAAGAATATTAACTTTTAGTTCTCATAAGAAAAGGATATTTCCTCTGTGAAGCAGTAACCTCTCTACAACTTGGAAAAAATTTATCCTATGTGTGATGTAGATGGCCTAGATTTCACTGCATTCAGTTTGGGTTTAGGTGTTTTATGGTTGCATATATACAATGATCATTATCTTCTTTGCACCTCAAATACTATGTATCATAGGGAAGAGATGTTATACAGGGCTGTATGTCTCAATGTAATGTTAATAATTGCACGGATGCTGGCTCAGCACTTACCAGCAAGTACAGCAACAAGAGTGCTTACTGTAGGCTGTAAATGTTCTCCCATGCTCGGACGCTCTGCAGTTAGCAGTGGGAAGCCGGCGGTTTGAGAAGTCAAGGCTGAGCGCGGTGCTAGGATCAAATAATTCTCACGGACTGAGGCGTAGGGTGGAAGAATATCATCGGAGCAGGCTGTCTTCAGGGGCATGTACTCTCCTCATTAAGGACTGATCTGAAACACACTGAAAGCAATAGAAAAAACTTCTGATAAGCCGTAAATCTCCTAATATTGAGTATAAAAGGTTAAAGACATTAGTCTCTAGGCAATGACGCTGAGATGTTCCTAGGAAGCATCTCTCTCCATCCATGGCTTGCCCCTTCCACTAACTGGGTTGACAAAAGTGGTGGTTGGGTCCTTGTAGACCCATAGGACACAACGGGGCTCATCGCAGTTCCCAGTCCAGTCACGCTGTGCCTCACCATCTTTTATAAATATTGAATTATTACACTATGGCCTAACCTTTTAGTATCTGTACACCCTATTGTCAGCAGCACTGCCAGCTCCGGAATTTGTATCAAGGCAAGGTGAAAAGTGTGAATATCGGTTTCGTCTTGACTGTCCTTTTTGGCGTTGTACTGCTCCAGCGAGCACAAAGGCAGGGAACGGCCAAGAAGGCAGAAGTCTCAGTACTCCTCTCTTTCGTAGATTGCCCATCCTAACTCACAGAAGCATTTTGGTTAATCAGCTCAAAATCAAATTTCTCTTTTCTGTGTTGCAAGTGTAGGTTTCACTAACTTATCAGTTGGAGCCCATTCCAGCTATGCTATTCCAGCTTGATAGCTGCTAACGGAGATGGGGAACGGCAGCCAGGAATGTGGTATTTTCACTGGATTCCAACTTCACTTTATATAATTTTCCAGCTGCAGTAAACCCATCAAATTATACCCTAAAAAGTACTGCTAAATTAGGAATGCATGTGCATTTAGAAAATGGTTTCTTCTTTTACGTTTCCTCAGCCATAATGTTTGATGTTACATAATAAGTTTTCTAATAAAGTTCAGAGAGTTAAAAAGACCAGATCACACATTGAAAACCCCAAAAGGAAATAGGATGCTTTGGTTTTACCTTCATTTAATGCCACCTGCCTGTGAGATAAAGAACTGATTTTAAATTCTGAGCAAATATTCAAGGCACCTTATTTTAGAATCCAGACTTTTTAGTGATCCATACCCATTGATAAAGTCCTTCACATTATTATGCTGAATCTTAGTCTCTTTTCTTCAAAATCTAGGTAGACAGCCTTTGACAATCTGCCCTTTGGTAGATTCTTATATATAAGCTCATGCTGTCCTGGAAGTGAATTTTCTTTTGCCTATTAAATCTCAGCCTAGAACAAAAAGTATGTGTTTTCAGCAGTGGTTCACTAACTAACTTTTAATGTTTCATTAATTGACAGCTTAAGAAGTGAAATTTTGTAGAGTATGTTATTTAATATTATCGGAGTACTCTGGGTACAGCTGATGCTCTGCAAAGAAGATTATCAAGATTATTATTTATTAAAATTATTGTTAGGATTTTCGTTGGGGTAGCAAACAAGATTAATGCTGATTATGACTATATCAAAACTAGCTTTGCAGTTGTGTATACAACTACTTTGTAGTGTGTAGAGCTTTCGTGAAAAAACAGAACAGGCAAAAGTATTTTAGCCAATTTATTTCAGAAGATGAGATGAAAAAAAAACCTGAAGAAGATCCAGACACTTGAGAATAATTGGAATATTGAGTTTAGTTCTGGACATCTCATGACAGACATTAGTTATCTTTCTAATACTTACACGTATTTCTTATGAGAGAACAGCTTAGGCATTGATTTAGAGCAGGACTGTATTCTCATTAAATGGTCACATCTGTGCTTCGGCTGCAAGCAAATATGCAATTGGGACATCATTGAAAAATTATGCAAACAAACATGACTTGTGTGTTTAAATTCCAGTGAGAGTGTTTAGCTGACCTCTGTTCCAATTTGACTCTCTCCCATTTTTATTCTGGAGTCACTTTTTACACCAAAAATCCAATGGATTGTAAAGTAATGCTTTCCAGTTGTAGGTTTTACATAACTAATGATATTTTTCTTCAGAAATTCAAATTTATCAACTTGTCATTGATTTCTAGGAAAGAGACAGAAGTACTCATAGTATAGTCCCTCTTGCATAAGTTTCATCTTGGTGCTTTATCTAAAATACAGACAATGTACAGACAGCATCACTTGCAAAAATATTAACAAGATAACCTTACCACTTAAGGTAGGTCCAAGTGAACTTAATGTTTACCATAGCAAGTAAATATTAAGTAAATACTTAGTATAGTAATACTGATGTAAAAGTAATACAGTACTGGAATAGTAATATAGTAATATTTACTATACTAAGTAAATATTAAGTGGGGCAATCATATAACTTTAATTTTATTGAGCTGTGTTTGCTGGTGTTTTCCACTATACTTTTAGCAGTAGCAGTATGAAAATACTGAATTTGGGAAAAATTATCTTCCTTATTTGAGGAAGACATGAGATTTACGAAGTAGATTGTCTCTGTTATTAATATAGTACCCATTGTGTGTTCAACTGTTACAAAAATAAGCATGTGCCCAGTCTGGATAAGCCCACTGACGTTGTCACATACAGCCCTTTTCCCACTATAGTTCACTCAGTAGTCCAGCTATATGTAGCCATATCCTAATTAAAATAAGATTTAAAATTAACTTGTTTGTTGGTGCCTTTTTTTTTTTTTTTTGAGGAGTGGTGGCAACATGGTGGTGCTTTCTCAAAATGTCACCAAGGTGCCAGGTGATGCCAGGAGGTACAGAGGCAGTCACCCCAAGTCAAGCACATCAACATCAACCCATCTTTCTTATATGAAATATGGTTGATGGATGTCTCGACCCCAGGGGTGTTGAGGAATGTGTAAATTAAATAGCTATTCCCTCTCCAACTCTGGATCTACGTTCCTCTTAACAGTAGCAAATTTAGTCTAGACAAACAGGATAGTCACTGTAAATTGAGTAAAAGTAGTGCAATGTATTATTCTGCCCCTCATCAGTTTTTAGTGGAGATGTCTTTAACTTTTCATTTTTGCATCATGGGATAACGTGAGAACTACATTCAGTTTCTTTTAATCAGATTGGAACACGATCATTTTTTACTTTCTCATACAGCATGATATGTTCATTAATCCTACTCAGAAAAAGAAATTCATGTAAGATTTTCACTGCAGTTGTCATTAATCTAGAGGAGAAAATGAGGCTTTCTAATGACTTGGAATACCATTCCACCATGCTTTGAAGGTTGTTGGCACAGAAAGCTGAGCTCATCAGTGTAAAAGTTCAATTTGAAAGCTTGGTAGTTCAAACCCAGAAACTCTTTTTAGTGTAATGGAAGTGACTAGAGACACAAACTAGGCAGAGCACGTGATTCATGCTAGCAGGAATTGAAATAACTGAAGGTATCCTAGGTTAATATGGTGGAAGTGCCAGACTTGTCTGATTTAATGTTTTCCCAAATCCTTTCAAAAATATGGTGTGTACAGCCATAGAAGCAAAACCAAAGATATTGCCAAAGGATGAGCAGTTAAACTTTCTGTAGTTTTGATACTACCTATTCATTTAAATGCAAAATTTAATAAATAAATATTGATAATTATTCATAAGGATATAATTCCTAAAACACTAACATTAAATAATCAGCTACGGTTATTCTTAATAATGCCCTAAAAATGCATTTGTGTCTGCATTGTTCTTGTGTTCAAATATCATCTAAATATTACTGAGTGAGAAATCCCATTGGTGCAAATTTCCATACCTGAAGTAAACTCAAAGGCTGGGATGACGGTCTGCCGATTTTTTTTGTTGACACATTGGTGAAAGAAGCATCTCCTTTGCAACATTACAAATCTGTTCAGAATAAGGGGAAAAGACATGCTTTAGCAATGTTTTAGCTCTGTGAAACCTCTACAGACTTCTTAATAAACTCTTAAAGGCAGCTTGGAAAGCTCCTGCTCCAGCTCTCACTGAAGTTAGTGACAAGTTTTTCTACTGACTTCAATGGCAGCCCATACTACAACTGCAGCTGTCAAAACAACTAGAAATCAGTCAGGAGATCAGCCAGCACACAAGTATATATTAATCTTAGCAGAAATTATACTTTGGGCAGCTCTGAAAAGAAACCAAATTGACCTTATTGTTTCTGAAGAAATGTGTCTCCCACCGTACTGCGCTGCGGAGGAAGTGAGAGCTGTCAGGACTCTGTTTGGAGCATTTAGGCATGTGAATTGGCACTAAAAATGTGAAACTAAAAATAATAATAAAAACCCTTACAGAGCCAGTAATTTGAACCCTATTTTTGACTTCAAAAATAAATACGTGCCCATTACATTTTCGAGCGGTCTCACAGGAGGTAACAATACCAGTTAGAATTGGTCAAGAACACTGCAGAACTAAAAATGGCTCACACAATTAAGGATAGGCCAAATACTAAGTATAGTTACCTAAGTGTAGTTGCTGCTTATTCTGTGTATTGTCACAGGGGTGATTAACCTCTTTACTCTGTAATCAGGGCCTTTTTTGCAATGTGGTCTTTGCAAGGCAAGGATGCTTGTTCCTGAAATGACACATACTTCACCGATTTCAGCTAGGTGCTAATACACTTCACAAAGTGAACCAGAAAAGGAACTGAATTTTGCCTTTCACACTTAGACGTCTGTACCCATACAATTTATTTCTTTGTTAACTGAGGTAAAAGTAAAAAAAATTCTTTGTAACACTCTATAAGCTTCAGGGCAGTATTGCTTTTAAAGTAATTTTCCGGGAAGGTCTGCGTGGCAATAAAGGAAAATGTGCAAACTTTAAAAAAAAAATATCCCTACTCCTGTTTCCTTTCACTCCCAGTGGCTTTCTGAAACCAAGTTCCTACTGCCACTGTTCAGTGAGCTACTTAAACCCGTTCGTTACTTAAGGCACATCTGTAGTGTCACTGGGTTTTCAAAACGGCTGAAGCCAAGGACACATGGTTCTGCAAAAAAGCCATTCGAGGACATTCCTGCCACCATCTCTATGCTCCCAACCACTCCCTTTCCCATATGGAAGCCGTAGTGTGTTGCCTCTTTGGTTCCACTGCTATGCGTGGGACGAAGGGGTAAAAAGAGAAGAAGGAACTTCTTAAGCCAGCTTTGCGGCCAAAATCAGTGTAGCAGGGCACTACGGTCTTTCAGACGTTATGTATATTTAGTGTTCATATCAAGATGTTGAATATCAGTCCAGAGAGTTCAAAAGCATCTCCTAAAAAGAGTCAAGTAATTAAATCTGCAGTCTAGGAAACCAGGATCTGTACACGGACACTGCCATGCCGAATCAGAAGGCTCAGTTTGAGTAAAGTAATACTGCATTGAAGTTCCTCAGCGTGTTCCAAAGTTTACACAGTTTTTAAACAAATATGAGCATGATATTCAGCGGTTGAAGTTTGGCAGCTCCTGTAGAAAACATAACTTCGTTTTAAATTTGATTTTTAACCGAGTATTTTTGTTTCTGTTTTACTTTGCTGTGGAAAAACAGAGAAGTGTCATGTTGCAAAGGTCTCGTTCCCCAAAAGGGAGGGCAGGTGGGTGGTTGAGCGTTCCCAAAATGTAAGAGCAATTTTGAGGTGGGTGCAGAGCCGAGTCTTGCCGCCTACGCCCCTGTGGCAGCAGTGACTTGTCCCCCACGGCGTGGCTTAAGCAAAGGGACGGATCACTCGAGTGTCTCCATGAGGTCAAAGCAGGAGCCCCGTAGCAATCCGTTCAGACAAGACAGCAACAGTTCTGGAAGTAAATGAAGTGTTTTAAAGTAGGAAACTGTATGGATTACAAACAAATTTATTAGATGAAGTCTTGAGGGTTTTCCTTTGGATCGAAAATCCTATATTCCAACTACATTCCATTCAGCTGCCTAAATCCTACAGCAAAAGTGCCTGAAGTTCTTAATAATGAGGTAACATAGAAATGTTAATGCTTAGCTGAATTGAAACATTGAAAGCAAATAGTTCTTTTTGCTCTTTCAAGCACATATTACTGCAGACCACTGAAGTATTAGTAGTATTATTAGCATGAGTACTTAAATCATGAGCATAAAATAGAAAACTGAATGGAATGTAAAATTCCCATGGGTACCACTGTGGAGAATAAAGTATGCTGTAGATTAGCTGCTAAAATGCGTCTTTTAAACCGTAATTCCAGAGAATGTAGTACACAAATTAGCCGTATATCTTAAGATAATGGATCTTAATGTGTTTACATTTTAAACAAACCACATTTCTGTATCAAGATTCTTATGAATTTAACCTTGATGTTACTGGTTAGCCAGCAAGAGTTTGAAACAGAACATATCTGAAAGACTTTATTTGGACAGAGCAAGAATCAGAAAACCAGCATTCATTGTCAGGAAGCAAAAGCTCCTATAAAGTGAATGGCTGACTCTGTGAGTGATAGACTTTGCATACTAGGTAGGATCTAGAGTGGGAGAAATTTGTTTGAGGCTATTTTTTCCTGATTTAATTATCAAGAACATTTATTACCATAACTCCTAATATTCCATTTTTCACACATCTATACCCATTGCGAACAAGGACGGAGGGGATTTTCGCTGCAAAGGCTGTAGGAGCACTTTATTGGCAGTTAACCTATATTAGCCAACTTCTCTGGGAGAGAAGAAAAAGCCTTTAAAGGGATTCCTAGTGAGTCAGACTCCTTCAGATGTGCCATTGCTGAATTTGCTGGGAACTCAGTATCTCTTCCTATTTTAGAATATCCCTGTCCAGGTAGTCTGCAATCCCTGACCCATGGGCAACTGATGGCCTACCCATGGAGTGCAAGGATCAAGCAATTCTGAACAGGGGGTCTCATTTTATTTGGAACAGGCAGTTCAGCTCTAGTCAGATGATGAATTAATTTGGGGTATATTTTTTTCTGATGTCCATACTGGCAGCAGTTTCCTTGGAACTCTTAAAGACCCTTTGACAACTACTGTAATCTGCAAGGTGCTCTGGATTTTCTCACTGGACAGAAATTGGTACCTGAGAGTAAATGTTATATCCCCTTCTGCTTTTTTTTTTTCTTCTTATATTTATTTTGGTAGTGTCCGTCTCTTAGCAGCCACAGTTGCAAACTGTAGTCACGCCTTATTTCAAGAGTGCTGGCCTTGGTTTCTCTAGTTGCCTGGTGCAGCAGATTTCCTTGGTGAGCAGATGTATGCTTATGCCTGTATTAATTGGATGCAGTTATGAATTTTTCCTTCAGTTGCAAGCTGTGAACTGTGGTCTTCCAAGGGGACAAAAAGCTTCTATAATGGGAAAGTATTTTTAATTTTACTTAACTCAATTGGTTTTCTTATTTTTGTTGTTTTGTTTTACTTTAAGGTAAGGTAAGGCTTTAATAAGTCTGAATTGATCAAAACAGTCCATCAGCTGATGCTGAAAAGACCTTTTAATGGCTCTGACATATAAGGCAAAATAATTATTTGACAACTGACACTGTGCGTGTTCCTAATATCCATTAAAACCAGTAGTTGGCTCAAAGAGAAAAGACTTGAAATCCTGGAAATACCATTCATTTCTGATAACTCCCAGTAGAGGTGTATTATTTGTCAATTTACTTTTTAAACTGTTTTGTGTAATATCATATTCTGTCTCTTTAATTTATATTAGCAGTTAGCAGCATTATGTAATATCCAGAGGTTTTGCCCAATTATAGTGTAATTTATTCAAACCCTGGCATGTAAAGTTTGGCAAGGCAGCCTGTGTTGCAGCTGTTGCTGTTTTCTCCATATTACAATCCGTACAAGTACTTTCCCCCCCCCCCCCCTATTATCACACATTGGTTTTCACAACTTTCAAATAATAGTGCTGTGAAGTGCATGAGAAATTCAGAGTATAGCTTTGAACTTCATGCAAAAATATAACTCTGCATTTAGGGAATTGAAGTGAGAATAGCACCTGCACCAGCTGAGGAGTCTGCTTGGCCTGAGTCTTGAACAGGATCCTCCAGTTTGGCTTCTGTTTTGTAGGAAAAATGCACCCGCCTGGGGATTTAGCATCAGGAGATAAGCAGATACACAGCTTGCAGGAACTTTAAAAAGCATTCATCAGCATCAGCAACATCGTGAAACACTTTTCTACATTTTAAGTGGAGCACTTTTCTTGTGAAAGACGTTCAGAGGTCAGCTCTTCATTCATTATTTTTTTTATAAAATTGGTTGAAAGCAATAGTTTTAAAAATAAGCAGTAAAATTTTTCTTACCTAAAAATCAGAGATCTCCTAAAAGTAAATACCTTTTGAAAATTAAATATATGCAGGGTTTGGGTTGTTTTTTTTTTAACATGGTTATGTATATGTCTAGTTGTAAATATTAAGATAGTACCTGGAAGCCCCTTGGAAGGAGCTCTTTCCAGTTTTCATGTGAATAAGAAGCCAGAAGACAGGATACAACTTCTAATGTTCAGACCTTTTAGCAGAAATTTCTCTGCGAAGAAACTTTCATGCATGAAAAAATACATCCTGATGCTGAAGCCAAGAGCTGGATCAGACCCCAGCCTGTTCATTTAGAAAAAGAACTTTTAAAAGATAAATACCTCTCTACTTTTTCAATTGATGTCAGCAAAACTGATCCTGGTGGTCTGGTAAGATGGTGAAATGTAGTATCAGCTGTGTGTGACAGTAAGCAGCAATGTAGATGACATAATTCCCCACTGAATTGTAGAGCCCAAATCAATTCGTTTAAGAATATGAAGCGTGTTAGACGGCAGAAACAAGCAAAGCCATGGCAAAGGACAACAATCTGCCACTGTCATTCTCTGGCTACATCATCCGTAATAAAAGACAGATTACATAGAAATCTTTTCTCTTCTTCAGAGAAAAAAAAAAAAGAGCTTTATCTGATCAGTAGAAGCTTATTCTGTAACTTAATCCTTCAAAATGTGCTTCTGAACCTGGAGTATATTT
The DNA here is from genome assembly GCF_947461875.1 of Haliaeetus albicilla. Classification (NCBI taxonomy): domain Eukaryota; kingdom Metazoa; phylum Chordata; class Aves; order Accipitriformes; family Accipitridae; genus Haliaeetus; species Haliaeetus albicilla. The sequence goes on from NC_091499.1 coordinate 5,750,480, forward strand.
TTCTGGGAGCTGCCATCTTGTTGTATGGATATAGCACATTTACAGGCCAACTTCTGTCACCCTGACATATTAGATTCCCAGCCTGAACTATTGTTCAGCTGTATCCCTTCAGAAGGTGAAAGATGCAGAATGAATACCAGTTTTTTCTTACACTGTAGCTACTGGTTATAACTATAAAAAAAAGAAAAAGAAATGCGCACTGCAGTATTGTTGATGCAACAAAATTGAAATGAAAATTCATAGAATTGTGATTAAATATATATCTAGCTTTAGGTAAACTAACCAAAGTCATATTAAGCCATTATGCATATTTTTTTATTCAAGAGAAAATATTCTAATGGATTTATTTATTGCCAGAAGAATTTATGCTTTTGTAAACATATATTTTGTAACCGACATAACATCCACCATATGATACCACTGCATGAGTACTTTTCCTCTTATAATGTTTAGATTATTAGGAACTCAGGAATGTTATGGTAGATCTTGAAGTAGCTTTATATTTTTAATATATTAGTTTCTGTTTGGGAGACGCAGCTAGTTGAGCAGTTTGCTGTAACTTGGCTTCTTGTATTTGTGATGGTTGGGCACCCCAGAGAGATGGAAAACTGAGAGAAGGGTGGATGATGAAAACAGCTGCTATAATTTCAAGATTTCATGATGATGCTTGGGCTTTCTAATACCAACGCACATAGAAGAGAAAAAGGTGTGCTCTTCATAGTGAATGGCAGAGAACAAGTGTAACTAGTTCTTCTCTCTCCATTTCTTCAGGTAAAAGCCAAAGAACAGGAAACAAATATAAAGCTGGAACAAAAAGCAGCTCAGTTATTTTCTTTCAAAGTATTTAGTGGTGAAAGCAAGTCGCTGTGTCATTAGCAAGCCATAGCTCAGTGTTTGCAGTCCGTAAGGGGTACATATGCCCTGCTACAGCCTGATGACAAGATAAAATATCTTTATATTGCTCTGTCATAAAACTTCCTTATCATTCCCCAATGGTTGTTAAGTCGCATGGTTCCTGTCCACCCTTTATTCCCTTTACTCTCTAACTTGGGGTTACATAAATGCCATAGGCTTGCCTTGCCTTTCCAAGTACACCTCGGTCTGCTTACAACCTGCCAGAAAACGAGATAAGAGCGTCCCACAAGCTTCAAAGCAGAAGCTATGTATGTCCCAAGGGGCAGGAGGACGGAGGGGTTTGGTGGGACAGCCTGCGGTGGGTTCACCCCGGCGAGGGCAGGCAGAGGCTCTGCTTGGTTAGCCAGAAATAGCGCTTCGCTGAGCAGCTGCGCATCCTAAATGTGCTAGTTGCTTTATATGGAAAGAGAAATGCATGATTTATGAAAAATGTAATATTAGAAAACAAACTGCCTTCTGGAAAAACCTTGGCAGAATTGTTGCAAGCAGCACTTTATTTTCTTAAAGGAGTAGACCCAAAGTGTTAATACCAGCTAGATTAGGCATCAACAGGAGGAATGGCTCCATTCTGCTTTATCTCTCTTTAAAGGTATTAACCAGAATCTCTCAAATGACAACTGTAACGGGGGAAATAAAGCACAATACAGTAGACTACATTTATCTATAATTATTGTAAATCAAAGAGATTGTGGATAAAAATTTGTTTTAAAAAAATATATGTCCTTGGTGTTCCATGAACTGAAATCTTTACCCACAGGAACATGCTGGAGAAAATGTGTACTTTGTATGTTTGGCACTTATTGTATGTTTTCACCACATCAAGGGACACTGTGACTTTCTAGATTTGTAGAAAGCACAAAAACAAGAAAGAAAGTGATAGCCTTTACTGTAACTATGAATGTAGCTTGCAAAGGCATCATTCCAGTTTACCAAGAGCAGCGCTGTGTCTTGCTTCAGGTGCGTACCAGAGAGTTCTGGTTGAAACAAGCCTGAAAGCTTCAGATTTGGTTCACGAATATTCAAGAAAACACGGGGGTTTTATAACCTGCCAGGGCACCACACAGGCCAGCGATGGGGTGAGAGATGGCCCATGGCTGGGATGGGATATCTACACCACCGAGACTTTGCTACAGTGTGCGTACCTGGGCTGACGGAGCTACACATAGATGCCTTTTAGCAACGTTCTCATTACGTACTCAAGCATGATACGTCACATTTCTGGAAAGTTAACCCTGATTTTTCTTTTTATGCTGTAATTGCTGAAAGCTACACAGGAAATTGTGGGGGAAGGTAATAACTGCTCAAGGTGTTTCATGCAAGTTGTGTTAATTCAACTGGAGACAGGAGAATTTCTGTGTAAACCAAAAGGGCCGCTTTGTTCAGAGCAGGAGCAGAAGGTCTTTCATGGAGGCAGTGGCTTCTTTCCCCTGAGGGCTGTTTTAAATTAAAGCAGAAGGGAAGTGTGGCCCATGTCACCTGAACTGATGGGACCTTCTTCAAAAAGGAAGGGACATGGGGAAGGTTTGAGTTAAGGAGTGCATCCCAGTTATTCTCTCGTTTGGAAGGGAGGGAAACTAAGCCAGCTGACAGCCTTTCAATGACTTTTTTGCTTTTGTCATTGACCTATCTTTCAGAAATATGTTGGGGGTTGAAAATTTTCATTGGAAGAGCTCCTCCTGACCCGTCTCTTGAGCCGGTCTCCCCCCAGTCCGTGACGAGAGTCACAGCCCGCTGACTGTGCTGGGAAAGCTGTTTCTTCTGCTGCTGCTGTTGCACTTCATACAAACAAGTTAATATTATTTTTGCTTGGAAGGAAAAGGTTCTGCTGCCTCCTGATTAAGGCAGTTACTGAGGGATGGAGATCAAAGGAGCCGACGTGTGCTTCTTACTGTGCCCCTGGTGCACAGAACGTCTTTTGCTATGAGAGTACCGTCAAAGGGGTTAATTCGGGACATCTTCTGAAGGTAAATAAGGCGAACGTGAAGGTGTTTATATGGAGCCTCATCTCCAAATGTACTTTAGGAGAGGAGAGGAAAAGCATGGGCCTGATAATGCTGGGGAGAACAGTTTGAGATAGCAGTGGCAGGCCTGGTTCAGCAGATGTGCTGCAAAACAGAGAGAAACACAAATCTTGGTCCTAACAGGATGGGAATTTCATGGTCAGTGAACCAGAAGAGAGTACATTGTACCCAGAATGAATTTGCTTTCAGGATTTAGCCTGTTTGAAAGTTAAGTGATGGAGGGCCGGGTTTGAAGTCTCTTATCTTCACATTATTTCCGTGAACTGCAAATAAACCTGCATGGTCAGATACTTGGAAAGCTGAAAGAGCTTGGCTGGAGGCATAAAGCAAAAAACAAGCCACGCAACTGAGAATGTAGATTCTAGGAAAGGATAGAAACCTGTTTGATCTTTTTATAAACTGGCAATAAACCTGTAATCTTTTACAAATATTTTGAAACTATGATGGTACCTAACCAGCCATTTGTCACTAGACCAAAGGCTCAGAAATCACAGGCCCAGTTTCAGTCAAAATTCGTACATTCTAACTCTGGCCTATTCTCTTTTTTTGTTTGTTGGTTTGGGTTGTTTTTTGGTTTTTTTGTTAAGCACAAACACACATAAATATACTTTTGCTGCTTCTACTTGACATCCACCGACCTCTGCTGAAGAGGCCCTGTTGCTTTTGACCCCAAAGACCAGTCTTGGCTTTGGTTTCTTTGTTTGCTGTAAAGTCTGGAGGTGTTAACAGCTGTGCCTATTGAATCCAAAATCAGGTGAAACTGAAAACCATGTATCAAAAGCATTTCTTTGTGCAAGTCCTTGCTCTGAAGTGTTACAGAGCACTATGAAGCAATCACTGTTTTTCAGCATCTGGAGAATTTACCCACATAGATAATTTTAGTGTCATGTAAAGCTCCAAAGTTTGATTCAGCTTTTATGGATCAAAGTAGTACTACTGGCAATGGTCATAGCTGATAAGCCAAATTTAAAAGTCTTTATTTAATCTTTGCTACTTGGCTGGCTTGTTTAGTCAGCCAGCGTAAAACCCCCAAAACCTAAATATTAATTTGGCCAATTAATACTTCATTTCAGCTCCTCCCCATCCCAAAGAAGAACTACACAGTAACTCTTAGAAGCCATCTTCCTCCCATAAGCATTAAATATGAGCACCTTTCGTAAGGAAATCTGCTCTTTCTGGAGCGGTGGCTTCTGCCTGTTCCTGGGGAGGTCGCTGGGAGCAGGATGTCTCCTAATGACCACGTGTGTCCTCCGGAGACTTCCCCAGCACTTCCTGACCACAGGAATTCCAGCAGCCCAATCACCATCTGATGAGAGTCAGGAAAACACTGCTAATTGATTTAATGAAGGATGTTGATTTACTTCAGAGGAGAGTCTGCTTCAATAAATCTAGAGCCACTTGAAAAAGCAAAGATATCAGATTATGTATTAGTTGTTTGATCTGAGATATGTATTTTAAGCACTTTTCTCCTCTTGTTTGATATCCTGGCTGCAGGGGATTACTTCTGTGTGCTGTAAACTGCTTTATCTTCTGAAGGTAGATGGGGGTGGTTAGTTATCTCTGTGATTTATGTGGTTTGATATTAATAAGTTAATTTTATCCTCCATAGATGGGTCATGCAGTATCTCAGTGCAAATCCCTTATTTTATAAGTCCAGGCTGTTCCTGTCATATCTCCAAACCATTCTCGGAGAGTGGGGATACGTAGTAGTTACATAGCTGTTGCAGTCGTGGCCTTCTCATGCCTAGGCATCCTGGGAATGTGGAAGCCCATGACCCAGAGAGGCCAAGTTCTGGTCTTAAATGAGATCTTGGGAAACATTTATAAATTCATTCAATGCATCTGTTGGATTATAGCTTTCAGTATTCTCCAAGAATATTTTCTGCTATCATGTCTAATCGTGAACTATTTTCCACGTGTTGCTTGTGAAGATGTCTCTGGAGCTGGGACATCACTTGGTGCTACTGAGGGTTGTAGCTGTTGAAGTGGGCAGCAGCATGAGCCCTGTCCGTGCTTCGTCACTCGCTATAGGATATGTGCATTATCGCTTTCCCTATATCCTGTGCCGAATCCCACAGCGTTGGCAGACTGGTACTGACAAATCCCAATTCCTTCTGCCCCGTGTTCCGAACTGGCTGCACAGAAGGCAGCTCTGGTCTGAAAGCCATGCGGCTGCACTGGTGAGATGTTGTGCCTGGGCGCATGGATCTCCCCAAGAGGCGGCATGTTTGACCCAAGGCAGGTGCTGTCCCTATCTGACACGTCGTTTGTAAACTGGAGCTAACCTGAGCTGCCCAAGTCCGGCTGAAGGTATAGTCAACCATAAGGGAAGGGGGGAAGCACACGCAAAGGTGAGGTGGAATTTCACAAAAAAAATGCTGTAAATTCTAAAATTTGGTGTAATATAATTTTTAACTTGAGCTTTCTCCTTTCTCATGTTGCTGGGTCTGCCACTGGTCTGCTGAAGGGCTTTTCAAAAGCCCTTCTTTCTCCTGAGTGCTGGTTCTTACATCCAGTAAAATGACCCTCTGCATTATACGGGCAGTCCATAAAGTCATTTGGGTTTTCCTACTAGAAAAGCTCTGTATAAGATTTTTACCTTTTTTTTTTTTTAAAGGGGAAAAATCTGTGCCAAATATATTGCCAGATTTATTCACTTATCTTTCTGTGACAAAGATAATGAAATTCATAGCTTGCCTCCTGAATAAATCCTTTATTTCTATTTTATATTGTGATTGATGCAGTAAAATTTGTGCCAGTTCAACAAATTCCACATTTTTTTTTTACTTTAATTTAAATAAACCTGAGCATAAATTTAGTCTGAAAAGATGAGCTGTGCAATTTGGGATTATATGACTTGCCATTTTAACATCTACTGCATAATTTTCTTCTTGCTCTGGCTGTGCTATAGCTTCTGAAGAACGTGATAATACTATGATAGACAGTAAAGGACTGGCTGGAAATTGAGAATATTTCTGTTCAACTTGAGTCAGGTAGTAGTTAGCTTCTACTCCGAGCAGTGGTATCCTTTCACAGAAGCTTTTTCTTCTCTGATTATTCCTGGAGATTATTCACTTGTGTCCCTGAGCCGTTACTGAGCTATTGCAGACACCATTGCCATATAACTAAGAAACAGAGGATTGACAGTCAGTATATGCAAGGAACAAATTCCACAGGTCGGTTACGAGGATGTCCTAGTTGTGCCATTGACCCGAGATGTCATACCCCACCACCTCGGCCCCTAACCCGTTCTGAATACCTGAGGGTCTGCAACTTGTTGAAAAAAGCATCGTTATTACCTGCGTGCCTGGAAAGCTGGGGATCCCTGCAGTGTGTTGACAGAGCCTAACCTGGTGGGGATTTAAGCATTCCTTTTCTTAAAGCAGCCCCTCCATGACCATCCTGTTGCCTTCATTGACATTTTCGACCATTAGTTACTCTTCGCGCAGATTCTGGCTCACGCAGGAGTCGGTTCTACCATGACCGCGCGTTTCCAGTACGCTGTTTGCCAGCAGGTGAAAAGTATTTACGTTACTGGAGAGAATTACCTCTTCTGAGAGATTATTTCAAAGTCAGCAACGCAGCAGTGGAGCCTGCTTACAGCAACGGCCTTTCCTTTCCGTCTGCCCTTACGAAACACTTCAGCGCTCGCACCCTGTGGTTCCCAGGGAGGGTCCCCAGGCACCCACCTGCCCGTGATCCTCTCTCCGGGGGCAATTAGGGCGCAGAATAGTTCCCACGCTTTGGGACCTCTTGCTGCTTCCAGCTGTGAACTCACCATCCAGCTGGTACAAATTGGTTGAGATGGGAAGAGAAGGAGCCCCACGCGCTCCCCTTCCAACTAGCACCAGCTGGAACAGTGTGTTTTCTTACCTTCTGTGATAAAGTTATCCCATTTTATATCCTTTCTACTTTGATCCTCTCAGACATGTAATTTAAGCTATCACAAGAGAGGACACAGTATGTATAAATGACGAGAGAAGTGTACACAAGCCATTGGCTGTATTAGGACTCTCATAATGTACTTGAGTGCTCTGCTGCATTGGTATCTGCTGCAAATTATGACTATGCTGAACAATTACTAGAAAAAGCAAGGTCTATCAAGGTAAATATAATATTTCTGTTTATCGTAGGGCCTTCAGCTTTACAAATGTACATTTATGCATGTTTGGCTTTCTAATCTTTAAAATTAGATGTATTCTGGTAATATTTTAAGTTGTCCTTGAAACAAATGTCATCTGTCCCCTTTCTGAATGTTATTTAAGATTTTCGTTACATAATCATTAGGTGAAATGCTAGTACCACAGGGATAAAAGCTGGTCAAACTAGTGATAGATGTTAATAGAATACAGTCTGCTTGCTGAGAATAAAGGTGTTGTAAGACTGCAATTTGCAGTGTGCTTATAATTTGGGGTTCCAACCTTATGTTTTTACTTAGAATTGGATTTATTTGTTGATTGGGAGTTTTGCCTAAAAAAAGGGAAAGAACATGGGTTTTTTCCCCTTCCTTTTTTACATTTTCTGTGCAGTCAGAACTATTGATTTACAGTCTTCAAGCAAAAGCAGGTAAACAGTGGTTGGTTATAAGATATTAAACATTGATTAATTGTGTTGTTGTTTCAGGTGAGCTTTTATAATATTTTTGATGTTTCTTAAAAATCTACACAAAATCCCTTTTCCTATTTGTTTATTCCTTCTTCATAGAATCAACATATGGACTTCCTAGTCACCAGAGTATTAGCAGTTTATATGGCAAAATAAATACATGTCTGTTGGGATTCATAATTTCAATTCATTGAACAATTTGCCAACAAAAGATGGTGATCTCCCTGAAGGTCAGTGCAATGTTCTGTTCCTTATTAGCCATTTTATCAAAACTACCCTTGATGTAAATCTAATTGATGGCCAATTCTGAAATTTTAATGTTACCCAAAAAGGCTGCGTGCATAACAAGGTCACATTCTGCCCTGGATATGTTTGTGAAACTCCCACAGACAACAGTGGGAGTTCTGCACATAGAACATGGGATAGAGGCTGGCCCCTGATCTTTAAACCGTTAATACTTAAAAATGAGAAAAAAGGCAGCGCTCCAAATCCTGAGTTTCTTACTGCAAGTTTCATTTAGGCTAAACCTTCACCATGGGTCACCATAATTTAATTTGAGGGAGAACTTCACAAAATACTCACTAGCTGATGCAGTCTTGCTGCCGGGTGCTCGGCGTCCAGCCTGTCTGCTTCTGGGATGACTTTAAGTAGGAATAAGCTTGGACAATTTCCTCGTCTGAGTGACTTGGAACCTATTCTAAACGCAGCTTTAAAAATTAGATACTGAATCTAAGACTCACTGAAAGGCTGCATGCTACTAAATGTCTAAGTCATCCTTTAGCACTGCTTAGACTGCTAAGTAACGTGTCTTTTTCAGTGTTAACCCTACTTCTCATTTTAAGCATTTGGGGGATCTTTGTTTACTGTTTGAAACAATTATTGCTTCTGCCACAATACTTCCATTATGTTTACTGCAGTTTCTACGTAGTATCTTGTATGACTTTTCATAGAAGAAATTTAAGATATTTAAGATGTTTAACAACTTAGGAGATTGGTAGGGGTTTTTTTTCTTAGTTTCCTACTGAAAGATTGTTTGAGTACAACTAGTTTCAATTGACTTTTATTGATCTTTGTGGATCTTGAGGAATTGTGCCTCTCCTCAACTTCCCACTCAACATACAGTGAAGGTATTGGGTTAGAAAGTCACAGCTACTAGAAATGAAGCAAAACTAGGTAAGTGATTTTTCACTTTGCAAGCTTAAGCCAGAACACAGTATTGCAATGCTTTCTGGCATAAGTGTTTTAAAAATATTTCTTTGGGGATTAATAGACTTTTATATGAGGTACAGGGCTGTATTTTACATCCACAAACAGATAAAAGTGTGAATTTGTGCCTGTAGGGTATTACACGTGTGGAACTGAAGAGCTGAAAGGAGGATTAACAGTCTAGTTTGCAGAAAGCTGACTGTACTAATGCTTCTGACGAGCTGTAGAAGAGTTAACTCCAGTTGTTTATATGGTGCACCTCTGTTCCTTAAAGGATGAAATCCAAACTCCACTTGGAGATTTGCCATTGACCTGTGTAGGACCAGAATTCCACCAACTGCTTTAAAGCCTGGAACTATTCATCCTGGGCTTTCTCTCTGGCCAGAAAAGCAGCTGCTGTCATTAACTTTAGTGGTACCTGCCTTTTGTGAGCAAAGTCCCTTTGAGCAAGACATGACAGTACTTTGTCTGCACGTAAACTCATTTCACAAAAACGTAAATGGCAACTTTATCTGCAAATTTTATTACTAAAAGGCAGGGGAGGAGTTCCAGTTGAGCACAGATTTAGAAAAAAAAATTTTAGAAATACCCTCTGCCCCCCAAAAAGAATTTAGTCTAGACAAAGCTCTAAAAGATGTGATTGTACAGGATCAGGGATAAACATAAATTTTTAAAAGGGAACCAGAGAGCTGACATCGTAGCAAAGATACAAAAGCAGGAGCTGAGAGGTCAAGGAGCTGTATCAAGACTGGTTGCACAGATCTTTTTGACTGCTCCGTCTTTCTTTGCTGTCCTCTGTTTAACCATCTGCTGAATGATACCAGAGTACATTAGCAATGTTCAGAAAAGCGTTTGAAGAGTCCTGAACAAAAAATCTCTGCATATATTCCAGTAACATGGGCACCTGCAGTGCAAATGTAGGTACATTTGAAAGAGAAGAAGAAAATCTAAGAGCTTGGAAACTTTCAAATCTCTTGAGGCACACAAAAACATTTTTGCGTTATAAAATTGATTATACTCTCTCTGGAAGCAAAGAAGTAGTTAAAAAATTACAGTATCTAGTAAAAATATTATAACATGTCCTTATGTTCCATTAGTTGTATTGCATTAATGAGGATCTCCTGTGAAGATTGTTTTCTGTAATATAAATTATGTCATGCAAGATACATACTTACTCCCTGCTATTTTTCAGATGGGGGAAAATTAAACATTGACAAACAAACAATTCCTTCCATCTCTCTGTCTCCCTAGTAGATAATAACAGTAATGACAGGAATATTCTTCATTAACAGAGACTCATGCTGAATTACATCCTCAGGCTACTTTCTGATTCTAGACATGCAAGTTTTCCCCAGAAGCCCAAGTGATGTTTCTGTAGTTAGCATATTTTTTAAATGAGAAGGGACAGACAGGAATAAATGTAATAAGCGCTGCGTCTGACCGCTAAATCTGCCGTTTGTCAGAAATCTGTTTTGCGATGATTAATCAACAGTAAAGGACAAGAGTGTAGTGCCATTTTATGGTTCCTAGGCTTTTGATTTTGAATGGTAGCATGGTAGGAAAAGTACATGGTTAAAGTAGATGTAGGCTTTAGAATTTAATTACTCCTAAAATCAAAGCACGAGTACATTCAGGTGAGTAACTGGACGTGCATATATAGGTACATTTTAAGCTAGCATTTTACAGTTCTTTTAGTATTCATCTCAGTACAACTGTGCATCTCGTGTGTTTCTTTGTTATAGTTCTTTCTGATAAGTCTTTTTTCTATTCGGTGGTGCTTCTGACATACGGAATCAAATTTCTCTTTCCTTACCAAATATGTAATCCATTTTTATCTAGTAGTACACCAAAGGAAAAAGAACCTTATGCTCAGTTTTAGTCTTTCTAATTGCTGATGAGGGGAGGAAATGGCTTAATGTGGATTTCCAGACTGAAAAATGACTGTAAATAGCCTTTAGGAATTCTGTGTGTATTATCACTCAGTGACTTCCATATCACATTTTTTCCTTTTACAAGTAAGAAACGTTTACTGCTAACTGCCAACACTATGCACATGACGCACAAACCTAAAGTCAAGCTGGATCCTATCACCAAAAGCCATCACTTCTCATTATCTTTGAACCCTTACTAATAAAGTTAGTGGGAGTTAATGATATAAGAGCGGGCAGAATTTGTAATCTGGAACTTAGATAAAATAAATAAATTCTCTTGATGATGTGTGTGCATCCTGATAGAGTCCAGTTCCCTTTCCCATGCACAGATACTGAGAAAAATTGGTGAAGCCAACAGATGCATATGAATACACAGAAGGAATAATCCTGTTGATAAAGAATTTTGAAATGGAAATCCGTCTCACAGGGACTGTTGTAATGAAGGTGCAGTTTTTCCTTTGCAGTCGCTTCTCTAGACCTATCTGGTGTTTCCAAATGGGGTTCATTATCTCCTGTTCTAGTCAGATATTGCTGGTCATAACTGGAGTCTTTGAGGAATGGTTTGCATCTCTTTGTGGAATAGGAGCTGCCAGGAAAATGTGGGAAGAGGATGTGTGTGGAGTCAAGTCTTTCTGCCTTTGGTGACCCAGACAGACTGTTAAGACCGCAGAGCTTCCAGGAGGGCACAAATTACAGATAGGAGAAGGGGGGAGAGAGAGCGAGAGGTGTTCAGCTGTAACACAGGCAAAATAGCAGCAGGAGCTGCAGTCGGCCGAGGAAGCATCGCCTGCTGTCAGGGTACATAGATGTTGGCCTTTTCCTCTTCTGGTACCTACTCTCTGCTTTAAGGCTGTATACCTGTGTAGTAGCAAAACTGTAGATGCTACTAGAGATGGTATCCTACGGGAAGGTTGCGAAGCATGGCGTTGGAGCAGAAGTTTAGGAAACGGATAAGTGGTAAGGATTAGTTACAGAATCTGGTTGTGTTGCATAAAGTGTGTACAGTGCACCTCAAAGAAAAGTGATGGTGAACTCTTCGCTAATTATGGACACCAAGGGAAGCTGAAAAAAATGAAGGCAAATGAAAGTAAAGTGTATCGGGAGTATGATGCAACAGTTTATTAGAATTAACTTTCTAACTATATCTTCCACATTAATCTAAGAAACTTGTCAGCATTTTATGCCCAAAATAGAGATAGGTAACAAAACCAGGCAATGAAGTATTTCGGAAAAGGTATTTACAGGGAGAAGCCTTGTGCTCCAGAAAAGAAACGTCTGGAGATGTACTCTGTTATCGCACAGTTACAGTGAAAGTGAAGTGTCCCGTCTAGTCAGACAGAGCTAGCACACCGTCTGCTAAGCTGTTAGGGCGAACGCCTGATCTCTCACCAATTACTTGTCAGGATCGAAAGTCTGGTCAGGTAAACTGTAAGGGTATGAATCATATTCCAGCATGTGAATTATACTTTACCAGTGTTGTGCATTGCAGGTACATACCGAGCTAAACATTTTTTTCCACAGAAATTTCTAACAACTAAAAATTGAATGGTTTCACACTCATGGTAGCAAATATGTGTATCAATTTTTGTGCTTAACACCTTTTTCCAGATTGGAATAACAGGAAAAATGATCCGGAAGCAACCTTGACACCAATCAGAGAAAAATACTCGCGCTGTGTTCAGAGCTAACTCGATTCGAAATGAGAAATTATTGTTCAGGCTCCCCAGGGATCATTGCTGCTACCTAAAAGAAATTTTTTCTACCTTTTGGGTATAAAATTTTCTACGTTTGGGGTATAAACTTCAATTCAAGATCAAAGAGAGAAGGGATATGCTAGAAAATTGGAGAAAGGGAAGCAGCATCTAAAGGAGACTCTGCATCTCTCTAGGACAGGCACCAGGAGGTGTGATATTAGAGCATATAAATATACCCATAGTAGCTTTAATTGATTTATTTCAAGTCCTCATGGCAATAAAGATTTGCTGAAGAGTTTTGGGGATAGACTTCACAAGCCCTCCCAGGTCACTGGGTACCTAGGCTTTTGGGTCTGGGCTGGAATTTGGCAGGAGACGTTTACTGTAGTGGTAACTCAGACAGGAGGCATTCACAGACTCTGCGTGCCTGATATCTTAGAGAGGAGAGGGAAAGAGCAGCCTGTCTGGAGCTGATGAAATAAAATTAAGATTTATGAACTGAGTAATTTGGAGGGTCTCACTTTGTATATATATATTATGACTAGCAATGCTGAACTCCTACGCAAGGGCTTCAGAGTGTGTATAACTTCGTTCTCGCTATGTGCTGTTATTCCATCTTGACGGATGAAGACATGGAATCAGAAAAATTGGATATGCCCAAGGCTATTAGGCAAGTCTATAGCAAAACACTGGAGAAAATCTGACAATGCTTTCTTTTAAATGACAGCTACAAACTTCACACAGGGGTTTCTACACCTTTATTATATACATTACTCACTAGGTCCATCTGATTTATGTAGTTTATACCTGAGTCTTACCAGGTCTGCATCAGATCAGAGCCATGCCAAAGTTTCTGTCAGGCCTCCAAATGTTTCTCTCTCTGTGATTTTTCTCTTCGCTGTCATCTCCTGTATCTTTTAACTGTTTTTTAATGAACACAGAAGGGGGCTGTCAACTGGCTGGGACTAACACAGGCCCGCAAAGAGCTCAGATGGTCAAAGCCATCCAAGCTGCGTGGCGTGGAGCGTTGCGGTGGGGAGTCCCCTCGAGACAAAAAGAGCAGGGAGAAATGCTGGAGTTACGCTGGGGCTGATTTCTGTAACGTAAAGGAAAGTAATTCCCTAATATCAGCTTCATGCAGCAGCTGCTAATCAATGATTTTACAGTTTTCTGTGACAAAAAGAGATTCCAGCCTAACACAAGTGACTTGTCTTGAAGCGTGTTTCAAGCAGAAGACAAATTTTAGAAATAATTTTAAAGTACAGCAAGAAACATCTTCTGGGATTTTTATCTTGGTGTAAATATTTCTTAGGCTATAAATGAAATATGTTCGGTTTTGGGGGGAGACACAAATCCGTCAGCAGAGACAATAGGCAGAGGAGGATGTTTTGTCCTTGAATCATTTGTGCTTTTCTATGATGAGCTATATTTAAAAGCATTTAATGAGAAAAAAAAATCTGTTTATGGATTCACTTGATACCAAGTGTCATTGATGAATGGTCAGCTGCTGTCCAAAGCCCTGGCTTTCATTATTGAGTTATTTAAATACGTGTACGTGAGTACTAGAAAGAATTGAGATTTGTCATGTTTATTGAGAGGAAAAAATGTCCCAGATTTGGAACACATCTGTTTTTCAGTTCTCTCTTCCACTTCAAAATCAAGGCTGTATTATATTTACAAAGGACATCTGATCAGAAACTGCAATTGAGGTCCTACCTTAGAAGGCAAAATATACCTTTAGTTTGGGGGGGACTGAGCAAATAGATCTGCCCTAGCTTTAGTAAAGTTGTCATTGAAAAGAAAAGTTGCATGAAGAAGTGTAACTCTGCATCCAGTTCACCCTCGAGAGACAAGCTTCAGAATTTACTTGTGGCTGTGAACGAATCTCTCGGGGCTTGCTCATTAGCAGGTCTAAATCAGCAGAGTGCCATTGGCTCTGGGGCGTGCAGAGTCAGTTTTAGTCACTGTGTTACTCACTTCTGTACGTAAAAAATGGAATAACAACTTTCTAGTGTATAAGCTTGATGCGACCTTATAATCGTGGCATGTTTGTATGCTCTGAATCTCAAAAGAGAAGCGTAGAAATTTGTGTGCAAAGTATTTGGCTTTCACGTGCAGGAAGAAAGCCCACATAACCCTGTAGCTGGAAAAACTCCATTAAACTGGCAACGCTTAATGCTGGTATGAGCCGATAGTCCTACTGAATGGATCAAAAGCTTGAGCTCTATGTTGCTCATTGGTCATTTCATCAATATGAAAAAATCTGTATTTTAGTGCTCAGCTCCATACCCCACTCACTACTTCCCAATCCCATTTTTCCACCATTTTTTTCCAACTGTTGTTTCTTGTCAAACTATACAATCTTTCTTGGATATATTAATATTTACCACTGAATTCTGCTATGATACAAATAATAAATGCTCATAAAGCATACATTCTAGAAAGCAGAAGATTTTTTTCTATTTCCTATTTATTATGTTATTATTTTCTTTATGATAAGCCGTTCTTTGATTATTTTTTCCTCCAGTTCTAAAGATATTTTTAGTACATGGATATTCAAGATTTTAAATGTTTTCTTCTTTAGTGTTCAGTGGAGGAGCAGAGAGTTGCACTTTCAGAAATAATTGTTTGCCTAGCTAGTGCTGCTCATAGGATATTTAGGGCATCATCAGCAGAAACATCTCTTTTGTGGTTAGGTCAAACTGGAGCTCCTAAGTGAGTCTCTGCAATTCTCTGTGTTAAACTGGCGCAGCTGAAGATTACTAGTTATTTCTGTGGGAGCTATAATATCAGTAACAGAAGTTTTACACTCTGGAAGCTTAGTTGAGCAATACAGACAGGTAGGGCTCTCATTCCCCTCTAGCTCAGCTAAGGGCTATTTGACAATTAACTGAATTTTCTTTTAGATCCTTACCTTATTTTTTTCCAGACCAGGTAGATAGATAGATACAAACAAGTTTCCTAGACTTCCTAGTAGATGACTTCTCAAAAATTGTTTTAGTTTAGTCATGAAGGTTGCCACTGCAGACAGTCCTTTATTATTGTTATTAACCAAGACACCTACACAGCCCCCATGGTAGCCGGACAAAGAGCATAATCTCAGGTGTATTAATGATTTCTTCCAGATATTCTCCCCTCAGTCTGCTGTGATCTGTCAAGATTCTAGTGAGATGAGTACAGGTTGATACCTGCACTTACATCCCCTCAACATAATGAATTCTTAATGGCAAGAGCAGACAAAACAAGGAATTATTCTGTGGGAAAATGAAATATTATAGAGCAAAACTGTAATATGAATCAAGTTACATTTGCACAGCTTTAATACAACATAAGAATAAAAAACAAATTATGGACAAAGACTGAGTACTTTGTGTAATTAAAAGTCCACGACAGCTAATTTAGCCTGATGTTAAGTAATAGCCTGAACCCCAAATGCCGGTTACCTGTACTTTTAAAATACTTGCAGCTACCAGCCTTACTTGACAGGTTTTAAATCAATCGCTATTACTACTTTCTTTGAAATATTTGAAGTGTAATAAGATTTTCTTGTATTTTATAACAATTTTTAATTGTCAGAATAAGCATTTTTTATCAATGGACTGCTGAGGTAAAAGATACTTTATGTTTCTCTGGCAAGATCCAACCTACATAGTCAAATTCAGACTACACAGCACCAAGGTCAAACCTTAGGAGAATGGTGAAGACCTGAATTTTATTAAAAGAAGAGCTGAGGATATTCCTTAAAGCAAGCATTTAACTAAAAGTCTGCGCCATTAGCTTGCTACACTTTTTCTCTCACCTACTCTGTAGACAGAGGTACTGCAAAGATTTCAAAGAAGGTGATAAGAGCAATCGATACAGCATCTGTTCAGTAAAGCTGGCGTGATGCAAGAATTTTAAAGCAAGAAACCCTGTGCGTGCTATGGCAGGCCAAGAGCCACGGGGTATCCCTGGCTGTAAATATTTCAATTTCTGGTTCTGAACAGCCATTTAGTGCTGTTTCATTCGAGTAAGTACCTGCTTGCTTGTCTGTGCCACACAACTTACAGACCCTGGTGGAGTTACTCCGGGTAGTTTGTGGAAGCACGTGGGATCATTCCACACAAGTGCGCAAAAATGGGCGTTATAAAATCTTGGCTTTTGTATTATCATTAAATTTATTTAGAAAGTGAGGAAGAGAATGGCTTCAATATGCTGCCCCGAAAGTGAAGATAAGCACTGCAAAAGCTCAAACGTATCTAAGTAATGGTTAGATCTGCCTTACTGCTTAGGCAAAACTGCTAAATCTCTCTCTTCAAAAATGCTAGAAGAAAATCCAATTCATATGCCTTGCTACATCTGTTTGTTCATGTAATAGAGTTATAAAGTATGGACTGTTGATAAGAGAAGTTAAAGATACAAGAAAGCTGTTCTGATAAAGTGAAACTGTTTTGGAATTTTGTTTATTGTACTTAAAACACTGCTTCTTGCTAGTCTCTTCAAAAGTTGTTTAGGGCTGTTACGGGATGGAAATTCATTGCCAATGTTGCCAAAAACCCCAGATGTCTAATAAATATTTGTTAGGCATTTGGAAGGGGAAAATGTATCTATTACATAAAATATGACAAAGTATTAAAGATTTTAAACAATATCTATTAGGGATAAATACTGTTCCATTAACAGGCCCTGCTGGCTTGCTCCACGTCCTCAAAGGGGAGACTTGGGTTTCTACCATTTTGGTGGTAATTCCTCATAATTTCTTAGAATTCAGGATAAATTGAAAGGAATCTGATGTGCCATTGCTTGAAAAGTGCAAGTGGGAAGATCCAAATGTGACTAGAAACTAGTTCTCTCAATTCCAGTCCTGGGCGAAACAATGGGCGTCCTTGAATGCTTTATTGGAAGGAATAGGGCTCAAGAACAATTTGTCTGATAAAACTTTAAGGGAAGTTGTCCATGGAGATTCATAGTTGAATGAAGGTGTTTCTAGTGGTAGTAGAATAGACTCTGGAGGTAGTGTTCATAATTCCCATTGTCTGGAAGAAAATTAAAACCAAAAGAAAACAAAATGAATAAAAACCCCTCCAGGTAGAATTTGTAGATAACACATACTGACACGGTAAATAGTGATTAAAATATGCAGTGCTTTGTGTTCAAAAATGTGTATATATTTATAAAACCAAATACAAACTTAGATAAGGAGTTTGAGCTGTAGCTGCAGAAATTTGTATCCTGGAGAACAGCGCTCTGAAAAGGCTATAGAGTTCCTTGTTAAAAAGCGATGCAATATAAGGCAAAACCACTAAGTATTTATACGCATACATACATATAATACACATTTTGTATGCTAATTCATATATACACATACACACATATGTATGTGTATAATACAGATGGCATATATACATATGTATAAATGCATGCATTACATATTATCATGTATCATGCACGTATGTGGATGCATACGCTGTAATATAAATAAATATTTATATAGTAGTGAATGTATAAACAGAGCAACAGTGAACAGAACTGAAGTGATTTCATCCATATAAGGTTAGTGGGGAAGGTAGCTTGGAGGGTAACTCGATGACAGTATAGACCTTCATGGGGAAAAATAACAAGTTACTGAAGAAAGCCTTAATTAAATAAGCACTATAATAGTGCTATATGTTTTAACTTATACATAAATATACTCCACAAAATCTGTCTGCTGCTGTGCATACCAGACCAAACTCAAGGTATAAGCACACACATTGTTTAATTAGATTGTAGTCATTTTAAAGAGAGCTCCCTCTGCTGCATTAGCAAAGAAATAAAGACTTGATATGCAAAAAAAACCCCATAAAAAACTATGGCGCATGTATAACTGATGTATTTTTTTAAAAAAGAGAATACTGGTCCAGCACTAATCTTCTGCTGAACAGGATAATGGTAAAATTTCTTGCCTGCTGATAAGCTTTAAAAAAATTCAAAGTGATTTATTACCGAGAAGGACAGAATGTGAAATGTCTTTAATAAGCTTAGTTAATAACCTTCCCTATTCTTTGTTTAATCATGTTAGTAGTCATTTGAGCATTTAATTACATTTCCAAAGGTCTTAATAGGAGTAGCAATGTTAGCTTATTACATTTAAATGAACCTGAAAAATACAGGCCATTACCTTTCTTGTGCAGCATCATATTTCTGACAGGACATTGACTTTAACAATTATATCATAGAACCATAGAATGGTTTGGGTCAGAAGGGACCTTAAAGATCACCTAGTTCCAACCCCCTGCCATGGGCAGGGACACCTTCCACCAGACCAGGTTGCTCAAAGCCCCATCCAACCTGGCCTTGAACACTGCCAGGGATGGGGCAGCCACAACTTCTCTGGGTAACCTGTTCCCTCAGTGCCTCACCACCCTCACAGTGGAGAACTTTTTCCTTTCATCTAAACTAAACCTACCCTCTTTCTGTTTAAAGCCATTACCCTTTGTTCTATCACTACCTGCCCTTGTAAAAAGTCCCTCTCCAGCTTTCTTGTAGACCTCCTTTAGGTACTGGCAGGCTGCTATAAGGTCTCTCTGGAGCCTTCTCTTCTCCAGGCTGAAGAACCCCGACTCTCTCAGCCTGTCTTCACAGGAGAGGTGCTCCAGCCCCCTGATCAGCTTCGTGGCTTCCTCTGGACCCGCTCCAACAGGTCCATGTCCTTCTTATGTTGGGGACCCCAGAGCTGAATGCAGTACTGCAGGTGGGGTCTCACGAGAGCAGGGTAGAGGGGGAGAATCCCCTCCCTCGACCTGCTGGTCACGTTTCTTCTGATGCAGCCCAGGATACGGTTGGCTTTCTGGGCTGGAAGCACACATTGCCTGGTCATGTTGAGCTTCTTGTCAACCAACACCCCCAAGTCCTTCTCCTCAGGGCTGCTCTCAATCCACTCATCGCCCAGCCTGTATTGATACCAGGGATTGCCCCAACCCATGTGCAGGACCTTGCACTTGGCCTTGTTGACCTTCATGAGGTTCTCACGGACCCACCTCTCAAGCCTGTCAAGGTCCCTCTGGATGTCATCTGTTCCCTCCAGCGTGTTTACCGCACCACACAGCTTGGTGTTGTTGGTAAACTTGCTGATGGTGCACTCAATCCCACTGTCCATGTCGCCAAAAAAGATGTTGAACAGCGCTGGTCCCAATACTGATCCCTGAGGAACGCCACTCGTCACTGCTCTCCACTTGGACATCGAGCTGTTGACCGCAACTCCTTGAGTGTGACCATCCAGCCAATTCTTTATCCACCAAGTGGTCCATCCATCAAATCCATGTCTCTCCAATTTAGAGACAAGGATGTCATGCAGGACAGCGTCAAATGCTTTGCACAAGTCCAGGTAGATGACATCAGTAGGTCTTCCCTTATCCAACCCTGTCACAGAGGGCCACCAAATTTGTCAGGCACGATTTGCCCTTAGTGAAGCCATGTTGGCTGTCACCAATCACCTCCTTATTTTCCATGTGCCTTAGCAGAGTTTCCAGGAGGATCTGCTCCGTGATCTTGCCGGGCACAGAGGTGAGACTGACTGGCCTGTAGTTCCCTGGGTCTCCCTTTTTCCCCTTTTCAAAAATGGGGGTTATGTTTCCCCTTTTCCAGTGAGTGGGAACTTCCCCAGACTGCCATGACTTCTCAAATATGATGGATAGAGGCTTAGCCACTTCATCCGCCAGTTCCCTCAGGACCTGCAGATGCATCTCATCAGGTCCCATGGACTTGTGCACCTTCAGGTTCCTTAGATGGTCTCAAACCTGATCTTCTCCTACAGTGGGTGGTTCTTCATTCTCCCAGTCCCTGCCTTTGCCTTCTGCAACTTGGGCGGTGTGGCTGGAGCACTTGGTGGTGAAGTCTGAGGCAAAAAAGTTGTTGATTTCCTCAGCCTTCTCCATATCCCACGTAACCAGGTCTCCTGTTCCCTTCTGGAGAGGGCCCACATTTTCACTAGTCTTCCTTTTATCCCTGACGTACCTATAGAAGCTTTTCTTGTCACCCTTGATGTCCTTGGACAGATTTAATTGTATCAGGGCTTTAGCTTTCCTAACCTGATCCCTGGCTGCTCAGACAATTTCTCAGTATTCCTCCCAGGCCACTTGTCCTTGCTTCCACCCTCTGCAGGCTTCCTTTCTGTGTTTGAGTTTGTCCAGGAGCTCCTTGTTCACCCACACAGGCCTCCTGGCGTTTTTGCCTGACTTACTCTCTGTTGGGATTCATCACTCCTGAGCTTGGAGGAGGTGATCCTTGAATATTAACCAGCTTTCTTGGGCCCCTCTTCCCTCCAGGGCTTTATCCCGTGGTACTCTACCAAGCAGATCCCTGAAGAGGCCAAAGTCTGCTCTCCTGAAGTCCTGAAGTATCTTATAAGAAGGGATTGATTATTTTTTTTAATGTTAAATAGAGTTTGAAATCAAGAAGAGGTCAGAAAGCTGTAGTTACACAGGGGTCGCAAATAGAATATTCTAACTCTCATATAAAGACTGCTTTCAGACAGGCTTGCCCTTTTCATTACCATGCCTCATGCTTTGTGTGTATGTTTGATTGCAGTTCTGACATCATTCAAAATATACAGGAGGAAATCTTGCACAGTGTTGCTCTCCTTTAATAAATTGCTGCTTCTGCTTTCATGCCATACTCCCTTGACTAAGTTTACAATGACTTATTTCTGCAAAAGCTGAATGTGATCTTGCTTGGGAGCCCTTGGCGCAGCTGTTGAGGTGCGAATTTGTGTTAAAGGAATGCCTGCAGAGAGTGGAGGAAAGAGGGAAAGAGTTAAAGCTGTGGCACATGCTTTCTAAAAGCAAACTGTAGTTGTAATTGGGACAAGCTTTTCATGTGGGGGAGCAGACAATACCTGTCGCGAGATGGTTTAACTTTTCATCTTCTGACATTTAGGTTCAGCAGCACAGAGTGCCTCACATTTTAGGTTATGTCTCTGTACAATATTCTTGAGAAAATAGGGCAGTGCAAGATTTCAGGTATGGGAGGAATCACAGTGTTTCAGTACTTTGGTTTTTCTCTGTTGGTTTGGGAGTTTGTCCCTTAAAGAAACGAAAAAGGAATTTTATTGTGAAAGTGCAGAAAAAGAAGTGTGCAATGTCAGTGAAAATGATTTTACTTGAAAGCAAATTCATAATAGTATAAAGTGTCATGAAAATTAGGTTTTGACTGATTAGGCAAGACAAGGGGAATGACAAGGTAAGTAAATCAAGTATTCAGTGCTGCTTATTTTCAGCTACCTCTTTTGAAAAAAAAATGCCTTACTGTTTTAAGCACTGTGAAAACATAAGGACTTTATAGCTAATGGAAAATAAAACAATTTAAAGTCCCTCCAGACCAGTAAACATTCTAGTATCTCTTGAAGGAACTTGTTAATAAATTTGTGCCAAGTAATACTTCTAGTAGCTTCGTTATATATAAATAGGAAGAGAGGAGCAGCTATAATACTTTTAACCCTTCCATAATTTTGTACAATGCAAAGTCTCTTCTTGAAGAAGCACTTCCACCTTGCAAGGAGGCTGATCCTCCCACTTTGTTTGACAATACTTTCCAATTCATTCATACAATATTCTTGAACGTGAATATACCACACTCTTCTGTCCTGTTAAAGTAATTTTCATGAAACGTAATTTTATAGCCTCTGCTCCTACTGCAATCGAGTTAAATGTTTTCAAAGGCCACTGCCATGTCCACATCGTGCAAGCAATATATAGGAGTTTTGGTTTTGAATCAAATGCAGCATTGAGAGGGGAATGTAGGTGGCTCAAAGGCTCGTTTTCGTACTTGGCCACAGTACAAAGGCAAGCAGTAGGCGTCAGAAGACGCTCTTTGCAACCCTTTGCAAGAAAGTCACAGATGAACTTAATTTTAAAATAGGCTGAGGTTTCAAGTTCTTTCAAAATAAACTGCAGAGCCAAATATAACGGTGTCTAGGAAGCTGAAGCGGCCATCAGTGCAATACATTCAAAAGCAACAAAACTGCATATCAAAATCATGGTAAGCCTCTGGCTTAGCTCATGGATTAATATATTGATTTATCTTACTTATATTTATTTTTGCTTATGCTATATACTTCATTTATATCTCATCTCTCTGCAGTCAGAGTTCTCCTGAGTTTTGTTTTCATATTCTGGAGGGATATTTCATTCATTACTCTCCTTGTTCTGGGGAATACGTAAAACATGTTTGCTAACAGTAGAGTACTTGAACCAATTCAAAGGCAAGGCATGATCTCACCGGTTGTTCATACACTTACGGGAGCTCCTGTGTAAAGAATCCCCTGGCCAGCTGGGTGTTAGGCCCATTTCTATCAGCTCTCCAGAGCAGCTTCTATATTAGATTAATCTCCAGCTGCACACTCTATAGAGCCTCTGTTGATGTTAAGATAGACATGTTTCTAGCTTTTGAATGTAAATTAAACTAAAGCAAGTGTTTGGAGAAGAGCCATTCCCTGCAAAAGTTAAATTCGGCACCCCGAAGGACATTGTCATCTTACTTCTGACCAAGAAACAACCTCAGCAGAGTAAGTCCCTTTGAAATCACATTGATGACCATGACGGCTGGCCTCACAGTTTCAAAACCATGTGTATGGCCATTCAGTTTTTAAGCTAGGACCTGCCTGGACATGAGGACAGATGCCTGTCCTCCAGCTCTTTCCTTCTGGCCAGCTCCTTAGGTTGTCCATAGGAGAGGTCAGTCCTACCTGAGAGGGCTCTCCACCTCCCCATCAGTTTTTTAGGCAGAAGGTTAGTGCACTGGGATGCTGGGAGAGATGTTGTTTGGGGAGGAAAAGGAAAACAGCTCTAACCGTTAAGTCTGAAATGCAAAAACTAAAATACCTTCCTTTCTCTTCCTTCCCAGCCTTTTTTGTGGTTTCATATCTGTTACCTTTAAGCACCAAATATTGGCCTTTGGGGGGGGTATGGGGGCTCAAAATGGGAAAGGATGGAGCACAGAAGAGGTGTGCACATATCTTTAAGATATAACTCTTTCTTACTAAGATAGCAAGGCTAGAGAGCAACCCTAAATAGGACGCGGAGACCGAGAAAGGATTGGATGCTTGCAACGTAGAAGTAGAAAGTTGCATTTTAGTAAGAAACTGTTGTAAAATAAACTGCCTCCTGTCAGGGAGCAGCAAGGGCTGACTGTACGAGGACATGCCGTCCCCGCAGGGTACATCCCCCTGGGGCTGAGCACCAGGCTGGTAGTGATGGGACCATCGATGGCACCAAGTGATGCTCTGGTGCCAAGGTCTGCCAAGGGAAGATAAAGAAGCCGGGGCCAGACGTAGAGCTGGAGACGAGCTGCAGTGTACATGGAGGGGAGGGTCACCCAGAAGACCGACTACCTGCAGGGATGGGGATGGAGCTGGAGCCTGGTCCCGCTGTGGTATCACTGGGGCAGGGACTGGTGGCCTCAAGGGGCTGAAGTGAGGTCCCGGGCTGTGGGCAGTGGAGGGGGGAGACCCAGAGGGGTTGGGCTGGGGTGGTCAGGGCTGTTGGTGTTCTCAGGGCCATCACATTTCTTTTGAGCATACTTTTTGTTAATTGCCGTTGCTTGGAATGGTTACACGCCGAACGAGCAGCGAGTTTTAGACAGAATAAGGCCAGCGGATGCACCACTGTGAATGTATTTGTGTTTGTAAATGAGAAGAGGGGGAGAGAGACGGCAAGCGATCGAGAGATGATTGCTAGGGCATAATAAAGGGAAAGAGACCGTAGCAAACGTGGCAATTGCGGCTCAGGGACTCTCGCACAGTCTGTGACTCCCGCTGTAGCGAGCGATGAGGGTGCGAGGGCGGACGGGACAGCTGGCTGGGGCGCAGCAAGACGCGGGGAGGCAGATGACACTGTGGGATGCAAAATAAACAGCAAAACAAAGATGCTCAGGAAAGCAACCGGTGCCAGCACAGCGAAGCCAGACTTTCCAAAAGATGCCTTGGCAGCGGTCGCCCCGCGGCCGGGCACAAGCTGGTCGGAGCATCCTTCTGCCTCCTCCATCCCGTTTGCCTCCGGCTCTGCCTACTCCATCCCTGCTTCTTTCCTCCTCTGCTCTGGGGCTGTGCCACCACAACTATTAGTTTTACTTTCTCTTCTCTTTCCAGTTCTGCTTCTGGCTTTCTACATCCTGCATAATTCAGTGAAAACGTTTGTGATAAAAATCAGCAAAAAGACTGAGCTTTTACTGGTATTTTAGAGGGGTGGCTAGAGCAAATGCTCTGGAAACGTTGTAGAGAGAAATATAAATACTGTAGCAAAGGGCTATAATTTTACCTGAAATGCCAAGTTCTATAACCAGCATAGCTTGGTTGTACCGCAAAGCTAAATGATAGACTAAGCTACTGCAGGAAGCTGTATCTACTTAGGAGAAAGAGAAGTGTTTGAATTGTTACACAAAAGTGTTGAGTAGAGGCACTCTCTAACACTGTGATGAGCACTGGAATGCAACAACGTTTAACACCTAGCAAATTGTTTCAATGTTTTTATTTACAAAAAATAAAATAAATTGCAAGACCAGAAAAACTTGCTTTTAAAAGAATAAATTTAGAAATGTTTTTTTCATGTTACTGAGTGAAGCAGGAAAACAATAAACCTACGTTATTTTAGAAGTTCTCATGAATAGCCACAACTATCTTGAAGAATCTTAAATATGGTTGTCTGCTATTGGGAAGGTGGGTTTGTTGGGTTTTTTTTTAATAGCATTTACGATCAAGCCATTTGAATGGAGATAAGACTTCCCCCGGCAAAAGAAGACTTCTGCTCTGAGAATAGCCTGCTCCCAAGGAGAAATAAACCCTACCAGCAATAAAGATGTTTTTGTCCCTGAAAGTGTTTATGCTAAGGATTTTGCTGGCACTGCTTTGTCACAGGAGGGTGTTAAGTAAAGGTGTTAAGTGAAAGTGAATTAGTTTAAGTGCACAAAAGCCTTGTTTAGATGCTCCTTTTGAGAGTTAAAGTAGTGAGGAATCAAGACAGCTTTGTTTGTGAATGAGGGACTGTCCCTTAGGGATTAATACATTTTTACTGATGCATTTTTATTTCGTATGTTTAGTTAATTCAGCTTAACTTTCCTAACCATACTGGTGCAGGCAGATCTCAAGGGACAGAGAAATGAGGCACCGCAGAGACCTATTCAACTACATTGTCTAAGTGATGACAGGATGAAAGATGAGTTAATTGATTGCAGATTTTTATTTTTAGTAAATTTGAAGAGGCATCTTCTCTATGGTTTTGTGTACACAAGCATGTTGAGGAAAGTTAAGTCAATTTAAATGAAAGAATGAATTCAGAACACATTAAATCACTTTGCCTGAAAAGCCCCCACTAAGGTCCCTTTAATTTTGAGTAACAGGGTGTAGTGTGATGTGCTCTTCTAGCTACATGTAGCTTAACTTTCCTGGTTGTATCTTTCTACATAAGCTCTAAATGTGTGACACAAATGTGTCTCACCAAAATCAATAAATATTTTCTGGTTGGCCTCCCTAAGAAGAGTAGCAGACATTAAAAGTCCAGAAATGCGAGTAAATCTATACATATGAACTAATGTGGATTTTTTCTATTTAATTTTTAAAACTTTGGGCTCCTGTGTTCGTGGATCAAGCAAATGTTTTATTTCTTTTTAAACATTATTTCTTGCTTGAGAAACCCTGGACAATACCACTTTTTCACCTTGATATTTTGCTGTTTCTATGCTGGCAGAATGGGTTCAGGGACACCAGAATTGCCTCCAATAATCATGATTGATGGGCAGCAAATTTGGATTGGTTGGTGTTCTAAGATTTTGTGTAAGCCTATTTGTTGGCTGTTGTCACACTTGCTTACCTTAGGCATCTAACTTGGATACCTAAACTTCAGTCTGGTCTCTTGGCTCCATACATAGACAGAAAAGAGAAAAATAAGCTTTTTCAGAGAACAGTTCAGAGAATCTCTCTTTCTGTCTCAATTCCACAAGCATCCAGAGGTGACTCCCTGTGGGAATAACTTCCTCCCATTTTACAGAGTACTTTTCTTCCAAAAAGTAAGGGAGAAGATCAGTCTTAAAACCTGGTACTACATTTGCCCACTAAGTCTGCTAATGACCGTGTGTCTCACTCTTGGCTGACAACAGTGCAGTACCTGATTGAGATAAGGGTTATCATATCATATTTAGTTAGGTACCGTGTCATCTTTGTCACTGTGCTTAGCATCAGCTCTCAGCTTAGAGGGAGGCTTGTACAAAGAACTCAAAAATAATTACCTTTTAATTATAGAGCAACTTTCAGTTGTTCTCTTGCATACTTGATCTTCAAGCTGGAGAAATGTCTAAGATGCCTCCAAACAGGCTGCAGCTGAGCACACACTGTTGTTTAGTTTAGCGTTCAGCAGGAAGCGAGGAGCACCGTGTGAGATTAGCGGCTCGATTAGCTGTTTGACGTATAATGTATAAGCATGCCTCTGAGGATGTGGTCTTGTAGAGCACGGGACTGCTTGTTGAAAAGAAGCGTAATATTTCTGTATTGAACCTGCTTTAGTGGCTTCAAAAACTCCCTACTAGAAGTGGGACTTGCTGCAAAAACATTAGCTCTTTATATAATCTACAATTCATTGATAATAGATTTATACCCATCACATGCTGATGGGACTGCTTATATCCTAGAGCACTCGGAGACTTTGCAAGGGGGTTTTCAGTAAAGAATTTCAAGTATTAGGAAGGTATTTCAAAGTTTCAGTGCTGTTTTGTTGCGGACCTCCAGGTGCTGTATGACAGCAGCTGGGCAGTTGTTCGGTTACTGAAATGCCTGCTCTAAAATGGACAGTTTGAGCAAAGAATACACATCGGCAGATGAAACATGGCTGCTTTCTGTTCAAGTTTGACAATTTGGCTTCAAAAACTACTTAGTGCTACTGAAGTCATTTCAACGGTATTATCCAGAAGGGAATTAGCTACAAGACAGGGAATTCACCTGTTTTCTGCCTGTTCACATCATGCCTCTTCCTAAACTCTTAAGAAGTATAAAACCACTCTGTGGTTCATTTTTGCACTCTGTTAATAGAGGGAGTAGTAGGTTTGCCTGCTTCCCTTAGTGGCTGAGAGATGTTGTAAGTGTCGGTAACGCGTGTTGAGATCCTCGAACGGGAAGGAGCTCTTAGAGCGGTGCCTGACGTTATTGTTTAAGAGTTTGCTGAAGCTTCCCCTAAAGGAACCTGATCCCTTCCCCAGATACTGCCTGCTGTTCTGCTTGTGGTTTCCACCACACGCGACAGATGGTATTTAATGTTGTATACGTTCCTCATACACAGCGTACCCAGAAATGAACCTTGTCTAAACTGCTTATGACAGAAAAAGTTAAAATATCACTCAGTTATGCATACTTGCTTTCCAGTGCTGTTTTCATTCCTTCTCCTTTAGTTTTATTATGTGCCTCTAAAAATACCGTTTGCACTTTTGGTGGCTGGTAGCTTAGACTTCTGCCTTTTCCTTTTCAAGAGTTAGAGGACAATTATAACACATGTTCTTCTGTAGTTAAGAGTGAATAGAAAGTCTGTTAAAGCCCTCCTCTATACAAAATTTACTACAATGCTATTTTTGGATATCTATTCTTAAAAGTTTTTGTCTTAAGCTATTTAAAGAATTGTAACAGTTCTCAGCGTTTGACTTTGACTTTTGCAGTGGTTGTAAAGCTGAGGGAAAACTGGTGCTAGTTCTTTTTCGTACCATTATTCCACCACAGCATTACCATTCTCAGAACCTCATCATCACTTTGGACACTGATCTGAGTTTTTTGCTCAGTAACAAAAATAAATTGACTGATCAGAAATTGAAAGCCAAATTGTATATGCTAAAGAGAAAGCCAGTGGAGTTACCTTGATGTTACACTAAAGGCAGAATTTAGGTTGTCCTTCTCTTTCAATCAGAAAATGCTGTTGCCATGATAAAAGCCTTGCTTAGTGAAGTATTTTTCATACATGAAGATTAAGGAAATTAAGATCTCATATTCTTCCAAAACTGCTTGAACCACGCAGTGAGATTTATTGATATGCAGATATTTTAACCTAACATAGGCAAATATGTCCTCCCTGCCATTAAAAAGGGAATCCAAGCAATTGAACCTTTTGAGATTAAAAAACATTTTCTGGGAATGTGAAGTGCTTGTGGATACGATACAAGGTTGGGCTGCTGTAGAATAATCCAGATGTCAGAAGGGTGGGGAAAGGGTTTCCTTATCACCACTGAATATATGCAAGATGGTGAGGATGACTTTAAAAATACAGTCATAGCTAGTATAGAGATAAATTAACTCAATCTTTCATATCACTGAGGTTCATTTTACAAATTGAAATAATCCATCCCTTCAATATGAATTAAAAGTGTGGTGCTGTGTTCTTAGAAGCACATCTCCAGCTCTTCCTTCCCTTTTCGTATCTTTAACCGTGGGTCTTGGAACTGTACTAGAAGTGGGATATCTGTGACACAAGAAAACAGAAGCAAACTACCCTCTTCCTCAATTTTAGTGCAAATTAAAAACTGGACAAGCAGGAGAGTTTACCTAAAGTTATAAGAGAATACAAGTAGAAAGGTTACTAAAAGCTTCTGGATAATACATAATGGTAAATCATTGTAACTACGAAGAAGGAATACGTAAGAAGTTTACAGATGGTGAGTACGTATAATTGGTACATAACAATGATTATTTTAGGAAAACTAATAGGGACATTTAGGGCACAGCAAACGTAAGACTGAAGAAAGATATGATCCAGAGTGAGGTTGGGCAAAGCAGTAAGAAAACAAGAGTTAAAGTAGTATCGCTACAGGAACAAGGAAAAATAGAGTACCTAAATTAAATCAGAGAGGGGAAGAGGGGTTCAGAAAACCCTTTTCTTGGCCAGAACCATGGAAAATGGAAGCACAAAGAATGTATTTTGCTTAAGGGAAGTTTGTGATCTTATGCCAGGATTGCTTTGCTTTCAGTGATGGAGCTGAGAGAAGGTGACAGTTGTGGCTTATGTGGTGAGATCTACCAGGCACCACATTTTTCAGGCTGAAAAATGGCACAAACCCAGGACTGGTATCACAGGAAACACGATGAGTGTGAAACAGCACTGGTAGATGCATTAACCACTATCAGTACTGCACCCATTTCCCTTTTCCGCAGACAGAAAATCAGAATACTAAACTTTGAGAAAAGCAACATCAGTGAAAACAAAGCTCAATTAGGTTAAAAGTAGTAGCAATAGTATTAGTAATAAGTAGTATTGATAGCAATAAAAAGTAGTGTTAGTAGCAGTAATAATGACAATAATAACTTCTGGGTGCATCTGCACATATTCATTATGTTTTCATTGCTGAAAGAAACGGCAAAAAAGGGCAAACCTGCATTTACTGACCTGCCATCTAGATACTTTGTCACTAATATATCATTTTTTAAAAAAAGCCCACAAAGAGAAGGAAACTTTTTAGGAGGAAATGTTGCACAGACCTTGTCAGGAGTTTTATGAGTGAAGGCTAATTGCCCCTTCCTTTCTTTATTTGGCGGCACTAAAATCCAAGACTATACCTGCCTTTTCTTCCAAAAGCCTAATGAATATTTCATGCTATTCCTTTGAGGTTTAGTGACAACAACGAAGCACCTTCCCCATCCCCTGTGACCTTTGTCATCTGGACCGCCGCAGAGCGTGGTGTGCCCGTTGGGAAGGACGCGATGCGAGGACGCGCTGATGGAGCGCATCCAGCGGGACAGTACGTGCACGTACCGTCGCACAGTTTGTACTCACATTTTCTGTGTCTGAGGCAGACAGGTTTGGGTCTTTGTTTGCAGGAGCTTTGAGTAAACTAAATTTAGGTATTTTCTATGGGGCGCATTCCCAGCACTTATTCTGTTGTTGTTGTAGGTTGCTCACATCCCTTGCTTTCTAAGCTCATCTCTTCAGGCTTATTTTATTTTTCTGTAGAGTTATATGGTTACATTTGCCTTACCTAAGTGACTGTTGAACCCATGGCCCAGTTTTGTTTATTCTTTTGGGTCACGCTCCTTTATACTTGTCCTGCCAGCGGTCTGGCACTGTATCCCTTGCTGTAAGGGAAAGAGTGAAATACAGTAGTCTGGCAATAGGAAAGGCTGGATATTTGAACTCAGGTGTTGGTATAGTCCCTTTCTATGTATACCTTCAGGCATGTCACTTAACTTTTCTGCATTTTTATTTCATCTCCATTAAAGACTTGTGTGCAATATCCTCCAGGAGTGCTCTGTAAAGTAAATAATTCTGTATAGGTTCATGTATATAGTCATTTGCAGACTGGAAATGCTCATAAATGATTACTGTTTATTGAGCACTGACTGAAGCCATTAAAAAAACAGCAAAAATACTGCATTTCCAACACAACCCTTCCCTGCCATATGTATTTCTTCTTATGTAGATTTTGGCAGGAGGGTTTCCTTGTAGCTGCAATGCATGAGCAAACCAGAATCTGTTGTGTGCTTCAGTCTTTGGTCAAATCAAACAAAATGGAAAGAAACAGACTCCCATTTTTTACAAGAAATGTTAAGCTGTGTATATTTTCTTTAAAGATTTTTGAACTGTTCAAGCATGGAGATTACATTACTTCTCTGGCATATTTGTTGGTGGCTCCTGTGTTTAAAATTATTGCTTAAGCGTAAGTACGGCTTAAGCATCTTCCCTTGATTTTGGCAGTACACAGCCTGTCGCTCCCATTCTTGACTGCAGTAAACAATAAATTTATAGGATAAATTATAGAAAATAGATACACTACAGCAAGCTGAACTTTATAGAGCCTTTTGAATAATTTTAGTAAGACTGTGGTAGTAGAAGGTTAATGAAGTTGCCAGCACTGTAATTACAAATTGCTAGGAGGTCATGAAAAACAGTTAATACCTCCAAAATGGTGGCATAGGCCTGAAGAGTTCATATGAACCACTTAGTCCTGCTAATATCAGTTCAGAGAATTATATCCCAGAAGACTTCTGTATTCTTAGGGGCTTCTTTCCCTGTTACAGAAGCTGATTCCCTTTCTCCTTACCCTTCTCCACGTGCTGCAAGCTCTCCGAGGACCTCTCACGTACTCTAACACCCATTTACTATGCCTCTGGGGCAAGCTTTCGTTTTCCATCCTGTCTCCCAGGATGGACCCATGCTAGCCACTGGATTTGCTTTCAGACTGAAACCAGCAGTGAAAGTAGGTTCAGCAGTCAGAGCCTGTGCATCGAGGTGTTCAATCCTTAAGCTCGTATAAAAGGCTGGGGCCAACGAAACCCTTTATAAAGTTCCACAGCGTAAACGAGGCTGGAGAATAGTGGAACCAGTTTCTGAGATCAAAGAGAGATCTAACAGGGCCAAAACTTGTGCAGAGTGTTTCCACTATGCTCAGCTCGTGGACTGCCGTTGTCACTTACTTACCCTTCACAGACAGCCCAGCACTCCTGCAATGAGTTTCAGCCTGTCTCTGCGTTAGGGCTAATAATGCATCCGTCAGGTGTGGTAGGATAAGGCAGATACTGAAGAACATCTATGAAACAGGTCACTAATCAGGCTCTCCTATGACCAGAGACATCAGGGAATGAGAACAGGGGAATGGAAAATCCCTCTGTGAGACACACGTGTTGTTTGTTGTGGTGAAAGACCTGCTTCGTTCTCCTGCATCAGCCTTTGAATGGGGGTGAGTGTCAGGGACATCCCAGCTACTTGCTGGGATTGACATTTGTTTCCTTTGCTGTAGTTTGTGGTCTGCCAGCATGGCTCCATGCCTATTCCAAATACAAAGTGAAAAAAAAGAGGTAACATAGACATACGCACTGGCGAAGCTTTGCAGGATGTTACTGCAGCCGTAACTTTTTGGAGTCATTTAACTAGAGAATTATTAGTGAAGTGTTTAGTTCAAGAACTTGATAGGAGTGACCCAGCTACTGGGTTTCTAAAGCTGACAATACTGATACTGTCACTGAGAGGGTGCAAAAAGCGAGTGACTGTGGGTCTTGGCAGGAGATCAGAAAGGTGACCTCGGCAGCAGAAATATTGCTGAATGTGTACTGTAGCACAATGCGCAGAACCGAATTCTCCTCTGCAGCAATAACTGTACCCGTGCAGGGGCTTGCGCCGACCATCAGGCACAC
This sequence comes from Haliaeetus albicilla, assembly GCF_947461875.1. Taxonomy (NCBI): domain Eukaryota; kingdom Metazoa; phylum Chordata; class Aves; order Accipitriformes; family Accipitridae; genus Haliaeetus; species Haliaeetus albicilla. Next base: position 5,782,956 of record NC_091499.1, read on the forward strand.
GTAGAACGAAGACTTGTGACCAGATGCACTTGTGTCCTCTCCTTGCATAAAGTGCACTGTGCGCCCACAGAGAAATCCCTCAAAAAGAAAGACCTTGTATTTCTCAGTAAATTGCGAAACTCATGGGCTTTAAATAGGCAACGCTTAACATGGTATGGAAACTTTCTCTTTATTGTTTTCCCCTGAGAATATTTAAAGTTAGAAGAGTATTCTAGTTCCGCATACTTCAGAATTAAGTTATTTGAAAGCTAGTGTCATCATCATCGAATATATTCAGTTCATTCAATAGCTTTTGTCTGTCTCTCCAGCTATTGTTTTAGGGCATTTTTTACTCTCATGCTCCAAGTACTAGTATCATTTCTGTTGCAATAAAACTTAGTGTCTCTAAAATAATGCTAATGGAGATATATTTTGTCCGTCTCCACTCCATGTTTGGTTTTTGGCCATTCTCATGTGTGGTGAACACCAGCAGATTGGTTCTGCACCAGCCATCTCCTGGAAACATTATGAAACCTCCTGCAGAAATCGCGATGCTTTCAAGACAGGGAGAAAGTGCTGATCATAGATTTAATTTTAGTTTTCATTTAGGGGAGCCAATAAAGGTAATCCAGCCTTGAGTCTTCCTGACACACAACATTAAGCTAAAATACTTACAGCGGAGCTCAACACATTGTGGAAAACTTTCTCGAAACGTTCTCCTTGGAATCAGCGTGGGCTCTGCAGTCTGTCTTGTCTATTCCCATCCACTGGGTTCTTTCTGTCTTTGGGTTTGCTTTTTTATTCTGTCAACAAGTTCTGAAGGAAGCAAAGCTTCATCCTTAGCACTCATTTGATCATGATTTACCATTTTCAGAATCTTAGTTTCTACTAATTAAGAAATTTAAGAGAAACGTACTTCATTGAAAAGGAGAAAGTAATAAATAGCTGAACTAGGTCCTGGAGACATGGACCCTATATCACCAACTATGAAGAATTTGGGGGGAAAAGAAACAAGACAGATAGGCAACCAACATCTACAACACCTGTCTTGTACCTGCCTACATATGACACCATTTTTTTAACCTGCAAAAAGGATTTTTTAGTTACCTCAGAATTCTTCCCTAGCTTCCACAAAAGATTAGATCCTGTTTTCTCTTGAGTAATATAAGAATAGACTTCTCCTTTGCTGGAACGTAAAGCCAGCTTGAAAAAATTGGCTTATTTTATTATACTGAGAAAATTATCAGCTTACAAAAGTCCAAACCATGGTAAATAATACCATGTGTTTCCAATGTGTATAAAAACCGTTAGTCACTATGTGTACAGGCAATAGTTCATCTTTCATTTTCAGAAAATTTTTTAAAGGAGAAGTTTTGAAATATAAATGTAAAAGGTTATGAATCTTATAGACTAATGCTTGTATGGACTGACTAAATTAAAATTATCATGTTGAAATATGCTCAATGATCAACTGATACATATAACATGGATATTAATCACAATACAGTGATGAGTTTGTTGGGACATTTTCTGAATGGATCTCAGCTCTGCTACTAATCTTATTTGTGCATACATACAGTGTGATGGAGATGGATGTGAGCACTGTTGTCAGATAAACTTGCTTGCTTACTTAAACTGGATGCCAGGAGGTTCTTTATAGTTTTTGAGAAATATTTGAGCTAATGAATAAATGCTTTTCTTTCAAGGTGTTTAGACTGTTAATTTAAAAATCACACCACAATGACCAAATGAATCTAAACCAAAAAAAAAAAAAAAAAAAATCCAAAAACTCCTGAGCCCCGGGACTCATGCCATGTGAGTGAGAACTTTATAGCTGTTTCAGTATGCTGTGAACTTCTACTAGCTGTGCTGGGAAAATGCTAAATATCTGAAAAAGCAAGCCTTCTTGTTGCTGTAATGTGTCAGAAATCTCTGGCCAGAATCCCGCTGAGATTGTCATGTACTTTTGCTGTGACAGATGAGTTTATGAAAGTTTCTAGGAAATCTGTTCTTATTCACCTCTTTGCTTTTGCAAAATCATTTTGATTATATTTGCACTTAGAGATGCTTGAGCTTGTCTCTTCCTAATTTGCTTGTCTTCTTCTAAACATTTTTTATGCAATGTGGGATTTTAAGAACTCAATCCATCTAATTTTGAATGTTTCTGAATGTTGGGGGTTTCTGAAGAATGTAAGTTGAACTCAGTATTTGCATTCTGTTCAGAAGGAGCATGCAAAGGAGAGCAGCAAAGGAAAAAAAAAAAAGCAAAATTCTGATGAAGGAACACAACACAGAACTGAATGGGGTCTCATACTTCTGTCCAGGGTTTCTTCCACTACAAACCTTCTCAGAAGCTGTCTGTCTATTCTGCTTGCATACAGCAAGTCAGATACTTTTGGCACATGTCTGATTTCTTGAATCCGGCGCTGGGGACACAGGAGATCCACCCAGTATTTCTGAGGCATCAAGCCTTTCGTAACTGAATGACAGACCACAACACCTGTGTGCAAACTGAAAGGCTACTTCCAGCCAAAAATCCCAGAAGTGACTGCAAAAAGAGCCTCTGGTGTCTGAGCTCTTGAAGCTACCCGTTATTTATAAATTCTAGACCTGCTTATAAAGAATTTACATATACTTATATGACAGTAAAATGTTAGTTTGGATTTCTTAAAATTTGTGAGAACTTTTGAAAAAAGTTCTTGTAAGCGTTTATGCCTGGATATATCTTTGATTCTAGAAACATTTTAAGAAGAATACAGCTGTCACCTTATTATTTTTACCCAGCTATGTACTTGGGTAATGATATATGGCCATATATCATATATGGTCAGAAGGGACACTGAGAGTCATCTAGTCCATTACTCTGCCCCCAGGAAAGTTCAACAAAATATTTTTCATGGCGTATTTTATACGTAGCTGATTCAGTTATTCTCTTACAGTATTTGAATGGAAAGCTTATGTTCGGAAGCATATCCCAGTAGCTAGACTGGATGAAATTCCCTGATGGGATACATCATATCCCATCCTTCCCCCTGCTGAGAAGTAGGTGGTTTCCTCTGGCTTTTCACTGCGACAATGTCAAGGCAAATCTAGTCATGCTCAGAAATCTACAGCACGTGAGGAGAGAGTGCTGCAAGATGGAGACCTTCCTTTCTTCCTCCCCTGGCTCTCCCCTTGCTCCTCCTCCTCTTCCAGGCTAGTGTTTGCCCTCCTGGCCTCAAAAATAGTGTTGCACTCGCATTTTTTTATTTGAATCTGTTTATCGCTGGCCTTCATGTTTCAGAGGAAGTACCTGTTAAATTGGCTGTCAAATGGAGTGGTCCAGAAAATTTGATCTCATAATATTTACATGAAGTAGCATTGTAATAATAACGCTAGCTGGTGTTTAAAGAGAAATGGAAGCTTTTTAGTCAGGTACAGCAGGAAAAGTTTTATGACAGATGAAGGAAAAATTCTGTAATAATAAGCAATCTGGAAACTTCTCTGTCATTAACCAAGTGTGATATATCGGGGACAGTCATTTTTCAGTTCTGCATTTTAACAAGGCTTTGTTTTCTATATTTATGTATTTGTGAAAATAAACAAAGGATTAAAATCTGTGAAGAATAAAAAGAAAACAGTGAAGTTTCACAGAGGATTTGATCTCAATGATAGAACAATATAATGCAGTTAACTTCTGTAATGAAATCACCTAGGCAATATAAAAGGCAGTGGTGCCAAGCTGCTGTTAAAATTAGACCTTGTAGATCTTGCTTCATGCACAACTGACCTGACCTCATGTGTGCTTTTGCATTATAATGCATATATTTATTTTTTGAAATTGCTTTGGGGATAATTAACACTAAAGGAGGAGTCAAAACCTCAGATTTAGGATGAAAAAACTCAGAAAAAACTTTGGTTTATTTGTAAATTTATCAGCTGCATCAGCACAGGAATGCTGCAAAGGAACAGCTGAGTATTCATTTCTTTCTAAAAAGTTTGTTTTCAAACAGTCTTCTATTTCTTTGACAAAATCCAGGATTTGTATTGACAGGATGGTGGCATTTTGATCATAAAAAAAAGTTTTATATAGCTGGTGCATGATCATTTTCAACTGGGCTATGGAGTGAGTGATCCCACATCTTCTTTTCATGCACGTGCATCGAGTAATCTTGACTTGGTTTATTGCAGATGTAGGGAAACTGGTCTTCCTTGGGCCTATTTAAAGATGGACCTGAGCCTTCTGGAGCATCTACTGTAGGTACAACCATTTCCTCTAAATGTTTCCAGCAGTGAGAAGCATTTTCTAACATTTTTCCAAAGGCAGAAACAAAGTATGCACTTTTCTGTTATGGAGATGATGAGAGACAACTAGTGCTTTCCAAACTACATTTATTCACCTTGGTGGAGCTGCACCGCGCCTGGCCCCGCGGTTCCGTCACACTGGCCTTCCCATGTTTAAAGTTCCTCACAACAAGAGGAACTGCTCTGGGTATTTATAGAGAGGCCTGTCGTCATCAGTGTACGGATGCCGTTCAACAGAACAAATTCATAGGAAGCCAGTGAGACAGGGAAGAATTCTTCCTGTTTACAGAGTTTCACAAAAAGTTTAACCCAAGACGACGTGAAGAGCTTGTTTCAGATACTAAGTTTAGATCGGCCAGTTCATGATCCAATTACTTGAAACCGTTCTTCTCTTTCTCCTTTTTTAGATTATAAACCAAAGTATACAGCTTGTGATGGCATAATAGCTCAAATAAAAGTTGAAAAAGGTAACTGCATTCAGTTAAATGTCACTGCAAGCAGCAAGCAGGTGAAGTCAGTGCTCACACAGTTTCTAACACAAGTTTCCAACGTTTGCTGCTACAGCCACGATAGTGAAATAGCTTTGACATATGCTATTTTTTGCATTATGCCCAAATATTTAGCTTCTGGACAGAAGTTCTTCTTTCTTGAAATCTGTTCAAAAACTAATATATAAAGATTTTTTGTGTGTCATGTTTCTTTGGTATTGGCAGTTTTCTTCTGCAAGGAAGGAGGAGAGAGACGTTTCCGCGATAGTTCTAAGAGAATTTTCTAATTGTGTTAGAAAAGTTGGATCACAATCATTTGGGCTTTGATTAGGTTATTGTGGAAAGAAAATACAGTCCTCTGGGTTTTTTTCCTTAATTCTCAGGGTCTAATTCTGACTTTTCTCTGAGGGTAAAATCAGCTGCAGCAGATTTAATTCTGTTGCTGTATTCACAAAAGTGATACTAATATTGGGCCTAGGGGTGACTTTATCACAGAGAATTTGGTTTTGTGGTCTTTTTCTCAGTCTTCTGAAGATTCTGATTTGACTTTTAACAGTGTGCTTACCTGTATCACCTTAATGAGAAAAAATTTATCACAGTATAACTTGCTTGTGCAGTAAAAATGTTTATAATCCATCAGAAGCAACTTTACGGATGCATTTTTCTCTTTCAATGTTGTATGTACTTTAGCCAGTATAAATTTCAGAGGGATAGTTTAAATGCTGACATTATCAGAAGGATGAGATTCAGCTCAAGTTTAAGATACTTTATTAGCATCCATATGGTTGTCTGGAGACACACTAAGCACTTCATTCAGTTGCCTAAAATATGGGTGTCTAGTGACATTTGAAATGTCCTAGAGTATCTTAAACGTCTGTGTGGCATTGATAGGTATGACTTGATCTCTAGGAGACTTTCAGCCTTCTGGTGCAGTAGCTGGAGGCTAAACATACTTTAAGGTACCTTACACGACACTAGCAACAGAATTACATCCAGGTGGGTAAGTTCACTGTGCAAACCTTGTCATATGTACTCAGCCTGAAGATCAATTTGCTTCACCCGAAAATCTACTTCAAGGGTGGAAATTATCTAAATATAAGCATCTGGTGCCATTTGAGAAACCCTAGGATGTCCAGTCCATCAGCATGGCACTAGTATAGGCATGCTTCAGCACAAGAATGAACTCTGATCTCTGGGACATATTTATAGTAACTGAGGTGCCATTGGTTTTTTTACTGTCCATTTATTGCCATTGAACCATGATAGCTGGATCATGCCTGTATCTTCTGATCACAGTTGTATAATTCAAGATCTTGATGGTTTATTTTTAAATGATGGATCTGACACGTCTCTCACTGACATACACAGAGGAGCCCTAAACTGAAATCTGAATAGATAAGAAAAATTCTGCCCAAAGGTATATCTTTTGTTGAGTCATGTTTGAACAACCTGCCAAAAAATCTTACGGTTTAAGAAGATGGCCAGAAGGAATATTTTAAATCTATATCAAATGTGAAAGATCCTGATTAATAATAATAACAACAATCAGACATACAACTTGCAATACAGATGTCTGCATATGAATGGTCGAGAGTCTTCACAGTCAATAGAGAGACCCTTTTCTATAAGGCTTTTACATTGGCACAGGGTTTAAAACAAGGGGCGGAAGAAAATAAGCAAATTTATCAAAGATAAATGTATCAACAGATATTAAATACCAATATACTATGCCTGGTGCTGGAAGTCCCTGTCCTGCGCTCAAGTCTAAGGAGGTATTCTGCGTGCTCCCCCCTATTCCCATACCCTTATTGATACTGCTATTACTGAGAGCTTTCAGACACAAAGGGCAGACGGACTGTGGCTGGGACATGCCATCGCTGTTATGCACAACACAGTTAATTTCCTAATTCCTAATTTAAAGTCTAAAACTTGTTAAACGTATCTCATCCTAAAAGTACCTGTTCTTCAGGGGACCATAGGCAGCTAACCAAGCTGCCGAGGTCTGTGTTACAGTTGCCCAAAGGTGAACCCTCCACCTCGTGTTTCAAACATGAAGAGAAAAAAACAGTTAAAGTATGACTTTAAAATAATTGAATTGGGCTACAGTTTAACTTGTGGCAATAAAGAGCAAACCAGCTGCTAATGAAGAGTGAAGGTTACCTGAATAATTGGTGATGCCTGCATTTTTGCGTGCATAGAACAGGATGCCTATTGATTAGAGTCTTTTTTCTGTAGCAAAAATATATTCCTTGGCAAGAGTATTATACTTTATTGTAAGAAGTGTATTTAGAACTCACCAAGTTATGGTTTGCATCAGTAATATAATAACCATATATGAGATGATACTGCAAATTTCTGAAATGTCAAATTGCTAAATAAACAAGTCAGTCAGGAGGGTTCCCTAATCCAACAACTGTTATGAGTCTCACACCACGCAAATAACTCTGCAACTCACCAGGGAGTCTCCTCTTTGCAGGATCCTTCTTTGTTTTTTTCCTGGAGAATACTTTAAACTTGGTTGTGCTGAATAAAGCTATAAAGAATTCTCATTTGCTGTAGATTTGACATTATGGAGAATGTGGAAATAGTTTGTTATTGTCGTTTAGCTATTTTGCATCTCAGAATGAGGGAAAATCCTAACTTGCCTAGTAGGGCTGGAAGGGATTTCTGCCCTGGAGGACTAAGGTTCTTGGAACGGGGAGAGGGAGCAGCAGTTGGTGCTAGAACAGAAACAGATAAATGAATAAGGTTGAGTGGAACCAAAGCAGATCAGGATGTTGGCGACTATTGCGTATCCAAGAGCTGCTCAGCCTCTGCCATTTCTGGGCTTGCACAGAAGCAAAGCAGCTGCTGTCTTTTAAATAAGAGGGTAGGATAATTACTAGTATTAGGCAGCCCATGGTTTAAAGGTTTGCTAGATCAGACTTTATACATAGGCACCTGAAGACCATCTGCCTATCTGATTTTTAGGTAGGGTCTTCTGCAGGGGAGGAAATGTAGTGACTGTGTTTTGAATGCTAAAAAAGGAATAAATAGTCATTGAAATTGCTACATATGTTATATGTGCATAAAATGTAAGACAGTAAATGGGATTAGATGCTGATTACATCACTCCATTCAGAGTGTTTTTAAAAATATGATAATATAATTGAACATTAATCCATGCAGAAAAGGAAGAAGTCTCCTTGTAGTCACAGAGAACGTACTCCTTTCCTATAGACAACCACTGACATGCTTTTTTCTCTCACTTCTGTGGAGAAGTAAAGAGAATTCTAAATATATATATAAAATCTTTATTTTGCTCCATAAAAGATAGCTTATGGGGACGGAGGTGATTTGCATGTAATTTTGCCAGTTCCACGTGGGGCTGTTTGAAATTCTCCTGGGAAGTTAAGGGGGGGGCAACTGAGAGATGCTGGGTCAGCAGCGCACACTCTCTCGTGCATGTTGGCGGGAGGGCTTTCCTAGGAAGCGGTGGTTGTTAGACTGTCTATCTGCAGTGCTGATGATGTATTTGCTATACTGCCCAGAAAAGATAGCAATTCCCTGGGAATAATTTCTCAAGGTTAGTAAATGCCAGATACTACTTTTGTTCCTCATCTTTTTAAGGGTTTTTTTTCAGAGGCAAGCAGAGGAAGTGTGTTATAGTAGCTGAACTCCCATCTCATCACATTCTTTAGATTTTCTAGATATATTTTTCCAGACATTTTCTCACACACCACCCCTGAATCTTGGTTTCAAAAGGCTCATGCTGTCACCTGGATGGGTGGAAGAGAGCGTTGTTGACCAGTGACTATTCTGTTGATCTGCATCTAAAACAAGTATGGACTACAAAATGTGTTCTAGTAAAGTGTGGCATCTTTTCAAAAAGGTTTAGCACAAAGGATGGCTTGGATGCTTGGCTCCACTAGTGCAGTAAAATTGTGTCTGACATCTGTTTAATACAACTACATGGAGCTTAAAAGTGAAGGGCAAGCCTGAGGATTCAAGCTGATGGAAACCTGCTGCCAATGCAGTGTGTGTGCTCATGTAGTTTATTAATCTTGTCAGTTGTTATTACCTTTTTATCTGGATCCTGTTAACTTAGGATTTGTATGTAACTCATGGAAAAGATCCGCTTTTGTTTTCTTTGTTCAGATATGAGAAGTCTGTTGGCATGAGTCTTCAAAGGCATTAAGTCAGTAGCATCATGGAAATTTGGCTATGTTTTGAGCACTTGAGTAGCTGTAAAAATTAGACTAGGTTATTTTAACAAGCTATTGTTCCCCAATCTATCTCATCTTTCTTTCTATGTTTTTTTTTTCTTTTTTCTTTTTATAACTTTCAAGTCATTTAAAGCTACTTTGCTTTTATTCCAAAGTTCAGTAAAAGCTGTTACTTAGTCTGTGGGACTTAGTGATTTCAACATTATATATCCACTAGATATGTCAACAGCGCATAGAAACGCAATCCAAACAGCTGAGACCTTTGCATATGGAAGAGTATCACTCTGTAACAGACAACTTCTCTTAGCTTTATTTCTTAGAACAAAACGAAAGAACTAAATATGCTTATGCAATAGAGAACAAAATAGTGGGAGACATTGGTTTGACCCTCTATTTCTTCTGTTGCTCTGATTCAGTTACACTTGATTGTTTATTTCTTCTTGGCTGATCTCTTTGCTGTGGACCCTTGGCAAGTGTTCTACTGTCATCTAATCTTTACATTTCCTCCCTTGACCCTCCTGACAGGAGCAGACAGTTATATGTCTTAAAGCAAAACTATGATCAGCAGCCATCCATGCTCCCAGAAGGTTCTTCACTGCAGAATGCAGAATCTCACTACGTTTATGCTGAGTATATTTACAGTCTTCCCTTTGTGAGGCCTCTACTCTCATCTTGCTATTATTTGGGGGACCAAAGTCATGTCTTCATCTCTTACTATCAAAAATATTCTTTGCTTGTGCAATGTGTAAAATAATTTTATTACCACTTGCAATACTTGAAGATAATCGCTGTTGGTTTGGGTTTTGTTGCTGTTATGCAATATTATGTAAGAAGAAGCTTAGTAATGATTTACTGAATTACTTTTTATGTATTTTTAAATTAGTCTCTCTTATACTTTGTGCCACTAATCCGTATAATTCATTATTACCAGTACTATCCTATATAATTTGCTACTTTTAGTTTCCTTCAGGTTGTTTTCAAGGCTGTCTTAACAAGAAAATGACCTAAAGACTTTCTGAGGTGTGATTTGTCAAGGTTTTTAAAGCAAAAAATGGGGGGTTTTTTTCACAGCCCACACAGGGGCTCCATAAACATAACGCTATTCCCTGCACTCCACCTCCAGCTCAGCAGCATCGAGTGTCTCCTCACCGGGAGCTCCTCTCAGGGTGACACTCAGGGCTGGCAAGTTAAGCCAACAGTCCCTCACCCACACGGTTAATAACTTGGACAGAAGCCTGCAAGATAGAAAATGAACTGGAGAAAACATGGATTTGATGTCCTGAAATATTTTGGGATTGGGATTGGCTCTTAATGTCATATCCAGGCCTGTGATACTCCATCCCAGGCCAGGCCGCCTACATGTGGAACGCCTTCCAGACACACTCAAGGAACCACAGCTTGCCTCCAAAACATTACTGTCTAATGTCTGGTTCCTTTCCTTTGATTTAATACTGTAAAATGCCTTTTTTAGCAATGAGAAGATATTTTAAGCTGTACAGTTCATTTCAATTGCTCTTCTTAGGGGTTGCAGTCTCTTGGTTTTAACCACTATCAGTAATACATCACTACTTATATTACACATTATTTACTGGGTGATATCAGTCTTCTTAAAGTGTAGTCAGACCATATTGTCTTTCATAATACCACATTTTAAATCATCTAAATGTCTTTCAGGGTAAAAAGAATTAAACTATTATCACATTACTTGGGTTAGATTTTGAAGGAAGACTGTAGAAGTTGCAAAATTTGAGGAACTTCTGAAAAATCTCACGAAGTACGTACTTCCATCTTTTGCAGCTAAAGACCCTTCGAAAATGTTCCCTTAGGGTCCTCGCATTTTTGCAGCCATCACAACAGAAAGCTCGTTCTTGGTCTCAGACTTGACTCTGCACCATTTCTACACACACATTCCTTTGACTTCAAGGTTTCTCTTGCATCGTTGGCCCTCGTGTACAAAAATACTTCTTATTTCAAACGTTAGAGGTTTCTCAGAAGAGGCTAGTTTCCCTTCATAAACAAAGCTGATTAGTGCTGTGCTGTATTTATTGCTGCCTGCGATGTCATTCAAAGCACAGTAGCAGGGACGCAAACGGAAAGACGGAGACATGTGGAAGTGCTGGCTGAAACACTGTCCTCAGCATCTCCCTGAGGCATTTACTCATTGAATAGCAAGGTGTGTGATGTATAATCTTTTCTTTCTTTTGGATTCATATCTATTCATAGACTTGCAAGGACCAACAGTAGTGAGAAATGGCTCCTCTGTATTTTGGTGGTCCACTGATGTCGTGTAACCTAATTGATAGTATAAACCCTGAGCTTTTCTCTATCATGATGCGCAACAATTCCCGAGTTCCCATTTCATTGAAATTTTCATGCTTTTTCATAGCATTTATTAAAGGCATTCTATTATTTTTTTCAAACTTAAATTCCCTTAGGTCTACAAAGAATTTCTTTGTTGGTGTGGTGTTCTTCTGTACTATTCTTCTGTAACAGATCCTTTGAGAAATTTGTTTTGGATATCGTATTGCAAATGGTATTCTTACGCCCGAAAAAAATCTCTGATTAAGTCAGCAGGAGCTTTTGTGGACACTCGTGAGCTAGTTTCTATGCAGTCAGCCTGGGTAATGATAGTAGTGTAATTGTGCCAGGCTAGAGCACAAGTATAAACTACTCAGCCTGTCTCGAAAGCAGGGTGAATAACAGGACAGCTAGCCTGAGCTAACCTCTGTGCTTCTTTGGCTGCACTTTGTCAGAACTCGAGCTAGCTCATTTAAAGCTGACCTTGGCAGGCTGACGTACGCTACAGTCTCACTGTTTCTTCGCACCTTTAAGTGCAGTAAAGGCCCATCTTTGCTATGGCTTCCTGCAATGAATATATGTTTCTCAAACGCCAGATTTGTTACAAAAAAAGGGGCGGATTTCCTTACAGGAAATCTTAACCTTACTAATTTCAACAGCAAGATCCTTATTCATTCCAACAGGGGTGGGATGTTACCCTACAGATGTGTAAGTCATGTTTCTGCATCTCTTAGCAAGTATAAAGCATCTAGGAAATCTTCACGTGAACCATCTCTGTATCGCAGTGGCAGTCAGGAGGGGATCTGCTTATGTTAAGCCTCTTTCCTTACTAAACCAATGGGACTGAAAAAAATACATTTCTACAGCCTTGTGCTTGATAAGGGAATGAACTCAGAAGGATGAATTTGCGTGAGCCTAAAAGGTTGGCCATATCTTCTGGCACTTTTAAGATGAAAGAGACAAAAGAAAAACAGTGTGTTTCTGTCTGACGAACTAAAATCATATTGATTAGGGTATTTTTCACAGCTAAAAGTTCAAGAACTTGGTACAAACTACGCTGTGTGTCTCCGTTACTGAAAACAGGGCAATTGCTTCAGTCAAAAGTGAACACATCCAGTTGTTGTTTAGTTACAATATCAGAATTAATGGCTTGTTTATCCAAATGTTACAAATTCTCTGGTTTTCAGTTTTCCTTTTGCGGTAGCTGTTGCCTCTGCTATATAAATGTGGTTACCAAAATGTGGTAACTATATAAATGAGGAAGAGAGCCTTTGGTGATCCTGATGCAAAATATGCAAACAAGTTCAGCTAAACATAGCTTTACCATGGTTTTGTTATATAAATGTCAACTCGAAGCTAAATGTTATGGAAACATTTCTTTTATCTTTATGGACTCTACCAGCTGCACAGTTTTCTCGAGTACAGTTTACATTTGTGATGTTGTTTAAATCCATCACATACATTCAACATGCAGAGCTGTTTTTTTTAAAAGCTGTTTGCGTTTGTGCAGTAATTACCTACAGTCAAGTTTCAGTCTTCTCATGTGCAAGACAAGTTTGTGCTGACTTCAGGGAGACCAAGAGTCACTGAAGCTGGGTAGCAGCAGTTTGATTTTCCCAGAGACTAATGAACTGAAGACTTCTTTTACTTGTGTGTTGCAGGACTCCCACTGTATCATTATTTTACAAATCGTGGGCAAATTTCACAGTATATTAGCCACTTAGACAATGTTTTTCTCCCTTGGATATTTTGCAATGCCATGGCAAAGATTGCATTTTAGCCCTCATTTTTCTCCAGACATCTGATTTGAGGCTTACCTAGTAAGTGGAATAATAAGAAAAATGGCAATTTCAAAATGGAGTTGTATTGTCCCAACCAACTCTTCTTATCAGGCAGGTTGCAAATATATTTTAAAACTGTAGTGTCCCTTTACGTAATAACAATATGTTATTGTCCCTGTGGTACGAAGTGTAAATATTAGGTACTATACGCACAGTTAAAGCATTGGACTAACTGAGCCTCACAATGTAAACTGTCTGCAATCCACAAATCTGGTGATGAAGCTACAGAAGCAGGCAGACAGACATTATTCCAGACACATCACCCCACTGTGAGTCACGAAAAAGAGACACCAGCATTCATTAACACTGCCAGCCTGCTTGGCCTGACATGGGCTGGGTTCAGCAGTCGTTGGATTAGAATTTGGAAGTTAGAGCTCACTTCTGTCTGTATCTTCCCTAGTTCCTGAAAACAGATTTATTCTGTACCCACATATAATGAGGATTTATAAAGTGAAGATGCAAACAGAGCAGATGAACAGGAACGGTGATTAACTGCCTCTCAGAATGCCACACAGAGGTGGCATCGGCGCAATTATTAAGGAGTAGGTTCGGGCAAACAAATTAAAAGATACATCGTCATAGAGCTCATACTTAACCTTTGTAAATCATTCGCGGTTTGTGTACGCCTGCTAAAAATACACACGCACTCCCGAACTGTGATTAGGCAACCTGATAGCAGCACAGTCTGTCCAGGTCCACGGCCTGAAGTTCGGGAAGCCCCTGAGCCGCTGCCGAGGGACCGGCTTGTCACCTCCACGGGGTCTTCCCTGGGCAGCCGCCACCAGCCGCTGCGGGGAGGGCTGCGGAGGTTTCGGGCTGGTCCGCTGGGATCATCCGGACAGCGAGCGGCAAAGCACTTCTTCGGAAAGTTTGTGCCGTGACAAAGCAGATTTGCATGGACTTTCGTTACTAAGTTTACTTTTTTTTTTGAGATTCTGGAAAATCAAGCTATTTAAAGAAACTTTTAGGTGCTTCATTTAGCTGTTAGTTGATGCACGTTCAATCAGCCAAAGGCTTCCTGAGGCAATAGGCTGTAATAAGAGAGCAAAACTGAAAATACGGGAACAAATCAGAATTGTTATTTTACCTTCAGACTCTATAAATGTTTTCTGTCTGAAGACATTCTCATTTTATTTTTTCCTGCTGTTGCAAAATTGAATTTTTCAGAAGAAGCTTTGATAATACTGTCATGCCCTCAGCAAGATGATTAGAAGTGAAACTCAGGCATAAGTGCTTCAGTTGACAGGAGCTGAGTGGGAGCGTTGGGAGTTTTTTCTTTTTGTCCATGAAGAAAAATCGACCAAATACTTTCGGTTACCCTCTCCCCTTTTCTCTAAAGCAAAGAGCTGTGACAACTAGGGACAGGCCACTAGATGCGTGCAAGGCGGACGTCTAAAATAGTACCGAGAAAGTTTTCTTAGATGCCTGCATTTTCCTTCTCGTTACTTCCTGGAGATCAAATGGGGCAATCTGGAGTCAGGAAAAAGGCTTCCTGCAGATCAAATTGTCAGGGACTCAGAAAGTATTTTGGCTTTTCTTTGCAGCCAGGCCGTGCTCTGCCCATAGCAACCAGGTGGTCCTTCCTATATGCTGCTTGTAGCTGTAGGGCCCCTTTCCCAAATCCCAAAGGCACGGAAAAGTTCAGTCTCCCGAAGTGCGGAGGTCGCCGGTACCGTTCGGAAGCCTGGCTAAGTGACCTCATGGTCACTCCCAGTCATAAGTGCTAAGAAATACGTGAATATTAGTTTTTTTAAAGTAATTCTCTCTGTTTACCTACCTACAAAAGAATTACAGCCACCGCTGGCTGCATGTGCGTTACAGCGCGCCGGCTGAAGTGGCCTTTTTGTCTTTCAAACAGACCACGTAGGTATCTCATTACAAATCCCCATTCTTCATCTAAAGCCAAAAAAAGCTAATAAGGTAGGGGGGTGCAGCGTGTGACCTCCTGGGCCGTGGCCACAGGTAGCAGAAACACATTGTGGAAAGACATCACACAGCCTGCTGAAGATGTGATAAATACATTTCCAAATGAAAGCGCTGTACTACTGGACATCTGAATCTGTGCCTGGGCATTTAATTATTGGCTTGAGCCTCAAAAGTGTTCCACAGGCAAACTAGGGCTCCCGAGTATGTCAGCCTCAAAACAGCTACCCAGGGCTTCTGTATCTGAAAATAACAGCTAATAGCTGGAAAATCCTCCAGTGCTGGCCAAGAGATAATAATTTATATAATCAAGGTATCATTAATATGCATCCTGTTTTTTGACTTGCGTGGCCCAGGTCTGGTGGGATTTTTTGCATTTTCAATAATATAAAATAAAACCCTCTGACAAACTAAAAGGAGTATGAACAAGTCGAGTTATACACAAAGTAAACCATGTCTATCGTTATAGTAAAAACAGCAGTTTGGCTTTGTTCTTACCTGGGTTGCAGGAAAAATAACAGGCAAAATAAAAGAAAAGAGAGTGCCAAAATAGCAATCCAGATAATGAGGGTACTACAGAGAACTGTGAAACTGTTTTAGGTTAAAAGGCCTTGATATCTGACCTCAGTGCTTCAATATTAGGTTTACAGACCTTCAAAAGGTACAAAGTGAGGTGGTTGGGGTAAGGAGGTGATAGCTATAAGAGATTAGCACCAGGAGAACAAGGATGCAGACCATCCCATGATCCCAGCCCATCAAGCCCACTTCTTCTTCATCTAGTAGATTGAGTGATGCAGTCTGGTGATCTGGAAAAAAAAAAAAAAAAAAAAAAAAAAAAAGAAATGTGGTCATTATACTTTGAGGAGTGAAGTAATGTGATGCTTAGTGTTTCTTATGTAATGATTGCAACTTGATATTAAGAAAAAAATTGTAACCATGCTGGCAGTTGGGTGTGGAACCAGGCTGCCCAGGGAGGCCATGGAGCATCCCTCCCTGCGGACACTCAGTACTCGGCTGGACACAGCCCTGAGCAAGCTGATGGAATTGAACTTGCTTTTAGCAGGGGGTTGGACAAGAAAACCGCTGGAGGTCCCTTCCAGCCAACGCGAGACTGTGATTTTTATGAATTCCCTTTGTGAAAGAAGCCAGTGTAACTTTAGCTTTGTTAGAGATTAATATGATGATTTTAACAGATGGGTCCTCCGTTATTTATTTGCCTGTGATTGTCTGAGCTCAGTGATGCTCTGGGCATACTGCAAAACTATTTATTTCATACGGTTTTATAGGAAGGTTTGACTAAACAATCTTGTTAAGTTGAAAAGGGTTTCTGTTGCTTTGGTATATTGGTTGATTGGGTTACTTTTTCATCTGCGTGCTCTCACGTGGCTGGATGGATACTGTTACATGATTTTTCAGTTAAATCAAGATGCCTAGTCGTGCTCGGCATTTATTCTTTAAATCTACATAAATAAATGTTCATAACAGGTCACAAAATATATGAGAAGAAAAAGATTCAGCTAGCAGAACTTGTTTTTTACAGATAAATACACACAACATTTTTGGCTCACCCTGAATCCACTCTTTCGCTTGTCAAGTTTCCTGAGCAATTAGGAGACAGGCAGACACGCATCTCTACTGGAAGGAGAAAAACACCGCTCTCACTACAAGGAGGTGCAGTCAGCTGGTGTATCTCAACTAAGAACAATTCCTGGCTGTGCAAGTGCTCTGTTTGGGTCCCATACATAGCTTAAATCACTCCTAGCCTAGGAAGGACCAATTCTTAACTCTCACAGGCTTCTCATGTACACTTGAGTTAATGTTTTAAAGACAGTTAAGAATTTAGACTCTCAGAGACTCAGAATTTGCAAAAGCCGTTCAGTGCCTCGCCTGTACTGATTTTTAATGTGAATCTTTATGAATTGTAGGAGGCCAAACTATCATGTGTCTCTGCTCCACGTTGTTAATATAGGGAACCAACACTGCTGTGTCGATGGAGTTGTCTGGACGGAGTACACTGAAGGTTGTAAGGTGCTGTGGTAGGAGTCCCAGAGGTACAACAGGGAGATATTCCCTTGGCACTTCCACAGCCAGAAATCATTCTTAGCTGAGATACACCAACTAACTGCACCTCCTTGTAGAGAGAGAGGTGTTTTTCTCCGTCCAGCAGAGATACATGTCTGCTTGTCTCCTAATTGCTCAGGAAAGGTGTAGGAAATTACAATCCTGTTCACTAGGACGTGCCATGCAACTACTGAAGGCTAGTACTCTGGGTATTGAAGTGCTGGAAAATTGAATTTAACTGTGTGGTTAACAAAGGGATCTCCAGGGCTGCTTCTCCAACCTTGAAGCATACGGTCAGTGTTTGGAAGTATATACTCACAATCATCTCTGATTAAACTATGCACATAGATCATAGAATCACAGAAGGCTTAGAGTTGGAAGGGACCTTTAAAGACCATCTAGTCCACCCCTCTGCCATGGGCAGGGACATCTTCTACGAGATCAGGTTGCTCAGAGCCCCATCCAGCCTGACCTTGAACACTTGAGTGAGGGCTTACAGGATCAGCATCTGTGAGACGAAACTGATCTGCTGAAGTAGAATTCATATGAAGTTCTCTCTGTGCCTGTAATATGTCTTAAAAATGCAGACTTGTATCACACTACTTTCTGAGCGGGATGATTTTGGCAAAGAGCGCAAGCCACTGTAAGATAAAATGTTGGAAAGTAAAAGCACCTTCATGTGTTGTTTCAAACAGACAAGCAGCAGCTTCAATGTGTTTAAGAAGGTCGAAGGGCAAGTTTTTCCCCATATGGAAAATAAGTGATCGCTTTGTGTATTTAACATTCTGCATAAGCACAATAGTTGTTCCAGAACCTTTGCAACTCAGCATTTAATAAAATAACTCATTATCAAAACAGAAATATTATTGTTGCCAAAGCAACGTAGAAGCATACCGTTGGCACACGGAATCCAGACGTGTGAGGACCAGCCGAATTTCTCACAAACATCCCGGGGGGGCAGGTCCCGCTGTGGGCACACAGGATGCCCTCGCTCGCCGCTGCGAGCAGCCACCGCTGGTTTTCTTAGCAGCGGTACGTCGTAGGGAGTTCTGAACATCTTGTGTGATGCACGGAAGCAATTACGTGGCCCTCTTTCCAATTGCAGTGATTACAAGATAAAAGACCCCGAAGAATAGAGGAAAATGAGTCACATCATTGGGCTTTGACTGGAGAAGCTCGGGATAAAGCCTCGTTTTGAAAAGTCAGTGGTACATCTTGCTTTAGGTCAGTGCGAGAGCTGTTCTGTTCTCGAAGCAGTGTGTGATATAAACCCACAAGCCGTTTGTTGTACCCACTGCAGCAAGTCCTAGAGCTTGACAAAGCGCGTATCTGCTCTCTGCTTTTAAACACTAAGAAACTTAAAGCATACAAGGAAAGAGGTGAACGCCCCGCTCCCCCCCATTTTTTGAGACTTTGTGCTGCTTTCTTGTCAACATCATGAGCATAGACCCTCATGGAGAGGAGATAAGTGTTGCTATAAATACATTAAACCCAGGAAATACTCATCGTCATTTGAACCCTTCGAAATGAGGTGATTCTTCTTTCGCAGTCTCACATGCTTCTGCCATCAGGTCCGGGTCTGTTAGTACTGCTGCCTAACAACAAGAAAGGGCACTTCAGATTCCAGAAAGCGCAGAACTTATTTAGATTAAGGAAGACAAGACTAATGGTGTGGTATAAAACTGAACACCCTCGAGCTACAGTGCAGTGATTGATTCTTAGAAGTAAGTTTAATACTAACAATGCATTATGTTGGAAAAATATTCTGTGTTCCATTTATATCCTTGTTTACTACTGGGAGAAAACTAGGAAATTAACAGGGTTTTCTTTGCTCTGGTGATATTTATGAGTCAGCTCATAATTCCCAACACAAGCCATACTTCCACTGAAGTCAACTGTAAGGTTTCAGCAAAAACCAAAATCCAGCTATTAGTTAATAGGAGTAAATTAAATTAGAGAAAGAAGACCTAGATCTCGGTACGTTGAAGAAATTTTAAAAATATTTATTCTTTATGCCATTATGAAATTATGCTGCCAAGTTTAATGAGCCCTGGCATTTGCAGCTGCTTAGATTTCTGTGGTAGCTCTGAGGGGTGCTGGGGCTATAAGGTAGCCTGGACTTTTAACTACTGTGTTATGCTTACCATTTTTTTAAATTCTGTCATGAATATATGGTTTTCTTCAGGACAGACTTGCTCTTTCATCTTCATTCTCCTGAATGGAGTGTTTAAAAATATTCTTCTGTATTTCAGTATATTAAAAAGGTGATAAATCGTTCCTGTCTTAATCAACCTGCTGAATGAAAGCATCATAAAGTGAGCAGATTAACTGGTATTTGTCATTTGAAATTGTTTTGTACCATTCCTCCCACAGCCATCACAGGCTGATATAGTTGTGTGGTACAATACACATCAAAACTCTGATGCTGCCACTTAAAATACCTTTGTCTATTTAACAAAAAAAAAAAAAAAAAAAAAGTGGTTTGTGATGCGGTATTCTGTTAATGTGTGAGTCTTAATAGCATTTAGTGACAGCAAATAAACTGGAATCCCCATACAAAGCCAAGTATCCCATAGATTCTTTTCTTCATCTATATCTTGAAAGCGAATTTTGCTGCCATAACAACTGTGTTATTTTGCAGTCTGGAAAGCTATTGCTGGAGGATTTGTGGGTCCTACTTTGTTCATTGTGGGTACTACTTTGTTCACATGTCTGGAATAATAAAAAGTTATAGAAATAGCCAAGGGTTACTAAGAGGCCTTCTTGAGGGGTGTGATGAAAAGGAGTTCCTTTTACTCATGTAGTGCAGCAGTATATTTGCATGACTGCATTTGAGTAGTCCTTTCCCCTGAAGAACTCCTTTAATTCCCTGTGTTACTGACCATACACCACTGGAAAACAAACTTAAAACCAAAGCAAAATCCAATATACAATATACTACTGGAGAAGTATAGGAGAAATAGAGATTATTAGCTGACCCTTGGGTGCTTCCCACAACTATGTTGGGCTAATTGTCTTAATCCCAAATCTTGCAAGTAGTTTAATCCCAAGCATTTTATTAAAATATGCCAAGCCGGCACCTGAATTTGAATGACTAAATTTTCAATAGACTGTGCCTCCATCCTTACCTTCAATTAAGACGTACAACAATACTGAAATATTCTGATTGATCATAAATTACAGCTTATGTTTTAAATATGCTCGTTTGATGGTGCTTGGGTATGGACTTAATAACGTTTTTTCAGCACTGTAACTTGACATCCAGTAGTACCTGTCCATAGTAAAAGATGTATTAGCAAGTCCAGAGAAAAATTTCATCCAGATACATGCTAACTCCCAGACCGTACCCAGGAATTGTCTAGGAAAGTGTTGTTTTACCCAGGCCAAAAGGATACTAGTGGTAGTCCTCACCGTTTAATGGTGCAGACCACCAGGAGCCATCAGGAGTAACAGTGCCGTTCCCTGGCACGGGGTGATTTACTCGGGGTCTAGCTGAGTCACACTGAGTGGGATTAACTCCAGAGGCTAAGTTAGAAAGGCTTTTTGTCCCAACCCAGTAGGGTTCTACGTAGTTTTAGCTGCCAAAGCCACGGCTCTGTTGGCCACTGATGGACGATTAGATAATGAAGGTGAGTGATGTCTGGCCCCATTACAATCAATCACGCCTTAGCTTCGCTGGAGCCAGAGCTGTCCTCTCAGCGCTGAGCAGAGAGGAGATGGAGACTGTTAGCTGTGGCATAAAAAATACCCAGCAGTCCTACAATTCTTCTGTTCTTTTCATTTTGCGCTCTTCCTTCAAAAAACCAAACATGTGGTAGTGGCAGTATTTCTGTCTTAAAATCTGAAGATGTGAAAAGCTGGTTTTGAAGTGAATTATGCTGGTGATTACCAGAACACACTTCCTTCTTACAGATCCACACGTTTCTTAGGTTAAGGATTATTTTTCTGGTTAGCAAGAGATCTGAGTACAGTGTGTTAGCAAACACTTTTACAGGAAAAGGTTACTTGAGTATTTCCCTTTGCCCTAGATTGTGGGCAAGGTTAGAATAAATAGGTTGCAATGGACAAATGATTTTACAAAAAATATTATGCAGTGGTTTTCATTTCTCCAGCTTCATATTGTAATTCTTTTAATTTTCTCCATTGCATTATAATAAAGTTTTTATCTTAATTTTGTATATGTTCTAAAAAAACTATATAAATCCTGCAACCAATGCTCAGTGATAAATACAACATTGTTTCTATTCATGTCTTAAATTAATTTTCTTGGGAAATATCTGTGGTGAAGCAAAGGTTGGCAGGTGAGCTACCAGACTTGTCATTGGGAGTTAGGGCTATTTGATGCAAAAGAAAAAAAAATACCTACAGAGTTATCTAAATACAGAATTTGTTTACTAAATTAAGCATTCACATTTGAAAATTTTGGTCTACAAAAAGACCTACTCTTTAGGTGTGATAAAAGGAGCATTTTGTCATTTTCTACAGATTTGAGGCACCTGTAAGTGCAAACAAGGATCCTGGGATGCAAATCAGTATCACGCTTCCCAATCTTCAAAATAGTTAAAAATCTGGAAGAACACATGCTTTACTCTTATTTTTGTGTCAGAAAATGTCTCTTGTTGAAGTCCATGAAAAACTTCTAGAAAATATCTAGGTCACAAGTATCTCTGAGCATTAAACCCGTCAGAAAAAGCATTTCTTGATTTGTTTTCTTTTCTTCTAAGCTGATGTGCTTGCTCAAGGAACAATGATGCCTGCTTTATAGACCCCTGGACAAATTTACCTTGATGTTTTATTTTTTGTCTGAGATGGAATAGATTATCAAATGAGCATATAATGACACTTTCATTGGTGTCCCATAGGTATCTGAGCTGTTTCATTTGCTTGGTTTTGATTACACCTCCTGTTATAGCCTTTTCATTGCTTTGTGAAAATAAGCCAAATGCAATCACTTAGCAGACGCTGCTAAAAATATGACTCCTTAAAAATATGACAGAAAAGGTCAATGTAGGTTGACAACACTTTTTTTGACACTGCAAACTTGAACTCTTTCATACTTGATGAACTGTTCTAATTGTTTGAATAAAATTTATTCATCAGAGCCTGACCAAACTCATCTTTCTAAACAAGTTGCTTCAGCGGCAAGTTAAGTTCTTAAAAAAATTCAGACCTGAAATTCAGTTCAAATTTTTGTATTTCTGAAAAAGGTAATAATTAATCCAAAACCAGAATATATATAAAAAGCTGGTTTTGCTGTGTATTTATTTTTTTATCTCAAAAATAATTTTCCAAGTTTTCTATCCAGTTTATTTTCACATTTTAAAACAACGCAGTCTTCATACTCCACCTCTCCATAGGCAGGGTTGTGTTATTTCTGGGTAGAAGGCAGCACGGTATCCAGCCCTTAACATGTTACACTCTTCCACTTGAGGAAAAGGTTGAAGTGCAAGTCATTTTAAAGAAAGCCTACAGGAGAAATTTATGAGCTTTTTCTATGGGAGAGCGCTTATTCTCCATGTGGCTTTTGTCAAACATTTTTAACAAATTGTCATAACCTTTGTCATATCTCATTTTCTTGCATAAACAAGTCACATTGAAACTATAAATGATGGAAAATTTAATCCACATGGCTTACACTATCAAAACTGTTAAACTGTATTCTTTTCCACCCTGTCAGCAGTGCATTATCTGTTTTATAGGAAAGTTGAAAAGATTACGTTTTAAGGGAGATCCCACAGCACCGGCGTAAATGTCCTCCTCGCGCCTGCGCTAGCTGACGGTTTCCCTTCCAGCTCTTGCCGAAGCTAGGAGAAGGTTTCAGCGTTTGTCTTTCTGTACCCTGTTGGAGAGGATATTTCCCCCCTTCCTCCAAGAACTGCCTGCTCGGAGGCAGCAGAGGCCGGCGGGAGCTGTCAGGTTTCTGCTGCTCTCCCGTCTTGAGCATGAACGTCTGCTCCAGGATGCGACGTGGTATGCCCGCTCTCGGTCCAGCGATAGGCATACGTTCTCCCCTATGGGAACTTAGTGCCTTGCAAATTGGGTCTATATGTAACAGTAACTCCTGGTCCAGGAAACGCTGTTTTTTCTCTGTCCCCATCAGCTCCATGGCACGCTGAAGCCGTGAAGTCTCCTTTTCTCACGCACCGAGAGGGGCGAGAGTGCCGACAGCATCTAGCCAAGACAAGGATCTTGTGTAGGGCAAACCGCTTATCAGATACCCATCCCTGTGCTTTTTGTGAGGACTGTTCACCAAAACTAACAGTCCCAATGAAAGTATAACAGTGCCATGAATGACCGTCTCCTTCCTTCCTTTCTTTATAGGGTCTTTACTGGGTGTTGTATCCACTTACCTGAACTGGTCATGGATCTATCGGTGTTCTACATCCAGTATAAACTTCAGCACATTTATTTATCTAATGCCTCACACAGATTTTATGCATTCAAGAATTAAAAAAATCATTTAAATTGGTACTTGGATACTCAGCTCGGCGAGATCCCGGTCACTGTTAAGAAAACATGGTCACTGCTCCTGGCTGTGGGCAGGAATTACTTACGGAGGGGCTCGAACAGCTTCTTCGTAGTCTCATACCTCGTGAATGGAAACAACTTGCTGCAAGTTTGCAAGCAACTGCACTGGTTCTGACTTTGTACCAGTGGGAAAAGTAAGAGCTACTTTTTGGTTGTAGTTAAGGTTAGCAAAAGCTTTCAAACATTTTCTACCTTCCGTACAAAATCCAGGATAATGGCACTGGCGATGATTTGCAAACAGTTTTGGTCATAATCCTGAATGCCCTTGCATTTATGGGGATTAAATCAGACCTCAAATAATAGGAACATAACTCTGGTGGTCTAATCGCTTAATTGTGTCACTTTAACAGTGATACGTTTTTATTATTTACAGAAGAGGTCATAAAACTGTTTGCAGATGTTTAACTTTTGATTATTTTAATTCTAGCAGTAAATAATGTAGCAAAATAGCTTTTAAAGATCTTCCCTGAGTGTATTTTTTGTGCTTATGATAGTCCCTGAGTAATGTTTTAACAATTGCTTTAAGCTGAACATCCTCTTCCATGTGAACAGCCCTTAAATCACAAACTATAGTAAAATTCTGTTGAAAATTAAATAAATGGAGAATTGGTAGTTCCTAATTAACCAGTAAGAAAAGTTTATGAGAGGTGGATTGAATAAATATCAAAGCTTCTGAGTTATATTATCTTTCATAAATTGGCTTTTCTCCAATTAGTGTATGCTTTCAGAAGCAGGGGAATAAGATGAAAGGATCTGCATCAAAACTGATTACTGCTGAAACGAGATGGAAGTCGCTGCTTTTGATAAAATACAAGACTATGGCAGTGCTTGAATAATTTTATGGGAAGTTGCTGCCTAAGGCGTACGTTTTACTGTCTGGTACTGAATGCACGAGGAAAGACCATCTGTTTTTTTCAGCCTGAACAAATATATGATCCAGCTTGAACCACTAGAGGCCAAATATAATTGCTCTGTGTTTTGCTTTGTACTGCTCTCTACCTACAGCAGCATCCTCTTGTATAGCACGTATCACAGCACACAGTTCAAATGATGGCATTCGAAAAGTACTTTTTCCTCTATTGAGGGTCATAAAGTGACTACCCAGGGCTTAATGCAATCCTCTACACTTCATCTGTCACTGGAGAAATAGTTCATGTCAGGAAAGAACAACTTCTGATACACTTTGACCACCACGGAGTTTGAACCTTAGAGATTTATTGTTGCTGGACAGATCCTTGTTTAGCGTCCAGCCAGGTGAAAGGCGTTGCTGTATCCTTCGTGCCTTCAGTTCTAGCTGGGGAAAAAGAGAGGTGCTTTCACTGCGTGGCCCGAGTAAACAGATAACATTAAAGAAGATAGAAAGTGAACCTGACTATCGGTTTACTTCGAAGGAAAACACGTCTGTGGTAAATAAACTACAGAAAATATTCCAAAACACTTAATCCTTTTACTTTTGTTGCTAGTGTTGTGTTTTACAGCACCTAAAAGTATGCTTTTGGTTTTGCAAGGCTAATAGGACTGCGTTTCTCCCCTCCCCCAAAGTGCTTACAGTCTAATTTTAGACATAATATGCTGAATGGCAGTAAAAAAAGTGTTCAATGTTGGAGAGGGGAATGAGGGATAGAGGGGCAAGATTTGAATGTGTGGGTGGATAAATGCAAACATTTTTCTTTTGTTCTTTAATAACAATAATTAATAACAATGCTCCATTCCTTTTAGAGTTTCTGGAAAAACTGAGAACAAAAGGTTAGAGAGGTTTGGAAAAATATCTTTCCAAGACTATGCTTACGTATTACTGTGAGGATTGTTTCTGCTTTTCATGGATAATCTGCAGAACTATGTCTACCAGGTGCTAATCTAAACTGCATCTGGCTTTCCTGAATATTTACCTTTATTTCAATTAATACACTGCTTAACTGTACTGATTCCCCTCTCCTGACTCACTTTTCCCATCTATCGTGAATCGACACTTTGCCCACAGTGATCTTCTAAATCGCCGTCCTGAAGGAACTACAGCAAAGCAAGCGGTGGGTGAGCAGGGAACAGATTTGTGACTGCAGGACTGGGCTGGGACTTAAAAGGTTCAGGTTTATTCCACATATAAAGACTTTCCATGTAGCCTTAGGCAAGTCCCTTACCTTTTCTGTGCCGTGGTCTCCAGCTGTGATATGGGAACAACCAGCTTGCTTTTTTCCCTGCTGCGTCTGTTTTCTATAATTGTGCTGTAAGAGATCTCTTCCAAGTGAAAACTTGTATTGTGTGTTTGGACAAGACCCAGTACAACTGGGCCTCCAATTTAGTTGGTATTACTGGAATACAACTAAACAAGAGCAATTTTTAATACCTAAACACAAAGGAACTAAGAAAATATCATTTTAACTGATTCAGGACTAAAGAAATTCAGCAAAAGGAAATTACATCCTTTTACTGTAAATTCTTAGTCACTTCTTAATTTTATTTTGCCCTCCGTGCAAGCCTTAACGAGGAGAAACCACATTTATGCCTGTGTCAGTAGGATGTAATTATAGGGGGGTTGTATCTGAAGACTGTAGCAGCTGAAACTACCAGTAATGTTCTGGGAGATTTTCCTTTTTAAAAAAAGTGTGGGGAAGGGGAGCAAAATTGCTCACAAGGTGGATTTTTGTCACTTGAATGAGTTTTTTATGAAACCTTTAAGCATATATATGCTGATCTTTATCTTTCTTTAGTCTGGAAGATAGATGTGCCAATGGTACGTCCCAGAGATGCCCTTTACCCTCCTGGATAAGAACTGTTTTATTTACAGTTCTTAATAGAGCTTATATGCAAGCTCCTACCAGATTTGATTTTCAGAGTAGAACGCCCCAGCAATTAAGTGATAGGCTACAAGATGTGCCTCCGATGTCTTATCGCATTGCATATCAGATTTTCTACTAGAAATTCTGAAGAAATGGACTTAATTTTTATCTAATGTACTGGATATATTACAGCACTACTATATTACAGCACTATGGAAAATCCGTATGTTGTAAGGGAAAGAGCAATTTTAGCTCCTGAAGCGCAAGTGGGGGCCGATGCAATAATATAGTAATGTTTGTACCTGGTAGTTAGAATCATAGAAGAACTTGGGTTGGAAGAGGCCTCTTCGGGTCATCTAGTCCAACCTCCTGCTCACTTCCAAGTCAGACCAGAGCCTTTTGCAGCCAAGTTCTGAAATCGCCAGGAACAGAAATTTCACAGCCTCGCTGGGCAACTTGTTCCGGTGCTGAACCACCTTCACTCTGACTTTTTTTTCCTTATCGGTAATCATAATTTTCTTTCCTGCAAACTGTGTCCTCTCTGCCTTCTTTATAACCAGAATTAGCTAGCTGAGGAGAGCAGTCAGAGGTCTCAGCCTCCCTTTGCCCAGGCTGGACAAACCCAGCTCTGTTCAGACCCTCCTATATGTCATGAGCTGCAGCCCTGACCACCTTGGTGACCCTCCCCTGGGCTCGCTTCGGGCTATCCATCTCTCTTCCACGCTGGGGAGCCTCAAAC
This sequence comes from Haliaeetus albicilla, assembly GCF_947461875.1. NCBI lineage: Eukaryota > Metazoa > Chordata > Aves > Accipitriformes > Accipitridae > Haliaeetus > Haliaeetus albicilla. The sequence goes on from NC_091499.1 coordinate 5,810,079, forward strand.
TGGGCACAGCACTCCAGATGTGGTCTTTCAGATGTCAAACAGGGGAAAATAATCCTTTCCCTCAACCTGCCAGATACGTTCTTCCTAGTACGGCTCAGCGTACGAGCGTACGAGAGCACGCTGCTGAGGGATGTTCAACTTGGCCACCAGAAACACCCCACACACACTCGCCAGTACTTTTCTGAAAAGGTGCTTTCTGTGCCTTCAGAATTATTGTGTTGGTTAAAGGAAACGTCGTATTGAAAAACATATGCACCCTCTATCTAGATCAGTAATTTCTATGTTTTTCCCCTTTGTCCCTGGAAGAGGAGTCCCTCTGAGTCCCTTTTGTATCAGGAAGGAGCCATTTGCACTTTCTTGCAGTTATATATCTGCATTAATTACAGTGCCTATTCATGTTGGGTTAGAGCATCTGCTAAGAAGAGTCCCAGCAATTCAGACAAAAGCCAAAGCCCTGCCCTTTGTTAGTTGACTCATTGCCCAGCATGACTGACAAGTGTTTTAAGATGGAAATTAGCAAAACATTGATAGAATCAATTATTACTACTTCCAAAACCTAGCACAAGAATTTAAAATATAGAACATGAACCGCCTTGCACTCATTCAGTGTGCTGCCTGGCTGATTAGTCAGTTCATGGTATTGTGGGTGAGATGAACTTCTTTTCTGGTCCAATTCATAGATGGTTTCACCAGCACAGTGGTGTTATCATTGGTGAAGCAGTGCGATAGGAAAGGATATTCCTTTTCATCCATACTATAGGCGTCAGAGCAATACCAGCTCTGCAGGCTCATCTCTGCAAACACCACGTGCTGTCTGCTGTAAAGATCAGACCTGGGATATGCAAGAATTTCTATAGTGATACCAGGTGTTTGCATCTTCCTCGCAAAGAGATTTAGCAGCGTGTTGGTGTTTTGCTTTGCCTGCGTGTATTCGTCAGTACCATGACACGTGCAAGCTCATGCAAGCTCAAACTCGCGGTCATGTTTTCCCGATTGTAATTGCACGACTTGTGTAAGACTTTCTTAATTCCCTCCTTTGTTTTAACTTCTTCGATGGGTTGTATGATATTAAGCTTGTTCCCAGAATGGAGCCTGTCCATTTAGGGCCATAACTCAACTACCTCTCAGCTTCTAGTAGTTTGTACAGGAAGTCTTGCTCAGAAGGAAGTTGTTTCAGATGGGCGGTTAGGTGCAATACGTACCTTAGCTCTTCGATAAGCTTATACAGCAGATATTTGTGGTCAGTTGTGGGAGAAATGATTTTTCACGCTGGGGAGAGGACGCTCCCATTGGTGATCTTTCTTTAAAGCCACTAAGAGTATCTGGACTGCATAAAGATACAGGAGTGTGATACCAAAAGTAGTGTCTGTGCATATTGGGTCATTTCTCCAAGAAAATCTTGTTTCTTGTCTTTGTTTCCATTGATTCTACCAGTGCTGCTCAGAAGCATGTGGATTTAGTAATAGGCTATTCTAATGTCTTTAATGAACCAAGTTAAGTAGTGGTTGAATTCCTTTCTATTATTGAAGACTGTTCATTGATAGTCTTCTATTAATGTTGGTGAAGTAGGATCAATATAGATACTGGGTCAGGGTTCTGAAAAATATTAACAATTATTAATATTCTTTCTTTTTCAGTTTTCTCCTTGTGTTTGGTTGCTTGATTTTGTCCGTGTTTTCTACTATTCCTGAACACACAAAACTTGCCTCTGGTTGTCTCTTCATTTTGGTAAGTGAAACTTCTAAATACAAGACAGTTTTACAGATACTTTTATATACACTCAAATACTCTCCCTCACCATGGAGAAAATAGTATAATTCCTGAATGCTTTAGGAAACCAGACTTTTCATCAGAATGATGAAAAAAATAATAAAATAGAGGATTCCACCAACTTTTTCTTTAAGAACAGGTCAGATTGTATGAAAGTGTTAATAAAGTACTGTATTGCATCCCCTTCTTTGCTTGAGAATTGCTGTGGTTTATAACTGATAGTTTTTCTACTGCAGTTTGGCAGTGACTGAGCATGAAAGACCTTTGATACTGCTGCTGCCATTTATAAAGTCAGTATATAGTAAGAGGCACTTAAAATAGGAAATAATTTTGGTATCTTAGATACCAATTTGTGCTAGCTGTTGGTAGATACTGACATTTTAGTGGCAGTTGCTGCAGTAGGATGTAGTGGTTTTATTATTTCTTCATAATACATGCTTTTGTATTATGTTCATCTCTCCTTTTTCCCTTCTGAGGTAGGTATAAATGGCTTTAATCCCTGAAAGTGCCTAACATTTTTCATGCATTGTATGGACGCCACTTTATTCATCTGCTTCTTGATGGGCCATTTAGTTCTGAAGTGATGGCCTGAGGATAGGCGGTAGTGATCATTAAAATGTCACTATATACCCAGAGTTACCATGGTTATTTCAGTTCCATGTATACAGCAGACTGTGGCTTGTTAGGTAGTGCCTGGGGTGAAGTAACTGTTGACAAATGCCAACATTTTAATTGTCATCACTGTATATATCTGAACATATATATATATATATATATCAGAACAGCTCCCTAATTAATTTTGGCGTGAGCAGGCTGATAAGCATAATTATGGTGTATGCTATGTCTCTACAGCACAATGTGCCACTGCGTCAAGATACCTGAACTAAATGTCCAGAGCTGGCTAGGTGCAGATGTGTGGTGTTCTGCTCCATCTGATGGTTTCTTCGCAGGGCTAATTAGGGAGAGCCGTGCTAAATGTGGTCTTTTTGCTTCCTAGCCACATTAACGTTTTTTCTTTTTTCTGGAGAAAAGATCAGGTGGCATTAAACCAGCTAAAAGTGATTAGATTTAATCCTATGCTCATACCTAGTCCCATTATTTACATATCTGAACAACACTTTGTAAATGGAATGTTCAGCAGCTAGCTCTATTATCGCAATTACTACGCTAATTGCTAAGATTTTCTGGTATAGAAAACAGGAAAATTTGATTAGTGAGAAAATACTCTATTTCTAATAGCAGGTGCTTTTGTGACAAGTAATCTGTTTCCCTGTATACTTACGCAAATTGGTTGTCGAAATGCCATTTGTTCTGACATAAAATATGCATTTCCCACGAGCCACGTGTTTGTTGATTGTGTCGTACGCTTACCCCCGCCGATTCCTCAGCTGGCTCGTAAACACATTCCCTGTTCTTTGCCGTGGCTCTCCCGGGAGCCTGACCGTGGAGGAGCCCTGCAAAGCCCTGGCTGTGCTCCCACCGCCGGGCAGAGGTGGGTGAGCTCCGCTAGCCCCTCACACCGGTCCTTGTAGAGGTGTCCGTCCGCGGAGCGGCGTGGGGGCTGCGGTGGGAAACTGCAGTGCTTTCTGCTCCCGTGCCTTCGAAGATGGACTTTGTCCACGTTAACGGTTCCGGCCGTACATCCCGTGGCAGCCTCTGAACACGGGAATGGCCTCAAGGAGGGAGAGGGCGGACGGTTAATCCTCGAAGCATCAATACTAGCCTGGTCCAACAGTTCTACGCTATAGCCTAGCGCGTTCCGCAAACCCTTGGCAGGAATAAATCTAGTGATGACGAATCTTACGGCTCCTGCTGTGGGTCTCTAATGGAGAAAAATATAAACACAGTGAAGTATGAAGTTCCAGAAGCAGGCTAAAGCGGACTGGTTTATTCCAGTTTGCTGATGCATGACTTGCTCCTTCTCTGCGTACTGAATCATTAACTGATATTAGCAATGTTATCAAAGCAGGCTTTTGCAACCACAAGCCAAGAGAAAAATACATTTCTACATTAACTCAGGAGCAGTAGTTTTGGCTGTGCCAACACATAACTGCAGTCACTAGAGTTTTCGCAACCTTTTCCTTGCAGTGATTCACACAACTCTTACAAATGTGTCATTTAGCAGAGACCGTTGTATTAACTATCAGAGATCTGGTTTAATACTGTTTTGCTTCGTGCTCGAGATGGAAGATATATGTTTATTTTCTAATGAAGTACCATACAAATACAACAATCCGTAGAGCTGCCCGCTGGGTTTCTGTGAACTGTTTGCTTCGCAGATTTATTCCAGATGGTGCCCCCTACAGCCATGTTAATTGGCTAAAAAGCTACTGTAATATTCCTTCAACTTAATACCTGAGCTGCTGCCTGCACTGGCACCTGTGGCTTTTGACATATTGCAGCTATTCACAACTACACAAGGAGGTTAAAGAGGGAAGTGTAGATGAGGTCAGCAAACCTTTGCCCCCTTCTCAGCAAGGCCAGAGGAGCTGAGAAGATTATTGTTCTGCAATCAGTCAATTCCATTTATCTCCCCCAGCCTCGCCTTACAAGGCAGCAGAAAACATATCTCCTAATCACTGCATCCTAAATGCTCTCTCAGAAAAATACAACAGCGCGCGATAGCTCAGAGTAAACCGTGGTTTGGGAAAGCAGTATTAGCTGAGGGCTTCTGAGCGTCAGCAGAGGTTAATGGGCTCGTCTGGGCTGCAGAAACGCCCGAGCTCTGCTCCCAGCACCAACGTCAACCTGCTGCGTCGTGCCGTACCCGGCCAGGGCTTCAGGGCTGGCATCGCGCAAGTGCTGCTGCCTTCCTAGGCAGCTCCTGCTGATCGGAGGGGCCGTCAAGGGAAACGCGTTTAGTGTTTGAATTTTATGCTTAAAATGAAAGCCCTGCAGATTAAGTGATGTTGCATGCAGCAGCGTTGGATTGTTACATCAGTAATTAATTCGGTTGGGTTTTTGTCCAGAAATAATAAGCCCAGCTAGGGGGAGAGCATCAGATAAAACTCCTTATACCTACAATGATAATTATGCTTCAGCCTCATCCGTGCACACAACTTCTGGCGCTCAAGTTGTAGCAGTGATATATCCCAGACAGACGGTAGAATAAAATCTACTTCAACATCAAAAAAGCCACAAGCAGCTTAAGAATCCGACTAACACAGCAAGAAAATAATCTTTGGTGTGTTGCTGATCTCCTACAAGTACTTTTGCTGGCACTTTATCAAATAATAAACACAAGGGAAGTAAAACGTAGGCTGGGAAGGCAAAATCAAATCTTTTGGGGAAGATAGCCAAGAAGGAATATATCTGGAACTGGAGGTCATTCACTCTCATGACCAAACTCTCTATATTTTAAGATCATTTTCAACTGCAGCTATGTGAATAACTGGTTCACTTCTGTTTCTTTGCTGTCAATTCAAGAAAATAAATAAAATAATTTGAGTTGACCCATAAAGATTTGGCAAATCAAAAAGTCCAAAAGAAGTCTTGGATCAGTTTAAATGTTTCATTTGACCTGGCATAAAGTATTATTTGTGTATTTGAGCATTTTAGAACTTTTGGCTTAGAAGTAAAATCGAGGCTGTAGGAAAGAAATGTCATTTTTATTTGAAGTGACAAAGCATTCTTTTTTTTCAGGATTTTCATTTTTAATCAAGGTGGAGAGATTGAAAAAAATCATGTGAATTTCTGCAGGACTGGTTTTGTCAAATCTGGTTTGTGTTTTTCTCTGAAAAAGGCTGGGGTAGAAAGCTGTACCCATTTCTGTAGGATAAGGGCCTCTTTAAAATGTACTCTAGGAACACATTCTTCAGGCAGAAATAGCTCCCTAAGACATAAAAGCAGACAGGGTGCAGTAGATGAGGCTAGCTTCTACATGTACTGTGGTCACTTACATGAATCCAAAAGGCGAGGCTAGTAAGTGCTTCTGGCAATTAAGATCTTCCTAACATTCCTTCCTTCTCTAACATTTTCCTGTAAAAGAAACGTAAAAAGAGGATGAACGTTGATTAAAAAACATAGGGTATAGCTGCCCCATAGCGGGCAAGCACATATTCAATTTGTCTCTGCTCTAGGACAGTGAATCCACCCACAGAGATGTAATCATACAAACCCACTAGAAAATTTTAATGCTGGGCAGAGTGGATATAAAAAAAAGGGAGAAGTGCTCAGTTCAGATTATTGTCCCAGAACTTGAATCCTCTTGTGACACCAGACCTGAGCAGAGGACTGGATGGATGGCTCTGCAGGATCAGCTAACAATGCATAAAAGGAAAAACCGAACGATCTTCAGAGATTTCGATTGCAGATACATATCTAACACATGTTATTGCAGTTTTGTTGCAGTCTTCTCTCCGGAGAGAAACAGATGAACTGATCCTTGAGCTGAAAAATCAGTGATTTTCAAGTTTGCTAGAGCTTGTCAAAACTCAGAATCCGTGTTTCTCCAGAAATACTTGTTTTCAATGTTTTCTTTCATCCCAAATCAAAGCAAGGGTTTGAAATTTCAAAAGTTGTGCATAGAAATCACTGAAAAACTATCTCTCTTAGACATACAAAACTGACGTTATCAAAGACAGAATAAAAGAGGGGATATGTAATGTTGGTAAGGTCAGAGCCTTCATGTTTTCAGTCTTGTTTGGATTCATATGCACTAATATTATAATAGGGTGATAACATGAGCATAAAACAATTCAAACATGTCATAATCAACTACCTGTTAGCTTTGAAAGAAAATAGTCTTTCCTCATCAAAATAAATAATTTCATGTCTTTGTTGATTAAATTGATATTCTCCTAATATGCATACTGATTTCATCAAATCAGAGCTGACTGTTGTTATAAAAATTTGGAACAGATCTCATTACTACTGCTTGAGAATCTTTGTGTGCAAATAGAGCAGACTTCCCGTTGGAAATGTAAGTGCTGGTTGCACTTTTCTGAAACTAACAGTTATTAGAAAGAAGACTGACAAGGCAAAAATGGAAATGACAAGGTGAAGTTATTTAAAAACGTATCAGATGTCCCCAAAGCTGTAATTCTTCTGTCAGAAGGCAGCGTTGGCACTCCCAACCAACCAACGAAGCTCTAAAACAAATAAGCACACACTGTAGCTATGGAAAGAGATGAAAGTAACAATAAAAACTATTTCATAACAAAGGAACATGGCACTGCACATAAAACGGTAAAGGTATCTATGAAAAAATCTATTGTTAACAGTGCTGAAGAAGATGAAACACACTGCAAACACATCAGAGAATAAAGACGTCTCGATACTGGCATAAGTCTATTATTGATACGTTTCTGGGCTTGGTTACATTGTCAGTAATATTTTGTCCTTTCTTTTCTTTTATTCTTCTCCATTAAGCAGAAATAACCTTTGTAAAGAGAAGAATGAAAAATCACACATTGAATGGAATCATTTTTCTTTTATAATTAAAAAAATGCAATATATTATAGTTCTACTGGGAAAGCTTAAATGGGTTTGATGACTAAAGATGACTAAAACAGCATTATTATACGTGATCTGCAATCAGGGCAAAGAAAAATCTCATAACAGAATCACTTAAAGAAGGTAGGATAACTATGAACGGTTACCTCAAGTGCTATGGCATTCAACAGCAAGTGCAGTGGAAGGCAAGAGAGAGTTTCAGAGTCGCTGCCAGAGCATTTCTGAGGCAGGCAGGATGACCAACTATTTACACTCCAACAAGAAATCTCCATTTACTGTGCAATCTTAAGATCACTGGAGTTGCCACAAGTCAATGGCTGCTGGATGAAATACCATCCATGAAATTATTTTCCATTCCCTCTCGATGAACAGGGCATGTATAGTGGGTGGTACTGTGCAGTGAAGGTGGATAGAAATAGCAAACCCACAAGCAGTGTCAAACGTAACACAACTCATGACCTGGTGCAATTTTAACATTAAAATGACTAACCTGTAGTAAGAAACCCAGTGTTGATTTTTTAAATAGGTACATTATGCTCTTTTATATTCTTGTTATCTGTTCCCATATAAGAGCTGTCACTTAGCTTATCTTGTACATGACATTATATGGCTATATGCAGAAAGTGGGGAGAGAAGATACTAGTACTGTGAAAAATCAGTTTCTGATTCCCTTTGTTCCCAACACAGGGAGGACTAGCATTCAAAGGTGGAGAACATATTCTTAAGAGGGAAAGGACTGTCTATATTATTCAGAAAAAAGCCTTTTAGCCAGCCATTCAAGGGGCCACGTTCCCCAGGAGAACACAGGATCTCTAGGAGGATTTTGAGATTAGAAGTGGAAAATGGGGAGGATTACATGTTAGGGATGGGGTGTCAGGATTCAGATTAACAGGGATATAACGCTTTGAGGAGGGAAAAGCATGTCTGCTTTTAGGCTAATCAACGCATTGTGCTAAAGAACCAAACCAACTGTCCTTGACCTCCTTTAAGGACAAATGAGAAACACTCCTTGCACAACAACTGCTCTTCCATGACATGTCTTCCTTCTTATTAGTTTAAGTGATAACAAGGTAGCATGGGAAACTGCTTCCAAGTCACAAATGTAACATTTTCCATAGATGTAGATTTGTAATAGTTTACGCTCGAGTCTGCAGTATTGAATTTTATTGGCTTCACGCCAGAGTTTGATAAGGATCCAAACTTGTTATATGGAGGGCAAGAGCTACCTCCTTAAAACAGGCAACAAACAGTTTAGATTGCAACAGTAAAAATGGACAGATATCAAACTCTCTATCAGAAATACAGACCTGACCCTTGTTAGGGAAATATTGATTTGCCAAATGGAAATGCAGAATATGTCTCCAGAGGAAAGCCAAAGTACATGGTTATAAATAGTATGTAAGGAAAAAGTCTACAAAACACTGAATGTCAAAAGGAAAAGAACGCTGAAAAAGGCAGAGCATTGGTGATGTGAAAGCTGTTTGAAAACCTAGGGAACACCCATCTGAGTAACATACAGGAACCGCACTCCACTCAGTCTCTTTGCACAGATGTGACAAAGCGTGCGAAGACATAGCTTGCTACAGTCAAAATGTGAACTTTCCTCAAGCGCGAGAAGAAATCTGTTACACAAGATTCAGTTTAAAAACTGTGACGTCAAGCAAGTAAGTATCAAAATACAGGCAAATACAAAGAATATCTGTAAGGATCCAGAGCAGACATACCTATAATACAAAAATCCAAAGAGTGTTTAAAGTGTAGGTGATGGTAAATACACGGACACACGCCAGAACTAAGTCCAGTCCTGAGGACTGTGAACTGTGGGTGAGCTACAAAGAGGAATGAGCAAAATAAGTCCTGGCCATTTTAAACCTGTAGGCTTCCACGGAGTGCCTAAGGAAAGTACGTCATGGACAGGATAATAACTTTGGTATCAAATCTGAACCAGACAGGAATTGGCTGATTGTACCATATGAAGATAGGATCACAGGAAATGAATGTCTCACAAAGATATATGTATGTTTTTGAGAGGATGTGGAAGGGGTTTGTTCTTTTCTTTTTCCAAGAGACCAAAAATTCCATAAGCCTTGAAAAAAGATGATAGGAAAAGCTGCAAAACACTCAGCAAATGGCATAATTTGTAAAACACGAGACTTGGTGTACTGGCTCTCAAAGTCTAGTTATTGGACTGAAAAGAGGGGACCAAGTCAACTTTTTCACCGAACCTAAGGAACCGAATAAAAATATTGTAACCAAAGACTTGTTCAAGTAACAGAAAGGTTTGGTGAGATGACAGAAGTTAATATCTTCAAGAAACCAAATGCATAAGCAGGATTTTGGCAGGTGGGGTAAAGTGCCTTCCAAGTCCAGTTTGCCAAAAGTTACCAACTGTCAGAAAACACTTTCTTAAAATTGCTTTCTGAAAACGTTTGGTAATGGAAACTTTTCAGTGTATATCATCCCAGATGCCCGTAGGTCTCCCGGTGGTCAAAACATGCACTGACGTACTCCTAGGGGAAGCTCTGTTAATGAGTTTTGTGAACTGGGAAACTGCAAGAAGAAGAAATAGCTTTAAAAAGAACACAGCAAATATCATTTGCAGAGTCTCTAGGATTTAACAACTCCAAACATGCAAAGAATAAGAGAATGAATATCCCGTCCCGCTCTGCTACACAGCATGTCAAATGTTATCAGTTAATTCACATACATGTGATCAGCCATAACAATTAGCCTAAACCCCTTGCATCAATACAAAATCAACATGGATGCCAGAGCATAAAAGGATTCAGAGTCCATACTGGCTCTGGCACCCATTCCGCATTTCTTTCGGACACAGCAAAAGATATCAAATTCTTCACAAACGTTTCAAAAGGAAGATTTGGGAGCTGTGTTGCTACAGAGACATGCGCTTGAACGTCTGCCTGTAACATGTGACATCAGGAACGTGACTACAGCAGAAAAAAATGCGTGAAGAAATCACAAAGGAAATGCACAGGCCTGGGTACAGCTGTACAGAGCTTCATTGTTTTCAGTACGTGGATCATTTTAAAACCAAAATGAGACCATTTACTGCTGATATCTCACCACAGAGAGAGAAAATGTGAACAAGCACAAAGCAGGATACAAAAGCATTTGGAAAGTAGAAAATTGTTCTACAGTGTGAGTTTTGTGGCGATCATGTCCTTTGAGGAATTCTCTCAGAAGTGTAGTTGCACCTGACACACGAACAAACGATAGAGCGCAAAGCAGTGAGTGCGAACGGGTGGGAGATGCCACATTTAAGGGTGATGCCGTATCTGGGGAAGAGCAGGACAGACACGTCGGGTGGCGAAGTCAGCGTTTCCCATTGCCATTTTCCCCATTTGAAAAAGGGGTTTCGGTGATCGCCAGGGTCCTCCTAGAACAGCCGCGTCCACCAAAAGGAGTTTGGGGCGGTGTTTGCCCACGCGTGCGCTGCCGTGGTAATCGCAGTAACCGTGGCCAGGACCAGCGTTTGCTCCGTGCTGGTGGTGTGAAGTGGCTCTACTGGTCTGGGGAGGCAGAAGGGTCTCTGTCCTTCCTTCGTGCATGCTGAGGAAGGTTAGTGCGGTTTCAGTGCTAGGAACCGTGTCTTGGGTCTGATGCGGTGAATACTTGTATTTACTCCCTAAGAGGTGATGAAAAACATAATTAAATGGCAGCTACATAATTCTGGTGCCTGCTTGTACTATCAGATTCAAAACTGGTTTTATTTGACATAAAAATTCTGGGCTTTTTCCTGTTGTAAGTGAATAAAGAAGCATGACTGATAGGTGCCATTTCAAGTAATAAACACAAAAAACTAAAAGGGAGTTGGATAGCAGAAGTCCTAAATAACATGTGGCTAATTAAAACTAAGCATATCACTGGGATTTTTAATATTATATCAACAGACTCATAGCTGTGTATTAGATTAAAAGGCACAGAACTGATTTCTCAGTAATGCTCTATGAACGTAGAATCAACATGGGAAATCTTAATCGTAATTTGGAAAAGCAACTGTAGTAAAAGTATCCCATTCGTTATAAAACTGATAAATGATAAAAAGGTGCATAAATTTCATTTCATGCTTGTTGTGTATTGCACTGGGAGCTGAACTGAAGTCTCTGGTTGTGATTTATATGCCACTAATAGGGTCTATTCTGGGTTATGTTTTCAGATTTATGGCTGCCTCTCCCACTGTTAAACTGCAGTTGGGAAGAATTAAAACATTAGTTCCTTAAGTGTACGTATGCATGTGTAGATATACTTGTTAGCTGTTTAGATCAAAGATCTCCCCTTTTAATACTGAATCAGGAATAATACAAATGTGTTCAAATTATACTATTATTTTAAACTATAAAGCATGCATATATTCATATCTGCTGGTTTTAATCTGGAAGCTGGCCAGTGTAACAGAAGTGTCCCTAGTCCTATACCAGCTTCTGCATCATAACTGTTTAAAGCTCAAACCTTCCTCAGGTTTCTCTGAGACAGACCGGTGGTGCGCTTTCCCTCACACCCCGATAGTATCTGTTTAAAGTGTTGAGCCCAACTCTAGTGCTCGGTACTTTGAATCAGTAGAAGGGTGGGTTTTTTTCTTGAGAGAGGGATGCAGAAGCTGAGGAGTTATGTTCTTGCTTTAATTAAATTAGAAAACAATCTCATCCTCTTTGACAATGAATAATAAAGCATTGCTATTTGAATAGTATCAACTATTCATGTGTCACCATAAAGAGATTTTAGCAGCTGGTGACATTCTTAAACCAGTCAGCTGTAAATTAAAGGATCGGAAAATGTTTATTCTCCCTCTTTTCCAACTGGTTTGGAAACACTGGTGTTCCCTGTTTATGAGTTTTTAAGGAAGAGGGGACACTTCCCGAGCTGTAGATGACACTGCTCCTCCGATTCCTGCTGTTGTGCTAGAGCCGTGAGGCTGTGCTGATTTACACCAGATGAGCATCTGCAGTGCAGCTACACTGCAGAGATGTTGTCTTCGGTAGGGAAACACTTGTGGCCTTATTAAAGCTTATTTCAGGGCATTAATTGGATTTGTTCTAGTCCATTTCCCGGGCTTCTGACAGTGTCACTTGTAGAGCCAATTCTCCTATGAGCTCAAGGCAGGCAGCTCCTAACATCAGTCTGCAGCTCTGTTGTCTTACTTCACTAGCCTTTAGAATACTTAACAACACCATTTCTGTACAAGAAATATAATTAAAATAACGGCAGAGCCATTGTCTTGTAGGTGGATTTCTTATATCCAAACCTCAGCTCATTTACACATTGCAAAATAACGAGGAGCATACTGGAAGAACAGCACAGACTGCTCAACTTTGGTCATTTTCTTATCTCAGAAATGGCTCTAATTCCCAGAAGTGACAGTCTACAACCAAGACACCTGATATCATCAGAAGCAAATTATTTTAAGTTTTAATAAGCAGTTACGTTAATGAACAAGAAAGCTATGATAAAAACAGGTTTTTGCTGTTATAATGTTATGCTTAGGGAAATCACTAAAAGCTACCCAAGAAGCATATTAATGTCGAAAATTTCAACAAAGCATCACTTGTATCCTAATTAAGTAGGGGGGAAAAAAAAAAAGCGCTCATCATAGCTGGATTGTACAAAGTATGCTTGATTTAATTAATTATCAGCCGTGTTCATTAGCGTACTCCAGGACCTTCTGTTAATAGAAACCTTGCTCTGGATGACCTCTTATTTTCCTTTCCTGCCATTTGTGTGACCCTCGTGGTTCCAGTGGCAGAGCAACCAAGGCACACGCAAGCGTAAAAAACTTGAGGAGCACGCTGGCACCTGTGTTCCTTCTGCCAAAAGCAACTGAATCTTCCCAGCCCGTGTGTTTCAGCCTTGTTTCTCTTGCATGTGCATAGTTCCCCGTGACAACTGGAGCTGCATATGCAGAAATATTTCAGAATGAAAAGTTCATCCGTGTGGATGAACTGCGCTTTGAGAAGGAAGAAAGACTTTCCACTGTCCAAGCCACCAATGCATCTGCCATAGTAGTTACTGGGGGGGGGGGGGGCTAACTGTGAGCTTAAATATCCAAAAAAGTTATTGATTATGATAACTGTGGTGCAAGGCCAGATGGAGCTGTGACTGGAAAAGGCTGACAAGACAGGGGAAAAGGAAGAAATGGTAAAAGCTGAGGCATCCCTGCTCTACCTAGGTTAGGTTTCCAGTAAATCTACACTTGTTCCTCAGCTCAAATCCAGCATCGCTGAATTTTGAAGGAGGCCAGATTTATCAACAGTGCAGGATTTTCCCATTCTGATGTAAATGATGTTATTCATATCTCATAAGTAATCCAAAATTAATGAGGTTCCGTCATATTACACATATGACAGAGAAACTTGGAATGCATCTTTTCTACAGCAAGCCTACAAATCATATAAGGTCTACTGATTTCTTCTGTCACATGCCTTTCCAATTCTATTCTGATTTTCTGTTTCAGTTGCTAAAGAACTAAACCCAAGTTATTTAAAAGCCTAGATTTATGCTTAGTTTTGTAATAAGCCATTCCAAATGAAATAAAAAAAAAAAAAAATCCTGATCTTGTTTGTGATGCATCCTTCCAATTTTTGTCCATGGAAAACTAAGAACCTCGTGACTGTACAGCTGCCATAGAAAAAAATAATGTCATTCCCTGGCCTGCATCAACCTTGACAGTAATTTGACTTTACATTGTGACTAAGTGCACTGATTACTAAAACATTACATTTTTCACAGTGGAGTGGGATTCTTTGCTTCTCTCTGATTTCAACCTGAACCAATCCAAAATGCCACAAAACTGTCATATATACTACTATGAAGAGTTGTGTTTCAATGCATTCGCATTTTCTAGGAAAATCCTTTTCCTTCAGACTTTATTCATGATAATATCTATTCCCTTCAAAATCAGTTGTTCTTTGAGGAAGTAGGAATGACCAGGACATAAGGATCATTTTGAAACATTGCTATTTCAGAACGTGCAAAAATAAGTGTGAAACCCCATCTCCATTTTTTTCAATGTCTTTTCTCTTATTAAAGCTTATAGTGTATTTTAAAACCTCCAGAAATTTGGGTTTGTGTGGAAGAAAATCATATAGAGTATTTTTAAAATCAGCAGCTCTTTTAGCATTCCAGTGCACAGAGCCATATTTACTGTATTTGAGCTCGCTTAGTATAACTGCAGTGCCTGTTGTTAAAATTTACTTAAGTAGCAGAAACTTCAGTTAATTTCGAGAGAGTATCACCATGCATAACTTCATAATGTTGCTAGAAATGGTAACTATTTTTCTCGAGGAATGAACAAAGATATTGCACATTGTTTCTCCAAGAAAAATCTTATACTCTTACCCCACCCTCCAAAAAAACCCCCACCCTTTGAGAAAACATCCTTTTGCTCTTTTTCTCTCTCAGAATAGGTATATCTCTGTGAAGTTTCTCTTTGTAGTACATGTATATGCATTTGTGTGAGAGAGAAGTGGGATTTCTGCCTCTGACACACGAGTACACCATGTAGTACAAGAGACTCTCAAACACGTACTTTCAGCACACAATTACTTTTTTCATCTTTGTATAACTGCGCAAGCATAGCAAACAGTAATTGCTAATGGTAGTACAGATGATGAATACAAAACTGTGTAGCACTAATAGGAACCAGAATAAAACTACCAAAAAAAATTACCTCTTTCAACATCTTCCATCAGTTTCGTGATACTAATTTAACTGAATTGAAGCTGTGGACTAGTCCTTCCAGCATCATTAAGTACGTTCTGTTCTTGCCAGTCCTCCATCAGAGACCCTGCTGGGGTGCGGCGTGTGATAGAGGACACGCTCCTGCCGGTGTGGATCAGCTTCTCAAGACGCCTGTGACAATCTTAGCGTACTTAAAAAGCACGAGGTGTTTCTCATGCATCTGTACACACAGTCTGTTTTCCAGGGAAATGACAAACTATAGTCAAATGAAACGTGATTAGATTTTAACAAGGAAAAGATTTTATTGGAAGCAAAGGATGTTTTGTGCTTCATTGGCCTCCTGTCCTTCGGTATCTTCTACCCCTGCCCCGAAAAAGAAACTTCATCGGGAGAATCAGATGTCAAATGGCCTGGATGCCTGCCATCAACCCCATAAATTCCGAGACATCATCTAACAATGTGTAAACCAGATCTGACAATTCATGATTTAACTACCTCTATAAAAGTGGTAGTTAAATAACTAAAATGCATATTCTTCCTTTCTTCCAGTTGGCTTCTTGTCCATTTTGTTCTTTGGCCTACACAGAATTTCCTACAAGGAAATGTACCACCTGATAGCCAACTGTTAAGAATTATTGTTACTATACAGAGAACTTTTTCAATTTTGCACATAATCCTTTCTGAAGTTGTACAATAACTCTGTCCATGGAATTAAGTTGAAGTTTCTTGTAGTGGAATGAATAAAAAGAAAACCTTAAACAATCACATTCATTTTTCCATGTGTTCTGTTCTAACAAAAAATATGACATTTTCTCTAGCCATGTTTTAGCAGAGGGATCTCATTCTGGCTTTTTCATTTAGGCATTCAATATGGGATTTACAAAACTGGAAATGAAGACACTGAAGAAGGCTCTAGAAACTCCTTCACTGTGATGTAGTTGTACAAGCTGACATGTTTTAGGAATGAATACTATGTTTTCAAATTGTTCTATGACAGCAAAAGCAAATTAAATTCACAGTCTTTCAATGTACTGCCAGTAATCATAAGCTAGTAAAACACCATTACATGATGCCATTTTTCAGCTGAATTAATTAATTAATATGCCCAAGTTGACATATGTGATATTTACAGCCTTATTGGCTTGTGGAGTTGTAGGGTCCCACAGTCTAAAAGCAGGCAAACTCTTTACTGGGAAAAAACTCAATATTGGATCAACCCTAACCTTGCAAATATTCCTCTATTTAATTCACTTGCAGTGCTTTCTTACCAGTACCACACTAGTCCTCATCCTGCAGGAATAACAAATTAATTGGCTAACAAGGAACAGCTTTCTCCTGGACATGGAAATACATTCAGCTGCCAAATAAAATACAACTTTCATCCTCTTCTTCTTGATGAACTGTTTAAGAAGGTCCTTCAAGTACTTTTCTCCTTCTTTTGGTGAAGACACAAATTTTTATTTTATCATTTCAAACCCCATAACTTTATGATGGTATTCCAGAAGAGTATCTAAGTTTATAATTCCATACCAGTGTGTATGTCCTGTATCACCACATATTATAGGGATTCAGATTTCCTGAAGGCTTGGAGGTGAATTGTGCTCCAAGCTCTACTGCTGCAACTCCGTTGACCTCACTGTTGTACTGAGAAAATTTTTCCAGTAAAAATTGCATAAGTACAGGTTGATGGTATTAAAATGAATAGTCTTTAAAAAGGTTCCAATGTGAAGGAAAAGCGAGCCAGACAAGCAAGGCAAGATTTTTAAATGCTTTCATTCACAAGTTGTCCAGGGAAAGTTACACCTAGTGTGAATATGTATTTACTGTCTTACAAACAATTACATACCCACTGTATGTAATTACACTTGCATGTATCTTAACCTGCTTCTGGGAACAAATTGATTTCCTAAATGCTTCTGCATCATCTCAATCACTTCACTGGTATATTGCTACAATGAGAATATATCTGCCAAAATATTCAGCCTTCAAACTAAGAACTAATTTTTTGGATATTTTCTTCACTAGCTGTCTAAATTAGCTGTGGTCTGATCCTCAATATCCAAAGTTACTGGGTATTTTGCTTTGGTAATTTTTGTGCATGATTCCGTTCTTCAGTGTTTCATGTTTAGTAGCCAATCTTGGCAGCTATTTAATGTTATTCAGGTTAGTCTTGGACCATTCACTAGGAAGCTCTGGGGACTGTGTTCTCTGTGGAGATGTGTAACCATCCTGGGGAGCAGGATCCCAAGTTAGGCTTGGGATCTTCAGGTGCTCAAGGTGGATTGCTAGACACACACAGTGGTCATAAGTTTCCTGATGCTTCAGTGTTGGTTATCTGTAACAGGCGTTTTTCTTATTTGCCCTTTCTAGGAATTTGTTATGATTGTTGTCTTTGGTTTGGAATTTATTATTCGTATCTGGTCTGCTGGATGCTGTTGTCGATACCGAGGATGGCAAGGAAGACTGCGCTTTGCAAGGAAACCATTCTGTGTAATAGGTGAGTGTCCCAGCTCTAGTTTATTTTAAGATAAAAATAAACACCCTTCCTTCTGTTTTGCTTCTGAATGAAAACTGCTGGACTCTGTTTACAGTAACCAGGTGTAAATCCAGAATAGCTGTGTGTCAACTGTCATCTGCCAAAGGCTTCTCTAGATATAAAATCACAAAGTCCCTAAATACCAGTCAGTCCATGGTTCTTGTGTTCTCCAAAAGACATTTTCCTCTGCGTGTCATACAGCTGGCATGTATATTGGAAGAATGAGGGGTTGAGAGCTGATCTCATTGAAAACCATGGGAGCTGTATGCATTTAAGGGACATATTATACATCTTGTGTATACATGCATAGATACTATGCACATATGTGCATACATTGTGTTCTCCTTATTTAACCTCTGTGATCAGACATGCGTAAAACCTACCGAGAAGCATCTTCTGGCAACATTGCTGCTTCCTGCGTTGTTGCTCACTGCATGACAGTCCAGGCATCTGCTCTGCCAGTGACTCTGGCATAGGATATAGCACACTTCTACAACTATTTCAAGAGACTATTCTTCCCCTTCTTTGCTCTAGAAATTGTCTGTGAGAATGGTGAATAGGACCACAACCAGTTAAAACCCTATTTTGAAAAAAACCCTGCAGGAAAACAGTTTCCCAATAAAGGTAGAAGTCAAGGATGGCTAAGCAAATTCATCTGATAATTTCTTATTTTTCTAATGGTTTGGAGCAAATGCTTTTTACAGAACATTTGTGGAACTTCAGGATACCAATGTCCCAACTTCTCTCTCAACTTCCTTCCTCTCTCCAGCCTTTCTAATTTCATCTGCCTGTACCTTAAATTAACTTATAGATCGACTGGGGCAGGAAACACATTCTCCCATGTTTCATTACAGCAGGTAGCACATGGAGTCATGTGCTTATAGCCGTTACACACATGGGTCTCAGTGTAAACAGTGAATAACAAATTGTCACGTAGATGAGTGCCATCCCGGTCTAAAAAAGTGTTATGCAGTGTCCTGTGGCGTAGCAGACCAGTGCACTGGTTAGGGCTAATGTGTAAAGCAAGCTTTTGCCTTCTGCCTCATTCCCTGGTCAATCCACACCTTCTCCCACTGAGGAATTCCCTCAACGGAGAAAGGGTCGTTAGCAAGAGGTGCATGAGTAGGTGGAAAGTGATTGCAGACTGTCTCCCCCTCGGAAAGAATCACCCCATCTATGCTATTTTATGACACTGTGGGAGAGGGACAAGTATTGGGGTTGTCCCTTGTTTTGTCCTGACAGCAGGGGAGGTGGGTAAGTACCTTACCCAACCCCGCCTGGCACCACGTCACACATTTGCCCCGAGGTTCCCATGCCTAGCCGAAAATGGAAAGAAAATTCAAAAATCTTCCCAGCCTTTACCAGCTACCTGTCAAGGGAAAGCTAGAAATTCAGACATTTGCTCTCCCTGGCACCAACAACCATAGGCTACCCTCCTTAACCAGACTTACCATTATTCCAAGATTTTGTGGTGCACCTGAAACCCCACAGTAGTCAGCACACAATCCTAAGAAAGCACCAGACTGTTAATTTAGTAAAATTAGCCTACTTCAGCCATTTAGAACTTACTAGAAACATCTAAATCTTTAAAGAATTTGAACTTACTAGAAGCACTCGACATCTCAGAGTGGTTTGCTGCCCTCCCAAATGCCGTCATGTGGCAACACCAGCAGTTTGTTCTATTCAGTTTTCGTTTCTCCTCCCTTTCCTGTCTCCATTCAATTGGCGAGGTTTCTGCCCGTGACGAACTTCAGTCTGAGCTGTTAATTCCCAGCAAAAGTGAACAGAGGGGTTCTCCCTTGTTCAAAACTCTGCGTGTTATCACAGGGTGACCGATGTGGATTTTCCCCCTTTCCTTTAACCAGCTCATAGCTACCCTCCTCCTGTTCTGAAATAGTTCGGGCAGGTCTCGTGGCACGAGCCTCAGTGAGCGTTGGGGTTTGCTTCACTTAATTGTGGTTTTTCTTCCTTTCTCTGGAGTCCATCTGCTCTTCTTGTTGCACTTATGTTCGTATAGGCAATCTCCAGCCTCAGAAGCATCTTCTCCATCCCCCTTGCAACTTCATCACTTGCTAGCAGAATTAATTAGTAGCCAACAGTCTTTTGCTTGTGGATGTCTTCCTGTGCTGGTTCACTGGATGAAAAGGGAACTTTGTTCTGCAAAACCCGGTACAGCTACTAACACAGCTTCTGGAAACTAAGCCAGTAGCTTGACTTTCTTGCCATTAATTATTCTGTGTGTCTCTTCTTCTGCTGATTGATTTTTGTCCATTTCTGGACTTTAGCATCCCTGAAGGGAGTTTCTGATGCTCAGCATCTCTCCAGATCTGATCTTTTGAGGAGGAACCTTTAGCAAGTCATCTTGCATCTCTTGCTACATAAAGTAACTATTTGCCTGACACTTTGGCTTTGCAGTCACGGCCAAGTGTGCCCCGGCAGCAAAGGCCAAGAGGCTTTATTAGCTAGAGGACCATCAGCAGATGAAAACACATGATTATCTCCCTTTACTCGGCACTCATCAGACCACATCTAAGATACCGCAGCCCATCTGCCCCCTCCAACACCATACATGAAAGACATCGATAAACTGGAGTGAGTTCAGTGAAGGCCACCAAGGTGATCAGTGCTGGAGCGTTTGCCCTGCGAGGAGAGGAGTTTGTTTAATTATTTACCTAGTCATCCTTTATTCTTTCTGCTTATTGTTGCAGTGGAACAATAATATTTTAGAAGACTTAGTCTGTTTACTATTAATTAAATTTGCTCTACATTTCCAGCAGATCTGTTCTCTGATTATTTTTGTGATCAAACAAAAATCACATAGAGGAGTGGGCTAAGAGCTAGAAATAATAAATTTGAGGATTGCCTCAAGGGTCACATTCAGACAGCCTTTATTTTTTTTTCCAGTAATAACCTAATTAGCAGAAAAATTTTATTCAGGGCCAAAGCTCTGTGCTTACATTAGTGTGCCTACACTACCCTGACAAATTAGTTCATCAAGCATCGCTGTGTGCTACCAAGTTAGTAATGATATCTATCAAATTATTTGACAGTTTTGTACACTTGCTTATTTCTGTAAAACTGGGAATAATAGTGTAGTATTAAACCTTGATTTGTATTTTGTTCCATGTCAGGAGTTACCTGCCATCCCTCATTTTCTCTGATTGTATACGAGCTTCTGTACATAATGTAAAGGGCATACCAACCCTCACAGGTACTTAATGCACTTAAAGACGTACTTACCTCTGCAAAGCCTAAATTTGCCAGGCATATCAGTCTGAAGGATGGCTGTTAGCACTGCAGAGCGATGTTGCTGTGCTATACTGTGCAGAAGAGCAGCGATCCAGGCACCGCATCTCCCAACTGCTGACGCCCGGGAAGAATTCTGTGTCTGCCGGTGCCTTAGGAGAAGCCGTGTTCCCTCAAGAGCCCCGAAATAAAAGAGAATGTGTCTGCTAATTGGGAAGAAAGTATGGCATCCCCTCCCTGTCTAGCCATTCAGGGACACTGAAATAAATAAATGAAGAGTCCACTGTTCTCTCTCTGGCAATGGGCCTCCTAGATGGTTGCATGTGACCCCACAAAATTAAACTTCTGGCCACTGTCCTGTGCGTAGGAGAGGTTTTACCAGCACGGTGAAATCTCAGTCTGTGAGGGCGGCTCCCGCGGGGTGGCACATTATAAAAATAATAAGGCATAATAAATAACAAGCTGCGGGTCAGAAGAGTAAGATCCTGCCAGTCTCACCTGCATGTCTGAAGTCTGCTAGGCTTTCGGAGGAACTTCTTTCTCTCCGCTGACTCTGTAGGAGACTTTGGGACTCCGACGTGCAGAAGCCCAGCAAGGGCAAGTGAAGAGAACATGAGCACGCCTCCCTTCCAGTGCTGGAAGCAGTGAATTTTAGAATCGCCTAAACTTTATGTGATTTCTAGATTTAAATTTGGGCATTGAGACTCCTATTTCAGAATTTTTTCACCTTAAATTTGAGCGCACTTCTAGTAATATAGCATTCCTCCAGGGCAACTAGAATTCCTGGTGGTCCAGCCCAGTGAAAGATGTCATGAATTTCAGTTAGTCCATTAGCAGTTTCCTTACAGCTGCTTCTATTTTACCTCTAGTCAAGCTACAGCATGATGGAAAGTCACAAGTTCAAATTCTGTTGAGGCTGCAGAATGAACAAATTCCCAACAGGAAGCTTAAGTCCATTATCTGTAATCAGGCTCTTGGACTTCATGGCTGGCAAACCTCGTTTCAGAGCATTAAGTGATAGCAGCGGCTGTTGCATATTACTGGATCTATTTTTCATTAATTAGAGTGGTAATGAACCATCATATGGCACTTTTATCAAACCTTTGTAAACAAATCCATATCTAGTGTGTTACAAGATCTGCTGAACCTTTAATTTGAATTAATTCAATATTTTATTTAATGATATGTT
Organism: Haliaeetus albicilla; assembly: GCF_947461875.1. Lineage (NCBI taxonomy): Eukaryota > Metazoa > Chordata > Aves > Accipitriformes > Accipitridae > Haliaeetus > Haliaeetus albicilla. Next base: position 5,831,969 of record NC_091499.1, read on the forward strand.
TTGTGTCTGTCACCTCAGTATTTAGACACTTTATATAGTTTAAATACAGACAGATAGTAAATCTGCTGCTCATGATAAACAATATAAACAGCCCCTTTCCAGTATAATTTGAACTCTAAATAACCCAGCGATGGTCTGTAATTAAGTATATCCTTGACCAAGGAGACGCATCTCACATCACATCTCATTACAAATCCCAGCAAAATCAAGTTCTAGCAGAAGCAAATTCCACGTTGCGGGGGGTTCTCCTGCCAGCCTGACTTGAACTCATCTCAGGAACACGCTGCCCACTTCACTCCAGAAAATACTCTGATAGTAGGAGTAGTATTAAGACTGGAAATTGACATTTCCTCGTATAATTTCAGCAGCCATAGTTATGTGCAATGAACAGAAGTGGTGTGTAGGCTAAATCAGTCCCAAATTGTGTAGGTTTTTAAAACTAATATTTAGTTGCATATCTTCATGTTTGACAGTCCTGGCAGAACAGGTTTTAGAAATGCATAGGAAAAATAATATCTTTTTAATATTATCTATGGGCCTTATTCTTTCACATTTACTTTTGCTGACTACTACCCTCGCTGCTGAACCAGGTACGGTTTGTGATGAGTAAAGACATCAGGCTCTGGTCTTCTCTTTCTATAAGTTGTATGTCTGCTATTCAAAAGAAACCTGCTAGTTTGGTACAATGCAATTCTTGTTGAAATTTCTTGCTGGTATGTGCTAAAGAATTCAGCAGTCTGTATTTGGTGATTGACATGGGGTTTTGATCTTCCACTAGTGTCACTACCATGTCTGTTATTTTGAGTAGAGGAGCGTGTGTCTAGTGACTTCTTCTGTCCCACTGGGGACCTGGGGGTAGTGTCACATTTTATCTTCATGAGACTTGGAGATCGAGGCTTTGATCCGAGGGCTGTGCTTTTTTGCATCCATATTCTGTGTATCTGCTGAGATATCTCCTGATGAAGGAAGCGAACAAGGCTAGTGTAAGATTTCTGATGAAATGATTTTTCATTGAAAAATATTGATTAATTGAAATAAAAGTAATTCATGGAAACAAACCAATTCCCTTCTCCCAAGGAAAGGCAATTTTTATTCAGTCTAGATCTTTTTTTTATCATCAAAACACTCTTTCTCCCAGACGTGCAGAATAGCCAATAATAGTTCCTGGTTTCTGGGTAAAGCATGGTTAAATTCTTGCTCTGGAAGATTTGGAGCAGGAAGTGACAATCTCTCAGCCCCACTGAAACTATCCAAACATCAATAAATAATTCTTAACTGGTCCAGAGAGAGATGCTGATTTAGCCCATCACCTGGTGATAATTGTCGTCATCTGTTATGTGAAAAACTTTGATTTTGTTCACCCAAAGAATAATCAGTCATTCGTAAATAGACAATTCCAGCAGTACAAATTAGAAGAGAGCCACACCAGAATGGATGAAATAGGTAAGAGCACTGGGATGTGAAGAATCAGAGAATGAAGACAGGTTTGTGATAGAAAGCCTGTTAAAAGCCAGAGACCTTTTACTAAAAATAATTTATTTGTGATACTTTCTTAGAAGACTCTTAAAGATATTTTCCCAAGCATGAGGTAGTTACGTCCATTCCAAACAAGACTGATATAACTCCATACCTGCACTAAATGTTTAGCAAGCAGTTCCTAATTCAGTTCACTTTTGTTAGGAGTGTGTCCTAAAGTCAAATGTCACAAATGATTTAGAAATAATGAGGTTCTCTGTCCATACTCACCCAGATTCTGTAAATGATTTATGGAGTCTTTCAAATGATTGATGATCTCTCATATTTGAATCTCAGAAATTATATTGTAGAATAATAATAATAACAATCACAACAGCAATAACTTAATATTATTAAATACTATAATATATATAATATTATATATTGTATATGTATATTATAGAACAATGCTTCTGATGAGCCACAAGGTTTCAGTGGCTTGGAAATGTACAGTAAGAAGGAGGTAAGCAATGGACAGACCAAGAAGCAGTCAACATTTTCTGATTTTAGACTTGGTAGGTTCAATTTTGCTCACGTTTTTTAGGGACTGGCTTTAAACTTGTTGCTACTAGAGATGCCCAGTATATGAAGATGCTTACAGAAATACTTTTCTTTTCACTGGCTGTCTTTATTCAGTTTGAGATGTTCAGCCTTACTACACTGCATTCCCATCATATCCATAGACAAGACAGTTGCTCAAATTTCCATACATATGTGTAAATTTTCTAATCCAAAATTAAGTAGTTGTTAATGTAAGCACTGGTGCGGAAGTTAGAGGTAGATGGGATCGTGCCAAATTCACTTATCTGCCTAACTCAGCGTATGGAATCTCAAAAGCAGTAAAATAGTTGGTTTATTTTTCAAATTTTATCATTCCTAGCATCTAAAAAATAAGATATTTTTAATGAAATAAGTGAATAACCTGTCAGAGCCTATCTGATATAGAAGGAAATACTCGGCTTTCTCGCCTTCTTTCCAGATGTTGTGCTGCAGATCAGCTGCTTCGGTGTGTGACGTTCCTTTTAACTCCCAGCTCAGATCATCGTCAGCTCTTTCCCGTAGTTCCTCTGTGAGAGGAATTGCTGCTTCAGTGGCTGTACAAGTTTTGCTTTTGCAGCAGCAAATTATGCTCTCCAGGCAGAAATCTGAATCGTTTAGGAACATTTCCATATTGGTCCAAAATAGCATCCTATTAAATGAGGTGTTTGCTATTTTGGACTTTTGCAACTGCCCATTACTCTGTCCTTGGCATATGTGCAGCCTCTCACGGGACTGTGATATCCCTAGCTTGTAGTACTGCTTTATTTCAAAAGCCGCTTTCAGCGTGTCTTCTATTTTACTAACATGCCTGTACTTACTTAGGGGTGCTTTGGCAGCATGTTAACATAAATTTCAATGTTAATGCCTTGGTGTGGTACATTAGGCAACTGTCAACCTGACTGCTTGAGCCATGATTAACTACTTTTGCAGGTGTTAGTCAATCAAATTGTGCTTTCTCTCATGGTGTCCCAGCCTCACCGCTGTCAGCCCAAATGAAGAAATTTGAAGAGGTCTAAGTGGAGTTATTCACTTGGCATGTACTGCAGGAATCTTTCTAGAATGGTTTGAAAGTGCTATGCAACTAGGGGAAATGTAGCGAGAAATGATAGAATAGAATAGAATAGAATAGAATAGAATATTTCAGTTGGAAGGGACCTACAACGATCATCTGGTCCATTTGCCTGATAACTTCAGGGCTGACCAACAGTTAAAGCATGTTATTAAGGGCATTGTCCAAATGCCTTTTAAACACTGACGGGCTTGGGGCATTGACCACCTCGCCAGGAAGCCTGTTCCATGGTTTGACCACCCCCTCGGTAAAGAAATGCTTCCTAATGTCCAGTCTCTAGGGTGATCTACACTTTTACTAATCCTTGTGCACAGATCACTTTGTTCCTTTTACATTCACCCTGCAGCATACAACAGCAGGGAACGTGCTGCCGTCTTATATTTGCAGTATGTCTTTCCATCTCTTTGGTGCTTTTAGTGTATATTATTACTCTTATGCCTGTTGAATGCTATGACTTTATTGCTGTCTCTGCTGAAGACTAGTTTATTTCTGTTCAGGTCATCTGTGTGTGAGCGAGGTCTCCGGGAAAAGGGCCGTAGGTGCAGGCAGTTAAAATCAGTGCTTTCGTTTTGCTTGGCTTTATTGTGATTTAGAACCATAGGCACTTTGCTTGCTTTAGACATAGTGTTTGTTTCTTCAAATGCAGTTCTCTGGTATCTGCTCAGCTTTAATTTGTTAACTGGCAATGCCAACAGTTTAAAACACAAGCTTTGCCCACTCTTACGTTCAGTATAGTCAAATTGATTGCCAGGTGTCTTCCTCCAGCCTTGCAACTAGCCTATTAGTGATCACAAAGCTTGAAGAACTTCAGTTTCCACAGATGTTTCCATTCTTTTACATCCCTTCAGAGAACTGCACGTTGCCACCAGCACTGCTAAAGTGACTGATGGGCAGAGTAGTCCGGGGGGAATTGCAGGAAATCTCTTATTTTTACGATCATGCCTCAAACGGTTACACTCCAACTGCTACATTAGAAAAAGACTTGTGTACAAGAGAGAAAGTACAGTTTTTAATTCCTCCTTTTTACAGCCGCTGCATTAAATGCAGTGATTAGGAAGGATTTGACAATGTAACAACATTGTTACATTGTGTAACGGGGCTACAGTATTTATATCTCAATTTTAGTACAGCTAAGTAGATATTTCTAAATGGCAAATGGGGCATGTTCTGCACATTTTAATTTCCTCCCTTCCCTTCCCACCCCTAGCACTTAAGCCCTGGGCTCCCACAACCTTAGAGAAAAATTACTTTTTTTTACCTTTAAGCTTGTGCTGATAACTCTCAAAAGTGAGGATTTGACCCTTCCGCTGATAGATGATATCGCTGTCAACAACAGCTCCGAGGAAGGTATCCACCAGATCTATTTTACGTCAACCTACGCAAGCTCCGAAATGGTGTCAGTGCTTATCTGAGCCTGCCCTAAGCCATCCCTCCCGCAGAAAGAGGCAGCTCCAGCCGTTCGCTTCCACCCTCGTGCCGCCCGCTCCCGGTGCCCCAATGCAGGTGTGCGACCACCTTGGGGGCAGCCAAGGCGAAGGCAGGGTCCCTCCAGCCCCAGAGCAAACCTTTACCAACCCAGCCTGCTCCCGAGACCCCCACGCTGGGGAAACGCTGCTTCGTTTCAGATGAGGATGTCACGAGGCAGAGCGGAGAGGGTGTCACGCAGAACGGCATCATCTACTGCGTTTCAGATCTCGTTTTGGGATTGCCTCCTGCTGGGTTTGCGAGAGTGCTACCAGACCATGGGTTTTTTCCCCTCTCGGACAAGCGCTTCTATTTCTTTTTTCACATCTCCCACACCAGAAAGTCTCAAGGTGTGGGTCCAAGGTGCCCCACACTAGTGTTCTCCAAAACATATAAAGCTCCTTGCTGGCACAGAAGTCCTTCTTTGGCTACCCACCCACAAATTGCAGGTGGGACAGCAGCTGAGGGTAGAGAGTGACTAGAAATCTCTGGATCTGTATCACCTGGGTAAACTCTGTATTTACAGAAACAGAGGAGTCCCAGAGGAACTCACACTGACCGTGCAGGCATCCAAAACAGTTGTGTAGGTCAGGAATGCAAGTTCTGGTTTTAGGCAGCGGGGAGAGGTATATGCCTCCGGAGGATGGCTCAGAAAACTTAAGGTAGGAAGGAATTCATCTCTTGCAGCCAACACTGAGGGACCCATGTTCCTGCCTTCAACACCTGCATTAGATAACTCAGCTAGATACTGGATACCTCCTGTGAATTTGAGAGCAGGTTATTAACACTGTCTCTTCCCTCTCCACCTACAAACAGGCTTTTCCTCTCCCTCAGAGACGTGCTCTTCTCTCCCCTGCTCTTTTCAGCATCTTTATTTCTCAGTTTTTGCCTGTCCGCTCTCACCCTCACACCCAGGATTTTTCTGTTCCCACGGTTTTTTGGCCTTTCCACCCCCATACCCCTGCATCGCCTTGACTTTATGCACAACCTGGGAAGGCGCTAGATGGATGCTTCCAGACACCCTGGCCCTCCCTGAGATTTTAGAGTATGATTGAAAAGGCTGTGAAAGTGCGGGCTCCTGCCTATAGCTTCCTACCTGTGAGGTTACAAGGACCCAGCTGGGCTGGATCACGTAGGAGCCCCATTTGATATCCCTTCCACACGCTGACTGGTGCCAGATATCTCTATAAAAGGTGTTAATACCTGTAGCCCAAATAGCCAATCACACAATATTTTTCTTCGGAGATTGGGTAATCAGTGACTGACTCACACAGGAATTTGGATCCCCTGAAAAACCTAACTCCAATAATTCAGGGAGCAACATCCAATCTTGTCTTTAATTTTCCCTGGTTATTCCTTTATGACCCATGGCAATGAGTTTTACAAGTTAATTGCATGTTGTATTTCTTTTTATCAGATTGAAATTGTCTTTTGATCCCACTTTTATAAGGAAGGGTAAATAGGAGGCATCCAACAGACCTTCTTATCTTCCGCTAGTTTGCATACCTCTATCTGCCATCTCATATTTGTCTTCTGACTAACCACTCCTAAATTATTCAGCCCTTTCTCCATACCCAAGTCTTGCCATGCCTGTAGTTATTTTGGGTTTTTCTTGCCGATAACTTTGTGGTTTTCTTACAGTCCAATCTAATGAGCCTCTTTATTCATTGGGGGGGGGGGGGTCTGGCTATCCATCCTGCTGCCTTTCCCTTCAGAAATCTTCAGGTTTTTTTCTCTCCAGAACAACAGCCTTTTTCACTAAGGTCTACTGTCATCCAGGAAAAAAACCTCAGACATAGTAAAGCGACTAGCGAACCTTGTTTTCCCAGGGCTTGTAAGGCACAAAACAGTTACTGGGCAGAATAAACGAAGATTTATGGGAAGGAGCTGCACGTGTTATTCGTGGTTTGTTTCTCTGGTTGGACACCAATTGGGTTTGTGAACACTGCGTCAAAGATACAGTTTTAAATGTGTTTCTGTCAGCCTGTCTTAAAGCCAAATAAAACTCCTACTGAATAAATAGTGCTTTATTCCTTCTGGCAGGTACATATTAATAATGTTAAAGATCAATTATTGGAAAAGGCTAATAAAGTATAAATCCATGAAAGGCTTGCAATTGAACTTAATCTTAGCTTGCAGGAGGCCCTTAGATTTTTAAGATTTATTGAGCCAGCTGTTAATAATATAAAGATGTTTGCTGAGGTCTTATTCAGTCCATAGAAAGAGTATGTACTCAACAGGGCCATGAACTTTAATTGCTAACAGTACAAAGACAGGTGAAATGTTCCCATTAACATTGTTATTCTTATCCGGACTGAATAAAAAATGGTAACCATAACTACAATTTAAAATTTAGTATTTGTTGAGCTATTGTGATTCTCAGCCCACAGAGAAATATTTTGGCTATCTACAAGAAAAGGTTAAATGACATTCTTTTGATATAGTTGTCATAATGGCCTGAAACTGTGCTACTTTTACACAGGAAGAGTGTACATATACTTTCAGTACATTGGCATAGTAATGAGTAACGTCAGTTGATCCATTCTTGGGGATGGAATTAGGATCTCATTATAAACCTCGATTAAAAATAACAAAACAAAAATCTGACCCATCTTCCTCATTCTGGAATTCCATATGGGAATATTTAGTTTTCACATTTAAAAAATGTCCAGTATTGACTTTCTCAAAATATTCCTTGTTTCTCTGTTTCAAAAATGATGTGACCTACTGAGTCCAAATTTGTTGTATTCAACTGGCTTTGCTGACAAGTGCCTTTGACGTGTTTCCAGTTTCGTTTCGTTCTGTTGGGGGGCAACATACGATTGCATTGTATGGTAAAGAGCTTTACTCAAGGTGTAGCGAAGGCACACTAAGGTGCCTGTGAATAAAGGGATTTACTGCTGCTGCTTGGAGTAGCCACAGATAGAGGAAACACGGGATAGTTCTCCTCCTTGACGTAGAAAGACCGCACAGCTCCTTTCTGTGGCTGAGAAAAGAAATCTTAAGCTAATTGTTTTTCATTAGGATAGGCTGAAGAAATATGCTAAGCGTGGGACCAGCTCAAAAAGCAAATGTTTAGCGGAAGGGTGCGTGGATTCGGCGTAGGTGACAGGCTGGGCTGCGTTCCCCTGGACTGCTGCCCTTTGCGGCGTCCCCGTGTGCGTGCCGGGGGTCGGCAGCAGGGATTTACCCCCTCCTTCGCCCCGTTCCGTGGGCCTGAGCTGGGGCTCCACGTCGCGTGGGCAGGCTCGCCGGGGACGTGCCGTGGGGTACGGCCCCGTTCGCAGGCAGCTGCTTTGCAGAACTCGCCTCAGCCCCAGCACCGGGCTCTGGGGGGGGGTCTCATCAAATCTGGGGTTTCAGCATCAGGACGCGGTGCTGTGGCTAATCCTCACAGTGTCTGCAGTTATAAAACCTTTGAATTGATCTCCTAAAGCAGTTTAATGCAGAGTTTATTTTCCACGCCACTGAAAATACATGAAACGTAGCCTATTTTATGTTATATTGCGTCATGGTTTAATGCCAGCTGGCGACTAAGCACCACACAGTAGTGCTTTTATAACATAAATGCATGCGTATTTGATATAATATATTATTTCATTATTACATTTTATGTAGGGTTTATATATCATGTAAATAATACTACATATTATTTTATATGCATGTTTAAAATTTTAATTTAGCTTCTCTTAAATAATTTTAATTCCTACCATTTTCTCTTTGCCAGAAAAGATAGCTTTACATGTTGGTGAGCTGCTTTTCTAAATAGAGCCACTTTGGCTATATAAAATTAACATGTATCCTAGAAAGAAGACATCTGTATTTTCAGGAGGTCACTTTCATTTTGCATTAAAATATTTTGCTTACTCAGATGTTTCCAATACATTGCAAATGCAAACTATAGATGGAGAGAAGGGTTCAAGATGGTTCATCTCTTTTGATCTCTTCACTGGAGTATTGCTCAGCTGATGAGTAAGGAAAATCCAAATTTCTATGCACAGATCACTTTTAGTGGACTCCTTAGAATTTATGTCAGTGACTAATGTAGCCATTTGCCATTGTTAGAAGAAAAAAAAATCAATAGAGTAGAAGTAGTAATGTCTGGATTTTTTAATTCCACTTCAGTGCCTGGACAGTATAACACATTTTTGTATAACGTCTTTCTCTTTTATGTGCCACTGCCATACATCCCTATTTTCCTGTTTTTCAACAGCAATAAAAGTCAATTTTCACACTCATCTGTGTTTATCTCTGCAAATTATCTTGATACGCAAAACTGTTTTACTTTCCTACTTCTAAAAATACCAAGTTGTTTTGCATCTTGAAAAAAGATTACAAAAGGAAGTGAAATCACTAACTTGTTTTGCCTGTAATGACAATTAAGATGGTTTCCATCCAGAGAGTGTTATGTATTTGAAAACACAAAGACCTTCTGGCTGGAGTGACAACAACATCTGCAAAAATCAAACAGCGTCATCCATCCCAAGAATTTCCTGAAGATATCCTGCCAATTACTTTTACTAGTAGGTGACGATTAATCATAACCTGTCTGGCATCTGAGCAGAGAGATCCGATCCCTGACCAGAAAGAAAAGCTATATTCAGACATAGCTGAAAGCAAATTTTGCCAGGACTCAAGATCCTGACCACCATTATTTTTGGTTTATGCAAAACTCACATTATCTCATATTGCTTGGGGGGGTTTGTTGTTGATGGTCATGGTTAGGCTTTTTTTCTCTGTAAAATTGAGGCCTTATTGCTGTAACTTTGCTCAGCTTTTTGTGGGAGGTGCAGAACTCGGCTTCCTGCCTCTCCCAAATTACACTAGAGATGTTCAGGTGATATAATTCAATGGATGACATTAAACTGGGGTTTTTTAATAGGCAGAGAATAATGCTTGAGCATATCGTATTCCAGAGGGTGAATTCAGGTGACCTCAAAAGACCTTATGTCTCCAGAGTAGTCTCTAAAAATCCACTTTGCTGATTTTGACAATCTTGCACGTACTGAGTTGTACTTTATCAATAAATAGTTCTGCTTCTTCCAATGAGATAATTTACAAAATACAATAACATCCAGCATCTTTCTAAATATGGTAATATTGATCATCTCTCTGTTCAGAGATGTAATTACAGGTTTAATCCTTTAAAAAAATTAAGTTAAGGTTCTGGACATTCCATAGATAAAAATATTGAAAATTCTTGGTTTCTGGGGTAAATACTTATGCAAGGTCACCGAAAGTTCAGCCCATATTAGACCAAATTTTTTCTGCCATAACTATGTCAAATATCCCACTGATTTCATAGCAAGGGGACTGTTCACAGAGCAAAGGAACTGCCACCTGGTAAAAACATTACAATTTGCCTCTTTTCAAATTAACTGTTGCAGCATACGCTAATCATGATTTTTATTCTTTGCCCTCTTGAACCAGCAGAGGGAAGTGGTTAATCCCTTGTTTGAAGCTAAAAGCATTTCTGCAGCCAGTTATGATGAAATGGTCTTTTCTGTTCTATGACCTTTCTCAACAAGTGCTCGAGGAATAATGATACAATTATTTCCCTCTCTGAATACCCCTCTATTAGGGTATTCAGAAGCCTTAAACTGTATGAATGTCTTTTTCTTTTCTTTTTTTTTTTTTTTTTTTTAGCTAGCCCACAGGAGCATAAAATACACCAATGCCAAATATGTTACTAGGCTGTGCAAAAAGGCTGCTGTTCCTATAGACAAGTTTGTATAAACAGACCTTTTCTTTTAGGAATCTGAAAAAGAGCAACCTTATTTTCACGTACTGCTGTATGGCCTAAGTCATGTGTCGGACATCAGGCTATACCTTAAAGTGCTTTAAATTGCCAATTTATATCAGTTTAGGATAGAGCCCATGGAATATATTTTTGTTATCATCTTTCTGTAGTGTGACATGCTCAAATACAGTGCTCCGGAATGTGCGTTGTGTTAACTTTGTGCTGTAGTGTCTGATTAAAATTCAAAGTACATTTCTACGTTGATTAGATGATACCCTCTGGTCCCAGCCAGCTAGCTGTGGAGATTATTGTAGACAAATTGAAGGGAGTTCTGAGAATAGCAATAAACACAATGAAGCTACTGGAAGGACTGATATACAAAGAGGTACTAGAAGAACTAAAATCCTGGTCTTTCCCTCCCTTCCACCACTCACGCCTCCCAGCAACTCAGAACAGAAAGTTGTTGACTATTTCGATGCAGTTGTTGTTGTAAATCTGGATTAAAACTTATTTAAATTCCCCAGCGAGTGAGAATAATTGCTCGCTGTGCTGCAAAACACGGGCATAACCTGTAAGCAGACGGAGCCGATGTCAAAGCACCCGCGGTGCTCGTGGTCGGCGATGGAGCCGCGCGGCTCTGAAGCAGCACCGAATCACTGTGCTGGTTTCTTCAGGGGTAACTTTCATATTTAGGATAATTAACTGTCCTGAGAACTATTCATAAGAAATGACCACTACAAGCCGTGTCTTTTCTCTGGGTCATAGATAATAACTCTAGCCTAAAATTAGACCTTAGAAGGACAGCCTCAGGGTAGCCTAAATTCGGTCATACGGTTGCCAGTTAATTTCCTTTGTGAGTCAATACAGCTGCAGGCTAGATAAACCACGCTCTTGAGATTTTCTGCTTATTCCTGCAGTTTTGGGGGCAGATGTGTCCTACTCTTGTCCTAGCTCGTTGCCTCTCTGTGCTGTTCTGCAGCCAGAGCAGACACAGTAATTGACAGCCGTTGTGGTTTCCTGCGTATTCTTAACAAGGATGTGTAAACTCGGAGCATTTTCTGTGAATTGATAGCAAACACTATTTTGATGGTATAGTGATGATCCTAAAATGATTAAATATTGTTCATTTTCTATTCAGATAAAATCAAAGAAAAAAAATATCACGAGTTTCATTTAACCTGTATGGGCTCAAAGTGTCATTTTTTTTAGAAGGAAAGGACGTTCCAACACATCAGCATTAAATGCAGGCAATAGGAAAAGCTCTCGGTAACATCTTCTTATACACTAAGTCTTTGAAGAATATGAAAGAGAGAAAGAGAATGTCTATTAGTCTGAGCATGTACGTGAGCTTTGAGCAGATGAGAGATTGTCATTAATTACATTTCCTAATATCATCTTGACATTCTTTCTGTAATTTTAGAGATTGTCCTGATGGCACATCAAGGCTTTGGGATGTTTTGCAATATCCAAGTAAAGCTGCTGTGTTCGCCCTTTCCCCTATGTAACTGGGTCCATTAGCATGATACCTTTGAATACTGTAAAATCCCACGACATCCAAGAAGTTCATAGTAGGAAAGTTACATTGAAAAAGTCATTAGCAGTAAAACAATCCGTTACGATGATTTGTGATACCTCCTTTTTTATCATTATCAATCTCAGTCACAGAGTTGCCATCAGAAGTGCTTACAGCTTAGAAATGCTAACCACACCTCCACCAGTAATCCAAGCGATCCAGAGTTTCTAACTGGGCTTGAGCAGGGTAAGGCCACCCAACATTGTCTTTCCTCTGGGAGGTGGGGAGCTCAGGCTGGCCCACCTCTCAGGAGCTACTCAGGTTGTTGCATTACTGGGCTTCAGTTACTCGTCTTGACTTATAAGTCACTATTTTAGTGAGATTGGACAATATACAAGTGTAATCTATTACACACGTGAGTTCTGGGTTCCTCCTTTTTTTATTTTTCAGGGGGCCCCCCGGTTATTAACATGGTGGCCGTCAACTAAAAAAGCCTTTGTTAAGTTACTATTAACAAACTTTCACGTGATCTCAGCGGTTTCTTGAGAGATACTAGGTGAAATGTCTGAAATGGAACAATCCATTGTTTGAAATTTAATTTGAAATGAAGTGTTCAAAAGTGAACATTGCAAAAGCTGCTGAGAAGATCTGAAATCTCAGACTGGAGTTAACGACAGAGGGTGCTATCTGCAGGATAAAAATATGAGAGAGACTTCTAAAGAGTGAATAAAATCAGCATCATAGCTGAAGAGACGCTTAACATTTTGGAAGATCAGGCACAAGGTATTAGCTTGGAAAAACTCAAAGAAGTAAATGTACATCAGAAACTTCTGTCTTCTAATAAGTCATTACCGAGAAGTTTGGAATTATACTGCCCATTACTCACTCTCATATCCCAAACTTTCCTGTGCTTTACAGCAAGATACAGAGTGAAACTTGAGTCCCCATTAAATTAACTGAAATGTTGCTGTTTACTTCTTCTTGATTTCCCAGTTTTGCCACTAAAAGTTAAAGAGGAAAATATTGATAGAAGTTTGCTAAAGCCTCCTTAAAATACAGAAATACCATGGAGATTTTAGCTAAATTCAAGCGGAGTATGAAGGAAAGTTCAGAAGAATATTTGCTCTCTTGCTTAAAAGAGGGCAAATGGCACCTGAGGTTTGCTGGAAAAAAATGTGGCAGGGAGAAAATCATAAAGTACTTAACTTTTCATTTTTCCAGGGTGTGCTTAGATAAGAAAACCAAGCAAGTTTAACATATTCAGAAGTGACTTTCAACTGTTGCAAACTTGCCTTTGGACTCTGATTTCATTCCAAGAAGGGTTTATTTTGATTTATCTTACACCTGTTCCTGGCAAGTTAAACTATGCTGAAATAATGTGCCTGCCTGCCTTCCCTGCTTCCGAGGGAAACGCAGCCAGGGAGCGCTGCCTCAGGCAATGGACACGCTCTTTCCTTCCCTATTCCCAGCCTGAGGAGCTGGGGAGGGGGGTGGTTTGGGAGGGGTGGGTGTATTGTGAAGAGGTGAAGAAGATGAGAAAGCAAGGTGTGAAAAAACCACCAGCCTAGCCTGGGAAGGCTCTCTTCCCTCCAACTGTTTTTTAAACATGTGCCAGTGTGTTTTCTGCTCCCCCGTTTCCCCAGGCTCTCCTCCTTTTGCCTCTCCCTATCCCTACTCTCCATCTAGAAGGTTATACACAAGTAGATAACTCCCTTGAACCAACACTTTAAAAAAGGGAAAAGACAGCTATGGTGCTGTTGGTTTCTTTGTCTCTCGTGGTCAGAGGGGACCAGAGACCCTCAGTGGGGCAGAGGGTTCCCAGCAGCACAGGGCAGATGCTGTGCAGTGCTGGCAAAACTGAATTAATTTGAATTTTTTGCAGTGGGGGGACCTCCAGGAAACTCCATGTTATAAGGAAAGCTGTCAGAGCTCCTGGAATGGGCAGGGATAAGACCAGGGGCAAATCGTTGGCTTTTGCAACAAACTGTCCTATTGATAGTGGTTGAGGGTAACAAAAACCCCCAGTAAACACTTTAATAATTTTGAGACCAAATGCATAATTCATAATATTCGGGTGACCTTACTCTCTTCTAAGGTCTAAGAATGATTTGCAGAAGTGCACGCTGCTTTTCTAACGATATCTGATTTGCTGCTAGCCAGTCACCACTAATTAAAAATGGCTCTTACATTGCTGCTCTGCTCGGAGCAGCGTGGGACAAGCCAAGCTAACCTTGCCATCGTGTTAGTCACCAGGGATGGTCTTTCTTCAACACAGTCCGTGTTGCTCAAGGATTTCCAGCATGCTCTATGTGAGCCTCAGATCCAGATAAACACACCTAAATATAGAAGTTTGCTTGTAGGTGGGTACATGTGTGCTACGTGTCTATACTTCCAGCATAGTCGGTCAAGATCTAGGGCTTAGTTCGGCGGCGTACATAGAAGTGTCCCCTGTTACGTGATATTCCCCGCTCTCCAGCGACTTCTCCTGAAGGGCACAGCCTTCCCAGGTCCGAGAGCATAGCTGCCAGACCTAGGGGATGTCTCAGATACCTTAAGGCATCTCAAATGGCACTGGACCAATACATTCGGGCAGCTGAACCGAGCCTTTTTTGTACCGAGCCCAGAGCACGGGTCAGCTGGGCAGCCTTCCTGAGGATTAGCTGCACCTCTCTCAGCTGACGTGATTTCCTTGGGCTGCACGGGGAGTTTAGGCACCTGCTTCACATGCGGACACCTAAATTTAAATGTCTTCACGTGGAGCTGAATCCCACCCCATCTATTTTTCTGATCTCCGTTAGAATTTGTGATGTCTAACTTTTCCTGGTCAGTTGTCCTACTTCTGAATTCTCACCCAGACCTCCTGCATCTGGTTGTCGTGCTCTTGAGACTCGTTCTTGGCGGAGACACCCCAGGATACTTTATCTATTTCTGGCTCTTCTTCATCTCTGAACATGTTGGATTTACATCTAGAGGCAAATCCAGCTTTTTTGGAAGCCAATTATATAGTAGCCACCTATGATCCACCTATGTAGTAGCCAAAGGCATTTGAAAATGTCAGAGCATAAGACAGGCATAAGGTCAGCCTAGCCTAACACACTGTGTCCAACAGCGACACACTAGCCAACAGTGAACGGTCAGAGAAGATTACATGAGCGGGGCAAACATGCAATGATATTTCTCCATAAGAGTCTCTCAGCCTCCAACAGCCTGCTAATTGGAGAAGTCCTGAGCCAGAAGTGGGCTCTTGGTATTAATTAGCCCATGATTAAATCTTCTCCCATGAGATCATCCTGCTGGCTTTGAACTTAAGTAAACTTATAGCATCTTGTGACAAGGATTTCCACAATTTAATTTAGTGTCCTGCTCCTTAAACCACAGATTGTCTGTACCTTTAGTATTGTAATAAGAGGACAAAGCCATCCATAGGTGAGTTCAAAGAAACCCAGGATGTTTGCAGACAAGGGTATTTGGACCTCAGCTTTCTTTGGTGGCTGAGCAGCATGAACCAAGGCTATTTTCTACTGTACTGGATGGAACTGACCTTTTCACTTGCTGGGTCATTCTTGACTTGTAGGAGCTGTGCTTGGGACAAGATGAGCGTTCATACCCAACACAAAAGAAGCAAAACTCGTGTCAACAAGAACTTCCTTTCAGTTCTTCACTGGCAAACATGGGTTTAGGTTATCCTTGCATAGAAACACACAAACACCACAAAATCCTAAGGTTTAAAGCAGGTATTTTTTTACAGAGGCTCTTTAAGCTTTTGAAGAAGGTTAGGAAATTAATTATGAGGTGATGAAGTAACACAGAGCGTGTTCTATGCTGTTCCCCTCTGTGCACACCGGTGTGTCTGCCCCAATCATCGTAAAAGAACATTATGCCTTCACGCAGCATCCGTGTGCCATCACTGTCCTGCTTTTCCTCATCTCCCTTTAAATGCTGTTCTGGCATTAAGGGCGGTTGGCTGATTAGTTCATGCGGAACGAACTCACTCTCACAGTTTGAATCTGTGACCTGAAGAAATAAATCCTAACACTTGCTGGGTTTCAACAAACTTTCCAGGCTGCCAGCTGAAAGAATGCTTCTGAGTACTCAGCACTGTATTTCTTCCTTTCCAGGAAACGGTACATCAGGGGAGTTGTGTCCAGAAACTACATGCCTCAACCACACAGTGTTTGTACTCATAGGAAATTAATACCTGTGCTTCTAAGTCCGGTTCCACTGGACTCTCGCCACTTGGGCTGCTCTATTTTTTTCTTATCTTTGTTTTCTTTTTTGCCGTTTCATAAGAAAGTTGCTATGGGAAAAGATACAAAAGGGAAAAGTTCAAATCCATCTACTGATTTATACAGTTTGCTACATCAGGCTTCAAAGCTGATGAGGTTCCTTCAACACTGCTCCATTTATCCACGTTTTCAAAATTACTACCCTCAGTTTTCACCCTGGAGGCTCCCAGGGTAGTTTTTGACACCAGCCCTGACCTCACATCCCTACCTCAAAGAGGAATCTCAGTCCTTCGGTTTCCCACCCACCACAGGAGTCTCTCTTTTGTCCTCTCATTCAGCTCATGTACGTGTATGTGTTATTTATTGGTGCTCGGTCATTAATGTTTTCTGTAATGTATTTCTTTCAGACATCATTGTTCTCATCGCTTCAATAGCAGTTGTTTCTGCAAAAACTCAGGGTAACATTTTTGCAACATCAGCACTGAGAAGTCTTCGTTTCCTACAGATCCTTCGTATGGTGCGCATGGACCGAAGAGGAGGCACTTGGAAATTATTAGGTTCAGTAGTTTATGCACATAGCAAGGTACGTAATGCTAGATGCTGATTTTGTCTGGTTGATAGTTTCACTCGATGTGATTCAACAAGAAGCCAAGGAAACAAACATTTAACAGTTTTGAGCAGAATACCTAAAATTTTCTGAAGTAACATCAAGTTGTAATAGGCATTAGCACAGATACATCAGGCCATGTTAAATGCTAACAGTTTTTGCAATATGTTGAAAATGTTGTCCTTGATACGCTGTTGTAATTTGACATATACTGGTGAAGTTGCTGAAGCATCACAGGACTGGATTTGGTCCACTTTCAGAGAAAATTTGCATCCGTAGGGAAGCATTTGACTTTTAACTGCTCAAATGCCAAAAAAAATATATAGATCTTTTCAGTATGTCTTCCTTGAAATGCCATTCTGTTCAGTCTTTCAAATGGATATTGATCTCTGGTTTCTTTTATCTAGGAATTAATCACAGCCTGGTACATAGGATTTTTAGTACTCATCTTTTCATCTTTCCTGGTTTATCTGGTGGAAAAAGATGCAAATAACCAATTCTCCACATATGCAGATGCTCTCTGGTGGGGCACAGTAAGTACAGAAAAATAATACACACTCTTTAACCGGTATGCTAGAATTTCACCTACTGTGGATTTTAACTTAGCGTGCTGTTCAGTGAATTGTTTCCACTGGCAGAAAACTGGTCTGAGAAGCTTCTTCCTCCAGCTGTTCTCTTGCACATCCATAGTTCATTTCACCCCATCTTGCAGAACAGCTGTTTTTGTGTTCCTGCTGCAAACCAGACCACTAAACCTTCAAGAGAAGAAAGCATTTTATTTTTTAACCCAGATCCTTTCAGTAATACAGTTTGTAATATGGTCCCACAAAGAGCTGCTTTGATCCGAATCAGAGGGCTGTAAGCTGCAGTGCAGGAAGAGGAACAAGTGTCAGGAAAGAAAGAGGGAAAAAATTCTCACATCAGCTTTGCGGTGAAGGGAAGAGTATCATCAGCACCCTTAGAATGATGTTGTTTCTCCCTCCTCTGTACCTAGAGCAGAAAAAGCAAGAATAAATATTCCTATTCTGGTTCAGCAGTGTTATTTTTACAGGTATAAAAGCCCTGATTTAGTTGAGCTCATGCTTAACTATCAAATCAATTGGTTTTCCTTTGTTGAAAACTGTGGGATCTAAGTACATGCCTGACTGCTTTTCTGAAAGAAGGAGGATTATAGGAATGCTTACATGTTTAAATAGACCAGGCTTTAAATGAACAATGATAAACTAGGTCTGAAATTTTGAAATTTTTTTTTAATGGCATAGTGTGTAGGGTTTTTTGCTTAAAAATGCCCTGTAGTGAGCTAGACGCCTGCACTGTGTGGGAGTTACTTAGGCAGCTTAAGAAACCTGCCCCAACAAAGCCTACGGCAGAGCCATTGCCAGGCAGTATAAACTGCTTTTCTTTTCCTTCTGATGCAGTAGAACAAACACCATGAGCTCCGACAGTGTCTGAGTAGTGACGTGATGCCCGTGAGATCATTAATACTGACATAACCTAGAGCACTCATTAGTTTTCCTGGAATAAGTGCAAGATCTGAACCAGCCTCTGCCACCTCTCCTCACCAGAGGGATGCAGAAATGAAGCTTTCGCACCTCAGACCTTCTGCTGACAAGACTTCATCTGCACTCAGTGGTATCCGCAGGCTCAGAGCACACGTAGACGGACCGTGCAAAAGCCCTTTCCAAAATGCTTGAAATCCTTGAGAAATATTTTTAATAAGTTTTGGTTACATTTTGAGCAAAGGTCAAGGTCATTGCCTATTAGTAGGATTAGTTTGGTTTTGTATTAGTATTTGTATTAGTTTGTATTTGAAGTTTGTTCATCGAAGGGTTAATCATTTGTTACACGTCTCCCCTAGAGACTAGATTTCTGTGTTACCAGTGCACAGAATTGGGAGCTTGGAAAAGCCAGACCTAGTAGGTCTTACTTGTGCATCTACAAATATACAAAAATATTTTTCCCGAAACTTGTTGCTTTAGGGCATCAAGACAGATCTCTGATAAAATACACATTTTTATCCTGTAATCCAAACACATGTAAAATTCATATCGGCTAAAGTCATGAGAGAAGGTTTTACCCTCGGTCCCCTCACTGCAGTTTATTTTGTTTCACTTTTCTTCAAAAGCTGAGGTCTAGGTTTGGCTTAAAGCTTTCTAACCTGCCTGGATTGATGCGGTTGGGAAGCATCTGGCTTGGGACGCTGGGGTCCTCGCTGATGGGTACCCTGGCTCCGGCGGTCTGCAAACACCGTTGCCCCTTCGGGGGTGGCAGTGGGGACGCGGTCCTGCGAGAGACCCTCCGGTGGCAGGGGATGGGTCTGGCAAGGCGGGTTTTCAGCCGCTCGATTCCTCTCCGCAAAGCCGTGGGTGACTTAGGGAGTTTGGACTAAGCAGAGGATTTTACCCCCCCGCCTGCTGGGGAAACCTATGGGTGAGGAACGGGATGGTCCCAGCAACCTCAGACCTCAACTCTGACATCTGGCTGAGGCTCAGGTTAGATCCAGGTCCTTCTCCCTCAACAGCTCCGGCAGCAGGAACAAGGTCTTTATTTTAGAATTTGCTTCTCCACTACCTGCTGACTGCTATTTTTTAAGGAAAAGCCCCGCTAAAAAATAATCATTGTATAAAGTGGTGCTTAAAATATTTTGTACACTATGAAGTGAAAAAGTATGACTCATAGGTCAGATAAGTAGTGCAACTGAGAAAATAGGAATCTTTTCTTGACATCAGCAGGAAAAACAACAAACTGTAATCAAAAACCTGAAAACAATCTGTGTTGTATATTTCTATATCTTTTTTTCTTTCCCAAGTGTGTGACATGAATGCATTTAAATTTTTAATGTGCTTAAGTGCACAAAGTTACTGAAAATCAGTGTTCCCCCTTACCTGTTATCTTTGCCATTTTAATAATAGTATTTTTTGTATAATATGTAAAACAGTATGTGGGAAATGCATAATGTGCTTCTTAGTCATGGTTGTTTTTACTGCCAGAGTAACCCACATGCAGATTTTGAAAAGGTCAGATTGTATGGCATTCTAGGGGAAATCAATGCTTAGCCTCATTGATTTGTTTATTTGCAAAAGTTGTTCTAACTTAAACCACAGAGCATCTACCAAATCCCAGACTGAATTCTGTGATGGCAGAGGTACAAGAAAGAAAAGACTCCACTGAAGTCAGGCAAAAATAGTCACCTTAAATTTCAGGCTTTTAGGGGCACTTTTGCCCCCCCTTACAAGACCAGACCCAGCATGCAGCAATTAACCCGTTCATCAATTCAAATTATTTGAGGGCCATACCCTGCTATGGTCATTTCACTGACTCCATTTCTGAAGCCTGCATTTTTGTGCTGAGATGAAAGGCAGGATATGGCATCCTGATATTTACATATGAATACTCCACCGTATTTGCAATTGCACGTTGTACTGTGCAATGCGCAGCTTAAACATCACGCTAATGTTACTGTTGTGAATATTCTTGGCGTTGGGGTCCCCTCAGTGCTGCCAAACACAACAGCACCCAACAGGGTGTGTTATATGAAGAGCTCAAGTTCAAAATGTGCTTTGGTAGAGAAGGTAAATTCATTTAGCAGAATAGAATAACCAAACTACACGGGAACAAAAGATCAATTTAAAAACTTAAGTATTTCAAAAGCAAACCATGCATGGTTTTCTGAGAACTGCTAGTGTTAGCTAGAACTGTGTGTGCTTATAGTGGCATTTAGTTTGTACGTTAATTAGTTTTACCTGCAGATGTAATGCAATTAAGATTCCTGCCTCTCTTGCACATTTGACAGAGTTTCTCTTAATAAGTCATTATTTTCAAGTGGTGTCCAGTAGTTACAGTTGGATACAGAATGGCTCTGGCACTCCACAGTGACCTGTAGGTGAACAAAACATATTACACTGAATAATATTGTCACAATTACTAGCTCAAATGAGTTAATATCGATGACATTCTTCCCATTTAATGTAATGATAGCATGAGCGAACTACATTTTTTTCAGTTAATTGATGTCAGGTAAAGTTTCCAAAGGTAAATACTGCTAGCAGGACATAAAATGACATCAGAAAGAAATATTAGGGTAGAGAGGGGGGCCTCCTGGGTCCTATCTCGTCTAATTGAAGGCACCTAGCTTATATAATCACATTCATTATCATTATTATATTACCTCACTTACTATTAGCATATTTATTAGCTCCAGCAATGAGATACAACAGAAGTTCTATCATCTTTGTGAGTTCTGAGTCTAGCCAGATGACACTGCTTGCCCTGGCTGGTCTGTCCAGACACCTCATTTATAGAAGCAACCAAAACGGAGTGTTTTGCATCTGGTACACAAGATAGGACTCAGCTGGCTCGTTTAGCCATGTAGGAATGTGATTCAGTTGCTTGAACACAGACATACAGTGCCCTGGGAGATCTGCTGGAGGTCCGCTGCCTCTCCTGCGGGTGGTCCCTGTTCAGATGCCCTAGGGCGTCGCCGGTGGCACTAGACACTTCTGGCAAGCCCAAGTCCTACATTTTAGGATAGGATGAGTTACCCGCTGGAGGAATCTCTCTTTCCATTGCGGTGACCAGACATGCTAAACACCTAAGCATTTTATTTTTCAAGTTAGGTGAAATGAGTCCTGTACAGGTAAACTCTAAAGGATTTGGTTTATTGTCCTGGTTTAGGCTGTGCTGATCAGACACGGGGCTCCTCAGCTGGTATCCCCAGAAAGACATGATTTGCGCACCTAGTTATTTCTTTTACAGTATCTTGATCCTCTTTTTCACCACTTTGCTTCCTCTGACCAAGTCTCCTCTCAAATATACAACCTCTCCCTAATTACCTGCACAGGTTTCTTACAGATTTTGTAGTTCTGTCACCTCGTCACTCTTGGCCTTGTACGGTACCGCTGATGCCGTCACCTAGGTGCCATTGTCCTTGCAAGACTGTGATCCCTGAAAGGTCCCAAATAATTTCTGCCGGTCACCTTTGAACTTTGGTCACTTCTCCCTTAACCACCCATGGGATCCAACCTTCCCTCACAGTGCTAGCTGTAACTTCTCTCTGCTTCTTATGTTATTATCAGTGACGTCTGGAAATTTCTCATGTTGTCATGGTCTCACGTCCAGTAGTTTTCCACAGCCTGGTCAGTTAATTTAACCTCAGCATTATGCCAGTCAGGGCCTGGCCACTGGTTTAGTCATTTGCTTGCAGCACCAACAAAGATGCGG
The DNA here is from genome assembly GCF_947461875.1 of Haliaeetus albicilla. NCBI lineage: Eukaryota > Metazoa > Chordata > Aves > Accipitriformes > Accipitridae > Haliaeetus > Haliaeetus albicilla. The sequence goes on from NC_091499.1 coordinate 5,853,863, forward strand.
AGGATTATTCCTGAACTTGACCCTGAAGTTGTCTGGGAAAATATTTTCTTAGTTGTGTGATGAGAGGAACATAAAATGAAGATCAAACCCATTTGTCCAGTGTTGAGTAAGGCGATACGGCACGGTGCTGACACCTATACGCCCATGTAAAGACCATCCCGAGATAAAACAGCTCAATGTGAGCAAGAAGCCACTGATATTCTTAATCACAGACTGATACCATTAAGTCCTCAGGACCTGAAAGAATGAGGGGAAAGGCTTTAATATGGTCTTGTTATTTTCTTTGGATAAGTTCCAGAGATACAGTCTGTGTGACTGCTCCTGGTTTTGGATCGCTCCCAGATGTCGGATCCCAAAGGTTCAAGTTTATCTTTGACTTCTTCGGAAGACACTTCGGTGGCAATATCATTAATATGCAGATGACACTTAGTTCTGTTTCCTTCTTGTCAGCCCAGGCAGGAGATATCTCTGTACTTTCCAGCGTCTGGCAGAGATAGGGAGCTGGACAGAAGCCAAGAAACCAGGCTTGTTCCAGAGCCTCAAACTGTTTCGCAGTGGCTGTCCTGGAAGCGAATTTTGACAAACTTTTATTCAGGGATTCATTTGTTCAAGCGCTTCGCTGCTCTCAGGGTCTTAATAGCCTCAAAGTGTTCTGCACTTGCGCTCTGACGAGAAGAGCTGGGAAAACCTTCTTCAGCCGACAAAGGAAATCCAAATCGAGCCCCTCTGCCAGGGCAAGAGCGTGGTTGCATCAGCTCTTCAGGGAAAGAGGGAGCTGCCTTCCCATCTCCCTTCCTCCTTATCGCTCCATCTCAGCCACACGCTGCCTCGTGCAGGCTCTGGAATTCGTTAGGCACCTCCACGAGCTAACACAACTCACCGAAAGAGCAGAAACAAACCACGCAGAAACGTGGATAATTCTCTCCACCTTCCTGGGTTGCGTTGGCTCTCCAAAGAGTCCAGCAAAAGCCGGGGAGAGGGGATGGGGCAGGGAAGTGAAGAGGAGCAAGGAAGGAGAGCGAGACCTGATAAGCACGCGAGGTGGTGTGTCTGTGACCGGGCTAGCATTACAAAACTTGAGACTTGATAACCACTTGAAATTTCAGCTGCAGCCTTAGTTCAGCTCACTCTCTTTCAGTCACTATGGCGCTCTCAGGGTGAATTACACCCACAGCTTGTTCCCAACAATGGGAGCAATTAAAAGCACTGTTTACTATCTAGAGAGCCCTAAATAGTTGAAATCTAATTACTTCCAAAAGACTTTCCTTCTTTTGTCCTGTGGTGACCCCAGCATTAAATAGAATTGCTTTGGCCGTCTTGCCTAGGAATGAACTTTGAGGAAGCTGGAAGCAAAATAATGTCTCTAGAAGGCATTTTCCTGAAGAATTCGTTCCTGCCAGAATATTTGCTAAGCCTGAACTTGCCCACATTTGGTACACGATGTGAAATAATTCTCCGTGCACATGTTCTCCGCTAATAACAGGCTCTGGAGTCCTTGGCATTCAGCCTACCGTTGTCTATCTTTGTCCTTTAACAGCATGTGCCGTTGCCCGAGCATGTGCCCTGCCGCTTCCCACCCGCTCTTTGGAAATCCTCGGCTCTGCAGCGGGCTGGGTCCCCACTCCCCACGAGGGAAACGCAGAGCCGTGACTTTCTCCCACCAGCCCAGTCCCCAGGTTTGGGACAGGCACGCTTCCCAGGCCACGAATAGCCTGGAGGACGTTTCCTTGGGTCGGTGAAGACCCTCAGCCACACGCAGGCTTGAAGCCGGAATCTTTTGCCTTGGAGATACAGTTGGTAAACCACAACCACGCACCATTATCCCAGCGGCATTTGCATTTCTACGTTGCCCGTGGCCAACGAGTTGCACGTGGAGAGCCCTCCCACCAGTACCAAACTCCGGTGCTCCACGGCGCGGGTGCTGGCCTCCACAGCACAACTTTTGAAATATCTATGTGCTGAGCCTCTGACGACACCCACCAGGTGAAGGAATTGCAGATGCCATCCTCTTCCTCTCTGACCTCTCCCCACGTAGGTCCAAGCTAATGTTGTCCAACAGCCTGAGGTACCTCTGCATCTGCCGCGTAGTAGTCGTAGTCTTTGGACCTTCACATCAGGAGTGATATAGGTATACCTGAGCCTCTCATAAGGAAGGGGAAAGGACCAGGAACTTTACTTAAATTTCCTTCCAGCTACTGATTACTGGGGTTTGTGTTTCAGAAGATAATCCACTTCAAATTGTACTGATGGTCTTGTGGAAAATGCAGCTGCTGCTTGCTCTTCCTTTGACTTCATATCATCTGCGAACTTCAACTTCCTCCCTACTGTATTTTTCCACTATTATATTTGTGTAGTTGTGCAAATACATACAGTTATATTTCCCTGCAGAAAATAGGTGAAACACCTTTACGACCATGGAAAAGAATGCTTTTTTCTGCCTGACACAAGTAATTTCCCATCATTTGACTCAACTTTGAGATCCCAGACCTTCTGTTTTTGGGTTTTTTTAACCTATTTATTGCTTATTTAGGTGTTTTTCTCATATTTATTATTTATCTTGGTTTTATTCAGTGATAAACGGTATTAAGTTTTAATAGAAAAATGTATTAACATTAATTTATCTATGTTTGGTTTTCTTTTAGAAACAACTATATATATATATATATATATATATATATATATATATATGTCGTGTCTTGGATTATTTAGTGGAAATGCTGTTTCACGCAACATAAATAATCTGCAACTAATCCCTCCGTGACTTCTGGTAAACCACGATGTTAATTCGTTTCTTTTTAGATCACATTGACAACCATTGGCTACGGAGACAAAACTCCTCTTACTTGGCTTGGAAGGTTGCTTTCTGCAGGATTTGCGCTACTTGGCATTTCTTTCTTTGCACTACCTGCTGTGAGTATGCCTATAAAATTTGTAAAAAGGTAATAGAAACTTCTGTAGCTCCTCCCGCTGTTACGATACAGCGTATCGTAGGAAGCTGAAGGCTGCTCTGTGACAACACTAGGGAACTGCTATCCAAAATCCAAACGAAAGGTTTGGGGTCATTGCTTGAATTTTGGGGAGTTTCTTTGGCATGGACAAAACTGGGAAATAATCCTAAATTGGGTAACATACTATTGTATATTGTTGAAATTCCTTTCTTTTTTATGAATTGTGGCTTATATATTACTGCTTTTCTTTCAGATTTTTGAAAAAAAAATCAGTTGATATGTTTTTCTGAGTTAGATTCTATTGAAAAAAATAGTGAGATATTTCTAATAGGTTGTCTTGTATGGCCATGTTCAGGCTACCAACAGAGAGTAGCAGAAGGGATTAAATCAACCAAAAGTTAATGTCGTTGAATGTAAAAATGCAACTATCATTTTCTGTGAATGATTGTAAATAAGCGTGACAGTTTATTTACATTGCTTTTATCAATGATCCAGAGACTTTAATAGAAATGGGAATCATCTAATAGCTAAAATATAGTGTAGCTTCAGAAATAACTTTTCATTTTTGTGAGTGAATTTCCTTTCTTTTTTAAATTAGTATTGAATAAGCATGAAGTCAGAAGTGACATTTGTATTTTGTTGTATTGCATCCAGTGCAACATATACAGAAAAGCAATACTTTAATACTCAGATTCAGTATCCATAGATCACTATAAAACATGTGTGTTGTAATAATACATTTGTTTTCAACCAGATAGACAAACCAAGATTAAAAGTCAGCATTTGCCAACAGCATTGAATCATCTGGTGTACTGCATTTGTTTCTTACTCTAAGTACAGAGAGTATTTCAGTATCTCTAGAGTATTATAATGCATTATGATTATGATTATAATTATAATACATTACCTGTTTGTGAATCTTTGACATTTAGTGGCAGCTACTGTAATTAATTCCCTTTGTCACCTAACAAGAAAGTTAGTTTTAGCAGGACTACAATGAACATGTTAAAGGTGAATAACCTTATATATTAGAGATGCCAGAAATTTTGTTCCTTGTGTAGTATCTACGTACAGATACTCATTTTCCTCATAAACACTTCAGTGTTGAGCCTGTCTGTAAAACAAGACATATGTGTGAATCTTGAGCATTTCTGATATTATTTTATCCTGACTAAAAATCAAGTGGAAATACTCTTTCTTACAATGCAGACATGCCCAGCAGAAATATTACACTCCTTGCAAGCCAAGGAGGGAAACATTCTCAATCTTTGGGTCTGTTCAGTAGCAGTCAAATTTATCTTACTTATTCAAAAGTAAAAAGGCTAAAAGGGGAGAGGTTTCATCATCAGCTTTTCATAGCCTATAGGATGAACAATGGGGATTATTTAGATAGGAAAGAGTGAGAAGAAATGGTCTTAAACTGTTAAGCAAGACATTTTCTAACTTTTCCAAAATCAAAAGTTATAATAAGCACTGCAGATACGGACTTTGCGGTCTGTATATATCTGGCATATCTGGCAGCTGGTCATTTCATCATCATTCCTGGCATAAGTTCCTCTGAATGTTCCTGCTTGATTTTATATATATATATGTACACACACATATATATATGTATATCCGCGTGGCCTTTAGAGTTGCAGGAACACAGTGTAGCACAAACCCAAGCAATGGTTGGGATGAGTGGCCACTGGGAGCACCACAGATGTTACCTCGTAAGTAAGGAGTCTCCTGCTTCACCAGGAAAGGGACACGGTTGTTAAGCCTTATACTGTCCTGTACTGTCATAAATGTGTTATCTGAAGCAATCATATGGCATAACGATCTTCACAAAATCTTTCTAGTTGATTATGTATGTTTTTTGAAAAAACTACCTACGTAATGATAAATGACGTATTGTATTGCAGGGCATCCTTGGCTCAGGATTCGCTTTAAAAGTGCAGGAGCAGCATCGTCAGAAACACTTTGAGAAAAGGAGGAATCCAGCTGCCAGTCTAATTCAGGTAAATATGAAATCAGTGAAAAGATAATACTAGGTAATTTAAAGTACATATTGGAGCAAGTTTTATTATTTCAATTTGGAAATTTTGTGGAAATAACATTTAACAGATTGGTTAGTTTCATGAAATAATCTTGTGCAGTGATTGCCATGTGTTGCCATAATTGTGTCTATAGCATTTCTATGTGTAGTTTTTGAGTTCTTCTATCCGTGCTGAAGAAACCAAGTCGAAGATGTCAATTGCATGCCTGCAGTTAGCGAATTACTTGGAAAAATAGAATTGATCCCTAGACAACCCAACTGACAGCACAGCACTCTTGCCTATATTAAGCTACTTTTCATCTAGTACAGGGTTTAGAGGGCTCCAATGAGTGATATACTTGGTGAAAATGAAGTGTGTCCCACCCAGAGAATTGCTTTTGCTGTTAGTCAGTTCAAAAGCTGGAAAAGTAGGCGCTAGCGATTCCAAAATGTCTGAGATTGTCTGAAGTGGTTTCAGCTCCAATATTGGCATGATGGTGCAGATCAACAATTGAGAAAGACTTTTTTTTAAGCGAAAGTGGCATGATATTTGTTAAACAGCTGCTTTTCATGGGTTTTTCCTTTATTAACAGTCCTAGTTAAAAATGAGAAAATCCTCTAAAGATTGATTTTGCACCAAGCTTTACTCTACTTGATGCACTGAAAAAACAAAGGGGGAAATAATCTTCTAGCATCCTAGTTTATTTTCTTGGGATCCCAAGCATTTTATGTTTACCATTTATGCTGGTTTTTTAGTTCTGAAATAACAAATGCAAATAAAGAAGCTGAGCATTAATATACTAGACTTCCCTGATAAGTTCAGGATAGATGCCAGGCTGTCTTTGAAGCATTCTTAAAGTTAATATATGTTTTCCATTATTACTGTTCAATGATTATTAAATACTAAATATTTGAGACGGCTGTTCAGCATTCATGTGTTCATTTTCAAGTTCAGCATTTTCAGTGATCTGGAAATTAATACAAACTTGCTGATGGAAATATTTGCCAATGGCAGAAGGCCTGGCAGAGTAGGAAAGATGAGGGCAGGCACACGGGAATGAACCCAAGGATGATCAGGGTGACTTTACAGGGTGGAGCAATTCCTGCCAAATGTCTCAATATGCCAAATACAAAACTTGATCTAGAAACAATGAATTCAGGCTCTTACAAGAGGCCTCTATCCCAGTACTAGTAACTCTGGGGAGGATTTGACCAAGGATGAGATACACAGATGAGAAAGAGTGGGAAAGAAGGGTCAAGAGCTTCATACAAGTTCCCAGCATGTTACTCCAGCTGGTTTATTATGGTCCTTAGGTACAGAACCAGAAAGGTAACAAGTAGGAGAAGGCTGATATTACCACTGTGTATGGTGATGCTGGTACTGACATGCTACGTACCAACTCAGCATCTGCAGTTTGTAAATGAGACTGGAAAATTGGAGAAAGCAAATAAAACATTGGAAAAAATGAGTCCAGGACTGGAGAAAATTTCATGTTTGTAAATGCAGGATGTGTCTGAACTGCATATCATTGTCTACTGTAACAGTGCCCAGGCTTTTTTAAATTGTCTGGTGTGGATATTGATAATGAACTACCTTGGAAATCAGTGTGCTGTAGCTTATCAGGATAATGTGTATTTTCTAATCAGCTACTCTGTAGAATTAGTCTGTGCTAACTCCTCTGTTGCCATAGATATACTGTCTGCTAGAGCCTTTACCTGACTTAAAGATAGCTAAGGTATCGCTATAGAAAACTGAAATATTTCATATGGACATACTTTTCTTAATTTCTTCAGTTTATAAGAAATATTCAGTGTGAATATTATTTGAACATCAAAGTCCAGAGAGGAAGTACTGAAACTTCCAGGACTATTTAATGTAGCAGACAGAAACATAACAAGTATCTCTGGCTATAAGCCAAACCCAAAGAGTTTCAAATTAAAAACAATGCAGAGATTTTTGACAATAAGAATGACCAACCAGTGGAACAATTTACAAAATAAGTGACAGGTTCTCCATCTGTAGATGAATACTAGATGTATTTCTGGGAGATATGCAGTAGGAAAACACAGACTCTGTACAAGAATACCTGGATGACATTTAACGGTTGACAATATACAGGAAAGCACAGATACTCAGCTAGTACAAATTAATATAGTTATGCTGACATCAGGGAAGCTGTTCCAGTTTGTAGAACCGAGGATCTGTCTTACTGTCTACGTGGCCTTATAAATCTAAATAGTGAATACATTTTCAATGCTATGCTTTGGTCACTCACCTTTGAAATGATTTGTTTCATGTTTTTGAACATTTAGCGGTGTTTCAAACCACAGAGAATACTTCTCTTTTCTTCTAAATGCTTTTTGTCTGGTTTTCATTATCATTTACAAAATGTATTATGACACTTTCTTTACCTCAGACTGCAAGTTTGTGTGGGTGTCCCCTATGGACTTGTCACCAATAAATCCCTGCGATGCTTTTTTGAGCACCTTTATGTGCTGAATATCTTCTGGTGCTTCCGCGAAGCCAGTAACTCTTACTTTATCGCGTAACGTGTACTGTGATTCACAAAAGTTTTGGTAGGTTTTTTACTGGTATTTCCTTAATCAACCTAATAGAGCACATCCCAGTCTGAGCAAAATCCCCTCTCTCTGTAATCAGTGCGGTGGCATGGTCACTTCATGTTCTTGGTTCCTTTGTGCTTTTCTATTGTTTCCCCATACCAGGCTTCTTGGCGGTTTTATTCTACCGACGCCAGCCGAACAAACCTGACAGCCACCTGGCGATATTATGAAAGTATTCTTCCTCCCCTCAGGCATGTATCAGTGCTATGAATGATAAAAGAAAGCCATGACTTGTATTGGTTACTAATCTGCTTTTCAATTTTTTGTTTCATCCCCTGCTCCCTCTTGCCTTGTTTTTTCTTTTTTACCATATATCCTGCACGTAGTGTGTATGGCGTAGTTATGCGGCTGATGAGAAATCGGTTTCCATTGCTACCTGGAAGCCTCATTTGAAGGCCTTGCATACCTGCAGCCCTACAAAGTAGGTACAAATATGGCAGCTGGTGCTGTTCTCGATGTCTGTTCAAGCTTATAGAGAATTACTATTTGTCTCTTTCGTCTTGTTTTGTCTTCTTAAGTCCTCTCATTAAAAATTTCACTAACAAATCAGATCAATATTATCTAGGAGCCCAGGACAGTGGGACAAATACAAACCATTGCCATTTAGCTAAGAAACACCACGTTTTCCCCCAAACTCACTCGTATATCAAGGTTTATGTCTCACCCAGTTCCAATTCTCTCTAAGGAGAAAAATACTAAGTTTAGTGCAGAGCCTGTTCCTTGACTTAATGTTATTTTTGTGCCCATGCCTCTGTGTCAGGCTGTGGCTGCAGATCTACCTTTCCAAAGGACGAGCGCCTCGAGGTATTCTGCAGGTGAATGCACTGGGGATTCTGCTCCTTTTCGTCATAACTTCTGATATATTCAGTATTTCCTTAGGGCAAACTACATCCTCAGTTACACACACAGTCAGTGGAAGATGACTAAAAAGACCTGATGTCACAGTTTGGCAGACAGGAAATATTTGCTGTCCTAGTCTGGGTGAGAATTCACAGAGCGCTGGCAGCCCAAGACTTCAATAATTCAGTACAAGATTTACCAGAAGGTAATAAGTTGACTGAGTCAATACGGGGCACAAGTCAGGAAGTAAAAGTGACTTGATAAAGATCAAAAAGGAGAGCGCTAAGAGCCTTATGGGAAAGCTCTGATAAGCATCCTAACTGTTGTTATTGCAGACAGTGCAAGAGAATTAGTGGTTTCTCTCAAAGCTGGGTGATGAACATCCACATGACAGTAAAAAGGTAATCGTGTGCCAGAAAGCTCAGCCAAAAAGAGGTTTGGCTGGGTACCCAAAGCTGATCTTTGAATTTCAAAGAGTTGACAAGAACAGAGCCATAAGTAATCCATTACCACAACTGTAACTCCAAAATGCTCCAAACTAAAAGGAGCATTTAAATTAAAAGTTACACGGAATATTGATTTTTGATATATACAAACAGGTTGAAGGCAGCATTGGTATAAATGGATGGATATAAAATTACATAAATAATGAAGCTGTATCCCACCTAAAATATTCTAAAATATGACTGTCCCTCAAAAGTGCATCTACTTGTTATTTTAAATAAGCGTATTGCTGTGCTATCCTAAAATTAAACCTTTTTATTTACCAGAGATAACTTTATCTAATAAGAGCCTACAGCTTTCTGTTATATATGTGTCAGCAATGCATTTTGCCTAAGTGCTTTGCCAACTCAGTCTGCAGTGGTATGTACTAAGCATGTTATGCATGTGTTAAAACAACCGAGAAGTTTCTTTTTCAGAAGCATTGTAGTTACGAGTCTTGCTTGAATGTTTTTGTGGTTGCAATGTAACGTGTGTGTTGTACGTTAATTAATATATCCATTTATGTTTATCATATATCTAACATCATCTGTAACTAAGTAATGTGATTACTATCTGCATAACAAGTATGTTTTTCCCTCCCACTCCCTGACCTGAAGAAAAGAACAAGGGGAAGCTTCTAGCAGGTTTGTAGTTTCTTTTATTTCTTTATCTGTGAAATCGCTGCTTCTTAACGCCTTGTAGATGTCTCAGGTTCTATACAGTAGGTTCAATGAACTGTAACTGTTGACTGATAACAATCCCAAACTGCATTTTTTTAAACTTTGTATCGATAGACTAATGCTGCTGAAATTGGCTTCTTTGTCCCAGTTTTTGTGTGGAAAAACAAGGCCATTTTTTGCTTTTCCACTGCGGGGGGAAGCCCAGTTCGAACATAGGCAGGGAAGCGAGTGGAGCAGCCTCCCCACACCCAGCTCCTAGGCAAGGATGCGGCCCCTGGCTTCTGCCATAAAATCGATGCTCCCGCCTTCCAGGAATCCCCACGGAAGCTACGGTCACGTAGTTGAATTTGGCTTTGTGAAGGAGCCCACCACCCCCCCGGTCGCAGGAGGAGGACCCCCCCCGACTGTCACCTTGGCGAGGGTCCGTGCTGCCTTGCGGGAGCATCCTCGGGGCTCCCTTCGGCAGGTGGGATTTCCACCCCGCCGGGATCCTCGCTCTGTAAAGAAAGCCCTGGAGAGGCCCGGTCCTAAGGCAGGAGGAGGAGATGCTGCTCTTGGCCGTATTTCTAGCTCGAATCCTTAGGGATGGGAAAGGACTCGGTGGCTACAAGAGAAATTACGCTACCTCCGAAACTCGTTAGGGGCGGGAGTCGGCGGGCGTTCGGCAGCCGGCGCCGCGGTATCGGCACGATCGGAGCATAGCGGAGTTTACCTCCGAGCAGAAAACGATGAAAACACAAGGAAAAAAAGTGTCGGTGACACATCAACCCCCGAAATAGATCCGCCCTCGAGTTGCACTGCGGTTCACAAACTCTTCTGGGCTATCCAGTCACCTGTGAGGAGTCTGAGCACCGCGGACCTCACGCACAAACAGGGCTGTAATATCTTCACATCAATCACCCGTTCCACTTTCCAGACTGCTCCTCCGGCGCCCGACTCCGTCCTTTCCCCCCATGGGCACGTAACTGCTGTTAGTGTCACAGTAACTCCAGGGCACTGGATTTGCTCTGAGATGTCCCTCAAGAGCACTTCACCTGCTCCGTCAGTTCTGTGACTTCTCATATAAGTTACGTTCACAGGCTTGCTAGCAACGTATTGATCTCATTAATTTATTACAGCCTGACCCAAACTTTTTGCGCTTACCAGCCGTATTTCCTACTCTTTCAACAGCAACATTTAACATTGACTTCAGCTTTTTTAAAGGTGAGACTGAAGCTGGCAGTAAATGAGTACATACCTCCAAAACAGGGATTTGTGCGGATGGGAGATGTTATTCCCAGTCGTACCTGCAAGCACTTAAAGAGACAAATTTACTTACAAAGTAGAAGCTAGACGCAAAAAAACCCCCAGCTGTCAAAACTATATTACATGCTCCGTGTTAGTGATAACTGTTGTGGTCTTAAATGATTCGGCCAGATTTTTTCACCGAATGGAAGATGTTTGTCCCTTCAGAAACTCTTAACTAATATGTGCACTGCTGCAAATTAGTGTAGGTATAAAAATGAACTAGTTAACTCCCATGATCCTGGTCTACAGTAAAAACCCTAAGGACCACTCAGTGCCTTTTAAAAAAGGTGCGTTTTGTCAGTGGCCGGTTATTGTTCTTATGGTGATATATTGCTGTATGTTTGTGCCACTTAAAATACGTGTGGTGTATGTGGTCTTTTGTGGTAAAAATGTAAATGCAAACTGCTGCAATGTACTTTGAGATAACTGTCCTCGACTGTTTAACTTCTTTCTTACCGCAATGCTGAGTGACTTGCATGGGATGTTATGTGAACAAAGTAAGCTGCTTCTTGCTTCACTCTTTAAATGAAGATGTGTTTGCACAAGTAGTGCATTGGATTGCTTTCTGAGTATGCTCTTTGCTCTGTACTCCATTCTAGTAACAGTGGAGAAAAACTTTTACTACTTTAGGGAAAACTTAATTATTTTCTTTCCTACCAAAATGACTTTTATATTTACAGAAATGAATCCTTGCGTTTTGTCATGTATAGACCTACAGTCTTTCATTAGGTAACTAAATGTTGCTGTGCATTTGAGTTGAGAGAGCTGTGCTTATGAGGCTGTAGCTTCATATTGATTTTAAGAAAAATATGTATGTTGTATTTCTCAAAATATTATACACAAGTATTCTAATTAATCATTTATGAAAAGTAATAGTAGACAACCTCTCTGGTATATCCATGCTGTAAATTAGATGTTTCTATAAATCAGTTCTAGACATCTGCAAGTTATTTAAAAAGCCTGTATGTTAAATTCTACGTATCTACAAATGCACAAACTGAATGCAAATAATCTTTATTCCTGTTCAATTATACAATGTGGCTGAAATTCTTCCTGTGCAGGAAACTAGACCAAGACTGATGAGTCTTACAACATCCTGAGAGCATAAGCAGTCTTAAGCTGTGTGTAGGCACGCATTGGGTGTCTGCAAAGGGTGAACGTCACCCATCCAGTGTTGTAACTAGTGAGCCGGAATAGGAATTCCCTATTCAGACAACTCTCTCTGATGCAATAAGGAGGAGTTTTGCCAGTATAGGAGCTTGGGGGAAAAACTCATCCCTGCTCCGAGGGAAACAAGTAAATTATACTCTGCAGTTCTCTCCACCTCCTATACCGTATCTGTTTCTAAAAGTAGATTTATTGTAAACTCTCTGCATGCACCATATGAAAAAGAAATTGCCAGTGATGCAGAATCTAAGTTGAGGTGGAAATCCTAACCCCTTACCTAGCAGTGGAATGCTTAGTAACACGGTCCTCTATCTCCCCTCACTCCTAGTAAGCTTTGTAGTAATAAACAGAAGCTCTTCAGGATGTACACCCCTCGGAAACATAGGTATTCAGCATCCTGCCTATTCACATGATGTTTGAGAATGCCAACTAACATCAGGTGCATGATCCATTTACTTCCTCTCCGTAGTGCTTTAAAGTTCCTTACTTCTCCAAAGGAGGTTTCTTAATTTATTTATTTTTAACTGCTTGTAATTCCCTTGTTGCTTGTTGCCTGCAATGACATTAATACGATGGCAATAGTCCCAATTCTTTGAGGCTTATCTGGTCGGACAATTGCAGTGCGCAGCACGCCGCAGTTTGCCGAAGCCCGGTTCCCCTTTCTCTGCCTGAGACTTGAACTTTTGGAATGCATTACCCTGCGGAGATCTAAATCTGGGGTTGAATATTTGGGTGAAGACACTTCCCCAAGTCCAAGAGGATTTTTATAACCATAGCAGTTGAGTTCTCCATCTAATAATTAGTGGGGAATATTAAACTATAACACGCTAGGCAATACCAGCAGTCAAAATGTGCAACTGTTGTTGAGAAGAATCCCCTTGGACACAGCCCGCGGAAGCTGTGCCTGCGTCCTGTACTAGAAGGTAGAGGAATGCATGTGAAATCAACCATCTGCTTCAGCTGAATTCTGGGGAAATTGTGTCTCTTACCAAAAATGGTAATTCCTAGAGGGATGGATCTTATGGGAAGAAACCCTTGAGTTATAGCTCAAGCTTATTACAATTTTTTTTGTACTTTTTAAAAATAATTTAAAAGACAATAGAAGTACAAATTGATGATAGAAAAAGGAGATAAAAAATAGTTTCTCTTCATCTGGAAACTGTTTTGGAAAAGGAAAAAATACACAAACCCCCTGAAATTCTTTTATTTTTTCTGTTTGACGATTGAACTTTAAGACATTATGTCCCTGAAATTCTTGTTATTACTCATTGAAGGTATGAGATATAACACTACATTTCTTGGGTTCATGGTCCTAGCATGAGACTGGTGGAGAAATCTTGAATGTTTGAACTTCAGGCCTCACTGGCCTATCCATTGCATTTGTATTTGTTCAACTTAGCTTAATTTCAGTAAAGTCATCTGTAGGCTTGGTAAGAATCAACAGCTGTATTAATTGGAAGTTAACTGCTGAAAATTGGCACGTACGTTTGCTTGCTGTTGTTTGCCATGGGTGATAATTTTTGGCAGTTCTAGCTTCTGTCTCGACTCGAGATCCAAAGCATTCTCCCTCGCCCTCAGGCCCTCCAGTTACTTCTGATTCATTTCAATTTCTTCCTATTCCCGTTTCCACCAGCCGGCTCAGTATGAAAAGCTGAAAAACAAAACAAATTGTGACTAGTAGCAAGCAGTTGTGCTGCAGGTCTGAAGCTGTAGCAGGGCAGAAGATAAACTTGACCAGAAATGCGGGAAGGTAGGCAGGGAAGTAGGGGAGTGGGACTGGGAGGCAAAAAGATGCTCAGTTAACCAAAAAGTATAGTAAGATGGTCCCTGGAAGACAGACAGAGCTGTGAGTACGGGGGAGAAAGGCAAAGATTTGTAGGCATTTATCGATTAAACCAAAATCTTTTCAAGTCTAGCCATTTGGTCCAGCAGAGAAGTGTTCCTTCCCCCTGCAGTGAAGCTACAGTGACCTCTAGTGTCCCTGAACACCTCTTCCCTCATAAATCAGGCGGAAAAGATGGAATTTAAAAAAGAAAAAATAAGAACTAGAAAGTCCTTTCCTATCTCAGGGAAGTGAAAGGCTCATGCATGCACTGATGGGAAGAATAAGCAGTAAGATCCTACGAGTGACTTTCCAGAAGGCAAACAAATCGAGAAGATCACTTGCTTTTTTCCCACAGGTGCCAGTTGTAATTGATCTCCACTAAAAGATGCTTCAAAGCTCCAGGGTTACCGACACAAATATATTCCACAATTTGCAACCTGCATGAACAGAGGAGCGATAGGTCCAAAGAGATTAACATTGCCGGGGAAGATTGTAATAGGAAGCAAATCCGTATATAAACCAAATGGGATAAACTATCAGTCATGTAAGGTACAAGCAATGATGGACAGGCAGACATCTAAAGGAATGCAGAGATGACTGGACACAGCTGCGGTTCTCTCAGATCCTTGTCATTTAGGGGTGACTCAGGAACTTGTGTAATTTCATTTTCCTGATTCTTTCTCGTGATTTTTGCCTTTTGGACCAACATTCAACTTAAAGTTTGGGAGTGCTTACAGGGGTATGTGAATTTCCAATGGGCATTAACAGGTTTGCATTAACTCAAGGGATTTCCTTTGGATATCATATAAAAAGAGAGGAGAAAAGGGGCGAGAGAAAAATGGAATAGACTAGGTCCTGCAAGAGGTGAAGGATTTTTAGCATGGCACTGGACAGTGCTAATCCAACCAGCATTAAATCAAAGGGCCCTAAGGGCTTCAGTGGCAACTGATTCAAGTGCAGAATGCCCAAAGATGCTTGAAAAGGCATAAGATGATCTCCACTCTGTATCTCTAACACTATCTATCTCTACCACTATTGCAACAGAGAATCAAGAGCCAGGGACTACGTAGCCTAAAAGGAAAGGGACTTTCACTGTGGGAAAAAGCCTGGTCAGGAAGCCCCCCAGACACTCTGACTCAGTTATTCCTCCATCTTCTGTTATTTATCATATATAGGAGAGCCCCGTGGCAGCGTGCTCCCAAGGACAGCAGCTTTCTTCTCCCAAGCATGAATTCTCCACTGCTGCAAGTCATACAATTTATGCCTGCGCTGAGTAGGACCCAGTGACTTCAGGAACATTTCCCACCAGTCTCAAAATAGGAACAGGGATCCAAGAAGCGAAGAACTGTTATAACCAGTGTCTTTGTTGAAACTCTCAAGATGCAAAATAGAGTTTCCAAACCACGCTTCCTTCAGGGGCTGCGTTTCTCTTCACGATGCAGCATCCTCCGCATGGACCCTTGGCATGCCATTACATTGCCATTGCTACAAAGCAGATTTTTTTTTTTTTTTTTTGAAGTATGAGGTCTGCATTTTAAATTAATATTTTCATTCTCAGTGTTGCACTTTTGAAAAATGTCTCTAGTACAGATGAAGTGTCTACTGTTCCTTTCACCATTGCCTCATTGCTTTGATTTGAAGAACTAAAGATATTCAGGTTAAGTAGCCATTGTGTACCATTCAGCTTTTATAAATGAAATAACCCTGTGTACAAATCATTTAATGGCAGCCATTGCTTTCATTAGTACAAATTAATTGACAGAGCAACACGTATGCTTTTTTCATTTTTTTACTTTCATTTTTATATTGGAATTAATGGGATTATAAAAAATATGGTCCATACTGATCATTTTTATGGCTATTTTATCATTTTTCCTTTGATTTTAATTAGTGCAACAGGAAGAGAGCTGTCCAGAAACTTTTTTACTCTAAGATTTGTCAAAAAAAATATAATTTGATTTCACGCTTCAATAGCAAATACAATTTGAGCCATAAGAGGAGTTAAAAAAAGCACAAGGGACACATGCCTAGGAATAATATCTATAATAAGAAGTCCATTTTGATTCTGTTGCTCATGCTGTATAGTATGACAATGCAATAACGTGGTTAATAAATATTTTACAGCTTGTATTTTCATTAAGGTGCACAATGCAAAAGATTCCTGAGCTGAAATGTAATTCAGTCTTGAAACGTAATTTGTATTGAAAATTAAATTTTAGAACTCACTTTTCTGTCAAAGAGTCAGTTCTGTGCGTCTTTTGTATTGCATATGCAACAGCACACAGTACTGCAGGTCTGGGTAACAATTTGCAATAGAAATAGATAACATTTCCAGCACCGTGATGTGTTTATTTCAACAATTGCTTACTCTGGGCAAGGGAAGAAGGGGATTACATTCAGAAATTATAGTAAAGGTGTTCTTTCAAGTGATCCAACATGCCATATAGAAAAACATTTATCTAATAATCTTTCTATTGATGTGCTCATTTTTTAGCATTCTTGAAAATTATCTCATTATAAGCTTCCCAGCATGTGCTTTGCCTGCTACAAACTGCATCCTTTCTGCTCTCAGTGATGTTTGTATTCAGAATGAAATGCTGTGCTATGCATGGACAAAGATATCTGATGATCTCAACATTTCACAGCCACTGAAGTTTATAACTACTTTCCATCTCATATAATTATGTATTAACACTGTATTTTCAGAGTGCAGTAGGTTAAACACCTAAGGACCACATAGTCTATGTTAGCGTTAGCTAATTAGCTGCAGAATTCATTCCTGTTGAAAACATCTTACGGGCTTGCTGAAGTTAAACGCAAAGACTTTGAGAGTACTAGAAAGTGTCTTAACTTCAAGTACAATTATAATTTACAGGTAGACAGTCTTTGCTATAGCTGTTTTAAAAGCACCCCCGAAGCCTACAGTGGGGCAGTAGGACTGCAAGACCCAGTAACGTCATACCACGAGCAGCTACTGCCTTGCTCCCATCATCTCTCCCCTTGCAAGAACAGGACCACTGATCAAGACGACCATTCCCTTGTACAGGCGATTGAACTTAACCTTGTACCTAAAACAAGGTTTCCAAACCTTGGTATCGGACTTCCTTGCTGTTTCCCCTTTGTGCCTTCTGCTACAGGAAGAGACAAACAAAAGCAAAAACATTAAATAATGAAAAAGCATAGGTAGATAGTCACGGTGACCACAGGATGTTCATCGGGTACGTCTGAACATGAACAAAGGTAATTTAAGCACTGGGAGGTAGAATATCTACATATCTACATATACATTATAAGCACAGGAGGGAAAAAAAAAATCAGCTTATAATTGGCCAACTCTAAGATGACAGGGCCACCACTGATCCAGCAGTCACAGTCATGAGCTTGGCTGGGCTCTTGTACCTGCCCTAAAGCGCCTTTCCAATACCACCTGCAGGTAGTCAGCTCCCAGCGTAATCTCCAGCAATGACTTTAGTGAGCACAGCGTATCATTACATTTCCATTAATTGGTCATCACGCTGTTTCTTGGATGTTTTGTTAATTTTGGTTTCATCTTGTCCAAGTAAGTGCTGTAACAAGGAATTCTGGATATCAGTGATCACTAACAATGCGTATGAAATGTTGCAAGTGCCACATCTTGAAAAAGCATGAGTATACTAACAGTATTTTTGCCTGCTTAAAAAAAAAAACCAAACAATACTACATGGCATGCAGTAATAATAGAATACATTTTGTTCTTGTTTATCTGAAGAGATGGCCAGAAATGCACTGAGCTGGGCTGACTAAGATGGAAATAAACCTATTTAAAATTCAAGGAACAGAAAAAAACCCAAAATCTTAGCGATTAATGTATAATAATTGGGTGAAATTTGTTTCTATTTGTTAATTTTAATTTCCTTAAGATTATTCTGTACTGTAAGATAGACTGCCATTGACAATGCCTCTATCAAAATTTATACCAAATCAGTTTCATTCCCAAATGAAATACATTCAACGAAAATAAAAGTGTGTAAGAAACAGATTCATACCATTGAGAATTTCTAGAAATTATTTTCCATTATCATATGGTAGAAAAAAAGAAACGGAGTGAAGGCACTATGAAATAAAATACATTTCTCTTCTTCACAGTCAAAAGCTAAGTTTTAAGGAGCGGGTCCGGATGGCCAGCCCACGAGGTCAAAGTATAAAGAACAGGCAGTCTTCAGTTGGAGATCGCCGGTCACCAAGTGCCGACATTGCCACCGA
The DNA here is from genome assembly GCF_947461875.1 of Haliaeetus albicilla. Taxonomy (NCBI): domain Eukaryota; kingdom Metazoa; phylum Chordata; class Aves; order Accipitriformes; family Accipitridae; genus Haliaeetus; species Haliaeetus albicilla. Next base: position 5,871,974 of record NC_091499.1, read on the forward strand.
GGGCAGCCCAACCAAAGTCCAGAAGAGCTGGAGCTTCAACGACCGAACCCGCTTCAGGCCCTCGCTGCGGCTGAAGAGCTCGCAGCCCAAACCCGTGGTCGACGGTAGGAGTTTTTCATGCCTCGTTGGCCATTGTGTGCTGCTCCCAGCCCGCTCACGCTCTCGCACGCCCGCGCGGTGAACGCGACCCGGTTTTGGAAAGCAGAAAGAACTGTTATTTGGGGGCAGAGGCATGAGAAAGCCGTAGCCTGCTTCAAAGAGCGTGCCAACGCGGGGGGGGGTTTACTAAGAAATCTTGTGTCGGTGGTGCATAGGACACAACTGGTGGAAAAAGGAGGTCAGTACGGATAACCGCGGGTGGGCTAAACGCATCCCATGGATTTGGCGGCAGCGGCTCCGCCGTCACGGCCCTTTTCCCACTGCCAGGTGCCGCCGGGGCCCAAACCCGCTGCCCCTCGCTGGCGAGCCGCCCACCAAGGCCAACGCTGCGTTGGCCACCCCTTTGCCAGCCGAGAGCACGGTCTGTATGGCACCGGTCCCCTCAGGCAGGGGAGCTTGCCGAGGAGCTGGGAAGGTCCCTCTTACCTCCACCGGCGATACCTTCACCTGCCACCAAGTGATAGACCACTGGGTGCTTTAAGTTCTACAGGGTTGTGTCTGGTTTGGTAGGGCGGGCGGCTTTAGCAAAAAAACCCCAGCGCTATTGCTTTTAGGCATTGCTGTCTAAAGGGTATTTTAGAGGTAGGAAGGACTCCTACCATGCGAAGAAGCGGATCTTGGTGAAAATGGCTCACCGGCCCCGCGGCAGGCAAGAACATAGCCTTTCCCGCGTGCCGCCTGCCGTGCTGCCCCTCTCTGCTCTCTAGCTATGGTCCTCTCCGGCATTAAACTAGCCAGCGTTCAGGCAAAGATCTTCATCTGCCAAAGCCTGCCAAACCAGAGACGGTGAGTGCCCTAACCAGGGAGCGGCGAAGTGGGTGAGAGCAGCCCCCCGACAGGCAGGAGCCGAGGACACGAGATGAGCCCAAGCCCTGTAAGGGACGGGTCCTGTGCTCACACAGCTCTGGGGGTACCGCTGCCCCACGGGATTTGGATTTGGGTTTCTCCATTCACATTTTTTCCCAACTTGTTGACATTTTGTTCTTTCTTGTGGGGAACCCCGAGGTGGAAAGTAAGGGAACCAAACTGATGGGCCACAACAGGAGGCAGTGGCCCTGGTTGTATGGGAAAGGCGCAACGTAAATCATTTGACCCAAGTAAAGAGATGTCATTTTAAACTCTTTCTACGGTGGCAATCACGCGTGTTCCATCCAACAATTGTGGTAAAACTAATTAGACAGAAGCGCGACTTCGGTGTCCGCTTCCTTTTCAAGAGCACATATTTATCACAGACATGTAGGCTGCAAAATACCCGTTGAACTGAAATGCCCCATCCCTCGGCTGAGGACGTCCTACGCAACACATCTCTTCAGGAAAAGCCTGGGTAAATAAACATTTCCTGGAGGGCAAACAAGACGAACCGACAGCGTTTGCTAAGGTCACGGTTGCGGGCTAGCCCTCCCCTGCGGAGACCTCTCAGATGCACAAAATCCCAAATTTGGCTGCATTACAGCGAGCTACTGGGGTGTACCAGCCACCAGGCTGCTCTCCAGGTGGCTCAGCGCTCCTGGCTCCGTGCTGGGGCAGGGGCCCTGGCTCGTGTCCCACGGCAGCTGCGGCACGGGGGCTGTGGGACGCTGGCCTGGGTCTCATGCTGACGTGGAGCTGGGACGGGGCCACTTGCTCCACGATGGGAAGTGAGAAATGCTCTGAGTGCCAGCGTGGGGTTGAAGCTACCCTCTCTAAATTTAGGCTCCCGACATAACCACTTATATAGCGCAAGTATCTCCCCAAAACCGCGCCAGAAGTGATTTCATAGGTTAAACCCCTGTAACTCGCACCGCGCCTGGAAGTGACCTAAGAAGAGAGTAATTTGTTGAGCACACTCCCGGGGTATCAGCGGCTCACTTCTGCTCCAGCCCTGCAGCCTGCACCTCACTCAAGCATCCGTTTAGATTTTCACGAGCCCATTTGTCACAGAAACATTTCCTCGGCGCGTCCTCTATTTTGTCCTGTACGTATTGTCGTTAATAGCAATGATCCGCACGAGAAGATCGTGTTCCCTCTTATTGTCTCCCTTCCACGGAAAAGGTGGCATAAACGGCACCTTGGACATATCTGTAGATAAAAGATAATGGCAACAGCAGAGCATTCCTTGCTGCGCGTAAACCCTTAAAGATCTTCCCGCGCCTCGGGGCGAGCGCAGCCTGTTTCCTGGTCAGCGGTTTCCAGCTACTAGTCCACCCTTATGAACTGGGGCCAACAGATATGACCAATTTCTCATCCGTGGCAGAAGGAACAGCTTCCATTGTCTCCAGCTTTTAGGCGAACGCCAAGTTTCCACTCTGGGACCTCGTCCAGCTACTTCTAGGACTGGTATCATCAGAGAGATGTCCAGTGTGCTCACTGCTGAGAGGCAGCTCCCTGCTGCCTTGCCCAGTCCATTGCTGAAAAAGTCAGGCACTACCAACCTTGATTTCTTTTTTTTTTTTTTCTGGTGCGTTACCAATTTCATAGTTTGATATGCTTGCTGCATTTGACAGCTCAGTGAAAAAGATCTAGAGATGATGTATTTAGTTTAGAACATCTTGCATTTTTCACTGGATGAAAATACAGTATTTTCAGCATTTTATTAATACCTCTTGGTTGTCAGGTTCTCCAGTTTCCTTCTTGAGGTATTCTCCAGCCAAAGGATTAATTATTTTGGTGGGCTGATCTTCAAGCCAAACTAGAAGCCACCACTTTCTGGATGAAAGTCTGGACACAAAACAATACCCTTGAACAGCCGGTCCTTCTGGTGATTCTTACATCTCTGCAGCATGTTTGGGAGGAGAAGAAATTACACTTGCAATAGACCTTTTGGCCAGTGACAACAGAGTTTTGAGTATGCAGTCCAGTGTCAAAACTTTATATCAGTGATCTAATGAAAAAAAAAAAAATTCTCACTGTGAACTTCCCCTTCCGAAAGACAAGACACTCAGATATTTGCTTGATTTTTCTTTTTACCATATGGGATTGGGGTTGTAAATGATCTTCCATTAGCACAGGCAGAGGAGGAACTACCTCGCCGTGAAGGTGAGGTGCACTGAACTCTGTAACAATAAAGCAAAGAAGCAAATATGTAAATAGAGGGTTCAGAAAGGAAGAGAAATTATTAGCGTACAAGGATGATCTAAGGCAGATAGGTAGTCAACGCAGCGACTTTGCAGGGCTGACTGAGTTCTGATAAAGGACGTGCTTGGAATCTAGGCCAAAACCATCAGAAAGAGACTGCTGGAAAAACTAAACATTAGCAATTAGAAACTGGCCTGTAAAGGGAGGTTTCTAATCCAGACAGGAGCTTATGGAGGCAGCTGAGAGGCGAACAGGATTGAAAATGTAGTAGCCTTCCTCTTAGGCTACCCAGTAACGAAAGCTTACTAACACTCCCCCACTGCACATTAAAACCACAGAAGGAGAGTTTCTTGGCAGCAAGCAAAGCACTTAAGCTGGCCACAGGTATCTTCCAAAAGGATTTTGGCATAGCAGCCTTAGAACAGTCTGACCAAAACTATTGCACGAATGGCCTTATTTATGGGTAGCAACAGTCCTCTGAAATGGTCCATAAACCATTTATTGCCATTGCCAAAGTGGGCCTGGCAACAGCAGTAATTATTTCAGCTACATACATGGCATTTGCAAGTGGAAGCCAAACCTGAGAGAGCTTTGATGGCTGGAGAGGTCTTTGGTGGCGCGGCAGCAGATGCTCTCTCGAGCATTTAACAACAGCGCAGGGGAGGGAAATTGAAAACCGAGACTCACATAATCTGATTTTAAATACATGTCCAGTCTCTGGTGACACGCGGCTCACGACTGCCAGAACTCTTGTTGAAGGAGACCCTGCACAAGTTAACGAAGGTGCCGGGGTGCTGTGTTTCCAGTCCTTGTTATCAGTCTACAAGGAAATGTCAGGACCAAGCAGATCAAAGGGAGATCTTCACCAATCAAGAATGGTGAAGCTTTACAAAGCACACGCTTGATACAAGCATCCTTGTGTAGGGTCGTGCAAGGGCATCTGAAGGGATGCCACGTCACACAGGCGACGGTGCTGCCTGCCCTGGGAGCCCCGCGCAGCCCCCCCACGCCTGTACACGAAAAAGCCAGGAGCCACCTCTGGCCCCAGGGTCCCCTCACGCTCTACGGCTTGTGTCCCCGCTCCACAAACAGGGAAAACACGGCCAACGTGGGGGCTGGCCCCCGGCCCACGAGAATACCCGCTGGCAGGGGCCAAGCCGGTGCCAGAGTCTGTGCAAGTGATGAAATAGTGTCGGTGACCTCGTGCCGTTGGTTAAGGCGCTGCGCCCGTGCCTCGCTGTATGCAGCGTAGATCCAGCCGCAGAGACTCATCTCAAAAAAATCTCTCCTTCGCAGACACCGGTGTTCCTGCCCTGGTTTTTTTCTGCTTCCCTCGTTTTCCGAGGAACAGAAGCTTTTCTGCTTAAATCATGCTCCAGTCTTGCACCACCACTGCTGAAGTAATGAACTGATATTGAGTTGTGGATGCAGTTCTCAGGGAGGGACCAAAATGCCCTGTTATACTTGTTTTCTACCATCCCATGCTTCTAAGCCTCTGCACAAGTTACTCTGCCTTTACGGTAACCTAGAGACATGGTGTGGCTTTTGAATAAAACATCAAAAGCCTTCAGCACAGATATTACAAACATATTTCATTTGATTAATTAAAAGGAACTCTCTAAGGAAATACTTGATTTCTTGCACCATCCCTGAACATTATACGCTCACACGACCTCTAGCCTTTCATTCCCTACAGAGTACTTGCACAGAATCCTCAGGGTAGAGTATATTACAAGAGCCATGGAAAGAATGCAATTGTGCATTTCAGCCCCCATGTCCTCAGTTACTACCACGTAATTTATGGCTTGCAAAAATGACAGGTTTTCCTTTCAGTAGCACAAACATCTTGACCTTGTATAAGGTTCACTTGATGTGGCAAAGGTCCTTCGTTTGGTTGCTTTTACATTTCAGTTAGCTTAAATTTGTCGATTGAAAAGGAACCTGCATGATGTCAAAACAAAGCTGCTTAATTTGCATAAACCCCATATGATGGGACTAAATGACATTTTATTAGCAATATACCAATTTGTGCTAGGCAGGAGATTTATTTTCTTGTGATTATTTAACTTGGTGAGAGAGCTGTCATTTATTACCATTGTCACTGTAATTAATTAGGAATATCTGGCATTCTGATCTGAGCTCCGAGTCATTTTCTCCTTTTGTGTAAATAAGTACAGGCATTATTTTAGTTTATTCCAACCAAGGTCCTGGCCATATGAGTCCATAATTTAGTCTCTCTCTTTATGATATGACTCAAGGAACTTGCCGTGCACTGTTGCTCACTGGACCGAGCGCTTACTTGGTGGTCACAGGTGAATGATTAGCAAGCTCAGCTCCATGAGGGACAGCAACAGACCATCACACAGAATTCTGATCTGCACGGGTTTCCGATAACCTCATCTGCAGTGAAGAGTAAAGAACTGAGTTAAGAAGTCATTTTGAGAGGACGTTCATAAAACTTCCCAACCACCACGTAACCCACTTGCACCAAATCTGCAATATTTGAGGGATGGTTTCATTTTTACAAAATGTTGTTGGGGAAATCCTTCCTGGCTTTTTGAAATACAGGACTCTCCTGTGGCTACCTGAATCTAAAGCTGCCGTCCTCCTCTGTCCCTTTGCCCGCTGCTCCCACCTCCTTCAAACAACAGGATCTGGAAATCTCCCAGGGCGCAGGACCTGACGGAATATCAGACATCAGATCAACCGACATGTGCTACAACATCTTGCAGGGAGACAGTCAGTTTGGTGCGACATTTAGCTCATTAGTCCACAGTTCTAGGTCTTATCATCTATATCTGCAATTTCTTTTACAGTTTTAACTTCTTGTATGCGATGTATATAAAATAACAGAGATGTGTATCTAAAAACACACTAAAATCATACGTTTAGAGTCACCTAGCATTTTTATTTCTTACTCTTCTCACATGGCCATCGAAACTTGCTGGCTAATGTGCCACTATTTATAATAAGATCAGCCATTTTAACTGCACAATTATTGTGCGTATAATGAATTGGTTTTGGAAAGTCTCCTGGTCCTCCATATCATCACTCAAAATGAAAGGGACTCCTTTTTACTTAAGTAGTGGGAGCTGTTCCATGAAATCTTGCCAGTGCAGAAAATTTTTGAGAAGTTAAATAATAACTAGAGATAATTGACAGTTGTTAGAAGGGAATGCTAGAATTTTAGATATTTGGAGCTTGCCTGCATTATATGATAACTGATACAAACTAGGTTTCCAACCTTAAAAAAATTGCACTTACAAAGAAAGGAGACTACATAATTGTACCCAGAATATGTAGAAAACTTTCCACCAATCCTATCTTCCATTTTGGCCAAAACTGAGCTTTTTTAGAAATGCTTTCACATATAAAATGTTGTTAGGGATATTCTTTATGCTATTCTGCTTCATACTGCACTGCCGCTACCGAATTCCAGTTCTGATGTCCTCTTCTCTTCCCCATCTGGAAAGTTTTGCCTTTTTCAGGAGAAAGACAAGGGAGAAGGGAAGGGGCTATGCATACAGGACCACTGCATTCCTCATAGGTACTGCCTGCGGGGTAGAGGCTCAGGTGGGACACAAGGGAAAGGAGCTCCTACAGAGCAGAATTCGTGCAGAATTGCTCCTCCTTCCAGGAAGCACCAACTTCCTTCCTTTCGGGAGAAATTGCTTTCCAGCATGGAAACGGCAAGCATTTCATAAAAGCCCCCTGTAAACAATGTTTTCGAATGTTGTCATCCTTGTTCCCTCTTTCTTAATTTTGCCACTTGAATACTGTTGTGTACTACCAGGCATTTTTGTGTCCTTTTCTAGACAAATATTAAGCATCTATCATGAAGAGCACGTCATGGAAGTTTTCTTGTCCTGCCTCTTTCCTTCTTTCATGATTAGAAGAAAGCCTTTTTTTTTTTTCCAAGGGAACAAGGAAATAAATGCATGATTCACTCCCTTGGGCCTCCTTTTTCTGGCCTCTGCTCTGGAAAGCATATAAACATGGGCTGTTGCCTTTCCCTCTTTGGGGGAGCTTTGGGCGTTCTTATCATTAAGTGTGTGATTAAGTTCCATCCCAATTAGTGTTGCTTTTTTCAGTTGATTTCTCCTATGGAGCTTAGCACGATTTATGTGAACTCTTTACTGAAAGCGAGTCAGCTTGTTGATGTTTTAAAGCAAAGGAAAATTTGAAACAAAATCACTTCTAGGGGTAGTGAAGGAAATTTGTATTCATGGTTCAGCAGACAGGAAAATAATGAGAACAGGTGAGAAGCTTCATGAAATAAAGTTAAACAAAGGCACTAGGCTGAGACACATTTTATTTTGATAAAGGGAGATTGCATGAATTGTATGAACATAAACCATGAAGATATTTGTACTTAGAATAATTTTTGAGGGGAAAACAGTAACTGAGATTTTGCGAAACATTCTGTGCATTATGGCATTTGTGGAAATACTATAAAATACGTACTGGTTATCTCCATTTTCTAGAGAACATAGGCTAAACCCCTAACTCCTCACAGCGAATGCTCAGGGTGAAGAAAGGCAGTGTAAAGTTGAATGCAATGCGCCTACCTTGTAGGCATCCTAGACATTACCTAGAGCAGCATAACAAGGGCTCTCCGTTGCTTGCAAAAGGGCCCAAAAGAAGAGAATAATGAGAGTATTAGGCTGCCAACATTGCTTCTTGAACAAGAGGGGTCATCTGAGCTCAGTAGCCATCTAAGAGTAAGGCAGTTTGGAGTCTTAACGCCAAAGCAGCTGCAGCAGACCTATGTATCGGCACCTCCCACAGGGACGATCTGTCCTCCAAAAGCTTTGAATTTATGTCTAACTTTACTTGCCCAGAAGTTAGGTGCGCTGAATTCTCTGCTCGTCTTCTTTCTGGCCACTCACGTGGAAAATGAGTTTGGAGAGGAGCGCATCACGCTGGGGTGCCCTGCGGCTCCGCGCTCCAGCGGGGCTGCCGAAGGGGGTGGAGGAGAGGGTCTGGAGCAGCATTTGGGATTGCTTGGACTTCAGTTCCCAAGCTGAACTCTGGATTTTGAATGACAGTTATAATCTACACGTGTGAAAATTAGGCCACCATCCATTTTTCACCTTGAGTCATGCGTTACAATGAAAATTAATCAGACTTTTTTTCCAAATCAGTGCTTTTTTTACCAAGTTGACACAACACTGTGCTGTAACACGAATAACTGAGAGTCATATGCAAACTATCAACTTCAGGCACCTATTTAGGTTTTGCCATTTCTAAAAGTTGGGTACTCAGCCTCAGCAGAATGATTTACGTCACCCACATGAAGAGCCCTAACTACCTCCTACGCAGTCAGACTAAGATCTGAGTGCTTCCGAAGGCTTCCAAAAAAAGAGTCAAAGGTTCTGTGTTGGGATCATCATACCAATCACTAGGTTAGGAGCACTTCCACAGGAGTCTTAATGGTGTCGGCACATGCAGTTATTCATGCTGGATTGTTGCTGCTAGCATATGGCAGTTCCCAGAAAACAAATGAAAGACCACAAAATACTTTCAGTTCTGTTAAACAGGCACATCGTTACTTGAATGTTACTGACATTGAAAGCATGGAGCTATGAGGGTGATCAGAGCAGTGTCACAGTTTTCCTGACGCCAAAGCACGTTATTAAATGACAGAAAACACTTCTAAGAAAGGACACATGATATTTACAGAAATAATAAATCATGCCTCATTTGTAAATTTTGCACAAAGCCATATGAAATGCAGATAGAAACTCGTAAATTTTTTGTTGGTGACATATAATGCTTCAGAACAGTGTAATTTTTCACCCGTTCATTTGGGGTGATCATGAGTGACTGGAGTTTGCATGAAGAATGCATAAATACTGTGACAAACAGGGAGCTATCAAGATGATTTTAATGACTTGTGCATGCCTCTCTTCTATTTCTTGGTAATTGCTGATTTGCTGTGTGATTAAATCAAAGACTGCTCTTCAGGAAGAAAGAGGAAGAAATTAAAAAGTGGCAAAGACAAGACTGCAGCCCAAAGTAAATAATGTCAAAGATTGTAAGACAATGGCGGATGCCTCATCAGTTGTGAAATAAACACTTTCCAGATTGACATTTAGGATCAAAACACATCCTGAATTGGAAAGATGGTGGTATTAGAGAAGGGGAATTGTGTCTGGATTGTCAGACTGGCTGACACCCCTTCTTAGGGAGACTGGCGGGGGTACGTCTAGAGCTGTATTCAGAGACGCTTTGGCCATCGTTGGGAGCGGATCCGTGCGCTGCCCAAGCGACAGCCTCCAACGACCCGTTTAGCTGGTGGTGGAGACTCCTGGAGAGGAAAGAGGACCAGCGCTAACCCTAGGAAGGGCTGGCAGAGCAGCCAGGTTTGTGAATGATGGGGGGAGATCTCGCTGGGAACAGGCAGCGGCTTGGAGTGAGGTTTGTCGGAGGCCGAAGCTTAGTGCCGTCTGGGAACTGGCAGGGATTTTAACGGCTGGAGCTGACGAAGCAGCCAAACTGACTCCAGCATAGCCCTGACCTCGAGGATGAACTCGAGAGCCACAGAAGTGAGACAAGTACATCTCACCTCGTAACCACGTCGTACACAACGTGAGCTTCCACTGGAAAAATTCATCAGAATGTGAACTTTGATTTCAGTGGTGTTTTAAGCCGGATTTTTTTTCCCAAATTGTTACTATGCATTTCCAAAACTTTTTCCCAAGTCTGCTCAGTATTCTAAAGAAACATGAATGTTTCCCATATGAATCAAACAAGGTTTATGGCTTTTCAGAAGTTTTATTGACATGTGGTACCGAGCGCCTGCCATAGTGAAGGAAATTGATGTCAGTGGGAATGCTAGAAAGAAAAAAAGAAGGTGATTTATTAGAAGCGCTATCTCTTCTTAAAGCTGGCTTAAATTTAAAAGAATTTGCCAGCGTCTGTCTAAAGATTTTGCTGATTTTTGTATTCACATGTGAACAACATGGAATCCTATAATTGCACCACACTGTTCTCAAAACCATTCTGCAAAGATGTACTGTGTTAAGGAAGCTCTTTTATTAATGACAGTGTACTTGGCAAAGGACCCAGGAACCGTATCAGTGAGAGAACCACTCAGAAACATGTTTATTCTAAACTTTCGAGTCTCCTGTTACACTGGGATTACATGGTTGTAGCTCTTGTGACCTTAGCAGAATTATTCCTAATTTATACTGGCATAACTGAGTAGATTCAAACCTCAGAAAGCCACTGGAAATACCAATAGCAAAAAAAGCTCTGGTTTTAGTATGGCACTTAGAAATGAGCTGGGAGATTTCAGCACTGGGAGAAGTAACTGGAGAGGCTGATCAGACATGACACCTGGAAAGTTAGTGTTGTGGACTACTTAGCACTTTCAGAGAGAGGTTTTTAGGTAGTGTATATATCTATCGAACTAATTACATCGTTTATCTTAGCTAATCACATTTCTGGGCAGGGATCCAAATGTTAGTTAGGCAGAATAGGTGGAGCGACATATATATTTTATCAATAAGATAAGCCGAGTCAGTAGCAAAGCTTGTGAAAGAGTGCGAGAAAAAAAACACTCTTGTCGTCATTGTAGGCATGACTTACAGTAAGAGCACGGAAGGGGAGATTTCAAAGTTCTGTATGAAAATTTCACTTTTACAATGTAAAACTGAATTTTTTTAAGCTTGCATTTGATTGTTTCATGTATACTTAAATATATAATTAACTTGGCTATAAACCATCTTTCTTTCTGCGTTAAGTTGATCTGTCAAAGATAAAATCTCCTGCTCTTCAAAGCTACAGGAGATATTCCCCATGAATGTACCAGCTCAGCAACAGTCAAAAAAGAAAACATATTCTTGGGGGTAATGAACTAGCCAGAGTCAACAAAATAAATTATTATGGGCAAATATTAAATCTGTGAAGACAACAATGCAGCAATACCAGTTCCTGCAGATGCAGCCTAGTACAATTCTGTTTATGCCAAGATAGCATTGCTATTAGATTTAAAGGGTACCATGAAATTTCCAGGCACTTCTGACTGACAAAGAATATCCTTCATCTTTATTTTACAGTCTTTCTGGAACAGGAACTTGCAAAAAATGTCCTGCAATCATTTGTGTCTGATTGTGCTTCAAATCTGCTTATAAGAGAAGCATGGTTTACTTGCAGAGTTTCTGGATGACTAAGCCTATGTTTTAAATAACAGCATGAATAACAGCAGGGAGATAGGACTGGGAAGAAATCTCCTCCATGACTGAGGGTTACTGAATCCCATCCTTTTTTCCCTATTTGATGTCAACGTTTCATTTTACACTCTCTTCCTCATGAAGCAGAGACGCTCACATGTTGAAATACACTGACCTTGGGTGAAATTCTTCACCTGGGCACTTGGACTTTGTGCAGTCGAAGAAAGATTGTTCGGGAGGAAAAAACACCTTCCCTCGAGTCTTTCTGCTGCCTTCGAGACATATATGACGTATGGGCATCCACTGACCCTGCCCTCCTTGCTCCGTTCCCATTCCAGCGCATTTTAAGTTTGTAAACCTTCTTGGTCATGCATCAGTCCCTGTTTTCTTTGTGTATTGAGGTACACTGGGCACTTCTGAGATTTCTAGCTAATTTTCAAATGGTAACTCTGCAGAGACGGTGTTAGGAAGGGGTAGAGAATCCATTTTTTTCAGGCAAATAAAAACAGTAACTTGGCTTAAGGCCCTGTTGCAAAGGAAGGCTGCAATATCTACATGACTCTGAGGTTTAAGGTGGCAAGTGATCTATGATGGGTATCATTCTCTATTCATGTCTGGTAAAAAGGTACTTCATTTATTTTCACCTGTAATAAAGCGTCGGATCACTCCACAGCCTCCTTATTGAATGAAATGGATCTTCTCCTTTGTCTTCAGTGTCAGGTTGATCCATAGTGGTAAAAAAATAACGATTTAATGTAACTTCAGCATCTTTTGATTCTGCCGTTACATCTGTTAGCTCACCACTTTCCCTTAAGACAGAGAATGTGATAAAAACCAGTGAGACACCAGGAACAGACACACTGGTACTTAACTATTAATTTGTTTGAAAAATCACAGAGCTTTCTTCCTTTCTAACTTTCACTATGTTCAGTGGGGACTACCCAGGCCTTTTGTAACACAAGCATAGACACACACAAGTGCATCATATAGTTCGTAAACTGATGAAGCTCTGTCTTATTTGATTTTATTTTTATTTTAGTCCTTATTTTTCCAGAACAACTGTGCAGGTGGTTAGAAAACACTAAGGAAGAGATTTTTAAATGCTGCTTGTTTAGTCTGCTCTTGCATTTTGCAGCTGACACCAGTCTTGGAACAGATGATGTTTATGATGATAAAGGGTGCCAGTGTGATGTGTCAGTAGAAGATCTCACCCCTGCTCTTAAAACTGTCATCAGAGCAATCAGGTGAGTCAAAAATACTGAATGAATAAATATTTGAGATTTCTTTAACTAAGGTACTAATTAACTGCATGTCAATTAATAAAATGGTAATTAGTGGAACTTATTAGATGGCTATATTTGTTACCTAACTTACGTTAATATAGTTTATTTATGCTTCCTTTTCACCAGTATTTTAATTAAAAGTTAAAATATTTTATCTATTCTGTTATCAGCTTTTCAATGTCTAAAAATGCTACATGGTTTGACTCAGAAAAGAAAGAGAGTAATGAATGCTGGTTTCCACTAGATTTCCTGTAATCCAAAATACTGTCATCCAATTTGATGTAGTTTTACTGAATGTGTATCACCTTGCCTGGAAAAATTATTTCCTTTAAAAGTTTAGGGGTTTATTGCGGTTCCATATTCCTGAAACTGTCTGTCATATGACTTTCATTGCAACTTTCTTCTGGTAACAGCAGAATAATTACATTCATTCAATTGTGCAAAGCCTTGCCTGCCACTATCCATTGAACTAAATATAACCCCAATAATTTAAAACTAATAGTCTCCTTATTTTCCGAGAAAGCAGAAAACTGCATTGAAACTTATAAAATTACCTGTATTGAAAGCTTAAACTTAGCATTCACCCTCCTGAGACCGTCATGGCTCTTCATCTTCCTGAATATTTTGAAGTGCAAATCCCGACAGGCAAAATCCCCGCCATAAAGCGTACAAGGAGAAGCAAGGAGAGCTCAGGCATCCCCTCTCTGCTGACAGCAAACCCGAGGTTATCGCTGGGGGTCACCCCGCTGGCTCTGCATCACGGTCACGGCAGTGCCCAGCACCCTTCCACAGGGGATTTCTGCAAAACCCCGTGGAAAGATGATGTTTTCCTGCAGGGAGACTCTCGCCTGAGTTTTCTCAGCACTATGGGAAGAAAGAACTCCAGCTCTTTATCAAATAATTTCATAGAGTGGTAACCTATGGGCTGCTTGTATTTCCTTCCCCTTTTTCCCCTGATTGCCGATGAAGACAGATAGCGAGTGAGGCTGTTTCTAACACTTTTCTACCAGCACAGACAGCGTGACAGATCACTTGCAGACATCTGTTCCAGCCATTTTTCCAACCTGCCTGGAAACGACCTCAAAGGACGTGTCAGATACCAGGTCCGCGTCCACAGCCACTGCAACTGGCAACTCAAATGTCACCGCTGAGAACCGCCTCTTGCCAGCGGTGTTTCAGCAGGTGACAGAAATCCTTCTACGCAGTGGACACCCACCTACAAGGCAGGCCTATTCCTTCAAATGGAAAATGCTCAAATTAGGAACAATCGCCATAGTCCGTTGGCTCTGGTGCCAAAGATCCTTGCCTGTGATGTTGCATTTTAAACAGAGGTTGACCCTTGGCTCCAGATGCACCTTGCCACTGTACTGGCAAGCGATACCAACGGTCATCTCATTCTTAATACTGTCCAAATTCCTTAAGATCAACTTCACATTTTAATACTAAATTCACGGAGCTTGTTTTCAAAGGCGCCACTGGACTCTTCAATGCATCACCTGCATCTTTGCTTGGTTCTCTTGGTAATTGCCAGCTCAAATGGAAAGTAACCAAATGTGAAAGACATAGTTGGCAAACTTTCTCCACAGTGCCATCCGCAGGAATATTCTAATAAGAAAAGCAAAGATGAAACAGTTTGTTTCAGACATGCACTATTTAACTGATGAGAGTCAACTTTTTAGATTATCTCCAACTATTTCTCTGCACACTTGGCTTACCAAAACCCAACTCATTTCACCACTGAGGCTGAGAATAAGAATTCTGCATTCAATTCAATTCAATGCTATCAATTAGCCACGAATGTCTCTCATCTCGCCCTGCAAATGTTAGTGTTTCACTAGATTCCAAACGGCACATACATCTTGCTTCAGAAACATACCTTTGTTTGAGATCTTTAAAGCAGTAATATGCCATGATCTTCAGACTTCTGTTAAATGCTATACCTTAATCTCTCAAAATCAAGAGACTGATAATTCAGTTCATCAGGTAGCTGATACTTCTCTTTCTGATTATTCAGAGTATCTGTTACCTGACTACACTGGGATCTATGCAAACATCTGAAGAAGGATCTGAGACACTATATAGTAACTGTAGAATTTCAAGATGATAACATCTGCCTATATGGAAACTTTGTGCCTCATTTTGAAGTTTGTTTTCAGCAACGGCTTTGAATTGCAAAGGCAATAGGGGAGGGTGGAAGCTGTTTTTCCTCTCTCGCTGGTATACAGGAGCAGATGAAGATGGAAGATACTTGCATAGCTTCCTGAGATACTATGCAAAAGACCCCAAATATAAGCACACACAGTTGAATCCATTCTGGCTACATCACCTTGAAAAATTGCAATAAGGGAGAGTAATTATTTTTTCCTGCTTAGAGCAGGGTACAAACTGTTTTACAGTGATACAAATGGTCCTTTTGTTTAGGGAAAAAAATGAAATTAGCAAAATTAATGCATGCCTGTGGCTCTACAGAGGTAGGGCCTCTCTCAGCTTTGGAATCAGAAAGAAATGTTTTTTTTTTTTCTGTGAAAGGAGCCTAGACTCTGCTGGTTACTCTCAGGTTGTACAGCCTTGAAATAGCAAAAGACAAAAACTGGTTTATTTATCATCTTTCATTTTGGTAATTTCAAAGTGTACTGCTTCAGTTTTGACCTTGCTTACTTACATTTTTCCCAGGACTACTTTATTCTTCAAACCAACTTTTTAATTTTTAAGCAAACAAACCCCCAAACTTCCATTTTGAAATGGTCAAACCAGGAGATGGAGAGAACAGTCCTTTCCTGAAAAAGTTCTTATCATATTGGCCCTTTCCAGAAATAGGACTCCCAACCAGTCCTACGGAAGACCCACTGGGCAGACCTGTCCGGTAACGCGGCGAGCTGCCAGCCTCCTCTCAAAAGCCCCCCAGGCTGAGTCTTCCACCCCTCCTTACTACAAACTCTTTGTCAGGAAAGATCAACTGAGGCAGCAGGGAAAGTATGGAAAAGCCGCTCGATGCATTTGCACCGTGTCGGTACGCCGAGCCTTTGTGACAGCAGGTTTTGTAGCAGCGCTCAACCCGCCTTAGTCTTGTCGTGAACAAAAAGCCATTAATATCCTGCAGAGTTCCTGGAGACTAACAAAAAACATTGCATTTTCCAGCTCTGTTAGTTCACAATGATGAGTGTATATAAAAGAGACTAAAAAGAAGATGAGGATACCTTGTTTCCATATATTGCGATATCTCTGATCATTTTTCATAGCTAGAGGCACTAAATTCAGTAATACTCGCCACAATGGAAATGATGGAATTATTTTACTATTTATGGAATATAAAATTAGATTTGAGAAGCATAAATAAATATGCAGTAGGAAATAACTGCAATGGCAGGAAGATGAACTTGCTGACCTAAGAGGTCTTTTCTCTCTTTAACTCTAGTGATTGCATAGATATGTTTCCATTTGTTGTTATTAAGAAATAATAATAATAAATGTAGCTAAACGTAATGAAACTTGAGAATTCTTAAGCTGATAAGCCGTATGGTTGAATAGTCATACATATTTAATAGCCAAAGAAGGAAAATATAATTTACCGTTTATGTTCACTCTTTGAAATGTTTCTGCTACACCTATAAAATCTATTTTTAGCAGCCATTACGAGTTTGTTCAACGGCAGTGTTTCAGAATCCTCTATTTCTTTTAAATCCCAACACGTTGTATATTTTCTGCCCAGATGGTCTTCAGAGTCTAGGCAAGGCTCTTAGATGTGCCTCTGGCTACGACAACACTGTGCTTGGGAGAAAACAATGTCTCTGGCTCCTAGGGGATGGGTTAGTCCAGGTGCAGACCCGAGAGAGGAGGCAGTTTTGCCCCACTCACCCCATCTGTAGTGGAACTCTCTCTCAACCACCTTTGTCTGTTGGCCTCTCTATACTGGATCCTGATCTCTTCTGCACGTTGCAGTTTACTAGGAAGAAGGGTTAATTGGCAAGGTAAGGGGAGAGAGGCGGAGGAACCAGCACAACTAGATCTGTGGGCACCTGCTTTCCTGGTGTAGTAAGCGAGCAACCAACCTGTGGTCACCTCATCTAGCTACGGATAAAACAGCCTACCTGTCTTAATCTTCGAGGCAGTAACCACGTACAAGTTCACCTGAATCCCGATAGACTGAAGCCCCATTTCTTCCTGAGATAGTGACAAGACTGACAAGATACAGGTTTAAAAAAATAACAGGAGTACGACAGGGCTGCACAGAGGATTAGAGATGTTCTGACTCGGTGCCGGTCTCAGTAAAGTGCACTAATGACAAGCAGAATAGCTTTTAATGCTGGAAGGGGCAACACGAATGGAAATTAAAATGCAACAAATGCCAGGAAAGATATGCAACCTGCCCCTGTAATTCTAGATCGGTGCTGATCCTGCATTTGACAAGAGTTAAATGAAATGGATGCTGCTTTTGGCTGCTAGGGGTCAGTCAGACAAAAGTCAGTATTGGACCTGTAACTTTCTACAAATTACCAGGGCATGTAAAGATTAGTGGCACCTGTGGTTTAGATGTTAACTACAGAAAAAGCACTTTGATATATTGGCCTAATTCAACACAAAAGTCTTTTTTTCTGCTCTCCTCTGGATGCATCATTGAAATAGGCTGCTTTTTATGGCTAATTCTCACCTGAAAATTGTCGTGCTTGTGACTTGGGTAGGTTTACAACCGTGTATCGTCTATCACGTTAGATACCAGTTATAAAATAGCGCCTCGCTACACGGCATACAGCGATTTAAAAATACAAATGATGTTTTCAAAAGCCATGGGGACTACACGGTTTTGTTCTTTTGGGTTAATTCTTACTTTCAATTACTGCTGTTTGGTCAGGACTAGCAGCTCGGCATTGCCGGTGGCGACTCAGTTTCGTTTATGCTGAGTCTTGTTTGCCCCCCTGTGGTATAAATAGACAAGACAGACCGAGCTGTAGTTGTTTGCCCTATTCCTCCTGTTTGTGTTAAGGGCTGATGCCTGAAATGCTTGGGGCGTGAATAATTTTGCGCTCATTTTCCCTTTTTGGTACAGGTAAGTTACCCACCCGAACCGAACCCTTTGTTTTTATCCCACAGGAACACACCAGAACGGGAACTTTTTATTCTAGAAGCACGAATGAAGGAAGCTCAAAGGCTTTTTTTTGTTCACGATTTTTTAATATGCTCTATGTAGTTGTAATAATCTTCCAGGATGGGTGTTCAAGCCTATCAAGTTCAATTACATAGTTATTTCAAGATATAGAAAGCCAACTGAGTTTTTAAAATTGACAGTAAATAACTATGGAGAATCAATCAAATTTAATAACTGCAAAGCAGTTGCTAGGCTCCATGACTGAAAGAATTCAGGTTTTCTGTTTATTAATTAACTTGCAGGCTTTTAAAATGCCAGTCTTTTATAAACCTTCAGTTTTTTGCACAGTTTATGTAAAATGTTATATATTTGAAGCAAAAAGAAGTAAGCAATATAACCCTGCTGAAGTTAATTAAGATGGCATCACATGAGCTAATACCTAAACCAGAAATAGTACAGTTACACCTCACTGGTACCGCCGCGATGCTTTTGATCCTATGTTTGACTTCTGAACATTATGAACAAACTGCCTTGATAAGCAAAAAACCCCTGTGATTAAGCTGCAAAGCAGTAATGAAGGCTTCTGTGCACACTGATTAAGCAGCTCCTATGGCTGTTAGTAAAAATTAGTCTTCTGTCTCTTCTCTTGTAAAATCACCCAGTTGTGGTAAACTCAGTTGTCTTCAATTACGCTATTAATCCTCTGGCTCTGCTTTTCTAACAGAGTTTCATATTTTTACTTCATCAAGAGCGTGAAGTAAAAAATTGTGGCCACCAAAACAGAGAGTATAATAACAAAAGAATGATACTTTCCTGTATGTCAGCTACCTCATTTATTCTTTGTAACCTGAATAAAGAACTAGATACCAGGAGATTGTCTGTGCTGTCAGACTATTGTGAACAGAACATCTTGGCATCATTTGACAGCTAAAAGAAAAAAAATTTTGCATCCCAGCTTCAGAGGCCTTCAGATTACAAAAGACGCCAAAAGCCATTAGTATGTAGAACTGGCTGACAATGGAAAAGAGGAAAGTGCATCATCTGACATGTTTAAAACTGCATGGAGATCGGTCCTGAACTGTCAAGGTGATGGACTACTCCTAAGAGGCCTTTTCCATTTTTAATTTCTATCATCAGAATCATAGTTCAAGCTCTCCACCTGTGACAAGCAATCTCATTTTTCGCTGGAAGTTACCAGAATGGGAAATATCAACAACCTAAGCACTGTGGGAAAAGGCTGATATTGTTTGGAAGAACATTTGTATGTATGATACAGAAATCAGTAGAGGATCACTATATGCTATTAATCTGACTCTACATACCTATGATCATAATGTCTGTCCTAACTATACAAAATAGGGTTTTCCTAAATTCTACTGAAACACTACTCATCTATTTTTATTACAGAGTGAGAGCCATGTTTTGGGTTTTATTATAATTCATTGTCTTACAGCTGCTAAATACATATCATAGTAAACACAGAGGAAATATATTAGCATGAAATATTGGCTTTTGGAATAGGATACCAATTTACTGTCTCTGCTTTTTTAATTGCAAGAGATAGGAAATATCAGCAGTTTGGCCCTAATGGGGATTCATAAGCTCTGTAACACAGACTGGAACAGCCAACACACCTGATCCCTCAGCTTCTCTCCCAGTTCTTGCACAGTTCTCTCTTCTGCAGTTCTCGTGTAAACCAAGGAGAACTGCAGGTTTTGCCAGCTGACCTGGAAAATCGGCTCACTGTCATTTACTTTCCAAATTTGTCATTTCTATTATTTAAAATCTGCAATTTAATATCAAGCTTTTCACTCTAAGAAGAGCTACTCAGTGGACATCACATATTCACATAAGCATCGCAGAAACTTGTGCAAGTCTCACATAAAGAACATATGCCATTCATCAATTTTGGCTATTTACTGTTATCTGATACTTATTATTCTGCAGTAGAATTCAAGGGAAAAGATCACCGATGCTAATTAAACAATAATTCCCATAGATTTCAATATGGAACAAACATGAAAACTTCTCTTTAGTCTGCAAAGTTTGATCTTAAGTCAGGAAAATAAATTAAAAACAAATACTTAGGCCTGTATGTTAATTAAAAATAAAAATGAATGAAAAATTAATTATGTGCATAAATTTAAATTTTTTACAAAATGGAAAGCAAAGAACTTAAAATGAGCACCAGAAAAAAAATACTATTATTTATGGTTGTGTAATCGATTTGTTATAGAAATCTTTCCTCTAATGGAGACAGAAGTAGCTTAAGCACAAATGTAGCTTATAGGATACCCCACTCAAGTCAGTGGGACTAACCCCAGGTTTAAGTTAAGCGTGTACTTCAGTACCTTTCATATCAGGCACCTAGCATAAAAAAGCCAAATAGGTGTATAATGATAAGTTAAACTTGCTCTGCACTCTAAAATAGTGTTACCTGATCTTGTTTAAATAACAATTCAAAGGGATAGCTACAACGCATTTGTACTTACACATTTGTACTTCTAAAAACAATTGTGTAAACAGAAAAGTTTACTTGCACAAGCTGTATTGAAAATACCTTCCATTTAAAAATTAGCTGTCAGCTTTTTGTCAGTGGAATACATCGTGTTGTTTCACAACTGTTGAAGATTAATCTGTGAAATGCTTTTTCCCCACAGAATTATGAAATTTCATGTTGCAAAGAGAAAGTTTAAGGAAACACTTCGTCCATATGATGTCAAAGATGTCATTGAACAGTATTCAGCGGGTCATCTAGACATGTTATGCAGGATTAAGAGTCTTCAGTCACGGTAAGGAAAGAATAATTTCTGCTCTGCATAAGCATCTTATGTTATGTCATTCACTGCATAATGAATATTGGTAACGTTTAACATTTCTGTGGTATATTTGGGTACAAATTCTCATCCGTGCTTCAGCCCAGCCTCTCTTTCTGCGAACACAGCTCAGCCAGAAATTACATTGTGGGTAAAAGCACAAAAAACCAGGTATCTAAAATGTTGCCAGAAAATGGAAGTCTGAACAATAGTAAAGGTAATCCTTTATCTGTAAAGCCCATTCATAAACAAGGAATTTAGTCAGGAGGTTGCCAAAAGGATGAAGTCGACATTGAGAACTGCCTTTCTCCCATCCCAGACTTTCTCTTTTCACATAAAAGAAATTGGGAACTACTGGTAATGTAGTATTTCTGTAGTTTTTATGTTCTAGATTCTCAACAATAATAATTAAAAACAAAACCAAAACCACAACATTGCGTCATGACTGAGATTCCTCCTTCAAACTGACAGCTTTCCCAGGGCTCGATGCTGCTGTTAGGATGGGAGAGCTGAGGGTGGCCCTGGTATGTCTGCTCCTCCACAACATCAGCCTGCTGCAGAGGCCAACTCGTCTCTTCCCCTCTCAGCAAGTCTAGCCCCGGCTCTCCCAGATGATGGCTAAGTTCTTGGCCCTGGTTAGTGCCAGCAGAAGAGAAAAGCCATCCCAAATGCTTAAAAATCATGGGTTTTTTTTCTCCTTAATTAATAAAATTAAGTTTGTCTTCTTTCTCAAGTGCTTTGCTGAAGTACTGTGATTTTAATTTTTAATGTATTGGTAGAGCGAACGCTGCCATATCATCACCGTTTTCAGGAATCACAGCAGCTTTTGATTTCTCTTACAGTGTTGACCAAATTCTTGGGAAAGGACAAATCACAGCAGATAAAAGAAGTAGAGAAAAGAATCCTGCAGAGAATGAGACAACCGATGACCTCAGTATGTTAGGGCGTGTAGTCAAAGTGGAAAAACAGGTAGAGTGATTATCTGTGTCGCTTTGTCTTGCTCTATTGCTCATGCCTTTTGTGTATTTTATTGCCAGTTTCAAAGGCTGAACAGGTAAAATATTTTTTTCTAATATCTGCTTCATTTACATGTTGAAATAAAATTGATATTAATCGTATTACCTTAACAGTCTTCCATGTACAGAAAAGTAAGTAAGGAAAACTCGCAGGTTACTAATTTTTTTTCCCTTTTATTAGCTTACCTCTGAAAAATTTACACCTCTTTTGACATTATTTTTCAAGGGTCAATAGCGTATACCAAGCTCCTTCCATTTTTCTCTTCAGCAGTCACATTTGTCCTTTGCTTGGGTTCCAAATGTTTTAAATTAGTAGTTGGCATTAATGTTAACCTTCTCCTCTCCTCCTGTAGGTACAATCCATTGAGTCAAAACTGGACTGTCTATTAGATATTTATCAACAAGTTTTGCGAAAAGGATCTGCATCCGCGCTCACTTTGGCTTCATTTCAAATGCCAGCTTTTGAGTGTGAGCAGACTTCTGATTATCAGAGTCCATCAGACAGCAAAGATTTGTCTAATTCTGCACAAGTTAGTGGATGTGTATCCAGATCAGCTAGTGCCAATCTGCCTCGTGGCCTACAGCTTATACTGACACCAAATGAATTTAGCACTCAGGCTTACTATGCTTTTAGTCCAGCTATGCATAGTCAAGCAACGCAAGTGCCAAACGACGGACCTGCAGCAAACCAAATAAACCAGGCAACTAAGCCAGCAACTCCAACAACATTACAAATACCACCTTTCTCATCAATGAAGCATATCAATAGGCCTGAGCCCGTTCATATTATTCCTGTAACCACACAGGAAAATATTTCCGACGTCACCGCTTGCCTTGTTGCATCAAAGGATAAAGGACAAGTTGCACAGCCCAGTGCGACGAAGGATCTCACATGGAGAAAAAGTCTGGATACAGAAGGGGAACCTTTGCTCTCAGTTAAACCTGTGGTGCAAATGGATTTAGGTAAATCTTTATCTGTACAAAACCTTATACAATCAACAGAAGAACTGAATGTACAGATGGCTGGCAGTGACTCCAGTGGTTCCAGAGGTAGCCAAGATGTATACTCCAAATGGAGGGAGTCAAAATTATTTATAACTGATGAAGAGTTGGAGACAGAGGCAGGAACAGAGACTACTGAAGCCATCTCGCGTCCATTAGTGGAAACAACTCTCTCTGCTGACTCTCTAAGGACTGGAATATCAAGATCATCTCAAAGCATCTGCAAGCCAGGGGACGGTACAGAAGCACTCAATCTGCTCCATGTCAAACTTAAATAACAGCTTGTGGGCTTTCTTCATTGGCTGGGTCATCCCTCTAGTCATACATATCATAGCATGAACTGTTTTGAAAGCCTTTTTAATAAGAGGAAATCACAAAAATCAGGATGAATCTGCAAAGCAGTTGAATGAGCCCATATCTCCTAGTTGCATGAAAATGCATGTTTAAGTGATGGCTAACATTCAAATTTACACCTACAGTACAGCAGCCTTTCATGTAGTACAGTAGGTTTAAATAACGAGTTGCCTACAAAGCTAATGCTGCAGGATGTATCAAAAAGCAAAAATTTGAGCATTTAGACCTAGTGCCGTTTCTACAGGGCAGAAGTAAAAATCGTAAGGTTTTAAAGCACTTTGCTTCTGAACTAATTAAATATATATATATATAATGTCCTGATTTAGATGATAGTTTATGTTTACAACAAAAAAATTATCTACAGCTGCTAGCAAGGTACCAAGGAAACCAGTAATATGGGATTAGAAATGGCCACCAGTTGCAAGATACACACATTAGCTCATCAGTAATCAGTTATTTTTAACTCTGAAAAACAGTATGTTAATATCCATCCGATTTTTGGTGATTTAGTGCTGTGGCAAAAGTACCTGACACACCACTATCATGTTGTTCTTTATAACAAGAACATTATTTTGTTACAAAGAGTTTGTATTTTAAGGAATGGGGCTGGCCTCAGAAGTGGATAACCTGGGTGACTGCACTAAAAATTCAGAGGAATCTCTCCTTCTTCCAGACACATTGAGGAGCTGTCTTGTGAATCTGAAACATTTTGGCAGTAGTAGGTGACAGAAGCAAGGAGGCGCTGCCTTTATTGTAGAAGCAATATTTCCTTCTGTGGAAATTCTTGCAATTTTCCTTGCAGTCCCAACCTGATACCGTGACAGCACTTCATAAGTCTGGGAAAGGAGGGAAAATGAGGAACTGAAATACAGAGTAAAACTAAAGAGAACAGGACCGGGAAGAGAGAAAGACAACACAATCAATGAAGAAAAAAAAAAAGAATATGGATTTAGATGGGCAGGAAGGGAAATTATCCCAGAAAATAAAACAAGGAAGGTAAAGAGGCAAAAAGATAATTTATTTTTTTTTTAAATCCAGCCTGTCAGTCACAGATATTGAGTGCTATTTCCAAAAAAAGCCACGTAGGCAATCAAAAATGGAAATAGAAGTAGGGAAGACCACCTTAACTGAAAAAAGCCCTGAAGGCAAGGGGTTTTTTGGTTGGTTGGTTTTGTTTGTTTGCTTTTTAAATAAAAAGGGAGGGGGACAGAGGGGAAAGTGGTTACACTCTTATAGCTCAACACTGTGTCCCAACTGCAGTCATTTCTTGTGAACTTTCCAAGAAAGGACCTTCAGCCTCCTTCCTCCCAATACCCGAGTTTTCAATTTCAAAGCCTCCATCAGACCAAGCATTCCTGCTTGATACATCCTCTTTTTTCCTTACCCTGACCTACACTTCACTTCTGCTGAGATGCAGGAGCAGCGTTAGAGCCTACCTGCACATCCCCAGCAAAGGCTTTGCCGCTGGGAGAACCCTTGCGGAGCCTAAACAGGTTTTCGCTCTTCCCAGCTGAATGAGGTTTCTGTGCGTCGTCTCCCCTCCCGATTTACACCCCACCTGCACCACTGGCTTGTAGACAACCCGACTTGGGCTCAGCTTCCCTCTAGCACCAGGAACGCCGAATGTACAGGGGTGCCCGTGCCAGCTCACTCAGGGCAGTGTTTTCTCAAGGCCCAGACATACCTGCTGGGAACTTACCATGTACATCAAAAACATCACTCCAGTCTTAACCATGGCTAAATGCTGTAGATTGTATTGTGAAGGACTTGATCTGTTTACTATGAAACCATTGTAATTTCTGCTTCCATATTTCCTTTACCGAAGTATTCCTGGATGTTACATGACAACCTTATTATGTGAAAGTACATGCAAACTGTAGAGTGTATATATTGTGTCGTTATACGGGGTCCACGGATGGTACACTGTGTTCCATGGCTTACGCCGGAGCAAACTTCAGCTGTTAAATCCTGAAAGACGCCTTGAAGCACAATTTCCTCACCACTGATTTGCCATATCATTTACCACATTCAGCCTTTCCTGCTTTTATGTGCTGTCTGATCATACTAAAGCCTGATTACAACAGTAATTTTGTGAGGATAAATAGGGGTTTTTCCACATCTCAGTTCATTTAACCATTAACTTATTTGAATGTCTGCAGTTTATCCAGACAGATCTGTAAGTTTAAAGTACTATCCAAAATTTAACAACTTACAAGGTTTTTTTAGCCTTCTCTTTCTTTTTCCTAACGGTTTATGGTGCCTTTCTTGCCTTTCATACGAAGCCTCCTGCTGCCCTAAGCATAAACCTGCATTTGGGTTCAGTTAAGGAGCAAGAGATGGGGCACATGGCAACTGTGTGTCAGTAACGAAACTCCCTTCCCTTCCTTGACGAGATCGCAAAATCAAGGCATCGTGTATTGGACACCACTCTTCCACCTTTATCTGCATGAGTGGATGGTTGCACCCCCATTGAGCCTGGAAGGAGTCAATGGGAGAACTGAGCATTGGCCCTGCCTGTACCGATTCCGCACAGAAACGGGGCCTTGGGTTTTGCTGATGATTTATCTCACGGAAACTTGGTATTTTTGCCTTAAATGACATGCTTGAGTCCTTCTAATTTTAAGTTAATTTATTTAATACAATTTTGTGCACAAAAGAATGAGTTCTATAAATTATGTATGAAAATGTTAATGTCTTTACAAAGTCCTAATAAATCCAGAAGATCGTATCTTTTCAAATTATGGTTTAAAATCCTAATTTTTTTCTTTTATGCTCACCATTATTATTTTTGTAGCTGCAAGTCTTATCATATAGGAATTTTTTAACATAATATTGATAGAAAATAGAAAGAGTAGTGAATATATGAAATTCTGGAGAGGAAGAATTGTTTGTTTGGATTTTTATAGGCTTTGCTCATATTTCCTCATGAGGAGTTTCCCGTTTCTACGCTCTCTCGTTAAAAGACAGTGTCATGACTGACAGTCATTCATTGGTTTCACAAAAGAAGGATCTGTCTGGCTTTTCAAGTCTTGTCCTGAGCTGCTTATTAAAGCCCAGCTCATGACGGCTAATAAGAATTGTTCATGAGTTGGGACAAAGGACAATTTTTTTTCTGATTTACAATCCGCTTGAGGATTGTTGAAGAGAGAATTTGAACTTAAGTAAGAGCTTCAGGAATTAAGGCCTATCCAAATAACTGTTTTCTGATCAGCATGTTTCTTGTACCTGATTGAAGAGAGAACTGAAAAGAATAGTTTTGATTATTATTATTTGTTTAAAAATTTGTATTTGCTCCTGGCTTATAGGATCTATACTTTTTATTTAAATATGGTGTTTTAGCCTAGGGTTCAAGATTGCAAAGATCATACACTTTTATTCACAGTGCCCATGGTTGTTCCATATGTTTTTGAGATAATCCTACTTAGAGTGACTGCTCTCATTATAGTATGGTGATGAGTAATTCACCGGCTCTTCTGTGATAAGTCAAATCATACTGAATTGCTGATGTATAGTAGAACATCTGATGTACAGTAGTATTTCTGGATTGGGACCTGCAATCCTTACTCAAGCAAAAATTCTATGGAATTCATTCATTCTATGGAATTCAAGAATTTTTCTTGAATCGGGAGCTCAGATTCAAATCCTTATTTTGTTGGGCATCTGTTTAAAGTGAAAATGGTAATATTCCAGTTATTTCCTGAGGAAACTAATACTTAGCTGAATTTACCCATGTCACATTGACTATATAAAAAATAACGCACAAAGTACTGATGTAAAAAAGGAAGAAGAGAAGGGACATTTTTAAAAAGCACAGAGAAAAGGAGAATAATCAGAAAAGAGGAGTAAGCAGGAAAAGAAAATATAACAGCAAAGGAACGAAAAAAAAGGGTTTAAACACCTGAGGCTAAATTCATCCTTGGATGGCTTCACTGACTTCAATGAATTCACTGCCCAAGCGGGTGAAGTTCAGCCTCCATTGGGATAATCAGGCTCAGTTCCACTGACCTTAAAGGAACTGAACTCACCTATACCAGGAATGAACTTGCCTCTCTGGGCCAACTTTTATCCTGACTCATATGTCATCCAATCCTTTTGGATTCATTAGGTTTGAATGAAATACAGGTCAGAAAAGAATTTGCCCCAGATATTTCTGCTTCACATTTTTTTTCAAGTGTGTTAATCGACTTAATTCAAATGGATTACAACATCACACAAAGTGCTGTCACTGTCTAAAAAGGTTAATTGGTTTTTGAAATAAGAATTGTCCCCTGCAGCGTCAGTGGAAGCATGTAACATTTCCCTGTTCATTCATCTGGATGCAGATGTGGCCATTCATTCAGCTGCGGCCACATATAGGACAAGTCCAGACATATCCAATATCATCTGCTATTGGAAGCATTTTTGACTTCTTCGAAAGATAAAAAAGACAGTTTTGTAACAGGCTTAGAAAGCACGAAGGCAGCTTCCACTGACACTGCAACGACATTAGCCAGTACATTACAATGTTGATTGTAACTTCTTGACAAAGTTGAATCCATATTGTTGTTAATAAAAATGATTTGAAAAGTACCATGCTTACTGGGTTTTTTTCCTTACATAAAAGATTGTATGGAGTGAGCACATATCAGGCAAGGAAAATATTTAAACTTGCTCATTGTTTTCCTTTTGAAGTTTTGTCATTTTTTATTAAGTGGACGAAAACACCACAAAGGAAGCTTACTAGAATAAAATGTGCACAAACCAGTCAGATACCTTCAGTTCCTGGTAATTGTTTACAGCAGAGTTTACTTAAACTTCAGATGTTCAGCACCTCTATGAAAATGAGTTTGGAAGTTATTATTACCTTCCCTGTCAGATAAACAGTAATTGATTCAGAATCGGCAATCAGGGGCCTGTGCAAGGAGCAGGATTCCTCAGGGAAGGCTCATCCCCTACCTCAGTTTAACTTGAGGCCTAGGTGAAGCCCTTTCCTCTGCACTGAATCATGGAAGTCGCTCTAGAATGCTACCGCACCAAACACACAGCCTTCTTTCCCCTTCTTTCCTTCGCTCTTCCTGCAGTCCTGCTGAAGACAAACTTTAGTATTTGAGTGTAAAGCATTAAATACAGAGAGCCTGTTCTTCTGGTGAAGTCACTGCCCCTGTGGAGGCTTCAAAATCAGAGCAAGATATTTCCGTGTACAAGCTACCCCCTGCCCCTCTGGTGAATGTAATCTTAGATACCGAAATTTAAAGATGCAGTCTCCAGAAAGGCAGATTTTCCACGTCAGCCATTTGTACCCACAGGCTATGTGAACACTGCCACGCTCTGCCTAAGAATACACACAGGAGAGGGAAAAAGGCAAGCACGTATGCACGCTCTTCTTGTGTGAAGCCGGGCAGCCTTGCTTCACGTGCACGTAGAGATAGCAGGGAAGGGTCAGAAGAGAGCGGCGTGACGTTTTTCCTGCAGACTTACCCTAAAGGTCACCACAGCCAGGCACAGGTGGCCATGTGCAACCATGGAGACACGTACGTTCACGTTCACCGTTCAGCTCTGTACAACAGGAGTACACGACCGTGCCTAAAAGGGGAAATTTAAACCCTCCTTTAGCAGATTTTCAGTGTAATTGAAGGGGGGAGGGGGAGGTGTTAGCTTTTTCTTGTTTTGGGTTTTGGGTTTTTTTTTTCACGGTGAGGGTGACCAAGCACTGGTACAGGTTTCCCAGGGAGGTTGTGGAGTCTCCATCCTTGGAGATACTCAAAAGCCGCCCGGACACGGACCTGGGCAACTGGCTCTTGGTGTCCCTGCTTGAGCCCCGGGGGGGCGGACACAAGATGGCCTCCGGAGGTGCCTTCAGCCTCAGCTGTTCTGCGACTCGGTTTCCAATTTTGTATCAGCCTTAGTACATTCGGTCACACTAAAATCTTCATTAAAGTACCATTAAAGCTTAATTTGAGGTTAAATATTATGACTTCCCTAAGAAGTTCGGACTGAGATGTACCCGTGTGCCACAAGCCTTGACACCTAGCCAAGTTACTCCTCACTCCCCAGCCTCCCCTGAGGCTGCCTGCCTCTCTCCCCTACAGTCTTCGGGGGCTTCCCACACGTTCAGGACCGAGTTCGTGCCCCTCCCGTCCTAAACCACCGCCTCCTCCTCGGCGGAGCCCACCCAGGGCTGCCCCGAGGCGGGCGAAGGAAACGGGAGGGAGATGGCGGCAGGACCTGGGACCCAGCGGCCCTCAGCGGGAGCCAGCCAATCACTGCTCAGGGAGCGGCCCGCTTTGGCCAATCAGCGCACTCCCTAGCCAAAGGCGGGCTGAGGCCCGCCACATGGGCCGCGGAGCCCAAGGCGGGGAGCCGCCATGTCTGACTGGGACACGAGCAGCGACGAGGATGCCGGCGGGCCGGGCTGGCCGCCATCTTCTGCGGCCGCCGCTCCCCCGTGCCGGCCGCCATCTTCTGCCGCCGCTCCCCTGTGCCGGCCGCCGCTCCCGTCGCAGAGCCGCGCCTCCGTAGAGGGCGGCGGGGGACGAAGGAGCGCTGAGTGGCGGTGGGAGGCGGCGGTCGGCCTCGGAGAGGAAGAGCGGGGGCCTCGAGGCGCTGGAGGCTCCTGCGGCCCGCGGGAAGCGGCGCGGCAGCGGCCGCCCCGAGTCGCCGCCGGCCAGGCTGGGGACGCCGTGGCGCCCCTCTGCTTCCACCTCGATAACGCCCTGGTCGGGGCTCTCATAGGTAATAACGGCCGCACGCACACACACACACACCGGGTGGGCTTGGCCCGCTGAGGTGAGGGGGGAGGAGGAGAGGACCCGAGAGGTTTGTTGGTGTGGGCCCTTAACCCCCCTTCCCTCCCTCCCTCTGTGCCCCGAGGAGGTGCATGGCTGCCTTCCCTCTCCTCGGCCGTGGAAGGGCCCCAGCCCCTTGTGATTCCCTTACACCTCTCTCGCCTGAGGATGGCAGGATGTTTTTGCAGGGTACTGGCTGAAAAGTGGAGCTCTCCCACTGGCCAGGGTAGCTGAGCTTTTCCTCCCTAAAGTGGCTGGGTTGTCTGTTTCTTACGGCCAGCAGTCTGTAAGTGGGCTGAAGCCCCTCTCCAGTCATGTGGAGGAAGGGTGGCTCTTGAGCTGGTTTTGCTGCTGCATCTCTTCAACTGAGGTGTCTCCCCCGTCCCGCACCTTGCGTTTGGTTAATTGCCAAAAAAGTTACCTGCATTTTCCAACAGTTCAGTGTCACAAGTTCTTTTACTTTTGGATGCGTGTGCTCATATGAAGGTCTTAGATTTTGGTCACAACTGAAATGCTTAGAGTTACCATGTGTAGTTTTTGATGGTTTGGTCTAAATCTCTGTAATAGCTTAAGTGTATCTTTATAACAGGTCGGGGTGGAGCTAAAATAAGAGAACTTGAGGATTCTTCGGGTTCCAGGATAAAGGTACCATGTGCTGTGTGTCATCCAGGCCTGGCCTCTGTTGGGAACATACTTTGTTTTGCTTCCATGCTTCAGAATTACTGCAGCAAATTGAAGGATGTTGCAGTAGCTGTAATAATTCTATTCTGTTACAAGAATTGGGAAAAAGGAAGTGGAATTGAGGGTGCCACTTGACTGGTATGTGAAAGCAGGAAAAGCTTACTGTTTTGGTTGGGTTTTTTTTTTTATGTATGCATTTGTTTTCCTTTCTTTCGCAAAGGGAATTAAAGGGCCTTTTCCTGGGAAGAGAAGTTAAAATTCAGACAAAAAAAAAATCAAAGATTGTTTTCAGTACGTTTTCTCATATGATGTTTGCCTTTGCAGTATTAAAAAAACTCAGTAAGGTTTTATGAATGTAGGTTATAAAGGGAACCTATGAAGCTGAAGTAAAGATTTTTGGCAGTGTTGCTGTGCAAAACAAAGCCAAGATGTTGATTGACGACGCTGTTATGAGATCTGGACAAAACTACATTAGAGGTGGGACTGAAAAAGGTAAGAAATGTGGGTTTGGAAAAAAAAAAGACAATGGATTGTCTTTCCATACGTTCGGTAGTTTGCTGGAGTGTTTTTATATTGGTATTTTACTAAAGTGAGTTAACTCTTGCCTTGTTCTTGGGCAATGGCATACCTCCTTAGAAATATCTAGACATCCTCCTTTCTCAGCTATGAACAGTTTCCCGCCCTCAAACTGCCAGACTTCTATGAAAATCTGTTCCTGTGTGTTTTCAACAATTTTAATGAATGCAGAATGTTATACTACTTGGTTTCTTGCATTATCTGTCCAATTCCCCCGAAATACAAGTATTGGTTCTAGTTTAAGTTTTAATGTAGTATCTGTGCAGTATTAAAATTCGATAAGCTTTTATAAATGTAGTCTATGTACTAATGTACCATGTACTAATTATAGCATGAGCGATGCTATTTTCTTACTACTTCATGGGAAGTTAGCATTTAAGATTTGAAGTCGCACATCATGCCTCACTTTACTAGGCTTTATTGTGTTAACTTTGTTACATGGATATATGAGTAATGATTGTATGTTGAAGTGCTGCTTATGTTACTGGTATTTGTCTTTCACGTGCTCCCAACAACTTTTTGCATGGGCAAACAACATCCATAGTTGTTGATCTGAGGCACTGATGAAGAAGAAGGGATCTGAGACTTGTGTTCCAGTGTTAGAATAAGGAATGGAGTAGCTGTGAGTTTTGATTTTAGAAGTGCCCTAGAAGGTGGATGAGTATGTTTCAAGAGACTAGAAATAATTAACACTTCCTTAGTACATGTGTCTGTGTTTTCCCTGTGTTTCCTGCTTTTCCACTAATACATAATTGTGTTGCCATTTTTATCTTCAGTGTAAAACCTTTCTTACAAAGTGTTAACCTCATCAAAAAAGTATAGAGTGTAACTACACTGAGACTTTACTGTGGTGTCGTTGGATGCTTTAGAAGAAAACCTTGCTCTTGTAGCTGTTAAAAATAAAGCTTTCTGTCCGCACATCATCTACTGGGTTCACAAGTTTTTCAAAAGCCTGCTGTACAACAAGCCTTATTGATAGGTGGAGGAGCAGCATTTCAGAACCTGTCATTACTTTCTTTAAGTAGCTAAAGATGTGATGTGCTTCTTTTTTTTATCAGAAATGGATTTATACATGTTTTACTGATGTTTCAGTCTAAGACCTAGGAAAGAATTTTCTATTTAAATGCTTCACGCCTATTCAAAATCACGTAAGAGGCCTTACAGTAGAAAAAGAAAATAAGGTGTTTGTGGGTTTTTGGAGGGGGGGGGTGAGGGTGTGTGTCTCCCTGACCCTGCAACAGATTCCATGAAACAGCAGCATTTTGGTACTAACTCTGCAGGAAAAATCTTGGATATTATCAAGCCTGAAAATAACCCAAAGAAACCAGTGATTAACTGGGACTCTCTTCGAGAAAACAAAGCTAAATATGAAGCTATGAAGTGGGCAGGTTAGTTTTAAAATTTTGATTGTATGGTACTTGTCTTTATATGATAAATCTGTTGAATGCTTAAACGTTTCCACTTTTTGCTTTGAGATGACTGAATCTTTCAGTGTCCAAATTAGTTAAGTATTTGCAGTGAAGTGACCACATCAGCATTTCTCAGCATAGTCGTGGAGGACACTGTAGGTGCTGTGTGAAGACTTAAACTTGCCATTCAATTGGTATTTTTACTTCACCCTTTAAAAATGCTCTTATTTTGTATGTGGCCACAGCAAAAATCTGAGAATTGTTAAATGTTATGCTATATATGTGAGTAGAAATTACTTTAGAATTTGAAATGTGGGGAAGTGATTCTTTTGCAGATACTTCAGTGTTTCTCAGACTTCATCTTTTACATGAACAGCAATAGTCTTCTGCCACTTTTGACTAGTCTTCTAGTACAAGGCACTGTTTGGCTTTCAAAATTTCCATCTTAAGCTTTAGAAGACTTGCCCTGAACCTGTAGCATTTCTTACTGTCTTGAGTTTACTTTTTCTCATTGTTTAAGACTTGCCTCCAATTGAGAAAAACTTCTATAAAGAATCATCAAGGACTGCATCTATGTCACAAGAAGAAGTGGAACTATGGCGGTAAGATCATTTCTATAGGGAATCATCTGCTTGGCAAAAATAACTATTAAGGTATAAAGGCCAGAAAGTGGGAGATGAAATACTGAGACAGCAGCATTAATGTTAGGGTCTTGTAATAAACTAGATCTTCTTAGGAACTCTTTCTTAGGAGTTAAACTCTAACTAGCAGATGGGGTATTATTAGTTGCTTGGAAAATTAACGTTAGGGATTAACTGCTTCTCTAAAAGTGTATCATCTAGTTGACTTTCAGAAGGGAAAAAAATCAAGACCATTCATTCATTTTGGCTGTTTCTTTGCATTTTGTGAGACAGCATGTTCACGTTTTCTAGGTCTTTCCAAATACGATTGTTCACATGTTGAATACCTCTTGGCTACCATTTTTCCCCCATATGTTTTAGTCAAATACCATCTTCAGAACAAATTTCAAGTTCTGTTACTGTTGTCTTCCTATCCATCTAGTCTTTAAAAGTACATCCTGCTGAGTACATGCCTCAGTTAACTGTATCCATTCATTGTGATCCAGCAAGCTACATGATTACTTTGCAAGAAAAGCAGCTGATCTGTTTCAAGTGATTTGGTTCAGGCCCTGGTAATAGTTTCAACCCTTTTCAGTAGTTCTAATGAAGCTGGTGAACGTTCTTGAATCATTACCTTTTATTACTTTTCTTTTTGCATCGTGTCTGGTTTTCCTCTTGCATGCCCACCATAGAAAGGTTGCCACAGTGAGCAAAGCATGGAATTGATGCCCATTTCCTTGAAGTATATGTATGTGTTACTGTCAGAGCTAGTCAAGAGCAACAGAACATTGTTCTGTACGTTCAGAACATGCATTGAGGAATAGCACTTGTGTGATAATGGAATGTTTTTCCTTTTTCATCTAATTTATTTGCTTTAAGGGAAAAAAGACAGTAATTGAAAAAAAAAATGTAAACATGAGGAGAGGTTGAATTACCCATTCTTTTCCTAGCCCACACCCTGCTTGAAGTAAAACTATTTGCTGAATGCAATCTTCAGAAGAGTACAGGACTGGAATGAAGATAAACTACTTATGCATATTAATACCTCTTAATTGGGGGTAGCCTCAGAACCTCAGTTTTTAATGTAGCTTTTTGTGTGTGTTGTTGTATTTTGGGTTTTGTTGGGTTGGGGTTTTTTTGGGTTGGGTTTGTTGGGTTTTTTTTCAGTTTGTCTTACTGACAATGTTCTTTTTTCTAAACTGTTCTGTTTGTATTTTCTAGAGCATCCAGGAAGCTGCTCTGAAAATATTTCAGGAAGGCTTTTGTCAGAATATAGAGTTTTCACAAAGAAGTCCAATCCATTCCTCTGAGTTCTGGGTTGTCTTTAGGTTTAAAAACTTGTCACAGTTATTTAATTTGTAATAGAGTATAACTGAAGTCTGATATGACAGGACTGCAGTTCATGTTAATAACCAAATATAACTTCAAATTAATCACTCTTAAGAAAAAATGGTAATTGATGCCTCCAGGAGAAGTGTTTCTGTAGTAAGGCTTTCTTAAAAGTTAGAAGAAGAGTTAGAAGTCTCATTCAAGAGCCTGAACTTGTTTTCTGTTGTTCCAGGAATTTAAAAAAAAAAAGTCAGAAAGGCAGTCTTTTGTGTTAGCTCTACTTTTTCAGATAATGAGATGTTAAAGCAATTGCACTTCTTTAATTCTATACAGGAAAGAAAATAATAATATAATCTGTGATGACTTAAAAGAAGGTGAAAAACGCTGCATTCCCAATCCTGTTTGTAAATTTGAAGATGTATTTGAGCATTATCCTGATATTATGGCTAATATTAGAAAAGTTGGTTTTCAAAAGCCTACACCAATTCAGGTATTTCTTCAATTTTAACGACTCTTTAACTAAAGCTCAAGAGAAAAGTATATTTAAGTATTTGTTGGTTTATATTAGTCCCAGGCATGGCCGATCATACTCCAAGGAATTGATCTTATTGGTATAGCACAGACTGGTACCGGGAAGACATTAGCCTACTTAATGCCTGGATTCATTCACTTGACTTCACAACCAATGTAAGGACTGCTTACATGTCTGACTTGTTTAGCTGTGGGTACTTCCCCCCGCCCCCACCCCCTACATGATGGTTTTCTAGTAAAGAATATAATAAATCATAAAGTGGAAAAAAACCTATAAACCTGGTGGAATGAGTACCGAATCTGTCACCATAGATTCTGTTACTGAGAAAGTCTAGAATGGTATAAAAATAGTCGATGTCAGATGCGATGGACTTTGCCTAGCCCACATTCTAAAGATGCTTTATTGCAGATCCAAAGATCAGCGTGGGGGGCCAGGAATGTTAGTCCTTGCTCCCACCCGAGAACTGGCACTTCAAGTAGAGGCAGAATGTTTGAAGTACACGTACAAAGGAATTAAAAGGTAATCTTACTTCTCACTTGCTTGTTAAGTAATATTTTTTTTCCTACCGCTTGTGGCTTAATTCACCTACTAAAATTGCATTTGCTAAGAGAGGAGGGGAAGGTAGTAAATGCAGACTTTGTATTTCCCCAGTTTTTAGAATACCTGTTTTTACTATTCTTATGGTGAAAATCTATTTCTTATATAGTTGGAGTTCTATGTGTTGTAGCTTTGTTGCTTCTGTCCTTCTGTGTGGACAGCTGAGAAGAGTCTGGCTGTGTCTTCTCAGCATCTTGCTGTTAGGTAGTTGTAGACAGCAGTAGCATCTCCCTGAGCCTTCTCCTCTTTCAGCTGAACAAGCCTGGTTACCAGCTTTTCACATCATGCACTCCATCCCCTTGACCATCTTGGTAGCTGCCTGCTGGACTTGCTCCAGTATGGGTATGTCTGTCTTGTAATAGAGGCAGTGGGTACAAAAACTGGATATTGTGCTTGAGGTGTTATTCCCCTTTACTCAGCACTTGTGAGACCACGAGTTCTCTCAACCTGCTGGCTACCTTCTCCATAGTACACAGCTGGCTCTCTTTTCTGTGGGGTTACACTGCTGAATAATGTTCAGTTTCTTGCCTGCCCATGTCTTTTCTGCAAAGCCAATTTCTAGCATGTTGGCCCTCAGCCATTGGGGTAATTCCATCCCCATTTTTGCTTTTGTTAAACTTCATGAGATTACTGTCAGCCCATTTCTCTAGTTTTTTCTGGTTCTTCTGAGTAACAGCCTAGCCCTCTAGTGTATTGACTGCTTTCCCAGTGTGGTTTCATCCACAAACCTGCTGAGAGTGTAGATCTTCATTTAAGGTATTCAACAGACATTACTGTACTCCGAAACTTAGTTTTAGGGCTCTCTGGTAACTTTGTATGGCATTCAGAATTAGTCTTGTAGTCATCAAATAGTGAAATGTATGTTCTGCTTCCTTCCCAAAAATGCTAAGGAGTTTTGCAGAGCATGTTAAGTTTGTGTGTAAGCCTGATACCTTATTGAATGTGTTGGTTGTTATAACAGCAGAACATCTGACTTTTGATGGTACTGTTTAGAAAATCATGCATCCTGTCATACGTTTGTCTATTTTGGTGTGAATATTTTCAGAACAACCCAAAACATACTCATAGCTTCATAGCCATCTTCCTTCCTTTCATGATTACTTTCACTGCAATTTCAGCAGAAAGCTATTGCTGAACTGTTGAGGGAGTATCATGCAGTATTAAGTCCATTATTTACTGTGATACTATCAGTCACACTTGCTGTATTCCTTCGTCTTGGTAATACCAGACGATACTTTTTAAAATGAAGCAACATGGTGGCATTTATTTGAAAAAGATTGACTTTAGATGAACCTTAATACACTGCTTTTGTAAAAAAATTTTATTTTTCAGTATTTGCATATATGGTGGTGGGGACCGAAAAGGACAGATAAACGTGGTTACCAAAGGTGTGGATATTGTTATTGCTACTCCTGGCAGACTGAATGATCTTCAGATGAACAACTTCATAAATTTGAAGAGCATAACATACTTGGCAAGTAGCTGATATGGGATGAGTATTGCACCAGTTGGGAAGTGGTTAACTTAGTGTGAACTTAAGTTTTAATGAAGTTTTTTTTAAACTTTTTAAGTCTTAATTACAATACATCTTAATGTTGAGATTGGTGTTGGCAGGATGGTTCCTACTTGCCATAACTGCATTGCAGATGTGGAATATTCCCTAGAAAAAAATAAAACAGGCTTCTAGCACAGTAAGCTAAACTGTTATCTCACATTAGTAATGTTTGCTGTTTTAAACTTCATTTTGTCAGGATCAGTTATTAATGGATGAAATGCTTTTCCCAAGTTGTCTTTTCCTTTTCTTACAAAGGTTAACAGTGACTCACGTTCTTATTAGAACTTGTGCAGTAAGCACCAGAGTCAGAAACAGTTAGGTATTTAAGTGTTTGGGTGACTGACTTTCTTTTGAGCTCAGTGGGAAAATATCATTGTTATGAATCCTTGTCTTCATTCCATTCTTGCCTTTTGCTGTTCTGGACGCTTAAAACCATACAAAGTATTTTGTAAAATACTTTCATATACTCAAATTATTTGTGAGTTGTCTGTTTAACTGGCGATTTGTTGCCTACTTTGACAATTTGGCCTGCTTTCCCTCCCTTATCTCCATCCCCACTCCCCTCTGAGGGTTAAATACTCATTATGCCGTAACGAGTTAGCTCCAATTCTAGGTAATAGTTGTGAGCTTACTGGCAAGGCTAGTGGTGGTATAGCATCATTAGAAATTTGGCCATCTAGAAAAAAAGAGGATTATTGGAAGACGGAAGAGTAGCCTTGTGTAAAAGTGTAACATGTAATTGCTAAGCAGGAGGAAAAAAGGCCTGAAAACCTGCTTTCTGAGAACTATAGGAACATTAGTAATCTTTCTCTACCAAGGTGAAGTACGGTCATACTCCAGCACATGCTGCTTTGTAAAGCAAAGAGGATGTATGTAACCAAAATCAGATGTTTCAGTATGTGCACGATATACTACAGTATGACATTACTAAAAAGAATCAGCTATCAAACTGAAAAATACGATGATGTAAAGCAGGAGAAAAACATTTGTTGTACTGTTAGCAGTTAAATATTTTCAGAATATTGATACCAGTGCAAGGACCATGTTTTGCAAGGTGGTTAACATCTCATGCTTCAGACTTTCTGGAAATGCTGTGCTTCTTTATGTCCCATATGAGAAGTTGCACATCCAAAATTCTGTGGTTTTTTAATCTTATCATATATTTTTTCCTTGTAGTTTCTTGTACTTTTTAATATATAAGATGCTTTCACTGTCAGTTTTCAGCCAACAAATAATTTAATCTTGAAGCCTTATTTCAGAGAAAAGAGAGGGGTATTAGACTTCAACTTAACACCTTGGATGAAGAATGCTCTTCACTGAAGAGCTTCATTTACAGCTTTCATTTAAAGATATTGTTGAGTCTTGTGAATGCTCCCAAAGTGCACTGAGTATTATTTCCTGGTATGATATAATTGTTTACCAAAGGCCTTCCAAGGTCAGAGACTGGGATACAATTGTTTGTTTAAAAAAAACCCACAAACAAAACAAAAAAAAAAGCCAAAACCCAAACTCTGTTAGAGTTAATTATATTTGAATATACATTGTACACAAGGTATTCACCTGCCCTGGAGGCAGGGAATTTGTCATCTTGCCTGACAGAACCATCAAGTTAGGTGCAGTCTTGATTCAGATTTTTAGGAACCCACTTATTCAAGATAAGCTGTTTTTTCATGATGTTGGAAGAAAGACTGGGAAATTCTGTCATATATGGCCTGATTATTTACAGTACATGTCATTTGAGGATTGCTTTGTGTTTTACTGTGTTCAGTGTAAATTGGTATTCGTTCATCAGTAATCTGAGTGCTTTTTTTCTTTTGACTTTATGCTCATAAAGCATAAGGAAGGAAATTGGAGTTGTGCATGAATAATTGGGAAGCATTTAGGTGAAAGAATATACTAAAAACATATATATATCTCTGTATAGAAAAATCATGAAGTAGGATATAGAAGGTAGATTGGAGTCATCCTTTTATTCTTCAAATACAAAAAAAAAAGTGTAAAACTTATAACTAATTTAAAAAGAGGAAAGAAAATAATTTTCACATGAAGAACTGGCTTGTAAGAATTTCTTGCCAAAAAATAGAACTGAAATTAATAATATTAACAAAAAAGTAAATATGTATAGATAACAAGAAACCTAAGATTATGTCAGCTGGGGGGAGATATAGCTTATAAACCAGGACCTGGCTACGAGGCATTTGGAAAAAATGGTGCTAATTTCTATCTTATATCTACTACAGCCTTTATTTATTTATTCATTAAGCCTTTATTTGTTTATTAAGCAGCTATCAGAAATAAGGAAAGTAAACTTCACTGCTCTGATCCACCTAATACACATACTTACGTGCTTTCTTCTCCCTTTCCAGCAAAGTACCAGTGTGCTTAATAGCTTAGAAAGCTTCTGCTGCTGGAAGGGGCATAGTAGCCAACTCTGTATACAAAATTAATGATGTTTCAGCCTTGCCATTGTATTAGAATCCAAGTCGTTAATGAAATCTCCGTGAGTCCTTTGAAGATTAGAGAATTAAATCAAGAAATAGAATTCTTGTCTTCTGTCTCTCAGCTGATGATTTGTTATTATTTCAGAGATCTACATAGATAATGTACTAAAAACCTTTAATAGAATAAAACATCTGACAAGAATGGAACAGCAAAATAAGGACAGTAGAAAGGGATTATCATCAAAGTCTTATGTCTCCACATAAGTGACTAGAAAATGTCAGTACTTAAAAGCATGATCCATAGAACTTTGATTTATATAAACGCTATTTGAAAATTAAAGGAGAAAAATGAGTCTTGGATGGCAGCTGCCTTCTTTGTATGAGACTCTGAAAACATTCACAAGTGTGTTTGTATATTAGAAAAAAAAAGTCAGTTCCAAACAGTTGTACTCAGACCTTCAGCTCACTTGTTCCAGATGAAACAAGTTTGAGCTCTGGGAGTTCTACAGTGTCCTAGTGTGAACCAGAATATATGGTCTGGCTTTTTTCCTACTTCTAATGAGGAACTAAATTGATAACTGATATTTTGATCTGGTATGAGATCTCTAACAAGGTAGAAGTGAGATTTCCCCTTTAAATTACCAAAAATGTCTTACTGAAAGTGTGTTGTGTGGGGTCCCCCGCACCCAGGTTTGGTTGGTTTTGGTTTCTCTCTCTCTCTCTCTCTCTCTCTCTCTTTTTTTTAATTCTGTGCTTAGTTTTAGGCACCAACCAAATTCTTGTTAAACAAACAGTTGTAGTTTCTTCTTCACTGACTTTTAAGTGCTCTTAAAGGTGCTGTGGATTTTCTTGTTCTGCCTGCAAATGTATTACTAAATGAAAAAAAGCCTCAAGAAAATTGGAGTGGTGAAATAGAAGTTGAACAGGTTTTGCAATACATTATGGAGTGGATTCTGCAATTAAAATTCTTACCATTAAAATGGTCTGCCATGTAATGTCTGCTGAAACCCTTATCTAAGGAACTAGACACAATAAATAAAGTTGTTCTGAGCAGGTTTTAGATGAGGCT
Organism: Haliaeetus albicilla; assembly: GCF_947461875.1. Classification (NCBI taxonomy): domain Eukaryota; kingdom Metazoa; phylum Chordata; class Aves; order Accipitriformes; family Accipitridae; genus Haliaeetus; species Haliaeetus albicilla. The sequence continues at coordinate 5,912,491 of NC_091499.1, forward strand.
GACAGAATGTTGGATATGGGATTTGAACCTCAGATAATGAAGATCCTAATAGATGTGAGGCCTGACAGACAAACTGTTATGACAAGGTATGTAAGCATAATAGTGCTCAGTACTTGAACACTGTAAACATAAGATTATTGAACAAGTAAACTTCAAAACAAGTGTGTCATTTTTATTACAACTTTTACCAGCCTAAATGGGAATGGCACCAGTTTTCTTTCTAATTCTGCCTAGTCAGTCCTAATGAGTCATTTGACAATTTTATTTTCATTTTGTACCCCTTGTCTGATGTTTTACATCAGCTATAAAAACAACTGAGTTCTTCCCAAAAAGGAAGGTGTCTTGGGAGTGCTAGAATTTGCCATAGCAATTTGAAATGCCAACTTCCCTTTTTCCATCTAGGACCAAATGTGTATCCTAACCTTCTGATCAGTATCTGTGCTAGGCTGTACTCGGATTAATTTTGAAATTACGCAGCTTTGGGAGCTTAACAGTAGAATAATCCAACAATAATTTTTGTTATAACATTTTTGCATTGGAGCTATTGTTTTAGAGATAAAAACTGACTAGAAACTTATTAGGTATCATTGAACTACTAAACTCGCTTTTGGCTTCATTAGAAAGGCTCCTGAACTGTTGCCTGTACTTTTAACCTAGAAAGTTATCTTTAAAGCTTGAGTACTATTTACTAATGACTCATTAAGATTATTTCTGAATGTTACATAAACTCACTACTGTTATTGCAGACTCAAGTGTTTCACTGGTGTATAAGAAAGAAAGAAGAATGTGATGAAATTAATGAATTGGAGAAGGTTTTGCACTCTATTCTTATGTGCTTCTTTTCCTCTTTGTTTCCTGTTTAGTGCTACTTGGCCTGACGGTGTTCGTCGCCTAGCAAAATCTTATTTGAAAAATCCTATGATTGTATATGTTGGCACTCTTGACTTAGCAGTAAGTTGTTCTGTTCCTGAGCGCTTTTTTGTTTTGTTTTGTTTTGGAGAAGAACCTACAGTTAAACCAGGGAATATTTTGCTTGTAAATATATGTAAGTAAATGCATGTAATGTTAAAATCAATCTGAACTTTGAAAAAACAGCTCCATATTATTCTTCTAAAGCACTGTGAAAAGGTTAGAAAGAACTAAAAAAAAAAAGTAGAAAGCAACTTTGTTCTTATGTTTCTGTAACAAGATCTTGAAGTCCTAGATCTTCAGTAGAAGATGTCACCATCGACAAGTATCGATCAAATTGAACTTTGAATATTGTACTTCACAGCGCCATGTGTTCTTGCCTGAGCCCTTGTTTTTACAGCCTTCACTTCTGTTCAGCAAGTTCTTGTTCCTTACTCATCTTTCTGAAGTTTTTCCTTCTAATGCGTAGAGATCCTTATCTGGACCTGTGTTTCTTAACTGCTGCTTTGTCAAAGGGAGCGGAAGCTCTGTGCTAAACTCCTGAAGGGCACTTGTCTAGAGCAGGAATGTACGTGTTGGAATAAGAACTGTCTTTAAAGTCCAAAACTTCTAATATGTAGGTGTAGTTGCATACTTGTCATGCTTGTGCAGCAATGTGTAGTTGACTCCAGTACCACCAGAGTTTACAGTAATAGTAGTTCTTCCAAGATCTCTGCATCCTGGTCCAGAGATTGCTTTGAGTTTGGTTCTTAAATTACAAAGTTTTCCTTTTCAGTTCCACTTTTTTTAGTGATAGGGAATGAGGAAACTTAGTATCCAGTGCACTTGTAGGTGGAAATACGGGGGGGAAATGTACTTTTTATCTGTTCCGTTCAGACCTATGCTTTTATCAAAGGGCATTACTTGTCAAAGACAGAGGATAGGAATTTGAAAGATACCAAGTGCAATTTAGTTCTCCTGTCCGATGCATTCATCTCTTTTACAGGAGCTTCTCTTAATTGAAGAGGTGACCTCTGGGGGGGAAGGGTTCCCACACAGAGAGAGGATCTTTTTATGTACTGGGCTGATTGTTCAACCCTTGCCACAAAATCATGATGCAGTGCCATGAGAATGTCTAGACCTTTATACTACTTGTATAGTATACCTTAGACATTCTATGGCAACCTTCAAATATAATGAAGTAAAGTTTTATTTACAAACTGTTGTTGGAAGAATTGAACAGAACTGATAATTTCAAATAGATTACAGAATCTTCTTTAAAAGCTGTCCTTTCAAGTAAGACTGCCGTTGTTCCAACTTGCTCTGGATTAACATAAAATATACTCAAATTTAAGTACTTTAATCTGATTTTCACTAATACTGGGAATATTTATTTCACCTCACTGGTCTGCTAATCTGTACCCTCTAAATCTCTGCAAATATATGATTTGGCAAACTGCTTAAAGACAAATTTTACTATTCTCCTAAAGCAACTAGGAAACAACGAATAAATCTGCATTGTTTGAATTCCAAACTGATATATATTTTGGTTTTAAAATAGTTTTTTCATGGTATCATATTACTAGTTTTATAGTACCGTAATACGAGAATTAACAGAAATGGTATTATTCTAACCTGTTTCTACTTAACATCCCTTTTTGCTGTTTAACAGGCAGTAAATACGGTAGAACAGAGAGTTATTGTTATCGCTGAGGAGGAAAAGAAAGCTTTCATGCAATATTTCATTGACTCTATGAAGCCAAAAGATAAGGTCATCATTTTTGTGGGAAAAAAACTTACGTATGTAATCACTTTCCAGCATTACATCTCTTCATTTTTTTCTAACAGAAATACTGGATCATTTCTTAGTTCACATAATAATTACCAAGCGTAACAGCTCATGTCAACAATATGCTGGTAGTAGTAGTATTTTTATTTGTTTGTTTATTCATTTCTACAGACTGACTGGTAGTTTGTATCCTTTTCAATATCATTAATGGTGGTGGTAAATCTCAACTTCACATAAAGTAGATGTTAAGGTTCTTGGGGATACATTAATGCGATGTACTGTTTACTTTCATAGGCAGCTGGTGCATACAAGGCCTGATTGGTGGGGGGGGTGGCCGTTGTACCATACCTGAGCTTTTTGAGTGAACAACACAAAAAATCCATCTGTTGTTTTTCTTACATATAAATAAAAGCAAACATTTATGTGGGGAATATTCTTGCTTTCATACTGTTTTATAATAAATATCAGCTGACCTAGGTAGGGTTTTGTCCTTAGGCACACATTTAGCTTTTGTTGTCACATTATTAGCTTTTTGGAACTAAATCTAGATGCTGCACTTCCCCCCCCCCCCCTCCTTTTAAGAACCATTGTTTTATTTCATCTTAGAGCTGATGACTTAGCAAGTGACTTTGGTCTCCAGGGAATTCCAGTACAGTCGCTTCATGGTAACAGGGAACAGTGTGATCGAGAACAGGCTTTAGATGACTTCAAGAAAGGTATGTTTGTACTGAAGTAGTGGTTTGTTTAGCCCAGGTTTTTAAAGTTTGTCATGTGCAGGACTTTGCCTATTTGTAAGTGCCATGTCTCTTCTGTACCATAGAAATGAAAATATTAAAGAGCTCTGGATGATACGTTTATTTTGTTAATTTGACAAAAAAAAACCCAGCAAACAAAAAGATTGCTCTTAAATAAAATTTGGAATGTCCAAGAGTTAAATTATTTAAAAGTAAGACTTATTTTATTTTTTAAATCTCTGTGAAAAGATCAATATTGTCTTAGTCTACAGAATGGTAAATTTAAGTGTCAAATGATGGTGCTTTCAGTGAAACAGTTCTGCTCTTGATTATGCCAGTAGGGTTATACTTTGGGGTTATGTGATCACATGTTAATAAAACAAAGAATAATCCTTTGTTGATAAGGATGCCAGCTGAGAATATAGTTGTTGGAAGTTTCTGTTCTTTTCACAGACCCTTTATATCAGCTAGGCATGTTTCTTGCTTCCCCTGCACCCTGCTGTTCTACTTGTCATCTTACTATTATTTTTATTTCACATTTTGAGTGCTTACTTACCACCTTGTATTTGAAGTTAACTCTGTGTGATATGCAACAAGCATATTTTTCCTTCATGTGTTAAGAATAAGTGCATTATATACTAGAAGACCAATAGACTGGAGTATATTTTCTGTTCATTCCATAAACTCCCACTCTCTTTCTCTGTTGTACTTACTTTAGGCAAAGTCAGAATACTGGTAGCTACTGACTTGGCATCCCGTGGCCTTGATGTGCATGATATTACTCATGTTTTTAACTTTGACTTCCCTCGCAACATTGAAGAATATGTTCATAGAGTAGGTCGTACTGGAAGAGCAGGGTAAGTGTTTACAAGAAAATAGTAATATATTGTCAATATTTTATGCACTGCATAGGTGTTCTTTTGTCAAATGCTAGAGCTACAGGGATGTGCAGTGGGGGAGTGAAGACTCCAAGTCTATCAAAGTATATTTTAGATAATAACACACTGCTTTATGTTTTGAAATTGGTTCACTTTTAAATTTAAGGCAAACAAGTTTTCCACTTTTCTGTTATTTCATTGAAGTGGATGGAAATCAGAGATGTTTGAAAGCTAGTTTAAATGTGGGGAAGAATTACAGTTCAAAACAACTTCAGTGTAGATACTCTGAAGTGTCACTTCCTTGTTTGTCTCTCCATGAGCTGAGCTGTTTAGTTTCTTAGACAGTCCATTGGGAAAAAACATAGATAAATTCAAGGTTTTCAGCCTATCATGGTGGTGTAGTTGGGTGTTAGGACTTTTGAATGCTGCTTTCCCAGGCTGGCACAAGAGTGATTTTTCTTGTGTATGTGCTTATTTTAATCATTATATGAGTGTATGTCTCTTCATACTTACATATGTTGTCTTTATGCTAGGTTTATTGTCTAAAAGTCTTAAATGAGTTGTGCCTTTGCTCCATTTTAGGTGAATTGCCGTATTCTGATCTTTATGAAAAGTTGCTTTCTGTCATGTGCATAGTAAATACTCAAGCCAGTTTTATCTAGCAGTTCAATAATACTGCCTGTAGTACAATTTATTACTGTGTAGGTCAATAGGAAAAGCCTAGCAGCAGTTTTTTTGAGGATCAACAGTTATTTCATTCCTTGTTTAGACGTACTGGGGAGGCAGTAACGCTTGTCACTAAGAGTGATTGGAGGGTTGCATCTGAGCTGATTGAGATTCTGGAAAGAGCAAATCAAGTAAGAATACATCTTACTGGGTAAGATTTATATTGGTTCTGGGTTACCACCTGAAACTTTCTTGGTGAGTGTTTGTAATGTCTCAGGCAAAAAATGGGTACTTAAGTCTCTCTTGTCCTGGATATCCTTAGCTGTATTTTACCTTACAGATGAGTCCCAGCAAAGAACAGGGAACTTTAATCAAAGCCTTCCATGTCCAAAGAAGAAGAAACAAACATACACGCACATGGGATCTATTTTATTTCATAGTATTTTATTCCAGTCTTTCACTTCTGGACACATGTACCAGTGTTCTTACTTAACAGTGTAAATATTAACAATATTTGTATCAGAAAAAGCTAAGCTATCTTTCAGTTTATTGTATCTGACAGTTGTGATATCTGCATGTACTTTTCCAAACTATCTTTCTTACAGATGTTTGTAAATAGTATGGGAGATAGGACTGGAATATGATTTGTTTCTTTATTTTAAAGAAACATTCTTTTCTTGCTACCATATCTGAGAAGCCAGAGGCAATTATGTTGCTGTTCCTTGCTGTAACAAGAAACAGTATTTTGCCTGATTTATAGTAAACCCCCAGTTCATGCCCTGACTCAAGTTGAAATTTTAAATTTTTTTTTGAGGGATGGGAGTTTGAGTACAAACTGAATTGCTTTTTACCAAGGACCTGTGGTTGTTATTGTGGGCACTAACTCAAACTTTAAACCCTGAGTTAGAACTTCACCTGAATCTTCTGTTTTACAACTCTTCTTTGAAAGATATGCCACTTATTGCAAACGTGATAAGATGCTTTTGAGGGAGGAAAAGAAAAAAAAAAAAAAGAGTTGTCCCCTGATGATAACTTCTTAAAGTTGCAGGGTTTGGGTTTTTGTTTAGGGTGGGGTTTTTTTTGTTTTGGTTTTTGGTTTGGTTTTGTTTGTGGATTTTTTCTTCAGAAAATGTAAGAAATTAAACTGGTAATGATACTTGGAAGCCAGTTAAATATAACTTAGAGCTCCCTTGTTCCGAGTCAGCTGTTACCATCCATGCCTTGTCTCCTGCTGCAGACTGTGAAGTTCCCAAACTTTTAACGTGTGTGAGTTCAACTGGGAACGAGTCTCTGAGTTCAGAGGAGAAAAAGAGCATCTCTGAATCCTTACTTTCAAGGGTAACTGTTAGTCACAACATTATTCTCAGACTTTTAGTTATAGCTGATAGAAGGCAAGTACCCATACAGCCAGGGTTTTTTTTCCTCATGACAGTGAAAATATCATTACTTCAGTCTTAAAGCATCATGCAAAAGGGAAGGAGAGCAACTGAAAACATGGTCTGAAGGTTCAGAATACTTCAATTTCAAAACAAGTAAGGTGCATTTGTTAGCCAGATGTTTTCCATGATTTTGAATGTACAGATAATCTCCCTAAAGAAAAACAGGTACAACAGAAAGATTGCTGTATCATGCTGCAGGGATCTTTATAGATAAGCTTATTAGGAAGCATGGACAGATTTATTAGGGAATCAGGCAGAAGAACGCTGATCTCTCTAATACCAAGAGTGTTACATAAAAATTATGGCATCTTTATCCTTTTTGGTTTTCTCATTTGGACTACCGTACCTAGCTTTTACGTTTAGCAGATACACAGATTGTCCATGTAAAAATCTTGCTGGATGTAGATGCTGGATATTACCTCACTGAGATTTTTATGTTCCATATCCAGGCTTCTTCCCACTCTTTTCTTGTGTCCACTCAAGAACAACTCTTGCAAGAAATTGTTGCAATTTTAGTTGGAATAAATTCTGTTTCATGCTGTAGGAGAGGATCTGATCTGATCCTGAGGAAGAAAATTATCCAGTGTTTCAGCTGGATAGTAATGTTGTCTCATTACTTCCTGTAATGACTTTCAGCTAGAGATATGCATCATTTTTCACTTCATTTCTAAACAATGTCTAAAACTTAGGCAGAATAGACTGTTGCATAGGCATCCTGTTCTATGGACTCCAGACAACCAGGGCAGTTGTCTACCAGTAAGACCAATTCAGCACATAAAATGTATACTAATGAACTGACGCTTATGCTAGCTTAAGAAAAGTTGTTGATAGCAAATGGCAAGCATTGCTGAATTATAAAGCTTAACAAAAGAAGTTGGAACTGGAAGAATATACCTTCCTGCTCCATCAGGCCCTTTGTCATGGCTGCATTCTTCACCTGCGCAAGCATTGCCAGATCTAGGCGTTTCTAAGGAGACTTAACAGTATTTAAATTTGTTTGTACTGTACTGTTTGCACTGTATTTGTGCCACTTGCGGAGGGACAAAGCACAGAGGCTGAGCAATCATGTTAATACTATGCTCACACGCACCGCAGAAGCTTGCTCTTCACTCCAATCGGGACACTGATTCTGGACTGGGTATCTTCTAGCTGCTGCGTGGCTACGTGCTGTATCGGATTGTTGAAGCAGGCTGGCTTTGATAGATTAGTGATCTAAAACCTCTTCTGACAGTGTAGTCACCTATACTGCTTTTTGCAGTAAATGTTGCGTTAATGTCTGCATTATGCCTGATCTGGTTTAAGAAGGCTTGTTGGACACTGCCTTTGTTCCATGATCTGTAAGAATGGTATATAGTTTGTTTGTTTGTTTTTCTTTCATTCAACGATCAGTGTCACTCAACCCAATACAGTCTGTCTGTAATTCTTTGCATCTGGCCCCATTCCTTACAAACATGAGTAACTCTGAGGTGACAAAGTGTGCAGATGATACACATAATTTTTTCCACTAATTACAAACATGCCAGAAAGCACCACGGGTCTTGGTAAGATGCTCGTGTGACCTCCCGGTGGTGGGAGAACTGACCACTTTCTCCTGCCCTTGTTTTCTTTCTTTTAGCTTTGTTTTATCCATGTGAGAACCCTTCCTATGGCAACACTTTAAGTACCGAAGTTTCTCTTCAAAGGCTCTTAAAACTTCGAAAAGGAATTTAATATCAATCATAATAGTGTAACATTCAAATATATATGGTATGGTATCACCTTTTAGTGGCACGGGATGTTTTTTCCAGCTGTTCATTGTCACCGAAAGATAGATTTCGATCTGAAATACAAATTTTTAATTAGCTGGTTATATGTTGTCATCAGATATGGTGATACTAGCATACATATGTAATTGAAAATCCAGGGACACTGTGCTGATTATTTTTCAATATATTTCAGTATACTTCTATGTAAAAAGATTTCCCTATGCATCTCTACAGAAAAGACAATCTGCAAAGTGACAGGAGCCAGATAAATAACAAAATCAAGTTTGGGAACACACAAATACCATTTTTGTAAAGCAAGAGTCTGAAAGTTTAGAATTATTTAAAACTGACCTTGTTCTTATGCTGCTTTCCTATCAGGTAGTTCCTAATGAGCTTATTGCAATGGCAGAAAGATACAAACAATTTCAAATCAGAAAAGAAATTGAAAAGGCTATACGAAGACCTCAGAGAAAGCCCTCAAAGTAACTGTAATCCCTTGAAGTTACTGAAACAAAGTAAGTGATTATAGTTAGTGTTAGCATTTATGGGCATGAATTTACTAGTTTCTTTTGTCAGTTGATTGTTTTCTGTACCTGTCCCATTTAAATAAAATGTGTTTTAAAAATTGGCTTAGAAAAGAAAACTGGATTAACTTTATGTAGAAGTAAATCCAGTTTTGTGCTTGGACACTATTTTCACTTAAGAAAAATGAATTTCATTATTTTTTTTCTTGTGTGATGTGCATAACTTCTAAAGCCATTATCTACTAGTTAAAAACAACTATTGTGGGTTTAGGTTTTTTAATTAAATACAGTATTAATATATATGAATGTAAAACGTATTTTTTCTTTTTATTTTCAGAGAACTGGATTAGTGAATGTAAGCCATGTTTGTCAGTGTGGCTTCAAAGTACTGTACTTCTGCATTGATATGCCACATCTGCCAGTGGCATGCATAAGTATTTCCAAGGATAACTTAGTTATTTGAAAACCACTCTGTTTGCAGTAATTGGTGTTTGCTGAAGCAAGTTTTTTGGGTTTGGCGGGGTTTTTTTAATTATTTTAAAGCTTAACATTGGAAGTAATTTTGTTAAGACTTGTGTCTCAAGGTTGGGTTTTTTTGAGAGAAGTCTGCATTTCCTTCTGATGGAGGAGAGCATAACAAGAAGTATGTGTTCGTGGCTAACTGGAAAAAAACCAGCTTCTACTCTTGTTCTCATGGATATAGTTTTCTAGCTTAAGGAGGAAAAAACCCAGAGTTTACTGGAGCAATGTTAACAAAGTCGTGAGGAAAAGATACATTTCAAGGTCTGCTTCTATTTCTTTCAGATAAAGTTGATTCAAATTTTACATTTGGATGTCAGGTTCTGTCACACAGACTGCTTAATGATAATGGGGTGTGTTTTCACTTGTTGGAAGTTATATGGGAAGGAGCTATTCCTTCATTTGACACTTAGTCTGAACTTGTGTTTATTCATGTCATGATGAAATGAATAACTAATAAACTGAATCTAGTAAGATGAGACTATTATAGCAAAATTATTCTCTAAATGTTCTTCTGGCCTTCCCTCTTTTTTTATATCCTCATAACTGAGGTGAAGTCTGGGCATTATTTAAGCCAGTAGGTTATTTTGCCTTCAGAAAGTAGGCTAAAAATATGGACTTCCCATGGCTGCTTTAAGAAAAAGCAAAATACAGTACAGCAGTTCCCAAATGCTCTGTATTTATCAGCTGCATGATTTCAGTAATAGAAAATATTACAATTATTATTTTTTTTTCCTAAAACACATACTCTTCAACATAAGAAAAACTGAGCTGAATTCCAATTCTGAGAATGTCAGGTTCATGCTGCATTTTGGTTTTGATAACCTTTCACATGGAGACTCTGCCTCCTCGATGCAGGTTGAAGATACATTTCTTTCCACAAGAGTTGTCACACAAATGCTCATTGGCACAATAACATTTACTCTTTTGCAGCACATTAGATAATGATTGCTTCCTATCCAAAGTCCAGTGAAAAGACTCAGAGAAGGTAAGTTACTTCAGGAACTTCATACTGTTTTGATACCATATTCTCTCTCTGCTGCTGGTGACTGTCCTCTGCAAAAGGTCTTCATCCGCCCAGCTGATCTGGAGAAGTTGTTCTGGTTTATGTCGAAGTAACTCCAGTGACTTTTTATTGTTTTCTTTTGAAAGCAGGAGTGTATTTTGGATATTCTGCAATGGATCTTCATTTTAAATAAAATCATCATTTTTCACTTTACCCAGTCATTGATGCCTTTATATTTGGAATCGTAGAAGTTACATGTGGGAAACTTAACTACTCCAAATTCTTCTGTACTTTTTTTGCATACCTTGAAGATATTTTTCAGGTGACATCTACATTTGGATAGGGAAGATAAATATTACTTAAACTGTCCTATTTTTTTAAGGGTTATGGCTAAGCAGCGCAACTGAAGTATGCAACTTTCTCTTAGTGTTCTGGATTTTGTTTTGGTTTTTGTAGTATCAGACTACTGAGGAGTAACTTCAGTTGCAGATCTTCTGGCTTTAAATATGCAAGTATACATGATTAGATAGTTAATGTAAACAATGTTTTTAATACCTCTCCTGAAATATTGGGAATCTGTTGTTCAACTGATAGTTTATCTGTCTTGAAAGGAAATCATTGCTCGCTTTATCTTCCAGGCTGAGCAAGTTGTATTGGGGAATAAAAAAGTGTGGCAGCTCAGATTTTTGCAGGCAATCCAGAAAATATCCCAGGTATTTCTGAAAGCAGTAATCCAGGTCTCCCAAATGCCAGTCTGTGTCATTTGGCCACATGACACACGAGTGGAAAAAAGCAGTTTTGACATGATATGAACAGAATTTTTCCAACTGTTTTGTATATTTCATTTTAAGTTGCTCTAGAAGATACTTCAGAAGCTTAAGACAACCTTTCCTGTTAAATAAGTAAGAATTTATTAGGTACCTTCTACTACATAGTTCTAAGTATGTATTTTAGATTTTTAAATACACATTATTCATGAAAGCAGTAAAAATGTTCTTACTGTAATAGAATAACATTTTTAGTAATGTTTTGAATAAAATCTGAAAGTGCAGCAACAGTCTCGATAATCCTAGGAGTCCCGCCCATGAAGTCAGATTCCACCAGTCAAGGATTTCTACTTTAAACAATAGTTTTTGTGCATGCACCACTTTGGTAGCCACAGCAGCACAGAAATTCAAAGCGTTGGTCAGCAGTGTGCTTACATAGTACAGTCTCCCAGCTGCAGATGCTACCAGTATAACATGAACTTGGAGCACTGCTTAAGATTAAAGCTGCCCTATTGGCTTGGATTTACACCGAGGGAAATGCCCCCACCTTCCTGTGGCAGCCCAAGAGGGGAAGAGGTATATATAGTTTAATAATACATTGCTAGATAGGGGTACAGCATGTCTGATAATTTTTAAAGCAAAGACAAAGAATTACGCTTTAGTGATCTTGTGGCTTTCTTGATTCAGTACAAGATGTTAATTAAGTAAACTAAGAAGTTGGTTTGCCATTAAGGAGGTGTACTCTATCTCATGCAGATTTTGTTCTTCCTCTTTGAAGACATGTGGAAACCAGTTTTTGTTGGAGTGAAAAATCACATTTATTCATCCTGATCACATTCAGCAGTTCTTGTCTTACCATCGTTTTAGAAATTGCCTTGGTACGAAGTGTAATTTTGCTCCCAAAGCTCAGAAAGCTGAGTCATCAGACTTTTAAGCTGGTTCTTCTAAACAGGACTGTTTGGGAAAGATGATTTAACAAGTCGCATCTTTTTGCTTTCTAAGGCAAGTCTGGCGTGTAAACCTGCAATGTAATTTGTTTCCACCTCCTGCTGAGTAAATGCAAGTCAGACGTTTGGCGAGTACGTGCAGTATTGTACTGCTGTAGAACAATGATGCCTAAAAGCCTTATTCTTGCTCACTGAGTAATTAGTCTTAGATCCAATTCCTAAACTGAAACAGTGCTAGACAGCACTACCCTGGCTCATACAGGCTTAAAGTAAAATATTCATATGAAATACCAACCTACAGCACTTTAGTCCATCAGATTCACAACATGTCTTTGAGCTGCCGTGGTTGTTCAGCATGTCCTTCTCAATATGCGAGAAAGAGAGTCGCCAGGTGTTTCCTAAAGTTGAGTACAAGATTGTTAAAACTGTTCCACAGCAGTTAGTACCAGTGTCTGCAACTAGAAAAAAAAGACACTTCACAAGTACGGGCTTAATTTTAAATATCAGCAATTTCTTTGCACCCTAAAAAAAAAAACCAAAACCAAAAATTGTAATTGAGGGACTACAATTAGTTAATTCTGCCTTAATTCCCCAGCTGTTCCACACAAAGACATGTTATTAAGAATGCTATTAATATAGGGCAAAGAATATTACTAGTATAGGATATAGTTAATTGTTTGGATGCTTTAACTACATTCTTAAGGACCTTTGGATCTACTTTAAGCTTAATTCTGGACTTTCCTGCATTTGTTGAACATGATTTGGGGAATTACGCTACTCGTAGAAATCTACTACCTTTGAATTTCTGTTCTGTATTACTAACCTTACTCCATAACCATTTTGGTTTTGAATAAAAAGATCTTCACCATTGGTTGCAATTTCTTTGTGCAAGTCATAGGCTTGTGAGTTTGTCTGGGGTAGGGTGACTGTTCTAAAGCATTTATTTTTGTTCTTCTGGTAATGTTTCTGAAAACAATGATTAAGATAGCTTAACCCCTTGTTTTTAAAACACCAGCACTCATTTTTGTCTTCTTTATGTAAGTTAGACTGTTTCCTTTGCCTGTTTGGTTTGCTTACTCTTTGCCTTGAATTTTCACAGGAAGACATAGCCCAGTAAAGCAATAATGATTTACTTGGCATTGTTAAGATGGGCATGCTAATTAAAAAACAAAAACAAAAAAAACCCCAAAAAAACAGATTGCCTGAACTCTTTCTACTGAAATCATCAGTTCTCATAATGCAATGACAAGTTGGGATGTTTCTGCAAAGTAATGTAGGCTTGGTGTGACAGTGGTCTGGAGAGGGGAAAAAAAAAAAAAATCTTGTAGCCATACCAGGGTTCAGTAATAAATAATGTATCTTGCTAGAAAAGTACCCAGTTTACTTCTTGCAGAAGTATGTAACTTGTGTATGCAGTCCCACTTACAGGGCTGTTCCCTGCCTTTTTAGATTTTTTTTTTTTTTTTTTACAAAGCAAAGGAGTGGATGTTGCTGTTAAGTACAGCGCTAGCATGGGAAAGGTTCACATCCATGTGCCTGACTTAGGAGATTTAATATAATGCTCTTGGGAATGGTTAGTGTACAGCCTGGCAGAGCAGTTTTATCTTTAGACTTCTGTAGAGGATGAGCAGTGTCACAAATCTAAAGTTTTAAAGAAGGATTTCAGTTGTCTCTGATCTGGATATATCCAGGATAAGGTAAAGATCTGCACCTCAAAGGCAGAATACTGAACAGAAACTGGATACCCTTTATATAGCACTTTTAACAGCGATCAAGTTGTAGAGAAGATATGTCATAACTTATTGTATTTGAAGTACCTCTTAGAACCTTTTCTCTTTTGTTTTGCTTGGCTACTAAATAAAGTGATTTGTTTCTGAACTGTCCCCTGACTTTTCTTCCAAGCCACTGTTCAATTTTGAGGCCATCCTGTGTGCTGGGCGGCCAGTTCTGCTGAACTTCCAAAGTTAAGATGATGTCCACTGATATTTCTGCTGGAGGATTTTTGATCTGAAGAGTTATTGCAGGGCTTCCAGCCTTCCTCCTTTTCACAGTTACTTCTGCATCTAGTAACAAAGAAGAAATTCATTTTTTTTATATATATATAAATATTAGAAACTGTTTTTTGAAGAATGTTAAGGTTTTTACTTGAGAGGAATTTATAATCAAAAGAAATACCTGGGTTCAGTTGCTGGCTCTTTATCCTACAGGATATGGATTTTAAATAAAACATTAAGAAGGCCTGTTGAGGAGTTCTACAAAATAAGGATTGCTCTTCTTGAACTGCCCACTTGATTTCCTATGTCTACAGAATCAGAAATACAGTAATGTTTTCCAGCTAGCCACTTCACTGTTGAAAGTACTGAGATGGAAAGAGATTTGGCCACATTTCTGAAGGCTTTGGAAAAAAAGAGCACCCTAAAAAGGGATATGTTTTCTATATAGATGGATGTAAAATAGTAGCTAATGTATAAAAGAAAGCTCTTCCTTTTGCTACCAGTTCAGCAAATGGCTCTTTGTGCATGGCAGATAGATAGATTCAAAATACATAGGTTGTGTAGGAAGTACCAAATGTGTGACAATCCATATGAAATTAATGAATATTAAAGGGAAGAGGATTGCGTAGCGGAGCAATGGATTAATCACATAATATGATTAGCTGTGATGTATTTGTGGTGATTCTTAGCACGAGAGCAAATTTGGGATACTGGGGACAGGAGGGCTTATGGTTAGGGCTACACTGCCACAGAGACAGTTGACTGGGGGGAAAATCCCATTTTATTAACAGGGCAATGCATATACCCAATGTAACTGGACTTTTAGCACTCCAACGTGAAGCCTGTTCTCTCAGTACTTACTTTTAATGTTTTTTACTTCTCGTTTAATAATGTCTCTTAGTGCTTGAAGCATTTTAAAGGCTGATAATTTTCCATCTTCATCTAAAAACTTAAACAAATGCTTCTCTTTTGGATTTCTTTTGAATGTTAGGTAATAATAGGCTCCAGTGTCATCACATTCATCCAGCTGAAGTCTTGAAACAGGCATTACGAGCATGATGTCAAACTCATTTGGTTCAGATATCTGGAAAGTACGAGAATACAACAGTCAACGTGCAACTTAGGTTTTATTCCCTTTAGGCTTTTATACCACTTGCGGTTTATCTCCAGCTACCTTGGTGTACTTCTCATGTCTGGTGTGATGTACGAGCTTACTTCTGTAGATTTGTATTACAAGATTGCTGTGCATTCGAGTGGAGAAGAGCAGTTCATTTCCCAGCTTTCCAACTTATTAATTTTTAAGAGAGTTTTAAGATTCTTAAGCTGTTCAGAGTAATGCATAAATGCATGCAGAAATCGGGGGGGGGGGAGCATTACTATGCCTGAAGCTGGATTTAAAAAAAAAAAAAAAACCAACAAAACTCCAGAAAGTGTCCCTGTGTTTGGCTTTGTTTCAGACTGAGCTGGAACCAGAAGAAAGGTACCGCTCTTTCACCTGCTTTTTGGGAAAACCTATCCCCGAAAAACCGGCACGGGGCCTTCCCTCGGGCAGCGTCTCTCTTACTAACCGCGCACACATTCCACCTTTCGGTAAGCCGGCCGGGTTTTATCGTTAGCTGTCGTTCATTAACGTGGCGACCCTTAAACGCCTGTGCCCCCGCACCCACCTTGACGTGCTCGTAGTAGCTGCCGGCGCCCAGCCGCTCGATGGAGCCGAAGCTGCCCTCCTGGCTCCGGATGGCCTGGATCAGCTGCGACACCACCTGGTTCACCAGCCCCGACGCCTCGGACACGTCCTGCCGGCCCAGGCTCAGTCGCGACAGCACTTCCCGCAGCCGCGGGCCGCCCGACGACGAGGCGGCGGCCGCCACGGGGGGAACGACCGCCCCGTCGGGCACCGCCGCTCGCCTCCGCGCCGCGGGGGCTCCGGCGGCCGCTGCCCTGCTCCGAGGGGCGGCGGGGGCCTCTCCGCCCCCCGCCGGTAGGTTCCTGACGACGGAGCCTCGCCTGGCCGGGGGGCCGCGCCGGGCGGCGGATCCGTCCCTCCGCGCTCCACGCAGGGTGGTGGCGGCGGCGGCCCCCGGTCCGCCGCCCGCGCTCCGACCCCGGCCCAGCGAGGAGCTGCGGGCCGCAGCCTGCACCGCTCCCCGGCCCCGAGAGGCTGCGGGCCGCCCTCTCCGCCCGCCCCGCTCCCCTCTGCCGCCCATGGCCTCCGCTCCCTCACCGCCGGCTACCGCGGCGCGGCTTCCCGCCTTCCGCCTCAGGCGGACGGACTCCCTCTTCCACGCAGCGCTCCTCCCCGGAGGAAACGAAACCCGCGCCCTCCTGCCCGACAGCCGGGGAGGAGGGGCGTGGCCGCACCGCCTCCCTCCAATCCCCTGAGGGCATTTTCCCGCTCCCCGCGAGGCCCCGCCCTCCGGTGGGGTGAGGGCAAGCGGGCACCGAGACCGTTCGGCCTCACCGGCCGCTCGCTACCGGGGCGGGGGACGCCCGGTCCTCCGCCTACCGCCCCGGGGCAGCGAACGGCTCCGCCTCTGCAGGCGAAAGGTGGCGGCGGGTCCGCTCCGCCCTCCCGCTTCCGGCTGGGCTCCCCGCTGCCGGCCGGCCGGCCGGGCCGCGGTTGCTGCTAGTGCCGCCGCCGCCGCCATGTTGTTGCGCAGCGGCTGGCGCCGCCTGGCGCTAACCCCGGCGCTGAGGCCCGGGCACCGCCGGGCGGGCAGCGAAGTCGGGGCGGCGGCGGCGGCGACGGCAACATCACCGCGCTACGAAGTGGTGGTGATCGGCGGGGGCCATGCGGGGACGGAGGCGGCGGCGGCGGCCGCTCGCGGCGGGGCCCGCACGCTGCTGCTCACTCACAGGATCGGCACCATCGGTACCGCGGGGGGGGGGGGGGGGTCCCGCGGGGAGCCTCGGGTCTCCCCGCTAAGCCGGGAGAGTTTTGGGGGACGGTGGCGGTGAGGGGGTTGACCCGTGTGTCCCCTCCGCAGGGGAGATGTCCTGCAACCCCTCCTTCGGCGGCATCGGGAAGGGACACCTCATGAGGGAGGTGGACGCCCTGGACGGGCTGTGCGCCCGCCTCTGCGATCGCTCCGGGGTCCATTACAAAGTGCTGAACCGCGGCAAGGGCCCGGCGGTGTGGGGGCTCCGCGCCCAGATCGACCGCGGCCGCTACAAGGAGGCGATGCAGGTGAGAGGGGGCGGGGGGGGTTAAACGCGGTTCTGTGGAGAGACCCCGCAGGCCTGGGGTCGGAGGAAGAGGAGGAGAACGAGGAGGCTGCCTGCCGCTGCTGGCATATATAGATATAAAAATATACACGCAGGCTGGTAAAACGGGCAGCCACTCTGAAACGGGAGTGGAGGTGCGGTCGAAGAAAGTCGAGAGCAACGACCAGCTTGAAAACACAGGTTTATTTCCAGGGATTTTTTTTTGTGTGCGTTTGTGGACTGGAGTACTAGAATGAATTAGTTAAATCTGAAGTACTAGGATAAACTACAGAGGACGATGCGGGGGGTGTGGGGTTTGTTTTTTGACATTTTCCTATCAAACCTAGCCACCTTTCTCTTTAGTACTTTAACGCAGTGTAAATTGTCGGAGCTCAGCATAGTTTAAAAGATTCTTTAGCGTTTTACATACGGGTCAGGCTTCATGACCAAGTAGTTTCTTTTGAGCTCACTCTTACCTGTGAACACCTGATGGATCAGGATAGTACAATAACCGAGTGTCTGCCAAGTGGCCTGGTAAGAAAGGAATAGGGAAGAGGGTGACAGATGTTTTGGAAATCAGCAGGGTTTGGGACCGCCCGTGTGTCTCCACTTCCTAGATTTTTGCAGTAACTCCTTTCATGACAGAAAGAAATCCTTAACACGCCACTGTTGACAGTTCGTGAGGCATCTGTGGAGGATCTTCTCTTGACAGAGCCGGAGCCAGGCCATCCTGGGAAATGCCAAGTCACAGGAGTCGTCCTGGGTATGTGCTAGTAACTTGGTAAGCATCTTCAGTTACTCTACACTAAGAGCGGCCTTTGGGGTAAACGTTTCAGATTCATCAGTGAGAAAGTTGAATTAGCCGGTAGAGGTGATTCAGGCCGAGTGTGAACGAAACTAAGTTAATATGCATAATACAATGAAAAACGTACCTGGATTGATAGGATATTGGGAGGTTACACAAGTTTAATGTTCTTTGGGCTAGTGATACTGAATTCCATGCTGTGTTTTGAGATTTTATTTGGGAAATGGCGTACGCTGCCAACAACGTTGCGGGGCAGTGGTGTCCTGTTACTAATAGACTCGTGCTTTATATTACCCCTTGCTGTTCTAGTAAACAAGCTTTCCGAAATGAAGGCCTGGGTAGGAATTTTTCCCAGGAGTGGGTTTTCTGTGTTGGGGGTAACATGCTTAGGAACATGAAAAATACAGGAATAACTACATGCTGCTTATTGCAGTTATTACTATTAATGCTTTTATTATTGAAGTGCTGATTTGTGAAATAACAAAAGATGGATGAACTCCCAGTGAACACTGTTAGTCTAGTTTTAGACAGAAGCACCAAAATACCAGGGCTTTGTTGATATTAAAATACGCGCATCTCTGAAAACTTGCTGTTTCAGGGGATGGGAGCACAGTACATGCTGGGAGTGTTATCCTGACCACCGGTACGTTTCTGAGGGGTATGGTCCTCATCGGACTGGAGATGCACCCAGCTGGGCGGCTAGGGGACCAGCCAGCCATTGGGCTGGCTCAGACTCTGGAGAAACTGGGATTCGCTGTGGGCAGGCTGAAGACTGGGACGCCGCCCCGACTTGCCAAAGACACGATTGACTTCAGCGGTCTGGAGGAACGTACAGCTGACAACCCTCCAGTGCCATTCAGCTTCCTCAGCGAGGCTGTGTGGATCAAGGTGGGATAGCACACATCAAATGCACGCAGAGCCACGTGGGGAGCGGTTCAGGGAATGTCATGCTCAGAATCAGCCGGGGAGTTGATGGCTGGGAAAGGGAGCTGGGCTGTATTCATACTGGATGTGTTGTTACCCCAGCTCTAGAATAAGATTCAGATGTTCAAATTAGAGATTGTTAACAAGTCATGACTAGGAAAGAGAAGGGATGGAGTTATCCACAGAGCTCAGAGGTGGCATGTTAACAGCAACTTCAAAGCAGGAGAAACTCAATTTTCCAAAGAAAATCCTGGAAAATGGATGGTGTTCTGTAGTTAAGCAGCACAGGATTAAGTATCAGGAGTTGATTTGCCCCAGAGCGTACAGGAATTGCAATAACTGATTATAATTGGGGTGGGGGCAAACATAGTATCACTTCAGGTCCTTGCTATGTGTAGGAGAGGTTTTAAGGAGTTGAGGTGCAATGTTGTTACTATTCTGAAAGTGAGTCTATTGATTCTTTTTCAGAAAAATCAGTGAAATACTTGACATGGTGGGTTTTTTTCCAAACCTTGAATTTTCTGTGTTAATTGCAAGGTTTTGAGAGATTTCTTTTTTTTTGTTCACCGAACTCTTTAATTGGCTGTTAGCTGTAGGGTCAGCACTTGCTCCTCTTACTTCAGAGCCTGGAATTCCTGTGGTTGATTTGAATGTTGTGATATAATCTGTTGCTTTAATAAGAATACCTATCCTGTAATTAGGAATATGGTGTACAGAATAGAGCTTGCATTCTGGACTCCTGAGTTCTGTTCTGTTCCTTGGTCTGCTTTTGGGCATGTTGCTCAAGATCTCTGATTGCTCATGTTCTGTCTCTACAGTGGCTGTGACAGCACTACCCGTCTCTCCGGGAAGTGAGAGCCAACTGTCATGGAAAAGCCCTTGGGAGATCTCAGAGTCGTTCAGTAAGAGTACAGTGTTGTGACTGGATTAATTTAAAGTGAGCTTTGGCCTCTTTCAGCCAGAAGATCAGCTGTCATGTTACCTGACTCACACTACCCTGAAAGCCCAGCAAATTATCCATGATAACCTCCACCTGAACAACCATGTAAGGGAGACAACAAGGGGCCCACGGTAAGTGTGTGGCATCATGCAAGGGTCTCAGTGGCATGAGCTGACTATCTGTCTGATACTGTGGGTCTCTTCCTGCTTTGCTTCTGGAAAGTGATTTTTTTTCTCCATGTCAGGTGGTGCTCATGGCTATTCACTGTTGCAGGTACTGTCCCTCCCTCGAATCAAAGGTTCTGCGCTTCCCAAACCGGGAACATCAGGTGTGGCTGGAGCCCGAAGGCTTGGAGTCCAATGTCATTTACCCCCAAGGCATGTCGATGACGCTGCCACCTGAGCTCCAGGAGCAGGTGATCAAATCTGTCCCAGGCTTGGAAAAAGCCAAGATGTTACAGCCAGGTGAGGGGGGGTGAAGAGTTTTAAATCTACCTCTCGTACTGGTTGCCAGTTAATAAAAACCAGATTTAGTTTAGGGCATAGCAAAAAAAGGAAATGTGAAACAAAATTAATTCTTGGATGCAGGGCTTTTTCCTTGGTTGTTTTTAAATTGTAAATAAAAGGTGATAATGTAAGTCGTTCTGCCCCACTGATTGTCTTTGCTGATAAATAGGGACCTTCAAAATGCCTCCTGTAAGATCTGTCTTGTCGTTTGTCACAGGATATGGGGTGCAGTATGATTTTTTAGATCCCCGTCAACTGACTGCTTCTCTCGAGTCTCGTCTTGTTCAGCGCCTCTTCTTTGCAGGCCAGATAAATGGCACTACAGGCTATGAAGAAGCTGCAGCTCAGGTGGGTGAATCTGATCGTGTATACTCAGTGCTCAGAAAGGAGTATTGCTTTGGCATTTGTCTTTGATACGCAGTCTTGCTAGGGCCATCTTGTGTTAGTGAGCTGTTCTTCCTTTTGTTGCTCACCCCAATTCCAGGTTTGCCCAGATATTTTGACTTCTAGTATCTACAGTTGCTGCTACTGAGATTGCAGTAACAAAAGTAATTGGAAGCACTGTCAAATGTTTCAGCATGGAGACTGTGCAACGGGTATAATTGAATAGGTCTGGGAATTGTCTCTAGTCACGTCAGCAGGGGCCCAGAAGCCCTTCAGACACTGGTAGTATCACAAGAAAGAAACTGCCTAGATTACTAGCACAGACTATCGCATTTTTGAGGGTACGGTTTGCCACATGAGTCTTTGGAGGCAGATGTGCTGATACTTTAGCCACAAAGACACCGATAAATGTTTTTTTGTTTTGCTTTCTGTCTGCCCAGGGTGTGATTGCTGGGATCAATGCTTGCCTGCGGGTTCATGGCAAGCCCCCTTTCATCGTCAGTCGCACCGAAGGCTACATTGGTGTCCTGATCGATGACCTTACCACTCTGGGCACCAGCGAGCCATACCGGATGTTCACCAGCCGCGTGGAGTTCCGCATGTCCCTCCGGCCTGACAATGCCGATGCCAGGCTCACCCACAGAGGTATTTTATTATGGTGGCTCTTGCAATGAGCAGCCCTGCCTGGTTGGAGACCTTTGTCTCACGTGCCATCTGTCTCTGCAGGTTTTGAAGAAGCTGGGTGTGTGTCACAGCACCGATACGAACAAGCAGTTAAGATGAGAGCTGCTTTAGAGGATGGAATTGCAACGCTAAAATCCGTTCAGTTCAGCATATCCAAATGGTCCCAGTTAATACTAGAAATTCCCTTCAGTAGCAGTCGAAGGTCGCCTGTCAGGTAAAGGTTACAGCTGAAGCTTTCCAGTCTGACTTACGCTTGCTTTGGCACGTCTGGCTATAGTGGTTTCACAGCATTTGTCCATCCTTCCTGAAGCCATACTCCAGTATTCCAGCTTTCTCACCTTCAGGGGACAGACATCTGACGTTTGCCTATAGACTAAATTCGACATCGGTGTTTTTACTATGCCACATTTCCTGGTGCTGATACAGGCTCCCAAAGCAAGGGGGTACTCCACTGGCCCAGACAGTTCTTGCTGCCCTTATTGAGAGTGTCGCCCAAGTGGTGACAGTTTTGCAGTGGGCTGCTGCTCTGCTGAAAGCTTGATAAAGCAGCGATTGATTTCGGGCTAGTGTCAGATGGTAGCTTTTCTTGTACACAAAGGCCTTTGCTTCCCTTACCCATCCTTTATCTCACCTTATCTTTTCTGTTCTTTTAACTCAGTGACTAAGATCTGGCTGACTCAGTCTGTGGGAAAGGTTCCCTTTACCTTGTCCCTCCTATCTTGCTGTTCATTTTTCATAGAGCTCCTTTTCAAGAGTTTAACAGCTCTTCTGTGTACTGAGAGGAGATAGCAGGGAGGTGAGCTTGGCTCTGCAGTTGTTCTGGCTTATGCTGAGATGTTAACCAGTTTGAACTGGGAACAGCTGTAAATCTGCCTTACGCAAGTGACTCCTTCCTACCATAAAAACTTGCTCTTGTTCTCCACAGTGCCTTTGACATCCTTCAATATCCTGAGGCCAACATGGAGGTTCTGGCAAAGGCTGTCCCAGAGCCCCTGGGAAGGCTTGCTCAATGGAGAGAACTGGCAGAGAGATTGAAAATAGAAGGTAGAGTACAAGGGTTAGGATCTCTTAGTGGGATCTGTGTACGTTTTGTTCAGTAAGGAGAGAGCCAATCCATTCATCCCAGTGTTTCATGTTGCTGCTTAGTGAAATGAAACACCATTACCAGAGCATGCACCTTTTACCACAGGCCATGGCCCTATGCGTTTCACTTTGTGGGGTGAGATCAACTATTCCTGTCCACTCCTGGGTTTTTCCTCCCTCCTTACTGCTCTGTCAAATAGACCATCCTTTCCTGGGATGAGAGGGGAAAGCCAACTCGTGGATCTTAATTCCTGGAGGAAACGTACCTCCACCATGGTGTTAATTAAAGAATATGACTTCTGCCAAAGTAGAGATGTGCATTAGGCTCTTTAGTCTGTGAGGTTGGAAACTTCCTTAGAAGCTTTTGACTCTCTCAGTGGACTTGCTCATTCTGCTTCTGAGAATTCTTGCAAGTGACCTGTTTCACATGAACACCTATATCTGGTTGTTTTGTTTCCCTGATCTTCCATCACAGCTGCTTACGAGTGGTGTGTAGTCAATCAACAGCAGGAAATAGAAGAAGTGCGTCGTGATGAAGCCCTCCAACTGCCAGAGGACCTAGATTACTTTGCCATTGATGCATCACTCTCCGCAGAGGTGCGGGAGAAACTGGACTCTAACCGTCCACAGACGGTAAGATACTGGGCCGCAGCAAGGTTGAGCAGCAGTGAAATCCCTTCCGTGTCTTCCCAAGGGACATGGGGGGATGAGGAGAATTGGGGAAAGAAATACCCACAGGTTTCAATCTCATTTCTCACTAGCTCCAGTGTGTAGGTTTGGTTTTGGTTAACTTGTTCCTGTTCCCACACACAGATTGGTGCAGTCAGCCGCATCCCTGGAATTACACCAGCTGCTATCATTAACCTGCTGAGATTTGTGAAAACCAATCATCAGAAGACAGAGAAGCTAAAAGCTTTACCTCCGACTGGCAAGGTTACCGGGGAAGAGGTACTCGGAGAAACCAACTTCCCAAAGACAGATTTCAGCCAGAGTACCTTTGTTAAAACACCTTTGTAGAGAAGTGTACCCCTCCTGCCAGAGTACGTGCAAGATCACCTGTGCTCGCAAGCCTCTTCATGGATAAAGCCCGTGCTGGCTGGATCCAAAGCAGTTCTAGTTGTGTCCTGTGGCAGTGTTGCTGAGTAGAACAAAGATGATGAATGCGCAAGCCTTAAGTAAATGCTCAGGAACCGAAGTACAGCCTGTGATTTTGCCAATCCAAATGAAAAGATGGGAATTGCATTTAAAGTTCCACGCATTTGGAAGATGTCAGTCAAAATCTGTTCTAAAGCATCTTGGAAAGGACAGTGTTTTGCACTTCTGAAATGCCTAAGAAATGTTACCGTGCTGAACCCACGGCAGCACAAGAGGATTTGAGCTGGGAAGTGTGTTCTGTTGACTTCAGTACTTGCGTTCATAGCTGTGCAGTGACTACGCACGGTCTGATGTTTTAGTGTGACGTCAGCCAATAGGCAACACTTGGCTATGAAAACGTGTGCCACACATATTTAAACTTACGTAGGAGACCGATTGAATGTAAACGGTGTATCCTGGGTTGGTTTTTTTTCTCCTTTAAAATAAATAAATCTTGAAACTTGCTGAAGAACTTGGTTGTCAGTTGGCTTTCAGTAGAGCCTTGGCAGTTCGCAGGGTCACAACTCACGCAGGTGAGTGGGGTGAGATGTGCTACAGAGCTGGTGGAGGCAGCTGGAGTCAGACTGGCTGCCCAGGTCAGGGTGCTGAGGAAGGTGTCGGGGGGGGCATGTCGAAACCTGCCGCAGGAACCTCAGCTCTGGGCAGTGTGGTAGTCCAGGGGAGCAGGACCAGGGGTTTCTCATCAGCGCTGGTCCCGCAGCTGGCAGTAATACAACTTCCATCTGAACGAGGTACGCTCTGGGCAGTCACTTTGTCGTGTGCCATTGAGAAACGTTAAATTCAGGCCGTTGCTGCGGACGTACTGAATCCTTGCCTGACTCGAGCAGCGGTCTCTGATGCTAGCCCTGTTTCTGAACATCCTTTGGATTGCCTGGGCAAACGGGCTCGGGAACAAGTTTTGTTGCAGTTAAATCATAGAATAATTGGGGTTGGAAAAGACCCTCAAGATCATTGAGTCTTAACTGTAAACCATATATATATATATAGGGCTATCATTTTGAAATCATGATCCTGGACTGTGGCTGTCTTTCTTGCTCTGAGTGAGTGGTTCGTTTTGTGTCCAGAGAAGGGAGTCAGAGCAAATCCTTTTTGTTGACAGAGACCCTGTCATGCAGCAGGAGGGTGGGCAGAGCTTACAGCTTTCTTTGGGGCATCACCTGCCCACCTGAAAGCAGCTCCCAGTCAGCAGCTATTGGCTTGTATGGAACAGCGTTAGAGACAGCATCTGTAGGTCAGTTCGTGCCAGAACAGCTCAGAAAAGCTAACGTGTATCTGCCCCTTTATGTCTGTGGCCTATTTTCCTTTCAGCTTTGTTGGCTTGAAGAATTCAGCCTTGTAAGCCGTAAGTTTAGTGTAAGGAAGGCAGCTACGCTTTCTGCGGTGAAACTCGGGCTGCAGGTATGGGGCTCTTGAAATTCCAGCGATGTGAACCCAAAGAAGCCCTGAACCCTGGGCCTCTGCCTATTCAAAGCAGTGGAGCTTCTGGTCAAGAAAGCTTCATGCTTTCTTCACTGCATTATCTTTGTATTGTGTTTGGTTTGGATGTACCTACATCTGTAAAAACTTAGATCTAGGTTTTTCCAGAGGAGGAAGGAAGCCCTGTTGACACCTTCATCCTCTCAGTTTTAAGTAGATCGTGCAGGCTCAGATCTGCGTTTCCTGGTCCTTGTCAGCAGTCACTTCACAGGAAAACTTTGTTTCCAGTGCGTGTCTTGAAAGGCAAGCCCATCGCACCCTGCTACAAAAGCAAACATGTTTTCCTCATCTTTCTGTGCTGAATTTATTTCTGTGCTACAAAGGCCTTGGTTCTGGTCTCACGCATCCCAGTGTAAATCAAAAGTTATTCCACTGAGCTGGGCTGCACTGAAGGAAAAGCAGGGGTGGGCTTTTGCTCTTCTTACTTTTAGCAATTTAATAATGCGCAGCCATGGTCTAAGAGTTAGAAAGGGGAGAGAGAGTTAGTTAACTCGGGGAAATTGAAGTCAGAAGTGCATGGATGCATTGCTTTCTAGCAGATCTTTTGTAACAACTGCTCTCTGTATTTCAGCGTGAAGCGGGTTTTGGGCCACTGGTGAGCTCCCCTGTTAAGACAGGGTGTCCTCTGTTCACATACGGCGGTTAATGATGTCCATATTTGCTGAAACGGAAAACCTGGCACCCGCACAAGTTTGAGGACTGGCTGTTTTTCAGGTATTAGTTTCATGTATATAGGGCTTGCCGCAACATCTTGTGCTTGTCGAACAGTTCTTGTTCGAGACGACTTTTAAAGTGAAATCACTCATTTTGTTAAGAAAACCGAGCACAGAAAGGCTAAATAATCTCCTGTAAATAGCATGGGCAGGTAGGATGCAAACATCTGCTTTCTGACTCCACTGGGGATTTGTTACGGGGCCCAAGGTTTTGTTTTTATGTGAAGACAAAGCGAGCATAGACCCTCACGGGTCCTGGGGTCTCGCTAAGGCCGGCAGGATGGGAAGGGCAGAACTGGAGGAGCCTGCCTTTAACATGGATGTCTGCTTGCTTTTCCTTGGCTGTGTGGTCATGAATGGCAGTTTGTCCTCCTGTAATCCTCTCCGTGACCGGGCAAGCAGGGAGGGTCGGATGTGTGCTGAGGTTGGCCTAACTCATTGCATGTACCATGGGTCTTTGTGTTCCCTGTTTTGATGTGAGTCTCTCGTTTTTTTCCCTCCTGCAGAACACAGGTCTGGTGATCAGCTATTTTCCCTGAGCCAAATTTCCTCAGATCTCTACCATTCTACCTCGTACCAGATTTTTCAGGACAACTTTCCTATTCTAGTTTTCATTTTATATGGTACTTAGGACTGCCCAGTTTCTTCACCTTTTCTTTATTTCTGCCTGGCAAATGAGAGCAAGAGAAAAATGGGAAGACATTTTACGCTAGGAGACACTAGAAGCTGTCACCACCCAATCTTTGATGGTCTCGGTGCTGCTGGAATGCCGCAGGAGCGGCTCGCCTTTTAGTCCCCTGCTTTGCTGGCCCTTGCAAGCACGGATGTGCCTCCTCGTTGAGCATTGCCCTGGCACTTTGGTAAGTAACGATTTGCAGTTGCAGTCATTTTAGATGCTGGGAGGGATGGTTATCAGCTTTGATGCCTGCACCTCCCCAGGTTGTGCTCCTCTGGCCGGTGACAGGTATCTCAAGATCCCGTTTAGTGGATGCAGGAGCAATCTGCTGTCCCCTGGGAGCTGCCCCTTCCACCGGGGAGGTGCTCTCCGCGCTTCCCCCGCCCCAAACCATGGCCTGTGCTGCTCAGAGTCCTTCTAGGTGTTTGTTTCCATCTCTTGCCCTGGCTTCACAGGGCTAGTGAGAAAGAAAAATGTGTCTTTCCCCTCTTGCGCTGAAAGTTAGTGGTGGCCAGAGCATTCAGCTGGAAGAGACACTTGCTCTGCAATTGCGATTACAAAAAGGGCAGAGGAAACAGGATTGATTCTTGATCTATTGCCTTAACGATAGGGATACTTTGGGGAAACAAAACCTGTCTCTTTTTTTCTTTCTAAACTGCTGTGTAGGCTTAACCCTGCAGCTGTAAACTCTGAGGGGGGAGAGAGCTGTGGGGTCCCATCGGAGGCTCTCGGGCTCCACAGTCACCATCACGGGACCTTGACCCCCCTGCCCCGTGCCAAGGAGTGCGATAGTGGCAAATATTCTAGCCTGAAAACTGGAGGCTGCAGCTTCTTTGCAGACTTAATCCTAGATACTTTGACAGCCCGGGATATCAAATTGGGATGCTCTGCTGTGACCCACCGGCTCGGAACAGCTCTTTGTCCCAACTTGCCCATCTGTGTCCCTACAGAGCCGGCATGTCCCCGCTGCGGGAGCGGGTCTTCACGGCCACCACGGGAGAAACGTGGTTCAGCCGAGGCCGGTGCTGTGGTGGAGACGGGAGGAGGACGAAGTGACGGGCAAAGGCGTCCGCTTCTCACATCAGCTCCAGCTCCCCGCGCAAGCCCCAGGAGACACGGGTTTTAGGCAGCCCTGGGGACCGGTAAGCACACGCTGTTCTCGTTCCAAGCGACTTGGCGCTTGATGTGGTTAACTGAAGAGCAGGCATGGAGCCAGGAGGGAAATGAGCTCACTCTGGGCCTTGCAGGGCAGCAAGAAGGGAGGGGAGCTGACAGCCGGCTCGTGACTAGTCTCCTCGGTTGCGATTTTAGGTGGCCGAACTTGAAAATCGCTGCGTGCGGCCAGGCAGTGGCTTGTGTCACAAGCGTATGGGATTTTTGGAGTCACGCGTGAAAAGGCTGCTGCGGGTGAGTACCGCTGAGCTGGCCCTTCAGCGAGGTTTTTGTCCTTGTCCCACCGCGCTTCGCGGGACTTTGGCCGGGTGACGGTGGCCCCGTGATGGGCATCAGGCAGGACCTGGAAGCGGCTGGACCAGATGCAGAGAGGTCACGTCGTCGCACGCTGTGATCTCACTTCTCCTCGGGTGTGCAGAAATCCCTGGGGATTCTGGCCCAGAAACGAGTTGCAGGAATTACCCTCGTGAGGAAGCGACTGCAGCGGAGTTGGGGGTTGCTCTTTCTTTTCCCTGGTCCCTGTGCACACATGCACAGCCCCTCCTTCTCCCAAAAATTGGGGTATTGCCATCCAGAAAAGCACTTTAGCAGCAGACTACATGATATTAGTTATTATTACTAGAAGTAACAGTCAAGTAGGAGCAAACCTATAATTACACCTAAATTCACCTCCTCTTTTTTTCCTCTGGGAAAGGCTATTTAAGGGCTTGTTTTACACAGAGAAAACTCTTAACACCAAACAAGCCTACACCTCTTTCTCCAAAATACCCATGTCCTGTTAGCAGAAACCACAGCCCAGCTTATAAAACCAAATATTTGCTAAATATTTACTAACAGTAACTAAATATATAGTAATAAATAACATAATATAAATAATATTATATAAAAATACTAAATAATTAACAATAACTAAATATTTAGTCATTTGGCGGGGGGTGTTCACTCTATTTACTAAGGAGTTAGCTTAGAATCCGGCTTCAAAACAGGAACTGTGGATTTTTAAGAAGTCTGGCAACTGCAATTTAAAAAAAGAGAAAGTAGGCACCTTATTAATTTCTGTATGCACGTATATGTGTTATAATAAATACATGTACCTATGTGTGTGTGTATACATAGATATACACACACATATATCAAAGAAAGAAGTGAGAGTTTTGCTGAAGAGGTGCCCAGGTGGCTGCATATAAGCAGAATCTGAAACTTTATTTTAAATTAGAGCCCTACCTCCAATAAAACCCTTCTGGGAGGGGAAGGTTGTCTTGCCTTTCCATCGCTGTGTGGGTTTGGAGTCGGCTGCCTCACCAGCTGCCTGGCTGCCCTGCGGAACAGGGACCCGGGGTGGGAAAATGTGGCTCTTCCCTTTTGTGTTGAATAATCCAGATTTTACTGGGCTGAAAGGGAAAAAGCGACTGCGACTGCTGCCAGCAGGGCAGGCAGGGCTCCGCGTTAGGGGTGAGCTGGCTCTGGTTATTTCCAGTGACTACATAATATGAAAAAAAAAGAGCGTGTTAACCCACAGACTTGTGTTTGCGCTGGGCCTGAGCTAGCAGATGCTTTTGCCGAAGGACGACCAGGTTTCTGACCTGTTTTGCTCAGAAGAGGCAGGAGAAAGCCCTCGCAAGGTTATGTCAGCACCCAGAGGGTAGACCTAGCACCACGGCATCCTTGGAAGCGTGCCTTTGGGCCGTGAGGATGCTGCACCACTGAGAGCTTACCTACCTTCAAATTGGTTTGTGTTTTTAAAGGAAGAAGTAAACAAAACCTGCACAAATTCAGAGCTGTAAAGCACAGGCACAGCTCCTTGGCAGCCCGGAGACGGCCCATAGGAGAACTGCACTCCCATTTATTTCCACATTTCCTCCGTACTTCACCCAGCAGCTTTCGAGGAAAACACGTGTTTAACTGTCACCTTATCAGCGCAGAGAAGCTAGCAGATTGGAATTATGTTGTGTAAATACTTGAAACAAAGTATTCAAGAATTACTGATAGGCAGCCAGAGAAAGTAACCTCATTTTAAAAAAAGGTAGGCAATGATGTAATTGATTTTTAATGCAGAAATAATCTGAAGGGATTAAAGAGCGTTCAAGAAAGGCTTAAAACCCCCACAGCTTCTGTGTCTTGTAAAACAATGCGGTTTTGGCATCTGCCAGGTTTTCCTTCAGCTCTTTTGCACCCTGGGTGCTCCCTTCTTCCTCCTGAAGTGGTTTCAGCCTTCCCTTGGTAAGCAGTAGGAGCATTGCAGGAGAGACGATAATTTGGCCCGATGATATTTTCTACAGTCACAGTTTATTCTTCTGTTTAGCTTATGGTTTGGCTATTGTTTAAGATCTGCAATTTCAGAAGGCTGAATTCCTAGACAGAAAGTACTCTTTGGTGCAGTCAAGCAACATGAGGAATTTGAGGACTTGAAAATGATCATCATAAACTCAAAGGTGGTAATACTGCCAGGAATTTGCAATTTGCACTGAAAGGCAAAAGGAAAAACTCTTGTAGAACTAGGCTTCGGGTGGAGCAGCCCCTTTGAGCAGGATCTCAGAGAAGCACAAACCATAGAGGGACCGGGGAAAAAAAAGATGACCAGCTGATCAGCAAAAGATGCATTTTAGATCCAGGAGCAAACAGCTGAACTAAGACTTGGGAGAAGTCAAGCTGAGTTGGACCTCGCAAAGGATGTTAAACAGCTGGTGAGTTCTGCAGCCACCTCCACAAGGTAGGCAAGGGAAAGGAACCGCGTTGTTTTGAAGGAAGCACAGAGCAAAACTCATCCCGGGTCACCTGAAATGTGGGCAGCAGGTGGGGAAAAAACTGGCCAGCTCAGCCAGCACCGAAGTGAAGAGGCTTTAAAAATAAGTAAGGCAGGCTCAGCCTCCATCCATCACAGCAAGTAAGGCTCCTACGCATGCCCAGTTCAGGGACCGGCAAAAATGTTGCATGTCTGGGGTTGCCCTTTGTGATCCAGACTGAATTTATGCTGTTGTTAAACAGACACTGAATTATTTAGCACCGCTGAGGAAAAGGATATCCCCCTACAGTACAAAGCTTGATTTGTTTCTGCATGGTTTTGTCTTGACCAGATTTAAAATTGAAAATATGCATTGAGAAATAATCAGTTATTTGACTCAGTCTGTCAATACCTTTTGACATACACTGAGCCAGCTCCAATCAGAACCTGAATTAGTCTTTCACCTGCAATTTCAGTAAAACTAACTATTCCAGTTACTAGCCTTGCACAAGCTGGTTTGAGATACAATAATTAAAATACCTTGGGGTAGTAGCCTGAGCAGAGCCTGTTTTATTCCAGCCTAAAACATTCACCTAGGGAAACAAAACTGAGGAAGAAGTTACCTGGCTACAGCCACTACAACTCTGCTGCTCCATTTCCTTACGCAGACCAGGCTTTCCTGTATGAGTCCCTAAATACCTCACCACATGCATTTTTTGAATATTTCTGTGGACTAAAAGCCCTCCAGCCTTCCAAAGCATGCATCATCAACTAGAAAGGGAATTACTTTTCAATCTTCCGGCTCCCCACTGCCACCTTCAGCAGTAAAACTCAAAAAAGGTTAAATAAATTTAGTATTCTAGCCTGTTTTCTGCCTTTGTAGCTAGCTACATCACCACAGCCATCTGCTTTCACACTGCTGTATAAACATCACCAGCATTGCAGGACAGTATGGAAAGAGTTAAGGACAGCTGTAAAAGTTTCTTGAAATAAGCAGTCAGAAGACAAATACAGTTCTCCAACTATTAACGTTTATTAAAAGTTTGACCAAAGTAGTTTTATTCCCAAGTTTTGTTTACAAAAGTCTAACAATTTCCCCAGGTAGTCAAAGATTAATAAAAGAACTGAGATGGCATTGCATTAGTGCATAGAAAGCAAAACTGGTCTACAATACTAAAAAAAGAGAGGAAAAAAACCCCAGAATTTGTGTAAAATTGAGGTTTTAAATACTTGAAAGCAATTGCTAGTATCACAGGCAGAGCATTCCCAAGTGTCTGTTTGTTTTTTACTGCGTACAACAGATAGCGCCTGTTCCTCTAAGGCTTCAGCGTTTTTCTCCTAGAGGCCTGAAACTATGATGCTGACTCTCGTGCCCCATCAGCTGGGCCGTTCTAACACGAAACATCCTCCCAGGCGGCTTTTTCAGCCACCAGGCTGTGTGGTTTTTCTGATCTACGCCCAGCTGATCAGAAGAAAATGGCCTCTTGGAAGAGCCGCGCTGCCTGCCTTCAGTTGCTGCCCTTCCTTCAGCTTCCGCTTGTTAGGATCAGAGACACTTCAAACGCCTAATTCTATTTCAAACCTTATTTTGCCTTAAGGCTTCAGTTTGAATCAGTTGCTTATTACAAGGTAATTTCCAAACTGTAATGGAGCAAGTACACCCAGCTGAAGGCAACACTGTGCGAAGAGGACAGAGGAACTGCCCGCAGACTGGATATTGCGTATCCAGACCGCGGCCAGCCAAACCAAGTATCCTGCACCTACACAGGAACATGCAAGAAATCTAATGGGCAGAGAGCTGTACTGAAAACACCGTCTGCACCAAAGCCGTTTTCCTTTTCATCCAGATTAGAACTTTGCCCTTTGCTGAACCAGTTTGGCCAAAGTCTCTTAGAAAAAAGCAGTTTAACAGAACAGCATGCAAAGATTTGCAAGATACTTTATAGCTTTATTATGGCAACAGGACACCTGCCTCAACTTTAAAGTTATGTACTTCCTGTTGCCTTGGGGATAAAACTAACAAACCTTTAGCAGTAGAATTTAATAATCACGAGATTCCTTTACTGAATTCCGTAGTCTTCTACAGACTGAAGCGCTCTAGCCCTCGCTTCTGCTGTACTCAGTACATCTGTACCTTCAAACATGGTGTGTAATGCTCCAAGGTTTTACTGTAGTTAAGACACAGAAGGTGAGCAGAAAGGAGAAAAGATCCAACCAAAGCAAACAAACAGCATGAAAATAATAGCAGTTCAGGATTATCCAGGCATATCCAAGCGGTACAGATATGTTACAAGTTCCTGCAGAGCAAGCACATAGCTGAAGAAGGAAAGGAAAACAAAGAGAATAGAGCTGTTACAGACAGAACAAACATACTGGTGTCATGGAACAATAATCCTTCAAAGATACTGAATTCTTTTTGAACTGATGTGGGGATACTGTGGGGAAATAATGTTAAAGGTTAGTAAAACAGCTGCATCATTATGCAAGCCAGATCTGATTATCCATTAACTGCTTGTCTCCATTTACCAATTCAAAGCAAGACTTTTGTTCTGCAATCCCCATTTATTACAGCTGGTATTTCTTATAGCCCAAAATGTTTTTCTTGGATTATTTATCTAGGAGTCAATAGTAATCTTTTGGACTAGTTACCGAGTTCCACTTCAGCCGACTGTTTGAACAGAATCTTCAACCTCATTGTTAAAAAGGGAGCAAGTACACAGTCCCGCCACATCATTTGGTGCCGACATAGCGCACACTGATCACATCGCTCTGGGAAATGCACCAGTACATTCTCCAAGCAGGCATCCTAAAAACATCCTTGACCCAAAGTTCAAAAATTCAAAACCATGAAGCAGGACAGGTGCCTAAACACCATCCTGTTGAAAATTCAGTGGAAACACCTGCCAGTTTCTCTCCCAAGCTTTGTTCTTGAAATAAAAACTGAGCAAGCAGCTGTAATGGTGGGTCTCTCAGAGATTGCCCAACAAGCATCAAAGCATCCTTCTAAACAAAATTTGGTTTTGAAACTTAGCTATTGAATGTCTCACTATATATTAGAAAATATTTAGATATAAGTGTTTCATCTTGAAAGATCTACACAACAGTTAATCAGTTCCCCAGAAAAACATCTGTTTCTGCTAGCAATTACAAAAAAATTGTGTATGAGACTTATGGGAAACTGAACACTTTTGTTTATGCTTTTTCAAGGTTAAATGTGTTTTTGTTTACACTATTTTTTCCCCAATATAAAGTTCTCTTGGCTTACTCAGTGCATCACAGAACACACCAAAATACCAAAACTGTTACCTGTTATTTGTGCTATCCAATCTAGAAACTATCTTTAAAGAAGAAAGCACCATAGAAGTAATTTTTTTTTTTAAGGCTTAGATCAGTTAAAACTAAACCTGCAGCTGAATTTCGCTCTACTCTTCAGAAACAACAAATTTTGAGTATTTGCTTTGCAGTTTCTGAACACCCTCAAGTAACATTCATCCTTTCTGATCCCACCAGGGCTGTATAGCGTTTTAGTATGAACTTAACGTTAACCCAAAGAACACAGAGACGTAGCATTGAACTTTTGTTTTAATGGTCTCAAATTCTGTGACAGATTTTTGGTCAAGTTTCCATTTTAAAAAATTTATCGATTTTAAAGACTAATAACTTAAACTGCCACGAAACAAATGGTCCACAAACATTCCTTTCCTTCTGAAGCTTTTACGATGCATTGTAATCATTAACCAGTCTTTTACTATTAAACTTAAATGGCCAATTGAGACAAACAGTTCTGAGACCGTTCTTCCACCACTGATTAAGACCGAGGTGGCAGCTGATGTACAGAATTTTCATTTAGCCTTCTGGGCCTTCTGGGCAGACTTTGTGACCTTGCCAGCTCCACCAGCCTTCTTGTCAACTGCCTTGATGACACCAACAGCAACCGTCTGTCTCATGTCACGCACAGCAAAACGACCTGAAAACAAGAGCATGTTTTTTTATGACTTTTCTCTAGGGCTACATACCCACAAGCATCATCTGCACAGCAGCAACAGGCAACTCGGGCTAAGTGGGCAAACACCGCTCTAGGACAGTGAACTGCATGAGGCCGGGACAGATACATCATCACCTAGAGAGTACCCCTGCGGCGCTGAAGTTTTGTTCCGCTTCAAGAGTTTCTAATCAAGCCACAGCTTTTAATAGCTATTTACAGAACACACTACATCCCCATACTAGAAATCGAGGAGTGTCTTTTCCAGAGCTCAGCATTAACACATTTTAGGAGATGCCTTACCGAGAGGAGGATAATCAGAGAAGCTCTCAACACACATGGGTTTGCCAGGGATCATATCAACGATGGCAGCATCTCCAGATTTCAGGAATTTGGGGCCATCCTCCAGCTTCTTGCCGGAACGACGATCAATCTTCTCTTTCAGCTCAGCAAATTTGCACGCAATGTGAGCGGTATGGCAATCCAGCACAGGAGCATAACCAGCGCTAATTTGGCCAGGGTGGTTCAGGATAATAACCTAGAAAACCATGAAAGCTAAGTTAACACTGGGATAATTCTGAATACTGATCTGTCTTACACAGCCAGGGCTTTCATGCAATTTGCTTCAAGCAAATACATCTCAGAACACAAGTCTCCGTCACTTTATAGCTTAGCCTACTAGTAAGAACGAACAAGACTAGTATTTCACAATCCACAGCTATGTTTCAAACACCTTCGAACAGCTGCAAAAATTACCTGTGCAGTGAAGCCAGCAGCTTCCATTGGAGGATCGTTCTTGCTGTCACCAGCAACATTGCCACGGCGAACATCTTTCACAGACACGTTCTTAACATTGAAGCCAACGTTATCACCAGGCAGAGCTTCGCTCAGGGCTTCGTGGTGCATCTCAACAGATTTTACTTCAGTTGTAACGTTGACAGGGGCAAAAGTAACCACCATCCCTGGCTTCAGAACACCAGTTTCCACACGGCCAACTGGTACAGTACCAATGCCTACAAAGGGAAAGCAACATTAGTAATTCAGCTCAATGAATACATGCCCTTACAGGAAAAAAACCCCCACTTGAAGCAAGTATACTACATTCTCCACTTTAAAAAAAAAAAGCTCTCAGGCAAACAACTCTATTTCTGTGCCACGCACTACCTGTTGCTGGCAAGTGAGAAGCATTAGAGAGCACACATACCGCCAATTTTGTAGACATCTTGAAGAGGCAGACGCAGAGGTTTGTCAGTTGGACGAGTCGGTGGCAGGATACAGTCCAAAGCTTCAAGGAGGGTGGTTCCACTGGCATTGCCATCCTTTCGGGTAACCTTCCATCCCTTGAACCAGGGCATCTGGAAAAAAAAATAAGCCCAGGCATAAACCATCTGCCAATTTTAATAGCACAAGGCTAAAAAAGACCAAGTGGCTTATCTTATCATTATCACGGTACGCTATTGCAGAGTAACAATTTGTGAAGGGCTGGGATTTCACTTTTGACCTCGACACTTCCAAACATAACTATTAAAAAACACGTGCATTTTACTATTGCAGAATTTATCTCAATAATCCTCCTAGTTTCATTGCTTAACGTAAACGAATGTCAAACCTACGTTAGAGCTAGGCTCCAACATGTTGTCTCCGTTCCAACCAGAAATTGGCACAAAAGCTACAGTGTCTGGGTTGTAGCCAATTTTCTTGATGTAAGTGCTGACTTCTTTGACAATCTCTTCATATCTCTTCTGGCTGTAAGGTGGCTCAGTGGAATCCATCTTGTTGACACCAACAATCAGTTGTTTTACACCTAGAGTGTAGGCCAGAAGGGCATGCTCACGGGTCTGCCCGTTCTTGGAAATACCAGCCTCGAACTCACCAACACCAGCAGCAACAATCAGGACAGCACAATCAGCCTTTGAAAAGAAAAGAAAAAAAACCCCCTCATTATAATGCTTGCACATGTGCCAAGGTATTATGTGAACCCCTCCCCCCCAACCAACCAAGGAACAACCTGCCTGAACTCCCAAAATCCTTAGTTCTATTTACATACCTGAGAAGTTCCAGTAATCATGTTCTTAATGAAGTCTCTGTGTCCAGGAGCATCAATGATGGTGACGTAGTATTTGCTTGTTTCAAATTTCCACAGGGAAATATCAATAGTAATACCACGCTCACGCTCAGCTTTCAGCTTGTCCAAGACCCAGGCATATTTGAAAGAACCTTTGCCCATCTATGAATTTAAAAAAAAAAAAAGTTTAGTTTTTCCCTGCCTTTTTTTTTTTTTTTTTTAAAAGAATGATAGGTATTTGCAGTTAGTTCAGCAGAATCACAGACTGGGTAAAGAGCAAAATCCAAGAATAGTAAGTGGTTTAATGCTGAAAAATGTTGCTGCTCGTGAAACAAGCAACAAGATACACTTGGCACTACTGGTGAGAAATGCCAAGTGTTTTCTGTTATTTAACCTGTTGACAGTTTAGCCCTCTTGACAGCTTGTTAATTGCCCTAACACATCTTTACGAGAGATCTCTTGAGCCTAAGCCCTACTATCAAGTGTCCTCTACAAATTTAAATTCTCTTACTAATGCAATCCCTGCAATAATCAACACTTTAACTGCTACTCAGCCCAACATTTGCTACGTTTCATTCTGCGATGTGCTTATTAAGACCTATGCTGTTATTACACAGAAGAACTATGCTCGGTAAGACTTTCCATAGGCTCAAACACCAAAATCCATATCCTTCTCATTTTCAGAAGTAAACCTTATCAGAGCAACTTCTTTAACGTTATCCTCGGCTACGTGTAAGCAAAGACTGCAGCTGGGAACTCCACTTAAGTTACGATTCCAGGCGTAATTACGCAGATGTAGCTTTAGACTACTTTCCCCCCCCACTCGCTCCGCACTTCCCAGCTTGAGCTTTGCCAACTAACATAATGGCGGATTCAACGCTTTGGCGCTTGTTCAGCCACAGGGACAACGGCAGCCTGACCGCCGCCCCGTGGCCATGCAACACTCGCGCCCTTGTTCGGCTAACTGGGGCAGCTGCGACCAAACTGCCTCCCTCTGGCCGCAAAACGGTTTGCAACTTCAGTATCGCAACTCGTGTCTCTTTTTACACGTTCCCGCCTGAAGGCATTTTGCGGGACGTCACCAGCCCACGCACCTCGGCGGCTTCCTTCTCGAACTTCTCGATGGTCCTCTTGTCGATACCACCGCATTTGTAGATGAGGTGGCCGGTGGTGGTGGACTTGCCAGAATCGACGTGGCCGATGACGACGATGTTGATGTGGGTCTTCTCCTTTCCCATTTTCGGATGTTAGTCAAGTTCTTTCTTTCGGCAAAAAGAGAATCGACACCTGGAAGTTTCCCCAGAAAAAAAAAAACATAAATAAAAAAAAAAACCCCCACGGGTTACGCCTCCCGGAGCGATCGCTCTCCCCCCGCCCCGCTCGGCGGGAACCCGTCGGCCATGGCGGCCCGGCCGGGATGGAGGCCCCGGCCCCGGCTCCGCCCCGCCGGCAGGGCAGGGGAAGGGAAGGGAGGAGCGAAGCGGGCGGGCGGGCGCCGGCCGGGGGCCCCCACCGTCCGCCCTCCCGCCCCTCGGGTCGCCCCCTCCCCGCATCGCCCCGCCGCCGCCGCCGCCGCCTCCGGGCTGGAGTTCCCGGCGGCGGCCGGGGAGCGGGTCGGCGGGCCCGGCGGGGCTGAGGGGGGCAGCGCGGAGGGCGGGGCCGGCCCGCTCCTTTGTGTGACTCACCCCGCCCGGGCCGCCGCGTCCTCCATTTTGTGGAACTGGCGGCAGGCAGGAAAGCCGAGCGGCCATTTTTTTTTTTTTTTTTTTTCCCCTAACAACTCGTGCTCCCTTCCACACCCCCACCCCCACCCCCACCCGCCACGCACCGCGCGTCCCGGCCCCACCGCCCCCCCCCCACACACACGCGGCAGGGGCTTCTCCCCCCACGCCGCTCCCCGGCCCGCAGCCCCGGGCACAGCGAGGACCGTGTGGGATGGAGGAGGAGGACGAGGCGCCGCCATTTCCCCGGCGTGCGCCTTCTCTCCCTCCTCCCTCTCTCTCCCGCCCCGCTCCTCCTCCTCCTCCTCCCTCCCCCGGCCCCCCCCAAGCCCCCACGGGTGCGCGGTGCCCCCGGCCCGGCCCCTCATTCCCGGCCCCGGCCTGCCCCGCGCGGCCGCCCCTCACCTGCGAGACGGCGTCGGCGGCAAACCCGTAGCGAAAAAGACCGACGGCGTGAGCGCCGCCCCTTATATAGCCTGGCCCGGGGGGAGGCGGAGCCTAAGGGACACGTCACCACTCCCGGCGGCCCCGCCGACACGCCCCCCCCGCAGCCCCGCCCTGGCGGCCGCGCGGGCAAAGGGCGCTCCCCCCCCGCCCCCCATCTCCCCCATCCCTGAGGCGGCGACCGGGGACCGGGACCGGGACCCCCCCACAGCCGCCCCCCCGTGGAGCGGAGAGCGGTCAGGGGTGGTTAGCGGGGGTCGGTGGAGCGGAGGCGAGCCCTCCCAGCGCGGAGGAGCGATCAGCGGCCGGGTGGGACGGGCGGGAGCAGGCCGCCTTCCCCTGAGGTGGAGCGGAGCGCGGGGGGGGGACAACCCCGGCCCCTCCTGGGGGCTGTGGGGCGGCGGGGGGACGGGTGTGAGGAGAAGGCGTCACGCATTGCATCATGGCCCGGTGCAGCGGGTAAAGAAAGGCCCTGGGGAACCGTCCCAGGCCAATTAATGGAGTTTCTTGTTAGGGACACCAAAGAACGCGACCGGGGAGTTACGGTGACTCGTGCTTAAGGCTACGGAATGGAACAACCTCCCCCCCCCGTGTCGGGTTCCCCAGAAAGAGAGGTGGGGAAGGAGGCGGGGGAGAGCAGGGATTTCAGGCTTATTACATCAGAAAAAGTAACAGCAGCGTTTGGCCTTTTTTTGGGGGAAAAAAAACCCAAACCAAACCCACAAGTTTTTTCTTTCTTTCCATCAGAGAACAAAAGTTGACTCGGAAAACTTGGGCACAAAAATACCGATCAAGGTGGACGCACCTGAAGCAAAGACGCAGCCAGGTGCAAAGGTGTTAAAGAGAATCACTTAAGCATTTAGGATACACGGCTTCTGTGTAAGAAACCCAAACTGCGAGAAGTGCCCCCGTGCTGTATTTTCACACGAGAAAACTGGCAGCCCTAGCAAATTATTTTTGAAAACACGGCAACGAGGAGTCACAGAACAGCTCACAACATCAGAAACAAAAGCCCTCGTGATTCCCGTGGATTGTTCTCTGGTTTACTCGCTCCTAACCCATGTAAGAAAATCCACCAGCTATTCAATATCTCCTATACCTATTCAAGTGAAATTAAGCTGAGAAGCTGAACAAATCTCTGTGTGTGTTCTTTTAAAATGATCTGCAAAGGAAACAAAGCTACACGCTCCCATTTTCTTCAGGTACATTATGTGCCTGGTTAGAAACAGTTACTTACATATAGGCAACTATAATACCATTCATTTGTTGGTATGCTCTTCAGATTGCAGTTGTAAAGCATGGAAATAGCGTCTTGGTCAAAAAACCAAACAACAACAACAACAAAACCCCAGACCCCACCATCTCATGCATCTACTTGTTCACTCGACTCCAAGTTTCTCTAGCTGAGATACACCCAGCATCACAAATTCACTGCTGTAAAGGGCTGTAAACTCCATATTTCATGGACTGACATAGAACTAAAGTGTTTCTGCAATAGCTGGTATTTTTTCACATGCAAAATTAAAAAAAAAAAAGTGATTTGAGAGATGTCACGTTAGAGAAGATGCTGAGTTTAGAATACAACTTTTACACAAAAACCCAGTTTCAGAATAAAACCTGCAAAAAGTCTTGTTTATTGTTAGACTCACTGATTTTTAAGAAAGGAATGAAGTCATCAAGTTCTTTCTCTTCCCCTCCTATGTTTTTAGGCAGAGATTAGTGTCAGGGGCAGGGAGGAAGCTAGAGGTGGTTCAGCTTTCCTCAAAACTAACATTTGGGGGCAGTTATTAGTGAAGACACTGCATATGAAGACACAATAATAGAAGGGCAGGAAAAGGGAGGTGGATCACTTTCTGGAAATGGAAACGCATTACCATAAATTGATTTAGTGGTTCAGGTTGAGGACCAAAGGGTGATACTTGGTACGAAAGCTGAGCAGCACTTCTTGGGTCTCCTATAAAGCAAAGACTGTTTGTAAACACAGCTAAAAAACTTTATTATTCAGGATGGTTTGAAGTTAGCTTCTAAAATGTATATCTCAGTAGGGGGTATTTTTAATGGACTGCTCTGTCAAAGTATCCATTCTCATAAAAAAGTAGTTTAACACTTTCCAAATGTAGTCAATGACTTGTGCCTCAACAGGGAGAGGAGAACGGAAATGTGTTCCTGATTTCTTACATGGCCCATACTAAACTGCACATTTCTTTTTTTTAAGGGCCTTTTTTTTTTTTATAGGACTATTTCATAAATAAAGGCATTTAGAACTATGTATTTCTTAAGACGGCAATTTCTGTGGTATGTACACAGCTGAAAGCTATGGAAACTGAGTTTGCTGGACCAACTTTTAACCACGGTCCTAGTTCAAGTCTACAACAGTTGCTTTTTTCCCCTCCATTCCTTTAATTGAGTTTTCAAAAGAATTTTATTATTTCCTCTTTAATCTGTCCAATGCATGCTTTTATTCTCTCAAAAACTAGTATAACTCTCATTGTCCATTCTATTAGCGGAACATTCCTATTATCAATCTCACAAATATTTATACAGCTGGGGAGCTTCAGATATATGAGTAGCCTCACATAATTCAGTGGAAATGCATCCTGAAGAACCCTCTCGGCCAACACAGATAGGCATACACTGGACTAAATCCTGTACGCAAATAGCCTGTTAAAAATTTTAGATTTTGTTCTTTTGGCAAAACTAATCTCTTTGATATGAAACATTTAGGAAGAAAGGGAGATAAGAGATTTCAAGAAGTCAAGGTCTTTCAGGCTTTGGAATAGTGCTTATTAAATCCAGACTGACTTCAGAAATAGGAGGACTTTGTGGGGAAAAATGACTCATTCTCCCTCGACCACTGGTGAGCATATGCTAAACTGAAATAACCTATGTCCACATATGTAAGAACACATAGAAGCGTTCTCTAAAGCATTTGTATTGTAGAAACCAGAGACGTGCTCGCTGAGCACCTCTGAAGTATTTTAACTCTCTTCCACATACATGTGGAAGTGGCATCTTTTTTGGTCAGATTCCTGCGCAAAGATGAAGGTAACTAGCGCTTATACAGCTATTTTAACTGCAATCAACAAGGTCATTCAGGAGTGTAAGCAAACAGACTTTATAAGCACAAGACTTTAAACACATCTGATAAATACAGTTTATCAAGCTCACTGTGTATGGAAGAGGCACTAAGATTTCTTGAGGGCACTTTCAGAAAGTACGATGGAAAAGCAGTTCAAAATTACCCATAGTAATTGGTGATTAGCAAAACCAGATTCCAGTACACAGCATTACTTGTAATACAGTTAACCTCCTACTGTGAAATGCTTTCTAATCCCTACGTTACAATTATCATTGTGTGTACAGTAGTCCGAATGTTCAGCATAAACTACAGCATGAGCACAAAGCTTTACTTCCATCTGTTAAGTGTTCTTTAATGCATTGATTGGTAACAGAAATAAAAAGCATCTATATCTGTTATGAAATCCTTTTGCCTACATTATCCTAACACTTACTACCAGATTTTACAATCATCTGCTTAATAAATAAAAGAACAATTAATAGAATAATGGTGTTATTCATGTATGAAGAGATTAGACAGAAAACCTGCTTAAAAAAAAAAAAGGTTTAACTGAACAGGGTGAGGTAATCTAAACTACTTGAAAAAAAGCTTCTTTTGAAAGTTATTTAGCTCTGTAGTAGTAGCTGATATTTTTTTATAAA
Organism: Haliaeetus albicilla; assembly: GCF_947461875.1. Lineage (NCBI taxonomy): Eukaryota > Metazoa > Chordata > Aves > Accipitriformes > Accipitridae > Haliaeetus > Haliaeetus albicilla. The sequence goes on from NC_091499.1 coordinate 5,954,764, forward strand.
TGAAATTGCTCGATGAAAGGAAAAGACAACGGTAAATACACTTTAAGTTACTGTCTTAGAAGACAGCACAAAATAAACCCCTCCATCCCTGGCAGTCTTTAATACTTGGACTGGATAAAGCCCTCAACAACCTTGTCTGATCTCATAGCTGGCCTTGCTTATAGTTTCAGAAAATAAGATCTTAGAGTAGGAGGTAGAAGAGAGTGGTCTTCAGAACTATTGAGAATATTATTCGGATGAATAAGTGGCTACAATTTCATTATATACAATTATATTGAATGTTTAGTACCAGTTGAACCGGGATCCTGAGGGTTTAGTATCAGACAGAGTCGGTGTACTGCAGGTGCGACCAGAACTAACAACTGTATTTAAACCTCTGTTCTGTGGAGGTCTGCATTACTGGGCTAGAAAATGAAAATACCTGATTTAGAGCACAAGTGTCCTAACCGGGACAAAAAGAAACTCACAGGTGACTTCTTCAGCAAGAGTGTTCTGGAAGTGAACAGTGAATGGGAATATACATGCAGACAACTAGAGGACTTCAGATCCAAGAAGAAATTCCTCCTTTAGTTTCACCAAAAAGTGACCTTTCACTTGTAGACACCTGACAAAGCTTCATATACTTCACTAGTGCCAGGCCAATTTACACCAGCTGATGACCTGGCCCCAGGCAAAAAGCTGAGTTACTAGACACCAATGCAGAATAAAGGTGAAGGACTGATGAAGTAACCACCATTATGGTGAAACAATATAATTTGTTAAACTGTTCTGTGGTTTTGCATTAGTGTTTTCCAACAGCAAACAGGCTACAGCATATGCTCCTTTTCCCCAAACGGAATCACATTTTTACTATACCCCACCACCTTTTGGACACCCTAAATGAATGGTAAGCCCTTCTAGGAGTTCAATTCAAAGAATACCCGAAATGGGCGCATAAAAATATGTGTGTGTGTGTGTATATATATATATATATATAAAAAAAAAAGTGCATTGTGCATAAAGAAAGCGTCAGTTACTGAACAGAAATCCAGTCGGTGAGCGCAGTTTGGCTCTTGTTCTCAATTTATCACAAACTTCCAAAATTCCATTTTAAAGCTCTGGTCTCTTCTGCTAAAAATCATTTTGCCAAAAGCAAGGTGTACGTCCTTTTGTGCTGACAAGCCTGTGCCAAAGCCTTTAAGTGGGACCTCAACTCCTCATCTACTGACCTTGCATTTTAGAGGTCTCCTCCAAGCCCTCACAGCAATTAAGCTATGTTCCGATAGCTTTGCTAAATGTCTGCTCATAAGGTTAATTTTGCTGCCTCTTGCTATAGCAGGTTTGGAGCTGGCTTCTGCACTTAGCAAGCTGGAAGTTCGTCAACAGAAAACCTGTAAATCCCCATTCTCATCTTGCAGACCTTCTGCATTCCCCCCTTTCTGCCTCTCCTACTGACCCAAGTAAAGGCAAGTTTTCAAGGAGGGAGACAAAGTTTATAGGTAGATTCCTAGAAGAGGTTTATACCAATCCAGAAAACCTGAGATGCAGCTTATGGCTGCAAGGAAGAGAAACTTAATAAAGGCGATTTTGGTGCAGACTGCAAAAGTATGCTACAAACTGGAGACAGCGGATGGATGGATTGGCCGAAGGAGGAAGAAGGGCCATACCTGAGACTTGGGCTAGCAAGGATGGCGCGGACATATCCAGCTGTCCAGCTGAAGTGCCGTCCATCCATTGTCTGCTCTCCCATCTTGACATTGCTGGGGCTTCGAGTCTCGGCATCACTCAGGCCGTAGGATCAGCTTCCACTGCAATCACACGTACATCAATCATTCTTGCTATGTGGTAACCACAGTAACCAGAAGTGGTGCGAGTCAAGTCATTTAGAAGCCTTGCTCAGATTTAGTGTATATAGCATATGCTTGACATTTATTCAGGGAATTTAGATTTGCGACGATTAAAGTTTGGAAAGGTTTCAGAGAAGAACTACAGGAATAAATCTGGATCTGGAAAAGTGCTTATACTTGACCTGTTCAATCGATACAGAGTTTACTGAAAGGCAGTTTGGCTTAGTCTCCAGAATTCCACAAGACAGAAAATCCTGTAAAGGAAGAATCACGAGTCTGGGCACAAAGACATAAGAAGATTCAAGATTCTTGGTAGTTAAATTAAGGTAGAAATAAGAGCCAGTTATTTGTAATTGGCAATGAACAGTGGGAACAGCTTGATAAAAGCAGTAAGCCAACAGATGAAGAAGTGCTCAATATTTAATTATGTTAGTAAAATAACCCCAAACACAATAAAGGAAAAAGAACTTGACTGGGGAGGAGGGGTAACAGGAGAGGCCATTTACTTAAAATGATGCCTTTGTTTTTAGTTAGCTGACTCTAACACAGTCTCTCTGAAGTATTTGGCTAGATGAAGCTATCTCAGAGCCACTACTGATTATCTTTGAAAGCTATGGAATGGGAAGGTTCCAGAACACTGGAAAAACAGAAAAAACCATCCCTAAATTGAAAAGAAAAAAAAAAAAAGAAAAGAAAAGAAAAAATGGAAAAATACAAAAAAAGAAAGAAAGAGCACATGCATGAGCTGGGCAGTTATGGAACAGTCGGTCTAATTTCAATTCCTGGAAAAATATATTGGAACAAATGAACTACGTTTAGAAGATAATAGGTTGATAAGTAACAGCCCCAGACTTGTTAGGAACAGATTGCATCAAACTAATCTTTTCTACTGTGACAGGTTTAACAGGCTCACGGATGGGGAAATGTGGATATCATTTAACTTAAGGGAAGATTTGATGCTCCTTACAGGCAACTTGCATAAGTAAGCTCAGCAAACTTTGGACAAAATAATGGACATGCAGGAGACCAGCTGAAGATGACACATGCTCAAAGTAAGTGCTAATATCACTATGAAAGGTTGTATCAAAACAGTTTCTCTGGGTACAGACATTATTCTACCATACAAATCTACAGTTATAAATACACAAAAATGTAATTTTAAATTGCACGCTTGGGGGGAAAAGGGGCTAAGCACCTCAGAGGTCAAGAACAGGGTTCAGAGTAATGTGGGCAAGTTTGGGAAATGGTCTAAAATAATTAGGAAATAAATCAAGGTTGATATTTGTGCTTTTTAAGGAACAATTCACTGCACAAACATGGGAAAAGTAGCAGCTAGCCAGGAGTCCTGTAGAAAAGGACCTGGGGTTAGAGTGGATCACAAACTGAACCTGAGTCAACACTGCCATACTCTTGTGAAAAAAGCAAACATATTGAGATGTATAAACAGAAGTGCTGCAAGATACGTAAAATAAACCTTCCGCTCTACTTAGCACTCATTAAAGCCTCCAATGGGATACTTTGTCCATCTTAGGAGCCATGCTTCAAGATGATACCTCGAGACAAAAACACTAGAACAGATTCTGTGGGCAGCTGGTGGAACCCTCATCATTACCCAACTTCTTACAAGCACCTAAATACCTACCAGAAATGGTTCAAGTATAACTAATATTTCCTTTTCTACGGATTAGATATCCAAAAGTCTCTTCAAGCCTTAATTTCAACAGGTTTACATTCCTTAGAAGATCTGTGTGAGCATGAATGAATTTCCTATACCATAATTCCAGCCCACATTGTTTAGCTTGGTAAGGAAGTCTCCCTGGGCCTTCAGTGTGTTTGTATCAGCTGAAGGTCAATCTTTTCAGTTATAGTAGTCGCATCTGAATGGAAATTCACAAATACTTCAACCACTAATCATGCACCTCACTGTATAAATTCCGTCTTCCACATTAGATGATCAAGTACATTTATCGAAAACCAAAAAACTAGCCTAATGTAACTAAGAGAGAGGTGTGGAAGGAAATGGAATAGTCAGTCCTAAACTCTAACCAAGGAAGAGTCAGGTTTAAACGAAAGAGGCAGGTTATGTTAGAGCTGTTAGGAACTGAGTAGATTCCTGGCACGATGTTATAAAGCATTCATTCGGTACCAGTTTCCTATCAAAATGAAATACTGGAAAACATGCTTGGTTTCTCCAGCAGTTTCTAAACAACCAGAAGAATGCTAAAAAACAGTGCACATGACTTTCCCATGGGCAGTGATACCGTGGCAGGAACTATCAGCTGAGTAACATTATGGGGGAGGTCAGTCCATACACACGGCTACTCCTCATAGTCCCTTCTGTAACAATACTTGTCAAAAACAACAGCGGTGGTTTTGCAAGGCAATCGACAGAGGAATGGCATTTCAGAGATTAAAAGCTTGTACTGCACGTTGTATAAAGCAGACTTTGGCCCCTTTAAACTGGGAACAGGTGTTGAGTCAGCTCTCGGCACCGAGGCCAAATCTCAGAATAGAAGGGGAGCCAAGGCTGACACGGCACCCAACGGAGGATACGGAGGGGAGGACAGACGAGGGGAATACCAACTGTAAAAGACTGATGCTTGAGCTTAGACATGTGGCTATCCCACAGGCCAGAATAAAAGTAAAACACGTCAAAAAGACAGTACGGGTTAGAAAAAGAATGCAGGCTGATTCATACGAGCGAGTCATGTGTTACTGTCCTCTGCTGCCTGAAACAGGAACTTCTCTGCGCTCCGCAGCAGACAGCCAGCCTGTACTGCTCGAACTGTGAAGAGCAATCAAGAGTCCCCTTTGCGCAAAGCAGGAAGACCTGGAAGGTCTATCGTAGTTACCGGGCAGTCTGCGTATCGCCGTCTGTGCAATTCCTCAAGTGACCTGAAGCGTAAAGCACAGAGTTTTTAATTACAGAGTTTTTAATTCTGTATGTTGTTTTCCATTCAGCACAGAGGATATTAAATCACCCCCAGCTGTTTTATGTACATACATTGTCATTCACCATGGAAAACCTAATTATGCCTACACACTATGTACAGGTACAAGTACTGTAGTAAGAAAACATGGAGGAGCACAGACAAGCAGTGGCTCCCCCACTTCCCCCCCATCTGAGTGGGGTCCCCCCACCATCCAAGGTAGGGGTACGTGTATATGTGTGAGTGAAATGGCAGTTGTAAAGAAATGCTGCTTTTTGGAAAGTACATCTTAGCTCCTGCTCTAAATTTAGCTCTGTAGCGTCATTAGAGAGAAAGTGCAGTATCACTATTTATGGGAAATAGTTTATACTCGCTTTGCAAGCTAACACAGTGCCATTTACTTCACAAAGCTGTGCAGTGAGTCATGTTACCCAGCAACATTCACACACCCATATGAACTAAGGAAGCAGAAACTCTTGCTCACTTGCTTTCCCCTTTCCTTCTGGGCTATTCTTGAGAAACAGCATCCACTAGCAACAGTTCAGAATAACGACATTCCTATGAAGCAGACAGCGACTGGTGTGCGTAAAACCAACTGTAATATAGAGAATATGAAAGGAAAAAGAAAGCCTATTCCAAAATCAGTTTTTAATTCCTTCTCTTAATCTTGCATCTGAGTTCAGCAATTTGAAAGGTGTTACTCCATGTCAAAGCTAAACCTATGCAATCACCTGGTCGACCAAATTAACTCTATGGCCACATGATCCCCAGATTCAACCCACAGGAAGCAGGATATATCTTTTAGGTGACAAGGCTCAGTTACATCAGATTAGCTACAAAGTGAAATTGCACTCTTACTTATTCTCTCGACTAAACTATGTGGCCATTATAACCATCAAGGTCGATCTAGGCTGCGTCACATACTACACACATACCTAAGAAGCCCAGACCTGCATTTCGTGCTGCAACCTTGTGAAAATACACTTGCCGCTTTCAAAAAGATTCTGAGTATTTTTCCATGGCAAGTCTATTTCTCCACTGCTAATTCTTAAGTATTCATTACTCAGCAGAGAAGCCCATGGTAACAGGCACAAAATAAGAATTTAAACTTCACAAGTTTACATCAATATTACATTATTTTTCACTGTGTACATGACTAGGTAAGGTCAGACCATCTCAGTGTGACCCTAATCTTATGACAACCTCTATAGTCTCTTAATTCTGAGTTCTGAACCATGTTGTTTTTTCCCGTTGGTTTTTGGTGGTTTTTTTTTCCTTTTCCTTTTCTTGCTCCACATATGTATCATGCTTGCTAACGGGGGCTGGGACTTAATGGGTACCATCTCAAAGCATACAAGCAACAACAGACAATACCCAGGTATACCCATTGATCTATTAATGGCAATATGCAACAATTACATCTGATCATGTATTGTTCATTTTCTATTCAATTAATTCTTTTAATATGTTGAATAAGCAACAATTACAGAAGTGCCCAAATGAATCCAGAGTTCAAGTTTCATTGAATTTTGCTTAGAGGTTTTTTTAAAAAAAAAAAAAAAAAAGTTACCCACCACCAAGTTCTTATGCTGTGTCTTAGAGAAGCCAAACCAGGTTTTTGGCATTTCAAATTGGTTAAGCTAATGTACATACCCTTTAAGCAGAAGTTGACAATACTCTGTCGTTTTTATTCATAAGTAGCTTTTTAAAAACATATCAACCAAATACGCTTCCTGTTTCAATTTTACAAACCACTCCATTCTTACGTATTTTCTCTCTTCCACTCATAATGTATTTTGATATCCAGTGACTGCCTAAAGCACAGCCTGGGAGGTTGGGGGGGAATAATCACTGCAAAAGAGATGGAACAGTGACTTTTTTAGATTACAATACCAACTACCTCAGGCCTTCTTTAAAATGCAGTACCAAAACAAAACTATGACAATAATCTGTGCCATGGCTTTGAAACTGTGATTTCAGCCAAACCAGCAAAGTTTCCAAACTGTTGCTGATGCAACTTCGATGTCTCGCACAATGGCAGCAATGGAATGTCTCACGTACTTTCTCTCTGACTAGGCTCAGAGAAAAGGAACACAGACCACGCCTGGAACACAGGCAACACCTATATCCCATTTACCAGAGTGCCTCTCCTACTGTCGGGGGATGCAACGAGTCTACGGAATTCCTGACAGTTGGAGAACAGCGCGACCTTGAGCAGCTCGTAGTATATCCTTGAAGAGTCTGGAAAGATCCGAGAAGACCAGTACAAAAACAAGATAGTGATAAGAAGAACCGTCCTAACGAACTCACCAATCATGAATTGTTAGTTACTAACCAAACCAATCATATACTAACACATACGCTAAAGAAGGGTATAAAAAGCTGTGTTAGAACAATAAAGTAGCCATTTTGCATGATCTATTACTTGTCGTGTCCGTCTCTACTGCGACATCCTACTATCCATAGGATATAGGGGCACCTCCCAAGCGTTACCCATTTGGGAATGAGACCAGAATGCTCCTGTTTTAAATGCAGAAAGTACAGATTAATTCAAAGGAAAAGAGAAACCACAAACCTGTGCGAAAAAGCCCAAATCTGTTTTTCATGGTGCAGATTACCAGAGATATCCAGCATAACACACAGCATATCACCCTTATCCTACCTTAACACAAGTATAGCATGGTTTGAGGTGGTTCCATCCAGCTACTCTCAACAGAACAAAAAAAATCACTCCTGCTACCATCCAAGCAGCAGTGGAACTGGTTTTCAAGGGTTATTAAGGTAAACCATGGGGATTAAGCATGATTTATAATCCTGTCATTCTTACGACATGCTAGGCAAGTCTTAGTCCAAAAGTACCCACAAGGTTTAAAAAAAAAGATCTGTCATCACTGTACTTAAGAGTGTCGGCATACAGTTCTCATTTACCTTCTAATAGGCACATGTCAGAGGTTTCAAAATAGACACAAAATTCCCAGTAGATGAATTATAAAGCAGGTCTCATATTGCAGCTGGAGATGCAAGCAAAACAGTTATCAGTATACCCACATTTTTTCTGGTTAATTTGAGGCATATGTAGTTTATATTGCAGTGCTACATTTGTTGAGAACATAACAGAAGCTACAGAGTTTAAAAAAAAAAAACAAACAAACCAAAAAGAGTTAGCACATACACACAAAGTAACCGTCCTGAGCCCTTTTCAATCAGAGAGAAAGCAAGAGCAGGGAGTACAGCCCTGCCTACCAGGAAGTCGCCATTTGCAGGGAAAGTGAGATGAAATGTAAGGTGTAAATCTAAAACTAGCCACAGTTGCAGTGATTCTAAGGTTTTCACCTCCATAGCTTGGTGGAATAAAATGGCAGAAGGCTTGGTCACCAGAAATAAAAGAAAAATTAGCCAGAATAAATTCATCACTTGGCTCTAGAAGTCATAAACTTACCGAAATCTCTATAGTCAACTCGCCTGCACTGGGAATTACTATGAGCAATACCACTTGCAGTATACAATACACAAACTTCCGTCTTTTAATTCCCTCCTCCTTGTTCAGCAAGGCAGTTTAATCCAGTGTACCTATGCCTGCTTTTTCTCATATTTTATACTTTGATTATTGAATCTTGTTTTAAAAGTGAATAGCTGATTTGTGTGGATGTTAAATAAAATATCTAGTTATTAGGAAGAATCACATGACTGACTGACATTCTATATAAAAAAAATAAGAGTTTGGGTACTATTTTCTTTTTCCCAAATACTAAGCAGAATTACACTATACTGGAAATAAGTTACATAGTTTGCCAGTTCATCGCCTAACTGAGAAATGAGACTCGTATCATACCGATATCCTTAAAAATCTCTCATTTTTAACTTAGCTGACATATGAAGCTGCTTTTATGCAGACAACAGAGACTGCGCTGGCCAGATGCCTTTGCTGGAGGAAGCGTTACCCCGTGGCTGGAATCCCTCCCAGTGCCGCTGCTTATCGTTGTGCCAGAGCCTCCTGCTTTTCAGACCCCTAGTTTGTGCCTTCGTAAAAAGTAGCCAGCGTTTAGCTTTTGGTTCCCGTCCTGCGTTACCTCTTTTCTAGATGCGAGAACCTTCCCCAATGGAACCAACCGTGTATTTAGTGTGACAAAGAAAAAGAAGAGACAACCGTTCACCTTCGCATCACAGCTATCTAGGACTGAAAGCACATAACCCTGCTAATCTAACAGTCACAAGCCAATTGCTGACTTTTCTAAAGCTTTGGGGCTGCAGAGCCTCATTTGCATGGTACGGGGACTTTGAAGAGCGGCAAGTCACTCCCAGTACTGGTTCCCATTCTCCAAGCGGCTCCCCCCCCCAGCAGCTGTCTGGTATACCATCTCATCAACAAAGGCAACGAGGCAACATAATGCCGACCTACTTGGGAAGCGATTGAAGGCACTCAGATGGAAAACACCGGACACGTCAAGACTAGCTATTCGTGCTTCATTGTCGTATCATTAATATATCACTAACCGATACATTTCTGCCTACCTATTTAAGGTCATTTTTCTCTCTGAAGGAGTCAAGTAGGTCTACCCAAACCTTTACAGGAGCAGAACTACCACTGGGCCTCTTTCCTTTTGAGGATGATAATAAGGGTTAGGGTTCAACGTGAAGCCATTTTCATTTAAAGCAAAGGCTCCAGGACACAATTACAGCTGGAGGCAGTGATTTCAAAACAAATGCCTGGGGGGGGGGGGGAAGGGCCTCGGAGGATACTTTGGGGCATGACTGAGGGCTACGTGGGAAGGTTTGGTACATTTCCTTACAAGCAGATCTCAGATCAAAACCAAGCGCGGTGCAAAAAGTGAAAATAAATAATCTTTATTGACTGAGCTAATTGACTTGCTGATCTTGAGATTTTTGAAAGATCAGCATTTTAGGAGAAATTATTTCCATCCGATTGCCTTGAATTCTTATAGTGCCTCATCTACATTGTCCTCCGCGCCTTCTTACGCACGCGTGAACTGTCTGCGGGGTGGCTGGTAGGCGAGGGGGTGCTGGCCGAGGACAGCCGTGCTGGGGCAGAGGCCTGCCATGGCTCTCCGTTGTTGCAGAAGCATGCACCAGCTCAGCACTGCCCCGCCACGCACTCTAAATCCCCGCTTTTGTGTTTTCTCGCTGCCAGAGATAGCCGCTCTCAACAGCAGCCTCCTTGCCCGGCGCACCGAGACAAAGAAATGTACAACCGCACAGTTATACTTCATGACTCAGCTGAAAAGACATGAGTCAAACAGGAACCTCCTCAGAACAACGGGAGCTGCATATTAACCACCCATCTGTGCACGCGGTCGTGATTTTGCGTCATATTTTCTGATTCAGAAAAATTAAAACAGGCGCAGGGGAAGAGGAAACCTGTAGAGAGATTTATTTTTTCCTCCGGTAGGAAGACATCTGCCTTTGTAAAAGTGTTTGTACAGGTTGCACATTCTCTGAACAGTGAAACTTTCATCTGGGCTTCAAAGTGACACACTTACTATTTAACTTTCATTGAGTAGAAGCAGACGGATTTAGTTTGGAATTTTGTTTTGGTCTGTTGTGGTTTTTTTTTTTTTTTCCGTTAGATCCTCAGTTAGAAGTGAAGCCAGCTGCTTATAATTCAATTCCAGCAATTCAAACTGGTTGCTTGCATTTTGACCACTTGTTTAATACAGTTGGTATTTCAATGGTCAAAAGTAACCTTTGAAGTTAGCACCCTGTTAAGAGGGGAGCAGGGGGGGAGGAATCACAACTTCTGTGGCTTGTGATTCTAGTGTGTTCTTAGACTGACTGAAGAAGACTGCTGTGGATTGATTTTCACAGCCTCTTTCAGTCAGAAGGGATAATTTGAATCCCAAGGATGTAGCAATGCATGCAAAGTTACAGGTATCTATTGGATCTAACCTTGAGTGAACACACTTTGCACACACTTTGACTGGGGTAGTCAAAACCTCATCTGCTGCCCAGCTCTAGAGACAGTTCTGCCCATGTACGTCCATTTTTGACATTAAAGGTGCTGGCTGCACACAGGCAGCTACGCAGACCTTTGGTATACAGCTGCTTGGTACCCCTGTTTTCTTTCTAAATCTTTCACAGCTCCACAAACATCACAGTCCTTGTTCTCAGCTCTTGAGAATGAGAGGACTGACAAGGTGGACTGTTCACAAAAAAAGCTGCCCATTTTCTCTTAAAACAGGCAGTAACTGGTGATTATTTAACACCCCCCCCCAATCTGTGATAGAAGGGGGAATGAGGCTGATTTCCACCCTCTGCCTGCAGCAATTCAAGCCCAATTCTCCCACCGGAGGGAGAGCTTAGGCCTGTAACAGAACTGTGGGTTCTGTTGCTGGCAACATATACTTTACCCATTAGGTATGACAACACAGCTTTGCCACATGCCATCTCATTTGCAGATTTGGCTTTAGGTCACACTACAGCAAAATACTTTAGCGGATGCTTAGCTCTCAATGGCTGCTTAAAAGTACCACTGGCATCAACATCACTCTACAGAGAGATGTTAAATTAACACTGCTATCCCTGTGTGAATATTCTTCCACAGTGTGATCCTTCTCTCTTGCTATGTACATCTTGTATTTGCCAGTTTTCTCTACTTTCAAAACCATGCAGAGATGCTTAGCAATTCTACCAGCTATGTATTAACAATTCAAATATCTTGATTTCTCATTCTTGCCACACAAGGGCTTTTAAGCTTAAGCAGAAGCTATTGTCATAGCAGAAAATATTAACATAAGTAACTGCATTGGAAATAGTTTCCCAAATCTGCATATCTCTAAATCAGAAAGAAAAAAGACAAAGACTGCACTAACCAAACAACATTCCAGACAAGAAATTAAGCCTTTCCATAGCCATTCCAAATGAATTTATAGTTCAGCTTACAGTTGAACCAGTTATCCAGTTATGGGTATTTTAAAAAACACTTCAGTCTCAGACCTTTAATCAGACCTGCTGACTGCAGCAGCAGTGCTTGACTGTGCAAAATGAATACCAGTTATGATGTAGGTAATGACAGAGACTTGATGGCAAATCTGACTGTGGCAAATAATTAATTCCTCTATAATTGCTATTGGCTTTATTTTCCATCCTATCTGAGCAGAGCAAGACATTATTACCTCCTTTCTACTGGAGGGCAAAAATCACTCTCCCCTCCCCTTACAGTTATTATGTACTTTCCCAGCTGAACAGAACAACCATGCAAGATGGACTGACCATGCATAGCATGCAAATTTGAAAGCATTGTAAGTCAGTCAAGTCGAAAACAAACTTCACTTAGTGACATTCTGTACATTCATACAGTTTAATTTTAAGATCATTCAAAAACCAGACATTTTTTGGTGTTATTGAAGGGAAAGCCCTTCTTTCTCTTCTTTTCCCTCCCCACCTCTCTGGCCCTTCATGCAAAAAGCAGTTGAAGTGTTTTTGCTTAAATAATAGCCTTAGAGCTACTTAATGCTCAGTGGGACTGACAGACTTAGGACTTGGAATCAAATAGAATATTTCAGTTGGAAAGGACCTACAATGATCATCTAGTCCAACTGCCTGACCACTTCAGGGCTGACTAGAAGTTAAAGCAAATTAAGGGCATTGTCCAAATGCCTCTTAAACATTGACAGGCAGCTTCAGTCTTGAATTGAGCTGCAAAATACACTCCATTTCAGTTTCCTTTTAAAGATGGCCACAGCAATGATTCTCTTTATATTGTCACATTATCACAAAAACTACCTGTGATTTTTAGAATATTGTGTTTTCCCTAAATTGTTCACAAACTATCAGTTGTTGCAGGACTCTTGCTTAATTTCCTGTTAATGAATACATGAAAAACTCTTTTTTTCACCTTCAGCAGAGACTGTTTAAATTTGTAGATACAGAAGGCACTTGTCACTTCTTGTTCTCCATGAAGCCCAGATGGTCAGGGAAAAAGGAGTGGGAGGAAGACGGTGGTGGGTTTGGTTTTTTTTCCTTTTTCCACCACCACCCCAATCAAAACCAAACAAACCCTCTGGCTCCTCATCTATTAAGTCTTCTCAGCTAGTAAGATGATTCAGGAATAGAAGATTAGTCATTTACTGCTAGAATGCTTCAGCAGAAGAGGTAGTCCGAGAAACATCAACAGAACCATCTTTTCCATCAGGAAACATGACAATATCCAAGTCTGGCTGAGCTAAGCTTACTAAGTATCTACAATGGAATTTAATTTAGGAAAAGATCAGAAAAATTAATATACTAATTTCCTATTCTGAAACAGCTGTATGGAAACTTCTGTATACTACAAAAAAGATTTTAAGAAATTCCTTTCATGAAATTTCCTTCCAAGAACACTTTATGAAAGGCTATTACCTCTCTTCACTCAGCTCTACTCTAAAGCAAATGGCTATCCTTTAGAGGGAGGGGAAGGCAAACAGAATTTTGGCTTAATAAGCCACACTTTCTTTCCATTGCTACGCCTTAGGCAACTCCCAGCTGCCCTCTCTTGCAGCATGTTGCAACCTTGTACAGGTTGTGTTGCAATAAGAGCAAAGTTACCATTATTCTAAAGTTAATCTGCATTCACTTGAAAATGCACATCAGTACCTGAACCTTCTTTTTAATTACTCCACTACCTGAGTTTTCATGTTTTGTGTCTGATTCAGGCCTGAACTCTGCCAAGGTATAATCTTATTAAGTATGCTACTGAGAAGCAAAATTCAATTCAGCATTTTTGGAGCTTACACAGAATAAGGAAAATTACTTCTCTAAAATAGTTACAGAGAAACACGTAGATGGGGAAGCACTGTGCACAAGTGCCTATACATTATGAAGAGTTATATAAATCTTCACTAATCTAGCATTAAAAAAAAGCCTACATAAGTTAACTCATATTTTTGGGTGTCAAATACTTCATACTTCTTTAAGGTGCATAACTGACAGTTGGTACCCTTGGAACAAAGAAATAGTGAATTGAAAAACACACCCATTATTTTGTGGCCTCTTTTGAAAAGCATGATGAAGGCACTTCTCCAGGCTATAGAAGACCGTGGTTCTGATCACAAGTCAATACTCATGTCACGTGCTGTAGGATATTCTGCAAAGAGTTATTGCACCTCTGTTACTAATGTTGGTAGAACTTTGCACTAAATGTTCCAAAAAAATATTTAAGCAGAACTGTGTTAGGAGACGTTGAAGAGAACGCACTTAAAAATACCTGGCAACACTAAGACATGGTCCCAAAGCAGTGGTTCAACTCCTGCTCTGAAATGGGTGAAATCTGGTTTTGAACTGACTTCCCTCATTCCAGGTGGACATCCTAATTACAGGGTTCTTGACGGAACAGAGAGCACAACTTCTTACTCTGGTATACCTGTTAAGGAAATGCAGCAAAAAATAACAATTACAGGATTGTTTCAGGAAAACAGTCACCACAAAAAAACTGCCTAATTTTTGTCAGGATCCTGTGTCACACAGATGAACTGAGACGAGAGGTACTCAAAACCCTTGTTACTTCTGAAAATATGGAATATGAGAAATATTTTTGAATAGATGAAACTGATTGTGAGAGCTGTGCAAATAGGAACATGGCAATGCAAATAGAAACAGTATCATGATTAGCAGAAACTACTTTGACAGCTTTTTCCTACAGATTTTCCTTTTTGTGAGCATGATGCAGAAAGGTAAAACTCTTAAGTTTTGGGGGCTTTTCTTGTTTGTTTGTTACATGTTAAGAGCCTCGCTGAATCAAGAGCAAGAATCTCATGCTGTGTTTTGATACTTTTAAAAATAAAATTGCTAATACTTATGTACTACTAAATTAATTGTAGCATGTTGTCTAGAAATAATATAAGGATTTATAGCAACGTTTTCAGTCCCACTTTCCAAACTCACTTAAAAGTTACACAGTATACAAAATGAGTATTAGTGGTGCATTAGATGAGGAGAAAACAAAATCTAGTACACTGGTAAAAAATTTCTAGACTGCTCAGTTGCTGATATGCCCCAAATCGATTCAGTTTTAACTGAATCTAATTCAGGCTCATTTCAGTGATACAGAGAATGTCTACATTCACATCTACTGTATCTACTCCCTTAAGTATCTATTTTTTTAATTTTGATACTCAACTGAACTGTTTTCATGGAAAAAGACTAAAAGCACAGGAGGCTGAAGTTTCCAATTTCAGAACAGGTGAAATAGCAACCCTGTCCATATGTTGTCCTGCTCATAATCTCTAGAAAAGCAAAGGCATAGTTTAATATGTATCCAGAAACTTTTTTTTATTTTTTGGAACTTGTTTTTTCCCTCCTTTTTAACCAAGGCTGCTGAAAGAGTACAAATTTCTGTAAATACAAAGTGAAATTCTTTCTTTTCATGCAGTGTCAGGTGGAAGATAGTACTCACCTGTAAAGCTAGACAAGAAACTTCCGAAGCAGGTAATTCTCCAGGAAAATATTAACCATCCCTTAATCCACTTACCGATCTTGTTCAGCATACTTTCAGAATGGTGTTCTAACTTCAGGGAGATAGTAATTTTCAACAACAGATGCACATGTAAGTATTCATTCTATTTATTGTGGAAACACTGAAGACACAATATAGCTTTAACATAGTCCCACTGAACAGCTACTAATTTCATCTGAACTTCACACCATTTATTGTGGAAATGCTGCAGACACAAACACAGATTTAAACACAGTTCTACCATCAGAGAACATGACACTTCAAGGAAGGTCAAAACAAAATGGCTCTTAAAGCTAAAAAGAAGAGGCAGATGCCATTTCCTAGAAATGAAGGAAGGTAGGCTCCACTGGAGCAGCTTTAGTACTGGGCTTTTCTTTTGGATTGGTGGTAAATGAAAAACCCAGAGCCCAGTGATTTTTCTTTTTTACCTAATTGCTCCAATCCAGGAATCTTTGGCACAGGAATTTTCCTTTGCTTTGTGACTACAAGATTATTCAGCCATTTGTTCTTAACAAGGCCACTGTTTTCATAGACTTCATTTAATCCTACTGTGTGGCATTTAATTGCATGTTGTGCAAAGGATGCTCTTGAGTGTGAAATTCTATGTTGACAGGAGACTAACAGCATCAGGTTATGATTGCACTAATTCTTTTTTCCTCTACTTTTATGTGACTAACAAACAAGGCTGTTAGAGAAGAGAACTGATTTTCCTCATTATTCCCTACACTGGCCTTATTTTATTGCATTTACACGGACAAGTGGACAAATATATCCACATGCAAGAGGAAAGAATTCCACTGCATTGATTTAAGGAAACAAAAAATGAACTGCCAGACTGGAAGTTATTTTAAGGTAAGCACGCAGATACTCTATTTCTAGTTCACTCTTGCACACTGCCTAGACTTAAACCACAGAGTTGCACTGCTTCTTCTTTGCACAGATGAATAAAAATGAGGCCTATGTAAAAAAACCTGCACCACAGAGAACAGTAACACATGGCTTATTCTGTCAGTCACAATGGTACATTTTACTTCCTCATTGCTCTGTATCACTTGTGAAGCTGTATTCATGAAACAGGGAATGTTTATATATTTTGTACTTGTGCGTAAAATAGAATAAAATCATGTGTGCATTTCTTAGACATCAATTAAAACACTGACAAAATAAAAGCATTATAAAAGATTGTAGAAAACTAGAGCTCTTCTAGACTTTTAAACAGCAAAAAACCTATCAATCTCATCATGGAAGTCAAAACACTTTTTTGGGTACAATTCTTTGCATGCCATTCCTCCTTACAGTGCTACATAATCACTTTGCTTTTTCCTCTCATTTCAGTATCAACAAACATCTGCCTACAAGTTAATTCAGAAAATATTAATTAAAAACTGGAAAGAATTGGAGCCTAGCACACCGATTTAAAATGTTGTCTCTGATCATATATTTGATATCAAGTCCTAGCATGAAACTGTTATATTTAATCCAAGTAGTTTCTTGTTAGGAAATAGCACACATATGCTGTCAAATGATTTTCAGTACAAAAGATACACAGATAAAATTGTTTAACTGAAAAGCTCTGAAGACTCCTAGGCATCAGTAGGGAAGGCACTTTTCCGGTCACATAATTCTAGCACATTGGGATTCAGCACAGCTTTGGTATTTCAACATCTCCTTCAGTTTCTATGCAGGTGATATCCACTGACTGCCCAGTCCTGAACTTCTCCACTTGCAAATAATGCAAAGAAAATTGCTCCAAACAGATTAATAGAAGCAGCAATATAGAAAACAGTCTGCCATTCTCCCACAGTATTCTGTCAAAAGGGGGGAAAAAAAATGCAGTCAATTTGCAGCTCCACACTCAAGAAAAAAGTAATTTTAAAACCAACACTACATACCTTGCCTATTTAAATGTAAATGCTATTCAGCATGATTTCATACCAATATAAAAGCATTATAAACATAAAAGATCAAATCACCAGTATAGTCAACTTCAGTTAATAATACAGCTTACACAGATAGTCCTATAAGAATTGCATTAGACTATCTGGATCAGTTTATCATCCGAGATGCAGAACTTTCATATCAAAATTCACATTTGCACAAAGGCTACGCAAACTCACAGAGAATGTTACTGTAAGGGGGAACGCTACCTTGCTTTCAAGTCAGGTGATCCAAGAGCTGAAGTGCTCTGCACTACGCAGTAAGCTATTCTTAATGACAACTATGTGGATATTCTAGAATTATAAGCATTTTAGCCCAAACAAGGTAGCTATCTTTACTCAGATTTCAAGAGGAATCCTCTAAACTCTGGTATTTAAGAAAGGCCTTAAGACATGGGTAGCAAAGAGCTGGGGTTTGTTTGGTTTTGGGTTTTTTCTTCTTCTTGTCTTTTCAAATGAAGAAGTAATATCTGGGCGTAAAGCTTTTTTCCTTTTTTTTTTTTTTTTTTTTTTACTTCCAGATGACTACTGTAACAAACCTGTAAACGGTTTTACTACAGAAACAGAATTATACCAGAACAGTGCATTAGTATGGGGGGAAAAAAAAACCCTAAACCAAACAAAAAGAAAACCCCCACTTGTTAAGATGTCTGGAAGAATTCTTTTGTTTGGATTTATGTATTAATTAATATTTCCATATTATTTTTAAGGAAATCACTGGAATGATCACCAACTCCAAAAATTCAACTGTATCAATAAACTTACTCCTCCCATCTTCCTTTCTTAAAAGATTTTAGAATAATTCATATAGTTGATTCAAAAAAACCCTCCAAAACAAACCAAAAATCAAACAACTCCTTGCTCCCTTCTTCTATTCCAAATCACCCTTTGACTAAACCATCTTGGAAGACAAATCTAACACTGTTCAAGTTAGGTGTCTTGTGAAACTAGCACAGCTTACAATGTCCTAATCCGGTAACATACATACAGAGGGATGCATTATAAAACCCACACATTTCAATCTAGTTTCTCACTCATCTGACAAATGCTGACCTTATAACTCAACACCTCACATGAGACTGATTTAAAAAAAAAACAAATAAGAACTTGTATTAATTTGCTAAAATAATACCACAACTGTCTCATTTAGTTGGCATTTTAGCAGAGTTTTACTGTGATAAAAACACTTTCATTTTATTCCTAGAGAACATAAGGGGTGAGTCACTAAAATTTTAAAGTCCTACACAGGCCTTTGATTTTACCTCTATTTTCCTGATCAGAATCCGAAGAATAAAGGCTAGGAATTAAGTCACTCACAGCAACGGAACAGTGCAACTTACTTGCATAACCCAGATTTCATTTAATGACTGCAGACTTGAGAAGACAAAATTTCCATTCAATGGAGATAAAAATATAACAACTGAAAAAAATGGTAAGCAGACTTACATTATGAGTGAGGTTCTTTGCAATAACTGGCCCCACCATTCCTGGGATAGTAGCAAAAGAATTTGTGATCCCAAGGAGAATTCCAGCATACCTGCAAGAGCAATTGTTCACGCTGCTTATTAACTTATCCTGCTTATCAGTCATGGAGACAATTTTGCCTAACCTGATCACATAGGCCTCATCTTGATCACACAGACAAATTAAAACAGAAATATTCCAGTGAGAATGGCTTGTTTTCATTCTAGTAACAACTCACTGACAAGTTTGTACATACATTTTTAGGGACATGGTGTAGTGGTGGACTTGGCAGTGTTCGGTTAACAGTTGGACTTGATGTTCTTAAAGGTTCTTTCCAACCTAAATGATTCTATATGTCTCTATTTTCCAGAGATTAGTTTAGGTAACATAAATTACTCATGGCTTTGCTCAGGGATCCATAATCGAAACCCACATCCCCTTTGCGAAGTCACAACCAAACTGTCTGGAATGGATCCATCGGAGAAGTTAGAAAAGAAACACTGCATGCCTTGAAGTGGAAAGACAACAAGGAGTACGACAGAGTGCTGTTTGGCAACAGTAAGAGTTGGTTCAGGCATCATTACTAAAAAGTGCCTGCCAAGAAGGCAATATCACCAGTTCGGACAGATAGCCCCGCTTACACTATAGAGCGTATGTTCCAAAGACCTGAGTTCAGAGCACTGCGGCAGTCCTTCCCTTCAAGGTCAAAGCCAATGGGAAATGGATCTGACTTAACCAGTTCTGCTGGTTGCCATTCCTGCAGCTCCATTCTGAGGCTTCCTGCTCCATGAACGTGTTGCTCTATCACACACAGGTGCATGCATGTGCACAGATGGCCATAAAAACTTGCTGGGAAAAGCCAGTAACTTGCTTAATATCTGAGTCTCAGCACCTCATCTCTAGGCAATTAAAGATCTCTCTCATAGGAGTGTTGCAATACCAAAAGATCATACCACAAGTGCAGACTTGTGAGAGACACTGAAAAGAAAAAAGAGCTAGACATTCTACAGCACAGCTCAACCTTCCAACCACCAGAGCACGGATCCCCACAGTCCAGATTTTCAAGGTGGATTTGCTGGCTGAAGAATTATGCAAAATACTAATAGTCACAGTTTACCACAGGAGAAAAGAGTTATCTCCCAGTGATCATTTTAGGCTGTTTAGCAGAGTGAAATTATGTCCTCACCAATTTTAACATAGCAGAAATATAATTTAATCTCTAAAGAGAGATGCATAGCTTTGACATTTTATTTACTGAAACAGGAGAATTCAACCATACAGCATTGTTACAAAAGGTTGTGATATGTGTATCCAGTCCAACAATATTCAAGAAACGTGTTTCTTCTTGAGAAAGAGAATCAATTATCTAGGCTACTAGTTGATTTTTTCTTGAAAGTCAATACGTCAGCTTAAAGCATGGCAATATATTCTAGACTGAGCTCCAATGCCTTAATTAAAACAATCCTTATTTCTTACAAATATAGCATGTAGTCTTCTTATCTCAGAAAGTGTTTAAGAATTAATAAGCTTTTATGAAGCTGAATGTGAAAGTGTAAAAGTTTCCCTTAGGCAGATAAGCACACATAGCAAAACTCCATTTAAAGCCTTTAAGTAGAAACAAACGCATTTTGTCTTCAAAATATTTAAGCACTACAATACTGCTAACACACACTTTCAAAACAAAACATAGTTTAATAGTCTCCCTGGTCACCAAAGATCTTTGGCAATCAATTGCCGGCTAAATGCTTCTGGTTATGCCCAGTGTTTCTGACATAGGTTGCATTCTTGATAACGCTCGCTGTTTGATGCAGATAACTGCTATGCCACTCCCTCAGCACAGCGGAGACTCCCATATGAAACGGGAAAGCAAAAAGTGATGTGTCTGTAGAGCAAGACTAATAGTAAGCTGTTGGTCAGGTTCTTATGGCATAGTGGGGATAACCAAATAGAAATCAACTTGCAGAGCAGTTAAGTAGTAAAATCAAGAGAAAAAAAAAAAAGGTATGTGAAGTGTTTAGTGTATAACAGAGCCATAGGAATATTACGAGGGCTCATGGTAACAGCAATACTAAAAATTGCAATCATGGCAACATATTGAAGTAGATTTAAAGAGCTAGAATAGAACACATTTTCCCCACAAGAACAATCTTGTCTCCCTCCCGTCCCCAACCCCCCCCAATTCAATACACTGATGGCATAATAAATACATGTTAGAAACCAAAACCACATAGCAAATATTGTTTTTCTCTCAGTATCAGTATTTTCATTCACTTTTTCCTGTGAATATAATAATTATTTCTTTGGTATAATGCAAGTTTTAGTAGCAACAAGGGACACTTTGCTATTCTAGTCGGCATACTTTTAACCAATTAAAATGGGCATGTAAGTGCATTTTGAAACTGCTTTGAATCACTTCTGGTTATTCTAATATCTTTCAGTAAATTAAAAAAAAAATTGAGCTCTGGGTAAACTCTTAACAGAGGTTTCCTTCACAGTTTTATGCAGACCCCATTTTCAGATTTCCACAATTGTCTGCCTTGGCCATTTCATCCAACGAAGTTCAGACAGTCACAAAAAGGGGGGAAAAAAGGCTTCTTTTCCCTCTCATCTTAGATGTTTCTGTATTTGAAGAAATTATTTTTTTAAGACCTTTGTTACAAGGACATGCCCTTTTCCTTCTCTGTCTCCATTTAGAGAATGGCTGATATCAGTAAAACAGCATCCACCCTGACCATGTTCCCATCCAGGGAAGTTTTCCTGTACATACAGCCATTTGTCTTGAGGGGCAATGCCGGGCCAAAGTTCCTGAACTATCAGCAAGGCACCTGCCCCTCCTGCACTCATAATCAGTATGCTCCCTTCAGCCTGATAGGAAAGAAGGGCTAGAGAAACTTGTATGGTTTAAACACAGTGGGAATAAAAGCAGGACTTTGTTGATGGTAGGAAGAATAGAGTGGGATTTGGTCAGAGGGATCAGCAGCAGTTCACATGGTGAGTCTAATTAAGCCTGCTAACATGTATCAGCGTCATGCCACATGATTTTTTTCAACACCTAAAATACTCTGTATACTGTCATATAGAAATTCACCCTTGAAATAAACACATTAGAAATGCAAAGTGAATTATCTCTCAACACACACAACATCCTAGCTCTGGAAACCTCAGCCGTCACCTGCATACAGAAGTTCCTTTTCCATATGCCTCATGGAGGCACACGCTGCAGTTGTGTGATTTCCTTCTTCCTGTGACAGCTCTGTTGCACTCAGTGGACAGGATGAATTGTACTCACTTAATGAGCACCATTTAATATTTTGTTTCACTTCACTTGCTCAATGCATGGACCCAAGCCTTACCTTCTCTCTACTATTCAGCTGTTGCAAGTAGAATTTTAATCATTCCATACACTTTCCAGCAGAACTGTTCATGATACTAGTTTATTTTCACAACACTCTTGAGAGATGGAGATGACAATGTGAAATGAAAACATAGGCCAAGAATGTATGTGCCTACTGGATGCTAGATTTGAGATCCTCAGGATCTCATTTTAAGAGTATTTAACAGCATTGTTCATTTATTCAAAGCACAGTTCCACTGACTTCTGTCTGCACTCTGAGTAATACCATTTTTGCAAAGCAGAACTTAATAGTTCGAAGAGGCATACGAAAACAAGCAATAAATCGGCTAGGCCTCAATTAATCTCACTGGATCCAACATTAGCTTCTCAGCTGAGATGTTTTAAGTTTGGACTCCAGCTGCTGCAGACTCTCTTTACATATTATGGCAGTCTGAACCAGCCTCAAGAAGTTCCCATCACTCTTCATAACTACAGAACTCTTAGAAGTCCAGATTCCTCAAGCCAGAAGGTATGAACATGGTCCTCACAGATGGTCACACTAGAGTCTGATCCAACTGACTTACCACATGCAAACTCTGTGACAGAGCACTGAAAGGACTGAATTGCCAAGAGCAATGTTCAGCTACCTTAAACATGACCCTTCTTTTCTCCTGTAATGCCCTGCCTTAGCCATTATGTTCTCTGCAGCTACTACAGCTATGAGGTAGAGGGTTTAGGAAAGAATGCCAGTCTCCCTCTCTATACAACACTCAGCCATTTCTAGAGCAGG
The DNA here is from genome assembly GCF_947461875.1 of Haliaeetus albicilla. NCBI lineage: Eukaryota > Metazoa > Chordata > Aves > Accipitriformes > Accipitridae > Haliaeetus > Haliaeetus albicilla. The sequence goes on from NC_091499.1 coordinate 5,977,492, forward strand.
ATCTACCCTGTGCACTGAGCGAAGAAAAGGTCCTGTGCAGGGGAATTTTACAACAATGACACAAAGACTAATTTGTGATGCACAAAGAAAAGGAGGCAAATCAAAACTGCACAGATATCCAAGTCCTGCCATTAAGAAACTTACAGTAGTAATGTCTTTGGACATCAATGCTTATGTTTTGTATTTTTAAACACAGAGACATAGACATAAAATAAATAACTCCAACTCCAAGCCAATGTTTTACATTTTTAGGAAACTAACTGTTGTAGTTCTGCAAAGCTAAGCTTGAAACAGAAGTTGTATAATGGCCCCACAATACCCCAGACTGCATCATGAATTGACCATGAATCAATTAGGACAAAAACCTAGTAAATATAATCACAGGAATTAGATTATTTATTACTGCAGGATCAAAAATGGAATTATTCTAAACTGTTGTTTGTATAATCTGCAAAACTTGAACTTTTTGCAAATACAATGCTTAAAACTGTAAACCTGAGTCACTGTCAGCGTTTGCATTCCAGGTCTGTACAGCACATGATCCATAGCTAAATCTCTCAGGCACCCCAGCAATACAAAAAAAACAAAGCGGTCATAAATGTATCATGTGCACTAACAATAGCTTCAGCAATACTTACGAAGGTGCTATGTCCAGATGGTTGATGCTGTAGCCAGATGTACAAAATCCTCCTAGTGTTGTTGATATGGTCACAAATGCAACAGCCAGTGCATAATTGCAGCCTATGAATCCAGCTGCTACTAAGAACACTGCAGGTCCAATCATTCCTTTAAGACAAAAAAATCTTAGAATCAATGGACTTTTAACATAAGGAACATTAAGAGGCCCTGTGCTGAGTATAGATTTTCCATACAGCTTCCACCACCCCCTAGTGTACAGAATCCAGCACTGCACTACATGCATTACAGTGGGCCTGTAAGGAAGAACAGATGGGTTGCAAACCTGTGCTGGAAACAGTAACCAGACCAGAAAAATCCCACTCTAGCTTCAAAGAACAAACTTCAACTAGATAAAAAAACTTAACGAAAATCAACAGATACTAAAAGTGACTTCAAAAATTAATTTTATTTATTGTTATAAAAATAATAGAAGCCACACTGACACTGGTAGGTAAACAGTGCACTGCAAAGAAATTATCCCCATGTAACTCTCCAGGTTTCAGGAACAAACACTGACTTCTGCAGATCATAGTAAAGTACAGTTGGAAGGGTTCGTACAAATACATACATACGTGTGTGTGTGTATATATATACATATATATATATGCCTATTTCTCCTGCAGGCACCTTCTAGAATGAGTTTTATTTCACATTTACAAGACCTGAATGACTGGTGTATCTATACTGGAGCCTGCTGTACCATTTAGAGAACCCAGGCTAGCTTTAGAGATGCTACATCAGGTCCTGGAAACAGCTTAGCAAGACATCATGAGCCAGTGCATGCTGCTTCCTGTCTGCAGTCAACTTTGGTACCCATTTCCCAGTACCAGAGCCCATTTACATGACCCCATCATGATGTCTGTAAACAGCTCCAAGTACATTCTTTTTTGTTGATGAAGCCAACCTAACAGTCCTGCTTCTCCTAAGACAACAGCATGTTTCCCCCTCAGTTGTACATACTTGGGTGTGAGGCCCTGCAGTCAACTAGATCACCAAAATGGTGTAGGCTTAAAATAAAAAAATGCTTGAGAGTCTATTATAAGAGCTGGTTTAAAGAAAGCAATTGAATCAGCAGAACTGAGAAGGCAGCAAGGATGGGCATACATCAAGCAGGCTGCAACTTCTGTGGATCCTGTGCCTAACCTTTTTTTTTCCCCCTTCTTTCCCCTGCCCCCTCTTTTAATCAACAATCAAATTCTCCTTCCTTAATACAGCCTTTACCTGTATTCATTAAAAACCTGCTCTTGTTGATCTCTTGCTGATTTCAGATCACCTCCCAACTAGTCAAGAGCATTTTGGATTCTATTTGGTCTTCCTACCCTGGTAGCAACTGTAAATTTTGCAAGTGTATTCCTATTCAGTTACTTAAATAAACAAAACACTGAACAACGCAGGGCTGGGAATAGGCTCATGCAGAACAATATCCCGTCCCAATGTAAGAAAGCCACTCACAAGGTATCATTCTGCCAAGCTATTATCTCCACTTTAATGGTGAATCTGCCTGACTAGTTATTTAATCAGTTTGCTTATAAGAATTATGTATCTTGACCTAAACAAAGCTTGCAGCAATCTCTTATCAGTCTCTTACTCAATGGGCATACTATTTTAGGGAAAAAGATAGGATTGACTCTTCACAAATTAATGTACAAATACAGCTGCTCCTCTCAAGCCATGCACAATCCTGCCTAATCTCACAGCAGAATGTCACACGACTCTCCCAAACCTTTCATTTTTCCCAGATGGATATTATGGTATGTTCCAAACAGAGATGATACTTGTACCTACCTATTAGGGTAAAACATTTGCGAACACAAACAGTGGACAAGTTCTGTTTTTCCCGTAAATAATCAGCAATTTGCCCAGACAGGATTATACATAACCAGCAGCCAAAATAAGGTAGGGCAGACAAAAAACCGTTCTGTTAAGGAGATTAAAAAAACCCAACAGTTAAAACACTGAAATGACAATTCAGTATGCTGAAAAAATCACTTGTGCTAGAGCATTAACAGAGACTGAACCAGAGGCATCAAAACAATCCGTCCACATAACTATTGTTGGTATTACCATAAGAAAGAAACCTAGGCATAGAAAAAGCAAAGCATTTTAAAGTTACCAATGTATAAACTCTCCATTGCAAGACTTAATCCATAACTATCAATGCAGCCAGACCAAAAACTTAAAGATTTAAATCAGAAAATGGGTTCAGGAAAAAGAAAACTATACATGAAGGTATCTTGTGGACATTAACCTGATCATGCAAGTTTCCAGAAACACCAATTTCAAGTAGGGCAGACTATTGTGTGAGTTACTAAAGTAAGTGGAAGATGTAAGTATTATTCAGAATTTTGAAAGAAACATGGAATCTCAGGGTTTTGTACTACTATAACTCTTCAACATTACATTATCCCGTATCTATCTGCTGAAACATCTGATGCTGGCTGTAATCAGAGACAAGATACAGAACTAGGACCTTCATCAGATCCAGGCTGGACATCCTATGATCCCAAAACAAAGATATTATTCAGGACCTGACATTACTTACACTGAAGTAACTTGTTAATTCCCATTACTTTAAACATAAGCTGTTTAGAGACTTCTGCCTGATTCTGCATGTTTTTCTGATGAGGGGAAGCAAAAGGTACTACTAAACTGCGTAAGTTCACAGCCTTTCCATACAATTATGGGTAATTACTGATAACAGAGCTATAATTTGACTTAATCTGTGATGAAAAAGAGGTATTTGGATAGCTATTGGATAGAAATACTCTAATGTTTATACACTATTATAAAATGTATATTTGTCAAAGCAGTGAAAGCTTCCCTAGGAAATTTAATTTGAAATGAGACTGGAAACACATCCCCACCCGAAATCCACTCTATCAGCACTCAAACATGCTGCCTGTTGGGTTTCAATGCTCGGCCTTCAAAAGCAGTAAGTAAAATTTTTAAAAATAGAAGATAGTCTCAGTAATAAAAAAACAACTTCTTTTGAAGCACTGTTCAAAGACACAGCATTATTTTTAACCAATCCCTTTAATATAGGATGGAAACTGGTAGACTATACAGTAGCAACTGTATAATATTTTAAACAGTAATGCAATTTCCATCTAAATGCCTGGCAACAAAGTTAGTCCAAAACTACTTTGCAGGCTTGTTGGTTGTTCTTTTTTTAAATGTTCACAACAGTCAGTACTCTGAGCACTCTAAAAAGAAGAAACATAACTCAGAGACATAAGAAACCACTTCACAGCAGAACCTGTTAGTCTTTAATGCAACAGTGTTTTACAAAACACATGCAATTGAGGGCTGTGGTAGCAAATGACTTTCATAGATGTTTACGTAGGTATTCCCTCAAGACGCATAATAAGAAACCCAACCAGCAACTTCAGCTATTTTTTCCAGCCATTTTGCAGCTTGCCCTGCTGCAACCTTCTCTGCTAACACTGAGATTCCACATCTTGTCCTCCCAAGATTTCTAGCATCACCTTTTTCTTGCATGGCATACATCTTCAGTTTGCTCTAAACCAGTCTCATATGTTAAATCAGGAAAAGGCTATGCCAAACTTCTTGAAATTTCTGAGCACCTTTTTACTTGGGCTGTACCAGCTTCTCCAGGTAAACTATGCTATCAACAGAACCTTCTCATTAAAGAAAGATCAGTACAGTCAAGTAATTCCTATCAATAAGAATGTTCCACCTCCCCCACCCCCCCTAATTTTTCCCTGATAAATAATTAAATTTTTAAAAATTTCCTTAAGGTCCAGATATAGTGCTTTTCAAGTCTATGGTTTTGTTTCATCCTACTTACCTTGCTAAAAAAAGGTATTTTACCTCTGCTGCTCATTGAGGAAAGCAAAAAAAATTGACAATTCGGAAAGGGATCCAAGTAGACTGAAGCTCCCCACCCCCCTTAAAATACTTTCAGAAATGCCATTTGTCCAATCATTACATTCCAAGGTTCTTAAGCAGATTCCTCTACTCTAAACAGCAGGGAAGATCTCTGTTATTTCATTTCTTTAGTTCAGAAGAAAGTGACTATATTTTTATTTATCTCACCTCCTGTGCATCAAACCGCAGGATCTCCTTCATGTATGTGGGCAAGAGCGTAAGAAGCGTATAGAAAGTCCAGTTATAAGAGAAGTGAGCCACAACGATAGCCCAGAGTGGAAGGGACTCCAGTATAGGTCTCCAGGGAACAGATTTCTGTGTAGAAAGCTAGCAAGCATGAGGCAGAGAAAAAAGGAAGAGAAAGAGTGATCAGGACATTGATATGAACATTTACTAAATAAAATGTTTTGATCCTACCCGAATCTATGCTGATCATTCATTCTGATGGGCACAAAATGAGTCTCAGTCGATACATGCAAGTCATCAGCAATGAATGAATTACTGTGTTCAGTTCTCACTGAAGGAATACTAATGCATGTTACTGCTCTGTTGTTTACTATTGCAAAGTAAACCAATTACTATTACATTTTGTAATCAAAATTTCAAAAAGTATGCCTTCCCTTGTTGAGATGTGTTGCCTCCTGCTTTTACTATAAATGATTAAATATTTAAAGTCACCCATCACATGTTTGTTCAGCTGAATCTTTCCTACTCAATCCTAGATACTAACTTTGGTCCCTCAGCCAGCTTCACAGGTTACAAACACATATCCCCAGTCACAGGAATAAACTCTTATGCACACTTTAGGAACTGTCTCATTAGCATTTTCAAAATGTTTTCTCCGCAAACAGTAATCTCTTTCTTACTCTAGAAGACACATTGAAAAAAAAGTTGTAAAATGTTGTATTGCAAAGCTTAAAGACATTATACAGGTCTGGATCTAGTTTAAAGAGAAGTGATAGACTTGAGCTTTTTATTTAAAAAGCACCGCAATAACATCTGTGACAAAAGGCATTATTATAAATGCTTTGTTTGATTACTGATTGTTTCTCACTTATACAACTGCATTATATTTTTAATTCTGCCTCTATCTTAGATTAAGGATGTTTTTCTAGACATCAGCAGAGCATGATGCTAACGACAATATTTGTGGTTTATGTTCTTACTTAAGTAAGTATGACTTTATTAAAGTGCTGTACCTGATCTTTTAGAGAAGACAGTATATATTCTCTTTCAGCATGTGAAATGCTCCTGTGAGTTTCTGGTGTATCACTAACCAACCACATCCAGAAGAAGAACCATAATACGCCAAGTGCACCTATCATTGAGAAAAGATGGGTGAAGATATAGAAATAAAAACATAAGCAATCATATTAAGTGAATAACACTCTCAGATGATTTAGTTAGAAGTTTTTTTCCAAATACTCTAATATAATTTTAATGAACATTATTTTTCTATCTACTTACCAACAGTAGTTCCCTGAAGTGGCTTAAAAATGCACATTTAGAGGTAATAAACAATAAAGAGGACTAAGCAGGAAAGTGTTTTTTTGTGGGTTTGTTTTTTTGGTTTTTTTTAATTCCACTTGGAATTGCCTCATACAGCAAGAAAGTTGCATACACATACATATTGTATTTTTATCAGTCACATGGAACAGCCACAAAGGACATGGCTTACCCAGAGGAAATAAAAACTCACATTAAGTTTAATCACAAAAAATACTTTCTGCACATACACAGAATAGCCCTACATACAGCCTAACTGATGTACCAATCCTCCTTTTCTTTTTTAAGCCAAACCCCAGAACTATCATTTGAAAAAGGGAACTTCTCAATAGTCAGTGCAAATCAACTGTACTTTTATATAACTATAAGACTGTAACTTATTTCACTTTGTCCAATTCTTTGTTTTGAACCCTTTTTGTTTATACAAACATTGGAGGTGGTTTTGCTGAGAAAAGCATAACTCTTATCTTTTATTCCAATTCTCCCTTCCCCATGCAGAATACGAAACAGCTCAGACATGTAAATAGGCCTATAAAAAGCATCAGTTAGATCTATGACATACTGTTAGAAAATATTTTCTGTGTTTGAGCTTCTAGAAGATAACTCACAGTAAACATGCTATGCCTTGCATTTTGGGCATTCCTTCAGGGTTCCTGTGACTGCTAGAGAGATTTTCCACACAGTTTCCATTTAAAGCAGCAGTAACTTTTCACATGTTCTTTCATTCAGAGTAGAAGTTTGTTCCTGGGATTAAAGTTATTAACTCAATTTCACACTTCAGATAAGAAATTTCAGCCTGTTGATTCCAAGTGGCAGGAGAGTTAAGAGCATTGGACTTGTACCAGCTTTTGTCCAACTCTGAGACAGCTTTGCTCACTGAAAGCAAGGCTTACATAGCCACACACAGGAATCTACTTAGCTTTAAATATCTCTGATTTCCAAGGAGGAATAAAATAGCAACCCTACACATCAAACACATTTTTAAAACTCAAAATAAGTTTTATAATATACCATGCTTTTCAAAAAGAATATGGATTGCACTTCTAATAATATAAAAAAACTTACCAAATATGTAAAACACGTAAACCCAGTTCATATAATAGCAAATTAAACCAGAGAGTGGCAGAGAGACAACAGTTCCCAGCTGCGCACCTACCGGAAGAAACAAAAACAAAGTGGTAAAACAATAATTAGATCTCCCATAGACCCTTTAAACTTAGTGGCATTTCACAGTTATTTTATTTTTTCTGTAATAAATCATGCAGAAAAGATTTGTCACCACCACTAGAGGGCTGTCATTCCCCCTTAAAGAAACACAGACACAATAAGCTGCTTCAGCAGCTTGAAGTAAACAGAGCCACAAAGCCCTAAGCATCAAAAATTACGAGCAAAAAGCTATCCAAGACAGGCATTCTTGGCACATTCATCTCCAATAAAGTGATGGCTCTAGTACATCCAAAACAATGCAAATAAGACAACTGCCATTGCTGCAAAACAAGAGAGAGCTCATCACAGTATAATTAAAGACTTGAGGGCAAGATAATATTCTGACTTGATATAATCAGTTTGCATTTCTCTTAACTCTTACTAGCTCCACAGAAACAGGAATGCTAGAAACAAGAGCCAGAAGGCATTCATATAACCAGCAGGTTCAAATCCCACGGTCCCCGAATTCGACAGGGTGTAGGATCAGGTAAGGAAGAAGGGAAAGATGAGCACATTCCAGTTCAGATACAAGCCAAAAGAGCAGAAAAGAACTATTCCTGAGTTTATAATTCAATATACATTTTGCAAGGATGGCAGGTTCCACACATACACACACACCCCAAATCTAAACTAGAAGCCCAACCCATATTATTTACATACTTTGGAACTCTACTGGTGATAAATAGTAGACCTTGTCTCTTAATGTTAGTTATACAATCACTTCTCCAAACCCAGTCTCAAATCAGAAAACATTAGATCATGTTGATACGCTGGCTGCTTAGATTCCACCTTCATGGAAACAATAATTTTTATTCGAGGCAGAAAGTTTCAACCACGAACAACAAAACCACATACACCATGCAAAATATAAATCAGAATAACAACTACATATAACCTCAATCATATGTTCTCTTAGAAAATCAACATGATCATGATTAAATAAACCACAGACCACATGACTGCCAGCCATGAAAATGGGGGGAAAAGGAAACACTCTGCTAAGTTTACGCAAGATGCCTTATCCATCCACGACTGCTAACAATTGGCTGTTCAAGGCCACAGCCTCTTCTCACTAGTACAGCAGCATATACTTTCAGGAGACACAAAAGGACAGTTTAAAAGCCCCCAACTGCTAAATGCAGTAGATGTCAGTCCCAACCCTGTGTTCTCTGCTTAACTTGTATGCTGGCTCCCGCATGAAGAATTCTTTTAAAGCAGATTTAATTCACTAATAAGGCAGATAACAGATTTTAAAAAAAGAGAGGAAAGCTTTCTGCTGCATTGGGTGTGTTAAAGCGGCTCATGGAAGGGTCTGATGAGTGCCTGAAATAGCACAAAGGAAGGAATGAGACACTTGGCTAAGAGGGAAGTGAGGAAATGTGAGGAAGAAAGGATTAAGGCTTCATTCCTCTTGGCACAAGCGAGCCACTAGACTGGCTTAGCTGCTTGAGAAACTGTAGCCACAGTTTACATAGTACAGCCCTGTCCTCTCGATGATGCCCAGGTCAAATAAGAAAGCTGTAACAGAATTAATATTAACAAGAGTGAGTAAACCAAACCATTACTTCATTAAGTGAATTCAAAATTCGTCATCCTCAAAGAAATAATATCAATTTTGACTAGTAAATTTAGAAAGCTACATTTTTCACCTGCCCCACTAATACTGCATTTAGCAATGTGACTGACCAGTAAACCCCTAAAACAGATGAAGGCTCAGTGGAGATGAGCAAAAGCAATGTGTCAATGAAGATCAGGGAATAATACAGGGTGTGACTGACCACAGCTCTTGCAAAGAAAGCTGACTTTATCTCAACACAAAGGGGACCAGAGGGTGGCCTTTGTTTTAGATAAACAGCTAAGTCAGTTGAGTGGATCAGATGGTGGTGTAAATGTTTCTCTCCAAGTTCATTAAAAGTGTGACTGCCTCCCTGAGTTAGCCAGACCAGCACCAGGGGAGTGAACACGTGGCTCAGCCCAACATAAAGTATAAAAACTAAACAACTAACAACAGAATTTCTAAGAGAACAACAGACTTGCACTGCCTTCAACCCACATATTCCTTCCTGGCAACTGGGGATTCCCAGCGTCATGACGGTGAGCATATTAGTGACCAGTAATGTAAATGTGTACTGCAATTGCTATATTTTGCTAAGTGTTAACTTAACATTTGAACTGTGCATTCAGTATATTTTGTATCACTCTGCTAAATCAAAAATCTTGTGTAAAATCAAATATCTTCAAACAAGTAAATTTGATATCAAACATCACACCTTCCACACATAGAATATCTAAGAGAATCTGGTCAGGGAGTATTGGAGTCTGATAAGGAGCTCTTGCAGCAATACCTTGGACATTTTCTTCTTTTGAGTTCCTCATAAAACACTTTAAAAAAAAAAAAAAAAAAACAACCAAAACCAACCAACCAACCATCTCTATCCTGTGATTCTGCCCCAGCCTTTTTGTTCCTAATACTAGATCTCCTTTACTCACAGTATCTTCTATTAATCAGCTTCACAGTAACTCTTTGCACCACCATATACCAAAGTTAGACTGAAGTTTATACTTAGTTGCAGATCAATACCTTTTCTCAGGGTTACAAAAGCCATGAATAAATGAAGATAATGAATGCAAAGCAAGATTTAATTCAATGTTACTCTTTCCAGATTAAATGCTGATTAAAATTTAGAATATAAATCCCTTTGATTTAAGTCAATCCTCCCTGTTACTGCAGTAAAAATGTATAATCCCATTATCAGCGTGGGAATTTCTCACCTGCATATGAAATACTAAGGAGCTTGCTGCGTTCCAGCGGAGGAGCCCAAGAAGACCACATTGAATGCATAGCTGGGAAGGTAACACCCTAGAAAACAACATTTCGTTCTGTTGAAATGCAACAATTTCAGACCTCCCTTTAATTTTGCATGTTTCAAAGCATATTTCATTAAAAAGCAGTAGTTAGGGTTCTTGTTTAGCAAGAAACTACTTTAAAAACTGTACAAGGCACGAGAGTAAGGAGGCAGAATTAATTTCTCCTGCCTTTGTTTCTGTATATACTGGAAAAGCTGCAAGAATACAAACAATACTGTTCCGAGCTCCTTGTTTCTAACAAATGAGAAGGGATAACTTTAGCTTTGTCTCAAGTGTCCTTAGAAATAAAACCTTTTTCTTATTCGAAAAGCTTAGGCTAAAATACAGGGCTAACTTTTTAATTATTAAAAAAAATTAAAACTAAGCTACTCAGAATGAAACAATCCATATACTACTCCAGCATACTGATACCCACAGGGTCCAATCACTACAATTTATTAATAAATTATTCAGATACATTTTCAAGTTACACAGGGAAAAAGCATTACCTCTCCCAGTCCTTCCAAGGCTCTGACAGCTATGAGGTAGCCAACTCCCAAATTTGCAGCTAAGGGAGTAAGCAAGGTGAATACAGAGGTACCAAAGACGCCAAACCCCAGCAATAACTTCCCTCCGATTTTGCTTGCGATATATCCTCCTGGAATCTGAGTAATGATATAGCCATAGAAAAAAGAACCAAGGATCCATCCCTGAGTATCAGCATCCCAAGAATACTTTTCCCCCTAAAAAGAGGAGGAAAAAAAAAACCAAACAAACCAAAATACAGTAAGTTCAAAATAGCAGTTTCTCTGACCATATTTTATGTAACTTTGATCCATCACTTAGTCCTTTACACCTAAATTACAAATCTTTCATGGTCTCCTTCCTCTATACACATCTATACTGCAATCAAACTTGTGTTGAAAGCTAATTCAGGGAGTTTACAGCCTGTCCAGACATATCTGGGGTCTAAGCAATTTGGGTTAGGTGACAAAGGTACAGACTACGTAGTCTGCATGAGTGTGAATCCCACTTCTGTATCACAGTGTGGACATCATCGTGCTCTAGAAAATGGCTTCTCCTGCTGAAAATTTATTGACAGAAAAGCAAACATGGAGATGCAGATGCTTAAATTTAATATAAAGAGAGAGCAACCAAGGACAGGACTCACAAGGGTAGGTGGAAGAATGGGATAAGTACAACAGAGGGAAGATGAGTTTAGCAGACAAAATAATAAAAGCAAAGATGATCGAGATAAAGAGCCTGAAGCTATAAAGGAAGTCAGCAAGAAGACATGAGCTGTTGCCCAATAAAGTGATTTTGAAATTTAGGATCACTTCCAAAAGCCCAATTTATAATCATCTAAATGAGCAGCATACATTTCACAGAAGTGATGAGATAGAATCTTCCTCCCATAAAGTTCACAGTTATAATTTGCTCGTGATAAATAATAAATGACCTCTAAAGAAGCAAACAAAATGAAGGCAGGAAGACAGCAAGAGTGCTCAGTAATAAACTTCAATTATAAGATGAGATCTATGCCAGTCCAAATTCACAAAGTTGGTGTTTTGTTTTGGTTTTTTAAATCATTTTTTCATATCCAACAGTTCAGTTAAGAAATGTGATTTTAAGGATTACTGGAAGGGAAGTCAGAGATAAAGGATATAAAGACAAGAATCATGATCTGGGAAAGAGATCAAAGAAGTGAGGAGAAAAATATTTTGTAATGAAATTTCATGCCATTGAAACTGTACAAAGAACAGGCAAATATGGATACTGATGTGAGCTCTGACGCAGATGTAACAGTAACAATTGATTACTGGCATATAAAACAGTGAGTCATAGTAGATCTATGAGGTCAGATTAGCCAATTTGTAAGGAAGAGCACAGAATGGATATACATAAAAAAACTGACCTTGAGCACAGCACTTCTAAATTAGCTAGTCATTTAAGGCTATTATTTTTCAGAATAGCTTTAAAAGAACCACTGAAAAGGCCATCTGGTAAAAAGCAGCCTGTTCTCTTGCCACCTAACCATGAGTCATCAATCACAAACTTCTGTTAAAAACACTTTTACATGCCGTATTACAGGACAACATGTTTGAGACCTCACCGTTGTGTTGCGAGGAACGTTTATGGTGGAGGAATGCTCTGGACACACATTGGAAGTTGTATTCTTTGCTAAGCTTATGTTAGGTTCTACCATATCCACCAAAGCAACGCTTAGGTTCACACGTAAGGCATACAGGAGGAAGAACCCAAAAAAGGCCAGTAGAGCTAGATTGTAGCGAGCTGAGCAGCATGCAGGGACTGAAACGAGAGTAAAGGAAAAAATTTTGTTTTAACAGAACCTAACAAAGTAAGAACAACTGATAAGCAGTTTTTACTAATAAACGCAGAAATTTATGGGTAAGAAAAAAATAGGCAAGTAAACAAGGCAATTGTTCTAGTCTTAAGGGGTGTATTCAATAGGGGTAGAGGCTGAGGGTGGGCAGGGGGGAAAGCCCACTTTTCTACTGATGTGCAAAACAAATGTGATTCTGGTTTAGACAACTGGTAGCTACCTGCACAAGTGTGGGGGTTGCAGTGGAAGTGTGGCATATGGTCCGCGGAAGTGGATTTAGAAACATGGTTTCAATAGTCCTCACCAAAATATAGTAATATTTATTCAAAGTAGAACTTCACATTAAAAAAAAACCCCAAGATTAGTGGGAAGCCTGTCATATACATGAAAACGGTGCAAAAAAAACAGAGACTCTTAAAGTAGTGTTAAAGAACAATCATTGAGATTCCAGACTGTTTTCTAGGACAAGTTTTCCTTCTGTAAGTTTGCTTATAAAAGAATATGCATTTGCTGACAGCTGCCAAACAGAGAGAGCTAGCAGAAAGGGGAACGGCAAACACCACCGTGGCACTGTGAAATAGCAAGTTTCCCAGTTGCCCAGTACACCCCTCTTCTGCAGTCACCATACAACAATGAAGTTGACAAAGGCAAATGAGTCTTAGATTCAGCATACAACCTGTGTGGTGGCATTAAGTTGACTGTCAGCTGTTTAAACCCAGTATCAGACTTTGCACTGTAACACAGTTATTGATTCTCTTCTACAGTAGTACACAGCACTTGGCAGAGATCCTTCATCAGCACCAGGAGATTCAGATCGGGGTTGAGCTGTAACTTGGCCAGCACATCACCAGTAGCAGTAAATTTTGTATCTATACAAAATACAGTTTACAGCTCTGCAGATACTCTTTATAAACTGGGAACGGTTAAACAAACATGAGCAGAAATGTCAAATTGTTGAGAAACTACTTGAAGAATCTGCTGAATTTACAAATAGTTAGGGGGTGGAGTTTCCCCCCCTGTGAGGAAACTATGGTGCTAACTGAAAATTTTATAACCTGGATGTCTGAAACTCTGGGAGGGTTGAGGATCAGCACCTACAGATATTACACTGGTCTACAGTGATCTCATCTTTCTGTGACTATTCAGAATTCAAATGATGAATACAACAAGTGAATCTGAACAACAGGATTGACTGGAGCTTCATTTGCTACTGCAGTATGTCTCTTGACTGGATTCTGTGATCTGCAGTAAGCAGCAAAAAAGCATGCCCTGTGGACAAGCTATCTAAAGACTCTCCCCTTCCCCGTAACTTCCTTGAAACAAGGAATACGCCTATGCAATTTTGTCTTTTTCAGTGGGAGCACTGACAGAGCATTCCTGCAAGACTGTATTTTTCATAGTAGCAGAAGTAGCAGAACTTTCCCATTTTTGAAGTCTCTAACCCTGACCAACTTTATGTGAAGTTCATTATGGCTGCACAAGTTGTCAAAATGACACAGAGAGGCTGTATTTGCTATGTTCATTTAGTAAATGAGAATAAGTGAGGCTACTGTACAAATACGCAAAGCACCTTCCAGACCTGCGGTAACTGCCAGTCTTGCCTCGGCAGCATTTGAAAAAGTCATATCTGATTTTTAAATTACATGAAGGAGAGTAGCCAAAATTTTATTGCTTACTTTAAAAACAATAGGCACCAAGAGCAGGAAGTGCTTACTGCACAAAAACTACTCAAACAGCTTTGTTGTCCTTTACTGTTGTTTAAAAAGCAATTTGGCTTAAGTAGAGAATGTATAGTCATATAATTTATAACAATGAATACAATTACAGGTAAAGCTATTTAAACTTCCCACTGCCTGTATTTGCTGGGGTTAAACAATAATAACAGAAGGCTGAGCATCACGCTGATGATGTAACCCTTGCTTGGAAATGCAGATTAACTGGAACATCCATTACTCTTCCGCTGGAAGCCTCTTACTGGTATACATCTTCTCTGGAGAGCAAGCTCCACAAAACAGATGTGCAAGAACTCAAGTTCACTAACGTCAGATTTTTTTCAACTATAAATAGTTTATCATAAAAATCTAACAAACATGTATATCTGCCAGTCTGAAACAAATGGCTGCTGAAATTATCGCTTCCCTGTCTTTCCACCAAGTGCATTTGCAATACCTGAGAATATTAGATCAGGCTAACAGAACAGAAGATTCGAGAAGATTCCAGACGCGTTTCAGTCACCCACCTCTTCAGGAGATCGCTATAATCAAAGAGACACAGACATTCACCCCCCTAAAGTTTAAGGCAGCTAACCATGATATTCAAGGTCTTACCTTGATTGGTAGTCTTAGGTCCTACATCTACAGTTAATTCTGATTTCAGGGGCATGTTTTATAATACTGTAGCTATAATTGAACGAGATTCTTAAATTGCAGTTAAGAAAATAGGTCTGTGCTGCAAGTTGCACTGCAGTTAAAGGAAGTTGCTCTGCTGCTGTATTTTTCCTTGTGGGTGAGGTGAACCACCTCAGCTGGAGCACGATGCATTGTGCAAACTTAAGAATGTATTGCTTTAATAACAGACTTGAACTCAAATTTCTCTCCTTCTGGCACTTTTAAGTCATCTTGTTAGCAGCCCCTCTTGCTGCAGCTACACGTCTCCCAAGCAGGTTGGAGTATTTTGGGGTGGCATAGTGAAGAAACTTAAAATCTTACTTTACTCTTCATAGTTTGTACATTCTGGGAAACAAGACAGCACAGACAACCCCCTAAACACCTCGGCTCTGTTGTTAAGCCCTGACCCCATAACGACCCTCCTCCCCTATAATTAGTTATCTTCGTGCCTTGTTCCACCTTCCTTCCTCTCCGTACTTCCAGAACGAGCAATCAGTCTTGCTCAAATTCTGTCCTAAAGCGAAATCCCGCCCTAACCCCGCAGGACCCCAGCCGTCATTACCGTTTAAGCTGGAATTACCCCCACTCGTCCCTCACTGACGAGACACCAAGCCAAGGGCGGGTATTTACAGCCCAATTCCGTGACAGGGCTGCACCCCTGTTCCCCCCCCCCCCCCACACCCCCCCGTGCCGAGGACGGAGCCCCCCGCCATCCCCGTCAGGACTCAGGGCCGTCTTTAACCGAAGCCTCCCCGACACCGCCGCGTCCCCCACGATCGAACGCCGCCTGACGGCGCGGGGCGGGAAGCGAAGCCCCCGAGGCGGCGGAGAGGGGCCCGGCCGCCGCGGGACCCGGGCCGGCCCTCACCCTCACAGGGCAACGGCCGCGGCAGGGGAGGGCCCGGCTCCCCTCAGGGACGCTCCCGGCCCGGGCCCTGCGGCTCCATGGCAACGCCTCCCCGCTCCTCCTCTCACCCGTGCCGGGCTGGGACTCCTTCAGCAGCGGGGTGCGGTCCTCTCCCTCCTGGGTCTCCATCTCGCTGCCACCCGGACCGCGCAGCGCGCCCAGGGCCAGACCGCCGGCCGCCACCGCTGAGAGGACGGCGGCGCGGCTGGCCGCGCCGCAAACCCGCCCGCCCCACTCCGCTCCGCTCCGCTCTGCCCCGCCGGCGCCGGGCAGCGGCAGCCGCCGGCCGTCATGTGACGGGCGCTGGCGGGCGGAAACGGCCTCAGCCGCAGCGCGGCGCCGCTGCCGGCCGGCCCTCGGCGGCCATCTTTGGTGAGGGCAGGGGCCGCGGCGGCCCGCCCATCTGCAGCGCGAAGGAGGCCGCTCCCTCCCTCGGGGCGGGCTGGCTGGCTGACTGGGCTGACTGAGTGACTGACCGACCGACCGACCGGCTGACTGACTGACTGGCTCACTGACTGACTGGCTGACTGACTGGACTGGCTGACTGACTGGACTGACTGACTGAACTGACTGACCGACCGACTGACTGACTGGCTGGGCTGGCTGGCTGACTGACTGACTGGTTGACTGACTGACTGAACTGACCGACTGACCGGCTGACTGACTGACTGGACTGACTGACTGACTAGACTCACTGGCTGGACTGACTGACTGGCTGACTGACTGGACTGGCTGACTGACTGGACTGGCTGACTGAACTGACTGACCGACCGACTGACTGGCTGGGCTGGCTGACTGACTGACTGGTTGACTGACTGACTGAACTGACCGACTGACCGGCTGACTGACTGACTGGACTGACTGACTGACTAGACTCACTGGCTGGACTGACTGACTGGCTGACTGACTGGACTGGCTGGACTGACTGACTGGCTGACTGACTGGACTGACTGACTGACTGGCTGGCTGACTGGACTGACTGACTGACTGGACTGACTGACTGACTGACAGAAAGCTGGGCTGCGGGTGGCCCGTGGCAGCTGTTTTGGGAAAAGTTCCTCGTATTTAGGACAAATCTCACCAGGCGAATCATGCCTTCCCTTCCAGTGGCAACCGCCGCAGCAGGTGTTGGGCTTCTCTGTAACCACTAAAATGCCCGCCCGCTTGAGCTGCATTATAACAATAAATTGGCATTACCTGCAGCACAGGACCTTTTTATTCCGTGTGCAGCACCCAATTCCTGGAGCGAGGCCTTGAAATGCACCAGTATAAATTAATAAGCACCACAGCATATGTAATAGAGATTTTCCTCCCGGAATCAGTGGGCTTCAACCTCAGTCAAAACTAACAACAGGGTAGATGCCTTCAAGTGTTACAGGCTTTTACCTCTGCTCATCTGTACCCTTGCCAGGGCTGAGTGCTGAGTCATTTTGACGATCCCGCCGGCCATCTGCTGAAACCCTTGGCTTTGCTAGATGCCCGTGCCATCGTACCGATGTGTAAATAACTGCCTGGGAAATTCTGTGTACTGGAAAATGGAAGAATGTAAAAGATTCCTGGCAGCATATTCAGCTGTATCGTTTCACCCAAGGTAGATATACTGAATTTGCAAGCATCAACAGAATGACTGCTGCTGTGGACAGGTCACACGGTATTACATCTAAGCAAACATGTGAAGCAAAACAGAACTTCTGTTCTGGTTCTGAAATTTAGCATAAGAGTGTCTTCTGTGAGTCAGACTTACCTGGAAGTCACTCTTACAGCCAAAATTACAGAAGGAAAACCAATCGTTTTATTCTGACACAGCACACATCAAACATGTTTCACAACATTTTATGAGAAGTGGAGATTTGGTTTGTCGTACTTGGAAGACTTTAGCTTTGCATTTCACACAGGCTGGACTCTTCTTGGCCTTTCTGTACATGCCATCAGGGAGAGACCCCTGTGTGCGAAGCCCATGAGAGAGGCAGTCTGGGGGCGTACGTGCCAGGACTGATGTGCAGCACAGGGTCATGAGTACCATCACTTCCATCCATAGGCTGAACCCCAAGCTCTCCCTAGACTCCTCTTATCATAACACAGGGAGGATAAGGGACTTCAGGGACTGGAGCAGTAGACAAAGCTTTTCCTAGGCTTCCCCTTTTTTTTACCTCTCTCTTATTTCTTCTCAGCAAGGCAAGTTGTATCTTAAATCTACCTAGACTGTCAGTGTGGGATAATGCCAACAAACCTTGCGGTAGCAAGGAACGTGGATTTCTCTGTCCTGCTGCCTCCTTCTTGGATCTTGCAGACCCTCACTGGTGAGTGAATCTTCCTCGCTTAGTGACACCCTGCACCAAAAGCAGCTTGATTGCAAGGCTGCAGCCCCAGAGTCAAAAGGTGATGCCCATAAATACAGATCTAGGAGTGTGTGAGGAGCATTGACCTTGTCACAGCAGATAAGAATAATCTTTCCTCATTCCCCAGAGGCTGACTTTGTGTATAGCTGTATGTAAACAGGCCTGGTTTGCCTCTGGCCAGCCTACAAACAATGCTGGTTGTTGCCTGCGCTTAGCTCTGCCCGGTTCTGTGTCACACTTGTGATGCAGTCCTGATGTGAAGTATTTGAAGTATTTTCTGACTTTATTTTTATTTCTGTTTTATTACTTTCAATGCTGGATGCAGCTGTGCTCTGTGCTAGGCTGGGGAGGTGGTGGACAGCACTTCTCAGCACCGTGCTTCCTTTGTCATCTGGCTCCACAGCACGAGGGAGGAGAACAGCAAAGGTTTGCACTTCCTTCCCTAAATCCCACCCTGACATTTCACAGAATCAAGCTAAAAAGACACGCTGCAGCATGTCTCGTGTAGAGCAGCAGATGGCTCTCTTTCCTCTGAAGTCCAGCTGGGAAAGGAAGCCTTGGATGGTGCCTGGGTCTTAAGAGAAACTCAAGCCTGGTTCCCTCCAGTGCCATGGCTCCTTAGGGCAAGCTCTCATTCAGCGGTGCAGAAGGGATACGGCTGTGATGATGTAGGAACACATTTTAAACTGTTTTAACACTACCCATACTAAATAGCAACCCTCAACATTTAGGGTTGAGTGTTGCTGAGGAGATGAAGAAGGTGACCTGGGAAAATATATCAGTGATGCTAACCTAAGTTGCAGCATTTCCTTACAGAGCAAGATAACGTCTCTTCTGTCAGGTTATGAAGTTTTATAAGATATAATAGAAAAGTTGTCTGTTTCTGGGTTCCCACATCTTTTTTCAGTCCTTTTTTTAATTCATATTACAAGATACCCTTATTTATTTATGACCTTTTAAAGAATCTGACTTCTGAAGTCTTGTTTTTCAAGATAAACAGAAGAAAGGAGCAGAGAAATACAGCTCATACTCACAAGAATCATCTGGTTATTCTTAAATAACTGGAAGTAACATAACCAGAATTCAATGAGTGAGGATGGAAATATCTATTTTTAAATTTGACTAAGTCTTCTTATAAACAGTACAGTATACAGCATTTTTATGTTGTAAATGCCTAACAAGGATATTTATGGTTTAGACCGATAATTTACAAAATGGAAGAATATAAAGTTAAGGGATCAGATAATTTGGACAGAAAAGATATGTGCATGCATCCAAACAAAAAATTTCTCAGGTTTCCCCCCAAGAAAGCGAGTTACAGTCAATCAAAAAGGAAAAGAATTAGGATGCCTTGAGCTGTGCAGTCCTTCTACTCTAAAGCTGAATACAAAGTCATTACTAAATCATGCATAAGATGATGCTGACCAAATCAGAAATGGTTTATGTGACTCTGGCAGTACAATGTGTTTTCATCTGTCTGGAAATATTCTGTCTGCTGCAAATGCCTCAGGGCTCCCTCCTGCCATGGATATTCTTCCCTGGGGGTTTATGTTGGGAGGGGAGATATTCATCATGCCCGCTTTTCTTATAATTTGTTGGCAGAGGCACTCCATGCAGTTCAATTTTTGGCATTGGCCATGACAGCAGAAAGCTTGGGACTTCCCTCAGTTAGCAGCTTTGCTTTCATATGGAAGAAAGCAAGCACATACTGTGTCCTCTACAAAGTACTTCTCTGGGTTATATGGTAACCCTCAACTAGATTCAGAGAAAGGACTTAGGCTTTGTATTGCTAAATTTTAGTGTTGTGGTAGCCAGTGGAAGTATATATTGGAAGTACGGGCTTGTTGTCTGGAATCCCTTTCTTAAAGGTATTCTTCCTACAGGAAGTGAGAGTAGCAATGTTGCTGGACATTTCCTATTAAACAGCTGGCCTTTGTTCTGGACACTCCTCTGTACATGGCAACATGGACTCATATTTCTCCTCTGTCAGTGGCATATAGTTTTACCTCTGCAGTGGATGCTGAACCTCATGCAAGTCAATGCACTGAGGCTTTATGGAATCTGCTTCATTTTTAACTATAGTTGTTTCCTCATGTATAGAAGCTATGAATGTCCTTAGGGAAAAGAGTAGATTCCCCATCCATGCTGCCCATCAGCCCTGTGGATGAGTGCTGTATTTGCTGCATTTAACGGCTTTAAATGCCTCCCTGTGGAGATATGGACTACTAAGGGATGTTGGAGAGCTCGCTAAGAAGTGCAATTCTTGTCAATTGGCTTATAAAAACATATGAATAGCTATAGTGTGTCAGACCAATGGTCCATTTCCCTCAGTATCCTGTCTCTCACAGCAGTCAATAGCAAATGCTGAGGGAAGGACTTGCACAGACCAAACATAGGGTGATACATCCTCTGAATAGTCTCTGCATGTTTGAATACACTGACTGGTGACTCAGGCCCTTCCTGAACTGGATGTGGTACCTCTGTACTCAGTAGTCCCTGAGAGATTTGTCTGCCAAGAATTTATGCCATCTGTTTTTGAACCCATGTAAAATTCAGTATCCATGTTCCCTGTCGCAAGGAGTTCCACAGCTGAATTATATTCTACAGACAGGGGTATGCTTTTACAGTCTTAGACTAAGCATACTCTGAGAAGAAATGCTTATTTTCTGAATCCCTGATGAAGACTTAGCTCTCCCTGTGCACATGCCTAGCCATAGAAACATTGGCTTTTAAGGCATTTTACTAGTGGAGAGTCAGGTGCTGAAATATTAGGGATTTACAGGTCTTTGGGGTGTATTTTCTGAATTCCAGTGGTGTGCATAAATTTTGGACTTATGCTTTCAGCTGTGTGGCTCAGTCTTGCCAAACCATGTCTTTGTACCTGCCTGGTGCCAGGCTAGAATTATTCTTTCAAGAGTTTCCACCCCATGATGTGGTGCATTATAATGCTGCAATGTTAAGGCTGTTTAGATCTGTGGCAAAGCAAGATTAATCTGAGTTATCCTGTCATGAAAGATGGAATGATGAGGATAATAGATGTTGGTATGTCACAGGTTATCTCAATAGAGTTTTGTCCTGCTTCTGCTGGGAAAGCCTGGTGGATCTTGATTTGTAGCTGGATTTGCCAAAGCCTGGAACTGCCCAAGAACATGCTGCAGCTGTCACTTAAGTGTTTTCTAACTTTGAATGTGAACTCTGTAGTGAAAATTAATGATAAAACTTTTAAAAAATATGTCCAGTGGCAAAGAAGCTTTACTTAATCTTAGAAGTGCTGAGAGATCCTGAAAATATGTTTCTCTTGTCAATAACTAAGTAAATAATTTTTGCAGAGATCTCAGAAAGCTGGATGGAACCCGTCATGCAGGACAGGATGATGTGCTTTTTTTATACTCAAGGAACATAATATGCCAGTTAAGGTAAGAACCTGTGAATTAGGTATGTAATAACCCATAGTCTCTTGCATAACAGTGAATCTAGAAGAATCGAAAATGTGTGTGATAGTGTGAGATCCCTTAGACTGGCTGGGGTAAGAGAGACTTTACTAGTTTTTACCAGCAGGTGTCTAAGGAAGACATAAGTCTGAGGATTCTCAGATGTTTGGTATCTAGGTGTGCCTAGCAAAAAGAAACAAAGCTTCTTGCAACAATAAGGACACTTCTCCTTTGATGTTGATTTGAAAAATGTTGAATTTTGAAAGAGTAAATGTGGTGTCTTTTTACTAAAGCGATTTGTTACAATGTTGCCCAAAATTATGCCTCTAATTTGTTATGCTGTGCTCCAAAATTAAGCCTAAATTTATAATAATTATAATACTTCCATTACAGAATCAACCTGCTTTTTCTTTTGCAAATATTGACAGCTCTCCCCAGCTATTACATCTAGGGATGTATATAAAAACTTTATATAAAAATACAATGGGACTATTACAAAACAAACTAGAAATAAAGAGAGAAAGGTAGAGAAAGAAAGAGAGGGAGGGAGAAGGAGAAAAGGAGGTGGGCCCCCACACTTCTAAAAAGTGGAACCAGGTTGTACAGCACTGCTCATACTGTCTCAGACGAGTCATTTGAAACTGAGGAGCCTTTACGTAGCTGGCTTTTTGATGTCCTGCATAGTGACTGGTGGCAAGGTGCAGAAGCTGCTACGTAATCCAAGGCTCTGGCTGTGGAAGCCAACCGTCCCTCAGAGGTGCCAACATCGCGGGGTCTCTGGCACCCTGCTGCAAGCCCAGCCTCATCCTGCTGTGGAGTGGGGGAGCCTCTGCAGAGCCCTTGTCTTTTCCCTCCTGCAAACTGGCTCCATGTCCTTGCCTGCTGCAGGATATCTCTTGGGGACCTCTCTCCAGGTTATTTTGCAGTTGTTAATCCCATGAAGATTTTGGTGTATGATTTACAACTGTCTCTCACTCCACCTCAGGATTTGGAAAGTAACATAGATGTTTAAATTCAAACTTAAAAATTCTCCGCTAAGTAGGCCAATACACCCCTTATGAACTCCCAGTTTCTTAGTAAGGTTTATTTTTTGTCTTGCCCTACATTTCAGATAGCTGCAAGCAAACAGTTCTTTCTGGCTAGCACGGAAAATTCTTCTCTAGTGTTCCATAACTTTTTATATGTTCTTTAAATACCCTACAAGTATTTTTCCTTCTATTTGCTGGGGACCATCAAGCCTCAAGGGCTGGAATTTTTTAAGATAAATGTAAAGTATATCTATACTTTCTTTGCCACCCATGTCAGGGAGTAAACCCTGGCTTGACTCAGTTGGTGTCAACACATCCACATTGCTCAGGATCACTCTTGGGACAGCCTGGCCACGTACACGTTGAATATCATCAGCTGGATCAAATCCTGGCCTGATGCCTATCACATAATCCTTTGTACCTGCTCACTCAGAACTCTTTCTAGTGTGCAACACATACCATACTGCTGTACCTTGCTAAGAGAACTGAAACAGTGGTATCACAGACTCTCGGCTTCCTTACCACTAATTCTCATTTTTATTGTATTATGCAGTGCATAAGAGCTGCTTGTCCTGTTATCCAAATTTCTGTTTACTAAAGAAGGGGAAACAAGGCGATAATAATTACTGCAGTCATTCAAATAGCAACCTCGTTGTGGTTTACATTATTTCAATTAAGATGAAAATGTATGAACATTCCAGCTAAGCACAAGTAAAGTGCAGCCGGAAAATTTTAACAGCTCTGTTTCAGACATAGTAAGGAATGCAACTGCAAACTCCTGAGCTCTCTATCATCTAACCATCAGGTTTTGTAGTCTCAATCCTTCAAGGTTTTCAAGATCTTTCTCAATCAAGCCCTGAGTAACCTTGTTTGACCTCGTTCCTCACCCTGCTTTGAACAGCAGGCTGGATTAGATGACCTCCTGAGTCCTCTGCCCTGAATTTTCCTGTGGTCCTGTGATCTTGCAACTCCTCTCAGCAGCAAAAACATCATGAGCACTAGGTGTTTTAAATATAGTTTGTTTGGTTTTTTTAATATCTGAAGTAAATTACTGCCAAGGAACAAAATGAGAAGAAAAGAAGAAACTTCCAGAACTGCTGTTAGTGGTCAGAAAAATCACAGGGTGAATCTTTAGCCTTTAAAACATGGCTAGGAGGCCTTAGAAAGTTGTTCAATATAGGACACATTTCAGACGTATGACAGCAATTTCCAAACATTCAGTTGCTACAGTAAGGTTTGGAAAGATGTAGCTCTTGGGTCCACACCCTCTTCATTTAAATAAACAGGACTGCTGCTGTGGGTGGTTGGCAATGGAACAAACAGTTGCTCTTTGAACAGCGTGAATGACTGTCCTATAGTGGCATTACTCAAGGGCTAAGTTTATTTAGACTTTGGCTTATTTGGTGACTTGAAACATGAAACCTTTACTCAGGTCCTTCTTAATCACTGAGATTGGACTCCTCACCCTCCCTCCTTCCCTGCAGGCAGTATGTGGTAAGAGTCTTCTGGGAGAGACAACTGGTATTTACTTGTGTCTAAACTAAACAAAGCTTTGTGCGAGTTTTATAAATAGTTTGAGTATAAATATATATATTTAAATAATTCTTAATCACTTCTGTCTATAGAAGCCTTTTTAGCTGCTACAGAATCTGATTCTGTAAGAGACAAGTTGTGTACCCATGAGGTTGACTCTCATGTTATGTGATTGTCAAATGGATGTCATCTAAAACAGAATGGAGGTTCTGAGGGGTTTTACCTACATAATTAATGTCTACCTAGCTCTACTCTAAATAACTCTTGCTTCTTGATACCATGGAGGAGTTGGTTGGAAAGTGAAGCATTTTTTTTTCCCTTTTTAAAAAATAGACAAACTAAACTTTAACATGGTCACAATTTCAGCTTTGACAATTTCCAAGCAGAAAGTTTGGGTTTCATTTTTAGAAAGAAAAAATCTGTCCTGCAAGAGATCACATCCTACAAAAACTTTTCATTTTAACAACTACTTCTAATTCTGTAGTCTTTTTTCTGGTGTTGACCTTTTCTGGACACGCCAAGATGGAGGAAACCAGGACTGAAATAGTATAGTCTCCACCATTGGTAGGTGCTTTTCTTTCCCTCTTGTCTATTCTCTTTAATTTCATTGGGAGCAGATCCCTGCTCTGTCCTTTCTGGGATACATTCATCTCTCTGTGTATGATTTTGGTCCCTCAGCTCAAGAGCAACCTCAGGGATTTTCGTCATGTTGCCTGGAGATCCCCTAGCCTGATCTTCTGTATGTTATGGAGTACAGAATTTCAGCAGGTTGCCCCTCTGTTCAGCCTAATTACTTGGTTTAGACTTTCGAAAAGGCATTAGGGTTTGATGGGAAGACATAAAAGGAAGCAGCAGCCACCGCTTCCCTTGGTAGTGTGTTCAGGAAGATAAGCTCTGTCGATAGTATGTACCTTATTTCTAATTTGCATTTGACTGACTTTAATGCCTCATCATTAGTTCTTTTTACACTTTTCTCCCATAGATCAGCACCTGTTATTTTCTTCCAATTAAAGTGTCATGGAGGCCCCCCTCAGCCTTCTCTCTCTGATCAGTTAAAATATGCACCTCTTTGGTCTGTTGGTTTAGGGCATTATCTCCACACCTTGACTTACTTTTGTGTAAAATGTGGAAAATGAGGTTTGTCTACACTGTGAATTGCTCTCAGGTCAGTCTGCTTTTGAAAGGAAGCTGCGTCTCCCTACAGGGACAAACTGGTCTATAAAACAGACTGCTGCACTAACATCCCCTTTTTTATGGGTAGATGAATGTAATAAATAGCTATTACAGAAACACATATTCACTAAAAAATCTGCCAGTTTTTATGTACTTAATTAAAAGCGAAGTTACAGTATATGAATGCATGTACTCCGGAATGCTGTGATATACTACTCTATGACATTATGGAAACATGGGTTTTAGAAATACCTTTTTTAAAAGCTGTAATTTAAATCTACAGTTTAATTATAGGTTACAGTTCAAGATAATTGAATCCTCAGGGAATTCTCACCTTCTTTAAAATGAAATAGTGTTAATGCACACTAAATTGTTTAATAAAAATAAGGTTTTTCTTGGCCATTTCAGCAGTATTTGCAATGAGGAGGGGTTACACTGACCTTCTGAAAACCCTTAGAGAGCAAAGGGAATAAGGGTGGCTAAGATAAAATGATTAATGAAGCTTGGTAAATGGAATTTCATCACATACAATTGTAAAAAATACTGCCCTAGGAAAACAGATTTTTGAGGACAACCTGTCATCATTTGTAAAAGTTTTTAACTTCTCTCACTTTCATAAAAACAGCATGTTTGTACATGTTTTAACATGCCCCTACTGTATGGTTGAACATTTTACAATCAGAAAAAAATGCTAAAATAAAATAAAATTAAGGCATAACTTTGCAATAAAAAAGGCATTATGTGAACCTGCTTCCTAAATGTTCTGCTTATATGTATCAGAAAAGATATAGTAGATCAATCAAAGTTTAAGGGGCTAAATGCAGCAAATAATGCAAGAAAACTCAGTTCTTCCTATCGAAGTTACAGAGATTTGACCAAGATAGAGGATACAATTTTGAGTCCTGACCTCACTGAAAGCAACGATTTCACTGCCACTGATTTCTGTAAAGCCAAGAGTCTACTTTGAGGATGCCTGCAGAGGAAATCTGAAAATTCAGCTACACACAAAAACCTGTTACAGATACCACATTTACTTGCACCTTGGAGGTCCTTCAGCACATCAGCAACAAGAACATAGGGTCATTTCACAGTAATTCATCATGGTTCTGTGAGATCTATCAACTGCCAAGAGCTATTGTTCTGGAAAAAACGGGGCAAGGTCCTCATTTTCATTCCATTATGGTCCTTCTGCACTGCTCAGTCAGTTCAAAAGGGCTGAAAGGCCAGGGAACTTGGTACCTGAGGATTATCTTTGCTGTAGGGGAACTCCTAGGTGTGTCATTTGTAGATTTGCTCCTCAGACTTTCATATTCCCCATAGTATAATTTTGTCATTCCTTCTTTAATTCCCTTTCTTTCTGAATCTCATTTCTAAAAGTGAATCTCTCAAAACCTTATGAAGTCTTAACCGTGATGTCCTTCTACATTTGATATGTTTCCTAAAAGACAGTGCTCTACTTTGAGTGTTTCAAAGCACACCTATAATATTGCATATAATGCAATAATACAGTATTTACAGATTTGATCACATTAATTTTTATGGGTATGGTTAAAATGTGTACAGATATTTTAATAATAAAAATTAAAATATTATAAAGATGGAGCAATATAAAATATTACTCATATAGAAGCATATAATTCCAAGATAATAAGCTCTTTCTATGCTATGTTAATAAAGAAGCAGCCTTTCTCCTATTTGGACATTGCTTGCTTGTTCCTATGCCAGCCTTGGAACAAATAGAAACAAAATCTGATACCTTCAAACAGGCCCTGATTCAAAGCTTGTCAAAATTAATGTCTATCTTTAGGTTTGATTCATTGAATACTCAATGAGAACACTTATATAGCTGTAGTCATCTTACATGCTCTGAAGATAACAAGATATATTGCAACTACTTGTCTTGACTCCCTGTTTAGGCATTTAATAGAAATTGGTACTTTTAGGATGGGATTCACTTGAATCATTTAGAAGACTGCTCATTCAAATGTTGGTATCTTAATGAGTCATACAAATCTGGTCTGAAAAGTGCCTGCTTCGCTCCATTGCTTATCCAGCGAATGTAAATAACTAGTTGTAGACAATTGCAGAGTCCACATTTGACCACGTGAATCCTACCCACTATGCCTGGAGTAACAGTTCAAGTTGGAAGTGAATTTGCAAATAACATTATTTATCAAGAGAGATGGTTTCAGGTACTAGGAAAAAAGATCTTAATTGCAGTGCATACCAGATTTTCATGAAACTCCACCCTAATAGCTCAGGGTAAGTTTCAGCGTGTCGCACACCCTTTGTCAGCGTAGCATAAAACATTTTGACACATTCCATCATCGGAACCAGCCTCAGAAGTGTTGTTACTGCGCACTTCTGGGAGAGCTTTATATCCTATGCTCCTGTTGATATCAAAATCCTTATGGTCATAATTTTTTTACAAACTTAGGAACAAAAGATAAGTAATTGAAGTAAATCCCTTGGGTAAGCAACTCTTGACCAGACAATGGAATAGAAGGAAAAAATCAACCTAAAACTAGGAACCAGAAACTTTAGTGGGCTAATTGCCCAAGAAGCTTGGCTGTACTACATGAAGCAGCTAAAAACATGCGCTTTCAGGTGAACTTGACTAATTATAATATGAAAACCATACCTCTAGGATACCTGCCTCCACCTGAAGACCATCACCCACTGAACTTGTGCAGTAAAATTAAAAGATGCTGCACCTTTAAATGAAGACGAGGACACTATACACCAATCAGCTTTAAGATATGGAATTATGGGCACCAGTAAAAGGTTGATAAACAATGAATATGACAATTATGGTAATTTACAATGTATAAATGAATGACTGTTTTAGTGCTGTGTGCGCTAGCTTTGCGGGGATACCCCTTAGCACCCCTTTCTGTGCAGAACCAGCAACAAACAGCTAATACCGTGACTCTGTGTGTTATTGGCTTGCACACCAGGTGAACGATCCCACAAGTTTTGGGACAACACTGTCAGTACTTTCCAGCAAATGCAAATTCTTCAGGCTTACATCCAAGCAAGGAATGTGCCCTCCTACTACCACAGAATGATCTTCCACCCACCTATTTTTATTATTCACCATAATTCTTGTCCACTCACTATGAATGATAAAACAGACTTTCACTTCCCTCCTAGTTCCATGAGCTGCTGAATCACAGTTTCTGCTCGGACCTCATCCAAAGCTTATTGAGATTAATTAAAAGATTTATCCATCCCCTAAATGAGCTTCGTTGCAGGCCTTGAGTTCAGTGATGCATAAGGCAATCGGCTAAGCTTTTGAAAAGACAAAATATTGTGCTGGAAAAGACTATAGTGATCTTCTAGTTCAAATTTCCACATAACATAGCTCTTCAGATTTCCCTGAATTTGCCTCATTTCATGGAAACATGCTTTGCACCACAATCCGGTTGAATGCCTGCTGAATCCAGCTGAATGTCTGACCAGCCAAGTTCACTGTCTAATGCTAAAAGCAGGACAGGGCATTGACCATTTGAGTCCTCAGCGTTATAGTTTTTGTTGAGGTTTTCCCTGGTATTTTAAGTAGTGCTTAGGTTTTTGCATTTACCAAACAGCACTGTTTTCTACATGTGATATTAGAGAAAAGCAGACCTGGCTGTGCTTGTGTTTATTTCCAGCCAATCTTCATACAGTTAGTAGAGCTTGCTAGGCACTGTGATCCTTTTTATTTACCAAGGCAGAAGTTGCCTTCTGGACTCATTAAGAAACCATTCTGGTTTTCTGTATTTACTTAAACACATTTTTATTTAGAGTATACCTAGGCTGCAACTCAGCTGATACTGGTACATATATTAAGGCTAGACTTAAACTAAGTTGTATAGGAACAGACAAGAGTATAGTTGTTAGCTGCCTGAGACCATAGCCAGTGCTGTAGATTACTTTTGCAGCCTTTACAGGCTCTGTTTGTAAAAGACCGTGAAGGATTAGCAAAATTATATTCCTGGGGAGCAGTGAAGGTGGTAAAAGTGGAATTTTCATTATGGTGACATATCATATATGGGTGTAAAACTTGAGTCTGGTAATGCTTGCTTAAGTCCAAAACGTGGAAATTGAACAGAGAGGGATTTTTCAGCTAGCTTCTCTGGTTGGCATGCCAAACACAACGACAACCTGTTTTACCTCCCAAATTGTGTCTCCAGAGTATCCACTTCACTGGCTTGGAGCAGTTGAAGAGTATTAAATCCTTTCATGCTAGGTTATACTTTTTCAAAATTATTCTTAATATGCAGAAGTCAGGTCCAAAACAAATTTCCCTCACGTGGTGATCTCAACAAGTTTCTGTGCAGCTCCCTGCTTCCAGTTCTGTGCACAAATTAGTCTCTCAGGTGTTTGTCAGAGACAGGCATTTAAAACCTACTTAGGCCTGAGACACTGCCAAATGGTTGTTTCTATGGTCTTGAAAACGACCTGTAGCCCGGCTAAGGTCTTTTGTTTAGTTAAACACAGCTCTCCTAGCAGTTTAATAGGACTAATGTAATCCATTGCATCTGCCTGTTCTGAATGGACAGGTATTTTTTAGCTGAGGATCTTCTGTGCTCTATAGCAGAAGCTGGTGGGTAAGCAAAAGGTTTTCAAATCCAGGTGTCCCTAAGTTTAAATTTGACCAATTTAGTGCAAACTGAAGTGCTGCTTGTTTTTGTTTGAGATACCATTTTGACTTAGATCAAACTAAACTGTGACATGTAACTGCATAATTCATGGTTTAACCCCAGCCAGCAACTAAGCACCATGCAGCCACTCGCTTGTTTACTCTCCCCACAGGAGGATGGGGGAGAGAATTGGAAGGATAAAAGTGAGAAAACTTGTGGGCTGAGATAAAGACAGTTTAATAGGTAAAGCAAAAGCCACACATACCAGCAAAGCAAAACAAGGAATTCATTCCCCATTTCCCATGGGCAGGCAGGTGTTCAGCCATCTCCAGGGCAGCAGGGCTCCAGCGCGCCTAACAGTGACTTGAGAATACAAACACCATCGCTCCCAACATCCCCCCCTTCCTCCTTCTTCCCCAGCTTTATATGCTGAGCATGACATCCTATGGTCTGGGATACCCCTCGGTCAGTTGGGGTCAGCTGTCCCGGCTGTGTCCTCTCCAACTCCTTGTGCCCCCCCAGCCTCCTCGCTGGTGGGGTGGGGTGAGGAGCAGAACAGCCCTTGGATCTGGGTAAGCACTGCTCAGCAGTAATGAAAACATCCCTGTGTTACCAACACTGTTTCCATCACAAATCCAAAACATAGCCCCATACCAGCTACTATGAAGAAAATTAACTCTATCCCAGCCAAAACCAGCACAATAACAAAACCCTAGTGTAGACAACCATAAATAGAAATTAGCAGATTAACAGATAGCAGGGGCATGTAACAGTCCTGTAATTGGTAAGGTTGTGTGATAAATTATGTTTACCTGAAACACAAGTCAAGTCCAGCAGAACAAATAGTTTTACACTTAGTGAGCACAAATAGAATACTAGCTTAGCCCAATTCTGTATGACTATGCTTATTTTCCAATTACCCCTGACTCGCTTTTATTCTCTGTGTACAGAAGAATGTGCAGATATGGTGTAGTTACAGCATACACTGGCTATAGGGATGAAGTTGGCTTAAAATTGACCACATTTGATAAAAGAATGTAGGAGTTAAAGTGGTGTTTTGGGGAAATCACAATTTATGTTACAATGAAAACTGGCAGCTACAGAGCACTTTGGCAAATCAAGACCTTGTTTAGATGCTGGTAAGACGTGACTCTTAAAATGATGTCTGAACTGTGCTATTATGTGTTTAAGTTTTCTGCTAACTCGGAACTTACTGAATCCTTAGGTACCACATTTGATTCCTAAATGGTATGTTTAACCATGAAAACCCTCTACATGTACCTACAGCGTAGTATATCCTCTTTGGAGATGAAATGATGAAAAGGGGCTTTAAGTGTCTTCTGACAAGGCAGAGGGAATCAGAGGATGGTATAACTCCAGCAGAGGAAACTCCATGTTGGATTAGGAAGGGAATGAAGGGGTATGTTCAGAGGATTCGGGGCTTCAGAGACCTGCAAGTAGTAGGATGGTCCTCCATTAATTTAACCTGTCTCTGAGTACATGGATATATACCTGTAAGAAATGGAGCTTGCATGTTGTTATGGAATGGCATCTAACACTTAATTTCTGTTTATCCATTTCTTATCTGTGATAAGTCTATTCAGGACAGATGAAATCCTAATATTAATAATCCATTTCTTCTCTTACTTCCTGCTGTAGGATTCCTTTACTGGTATTCTCGTAGAAGAAGAGATCAAATACATACACAAAAGTAACTTTAAATAACAATCCCTTAGGAAAAAAAAAGGCAAGATGGGAGTCCACAATACTGTTGCACAACTGGACAAAGTCTGTGATGTTTGCAAGCACTTTCACTAACAGACTTTTGGGCTACATCCATGCTAATGAATTAAACAGTGCCAGCAAATGTTCTTGGGACTGGAAGTTGATTGTCTCTACCCTCAAGTTGACCTCGGCACGGTTTTGCCCTGGCCAGCAAGTGCTCTCTCAAACAATTTGTGGTGTGGTGTGGGGTTTGCATGGACCATACCCAGTAGGAAGTTTGGATGTGGCCACCTTGTTTCAGAGACTAAGAGAGCTGATTAGTATTGACAGGTAGAGTGGAGTGCCAGTTGGGCTCAGTGCCAGAGACCGCAGAAATGTGTACTATGAGTAGCTTTACCATCTGAGGCTGGGGTGCTTGGGATGCAGCACTACTTGGAGGCACTTTTCTGCACCAATTTTCCAAGAAAAGGAGTGGCAGTGAGTGTTGATCTTCCCTGCCACAAGCAACGAGTTAAGGACTTACAAATAACAACAGCAAGCATCTCCCAAACTTTGCCTTATCATGCACCTTTTGCAGGTGAGGAGCTGTCAAGACTGACCTTTCAGGCATCAGCTGCAGTTGCTGTAATATCACCCCTTCCCTAGTCTACAAAGATGGCACCCTCTCTCCTGTCCCTACAAAGACTGGCGCTCCAAAAAGGACCACCAGAGGTATGAAAACTTACAAAAGCAAGTTTAAGAGATGTGAAAAGACTTCATGACCGCCTGGGATACTGTTAGAGCGCAGCGTTTATGTACATTTAGTGTTCATATCTGATTTTCCTAAGAACAAAACATGATGCTTCTATTCAGGGCTATAACTGACTGGATTTTGTCTGTGTAACACAATGTGGAGGGTACCAGCCCAGTGCTTCTGAAGAGGCAGACTTCAAGAAAAGGGTGGAATTTCTAAGTGTATTAGACTTGTGCAGGGACAAAAGAATTCAGATGAATCAAAACAGTTAGATATCTGCGTCTGTTCTACACGGTTAGAGTGGACACGCTGAAGGAGCAGAACCTCACCCAAGCTGCTTCAGTGCACTTTTTGGACTCTGAAGGTGGGTTAAGATGCATATGCAGGCATGACCTTATTTTGCAGATATTGGGCACAGAGGACAGTCCAGCCAGAGCTACATTACTAATCGGTTCACGTTTAGGTAGCTACAAGGCTCCCTGAATTTCTGCCAGCATCGTTCTCCCTGCTCAGACCCAGAACCGTTCCCGACTTGCCTCCGAGCCCGAGCCCCATGCCAGCGCGCCTCGGCGGGCTCTCCAAGCCCCTCCAAATCTGTGCAGAGCGAAGCCTTCTCGATAAACGGGCAGTTCCCGACGACAGACTGCCACTCCCCTGGATGCCCCAGGCAGAAAACGTTACTCTCGGTGGGTTTTTTATTGTAGCGGCGGGTTTTTCATTGCAGGATGTTGTGCTCGCCTGAGAATCCCACCCGCTCCCCAGCTGCATCCGCCCGAAGATGCGGGGTGCGAGGGCTGCGGGGAGCAGAAACGCGCCCGTGGCTGCGGCCGTGTCTCGGCACAGATCTCGCCGCTTGGCTCCCCGCCCCGCTCTCCCCCGGGCCGGCCTCGGGAACGCCCCCGCCCGCGGGTGCTCATGCGGCTGCCGCCGGCGGAGCCTGCCTGGCGCTGGGGCAGCGCCGGCCTCTCCCTTCCCTCCTTCCCTCCCTCCCTCCGTTCCCCGCCCGCCAAGGCGCCTCCTGCCCGGCCCCGGCCCCGGTCCCGGTCCCGATCCCGGCTGCGGCCCCGGCCCTGCGCACAGCGGCGGACCCAGCGCAGCCGCGGGGCAGCGCGCAGGGAGCGCCATGGCGCGGACCCGCAGCGCTGTCCGCCTCCTCTTCCTCCTCCTCCTCCTCCTCCTCTTCTTCTGCGGCTCCGCGGCGGCCGGGTACGTGGGGCCGGGTGGGCCGGGGTCGGGCGGGTGAGCGGGGCGGCTCGCCTCCCCTCCCCTCGCCTCCCCGCCCGGCGCAGAGGCTTCCCCGGGGGCTCCCCGGCGCCCTGTCCGG
This sequence comes from Haliaeetus albicilla, assembly GCF_947461875.1. Classification (NCBI taxonomy): domain Eukaryota; kingdom Metazoa; phylum Chordata; class Aves; order Accipitriformes; family Accipitridae; genus Haliaeetus; species Haliaeetus albicilla. Next base: position 6,011,166 of record NC_091499.1, read on the forward strand.
AACGCGGGCAGCGGAGCGCTGCCTTCTCCCCGTCCTGCAAACCCTGGGTGCGCTCGGGAGCGCCCGGTGGGTGAGCATCCCCTCCAGCCTGCGCAGCGGAGAGAGCTTCGCGACGCGTATCGAACGTTACGAGGTGGAGGCTGTTAACTTTTGGGGGGGATTGTATTTCACTCCCTGCCCTTTCTCCCTCTGCCCGTTTGGATTTTCCAGACCTACGTTCCTGGTGGCAGTTCCCTGGAACATCAGGCCTGGAGCAAACGTGACTTTTGGGGTGGCTCTGCTGCCGGACGGCCCCGCACAGGTCACCGTGAGGGGAGAAGTGATCAGAGATAATGAGACCATCTTGAGTGGGGAGATGGTCTTTGAGAAAGGTAAGAGAATGGAGTTGGCCTGGAAGGATTTAGATCTGCCTTCTGCTACAAGTATTTTGTTGCTCCCCAAATAACGCAGCTTCTAAACGGTACTAAAATCGGAGCTTTATTTTGCCAAGTAGGGGGCACTTATGGGAAAATAATGCTGTACTCTGCTGGCTCTGTGTGCAGGTGGGCAACCGAGCTGGGCAGTGAGTGGTTGCAGGGGTGTGCTAATTCCTTGTAAACTCTGAAAATAAGCAGATAGTAGTGACGCGTGATGGATATGGGGCTTCTGAGGAGCCAGGAAGTACTCTGGTCCCTGTAGAGGAGCCACTGAAGAAGAAGTAGAGGAAGAGGTGCTTACTGGTAGCCTTCTTGTTAAGGTGGAAGGTGGAAGCAACTGGGATAATGATGGAACAAACAAGGTGATACAGCAGCTGGAGCTGGCTGCTTCTCATGCCTTAAGAAAGGGAGAACCTGAGGACAATAGCAAAGTGGAGATGACCGTGTCAGACACCGTTACTTGGAAGCTGTGTGCATTTGCAGACACAGAAATTTTTGAGGATCAAGAACTGAAGTGTGGGACAGCTTGGGGGTTGAAGATAAGTAAATCTTAGAGCAGGCTGGTTTATTGTATGCCGCCTGGGCAGCCGAGGACGTGGTGGCAGTTCTGAGTAGCTGGAGAGCTGAGATATCCTGGCCATTGCTCCTTTTCATAAAGGCCAGCTAGGAACAGAAGCATAGCGATGTTATGCCTGAGATTTGCCCTCTTGAGAAAGAAAATATTTTGTCTGGATAATCCAGCTTTCGAACTGGTCTTAGTATGACGCAATATAAATGACACCCAAACTCTAGCTTTTTTTTTTTTTGTCAAAAGTAGAGAGTCTGGGTGCAACATGAGGTCCCAGAAAAATCTACTCTGCTATAATGCACTTTCTTCTTGTTGGTGCCAACTAATTTTTCTATTAATGTCTTATAGTTAATGTAGATGCCTTAATTAGAAGCATCACACCTTCATTTCAAAGCCTGCATGAAAGCCCACCTCTCTTCACAACCTGTAGAGAAGACTGAGGCTTTGAGTGTGATGGAGTGCATTTGACCAGATCAAAAAACTCATGGCCCCATGATGCAGAAAAGCATATCTGATCAAAACTCTTCTTGCTATTTCAAATATTCTGAAAAAGTTTTCCAGAACTATGCATTGGCAGGTTTTACTTCAGTTTGGGTATTGTTCATCCACTCTAATTTTATATTGTTATCAGGTATATGTTCTCTAGCAGCCAGTGTAAAAGCATAAACCTGAGGCAAATTTCCTGTAATGCTATGGCTGATTAAAAAAAAATAAATCTAAATGTTCATTCCTGATTTAAATCAAATTTATACACCTGATCTGTTAGTGTCCAAATCTAACGCTAATAGTTGTGGTGATGTATGCCTAAGGCAATTACTTCTGGAGGATGGATTTGCTAGCACCTAAAATCTGCATGCAAGACAGATTGGCTGTCATGCCTACAGTCCTGAATCTTAAGTCTCCATAACACACTGCATGCCATATTTAGATTTTGCTTATTCAAAAGTACAGACCAAGCCTGTTGGACTAGACATTGCAGAGGATTCAGCAGTGGATAAAGGAACATTCTTACTCTGTAGAGAAAAGAACTTTGATGTGTTTATTATGCTATTCATAGTGAGCTTGCCTTTTTAAGTTCACAATTCCTCTTCAAACCTTTCCTGCCAGTATTTTGATGCAAAACCCAAACCGAAACAAACCCAAACCAACTGATTTATTGTTTTTAAAAGAAAAGCTGTCTTCTCCTTTTCTTCCTCTAACTATACTGGCTTTTATTTCCTGCTTCTGTTCTGCTTACCATCAAGTTCAGTGAGCCTTGCATGAGTTTCAACCTGTCTGTTGTTGTCCTTTTCAACGTTAAAAAGGAGACAAGCAACTGGTAATTCCAAGCATGTGAAAATATGTGGATGTCTCTATCTGAACAGCACACAGAATGATGCTTGACACTAGGAGTTGCTGAAGTCAGGGGAACAGGTGTGACACTGTATTAGACTCGATATAGTGAGGAAAAAAGAGAAATGCTGTAGCATGTTACTTGAATTGCATGGACTTATTATTAATCTTTAATCTTTTTCCTGTTTTTTAAATATATATTTGCATTTTCCATGCTTTTTTACTTGATAAATGAAATGACAAAAAAAAAAAGAAAAAGGTGCCAAGCATGCAGTATATTTCCTCTTGCAAAAATCTTGAAATTTAGTGTGTGGCCATCCATTCTTTAAAATCAAGTTATATAATCTGTTAGTCATTTGTTCTCTGTGAACGAATGTGTAAGCAAAACTGTTACGGGCCAGGAGCAAGGGAACTGCCCTGTAACAGAGGATGTAGTGTTGAAAGCGTGTATCCGAAGGTGCTGCAGGAGTGGATCGGATGTGAATAGAGTTACTCAGAGAGAAAGCAGTTTGTCAGAGAGAAAACAGTTTGACAAATAAGATTCTAAAGCTTTAAATTCTTCACTGAAGAGCAAAACAACCTTAAGACAAAATATGTAGCGATATTGTAGCTGTGTTAGTCTAAGAATGTGACTAAAGGAAGACTGGGGGAGGTTTTATTAGGCCAGCTGTTGCAGTTGAAGGAAAAAGCCCAAACATATCTCCAGGCACACAAAATCTTCTTTAAATGACATCATTGCTGCATATATTAGTGCCCCAGAAATGTTGCTTTATCTGTCACTTGGGCCCATTAGGTTACACAGAGTGGCTAATACAGTGGTGTTACTGTTCCTGTGGTGCACATGAGTTTGATGACTTTTACTGCCATGTGTCTATGCAAAGTAAGTATTAAGGGAGGCAGAGCGTAGCTGAAGTTGTTGACTGTGCTGAATATCCAGAAAACTGGAACTGCTCGCCTACCTTGGTTAGGCTGTAAATTCAGTGACACTGTTGCCTATGCTGGCTCAATTATGCTCTAGATTTTTCCTTGCATGGTGACAGCAAAAGCAGGGGATTAACTGCTTTGGGAAACCGATCGGACTGAAAATTAAAGTTTTTATTTGGTTGAATATTTTTTTAGGCAGACATGTTCCCTGGTTTGGTGTGCCAACATTTGTGCTGATGCAACTGAGGTGGGCGCAGAGCTGGGAATTGGATGCTGGGGACAGAGGATAGGCTGAGGACACCATTTTTATTAGAAGTGTTTAATCTTGCAGGCCGAGTTCAGCCAAGTACCTAAGCGCAAGAGCTATTACATACCTGTCTAGAAAAGTGCATCTGCAGTTGCTTAAAGTTAAGGATGCGCTCTGGTTCTCCAGCAGCAGCTCAGTATGGTACATGTGCCAGTCTAAATTTCTGAGTTAGCTCTGTAAAAGGATTTTGTTGAATTAGAATCACAGTTATTTTTTCTTTATGTAATATAACTCTTGCTTTATATAAGAAATAGAGTGCTTGCCTTCTGATGGTTGATAAAACATTCACTGTTTTAGTGTTACTGGAAGTGAAATTTTGATATCTGAGTGATTCTTGGGAAATTGTCCATTAAAGAAAGGCTTTAGCAGCGGAGGTTGATTCACATCTTTATTGTGCTTTTCACATAGCAAAAGGAAAAGAAATATATTTGTTAATAGGTGGCTAGTTTGTATTCTTTGGAGTGAGGGAGAAAGTCTGGATGCACACACATTTAAAGAAATGCTGATATTTTGAGCTTGGCTCAATATTCCAGAATCCAAATGTACTGCAGCAAGGGAGATTGTTTAAGACCAATGTTTTGGTACAGAAATTAAGTTAATTAGATTAAATGCAGTGAAAACAGACCAACTGAATGTCTGCAAGCAGGATGTTGCTGCTACAGGTAAACTTTGTGTGAGCAAGCACAACCAAAAAAAAAGTCAGTGCGTCACCAGGAGAGAATAGGTTTTCCATTGTCTGGAGCAGACTCCAGAAAAACACAAAGCACTAACTAAAGCTGTTTCTGTGCACTGTATCAAGTCTTGACACATTTTCTGTGGAGATGCAGTATCAGAAAGATCCTCAGCCTGATTGAAAATGACTGCAGAAGATAACAATGGCTTATGTGCAATTTGAGCCGTTGGGTTTTCTGGGTCAACAACAACAACAATAAAAGATGGGAATAACAGACAGGCAAGTTAAATTTTGTGCATGAATGTCTTGATTTTCAATGATTACAGTGAAGGGTGACTCTTGCCATGCATATTTATCCAGTCATTGATCAATAAAGATGTAGTTTGAATTGGCAAGAAGTGTTGTCTTACAGGGTTTGCTACCCAGACATTGCAGTGTGTGTTAGTGTATGAGAAACCTTATACCTTAATTGTGAGAGCTTCTGAAAAGTCTGTTTTCCTTGTTGGTGCTGGAATGATTTGGAAAGAGTAAGTAGCATGTAAGTTGAAAAAACAAATTCGTTTTAAGAAAAGCTTTGATGTGTATTGAAGTGTCATCATTTACCCCGCTGCGTAAACGTTTTTAATTCTTCAGAATAAGATTTAGTTAGAGCTTCTGGTATTTAAAGGTACAACATAATGTATTTAAGGCATGGTGAATGAGAACTACTTTGTGAACTGAAGAATGTGGTTTACAATAGCATGTGTAGTTTAGTTCACTGTGAATTACTTGTACGTGTTAATTAATTTGAACTGCTTTTCTGTACTTCAAGAGAGGAGTAAACGTACTTGTTAACAGAGGTTACTGGGCTAGAGCATGGTGAATACTCAGCTAGGATTTACGAAACATGACAGCGTTTGTGAGAAAGTCTGTCAAGCTCAGACATGTAGTGATCATCCATATAGACAATGGAGAGTCTGCTTTTACCAGAAGGCATGTTTTGCATACTTAATGATATGGTTCTGACCACTGTTGTGTGTGAAACAGTGAAAAACACTAGGAATAGTAAGTTGTGAAGTAACAGCTAAATGGGAATGAATGGCCCAAATACACCAGTCCATTTTGTTAACCTTTAGTTGCCTCTGTACCTTATTTCAGAATAAAATGACTGACTCACTGGTGACCACAAAATCTGTGCTGAAAATCTGTGGGGTAGCAGGTTTTGCTAGGAGTTTAGTGGGAGAGCTCCTTTCTGCCTAACTCTGCATCAATGCCTAAAAAGCCAAACAGCAAGAGAGCAGGGGTCCCATGATTTTGTGTCCATAACCTCCACCTCCAAACATATGTGTAACTGTACCTCATGAAAAATAAGTTGTTAAATAGTCAGCATGTGCAGATAACCTATGCAAAATCAGAATGAAGGAAAAGTTTTGGGGAAGGAAGTGTTGGGGCTGGATCCAGAGATAAGGGAGCTAGTAGAGAAGAGGACACTCTCTTACGGGCTTTCGTATTGCTGGAGTACCTATAAGACAAAAAAACAGGTTTCTGTGCCTGTTGCTGAATACATCCTGCTAACAGGCCCATTAAGTAGTTTGCAGAAAAATGGAAGTAGCAATCCCATCCAGTACTTGAGCTTTATCTTATTGATTGGATGCTGTTTGAGATTTGAGGGAAGGAGTCCTTCTGTCACTCAAGGCTTATGTGTTTGTACGCGAGGTTGTTCTGCTCACCATGTTCTTCACCGATATCCAGCCAAGGAGAGTGTGGCAGATCGAGTGCTATAGGCTGTTTCACAGTACCTTGAGAAGGGTGGAATAATTCACTCATAGCAGAAATGGTGGCAGTGGGGCAGCTCTTACAGAGGAGGGAATATCACATGTGCCAGTGTGGGGTTCCCTGTTGCTACTGTGAATTGGAGGGGCTTTACAGCTTTTGGGAAAGGGAGGAGAGAGAAGAACAAAGTAAAGGCTGTGAATTTTGGGGGAAGAAAATAGTGATGCCAATAAACAACAGGAATTGGGAGGTAAGATGCTATCAGAAACAAGAAGGAAGGGAAGCAAAGGGAGAAAGCTCTTGAGGGATTCATATTAAAGGGGTAAGTACACATTACCCTAACATAGCAGAAAGGTAAGAAATAAACTAAACATGATCTTATCACTGGCCAAAAAACAACAGAAAAAAGCAAACCCCTGTGTATAAAGTAAAAATGAGATCAGATTACAAAGGTTGGGCTTAAAGGAGTAGCTTGGGTAAGAAAGGACAAAACTGGAAAGGCCAAACCATGAGTAGGAAAGAATGTGAAGGATAAGAAGGCAACATTTTTAAATATCATATTGGTAGCAAGAAAGCTAGCAAAGGATGTGGCTTGCTACTCACTCTGATGAGATGGGCATTGGTCAGTGATGCTGAGAGGCAGTAAGTGTTCAGTTTCGCTGAGAGGATCAACTAACTGCCATGGAAAAGGGTTAAGAATTAAGGCAACAAAAGGGGAAGAACAGGTTAAAGAGTACTTTGGTAAAGTAGATGTTTAGGTTTGATAATATTGCCTGTAGAATATTTAGGGATTTGGCTGAAATAATTTTAAAACTGCTAGGTAAGTTTTGAGAGCATGAGTGAAGAGAGAGGTTCTGGAAGATTGAAAACCTGCAGAGAAAATGTGCTCCACCATGGGCTGGCAGGGGTTGTAGGTGGAAAAGAAGCGGGATATTGCTGTATTTTGACGTTAGTAAGGCTTTTGATAGTCTGGCGTGGCACTCTGACAAGCCAGCTGGGGAAGTGAGGACAGCATGGAACTCTTATTAAATACGTTTGGCTGGATGGAAAACAATGTTTGCAAAGTAGATCTAAGTGGTTCACTCAAACTGGAAATGGGTTGCGCTGAAACTGTATTGTACAGTATGACTGACAAGGATGAAAAAGGGAGAAAGTTTATTAGATTAGTGAAGGGGTGGCAAGGATGCTGGGAGGAAGGATTAGATTTTGAGCTCATTTTGGCAATAAGGGAAATGATTAGGAGAAAAACTGGAGTGTGATTCACTAGGGCAACTGCATAGTTCGGCTCTTGAGGAATAAAAGAGTGTGCTTTTACTGGATGGGGAGTGAGGTGAGGCAGCAGTCCTGCAGAAGAGGGAGTGTGTGTGTGGGGTGGGTAATGGTTTAAAGGTACCAAAAAGTGAAAGCTTTTAAGTAATGCTGGGGTGTTCAAACAAGAAGGCAAATGCTATACTCAGTATGTATACACAGAAATATTTTCTGTAAGCTATGAGAAAGTATTCTAGTAATCTTCACAGGTCTAATTAGGCATCCTGGGGAATGCTGTCCCTGATTTGGGGCACTCCTCATGGAGGCTGTGAACCAACTGGAGAAATTCTGGACAGAGCAGAGGGAAGGGTCAGAGATCTTTCAAGAGACAAGTTCAAACTGGACAGAAGAAGGTGGGCCTTCACATGAGATGGAAATAAACTGTGGAACTCAGTGTCCCAGGTGGCGTGGATGGAAAATGTGATTACACAAATTTCTGAGACAAAAGTCCATCAAGGGCCGGTCCAATATAAAGACACTAATTTTGCCTTTTCAAGCCCCAAGCCTCAGATTGCATAGGCTGGGAAGAGTATCCAAGGAAGGGTCACTGTGTACTTGCTCTGTTTTTATGCTGTTCAGATGTCTGTCCTTGACCATTGCTGGAGACAGGACCTTGGGCTAAACTTTTGGTTTGACCCTGGGAGTCTCTTCTACATTCTGGAAAGCATTTGAGGAGGGATGGAGGAATTGGGGTGAAGTGTCAGGAGAATTGTGCTAGGCACCTGGTTATTACGCTTCAGGTACATAAAAGGTAGCTTTAAAGAGAAAGGGGTGGGTGCTAACAGTGGATCTCCACATGGGTCTAGGGTGATGTCCTTAGTGGTGTCTAATTAGAAAGAGATCCAAGCTGAAGTGTTGAGGGTTATAGAAGTAGCTGCAGAGGGTTATAGAAGTACCTGCAGAGGCAGGAAGCAGTTGGGAAATTCATGGGTCTTCAGTCATACACAGGTGACTTGTCTTCTCATGAGACTCTCATGACTATCTGCACTGGCAGTGTTGCTGGTTCCCATGCTCTGCTATCCCTGACTACCTGTTTGTGAAGGCAGAGTTAAGATCCTATCTGCAGAGGTTGAATAATACACAGCAAGAGATGTTGCTGGCTCACCTAGATTCACTGCAGTCCAAATAAGTAAGTGCATAGAAAACGTGGCCAGAGTGACAGGCTCCTTCTCCCTTCTCTCTTCCTGGAGGTGCAGCTGTGAGGTCCAGGTGCTTGTTTTATATGGTTAGGGATTTATATTGCCTTTATTTACCGATGAAGGAAGTCTCTGGTAATGTTTTTATACATCTAAATGATTTTGTGATCTCAGAAAAGTTACGTGGATTTGTCATCACAGACTCTGAATGCATTCCAGAAATTGAAGAAAACCAATATGTAAACAAACCTTCATTCACTCCCTCTAAGACGAAACTTAAATAGTTCCTGAATGTTTATTTGCAGTGAATGAGTTTGAGAGGTGTCTTGAGTTTGAAATTTTGCTCCAGTTGCAGCAATTGATGTGATGAGGGTGGTTTTAGTACCGCCAAATCTCTGCCATAGACAGGCTTAGCCACATTTTGTCCTAGTATGATTTCCTTATGTAAACTGAAAACTACAGCTGCTTTAAATCGCAGTGATAGTGGCTTTGTGTGTGTTTATTTCATGGACATCAGAATGGATAATAATGATGGCCAATAGTGCCTTGAAAGCCGGATGTGCCTTTGAGTTTGTGTATAGTCACCGAGGGAAAACCGAAGTGAATGAAATGAATTTCCCATTTAGTTGTGTAAAAGGCTTAAGTCTGAGATTATTCTGAATTGTCTGCATAGTTTCATAGACTGGATCTGACGTCAAAAAAGTTTTCTCTGTAGTATTCAAAACTTGTCTTGCTAACAGCTGTAAATTTATAATTCATGGGAATATAGTTGTTTGGGTATGGTAGGCATGACTAAAAGTCCATGGATGGCTCTTAGAGGCTGGTCTCAGGAAAAAGCTGAAAAGAGCCTGTGCTTGTGTTTAAGCATCTGGGGTGGTAGCTGCTGGATAGCTGTCAGAAGGTCTCTGATTAAAGAGGTGATTTAGTTTTAGAAATATGAAGCTGTTTTGTTTTCTTACCTGGCATGTAGTGTATCAGATAAACCACAGAGTGTTCTAAGTATTGTGTTCTTGCAACTGGCTGCTCTCTGACCACTCAGCTGGAAGTGGTATAATCCATCGAGTTGGTTGTTTTACTGCAGAAAACTGAGTGGAGAATTAAATGTCTGAAATATGACCTAAGTCTAAAAAGAAATTAGAAGGGCCAGTCTGCAGGAAACTTGGTGCTTGCTTGTGGAAGGGATCGTGGATGCGGCAGGGCAAGGGAAGGGTTGGGTCGCCCAGCATCAGCAGCGTCTGTCTGTCTGTCTGAGGGGCTGGGAGGTGGTGGTTTTCCCCAGGGGTGGATCTGACAGTGCTCGTGAGGGAAGAAGGGCTGAACTGGTAAAAGGGACAAGCAGGGAGGTACCACGACTCGTTTGCCATGTGAAGTAGAAAGACACAGGGAATGCTGTGGTGAAGGGGACAAAGGAAAGAAGGACAGCACCCCTTCTCTTCACACCTTCTGGTAAATCTGTATCTATTCTGTCCTGACCACGAGTGTTTCTGGTTGTGCTTTCTATGATTGTTTCCACCACTCTTCTTATCATGGTGTAAAAGCAGATTGGGGAAACACCTTTGGAGTTAGCTGGGGGAAGGTTTTTTTTTTCATGAATTGTCCTGGTTGTCTGGAAAATAGCCCTACACTCTTGTGGTTTAACTCAGCCAGCAACTAAGCACCACGCAGCTGCTCACTCACTCCCCCCACCACCCAGTAGGATGGGGGAGAGAATCAGAAAAGAAGGTAAAACTTGTGGGTTAAGAACAGTTTAATAGAACAGAAAGGAAGAAACTAATAAAGATAATAATAACAATAATAAAATTACAATAATAATAATAATAGAATTGGAATATACAAACCAAGTGATGCACAATGCAATTGCTCACCACTCACTGACTGATGACCAGTTAGTTCCCGAGCAGTGATCCCCCCACCCCCGCTCCCCCCAGTTTGTATACTGGGCATGATGTCACATGGTATGGAATACCCCTTTGGCCAGTTGGGGTCAGCTGTCCTGGCTGTGTCCCCTCCCAACTCCTTGTGCTCCTCCAGCCTTCTTGCTGGCTGGGCATGAGAAGCTGAAAAATCCTTGACTTATTTGGTATAAACGCTACTTAGCAACAACTGAAAACATCAGTGTGTTATCAACATTATTCTCATACTAAATCCAAAACATAACACTATATCAGCTACTAGGAAGAAAATAAACTCTATCCCAGCCAAAACCAGGACAAATGTCCTTCCAGATTTTTCTTCCTATCCAAAATACATACTTTTCTTGTGTTTTCAAAAAAAAAAAAAAGGAAGCATAAATGCCAAAGCCTAAACTGTCCAGGGAGTGAAAAATATTTTTTCTTCATAAAAGAAGGCCTGCAGATCTGTCAAGTTCATAGTTTTCTTTAAATGTGTTATATTCCTCATCTATTATCCTAAAATTAGCACCCAGATTATCACTGGTTAGTTATGCAAGTAGCCCAAAATACATAACGTGAGCCACTGCTGTTAGGTTATGGCTAAATTTGGGCCAGACAATAGAAGGAGGGGCAATACAGGACTCAAACGCATGCAATAGGGATTGCTAGTGGACATCAGTATACGGGCAGTATTAGATCAGTATTTCTGTCCTATTAAACTGTCTTTATCTCAACCTATGAGTTTTACTTTTTTTTCCTGATTCTCTGCCCCATCCCACTGAGTGCAGGGGGAGTGAACGAGTGGCTGTGTGGTACCTAGTTGCTGGCTGGGGTTAAACCACGACAACATTGAAGAACATTATTTTTTATTTCACAGTAGAAAAAATTCCATTTACCACTGCAAAGACAATGCTTTCTGTAAACATTTCCTAAGCACGGATATGTGAACACAGCTGCCAGAAGAAAGATGTGGCATCATTTCAGTAAATCAATCTGAAGTGATTCCAGTTATATTTTTCTGTTCTCACACTGGACTAAGAAGGAATGAGGATATAGGTAGAAAAGGTTAAGTGAGAAAGTCTGTTTGTAGTGATACCTGCCTGCCACATGAGCTAGAATATAGAGTCAAGACCTGAGTTTGTGTAAATTAGTTAGAGACTGAAGTGCTGCTGTACTGATTTATATTGACAGAAGCTCTAGTTCACTGTGCCAAGCCATACAGTCATTTTTCTGGAACCTCTATAATTTTTGGGGAGCGGAAGCTGAAATATTTACATCTAGTCCTAGTGCTGGTGGGATCAGCTCAAGAAGGGGTAGCCTAAGTTTCTGGGTTTGGGTCAGGCCCATGCAGTGGGAAGAATGTAAGATGCCATCGTTTGTGCAGCTCTCCATAAGTCTAAATAAACGTGCATGTATTTGGCTCTGTAGATTTTCTCCTATTTGCTTTGCTGATAACAATACTATTAGACCTCCAAAAAATGGCATGGAGATAAGGTACGTTAAAAAGATGACTTAATTTCCTACTGCTGTTCATACTGGTGACATGTCAGTACTACACTGCTTTTGGTTCCTCTTCTGGACTGTCCTAAATGCCAAGGACTCTGAGGAAAAGGAGGCAGGACAATGTGGCGTTTGTTTCCACAGTATTTCCATGTATTTCCTCAGTGCAGTATTTATTGAATGAATACAGTACAAGCTTCAGGAATTCTGTGAGAGAAATGATTTTGCGAGTGACGAGGAAGGATATTTTTTCTTGAAGGATCATGTGACTTCTGTGAGGATTTTTTGGTTGGTTGTTTTTTAACTTTCCTCAAGATTAGCCTGGAACAGTCCCCTGATTTTTTTCCTGCCTCCTCCTTTAGCTAGGGCATGGCTCCCAGCTGGGAGTTTTCTTTAACTAATCCCTTGCGGTAGCAGGGGCCCATGCTCTCACTCTCGCCTGGTCTTTCCCCTCCGTGGCCCGTTGCGGTGGCGCTGGTTAGTCCGCTGCTGCGGAGAGCAGACGTGACAAGGCAGGAGGAAGCGTTTTGTGGTCTGCAATGCATGGTGCAGGTGGCGTGGCTGTTCCGGGCTCCTTTCTAAACCTACTTCTACTGCCTGGAGTTAGTTACCTGTGATCGTTGGGAGCTATATTTAATAACTGAAGGGATCCCTTGCAGGGATGTGCCGAAAGAGGGTGACAGCTGTTGCCATTTTTGGGGACACTGGACTCGACTGATGTCATGTGTAAATCATGTGGAATTGTTATACACTGCATGTGGGTAAAAGTGTCCAGCTGCCTGATAGCAGAGCTTCCAGCAGAGCAGTGCCATGTGCTAGCTGTTGGACCCTGGTTAACTCCTTACAAACCTGACATTGCTGTACAATTAAAATGTAAATTTAATTCATCAGGTGGACAGAAAAATGTGGTGAATTTCAGCAATTCAGCATTGACATAAAAGAAATATTTTGCCTACGGCTCTTGTTTGAGCACATCCGAAGCCATCCCTGGGCGTAGCTCAGCAGAGCTCCAGGGGATTGATTGCAGCTTGGTAGTCTCTGAGAACATGGGAGAATCTTGCATGACAGGGAAATTCACCACAACGCCAAAAAGTTTCGGATCTGCCCAGGCTGCTCAGTTCCTAACAAAATAATTACATAGTGACATGAATTGGAAGATTACCTCATGCCCCGGAGCCTCTTTTATGATTTTCACTGGCTGGGAATGAGACGGCGCTCTGGGCTTTATCAAGGCAGCCGGGGAAGCTTTAGCTCCCTAAAACCGCTTCAGAAGGTAAAATGCTTCCCAAGTTGCGCAAAGGACAAGTGACTGTGATTTAAATCTCCCTCCTCTCCAACTGCTTCCCCCTCTATCAGGCTCAGACCTGATGTTAGGTCTCCCAGGCCTGGGAACGTGGAAGAAACTCAGTATTTCTACCTTAAGATTTCTGTCTTTTGCATGCTAGTTGTTCTCCAAATGGGCGGAGGCAAGCAGGCACTGCCCTGATGAGAAAGCTGAAAAGTACGTGCCCTGTTACGTGAAAGGTTGCTTTGAAAGCTGTTAGATGCTGTGCAGGGCGATGTGTAGCAGTCTCCTTCGGCGCTCTGCCCTTGCGGTGCGTCTGTACTAGCGTGTTTGCATTGGCGTGGGTAAAGATGGAAATAGAAACCCCGTGGTGTGGGCTATGGTATGAATATCAGATTTGTGCTTGGTGTCTCCCAACGTACTGAAGTCACTGCTATAGCCGTTGCTGTAATTAGCTGTGTTGGATAGATTAAAGCTAGTGTAGCAATACTCACGATGTGCATATCCACTCAGATGTGTGTGGTACAGAAAACTATGTTCCTGTTCCTTGTTAATAACTGATTATCAGCAGTGACAAAGGTTGTTTTTTTCTGGTGACGGGTTGTGGTCTTACAAAGCCCAGCTTTAGCACAGCCTTATTTCACAGATGGATGGGAACTAGAGCAGGGTTAGGCTTTTAGTTTACAACTGAGAGAAATTTCAGGGGGTAGCTTTATACCATCTCTGCTGTTGCTAGTTACCCTACATCCAGCCTCCTTTACCAGTGAAATATCATAATCCTTTAAAAAAAATTCTTCCTAGTTAACAGTAACTCTGTCTCTCCTGAGTTGGGCAGACCTAAGTTTCCCTTAGCTAAAATGATGTCTCTTTTATTGTGATTGTTTGGGCATGGAGTTGTTTGGGTAGATGTTGGGAATAAATATATCAGTGAGTGGAGAGGGGTTTACACTGCCTACGAATCGGGTACTCTGCAGGACTGTGTAATTCCTCTCCTGTAGCTGGTGGTTGTCCTGTAGCCCTGGGTGCCAAGCAAGCTTGGCCAAGCGTGGGGCTCCCTGCCACCGTGCAGTGGGGCAGGGTGCCCTCTCTGCTGCCTACTGAGAAAAGAAGTGTGTATTTTGCCTGGGACTCCTGTCTTGAAAACCTTAAAGGCTGGTGGGGTTGCTCAGAGTCAGTGACTGCATGGGCTGCTTTTCAAGTGAAGAGGAGAGAGGGATGATAGGAAAAAAACCTGTGGCTTTGACAGTAGCATAAACATGCTGTGGAAAGAACTGTGTTGCTTAGGGCCCGATGCCACCCATCTGTGTTAAGCTTTTGAATACCAGAATGAAGTACTGGAGTGTGCTACCCACAAACTTCATTTGTGCGATGTGAGTCATTTGGTTTAACCCAGGTTATAACTTGAATAGGTGGTACGTGTTGGACGGGATTTTTCCTTTAGCACTCTGGCAGCAGCCAGGACAACCTGTGTTCAGTCCATCGAGACTTCCTTCTGTTTGCCACTGTCAAAGGAAAGAATTCCTTGACTTTTAAAATTGACATTTACTGGAGTTCAGGAGTCAAGTGATTGTTTCATCTTGGAATGCTGTTATGTCCAGGATCAAGAAGGACGTAAATTAAATAAACTAATTAAATTTTTTTTGCTTACTCCATGAAACAAATAAGTAAAAGATAGGTATAAACCCATTGCTTTTTAGGAGATACAAAAAGTCTAACTGAATGGAATCAGCAGAAGAAAATATGAGTCAATATGAGTCAGCAGTGTGACCTAGCAGCCAAAAGGGCAAACCACATCCTGGGGTGCATCAAACACAGTATAATCAGCTGGTCAAAAGAGGTGATTATCCCGACGTATTCAGAGCATTGGTGTGGCCTCACCTCGAGTACTGTGTGCAATTGTGGGCCCCACAGTTTAAGAACAATATTCAGGTACTCGAACGCGTCCAGAGGAAGGCAATGAAGCTGGTGACAGGGCTGGAAGGCATGTCCTATGAGGAGCGGCTGAGGACTTTGGGCTTGTCTAGTTTGGAGAAAAGGAGGCTGAGGGGCGACCTCATTGCTCTGTACAGCTTCCTGAGGAGGGGACGTGGAGACGGAGGTGCTGAGCTCTTCTCCCTGGGATCCTGTGATATGCCTGTCAGTGTTTAAGAGGCGTTTGGACAATGCCCTTAATAACATGGTTTAAATTTTGGTCAGCCCTGAAGTGGTCAGGCAGTTGGACTAGATGATCATTGGAGGTCCCTTCCAGCTGAAATATGCTATGCTATTCTATTCTATTCTATTCTACTCTATTCTATTGTAAAATACATTACATAATTAAAATAAAAGCTGTGGCACTAATGGCTCCATGATGTAATGATATCCAGGAGCTTAACAGCACATATATTTTGATTCTAAAAATATATGAGGCCACATTATCTAAAATAGTTACAATAAGTTATATTAACCCACATACATTAGTATGTTAGTTACTTATTACCATGGTGATGTAATGCAGTGAGGATGGTTAATTCTGGGTGCTCCTTTGCTTAAGGGTGGTAAATCCTGTGCATGGTTTTGAAAATTTTAGCTTTTATCTGAGCTGCAGAATCAATGGAAAATAATAACTCGGGTGGAGTAGAGAACTGGATAGATTGTAAAGGTGTTTCAGTCTGTGTGAATGTAAAGGAAAATATTCAAGTGGAGAACATGGACATCAGACCCCACCAAACAGAGAAGTAATGTTGCTGTAGAGTGGAGTTCATACTTTTGAAGCCCTGCAAAAGGTATCGCACATCTTCTGTCAACCATGTAAGGGAGGAAGGGGTGTAGTGGATGTATCTGGTGCAGAGGAGGCTGAGAGCTGGTGCCCAGTGAAGAAGCAGCTTTAGGTTGTTGTAGAGGCAATGGCTCGGCACAGACGTACTGCCACACTGCTGGCTTTGTTTCATAGCAGTGAAACCACCAGGTAGGAGGTTACCGCTAGAGGGAATGGCCAGTTTTTTGCCATTTTGCCTTTCTCTAATAACGTGTAGTTTAAAGTCTTTTCCTTTTTTATTCCTTCTAGAAAGTTGTTAATCTTGATAAAAATGACTATGAAAAGTAGTCGCCTGCTAAACTGCAGAGGAGATGAATGCAAAATATCCTGGGTTTCTCTTACATGTGAAGGAGTTGCAGAATCAACTTCTTTGCAGAAGCAGAAGGATGCTTTGGTCTTGGGGCAGTGGTACCTGAGAGGGTACTTGTTCTCAGGGACAGCAGTGTCAAACCATACCCTCCTTGTTCAGGTAGCTCCCACCTGGGACACTGTTGGTACCCTCACACCATTATTTAATTGGAACACTGCATTTCAGTGTTTCTGGGCTGTTCTGCTCTGGCTGGTTCTTTTAGCAGATTTGGGATGGTAGTGATTTTTAGGCAGTTGCTGAATCTGGTAGCCTGATGGTGGGGTGTTAGTGTCTCTGACTGGGGTATTGGGGTTCCCCCCTGCTGGTGTGCCTCTGGGCTTGTGGTGATGGGTGAGTGATGGGCTATGTGCTCTCCTGGCATGGGGCTGGGTGTTACGGGGGTTCCCCCACCTGCCATCCTTCCTTCGTGCTCCTTCATGCGTCTGTGGAGATGAGCAGCTTCTCCCATAACCTAATGGTGGCTGACAGTGGTCTTGACAGGACTTGGGAGGAATAAATGTGGGGAGTGAGATGTTGAATGAAGTATAAACACAATATGTCAATAGTGACTAATGCAGCAGTTGGTCCAGGCTCTGTATTTTTTAGTTTCATGTCCAGACGGTGTTTGGCAGCAATCACCTGGCAGATATGCATGTGCATGCTGGCCAGCTGGTTGCAGCCATTGCATGTGTGTTGGCTGGATGGTCCATGTGCCCTGAGCTCCAGAGTAGCCGCATCAAAGGAATTCGGTTGTCCGATGGGTATTATGGACAGTGTGGGAATGGGGGAGGAGCACTGCTCTTCTAATTAACCTGATAATGTTGATGTTTGGGTAAGTTTTTTATAAGGTTTCTGACAGTGTGGTATTTCTTCTTTTTTATTCAGATTCCTTTGGGACTCTTGTTCTTCCAGTAGTAAGTATTTCTTTCCTCCTTCCTCAGAAAATGTTGACTGTCTGTAACTTTTCACCAGTTGGTGTTGATGAGATGATGGATTTTGTATGTGATCCTAGCTATTTTCACATTCTCAGATGAGTGTATTTACTGACCAATAAGCCAAGGAGTTTTCAGGTCAAGTGCTTTGTACTTGTTACAAGTAATTACAGGATTTGGGAGCTGATTTCTAGCATCAGCACAAGCTATCATAAAACTTGAACACAGAACTTTGCTCTGTGGTTTTTTTTGAATGGCTGATACCTACATCTCTATTTCAGACACACCATGAGGGCTAATTAGAGCCAAAAGAATTGTGCAAAGCAATAATTGAGAAGTATTAAAATAAAAATGTATTTATACACAGTCTTCTTAAGGATTTGGAAATGCACGTTCAGTGAAAGTACATAATAAGCTAACTAGTCAACAAAAATGTATAATATCAAATTGTGTGTTGAGTATGAATCGTGAATTTATAATCCTGGATGTTTATCTTGAAAATCTGGTCTAAAGAATTACGTATTTGTGTCAGGAAAAAGTTTTACCAAAGTCTTTATTTTTTTCAACATCTATGAGTATCCCTAAATCCAGTGGGTTTAAATTCTGATCTGAAATAAGCTGTATATCTGATGAAATAATCTGGAAACGTTTGATAGATGGATAATCAATGACAATGAGCAGCTCAACATTATGAAGCCTACTAGGTTGAAATGCATGTGTACAAACTGCAAATTAGCAAACATAGAAAATTCAGTTTAAAAAGAAAAAGATTAAATTAACAAATTCCTTGATATAATCTGGCCAGGTCTTAAAATTAGGCGAGGTGAATTCCTCCCTCTCTGGCCACTATCTGAAGTGATGAAAACTGACTCATTTTTTAACAGTAAGATGTTTTTTTCATTTGTGTAGCCATGGTAGACTTATGTTCTGCCCAAAGTGTAGTTGGCTGGTAGCAGAAGGTGGGTAATGAGTTTCTGGTTTCAGCCGTCATCTTTTCCAGAGGAAACAGTAGCTTCCTTGTCTGAGGTGCTCGTGACGGTGGCTGGTGTGGTCAGGAGAAGTACGTGAGATGGCCTTTTTTTCTTTTACATTAGGAGTGCCGAAATGGGGATACTAATACGATTCACTTGGGGATGTGTTGACTAAGATAAAATATTTTCATAGCAAGTTCCTACTACCTACTGTTAAAAGCTGCCTTGCTCATATCTGGGTTGAGAAACAACCCTTTAGAGAAGGAGTTGGTGGGGCTGAGGTGAATAGTTACCATTGTTGTAGCAGTGACCTTCTGGAAGTGTTGTATTAGTGCAGTTTCTGTTAGCATAGATGTGTGAACAGAAGGTGGGTTACTTTGCACCTCATCTGTCCTAATACACTGCCGTGGCAATGCAAACTTCATTGCCTCTGGCTTTTACATCAAGAAAAGTACAACAGGCAGTTTTGTCACCAAATTGCAGGAAGGAAAGATCTTTTGAAATACAAAAAGTATAAAAGTCAGGGGAGGAGCTCATGCTATCTATCTTTATTCATGATAGGAAAATGATACAGAAAAATATATGAGGTCTCTAAATGGCATTTATAGAAGAAGAAATCAAAGGCAATCCTTGCAAGTATGTTAAAATAATGCTGTAAGAGCACAAATCACTGCTATGATGAGACAAAAAAAGCTTATTTTCCCCCCGTTTTGATTTTGAAAGTTTATAATGTTTCCTGGACTTCTTGTAGGGAATCCTGACTGCTTTTTAGGGAATACACCTTCTTTAATAAATGGTAATATTAATAAATGAATTAATTTTGAGGTAATATTTGACAGATGCAGTAACTAAGGCTGTCCTATTTAATGTGTTCCAGAATTCTTGGCATGGAAGTTGGAGAGTGTTGAAATATGTGAATCATATGTTCTTGGCAATGTGTTTACAAAAACCTGCAGTTGAAGAAAATGCAGAATCTATTTCAGTGTGGAGCTTTGCACCTAAAATTTAGTTATATAAGTCCAGATTTTAAAGGGGAAATCTCTTTCTTCCTGTGTCATCATACACCTGCTCAGAGTGAAAAAGAGAGCCTGTTTATTTTTCCCCTTCCTGATTTTTTTTTTTCACTTGGCTTGTTTTTAAAAACAGAAGGTCAACAGAGAGGGATGAAATTGTAGTTGATTCCTCTTTATAGGTAAACACACAGAAAAGGAGACGTATTTGATACAGACATTCACATCTACCTCGTTTGTCACCCTATGACATTTTTCCCTCTTTGGGAATTTCTGTTACCTCACTGTGTGTTCTTAAAATGAGTTTTGACAGCACAACAGCCTTTCTTTATAGAGCTTGGTAGGATGCTTTTGAAGTGCTGTGCCTGGAGAGTTAACAGCTGTAATTTTCATTACCAGTGCAAGAGGAGTGCTTCACTTCCATATGTTATGCTGAAAAATGCAAGCCTCTCTGTTTTAGTTGTCTTGACTTCAGAGATTTTACTCCAGATTTACTGTTGTAACTGCAAACAGAAGCATGTGACTCTTAAGCTTTTTAGCAGGGCTACTTGTTGGAACGAGCTGTGTGCTGTGTTAAACCCCTTTTCCTTCTTCAAAGAGACGCTCCTAAGCAGACAGCAGTACAGAAGCTGGCATCTGGGCTGGGATGTCCCTGGGGTCATTCGTTGCCTGTGTAGGCTCTGCTCCAGGTGAAATTCCCATGTGCTGCAGCAGCTCTGCTTCGAGCCTTTCGACCCCTGTGGCTGGGATTCCTCCCACCTAACTTTGTGAAATGAACTGATGCAGCTGAATTATGAGCTCTAGATTTCCTCTGTCCACTGGAGAGACAGAGAGAGAGATGTGTGCATGGTTATTCTGATCTTACGTGGTCTAAATTTCCTTGCCAGTGATATCTGTCTGTGTTTACTGCCAGCACTGAAGGAGCCTTCAGTGTCTGTCCTAAATAAGTTAACCATATAAAATGTCTCTTCCTTTATTCCTTAATATTTTGGGAAGAATAATTATTTTACTTTCTAGATGAGTCGCAACATGTGAATCATTAAACTGAAATGAGACAAAATCGGTGAGGTTTCTATTGAAGAACAGTACCTCACCTCATGAGATCTTCATTCTGAATTTGACTTTTCTATGTTCCCATAGGACATGAAGCTAAAGCTTGTAAAAAGAAGTGCAAGGTTTTCTTACTGTCCTGCTCATCTTGCCCACATATAGCTTCTTCAGCTCTTTTATTTTCGGAAAATTCATTACCAAAAAGTGATGAAGTCAGAAAAAAATTAGCCCCCCCAAATCAAACCCAAGAAATTTCTAAGTAACTGTGAAAAGAAAAGAGGGAGCACAATGTGTGTGTGTCTATGCAAGGTGTATGAATACATAGATACTTACATGTTGAAAACCTGATTACTACTGAAAATTAGATGCAAATACATTGAAAAGATGCTTCTGCTAACACATTTTCAGGTAGTTGTTGAAATGACACTTTAAAGCCCTGAAATCCTCTTTCTCTTTTTGAGAATTTACATAAGTTGACAAGTTCAGGAATATGTCAGATCTTTATGTCAAATGTTTTTGGAATAATAGTATCTTCAAGAATATTTTGGATAATTAACAGAGTCTCACTATTTTGTTTTTAGCTGCCTTTGAACAGTGCTTCTGGGAATTATGAATTACTGGTGGAAGGCCATGCTGATGGCCGGCGCATCTTCTCTAACCGTACCAGTTTGATGTACATGTCAAAGAGCATCTCCGTATTCATCCAGACTGATAAATCTATGTATAAACCGGGACAAGACGTGATGTTTCGGATTGTCACTGTCTATCCTGATCTCAAACCTTACAAAGCGTCTCTGAATATATATATCCGAGTAAGTATCCACAGGAACCTAGTTATACATTGGAATTTGTCACACATTTCAACTTTGTGTGACAAATAAAGATCATACATATTGCTACCTAAATCTTGTTAGCAAGACCACTTGCATTTAACATGTGTTTAACATTTCTCCTAGGACCCTCGGAAGAAATTGATTCAGCAGTGGTTGATGGAGGAGGGTGATTTGGGTGTAGTTTCCAAAAAATTTCAGTTATCAGTGAACCCTCCACTAGGAGACTGGTCCATAGAAGTGGAAGTGAATGTGAGTATTAACATTGCCAAATCACAGAGACATTCATTTCTCTAGATGTGACTAAAATTGTGTTTACTTTGGTGAAGCAAAAGCAGAAATAAGCATGAACCATGAGATGAGGAAATCCTTCCCTCGTGGCAAACCCAAGATATTATGGAAGCCTCACAAGATTTTCAGTAGTATATGGTTTTATAAGGAAAGATATAAAAAAGCAGCATACATATTTTATCCTAAGGTCTGTGTTTTGATTCTAAAATACAAATGTTATTTAAAAAGTGAGGATTTTTAATATTAATATAAAAGAAAGATGTTAATGGAGTACTAATTTTTTTTTTAAGTCAAACGCCCTTACGTTTATTTTGTAAGCTAATATACAGAAATTCATTCTGCCCTGCTGTACAGCCAGTCACTGTCTCAAGGGGTGTGGAATCAAAGACTATTTACAAATCTCTGCCTAGTTTTAGGGGTGTTTCAGCAATTCACAATGACTGAGGCGTTACTGAGGAAAAAATAACTATGCGAAATAGAAAGGATGAATAGTAAAGTAGAACTATGGCATAACAAAACTGGTATGATCTAGTTTGCACGTTGCTGTTGGTAATAGTTCTATCAGTCCAATCATTTAAGCTGTACACTCCTCATACACTGTGGAATATGTTGCAAAAAAAGCTGGAGGTTTAGCTGTTCCAAACTGTGTGTCAGATTTATTCAGCCTGCTTTAAGTGCCTGTAATTTGGGAACTGCATTTCCGACTTGGCTTGCAGTGGCTGTTCAGAGATATTTAGCAAGTACAAACAGGACTGCTTAATGTTTGCTGATGAGGGAGATGATGGGGTAGAAAGCAGAAAAACTCATGTGATCTTGTATTACTTGAGAGTAGTATTTACCAGTACCAGTTGTATGTTTGATAGATTCTACAGGCTGAGGTAGGTGAGGGTGGTGCTCAAGCGAGTTTCAGGATTGGATTTTTCGAACACGTTCTCATGTAGGTGTGGAGTCGTTACTATTGTCTTTGATGGGAAACATGTTTTAAGTTGTTCCTGCCCTTGTTCCTGTGCTTGGCTGCTCCTTCCCATCCCTGCGCTGCTGTTCAAGAGCTTCCAGTCACACTGAGGCAGCTGTAGTAAGGCTGAGATCTAAAGCATGCCAGGGAAGTAAGTGACCCAGATTGAAAAGCATGTCTGTGTTTTTGTTTGCCTAACTCAGACCAGTTCACTGATCTGGTTGACAGCACAGCCCCACTCACAGCTGCATAGGTACTTTTCAGGAGGTGGGGGAGTGTCGCTCAGACATGGGAAGAAAGGCTCGTGACAGTGGTGGGCTCCTCCACGGCTCGCTTGCCAGGCAAAAAAGTGTGTGAATTTTTGCTTGGGCTTTCTGTGAAGTCTCGAGTAATCCTGAAGTCAGGAAGGCACTGCTGAAAGAACTGCAGCAGCTGTTTTCAGGATCTGAATATGAGAGCCACTCCCTCCTGAAACAAAACCAAAACGAAGAGGAAAAAAAGCAAATTGTAAAATTGAAAGAAAAATGCCTTATAGATTCATCCGGGTGAGTGAAACAGCTGGGAGAAAACAGACAAGTGAAGTGAAATCTTCTTAGACTGTAGTTGCTGGTATTCTAAATTGTAGCCATTCAGTACTACTACAGAAGGTTAGTGAGCCTGGAAAAAATATGGCAGGGTGGGAATGTCTCTCAAGTCATGAGTAACAAGGAGAAAGTAAATAGGGAACATTTTGTTCACTGTCTCTTCCAATACATAGCTAGAGGGCACCAGGTGAAGGAGGTAAAGAGCAATTTCAAAATAATTAGAACAGCATAACTGAAGTATAGAGTACAGCACCAGTGGTGTTGTGAATACTGAAAACTCAGGTGGGATCAAAATATGTCTGGACAAATTCACAGAAGTATGCTCCATTAAGAACTGTTAACTAGGAGGTGCTGAGGCTTGAGCTGACACAGTGTCACTGCTGGCTACCCTGGTTGATGCAGTTCTCTTAAGTGTTGAATCTTGGCTGCTGCCAAAGACTGGACATTGGTCTTCATGTTAGATCTACTGGGGTACAACCTTTCCTAGGTTGTCTTTATTATGTTTTCATCTCATTTTTCATATTATTAAATTTTTAGAACTTAGGGGGTTAGCACAGAGTGTTTGGGGTTCTTAATAGAGCTCTAAATGCTTCAGCAGCATGAAGAATACCCAGGGGCAGGAATAATGCTCATCACTCTAGGATATCTTTCTCTGTTCACCATTGTTACAGGAGACAATTCAAGGTGGAAAGTACTGCAAAATGCTTTTGGTACATTTATCAAAGTGCTCTTTTGGGAAAAGATAAACTTGGGCAGAACAGAAGTGGGATTCTTTTTTTCATTGACAGAGGAAATGGTTAATATTTGAGAAACACTGCATTTAATAAGTGGAAACAAGAAGAACTAGGAAATAGGTATCAATATAAGTGAAAGTCTGAACTCTTGCATATTTGTAGGAAATTTAAAGATACCAAGAAAAACTTGATGGTTAATGAAAGTATGAAAGAGTTTTTGAAGTTCGCTAGAAACAAAAGAAATTCCAGCGGTGGCAGAGCCCAGTAACATGAGCAAACAGTAATTATGTGGCAGAGATGGAAACATTTAATAGGGATGATGGTTCTGAGTGGTTAAGTGAATCTCAGTGTAGGGAGATTTGAAAAGACCATCAGAAGATCAATGTCCTTAACAGAAAAGAGTTAAAGTGAGGTAACATGGGAAACTATGGACCTGTCATCTGGCGTGAAAAAAACAATGACAAAGGTAATTTGGGATTCCACCGTCAAAAAATGAAATTCTTTAAGGCTATTATGGATTTGGTTACTAAGGTAGATTTACTGATGTAACAGATTTTTGTAAAGGCTTTTCATTGTACGAAATCCTAATGAAAACCAGCAATGTATGTAAAGTCTGTCAAAGAAGGATGGATTGATTTTGGGGCAATCGACACTCACCCAGGGTGTTTCTAATATAAACTGATGACAGAGTTTGCAGGGGGAGCCAGGGAAGGAAGCTCCACGGTGGGAGACTGCAGAAGTCCCATCTGTTGACTGTATATCAAGGTAACAAATGAATCAATGCATTTATTGATTACAGTCTGTGAGTGGTGTTACAGGTTTTACAAGGCTTTTTAATCTAGTGGAGAAAGGCACAGTATGAACCAACTAATAGAAAATGAAGCCAGACAAATTCTCTTTGGCATATATGTCTTTCATCAATGAAGCTCTTAATCATTGGAACAAACAAAAAATGGGAGCGAGGGCTTCTCTATTACTTGATGATTTAGCATCAGTAATGGTTGCCTTTTGGAAGATGCATTATAATAATACAGAGTGCTGGAGTAGCTGAATACTAGGGTAACCAAGCCTGGGATAAAATGAGGTCAGGCTAAATGGTTCCTTCTGACATTAAACTCTTTGAATTGAAAATTGAAATAGAGGAGAAAAAGAACAGTATATTACATAAAAAACAAGTTGTAGGGTTTTGGGGTCCAGAAAAAAATTGGCTATTCTTACAATGCTTATCCTGTGGAAGTAAAACAGCAACCCCAAGCCCCACACATAGAAACTTATGTTGTTTACTTTCAGACTCCTTTTCCTCTGTCGTTCACACCTGCTCTGCTTTAGTTTTCAAGTTCTGTGTTAAAAGAATGTAATGACAAAGCAATATGCATTATTTCTGTAGCACGTGCCTATGCAGCATCTTACATTGGATAAGGCTATCATATGCAGATTTTATTAAATAACTGTTGCAATATTCACACTATTGCACTAGGTCTGTCTCATGGGTTGTTTCACAGACTGTTATTTTTCTGATAACACGTCATACCACTGGATTAATGAAATCTGCAAGAAACCTTGCAGAATAAAGGAAAAGAGCTTTTCTGTTGGGAAGCTCTTTTTGATTCTCTTGGTTACAAGTGAGCTTATGCCCTGAAATACAAGGTCATATGGGATGGGATTCAGTTTGAGATTTAAGATATGTGGATGTCTCTATGCAGGTGATGTGGTAGAGATTTAATTGGTGTTTAGTGAAAGCTAGTGAGTGACCCGGATCACTCTGAGTGGATATTCCTAGCTATTGCCTGGATATTCCTTGCTGTTCTGCAGCCATTCTGCTGTCCAAGGAAGGTACAGTTCTTTTCTGTGTCATATAGAAAGTTGCATAGATTCACCAATCCCTTCCTGAAAACAGGTCACTGAGAATTTAGATTTAGTGCTAAGGAATAATTAGTATATGTCTGGCATTTTTAATAGATCTACCTGCCTATCCTTAACTAGTACTGCTAGCCCTGGGTCCGCATGGCATCCAGCACAGCTTATGGATCTACTCAGGGCTTTAGGAACATCTTCAGATGGCAAACCCAGGCTGATCTCCGCATGACTTAGCTATCCTGATGCCATGACCTGAGCTTTCTAGTTAAATAGTCAGCGGTCCAGCATTTATCTCAGGTTTCCTTCTTGTCTTTAAAGAGTGTTGTTAAGTCACTAAATAACATTTTCCTTCTAGTGGTTACAGATCAGTTCCCAAGTGTACCAAGTTGGATTCCTGGAAGTACTGCTTCTGAATGCTGTTTCAAATCAGGTTCTGGCTGCTTGCTGCTGTTAAATGTCCTGTAGTACTTTTTAATAAGAGTTCAGGTCTTAGCACAGCTGTTCTGAGAAAACACAAGACAGAGTAATTACAGTCTGGTTCCCAAGTCTTCACCTTGTACTTTAGTTGGATATCTTATATTTCCTGTTGTGGAGCCTGTTGCTGAAAGGCTTTTAGTTGCTGAGTTTTAGTAGTAGGTATCTCCAACCAGAATTTGTTCCTAGTTACAAGGCATTTTGTAATCTAATTTATGGAAGTTGTTATTTGGAAATTTATGATCAAATATTGAAGAGTAGTAATGTTTCACGTGCAACAAGGGCTTTCTAAAATATTTTTGAAGAGTATTATATTTTTTTAAAAGCTTCAGGTAGAAAGCAACTTTCAAAATCAGGTGGGTTTTATTATATACTTTACACTTTGAATTTTTTAACTTTTCAGGTTTTATGTATGTTACAGTGTATCCACAGTGATGTTTTACTGCTAGGTCAGCTACAGATTTCACATTTGATCCATTGAGTTTAAGGTTATATATACCATTACTTAAAAAAAGTGTCACCTTCCTTCAAAATCAGACTGTACATAAAACCTTTGGAACTGGCTGTGTATTCAGTAGTTTGCAAGTGAGCACTGATATTTAATCAGGATCTGACATCGGTGGGACTCTGCTTAGTTTCTGGAGACCCTGCTGCTGGATTCGAACAGAAGTTTGGGAATTCATACAGTATTTTATTTCCGGGTTTATTGCCTGCATGTGAAAATAAAGCACAAAAGTGATCATGAAATGCTTCTGTTAATTCTGTCTGGATAAAAATCTATTTTATTTAGCTGCAAAGCAGAGGCAGAGGAATGTTTCTGACAGGGGCTGTGTGATGGCAATGCAGCCACAGGAATACAGCCGGTGCCAGCACTGCGCTTTTTCAGGGCAAAGCCCTGAGACCACACCCAGAGTCTTTCCCCGATGCTATAACTTGTGACGCATGTAAATGTCAGAAACAAGTAAGAAAATGGACCTAGACCAGATTCATTTTAGGGACTTTCAATTGCCAAAGAAGAAGAAAAAATTTGGGGAGAACAATTCCTGTGATCTCACTGGTTGGATTAGACCCAAATGACTTCAAATAGGACTGGTTCATCACAACAGAGCAAAATCTGGACCCTAGCTGTTAGCAATTGTTAGATGGAAAGATCCACAGCATCTAAGGCTCAACTGCAGAAAGGCTCCATCATCCTCAGGATCTCAGAATACTTATATGGTTGGCACTGTTTTCTTAATACTCTGGGCAATGTGCACAGAACGTAATAGATGTTTTGCAGTTTAAGAAACGCTGATTTAGAGCAAAATGCTAATAGCCTGGAAGGGTGAGTGTGTTTGAGAAGCAGGAGAAGGCATGGAAGACAAAAACTGTACTAGAATAAAGCAGCTCTGGAAACAAGTGGAATAAGTGTGGTGGTGTTTTCCTACTGTAAAAAAAAATCTCTCTTGGGTTGTATGTATAACTAACTGCTTGTCTCAAAAGCCACCACTCCTGGAAACTGGTTTAACAACTTCCACTCCAAAATATTTGAACAATATTTGCCAGAGAGACAGCCCTGCCCTGAGGAACTAAACTGATACGGAGTGGTTGAAGTGCTGTTACTTGTCCTATTCCAAACCAGTTTGGCTGAAAAGTCTGTGTTAGTGGGAGATGTGGTTTGGTGTTCAAATCATCAAGATGACCTAGTAGGGTATTTTCCTTTCCCTGCACTGTGAAGCACGGCTTGCTTTCTGTCATAAAGGTTGTCATTTTAGAGAAGGTGCAGCCAAGAGCGCTAGTCTCACTTTAATCTCTTGTTTTCTACTGCTTAAAGTTCTCTTAGTTTTTAATTTTTTTTTTTTTTGACTTTTAAGGTAATGTGAAACAAAATCTCATTTTCAAGGGAGATGCTTTTTCATCCTGCCAGCTGGGGTAACCTTCTGTTCATGGTTTGCTTAACGGCAAGGATGACATATATTCTTAACATTGGAAATAAAAGATGTACAGAGAAGCAGACATGAGATAAATTCACTACAGGTCATTTTCCTAAGATTACCTGATAGTAATCAGATTGTGGACTGCATATCAGTGCTGTAGCATTTTGTGTTGTAGGGATTGTGATTTTGCACAAATGTTGTGAAAATAGCAGATTCAGCATATATCTTTTCAAGCCTAGGAATATAAATACGACAGTTATTTTGGTGATCTGTGACTTAATAATGAAATCAGTAGCGATCTGATTTTTATTTTGATAGAAGTCTTTTGCTAGGAAAAGTGTAAATATAGAGGTACAGAGGTCTTAGTGTGGTCTGAGATGCTTACTTTGCAAAGCCATTGATCAGGTAAGAGAGATCAGTTATAATTGTTTCCAGCTTAGATCCTGGTCCTGGGGTATTTCCCACAGGAGTTCTAAGTTTATCCTCTCTTGCCACAGACACTCATTCCCATCTGACATATCTTGATGCTACCTGACAATTGTTTATCCATATCCTGTCTCCTTTGCCCCACATTTCAAACCGTGTTCACTGAGATACTCCAGCACGTATGGTAACTTGTAGTGGTGTCACTGTTCTCAGAAATAATCAAAGTAATCAGATTTCTGAGCTCCACATCAACATAACCTCATCATGCAATTAAGCAGCAGCTGATGATATTAACCTTTCAAAATAGCCACCTCCTAGTGACAGACTGTTGTCTCTCTTGATCTTTACCCTCTTTTCCAGAAGACTCTTACGCGAAGAGGCAAAATAGGCTTTCAAAAGGAGCCTCTCCCTTTCTGTCCTTTGGGAAGTGGAGACTTCTTCGGTTTCTCAGCCCGTTCTTCCAGCCCAGCTGAGCTCAGATTTTCCTCTTGGAAAATCGTTGCTCCAGTGTAATCACTGCATCAAGCAGATCAGCTGAGATTCAGAGCTCCAGTTCTAGGTGCTGCTGGTAAATCATGTCATGCCATTTCCCTGCTGATGGCAGCTTTTGGTATGGTGCTGTAAAAAAATCATTGAAGGAGGGTTATATGTCTGCAGACAAATGATGTACATGCTTGGTCAGGATCATAAAATCATAGAATCATTTAGGTTGGAAAAGACCTTTAAGATCATTGAGTCCAACTGTTAATTTAGCACTGCCAAGTCCACCACTAAACCATGGCCCTAAACATCACATGTACACGTCTTTTAAATACCTCCAGGGATGGTGACTCCACCACTTCCCTGGGCAGCCTGTTCCAATGCTTGACAACCCTTTCGGTGAAGAAATTTTTTCCTAATATTCAATTTAAATGTTCCCTGGTGCAACTTGAATTACTTGTCCTTTAGCAAGGAAGAACAATCGAGTAAGACAACAAAAAGCAAAATTTATGTGGCTGACTACCATGACTTTTTGGCCCGCTGTCATTGTACCAAAGAATAAAAATAGCTGCTGAATTTTTAATGTTCAGAGAGTGAAAAAACCCTTTAAAATTAATTTCCCAACGATGTGCCACATATGGCCTGATGTACCACATCTCAAAGATGTGCCAGAATATGCTTTCAGATACCCTCCTGAGAAAATCAGGAAATAGGTGAAAAAATTAGAAAAATAGGAAAATAGAAGAGAACACAAGTAACAATATATTGTATAGTTGTTTATTTCTTCCACTGATTTTTAACTAATAAGTAAACAAGACAGGAAGATATAACCCAAGAGTGTCTCTGCTGAAGTAAGTATGCACTGTAGACTGTAAGAAAATTTTAGCTGCCTTTTGAATAAATGAAGAACCTTAAGATTATATATGCTTTTGAAATGGTCTTGTCCTCTAGATACTGTAGGAGCTTCTCTTTTGTGTAGAAATACTTGAGTTAACTTTAAATGAGCTAGTAAAGGTACTGCTGGTAGGTCAGTCATGGTTCATCATGATGACTATGAGTACTTATGCTAGGTAGTTTTATGCTAGCTAGCTCGGATATTTGTTTCTTTATACAGAAACCAGGCGTACGTAGATGTCTGCAGATCTGAAGCTCCCCAAGCTCTTCATTATATATACTTACAATCTGCCACGTGTGAGCTTCTGTGTCCTTCTGTGGTGCAAATACATACTACTGGTTCCTACAGGAGATCCATAACAGGAGCTGATAATGGTTGAGCCATGTTTTAAAATCGCATCATGTCAGAAATTGTAATTTAACTTGAATATGGGTGGGATTTGGCCTAGAGGGTATGTTAATGTAATCTAACCACAATTTTATGTATTTTCTCATATGATTTTTTTTCATTAGGGTCAAGTTCATTATCAAAGATTTAAAGTGATGGAATATGGTAAGTGTTACTTAAAGGCATTTAGTAGTGACCAAAATTGGTAGTTGATTCTCCATTAGTTTAGACTAGCTTCCCTTGGCTAGCACGAACCTTTTGAATACTCCTGGAAAGTCTAATTTCCAAATCTCTTGCTTCTCTGAGACTGATTCTGTGTCCTGAAAGGAACGTTGTCCTATCAGCTGCCCTGCTTATCTTTGGTAGTTTTAATGACCTACTACTGTAGTGTCTGGATGTCATGCAATCTTTAAAGTACTTCTGTTAAGTCTATGAGATGCAGTTATTGTCCCTGTTTTTCCAGGATCATGCAGGCAATGTGTTCTTCCCAAAATATCTGTATAAATGTCTGATCATTAAGCTTGCTGGTGATTTTGTAAATACCAAATAAGCTAAACGTTTTCTATTTCAGTCTTCCAAGCTTGTGTGCAGACTGCTCTTATGATGCTTGTTGTTATCCTTTCAACAAAAAGTCTTAGTCTGGGGCATTAATATGGTTGGGTTAAAAATATATCTTAGTCTATATTCCTTAGGAAACTGTAGTAGTCTATCATATTAACATGTTCTACCCTTATTACTTAAAAAAAGAAAAAGATGTTATTTCTTGTGTGAATTTAATGCTTTCTGTAATTTTTTTTTTTTTTTTTTAGTTTTACCAAAATTTGATGTTATGATAACAACACCATTATACTACTCTTTGAGAGAGGAAGATGTAACTGGTGTTGTCACTGCAAAGTAAGTAAATTATTGATACCATTGTCACCCTCACTCTTAAGAAAATTATTGTGGGTCTCTAAGTGTCAAAGTGAAAACTTATATTTAGAATGCTAAATAAGTGCATTCTAGTCAAAATTAGTTGGCTAGCATCCATTTCTAGTTACTGGATTTTTGTGTAATAATGCTAGATAGATCTTCAGACTTCTAGTTAGTTTTTTTGGTCTGGTAAATGTATTTCTAGACTATAACCAAGACATTTTTAGCTACTTTATTCAGAAAATTTCTTGAGTCTTTTGCGTATAATGTATATTTTGAGGCATTTTTTTTGTTCTTATGGCTCCTTTATGGTGCTCTCCAACTTATCATGTCAAGGTCTGTAGGTAGAGTAACTATATTTTATTAGACTACTTGGAAAATTATGCAAACTTCTGTGCACATCCTTCTTGATCCAATTTATCCACATTGTGGATTTGAGGTATATGCTTCTCCTGCCTATCAAAATACCTATACCTGTAAAAGGGTGAAGAATTAAAAACCCTTGAGAACTTCAGAAGAGACTTCACTGTAGACTATTGTATAAATAATATTTCATTTTTCAGCTGAACAAATACCTAGACAAAAAATTTAGGATGCATTAATCTCAAATAGAAATTAATTTTATTTTGGGAAGATGAGAGCCAGATAGAGGTACCTGATAGGTCCTTTCAAGATGACCTGAAATAAAAGGTCTTTGGTGGGTTATTTAATGCATAAAATACATAGCTTCTAAAGAAGCACTCCATTTATGAGTAAAATGCAGAAATGATTGTTTAACAAGCTATTTAAATTAAATGTTTGGACTTCTGAGAAAAAGCTTCCTTTCCTAGAGCCAATGCAACCTGATATTATAAACCATCTAGGTTTCTCATAAGGGGCAATTTTTAAAAAAAACTTTTCCTCATTTTTTTTCCCTAATCTGCTTTGCTTTTGGAATCCATTATATGCCAATGTGAATTTGGTTTCCAAAATTGTTTTGGTCTTCCACAGGGTACTTGGCTCCTTCATTAGATATAAAGTATTTGAAAGTGTACCTGTCTGCTGCAATAAATCGAGACTTGGATGCCAGTGAATCGCCTGAGATTGAATCCCAGCAGTGCCAAAGTTTTACTGATACGTCATCATTATTTATAGGGAATGACTTCATTCCTGATGACTGTTTTTATAGGCATAATGCCTCTGTATACAAAGAGTTTATATGTCCCTTACGCTTGTAGATGTCATAAAACCCTTTCCCTTTCTCATCTCTGGAGTATTATTAGATTAAGTTAAATACAGGGATGCTACCCAATGGCAGTATCATTTCAAGGTTAATGGCAGCTTATTACTGTAATTAGGTCTGCTTGGAAAGACTGAGTTCAGGTGCAAGACAGTGTTGTCAGAGTTCTTCCTGTAACTATGCTATTTGATTATTCTTTCCCTCTGCTTTTCAGCTTTGATATCTCTTAAATGGCTGCCAGTCAAATCCATAATGATGTAAAGTACTTAAAGTTATCACATCTGAATGTATTACTACTGATGGACTAGAATGATTTTGCTCCCCTCCCCGCCTCCTTCTGTCTGAATCTGATAATATCGTGGTTTCTGTTATGTATAACTTTGAAATATTTATACAAAATTTTTATTTTATTACTGCTCACGGACTGCAGGTTGCTAATGGCATTCTAAGAAGTGAATATGTTACAGTTTTCAGATTTGCCACAGCTGCAAATTATGTTTGCCATGTAATAATGCCATGATTTCTTTGGACTGTGATTGCTAAATAATTTGAGTACAAATATCTTGCGATCTTTCATTTTGTGTTAGCATTTGGGAAGCAAAACACTTGCACTTCCCACGTCCCATTTTAACTTTACTTCATATTAGTTATGATGCTACATTGGTGTTCTATTCAATAACTGGCTTCCAGTTTAGCTTAATATAGTTAATTTTCCTACATTGTCCAGCCCACAACAATAGTAATAGGTTTATAGAGCTCTTGTGCAGGAAAGAGCAGCACTGTGTGTCCTCTCCAGGTTTTGGGCTTCTGACTTTAGTGTCGATAAACTGGTCTCAGTATTGAAAACTCCATGTTTCAAAGTGCAAATGTGTTCTAGCCATGTTTGAGGCCAAGGAAAAATATTTTAGTAGAATCTTTTGCCTTGAGAGCTCTTCAGGAGCCCAAGCCCTGGAGGTGGCACATTGTTTGACTTTGACTGATGTGTTTCAGGTACACATATGGAAAGCCAGTAAAGGGAACTGTAACGGTCACTTGCCTTTCTGTCTCTTACTGGACAAACAAGAGAAATATAACAACAACAATGGAGGTGAGTCTTCTGTTAGCAGTTTGTAGCATTGTAGACTTTAAGCCTGTGTCTTCTTTTGTAGGTTAAATATGCCTGGGACCATTCTCAAGCGCTGAGTTCAGCTGGCATGGTCTATGGAGTGACTTGCATGGATAGTATTAACTCTTTTCAATTTCCAGAATAAAGTTTTTACATTCAGACTGCTTGTTGGGAATGGTACTCGGCTGCTGTGGTCCCTTGAACTGTGCCTGGAAGTTATTTTGGAGCATGCTAGTTGGCCCAGGTAGAAAAACTTTGTAGGAGCTGTTATAGGAGCATAAGTGGTGGAGGACCCGTGCCCAGGAATGCTCCCTGGCTCCGTGTGTGCCCCTGTACGCTCAACCCTGTGTTACAAGGCCAGAGGAGACCACTGCAATTGTCTAGGTGGAGCTCTAGCATGGTAGAGACCAAAGCATTTTGCCTACTAATTGCCTAGTAATTACATTGGAGTTACTCTACTAGTTGTAACCTTGAGCATGATATTTAAAAAGGCATGCAGTTTTGATCTGAAGACTTAGGAGTGATTATAGATTAATGGTATCCCTTTGCAAAATCAGGCATTTTACTTTTGAGCTGTGGACTGTGTTTAAAACTGGTTCAATTTCTGCTAAATGGTGTGCCTGTCATTTTCTGTTGGCTGACTTCAGCAGTTGGCTGACTTTAGTGCAGCACTTGGTCTACAGAAACTCTGAACTCAGGTATGTTGGATTGGCTATACCCCCCTCCTCAGGCAGGGAACTGTTCATTGTATTTTTCTGTAAAGCATAGGCGCTGCTGTTCTGGCCATGTAGAAGTGGATAATTCTAGATATTAGAAAAAAAAACCCCTTTCTCCATAAGGCATTGTTGACTCTAAAGAGTAATGAACTTCTATGGGATTTAATAAAATGGTTACCGAAAGCAAAAAGTAAAGGTCAGTGTTCATAATTTTCTGGTGTTGACACTCCAGAACTTCTATGTGGGGAAAGCTACAGGACTTAACCAGAAATAAGCTGTTGTAGATGGAAAGGTGTCCTTGGCTTTATTGGCTCAACAATTTTTTTTTTTAATACATTGCAGATAAATGGATCTGTGAATGTAACCTGTAACAAGCTTATGTTGCAAAACTTGAACGCTGGTCAGTCGTGGCACCAAGGTGACAGTGATTACACAGAGCCAATAGAAATTATTGCGGTGGTCACCGAGTCGCTCACAGGTATGTGTCTGTGTTATGTCTTCTGAGAGAAATCCAAAGAGCAGGTGGTGCTGGAAGAGCTTACCACTATGTGGAAGGGCTTGGAGTGCTAGAAAAGTGTCATGTGTATCTACATGCAAATATAGTATATGAAAAATATATTATCTGAACTGTTCCTTGCCTAGATATTAAATAGTTTAACCAGCTGTTAACTCAGTTGAATACAGTTCTATGCTAAATGATTTATTAAATAACCAAGAAATATGTTTAGGTGGGGGCTTAAAATGAATGACTGATCACTTTTGATGAGAAAAGCAGGCATAAAGAATTGGTAGCATTAGCCTGAGTCTTACAAACTTAAGTTTAATCATAATCTTACCTTACTTGTTTGTTTGTAAACCACCTCAGTAGAAAGAATTCTCTGGCCCCATTTTGTCCACTGTCCACCCTCTTCTAGACGGGTTGATTTGCAAACTTAGCCTTTTTGTGAGTTCACGTTCCACTGTACCTTGCATATTAGAAAAATATAATTTGGTACAAAATTTCTGCCTATCCCAGAACCTAGGTTTCATTACAGACTTTCTGTAGAAAGCCTGTCAAGGTGAAGTTGGCTGATTTGGGATTCCTAAGTTCCTTCCTTGTCTCGTTCTGACTTAGTCTGTGTAGAGTAGAGCACCACGTGGTATGGCTTATTCAGCGTTGTGACAGACAGTACCAGTACGTATACCACCTTTGTACCGATTCTTAGCTGGAAGGCTGAAGAGCGATAGAAGTGGAAATGGTGAAAACTATGATAGAATTTTTTAAAAATCATGAACAGTAAATAGTATTGCTGCTAAAGGATTATGTATGCCAAAAGCATGTTGTCTAAACACATACAATTCTTCAACAGGAATCTCCCAAAATTCAAGCACCATCATATTTCCAAAGCAAAGTGACTATTTTATTGAATTTGTGGACTATTCTAGAGTTATAAAACCTTCTCTGAACTTCATAGCTACTGTAAGTTCATTTGTTTTATTATGATCTATGCATAAACAAGTGTGATGACTTCTGTATTTTTGCTTAGATTTTTAAGATTTTAAGATTTTGCCTTGGATTTTTAAGTATAATTTACAGATTTGTTTTCAAATTACCTCTTTTTCATGTTACATATTGGCAAATACTAAACTTAGAGGCATTTGCTCTAGAAGAGGATAAAGTGACAGGGAATGCTGTAGTGTTGGCAGGATATATTTGAGTATAGTTTGTCAGCATTCTTGTGGAAGAGAAATCTTTTCAGTTTCTAGCTGATTGTTTTCCATTAGTTGACTGTGCTTTAAAACGATAGAGGAGTTATTGAGTCCCAACCCTCCTAATAATATTTATAAATGGAAGTGTGTGTATACATAAATACACACAAATATATACTTTATATAATGCATATATATATAATTAAGCAACTGTTACGAAATTCAGTAAAACTCATCAAACCATATTGCTCTCAAGTGAGTGTCTTTTCTGCCTTCTGTCCTGTCTTTCTCATACCAGTTGCAGTCCTCTCACAGAAGTATTTCACGTTCTTCATGCTGTCCATAGTCTGCGTTCAGTATTTCTACGTTTAGCAGAGGTTGCATATTGCATCACTGCATTTTGCTTGAAAAGGGGAATCAACTTTACAATTCTTGAGCCTTTACTGTATAGAAATCAGACCTAAATACCAATAAAATAGACTGAATATGCACTTTCAGAGTAGATTGGCTCAAGCTATAGCTAACCTGATCATTTGGGTCTTTGGTTTCCGTCCTTTTCATTTTCCTTGCCAGCATCCTAGTTTGACTCCAGCTGTCACCTGCTTCTTCTTCCTCTTCCAAAGATGAGCTGAGTGAGGGCTAGCTGAGGCATTTAGCAATGCCTGCAGCTGGCAGAGAAGAAGGTATCAGTTGTGCTCCCAGAGGAGTGTGAAGGAACAACTGCTACTCTTACTAGTAAGTGAAGATCTGCATATGCTGTACAGAGGGATGATAGGAAAATAATGGCAGAGGAGGAGAGGTAATGGAGTGACCAACCTCTGAGCTGAAAAAGAAAAGGGAAACATTAGTTCGGTTTTGAATGTAGAAGTTGAATTTTTGGAGTGTGTAATGCAGAAGGAGAATGGTTTTACTATGGATGAGAATCTGCTTGAATGTGGGAGTAAAGGTTGATGTAAGTTGTAGTTCTGATTGATGGATGCTGGAGTGAAGAAGTTGCAGATTGTCAATTTTGGGCCTGTTTTAAGTCTTTCCTTCGGCTCATTTGATGAATCCATAAAAACATCTAACTTGGCATCATCTCTGCTCATCTGACACATTTTCCTGCACATGACGTAATGTTAGTTTGTCCTTTGTTGTGGCGGTGAGATACAAGTGATAAAATTAAATATTCCAGCTGTAGGTAGGATATGTGTAATTTGCCTAAGAGACAAACATTTTCAACAAGAAGAGTAATTGGGAGAGCTGCAAGGCAGGTCCCCTTTCAGTTCCATCTGCTTTGCTTTTGCTCTTTTTTTACTCCTCGGAGTTACGAATAACTTTTTTCTTGACTGACTTGCCTACCTGCAGTGCTCACAAGGGATTAAAAATAAAGTTACTGGTATGTGAGAAATCTGAGGATGCCCTTGGTTTTTTGATGTGATGTGGGTGCAAATATATTGTTACATCTTATGCATTGGGCATTTTAGTCTTACCCTGTTTGATGGGTGTTTTCTTTCTTTTTGTTTTTAGCTAAAGGTGACACGTTCTGATAGCAACCAGCTGACAGCTGAAGAGAGGCAGAATCTTGTCACAATCACTGCACAGCAGTCAGACGTGCTTTTTCACCACTCTTCACTTTCTCACCTTGAGAATGAGGCAACAGAGGAGAGAAATCTGACAGTCCATGTCCTGAATTACACGGTCCCAGAAAATGGAATAATTGATATTGAGTTTCCAGTCCTGTCTGACACAAAAACTCTGAGAGTTCAGGTATTACTTTGTAATATGTTGCTTTGGAGCAGTGACACACCAAACTGAACTGGCTGTGATCAATCACATGCTGTTCCTACCATCTGCAACAGCTGATATGTCACCTACTGTTATTTTCCTTACCTCATATTCATGTTAGAGCTGGAAAGAAAGTGATGGAACCTGTCAAAAATTGATCTAATAATTGCACCAAGGTAGCAAGGGAAAAAACCAAACAGATACCCAAAGCAAGCAGTAAAGTGGTCCTGTACTGCCATTAAGGCTACCATGCTCTTGTAAACAGTACTGTATATGTGAACATCACACAGATTTTGCTGTTTTGTTAAGACCTTTGTTTTGCATTGTCTTACAGGCAGAGTTCCTCAGCAGTAGGACCGACATAGGTGTTTACGATGTGTTCAGCTCCCCCAGCCAGACTTACCTCCAGGTTAAAACAAAGAGCCAGGATATAAAGGTACAGTCTGAGACAAAACTTGCCAAAATAAGAACTGTTCAAGTTACTCCTCATGTTTCCATACTTATCCATATGAATTGTATGCTTTTCCTAGGCTGGGAAGCCTTTTGAGCTGAGCATTGCAAGCAACAAGCCAGTGAGGGAGTTCCACTATCTGGTAAGTTACTGATTTTACCTATGGGGACAATCCAAGATGACTTTTACAACTTGAGAAATACTCCAGTGAGTGGAATGTGATTGAACATTAGAGGGATTCAGCATTTTTTATTGTACTTTGTGAAAGAAGTCGCCCAAAAACTTCCTTTCCGCTGGGATGGTCCTTTTTGAACGAAAGCTCGATTTCGCTACCTAGCAGAAATGCCGCTGGCGCTGTAAGGAGGTGCTCTCCAGGAGGAGCGCGTCTCTGATATGGGTGTTGGATTACCTCTGCTTGCAAATGTGTGAGACAGGGTGCAACTGTGAGAGCAATACTGTCTCTCTGCAGAGCAGCTGCGATGGGAGAAGGGGCAGGGATGTCCCAGGAGCAGCCCAAGCTGGGACTTGTCAGCAGGTCCCGCAGGTGCAGGTGGAAGGAGGGGGCTGGCGGAGCCTCTACACAGGTTCAGGACTGTCAGGGCTGAGCCTGCAGGCATGGCGTGAGGGGAAGACCTCCCTGCTGAGGAAACAGGTGGTGCAGTGGGCAGGGTGGCATTGTTAACAAGGGAACTTTGTAGGAAGCATTTTAAAATAAATGGCTTGGGTAATAGCTTGTTTAATGGCTTGGCTGCTGTACTGTATCTTACAGCATCTGGACTGAAGGGTTTATTATATACACCATTGTCAGTCTCCCATCCTGTCTGTAACACATGCCTGTCTTGTGCACAGTCTGCACCATAATGATCATGATAACTACAATTCTTTTTCTTTCAGAGACTTTAATAGTAAACTGAATAAGGAAAACCTCAGGACAATGTAAAATGTGGACATTCATGAGTATTTTCTAAAATAGAAACACTCTCTAGAAGATTTAAAAGCAATCAGGTCCAATGCAGTCAAAGGCAGGGAACTGCTCTTCATGGCTCTGTCTTCATTAGTAAGTGGTATGGTCCAATAGGAACAGATTTAGACTGAAAAAGTTGATGCTATGGGCCTGAACTCCGGGTATTTCAAGATACCTTCAGACTAGCTCTAATACGATCTGGTAAAATGAATGCCTGTTTTTAACTGGAACATGTTAGTGGGCCCCAGTTCACACTCTTCCGTGGTGCAAACCAAAGTGTGATAAGTAGGGGTGTTTGGGAGATTTGCTTTTAAAATTGTATTCCTGATCCAAACTTAAATGCTATTATAGGTGACCCACATGACCCAGCGGTATTACTGTTGTATTTTTATGTTCTCATAGCATATGTTGTGCCGTGCACTCGTCGTTGTAGTTCTTTACTTGTCCATAGTGATACAGGAATTAAAGCATGGAAAAAATCTATATCTAATATTTAAATATTACATTACCTGCCTGTTCCATACCCAGTCTCATAGAGCTGGTCAACCACTTAGTAAAGGAAAAAAAATGTCTCTTACTTTAACAGCTATTTGTAGAAGGAATTGCAGAGCTTATGACATACTGAGATACCAATATATTGAGTGTTTCATTTTTCCCTTTCAGGTGTTATCTAAGGAACAAATTATGGCTTATGGCACAAAGGCTGCAAAAACATTCACTTTAACAGCAGAAAATTCCTGGGCTCCTTCAGCATGTATACTGGTATTCTATGTTGATGAGCTTGGTGTGGTTGTAAATGATGCTTTCACTGTCCCCATTCAGCCTGTTTTGGATAACAAGGTAACTATATTGAACTTGAGTCTGAGACCATGTTTTTGTCTGTTTGTTGCATGGTAAACAGTATTTTAGATCATAGGATTGTAAATGTAAGAAATTCCTCACTGAGCATCTAATCTGAGGTTTGCATAAATCCTTGGAAAGATTTTTGGTAATATCAGTGCAGTTAGGGTCCAGCTATTGCATATCTGAAAGAAATTTCTACTAGCCCTATGTTTTCCACATGAACAGACACACAGCCTCTCCTTGTGTTTTTAATGGTTTGGTCAATTAGTGAGCCAAAGATTGCTCTGGCCAATATAGTGGAAAAGTACTCATAAGTGCTCAAAGCGTGGAACTGTAAACGTTTATGAAGACCTTGTTCTAGCCAGGCAGTGGTCACATTGTACGTGGTGTGTCCAAGATGGTGAGAAAGCTGCAGGCACACGTTTGTTGATTATGGTTATTATGTACCAGCATCTGAAGAATTTAAATAAATAAAACCCAAATAAGATAATTTAGTTGAAACTTGGGAGATATAGGAAGATACTTCTAATGAGAAAGGCATAAGTTTGGTTCAGCCTTCTGGAAACAAGTTGAAATCTTTCCACTGGTTGCAGTGTCCACAAATAAGTTTGCGTTATATTTTGTAGCAATGAGGTAAGGCCTGATCTTGAAAATACCAGTTTGATTAAATGTAGTTTATGGATGAAAAACATGATCCTAGTGTATCTACAGAGAGGATGAAAAATTGGGATGATAGATTATGAGAATTTAATATCAACCTTACTGTATTTGCTATATTTCACTGGATAGTGAAAAAATGTAAGATAAGGAAAGAACTGATCTCAAAGGCTTCAAAATTTCAAGCTATTTCCATTTTGCCATTTCAATGCTAGCCACTGAAATTAATTCAGTACTGTGGAAAGCTATTTGCTCTGTAATTGGTAGCCTTGCCAAGCATTTGATTTCTGTAAACGAGTTAGTAAAATCAAGTATACAGAGCTGCAGTGCCACAGTGTACCCAGAAACAAACCATTTTTCTGCATGAATCAGTCTGATGCTCGTTGACATTGAAGCACATGGTGCTTCATTTATGTTGGCAACATTAGTGTGTTTGCTTTTGCTCTGTGATTTTCATACTGAATGTGCTTGGAAGATACCATTACACAGATTTATCGGAGGAAGGGTATGATGTGGCTGTAGAGTCAGATGTCTCAATACATGTATTTACATGTAGGGTCAAGATTCAGTTGCTTAAGCACAGACATCTAGTCTCCTCCAAGAGGCCACAGGGTATTCAAGGTGTCATCACGGGATGGGTGGATGTTTGAAAGGTCCTATGGGAGACCTGTCCCTTTCTGGAATGGGAGCTGAGTGTCAGACAGCATGCTGCGGGACATCTCAAGTGGTTCCAGGTGCCTTCAGATGACCGAGTCTCATCTCTGTGTGTGAGTTACGTGTCTAAACTCAGTTTACAGAGAATCAGTTGCCCTAAAAGAGTGTGGTTTTAAGTTATTCTTCCTGGACTGCAATGCCTGCTGCAGAAGGGTAAGTGATGTGTCCTGTCTGGCAGCACCACTGGACATGTCTTGCATACCTCTGAACTTCTCAAATGGCTCTGAGCGCCAGTGTTTATGTAACTGAATCCCACCCACAGCCGGTACAGTCAGTGGAGCCTGTAGGACTGTTTTCTTCACCACCACTTGGATTTATGCTTCATGGTGAGCTAAACTGCTACCTAGTCTCCATTATTACTTTTGGCTGTGTGTGTGATGGGAACTTAAACACTGAACTGAAACGTGGACAGCTAAATGTAGGCAGCTTAAGTGTGGCGCTGAATTCCACCTCAAGACTTTGTAGTAGTGGTGTTTTGATGAGAGAAAAGAGTAAAATTGTTCATTTTAAACATAAATTCTGCATTGTCATCTGATGCAGTGGAAATGGGATGCATTAGAAATACCTTACAGCAGATGACCCTTCCTTTCTTCAGTACCCTGGGGAAGGCATACTGATGCTGTATTAGCCTATTTATTTCCTTCTTCCTTACCCATGCACCTATTACTTATATCCCTTTTCTGTATTGATGTCACTGTGGAACATTTAGTTGTAATCTTTGAGGGGTGATTTTTTTCCCAAAATAGTCTTTCCCTAAATATGATACAAGCTGTGTTTGCATTGATAAACAGGGAATGCGTTTCTTTTACTGCCCTCAGCTGTAGAAACTGGTGTATCCTTGTGGCTCAAGACATTGCGGCTTGTATACTAAGAGTTGATTGAAATGACGATGGATCCTGATGCTGACTTCCCACCAGTCCAAGGAAATGAGGAGCTAGGAGGGGAAGAGAGTGAAATAAATGCTGTAGTATTTTCCCAAAAGTCCTAGGAAAAGCAAATCCAGAGTATTAATTATAGGCAATTAAGCTAAGCAAATGCTTCCTTGGAGTTGTTGGTGGCTGTAAATATCACTGTATAATTTAAACCAGTGCTGTTTTTTAATTTTTTCTAGATTAAAATCTCTTGGAGCAAAGATAAGGTCAAGCCGTCTGAGAAAGTATCCCTTAAAATCAGTACAACAGAACCAGGATCAGTAATTGGACTTGCAGTGGTTGATAAAAGCACAAAGCTTCTAGGAGAAAGTAGTGACATAACAGAAGATTCTGTAAGTAAATGGGAAAAAAGGTTTTCATTGTTGCGTGTATGAAAGATGTATGTTTATGGAAAAGTTACAGTTTATATGCTGAATGAGTGGTGTTCTTTGGGCAGGGTTTTTAGTCCTTAATTACACAAATACCTTTTACTTCTGCACGTAGTTTATCAACACAAGCGGAAAAGACTCTGAGGCTTACAAGGTAATAGGCCCAGCATTTCTAATTCCAGTTAACTCTTTATTGTTCTTCCATTTGATAAACTGCTCAGTTAACACTTGGCAGTTTCTTCTTTCAGGAAACGCAAGTCAGAAAAACTCCCTAATGATTTGTGCTTTGTGCTCTTTAAAATTAGTAATATAAAATAAAGAAAGAATTTTATTTTTTGAAGAGCAAAATAAATTATTAATCTTTTTAAATTCCCTTTACTTGCAGAAGCTCTAGTGCATCAACAATTTGAAAGAGCTGACAATATACATCATTCCCAAAGTGCTCAAACGACATAGTCTAAGTGCCATAGAACATCAGTGGGCTGTAGGCTCCTATTTTAGGCTTATATAGTCTTGGTCACTCTTCCATTAATCACGAAACCGTTGCAGCTTAATCCCCTTCATCCTGTCAGAGATTCTTTTCTCTTTGACATGAGAGGTAAGTGAGCTGCTGCTTGAGGTACAGTTCTATGAATTAGCATCTACAACAGTGAAAGTTCTG
The DNA here is from genome assembly GCF_947461875.1 of Haliaeetus albicilla. NCBI lineage: Eukaryota > Metazoa > Chordata > Aves > Accipitriformes > Accipitridae > Haliaeetus > Haliaeetus albicilla. The sequence continues at coordinate 6,054,195 of NC_091499.1, forward strand.
AAAAATGTGAGTTTGCATTCATTTTTCAGATGATATTGTTTTTCTTGTCTTAGGTCTTCCATGAGCTCAATTTATACAGCACAGTGCAGTATTTCCCCCTGGTCAGAGGTTCTTTTGGTGTCTTTCAGGTACTTTTTTTTTCCTTTTTTTAAAATTCTAAGCTGGGTTTTTTTACTGCTTAGTGATTTGCACATCACTTGCTAGAAGAAAATGCCCTTTTTAAAGTTTGGGACTGTAGACAATGTACTGTTTTCATGGCTTATATGGGTTTTGAGTTGTGAAATTTATCAATATGTAAATACTCTGAATGCAAGGAAAAATGTTTATACTTTCATAAATACGGGTTGCTTTATGCTTGGTGTTGTCTTCCCTTTGAAAAGTTTTCAGTCATTAAGGCAATATTCATACTCAGATGATCTCAGTTTTGTTGGTTCCTGTATATTATTTGCTTTAGTTCTGTGATTGCTTTATTATGATGACTTTATTTTCTTAAAAAAAAAGAAACAGAAAATAGATAAGCACTGTTGATGTCCTGAATGTCCTGTATTGAGATCTACTGTATAAATTTTATCCAGAAATGCGGCCTTTGGGTATCAACTGATGCAATTCTTGAGGAGGATAAGGAACATTTTCTTTGTAAGTAATAAAAATAAATGTAGCCAAATCTAATTTACTGAGTGGGGAAGGAGGTCCATGGGTTAGGGCCCGTATTAGGTCTTCTTGCTGTACTGCATACAGGCTGCATCCAGCCTTGCAAACCATTACCATTTCCAAGGTTCGAGACATACAAAATGCATATGACTAGTATTTTAAAAACTTCCTTTTTGCTGCTGCCCTGAGTGACACTACCCCTTAAAGGCCTGAGGATGAATGGAGTTTTTATTTGCAGTTCCAGCTGATACATGTTGCAGTGGTTTGTCATGTGTAGCCATATTACAGCAGTTCCATAAGCACTTCAGAGAGGCCATGTAGAAATTTAAATTTGTGTGAAACTTTTTTTATTCTTAAAAAAAACAAGCCAGAAAAAAAAATAGTTCCTTATGTCACAGAGTAGTGTTACCATATGTAACAAAGCTATAGATTATACTCCAAACACTGTATTAATTTGACTTTTATTAACTGTTTTGATTTGATTTTTCTTAAACCTAGATATTTGTAAGTAGGACAATATTTTTTATTTTGTAGATGGTGGAATGATACCCATAGAGGATGGTTTTGGTGATGGTATGCCGGTGTCTAAAAATGGACCTCCTGATTTCAGCAATCTCTATGTGAGGACACATTTTCCAGAGACTTGGCTTTGGATCGACACTAAAACTAGGTATAAGATTAGAAGTAAATGGAAACTGATTTACACTTGCCGTTGTTCTCTTGTAGGTTTTATTAGCATTCTGCACTGGTGCTGAAGAGCAGGGTTAAAAATGTAGTATTATTTATATTCTACTACCACCTAGAGGCCACAAGTGAGATTGGAGACCCACCAAACGAGGCATTGTACAACTGCACAAAATAGGACAATGCCTGACTGAAGGCCTTGTAGTTTCAATAGAAACTAGATAAAAATCCTGGAGACAAAAGAAACTCTCTTCCTTTTACAGATGGGGAGATAACACACAGGGAGACCCAGTCTTTTTCTCTACGGTATGGGAGAAGATGGTGATTAGCCCTGAATGGGAAATCTGTTCCTGTCTGCACCTAATTCAATGAGCAGTTCAAACTGTCAAATGATGGTGAAATCTGACCTGTGTCATGAAGCACAATCCTGTATTCTTTCACAGCTTTCACAGGCAGGAAGTAACCATCATCTGGGATTGTTTTAAAGGATCTGTAAAAGATGATTACATGTAATGTGATTCAATGTAATTGCCTTCAATTCATGTAATTTAAAATAATTTAATTTATTTTTAATCATTTTGATCACATCACAAATATTTCTAAACGATTAGGAAAAGAAAACCAGATAATAAGCAGCTTTTCCTGCCGAGAGTTTGGACTTAAATTTTGATGCATTTTAAACATTCATGTCCACTTACTGATGTCTGTAAATGGATGCTTTTGAAAGTCTAATCTCCCCTTCTGCCATCAGATCTGACACAGACACCACAATGGAAGTCATTGTACCTGATACCATCACATCCTGGGTAGCCAGCGCTTTTGTGATGTCTGAAAACAGCGGGCTTGGAGTGACGACTGCTCCAGTGGAGGTACCATGGCACTAGACAGTTTTGCTTTAAACACTGGTAACACTGTAGGTTATTACTGGAAACTGTGTTCTAGTTCTAAAAGCAGCCACCTCCTTATACTAATAAAGTAATTGAGAGGCCGTGTGTATTCAAAGTGTAAAGAAAACATCATCAGTGAAGACGTATGTGATACTGCATTTGCGTCCCCTTCCTGCTCATATAAATAGCTCAGACATTACACAGATACCTGGGTGCCTCATTCTGTTGGAGCAGTTGTTTTGTTAGAGCACTTTCAGGCTGTGCCCACTTCAGAATCTTCGTATGTAGAAAGGGACAAATGACTGCCTGAGGATGTAATTTCCATGTTTTCCATGTTTTCTTGGCTCTGCCAAGAGGGCTTTCCATGAGTTGATAGTGCGTGCAGGGAGGTTTGCACAGACTAGCTGGAAAGAGGTGGCACGGATGGGAGAGGCACGTTGTCTGCTGGAATGATCATGCCAGTGGATTGCTCCGCTAGTGCTTACCCCAGGAGGGAGGACAGGAGAATTGCTTAAAGACTAAATTCTGGCCTTGCTTTCACTTATCTGTCTAAACCAGTCTTGGACTAAAGATAGGTGCTACTTTTTGGGTGACTTAGCTTGAGGAGCAGAGGGGACACTGAGAGCCAGCACAGGGACGGGATGCTTCTTGCTGCCAAGTTCCTGTCCCCCAAGGCTCTTTTTGTGCTTCCAAGTGTTTGAGGAGTTTAGCAATTTAAGCTAAATTCAGCACTCCTCAGGTTAGGTCTCTGACCTGAGATTCCCAACGTACAAGTGCAGTTGTCCTTGCCTCACTCTGTATTCATGGAAACAGCTACTTAGAGAGAGTTATTTAGCCTGTTTAAAGTAGGAATGACTTTTTGAAGTCTCATTTAGCTAGTATTTTATATATGTTGAGTAATCCTCTGAAGGTAGTTATCTCCTTCCATTCATTATGTAAAGATCCTAGAGAAACTATGTTCCTGAGACAACTCCACTTAAGTGCCTAAGGTTGGAAAGGTTGAAACTGTGCAGTACTGGGTCATAGATTTCCAACTTGATGACAGGACTAGTGCAAGCATAGCTTGGAGACAGCCATTTACCTATTTTAAGTTGTCATGCCCTCAAATTCTTGGGGAGGGGCAAGTTTTGGGATCCAAACCGAAATCTAGCCCCAGATTTCATAGTTGGCTGCTATAGCAGACACAGAACATGTGCTTTGAACATCCTGATCATAACTCCACCACAGAATTTGGAGCCTGATCTGGATTTTGCAGCTAAGGCCCCTTTGAGAATGGAATCATGATTCTTGTTTCTTTCACTCAGCTTGGCGGAGATGGGACAGAAAGAGGAATAGTTTTCTGATTCAAACTGTATGAAAATATATACTTGGCCTCTCATCCTCAAATTTGAGAAGTAGAACAGATGTTGAGATTATTATTTAACTATAATCACCCACATGCGCTGTTCAGTACTTCACCCTCGTTGGGATGTTTAGATTGCGCTTAGAGTTCCATATGGCTGAAACATGTTAATCAGTACCATACAGAGAAGCAAATAAAAGAAATGCATGAAAACTGTAATGGGGAAATAAATAAGTGACATCTGCGTGCTTAATGTCAGTTACTGCTTTGCATCTTCTTTTTGACTTCTACTGCACAGAGTGTTGATAATTTTACCCTATCTTATTTTATTGTAATACACCAGAATAGTCCTGAGTGTAAAACTTTAGTATTGCAAGAGCTTTAGCAAAAAGCAAAACAAAAAAGACAAGGAAAATAGGTACATAGGGAAAACCTCGACTAAGAACTAACCAAAATTCTCCATCAGAACTTCTCTAATGTCTAATATCTAAAGAAGTTTTTGACGCTGAAGTCTTTAGCAAACACCTTTCAAAGTTTTAAAAGGAAAACATTGGAATATTTGCTAGCTAGAAAGCAAGCTGAGGGGTTTTTGGATCTGAAACTCGAAACACTTGGAAGAATTTTTTTAATGAAAACCAAATTAAAACCATTTTTAGTTGACATTTCAATAATAAAAGATATCATGCTTCAGCCGTTCTTATTGTACAGATGTTCATAAACAGTGAAATTTTGATCCCATTCAGCTTGATGAGAGCTTACCACTGACTTCTTAGAGCCAAGACTTCATCCAAAACCCTCTGTAACTGCTTGCTGGTATATTTCTACAGTTTTTCTTTTAATTAAGAAAAGATGTATTTTTAGAAATATAACTCAGGAACTTATGCCAAGATTAATCTTAGAAAATAACACATCATTCTAAGGTGTTGGTGAATTACAGAATTTGGGAGAGTTAGTTATTTTGTATTCCAATTGACATGGAGATGGGGCAACTGACAGATTCTTAATCATCCATTACTTGTGCACTCAAAACAGTTCACAGTTACCTTGATGAGATCCAGGACAGATCACAGCTTCCAAACTTGCCAGGTGATAGACCCTTAGTCCCAATGCAGGTGCCTCTGTTGGAACTTGCCCTGTCAAAGCCATCAGCAGCTCCCATCTGAATGGCTCTGCTGAGTTCCCACAAAGGTGCTAATGACCAGCAGCATCTTTGGCTTCTGCTTCAGCCCTGCAGTAATGGATTTTGTTAACTGTAGAGTACACATACTCCGTCATATGAATTTAAAAGGGATCAGAAGACAAGTTGTGTAGTTATTTTCTTGCTAGTATCTGTTTGTAGGGGTTCACTGCTGATTTTGTTTTGCAGCTAGAAGCTTTTCAACCTTTCTTCATTTTCCTGAACCTTCCATACTCTGTCATCAGAGGAGAGGAGTTCATTTTGGAAGTGAACATCTTTAATTATTTGAAAGAAGAAGCTGAGGTAAAATAACAGTATCTTTGTACTTGAATGTTACTGGGCACTGCAGGGTTTTCATCACTGGCAGACACCACGTCTTTCTCTTGTGAGAACTTTAATATTTTCTTCAGTAGGCAGACCATAAATCTATTTCTCTATACACAAAAAAGGTAGCAGCTTATGAAAGCAGTTTTTCAAAATTAACACTTAGTATTGCAAATGTTACTATATTTACAGGTTACTCTGATCCTGGATATGAATGATGCTTTTGAAATTATTCTAACATCCAATGAAATAAATGCTACAGAAAATCAACAGTCTATATCTGTACCAAGTGAAGATGGCAAAACTGTTCAATTCCCAATCAAGCTGAAACAGCTAGGAGAGATTCCCATCAAAGTGACAGCAATATCATCTGCTGCTTCTGATGCTACCATCCAGAAAGTTTTAGTAAAGGTAAACAGTCTGCAGTTTGGCTTGTTCCTGAAATAAATTGTTCCCTAAAATAAACAGGGTGCAGCAAAAAGGCAAACCCATTTTCTTGTCTGTTTCTTGCTCTGTAAGGCTGGTTTCAGGTCAGGTGGCTTTAAGTAGAAAACACTTCTTTTAAAATAATTTCTCCTTTAAAATTCTTTAGATCCCCTTCCAGGAATGAACACATAGATCTGTTCTACAACAAATAGCATATCAAATGCTTCTGAAAGCAATGTGAAACCTATCTGTGCATCAGTGAACCCCTGGTGCTACATCTAGCTTAATAATCTATGGAGTGTGGACTAAATAACGGTGTTATGGATAAGTGTAATCAATTTTGCCATACACCTGCCTTTAGTTTTTAGTTCAAAGCCTGTTTTCTATGCACATTTTTGTATTTTGCTAGTGGTGGAAATTTAGCCACCAGACTTTCTGATAAACCAGAAACTGGTAAGACTTGCCTAACTTTGGATGTCTAAGTCTGATTCATGTTAGGCTCCGTTTCAGTGGAAGGTGGTAGACATTTGTACATCTCACCCTAAAATAAATGCTTAAGATCATAGATCAGAGAATGGTTGAGGTTGGAAGGGAGTAGTCCAACCTTTCTGCTTAGGGCCAGATCAACTGCAGCAGGATGCTCAGAACCATGTACAGTCAGGTTTTTAATATCCCCAAAGAGAGGAACTTTGCAGCCTCTCTGGGTGGCTTATTCCAGTGGCTGAACACCCTCACAGTTAAAAAAGTCTTTTTTTATGTTTAAAAGGAAATCCCTGTATTTCAATTTGTGTGCATTGCCTCCTATTCTGCTATTGGGCACCACTGCGAAGAACCTAGCTCCATGTTCTTTACACCCTCCCTTCAGGTATTTATACACATAGATGAAGTGCCCCTGAGCCTTCTCTTCTCCAGGCTGAATGGGGCCAGCTCTCTCAGCCTCTCCTTAGACCACTTAAAACCACTGTCTTGCAGGGTTGTGAGCTGTTTTCAGGTGGAGCCACTTACTGCCCTTTCTGCTGAAGTTCAGTTGTTGTGCAGAAGAGAATAAAAGCCCGTTAGACTAAGGTGTAGGCTGAGGAGAGAAACTAATTTATTTCCTCTGCTTCAAGGACATTTTTTCTCAAGGGATTTTGCATGCATGAGGAAATGAAACCTTTATGGTCATGTAACTAACTTCACTTTAAGTCCTCCTTGGGGTTGCAGACAGCACAGAAGGTACCACCTCTGGCCTCGGCGTGTGCTTGGCCATGGAGCTCCACGCATGGTATGGAGCTCACTGGAATCAGAGATGCTCTCATTGACTTTGCGGGTGTATTTTTGTAATTGATGCGTGGTCTTGAGAAGCAAATAGCGGAGGTAGGTCTTCACAAGAAAAACATTTCTGTGTTAGTTTGGATGGGCCAATAGCTCGGGTTCTTGATGTGTTAAAAAGCAGTGCAAAATACCTGACTGTTTTAGATCCCTTAGTACAGTAAGCACACAACTCCTGTCCTAAAAGCAACAAACTGTTGGAGATTACAAATATCCTGTCTTTATTTTGATAGGCTGAAGGATTGGAACAGACATATTCTCAGACAGTCCTTTTGGATTTGACTGGGAATAAACCACAAGCAGTGTCAAAAACGTTGGATTTCACTTTTCCTTCTGATGTTGTAAGTGGCAGTGAAAGAGTGCAGGTCACTGCTGTTGGTAAGGATTATCTTATTCTGTTTCCATCTTTGTCATTTACTGGTCAGCTGTATATATTTTTTTAAAATAGTTTTTTGCCTGCTGGGCTTTTGTTGAACTCAGTATCTTAAGATATATGTGTCCATAATCCAGCTGTTGGCATCTTCTGCACTGCAGGCATAGGTGGCTTTTAAAGAACAGAGCAGTTGCCAGCAGTAACTAGAAGTAGTAAACTCTGTTAAGTAGAGCAGGGAGGTTGGTGTGTGATAACCTGAGCTATCCTAGCAGGATTTGCCAGAGCTTCTCTCAGAGCCCCTGCTGAAGGACCCTTACAAGATTTTGCCCAGTATAGCTGTTGCTTTATACGTTTTTAGGGAACTGCATTTATTTTTATTTTATTGCTATATTAATGGATTAAATCATTAATTCAAAATAATTTACCATCATGCATTAGACTAAGCATAAGAAGACCTTCTGGAGGGTGTTATTCCTTTGATTTATTTAATTTATGATATTATGGTATTGACTACACGTTTTCATAGTTAGAGAGGGAGTCAGATTTTAATAAGGAATGTCCTGCAAAGTTTGCTAGTATCTTGTTTTAATTCTGCTTGTCTGCAGAATAAAAGCTAAAAACCTGACTGATTGTTGTTTCTTGTGACACCTAGGCTTTGATAACTGTGGGTGAGAGAATAAATACAAGAAGTTTCAAATACGTACCATTACTGAAACGTTTTCCTGGATTAAATATCTTTTTGCCTTTTTTTTTTTTTTTTTTTTAATCATGGCTGTTTGAAATTACTCTGTGGTTGGAAAGGTCTGTGGGGAGATGGGTCAGTGGAAACAAAGTTGATCAGAAGATGAAGTGTTTGTTCTGCCTGGTTAGTGACGTTTAGTACAAATGTTCCTAATGTGTCACATTTCCTCCCAGTTTAGACGATACCACCCGTTATGCGTGAGGTATACATTTATTTGCAATAAGCTTTAATTTATTTTCATTAAATTTTATCTTTCAGGTGATTTACTTGGGCCTTCTATCAATGGTTTGTCGTCATTGATTAAGATGCCTTATGGCTGCGGTGAACAGAATATGATCAATTTTGCTCCAAATGTTTATGTTTTGCAATACCTGACTAAAACCAGGCAGCTGAGAGAGGATATTAAATCAAAAGCTGTATCATTTATGAGGAAAGGTCTGTATGCTTAAAACAAAGATGTTAGATTTTTAAGAACCCTTACTAGTAAAAAGATGTCTGTGTCTCTGCATTTGCTATGTGAAATACTGCTCTGTTGGTGTCATGAGAACTGGAAGAAAAGCCGATCTTCTCTTTCTTTTCCTCTTTCTTCTGGGCTGACAGAATTAAAGAGCAAATTATTTTGTTTACAAGGGCAAGTTTGCTCAGAAAAAAAAGTTGTTTTGTATAGTTACTTTTTTTCCAGATGAAAAATGCATTTTAGAAGGTAATTCATATGGATTTCCTAGGTGGTTGTTATTTCTCCTTTGATAAAACCATATGTGAACAAACATTTCTGACCTCTTCTTGTGGCACAGAGGTTGAAAATTAGACAGTGAGCAGAGTGAACCGTATTCACCCCACGTGTGTGTCTGTCTTCAGTGACACCACCCCCATCCTGCCATGTCCTTGTAGAGCTCAAGGAGTGGCGTTTGCTCTGGTGGCTGGCTTTTGCACACCCAAGTTTCAGATTTGGTAGGAAATGAACTCTGTGCTGAAAATCAAAAGCTGGAAAATTTTAGTTGGAAACCGTATATTTTAATTGGGAAATACTCCAGGGCATCACAAAGTGTGGAGAGCACAGTTGCTCTATGCTTCTCTGCACCTTTTGGATCAGCCATTGTCAAAGTGCAATGTGCCACACTTGCCACGTGTCAGTCTGCACGCTGAGAGCCTGGTTCTCGGAGAGGAATGAGGCCATCCTCATGTGAGCTACACCCCTACTAACGCACCATGATGACATTTCCAAATTTTGTTTACTCTCTGTAAGTCTTTGGTGGTTTTTTTTTACGTTGTTGACATTTCCCTTGGAAAAGACACAGGTCAAAATAATTTTCCTTTCATCAAGATCCCAATTTTCTGTCAAAAGCAGTTAAATGATTTTTTTTAAATCCTTCCTACTACATGGTTTGTTTGAAAACTAAGGTGGGGGGGAAGAGGTGTGTTATGTAAACAGCTACTCTGAAGTTTGTAAGCAATCTACCACTCTTTGAAGCCTGAGTGTTTGCTACCGTAATTTTCTGAAGTTTTCCAGTAACAGATTTATTAAAGTTATTTCAAAGCAAGTGAAAATTATAGGATTAAATGTCACTTACATACAAAGCATCGTGATATTCAGCTTGTTCCTGGGGCTTTGAATTTAGGTATGTTTTTGACACTGTAGTAGCAAAACAAGTAAGTATGCTGAAATATTTGTAACCTTAAGATAGAAAAGAACCCCAATCTAAAAAATATTTTGGTTTTTTTGCTTTATTTTAACAATCGATTTCAGTTGTTGCACTGATTTTTTTAAAATGTAATCTTGAAGTTGAAATTTATCTTTAGTTTGAGATGTAACTTTTATAAGGTCAGTTTTTGAAAGGATTGTCATGAAGTTTAATTTAAAACAGACTTTATTTCACATGTCAGTAGTCACTAAATATTTGAAAAAGTGGCCTCATAATCTGAAGTAAATATAATTCATTTTAAGGCTAAATGCTTGTGAGAAGAAAGGATCATATAGCTAGCAGAGACTGCTATATGATCTTTCTTTTACCAGTTTTTATTTACCTAGATCAAAGGCAAAGCAAAAGAAAAGTTGCCTTTAAAAAAAATTCCTTCAGTTGTGGGAATGACAGATCCCATCTTGAAATCACTTCTTCAAAAATAAAAAAAATCCTGGTTGATCTGAAAACTTTGGTGCTAGACCCAAAGCAAGCAACGAGTTTGAGCAGTATTTCCAAGCTGTTTGAAATGTGAGACCCTTTAGTCCTCCACATATTTCTGAAGTCCTTTCCATCCTGATGCACTCCTCTTTCAGCCTTGCTCAGCAAGCCTCCGACATCTCTTGGGTTCCAGCCAGTCCTCTGGGAGTACTAGTGTACATCTTCGTAATGGGATCCTTCTTTTCCTTGCCTTTCCACTTGTATGTGTTGACATTTGAAATATCGTTTTTCATGTCTGATTGAGTGTCTGTTGGAACGAACACGGAGCTTCACAGCCCCCAGGTCTCCTGTTCCAGCATTTCTGCAGGCTTCCCCGTGTTAGATACACTCGTGTTTGGAGAATTTTGCGTGACTGCACCGGGGTTGGCGTTGAGAAGAAAGGAAGCAGACTGTAGGAAAGAGCTGAGTGATCGCTCTGTCCTCTCTCTGGTTCTGCTCATCTTTCTGATCCCTCCCAGTCTTAACAAATTCTGAGATGAATTTATCCCTGTGTAAGGGCTGCTCAGCAGTCTTTGTTAAGCAGGCTGTTGGTCTTAGTTTAGTGCTTTTACACTGCCAGCGGGGTGGTGATTATAATACTTACATATGCTGTATATTGCCTGTTGTGCAAAAAAGCAGAAGACCTCAGTTTTCAGGCCTTCAGTCAGATACTTTTGAAGAGGAAGCAATCTATTTGTATATATACATATATTCATGTTCCTCATAGCACATTATTTTGAGGCTTAAACTTTGACAGTGACTTTGCTTTCCTTGGTGAGAAATGCCACTCATTCCTTCTTTTTTCCTCCCGCTCAAGAGTGCTTGACTCCTCAAGATCATTAACTGAGATGACAGATTGTCTGTATGGGAAAGATTCACCAGTTTTAATGATGTAATTAACCACTGTCGTTGTGCTAAATACATTACAAACCCCCTTTATTTAAGTGGAAATTGTAATTTCAAACTCTTCTAAAGAGACAAAAACTAAACCTGATGCTACTGGGACTAGAATTTATATGGGAAGGTGTGCTGGTATATACTGTAGCAGTTCAGACTCACATCTTTGTATCTCATCTATTATAGAGAGACCCTGACTGGGATTTCATCTTACACTCTTAGATTTGAGGGACTAGGCCATTTGTTCCTCAGTAATTAAGGCTGTGGTTCATTCACTGTGTATCTATATTCAGGGTAGTACGTAAGCGGGCGATTAATCCTTTGTGAGTGAAAGCAAGGAACACTTTGCAGGGGAGAGAGTTGTAGTTGGATGGACCTCATGAGACATATTTCTAAATTCATTCGTGTAAGACTTAATGATGGTTGCCTGAGGGTTTTCCTCCTGCGTGGCTGATTCAGTATTGTGTCTGTATCTGTCAGGTGTTGGATTAATGAATATACTTTCTTAATTATAATAGCCAAAATAGTAAAGCCAAGGAAAAAGGCAAGGTGGGGGAAAAGAAGAAAAGATGTCTTCTGAAATGCTATAAATAGATACGATTATTGTTCTGGTTACACAAATGGCAAGCAAAATGTAAGGGAAGGAAGGCTTTAGATATCAGCAACTACAGTGAGTAGCATATCATAGGAAGCTCTTAATTTCTAACATTAACGAACCTTGGTTCTTCACTGAAGTCAGCTATTGAGTAAGGATGCTGCTGGTGGTCGTGAGCAGCTAGCGAGCCCTTGGGGCCCTTTTATTATTGATGTTCAGCAGTCAGGAGAAAGCTGCACTTGTTCTGGATACTGAAAAATCTTTCAGTACCTTTTAAATGGATCCTTCTCAGGATTTCAGGATCTTCAGGTCTTTTGAAATTTTTCACTTGTTTTAGAACAACCTATTCCAGCACACTTTTCCTGATAGCTAGTCCTTTGATTTGACAGGCAAGCTGCTGAAAAGGTCTGGTTTTGTAGCTTTGCTGTAGCCTTGCTCTTCCAGCTGGAAAATACTTCATTTTTGCTTGTCCTTCCATCTGCTGGGAAGATAGACTCTTTCTGAGGTGCACAACTCCAGCTCCCCAAAGCGACAAAGCACTGAACTATAGCTGCTTCTCTGTTCTGCGCTCGCTGTTGTGCTCCTGGAGCCACCCAGTTATGTGGGAGTGTGTGTCTCTGCACCACACTGTCATGTTTAGGTGGCAGATGAGTGACAGCAGGAGTCATCTTCTGTGCGGTTTTGTGTGTTCCTACGTATTTGGGAGTTTTTTTATGAAATATGAGCTCAAGTTCTTCCCTTTTCAGCCTTAGAAAGGTTTGCTTCGTATCAGTAGACAGTTTGTGCTGGAACTTGTATGAGAGGAAAGTGTTCAATACCTGTGTCTTCTTTTCCACTTCAGGCTACCAGAGAGAGCTGCTTTTCCAGAGGGATGATGGCTCTTTTAGTGCCTTTGGAAATGAAGATCCCTCTGGGAGCACATGGTAAGTAGTTCTGCCAGATTCACTGTGGAATTTGCGTATTTTAGATATTTTCCCTGCAACTAAAAATTTTTTGTGAAGATGGTAAAAATTTCCAGCTATATTAGCCTTCTGCCTGGTTTCCATTAGGTGTTTAGGCCAACTCTAAGGTCATTCTGCTGGATAACATGCTCTCAAAGCCATTACTAGGGCAAGGCTTTTTAATTTTGCAAGAGATGAATGATGAATTATTTTAGCCAGGGGAATAGCTTGGTCTGAAAGTTTTTCTGTTGCTTTCCTCAAAAGAATGAAGAATAATAATTAAATGGCTTATTCTTGCAGTTGACTGAAACCATTTAGGGCTCTGTGATCATCATTGCTTCAAACAGATTTTCAGTTCTCGCCATACTGGAGGCTGAAGACTGACTGAGGCATTTCCTAGGGGGTGAACAGAGTTACTGGTGGTAAAAATTTGTCCTACTCACTTCTCTCACACCTCCTTCTTTTTGAGACTGTAAATACAGCTGAAAAAGCCTTTCCAGTGCTGAATTTCACCCTGAGAAGCATAGGGAGCATAGTAGCAGAAGCTAGACAGATAACAGAGACAAGTTCCAGCACTTTGTTCAGCTAACCCATGTTCATATACTTATGTATTTCAGTACATGTGGATAACTTTAAATAGAACCATCCCAGTTACTGTGCCACTGACTGAGTCACTCCTTCTGGAGTCAGTGAGCATCTTTCATTACCATCAGCAAGCTTTGCCTTAGACTCAGTATTGATGGATTGGAAAATGAAGATAATTTATCTGTACTGGCAACTCTTGTACTTAAATAGTGCAGTGACAGGTTACATGAATGCACGTTCGGCAAAGAAGGGAGTCAAAGCAGAACTTGGAATTATTACTAATAAAACAACAAAGGTTGTTTCAATGATATCATTACAGGGATAATTGTGATAATTAACATCACACTCATAACTGCATTACTTTGTAAACTATGATTTTTGCCACTTTAGCAGCAGAAGACAGGAGAGCAACATTTGAATAAAGATATACATGTGCTGGCAGACTTGGAGTCTATATGCTGTATTTATTTTTGAAACATAACAGCTGCAAAAGGGGTGATCTTTAGGAACAAGGACATAGCTTCATTTTTTGGTGGATTAAGCTTAGTCTGCTTGCTTGTCTGGGCGAGGCATGTATTTTCCTCTGTGCTTGGGAGGTGTGTGTACAACACCTTATGCATCACAGTATTCTTACATCATCTTAAACAGAAGAAGTTGTAATACGTTGCTAATTTCGTCATATTTGATTAACCTTTTCCCCAAGGTTATCCGCTTTTGTATTAAGATGTTTCCTTCAAGCTCGTCCATTCATAGATATTGACCAAGATGTATTCATGGATACAGCTAAATGGATTGTCCGGCATCAGAAATTAAACGGAGAATTTCATGAGCCTGGCAAAGTGTTACACAGTGATCTTCAAGGAGGCACCAATAATCCAGTCACTCTCACAGCTTACATCATGTCATCCCTCCTAGGGTTACCAGATAAACAGGTACTGGCATTCATAAATAGAATTCATAGTTACTGGGACACTTCATAAATTGTCATAGTACCTGGCAAACACTCGGTAGTTTAGGGAAATAGCGGGACATCTGAACAGAGACTAAATTTAACCTGATTTTGTTAAATTTCCCTTATCTACCCGAGACAATACAAAGTTGTGCTGTTAGGCCCTTCAATTTTATGTGCCTTTGCAAAATCTAAAGGCAGTTGCTTTTAGCAAGAATATTGTCATGGCTTTAGTCCAAGAACTTGCAAAGAAATTTATGGGGGGAGCTATCCTTAGAGATGTTAAGTCATTCCAATTGATTTCATTGAGATTACTCATGTTCATAAAAGACAGTGCCAGATCAAAAGGCTTGCCTTAGAGTTCATGCCTGTGACTCGGAAAGAGATTTTCAGTATTTCTTGACTGTTGTTTGGTGATAGTAATGTTTCTGTTTCTGTACAATTTTTTTTTAAATTACAATATTTCAATATATATTTTATTCACTGTACATTCTTCAATATGATCTTAATTTCCAGCATGCTTATGTCATCAAGAGTGCTACAAACTTTCTAGAAGATAAATTAGAAGAAGGCATTTCAGATAATTACACCTTGGCACTTGTGACATATGCATTGTCCTGGGCAAAAAGTGCAAAAGCAAAGGAAGCACTGAATATACTGAACCAGAGAGCAGAACACCAAGGTATTGCACAACTATCTTACACATTTGTATAGATGGATTTTTGTCAAACCATTTAAAAATACCTATCATGTATCTACAGCTGCATATAGAATGAGAGATGAAGAGAATCCTTCTTCTGAATTCAAATCTGTTTTGAGGGTGATACAGAGAATAAGCTAAGAACTTCCAAGATAGCCTTAATGAAAAGTGTCCATAAATGAATGACAATTCACAACAAAGCTAGGCCTCTCAGTCTCAATTACTGTGTTCCATGATGCTGTTGAAGAACATTACTTGTCAGTTTTCCCATGTTATTGTGTGCACTTATAGGATCAGCCTGGTTAAAGAGATGGATGAGGTTAGCTATTCCAAACTGGTTTGGATAGATCAGGAGGGTGGTGGGGGGCAATTAGTTAAAATCGCTATTGGAATGAAGAGTTGAAGGATTGGACTTTCTGTAAGACAATACAGAGTTGCATTTTCTGTAGGGACCCATCGTCTCATTATGTTTAACCTCTTCTGGGTTCAGCAAGACTGAATTTTGTTCCCTGTTTTGGGGAAAGAACAGACCATACGGAGTATAAGAAATGGAAGGGTTTGGCTCAAAATAGTAACTGTGCCCCTGAAAAATCCAAAGGAATTAATGTTGTAGCCTGGAAATGGAGCCTCTTGGGTGTCCCTCTGTGTTCACTGAGTTAGGTCTTTCAGACAGTCACTTTTGGGAAGGGAAGAAGTCACTTTTTTGGAAGGCTTCACTCAAGGATGAGCCTAGTGAGCAGCCATGCTGCCTGAGGTGCCTCCTCTAGTCCTGAAGAGAAAGGAGCACCCAGCAACGAGGTGGCCTTTTGACAAGGGCTCCCTTAAGTGAGCACTTTGGGCTGACGACAAATGGATCGACGTAAAGTTCGCTGAAATCAATGGGAGTGACTATTTGGATTCCAGCTTTTTTTGTATCTAGATTCAGCCACTGCTGAGGAAGCACTTAAGTTAGTCCTTTACAGGACGCGTGCCTAAAGTTTAACACAATTTTCCAGAACCTTGCTAGATCCCATATGTAAGCATTAATTAAGAGATTTCCCTTAAGTCTTTCCCAGAAGTCCAAAGACTTCAGTCTGTGGTTCTGAGATTACTATTGGTTCTTTTTGCAGGAGATTTTCGTTTCTGGGTAACACCTGCTTCTGAAATTTCTGATTCATGGCAGCCACGGTCCATCGATATTGAACTTGCAGCATATGCTCTGCTGTCGCACTTTCATCAAGACAGATTAGCAGAGGGAATCCCTATTATGAAATGGTTAAGTCAGCAAAGAAATCACCTTGGGGGATTTTCATCTACTCAGGTAATACCTTGTCTCAACGGGCTTTGTTATACTTTCTAAATGAGCACTGTATATCTTAAAAAAAAAAAAAAAAGGATCATTTGTTTTTTTTCATAATAATTACTGAATTTTGTTTTGCTGTAACAGCCTTGGTTACATGCAAGCTTGCATTCTTTGCGATATTGGCATCTTAAATGTGGACTACCAGTTTTAGTATTTTGCAAGTATAATAAAAGACAGAATTAGAGGGTCACCTTGATTATATAAAATATTAATAACAAAAGATCTTAAATTAAGAAGAAGAGGTGATGCCCATGGAAAAATAATTAATCATATTTTCCAAGCAAGCATGATAAATATCTGTGCTTACTTTCTTTCCAAGTAGAGAAACCTCTTCCTATTCTTTCCATGTGTGGGTCCTCAAACTCCTGAAAGGCTAGTAACTGAGACAAAAAAGGGGAGTAGGTTTTAAAGAAACAGCCTAACCTAGTGCCTCTGTTGGCAGTTGGTCTTAACTCAATAATGTACTTTTTCCTCATTATTGTGTAGATTTTTGATGGGCCATGAAATTTGGAAGATCTTCATTATCTCCAGGAGGTTTCCATGTTATTGAAACCACATCTTGTAAGCTGTGCTGGCATCCAGAAAATTTATATAGTACTTTGGATTGCATTAGTTGAAACTAGCCTTTAAATTAACTACAAATGCTGGTCACAGTAAAATGTCACATTTCATCATACTGCTTGGTACCAAGCTGTACAGGCTATCCTTCATTATTTTCAAATGTTTGTTGGTATTAATCTGGGATATATTAGTTCTACTAAATAAAATGCAATTTAAGAACCCGCCTGGTTCCCCTGAGGTTCTAGTATTCTCCTAATGTGTTAATTCTTGCTTATTATTTGAAGAGGCTGATTGGAGTACTAAATGAGTTGAACAAGCTTTTCTCTATTTTCCAGAAACCATTTTTACTTGAAAGTTTGCAAATCCAGCAGTGTACCATTTACCCCTGAGGATAAAGTTAAGAAATGAATTTAATCCTTTTGTTCTTCCATAGTCTAAACTATTTTGATTTCAAAATTACTCCAATGTCTCTCTAGATGCCTTTTTAATTTGTGGAAATGACCCCATACTTTTTGTTTACTTCTAAGATTGCTTTAAAAAATTTTTTTGGAGTGTTTCCTTCCATGAGTTTATTACATTAGAAACTTAATATATTGTTACACAATAAGGAGGAAAGTAATCAGTTGCACGTGCGATGTTTTGTAATTTAGTCTATGATAACTAAATGCAATTTATATATGTGGTATAGTTTACTATGAATTTGCAGACAGTATATTTTGCTTTATAATGCTTTTAATGTTTGGGCATAAAATGTACATATTTCATATATACAGGAATACAATTCATACAAAAAATAGCATACATATGAATATAGATTTAGATGGTGGGGAGAAGTAGCAAATTCTGCAAAGCCTGTGTTGCTGGGCAAGAGCAGCCTGTAAGTCTGGCTTGAGACCGTATTCCCTAACTTTTCAGGTTGTGTATTGGACGCAGCATTGCCCTACTGAGCCATGCAGCTTGTGCTTCAGCTGTGAATGTTTCCTGGTGAAAAGCCTTGGGTATGCCTTCTGCTGTAGAGCATGCCAAGGGGAACGTTTGTCTTCTCTGTAGGTGGTTCTTTGCCCTCTTGTTTTTCACCTGTGTTTCTGAGAATCTCTTGAGCCTAGGACGTGGAAGAGCTCTGAAGTCACCTGCAGCAGTGGCAGATAGCTTTTCTAGACATCTTGAACTCTCTCTGAATTTAGGGCGAGAAATGTAAATGTGAGAAATGTAGTTGTGAGGACTTGGAAAAGGTACTTCAAGGTATTCCTTGGTTTCCCCAACTTAGGTAAGGGCAGGCATATTTCTGCTTTCAAATGATTAAAATCCGATTCTCTAACAAGACCTTATAGCTCCTTAGGTCTATAAGATAGATCAGATATATAGATGTGATAGGTCACTGTAGTTTCATTCACTTCAATGTGAAAGAAGTTGTGTAAGTTTGGGCTTCCAAGCTGTAGATCTTAATCAGAAACTGCCATACACTGGAGGTTTTCAAGATGCATTTGGACAAGGTGTTAAAAAATCTCAGCTAGGGTCCCTTCCCCATGAAAGGTTGGACCAGATGATCTTTCGAGGTCCCTTCCAACCTGGGCTGTTCTGTGATTCTATATGAGTGGTCTGAGTAAGGGCAGAGTCATTCAGATGCTTTGTCACTGTCTTCTGCAAAGGAGTAATCCAAGACATTCTTTCAGGGTAAATATTGGCCTCCTACTGAAAAAGTCTGCCACTTACTCCAGACTATTAAATCTTCCTGTAGCCCATTAGTTGCATCTATTCTGTCACGCCACATTAAGCACTGGAGTTGGGATCCCAGCCGTAGCGGTTCACTGTACCAGCAACTTTGGCACTGTTGCTAATCAGCTGATCTTCCTGGATTTTAAATAATCAGTGAAGCAGGTCATCTCACACAAGCACGTGGCACGGGAAGGAGAGTGTTTTCTAATAATTTAGAGTGAATAGGCAGCATGTGCTGGTACCTTAAGGTATGGCACAGTCACCATGTTGTAGTTAATGAGCTTCTGTTATATTAGAATTTTGTTACTAGAAGTGACTGGAGAATAAATAAAACACTTCTCTATGTCAAGCCTGCAAGGCCAATTCCTTCACTCTTTGGTTAAAAATAGGTGCAAAATGAACTATATGAACAGCAAAAATCCCTGAGAAGCATTAGAGACATATAATTGATTACTGTGTATTTTTCCAGAAAATAGTGGATGTTAAAATCCTCATTCACTAACCTGTGCTGGACCAAATGTTCAAAAACTGTCTCTGTGTGCAAAACCTGGAGAGCTAATCCTGCAGTCATACACAAAGATAAACAAAAGAGAATTTTAGATATATGTATGATAATGTGTTTATAAGCATATTCTGCAGTGGTTAAACAATTGCACAAAACCTTTTGGTCAAGTACAGAGTATAAAAACTGGGCTGAACCCCTTTGAAATTATAGCCAGGGTTCTGATAAAAACTCATTTCAGGCTTTTTTTTAATAGACGTTAGTAGTTTTTCAGACCTATAACTTCTGCTTCGTTGATCAAGGTACCCTGAATAACTCCTGTGCAGTACTGGATATTTAATGCATAGTCACTAAATAAATCTAGAAAGTAGCTGTATCATTACTTTCCTCATTGGCTCTGTCTTCACCATCCGTGCGATGTGTGATTCTGACTGTTGTGTCTACCGGCGTGTCAGGTCTTCCGCATACCTTGCACAAGAGCAAAACTTCCTTAGCTGGCTCCCACCTCATTCTCCATTGCATGTCACAGTAGCTAACTTCTTGTCCTCTGTTGCTGTCCCTCTTCTGTGCTGGGATCCTTCATGCCAGTGCAATCCCAACGGAGATGTGGAGGTGGCTGCGCGAAGATTCCAGCATAACCAACAAATGAGACAATGCAGAGACCGTGAGCTCCCCAAGGCACGGCTTATACTCAGGTAGTTCACTGCACAGGCTTTAATACAGAAGGATTTGTTTCTCTCAACAGGACACGGTGGTGGCTCTGCAAGCCTTGAGTCTATTTGCAACTCTCACTACTGCGAGCAAAACAGAAATGGATGTAACAGTGACAGCACCTTCTTTGAAAATGCCAGAAACATTTTCAATTGATACTCGAAACCGCTTTCTGCTTCAGACCAAGGAGGTACTGTAAAAACTGAGGAATACTTTCGTAAAGTCTGCTGACTGAAAGTACTTTGAAAATACTGTTTTACTCATCTCTCTTTCAGATTGCCCCTGCACAACCAGTGACAATTACAGTGGCAGCAGAGGGAACAGGATTTGCTGTCTTTCAGGTATGCTATGCAGTTATTCTTGCTAAAGATATGCTCTCTATAAGGAAGGTATATTTTGAAAGCTTTATAAAACATGTTAACAAGAACAATCTTCTGAAATGTCAAAGCACTTTACTAATTGAAGAATGCTGTGAACCAAATATTGTGTGAATGGACATATTCATATGATTGTTTATGTCTGATGGCCTGGCCTTTTAAGTACCGCTGGATGATTGACAGTTTTGGGGCACTTCCATGGGCCAGAGCCATATCAAAGCAGCCCTGTCCTCCTGCAGAAATGCAGTGTCCGTTTGCAAGACAAAGGACTGCCATGATACGTTGGCAGGCACAAAGGTCGGAGTAAAATAGGCGTGTGGACCAGGCAGAAGTGCCTCACTGGGAACCTGTGGTAAACCATGGTGAGGCACAGATCAATTCAGAACAAGATGACACTGCTAGTTATTGAGAGTTGTTTTCCTTTTATTGAAGTAGAATACAACAGTAGTGCAAAAGCTAAAACTAAAAGAGTATTACGGCCAGGTTCTCCAGCAATTTTTACGCTGTTCTGAAGTAGCATGAAAGACAGAGTCAAAGGATCCTGCAAACTGCTGACAGTAAGAGATGCTTAGCATCAGCCAAAAGTGAGGGCATGGCAAAGAGTGAAAGGATGCACAGTGATCTTCTCTCTGCCTGTCCTGTGGAAGACTGTGTTTCGGTGGTATAAATTCAAACATCTTTACTTATATTTAAACAAATTAAGCTGGGATCAGTGCGTACTGTATTTAGAACTAGCAAATCATAAATAGCCTTTTCAGCTGCTTGCTCTTCTGCCATAACAGAGATTATGTTCTGAAGAAATTCTGCCTCCAAGATTTTCCCTAACCCTATGAGAAATATCATATGAGAAGAAGTCAGTATTGGATCTGATTTGATATACCCACTAATGGGTCTCTCTTCCCTGCTGTCCTGTCCATGATAGTAGCTTAGAACCACACAGGTGAAGGAGAAGACCTTTGAAAAGCTACAGATAAAATAGAAATATTAGTCTCTGAGTGTGAGAGGCTCATTTTACTGGAAGTACATAAATAAACTCATAATTGCTGAGTGTATTGCAAAACCAGACAAAGTTCCTACTAGACTCCTTCTAGTCGTACTTGGGAAAACTGAACTTAGGCTGCTTTTAATCGTCTTGAAGTTGTATGCCAGGTCAGATTCCATCACAAGCTCCTTCCAACCTGACCTTCACTTCAGTGTTCTTATGCATCTGGTAAACAAAAAAACATGGTGATGGTTGGTAAATATGCTTTTTGATAAAAGACCTTCACAGAAACTTTCACAGCAGCCTATCAGCAGTGAACAGCAGCTAGAGATACACCTCATTCGTTTAGCACCAGTCTGCAAAACCCACAGTGCCATAAATTATGACTCGTGTTTATTAATTCCCAGAAGTGCAAATGAAGTTTACAGCAAAGTTCAAAAGTTTCAGAGGATAATTTAGACTCAGACCTGCAGGCCAAGAGAGGAATGAACATCTCAGCAGGACTGCATTCACACATCTGCGGTTCCAGTGTGTGTGTGTATGTGGAATGTAACAAAGCGGGCCTCCAGAACAGTTAAGGCTACTTAACCTTAATCGTTGTTGAGAAATACTTCCTGATATTAAGTCAACTAATTTGTCAGGCGAGCCGATCAAAAACTTTTCAGCAAATTGTTTCTTGCTGGAAGATGCTGATTTGTTGAAATGAATGCCTTTTGTGGAAGCACATTGGTTCCAATAAGATTTTTGCCAGCAGGAAAATTTCACATCCAAACCAGCATGTCTGGTGAAGACTGAGCAGAAGTCTTCCACCCAGAATAGCCAGTAGTTGACTCCATGGTTAGAGGACTCCTTGGAGGTGTATTAACACCATGGTTTAAGTTCCCCGTTTGTTGTACGAACATGCAAATGTGCTCCCAAATAACTGGTGTTCAGGAACCAACGCCAGATTACCTTCTTCATTTAGGTCACTGTGCCGTTGCCTTTTTTCCTGCAGCTTTGAGTCAGAGGTGCTGTGACTTGATTCAAAATATTGTACTTAACACACTGGAGTAGCTTCTCCAAAACCTTTTCTTTGCTGGGATCAATTTTTTCCTTCTGCTTCCTTTGGCAGGTCTGGTATTGTAAAAGAAAAAGCACTGATGCCATTTGAATGAGATTTCTCTTTTTCCCAGACACAGACTAGATCTGGGTCACATTTAATAAATCAGATAGCATATGACATTGCGATCACATTTCTTCAGCTGGGTTTCATTGTCTTAGGCCCGCCAAAGTAAAGTGGTGAGATTCACTGTTCTGGGATTTGACTTTCTGGCCAAATGTAGCATGTCAAAACAGTAATTCATTTAAATATCACAAAACACAAGATTCGGTCCATTAATGGAAAAGGCTGCTTTCCCAACAGAATGGATTCTTAGAAAAAAAAAACATTATTTTTTTGTGAAATCTCACTGTCTGTGTGTGCGAGTTGGCAGTGCATTCACTCTTGACCCTGCAGGATCTCATAAAATGTATTTATTTTGGTTAGTAGAATTGCAAAAGCAGACATTTACTTGTAGCTTTGTGGTCCTGCTGTCAACAAAGTCTCCTAGCTCATCCCTTCATTTTGTGGGCATGTACTATGGCACTGAGAAATGGGCTTGGCAAATGCCTCACAAATTTGGTGTGGCCCGTGCCTTCTGGAAGGAAGGAGAGTGCCACTGATATTCACGACTAGCAAAGAGGGGAGGGTGGGCAGGCTCAAGGAGGATGGGTATGGGCAAAGTGGATAGGTGAACAAGATCTCCTGGTCATGTATAGAAAGGGAGTGAGAAAAAACTGAGAATCACTTGTTACTCGTTATTGAAAAGCACTGACTGTTTTTTCCACTTGGTGTATTTTCACTAGACTTAGGCAAGGGACTGAATGTTATTCATTGTGGTGGTACTGAAAAATGTACACTGTGAAATGCACACATATTTCTCCATTACAGTTTGAGTGGATATTAAGTAGTCAGAAAGGGACAGAAATATTGGAGATGATTTCATTGAATTCATGCCCTCAGTCAAGCACATTTGTGCTGCTAGTTAAAGAACAAAAAGGATGGGGAAAGAGACATTGATTAGGGCATTATAAAGGAGTCATGTTTTTTGAAAGGTAGTGCAGTTGATTGGGTCAGATACTGTTACAAGCATCTCTCATGCAGAAGATTAGCTTTTAGTTTTCTGTTCTTGGGCCTCTCACCAGAACTGGTTGCAGTATGACAAGACTGGAGCAGTTCTGCCTTTAGCTTTGGCAGCTGCTTCTTTAAAAGGGTTAAGAAGAAACGCAGTTGCTCGTTTTGTTGATTTAATGCTGGTTTCTGTATAGTAGCCTTCTGTCCCCAAAGTAAAAGTGTATAAAGAAGGAGGCTTTAATTAAACTCTGTGTTGTGAAAAAGATTTTTCCTTCATTGTAATGAGAAATCAGGAAAGGAAAGTCAGACCGTAACAGCGATAACTGATTCCATGAAAATACTAGTTGATTGACCTGTTCAGTATGTGGTTTCAGACATCCTGCATTGGCAGTAAGTTCCCATTCATTAGCTTTTTCTGGCAAAAGTTAAAACAGCTTTGTTTCTGTGATGACAGATTGTTGAGGCACCGCCAGCTTGTCTTTACCAAACTTTCTGCATGCCTTTAACTGGCAAGCCTTCTAGATTGGCTTCATCCTTGGTACTGCCTTCTCCTGTGGAGCAGTTGTACAAGATAAATCTTCACTGTTGCACCACGGTTGTCCTGAGTGCCTGTACAGAATTGGCTCTGTACTCGCACAGCATGCTAAATTCAGCAATGCGGGGCAGGGCAACGGGAATCGTGTGTGTGGATTGAAAGAAGGAGCATAGCTTTCATATCAAGGAGTGAGAGACGTAGCAGCAAAAGCAAAAATCAGAAATTAAAGACTCCTCTGTTTGCACAGACTTGCTAGCCCATAACTGACTTGCTAACCTATAACTTGGACAAGCCCCTGTCATAGCTTTAAATTTGGACTGACAGTTTTCCCTTTGCTGCCAGAAGCTGTTGTAAAGGGACTATGATTTTCCAGAAGCACTCTTCATTCCCTTTTCCTTAGCCAAGCAAAATGCATGTTGGGGTCTTGCAAGGGGAGTTATTTGAGCCACTTTCTGATTATTTTTCTACCAAAATCAAAGAATCTGATCCCCTCCCTGCCCTGCCATGGGTTTTATCTTGATGACTGAGGGAACAGATAATGATTATTAGTTTGTATGTGAAAACTGTACGCAAACTTAGTGTTCTGTTGTTGGTGAAAATCGCTATTTTGCCAAATAATGTCAACTATTCTTTGATAGTATATATTTCCTTAGTTTCTTATATTGGATTTTGTCATTCTAGGGTTTTGAAAGTTGAGCTTTCTGATTCATCACACTGAGCAATCCATTCTCTTGTCCTCTGTCAGAGGTGGTGTCCCATTTGTGCCACAGCAAAGGGATGCTGCAGTTACATTCAACATCGCATCGGATGTTAATCAGTCTGAAGCACCTTACGATGTTTTCTCAGAGTTAAATTTCATTTTTGCTGTCTTTTATTGGGTATAAGTACACGAGTATGCTAGAGCAGATGTGCTGGGACAACTGATATACTTCATTATCCTGTATCCCATAGTGGCCAGTAGAGAGAGGATGACCAATGAAGGCTACTAGAACAGGACAAGCATGAAGTGATATCTGACTGGTATAGCCTCTTGTCCTTCACCGGTTTGCAACACAGGGTCTTCCCAATCCACAGGTCATCTCTGTGTGCTCTCTCTGGCTTGGTGGATATTTTCTTGATAGATTTTTTTTTTCTTCCATAAATATGTAACTTTTAAAATATGTCTAAACTTTTAACAACCACAGCTTCTTGCAGCAAGTAGTTCTGCAGGTAATGGTGTATTACATGAAGAAGCACTACCTCTTTCTCCTCTTGAATCTGCTCCCCTAGTTCTTATATTTGGAGAGAAGGCATAAGAGGGACTGTGTTGGGTCAGAGCAAAGCTCAGTCTAGCCTGGTGTTCTCTTTTTTCCACAACAGCCAGAGGTGGATGCTCAGGAGAGAGTATAAGGAGATAAATACATGTAATATATTACCTGACTGTCTTCCACCTCTTACCATGTATTATTTGAGACTTTCAGCTGGAGATAGTTTCTGTCGGCTTAGAAAATTTTGGTTCCATGACGTTGTCTGTTTTGCCCTTGAACGCTTGTACAGTTTAGTATCTGCAGCATCTTGTGGGAAGGAATGCCACTATTTAATCTTGCATTGCACGAAAAACTGTTTCCTATTCATCTTTCCAATGCAAGTCATTCTTCTGTAGACCTTTACTGTGTCCTTCTTCCAACTTACCTGTTTATGGCTGTATTTTCGTCTATTTTACCATTTCTTAAATGGTAAACAGATCTGGTAGTAGTCAGTTCAAACCCCATTATTGTGTACATAAAATTTTTTTCATTCTGCAACTCTTTGCAGTAATCCTAGTCTTTGCTACCTCAAATAAATTAGTATAATCAGCAAACTTTATCGCATCAGGATTCACCCTGTTTTCTACATCATGTACAGACATGTTTAATGGTGGTCACCCAGCACAGATTCCATTAGAACTCCACTCCTTTCATGTATGAACCTTCATTCCCACCCTCTATTTGTGTCTTTTAAGAGCCCTTTATCCCTTGGCAGCTTCTTGTTCTGGTACCTTTCACTAGTAATCTTTCTAACCACCTACATACTAATGTAACACCCAGGTAGTTTATACTAGACAGCTCTGTTGTCCGTGTTTTTTTCATTTGATTCAGGTAGCTGGTGGGTTTATAGCAACAGCCTGTTCTCCAACATGTCTTATTTACTCATTTGTCCACTTATTTGACTCTTTATTATAGTTTCGACTGTGTTTTCTGGTACAGATAAGTTACAGATACCGAATTTACTTGATATCCACAGTTTTCTAGACCCTCAGTACTCTTAAAAATTGCTGTCACATTTGTCATCCTCCAGTCTGGTACTAAGGCAGTCTTTACCTCATCAAGTTCAATTCTGTAGGCAGTACAGCCTGGTTTTCAACTGTATGATTTTCTGTCATGGCTGATAACGTGAGAGTACTCATTGGTTGCTCAATTCCAGCTCCAGCATTTCTGCTTTGGCTGTTGGCATTGATAATTTTATAGGATATTGAGATAATCAGGCTATCTCTAAATTATTCAGACCTCTTTTAAGGGCTTCTGGTTTTATCACTCTTCTACCACTGTTTCAAGCATCTGATACCTGTCTACACTAGAAGAATTGGAAACTCTTCAAACTGTGCCTAACAGATGAGCTTATTTTATATTAATGTTACTGTCCTGCACTGGACATCCTGTCATTCTTTCTTACTTGGCTCGCTTAGCAGAGCTAAGAGCAGAAAGGGTGAGAGCTCTGTCCTTGAGGCAGACTGAAGACTGTATCTTTGTCTTTGCACAGATGAACCAGATGATGAAACTACTTAACTGAAAGAAAACGGTGTTGTTCTGAGCTTGGAGTAACATGCTGTTCCTCATCTGTTTTGAGTGTATGAATGCTGTGACATGAAGACTGAAGACAAATTCTGTACATACGCTATCTATTTGCTCTTGCTCTGCTTTCATATACAGCCTGTCTGTTTTAACCCAGTCGGTGTCGGTCTGAAGTTTGCCTTTATTTGTCCCATTTCACGCTGTCAGGAAGTAGCTGCACACATTATAAACCAGCAGACAACAACTAGGGAGAAAATTGCTGGTTGTCCTAAAGCTCCCTTGTGTTTGCCTCAGTTGTGTCCTGCTAATTTCATTGGTTCTGCTGCATTACAGAGTGTTCAGAAAGGATATTTCTTTCAGAGAATTCCTATGAATCTCATGTGTGCAACTGTCAGATACAAGGCAATGTATCCTGTCTTGTGAGCACTCTGATGTTATACTGTTAGAAACTGTGTTTTAACCACAAAGATTTGCTTTACATGCCATCTAATGTCTCTGTTTGCAATTCACAGCTCAATGTTATTTACAACACAAAACACACTGATCAGAGGCTCCGATCTGTCCAAAAACAAGAAGCCTTTGACTTGAATGTTGATGTAAAGGATGACAAAGATGATAAAAACCATTTGACCTTGAATGTGTGCACGAGGTAGGTAATTCAGTTGGAGCATCTCATACACTTCTTTGTCTATACAGCTTTCAAATTATTTCAAATGAGCTAAATTATCCATTTGTTTGTATGGATTTACTAATGTATGGGATATAAACATATAACTAAAGAGAATAAAAGAATTACTTTGTAAAAATGGCAGTAGTTAAGCTAAGATGCAATTCATAAGTCAATAAATAGAGTGATAGATCTTTTGTGCCAAATTGTTGCTGGCCAGGTGATATTTTTTTACTGGTATGTATAAAGATGGTGGTACCCTAAATGTTAGAGGTATATTATATGGAAGAGTTTGTGTGAAATACAAGAAGAGACTCAAAAGTTTCTTTGGTGCAAGTGCTTCTTAGCTATATGGAGAACTGTGGACAGACTTGAAAATTGAACCAATGTCTTCCACATTCTAATTTCTAGTAGCAGACTGTGACATACTGCCCATTACTCTTACCTTTCATAAACAGAATGCTTTGCTTTTGATCTAGAAATAGATGCTTTTTTTTTTGTAAAGAGAGAAGGAAGTTCTGAAGTGCTGAAAACACCACGAAATAGAAGCAATCGTTCTTTGGTCATCTCTATAAATAAACTTTGCTCAGAAAAATTTTGGCAGGAGTCAAAAATCCATGTTTACATAATGATAAATTCAGCTGGGGTTTTGTCTTATTGCGCAAGTATCTTTGTGGTCTTTCATTTACCAGTATGTCTTATAGTTATGAATTTGGTAACATAATATAATGTAATCATCATTCTAGAGTTGAAAGAGACGAGTTTTCCAGCCAGGCTAATTCTATTCTTTCTGCTGAATAAGGGAGGAGGGATTGCATCTGGGATGGTGTTTCTTGTTCAGTAAACACCTACTAAGAACTGAGCTGACACTGCTCAGTATCATCTCAGAGACCACAGAACAGCCACCAGATGTTACCTGGGTAGAATTTGGATCAGATGAGAACAGGTGACATCACTGAACAGTCATATTGCATATTCCTAGGTCAGCCAGTCATTAAACCAAGTTGTTTCTTTGACTGCTTTGCTGCCTCTTTTTCACTTGCTGTGGAAGTGTTTATACATGTATTTAAAAGAAATATATGAAGATGTTTGTTCTCTAGCAGTTTCTTCAGTATGCACTTCTTATTGTAGTTAAAGAGAACTCTGTATTCCACAGAAAACCCTATAGGACCCTATAGACCCTATCTCTTCATCTATATTTATGTTTTTTATCTTCTATCTTTTATTATCTACAAGGATGTTGAGATGACTACATTCTTTGTATTTTAGCATTTCATCTGTTTGTGAATGCTTCCTCTAGAAACACTGTTTTCTTCTTGTGACATTATAAGGGGTTCCTTGTAAATGCAAGATTTGCAAAGTACCACCTGATGCACAGTGATTACTCTTGCATTCCTTTCCTCCACATCCTCTTTTTTTGTTATTTATTTAAACTTTAAACACTGTATGCCTAGAACTATTTTTATGCTCTGCCTACCACAAGGGAGCTGTGACTGGAGATGGAGCCTCTAGGTGACACCGTCATACAAATAATCAGCTATAGTGAATATGATTTCAGTACAGAGAGGATTGATTTAATTTGGGAAATAGCCAGCAGGCAGGAAGCCAGAGCCCTGTTTTCATGTGTTTCTGGTAACCAGTTCAGTGATACAGATGGTGGGCAGGGACACTAGAATACATGAGAGCTCTTGAAATAGAATGGGATTGTTCTCTTTTAAAGTTTTCTATGAAGTGTCAACAGCTTTCTAAAGTCTAGCACAAACTCCTGACATGTAAAGGGCTTACATGATGGGTCTGGGATAAGTCTTGGCTGAGCATTCTGATTTTCTAGCTAAGACCTTTGGCTCAGGAATACAGACAGGAAAGGCTCCATCTCTCTGGGAAGGCTCTGGGGTGAGGATGTTTTAATTGCAAAGTGTTCCAAGGATAGGGGAAAATCTAGTGGCATTATAAAACTGCCCCAGGAGAATATTTGGAACATTAAGATCCCTCAACTCTTATCACGGAAAGTGAACTGGTATAAGTTCTAGTAAGTCTGTGTTTCTATTCTTTAGGCAGAGACTTTGTCTCTGATTGCTTGGCTTGATGCTAGTCATCCTCTTCTTTTTTTTTTCCCCTATATATTGCATATAATATATGCATTATCTATATTAAATTCCTGAATTAGTTTAAAGTTGGTCTACTTATAACCTTTACAACATGATGTGGCTTTCTGGTAGAGAAACCAAAGTAGGCAAATAAAGACTGCTGAAATCTCAACCAGTTTACGTAGCTGTATGTATGCATAGTCAGGTAATGGAGGCTGCAGCTTTGCAAGTTTTTTCTTTCTCTAATCTGCAGAATATGCCACCTTCTTTCAACCAGCTTGATAATGATTGGCCATGGTCATCTCAACTAGGTATCATTTATGACACTGGAGCAGATGATGTCTCATTCAAATTGAACTGATTCTTGATTAGAGGAGCTAACTCCCTGTCTGGGAGACAACCGCCCAGGGCTGCCAGTTTCTTCTCTGGTCAGTCTTGTTGCCTGCAAACCGTTTCCAGGCATGGGAAACTGATTGCTGATGGTTCTACTCACTCTCTGGTTTGTGCTTTCTGCCTACACTAGCTTGGTGTTGTTTTCTCCTCTTTGCATCATCTATGAGAGGGTCTAACACAGATCTTATATTGCTGAAGAGCTGAACCATAAAATTCAACTCAAAACATTCTCAGTTCTCTTCAGGTACAAGTTTCAAGTCTTCTTTCTTTCTCCTCCTGCTCATTCTTCTTGCATGGTGATTTTTTTTCTTTTTTAAGAGACCATGGAGTTGAGGAGACGCTACCAGGAGCCATTCCCAAGGCTGTCTCTCTTCTTTGTTATGAGACCCAGATCCTCATAACTTCTAGGGATATATCTTACTCACTTCTTGACAACATCAAGGTGGTTTGGTTACCTGTTGGTATTTTGGTAGCACCCCAGGCTGGCTAGACAGCTTGGGTATTTTCCTCCCCTCTTATTGGTAATTATGCAGAAATAATTACATCCAGTTCCAATTCAGTTATTCATTTTCAATAGCAGCTACTTTGGCACAGCACGTCATCCAACAGATGTTTTCATTTGATTCCAATGTCATGAGCCAACTGAAGTCAGCAGTTGTGCTGTATTTCTTTCAAAGTCATATCTGCATTCAATCAGCCATGCTGCCAGGCTTAGCAGCATGCTTTGAAAGCAAGTCTTCCCTTTTTTTAAACCATCCAGCTCTACAAAGAAATAGTTTTACTCAATTATTTTCAACTACTGTCAGGCCTTCAAAATGAGGTTTGGAGACACTTCTATTCTAGTATGACAAAAATCACTTACCCTCCATGCCAAGGGGAGGGGGGGAAACTCTTCTGCCACCTGCTTTATTTAAAGCAATACAATCTTTTGCAGGTCATTTAGGTATCACTTGTAGCACAGAACACCATAAATATGTTTTGATAGTTCTGTTGTGCACCATAGTAGGTAAGGTTTGCTCAACAGAGCAAAGCTTTTTAGTCCAGCATCTGATTCTCACATTGGAAGAAGATGTAATAATAAGGGTTATTTAGGAAAAAAGAAGGAACTCAACTTACTAAATCTTCTTTTTCCAAAACTGGATGAATAACATGGCTATGCATTTTAAAACTGGAACTTTGAGAAATAATCTGATGATGACTTTGTTAATGGAACCAGCAATCTCTATGAAAGAAATATAAAAAGGTTTGGGAGACTTTTGTGGTGTACACCCTTATCTTACCCTCCAAAAATGAATAAAAGCAAAACAATGCATCCATAAGAGGAAATATGTATATTTCAGTTCAAGAGTTCCTACAGCCATTGCTGAATTACTTCTTTTGAAACGTGTTTAACTGCAATATTTCCTGCATATTTGTGATGTAAACCTGCACTTATAGATGCCAATGGAAAGCTCCTAGTGGTGCCAGTGTAGTCTCTCATATGATTTTAGTACTGTAGTTTTCTCAGTGCTAAACCTGCTTTTGCATATGTGGTTGAATTTATCAGGCAGAATAATAGAGAAATCAATTATTATCTCTTTATTGTTAGAGATTTTCTTATCGACATTTTGTTCCATTTGTTTCTTAAGTGTTCTTCAGGATTATTGCTTCCGTAGTTGGGATTTAATGATCGAACAGTTTCTTTGAAGATTGGGCTACTGTGTTTCTACTAACAGTTTCTTTGTCTCTGTGTTTTGAAAAGGTACTTGGGTTCTGGCACAGCTCCCAATAGTGGTATGGTCCTCATGGAGGTTGGCTTACTCAGTGGTTTCTCTGTGTCACCAGATTTCATTCCATTAGACAATACAGTTAAGAAGATGGAAAAGGACAATGGGAAAGTCAACCTATACTTAGACTCTGTAAGTTGAAAATAACAAAGAAATGTGTTTGTAGTGGTGTTAATCTTAACTCTGCCATTGTTTGGTTTAAATTTGGAAAGACATTATGATTCTCTTTTTTGGGGAAATCAACATCTGCTCTTCGCGTTGAATTAATAGTTCCACTGTTTTTTAGTGAGACTGTTTGGATAGGTACAACTCAGTTATATTTGTAAGGAGTTTCTAGATTAGGCCTTTTAAAAATCATACATAAAAAGGCAGACATTTGAAGAAGCCTGTAATGTGGCCAAAATGACTACAAATGAGATAAGCATCTTTGTATACATCCTGACTCCAAGTCTTTAGAAATGAAGTGGACTACTGCTAAGCTAGAAGTCCCTACGTCTAACATGAAACCACCATCACCAGGGTTCTCAGGATGTTTCTCTTCTGTTTTTCCAGCTAAATGAAACACAGGTTTGTGTGGATATTCCGGCTGTGAGAGACTTCAAAGTGGCAAATATCCAAGATGCTTCAGTGACTGTAGTGGATTACTATGAACCTAGTAAGTGTCAGTCATTCCAAATGGATCTTAGTGATTCAGAAGTTTAAAAGAAATTTCTTTTTGTGGAAGTAGGACAATTTGTAGTGAAGAGAAAACTGCATCAATCTGAAATTTACTTTTTTAATTGAACTGCAGCCTTTTTGGACATTGATATGCCAAATTTCCTAACAAATAGTAGTGTTTTCCCATATATACATTTACTGTCCTAATGGGTTGGTTCCTCAGCTGGTGTGAATTGTCATAACTTAATTGTCAGCTGTATAAATTGGCTTCAGTCTGGCCCAATGTGTTCCCAAAGCTACCAAAATGAAGCAGGAACTTCACTGTGGTTCACTTACCAAGTTAATGATTATCTTTCAAGTAGCTTTTCCATCTGTTTCTTGTTTAAGCTAAGAGTCCTTCACTGGAGAAAATGCTAGGGTCTTGATTTCTATAGTTATGTAAAAAAGATGTACATGGGAAAACCAGTTTCAAAGTTGTTTGGGTTGGGTTGGTTGTTTGGTTTGGGGTTTTTTTTGTGTGTGTAGAGTGTGTTTTAGAGAAAGACAGCAATGTACAAAGCTCTTGGGCAAAATGAAAAGCAAAGAAAGATTACAAGCTGCTGGAGGAGATATTAGAGAGGTTTTCATTACACCAGCCAGCTGAAACATTATTAAGGATTTGGGCTTGGTTTGAGATAAAGGCGTAAAAAAATTGTATAGGCAACTTTCTTCATGTTGGTTTGTTTTAGCACAAAACAAAAGACAACCAAATATGCTCTGATGTGTACTGCTGCAGCTAGATGAAGATCACGTTTATTCTATGTAGGCTGAAATGTTTGTTTAATCACAGAATTTTAAACTAAAATAGGAAATTAGCAGATGTAACTACACTGTCCATTAACCTAGAGCATGTTTTAAGGCCTAGTGGCTTAACAAATCAGAGCAATTTTTATTTGAGACAAACACATAACACTTAGAATCTATGGCCAAAACCAACTTCCACATGCTTCAACTCAGGACCTTGTCTTCTATAAGAATGCTATTAGATAGGCTAATGAATATGTGTATTAAAAAGTCACATATAAATGCACGTGTCAACATTTTTATTCTGTTTAAATATATTTAGTATCCATCAATATTCAATCAATATTGATTTAAAGATATGAATTAATATCCTTAACGACTAAAATTTGTGTGACATAGCACTGCAATAGAAAGCTTTAACTTTAAGAAAAAGATTGCCTCAAATATTATTTTACAGGACACCCTTCCTATTACTATGTAGCATAGACATATGATTGGTCAACGTATATACATATGCCATGATTCTAAGTTCTCCTGAGAGATCTCCTTCCTATCTGGTACAGGAACATGCTTTTATTTTAATCTCTTATTTTCCATCACTCTCATAGTTCGTGACCCAAGCTGCCGGTGTATATTTTATGTGATGGTGACAGTCAGATTCATGTAATATTCAGAGCTGGGAGATGTCTAAGGAGTCCTCATGCTCTGGCATTTATCAAAAAAGTTACGTCTATGTGGCAGATACTACAAGCGGTGTAGGTATAAGAACTGGCTTGGATGCTAATACAGCAGTGCCAGCAAGGAGATCTGCCAGGGTTAATATACATAGCTACTCAGCACAAATGACTGCAGCTTCTCTTACCTGACTTTGTTCAGAGCTTGTTGGGTGTCATTGTTGGGTAAACATTTTGGTGCGTAGAGGTACATCTTTTATTTTATTTTTCTTTAATATCTTGAGGCTTGAAAGGAAACTGAGTGTCATTTCACTTAAAAAATACTAATGATAAAAAAAGAAATTGCAGTGTCCCTAGTTGGAATGAAAACCTTCAAACCAAAAAACCCACTTATGGGAATGAAACTTTGCAAAAGCTTGTTCTGTGAGCAATTACCATGCATTGATGTTTTTGAAATGAATATGATTTCCCAGGCTTCTAGTCTGTTTGGCTCTGTAGCAGCCCTTCAGGTTGAGGGACTCTTAGCTTAGACAAGGAATGGGGGAGCAAAATACAGGAGCAGGGGCTAGGTGAGGTGGGCAGTCCCAGATTAAGGAAGCTGAAGCTCCCAGACATAATAGTGAGAGAGAAAGAGTCAGTTATGAGAGACCTAGCTCTTAAATGTCATAGCCAGTAACCTGCCAGGTAAAGCACCCGAATTTCTTTGTCATGGGGGTTGCTGTGTAGGTAGGGGCAAAATTCCTTTTAAAATGTTTGACCAAGGTTTGTGAACAGATTGGGTCTAACAGTTGAGATTGAGTCTATGAGAGTGTGCCTGTCACCAAGCATTTGCCTGAATATATTGAGAAGATTTTGATGTTTTGGGAGAAGAAAAAAGATTAATGCCTAGGCTTAAAAACCCACTCTGGGAAGTATTTTGCAGTGTATGACAAGGTTTGCATCAGAGTTTAGTGCATCCTTTAAAAAATGCTTTCTTTGTGAAGCTAATTTGTTGGTCAGATCTCAGAAGTTCATTAACTAATGTTAACTAACCTTTCTGAACAGGGAGAAGAGCGGTGAGAAGCTACAATTCAGAAGTAATGCAAAGTATAACCCCTTGTGACTTCTGTGAAAGTGATTGCAGTCTTTGTCACCGAGATGGTTCTCCAGCCTTGCTTCAGCACTCTTCGTTGGCCTCCTTGTTCTGTGTGCTGTTTGTCCTTCATGTAAACTTGCTGTGCAGTTGGGTGCTGTAAAAGGAAACAGATTATGTTTCATATCTAAGGTTTCCATAAATTATCCAAAGAAAATTTTATGTTCAGATACCAGCCCGTCTTTAGTGATTACAGTGACCAAACTCCTGCTGCGTTCAGGGAGAGCTGGGCTGGCCCATATGGTAAATTTCTGGCTGTGCCAGAAAACTTCTTTAAGTGTCTGCTGGAAAAACTTTCCAAGTGTTAGTTTCATACTGAAGTTATTTTCTGAAGAAGCACAGAGTTACCGAAAAAGCAGTCTGAGAAAATACAAACCTAGCTCATGTTCCTGCTCCCTTTTTACCCCAGCTTTCAATTGTGCTTGTTTTTTAGGGATGTATGTTAGTTTACCGTGCTTTTCTGAAACACTGTCTGCTTCTATGTCGGGGTGTTGGTAGGCAGAGCACTAGGACCTTGGTATCAGAGCTTGCTTTCTTCTGCTCTGCAGACATGACACTTAACATTAATACTGAATTTCTCCGTATGCTCTCATGGGGAATAATATGAAAAATAAAAGGAGCTGGCTTCAGAGCAGAGACAAGAGCCAAAAAGTGCTGCATTCACAAACTGCTGAATGCTCCAGAAAATTGTCAGTCTTTTTTTATCATTACAGAGAAGCTAGGTGGATTTTTTGCCAATTCATAAGCTAATCATGTTTGAAAATAAGGCCTCAGGATGTTCTCAAGCATTTTACTCTGAAAGGCTTTTACTGTAAATGCATCAAAGATGGAGTCTATGTCTGAGACTTTATTTTTCCAGGGTTATTCAGAAAGAAAACTAATTCTCATTCCATGTGAGAATGCTGGTGTCCACTGGCATATTTATGGCCAGCAGGTTGAAGGTTGCTTTGATCGTTTTCTGGTTTTTGGAAGTCTTCTAGAAATGTCACTCTGGGGCATCATTTGTGTCTTGCGTTTGCAGTGTCATCTTTTCAACGATTTAAGTGGCATAACCCTAAAGGGCTGTTCGCTGCTCTCTGTGCCCTGTCATCTGGCTGGCCCTGGGTGCCGTCTGTGCATGCAGCTCCTGTGGGGGGTTGGCGGGAGAGGCTTTTCGGAGGTGTGGGCTGCACATGCATTCAGTCCAGCAAAACAATTGACGTGGTTGCTTAACTTTAAGCACATCCTTGTATGCTTAAGTGCTTTGCTGAAGTGGGGTGGAGGAGGGGGACGCTGAAGAGCAACAGGCACTTTTACACCCAAACCTGCTCTTTGCACATGGGGAGAATTACAGGTCTCTATGAATGCGGAAACACGTGAGCTTGGGAGCTCTTTGCTCCTGAGTGAGTGTGTGAACGTCTTCCCTGTCTGGCAGCCAATTTATCCTTCTTGAACACTGCCTGTGATATCTAATACTTACTTCTTTTTGATCAGGAAGCCAAGCTGATAACATTCCTAGTTACTAAAATGAAGTTAATAGCTGTCATGCTGACTAGTGGAGGTAGAAATCTTAAGGCTATTGATTCCCTTTCTTTTATGCCTTTTTGAGACGGAGTGTGTACGTGTGCACATGTAATAATATGGCAGTCACTTTCCTTGAGCAATTTCTAATTGTTATTCAAATTTTGGTACTGCTTCAAGTGTATATATTTTTATTTTATGCTCATCTATACTTTTGTTCACAAAGGAAATTAGTGGATGGTAGCATGGGAAGAGGCCTGAACTTCCTGAACTGGCTGCCTTCTAATACCAAGGTATAGGTTTTTAACTGCAAAGCTAGTTTAGGTGGGGTTATTTGTTTTACTTTAGCTGTATTTAGAATTTACAATGTTTTTCACAAACTTGGGGTTCTGTTCTGTCTCTCTGGCAGAGCTTAGGCCTGGTTCTTTGTAGTCAGTTCGTGCTTTTCACTTGTGCTTGGCGCACTTTGGATCTAGCCCTTTGAATAGTTGATTAGTGCCTTAGCGTGAGTGCCTGTGCTGCTCTGACCCACGTGAAGCAACACCGTATTTATTGAAATCCAAAGCACTGCTTAGTCAGTAGGATGCAGGATCTGACCCTCTGTAAGTCATGCCCTTGGTTACACGGGTCCAAAGCTAACAGAAACCAAGATACAAACTGAAACACATCTTTGCATCTCAAATCCTTTACCCATGTGTGGGAGGATAGCTTGAATTGTGCCAAGTGTAAGATCTGGAGAACACTCACACTCTCAACTGGGATGTGTTTTGCTGTGGGTTTGATTTCTTAGTGACCTATGAAAGCAGGTGTTTTGCCTTTGGGGACAGCAGCCTTGACATGTCGTTTGCCTCCATTTAATGTAATTTCAAGAACCCAAAGCTCACATACTTTCAGTTTTTACTATATGAAGAGCTTCTAAGAGGGACATTGCTACCTGATTAATCTTAGGATAAAGAGGCTTATTTTCTAAACAAGATGTACTGGAGATAAACTACTCTTTTGCAGTAGATAGTAGGAATAAATCAGTTTTATTTTGCAGGCAGTCCCAGCTTCCTGAGTATCCTCCAGAAAAATGGATTTAAACTGCTCAGCCTAATTTCAGGCAGTGCAGCTTTTATTAGTATTCCCTTCCATTTCTTTTTGAGACAAACACCACATGTTTTTAAATGACTCTTGGCTGCCTTGCACACCCCACTAAGAAGCATCAGTCATAATGCACCATATCATGGAAATTGTTGGAGTCAACGAACAAGCATCCTCTTTTATTTTATTTTTTTCTATAGAGCAGGTATATCATTACAGACACCCAAATCTGCCTCTGTACTAAGTTATTTTAGGAACAGTGTACATCACATGACTTTAAACAAATGTTTACACCGGGTGGCCTTTAACATTACTACACCGATGCCTTCAGTCACTTTGCAGTTGCAGCTAGTGCTTTGAATGAGTTGCAGAGGATAAGTTTTGTATTGTGTGTTTGCAGTGAATGGAACAGAGGAAAGGGAGTATTACATGGCATGATGACTTTTTTTTGTTTTCCTCATCACCATATGTAGGAACCTTTACACAAATGCTCAGCATACATATTTTTCCATTGCCCTGGAAAGTCAGTTTTTGATGTTAGAAGGGCTATGTTCCCAGTGAAGGTATTAGGAACTCTTTTAGCAAAAAATCTTTAGGAGCTCTTTAGGAGCAAGGTCTTTAAGGAGCTTTAAGGTGTGGTCTAAAAGCAGGCAGAAAAAGGTATTTCGTGATGGAGTCTTCATGTTGCATTGCCTGAACATTTCTGCATGGTTCCTATTTCTTTGAAATCTGAGTATTCTCTGGTGCTTCCCGTGCCTTTTTCAGCTACATGCTGTCAATGGACATGGTCTGTACAGGGCCATTAATACGCTATTAAATCAGTAAGATATAATCATTTATTTAGGATTGAGTTTAAAAAAGAAACGATAATGCATTTTAAAATATCTCCCGCCCCCAAATGCTACCTTTGCTGTCATCCATGATCTTAGCCCAGGTTTTCTGTACAGGTTTCCCTGTGGGTGTCATCTAGAAGCATTCTGTACCGAACGCTGTTGTACGGAGCAGGGAACAAGTGCTGCCGAAGGGGTTTACAGCACCTCGGAGTCTGCACGCTGGGCCAGCTCGGTGCCTGCTGTGGTTCCCAGCATGGCACTGCTGTGCTCCCATTTACTTCACAAGCAGGAGCTTGTGGCTTGTAGACGTCAGTGGCACGTGATAACAGGGGGAAGTGGCTGGACTGGTGCAGGAGAAACAGAAGAGCCAAGGTCCAACATTAGGTGCCTCTCTTTTGCCTTGAAAGTCACTGTTGAAAACTGGACCTAAGATTCAAAAATTGGTTTTAATCAGTTTTCAGAATATTATCCTAGCAGTATTTCTCCAAATGTGTTGTTCAAGTTGGTATGAATATTGACAAAATTTGGTTTAAGCAGACTCCTGTAGAAAGCATATATATTTACATAGCCATTCTATAGGCTCCAATGTATGACAGCGTGCAATGTGTGTGCAATTAAAAACATACAAGATCTTCACAAAGTGCCCAAACCAGTGTCACTGTGTGATGTTCTGTTTTTCAAAATACACAGTTAAGGTTTTAGGAAAGATTATATTTGGAAAGCAACTGGTACCTAATGGCATAATTTTTCTATCATCTCAAACACTAAGAAAGAGTATTCAGTTTTAATTCTAATGGCCAATAATATTTCCATTGTAGCCTTTCTTCTTCTACTATAAATCTTTACGCAGTGAACCATATTTAAGTGTTTAGTCCTCTAAATACACAGAAGATTTTGAAATTAGATGTTCTCACTAGTAATTTATCCATAAAATATAACAGCAGTATGTGATCAAGTCTTTTTAGTTATTATTAGATTCTCCTTTTCCCCATGTCAAAATATTTGACTTCAGTGTTGTTTCTTATTCAGTTTATTGTATTTTTGTGTGCCACTTGGAAATATCATTGCACTAAAGCTATTCTATGCAATAAAATCTGACAGTGTGCTGTGTTAGATCAATCCAGTGATTATTTTTCCTAATGGATAGCTTGTTATTTTCAGATGTGTATGAGCATTAATTGCTTATGTGCTACATTTGATTCACCAGAACTCCAGTGTTAAGATTTCTCTTTAATTTCAAATCATACATTCTATTTCTGTATTTCTTAGTGGTTACCAAAAAGCTTCATCAGCCTTGTTCAGATCTTATGATGTTATATTATGAATTGATTTTTCTGTATTTTTTAGTACTGTTAGGTTGGGTGGGATACTAATATGAGGAAGAAAATACAAAAAATGCTAGCTCAAAGAAGTACCATATAAGCAGGTGTAATGTACCATACATTAGCTGTCCTACTGGCTATTGCATCTCTTCTTTTTCCATATCAGGCCTTAAGCAATTTGAACTAAAAGTCTTGGCTGCCTTGAGACGTAGTCAGATGCCCACTTTGATCTAGTTTAGGATCATCATACGCATTTCCACTTTTGATCAAATCAGAAATGGTAGAAAAAGAATGCTTTTATGAGCTGTTTTGAGCGAACAGAGGTGAACTAACATGCCAGCTGTGCAAATTGCTTTTGTCTTTTCAAATAATAAGGCAAATGTTAAGGAACCAGACTGTTTCACAGGATTTTGCAAAATTGTCATTGATTTATTTTTCTTCAAATAAAGTTTGCAATAGCTATTTTTAAATTCCATTAAAGATGACTTTTAATAATATATGTCTAGTGTTTGCTTGTTTAACCATACAGCTGCCTGTAGTAGATCGCAGTTTCTGTACTGGGTCGACCACTGCCCGTCCTCAGCGTGTCTCAGAGGCTGCCTCACCTGTGTTTTAACGCTCGTAACTTGAAGAAGTGGTGCAGTGGTGACTTCCATGGTCAGGCTGCTAACTGCAACCTGACAGATCATTGTTTGGGACTTTTCCAACTTGGGGGTCACCACATTTTAAAAGCATATTATTGTAGGCAACGTGAAGTTATTAGAAGCTTTGCCGTTAATGTCAGCAGAAGTAGTATACCTAAGGTTATGGGATGAACTCAGAAGGCAGGTCCTTTGTGATCATGGAGAACCTCAGGAACTGTATTTTCTGTGAACAGGAGCAAACCTTTCAGATGATACAGAGCTTAGTGCTGTTCGGGGCCTGAAGTGGCAGTAAATGAGCTCCAAGTAATCTGTATACCAAAGCATTTTATAAAAAACCTAATTGAATTGATGTGCAATTTTTTTTTTTTCCAGGTGAACTGCCATTTTGATTGTCATTTTTCATGCTTTTAGAAGTTTGGCCTCCATGACCCTACCTTTCCCTGATTCTCCTCACAATTCTCTCACCATTCCTCCTGCCTGTCCCTGGAAGAGCTTCCTGGCCCATTTTGGCTTTGAGGTCAGGTTCTGCTCAGCCTTGCTCACCTCTTTTACCCTGACCTCTCAGCGGTCATGAGCTCAGCAACCATCCCAGTGCTGATGTCTCACAGATCTACCCTTTTGTCAAGACTAAAATCCTATTTGGTCTCACTTACAGATAAATAGCTATCAACTCAAACTCAGGGTGGATAAAGGATGCTTGGGACTTGTCAGCACAGATCTATGAAGCTGACATCATGTTTAACCTACCTGATAGTTTTCTATGATGTGAGGATTGGCTGCGTGGATGAGGAGAAACTGGATGTTTATCTGGACTTTAGTAAGGCTTTCTCTCATGACATCCTCATAGATAAACTGATGAAGTATGGGCTAAATGGGTTGACGCTGAGGTGGGCTGAAAACTGGCTGAACAGCGGGACTCAAAGGGTTGAGATCAGCAGCACAGAGCCCAGCTGGAGAGCAGTCACTGGTGACGGACCCCAAGGGTCGATACACGTATAACGCTTTGTATGCTCGTACAGGCACTCACAAAGCTGTATCGCTGCTTTCTGGCTGTCGTGGGTTGATATCGGCCAGCAATTAAGCTGCTCACTCGCTTCCCACCCCCAGTGGGATGGGGGAAAGAATCAGGAGGGCAAAGAGAGAAAAACTCATGGGTTGAGACAAAGGCAGTTTAATAGGGAAGGGGAAAATAGGAAAAGAAAAAAGGGAAAACAAGTGATGCAAAGGCAATCACTGACCACCTCCCGCCAGCAGACCAATGCCCAGCCAGTCTCTGAGCAACAGCTACTTTGGGAAGTGTCTCCAGTTTTATATGCTGAGCTTGACATTACATGGTATGGAACATCCCTCTGCTCAGTTTGGGTCAACTCTCCCATCTGTGTCCCCTCCCAACCTCTTGCTCCCCCCGCAGCCTGCTTGCTAGGAGGTCAGCGTGAGGAACGGAGAAGGCCTTGACGCAGCTAAAACATCGGCGTGTTATCAGCACTGGTTTGGTCACAAATCTGAAGCACAGCACTATCCGGGTACTATGAAGAAAACGAACTCCATCCCAGCCAGATCGGTAGACCTGCAGCCCCCCCCAGCAGGTCTCCTTTGCTGTGATTTTTTTTCATGTGTCAGGGTGTGTGAGCGCAGACAAGCCTTGTGCTCCCATGGAGCTGAGAGCTATTGTGATGACCAAGAGCTTGGAGCTTCTTGTGTCCTCTGCCTGTGTGTATCGGCTGTTGTCTCTTCCCTTCTAGTGAGATGGCAAGCCTCTTGCCGTCTACGTAACATCTGCCTTTTCCTGCATTGGTACA
The DNA here is from genome assembly GCF_947461875.1 of Haliaeetus albicilla. Classification (NCBI taxonomy): domain Eukaryota; kingdom Metazoa; phylum Chordata; class Aves; order Accipitriformes; family Accipitridae; genus Haliaeetus; species Haliaeetus albicilla. Next base: position 6,095,966 of record NC_091499.1, read on the forward strand.
AGTTTGTTGCGATAGGGTCTCTCACTGTATGTTCCAATAATATCCTTTTATGGGGAAATAGAGTAAAGCCTAGGAGTATAAACTTGGAAATTTTTTATTTTAATAGAATTTAAAATACCTCAGTTGTACAGATCAAGAATCCACTGAAGTAAAATTACTGTATTAGTTAGCTTTGGAAAAAATCCTGTTTGATCATTTGTTTTGCTCACCTAGAGCTCTCCCTGACCTTGTAGACAACACACCTATTTCCTACACCTACAGCAGATGATAAAAGATACAGAATGTTTCAGTCTTGTTTTTTGCTTTTTCCCTCCCATATGTGTAACTGCTTTAAGAGCTGCAGGTTTGTGGGTTTATATTTTTTTGCCCAGTATGATAATAAAGCAATAAAAATACTCTGCTTAATCTTATTGCCATATGTTTTAGTTGTGTGTTCTTATCCTTAACACATAACTTATGCTGATGTTCCTTTAATAGAAAAACACTTCCCAAAGTGGAAGATGGTTTCATGGTTTTTCTGTTTTCTAAAAATATTTTCCCTTACACTCAAGACAGCATTTTCCCAATGTCTGCTGTTTGTTCTTGCTCCCTTTCTGCCTCCTTCCTCCCCATTATTAGCGCATTAGGGACTGAGGAGTGGTAATCTTTAACGGCAACGAGAACTGCAGCAGGCTGTGACTGCTGAATGTGGAAAATATATATTTCTAGTAATATAAAACAGTGGATGCTGTTTGCAGGCTTTGCATGCTCTGCAAATTATCCTTTTCTTGTTTTCCCTTTGATGCCTTTCATTTGAGTTTACTCCGTGTTGCTGCAGTCCCAGTAAACACAGCACAGTCCCGAGGGGTGACAGGACCGTGACCTTAGAGGAGTAACCGAGGAGGCAAATCTTCCTATACTAAATAATTGATGGAAAGTATCTTAAGAGTCATCAAGCTCAGTAAGTTCAGGGGAGAGACGAACTATTCCTGTAAGGGGGAGAAACGGTTGGTTATGAGCCACCGGTGCGCGCGCCCTTTGGCTTCTCTTGGGAATGACCCAAGTCCCCAGCACGATACAGAAAGTCCTGGGACCCCGTCAGAGGGAGAGCAGTCCCTGAGCCAGACGTGCCCCGTGAGACATGGAGCTGCTCCATCCAGTGACCACCTTTGCGGTAAGATATTTTCCATGTGGAAAAAAAAAAAAGTGCAATCTGACACAGACGTGACTTCCAGGGTTGATTTTAGCTCCGAGCGTACTGTGACTGAGTACAGCTGTGCTTACCTGGGCAAAGGAGAAGTTAGAACCTTGTGTGTCAGAGTTTAAGATGGCCTTCAACTGTGAGAGATTAGGAATAAATTTGATGTAATAAAGAGTATCGTGCAGCTACATTTTCATACTTTTCTTTGGAAGCATCCTCTGCTGGTGTCACGACTGGGCTGGATGTGTTTCTGCTGTTACCTGCTATAACCCAATCCCGAAGTCCTTCCAGCGCAAGGATCCCTGGATGGAACTGCCACTTGCTTATTGTCCTCTTCTGGGCTTTGAAAGCCTTAAAATAACTGTCTGTTTGTTGCAGTGGAGGAAGGATTATCTTTTGAAGGCCCAGAAGGGAAAGTTACATTGAGTGGAGTTTCACAAGGGTGTGTTGGGGTCCTATTTGGAAAGCTAGAAAAGAGCCTTATTAAATTTGCAGGCAGCAATAGACTGGGGGGGGGGGGGGAATTCCAGCACTGCGGAGACCGGAATTCAAGTGTGGCCATGACAAAATGCAGAAATGCTCTAAAAACATCAGTTCCACTTTAACAGAGATAAGAGCAAAGCTCTGTGCCTAGGAAAGACAGCGCTGAGCCGCACAGATGCAGACTGAGGAACGACTAACCAAGGCAGAAATTCTGCTGAAGAAAAGCCGGGATGCGAATGGATCGTTCACTGGACGCAGGCCGAGCTGTTGCATCTGATAACGTTTGTCAAGCTCTTGGAAAAGAAGCAAACGTGCTGGGTTGTGTAAACAGGAGTGTTGTCCGAAAAGCAGCGCTTTCTCCATCCAACATGGCTGCAGTCTCGGCTGGAGTAGCGGCTCCTGCGTGGGCACAGCACCCCAGGGACAAGGGGCTCCAGATGGAAACGGCAGCCAAAATGCTCGGGGACCTCACAGACGAGAAGTGTGAGGAAGGGGTTAAAGAAAGCAGTGGTTTAATCTATAGAATAGGCAGCAGAGGTTAATGTCATAACAGTTTATCATAGAGTGGTGATGCTAATAGTAAAAGTAGTGGAGAGATTTAAATAGCAGGAAGGAGCAGTTAGTGTAGATACTAATAAAAAGGGTCAAAGGATCTTGAATACTTACGTTTCTGAAAATGGCTTGTAGGCTAAATAATATCAGGGAAGCCTAAGATGCGAAATGCAACTGTTGTAGCTGGACAACTGAAAGAGGGCAAAGCCTGAGAGTGGGGCTCTTAAGCAGGTAGGTACAAATGCGCTAGAAACGCCTGTGCTGCGCTGGGAGACTGACAAAGGACAGCGTGGGAGTTCACGGAGGAGCTGTTGTAAATCCTGCCTGGACATGATTTCATGGACATGCATGGACGCGATTTCTCGGTGTCCCTGACACTCTTATTTAGCTGGGTTCATTAGCTCTACGTTCATAAGGCCATAGCAAGCGCTCGAATAACCAATTGCAGAGCAGAATAGGCTTACTTAGACACAATACTTGCTTTGTGTTTATATTCCTGCCAGCAATTTACCTTTAGTTTTTGTCTGTTATTTTAGGTACTGTTTGTTGCATTTGGTATCCTGTTTTATTTTCTTCGTTTGCCTTCAATTTTAAGTCTTTTATGAAATCCATGCCGCTGATTCCTTCGAAGCTCACTACAAGGACTGCTTTGTAGTTTTACCTTACAATATATTTTATATAGTTTTATACACTTATTGTGTGCCGTAATCTCCCAGCTGATATATGAACAGATTAATAAACCTAGAAGTGTATCTTCTAGGCCAACACTTTTATTACGGTCATTGAGAATGCAATAAAACTGATTCACTGTTCATGAAAGCATGTAAGAAAAGGGAAACCCACTGAGTTTATTACAATGCCATTCAATATATTTTATTATTAGAAGAAATTAATATACAGTTAAATTTTCAGATGGTTTAAAATTTGTAGGGTGGTAGATAATAAGAATTTAATTTTGCAGTCTGATGGGATGTACTTGGTACAGTGGTCTCCATACTGAGTCACTTATATGGAAATTTTAATTTCAATTTTGTCAATACTTGTTTAATTGCAAAGCATTTTTCTACTAAATATGAACAAAGAGAGAGATTGTATGAACGGAACGTGGAACAACATCTTAAATCATCTCTGGCTGTCAATCAAAGCATTGTATTTAATTTTTTGTTGTTTCAATATTGATGTTAGCCCTAAATAAAGCAAACTGGGAAGATGAGACATTTAGGCTACGGACCAGTTCCCGGAAAGGTGGTTTTGGCGCAGGCTACTAGGTAAAACGTAGAAGCAACCAGAGCTTGAGTGTAAGTGTAAATACTGGTATAAACATACCGCCTTTTCCGACACGAGCAGTCCTGGAAGTGTCGGGCAGAGGCACGTGTAAGTGGTGCAGAAGCGCTGACTCCTTTTTTGCTCTCTGCCCCATGGACACCCTTAAAATCCCTGTTACCCCTCGCAGAGGAAGCTCACGTCTGTGGGACTCGCTTTCAGCCCTCGGCATCCCCTTCCCTGCGCTGCGGTAGCACGCGTCTGTCTGGCACTAGCAGGGCGTTCGTGGCGTGAAACCAGCCGAGACCTTAGGCACTGCTACTTAGGCAAGAGAGGATTTTAATATGGCTGAAGGGAAGAACGAGAAATCGTATCCCTAATAAAGAGGAATAAAATGATATAAAAAAGAGCCTCTTGATCTGATTCACAACAGCCGCCTGCCAGGGAGACTCTGCGGATTTCCCGGGGGATTCTTCTGGCTCACTTTGATGGAAAGGGAGGATACTTTAGGTAAGTGGATAGACATTTCTTTATATTTTTTTTTAGAGATGAATGCTTATTAAAATGCTGGATCGAGGGGCAGGGATAGTAATATAAGCACATGTGGAAATAATGTACTGAGAAAGCTCTGTGGTTTCATATGGAGAAAAAAGATAGCAGCCAACTCTAGCTCAGTGGGCAGCTAATTAAGCCAGAGATCTCTCTGTACATTGTATTCTAAGTTCAGTACAAAAGCATGTATCAGCAAGGTGCCATATGATTTTTCCTTTATAGTTTGCAGTTTGATTTCAGGAATGAACTATGCATCATCACCATAGTGATCATTTAAAGGTGAATGGGTTGGCTGGAAGTTAGATGGGAGTCAATATGATTAACGTGTCTTGTTCCTGTGCATGACAGTTTTCCTTGGTCAGTTGTTCACGTGCAGCTTAGGTCTGTTGTTTCTCCCTCCCTGGTTTTAATGGGATCTTATTTAGAATAATAAAAATATGAACACTTTTAATGTTTAACAACATTAAGTTGTATTGAGACAGTTGTAAGGAGTGAGTTTGCCGTTGCTCCATATTCTGCTTGCTCCATTTAAAATGGGATGCTACACCTTTCATGGCTCCTTCCTTGACTCCATCCACCATTTTTCCTATACACAGAGACCAACCACAGTCTAGAAGACTTTTATTACAGGACACAGGAGAAGCAAAGCCAAAAAAAAAAAGGTGTGAATGCTCTGGGAGGAAGCACAGCGTGTGGTCTCAAGGTGGTACCTCTCACCAAAGGAGTATGAGACATTTAACAGTGCATTATACAGAAAACAAAGCCTAGCGTGACCTATCTAGCTCTGCCTCAGCTGCGTCTCTAGTTTCATTCTTTTTCCACTTATTCATAATGACTTTATTCTTCTATATTTGCAATAAGTAGGACTGGGATAATGCTGCACAGGGTCAAATACAGGAACACTCTCAAACACAAACCTAACCCCCAAATCCCTCTAGATTAGCACATTTCACCTGGCGACTGGTGGGGCACATCTGGCTTGCAGGAGGTTTGTACCTAGTCCGTTTTCCTGGAGGTGATTGAAACCAAGTTATGGGAACTTTGAGCAAAGCCAAGTACCACCTTGTGCTCCCCAAGCCCGGGCAGCCGCAGGCACAGGGTGACAAGGAGAGGGACACCGAGCCAAGGCTTGCTCTTTGAACTGTCTTGCCCCAAAGCCCAGGCATGAGAGTGGCCGTCTCCCACCCAGGACATCAGTCAGCCTCTGTGCCTGCTCACCGGCCAAAAAATACTTTTGGTAATGGGATGTGAGTCTGTCTGAGAGACATAGGGAAAGGTGGCTGTGTGGAAGAAGGACAGCAAGAGAGGGAGAAGGAGCAAAGCTTTAATCGGGCTGATGATGGACTGTTGGTGCTAGATCAGTGTACAGATCTGGATTTATTCTGTGCTAGTGGCAGCAAAACTGACTCTTCAGGCTGACATTACATGACTTCTTTTACAGGTTGCAAACCACATTCCTACGTGTATTCAAGATGATTTTTGTTGGTGTGAACACGAATCTCTTGCTCTACATCATGTGCAGTGTACGTGGAATGTAGCTCACTCTGTGAAGGGTGTCAAGGAACAGGAGATGCTAGCATCAGCCCAGTGAGAGTCAACAACGTCAAGCTGCAGTGGAAAATGGCAAACAAGAGAGTCTGATAAATAAGAGTACACTTGGGAGACACATGATGCCGTTCCACTTCTCTGCTACTGGGAATACCATGGCCGTGTTTCATTGAGGTCTGTGGTAGGAAACCAGTGATGTGGCTGTGGAGCTCCCAGGGGCAGACAACAAGGGTAGTCTAGAAAGCACAGCCACCACGGGAAGGTTAAATGAATTGGGGTTGCTTGAAGCCCCTGGAGGTAGGGCTGTGGGATAAGATATTTCTCTGTCAACGATGTCTAGCTGTATCAAAAACTCTTGAAATGTTGAGAATAATTTGTTTGCTGTGACCGTGAGAGGTAAGATTAGAAGCAGGTGATTAAATTGCAGAAAGAAAGTTGCAGTTTGAACATCAGGGAGAACCTTCCTAATATGACAAACAAACTGCGGGATAGGCTGTTGTGGGAGACAGCCAGCTTCTTCAGCAAGACACTCTTTAAGAGCAAGTTAGACAAACATCTGCTAGGAATGACCTGGGTCTGTACGAGTCTGTCTAGGTGGTGGAGATGGAATAAGTAACCTCTTGATGTCCTTTCCAGTGCTGTTTTGCTACGAGCTGAGGTCTGCAAGCTCTGCTGCAGTGACACAGCATCAGATGGCTTTTATAAGAGACCTGCTGAGATGTGCAAGGTGTAACTTGCTGCTGATGCTAAGCTAACTGCTGAAAAACTGCTTTGAATTCACTGGAGTTACAGTGGGGTTACGTGGTGTAAATGAAAATCTAGCCCATAATTCCCTCTGTAAGTCAATGCTCATTCTTAAAAGCACAGTGGGACCGCTGGGACATCAGACTTCTGATTTATAACAGGGTTCACAGTATTTACAGAATGAAAGTCGCCTCAATGGAAAGTATAGGATCAGGCATTCTATAAGATGGGGCATCAGAGACAGTGATCTGAATTTCTGAGTCTTTCAGGGGTTGTCTATGCCTGATAAATGTGAGTGGGTAACCTAACGATAGATCTGAGTTGCATGAACAGACACCAGGTAGCTGTCTCCCAGGCTGTTCCTACGGTGAGGCTGAATCATAGCATAGGATTTATAGGTTTCAAAGCCCAGTCCTTCATTATTATAAAGAGATTTAAATGATGTCTTTGTGATTGTGCTGGTTACAGCTGTGTTGTTAAATTACAGTGTGCAGATTCAGCTTTACAGAGTATGAGCAAGCTATCCGGGGAGTGTTTTCATTAGTGGCTACGATTCTGTGCCAAACTTTGTCCTCCAGATCATATTTCTGCTGAACTTTCCTGCGTCTTCACCATTTTCTTCCCCAAGGATAAAATAAAAATGCTAGAGGTTACAAAACCAGAAAAATGATACTGAATATACCTTGGGCACGTAATAACACTCACAGAAAGCAAGACTGTGATAACCAAGATAACAAGAATGCTTTTGATTTTTAGTTACACTTTTCCATGAAGCCAGAGCTCACGTTTGCCTGTCCGAACAGATGTTGAACAAATGAACTATTTATGACTGAATGAGGTGTGTGCTGAAGGCAGGTTGTTAGGCAGAAGTGCAGCTCTACACCCAGTACCTTTAAAATACATTTATAGATGAGACTGGCATGGTCCCAATGCTTCCTGTTATCATATTTCTTGCCGCACGTACAGTTTTACCACATTTTAAGTGCTGTGACTGGCTGGGCCTTAGGAGTGCAGGACTACACAACACCCCAAGAATCAGGGCCCTTCCAGGGTGTCTTAGGCTTAGAAGTCCTCATGGACTTTCTTAACAAGGAGCCCTGCTCTCGCTGTTCCCTGGCACCGAGGTGCTGGTGGGGAAAAAGGCCCCTTATTTAAGCGACGAAATATCTATCACATGCAATACATTCACTGGTGTGCCGGAAAAAAGCAGTGTAATGGGTGGTTGTTTCATATTTATCAACAAACTACTTCTCCAGGAAAGATTGTGTTGAGGGTTGAAGCTCGAAGGGGTCAACCATGCAACAGACTACTGTAGGGCGTCAGTCTAGGTGGGGGACACTGGCTGGTGGACGTGGCTGTTGGCAATGACAGCTGACAACCGCTGGCCTGATTATTCAAACCAGAAACTACCCCTGTTCCTTGGGAGGCAGACACAATTGCAAGATGGAGGTTGATGACATGGGTAATAAAACAAAGAGGGAATTTCTCTTTTCCTGGTGAGAAGACTCGCTACCTCCAGAACGGCAATTCGGAGAGAGAACGAGCAAGGATATAGGGATGTCCTGACATCTTTAAACTTTTAGCTCTTGAAAAATTTTTGGCACTGCTCTGTGTCTTTTCAAATATCCCATTCACATTAGTACAGAAGGAAATCCATCCTGGTTATTCAGCAACACTGCTTGCTAGAGCTGCTAGTCACCATTTCAAGTGACTGCGAGCATGACAGAGAACGTAGCTGGTAGCACACACTTGTTGAGCAGAAATCAACCAGACCGAACCCACAGGATTACGTGGGAGCAGCGGTAACTGTAGGGCGAGATTTTTGACCTCTGCAAGTTGCTAGTTTTGCATATCCTCATGTGTATGGCTTGAATAGAAGCACAGCAGTTTGTTATTTTCTGTTCTACAGCTTGCAGCTGCATGTATAAACACATTAAATTTGAAATCCTCCCAAATCTGTGAAATTCCCATAGATGTAGGTCTTATATCCTGGCAGGAGTTCAACTCAACATCTCCAAATGAGTGTTGATGAGGTATGCACACTCATCAGATACTGTCTGTATTTCCATTCTTCTGGGGTGCAGATGCCCGTGAAAGAAGCCACAACGCTGGGCCAGAGCAAATACCAGAATTGCTGCCCTTGAGCCATTGTAGCTTTACCATCTGGGAAACAATTGGTTGCATCCATCTTAAAAATCAACTGCTGTGTTATTAACTTTTTAAAAACTGTTATTTCTTGGTGAGAGCAGGAATCTAAACATTAGCACAAATTGGTGCATGTGTTGCAGCACTTAGAGCACAGACAGAGCCAGGCGTGGAATTTTCTTTGGAGACCACCAATGAGTCTCAGCTGAGGCATCTTCTCAAAGTGTGGATGTAACGCTCAGCTGCCAGCTGCACATATTTTGATTTTTTAGGCCATCTTCAAGTACTTAGGTTGAATATTTCAGAATCAGAAATGGAGAAGAATGTCAGTTCTTGATTTCTGAAAATCCCAGAGTCCCAGGGAGCTGTAAGTGATCTGCTCCTTTGAAAACGAGCTCACTGCTGTCCGGTGACCTAACTACAATTATAAGAGCTTACTAGTAGGTTCACACTGGGAAAAACCTTGCCAATAGTCAAAATGAAATGATCTGCACATACAGTATTGGCATAACTTGGGTAATGCCTAGTGAGTGAGCCTGGCAGGGTCTGGGAACCAGGTGACAAAAGGATTTTTTAATCCTCTTTCTCCTGATGCCTACAAACAGCCCCGTGTAACTCTAGTTCTACTCCTCAGCATGCTGTACTGGATTTTATCTGGTTTTATTAGAGTAGTCAGTTTTTGTGCAAGTTTTTCCATACATGAAGTTAATTAAGCAGAGAAAATAAAGGAGGTAGAAAGATCAAATGACTACGCTGTTAGATTTTTTTCCTTTTATTACTTACAGCAGAGCATACAAAACTTATGTACCATCATGTTTTATGAAGGAGACTGATGCTCAGGCAGAAGGGGTTCACATATAATTTGTGATCGAAAATCTCATTTTTATAGCTTACTTTAGTTTACTAGTTTAGAGAAAATGCACATTCAGCCACTGTTCGTTTTCACTGCATCCTATGACCAAACCATCCTATTACAGAGTCCCAAAGCCACAGGAACTTACCAAGTTTCCTTTCAAGCTTCCAGATGATCTACAAGTATTTCAGTCTGTCTTGTGTAGACTCCTGATACAAAATTAGGTCCCTTAATTAAAGAAGGAATGTGCAGCTAAGTACCCGAAGATTTTTTAAACAGGACTTTCATTTAAATGTAATTATAAAAAGAATTTATAGATGGTTGTATAAAAGCATATCAGATGAAGCATTTCAGATACGTTCACTAAAAGATTTTGCAAGCAAAGAGAAGACTTTCAAAAGCTCAAGAAACAGTTTAGTCCCCAGCTGCCATGAGAAGCAAATTCCCATTTTGAAAAATCTCCTGTAACTGGTTGTAAATGATGCACTAATTTCCTAAACAGATTTTTCCGAAACTAGATTCTGCTTCAGATCAACCTTCCGGACAGCCTTTCATGTGCTAAACTAATGGAATATGGCGTCCAGCCTGAGCTGAGTGTAACCTAATTGAAAACTTGTCAACCAAAAATGTTCTAGTCAGATCATTAAACAGCTGATTTATGTTCTTTTTCCCAGGGTATGTGAAACTTCAGGCGTGCACACACAATATCCAGTTTTAAAAGGTGCGGTGGAGGAGCAGTTGTCCCTTCAGCGTGCCCAGGTAGGTCAGGACTCGGTCAGGCACACGCCGTTGTCACCGACTGCGTCGTTATCGCGAGCTGGGACAGCCAAGGAGTCCTGCTCCGTCGCCCTGACCCACGTACGCCGGGCATCGTACGGTCAGGGAACAAAAATATGGTCCCTGCTCCAGAAGACTCACTATCAACATGTGAAACAGGGGGGACGCAGAAGGATGAGGACAGACGGAACAGCAGGAAACAGCGAGAGAACTGCTGCAAAGCAGCGGGTAGATCAATCTTGATTCGTCGCATGTGCCTGGTAGAGCCCAGGTGTAGACAAAATTCTGGACCAGATCCTCGCATCTTCCCTTTGAATCTCATTAACGCTACAAAGCATCAACAACTATGAACTTATTTTAACTGTGTAATTAATTGGGGCTTATGCTGCTTTGCATGATTGCTGCTTGAAAGGTGTGTAACAATCATTAAGATTGCTTTGATTAGGACCCTTAGTGGTGTCATGATCAGTTTTAGGGGTCAGAGGAGGAGCTGTGATGGGATTTGAGTTCAGCTATAAACTTTTAAAGTGATTGCAAATTTAGGGTGAAAGATTACCTCGTGGTTTAAATGTGAAAAAAAAATTGCCTGCCTTTGTTTTTATTACTCCCCCATGTAACTAAATAGCTATTCTGGAAATATCATTAAAGTGGATTAAAAAGAAATGTTACCCAGAAGAGAAGTTTCATCATTGCATTCAATTTTCTCCATGGAAAACAGTAGGTTTTTAATGTAATTGAATGTCAAAGCTCTGCAGATGTAATTGTTATGCTTTTTAAAATAAAAAGTTAATTAAATAGAAGTGACACTCCCCTGATTAGCTTTTCTCCCTTTTGGATGACTGCAGCTTCACCTCTGTGTGCAGAACTGGTGAGTGGAAAAACGACAGAAGAAACCGAGAAACGAAAGAAATTAAAAGCACCCTAAAATTGCTGGCTCCGTCTCCTGTTCAGCAAATACCATCTTCATAAATAGAAAGGATGACCACGGTACTCTGGAACTGCCTTGCCGTGCAGAAGGTCATTCAGAAACGGAGGAGATCCAGAAGAACGATGGGGGTGGTGAGGAGAGAGGGAGAAGTCCAGATTTAATAACATTGGAAAATTTGAATCAGACCTGAACTTCATTAAAGTTTCCGAGTTTCTGTCCTGAAATTTGGAAATATCAGAACCGTACAATTTCTCCAGCAGTTTAATATTTGACTTTTTGCAGCTTGGGGAGAGGTGATAAAGCAGCTCAATTCAGAGTTAGCTCCAGAGAGCTCCTGCATCTTAGGCACACACGCTGCCGAGTCCTGTAATAAAGCCAACAGGTTTATGCCTCCAAGAGATTGACCTCATTGCGAGGGCTTAGGAAGCACAGTATTTTAGGACTGGGAAAATCTTTATCAGCCAACTATACTGGGAAATGTTTGGGTCTGAGTGAAGGGTAACAGACATTCTTGTAGAGGTAAAAAAGATACGTGCTCATCTGGCTGCACTTCAGAACGCTGTATGGACTGCTCTGCATGTGGTATGTGATGTGTATGAACATCTGGAACTAGCAGATAGTATTTTTGATAAACTACGATCATTTTGTACTTTTTTCGGGTGCCCGGAGGTCTATTAGAAGGTGTTACAAAAGCTGAGCGTTTGTTTGCAAGGGTTCAATCTGGAAACGAGAAGAAAATAAGCAAGAAGTGGATGCAGATCCCCAGACACCCATATTCAGAAGGCACAGTTTACCTGCCGCACTGAGCCACAAGCACAATGGCCTCCTGAGTGCCCAGTTTCGAGAATTCAAGACGGCTCAGATGGCTGTTTTGGCCTGAGGTTTATTATTGCCAGCGCCTTCGGATAAAAGAAGGAGTATTGATCATGTTGATACAATTCCAGGAGATATCTGCAGAAATTTCTCAGAATTTCCAGGTTTTCTCTTTCTCTTCTTTTCAGTTTTGATGCTGAATGTGAATTCTCAAACCAAGATTTTCTTGAGAGATTTCTATTTTGAGTGTTTCACGGTGAGTGCATTACATATCTTTGCAATGTCATCATTCAGTACTTTATGGCAATGAATTCATTCTGTAAAAGTTGTAATTCACCATAAAGTTAGGGAAAAGACCATAAAACATTTCTGGAATTGTAGAAAAATTGCAAAGTCTAACTCACCTAGCAGAAGCTTGGAAATTTCAGTAAGCCGAGGTTCAGATTTGATTCAAATATTCCAGATTCACTGAGTTGTGATAGTTTTCCTTAAATGATCTTCCTGACCTCATTTAATAAAAATACCTTAAACTCAATACTGATGTAGTCATTGATATTTCAGAAATTTGGCAGGGGGTGGGGCAGTATTTGCACTTCCCTGAACCCTTTTGATAATATTGAAGAAGATACTGTTTTTCTCACATTATTGTCTAGGAGAGTCCAGTTATGGTAGTGCCTATTTCTCTTGTTCTGGATTAGAGAATGTCTGATATGATGGAGCCCTAAACACATCTCTTATGTAAAAGGCTGAGTTTTAAGACCTACATCACATGAAAATTGCCTCTCCAAATAATACCTAAATATTTGGCTGTTGTTATCCTCTTATGAACTGATTTTCTTTGGACCAGAAATTCTAACTGAGGATTAAAGAAACTCTTCCCCCCAAAAGTTCTTTAAATTTCTGAGCTCTGGGTAAAAAACTGTGAAGCCAAAAGTCATACTTTATGGTAATACAAACTTTTTTTTGTCCTTAAAAACCTCAAAGAAATCAAGACTTGCGCCAAAGTCGTAAGAAGACTGGAAGAAGTGGCATTCAAATTAAAACAAAGCTTTGGATTCTGGTGAGAGGCAATACTGAGATAGTCACTTTAGAAGAAACAGCTACTGAAAAACAAAACCCCAAGCCCAAAACCTCCCAGGGAGAAACAGCAGGTTTTGGCCTAGTATGTGTTTATCACTTCTTAAAATTCCAGTTTTGTGGCTCCAAACTCATAAAACAATGAAGAACATTTTTAATATTAGCAGATGAATACATTGCTATCAATCCAGTCAGACTATTGATGAATGGTATGTTAGGAATTGGTTTCAATTCTCTTGTATCAACATCACGTAACATCACGATGTGACTTCTCAACGAGGTAGTGTTAAATTAAAGCTTCTAAACCAAGTTAGTCCCTGCACAACAAAATGTTTCCATCCATGCTAGAAATCACGTGGATCACATTTCAGGACTGACCCTATGGATTATGCTAAAGCAATGGGGCTCCAAACTGTATTTCCTTGCACAAAGAAGATTTTCTTACCAATTCCCACAATATGAACATACTTAAAGTCTGCTGAAAATGGGCTTGGCGTGATGCACGCTGCCTGGTAACACAGTCCCTCCCTTCAGCTGTCTATAGACTGAAAAACAGACTGAGAGAAGGTTAGCTATTGAGAAGGCAGACAGCAAAAGAAACTTGAACACATTAGAAAAACTTATCTGCAAGTCTTGCAATGAATGACAACTGCCTTATTTCAGGAGCCTCTCTGTCTACCGATCATAGCAATGACCCATTACTTAGAATTGATAAACTGAACTTATAGACTAACATCACAGGATTTCTTCCTTCCTTCCTGAGCTCGTACGAAGTGTCATCATGTACCTTGAAAAACGGTGGCTTTACCTCATAGCATATCAAATGACTGAGCCTATTAATTTTTTTCAATTTTAAAGAATGCCTAGCAATAAAACTTAACACATTAAGTGGTCCCAGCGAGCCACGTATCAGCCTTTGCCATTCAGCGAGGAGAGTGGTGTGTTCTCCAGACGACAATGGATCAAATTGTCACGGTACTTGGAGATCCATCCGGAGACGCTGGGCAGCCTTAACTCCCAGGCATGTCAGGGGGGCTAAGGAGCGCTCAGAAACTTGTAACTTTGGAGGCTTCTAGACAAGGTGCTGGCATAGTGCTTATTCAGACTGATGAGCTCCATTCACAGTCGTATTTCCTTTCAGGGCTGGGTTAGCCCTCCCATCCACCTCTTGAACCATGCTTTCCTCTACCTCCTGGGCAACATGCTGCCACTTACAATTCCAGAGCGATGAAACGCATAGACTTTTAGTAAATTAAAATACAAAACCCCCGGTGTTTTCAACCTGCAAATTCATTCATGTTTTCTTCACTGAACTGGTCGGGTTCCAGCACAAGTTGAGGCTGCCTGGGGAAAATGCTGTCCTGGGAGCCTGGTATGGAACAAGAGGCGGTGGCTCTTTTGTCTCTGTAACAGCCCTTAGTTCATTAAGTGTTGCTAGAGGTACCCTGAAAATTTTCAAAACTGAAAATTCACAAATTCTGTATGGTGGGCCACAGGGTAGGTGACAACATTTTGGCCTGCCTTCCTTACCCCTGTGAAAATGTCATGTAGCTCAAATTAAGCAAACCTAAACTAAACAAGAGTGAGTCAGCCTTCTCCACTGCCGTCCGACCTGAGGTGATCTCTAGGAAGCACAGACCTGTTTTCTGCTCCCTTTCCTTGTAGACCTTTCCCTACCCAGATCTTTACCTACTCAATAGCTGCTCCCTGCCAGGCTTTTCTGTACCTCTTCCCTTCCAGTAGCAGGTCACTCTTGGGGTTGCCCTGAGGACTCCTGTGCAGATTTCCTCCTCCTCTTCCTCTGCCTAGCTTTTGTTGACTTCATCGTTGGGGCTTCTGCTTCTTTTGAGAGAGTTTATGACCATCCAGAAATTACCTCTGCTAGGAAATTATTCTTTTCCTTAAAGGAATGTGTTCTTAAAAATAACACTAACCTTTCAGGGTAGACTCAAAGGATGACTAATATTTTGGCATACTTGCAGCAGTTCGTATTCTTTCCTTCTCTCTCTTTCCTTTCAGTTCCATTGTGTGGATTTTCTAACTCTCTTTAAGACATAATTGGAAAGCACATCTTTGTTTATCTCTTTCACCGCACTTTTTTTTTCTCTGTAACTTATTTTGCTACTCTAGAAATAGGAGGGACTCTGAACAAATAGCAATGGGTAACCAGTGCTTTGATGACCATTGTCCTTATTTTCTCTAGGTTCTTTCAGATACGGCTTTTGCCTTCCTTATTTTTTGCCATCTGTGGTGGAGACGATGCAAGCCTTATCATTTTGCAGTAGACAACTGTAATAATTCTCTTCATCCCTTTTTTTATCCACAGCAATTGAGCTTAGTCTATCCTCTTCAGATTTAAAGGTTTTGGAAAGTATAGACAGTATAAATCTCTGTTCCTTTTCCCTCATCCAGCTGAAATGGTGTGGGGTTTTTTTTTTCTTCTTTTCTTTTTTTTATGAAGAGGGCCAGATGATTACTGTGCTGTCACCAGCATCCTCTGCTAAGTTGCATAATTGCCAACTTGAAAAGGCTCCTGGATGCTTCTCTTTCCCAGCACATGCTGTTCTACTGTTCACACCATTTATTCTAATACTTGTCAGCTATGCGGTGCTTTTTTTTTTTAAACACTAATCAGCCTGGAGACCCCATGAGGATAAGTGTTAGTCCCTTTTCAGAGATGACATAATCAGAACGATTAATTTCTGAAGGAGAAAGGGGTGAAAGCCATTGCACCTGCTGGCTTCCAGAGCAGTTAAAAATCACAGAGGAGAATTCAAGGCCAGGTTTCCAGCAGTGTCAAACCACTGCAGCTTCTGTCACCTTCAGCTGGGGTGGGAGAAGGTGACAGCTCGGTCTATGTCTGCTTGGGACTTGCAGTCCCTCCATTCTACGTGGAGGCTTGCAGCAGCAGGAGATGTCCCGGTGATCGTGCTGAGACCAAGAGGATGCTGGGGACACAGCCCTGGAGAAAGGTCTCCACATCATCGACCTGAGGCCAACTGCTTTAGATAATCCTTTCTTGCAGCTGACTGGACTCCTCCAAGAAGAGTCCAGGAGCCCACTTCTTTTGCTGTCCCCCACTCCATTTAGTCCCTGTGTTGGGAATCTCACTTGCGTCCATGTTGTTCTGCTTGTTAGAAACCTTCTCCCAACATCCAGCCTAAATTTTTCACTTTTGCTTATGTGCTGGGCTGCAGAAAGCAGCCAGA
The DNA here is from genome assembly GCF_947461875.1 of Haliaeetus albicilla. Taxonomy (NCBI): domain Eukaryota; kingdom Metazoa; phylum Chordata; class Aves; order Accipitriformes; family Accipitridae; genus Haliaeetus; species Haliaeetus albicilla. The sequence continues at coordinate 6,112,090 of NC_091499.1, forward strand.
AGAGACAACTCCAAGAAGAGGTGATCACCAATGGTGTGTTTTACTTGCTTTTTTATGGGTCTTCGATGCTTAGTTTTTTTATAAACAAATAAACAATGCTGTCTGTCATGATCACTTTTTTCCTTTGATTTCCAGCCAGGAGTGAGTCTTCTCTTAGGATGCCACTTTATCCCATCTCATCAGCTCAACGCCATCATAGGATGAATGCAGTGCAACACACTTTCTGTGGGACGGCTGCCCTGGGGAACACGGGAGCGTCCCTGCTGGTGAGAGTGGCTCAGAGACAGAGACACAGTTGCAACACGGAGACTCCATCAACTGCACTTTAGAGATAACAGTGGGGTAATTAATAAGCTCTAGAATAGTTCAGGTAGCTTGGAGTCATTCGGTGATCCCACCTGAAATACAGTTGCCCCATTTATTGCTATGCTGTTGGAGATGTAAGCAATGAAGACAGGTGGATAGGAGCCCCATGGAAATTAAAAAAAAAAAAAGGCGTTTTTCATCAGGACCCTTTGATGGTGCCATTCCCCTCTGTGGTCCAAGATCAGCGAGGACAGACCCTCAGGGCACGCTGCAACGTGTCCCATAACTGATAGAGGGGTTCGGTTGTGTGCTGCCCTGGTTGTTCTTCACCTGTTGTGCAGCCTTTCTGCTTGGCTCATGTTCCTTTTCCTTGGTCTGATGTAATTTTTACAGATGAGGCATAAATGGAAAGATTCCAGCAGACCTCTAGTAGCTTTTTCCATTGACATAATGCTTTATGCTTTTAAAACCGTTTCAAATAAATACGATAATTAATAGAGATAGTCAACAAATTAGGAACATAAGGCATTTTTGGAGGATGAGCAAAGACCACCCGGCATATCACATATTTCCCTTACACACATATCTTCCCAGGCCTATTCTAGCCAATTGCTACACAAACAGCTCTAATATTACAATCCTAACTGTTTTATTGGTTATGCCTAGACTTGCCACAGTTATAATTAAAAAGTGTGCTGTATGCTTGACCAAAGAATCACGGAGTGTCCCAGAAATGATAGAAAACAGGGCTGCTAGGAACTTTAGCTGATCATTATTTCCATTGCTTCCGTGACCACTTGTCATGCCTGACAGATGTTTGTCTAACCTGTTCTTAAAAGTTTCACGTCAGCTGTCTTGCTGCTTTGGTGCTAAACCAACATTGCCCTTCAATAACCACCCCACTACCGCTCCTGCTCCCTAACAACAGGAGTTCTTTCTCCCCCAAATTCCCATCCTGTGCCCCTAATGAAATTAGCGTTGGGATGACAGTTCAAACTGGGGATATGTTTTACTGTTCCTGGGTAAATAATGTCTCCCTAGAGTTTCATTCCCATAAAGCCCACTGGCACAAATTAGAGCTGCAGTTTCTCACCCGGGCATTCAGAAGCAGGTTGTTTTTGCCAATCGCAGTAGCAGCAAGGGTAGAAATCTATTTTTCAGAAATCTTGAGAACCTGCTTCTCCTTTCTTTTCATGTATGACTTTTTATTTATATAGATACTCATAAGAGAAAGTGCTCCCGATGCTCTGGCACCTTTGGCAGACTTAGAAGTGTATTAAAAAGATCACTTTGCATTTCCTTGAGCGTAGCCCCAAAGCGCAGCTAGATCAGAAGGAAGGAAATGAGTTCACCCCTCTGCCATCTGCAGAATTTTATGTCCCTCCGTTCCCCACCCACCTCCTCTCAGGCGAGGAATACGATTCTCTCTCAGAGACTAATGACTGTCTGTGGCTCGCAGGGCGGGGGGAAATAATTTCCAAGACATTGAGCCCTAATAGAGAATTTCCTGCTGCGCTCCCGCTCCTACAGCAGCGGGGCTCAGCGGCAGCACATTGCTAAGGCAGCTCTGACCAGCTGCCACGGGGAAAAGAGGACATCTCTTAGGAAACGCTTGGCTTCTTAAGACTGGTTTTAAAAACCCAGTCTGGCAGACAGCCCAATGCCAGTGCACGTCTGTGGAGAGCCCACATTTGGTATCTTCATGAAGGGAAGTGCTTCATCAGAAGAGGGAGGCTGAGCCTCCAAACAGAGCCGAACCGTTGCCCTGCGCAGAGCACAGCACCGTCATCTCATCTCCAGCTGACACAGGCTCAAAAGACAGTTGCAAAGTTCATATCCCCCCCCAGAAAAAAAAGAAAAAAAAAAAAGGGTGCAATCCTTTAGCCATCTGGTAAGTGGAAAAAAAGCAAACTTTGCTACAGTGGTTGCTAATCTTCGCCTGGCGGCTGGGATGCTGACCAGGCACCCCGATTGCAAAACCAAACGGCAAAAGGCCGTCACACACCTGTCAGAAAACGAGCAGAAAGCGCAGCTCTTCCGAGTGCTCCGCACAAACAGCCAGTATCACCTACCCGGAGCCAACCCCGCCGTGTCCCAAAACGCTGCGCAATGCGACCGACAGCTCCGGTCAGCGGAGACCGCGATTTTAAAGCAGACCATTGCCTTTGCCACATCCCCCGGTTGCTTATTAACGCAGTGTGGAGGCCTTCAGAGTGGTGAATGCTCCACACGTCTGCGAATAATGCTGGCAAGGCGACACCTCGGTCCCTCTTTCATGAGCGTCCCATCCTCAGCAAGGGGACGGTGTGGTGGGAAGGGAGCGGAGGAGGCAACTGGGTTTCATTTCTTCCATCTCTGGAGAGGGGTAGGAATGAGGAGCGGAGGTAAAGGGGGTGAGCAAGTGACCCGTCGCTCCTTTTTTAAAAAAGAAATATTTAGGCTCCTGTCTTCGGGGTTATGACTTCTCAGCGGATGGGGGAAAATCCTAAAAATCAAGGTGCGGTACTTGGTACTTGAAAGCACCGGTGAGATTTGTTGGTTTCCCACTCAGTGCTGGGTTTTTTTTGAAGCTCCTATCCTGAGGTGCCTAGCTCACCTCATGCACTGTGCGGTGATCTGAAGCCAGATGCCGAAAACTTTTGCTGCTTACATATCTCTCTAAACAGGGATCCTCTCTGTAGCATTTTACAGTTGCGGAGGATGGAGTAACAGTGCAAAAATGGCATTACATTCCCTTGATTTCCCATCCTTTTCCCATGGGGATTTAGGGAGGAACCGCACCAGACACAGCATTTGGCAGGGCTTCGGTCTTTATTTTTTTTCTGAGCCCAGAAAGCTCTGTTTCTGTTTGATCCTGACGAGACTGGTGTTGAGGAATTTGCCACCGGTGAAAGGGCCACTGAGCTTTCGGGGAGGATGAGGCTGCAAACGTTCTCTGTTCCTCCTGGATGAGAAAGGAAAACAGCATGCACGGTAGCCTTATTTAACCTATGTGCTGCCCCTCAGACAGCCTGACATCAGGCCTGCCGCGATGGCAAAATAGCGCTGCTCGGAGTCTGCAAAAATAATTAGGATATTCTGCTGCTGCAGGGACCGGGGCCAAGCAGCAAAGACAATCTGCCTTTGAATGCAATCAAACGCGAGTTTCTGCTCCGAAGGCTGGGGGGGGAAATGCCAGGAGGACAATTTTGGAGCTAGTGGGATGGCCGGGTAGCGTGCCAGCCCACACCGAGCTGCTCAGCCACTGCCGCCTGCCTCCGGCCGAGAAAAGGACAGGACTTTTTAAGAAGGTTTGTCAACCAAGACTTCTGATCTTCCGGTATTTAAAAGATCCCCAAACTGTTATCATGGCTGCTACTGCTGTCGGTAATAATCACAAAAAATTCTAATGAATATAACGGTTTACCTTAAATTGTCAGGACCAGTGGCAATGTTCCAGTATTATCACGTTTGTTTATGGTTTAAAATACATTCAGAAAAGATTCAGTTTCTTTTTTAGGCTGAAGAAAAGAAGGTTTACAAATACTGCGGCTGAGCACCTGTTAGACTTCTTGCCGGTCTGTGTCCAAGCTTGGATCCAACCGCTTTTTACCGTCAAGGTGAAATTCCCAGCTGCAGCAGTGCTGGAAATTTGCTTCTCATTCATTTTTCCTCTAGTTCCAGGAATGAAATAACACTACAAAAAAATGCATCAAAACAAGCCTGGAAAAATATTTGCTGTAGTACAGAAAGCAGGAGACAAGAAGCCTCACAAACCACAGCAATCTCTGTGTGTATGTACTCAGATCAAATCAAATTTGATTGGCAATGTCTACCTTATTTCTTCCAGACTCATTTTTCTGCAACAGTTGAAGTACCACATCATTTGGTATGATGACTGTGTGCTTCTTTCTAAGACAGGTCTTGTTTGTACTCTCCTCCGAAGCAGGGAACAGTAACTCTTATACGTGATGTGATTTATTGTCCCAGCTGCTCTTAGACAACACAGGCTTATAGTCAAATCAGTCTGCCGAATAAATTTATTAGTTGAATAAACCCGAAGAATGAAACTCAGTGAAACTTCTCACCAATATTTCACAGTTTCCTATCTGAATAAAGAAAGCTCTTTTGCTCAGACTTTGTGAACAGCTGAGTCCATAGAGTATATATTTCACAACACTACATTTTACAGCATTAAATATATTATTTCTTTCAAGCAGAAGTCCCGATGAAGTAAAGGCAATTGGATACTGGATTGCTGGTGGTTGCAATGGGAAAAGAGTAAAGTATCCCGCGAGTTTGGTTCTCAGCGAGCAGTGCAGCCCTCTGCCTGCTGCAGCTCTGCCCGGCGATCGCTGCCTGTGGCTCCGATGCAGGGGATGGCAGGCAGCTCTCGGTCCCACGAGCCTTCCTCCAATTTTATACCCAGCCACTCGGGGCTTCTGGTTCATGGCCTGTACGGTCGGAAACTGGGTTGCTGAGCCACCACCCACAGCTGGATGTCATTGCTGGTGTCGTTTCCCCAGTGCGGAGAGGGACTTGCTGCCTTTTCAGTCGTTCAGGGATGACCGTGACTGGTCTGCTCTTCTCTCGGGCACAAAGATATCTCACCTACTGTCCTGGTTTCAGCTGGGATGTAGTTAACTGTCTTCCTAGTAGCTGGTACAGTGCTATGTTTTGAGTTCAGTATGTGAAGAATGTTGATAACACTGATGTTTTCAGTTGTTGCCCAGTAGTGTTTAGACTATAGTCAAGGATTTTTCAGCTTCTCATGCCCAGCCAGCAAGAAAGCTGGAGGGGCACAAGAAGTTGGCACAGGACACAACCAGGGCACCTGACCCAAACTGGCCAACAGTGTATTCCAGACCATGGGACGTCCCATCTAGTTTAGGAACTGGGAAGTGGGGGGCAGGGAATCGCCGCTTAGGGACTGGCTGGGTGTCGGTCGGCGGGTGGTGAGCAATTGCCCTGCGCATCATTTGTACATTCCAATCCTTTTATTACTACTGTTGTCATTTTATTGGTGTTATCATTATCATTATTAGTTTCTTCTTTTCTGTTCTATTAAATCGTTCTTATCTCAACCCAGGAGTTTTACTTCTTTTCCTGATTTTCTCCCCCATCCCACTGGATGGGGGGGGAGTGAGTGAGCAGCTGCATGGTGCTTAGTTGCTGGCTGGGGTTAAACCACGACACCAATCCAGCAGATCAAGGCGATAGACGGTTGGCAGCCAGCTGTAGTCCTCATTTTAGAGCTGAGGATGGAGTCGAGGAAGGCTTTCCTGCTGTCCCACACCGAATACCCTCCCGTGGCCAGTCGGAGACCTCCAGCCCCTCACCTTGCAGCCCTGCTGAGTCCTCTCCCTTTCCCTTGCCTAATCTCTCTCGTGGTTTAACACAGCAAAATGCTCGCCAGAAAACAAGAAACCCCAAACCATTCCTGTTCACAGATGTCAGGGAAGCCGGGCTTTACCCCTGTGGTGAGCGTTGGGCTCCTATCCAGGGGCGGCCGCAGGGGTGGTCCAGCCTTGCCGCAGCGGGGCGGCTGGGGGGCTCGGCCAAGCTCCCCACCATGCCAAAGGAGAGGGCTTTGAGAGGGAAAACCCTTTGGTAAGCAAAGGGATTAATCACACCTGGGGCTGGGAATGGCAGCTCAGAAGCGCAGAACAAAAGGGAAAAGATGGCTTTGATTATAAGAGGATTCATAAAGTCATTACTCGGAGAGAAACCCGGCACCTGGGAAAGGGACGTGTTGCTGGGAGGGGGAGAGCAACAGGGGCTTTAATTTTTATGTGGTTTTTTTCTCAGGCCACAAAGCAGAGATCACGCAGGGGATGCTGTGCCCCAGCACTGCTCTGCCACACGCCGGCTGCTGAGAAATGAGCTTCATCGTCCTGCTCTGCCCACGAACATCTCCCTGGGGGATAAATCCTCGCCCTCTTCACAGGCACCCAGGCTGGGAGTTGCGTTCTCAGACCAAGCTGAAAGGATATTAATCAAGATTGCCTGCAGGTATAAGCAAAGGCAAACAGTCATTTGTACAGCCCTGATTCCTCCACGCGGAGCAGACCTTTGCTCTGTTTTCCTGAACCGTCAGAGTAATGAGAAAGATTTACACGGTAAAGCAGCAATGGATATCTCACAGGGACAGAGATCGGGGATGTAGCTGCTTGGAAAATTTCCATCTGAAACTGAAAAAAATTAAAATTTCATAAAAAAAAAAAAAGAAAGAAAACCAGAGGTTAGGTTTAAACCCAAAATGTCAGAGTTTTGGGGGGGATGCTTCAAAATGGCACATGCTGAAAGAGTTGTGGTTCCCTATGAAAAAGCAAGAGAAAAATTTCCAGGGAAGTTTTTGCCTGGTCAAAAAAGTGCTTTTCCATTAAGAAATAAAAAAAAAGATCAGACAATTTCTCCCCCGCCATCCTGGTTAGGCCCAGCATTCCTGAGCGGACCGTATCCGCTAGATGTCAGTCTGTTGCCATGCAGGAAAACCAAAGGAGCCAGAAATGTCTTCAGGAGTTTTTCAGGATGAGGATATTTCCACTGAGCTGTCTTCTGTCAAAAGTGTTGCCAATAACTCCTTAATTTCTATAAAATTCCTCAGCTTTGGATTTCCAGAGTTTTTCAAAGCGATTGCAACACATTCCATGGACTATGCCAGCCAGATATTTTTCCACTACCACATCTAACCCCCGACTGACCTTTGATTCACCGGATCTTTAAAAACTTTTAAGCAACATCTGAATAGCATATAAAGAGTTTAATCCCCCCTAATTCCACCACCCCTCACTCCTCCCCCTTCAGTTCATGGTGTTACTGATTTTCTAGAGACAGAGTACCTTATTTAGCTGAAGTATGTGCACACAGCAAAAAATTTCTTTCTGCGATATTTTACATAGCTGAAGTAAACGCCTTTCTCCCTGATACCAACACGTGAAGACAAAGGCGGTGTACTCCATGAAACATGGCCTTTAAAAAAAATTTCTGTGGTTGTCCGCCTCTCGGCAATCATTCATTTTGGGCTGCAGGTGTTGCAAGAAAATGCCAAAAAAAGGCCTTGGAGATAATGGCTACAGAAAAGGATATTCTTCCCACCACATGTGACAAAAGTGGTGTTACTGTAAATTGCTTGCATTGCCTTTCATTCCCAAGCTGACTGCTGTGGAATTTGTGGCAGTTGTATCATGAGAAAATGTGGCCATCAGTTTCTGAAAGTTGTGGTCTGGGTGGTGGGCTGTTTCAGTATATTCTGCTGCTTCTATCTTCATCAGTATTGTTTGTGCCTTCTTCAGTAGTGATTCTGTTCCAAGAAAAAAAGTAGGATTTACCTCTGGTATGGAATGCAATAGGAGAAATTATTTAGACGCCAAATCAGAATGGTACTTTCCTTCCTAGCTGCAAAACTATAATTTAAGGATTGTTCACATACTTCCCCTACTGAATTAGAGCCTGAATTTTCAGAAGATTAAGACTCCCTTTCACATACACATACAACTACAATAACAAGGGCACTTCAGATTTGGAGGGTTTTGTATATGACAAACCAGCTTTTCTGAATAACACACAGAGACACCTAGGCAATATTTTAAGTATAAAATCTTCTAGGGCATCTGGGTTGAAGCCTTTTCTTGATGATCAGTTGTGATTCCTTCATGCTCAGAAGAAACTTTATGACTTAAGAAAAGTTATAAATTTTTTTTCTGAAGAAGGTTTTTTTTGGTAAAATTAATTTGCACCCAGTATTTGCTGCTGAATTTCATGGGCTTGCATAGCTCCTACAGTTTTTAATACTGGATTATTGGGAGACAGATAATCAGTTGGCAAAAGAAAAGATGTGTGTATCAGATTTGTGTTTGCAAGGCTGGACAAAATAGGAAAGAAAAAAAGAGCCTTCTCAGTCATAAAACTTCAAAGCCTCACCTTCCTTTCAGAATGCAGGAGTGAAAATTGAGAAATGTACCTCCTCATATTAAATTCCCTCCTGTTCTGCTAGGTGGTGGGCATCAAGCCATGCTTCATAGTAATAGTCTTGGGTGAGACCAAGGGCTAGTTTTGGCTGGCTACCGGCCTTATGCTGCTAATGAGAGGAGCACATTTGATTACAAATACCGAAGCCTCATCTTCCCCCGAGAAGCCGCTGTGACTGAGCTGTACAAATTAAACTTGGGTTTTTATTTCTAAGAGAAGTGGCTGGCATAACAGAGAGGTGTAAATAGGTAGTTAATAAGTTGAGTCACTTGGTGTTGGCTGGAGGTTAGCGCCAAGTAACTTGTCAGTAAGGGGACCCAAGAAGCCATACACATATAGCTCACTCAAAAGGAGCCTAAAGAAACCAGCAGCAAAGGTTTGGGAGAAAGCACTAGCTAAATACATGTTCTGACTTGCAAACACTCTTTCCAGCCACATTTGGCTTTCATTTACAAGTCTTGCTTTGCACATGGGGTCTGTCTCACAGGTGTAGTGTGTTCCAGACAGCAGAGATCAAACAAAATTGGATAAATCTGCCTATTGAGACTTAACACATGATGTATGCTGGAAGATATGATACAACACCTTTGGTCCTCTGTAGTTATTCATAAGTTGGAACACACTCGTATTTAAAGAGGTTCACTGGAAAACTGTTGTTTAATTTGTTCTAGCCTAACACCTTCAAACCATCAGTGGGATTTTCCCTCTAACTGCAACAGTTTATATGAGCTGTGACCTCTCAGGTGGGTCGTCTTTGTTTTTCAGCTGCTTCGGGATCGGTACACTGTCTGCTGGTGACAGTTATTTCTCCCAGGTCTTTTGGAACACATAGCAATCAAGCAGTTAAAACAAGGGAGATAACCCAGCCCCACTCTATCCCTGGGCAGTTTCACCCTTGCATGAGCCCTAGCTTAGAGGGTCACCAGAAAGTTTTAACTCTTCTCACATAATAGTCCAGGTCCCTCTAGCAGATGGGAAATAATAGCGCTTTTGGCTCCAAAGTTTGTTCAACGTGCTGCAAAGCCACATTTCCTTTTTAGCTAGATGGCAAGGTTAGGTTTTGCATGTAAAATCATCTGGGAGAATGCTTTCTCAACACAGGTGCTCTGGGCTCTTCCTTTGACTAAAAATGTATTGCTTCCTTTTACAACTTTTTTTTTAGATTTGGCTCTGGGGCTAGAAGTACAGAAAAGGTTGCTTTATTCTGAAAATACTCCTTAATAACAACAACAGAAAAAAATCCAAGGCTTTTTAAAATTTTCTGACCTCTCACATGGAAAGAATCTGCTAGACAATGTGTTGCTAATAATCCCTCTATGTAAGCTCTCTTTAGGATTTATTCTGATACCCCTTCCCCTGAAGAGTGTCCTGAAAATAATGGGAAGGCTTATATGTTCCCACAGCCCTAGAAACCATGTGGTATGGGTTTTTTCTCATGCTAAGGCCACCTCAACTTACTTGAAAGAATAAGGGTCGGGTGAAGATACTTCTTTGAAGGACCCAGTGGTCCTTCAAACTGTGAATAGAAAGGTGAACCATCAGCATGTTCTCGTACAGAAACCCAAGAAGCCCACGGATGTAGTCTGCCCAGGTAGCAATTTAATTAAAAATGACTCTGTTGTGGAAGGGTTCTTTGGGACAGGCTCTGGGAAGCAGAGGAAAGGCTGAGAAGTCTAAGACAAAGCAAATCATTGCAAATGATAGGAATAGGTCACCAAAATGTTAGTACAAAGCCTGCAATGACAAAAGTGGTCCAGAAATGAACACTGAGGTACAGTACTGCCCTTGCACTGAGGAAAGGTGGCTGGTTGGAAGGTGATAAAAAGTTCTCTCTTTTTTAGAGAGAAGAAGTTTCAATCAATCTAGGGAGGCATCCATGAAGAGGAATATTGTGTCTTCTGAAAGATAAATGCCATTTTTACAGTGGAATCCAATTAGCGGTAGCATCCAATTAGTTTCTCTCCATTCTTGAAACCATTCTTGAAAATGGCAATTAGGAAATGTTACACATTGGCAGACAATGTGAATGAAGAGAGCAGATCAGCAGTTAAAATGCTGATTTACAAAACCCCAAGAAGAGAAGATGGGGAGGAACTCTACTGCCCTGAGATGCTGCATCTTGACTTGGTGTGATAAACTGGGTGACCAGGAGGAGTCAGGAGGGCTCCTGGGGAGAAGCCGCTGGCCATCAGACCCTCTTTTTGAGGCCAGGAAAGCCTGAGTCAGAGCTGTCACAGTGCCGGACCCCCCCTCAGGGCTGTCTGAAATGTCACGATGGGCCATCGGGGTTCAGTAAATAAAATGGCCAGACCCCTAAGGACTGGATGGATGTTATACTGCTGCAGTAATGCTGCCAGTCCCCAGAAAATCAAATCTAGAGTCTGAATAAACAAAGAAATGGATAAGGATGTGAGAGAGGAAAGGAGCCACAACAAGCAGCACCTCCTCAGATCAACTCCAGAAAGAAAACCAGTAAGAAGGTTGCGTAAAACAAAGGACATGGCAAAAAGATGAGAGCCGGGTGGAAACCCAGGGACGGTGTCACTGGAGAGCTGGAGCAGCTGCTGAAAGAGGTGATAGGAAAACACTTGATCGGCTCAAGCGGGTCCGAAGTGCCACGCTTGCAGTGCTTGGCTCATTCGTGGCAACAGGGGGAGAGTGCAGAAAAGAGGGAAGATGGGGGAACGCGATGGCAGAGCTCTCTCCGGAGGTGCTGGACAGACTAATTGTACAAATCGGTGCTGCCCGAGGTGGGGGAAATGCTGGATACCTGCAGGCAGAGCCTGTGATACCGCAGACGGCGGAGACAGAAAGGAGAGGCGGGGAAGTGGAACGTTTTATGCAAAAGCAGTAATACGCTGCTAAGGCAGTAACTACAAAACCCCTTTGAATCAATTTACTGAGAAAAGGAGATAGAAATATCTGGATAGATGTTTGAGAAAGAAATAAGTTGCTCTGCCAGGACAATCTGCTTTTAGACAGCTGGAAAGAAACGTGAAAGGGGCTGATTAGCAGCAACCTTCTGTTGAAGTCAGGCTGAGAGGGAAAGCTTTCGTGTCCGAACATCAGAGATGCCCAAGAGTTGTAAGACAAAGTTGAGAGATTTTTCAAATGTTGTTCTTGCCCTAAGCAATGCTTGGCAGACTAAATATGATACTTCTTCAAGGTGTGAATTTAAGTTAGGATTCAGGTCCGAGATGTGGCCTGAAATGAGGTGTGTAGTACGCGTATTACTTATTATACATATTAATTATATTTAATAAAAATATATTATCATTTGACAATAGTAGCCCAGGGCAATAAGGAGTTTAAGGATGAGTCTTCCACTGCTGGGGCAATGTTTAGCAAGGTTATCTTTTACAAACAGTACTCCGGGAACCAACTGTTCCTTCTGAGATTTTTCAGAATGGGAGATTGTGACACAAGCTCTAAGAAGGTCACAAAAAGAAATGAATGGGATTGTTTTGCCCATATAAAAGTAACAGGGAATGCCAAAATTCATCATTATTGGCAGCTTCAGGGCACATTGCTGCAAGTCAGTGTTGCTGGGACAGTGCAGGGAGGTTTGGACCATATGTGCTTGCACTTTGCCGAGTTCTCATCGTTCCTTATTCATTTCTCACTTTCCAGCACACTAAAGCCAACATTTTTCATATTTGGATGGCAAAGTCCAGTTGAGTTAATTAAATCAGAAGTGAGCAGGATACCAAGTGATTTCATAGAGCATGTCAGTTGTGTTTTTTATGCAGAGGATTTTCTCAGTATGCTCTGGAGCATGGAAGAAAAATCAAAACGCTGCTGTATTTTCCCCCCATTTTTAGCGTGCATGATGAGTAATGCCCTTCTGCATGTGCCATCCTTGTCAGGAGAGGTGTGGCAGCTCCTCACAAGCTCTGTGCCTGCCTAGATAAGTCACTGCTGAGCAGCCTTAAGGTTCAGACAACCAGCCAGGTTGGGGGAGTTTGACAAGTTAATACACGTCAGCTGAGCCACAGTAATTCTGTGGATGTGCTTTAAGCCTGTGGCAAATCTAAGTTACTGTACTGTAGCTTCAGCCTCTGTCATTGCAGCCTAAGAGATCTGCAGCATCCAAATTAAGAGTTATCTTCTGTACTTCCTTTGCTGGGGAGTTACAATAGAAAATGGGGATTTTACATCAGGGCTATACATACGATATGGCTGTGCAAGGGTTATGAAATATGCCTTCTGCTGTTCAAGACCAAATAGTAGGTCAAGCTTCATCATCAGCATGTTTTGACCTTTATTTGCCAAGAGAACTGAATAGCCCAGTTTTTCCCAGCAAGCAGTCCTTCTTTCAGCTTCCACTTGTTGTGGCTGCTTTCCTCTCTCACACCTGTGGATAATAACCTTGCTTAGTCAAACCTCAGATTTGATTATGTGAGGACTGACAGCAGCTGGTAAATAACCATGATAAAGTTTTTTCGTAGTAAGGACATTACCTCTCTGGGAATTGCTGCAAAGTTGAAGTGTTTCACAAAGGCTGTTAGCAGAACCAAGACAGGGTGAGTTTGTTTGCTTAGTACAATGACAGCAGGATTTGAACCGTACAAACTTAAATTTGCTCTACCTTTGTTTGTTTGTTTGTTTTTGCCAACAGCTTTTTCTTGTCAGGAGCCTACATGTTCAGTGACATTATTTAGTGAATGTTACTGTATAAGAAATGAAAAATACTTTAGACTTTTATCTGAGATAGTGAGATGCACAACTTGGCAAAACTGAAATTTGTTTTTCTTGCCATTAGAGATATAATGAAGTTATTTCACAGCGTGTGATCTCATTAGTTTTTGCACATAGTTATTCATCAACTAAATTATACTGCAAGCCATTCCCATTAAGAACAGCAATATTAAAGGTTTAGGCTCTCACAGCACAACTGCGTGAGAATCCAGTGAGGTCAAAACATAGTAAGCAGCTAACTGATTCCCTCAGGTAGCATTAATGGAGAGGAAACTGAACTGCCCACGTGCATAAGACAGCTTTCCACAGATTTTCCATTAAATGTTCTGTCAGTTTGCTGAAATTTTCTTTACTTGTTGAAGGCAGCCAAACTAGTATTACAGAAAAGAAGAATTAGTTAGAGGTGAGAGAATAATACTCTGGGAGTTTCCTTCAGATTTGGGAGTCTCTTTTTAATTTTTTTTCCAGTTTCCCAGCCAACCACAAGATAAACTGATACCTGCCTCAGTGCTGTATACAGTATTGTAATGTCTTGCAGGACCAGGAAAAATGTTTTTGTGACATACTGAAAAACTTCTGGTGCTCTATCTTTTTGTATTGTAAATATTGCTAGAGGAATGAAGTCAGTGTGGGATCAGTTTAGAGAATGGTTGCTACTGGTGTGAATACCAAGCATCAAAAAGAGAGTGAGAATGGGTGGGGATGTCTGAAAATACACAAAGGGAAATCTTTGAATATACACTGCACTTATGTTTAAAATACACTTTTAATCTGCAGTCACTTGGTGATGCTCTTGAGTCGCATTTCAGCTTTGGAACTGATAATTGGCAGAAGGGAATATATTACTTAATTGTTCTTCCATTTTCACTCCTCTCTCTCAGCTGAATCCTGAATTTAGGATAGGGTCCCGTCCCGAGCTCTCTCCTAGGTCTCTCCTGCATGGACTCAATGAACATGGCTAGACTTATTGTGAGATCTTTTGTGCCAGAAATGATCAGCCCAGGAGGTGGGATGCATCTCACTATTTCCAGCCATCTAAAAATATCCACCGAAAATTAGTTGTTCAGACTCTCTTCATTGTTGCTAGAGAGACAGAGCGTACTTCATCTCAACTCCCCATAAGCCAGGTAGCCAGCTCTCCTTTGACCACAGAAAATGCCTATATGAGTGTTATGTACTGGATTCCCATTTTTTGGGGGTACCCCTTCCTAAGTTCCTTTTCTCTTTTTTTTGGCCCTGTGGGCTAATCCAGCCCCATGTTGCATTCACAGTACAGCACAGCTGGGAGCTACCTGAGATACAGCAGAGAGTGTGTCATGCTATAGAAATCAGCATGAGGTATACGACCAAATGTTCAGAGATTTCTGCAGTATCTCGGCTGTAACAGGAATCTAAGGAGCTAAACCATATCTTGAAATGATGCTAAAAATTGCTGCATCAGCTCTGTCCTGGTATTTCTAAGACTTCTGTTCGTGCCAGCCTCCTGTGGATGCACTGGGGAGCTAAGTCTTCTGAAAGTGCAGTTGCTGAAGGTCTCGTCCTGGGACTATTCTGACACACTGCTGCTCATCTGAAACACTTAAAAAGGGTTATTAGAGTGATAAAATGATCTGGTAAGTTCTGACTTGTATACAAGGCCAGAGAACCCAGTCACATTTTATATTTCAGCATATATATCTTTCTATAGCACCTTTTCCCTCAGATGGGTATGATCTTTAACATGTGGACTCCTTGGGTGAAAAGGTTCTTGTAAAGCATAAATACTTACACGTGAGCTTTATGTTTTGTGTTTTAACAGTGCGTAACAAAGGAAGCTACCTTTGTGATGCCAGAAAGTATGCCTTAAATAACCGGTGTTTGTAAGAAAATAGCCGCAAGTTACACAACTGATGATTTTGTATTTATAGGAACTCAGTGGGAAGTGGGTGACTCTTAAACCAGGCTCAAATATAGTGGTCTTTTTATTGGCAATGTCCCATCTTTGCGTATGCTTGAAAGCTGTGAGTTAGATGTTATTTGTTTCTTTGGCCTCATGATCTGACTAATCAGATAGCTTAGAATTTGCAGGCATTGAACCCGCACCAGTTTTCCTTAAATTCTGGGTATGTTGATGGGCTATTTGTCTAGGCATGGTGTTTCGGAGTTTGTTCTTGATCAACAGCAGTTTGAGTGTGATGTAGCAGACCCTGTCTAGTCTGAATGCTGCGTTTATGTTGTGGTGAGACCTCAAGTAAATGTTGTTGGAAAGTTTTATTATCTGCTGTGAACGGTGGAAATACCAACAAGGAAAGTCAATCAGTGTCAAACATTATTTTCACACTGTCACATCCTGAGGATTGCTTAAACCCGGTCAACTGTATGGGGATGTAATGGAAATAGGGTGCAGTAACAAAAGCAAAGAAGCTATTGAAGAAATGGTCACCTGTATCTGAGGAATTTTGGCAAAAAGGTGCTCTAAGGGCAGCTTGCAAGCCAAACACAGCCTCCTGCGGCTCAGGGCATCTATGTCTGAGCCGCTCCTACCATGGAGCTGCCAGTGACCTGAACTTGGACTTTTTATTTTTAAAGTCTGCAGGGCATTGATCGATGTTGCTGGCAGATTTGCTGCTGTGGTGTTTTCCGATCCCAGTGCCCAGCGGTCCCTCTCTGCTCGTGTAGAACAGATTGTCCTGTGGCTGCAATGCAAGGCCCATGGCAATTTTATCCCTTACCCTAAGAACAAAAAGCAAAATGAAGAGTCCAACTAGAAATGTTCTGAAGCTTTCAAAACCAAAATGCAGATGGGTCAGAGGCCTCAGCCTGTGTGCTCCATCTATGGAAAGAAATAATTAATTGCTGAATCGGTGAATTCCTCTCCAGCAGATTTCTCAAGCGCTATAAAAGAGTCTGATACATTGAATGAGACATCTGTGTTGAAGAGTTGAAGAAATGCTTATTCCTATTTTGTCTCAATCTGTTTTTTTTTCTATTTGTTTTTCAAGAAAAGGAAACATTCTCAGTAGTCTTTGTCCTGATATCTGTGAAATATTCTGCTACTTCTTCTGAATGACCACAGGAAAAAGTCTAAAGTTGTATATTTACTGGAAATTGTATGAATGATATGAATTATTAGTCATACAAAAATAATTATTTTTATAAAACAAGGAAGAACATGTTTCCTGTTTGATGTAAAATACAGTCGTCTTACAAAGAGACAGAAAGCATTGAATTCCATATAACAGAAGAAATAGAAATCCAGAATAGTTTTAAAGTATATTGCCACAGACTATCCCAGTCACTGAAGATGTTTCCCACTCCTTCCTTCCTTCCTCCACCTATTATTTTTTTTTCATGCAAAACCACACTTTGCAAGAAGAGGGATTTTATATCCGGACTTGATTGGTAACTGAATGTAAGTGCTGTTTTTCAACTAACATGTCTGAATATTCAGTATTAGCCATTTCTGGCAGAATGGGTGCCTTTAAAATCTAGACAGTTGTTCTTGCAATAGTTACTCATTTGATTCACAGGATTCTCCATTTTAAATATAGCTTATGCTCCAAAGGACATAGTGAAATCCATGATTTTAGCAACCTCAGAATATAAGATTATTTGTAGATTGCTGTTTCTTGGGTAAGTGCTATAAACAGGCATCTTTTTACTGTGCTCTAAACCATATCTAAGTGATGTCTTTCTACCCAGCAGAGGGAGATCTGGTCCGAGTGACTCAGCCAACCCAGCAGTGTCACCCCACGTCACACTGGGTCATTTTGCCCCACGGTCCCTTGCACTGGAGCATCAGGGCACAGTGGCCCGGCTGCAGTGATGTGGACTCAGAGATATTTCCACGAGATTGACGCCATCTTTTGCAATTACTGGTTGGATGATGCTTAACAAAAATTTGCAATAATTAGTGGGTCATTTTAACCTTCAGTTTCTTTTATGTAGAACCACTGCCTAGCTGAGCTTTTGTGCAGGTGGTTACGCCTAGGCAAGTGCATAACTATTTTTACTGAGGTGCATCTTATTTTTTTAAGGTCAGTTCTTCATTTTATGAAGGTCAATCAGAATTCCCATTCTACCCACCCCAAACTTGACTCCAGCATTTTCATGCCTTCCCAGCTCTTTCCCACTCCAGCATCACCTGCAGTTCCAGTGGCAGTGCTCTCTTTGTCATTGACATCATAAGAGCAACACCTGCAGATCCAGCAGAGATCCCTCTGGAATGGCCCTTGAGATTTCCAGTTTGGCAATTAATCTCTGATAATTCTGGAGCCTCAGCTATCCTCCATGAACTCTTCAAGGTGATGGCTTTGAAATGATGTCAGAGTAAATTTAATCAAACCAATTTTTCTCACTGCTCTTTCCCCTGCTATTTCCCTGCTCTAGACTGGATTCTTGTTCTCTTCTCACTTGCAGTAATACCATTATCTCCTTCAAACTTTTTAATGTTGTTGTAAGCTTTCTTTTCCCACCAAGCAGGGAACCATTCTTTGAAAGGTCTTCAAATATTGCCTTGAAAAGAGACACTGTTTTTAATGAATTTGAGTATTCTGTTAAGTTTTAGGAAAGCAAAGGCATTCACAGGTCTATGATCCCAGAATAAAACCTGCATTTTTTTAGTTGTTAAATACATTTGTGTGAGACATTTAAGAAAATGTGGGAATAAGTTTTGTCAAAAGCTTTAAGACTATTTTGTTTGCCACTGTGATTCTTTTACCTTTAGCAGTAGTTACACTGTTTAACTTAGATAAGAGAGAACGGCTTATGCATGCACACATATCAAAGCATACAGAAAATCACTTTATCATTTGTCAAAACCTGTGCTGAACAATTTGCGACAGTGTTATGCAGACTTTCTTTTTTTGGGGAGTGATATGAGTGACTAACTTGGTAATGGAATTGGCAGAGACAATGTTGGCTAAAGGCTTGGACTAAGAGCTTTGATGTAATAAAGCTGCACTTTCAAGGCCTTTTCTGCAGTGTTTTGGACAGTCAGGAGATCCAGCAATTAGTGTTCCATTATATCAGTCCCAGTGGGTATTACATGCTGATCCCCACGAAGTTGCTTAAGTGCCTTAACTACCGAGAATTTACAATTTAACTAATACAATCTTTTTTCATTCTGGATTAGATTTATTAATTAGTCTTGCATGGATTTAGAAATTTGATGTATTTCATGTTTGTTTCTGGTAGGAATGTAAGTGTGTTTCTGAGTCTTAATGGAAGTGGAAAAGCCACTTTAACCTCTTCTGTATCAAATTAATTTCAATTGAAACCTTTTGTTTTCACATGGACTCTAGTTAGAAGCATTTTTAATAGCATGGTTACTGGTAGAATCATTACAGAATTTTATCTCTGTCACAGGCACAGTCTGCCCACTGAGACATGATGTATTCATCATCTGTTCTCATGTGTAGAACATATTTAATTATAGTCTGCCATTTCCTAAGTTTTCTGACCTGGTATTCTGGAATACCATGTTTTGGGTAGAATTAGAATACTATCATTACAAAGTAACTCACATTTTCTAGCAAAATCCAGCAGTTCCTCTTAGACACTGAATGCTTCAATATGTTGTTATGATCCTGATGCTGAACAGTAGAGGATTTAGCAATTTACAGACTTCTGTTATTTACGTATGGTAAAAAAGGTAAAAGATTTTATCAAAAGGTTGGTCAGTGGTATATAAGAGATGGACCAATCTCTCAGGGTAGGATTCGTTTGAGACTGAGACACCTAAATTTAGATCCATAAATACAGGTGCTTGGGAGTTCCTGTTATGGAGTCAATGGCGCTTGGAGACTAGCCACTAACATCTTAATTTGATTACCTTAATTTAAGGTGTCTACCATCACTTGAGGTGCCTCAGGATGTATGAGACATCCACAGGACAACACCCCTATGGAAGACCTCAGTCCTTCTGGAGTGAAGGTTAAGGTGAAGCAGGATGCCCTACCTGACATTATACAAAAGGCAGCGAGTGTTTAATTTCAGGCAAATGAATCAAGCCTTTGACATTTATTTTGGGGCATGATGAACAGCTCTGCAGGCTCCACTGACTGGGTTGACCAGAACGCTGCTGTGTGTGGAAAGCTTACACAGCTGGCTCACACGTGGATGCCTACATGTAGGCATCTGAATTTAGGTATTTAAATCTGGAGCCAAGTTCCACCGTGGTGCAGGAACTGAGAGCTTGCAAACAACTTGGAATATTATGCATATGAAAGCCTTGTAGATGGAACAAAGAGAAACAATTCCATGTTTAGAAAAAATAATTTCTGTGAAGCTCATGAAATGCTGTTAGGGAAATAATTTTCTAAAATTCTTTATCTTACATCTTCTATACCATTCTTATTTTCTCCAATGGCTAGAAACACTCACCCGTCAGAGCTGCTTTTAAACTTTTGTAAATTCATGGTTTGCTGCAGATAGCATTTGGGCTTCCACATATCAGTCAAACCTGTGGTTAACATGAATGGGTGAAATCAAGCACAAAATGCTGTCTTCAGTCACTTAAGATGCACTCTTGAGAAGGATTTCCTCCTACTCTTTGCATGGAAAGGCACATATTAGCCTTCATATGACCTAAATAGCCCTTTTAAAGGTGTTCGTTCATTGACAGTTCTATGTTCTCAGCTTTCTCTGTCTGTTCACAAAACTCCAGAGAAGATCCTGACAGCTATGGACAGAATTATGGAATAACTGTATGATAGGGAAGGCTCAGAGTTTCCCAGTCCAGTTGCATAAAAGCTTCGGAAGGCACATAAGTGCTTTCAGGTGCATTAGGAAACCAATCTAGATTTTTTTCAAGACCGGTAACAAAATTATCTGGAAGTAATGTTGTTCCCTTGCTCGTCATGCAAAAGATATGAAAATGAGCCCTCATGTAAGGGAAAGACTGTAATCATACTTTTATGCCTGTCACATATACTTTAAAAGATTGGGGCCTAATTCTCTAATCCGCCCAAGGCAATTTGTATGAGTAAGCAGCAAAAAATTACTTTGAATTGCATTATGGGTGAATATTTCTTATGTGGGGGAACTTTGCTGCTAGAAAGTCTGCAGGATCACCCTCCGATCTCCTGTGCCAGCTCCCTTGTTACTCACAGTCGTGGAAGGGAGTTGTCCTTACTTGTGCTGGAGCACCAGCGCAAAACGGCGACAGGCACTTCCTTGCTTGTTTTTCTGTTTGGGCAGAATTTAGCTGGAATGAGCTAAAGACTTAAAGACATGAACCCTGAGGCAATCCCTTTGTGAGTGGTGGGACGATGTCGCAGGCCGCCTCTGAAGAAATTTCAGCATAGGGTCTCTTTACACTGTGATATGCACTCACATTAGATGTTTCTATATGGTTAATTCAACATTGCTATAAATCCGTATGCTAAACCGATTACATATCCCATCTAGCTTGGCATTAGTTACAGACTAGTAATCCTGTTTGAGGCTTTCAGCTGATGTCATGACACATAGCTGGATTGAAGTAAGTACAAAATTTTCAGTAATGCTGGGCTTGTTTTCTGACATCAGCTTGGTTTAAACAGCTTTCAAGATCTGTCACATTTTAGTAAAATGGAAGTTGGGAACTCTTTCAAAAAGCAGAGAGATGCTTGATAGCTTTAGCCACAACAAAATCTGGTCTTGCTAAGAGAAGAAACTGCTAACGGGCATTCTGCTTTTTGTTGCAAAGCAAGTAATGCCTGTAAGGCAGCACAGTACGTAAGTCAAGGTTTTGCTCTGAGGAAACCTCTGCCTGACATACGTTACAGCACCGGTGCTCAGTTTTAGCACGAACTTTTACTCCTTTATGTGTGGAGAAGGACTATTTGTTCACTCTAACACCTAGCATGCAATTAAATTGATGAGGTTGTGGGTCAGGGCTGTTTTAGGAATAAGCTGGGGTATAGCTCAACCAAAGTTCTCTGCAAGACGAAGTAGAGAATATGTTTCTAATAGTGCTGTGCACCTTCAGGTGGCATTGGCGGCAGTAGCTTTGGGCTCTTTCTGGAGTGGAATGGCATGCAGGAGGTGTCTGTCTCTTCAGGCTGCCCCAAGAGTAATGGAGTTCCACTGCAATGTGTAATGAATTCCTGCTAGGATATCTGCCTGGAAAAGAGTGTGTTTTTTACCTGCTCAAGTCTAAATAAGTGAAATGTCTCATCTTGTGCAAGAGCTCATCAGGGTTTGGAGAACAAGCACACAATCTTCTTGAGCAAATAACTCTCTGACCAGATCACTGAAATCTGAAATCCTTGCCATGCTGTTAATACCACCTGCATTTTAGGAAAAAATGTACAAAAATGCAAGTTTATAGTATAGATAAGGAACAAAACATTTCAGAGTTCTATCAAGTTACACTTCCCAGTGACAGATTTTTCTTTCTTGTCCTTTGAGCTGTTCTCTACTTGATTTCCATGTCTCTACTTAAGTCTTGCAAATTTGCTCTGTAAGTGGTATTTTTTTCGTCATGGTATTCAGAGGCTTTTTTTCCCCCAGATATTCCTCTGTTTATGTTACATCCTGCTGTCACATTCAAGCTATCTTTGGTTACAGGTTTATCACTTGTATTTTCATGTACTCCTACTACAGTACCACAGATGATAACCTTGGAAAAGCTACACTGTTGAGACACTAGACTATCCCTAGCACAGGGCCAACCACCTGTGAGATCTTCTGGTTGCACAACGTAGTTTTTTAGTTTCTGTACTGGTGGTGGTGTGAAACTTTTTCTTCTTTTTGGACAAAGCCCTTCTTATATTGAAGTCAATGGCAAAGCTGTCATTTCATCAAAAATATTCCTCTGATATCCATGGCTCAGTGAAGAATTTACAAAATCTTGTCCAGGGTAACCATCTTGACCCATAGTGTCATGTCATGTCAGTGAAATTTGACTCAGATCACCTTGATTTCTTCCTGAAAAGATCCTCCTCTCTTCACTGACAGATAAAATCCAACTGGACTGGCTTCATGCACATGGCCAGGGTCATGTCTTTATGGGACAAAGTGACTTTTCATGCTGACTACTAGTGTCAGTTTGCTTAGCTGATATTCATAGTCAAACTGACATCCTGGCAGTACCTTTGCAAGTTATTAACAGCTGAAGAGAAATCTTGATCAGGTAAACTGGAGTTTACCTATCTAAATGAAGGTAGGATCTTCAAGAATATTCATTGTTGACCCGATCACATTACCACTGTGAAGCATGGCAATACTGCCAACACGCAGGCGAGGAGGGAATATAGCATATTTTGCAAAACATAAGAGTCATAGTATTTCTTAGCCTTTCCCTCCTTCAATTTCTTCGATAAACTGGTGGATTTACCATGCAGATATATGACCAGATAAAAAAAAGTTAATGCAAATTCTTTCATTATCATAAGCTAGAAAATATTGGAATCTAGATGGCATTCATGGGAGAATCAGCCGTTAATAATTATCCAGACAGACTGAAACTGCCATTTCCAAAGGAAGCTGGTGTCCTGCCTCCGCTGAGCACAAAATCCAAATTGAAATTTCATGTTGCAGTTCTACAGAAGATCTGTAAGGTTCCTGGTATAAAATGATTTAAAAATCATTTTATAGAACCGTTACTATTTAAAAGTCTTAAAAGGTTGTTAAATTTGTGCTTGAAAAACAGAGGGATGTAAACAGTTCTCTGTGGATTTAATGGTAATTCCAGTACAATTAAAACACACTAAGCTTCATCCGTGTACTTTAAAACTGTTTGCATCAGACTGCTGTGTGTGTATACGTGTGAGTTCAGAATGTGTACATGCAATAGCCAGGGGACAATAAGCGTGCCTGGGTTAGCTTGGACACCGTTTCCATTCCACAGTTATAATCAAATGAAAATATGTAGAACTTTAATTTAAAAAAGCACCGTTAAATTGTAAAACATAGTAGTGCTAGGACACAAGCTGTGTAACAAACCCCATGGGAAAGTGATGATTACAATTTTTGTGGGCTCTGTTGGGTTCATAAGACGTGTGCTACCAAAGTATGTCTGTTCTCCTTTCCTTTCCTCAGCAGAACAAAAGTCTTATAATTGCTGCTTTCCTCTGCATTAGCCATGGTGTTTTATTTTGCTCCGTGGACATGCCATCAGTCCTGTCATTTAGTTCTGTTTCGGTGCAGTGTTTAGGTTCGTGGAGCGATTCCATCAAGACAAGCAGGACTCGCCTGCAGCCCCCGCTGCGTTGCACGCTGGCTGGCAAAGGTGACACAGCGGATCTCAATGGGTTCATTATGCGTGATAGCTAAAAGCACTTCCCTACATGATTTATTTATGGATGATAACTGGTAGAGGCTGGGCTGTGTAATGGAGTAGATTGCTTGGTCTCTTGTAAACAATATCCTATTTCTTAAGGGAAGGCATTGAAGAATTACTGGTTGTAACCCCGCAAACTGGCACCATTTCAGCAGTTTTGGTCGACTCATAAAGTTGACAGCTTCCAGGGGAAGTGCAAGCAGCACCTTCTATTTTTCAGCATTTCCCCCAGCCTGCTACGACTATAAAGAAAGGCTATGAATGGTTTTATTATGAATCACTGAGCTGATGCCAAGTAAAGATAGACCAGAGCTCTCTTCCACCAAAGATGCTAAGGGCTTGCTCGGGACCCTGTAATTCTGGCCCCTTGCCGACTTGGCAACTGTCAAACTGATCTGTCTCACTAGTAAAGGGTGGGAATGTGGCGGGTTATACAAAACGAGATACTTCACTGACCGATTCCCTCGTCTGAAAAACTGAATGAAGCTCTTTCAGGGGTTATGTGAAGTCTTTATTAGAAAGGTTCGCAGCAGTTCTTCTGGGTGAGCTCTGCTGTGAGTTGAGGTCTAAATCCTGAACGGCAGAGAAGGGAGCTGAGGGCAGGAAAGCCTCGTGGTGTTGGTGAGACCCTCAGCACGAGGAGCACACCTCCAGCTAGGCTGTGTTAAAGGGGTCACTCATGGCCGCATTGGAAATTAGAGGCCACCACTCGGGTGGCAAAAGACAGGGCTCAGACAACTTGTTAAAAGGCCAGTGGGACACCTGGACGCCTGCCTCGGGGAGGAGGGCTGCCAGTGTTCCTCTCGCTACCAAATAAGTGTGCTGGCTCCTTTGGGATAAAGCCCGTGATGCCCAACTCTCCCTTACACACAGGTGTTGGAGGGGGCTCACTTGCTTCTGGGCATCAGAGCAGCTCCCGTAAAGCCTGGCCCATGAATCCCTTTTTGGGGAGATTATAGACCTGCGGCCCATCAAAAGGTATTTTAATGCCAGCCCTGTATCTGTCTGTAAAGAAATGAATACTCTTGGGGGGGAAAAAAAAAAAAAAAAATCTGTTCATGCTGACATAAACCCATGCACTGTAATTTAGATTTCTAAACTATGTGATGTAGCCATCGCATTGATTATACTGTAGTTATACTCTGTAGCTATTAGTTATCTCTCACTAGGATGTGTCTTGGTATGGTGAAGTCTACACAGAAAAACAGATCTGCATTTTCCAATTTTCAGGATTACTAGTCTGTTTCATCAGGAGCCTAAAAATCATGAGTGTGTTAAACAGAAAAGCCATAACATATGCAACTTTCCAACAGATATTTTTATTTTACAATCTGACCAGAAACTAAGTTGGGCAACAACTGTAGACTTAAAAATTTGCCTGCAATTGAAAGACTGCATTTCACTCTGTTATATACAGGTAAATTCAGAGTAGGACCAAATCCAGGAACTTAATTTTCGGCATGTATAAATGTAGAGACTAGAGACATTGGTTTTGACTTGTGAATGGAAATATTATTAATTAAAAAAATATTCAGCTTTCACATAAGTAAGACTTCTAGCCACAGGAAAAAATAATAATTAGAACAAGACTCACATGGTCTTTCTTTCATAATTAGTAATAGGGAAGAAGGGAAAATCACATGTGCACTTGTTCCACAGGGAGAATGAACCTTCTACAGTTTTTTGAAAGAGCTCTAGATACTCATTTGTGTAGCTGTGCACATACCCATCCTACCTCCAATTAATTGGTGAGATGAAAACTGGTTAATTTTCATACCCTATCACAATTAAAAAACCCCACAACCCTCTACTGTTTGCTTTATGTAAGCATCACAAATGCTGTAGCTCAGTGAGGTACAAATTACTATTGTAATAAAGTTTCCAATAAGGTCTTAAAGAAAGAGATGTTTTACCCCATCAAAGCAAAAGTTAAAACCTTGGAGAAATCACTACTATAATTTATTGAAAAACTGTGGTTATTTCTATCGCTGAACAACCAGGAAGATAAATCACTCTAATATATTTTGACTGTAGAAAAGTCGCTTCAGCTGTGCTCTGGTTATGCCATGTCTCCTAGACTTGCTCTGTAGAGAACAGGTGGTTTGAGAGAAAGGAATTTATCAGCTGGCACATGAAAAGATGCCAGACCACAGGCAAGATATCAGCTCAGCAAGTCTTTGATTTTTGAATGTATCAAATTATTCTGAAAGAGACTTCAAGCCGTTATTTAATCCATCTGCTTGACTAACCGCAGGCTCATGGGGTTTCACCATCATTCTTGACTCAGGTGTTTCACCTGTTCTTACCTTTTCAGAGACAGAGATTCCCTGACCTTGGAGGTGATCCAATTCAGCACTTCTTTTACTCCTAGATTGATTTCAGAATTCCTCTAGCCTTTTCTGCAGTTTCAAACCAATGACTTCTTGTCCTGCCCACAGTAGAGAGCAGTTTGTTTCTTTCTGCTCTGCCGCAGACTTATGTATATGAAGACTGTTACCATGTCTCCCCTCCAGACTAAATATCTCCAAGTTCTTTAGTCGTGTTTTCTGAAAATAATCCTGTTTTCATTTTTTGTAGGCCTTTTCAGGTCTTCTCTGGAATCTCTCCATTTGCTTGAATGAAATGCCCTAAATTGCACTGTATTGTGCCTAGAACAAAATGTATTTAGGTATAGTTAATTTTAGCTAGCAACAAAAGTGGGAAAAAACCCAATTTTTGTGTTTTCAGTAAGGATTTCCCTGAAATATGTTTTAACAGGATTCTCCCTGTCACTCTGTTTCATATTACATTCTCCCTTCCAGACAATAAAAACCAGTTTACATCTTGGAGACTATAGTTGAGTAATCATAAAATAAAATGTATGATGTCAAGATTAAGATAAACAAGCTGAAGGCAATCTGGCAATATGATAAAGGACTGGTTTGACTGTGAGAAAGGGCCAAACAGATAAAAGGGGAAACCCAAGTAAGGGTAAACACAGATGAAAGCCATAGTAATGGAGTTTTTGTTAACTTTTTTACTAGAATAATCCTTAGCCATGACATAGACATTTTTTAGTGATGTTTTCCAGAAAACTTCATAAAAAAGTCTTTGTAAATCATTAGCTGATCAAATGACCACTGTAGAATAATAATTTCCCAGTTACTCAATATAAATTTTAACTAAGAATCCACGTTAAGTCATGTAATTAACTTTTTATTGTTACTTATTCCTGAGGAAATCATTAAACTCCACAAAGTCCAGAGAAGAATACACATAATAATAAATTTTATGTATTCTAGCTACTGTGTTGAGGAGTACCTACCCATTTCTAGATAGTTCTTGGGCAAATAGGTTTCCCATCAACTTTTATGGATGATAGAGCTCTTGCAGAAATCCAGGTGAGTGAGGTTGCTCTGTAGTCTAGAGGAGCAGTCTGATACCATCCTACTCGTTGTCATCTTCTCCTCCCATATCTGGTATCTGCTCCTGTGTATTTGTTGGCTGGAAATCACCTCTACTTGATCAAGGCCCTCATTTCTTACCACTGTAAAGAGCTTCCATGTGTCCCACTACCTTCTCTTACGCTAGGGTGGACGCTTCTCTGCTGAGGACTGACTTGCTGAAGTCTTGTGGCAGAGGACATTTTTGCAGTCGTACGGAAACCTGAGAATCAAGAGAGGAGGCGAATTCTCCCTTCTCCTCTGAGACTGACCACCTGCTGCCACAGATGGAGAGTCCCGGTGGGGTTCACAGAAAATCTATCCCCCACACCGCAAACCACAAGACCACTTTACAATGTCTTCCAGCCTTGTCAACATTGGATGGTTGAAGCCAAAGGTGAGACAAGCTACAAAAGACTCTCTAAACTGTTCTACCTGGGAGTGCCGGGTCTAGCCACCCGCACATCCAAGCTCATGTCAGTACAACCTCCCTAAACTCTTGGTTTCCACAGAAAGGGAGCTTGGCTCTGTAGGCTGAAAAGGAGCTGTGGAAAATTGTGACCCTCTTGCCCTGCCTGGAGACTTGGAAGATCTGGAACACAGAGTACGATCACAGTCATTATAAATGTAGCTTGTGCTATAGGATTATACCGAATGTCGTGATTTATTTTGTGAACACTTCAGTCAGTGTGCTTGCTGTAATTCTTAAAAACATCATCAGCCAGAAATGACAAGAAGAATTACTTCATTAAGGGGTTCTGCTGAGATCAGGGATTATGGTAATAGAAGATCTGTAGTTTATTTTGATTTTGCCGTTACATCAGATAAATGACTGCTATTACTGCTCTGGTGGTTGTTTACTCAGCAAATGAAATTCATTCCAATTCACTTGATTGTACTTCATCATTTATTTGCTTAGTGTTGTTTACAGTGTGACTAAGCTGACCAAGACTTTACCATGTTTGCATCGAGAATGCTATGAAGAAAGCTAAACTGGTTGGTGTGTGTCCCATGTATAGGGAATGTTCCACTGTGGCAAGCCACTAGCAACTCGATACATACTTTTACATAGGAAAAAAAGCACTGCTCAAAACTGATGACCTTGTAAAACTGCGATTTTTTTTTTAACCTACGCTTTTTATTTTCACAAAATAAACCTGGTAATCACAGCTTCCATCTCTTTTTTTAGAACTTTTTGTTACTGCCAGATGAATTAGTGTATTTTTATCATTGAGCGTGCTCCCAGGTCCAGGATACCCTTCCTAATGCAACTCTGCACCTCTTTGAGCCAT
This sequence comes from Haliaeetus albicilla, assembly GCF_947461875.1. Classification (NCBI taxonomy): domain Eukaryota; kingdom Metazoa; phylum Chordata; class Aves; order Accipitriformes; family Accipitridae; genus Haliaeetus; species Haliaeetus albicilla. The sequence continues at coordinate 6,140,004 of NC_091499.1, forward strand.
TACCTTTTTGTTCTGGCTAAGCGCAGGTCTTGATCGTACAAGCCTTCTGGTAAGCTCTATGCAGCAAGTGATGCAGGGTTGAATTCTTCAGGATCTGTACTTTTGCAAGTTCATATCCACATGCAGTGACTTTTCCAGCCTGCTATAATTCTGGGAGAAGAGTCACCTTGCAGCAGTCTGGAAGGGAGGTTTGTGCTCTTGAATCCAGTTACAGCAATGAGCAGCACCAAGTTTCACTCCAGTCATTTGGCAAAGCAGCCGCCTCCCTCCCACCAAGTCATCATTGTCTGCAGTGACCATGTGTTCTAGAAGAAATGCTTAGAGGTGGCATTTTCAAAGTTCAAACCGAATTTTATACCGGTGTTAGTATAGCTGGCTGTTGGCTTAATAAGGGCCATAGGTGCTTCTGTTAGGCTGCAGAATGTTTGACAAATAACGGAGTTTGAGTCTGGGAGTGTCTGCGCTCATTTGACTTTTCACTCATTGAACTCTCATTCTGCTGTAATGATAAACACAGAGCATATTGGAACTGATTAGGGAACGTGACCTGCAAGAGAAAACATATAATAAAATACAGCAATTACTGGCAAATATAAAAACATTTTTATGTGGAACCTTTTGGATTAATTTGGTGGGTGTTTGGAGAGCTGAGCCAGTGTTGGAGCCAGAGGACAGGGGCATGTACGCATCCAGGATTAATCATGGATCAAAACACACGAAGAATAAAAAATAGATGGGATGTACATACTGTGGAGTTACGTTGTTATGGGCCTTGTTAGTCTGGGCAACCTGGTTAGCTGAATGCTATCCCATTGCCACCTCTGTGGCTCCTGCTGACTTCGTTTTCACAAGAACCATGTTTTTAAAATTCTCTGTGCTTTATTGTTATTTAACATTATGTTTGAATCTCGTATTACTTATTTGGAAAAAAAATGCACTTGTCAGTGTTGTATTTTAAAGAATGGCTGCTGTAGGAGTGCATGGCAGGCAAATCTGACTTGTTTTTAAAATAGAACAAGCACGTTAAAATCCCTGTTCATTCTCATTATTGACACAATATGTTTTGCATGCAAACTCAGATGGCAGGGACTGCATTTTGTCTAAAGAGTTTTCCCTCTGTCTCGTGCCCCTATTTGGGGTTGTGACACATTAATGTTATAATCCTGAAAAGGGTGCTATGAGGAAGAAGCATGTTTGTCTTCATAGTACAAGTTATTCACTGTGCTTGTCTTATGGAATAAAGGGAACAAGGTAACACTATGAGCCATACAGCTCAATTGGTTATGGTGAAAGAATTGTCTTCAGTGAGAAAAGTATCCCAGCAGAATTATTTTATTGATAAATTAAACCAGAGCAGACTCTAGAAAATAATTTTGCTACATTAGGATTGCTAGTAATTAAAGTTTTCTGATTTTCCTGTTATCCTGTCCATTATTTTTTATGTTTCTGACGTTTTTAGAATTTTAATGACAACTTTTCTAACTGCACTGGGTAAGTTATAGAGTAAGATTGATAAATCTTTGTGAAGTTTCTGTACTGTGTATATGATAGGTATGAAAGAACTTTAATTTTGGAGAGGGTAAAACGAGAAGCACAAGTATGTAGAGATTTTTTGGTTGAATCTCTTCAATTAACTTAAGAAACATGCTAATCAATTCCTCAACAAGTGAAGTGCAGACACCAGTACCTGAGACTTGTGGGAACAGATTTGCTAACTTGCATCTGTTGCTATTAGCATGTTTTTAGTTTGTCTTACGTACTGCTCAATCCTACAGCAAATCTGGCCTGTAACTTATTTATCCATTTTAATGATAACAAGCGTATGTCTATAGCTATGTATTACTTGTCTGTGGCTTTTTCTGGAAGAAAATATTTTTTCCCTGTGCTAAACCCACAAGAACAATGTGTGTATGGCTTTCTGCAGCAAAAGACTGTTATTGCTATGTTTCACTTTCCTTGCTCTTTTCATTATGGTATGATATTATAATACTTCAGAAATAATCCTGTATATTTTACATTATACTTCGTAAATCACCCTTGAATTGCTACCCAAACATTTCCTCATAAGGATACATAATTCTTGGATTAACATCTATCCAATAATATTTTGGGTTTGTATCAGCAATATGTAACAGCTACAGCAGAAATTGAATTTAGGATATCATTTCTAGTAAGAAAAGGTGATCTCTGGTACATGCATGTAAAACCTTTTCCTAAAACAGTCCAGGTACTGATTATAAACAGCTTTGTGTGCTCAATATTATGACTCTGTTTCTTCAAGAGGTCCCTATTTTTCTGATAATGTATGCTGTTTTCTGCAGCCCAAATAACTGAACAAGATAGTGGGATGTTTGCAAGCAGAAGCACCTGCTCTCCAAGGGCCAGCAGAGACTCAGGTGTTACTGATTTGTATGGACAGTAAGCACATCCTTAAAAATAAATACATGGCAGCAGTGAAATGCTTCGTGTCCGGCACCTCGGTGGAAATGGAAACGCTCTTACGTTTCATCATCTCAGGGCACACACAGGTGCAGCTTATAGGGTCTTACAAAAGGTGGTGTCGATGAACCGTTCATTTCACTGTCCTTAAAAAAACAGCACACACGATTATGCTAAGGAGAACAGAAGCCTTCAGGCAGAAGGAACTGGAAAGTTAAAGCCAACTCTTTGCAGCCAGTGTGGGTTTAGTACGTGATGGAAAACTGAACTATCAAGTACCCTCAAAATCAGTTGTATCTCCTATTCCCAGTGTAAACATTTGAACACACACTAAACCAGCCTAGCTGAGGCACTTGACACCTTGAGAAGGAGAATTCAGGCATGTATGATAATATATTGCCAGCCCAAGCTCTCGCTCAGGCAGTTTGGATGCACTAGGTGCAAGGCAGGATTACTGCAGTGCAGTCTATCAGCAGGCGTCCTGTACATGACTCTTCCTATGCACTTGGTAGATGTTCCTGATGCTGGAGCCAGGATACAGCTGAGTTTCAGACATCATGATGTTTGGCAGGTATAAACCTTAGCTTCACAAGACAGACATGACCTAAGGAAGGTCAAGTAACAGGGATTCTAAAAAATTCTGGGAAACACGGGAAGAAAAGAAACACAGAACAAATCCAAGTAACCTTTGAGAAGCTACTATGAAAAGCAAATCCATTTCTTTATTGTCCTCTTATTCTACGTTAGTAAATTTGTATTTTGGAGGTGAAAGATGAATAAAAGTGTACTGATTTTTCTAAAATGCCTCAATGTCTGTTTGTGTGTACTTTGAAGTCAACACACAAATTAATAGCTATGGCAATTTCTATTACAAAGGATATAGATCCTGTGTCATAGTAACGTTCCCTTTAGTGCAGTACCCAGTCTTTGCCAGTGCTGTAGAGGAGAACAAAAATATCAAGCAAATGGTGGCATTCCCCAGAATAATCTGGTCTCCAGAAGTCTATGACTTCTTCACTTGAGGCAGTTTCGTAGTCCCTGACTAATAGTTCTTACATGAATGTATGTAATTTTTGACTTTTGACATTGTGTTGAAACGAATTTAAGGAGTTAAGTGGAAGTTGTGTGAAGAATACCTCCTCCCGTTCACTCAGAACTTGTGATGTGCTGACTTCCTCAGGTAGCCCTCTGTCCCCGTACTGTGGGAGAGTTCAGAGAGGCCAAGTACCGGAACAGGAAAATAACAACAAAAAAAAGCTTTATACTGACATACTTCTCAAGAGCCCTTACGGAGTCTAAATAAAAGCTTGGTTATCTCCTTTGGCCAAATGTGAGAACACTCAAACCTGAAGGTGTTTGAATCCAGGGCCCAGCTTTTGCATTTTGTACCCATTTCTAAGGAAAACACAGTCTCCAAGGCACATTTGTGACACAGGAGCTGAAGCCACTCTCTGGGTGGTTCCTGTGAACAACCTGTGTTGCATGGTCATCCTCAGTTCAGAGGGCAGAAGGTATGCAGAACAGCCAGCGCAAACCTGTGCTGCGGGTCAGAGATAGTTTCCCTCAAAGCATTTGAAATAGCAGACACAGCTGGGGATCATTTCATTTTCCAAACAAACATCACAACCTGATCTGGCTCTTCAGACACTTTAAAATTCCATTTTCTTCAAAAATTCATCCAAAGTAATATATTAGAGAAAAGATCTTAAAAGCACTATGACTAAAAGGGCTCTAGGGAAACAAGATGAACTGATTAGACATTTTTGTGTAGTTTGGTAGTTCTGCAACTCTTATTCTCATATTTTTGGTACATCTAAAAGTAAAGTATTCATTACTCTAGAAATAGCTTGTCAGCTAGAGAAGCAGAGTGACAGACCATATATTATTTGGTAGCTTTGATTTAAAAGATGTGCTCTATTCTAACTCCTACGGGGTATGAATGTGTACGTGTAGCTCTTGAGGGAAGGTCTAGTGACTGCCTCTGTCCATTTATTCATCTCAGCATCCCTCAGATAACAATTTTTGTCCACATGAAGGAATAGCTGCCAGAAGGATGTGGTGGGGACTGGCAAGCCAAATCTAAATCAATATTCCTTGTTTTATACTGAGCCTGGAATGAATCTATAGAGAGACAGCAAGGATGATCTATGAAGAACGACAGCCTTAAGGTCAATGAGCCTTTGAAAGACAACCGTTGCTAAAAAACATTGCTAAAAACTATTTGCATCCTTAACGCTGCACTGTCTAGGAGAAAACTATGAAATAGTCCTGCTCTAATACCTCTGAACTTGAGGCTTTCATAGGTGAGCTCTCAGATGTGTAAGTAGGGATAGCGTGTGGTCTATGCAGGTCAGAGCTCTTCTGTCCTTTCCTCAGTCTAAGATCATATAGATGGATATTTTTACTTATAGAAATGTGCTCTTCTCAGGATGTACTAGGCAAACACTGTGAGAAGACATTGATTTTCAGTGGATTTGAACTCCAAACATCTCTGAGAATGTTCCCCTTAGTTTTGTTGTACTCTCTAAGACTGTTCAACAGCTGGGAATATCTCTGAGACACCATCTTGTAATCAACTGCTGTGATTTTTGGAGTTCACCACCAAATGTTTTTGTGCTACTCAACTTGAGTAAGCCTATGGCATCCTTTTCTCCCAGCCTGTCTGCCTTCAGCCTGGCTGTCTGATTTACTGCCCCTCTAGAACGCTTTCAGTCTTCAGTCTCCTCCAGATGCTTGCTGCCTTCTTTTCTCACAACCCCCTTCAAATTTACTACATAAATTCACATTCTGTACAGGTTTATTATTTCCTAGCAATAATAAGACTTCTATAGCTTGGAAAAAGCAAACATTCTGCCATGGCATGCTCCCCATGAAGACAAGGTCTTCTAGTAAGTGGTATATACTGCTTCTGCTACCAAGTTTAGAAATGTGAAGTAAAACACTAAACTGCTTTTTAAAGCAATAGCCTTGTTTAAGTATTGTCTTCTGGACAGAAGGTTTGCTCAGGTACAAGCATTACTTTGGGTTCCAGTAACATATCTGTATGTCATCTACTCTGTAAACCAACGTCTACATAATATACTTGCAATTTTTAAACAAAAGCTTTGTATGAACATAAGGCCTGTGATAGTGCATGCGGTTTGTATTTGGATATTTCAGCACTTTTTGTAGAAACGATGTATAGAATTCTATATGTGGCAGCCAAAGTGGGACGTTTGACTTTGTGCAGCCTGTGAAAGAGGACTTTTAAACGGGGGTGAACCTAACTGGTTTTTGCTGGGGAGACATAGGTGCTCATACAGCGCGTAAGGGAGATGCTGAACCTGGTAGCCTGACAGAGGGGACGTTGCACAGCTCCATGCCCCAGGTCCAACCCGTAGTGAGGCTGAGCACACGTTATTATTCCTGGGAGGCACACAGGCACGTGCGCACACGTATGCAGTACATGTATCCACATGTCTGGCCACACAGATTGACACAAACACACTCAGCACTCGCACAAACACAAAAAGCATCAATGTCATCATTATGTTGCCTTCTTTGGCTGATCAGGAAGAAGGTCTGTTAGTGGGAAATATGTATATACATATGTATAGCTTAGCCACTGGGCTGTGTGCTCTCCTGTGATGGGCCTGGGAGAAGCTGGGTCTGCATGTTATTTGGGTTCCCCCATCTCCTGTCATTCCTCTACGCTCCTTTCCATGTCTGTGGAGATAAGCTGACATGCGTAATATAGAATTAAAAATTATCTGCTTTGAAATACTGAATAGCAACATAGTGAACAGGTGTCTGAAGAAGTCAATAGAAATCCAGGGACAACAGCTGCTGTAGTGTACTTACAGACAATCTGCAGCAAATATTAAATGTTAACAGCTAGCATGCAGGCTACAAGGGTAATGTCTGCTCCGCACGATGAAATAAAAGTGCCCAATAGATGTACTTGTTTTTGCCGTTGCAAGCCCTGTATTTGCTTTAGTTTTCAGCAGAGAAATGGTGTGAGTTCCGAATGTCCATTTGTCATCTTGCATCACAACACTTCTGTTTAAAAGGAGCTTTGGGATTCAAAACACTGAGCAGAAAATTCTCTTAAAATGGAATAAATTGAAAGCTTTTATGAAGATATTCTAGGGAAAAAAAATGAAGCTTGGCAGAATTACATCTGCAGATTTGGCCTTTATGTCTCCCTGTTTCTTATTCTGAATGTTGAAGATAAGATTATAAATAATAATAACAACAGTAATAATAATGTAGGGTGTAGCGTCTGATGAAATAGCCATGCTCATGCAGAATGGTGGCTGCCTGAATGCTTTTCCAGCAGGGTGAATCCTTGGATAATGTTTGGCATTGCTTTTCCACTGGTTCCCCATGTAAGGCTTTGTGTTTCTTATGGCGGCAGGGGACTTGGAGTTGTTTGGAGACATGAAAATAACAGGAATTCCATTAGATTTCACAGAATTTTTCACTTGCCTCCAACAAATGAGTGAGACGTGAAAGTTCAATGCATGCAGCTGATGTTTGCTAAGCCTGAAAAAGATGACTTTCCAGGACGTCTACGCTTTTGGGCTTGGGAACACGTTCATGAGCAGTGGAAGGTCACGGCTGACACTGAGCATCTGCGCCTGTTTTGAAAGTTCATGGTCTGGGAGCAGTAAGATAAACAGCAGCTCAGCAGAGTCCTACTAAAAAATAAATAGAACATGTTATCCCCAACTTTTGAACGATTAGGAAAAAGTACCATCATGTTGAGCATGGAGTTTATTAGTTATAGTTTTAAAAAATGTCCAGAAGGCCCGGATTTGTGGGAACTTGGCTTTGATCTGGAGGAGAATAATACTGTTCGAAGTGGTTAGGTTATGTATCCCAAGATCTTCATGAAAATAGCAGATTTTTTTTCACTTGAATCAGCTTCCTTTATGTACAGCTGATACCCAAAGTTCAGTTCATGGAGCTGACTGTGTACTCCAGCTAATTGCACTTAAAGATTCATTATGACTAAGTTTAAAGGTTTATTTTACATTTTTTCCCTCTTCTGTTTATAACTTCATACAAAAAATGACATCCATAGAGTGCTGGTCTCAGAGCTGAATGTGAAACTGGTGGTCCTGAGCTAGACTTCTGTAATTCACCATGTACTTGGCCCCTCTTCTCTTTTTTAAAAACAAATGATGATAACATCTATTGTTTTTCATTTTAATGCACTAGAATTAGCTGTAATATAAGTTTTCCAGAGCACTGTAAGCACAAGTGTATAAAGTTGTGCCAAAAAGACTATGAATAATAGATCTGAAGCAAATCCTGGAAGTGCATGGATTCCACTATCAGACTGCATAAGGCAGAACTCATTTGAAAAATTTACTAGGTTTTAGGCAGCATTTATTTTTATTTTTCTTTGTTCCATTTTTGCTCTGTGGAACCAGAAAACCCCACACTATATATTGGCCATTGGATGGGATATTTGTAATGTTTTACAGAAGAAAATAGCTTAAAAATACTTTTTTTTTTAAATAAGAACTTGTTGATTTTGTTGCTGAATGCAAAAGAAATACCTGCAGAAAAGTAGAGAGCCTTGTTGGTTTCTTCTACATACACCCTATAAAAGTGTGTATCTTCAGAACTTCTCCACAAATAGCTCCAAACGCTTAAGGGACTTCAGAACTGTGTTATCGGATTCAGGGGAGTTATTAAAATGTAACTTTTTCTATATTTCATACCTTAAGCCGTTTGGCAAAATGAGAACTGAAGAGATGAAAATAATAAAAAAGTGAGTTCACTGCCCCTTCCCAAGCCAGGTGCCTGTTTGTTTTTCAAATTTGAGGTTTGGCTTGACAATAAAGAATCACTAATATTTGTATGAGGGGATAAAATAAAATGTATTTGCTAGACTGGGCTTAAATGAAGTACCTCTTAAAAAAAACTTCTGGAAGGGGTAAGTGTTTGCAGATTTTTTTCTCTTTTTTTCAGCTATAAATCAACATATACACTTTTACTTTTATGTTGTTGAGTGCTCCTGTGTGTTTCTTTCAGTTCGTAAATGCAGCTCTAGCCTAGAATTATAAAAGTTCTTAAGGGGTAGTGTTTTAAATATTTAAATATAATGACCTAAACCAAACAACAATTTACAAGCTGAAACTAAATGCAGCCTTATCTTAAAGGAGCTCCAGGGTAGAGGTTTTTAATTAGTCAACTTTTATCACAGGTTGCTTGAGGTTTTTAAATGTTTTGTTTGTTTTCCCAATTAAACTGCTGTAACTTAGACTTAGGCAAGTACAAGGAATGGTCGTATTAAGAAAGGAAGTCTATTTTTTCTGGGGCAGAAGAGGTATAAAGATCTAATACAGATGCAGTAGGAACATACAAATGGACAGACCGAGTTCTCTGACTCATGCTGGGATGGAAGGAACGTGTTTGCAGGCAGGGAAAGTTAAATAAAAAATGCTCCAAGGTCTGACACAGTTTTGGTTTGATTACTGGTTCATTGCTGTGACAAGATCTGCGGTTTAAGAAAAGATAACGTGCTTTTTACTGTTAATTTGTTACTTTTTAATAGCTGAAGCAGATAGGTACCTTTAGAGTTTGTCAGCATCTGAAGTAAAAGATGGCGGAACCCACCACCGGCAAGGTGGGACACCACCACAAACGGCTGTTTCTGCCAAGCTGCTTCCCCCTGCTTGTCGCCCAGCATGTACTGGTCCACGGGGTTATTCCTCTCCAAGGGCAGGACTTTCCCTTTGCGGTCACGACGTTCCTGCCCACACACTTCTCCCCGAACCATCCTCTGGTACTGGAAGTCACCAACGTCAGGCCTTGGCCGCCACAGCCGTCTCTGTTTCCCAGCCCCACAGGCGCGGACGCTGCCTCCCCTTCTGTGGGCACAGCCGGGCCTTCGGGCTCTGATCCAGGACCAGCAGTTCCATGGGCACCTCCGGGACCTGCTGACAAGGTGCTTGGCCCTCACTGATGAGGACCCAGCTGGAAACGAAAAACTCAAAGCTCCCTTTGATCTGGAATTGCTGACGGAGGTGGTGAGAGGCCGCTGGGCCTTGCTAGCGGGCAATGCCCGCTGCAGAAGGCCTCACCCAGCAGTGATAGGGGTGGCTGCACCAGAGAGCTCCCGGGAGTCTTCCAACCATCCCAAGAGAAGTTCCAGAAGATCTTGAAGCAAAGCCCAGAAACGGCTGTGCAAACTGCTGCACGTCGGCTGCCTCTGCTAGCTGTGTTCTCCTGGGGGCCTCTGCAGAAATCCTGCTTTTAGACCGTGCTTCAACGGGGACAAATGGTCCAGGGATTTCTTGCAGATGCGGATCCGGTGTAGAAGATGAAACCGGCTGCAAGCTAGTAAAAAGTGAAGGGGAACTGCACTGTTTGGACGGCATTTCGTAGAATCGCTTGCGACGGCAGCAACTTTACAGAAGGAAATTTAATTGCCGGTATGAACCTGATAAAAGCAGAACACTGAAGTGTGCAGAGATTCCTTAGATTTGGGCAACCCTGGTAGTTTAGATACATATGGGCTAGAGTTTTAGCCGCCTGTAGGAATAGGAAGCGGCTGCTGATTGAGAAAGAGTTTTAGAGTATTCATATTTTGGGTTGTTAAGATGATGTTAAATCCTTTATTAAGCAGTGAAGTTCTTGGATTTTATTAAGCAGTGAAGTTCTTGGATTTTGCTCCATGTTTATAAGCCTTGTTCAATTAAGGTATCAATGAAACTTATGAAAATACTTCTGCTGAAGTCAACACACTTTGGAGCAAGCTCTGTGCATTCAAGTCATTAATATCAAATACATTTCTGCTCACAGTGCCTTCCTGCATCCTTGCAAATGCTATGTGAAAAGATTTCTATAGACGCAAGAAGAATCCATTGGACTTTTAAATTTCTAGAAATTCTAAAAACCAGGGAATAAACCTTACTTGCTCACATAGATGGAATTTGTAGCAATGTAAAGTGATTTTGTTGTTGCTTTTTACCTATGACACAAAGTTTTTTAAACTACAATGTATATATTCTACATCTCAACATAGATAGCAGTTTCCAGGTTGTTTGCTAGCTTAAATGGCTCTCTCTTACAAAAGCGTTTATCTTCGGACAGGAAAGGATCATAACCAAACCATGGCCAGTCTTGCTTTTTGTCTTACTGGGAAATATGCTTTGTGGGGCTTGAATCACGTTTGTAGCTCTTTCTTGAACCCTTCCCAGTTAGTCAGCATTCTTCTCAATGTGTTGGCAACAGAGTTAATTGCTATACTCAAGTAATGGCCTACTTATTATTTCCCTGCTGCCTCTAAATATCACTTTAGTTTCCTTCAGAATTGCACTTTGACTTTTCTTCAGCCTGATGTATTTTTAAAATCAGCTTAATGCCCTAGACCATGTAAAGGCTTTGTCCTTTAGCGGCAGTGAAGGATTTGGAAATAGGCTGTCTGACTTTTTAAAATAGGGCTATATTTTGCCAGTTACAATAGGTTTGCACATCGTTTTAAGCTTAGAATTCTGTCTGGTTTTGTGCATTCTTCAGTAAGACCCAGCTCATATTAATCAATCTGAACTGGGAAAAACCACATCAAAGAAGGTATCATTTTCTATCACTGAATGCAAGTCTTACACTGGTAAGGTGTTTTTCTTCTAAGGTTCTTAAGATACATACCTTCATATACTGAAACTGACTGCATCATAGACAAGAATAAACAGGCACATTTGAGAAATTTGTACAGCCCTCAGGACAAATCACCAGCATAACATTACTTGAAAGCATTTACTTGACTCAGCTATGTTTTATCCCAACCGACATCCAGCAGAAGTCTATAAACACTAAGACGCTTTGCATTGTCTGAACTTTAATGACAGAGTAGATGCTTTTCCAGAACTCATCTTTGCAAGCTGCTTCAAGCAGAGGATTCACATATAAAATACATATGTATTCGGAGTTGTTCAAGTTGCCTCTGCATGGTCATGTTAACTTTCAAGTTGGGCAACAGTAAGTGCATGGGGAACCAAGATAAACAGCCCAGGATCACCCATGCCCTTTGCAGTTTCTCTATCACTTTGAGGCTGTGATTTAGCCATCTGCTTGAACCAGCCTAAGCTGGCATGGCTGTCAAAGGTGACATTCAGGAATGTGCTTCTGCGGTGGGTGAAGGAGGAGGGTGCACCGCCCCTTCCAGTGGCAGCATGATCATAGATGTTCTTAAACCAACTGTGAAACTATCCCCTGGGGGGACAACAGTGCATAGGAGAGGGTGTGTGGAGGACTTTAAAATGAATAGGGAGTCCGGCCCTTAAAATCCCATCACAGAATTGGTTGCTGGTAATGCAGACACAACGTCATCTTCAGACCAGGAATGCTTTGTATAAGTATTGTAATTTCCATCTCCCCTCTTGCATTTCAAAACTACTAGAAATTATTAGATTGATTCCAGACGATTAGGAGATAGAACTGATTTACAGCTCTGTTCCACAATATACTGAGTGGAAAAGAGTTACGTCAGGTTCAGTCAAAGTTGTAGTCATTTTTTTATTCATCCTTGTAAGTGTTCGCTTGTTTTACTTTCAATATGTTGAGCAATATATTTGCTCAATATATTACAAATATGATTGACTAGATATTTCTGATATGAAATAGCTTCTGGAAAAAGTACACTGGTTAGTTTCCATGATACATTTTGTATTGCTGTTCTCTTGAAGTAGCTCTCAGAAGGGAAACCATCACTTAAGTCATTTGTCTAGTCTGGTTATAAATCAGTGGAGACTACACTGCAGAAAATATTCCTTCACTGGCAGGCGCTTCGATGGGATGACCTCATCACTTTTTCCATGTCCAGTATGGAGGTGTCTAAAATTTATTACAATCTTAATAGAAATTCAAGACTATGAATACATTTTTATGAATTTTTGTCATGACAGTGACAAAAAAAGGCCAACATAAGTACAAGATAGCTTTATAGTGTCAGGATATTAAAATATGTCAATCCAAGTTTATGGCAAAATTTAAGTGGGAAGCATCTGAAAATGGGATATTTTCTCATCTCTGTTCTTTTCTAATATATTAAACTAATTAATTCTATTACAGAGAAACAATGTTTTTCCTATCATTTCAATACATGACTTAAAAAGAAAATTGCAATTTCAGGATGATTTTAAAACAACGTCATTGCTAATATTTCTGGATCAGATTCCAGATAACCACGGTCCGTATTGTGATAAAGGGTTAGAGTAGGAGCCAGATCTAAAAAAGAGTACAGCCCTGAATATGAAGATATAGGTAGACTTCTGTTGTTTTGTTCAAAGATGTAACCTGACTACTTCTTACCTAACAGTTCTCTCATCCTGAGGTTTTTAAATGTCAGTAAGAACACCCTTTTCACCCTGAAAACTCCCAACATTTAACCTAATGGCTAGATGTCTACCCTCTGTCTAACCATCCCCAGAAAAACACTAGGTCAAATCAGTCCAAAGATGTTACCAACACAGTATAAAACACTGCTAAAAAAAAAAAAAAAAAAAAAAAATCTCATTTTGGCTTTCTATAAAATAAGTAGATTAACTATAGGAAAAGCTTTTCCCCCACCTTTACCCCTGTACTTTCCACCATCATTCAAATGCCCACATCCCTTGAAGATGTCGGAACTGGCTGCCTGTTCATGAAGGCCTCATTAACTATTTATCATAGTCATAAATGTTGGCCAAATGTTTTTCTTGGACTACCAGCGTGCAAGAGTCTTTTTAAAGAAGTTGTTGCTTCCATTATGTTATTTCCTCACTGTTGGCTGCTCTTCTATGATTCAGACTTTTTGCTGGTGGTAATTTGTTTCAGGTCACAGTGTTCATTGGCTTAGCTTCTCCAGAAGACGAGGTATTAGGAAGGTAAATAGATATCATCACTGGCATTGAAGACAGAAGAAACACTTTAATATTTGCAGGAATTCAGCTGCAGAAGAAGAAGTCCCATGGATTCATAGCATAGGAGCTCAGGAGAGACCAGTATGTCTAGTTTGTTTCATCTGACACAGACTGTAGATTTTTGGAATGTCTTATAAAAAAAGCATCAGGACTCAGTGTTATCCATGAAAATGAAGACAGTACTTGATCTTTCAATGCTTATTTTGATAAGAAGTGTCTTCGAAACCTCTGTGTAAGGACACACCTATAATATAATGTTCGTGGTTCCTCAAGGCTAACAAATTTAATTAGTGGACAAATCAAAGTGTGGTTGTTAGACATAAGATCACTCCTAGCTTAGGTGAGTTCTGACAGGTTTTTCTCTTGTTTACAAGAGGAAAGGAATTACTTGATTTGGTTATTTTCTAAAACGACCTTCTTGGTGTTTCCAGTGAAAGAGGAAGACTATCAGCTCCACAAACTAAAAGCTCAGTCATGGTTCACAGCTGACTGGTCCATGGAAGCAAAATGGTTTTGCACGTATGTATATGTGTTACAGTTGTGGTGGGATCTCCAGTTTTAAGGTAATGGTTGAAACACAAACCTGTGCTCATACAATGAAGATTGAATCAGTCTTTTGATACCTTGCTGCTGCTCACAGGTTTCTTTTTCTTGTGTATAATTTCCTGCTAAGACTGGGGGAAGCTTGTGTCTCTGTGAAGCTATGGGAGAACCTGGGGAGTGTGGAAGGTGGTGGGCTGGTGGAGCTGGAGGCACTCACTCGGAGGGATCAGCTCCAGCTGCCCTCTCATATCCTGCCTCTTTTCTATGGGGCTGGAGGAAACCAGTTTGCTCAGATTGATGTATTTAGCATCTCTCTGTCTGCGCTTGCATAACAACAGTGATAGTGAGTCTGTGGAGTCTCTTAGATTTAAAGCTTCCTCATCTTCCCTTCCCACCCGAGATCTCAAGGCTGAAAGTGACACAGGTTATTTCATTAGAAGAAAAGTCTGTGTTTTCTCTCTTATGCTGCACTTGGAATATAGCTTGCAGCTGTGCCAGCTGCAACACTGTAATTAAATCACCAGATCACCAGTGTTTTCCACTGTACTTATTATGCCTTGTGGGATAGGTGTGGTTTTTTTACAACTTGTTCCCAAGCAAATACTTTTTCACTAATGTTATTGTCTATTTAAGGGCTGGGCACTCTTTTTTAAAAAAAAAAAAAAAAAGGAATATGCTTTTTCCTTGCAAGAGTTTCTACTTCAAAACAAGATTTCCCTCTCTGCTCTGACAACATGGCTCTGAATTCCACTTTTGCCATGTCCATTGGTAAGACAGTCTTTCTGGAAGACATTCTTTGAGGATGTTTATACTTTTTGACAAAGGCTTTCATGCAGTCTGTCCTCCTATGAGTGGGATCTTTCATGAGATCCCTCAAGTATACTGAGAAGATTGTTTATGAAGTGATAACAGCAACTTTCAACACTCTCAAATGACTAGTCAACCAAATGCATAGCACTGTACTTTTTAAAAGCCTCTGTTTATAGTGTTTTGAACAGGGGTGCTAAGCTATGTCATTTAAAGAGTATTCTCCTAGAGTATAACAGGAGGGAGAAAGTACTTTTCTTATCTGATCATTTTGCCTGACCTCCTGAGGAAGAGAGTCCTACACGAGATAAGTGAAAGGTAATTTGCCAAAAACCGATTAGGTCTTGTGTTCTCATGTGTTGGACATTCCCCATGCTCTCCAGCAATTTTAAACTGAGATTAGATGATAGTTGTGAACCCAGGAGATGTGAGGTGAGCATGTTAAAGAAGAGACCAAGTGCAGTATGTGAATTAGTTTTATATCTGATACCACAGACTGGTTAAGTGATAAAAAGCCTTAAAGTTTGGATTCATATATGAATAAGCTTATGTATTCATGTAATATATTCATAACAAAGAAATACTGGAAGAGTCCTGTAACTCCAGACTTCCAAGTATGGCCTGATTTTTTCACACCTTGTGGGCTCACCAGCTTCCACACTTTTCATGCAGAACACATGGAGCTCTTGTGACATCTAATGAATTTGAAGCCTTGCCATGGATGTGCAGCTATCCACCTCAGCGGTGTATTCTGTGTATCCTATGCTCAGAGAACTGACATAAAGCAAAGGAAGACCTGGAGCTCCTTAGGACAGCAGTACTTATGGCCAACTTGGCTAAATGTTGTAATGAGTTCATTGAAATAAAACACTTGGGGAGTACCCTGGGGAATGGGAGTTTTAATTCTGGTAGATAAATGAAAACATTTTAAGGTTCTACTTGAGTTTTATAAGTGGATTCTTGACTATTGTAGCCTTAACAGGCTTGTTAATGCAACTAGCACTGCAATTATATACATCTGCATTTCATCAGTCTTGATCCTGTGAATCTAAGGGCATGAAAGGACAAATACAGGTGGTGAGAATCAGCCTAGGGCCTTGCTTCCTAACTTCCAAATATAAAATCTTCTAGGTCAGAAAGAGCAGGGATGGAGGAAAGGCTAAGCTCGTATCCGGAGAGGACAGACCAGGCTCCCTGATATGGAGAAGTAGGCAGTTTTTTGTGGTTTTGGTTTTTTTTTCTTTTTTTGTTTTGTTTGTTTGGATGGACAATAAAAATGATTCTGAGCTGTTACACCCGAGTAGCCATGGCAGCCATTGATTTGGCTTGCAGGGGGGTACAAAATTAAAACCCACAACAAAAAAGCCATGTTATTCATACAAGTAATATATGAAGATAATCTGCTAAAACGACAGTGAATAATGCTACTTAAAGTGGTCTCTGCATGGCCTTTCTTTAACACAGTGGTCTTCATCAACTTATACTTAAATATGGCTGTGAATTTTGTCCCTGGAAAGCACTTTCCTGTGACTACTATTTTTGGCTCTGTATTTTCATGAGTTCTTTTTACTAAAGAGAAGTGCTTTCCCTGTATAGAGGAGATGGTTACCTCACACTCATTCCTCTATTTCCTTTTTTGTGACACTCCCAAGCCCATCTGACTTAGGGAGCTATTTAGAAAATTAATCTTTCTCTCTCTTTTCCTTCTGTCAAAAGAACAATGAAATTGCTGAAAAATTAGACCACCGGGTTAGCCCCTGCAAGCCTTTA
Source organism: Haliaeetus albicilla (assembly GCF_947461875.1). NCBI lineage: Eukaryota > Metazoa > Chordata > Aves > Accipitriformes > Accipitridae > Haliaeetus > Haliaeetus albicilla. The sequence goes on from NC_091499.1 coordinate 6,156,458, forward strand.
TTTTTAAAGTCATTTTTAAAGGACTTTTTTAAAATCAGTGAAAGGCAAAGATGTATTGTACTTGGCACATGCAAAGACAATGGAAAAACATTTCCTTAAGAGTAGGTTTCCTGTACTTCAGTACAGTCTTCCTTTCCCTCAATCTGAAGAGCAAGACAGTGACAATTTAGGAAAATAAAGGAATAGATGCTCCACAATAATGGTTCTCAAAATATCCCTACAAATAAACTAGAGTTCATGCAAATGAACGTGAAGAGTTGAACATTGGTGTTCACACTGTGTCTGATACTCATGAATTATACAGCATTTGTTGCAAAAGCTTGGTTGCCACACAATCTTATTTTTGTTTGCAAAGTGTTTTGAGATACCTTATATGAACATTTCTGAAGAAAATTAAGCTGTCCTCAAATGAAATGGAATTACATATTTATTTTGAGCTTTTAAAACAGATAATGATCAAATGAACCCTGCTAATAAAACACTCTGAAAACAATTCTTGTAACATCTGCAATATCTGATTAAATCATTGTGGATGTTTGTGGTATGTCTTCTAGAATCAGCACAGAATATTCCTCCATATATGAAAAATGCAGTCTTGGCTGATTCTGTCATGCAAAACTTTCTTGCTTCTTTCCCAAGAATATTGTAGGAGAAGGGCAAGCAATAGCTGTGTTCAGGTTCCGTAGAAAAAGTAGTTTCCCTTAGTCGTGGAGAAGTGAAGGCATGTCACCACAGTAAGGGGAAAGGGTAGATATTTGTAAGTTTGCTGTGAGGCATTAAACATGCTCTGATTTATTATAACTGCATTAGGGTTTCTGAAACTCTCTCTACAGGAAAGAGTATCTTAAACTTAATCCCTCCAATATTAATTTTTAATAGATTATGTACGCATATATTTATCCACAAGTAAGGGTAAATATTACAGAAATGTGTATGCAAAATAATATGCCTGATGGGAGACAGAGAAAGAAACAGTTACTTTGACTGTATCTTAAATTAAGGTTGATTGTCCTCTTTTTCAAACCAAAGTTTTCCTTGGTGATAATTTGTCTGTCTAAATTCCTTCTTCATCACATCATGTATGGACACTTCTTTGTTAGGAAAGTCGCCTGCAAAGTCTGATGTAGACTACTTATAATTTCTTTGTTTCCTGACAAAAAGCCAGCGTTTCTATTAAAGTGATCTTGCTGTATAGGTGAACTATTCATGGCATTCGAGAAGTATTGGCTAAATTTACACTAGCAAGCTAGCACTAGCCAGGGCCAGTCCTTCTCCACAAGGCTATTTGGCACGGTCTGGTCATCTCCCTTCTCTTCATCTGTCTTACCCTACAAAACAGGTGGCTGCACCCAGGTATTTGCTGAGAATGAGCCCTGGCCCAATCCAGCTCCCCGGCTGTGCCCGGTTCTCATCTGGGAGAGCTGCCGTCTGTCTGGCCAAAACCATGCTGGGAACCTTGTAGAAGATCAAGTTCTTATGTCTGGAAACGTTCCCTGGCACCGCTCGTTTTACTTGTATAAATGTAGCCGTGATGTCTAACTTGAGCACGTTGGTAAATAGAGCCATTAAGACAGCGAAAGTTATGCTTCCTAAAAGAGAGTTTTTAAAAATGTAATATTTAGATGATGGTGAGTTATAAACATATACAAACTCTGATACAGATAGTTATCTATCTGCAAAGGCAACAGGTACAGATCGTTATAACTGCCGCCCATCTGCAACTACAGCACTGCAGCGTACGCGGTGGGTCCCTGCAGGATGCAAACCGTTGACACACAAAACTAATTGCAACCCCGCGCTGCCTGCCCACGCGCGCACCTTCCCCGGCCCTGACGAGGCTGATGGCTGCAGCGAGGGACAAGACACAGGGATGGATTGCCCAGTAGAGCTGTCCTTTATCTCCTTATTTCTTTATCTTCCCAGCCCTCCTCCTGGCTGGCTACAGGATAGTACCATAACAATTCCTCTGTCTTCTCCTTATCCTTCTCCATAACTGCGTGTTCCAGCTAGGCTCAGAAAGACATCCCTTTTCATGGGAAAGCACCCAAGCAAAGCAGCCTGAAACCTTTTCTTGAGTATTTTAGACATCCCCATCTGGCATTTTAGGTAGTGCTGCTCCACCAGCATTGCTCTAGGAATTAGGGAAAACAAGCTACTGTGAAGAAAATGAACTCTATCCCAGCCAAAACCAGCACACCCCTAGGTATAACTTGCTGAGTACCCTTTCTCAACTTAACAGAAATTGCTCAGCCGGTATGATTACATTAAGATCTTTCCAAAGGTTTCAACCTCTCATCACAAGCATGTATTCCACCTAAATATTGTTCCACTTAACGTCAAATGGCAGCACATGTATAAACTTTTACACCAAGGGTAAGGAATGACATCACGGTGACTTAAATCCTATTGAATAGACACATACAACAAATCCGGGAAAAGAAAATTCTAACCACTTCAGTTTTCAGGAGGAATGACAGTGCCTATTTTATCTGAAGTTCTTGCTGGATTTAAAATCTGCATTTCTATTATTGAGATCAAGCAAATAGGAAAAATGAACAAACTACAGCTGGAATTTTAAAAACACAAAAGGTTTGCAGACTTAATGCAGAATATGCATCAAAAGAATGCATAATAAGCCCCCAAATAATATATGTAATTGTGTTTTGAAATGATCATCAGTTAGTGTTTTATTTTAAATTGGCTCAAATACAGCCAAGAGGCAGGAAAATACAGGATGTGGTTATAAAATAAAGATGTGTTATGTACATTGGTAAGCTTATTAATACGTTAAGTACTGCAATACATTACATGTGAAAAATCAAATATTGTTTTTGAGTTCCTAGACCACATAAAATTCAGACCAATAGTAAAATAAATTAATTTCCTATGTAATGGAGTTTGGTTTACTGTGCATCCTTTAATCAGTTGGCACAGGGCTTGATGCTATTTTCTGCTTATTTTCGACTTTAACTTTGCCATCAACAAACAGTAACTGCTACAGAGAAATCCTAATGTTTTTGAGAATACAATATTATTCCAGTTCCTGAAGGATTCTTAATTCGCCATCTGCAAATGAAAAATTGCTCATGGATTTCACACATTGTTTACAAATAGGTTTTTGTATATAAATATTTTCCATTTATATAGAATGGATTCAAGTGCAACAAACTGCAGGCAAAGGGAATGGATAATATATTTGAATTCAGAAATATTTTAGCTGTGCTTGTGCTGAATGCAGACTGGATGTATTGAGAAAAATAGATTTATAGGTAATTGATATCATCTACCCTTTTATATGTTACATTTTTCAGTACCAGAGTTGGTCATCTTTCACAAATAAAACTAATACTCAGCTGACTTTCATAATCTTGCCTAGACATTGATAATCGTCGTTGGAAAGTTTGAGGTTGACAGAAGTAGTTCAGGGGACATCAGAAGACGGTTTAGTCCAGAGCTCTGCACTGAGGAATTCTGAACAGATGTAAAGCAAACCTACTAAAACTCTCCAAAGATTTTCTAAAGTAGTCTAGCAGCCTTTTAAATTTTTTTTACCAACCTGCTGGCCGGAGTTTTTGCTTCATGTTCAACACCAGATCTTCCTCTTTGGAAATTATATCAATTTATTCTGCATAGCTGTTGAGTTTGAATGAGAACAGCTGATATACCATGGAAAACAGCTGGTTACAATCCTATAGCATTTTTTTATGCACTGGAAAAAAGTTATCCTATTTTCTTTCTGTCTTTTTAGCATAACCAAAGCTATTTTCTTCATCAGTCATGTCTCAAATCTCTCAGTGTTCTTGCTACTCTGATCTGGATTGTCGCAAATTGTCCACCTTTTTCTTGAAGGTCCCTGGACTGGACCCAGGAGAAGCTTTCCTTCTGCCACATACACTCAAATATTGACCTGCTGTGCCCTGCATTGGATGCTTTGTTAATAAAATCTAGGAATTAGTTTCTTTTCTTTCTTCCTTTTTTTTTTTTTTAAAAATAGAAAAACCTCATTGTTATTGCTGCCTTATATTTCCTTTGTGAACCACTAAGACCTCCAGATCTTGCTCTACCAGTCTCTACCTCTTTTTCCTTTTTAGAAAACTTTTCATTCCTACTTCTGGTGTATCAGCCTTTACAGATAATTTCTGTATTTCAGTATTATTTTCAATTATATTATGCTTGCACTTCTTCCCAGTCTTGTGTCATCCACACATTTTATCAGTACAGTTTCTACTCCACATCCAAGTTACTAATTAAATACTGACTGGATTGGGTGCAAACAAATCTTTGACAAGACTTAAAGAAAATGTTCTTCTATCTGATGACTATTTTCGAGATAAATTTTCCATCATTTTATAACCATTTCTAGGTTATTCTAGCTAGACCATATTTCCTTAGCTGCCTTATGAGAATATCATGCAGGACATGTCAGAGGTCTTATGAATGTTGAGATCTTCCCCTATTCACCCAGTCACCTACCCCGTCAAAGAAGGAAAAGGAGATTGCAGTAATTTGGCAAGATATCTTCTAGAGTAATTGATTTAATTTTTTTTTTGAGGGATTTATAAATTGTTTGCTGTTTTTTTAAATTCTGTATTCTTTCTGAAGTTAGACGATAGTTCCTTTTCCAGTTCTCAGGCATCTTCATTGTCCTCAGTGAATTTATAGCACAAAAAAAATATTGATAGCAATATAGGGCAAATTGAAAACAGAGAATACTAAGCAGAAATTAGCTTTGGGAATCCCTAATGAAACACAGTGAAACATTAGTATTTCTACAAAGTGGAAATACAAGATGGGTAATCGCAGAAAAATAACATTTGCATGTGGGTGATAAGTGTATCCAGAAGCCCTGTGAAGCCAACTTTAAAGAAACGCCGGGCAATGACAAGAACAACACTGGAAGTGCGAAGAAGCTGACCTTTCTAACCTAGGAAATCTGTGTAACATACCTTGCTTAGGCTGTCTCACAAACTGGAAAAAAGGGAATAGGAGACAGCAGTGTAATACAGAGCTCCTTCTATGTTGATGTGTACATTTTCATTGCTTACTTAGGGCATCATATGCTAACGTAGGTTAAAATTTCTCGTACCCTGCATGGTGATGCCTTGGTGCACATTTTCTGAACATTTCTCAATAATCTGCCCTTTCAGGCCTGCCAAAGAACTCAGTGATCAATTGAAGACTGTAGTTTAAAAGCATGCAGCTGTTTTGTTTGCATTTGCAATCTCCAGCTTCATGGCCTTTTCACACAGTATTTGAGTCTCTAACTGGACAGGGTTATCACATTTGGTTTCCCTGTACTGTTGTACAGCTGAAAACACAGCACAAGATTTGCTTCATTTCTCTCATTTTTAGATAGATCAATATTTTTGAACATTTTTTCTAAAAGCAATCATTCCTTGGGTTTTTTGTGGACCCCATTCAGCTTCACCCTGACTGATTCTGTGCCATAATCCTGATGATAAAGACTGATACTCTCTGTTGACTAGAATGGAAGTTCTGAAAAGTCGTACAAGAAATCTAAAGCAAGTTGTATGTGCTCTTGAGACTTAGTCTATGCTGTTCGACTTTGGCTGAGAATCTGGCCCTGAGCCACTATAAAGCTTTAGAGTTGTATTATAATTCTATTTAGACCCCTAGGAAATACGTAACATTTTAAAAGCGCATTATCCATTTCAAAGCATACTACTGTCCTTAAGCCGGCAGTTTTTTGTCTCTTATGTGAAGATTTTTAATCTTACATCAGTGAAGATACGAGAATTATGTTCCCACTTTCCTATCGTGTACTTTAGAAGTTACCATCTGGAAGAGCAAGAAGCTGCAGTTAAGGACAAGTCCTTTACCAGACATGATGAGAGGAGGGGGTGAGAAATGTGGCTTGAAGTTAGTGTTCTGCTTCCAGAGCTGAAAGCCAAACCTACTCCTGGCATGTCTTCGAACAGCCTGGAGGATGCACTAAATAATTCTGGCTTTATGCCTGCTAATGACTCATGTAGGCGGTCTTATCACAAAGGGACTTCAGCAGAAGCCAAGGATCAGACCTTATTTGTGTATCTGTGTGAGTGATAGCAGAAGGGAACGAAGCAATTCTTCATCTTCTTTTTCTATAGGTAAATGCTTATCTTGTTCTTTAATGAAATGTCTTGCACGGGAAGCAACTAGGCATCAGCTATTCATTCGTAAAATATTTTTGGAGTTGTAAACAACTTACATGTGCAAGTCTGCAAATGAATCTGTGAGAACTGAGCAGAGCATGTCATGTTCGGAAAGAAAGTGGACTTCTAAATGGGAACTATTAAACTTCAAGCCACAAACCGTTTGTCGTGGTTTAACCCCAGCCAGCAACTAAGCACCACGCAGCCACTCACTCACTCCCCCTCATCCAGTGGGATGGGGGAGAAAATCGGGAAAAGAAGTAAAACTTGTGGGTTGAGATAAGAACGGTTTAATAGAACAGAAAAGAAGAAACTAATAGTGATAATGATAACACTAATAAAATGACAACAGTAGTAATAAAAGGATTGAAATGCACAAATGATGCGCAGGGCAATTGCTCACCACCCGCCGACCGACACCCAGCCAGTCCCTGAGCGGCGATTCCCTGCCCCCCCTTCCCAGTTCCTAAACTAGATGGGACGTCACATGGTCTGGAATACACTGTTGGCCAGTTTGGGTCAGGTGCCCTGGCTGGGCATGAGAAGCTGAAAAATCCTTGACTATAGTCTAAACACTACTGGGCAACAACTGAAAACATCAGTGTTATCAACATTCTTCACATACTGAACTCAAAACACAGCACTGTACCAGCCACTAGGAAGACAGTTAACTACATCCCAGCTGAAACCAGGACACCGTTAAAACGCTTTCACTTTAGAAAGCATTGGATATTGCCATCCCTAAGGAATGGGAGTTGAAAAAAATGTGCAACTCTGCTCTACATATATAATATTTTGTGTCATCACAGTGAGTATGAAAGACCTGGCACATCATTTGGAGCTGAGGAAAATTAGCAGTATACACAGCGCAGTTTAGCCTGTTCTCATAACTTACATACAGAAGCAAGGTAGGATGATGTTTTCAAAACTGGAAGGTAGGCTCAAGGTAATATTAGTTGGTGCTTAGTTGCTGGCTGGAGTTAAACCACGACAATAATGAACAAAATCTTGTTTTATGTATGCCCATTAGCTAATGCAGAGGTTTTTCATATAGATCAGATGTAGTGGCTTATTGTGATGCTGTTAAGTCATGTGAAGTTCAAAACTAGAATCTAACAGTTCATTCCTAGATTTGTGTTTGTTTTTTTTTTTTTTATTAAATAGATGAATCTATTCTAAACTGTAAGAGAAATACTTTTTTTTTGAAAGACAGGCCCCATATTTACTTTAAAATTTATTTTTCAGCTTGGTTTAATCAGGATGAGCTATGAAGTTAGATTCTCCCTATTCCAATGGAGATTTTAGTGTCCGAGAGAACAATTTTCTTTAAATACTAATTTTCTTTGAAGGAAGAGGGAATGCTGAGAGTGAATATAGGCTAATATTTCTTATGAGAATTGAATGGCTGCTTGCTGTATAGATTTTTATAGTAATTGTGGGGTTGATTTTCCACTCCCAGTCTTTCAGAAGTGATGTTATATACCTGGAGTTTTGTTATATTTTTTGGAAGATGAACACCAATTTCTATTTCATGTAAAATATAGACTATTTTTTAGTAGCCAGCTAAAGCAAAACATTTCTTTTTATTGCTGTCCAGCAATGACCTGTGACTGGGATAAGATGCATGACTCCAAGGCAAGCCTTAAGCCTACTTTTTCCAGGACCTCGAAAGAAGATGTTGTGAGGCAGAATTAATACAAGTTTCAAGCTATAAGAACAGAGGGAAAGCAGTGCTGCCTCATCCTTCAAGTCAGAAAGTTGCATGAGAGGAGGAGGACATCATGGAAGCCAAAGATGTGGAGAGTGAAAGTCATTCCAGTCCTTGACAAAGCTCTCTGAACCTCTGGGAAGCTAATGAAGGTGAAGCTGGGTGCCAGCAGACCATTATGCCCTGGCTCCAGGTTATAGTTCTACCTCCATAGTCTGCTAGTGTGAGTTTTCAGACTTTTTTTTTTTTTTTAAATCTTCAGGTGTTTTGCTTTCTCTTTTCCTGCTTGACTTTTAAATTGTCCATAAAAAAGCAGCACATGCAAACTTTCTCAGTTTTTTTGCATGTGCAAGTAATTGCATAGCTGTGAGCATACACCAGATTATATCCACAGAGAGATGCCCTCAGCTTTGCACAGTCCTGTATATTGTGCCATTAATAGAGTACAATTTTGTGTTAATCCTTAAAAGACCTAAAGAGTTGAAGATAGCAAAATGTAATTTTCAATAAGTAAAGAATTGTCAAATCTCCACCTATTAAGCAATTTGATCAATAATACTATGTGCCCTCTGGAGGTAAAAGATGATGACAACTTGGAAGAAATTCCAAGAAGAAAAATCAAAGGTCACAGTATAGACATTTGCTTCTAGGTTTCTAGCACTTAACATCTTCAAATGATACCTAAAAAAGAATAAAATAATTCTGCGCTGTCAATTTGCAGAATTTAAAAACTTCAGACACTATGGATTATTTGAAGCAGTATCTTAAACTTCTGTTCCACTTTGAACCTAATGCTCTTTGTCTTGTGATCTAGTCTTAATCAAAAGTCTTACTGTGTTCTCAGTTTAATTTTATGTGATTCAATAGCAAATTTAAACAGGAGGATTAAGATTTCATTTTACCTTAAAACTTTCAGTTTCATTCAATTCCAAACTAAAGAATCTTGAGAAACTTAAGAGACAGGCTGTACATTCACAAGAAAATAAATAAAATATACAGACAAACCTTTGTTCACATGAAAGCTCCTACCAGTGTGTTGATAGTGCAAACAAAATGATAAAATGCTGCACAATGATACAATGCTTATAAGAAGTATAAAATGCTTGCAAGCAGCAGGGCACTTGTTTAAAGCTCCTATTCAAGGCTCAGAATAAAATTGTGTGACCAACTGGAAAAAGACTCTTAAAGGACCAAACCAAAAAGATTCAGTAAGGCGATAGAGGAGACATCCTTTGTCCAAATGAAAGAAATACAGGAGAAAAAAATCAAGATCTCATGCAGTAAATTTCTATGGCATAAAAGCAAATTGTAAGTTGTTGGTATATTTTTAAATACATTGGATGGGGGAAGCCTGGCAGAAGTCTGAGGTTTAAAACAGATGTCAAGGTCATCCATGGCGGAAAAGTTGAAGAAATTCTTTGTGTTGGTGATAACTACAGAGCATCTGAGAAAGGGTATCTTCCACCCTGAAGTCTTTAAAACCTTGAGAATTAGGTTGAACTCAAGTGTCAATGGGATTATTTTTGAAAAATTAGAAACAAATAATGAAAAGAGTATTCAGTATGGGTTGGTAGTCAATTATGTAGTTAAAACAGCATAAACCCCAGACTACTTCTAAACTATCTGATGTTGCGGGGGATGCTGCTAGATGAAGGCTTACTTCATACTGGCTTTGTTTCTCACACTCTCCCTCAGGATGTGCTACTGACCTCTGTCAGACATGGGATACTGGGACAGATGAAACCGTAGTCTGAAATGATAACGGTTGTGACATTTGGAGGCATTTGCCTCCAAAACCACAGAAAATTATTACAGCTACTTTGTTATTTAATTTTTATTTAATTTGTTATTTAACTTTGTTATTTAATTTTTTTCATGTTATTCATATTACTTTGTTATTAGGATGGCAAAACCCAAACCCTTCACCTGTCTGTGCTAAAGCACATCTCACAAGGCAGTAAGCTTGACAGTTGTTGCAACAGCCCTTGTGGTGGTGGTTACAGTATTTTATCTGTAACTAGAAAGAAAAGTAAAGAGAAGAAATAAAGGCAAAGGAAAATACAGCTGACTGTGTAAACAAGCTTTACGTCATGGTGTATGGTTATTTGGAAGCTAGCTTTGTGAGTTTTCTAATTGTGCAAAGACCAAGGACACAACTCTTACGATACTAATTAATAAAAAGATAGAAACTTGGAACTTGTATCTGTAATAGTCCTAACTTTATTTTTTGTTCATTATATGAAATCCAAAGTTTCTGTGTTATAAAAAGAGAGAAAAAGCTTTGACTTATAAATGAGGAGAGCATAAGTTTGTTGAAGGTAGAAGAAATTCATTATTAAATGTCAATTTACTAAATACTTCAAATAATTTTTTTGGTAGTTCAGTGGTAGCTCAGCCTGCCTCATGTAATTAACATTCACAAAAAAATTATTAGTACTCTGAAGCTCTTGTTTCTGGTAGGCCAAAAATTTTTATATGGGAAAGCACTGTCCTTGTCTTATGCATATGATGAACCCTTTTCCTGTCTCTTCATTGCTGCCTTTATTGTGGTGAATGATTAAGATTGTTGTCTGACCATAGCAAACTGTGATTAATAATGACCTTTTGCTACCAAAGACCCACCCACACACTTAAGAGCAATGATATACCAGCTGAGAAGCACTCTGGATGAGTAATGCATATTTGGTGACTCTTGTATTCTTCACAACTCTGAAAATGCTTTAGTTCCATGCTAGCAAATTATCCCTCATCGTATGAAGCGAGCCCATGAGATTAAATGAAAACTTTTTGGGGAAAGTAAGAAACCCAGCCATTGCCAATAATTGTTGGATACAACATAAAGAGTGCTAATAGCAACTTGAAATCCAAACAAAGTAAATTTGTGATATTCATTGAAAAATCTGTCTGAACCTCACTTCAAAAAACATTGAAGCATTTTGCTCATCTGAGTTTTTCTGCCGTGCGCGGATACACGCCGGCTGTTGCAATGTCGGAGGGAACCTTTGAAATTGCCTGCTAAATGGCACAGTGACCATTAAAGTGATGTACGAAACCACAGATGTAGGGGATCTGTGCTCGATAAAATCCCTTTTTCAGTAAGAGTAAGAGACAAGAGCCTCCCCTGCGAGACCGGGATGGTAAAGGAGTCTGGGCATGGCTTGGTTCAGTGCCTGCAGTTCTGGAGGTTTCTCTTCCAGTAGCTACTGACTTCCAGAAAGCTCTGCCTGTAGTTTTCCTGCAGCTTTTTGACATCACTCTAAGATTGGGCAAAATGTGTTAATAGAAGGAATCTGTACTAGACTTGCATTTGAGTAGCCCAGTGAAGGCTGAGATGTCACCTGGACTGGAGAAGGAAACAGAGAAAAAAGTGATCGTAAGAAATGGAGATAATCATCAACATGTTATAAAAATATTTTCCATATTAGAAAAAAAATCAGAGGAAGTAATATCTACTGAAAGTTAATTTATTGGGTGAAATAACAGGGCTTTTTATGAATGTTTTTGGTGTCACAGAAGGTCAAAATTCTTGGAGGACTTTGAAAGTGTCTTAAAAGTATTTTTATGTGCTATATTAAACCCAGGTAAAGATTGTTCCAATAGATTATTCATAATTTACAAAGAAGCCACAGATAAAGACTTTGGGAGGAAACCTGATGCCACCTTGCAAGTTTCTATACAAGTTTATATACAACTTCAAATCCAGTCAAGAAGTACATTGCCATCAGCTGTAGTCACATAGCTTTGTTTTAGAACTAAAACATCTGCAACTCAAACCTAATTTTTTAAAAAGTATGCTAGAGCTGTTGAAGAAAAAAAATTATAACTAATCACTCCAGGTTTCTTCAACTGTTACGGTTACATCTAAAACGCTAGAAGAAAGCCCTTGTTTGGAGCAAGATCATCTTGTAAATATTGTGTAGGAAAGCTGTACAACAATAAACATAAGAAAACTAACAAGATCCATTCCATTAAGTTCTCTGAACTGTGAGTAGAAATACAGTTGCTTAGAGCTGCTTGAAAGGATATACCTGTAGTTCATTAATTGCATTCCAGCATGTTAATAAAGTTTGATGAAAGCTACCTGTTAGCAGTAACTATTAGTGGTTATTGATTTTTATTAAAGAACAATTAAAATATTATAGCACATTAACAAATCTGCTTTGCTTTCATTTACCTCTTTGATTTGCTTCCAGAAGTAAAGTTTTCCAAGTATGTCTGGAGTTTTCTTACTTGCTGGTAACTTGGTTCTCAATTTTAGCTATGGATTATGTAAATATTCACTTTGGTGTCCTTTTGAAAATAATATTAGAGTACCCATAAAAGCTAAAAACCCATAACATTTATAACTTTCCTATAAATCAGGTAATTAAAGCTGGAAAAATAATTATCATTCTGAGCTTGATATGTGTCCTTGAATTATTCATTACCACAGCTTTAATTGTTTTCTATGTAGATGATGTGTGTTTTGCTGTTCACATCACAAACATATAGCTAATTTGAAGACTGATCTTCCAAACTTTCATCTGTACTCAGGGAACTCCAAAATCTTTTTTCTGTTGCAACAATTCCCTAGGAAAATCTGCGAGTGAGCGTGCCTGCAGTAACTGCTTCAAGTGGCCATACGACTAATTAATGCTGAGATGATGCCCTAAGGATCCGATGAGTTGTCTATGCCTTATCTGAGTGGGTGTGAATGTGACAGTTGATAGTTTATAGATGCTGCCACCTTTTGGAAAAGAGCATGGAGCCATCTTTGGTTTTAGAAAGCGAGGGTTTAGAGGGTTTAGATGACCATGTTAAAGGTTTGTGCTCTTCAGGGGGCTGGTTACAAGCAAAGCCCCTTGGAGTCTCCTTCTTTGGAGGTTTTCAAGACCTTAAGAGTCAACCTCCTAAGTATCCTTGTCTGAATTCAGTGTTGACCTTGCTTTGAGCAGGAGTTTGCACTTGATGACCTCCTGAGACCTTCCAAGTTATGCAGAAGAGGACATTCTGCTGTGGGTCCTGAGAGGTTGTGACAGCTCAGTCCTGGGGAGACACAGGGTGCAGGATACAGCCCTGTTTATACAGTCATACTGGCTAGATCAGGCTGGTCCTATCTTAGCATGGTGGTTTTTATGGGTCTCATTCTTGGATGCCTAAGTCTTCTTTTCGACATAATAAACTGATGTTATTTATGACAAAAACCTAACTAAAACAGGCAATGTACATTTTTTCCTTTGAGTAGAAGAACATGAGAATGGAGGGCTCATTAATTCAGTATACATCAACCCCATGGCTAATCATTACTAACATTTTTATGACTGCTTCATGGCAAGCATGATATTACTGAAAGTTACTTTAGGTGAATCATTCGGATGAGGTGGGCCAACATTTACCTTCCTTTTTTGTTCATAAATTTTATTTAATGGGTATTTTATCTGCCTTATTTACCTCAAGATATGTATGTGGATGAACATTTATCTTCCACAATTGTCTTGATATCTCACTATCACTTACAGATTTTATCCTTCCACCAAGAGAGATGAGAACAGCCATCGTTAACTAAAGAGGATGAACGGAAGAACATGGGTAGATTACATGGCCGTAGTCTCTCATGATGACCAAATAGGAAATGTTACCTTAATCTCTGCAAATCCACTCAAATAAAGGAGCTGACATAGTATGAGTGAGAACTAACTCATAGTCTGTCTATCTAATATCCTGTTTCTGATGATGAGTCAGATCAGTTGCTTCAAAAGAATATATGGAAAACTGAAAATAGATTTATAGCTGTGGAAGATTATACCAGAAAAATTTCACCCTAATGTCTAGGAGTTACAGATTTGTTTAGCCTTCTAAAGTATTTTTTTGGACATTCGTAACGATGGTAACTCTTAATCTACCTAAGTATATACTTACTCTTTCCTGTCTGAGAATAGGAATGTGAAATATTCATGAGGGAATCCTGAAGCCAAATGGAAGACCTTGACTCCCCCAGTCTTATGGAAAATAACAGTGGTATTCCTTATAATTTACAGACAGTTCCCAGTACACATTAATTTTAAGACGCCTTTAATACAACCCTATGCAATTTAAAGAAGTACAGCTATTCACAAATTTACCTTTTTCAGTTTATGCATTTCTCTCCCATACAAATAATCAGACTCAGGTGAGACCAGAGCACATGTACATACATGTACACATGCACACCCACACCCTTCCCTGAAGACTGAATTTGCTGATCTTCCTGTAGGAACTGGAAAACAGCTGCTAAATATTTTCTCTCAAAGACAAATGAATGGTTCGTGTTTTAACCTTTGCTTTTTCAGCCATTAAGTGATGTTTATTCTGCATATTGTTAGAACATGAAATCATGCTCTTCTGTGTGATTTTTATATTGCTTTAGTATCTGATATGAGAAATAGTATATCAATTAGTCACTGTCCTCGAATTGCTTCCTTCAGTGCATTGAGTTGTTGAGTCAAAGACTGATAGAATAATCTAACTGTAGGGGAAAGTATTAAAAAAAAAAAAAAGAGATCAAGGAGATAGACTCCTGGGAAATTTGAGATATTGTTCAGACTTGAGAAACCTGCCGCAAAATACCTTCAGTCTAATGATTTTACCATTTGCATCTCCCTTTTCTAAGGAGATTGTGACATCTCTAGCTCGGGGCAACAGCTTCTGGGAAAGGTGAGACTGACACAATTACAGTTGTGAGGGGTGCCTGTTAATTCCTGACCTCAGGTTACCAGCATACATCTGCACTGATAGACAGAGCCTGGCATGCATGATGCCTTATTTTGCTCCCCTAAGGGCTTACTGTTCTTCCATCATGATGAGCAGTTCTGACAAGTGCGGACTGAGATATCAGGTATCCGCAAGTGGCACTGAACTGGAAACTCCCCGAGATAGAAGAACGGGTGTCAGAACTGGGCATAATAAGGCAGAATTTCACCTTTTCAGATTAGCCAAAAAAATTTTAGAAACAGCCTGCAAGCAGCAGGCACAGCCTGCGCGAGCTGTGCGTCTCAGTCTCCGCTCCTTTGCCCTGGATCTCCCGAGCTGTGCTGGAAGCACTGACAATCCAGCACATGGTCCTGACCCAGGTGAAACGGGGGCAGACGTGAGATTGTGTGTCCTCCCTGGTCCCTGTCCTGCTTCACATACGGGCTGTATCCACTCTGGGCTTTTGGACAATACAGGGTTGCTTGTTTAAACACACAGCCAAAGCCTGCCCTTCCTGAGAAATCCCATTTTTTTTAGTCTTTGCTGGAGGCAGAAAGAAACAAATGTCTTGCAAAGCTCTCTGTAGAGAGGGGAAGCAACTAAACTTCCAATTTACGACAGTATTTTGCACCAACTCTGTCATTCTGTTGTAGGAAAGACAGAACGCGAGCAGCGGTCAGGTCAGTGACATTTGCCAAGAGCAGGATGCAGTTGGGAAGGTCTGTGATGAGCACTGACCTTATCATGGAAGGCTTTAATGGTGCTCACCTTGAAATGAAAAAGGAGTCTAACTGGGAAGCAAGCCCAATAACCAGTGTCCAGCCTAGGCAAAGCATCCTTCCCTGGCAGAGAACAAGTGGGAAGGAAAGAGGCTAGCAAAAGGATTGCAATAAGGGTTTGGGGCAAGCTGCATGTGATGTGTGAAATATGTTTAGAAAGAAACAAAAGGGGGATTAGCATACTGTATAAAACCCTGACCTAGGAGACATAGTGTATATAAGGCTCCTCGGGAAGGATTCAGAAATGGCAGTGGTATTAAATCTTTAACAAAGGCCTGTTACTTCCCAACTGTCAAGCTTCTAACTGTTAAATATGTGTTTCAAAAAATGAAACAAAATGGTCTTTAAGCAATTTAATTAAAATTTTCTGCTAAGTGGTTCCTCTTGATAGAGCCTCTGTTCTTTGTTTCTGTTAAGCTCAGCTTTTTCTGGCTGTCCAGAAGTTACATCTTCTCTCCCAGTTTAATGACCAGTGGCATCATATATAAATTAAGTTTTAAGTGGAATATGAATCTTACTGTCAAAGAAAGTTCAGGTATGGATAATGTATATTCTTAAAAAGTAATTATTCAGTACATTCACGAGCTGAATAGTCTAGGAAAATGGGAACTGCTGACTTTTTTTTAAAAACCACAAGGTGAAGGTGAATACAATACTGCTTATAAATAAAGTGTCATATTAAGTTAGTATTTGAGACACTAGAAAGAAATTAAAGGCTCAGTCCTTGAAGTCAGTGGGATAATTTATAGCACGTGATACGGCGTTTGGCTGAACTGGGCTGCAAAGCTCAGCAGTCAGCACCTTGAAGTACTTCCCTAGGAAACCAAGCAATAGGCATAATTCAGAAAGTGAATTATTCTAGTTTTATTTTACCTTATGCGAAAAAGTTCTATTTTGGAGGTCTATTAACTTTTGGGCTGATACCTTCAATGTTTTTTTATCCTTTGTTTCACTCTACCTACAGTCAATTGTAAGAAGAGAAGCTGAAGGGAAAAGTGCCATTCTGAGCAATTTCTCTCAAAATACTGTGGTCTACTGCACAGGACAGTGGTGGCAAAACTTTTTACTTCATGGACTAAGTAAGTTCGTTTTTCTTGCTTATTCTAGAAGATACACGGTAGGCAGTTTCCCTCTGCATGATGCCAGCAGGGCAGGGCTGGTGCTGTGCGGCATCCTGAGGAATTCTCCTGACCCGGTCCCAAAGGCCTTGTACACCAACGCCTGTTGCTTCCCGGACTCAGCATTCGTATCCCAGAGACTCCCATCCACCTTCGTTACTCCTTCAGTACTCACTCAGATGATGGCTTTGCACCCCACCTGTCTCAAAGACCTTGCCTTTTTCCATAGTTCACCTTTTTACAATGGCTGCCCCAAGGTTTCTTACCAGTGTCGGTAGAATTTCATTCTGTCAAAGATAAAGGGAATGAATGTTTCAGGCACCATCCTCTGTGTTTAGACCTGGCAAACTGCTCGGACCAGCAGGTACCAGTGGGCTTGATTTTGTGTCTGCCTCCACTCCCATTCCCCTGCCACTGCTAAAAGCTAAAAGTTTTGGTGCACCCAGTCCCCACCAAAACAGTACATCCCTCCTGGCAACTTCATTTTCATGATGATTGAGTTCCCTGCCATATATCAGGGATGAAAAAAATGGGGACATTTGGGGCAAGTCACTCTGCTTTTACTGCTGAGCTAGCGCTGACCATGGAGATCACACTTCAAATGTGAAACCCAAAGCCCTCTAGCAATCAAGACCATAATTTTCCTGTTTCCCTCAGTCTGCTTTCATCCAGTGATAAGCAAGTGAAGTCTGCAAAATATGTCACCAAAACTTCAACCACTTCTGATACTGATCAAGGGGAAGTCTTTCTTTTGGCCTTAATTGATTTTAGATCAGGTCTTTAAAGCAAAGTGTTTTTTTAACTTGAAGAATGTTCTAATTTCTAAGCATGATTGATTTTGGCAGGGCTCACGTAGAGTAGCCACTGTAATGATAAACTCTGTCAGCTGTTATGGTGCTGTGAATCAAACGTTCTGCTGAGGAATTGAAGCTCTGTCCTCTCAAAAGGTTATCATCTTGCATAGTCCACAGTTTTTCTTTTTTTTCAGGAAAATTACTTCACTTGTGTAACTGTCAAAGGTTTAATATATGGGCTGTAAAAATGAGACATTTTCCACATTAATTAGCCTAAAGCAGAAATAAAATATTTTTGCCATTATAGCAGTTCCCCATTGTTAGCCATATTTCAACATAACTCAAAGCTTGAACAGTGTTCAAAGATTTTTTTTTTGGTGCTGAGCAAAAGTACAACTATTTTAAAGAATCTCACGTAAAACACATAGCATTATTTCCCTGGCTCAGTGATCCAGTTTTTACTGTTTTATATTTAGGTGAACAGTATATACACTCAAACCCCTTTTGGTAAAAAAAAAGAGCTAATGTGTGTGTGGTAGACCGTAAAATTTCACTGGATGGATGGATATTTTCTCTTACGTTACAGGTATGATTTCAATTATTATTCAAAATTACTGCTGTGTTTTATAAACATAGAAATGGACGGGGTTATTGACACACAAATTCAGTTTATTCCTATTTTAAGTGGTTCTTTTAGGAATTATCATATATAAACACCAAAAAGACCTGAATCAATGTAAACTAAACTGAAATGCTCTTATATCTGAAATAAAATAATGCATGTCATCTCTTTTTCTGTCTTTCTTTTTCAGTTGCATGAACAGCTAAGTTGCACTGCAAAGTTCCAAGTTTCTGTCTTTAAAAAACCCTCCAGTAATAACATCACATTTTAAAAGAGATGAAATTTTAATGTAGATTTTCAAAGTGTTAAATCTAGATATAAAATGCAAATCCTTTGCTTTTCCTTTGTTTTTTTCTCTTTCTACCGCACAGATATGTGTACCATGAGAGTCACTCTAAACCAGCATTTCTGGATAAATCAAAGCTACACAGCAACAGGAGTTATATCTATATTGGTGACTGGGACAAAGTGCTTCGTTTATTCTCTCTGCAATTCCACAAGTGAAAAGATAGCCCTGTTAAGCTGCAGTAATCAGACAGCAGCTCAGCAGGGTATCCACAAGGCTACCTTACAGTTTGGAACATAATCTTTGGCAGGTCTTAACAAATTTTGTACTTGTTGCTCAAAGCACTCTTGTGGTCCATTGCAAAATAATGTACGGCTGAAATACTCACAAGGCAATTACAATGATTCAGATTTTGGAAAACTGGGCTCACTGGAGGTAGAATAAGATATTCAGCTATTATAAATCACTCTGACTGCACTAATGTCAATACTGATTTATACTCTACAAGGGCCTGATAATCTCAGTCTGTAAGAAGAGAGTTCCCTGAAGATGTGATCCAAAGACCAATGAAGTCATTGGGAGGTTTTCCATTAATTTCAGTGACTTTTAGATCAGTCTGCAAGTATTTAATGTTAATCTATTTTTAAAAATAAAATACAGGTAACCTTGGAAGCAAGTACAAACACACATATATTGAGAAAAAGACATATCCAAACCACTAAACTTCAAATAAAACTTCAAACGAGAAACAGATTCAGAATCTCTAACAACTTTAGGCAATGAATTCCACAGATTATCACCACTCTTACAGGCTGTGCTTTGCTCTCCCACTATACCTTTCTTTAGTGTTTGTCTCCACTATGAAGTGCACGTAAACACATGCACCAGTATAACATAGTACAATTGCGACGCAGAGAGAAGGGTTTATAGCAAAGACTTGGAGCTAGACAATTAATGAGATTAATTTTGACTGGTGTGCCCAGCTGAATCTATTGTGATCTATCCCATTTTCATTTTTTTTCGATGTTTTATGGCTGGCCATTGGAGGCCTGAAGTTTTAAAGGAATATGTGTGTTTGTGAGCTGTTTGATTGACTTCATATACAGCCTTATGCATTAGTTCCTACATAACAGAGTGACAGGGGCAAATGGTTACCTTGTGCTAGAACAGACTGCTTGTGGAATTATAGCATAAAACCCCCCATAGATATAGACACGGACCTCATGAATAAAAATCCACGTCATTAGGTCTTCGAGCATATAGCCCTGATAAACACATGAGCCCTCTTGTCATTAGATTTCAGACATCTACATCTGCCGTATTTGGGGTGTCTTAATTCTCCCTTTTTTTCCTCTGATGAGAGTTATTTACAGTAACATTTCTAAGAAATCAAACCATCTTGGCTATTAGCAAAAAATAACTCCTTGTATTTGTAATAAAAACGGTCTTAGGACCATTTTGAAAAGTCATTTTTATTAATATTGCAAAACATTTATAAAGAATGTACAAATTCATTAAAATCTTGACCCAGACATAGACATTTTATAGGCAGGAAAAAACGACTCCTTCCATTTATGAAAAATAGAGTCACAACACAGGAAAAAGCATTATTTTACTCACACAGCATCACATATGAAGAGTGAAACAGTACTGCTAGTACCCAGTTTATAAAGTCATATAAATTATGACTTCATTATAAAAAATCAGTTAACTGAAAATGTTTGACAAGTCTTTGACCCACATAAGAGGAGAACCAGGATGTGTAAAACTATTATAATAAATGATTTAAGGGAAAAAAAACCAGACCTGGGTTTTAAAGAGACAACCTGGTTTTGAATTAGTAGAGATTGGGGGCAAATTTCAGACATGATGAAAGAAAATTCAGCTTCATTGAGGTTAGTGATTGTAAAAGAGGCAGGAACAGTCCACCCTTGGCTCACATTATTATTTCTACTATCATTAAATAATGTCTTCTGGTTTAGAGAAAGAGCAATATATTGTGGGTATTTTTATTTGATTCATTTACACTTTTAATTATTTCAAAATGTCATTATTTTGAAGTAAAGATCTACAGAGTTAGCACAGGAAAATGATACAGTATAAGCTTCTATAAAAAAATAGTCTTACTGTACCAAGTAACGTGTTCAGCTACACTGAAGTCAGTATGGTCTTTTGGCAACAATTACTTGTTGTTCTGTAAACAAATTCACATTTTCGAAGGACCTTTACCCTCTTGCTGGAGAGCAGTACTGCTGCTGGCACTTTCCCTCCTTTCCGTTCTTGTTTGATGATATTCAGGTGTTATGCTGCTGACTCAGAAAATGGTGTGGGAAGCAGGTCCTGAGATAAGGCACATGGCAAACGGTGGGTGAAGATGCTACCGACGTTGCTGTGGCAGGGAAGAGTAGTCTTAGTCGGTCATTTCCCTGAAGATGCTGCCAGCTCTTCTCTTTCCATTGGTGTCCTGAAGGTAGCTTAGAAGCTTTTTTCCTGCTATTCCCGGATTTCCCCCTTTGCTCCCAACCACCATCACTCTTTTACTGAAAACAGAAAAAGTTGCCACCCCAGTAAATTTATTGAGATGTGGATCCAAGATCCGGCATGTTTCACGCGAATCTTTCCCTGGACATCTCTGGCTTTGGAAGAGGTTCTAGACACAATCAGAAAAACTAGTCTCCTAACCTTTGGGCCTTTCTGCTGTAACATGAAAATACGCCTTTTTCTTTCTCTTGAGCTCCCATGTCTGTTGTCTCTGATGATGAATCCTTCTGTCATTAACTTAAACGGAATAATTCCATAAAATCACGTGTAGCGTGTAACTAGTGCTTTGCAGTGTTTAATTGACATGTATCCCTGCATTTCTCATGAGGAAGTAGGTGCAATGGTACCAAGCAGCAAAGGACCTTTGCTGTCCTCTTTGGAAAATGAAAATCATCAGCTCAGCTGTAATTTTGTTATGCTATTTTTGCCAGGTTCCAGATGGTTCTGAGTTTATTGGTAAAATTATATATAGCTTTAGACAAAATAAGCTATATTCCCAATTTGCTTCTGCTATCGAGGCATTTTCCTTGATTTAATACTCAGCAGTCATAGTAAATTGCTAAAACAAAGTTAATTTTTTTTTCTTCTTTACCAGCATATGAGTGGCATTGATTTCAGCTGTTAATGACTGTTTTGATGAGGTTCTTACTGTATACCAAAGGCACTGAAATAAAAATATGACTTAGGGTCATGTTTAAATCGGATACTTACCACAGGACAGTCTGTCATGACCAAGTGAACGCATAGATTGTATCATCAGGGAAACATATTCTGAAATACTTGATTTTTCAACTTGAAATTACTGAACACGCTTTCAAAAGTTTCAGTGCTTTGTGAAAAGAAAATCTGTGTATGGAAGTTTCGGTCTCAAAAACATTCTTCCAAAAGTTGTAAAAATGAAGCTGAATTAGAAATAAATTATTCAAACCCATCTGGGGGCCTGAGTTATACTGTCTGTTTCTTGGCATCAAGCGCCTATTCTTGCTGGAGTGTGTCATAGTTTCTGTTAGAAAGTGTAAAAAAACCTGACCGGATGATGTCAGCACAGACAAGGTGGCTCCTGGCAGCAGCGATGAAGCGACGGCTGGGTTTAACCGCTGTGAAATGCATTTGGCTAGCTGGCGGCGGGCTGTCCTGCCTGACCTCTCCTTCTAGGTGCGTCAGCCCCAGCCAGCGGCGTCCCTGGCGCGGGGACGCGAGCACGAGCTTGGAGACGTACGGACGTCGGGCAGAGGTGCAGAGGCAGCAACTTGTCCGCTGCTGGCTCCGCTTCGCTCTCCTCCGACGGGAAACCCCCCCCGAAGGTTGCTTCCTGAAGCCGTGAACGTTTTCCTCTGGAAGGAGCAAAACCTATTAAAATAGGGGCTCCCAAAGATTTCTTTCTGGAGGGCTACGCGATAGCTGGGAGGACTGTAATAAAAGCCAACTGCTGTCCAAAACAGCAACGTGCTTCCCCGTCCCCTCTCTCCTCTGCTCCAGACCTCACGAGGCTGTATATGAATCCAGATGCCTGATCCTTTCATTTTCCCTGGATTCTTTCATTCATCTGCTGGACTATTGTCCAATCTTGGCAACAACCATGGAGCAGACCTTGCTCACGCTTCTTGGGGTTAACGTAAAGGCGTAAACTGAGTTGGAGCCTGGAGCGTGCGCTGAAGTAAAAAGACATCTCTGTACTTACGCAACAAATAAAACAATGTGTTGTAAAACAGGGAAGCAAAAACCCACCTGCAAACCAACAGACGGACCCAAGAGTGCTTTGCCAACTAGGCAGCTGGATCTGTCTTCTGAATTTGCTCTTTGCAAGTCCCTTAAGGTATAGTTTGAACTCCTCACTTAACGCACTTGCTGCTCCTGTAGAACTGGTTTAACTTCCCTCGCTGAGGTGGGGATGTCAGCTGCACTTTCTCCCTCTCAAGAGGAAAACCAAATACTCTCCCATGTTTCAGGTTTTTGCATTATCCTGATTCCACTTGTCCCACCTGGAACCAGGCAGCGTTGATACTTTTATTTGACCTCTCTCTTTGGAATTACTCAAACCCAGTGTCTCTCATATGTCTGAACAAAAACTGGTTGAAATGTGTTGTTTTCGTTTGGTATCATGCAGTGCCCCTGACAGCCTGCGGGCAGTTCTGAAGAGCTCCTGTTCGTGCTGGTGGTGTTATCTGAGTACCCTGCAATACCAGTCTCTCCCTCAGACCAAACTGGCCACGTTACGGAGGTGAAAGAACTCTTACGACACAGGAAATGGTTTTCACCTTTTCCTCTTAAATGAATTTTTATTGCAGAAGGCTACAACTCAACCAAGCTCAGAGGCCGCTAATGACTTCTACTTCCTAACACTCATCCAAACATCTCCTGCTGCCCTTCCAGCTTCGGTCATTCACTCCAGTGCCTTCTCTCTCCCCCTTCTGTGGTTAGCTCGGGCTGTGAGACGCTGTGTGATGTGCTGCCCAGGAGGGATAAGAGGGGAGAAGAAGCAGAGGGAAGAGGCCAACCAGGAGGTACGAGTCCTCTGGCAGGGCCAGTATGTGGCAGAACTTCCTTCGAGGCCAGCCAGTAGTCAGGAGACGTAAATAGTCTGACTGGCACCAACTGGGAAGTGCACGGTCAAAAGGTGCATGTTGCCTTGTGGGCCAGACCTGGCCTGCAAGCTGGCTGCGCTGCAGGCCTGCCTTACAACCTAAGCTGGAGAATATAAGTTTCCTTCTAGAATAACAAAAAAAAAATTGCCCTTAATTTACTGAGCTATTTTGGAATATAAGATGCAATTGCTAAGTTAGTTACTTGGATCGGTGCTGCTCCCTTATTTGAATTTTCCAGAGAATGACGTGCATGCCATCAGCAAGGCATGCCTTTCTGTCCCCCCCCTTCTCCTTGCCTCATTCACCTCCCCAGTGCTTTTTAGACATGTATGATTTGCTGTTCTTGCTACCTGGCCTGCAATAACAGCCTCTGCCTCATGGGCTTCTTTCTCCACTACAACGATCTTAAACCGGGGGCTGCCTTCTAGAAAACAGGAGCATTTTCCAGTTAAAACACATGTGTTTTCTTCCCGTATGAAGAATGCCTTTGTACTTCCTCAGAAGACAGGTTACAAACAGCACTCCTGTGCCACTCTCCCCAGCTCTCCTTGCTTATTTAGTGTTTCAGTTATACAGTAGTTAGCCATTTTCCATTAATATTCTTCAGTGACCTTGGCCGGGCACCATATTCTACAGCCCCCCTCTACAAGGGAGGATTTTTTCCAGCTGTTCAGGTAATATAAAAATGTGTTCTTGAAAACTAAACCAGACCTCAGGCTACAGCCCTCAGTCTTAACTGACAGACAGGTATGATTTGATAGTGGAAGAGTGTTCAAGGACTCCAGTGACTTAGAATTTGCTGGTACGTGGTTTGAGGGCTTGTTCCTCTACTGGTCTTTCCCACAGTAGTGGGCAATCCCATTTAAAATGCCCGATCCTTCTTCTTTTCATATGAAATAAAATCCTCTGTGTTATGTACAAGCAAACTCTGATTCTCTTTTTATTTCCATTGGCTTGCATAGATTAGTACTTTGTGTTGCTATTTCCCTTATGATCATAAGCAATGCTCTCTGCAATCCAGTTTCTTCTGTGTTGATCCCACACACTTTTCTAGCCAGCAGATCAGTGCACCTTTGCTGTCTGGTCTGATCGCTTTGCTAAACGTTACAGGTTTGTGATTCACTATTTTATTCCAATAACTCTTTGACCTGCATTAGCAATGAGGTAGTTTTGTTCTAGGCTAGCCTGTACTGTCACGTCCCACACTCATAGATTTTTTGTGGCTGGATGCCTGAGATGATTTTCTAAATCTCTGCAAGCTTGTCCAAGTTCTCATTTCTATACGTGTATTTTGGTACAAGAAAAAAAGGGCAGAGGGAAATTCAGCTTCTCTCTATTCCCTGATTCTCTTGTCTAGTAGGAAGCACTTAATGATCATTCTTTCTAAGGTTCCTTCCTAATTTAAGCACTTTCCCTGGATATTCTGATCAAGAGAAGGAAAAGAAATGCCTCCTGGCAAAAGCCACAGCCTTTAGGACTACCTGTGGAGGTACTGAATACAGAATCAGGAAGCACAGCCATTATGCTACAGGATTTAAGACAGACCAAACTCAGTATTTTGGTAGAATAGGGGAGAAAGAGCTAGAGGAACCAGCCTTCAACTTCTCCATAAGAATCAACCTTGGAGTACAAAAAGAACCTCATGAATTGCTTGGGGAGTTGATAAAATACTAGTAATGGATGCATTGGGACAGAAAGACAGTTGTTAACATGCTCCTATTTTCTGGCAGGAGGAGTGTGGGGGCTGGCTTCAATGTCATTTCACTCTATCTGTGTTCAGGAAAAGAACACAAAAGAATCTGATTTTTTATTGTTAAGCTGGCAGTACACAGACTCACAGTTTCTGAGTTCTGGAAAGCCAGACATTCTTCTTAACTGAAGAATATTAAAGCAAGACAGCTTGAACTCTGCTTTAGGCCCAGGAGTGTAAACCTGGAATAAGTTCACTGGTTTTGATGAGGATACTTTGGATTTACACCAGTGACTGAGAATAGAACTTGGCTCTGTATCTTATTCTTCTGGTGGTAGTGAAAAATACGATCCTAATACAGACGTGCAAGTGATCACAGGAGTATTCCCATACTGGTTCTACATGTAACTTTTAGATACAGGATTTAAGACTGTGGAACAACATCCAGCTTACACAAGAGCACCTTTGTGCAACTTGGTAAAGAGGATCTGGAAGAGGAGTAGCAATCTAATGCTTGCACGGCTCACATAGCTTTCCTGTATGGGCCTCTCTTGCCTCATGAGAGGACAATCAGAAAATATTGTTGTGTTTTACTTTTTTTGTTTATTGAAGTTTATGGGTATAACACACAAAAATAGTTTATGCAGTAATTGTTCAGAAAAAGGCTATGTGGAGTTGGAGGAACTGAAGAAGCCCAAATAGTTTTTGTTGTAATGCCTTTATAGAATGTCAGCTATGGAGTAGATCACTATAGACACTGGCATTATCAGCTTTTTAACTGCAGCATTATTCCTTCTAGCTCAGAATTGTGTCATTGCAAGTAACTGGTTTGCAGATGAAAATGTTACAAACACAGTAAAGCTGCATAAGCCTCATGTGGTGTTTTGACAAGATTTTTTTTGTGAGAACATCTATGGAAAGTCTTATAGACATAAAGCTAGAACCAGTTCTAGCATTCAAAGGTTAATTTTTTTTTTCTTTCAGATAATATTCCATATCCTGCTATGAATTTCCAGTTGTTTACTTGCTATAGTGCAAAGACTTCCTGAGCCACCCTTCTTGGCATGATAAATCCACAGATACTGTGCTTTAAAATGATACACAGATGGAGAAGTTTCTAACAGGCATCAAAGCCATTAGATTTGTATTGCTTTTCCTATTTGGTAATCACTGAGAGGGAGTGGATCCCTCTGTGACCTGGCTAATTGAAATAAAAGTCACAGAGTATTAAAAACAAATGGGAAAAGAAAGTTGCAGTAGGATTTTCAAAGGAGTTTTCAGTCTCATGGACATTCACTGTCACTTGAGTGCCTAACTGCCTCAGGCTGCATTGGAAGTCCCATCATGAGAGCTGGAAAAAACAAAACGCCAGCTAACCCATACTTCTAAACTTAAAAAAAAAAGATACAGTGACAGACTAAATAGAGCATGATTTGGGGCCATGCTGTGCTTCTGCCACTGGCTTTAATTGGGCAAGCATGTTCATGTGCTTTGATTTTCCTGGAGACAGAGAAGAATCAATAGAAGTGTCATCAAGCAGCATATTTTGCTCTTTATTCACGTTGAAGATCCCTATCCTTAGCTGGAAACTGCTGCCAGTGTACTTAAAATGTAATGTCTTAATCACAGGCCCTTAAATTCAAAGAGGTGGTTCTTTAAAGTTTAAAGGGAATGATATGAGAAAACCCAAACGCTTTTGGTGCTGAACTTTCATGAAAAACAGTGTCTCTGGCTTGTCTCCCATTTCTGAATACTTAACAGTTGAAACCAAGTGAGGTTCCAGTCCAGTAAAGCACTTACTGTTTGCGTAATAGTTGAGGGACATGAATGGCTTTATGAAATCAATTAAACCACTTTTGAAGTTGAAATAACTAGATAATGCTTTCAGATATATTCTAACCTAATTTACTCCGAGCCAACAAATAGATCTACAATTTTTTTTACTGTTTGGTACTTCTTTCAGCCTTCATTTTCCATTATTCTCTCAATGCTTGAGAAATTGGGATCAACCAATAGACTGACTTCACTAGCGTGGGCTTCTTTTAAGGCAGAGGACCATGCCTCAATGTTGTAAAAGAAGTGTCTAAGCACGTCTCATTGGGGATAATGAACAGGGCTTTTATGCATGTCATTAGTGACGATATATTTAGTGATGTCTACTTTCTAATGAAGAGTATGTTCAGTTGCACAGATGGCACATCTGTTTTATATGACATTTCTTGACAGTTATTTACATGAAAGTCCATTACTATTCTGGATTCTGTTTATATTTGTTGGGACTTTCCCACATGGTGTTGTTGGACATACTTAATGCCTACAGAACCACCAGCACTGCACAGTTACGGTAAAATACATACAACTTCCTGCGTGATCAAAGTGTGACATGGGTGAAACCATAAACACAAATGAGCTCAGCGTGCCTGCCTGATTTTTTTTGTCTTTCATTTGCTCTGTTCATAGAAAAGATCCACAGAACAGATCTAAGTTTTACCCAGACTTTACTATTTTGTTTTTATGTTCTCAATGTTTTTTGGGACATAAGAATTTTTACCAGTCCTCACTATGTTCTGCTGGTGGTAATGCAAAAATATTGCTAGGGGTTGACAAAGCTCTTATTAAGCTTCCTTGACCTTTCTGTAATAATGACACAAGATTGACAGGTTTTATCACTGCTATGCTGATTGACAACTGTATGGCTGCACGTTAAGAAATCTGAGATGCTCCAGGGGTGAGAGAGTCTTAGGTCTACAAGGGAAAACTGTAATTCAGTTTTTCTCCATAACCTTTAAACCCAAACGTTGTTCTAAGTGTTCAGATTGTAGCTCAGGTGATTCAACTGTTTTGTTGCTTATTGGATATGTGTTTAGTCAATGTTTTTTCTGTCAGTATAGGTGTTAAACACTGCATGGGATAGCAGCTGGTGGGGCAATTAGTAATGCTGCTTGCAATACAAGTTGTAGTATGCCTTTATTCAGTTGAAGACTGTTGGAATCAGAATATAATTGCCAGTAAATATCATCATGATTGTTAGCTGATCATTCACCAGTTAGCTAGAGGAACACAGCATCAGAAAAAAAGGGCATATATTCTACTTGCACTTAAAATACTACTCCTTAACATATAAGAATCAATGGGCTTTCCCCAAAATTCTTCTTCAGTTAAAGTTTTGTCTCATTAGCTTGACAGAGTTTGCATTAAAATAGGATACTAACTTTTACTCCATATTCTGAAAGCATAAAATAGAATATAGTAAGGATAGCATAAATACCTTATTTCCTTGTCAGAGGTTCCACTGGTACAAAATACTATTGGCAAGCTGATATTAAGGAGAAAACCACAAATAATACCAAATCCTTTTGTTTAGAAAATGATGTCCAAGAAGGGAAAACTCAGTTTAGATATGGTGAACCTGCCTCCTTAGAAGACTGTCTAGCCAGCTACTTTTAATTTTAAAAGATTTGTAACAGTCTTAGTATAAGGCATTTTGGAAATTCAGTAGTGACACAAGAGTAACTTAAAAAGACTGAACAGCACAAGTAATTAAGTATACTTATTAATTTTACTGTTGATTTCCTAAGTTCTTTAATGGTCTAAAGGAACTGACAAACCCCCTGAATCTACAGGATTATATAAATGGTCAGGCAATTAATAAACCTTAAAGAGTAGATCTATTGCTATTGAAAAAGTTATGTCACTTCTGAGTTGGTAGAGTATTTATGGCATCTCAAGCACTGACACAGCAGGAGTGCTTTTAGTATCTTATTGCTGAAAAACATTCTTAATTTGAAAGTCCAAATATGTTATCATTTCACACTGCACAGCTGACATCAGTCAGGGTGTTGAAATCCATGGTTTGACATGTGATGCTTTCAATGTCCTGGGAGCACGGAAAAAGCTATGTGATTGAATCTTTACCCTCTTTCAAATAAGTCTTTCAGGCACAGTTCTGGCATTACATCAGCAAAGTCTAGGCTGACAGTCATGACCAGGCTGATAGGAGGCTTTTCTTCTTTCTTTCTTCTTCTCTTCTTTACTGGTCCATGTGTAGCCCCATTGATCCATCCTTCTCCTCTTCTGTGTCCCAAACCAACAAGACAAAACAAAGAAAAGAAACAGATCTTGTGACACATGTAACTAAGAGGGCTGGTTGGACTTTTAACCTCATTTATTTGTATTTTTACTTGGTAAATCCTTCACAGCAGGAACTGTCTCCTTCCCAAGTTTGTACAAGATGCAACCCTGGAGGGGGCCTTTGGGAATGACTGCCATCAATCCTAAAATAACAAGTGTTGAATTTGATCCAGAATAGTGTGTTTGCAGAGCATAAACACTGTATATTCTAAGTTTCCAAACTTACTGTGGTTAACACAGTGAAAGGGAAAATCTTTCCACCTCTTCCTTATACTACTAAACAAAGATTTTTAAATGGCTTTCATTAGAACTAGTAGGCAAATTTCACAGCTCTCAAGATATGATACAACAAAACTGAACTATGCTACAGCTTCAAACCTTCAGCTGCATTTTTATATAGATCTGAGAAACCCCCGATTGCTTGATGGTCTGAACTGGTTTCTGCCACCTAACTTACTCTTGAAGATGTACATAGGTTAGATAAGTATAGAAATGCCATAACAAGTCTTGTGTTTTAAATTGAATATACCAACATATAAAAGTTATTATATAACATAGACCAATCGCTGTTTTGTAACTTCAATCTGTTTTCCGAATCTTTTCTGCAACTTGCATTTCTTCTACTAATTCTTCCCTTTCAAGCTTTCTGAATGCCTCGCTGATTTTGCAACTATTGTACCCACTTGTGACAAGTCACGCCACTTTCAGACAGTGGTAACTAGTAAGCAAAGCTACCCAGTGTGTCACCCAGGATTTACCACAGTAAATGATGTGGTGGTGTGAGCTACAGCCCATTTCGTGCCAGGGAGCGGCCAAAGTCTCTACCACAACTTGCTGACAGCCGCAGGGGGGCTTGCGAGGGTTGCTGCATGGGACAAACTCTTACAGGGCTGAGACCCGCTGCCAAATGTCAAAGATGAGTGTTCACGACTCAGTCGGTGCCCGTGGTACAGCATGGGAACTTCTGGTCTGTGTTCTCCAGCTCTGCCTCCTGCCCTGCCTGGTTTTTCCAGCTTGATCTCTTGCCTGTTGCTGTGCTCCCAGTTTCAGTGGCCGTTCTGTTGATTTGGCTGCAGTCAGCAGGGTTTATGACTGTCTTATATGAGCCCTGAGAGATAGCTTTGTTGGTGTGAATAATTCTCTCTCTAAGTCCCCTAATTATAGCTAATATTTGTTTTCATAACAGCTCCAAGCCAGATTTTCCATGAGGACGTTACCAATAACGTTGCATACCCTGAGGAGTTCATGCGCATGCTCTCCTGCTGTGTCAACTTTTTACTCATTCTTGGTAAACAGATCTTTTCTGGGACAAGCGTGGCCTGAAAAATGACATGTCATGCACTGATGCTCATCTGGGTTTTAGGAAAATACACGACCGGTTGAAGTCAGCCTCGTATCTGTGACTGCCCGTGGTATCAGGTTCCGCTCACACACTGTCTCCTCTGCGCGAGCAGCCAAAGCCGAGCTGCTTCAAGGTACAGGCCAGATTACGGCAGTGTTGTTTAATTTCCTATCCAGCATTTAGCTCCCCACATTTTGCTCGCAGGTTGCTCCAAACCACCAGTCCAACCATGTGATTCAATGTGCAGCCAGTTGGCTGGAGTACAGTCAGAGCCTGGTCAGTATTTGGAAAGAAGTACACATGCTGCCTGTGTGTGCCTACTACTGTGATTTCAGCTGAAATAATGGAATATCCATAAATATAACACAATATTTGAAGAGGTTGAGCAGCTAGTCATTTGTCAGATTGGTTAACAATGACCTTAGTCTATCCATCAAACAAATTAAAGTGTTTCTACAAAAGCAAATGAGAAAAGAAAGTAGTGCAAAACTGTCTCAAACACCTTGCCAATGGTCCAAAACCTGAGCTTTGCCTCTCACAATTCAATTTCTCAACAGAAGCAGCAAAAGCTGGGGACAAAAGACATGAATATGAACTGGTTGCAGGATAGCATGTATGTATTTCCACAAAGTTGTCTCTCCAACTATTTAGTGAGGCTTAGGTCCTCAATTTCCTTCTGCACTTCTGTCTGACCTTTTGCACCTCAGTGACTTGGGCAGTTTGGGCAATAGCAGTCTTGTGCCGGAAAGAAAAACAGAAGTAGGGAAAAAAAAAAATTCCAAGGGAAGAATGATCGCTCACTTTTGCTGCCTGATTTCCTCTTGTTTATTTAAGAATTTACAGAAGTGCATTTTCATTTCTATTCTACTTTGGAGTTTGAGTTTGGTCCATTGGCTTTTGTAGGAGAGTTTTCAAAAATGCTGATCTTAGCTTACACTTAGCAGAATTAAGATTTGTGAGTGTGAAGCTTTCAGTGTTTGTTTCCCATTCAGTCATACAGGAAGCTATCCAGGAAGCTGCAACCAAGCCAGATGATATTATGAAAATATGGCAGAATATTAATAAACTCTGAAGAATGGTGAAATGGCATCTCATGAACCTACATCAGCAACAGAAGAAAGTTCTATTTAATTCAATACTTAATTCCATAGAAAAAATAATGTTTGATCTACCTCCATCAATAAAACTAACTAGGGACAAAATGTTCCTGGGTGTGTATGTTAGACACAGGGTGTGAAAAATAATAACTCAGAGAACTGGAAGTAACTGAGACAACATGCAGTAAGGTACTGCATAGTCTGCCAATGAACAGCTATATCTGGCACAAATACACATCTCACCTGTAGTCCCACTTTGACATTTAGGAACATGTTTCTGTGGTCCACCAGGCCTTGGGCAGCAGGAGGTTAGTCCTGTCATATCCAACCGACCACACTACCTTAACAATGAATACGAGGGGATTTGTAGAATGAAACCATGGACACTGAGGTCCTGCTGCCCACATTATGCGCATTCCAGAGGCATTTACTTGGGACTAATTCTAGTTTGTGCTCTTGGGTTGTTGGACCATAGTGATTGGAACATAGAATCAGAGAGTCATAGAATGCTTTGGGTTGGAAGGGACCTTTGAAGAGCATCTAGTCCAACCCCTCTGCAGGCTGGACATCAGGGGCATTTTTTTTCTTTTCAGTGTTTTTTTTTCAATCCAGCTTGTGTCTTGGTACCACCTCACAATGTGAACCCAAGCCTGGTAATGGGCGATGACCCAAAGACCCATACAGCAGTAGGGTGCAGGAAATTCATGAGACCACTGAACAAGGTCAGACTCCTGCAGATATCCTGGGACAAAGAATATACCTCGCCTAGATTATAGCAGTATTAATTCTCTATACTAATTTACTTCTTATTTTTCTAGTTAATAAAATGCATAACATTTTAAAATTATTCTACACTCGCAAATGCAAAACCACTTATCTCCCTTGCACCTTCATAGTCTAGCTTACCTTTATCTTTATAGACAGGAGCTGGCAGAAAGATTGGAGCAGTAAAAAGAAAAAGTGACTTCCAAACAACATTGTGGGCTGCATGGGCCACTGTCCTACTTCGGATACACCTTGGCCTGGTCTTATGAACTAAAAAGAGCAGGAAAGTGAGGTTGCAGACATCAGGTCTGAGAACTGCTGGGCAGATGCTGTGCAGGGGAACTATGGAGCAGTTACTAACTTATTTTGTTGTCACAGATATCTTCAGCTTTCCATGCCACAGTCTTCTGTCTTGCCCCTTAACTAGTTTCTAAACAATCTATATTAATCAGCCTGCTTATGGGATAGCAAATTTGTTAATGAGTTATTTAAGTAACTGGATGAGATCCTGGCCCAACTCTCATTGACCTCAATGCAAGGATTTTACCCCTCATGTCCTGAAAAAGACAGTGACTTAGGTACCGCTCGCTTCTCTAAATACAAACAGATTATGCTATTAAATTACCTCATCACTTTTATATTAATGTGGGATTTATTTATTTATAAAGAAGAATACAAACATGAGTGCTGTAACACAGCTGAGAAACACAGTGAAAAATAAAAGCAGGATGAAAGTCTTTCAATAAATACATTTACTTTAATTCATGACTCAGGTCTAATCCTTGCCATGATTTTGCTATAATAAATTCTAAAGAAAATAAGATTACAGTGATAAAACAACATCTCTTACCAATGAGTACCTAGTGCACACATGCAAACAGTTAGGCTGGTTGCCTACTCTGCCAGCTAAAAAACACCTCAGCTTAATCTTTCACTATTATTTCCAAAACCATCTTTGAAGTTTGATCTGGAACAGCTCATCCCCTGAACAATGTCTTAGACTTCTCTGCCCAAAAGAAATAATTCAATTACAACAAAAACAAACAATTCTATCATTCCCATGATTAATACTCACTTTTGCCTGAAACCTGCATTCAGGAGATCTCTTCTGTCATAAATCCTTTGTTGATACGCATCTGAGCTGCTTGAAGTACAAGATTTCTCAATTACAGCAACCCAGAAGTATTAAAAATGAAAAGTTTTTGGTCAGGAAATATCATTTCATTGAAAGCAATTGTTCCTCAGGCAGGAACAGTTTAAATTAATCTTTTGATCTAGAAAGAAAAATAATTCTAAAATTTTTATGACGTGAAATTTTGGCATTTTTAAAATGAATTTTTTTTTCAATGTCCATACAGGCATAATAAATACAGAGTTATTTGTAAGTTTCTGACATTTAATGGTATGTAAAAGGTTAGCACTAGTAAAAGGTGCTTACTGGTGTTAACTCAATGCTTGTATTTGAGAAGACATCTCAAATGAAGAATGAGGAACAATTAAAATGGAACTTCACATGCAGTAGCCTATTGCATTGGCTTTTTTATTGTCTGTCAAGAGAAATTGACACTTAAAATGTGACCATTTTACATGTCCACTTTAGGATGAAATGATTTACATTAAAAGGGCATAAAACTATGCAGCTTATAACTTACAATCAGTATCTCAACTGTAGATGTCTACAATAGGTGAGACAAATCCCACCTCAAAAGGAATTAATGTACATGTATTGCTGTGTTCCACTCCTTCAGCTTTCCCCATGATTCCTGTTTTTCTGTGCTTTATCTTAGTATGCAATTACAAGGCTTTGTGACTCCAGAAAACACTGCCACATCCACCACTAAACCATGTCCCTAAGCAGCACATCTACACGTCTTTTAAACACCTCCAGGGATGGTGACTCCACCACTTCCCTGGGCAGCCTGTTCCAATGCTTGACAAGCCTTTCGGTGAAGAAATTTTTCCTAATATCCAATCTAAACCTCCCCTGCCACAACTTGAAGGCCATTTCCCTTCAACCAGGGCCATTTCCCCTGGTCCTATCACTTGTTACTTGGGAGAAGAGACCAGCACCCACCTCACTCCAACCTCCTTCCAGGTAGTTGCAGAGAGCGATAAGGTCTCCTTTCAGCCTCCTTTTCTCCAGGCTAAACAGCCCCAGCTCCCTCAGCCACTCCTCCCAGGACTTGTGCTCCAGGCCCCTCACCAGCTCGGTTGCCCTTCTCTGGACACACTCCAGCACCTCCATGTCTTTCCTGCAATGAGGGGCCCAAAACTGAACACAGGACTCGAGGGGCAGCCTCACCAGTGCCCAGTACAGGGGATGATCCCTTCCCTAGCCCTGCTGGCCACACTACTTCTGATACAAGCCAGGATGCCGTTGGCCTTCTTGGCCACCTGGGCACACTGCTGGCTCATATCCAACTGGCTGTCAACCAACGCCCCCAGGTCCTTTTCCGCCGGGCAGCTTTCCAGCCACTCTTCCCCAAGCCCGTAGCGCTGCATGGGGTTGTTGTGACCCAAGTGCAGGACCTGGTGCTCTGCCTTGTTGAACCTCATACAGTTGGCCTTGTCCCATCGATCCAGCCTGTCCAGATCCCTCTGTGGAGTCTTCCTACCCTCGAGCAGATCAACAGTCCCGCCCAACTTGGTGTCATCTGCAAACTTACTGAGGGTGCACTCAGTCCCCTCGTCCAGATCATGGATAAAGGAATTAAACAGAACTGGCCCCAATACTGAGCCCTGCGGAACACCCCTTGTGACCAGCCACCAACTGGATTTAACTCCGATCACCACAACTCTTTGGGGCTGGCCATCCAGCCAGTTTTTTACCCAGCAAAGAGTACACCCATCCAAGCCATGAGCAGCCAGTTTCTCTAGGAGAATGCTACGGGAAGTGGTGTCAAAGGCTTTACTAAAGTCCAGGTAGACAACATCCACAGCCTTTGTCTTGTCCACTAAGTGGGTCACCTTGTCATAGAAAGACATCAGGTTGGTCAAGCAGGACCTGCCTTTCATAAACGCATGCTGACTGGGCCTGATTGCCTGGTTGTCCTGTATGTGTTGTGTGATGGCATTCAAGATGATCTGCTCCATAACCTTCCCCACTTGATGAATTGCTAAGCCTACTACAGCCCCAGCAAAAAAAAAAAATTGCTTTGGTGTATGGTTTTGATTATCAATTTAAGCTTACATGGTCATTTGCATGGAAGTATAGGCCAATCAACTGCTGTTCATCCATAGCAGTTGGAAATGGTAAGATGAGGATAAACTGTATGACTGACAAATTTTTTTTCAAAATGTTAATCTTATCTAGCCAAATAATCATGTATAAAAATAACACTATTGTTTGAACAAATTGGTAAATGTGGTATAATTTTCAGTTTCTAAAAATGTAGATTAGAGGATGTGTGCGTAAAATGTAAAACACATTGTGAAATTGTAGTATTCAAAGTTGTTGCATTGTTCTTCTCTCTTGTGATGTATTGCCCCAGCGCTGGTATGTATCCTTAGCATTGTCAGTTAGCCTTGCATTCTGACATGCTAGTTTTTCAATTTCATGAACTTGCAAAGGATTTGATAATCTTTATGAGTGACTTAACATCAACATCAGTGTAAACTGAGAGCAGCATCTTGGCCTGCCAGCATGTATTTTGGATGTGTATTATTAAATATAATAGTAGGCAAAAGCAATTTTTCCTAGGTGAAATAACTGCAGAAAAAAGCTATATTAAAACCCAAGTCACTGGGAAAAGCAAACTGGTTAAAAGGTGATGGTGGATAATCACATTGACTTTCATGCAACAATCTGTGCTGCTGTAAGTCTAAATAAGAGAGATGTGTAGTTCTTGCAGTGTTTTAGTCCATGAGTTCATGCCAGTGATTCAGAATAGCGTTTCCTCACATCTGCTCCTTCCTTTTCTGTTTGCCAAAAACTTTGGAAGAAATTGTTTGAAACCACTTAGACTTGCATTCTTTTTTTTTTTTTAAATAAACCTTTTTCATATTAATGGTCTATTTAAACATGGCATGGTCTGTCATAACTCAGACTGCAGCCTGGTTTTCCTATGGTTTGTCTTATACCACTGTGATTTTTTTTTCTTGGAAGCATAGCTTGCAAATAAGTGATCTTCATGGATGAAGGTAATTGTTTGTCATGGTAAATAATAGGAAAATCATGGAGAAAAACCACAATAGCTGGCTTTTTGAAAAAGGGGAAAAACAACACTCCCTGAAACCTGAACAGAAAATTTTAGTAGAGGTATTTGTCCCAAGGACAAGAATAGTCCAAACAAATAACCCTGATGACACAAGGAAAATATTTAGACTCATGTGATGGTAGTAAACTAATAATTTTAAATAATTTTAACAATTTGCACTCTTTTCTGAACTACATGTGGTATCTTATTGTTCTAATAACTCCCAGTTTACAGCTTCTTTGCTACACTTCACTGAACTACAAAGATCCTCTGCATTCCTGTGCACCAGCTCTTTCATTGCCTTATATATGGCTGAGCTGACACCCTTAACCCCTTTATTTCGGGCTATGTACAGCTTTTTTTCCCATTGTCCTGTACACACTAAGGACCTTAATACACACTAATTACCTTCGACTGGGGCTGTTTTCCAGAACGTATATGTATTTTCAATTGTCTTGAGATATTTGCCTATTCATAGTATCAGATTCTGGGATTTAATTTTTTGTTGTCATCCAAAATTCTGATTTAAGCACATTGAGTGCTCAGGTACTTTTATATGTGGACTGTATACCCAGATACCTGTCTGTTTTTTAAAGATTGCAGGCAACCTGTCAGTATAACATAGATGTTATACCTCTGTCAGTGTTTAAGATGAAAGGATTATAAAATCTTTTTTTCCCTGACTGTGCAGGAAGGCAGGCTCTGGCAGCCCTGGCTGGATACAACGTTATTTGCCTATTCATTTGAACTCAGATGCAACAGCAATACCTAAGGCAGGATCTGATAACGGGGTCCTGAATATGGGTCTTGTACACTATACTATTACCTTTTCTATAAATGCCTTGACAAAAGAGATTGGCTGGGAGTATCCATAACTCAGAAGAGTATGAAGGATCCTTCATCTATATGATTGCAGTATTACCACTGTTTTTGTGTAGAAGTTGTAGAACTTAAAGCATGTATAACTCAACAACCTTTTTTGGAACTGTGATTTTTTCATAACAGTTGTACCCTAGCAAAGAGTGTAATGTGGCTAGTTAGGTTTGAAATAACAGCTGAGACAGGTAACCTAGCTTTTAAATTTTATTGGCAATAAGAGTTCAGGCATGTAGAACTGAAATCAGCCTGCTAACTTCACTTGTAAAACCCCTGTGATGTTGACTTAGCTGCTGTTTTAGCCAGGATATGCTAAGAAAGTTTACTTCTTTTTGATTTTCTGGTTTTGCTAAGCAGTGTGAGCATACCCTGTGACTGAAGATGAGAAGAAATAGATGAGACACAGGGAAAGAAAGAAGGAAGGAGGGATGGAACTACAGATCCTAAGGGTTCAAGTTTTTGTTGCTATAGAGTGTATAAGCATGGAAATAACTCACCATTTCTATTGGAATTTTTAAAATAGCATATGTTGCACAGTGAGTTCTCTTGTGGAGATTTTTTTCCCTTTTAACGATGTTAACTTAAGATAAATAAAAATAAAGAAGATATTGCTTTCAGTAAAATGAAACTGTCATAACAGAAACAGATGCTGGAGGGAACAGAGAGTAAAAAGAAAGAGACAGTTAAAATAAGAAGAGTGCACAGGTACCCATAGGGCTGGACTACTAAGTATGTTTCATGCCAAGGTTAGAAATAGAGTTACTTAGAGTATTTCTATAGTGAGTTAAAAAACCCCCTTATTTTCAGTGAGTGATTCAAACCATTAGTGACGAGAAAAGGCTCACCTGAAGTGACACATCAATACAATAGCTCTCTATATGTGTAAATCCCAGCAACCTTGAAAGACAGGAAGGCTGTGGTTTTAATTGTTTTGACTGTGTAGTGAAAAAAGGAGAATATGGCCTCACTATCTGTCATCAGCACAGGAACTGTAAACATGTCTAAACATCATTTAGAAAATGACTAACATCTATGCATGACAGAAGGCTCTAACCACTAACAAAGTGTATGATAATGGTCAGCGCTGACAGCCGAGGGAGGTTCTAGCCTGTGGTCTTTGGCTTTCAGATGGTAGATGTCTGAACTGCACTACATTGCAGTTTTTAGCAGAAATATACCTGTGTCTCATTGCTGCTTTCCAAGTTGTCTAAGTAAAGACTCTGGAAAGTAGAATTCATTTCCCCTAGCATCAGAGGCCCACTGCTCTAGGTATCCTGTGTAGTCAATTAATAGAAAAAGGCTCTTTGAAAGTGTAAGTCCTCTAAAGTACTTTACATAGATGCCTTGGAATAAGAAGAATCAGTTTTTTCTATAACTATACAGACAATTCGCAAACCAGCTTATAGGAGATGTACATTTGGTAGCATGGATCTCAGTTTGAGGGCTGAATCTGCTGCCAGGTCTTATTTATGACTTTGGAATTGCTAAGGAAAATAGACTTTGGGAGGAGCACCTGGCTGGGATCAGGGACTCTGGAGTGATCTGTAATGCCCTGGGGTTGCTGCAGAGAGGTTAAGGGATATGATTCCAGGAGGAACATCCATCAGAGAGACAAGGTCATTTTCCTAGCAGACACCTCACTTGAATAAGATGAATCCAAAGCTTAGTCTGCACAGAGCTTTCTCTCATTAAAATACTGAAAACTATTCAGGAGGTACCTCTACCTCCACCTACTCATGGGGAGGCATTATGAAATGAGAATTTGCTGCCTATTTTATCATTGCCATCACTATATGGTAAAACTCCCCTATCAGCCTGGAAAGGAAAAAGAAAAAAAAAAGAATTTCCTGGGGATGTAAAAAGTCAAATGACAATCTCCAGTAGGATAAAAAAAATTAAAAAAATTAGCCTTCGGAGCCAATTTCAGGACTTTACAGAACTAACTCATAATTGTTGAACTTTGGGCGTTGCTAATATTGCATTATATTTCATTTTTCTTCCTGTGTTCTGTCGCAGAATATGTTAGGATGTTTGCAAGTAGTCTGGATGCCAAAGAATTTTGTAAGACATCTCTTCAGGTTTCATAGGGAGCCTGATGGAGAATATCTCATGGTCTCTAGAAGCAGCTAAAATAATACTGCTGTGTTGGTATTCTCCTGTTGGTATGCTCCTTTTCCATCAAGCATTTCTTTTTGATATAGAGAAACAGACATCTAGCAACTCAGTACTGTAGTGGTTTGTAATATTACCTTTGTATATGTGAAAAAAAGAGCAATAGATACTATATAATTTATCAATATATTTCTTAACAGGACTGATCAGGAGAGATTAGATTGTGTTGGGAATCACTTGTCAGAAATCTGACATTTCCTTCCTTCTAGGTTGTCAGTATATTTCTGTTTGCTTATTAGCTGGTTACCTGTGTGACATATATTGGTGGTTTCAATCTAGTTTCTGTTGTGCTGACATGGATCTGTATCTGTATCTGAATCTCTATCTCACACTGCTTCAACTGATTCAGCTGAAGCTGAAGACTTGCATGGTTGGGTAAAATGAGCTGCTTTTTCCCCTAAAGCTAGTACCTGTCTATCAGAGATGAGTATAATTGGGAGACCAGCTATTTATATCACCCTGAACAGAGATGCCGAAGCACATGGCCCATCTGCAGTTCTGGTGCAATAAATAGAAAAATAGCATATGAACACTATTTTGGAAATACTTTTCCTGAGAGCTAAAAAGCCAAACTTATTGACAATTAACTAGTCCTACAGAAATATTAAGCTAATTTACCAGCAGCACAAATGCTAATAGAAGCCTTACAGAATGACTGAGTGCAGGATATGTGGCAGAGAATAAGGAGGCTTTGTCAGTGAAGACAAAATGTTCCTCCGAGTGTGCTGTCAGAAAACTTTGTTGAGGTAAAGATATGACCAGTGAGGAAATGACCAAAGTGGTAGACTGATTTCAGTAGTAGAATAACTCATTTTCTCCAGGTCCCATAAAGCTTCCACAGGGTTAATGATGAAGTGCAGGCTTTGTGTACAGAAGACTTAAGGCTAGACATGCGTGCTAGTGTGGAGAAATAATTGATTTTTTTTTTTTTTTCTATGAAGAATGAAAACTATTTTGTAAGGTGTTTCAAAACTTACTGTTGAATGGAATGAAGCTCTCATCCCTCAGGTATAAAGTTCATTCCTTTTGTGGTATTTTCTGAACAAGAAGAGCAAGTGTTTCAACTTCCATCTGGACACAGTTCTGAAATATGTCAAAGACACCGACCAGGCCTTGATGTGGTTGAGGTTAGTGGAAAAGAAATTTCATAATCATACAAATATTCTCTATCACAGCAAAAGATTCAGTCTAATACAACTTATAGTAAAACTTCCATCTGATTTATCAAGATTAATTCTATGCAGATATTAAACCACTCACTAACAGATGAATAATTGCTGATGTACACATTGGTGGATACACATAAATCCCCTGTATTGTAACTTTCATTAGAAGGCATTTCTCGGAGGGATATTAAGGCAAAAATGTATGCCAGACTCTTTCTTTCTTCCATTTCCAATGCCTGTGCAGAAAAATGGTACGGAGAAAACGGAAAATAAATAATATGGTTTATAGATCCCTGAAGTAATCTTGTCATGGGTCTTCCCTTTTTCTTTTGGAATTCCTAGTAGCCTTTCCAAGATGAAGATAAAAGCTAACACCCAAAGACCTCCTCTTTTAGTTATGTTATCAGGGCTGTTTCCTGTGAAGGTAAACTTACTGCAAAACTTCCAGGAAGAATCCTAAAAACCCGCAGAATCTACCTTTAATAAATCCAATGTGTGACCTCACAGCATTTCTTCATTATGGCTTCATGGTAATTTCAGTACTGGATTCTTGTTCTTCCTGTTAATCTCCACTATAGGCAAATGGACAACGTAGGACCCTTTTGTCTCCAATTGATGTGTTAAAGACATTCTCAGAGAGAAGGCACGGTTAGAAGCAGGTCCAATAATTCCAGGGTACAACAATGGAAGCATTAGAATGTCTCAAATTGCCATTAAAAATATTTTCTTAACTTGCTTTTCCAGCTGGCTTAGATTCTTTGTTTTAGCTCTGTGGAAATCAGATTCATCTTGACCCTGAATGCATTGATGAGTTCCTGGTCCATTTGTTATTACAAATGGTTATTTTTTAGAGGAAAAACAGTAACAAGGAGAAACATCACAGAAATGTTATCTTAACTGTGGTAGACCATGGGAAATCCAGGTTTGGGTGAAACTTTAACCTTTTGCTTTCACTGCAAGGTGGGAGCATTTCAATTCTACCCACTTCTGTTATTTTCACATTTCTTTAAAAAGCCCCTCTATGGTCTAATAAATTCTGTGGGTCTCCAAAACCAGCTATGTGGACTATGTGTGCTGTTTTTTCCTAGGATTTCATCTGGCTCATTATTAACATTGGTCATATCAAAAGGAATAGCCAAAATAAAGCAAACTATAACAGCTGTGGAGAAGTACATTTCTGTATACTGGCAGGCTAATTTGTGAATTATACTTTTTAACTAACCTCATTAAAACTTGTCCTTTGGAAAAAAGCAACCACACCTCTGTGTTTTTTCAAAGCTTTTAAGCTTTTTTTCTCCCCTTGGATTCCTGATAGTGATGGAAACATGGTGCAAAATACCACAAGCCAAGAGATTACAATAGGATCTTGAAGGGCAGAATAAATGTGCTTGACATTTAAAAAATTGAAAACTGCAGCCATAGTGGTTCCCCCAGTACAAGAGAGTTACTGAAGCAAACTCAGAGGACCACCTAGATGGTTGGGGTGCTGGAAAACATGGCATGAACTGAGTAGTAGTTTGTTCATCCCATAAGAGAGAAGGTCAATGGGCCCCAAATCCTCCACTGCCTAAAGGAGGTTGTAGGGAAGGCAGGGCCAGACTCTCCCCAGAGGTGTGGGGTGAAGAGACAAGAGGCAGAGGTCACAAACTGCAGCAAGGGAAATTCCTTTGAGATAAAGGGGGGAAAAAAAAAAAAAAAAGATGATGGTCTGGAAGTCATCTGATCCCACCCCTTGCTCATAGCAGGGTTATCTCAAAGTTAGAGCAGGTTGCCTTGACCAGTCGTGTTTTGAAAATCTCCAAGCATGGCATCATGACAGTTTATTAAATATTTGTGTGAGGAATCGAAATAATTCTAAAACTTTAGAATTATTTTAGAAAACATACATAAATAGCACATTGGATAAAACTGGTACAAATTAGTGACCCTTTAAAATTTAACTGTTCATATAACAATGTATTTTTTTATAGTCAAAACTTTTCTGAATCACAAAGATGTTTAACTTATCTTTGGATTTGCTACGGTTTCTAATTATTTGTTCTTGAAGAAATAGCTTTGAAAACTGGGTAGGAATATTTTCCCAAAGGCATAGTATCTTAAACCTTGTTTGACAAAGGCTGAACGTGTTTTCTTATTAGGCAGTAAAGCTTAAATACTTAGGCCTCACTATGAAAAAGCCCAAACAAACAAACAAACAAACAAAAATATTTGGGGTAGGAATTAAAAAAATTCTTTAAGTTGTGCAAATAAGGACACTGTTTAAATGACTCTTGTAATAAACAGACACATTAATTTTCTTTACAAATCAATGTACCAAACCCAAGATGTGAATCAAAACCACAAGCGAGTTATCTAAGTACAGTTAGAAATGTACTTTTGGAAACCACTGAATTTGAATTTTCATGCCAGTGGGCTCTGACACTAAGTGGTTTATTTTAAACTCTTCTGTGAATGTTCCCCGTTGCGCTCACTGGGGCTGGGACTCTGGATCTATGGGGAACTCAGAGGAGGAGGATGGTGAAACTCTTCCCATTAGCTGGACT
This sequence comes from Haliaeetus albicilla, assembly GCF_947461875.1. Taxonomy (NCBI): domain Eukaryota; kingdom Metazoa; phylum Chordata; class Aves; order Accipitriformes; family Accipitridae; genus Haliaeetus; species Haliaeetus albicilla. The sequence continues at coordinate 6,199,729 of NC_091499.1, forward strand.
GACTGGTGACCCAAGTTAGCTGATCTGATCAACTGCTTCATTCTCTTGGATCCTTCGCTAAGCTCTCACATGGCAGCGTTTGTGAGTAATGATTCACACCATCTCCAGTTGGCTCAGAGACCGTGTCCCGTTCTGGCGGGCAGTGACCCGGCCTCTATTATTCATGCCTTCATCACCTCTTGGCTAGAGTACAGCTGTGTGATAAACCTGGGCATGATGCCTACAACACTTAGGAAACTCCAACTAATAGAGAAGGCTGGAACACATCTCCGCAGGCACACTGGCTACCACGGGTCCACCAAGCCTCCCTATGGAGATTTCCCATGGAATTTCAGCTCAAGTTCAAATTCCTTTTCTACTATCAAAAAAACAGGTTGTAATTCTGTGATGGAAGTTTGTTATTACGAGATCTGCGCTTTAGCTATGGACAGTGCATTGTAAATGGGACAAAGCTTATCTCAGAGCTTTCTGGTGGTTCAAGCTGAGACCTAGAGTTCCTGCAGGGACAAAAGAACGTCACCAGTTTCTCTTCCTCAGCTCCAAGCTCCAATTCCACTTTACCTTTTCTAATGTAAACACATAATAGCTTTCCTAATCCTAAAGCATAAACCCTACCAGAACACTGCTCCTCCTGGAGAGGATGAGAAAACAAAAATCATGCAAGAGATGCACAGTTCTGTTGCTTACTGCAAAGCAGGAGGCCAGGGAGGGAGTGAGGACGGCAGCCAGGAGGACCTACGTGGTGGACCAGACTGATCACACACAGCTAACAACACCTTCAGAGTGAAAGCCATGGCTTTCTTTTGAACAGAGGGGGTTAAAAAGCACAGTGGCTAAATTTAGTGATGGAAAATATTTTCTGAGGTTGCTGAAAAACTCCTTTTGTCTGCTACCACTAGAAACAGTTGATAAAATCAGAGAAATATTTTAAGGCTTTAATTCATCAGGGTATTTACCCAGGCATCTAAGGCCATTCCTATTTAGTGAAGCATGTGAGTATTGTAGCGTTCTGTGTCTACTACTTTTTTATTCATACTGGCCATGTGCAAAGCAGGCCTGGATGTTAACACGAGAAGGAAGCAAGTTTCAGAATTTTCTGTTGTGGAAGCAGAACACCTGACAAATTGATGCAAATACAAAATTGGACAAACTAAGAATGCTTCATTAGTCCCTCTGAAGTAAGCAACTAGTCCTGAAAGCAGACCTGAAGAAGCTTGCAATTTATATAGCTTGGAATCCTAATAAAGAAGAGATTACAGCTGTATGTGTGGCTGATATGGAGGTGCAATTCCTAGCTCCACTTCAGGTAGAATAATAATAAATAAAAAAGTTGTTAGGTAGAACTTCCAAAACTCTGCCTCCTGAATATAGTCTCTGGAAAGAAAACCACAAATAACTTCCTAAGTATTTAGGGGGACTCTCTCCCAGTAACTGACTATGGTTTGTCCTAGAGAACTCTGTAAATCTCTTCTTTAAAGTTTTTCTTATTTCATTCTTCTGTACATGATCCAGTGAAAGCAAGTCCTTCTGCGTACCACAGCTGACCTACTGTACCACTTCAGTTTGAGAGAAATGCAATAAAAATTGCTAAAGAATGTGCTGATGAGAACAGTTATTGAGGGAAGCCGTCATGAAGTTTATAGCACCTTCTAGGCTGCTGGTGCCCAAGATCAGCTGAGCTGGGAAAGCAGGGAACTGCAGCTGGGAATCAAAGCCAGCTTTCAAATCCAAGTGTTACTGATATTATAGAGGAATACATCTAAAAAGGAAAGCAGGATACGCCTTAACAGCACCAAAAATCTGTCCATCACATTATTTTCCCTAGACCTAAGCATTCTGTGCTCCAATTGGGAAGGAATTTAAGGGATTATAAAGATGAAAAGCAGGTATATAGATCTATATGTAGGTATATTTCAGGTTGAGAAGAACTATTTTTTTAAAATGGTATATGGAATTCAGTGTGAAATTGCTGAACTATTCTGATTCTAGGCAATTCAAAGGAACCTTGTAATGAATTTGTGGCTCTGTAGTGCACTGGAGTTGCATGCGCTTCTACTGTTAACATTTGAATAAGGTATTGCAGCTCAGTAAAATTGTTCTGATTCTTCCACCCAAATGCTTTTTTTCCATATCACTTTCTAGTCTAGTTCTAGGGAACTCCAGCCATGGTTAACAAGAATGATGAAGCAGTTATTTGACAAAGCAATTCTATTTTACTGTTTCACATAAGTCAAAAGAACACAGTTCAGCTGTAAATTTCACTTTCTTACATGACAGTGTGAAAATAACAATGTGAGTGAAAATAAGCCACCTGTGGAAGCTTTGAAGATTGCTATATGGAAGTCTATGCACTGGTATAAGTTAAACACATTCTGCAAACCCTATCAATTTAGGAGTTCAATAGTTTGTGCGCTAATCAGGGCCACACACATTTAAATGATACAAGTAATAGGTACAGCAAAAAGAAAGAAGGAGGAGGAATAAGGACATTAACATGGTAATCACAAAGAACTGCCGGGAACTTTCCTAGAACTGCTAGGGACTTTTCTAATTATCCCATGGTATGTTAGAGGTATACTATTGAAACAGCTTCAGTTACGCAAAGAAAAAGCAAATAGAAGAAAGAGAAAAAAAAATTATTATGTTCTCTTTAGTCACATATGTAGCAGATCATGTAGATTACTACACCTCCCTTCCTCGCCCTGGACAGACCATCTGTGGGTCATCCGATACTTGGTGGAGGTCAGTGATAATTTGATCAGTGGCTTTGTTCTGTTATATTGTATTGTTATATGTGTATTATATTCCTCTTCTACGCAAAAAAGTGCTGTGGGTACCTCAAGGATGATTTGCATTGATGAATGAAAAGATATACGTAACTGCAGATGTAAAATGAGATTGTTAATACAAATGCACACTAAGGTAAATGCTAACATGTAGACACTGTTTTCATTGACTTTATGCTCTTCAGAGCCTTTGCACAGAATGCTTTCACTGTTTTCTATAAAAGCTGTTTGCCACTCAGTAACAAATTAAGATCCCAGTGGTCAGTCTATTTTTTCTTTCTTCATTGTTCTTTATTTATAACTTGATGCATAAACTACACAGGAATTTTCCAAACATAAAGAAAGACAAGAGCTATTGCTTCATACCCTTGAGCATCTAAAATAACAAAGCTATTTGGAAATGCTCTCACTATACTAAATCCCAGATGACAGCATTAGCTCATTTCTATTGTGAATTCCTTTGTTTGTGTTCCTAAGTATAAATGATGTGAAGTAGTATGACTACAAATAATATAATGATCATGCACTAGTTCATTGCTGGCAAAAAGAATTGTAGGACTGCCTTACTAAGGCTACATCCATATTTTTCCCCTTGGATACCCTCCATTTACCGAAGAGCAAGTCCTATAATTATCTGTTCTGACAGCCCTCAGCACAGCTCCCAATGGCTCCAGGAGCTGGCCTCCGGACTGGCAGGCAAGCTGTTATGAGCAGATTTGTAAATGTAATTCCTTTCATGCTTTAACAAAACATTCCCCTGTGAGATGTTCAAAACACTCTAAAAAGGAGATATAAACTCTCTAAAACGGAAGAAACCTGCTCAGATAAAGGACTACGCAGAAGTTTTTTTGTGAATTGGGTATTTTGCTATGTCCTTTGGAGTCACACAATGACACAGAAGGTATGGATGGACTTGATGCAAAAGGTACAACTTAAGAAGCAAAAGGCAAATCTTTCTTCCCAGGAAATTGTATCACTCCACTGGCCAGCATGGGCTTTCATCACCTCCCGACGCTGCTGCAGACATTGCTTGATTTAAAGACATTAGAGCACTTTTGAAGAGCTCCTTAGGACTCCCAGTCTCATACACACTATACACCTGTATTTTGTCGAGTGGCCTTTGCATTAAATTATGTATTCCATGTGAGTAATTCTGTACAGAAAAACACACATAAACAATATTACTGAACCACATCCACCTGTGTCTGCAGGATACACTCACTAAACAACCAGCGAAAATGCCCAAAGACACTCCTAGGCTTTCTAGAGCTGTTCTCAGCTACAAAAAAGACAAGAAAGAGAGAAGAAAAAAAGCAAGGAAAGTAAGCACAGTGGAGAAGAGATAAAATAGAGTAACAATAATACTTGGAGTGTGTGAGGGTTCCCATTAAGAGAGGCAGAAACCTGCACAAACAATCAAGTGAAAAAAACCCCCCATCATAAAATGGAAAAACAGCAGAGAAAATACAGTTGGGGGAACAATGCTCCCTTGAATTGAGGTACAAAACTTCTGAAGGACAACAGTGGCCCAAAAAGTGAATATATATTATTTTTCTCATATAGCTTTGTGGGTCCATGGCAACACCCACCACCAGACGTTGTCATAAGGTGATAAATTTCAGAATTCTGAACACACTTTTTGGAGTAAATTGTTTTGACATTGTAAATCCCAGTGAATTTACAATTTTTTCCAAGGCCAAAAATGATAAAACTAACAATAGTGATGAGGCCCTTCTGAGGATCAGTCTCCCTCTGCCAGTAAAACAAAAAAATAAAGATCCTAAAAGTTTATGACCTTTTTTTAAACGTTAATCTTCTAAGAAGTTTTATACTAAAAGCATGAAAAAGCTGTAGTGTGACAGAGAAAAAACAGTAAAGCACAATTTTTTTTTTCTCCGGATAACTCCTGAGTTAGAAATAGGCTGTTAATTTGAAATTTAAAGGAGGGTGCCAAGGATTGTCATTGTGTCTAACTCCATCTGGAACTTCATCTCATACCATGTACATATTTTTTGAAATGTCTGGCATAATATATTGATTAGGTGGATTTAAACACTCTGAGAAACAATATTCTGAGTAAACAATAGCCTAATGTATAAATATCAGTCATCCAAGGAGTTCTCTGAGATTCTAACTGGGGAGTTCATTTATTAAGGATAAGCTGCTACAGGGAGACAGCCCTGTTTATCATCAAATATTTTTGTTTTTTCTCCACTAGTTATAATTACTGTAATTTCATGCTGGGCAGATAGTGCAGTGTGTGTATATGTGTACAGTTAGGGGCAGGATGGAGGGAATGAGGACAGAAAAAATAAAGTCGGCTTGATGGTCTTCCCACTGAAAAAAGCCTAATTACTTACCTAGACCTTAGACTAGTCTCTAATTTTGCTCAGCAGTTCTATTGACGTCAATGGAAATTCTGAATGTAGAACAAAGACAGAATACAGCTTATTGTCATTTTGGAGCATAACAAAATATAAAACAGCCATTTACAAAATATTTCTAATTGCAATCATTGCAGAAAACATCATTCTTGATAAGTTTTCACAAACATGAAGGTCGGAGTCACTCAAACTGGTAAACAGAATTCAATGCAAAATAATATAAATTTTTTTTTTTAAGGTTTCAAAAGCATTGGCTGTATATCTCTCCCTCACAAATGGCAGCCAAGAATTGTCAGATGAAAGATGCATGTTATCCCTGCTAATGATGTCACCAGTTTACTTTTTAATGTGCATATATTAATCATTTTGTTTATAAGGTGATTTAAAAAAAAAAAAAAAAAAAGAGGTCAAGCTGCCTCATTAAAAACAACCCAAGTAGATAAAACAAACAGACAAAGCAGATATTAAATAGTTATAAAAAAGATGTTAACATTCATTAATCAGTTTAAGTGGTTTTATCTGATTGTTGTGCCAGTTAATATGTCTATGCCTGGAACTCAAACCATTAAAAAAATGGAATGGGACAGGCAAATCATTTATATATGTCTATTTCCAGCCAAACTTAATCCAAAATCCGGAAAGGAGGCAGATTTTGATCTTACTGTGACCCTGACCATGAATGCACATAAGCTGATTTCTTGGAAATTCTTTTCAATTGTCTTTTTGGTATATAGCAGAGGAGTGCCGGATTAAAAAAATAGAAAATACTGAACTGCAACTTTTGACTCACTTCTTTTGCTGTAACTGTGTTTTACTGTTTAGTGGCTCACTGTCTCTATCAGAAATTTTGTAGTGTCCCAATAATTTCCCCAAATGTGAAGACCTGGCAAATGTAGCCGTGTCGTTAGGTGGGTTGGCCATTCGGTCAAATGAAATGGCTTTAGGATGTAGGAGTTCGTAGCTATTGATGATCTAGGTTGGAATATGGGACAGGAAAGGACTCTGTAGATCAAGTTCATTGTTTCGCAACTGCAAGCAGTGACAATGTTTAGTCTAGATGCCACTGCCTCTTCTACAGGCTTTGTCTGCCCCTCCTTCTACACAGAAAAACCGAATGTGCTCACAAAATACCTGAAAACACAAGACTGACAACATGCTCTGCTAAGCCAGTAATACCTTTCAAGCGGCACTGCCACAGTTCTGCAAGAGGAGAGACTGGTGGACCTGCCCAGAACCTGGTGAAGGATGGATCCTGTTTACTCTAAAAGAAAAGGTAAAAATATAAATATAAAAATGTCCTGTTTTCTGCCACAGCAGACTGGGGGAAATTCCTTCTTGAGTGCTGACCTGTTGTTGTTGGCTACATCATAAGCAAACTCCATTGATCTGGTACTGGGGCGATTTCTAACCATCAGTAGATGATGTAAGTCCTGACTAAGCAAAACTCGGTGAAACTATTGATACTTTTTTACTAAATTTGTTCTTGTTCAGATGACAGTTGACCCTAGTATGAACAGATTTGCTGTTGCTGGCACTGTGTACCATCTCTGTTCTGCACGCACCACGTGCTGTGGTAGGATTACAGGAGCTCATCACTGCATCTACTCAACATCTAGGCAATGATGACCTTGACTACTGAGTGAAGAAGGTACATGAGACTTAATATTTTCAAAGCATTTACAGTGAAACAATTTGCTCACAAGTGTGGGCCCCAAATAAATCTGTTTTCTTTGTGAGAGTGGTATACCCCATAATGCCAGAAACCTGAGATTCGTGGTGATTTTTTTTAAATAAATTACCTGGTTATGATGATTATCCCTGACTGGACAACGTCCTGAGCAAGCTGCTGTATTTGACCCTGCTTTGAGCAGGTGCTGGACTAGGTAAGCTCCAGAGGTCCATTCCGACGTCAACACTTCTCTGATCCTGTGATTCTGTTATTATGATTAATTGTGATAAATTATAATTACATATGTTGACTAATTATTATTAAGGAGGCATAAGCAAACAATTAGCGCTCATGGATGTATAGATCTGTGTGTGTGCAGGCACAGATTTGTTGTGCCTGGAGCCCTGGAGAGATACCTGTCCCCATCATCTCCTGCTAGGCTACCATGGCACTGGCATCCCAAGAAACGCAAACAGGGATATTGCCACAAAAGGGTGAGTTACCAAAAGGGCTAATGGGGCTGGGGAGACATACTCAGAGGGGAGAACGTCAAGGCTATGGGAACGTGTGGTTTCTGGCATTGCGGGAGGACCCTTCCCCTGCAGTTTGCACACCAAAGGAGACTGATTGTCTTGCTGCTGAGACAGTCTCCCCTGTGTGAGGCGATAGGCCAGCTTCCCCATCCGCACTGGGCGTGATTCCCTCCGTTCTCCTCAATATGGGATGGTGATGGAAACGATGAGGCAATACATAAATGCCAGAAGAATTTTTGTCCACATCCAAATAAAGATTAACTTAATCTAACTGCCTCCTGGCTGTGTCTCGTTAAAAGTAAGCTGTATTGAACATTCAGAAATGTTTAGCAATGTCAAAATTTAATTACTATTTAGTGGGAATGAAACTACGTATGTCAATTGCACAATTTTCAGGCAAAGTCAGCCTTTGGATGGTGCGCTAATGAGGACTGGGCGATCTTTGGCATTTACTGTGGAAAGAGCATTACAGGATGGAAAATAAAGCCTACATTAAGCATGTGCAAAGGTATGGCATTACGTAGACAGATACACTGGAAGAGATAATTATACCGAACTCACATTTCTAGCCACAAGGATGAACTTTCTCCAAAACACTGCGATGGCTGCAAGATCCCTAAGCCTCAGCATTCCTTTTTTGTTTAGTAAATCACTGTGGAGTCTATTGCATAATGTGCCGTTCATCCTTTTCTAGTGTTTTGTCCTCACAGGGAATAACTGCCTCATCATTCCAGCTGAGTTCAAATAGTAGCTGCAACCTGAAATATAAGAAAGTATAAAACATCAGCCCTTTGAAAAATTAGTAAACCTCTCACATCAACATATAAGGATGCTCTCTGTGTCTAAACCAGGGCACCACAAATTAAGAGGTGTGCAAGAGTTTTGATCTGACATATTGTGATAATTTACATCAGTGTTTTGCATCCCAGATCCCTAGTTAGCTTCAAAATGTTCACTCCTCACTTTTCCTCAAATGACTTTTTTGCTTTCAAAGTACCTACCGTTGATGGAGATTGTGGCTCAGGAGCACGTGGGGAGTCCTGCAGCTGGATTCAGCTCAGGCACTTTACCAGTTGCCTTCTTAAACTGTTTGCCAGTTAATAAAGTACCTTTCTGTTGCACTTTTCTTTTAAGGTGAGAAGGGAATTCTGCCACTAGATCTAGTGGGGGTGGTCTCAGTGAAAACAGTCAGAATTACTGACTGACCTGAGGACCTAAATTTAAATAAAAGGTAAAACAGATGCTCTCTGGAAGAACTTGAGACAATAATGGGCATGTGCACTGCATCTGCATTCCAAGAAGAGTGTGCAATTTTAAACCTAGAAGTCCTCTAATCTTGGAATCCTCTAATGAGGACTTCAAATTAATTTGAGAAAATAATCTGATAATCTTTAAAATAATCTAAGAAATCCTTTACTCTGGAACATTTTAGTATTTTTGTCATTAATTAGAGTGAATTCAAGCTCTAGGATTAATACCTGTTAACTTGCTTTTCCAGAATTTTTTTATCTTTTAGTATTTCTTTCACTTCTGTAGTTACTGATAAGTGGACAATTAAGCATTGAAACGGTCCTTTGCAAATACAGTTCACTATATATCAGGCTCATTTATGGTAACTGCTCACACAGGGAGAATGATGCTGTTCTGATCACACAGTCTACATTCAGATCTCAGCCTTGAGAACCACACTCCCAGGAGACATTTCAGTGCTACCATCATTCCTTTAGTGGTTTGTTCTGTTCCGCTTCTACTGATACTTAAAGTTAGATGGTCACAGCATTGTATCAGCTCCTCGGAAAACATTAAAACAATAGTAAAGTACACTGCAAGTCCATATGATTGGTCAGAAATGATTTTGAATTGTCTTTATATATTATTTTATAATTGACTCAGGATGGTATTTTACTGCTGCAGCTTCCATGCAAAAAAGTGCAAATGCAGATGTACTGAATTTAGTAGAAATATTAGGAAAACATTGCTTTCAGCTCAAGGATTAAATGAGTGAATAGCTTCATGTTAAAGAATTCCCTTTACTGGCAGGTTGTGTGAACCCATTATCTAGGCTAGTTAAAGAATGTTTCAGGCCAGCATGACTTGTAATTTTCATTATATTTCATTATGAAAGTACTTTTGAGAAGTGCTACCCATAATCAGTGCACCGTATGCACTATATTATGTATAGTAGCCCGTGCTTTAAATTATGTATTTTATGTAAGTATTTCTGTGTAGAAAAACACACAAAACCAACATTACTGAACCACATCCACCTGTGCCTGCAGGATATACTCGCACAAGAACCAGCGTCGATGTCCAAAGACATTCCTAGGCTTTCCAGAACTGTTGTGTCATTTCAGTTCTCAGCTACAAAGATGACAAAGTCGGATTTCTGTCTTGGCCAAACAATGCCATGCAACACTGTGTTTATTTATTGCAGAAGAATGAAGAACCAAATCTACCATAAGCAGAAAGTGAATTAATGGATTCAGGATTCCTAGGTATTTTCAATATGGGGCTTACATGGCTTTTCTCACTTTGATTTTATTTGACAAAAATAGTTGTTACAGGCATGGGAATTAACAAATTAAATTTCAAAGATGTGGGTAAGAATGACACAATATATACTTATGGTAAGCACCATAAAACCTTCTTGATAATAGCTAGCTGCAGTAGGAATATTTTTAATTATTTTTATTTTTTGTGTCTAAAACAAACCTCTCAGGTTTTTCTTAGCTCCCTGAACCTACTTTCCTGGAATCTTAGCCAGCTCACAGTAACATAAACACAATTTATCCGTTTCTGCCTCAAAATTCGGCGCTGTACAGTGCTCCTCTAAATGTGCTAAACATATCCAGCTAAAAATAGTTTGAAACCAAAAAGAAATCATTTACAGAGATGCTGAAATGAAAGGAAAATAGCTACTTAGGCCTTGATCCAAACTATCCTAACAATGATGCAGACTTCCATTGCATCACTGAGGTTTGCATCCAGTCTTTGGGACTACAAACAGCAACAAACTGAAGCAAATCATTACCTCCCAAGAGAGTTTCATTAATGCCTCCCTCAATTTCTTAAAATTAAAGATGTTCTTACTATTTTGCCGGATCAGAATCTCAGACCATGAGACTTTTGTGTCAATAAATGATTATTTTTTTGGTACTTTGAAATACCACAATGTTTTCTGGCATTGAATAAATCTTTAAAGAAAGAATAAAAATGAAACATTGTGGACCAAAAGATAACACTTGGATAACATGATTTAAAATTGCATGACAAATAAAACCACTCTATCTGTCATAGGCTTGATTTAACCAATTCTATTCTTGTTTTTTTTATATTTTTTTTTTTCAGCATTGTGGTAAGCTGCTGAAGTGCCATCTTTGGTTTTGAGAATTATGTACACATGGATTACAAAAAAAGAAGGTAGCAGGGTCCTTTCAGTTTCGGTGAGACAAATTTGAAGATTCAGATGTCATGAGGTTTGTTAACAGAAATTGCTGAGCATGGTATATCTGTTTTCCGTGATTAGTGACTTGTCCTGCCAGAGATGCTATAGGAGCATCTTCACCTCCTATGACACTTTGGTCAGTTATTTCCTTTGGTTTTAATAAAGTTTATTGAAACAAAGCAAACTTTGGACAACCGAAAGGATACCACTACTTTGGGTTATACACTGAGAAATAAAAAAAATAAGAGAATTCTGGTGTAGTATATGTAGAACATGCAAAAACATAACCACAATGGCATGTGAACAAATACACACTGAAGTCTCTATGCACTGCCACTTGCAGTGGATAACATTTCTAGCTTGACATCCTTGTCTCTAAATTGCAGAGACATGGATTTGATGGATGCATCACTCAGTCGGTAAGGAATTGGCTGGTTGGTTGTACTCAAAGAGTTGTAGTCAACAGCTTGATGTCCAAGTGGAGAGCAGTGACGAGTGGTGTTCCTCAAGGGTCAGTATTGGGACCGGTGCTGTTTAACATCTTTGATGGTGACATGAACAGTGGGATGGAGTGCACCTTCAACGAGTTTGCCAACAACACCAAGCTGTGTGGTGCAGCTGACACGCTGGAGGGAAGGGATGCCATCCAGAGGGACCTTGACAGGCTTGAGAGGTGGGCCCATGCAAACCTCATGAAGGTCAACAAGGCCAAGTGCAAGGTCCTGCACATGCGTCGGGGCAATCCCAAGCACAAACACAGGCTGGGCGATGAGTGGGTTGAGAGCAGCCCCGCAGAGAACGACTTGGGGGTGTTGGTTGATGAGAAGCTCAGCAGGACCCAGCAATGTGTGTTTGCAGCCCAGAAAGCCAACTGTATCCTGGGCTGCATCAAAAGAAATGTGACCAGCAGGTCGAAGGAGGTGGTTCTCCCCTTCCACTCTGCTCTCATGAGACCTCCCCTGGAGTACTGCGTTCAGCTCTGGGGCCTCCAACACAAGAAGGACATAGACCTGTTGGAGTGAGTCCAGAGGAGGGCCATGAAGATGATCAGGGGTCTGGAGCACCTCTCCTGTGAAGACAGGCTGAGAGAGTTGGGGTTGTTCAGCCTGGAGAAGAGAAGGATCCGGGGAGACCTTATAGCAGCCTGCCAGTACCTAAAGGGGGGTTACAGGAAAGCTGGAGAGGGACTTTTTACAAGGGCATGTAGTGATAGAACAAAGGGTAATGGCTTTAAACAGAAAGAGGGTAGATTTAGATTAGATGTAAGGAAGGAGTTCTTCACTGTGAGGGTGGTGAGGCACTGGAACAGGTTGCCCAGAGAAGCTGTGGCTGCTCCATCCCTGGCAGTGTTCAAGGCCAGGTTGGATGGGGCTTTGAGCAACCTGCTCTAGTGGAAGGTGTCCCTGCCCGTGGCAGGGGGGTTGGAACTAGGTGATCTTTAAGGTCCCTTCCAACCCAAACCATTCTATGATTCTGTGATTCATGTTTTGACTGCAAATTTGTCCACTGAATTTACTGAAATTCAGGTACAGGTTTTAATGCAGTTATGCAAACACTTTTACTTTCATACTGTGGAAGGTTGAATCACATGTAGCAATGATTTAGCAGAAGTCATGTAATGATGTAAGCAGCATGAGGTTGCTTGTTAAAAAGTCCCACAAGTCTAGCTGCACAGCTCTCGTGCCAGTGATCAGTATGGCCACCTGTACCTATATTTCTTGGAAACAACTGAAAATATTACAGTCTGCCTGAAGTTCCCCTTCTTAATTCCATTTGCAGCCTTTTATACATGGTGTCTAAGCAAGAAGAGTATGAAACTTTAAGTTCTTTTGCAAGATCCTATACATATTTTGAAGAATGATGATTTTTTTTGTAACTGATGGCCTCATATATTAAAACACCACACACATTATTCAAATAATAAAATAAATTCAAAAGCAAACTTCACGGTCAACAACACAGCATTTCAGGAATTCTCTCTTAGTCATAGCAATGACATAAAAAGCAGCAAGAAGGCAGCCATTGCAAAGGGAGTATGAGTCAGTGGTTCCTAAGTTAGTCAAAGATAAACAAAGATGAGAATTAAAGAAACCAGATGCACAGTTTTATTTTCCATATTAGGAAAATATTACAGTTTTAGAATTCCTACAGAGATACTCCAGTACTAATAATCATATTGTTAAAAAGCCAAACACTGAGAAGGGGAAATTTTAGCAGTACCACACATTAATTTTTCCCTCTTGTTACCTTAGTCAATTTGACAGCTCTTGTTCTCACTAGTGGAATCTGAAACTCTAGACTACATTTTACTTTTCTTTGTCAAACAGAGGCCAAATAATGTATGAAGAAAGTTTAAATCCAGATGAACTACAGCATACTAGACTGCAAGTGGGATACTGCTGGGATTTGTCCTCTGATGTGCTACTGATTTTGTATCCAGTTTCTGTTGCTTCTTAGTGCCTAAGCTTCATTTTTCCAAAAGTCAAATATTGACCCACAACTCTCTCATTCATGGTCCAAACAGGTGACAGAGGCTTCTGAGTCAGCTCAAAATCTGAAAAGAGACAGAACAGAAAATATGTGCCTAAGCATGACTTAATTGTTGGTTTTTTTATAGAAAAGGATGGAAGAGGGAGGGATAGGAAAAAAAAGGAGGGTACTATATTCTGTTTTAGACTGGGAACACAGAAGTTTTGCTCTTTGTGTTTGACTTTGACATGATTTCCTAGTAGCATTGAACAAATCCTCTTATCTTCAGCTTTTTTTTGCATATCCATTGTTGCTCATACTTCTCGTCTGTCTTTGTGGGATGCTGTTTTTTTAAAGTGCTTTGAATTGGACAAGACCTACAGAGTGTAGAAGAATTGTAAGTAGAATAGGTGCAGTTAGAAGGAAATTATTTAGTTACGGTGTGGTGAATTTCAAGTAAGGATTACATAATTTGCCTGAAGCAGAAAACCCCTTGAATAATATGTTCAATAGAAAATTAGAAATCTTATCATGATTTGGGGGCATGGTTTTAAATAATCCTTTGTGAGATGATGAGAAGGAAACATTTCACTAATTTTCTAAGTAAGTGAGATGGTGGCTTGCTTAAGAATGATACGGAGTACTAACATCTCCTGAAAAGATATCTACACAGCTCCTGGATCTGCTGTATTACAGAAAAGATTTTGGTTAGCACTTGTTGCACAAAGTATACCTTATCCAGTCAGGAAATGAAACCAAATTATGTGATTTATCTTTTTTTTGACACTGGCATGTTCTGCACAAGGTCTGATTCATCTTGAGTGTAGCAACTTGCAAACATACAGCCCTTTCACTTCAGTAGACACAAGGATGTTTTTAGAAGCTTAATATTCTACAAGCAAGGAGAATATTCTTTGGAATAGTGGAAAATCCAACACTGCTGCTTCTAAGAGTCCTGGCGAGCAAGATGATACTCTTGCCAAAGCAACACCAATGCTTTTATAAGCACCACACCAGAATTATCACTGACTAATATAAATGTTGGGTTGTTTATTTGTGTCCTGGTGAACTACCCAGTTCAGTTTGGAAATAAGCAACATTCACCATCACATGGACAGGAGGAGCCTAATTCTACCAACTCTGGTCTGTTGAAGCTTTGCTCCATCTTTAGGCTGTAGAATCGGGATGTGTCTTTCTTTGACCCTCTCTGTTAATCCAGCCAGCTCCCTAGTCCTTAAATCCTCATAAAACATTTACTTATGTCCTAGAAATGCTCTGTGCGAGAGAAACGCACAGCAAAGTCCCTGCAATCCACTGCCAAGATTCTGCAAGGAGTTAAGAGCTGACTGTGAGGGCTTGTCTGCTTCCAGAGCCAGGAGCAAAATCTTTGCCACAGGAAATAAGATAATGCATCGACAACTTAATTTATCTTCCAATAGAAGCGCCTTGCCTTGGGGAGGTACACCAAATGCCAGAAGCTGTCACACCAAAATCTGAAGCAATTTCATTTTTTCATCTTTCAAATAAGGAATAATCATTTATTCAATTTATTGTTTAGAGATCTATTCGAGGAGTCCCTCTTAAGGGCTTACAGAAAACACAGAACCTAGAGTGTTAGTTGATTGCAACCACATGTATCAAGGACAAAAAGGTAGCATAAAGCCAGAGAAACAGTTGTCAGGGCCCTGAGGGCACCAGAAGACCTCCGCTGGGGCTGCCCTCCACCCCTGTCCATGGCCTAGGACGCCGTTCCAGCCCAGCCCAGAGCTGTCAGCCCCTGTCCCATTGAGGTGGCAGCAATGCCACCCTCCATCTCCGTCCCAGTAGGGAGCTGCCCATCCCCAGGCAATGTATGCTGCAGCTTGGCCCCAGCCCCAGCTCCTTTTGCTCCTGGCGGGACCACCTGGAGAGACCCTGGCCATGGTTCATTGCTTGGTGTGTCTGGCATGGCCAAAGGTTAAGCCAAGTCTACAAGCAACAGTCATCTTTTCTCAAAATCATCATTGCACTGGGTATAATTCAGGACTGACCTTGTGCTTATATGCTAACTGGAAGCTGGGACAGCATTTTCTGAAGTTGTAAAGTGGTGAAAAATTAGTCAAGGTAAGTCACAGTAAAAACTTCTGTAGTTAATAATAAACTGCTGTTTGGTGCAAGTGTGGGAGAGGTCTTTCAGAGGGTGAAGGGGAAATTTAACAAAAGCTGGTTGATAGTTGAATTAATCTACCCGTGAAATAGTCTTTTGACTCAGAACAACAAAGTTGGTAGCGAAACTGACAAATCTGTGGTTTAGACTATTTTTCTGCATAATAGCATAGGTAGAAACAAAAATATTTGGCCTGGAATTAAGTGATGAGTGGGTGGAGCTGGAACGAACTTTATTAAAAGTTTTTCTAAATTACTTCATAGCAGGAAAAAAATTGCATAGCATTAAATGCATTGATGATACCAAGATAATAGAAACTGTAATTATTGTAACACAGAAGAAAAAGGAATAGACCAAGGGAAAGAAGTGAGGGCAATAAAGTAACAGATGGATTTAGTGCTACAAATTAAAAACTAATTTGAAGAAAACTAATTAAGAAAATTATGAACGATTTGAATGAAATGCAGCTTGACGGAGCTGAGGGGAATAGAAATAACAAGCTAAATAATTAACAAAACTGCTCAAGAAAAAGCCGCAAAAGCAGTACTAAAGAAAGTAACAAATTGGTAGAAAGATTACTCAAAAGGGACTAAGACCACAGCGTAGTTATTACATGTGGCACACCTCAGGCTTTGATTGAAACAGAGAATGTAGGTGTTGATTCAAAATCCAGTAAAGTCAATGGAAATACTCCTTTTGAATAATAAAGAGCTTTGGGACAGGACCTCAGCTATTAGAGTATGTCCAGATGTCAAAGAAACATCTTGTTAGGAAAAAAGGTTCAAGAATAAAGCAAATGGAAGAAAACTGCAACCTTTTCTAATTACAGATTATGCAGACTTGAGCTGTGCTGCAATTATATGACGTTCCAGTGGCAAAACCCTTATGCCCATCTGTGTAAGGAGATGTTCTGGTTAGAGAGCAGACTGCATATTTTCAACCAGAAATGTTGTTTCCATTTAGATGTGGAAAAGGACAATTAGTGCCAAAGCAGAGGCCATCAGTATTATGTGTAATGTAAACCAAGATTCGTGTGAATATGAATTCATATATTCATATGTAATTACATGTATAGAGAAGCAGATTTTCAGGGGATAGGTTTTGTTTGTTTCAATCCAAATAGTCATTCTTTAAAATAGAAGTGATCCTCCATTTCTCCAATAATTTCATGTGGACATTTGAAGTTTGTTAAATTCTGCACTTTTCTACTTTTATTGGCTGGCTAATGGTAATTTTGATTTAACATTGCTCTTTCCAAATGTGAATATTATTCCTGAATTCTCTTATTTTTCCCTGTCAAAAGGATTGGAATGCTATAGGTTTTCTAAGAAAAATAACTTCCCAATACACATAGAAATTAATGTATTAGTTATCTTATAGTTCTTATGGCCACTTTTAAGGCTCTAAGTTATAAGCAAATAGCCTGTAGTAAACATTTGGATGCAAGTAGTTTATTTTTATGTCATATTTCAAGTGGTCACAGTTTTATCACAAGTCTCAAAATATTTGTTCTTTGTATAAGAGTCTCTACTGCTGAGACAAGTCACTACATGGAAACACTCAGCTTCTACTCATGAAATGTTCCTACCTCTCATGAACGTGGAAGATTATCTTGAGCTCATGAGCCGACATCTTGTTCTCTCAGAAACAAAAAATTAAATAATCCCCAAATTTCTTTTTTGAAAAGTTTTGAGCACACATTTTAACACAGCTGATGACATGGTAGGATTCCAATTTTCCTGACTGAATGACCTCAATTCTGCAGATCAGAATATTGGAAAATTACCAGTGAATATATTTTATTCACTCTGATTCTCTAAATTCACCTTCAAAAGAAGATAAGT
The DNA here is from genome assembly GCF_947461875.1 of Haliaeetus albicilla. Taxonomy (NCBI): domain Eukaryota; kingdom Metazoa; phylum Chordata; class Aves; order Accipitriformes; family Accipitridae; genus Haliaeetus; species Haliaeetus albicilla. Next base: position 6,217,005 of record NC_091499.1, read on the forward strand.
AAAGTATAGTGAAGCGAAGATTATCTTGAGTTTACAGATAAGGAGTGTGGTAATAGTTATTTGTCAAAGATTAAATGTAGGTCAGACTGCCCAGACCTTCTGGCTCCCGGTCTAGTGCCTTAAGCACTGGACCTTATTTGAACGTCAAATATTTCAGTAAGAAACTTGAGAGGACTTCAGAGAAAAAAAGGACAAAGTCTACCTCCATGCTCTGGAGAAGTACTCCTATAGACGATGGGACTATCCTTTTTCAATACATAAACACATTTCTCTTGTTGGATTAGAGCCCTGCTAAGATAAAGATACTGAAGCAAATATCTATGCTCACATATCGATGTCCCCACATCAGTGTTCTCACAGTTAAATCAGAATAGAAACACAAACCAGTCATAGTGCAGGTACACAAAGAGAAATGAACCAAAATTAAAAATCTTGGACTGAAGCACAGGCTGTGTGCTGCCGCGTTTGTGACTGCTCTCTAACTCCTCAAGTCTACACGCCTACAGTGACGAGGACACAGTAAGATACCCTTTGCTGATTCTGACTTGGGGGGTAACGGTACTTTGCAATGTTGTCTTTCATTTTAAAGCACAGTTAGGGTAATTTCAAGCTTGCTATTGTATGTCATGATTGCAAGAATTTTTTAATCCTTTTTTCAATCCTTTTTTTCCCCCAAATATTGACATATTATATCAAAGACAGGTCAGTTTTTGATGCAATATTCTTTACTGTTATTAAAGTGAATTTTTACTTAATATCAGTCCTCTCCTATTAAATTATTGCAATGAATTTAACTACAAGTGACAGTATCAGAACTATAATCTGCTTCAGAATTCCTTACTTCTGGAATCCTGGAAACGTATATTTTAAGAAGAGGTGTAATCTAATATTTTAATTTCTTCTTGGAGAATAAGACATGAATGTTTATGTACTCAGTTTAACACCTAAAATGGGGCTTGTCATTTAATCTGTTGCACCAGTGAGTTCAAAAGAATATGGCACATTCTTATCTCAGATTGTGTTCTTATACAAGGATATGGCTGAAGTAAAATCAGGTCTGAGTCTTGGGAGATTAGAACAGCATTTAATACTCGAGATCGACTATCCCAGGTTTATGGTAGTTATATAATGCCTCAGTCTGAGTACTTACTGATGTTCATAACTATGCAGGGTGTTGACCAGATGGCTTTCTGGTCTGATCCAGTAAAGAAAAATGTAGGCATCCAGAAATTCCTCTGTTGAGTGAACAGAGGAATTAAATAGCTATTTAATTAAGTGTCTGCACACAATGCCACAACTGAAGCAGCGCTGAAGTATTTTGACTGAATCATAAAATGCTTATGAAAATGTTGGAGAAAAGGGGGATCAGGACCTCCATATCCTCTCTCTCAAGTGGCAGTCACAGCTCACTGACATTTTTTCCCCTTTCTCATACAGTCTAACATCAGTGTTCAGCAACCACCTCCCGAACAAGGCAAGAAAGCCTCCTGATACCCTCCCTGGAGACCCTGAGGACTGCTGTTAAGTGCCACGGAAGCCATATCTTCTACAGGCTGGACAAGTCCAGTTCCCTCAGCCTCTCCTCAAAGGGCAAATACACAAGCCATGACCATGTTGGTGGTCTTCACTGAACTCACTCCTGTTTATCAATGTTTTTGCTACAGTGGGGAGCGCAAAACAGGCTGCCATATCCTAGATGTGATAGGTAGGAGTAGAGGGTGAGGATCCCTTCTCTTGATCAACAGTTCAACAAGGCCAAGTGCAAGGTCCTGCACATGCGTCGGGGCAATCCCAAGCACAAACACAGGCTGGGCGATGAGTGGGTTGAGAGCAGCCCCGCAGAGAACGACTTGGGGGTGTTGGTTGATGAGAAGCTCAGCAGGACCCAGCAATGTGTGTTTGCAGCCCAGAAAGCCAACTGTATCCTGGGCTGCATCAAAAGAAGCGTGACCAGCAGGTCGAAGGAGGGGATTCTCCCCTTCCACTCTGCTCTCATGAGACCTCCCCTGGAGTACTGCGTTCAGCTCTGGGGCCTCCAACACAAGAAGGACATGGACCTGTCAGAGTGAGTCCAGAGGAGGGCCATGAAGATGATCAGGGGTCTGGAGCACCTCTCCTGTGAAGACAGGCTGAGAGAGTTGGGGTTGTTCAGCCTGGAGAAGAGAAGGATCCGGGGAGACCTTATAGCAGCCTGCCAGTACCTAAAGGGGGGTTACAGGAAAGCTGGAGAGGGACTTTTTACAAGGGCATGTAGTGATAGAACAAAGGGTAATGGCTTTAAACAGAAAGAGGGTAGGTTTAGATTAGATGTAAGGAAGGAGTTCTTCACTGTGAGGGTGGTGAGGCACTGGAACAGGTTGCCCAGAGAGGCTGTGGCTGCCCCATCCCTGGCAGTGTTCAAGGCCAGGTTGGATGGGGCTTTGAGCAACCTGCTCTAGTGGAAGGTGTCCCTGCCCATGGCAGGGGGGTTGGAACTAGGTGATCTTTAAGGTCCCTTCCAACCCAAACCATTCTATGGTTTTATGACCCTATGATTCATGCATGCTCACCTTTCTCCTCTGGGGAGGTGAACAAAGGCACACCAAATTCAGAGAGTCAACTTTTTATATTTTTCACTTTGTGGATTCAAAAAACCTCTCTTAAAGTCCTATACCTCTGAGAGAAACACCTGCCTCCTTAAATTGCTAGAATGGGCAGCATATTTCCTACGGGGTTTGTTGACACAACACTGAAGAGTAATTCAATGCATTCATGTAGTTATTATGGTTTAATTATTTAATTATTTAATGAGTAATTAAAGGTTTCTGACATTCACTGTGAACCCTGTTTCTCCTTTTTGTTCCTTTCCATATAGCCTCTTTAGATCATACGCATTTCTCAGTATTACCCCAAGAATCTCCTGCCAGAGAAAACATATAACACAATCAAATGTTTTCCAACCCTAAGATACTTTGGTGACATTTATAATTCTTCACTGCTGGCTTATATTAATATTCACATACAGTTTCACAGTATGAGAGTACCGGCTGGCAGCTACGGTTCGGTCTGCCATCAGTCATTTTATAATGCTGTATATGAATAAACAAAATAAAAGTATATCACCTTTCTTGGAACTTAAGGGAGCCAGGAGTGTTAAGATTTGTCTTTCTCACAGAAAACTATCTGTAGCACACAAAATTAAAATTTATTTCTATATAACTTCTTCTTACTCCTTAATTTTTCTTTTCCACTAACTGTGCTTTCAAACTGAAAGCTGCAGCTAGTAGTATCCTTGTGCGGTAGCGTGTGAGGAGATGTGCTGAGGGCAGTTCTCTTTTCAGTTTTCCTGCAGTCCAGTAACACTGTTCCCAGACCTTTGAGAAGTTCAAGGTTTCACAGGTATTCCCAGTAACTTGGGCAGCAGCACATTGCACTTGAGCATTGATGTAGCTATGAATTCCTCCTGACTCGTCACAATGGAGAATCAAACTATTTTCATCTTTTATATCTGGCAACACTTCAAGAAATGTATGTAGAAAGCTGCTCATGGGAAACAACTTGAAATGTAAAACCACCAGGAATTCTGAGCCAGAGAAAAACCTAAAAATCCAATAAGTAGTGTTTCCTATTTTAGAGTGTTACTGGAATATATTCTATTATTTACTGTGTAGCTTTATTCAGAGCCCTGCCTTTTGAAGAGCACTTTAGGAGTAAAAATTACAAAGACAATTTGCTAGCACATTCCTTAAGAAAAAGTGCTTCCAAGCAGCTGTGAAGTAATCCATCACTGGACAGACAGGCAGATAGGCTGAACTCAGATACCCTAATTCAGTCTCATTCGCTATTTTATGCGATGTCTCGTCATCTTCTATGTTGGCTCAGGTATACTAAAGCATCTGTGGCTCCTGCAGTTATGCAGCAATTGTGTTAGAACTGGGTTGGTGGACTTGCTTGTTATATTCTACTTGCCTTGTTCTACCGAAGAGCCTTTACCAGGCAAGTGTTTGTTTCCTCTACAGGTAGGTTTAATTTGCTGTACAGACCATTATGTACTAAACTCCCCAATGGTGTGGAAAGTGTGCAAGAAAGCTGCCGGTCTTCCTGTAAGGGAGAAGCATCAGAGCAGTGGATCAAAGGGAGAGAAATGTGTGTGGGTAGATTTCAGTGGTGTATAAGCATGGAGAGTAGCAATGGGTGATGGGTGGTGGGAAAGGCTGGAGGTGGTTGGAGTGTAAGGTATTAGACTGGACGATGGGCAGGAATGTAGGGAGGTGTGAGAACCGCATGTGGCACAATCGAGGAGGAGTAGAATGCTGGTATATAAAGTGATCAAAATGGGTACCCTAATGTGCTGAACCCAAAACATGCTTGGCCTCCTAAACATGCTGCTGAACTGAGCCGTGCTGGACGCTGAGAAAAGAGGGCAGGTGGCCTCAGGTGGTGGGAGGGAAGGCAGGTTCAGTGCAAGCTACGGGCTCTGCCACTGAGGTGAATCTGCACCCTTGCGAGGGCACAGGCTGTGGTGTCTTTGGAGATGACCACCTTCAGCCCTGCACACCTTATGCTTCCACTGAGAATCGAAATGCTATGACACAGCCTTTCGTCACACACGCTCAACTCACAGCGTCCCCTTTCCAACTTCCATACTCAACCCACAGCTGTCCCAACTCGTTCTGCACATAACCCCATTTGCCAGGCCAACAACCCAGCCCACAGCTCTCCATTGCCTTGGTGCATCTTCCTCCCAACTCTCTCTTCCTCCCTTGCTCACCCCATCAGACCTACTTCAGCCTGTGCAGGATGGGTAAGTTGTTTAGTATCATGGACACTCAGAGCTTCTGAGTGCATAATTCTTAGGAATAAATAGTGGATTTAGAGTTGGGTTATGGCTGGTCTGTCAGTGGTGCATCAAACACCATGAAATATCAGCTATACGGAAGACATTTAGTGACTGCAACCCAGTAAATCAGACTGAATGTCATCCTCAGAGTTTGCATGAATTATTAATATTTGGAAGCAATTTAAAATCTAGAGGAAGAAACTCTCTCGGAACAAGCTCAGACCAACAGAAGATACATTTTCTGTGCTTTTCTTACAAGGTGTGAGAAACTGGTTTGTGGGTCAACCCTCATTAAAAAAGGAGTTGCTACATTTTGTTGTCTTCCCTAGAGAGAGGCGTATAACATCATTCATTCTATGATTAGTTAAACTTCAGATTTACATTTTGGCTTGCTTGTGCAGTTTCCAGTCTTCCAGATTATTGCCTGTGACCCTTCATTCCAACATAACTCCCCGGAGATTGAAAATTGAATTGCTACATATTGCCTGTGACATATTCATTAGCCTTTTCAGAGCATTTGTCCCAGTGTCTGTGCCTCCTGTATTTGTGAATCAAACACAGGTCACTGGGCTCAGTGTTCAGCTGCTGTGAACTATCTTCAGACGAGCTATGTTGAAATAACCCGGTTGGTGATTTGTCTTATCATGTGGAAAAGAAAGCCAGAGACAGACCAAGTAACTTCATCATTGCTTTTCATTGGTAAATGCCAGTATGGTATCACTTGGTCAAGGCATGCTAAAAGGCAAAAGGTATAAAGTTTACAACAAATCTTGGTTGCTTGACTCCGGATATTTGGTAGAACTTAGTGGGCATAAAGTCTGTCATAAAGGATCCTGAAATGTTATACTATGATTATATGAAAATGTGAAAATATAAAAAAGTGGAAAAATGAACACTGGCTATAATATTTTCACATCTTATGAATGAGTTTATTAGAAAAATAGAGAATTAGCTGGCTCAAGCATTTAGAATAACTACTGTTAGCTTCTAGCCAAGGTAATGTATACTATTTTCCTGGATAATTGCCACATCCTTTCACAGTTTTTTTTTTAAAAAGTGGTATTTCTTTAAATGTCAGTTGGGCTGTGCTGAATTATGTCAGATTACAGAATTTTCTAGGATTTAACTTCATATAACATGGTTAATATACAAAGTTTGTATTTCATAAAAAATGCAATATTAAGGTTCAAGTATGGTACAGAATTGATGCAGCCTAAATATGTTGCAGCACATGGCTGTTATTAGACAAGCACTATCAACACTCTTATTGCTAGGGAAAAGTTTTGCACTTTTTATATTTGAGGTAGAACAGCTCCTGAGAGCTAGAACTAGGTATAACAACTGCAGCCTGCTTTTTTGGAATGTCTGCTATTCCACAGAGTCAGAAACACTGACCTTATATTAGGGATCAGATAAAACTGAAGGAGGATTCTGAGTTTTCTGAATGTCAGCATGTGAATTGAGACTATAATAACAGTTTCCCCCTTTTAAAAAAGAACGATAAGGATTTATCTTCTTGCATTTTTCTTCACTACATGTAGAGCTCCTGGCCCATTCACTGACACAGTATAGTGTATTTTCACATGCAACATGGAAGTACATTTATTATTGCAGTATTTAATGCTGGTAGAATATAATCTATAGTTTGAAAGAGCAACGGTATTGAACTGAACTCTTTTCCTTCTGGAAGATACTTGCTGAATTAAAATGTTTCGTAATACGAATGTGAAGAACACTAGGGTCTCGCATCGGTCAGAAAACTATATCCTTATACTGTGATAGGTGACATAATAACGGACCCTACAGGAAAACATTTTGGGAGAAACTGTGGTTCACATTGTTTTAAAAATGATGCTGACAGCATTAGGATGCTGACCTTAGAAATGTGAATGCAAAGGCAAACTTTGTGTGTATAGATAATGCTCACTGTTATACAAACAGAAAGTTGACTTGTTCCAGTGTCAGATTCCTTGACATATTAAATCTGTTCCAGTAGGAGAAAAAAAACAAAAAAGCAAAGCACACGGAAATTATATCTCCCTGTGGAATAAAGAACTCTATGTACTCTTGATCGTATCTGTTATTTCACACTATTTTTAAAAAGAAACTGACTTAACTAATGGAATCCTATAAGGAGATTAACATCATATTCATTTTCTAGATCAATAAATTGAGACAAAGCATATTAAATGACTCATCACAGACTGCGCTAGAAATGACTTGCAGACCGATTTAAAACAGCACCAATGGAATCTCCATCTATGCTTTTTATCAAATTAAAATGTGAACAGGTAAAAAGTTGAATAATGCTTAATTTAATGCAATGTGTTTAATGTTTCACATTTATAGTTATGTCCAGTAATATTTCCAAGCAAACATAAGTTACTCGTTTAAGAAAGCCCCCAAAGAATACTGTGCCGACTCTCCTGCAGCTTTTCCTCCAAAAGGTCCAGAAAAAGGTGATGTGGATAATACTTTCTCAATCATCTATACAGCTGAATCTCTAAATGTAATTTTCTGCTCATCAAAATTTAAGCTATACTGAAAGACAAACTCAATCTTTTTTCAACAACATCAGAAACAGATAAAATCATTGGTGATAAAAATCAGCTGTCTTCACTGAAATTACATCAGAAATTAATTTGATTTAGAAATTACTTAGCTATGTATTGCTTTTGAGCAGTTGCTACATGCTAATAAAATTTATCTCACACCAGCAGACCTCGCTTCTTGTTAATTCTGGGGCTTGTGCCATGTAACTCTAAGGTCCAATTGATGAAGGCTTGAGGCAGCCTTCCTGAAAGCTCCCCATGATACCTGCAGCTCGTATTGTCTTTGTGAACAACTGTGATAGTTGATAGTAACTAAAAAATGGGACGCCATCATTTTTGCTCTCTGAATTGGGGAAAGCGAACGTGTTCTGACAGGTCTGGTTTCTCATTTGTTTTTCTCTGCATTTCTCCTGGCGACGTAGCCAAGTTAGCTCTTTGTTGTTTCAGAAGTGGATAAACTGCCATTTAGCAACTTCCCTGATGTTAGAATTTTTTTTCCTAATGTCTAACCTGAAACATCTCTTTTGAACATTAAGCACATCAGATTCTTCTTGTGCCCATGACTGACATGAGGAGAGGTAATGCCCCTTCTTTGGCAGAAACTTTTCATGGCACTCCTTTTGTTCTCCTTTAACACTGTTCATTTCATATTTTCATCTTTCTGAATAAGTCATATGTACTGTAACTCTGTGTATTCCTGCTGCTCTCCTCTGCGTTGTCGTTGCTTGATTGTGGCGTGGTGTTCGCAGACTTGGTTTCATGCTCTCCACAGAGAATTCCAGCCAGGGCACTGCAAACGTTGGGTACAACAGAGTCATCCTTCACAAGTCCTGCAGGCTTCATTCATTCTTTTCAGATCCAGATAATGATGATTGTTTTTCTCCAAGACAGCTTGGCATTGTGAGTCATTATCCAGTTTGCAATCTGTAATAATCCATCTGCCCTTCCTTGGCCAGGTGGGATGTATCTAGGTTTCTCATCTACTTGTCTTGGCCCTGGTTTAAATCCATTCTCAAAACCCACCAAGTCATTTTGCAGCATTCTTAGATTTGTTGGTGAAGAAGTAGAGCTGTGACAATGTTGAAGGAAACCTTCACGTGGGGAGCAGTACAGACGGTATTATTAGCAGTTACGGTGGTGCAAGGTTGTAGGCTTTCTCCTGACGTGCCAAAATTCACTAGTGATTGAAACCAGTATAAATAAATAGAGCATGCTTTAGATTTTATTAGCTGACCAGTTTATTGCTCAAAGCCCTGTTAGATGTTAATTGAACTATTAAAGAACAGTGTGCTAATCTCAGTGGGATTCTCTGTTTATCACTGCCAAAGAAAATAAATGTTTTAGAGATAAAATACTGAAATTCAGAATGTATTAAAATCTAGACTTAGAAAAAGCCTAATAGCCATTAGAGGACAGCTTCTCTCCCTGTGTGGTTTCAATTATTATGAAGTGGTGTGGGCTGAATTCTAAGAGTTGCAAAACCTTTCACATAGTTTTCAGGTAAAGGTTAGATGTTTTTGCCATTAATGAGATCCTCTTATGTTCTTTACATTAAATTGCTGCCCTATTCTTGAAAAGCCCAACTTGCTGCTAGGACACAAGGTTGTCAAACATGATTACTTCAAAGAGGATTATTTTTCACTCTACAAAGATTAATTGGGGCTCTTCAAAGCCTAAGTTGCTTGGGGAAAAAAGGAAACAATTCTTCATCAATAGCCATAATGTTTCCCAAGCACATGGAAAAATGTGGTGCTGGGCAGATATTAAACAGAAATTGCTGAGCTTAAGTAGTGTGTAGGCTGGAAAAAAAAAGAAGCTGGGTGCAGTGTCACTCACATATTTTTTCTATATGACTGTTCTGCAGTAACGAGTCCCAGTAGTGCAATACAACAACACACTGGGAAGCTGATTCTAAACTAAAATTTCTCTAGTGTGTGGTCATAGTTCAGCTCAAACAGCTTTCTACCTGGAAAATAGTCTTTGAGCAGTTTGTTCCTTAACTCCTCAAACACTTCCCTGTTGCAGAATGGCTGTCCCTTATCATCCCTGGCCAGCCACGTTCTGCAAAAAAGCCCATGGAGCTTTTTAGACATTTTGCTTATATTGCTTACAGAAAAACATGTTTACTTGCAAGAAAGCAAATTCATAGAAGAAAATCCCAGCTGTACATACTGACGTATGTTCTTGTTTCCAAGTAAAACATAGGGTGGTGGGATATTTATTCATTGTAGAACATAATGTATAATTGAACTTGTCTGAGGTAAGTGGAAGATCTTTTTTCCATAGGAAACAATGACTATAGGAAGTGTTTAGTTATAGCATTAAAAATAAGATCACATTGCTTTTTCTCAGCCACAGATCCTACAGCAAAATAAATGTGTTCCAGATAGTGAGATGAAGATCCAATGTCAGTCATCTTCAACTGCATCTTTTTTTTTTATGGAAATCTGCTCTAATTTCCCATTTTTTTGCCAAATTTCTATCATTCACATTTCTCTGTTGCCAAGAACAAGATAATAGATAACTTTAAAAATCCATAAAAGAGTGATACATTCTTCTTTGATGAGTATTTCCTTTTAGAAAAAAACATTCCTTAGTTACAAGGAGGGTGGAATTTTCAGGAGAATGAAATGTTTTGGTTTATATGTAACATTTTTTATTTGAAACGTGATTATTACAGATAAGTGTGCATGTTTGCCTGCCACATAGCTACAGACCTATTCCTCTGAAATTCAATGGAAGTGTTACTTTTGACATCCGTGTTAGCAGGTCCATTTCTGCCACAGGCAAAGCTGTTAGTGCTGCCAAGTACTTGTCCCTTACTTCCTTTATTAGACCCTGCAATATTTTTTTGCTCTTATCCTTAAAAACCTGGACTGAAAGGGATTGAAATAGCCGTGGCTTCAATATTAAAGAAAAAAAAAAAGAAAAAAGGAGGGTGCACACCTGGGAGCTGTGGGAGATTTGGACTCACTTGTGAGAGGCTGAGACTATGATCCAGTAGAAGAGACAGGGACAGAGATTGGGGGGTGAAATTGGGAAACACACTGGGTTTGGTGGCTGGGAGAAACTTTGACAATTTGGGCAAGATGAGGAAGACCTGAAGAGAGATACTAGAAAAACATAATTCAACAAGGATGTAGGGGGAGACATAGGCCAGAGGGATGTGGACACTGAGACAGGTTTGGAAAGAAAATGGGCACCGAGAACCATGAAGCAAGATGGAAAAAAGGATGTGAAGAGGTGCTGAGGGAATGGCAGGGGAATCAGGTGTGGCTTGGGATATAACATGGAGTCAAGGAGACAATTAGTATGGAAAGAGTGAGAGAGAGAAAACGGAAATGAGAGGGATTGGGTAGGAAGGGTCTGTAAATGGGTCTAAGACTGAAATAAGGTAAGGTGCTGGGGAGGAATTCATGGATTTAGTGAGTGAAGAGATGCAAAATAATTGCTGGATCTCTGTCACAACTCCCTGCTTTCACACCTGCTTCTGCTCTTCTGAAAGATTTTCTCTTAGTATTATCTCTTTGATTTGTGACCTTGGGTATTCATTGCTCACAGCAAACTTCAGTTGTAGTGTTTCCATTTTCTTCCTCAGTTTCTTCCTTCTCCAGGGAAATTGCCCCATTCAGTTCCTGTTGGGCCATTCCATACTATCCAGAGATCTATGGAAACCCAGCGTTGCACTCTTGCTGGGCTGCTGTTGGGATGAATTTAAAGTCCGATTCTGTGGTCTCTGAGTAGCTGCTGTCTACTTCTTGTCCTCCTGACCGCTTGATCCCAGTTTTCCTGCCAGGTTCTTTGTAACTTACATCTTTTTGTTGTTCAGCTCCACAAACAATTGTACCTGCACAAAGTGGTGGTGGTGGGTAAGGAGGACTGCGTGGCAGGCAGAAATGCTTCAATTAGCACTGCTGTTTATACAGTCTCGCCCCAGGAGAAGTCCCAAGGTACGCCAATGTGCAGATGCTGAAGTACGTAAAATGTTCCTAAAAATACTACAGAACATATTCCTGTTGTTTTCAGACCGGGTGGGCAGAATGTTTTTCCCCATCGGGACCATGGCCTTGTAGATCGAGCGATCTGGAGGTTTCACCGTGCTCTGGTACCAGTAAATAAATAGCTTTAAAAGGCACTGGCAAAACGCTTCATCCCATCTGATACCCCTGATGCACAGAATGAGAACCTATTAGTGTTGGTATTGATTCTGTTAGTGCACATGGTGAATGGGTCTAATGAGTCCACTCACCTTTGATGATAATCACGCAGGTGTTGATACAATGCCAGAGGATGGATCTTCTTCTTCTTTTCATATACGTCTATGCACACACACTAAGCTCCTATACAGAGAAGTTTGTTTATGAAGATGGTGAACAAATTGCATGTGTTTTTTCACTGTTGAGGAACAGCTGATAACTCCCATTCTTTTAATTTAATCTGAGATTATGAAGGTTGGAATTACTTTCCTTGATCTGATGGGTAACTAATCAATTCCTTCAGCTGACAGCAATTATATTTCACTTAGGCACACTGAACTCAGCTGAACCCTTGTCCTTTTAAATATGACAACTTGTTATTGAAAGGGAAGATTTGTTTTTATCTTTAAGTTACATTATTTATTTGAGTAGATTTTTTAAGTAGCTCAGAACAGAATATAAAATCTAAATTTGGAATACTATGTCCCCTAAACATATGGTATTAGTGAAAAAAATCTAAATGAATTAAGAATGCCTAAAAAAAGAGCATTGCCAGGGAGTGGAAAGAAGTGATTATTTTCCTCTAATTAGCATTTTTAAGGATGCATCTGGAGTACTGTTTTCATTTTGAGGCTTCCCAGTTTGAAAGAGATTGGTAAAAACAGTTAGGAGTCTGGAGCACATAATGTATGAGGAATTGGACTGGCTTTGCCTGGACTGGGCTGCCCAGAGAGGTTGTGGTGTGTTCATCCATGAAGGCTTTCAGATCTTGACTGGACATTGCTCTGCTCAACCTGCTCGGTCTGTGAAACAATCCCTGTTTTGAACAGGGGGTAGACCTTCCAGGGATCCCTTCCAACCTTAATTATTTTATCATGATATAATGAAACAATGCTATTAAGCATAGTTACATCAACATTAGTAGCCTATAAATCATCCTTACTATCTCACACTTATTGCCTACAAAAAAATCTTTTGCCTTTCTTCATTTAACAGAGATCCCATTGCCACTTACATGAATTGAGGTGCACAGTGTCTATGTTCTTGACTGTGCAGTTAAAATACTGCTTCCTGAAGCCTCCTCTTCATAGTCTCAGCTTTATAGACATAAGAGATTTTAAAGACAGAACAGACTGTCTGATTATAACATCTCACTTCTACACTCTTCTACCTGCTTATTTCATGTATTATCCTACATACTGTAGGTAGTAACATGAACTTGGATAAAGCATGTATCTAAAAAAGTATTCAGTTTTCATTTTAAGTCTTCAAGAGGTAGAAAATCCATCACTCCTATCTTTCAGGTGTGCTCATGAATAGTCATCCTTTCTTCTAAGAGTGTGAATATAATTTTTAATTGGAAGTTTTGGGCTTGTATTGGATACAAATGGCAGGGTTTCCGTGGCAGTGGACTACAGGGTGCCTTGTGTGGGAAGTGGTGTGAGCCATCCCCATCCAGTCACAGCCAAGTCTGAAACCCATGCAGGTGCTCCATCGTGCCCCAAGACTGCAAACAGGTGGGGGACCGTACTGAACCATGGCTCAGACACATTTAAGGAAGAGCGGCGGCCCCCAGGGGAGGAAATATATGATGACAATATGTTTGGAGACACGCGGGGAGGTGCCCTTGGGAGAACACGTGGAGGAGACGCTTTGGAGATGCACGGAGAGACAAGCTGCCAAGGAGACACGTAGCTGGAGGTGTGCTCGTTGGAGGAGGCTCTCCATGCCAAAGAGGAACACCCATGGCCTGTGGAGGACCCCATGCTGTGGCAGGGACACTGGGATGCATGGAGAAGTGGAGGAAACCCAGTAAGAAACATGGAGCAGCAGAAAGAAACCTTTGTGCACATGATCCAAACCTACTGCGTTGCTTGCTGCTTCAGCAGAGGGATTGGGACTGAGGGAGTGCAACCCACAGCAAAAACAAGGGGACCTGAGAATGGGGATGGGGACGATGTTTGACTTCAGCTGAGCCTGGGAATGGGGTGGAAAGTATGTTTGTTTAGCTGTTTGTATGTTCTTTTTTTTCACAATACACACATCAGTGATTAAAAGTTTGTATTAACTGGCAAAAGAATAACTAAAAATTCCCCAAGTTGAGACTCTTTTGCCTGTGATCACCTTCTAGCAGTTGGTCCTTGCATATTTCTCTCTGAAACAAAGAATTCTTTAATATGATATATTTCCTTTCCAGCAAAGGATGCCTAAATTGTAATCAAGTCTTTTTGGTGAATCTATAAATATATTAAACTATTGATGTCTCCATCACTAAGACAGCTCTTGAAATGATTAACTGATAATTCCCTACAGCCTCTTCAGTTTTCAGCCTCCTTTTAAAAAGACAGACAGAACATTGCAATACTTGTCTATGCTGCTATGCAAGAAGCTAAAATAAACTTTCCCCATACTGACTGTTCCCATATTTATCTAACTCACCTTAAATAACTTTTCCAAGATATCTAACCAAGAGCTTATTTTGAGCTCCTCATTCACTACAGTTCCTTCTTCACCTTTCACAGGTATAACCCCTGTTCGCCTCTGTCCTCCATAAGTAGATGGGCTCTACATTCAGTCTCCTGAAACTCTGCATTTTTCTGCATTTTTTTGCACAGCTTCTGAAATGTTCCAAACCACTCAGTATGACTGCCCCATTCTCATTTAGAAATGGAGAATCTTCTCCCCTCCTCACTGCCTTCTTCCTGTGGCTACCAGTTTCCTTATGGCTATCAGTTTCCATAAAGAATCAATGATGATGGGAAAAGTGGATACAGTATAGGAGAAGGTCAAATATAGTACTAACTTTGCAAAAAAGAGCACTAAGGAATTACACATCGGTTAATCTAATCTGGCCTCAGAAACAAAGACTCAAGAAATTATAAAGCTATCTCCACAAAAGATAAAGCAATCAGAATGTACATAGCTAGAAGACAAGGCAAAAAATAATCAGTATGGATTTGTCAAGGACAGGTCATATCGAATAAATCTAATTTTCTTTTATGACTAGATCTAATTTTCTCCTTTGACAGGATAAGTGCCTAAATGGATAATGGGAAGGTACATGCACGATGCGATATATTCTGAACTTAATAAGGCTTTTCATGCTTTTCTGAATGACATTCTCTTAACCTAAGGAAATATGATGCAGTTATAGTGACCATAAGGTGAGTACAGATTTGGTTGAAAAATTTGTCTCGGAAAGCAGTTATCATTGTCAATCCAAAAAAGATGAGGTCATATTTACAGAATGATAACATGGAAGAAGAAAATAAATTTCAAGGTTTATAATAAAATATGAATATATTACTTTTTTAACAGTGCCATTGCAAATTTTTCTCTTTACTGGGAGAGTAGAAATATGACATAGGAAAAAGTAATGCTTAAGACCACATCTCACCTCAGTTTTCTCTTATTAATTAGATTTTATCAAAGCATTTGCTGGACTTGCCTCTAGCATATGGGAGTACCTGCAAATGAAAGAAGGGAAATCTCAAGGTAGGAAACTACCCATAAAATATCAGTGAAGAAAAAATGTATGTGCAAGATGCATGTTTGAGGCTTTTAATGTTTTGGGTGAATTAAGTCAAATCAAGAACCCCAAGAAAATTATTCTTATGTTGTAATCATTTGTCCTGGTTTCAGCTGGGATGTAGTTAACTGTCTTCCTAGTAGCTGGTACAGTGCTATGTTTTGAGTTCAGTATGTGAAGAATGTTGATAACACTGATGTTTTCAGTTGTTGCCCAGTAGTGTTTAGACTATAGTCAAGGATTTTTCAGCTTCTCATGCCCAGCCAGCAAGAAAGCTGGAGGGGCACAAGAAGTTGGCACAGGACACAACCAGGGCACCTGACCCAAACTGGCCAACAGTGTATTCCATACCATGGGACGTCCCATCTAGTTTAGGAACTGGGAAGTGGGGGGCAGGGATTCGCCACTCGGGGACTGGCTGGGTGTCGGTCGGCGGGTGGTGAGCAATTGCCCTGCGCATCGTTTGTACATTCCAATCCTTTTATTACTACTGTTGTCATTTTATTAGTGTTATCATTATCATTATTAGTTTCTTCTTTTCTGTTCTATTAAACCGTTCTTATCTCAACCCACAAGTTTTACTTCTTTTCCCGATTTTCTCCCCCATCCCACTGGATGGGGGGGGAGTGAGTGAGTGGCTGCGTGGTGCTTAGTTGCTGGCTGGGGTTAAACCACGACATCATTAGTAGTTATTATCAACATAATAATTTCTAACACATTAAAACCAGTATTTCTTGATTCTTATGGGGATTCTGGTACACTCGTCACAAGAAGGGAAGAAAAGATTATTCTTCTTCTCTAGAAAAAGAAGGGATATATAGTTACTGTGACAAGCAAAAGCATTCAGTCCTGATGGGAGGGGTAGACATCTGCACTTCATTAGAGGAGAAAGCCTTTATAAGAAGTGTTTAGGTTGGGGAAGAGAACCTTCCTTCCAAACAAATATTGCAACAAGATCTGTTTATAACCTGACCCTTTGCTGACAGGGCCACAAATGAAGGCCTACAAAGAGCCCATTTTGCAGTCACAGTACTGCTTTCATATATTGCCTTATGAGTTGAAGGACCATGAAGACATGGGTCCCAGGAGAGGATCTGAAATTAAATCCTCTTTGCTGCCAATAGCTATATAATACTTCGCAATATTATGCCCTTAAAATTTGAAGCTGACAGGGCAAAAATGTCCCCCCCCCCCAAAAAAAAACCAACCCAAAATGATGACAGAAAATTAGAGGAATTTTCATAAAAATACAAGTAGGATGCCTGATCACCTTTAAGAGCATTTCTTAGAGGTGTTATCTTCACTTATCTTCACATGTGTTTAATCTCACTGATTTTGAGGTGGTCGGCAGTTAAACACGCAGAAGGAGTTAGTCGTCTGGGATCATGCTGTGACCATATCATCCTGAGTGCTGACCATGTCATATTTCTGCTCTGAATGGGAGCCATGTCGAGTTAGTATCTGAATCATCTTCTGAAAATCCCAGAGGTTGAGAAAACTTAGGGATAAAATTATGGAACAAAGGCTGTCTAAAATTAAGGGTGGTATATCCGAACCACCATGTACTTTCTTGTCATGTAGATTTAATTTCCTTCAACTCTCCCTTTGATCCTTGCAATCTTGTATTTTATTGTTTTGCAATGGCTCGCTGGCAAAATAAGGAATGTTCTACGATAGTTCTTCTGTTTCCACTTCATGGCCAGCCACAAGTGTTTGGGTGGCTACATTTCCAGTTTGATTAGGAGTTTCTTTCTCATTTCTGCCCTACTGACTCAGCTTTTTTTTGTTTTGTTTTTGTTCAGGCAAAGCATGGGAATTATATTTATTCACATATTAGCTGACAGCTAGTTGCTTCATAGCTGGATGCTTTCCCCTTCCTTCCACCCCACACCCAGTACTAATTCCACCAAATTTACGTTGTGAGGTACAGATATTACCAGAAACAATTACTTTTGCAGAACAGTATGTATTTCATCACATATATCTATATTTATTTATACAGTATAGTAATACACAGGAATACAATGTTGATTCTCAATAAAGTAGCTGCCCCAAAAAGGAAGTGTTGCTGTAGATGTTTATAAATGTTAGCACAGGGAAGAAGTTGGGAAAGTGTCTCAAGGTCAATGGAGTTTAACTCTATTTCCTAGGCTCCTTTCCATCATCTGCTCATGTCCACTGCTGAAGAGCGGTCGTGAAACTAGATAGCCCATGGACACACCAGCATGGGTACTCTTACATTCTTTTCTCTACTTGTAATGTCTTTCTGAGCTGAGCTGTGCAACACAGACAGACAGACGGACACACACAACTCACTATTTCATGCTGTTGGTGTGGCAGAAGCATTCCTCTGTCTATAAACATTTTATTTCATCCATATTCTTGATAGAGATGTCAGGCTACTCTGAATGATGGTCATTCCTTCCACATATCTCTTGTTCCGGACCTGTTATGAGAACCTCTTCGTTTTCTTCTGTCACTGACTATATATGTCTTTGTATCTCTGGTGTTAAAGACGAATAGAACAGAACGGAACAGAATGGAACGGAACAGAATAGAATAGAATAGAATATTTCAGTTGGAAAGGATCTACAGCAATCATCTCGTCCAACTGCCTGACCACTTCAGGGCTGACCAACAGTTAGAGCATGTTATTAAGGGCATTAACCAAAAGCCTCTTAAATACTGATGGGCTTGGGGCATCGACCACCTCTCCAGGAGGCCTGTTCCATGGTTTGACCACCCTCTCGGTAAAGAAATGCTTCCTAATGTCCAGTCTAAAGCTCCCCTGGTGCAGCTTTGAACCATTCCCTGGTATTCGCTGGATCGCAGGGAGAAGGGACCAGCACCTCCCTCTCCACGTCCCCTCCTCAGGAAGCTGTACAGAGCAATGAGGTCGCCCCTCAGCATCTCTTCCTCTCTCTGTGAATTTCCCTCCAGATTTTAATATTTGCCTCTATTTGCTTCCTTGTCTCACCTCTGTGTCAATGGGTCCCAGACTGAATTTTTTATCCCTACATATGATCACTTAATTTGCAGGTTTCAGTGGATAATCTGTGATAAATCAACCTCTTTGGTGGTAATAATTATCCTACTGCTCGCTGTGTTTAGCTAGCACTTGTCCCATACAGTGTGATGCTCCTGGGATTATGGGGTGAAGCTCTTGTGGTCTGCAGAGCCAGCCCTGCTTTCCTTATGAGCCAATTATACTCCTGCCACGAACAGTAACATATGAAATTTTTAATTTGCCTGCAGCCCCTTAAATGGCCTATTTCAAAATGATAATTGTAGGTTGCCAATATAGTTGTATTCAATCCTTAGAGGGAAAAAAACATAAACCACTCCTTCATTTTATGACTGTAAACTTTTAGATACATTAACTGTGTCCATGACAGTGCAGAGACTGCAGCAAGAATTCTCAGCCACAATTCAGCTCACAGAAGTTTAGTCCCAGGAAAAGGAAAACAAAGGCATGGAAAGAAATAAAAATCCAGAAACTGCACATTTAGACCACAGCTAGTATCCACAGTCAGACCAGCATGTCCATAGGCAGGAGCTGCAGCATATCAAAGCATAACTGTCCTGTCCGTTTTTGAAAAACTCCTTTTAGTGTACAGGTTGTGAGGCCAGTTAGGAATCAGCCAGTGGCCAACCTGGGAGAGGATGGGAAATTCATAGGAATGAATTAGAATAACATTTCTCTTTGAGGTGGACATCACATCTCTGCAGAGCAGCCACACGATCTCAAGAATCACTTGATCCCTGGAAGAAAAATAAATCCTTAATTGACTGAGACATGAATTGAAAAGCACTGAAACCTAGGATATCCTGTAGGAAAGGAAGTCTGAAGTTTTCTCCAGTCCATGTACACAGGACTAGTATTAAAACTACCAAGTGTTTGTGTGCTACGTCTGGTTTATAACCCAGGGAGGCTCAGATGCTGGGCTGTAAAACAAGGGCACCATGGGCTGACGAAGGCAATGACCTGGACCTGGTTTATTCCATGTACCAGGAGCTATGTCAGCCACCAACAAGCACCTTTCTAAATCCGTGATTATTAACAAGAGCAATATACATAGTGCTGAACTCCTGGGAGTGGGACTTACAATGGTCTTATGATCTCTTTTATAGTTTTCCAGCCTGACCACATCACAGAGATCCCATTAATGTCTGTGGAAATCCTGTTCTCACGAGCTCTGTGAGATGACATCCTGGGTGCTGTCTGGTATCAGTGTGTATTAATGAGCCTTCTGTTTCAGTGCATTTTAGCAAGTCACATTTTCCCCTCTGTGTTTTATTTCCAGGAACACCAAAATGGGGTATTTTGTGTGATATTTAGGAAAAAACGGTTGAAGAAAAAAACAATTAGCACCCTAAGGAAACAAAGCAAAACAAACAAAAATTACAAAGCATCTGCCCTTTTTAGATTTTGGTAAAAGACAGAGAGTCGGCAGGGATTTTTCCCTACAAACCAGCATGGGGCAGTGTTATCCAAGCAAAGTCGCACTGCGTCAAGTGGCAGATACATCAGCACCAGCATCTGTAAGGTTTAGACATAAACACCTGAACAGACTTGGAACCTCTTGTAAGTAACTGGCTTGGACAAATATAGCTACATAAAAAAGAAAGAAATGCCCTTCAGCAACAGTATTAAACGTGTTGCTTTGTGTTATGTGTTTTAGGAAGCAAAGAGTGTGTCATAACAGCTAGGCACAGGTGTCCCCAGCTGTGATGATGATGATAATGATGATGATAATGATGACAATGATGATAATTAACACTGTGTCTAGTGGCTGAGGATTCAGGAAACAGTAAAGCTAGTCCTGTTCAAACTCATACTAGAAAGCTAATGTAGAGAGGTGCGGGCAGAGGGAGGCACCAGAAAAAATAAACAACAGGATACTCTTGAGCAAGATAAGCTGTGGTCTCAGTAGGTTAAAAAAGCCAGATTTTAGCAGGTTAATTGATATGCATCTTTACAAATGAGAGCTTTATGGAAAAATGACAGGATTTTTAAAGGCAGCAAAAGAATTGTCTAAGTACAGTTTTCAAAAGCTGTACTTTACCAGCATGCTCAACTCCAGTTGCTTCTAATTGATGTTAGGGATCTGGCTAAATATAACTAAATTCCCTCCCTGAATTCAGAAAAATCTATTTCTTTCATTATTAAGACATTGTAGTTAAGGTCTGGGTTTAACCCATTACTGCTTCTGTATCCATAAGCCTACCTTCCACAAAAACACATTTTCTTGAAAAGTGGCCACATAAATCCTGTTTTAGTGTTCTATGGACATCAGGCACTTACTTTACACACTTACCAGGATACTTGCACGACAATCAGGATCACAGCAACAATGCTGGAAAAGCCTGTTTGTTCCTTTTGATGTGGTAGCTACACAACAACCCATCTGTAGCACACAGATGATCAATCAAACATGGACTATTTTAGGAAGGAGCGTGGAACCCATCGAGAATTCTTTCAGCAGCTCCTTGAAGATGCTAAACCCCACAGCCCCAGAGTGGTAGTTGGATGGAGTCGGAGTTATCACTTTGCGGTCACTGCTGGTCACCAGGACAGTGGAGAAGAGGAAGCCTCCAGTGCTGGTGATGAGAAGGAGATCCTGAACCCTCCTGCAAGCCTGGTAGAGGATAATGCTAGAGCAGAAGTGATCTGCACAGCCTTGTATGCGAATAATGGTAAAGCACTTGAAAAATAGGGCTTTTCTGTTGCTTTATTTGAGTTCTGTCTGCAAAGAGATATTTGGCCTACAAAAATAATCATTTAGGCCTTAGAAGATAAAAAATAGAGGAACAGGAGACAAATTCTGCTGCTGCAGAATTTACTGGGGCTGATGAGTTCTTAATATTTCATCGATGGCACTGAAGTTCATCAAGTCGTTTGCAGAGGGACACACTGATTCAACAAACCAGTTGTTCTGGGTGTCAAGGGCACTCGATTACCCAGTTTTGTCAACGACCTGAGGTTTTGGCAGTTTACCACACTGTCCCAGGTCTCCTTTATACCCTTTGTCACCTCAAAATCTATTGAGCGTGCATTTGCATTTGTACTGTGCCAGGCACAACAGGGACTTTGGCTTGGCAGGATTTCTGGATTTGTTATCAAGTGTCATTGTAATGATGAACTGAATAACGGAGCCTGAACCTGTTCCTGCTCAAAAGCTGAAGACACAGATTTGTGTTCTGTTCTTACCTCCTCTCCTCTCCACCCACAACAGATTTTCTGCATTTTCATGTTACTTTTCTTCCTCTTGGAGTAAATTGTTCTGAAGCATGGACAACATATATGCTTCGATGGTACAGACTAATTTTTGGCCTTAAAAGCTTCAGTGCAATATCCCCAAAGTCCAGATTTATGATGTGTTTAATTATTAACCATTGTAATTTTTTCCTTTCTTCCTGAAATTTCCTTTGAATATGCTTTTTAAAAGTTTTTTTGTTAATGAAATGTGCCGTTTGCGGGGGCATGCTTTTAAAAATAGAAGTAGATATTTTCAGGGATGTTTAGCTTGGGCAAAAAAGGGTTTCCTCCTTAAAAATAAATAAACATTGAAATATTTGTTACAGATGATACTAAATATTTTTCAAATCCCCCTCCCACCAAATGAATTCTTCTGGTGGCTCTGTGTGGAACTATATGTCACAGGTGCAGAACTGTCTGATACAACAGTAATAGCACTTATTAGTGCCAATGGTTCTTCCTCAGCATTTGTACAGCCTATTGCATCAGACTGGAAATCTTCAAGATGATAACAATTTTAAAAGCAAAATGAGATAGATTAAATGAGGTACATCTATTGTGTTCTGAGTGCAATCACAAGTGTGAAAGAATCTTCATTCTTTAGTTGCATATATTAAAATAATATTACATATGATGATACAATCCTGTGATATTTACTTAATTTAATATTAATATTTAAAATTGGTTTAAAATTAGGAGAAAACATAAACAGATTTCTCTCTCTCACAAAAGGAAGCAAGCTAGATGGCGTTGAGGACTCCTTCCATCATTTTTGTTCTTTTCGTTCCCTTTTATGACTGGATTCCACCTCTGCTGATGTCTTCAGTTAATGTGCTATGTGTTTTCTTCTTGCTCCTAACAGCTCCAGAGAAAATGAGGTTTCTTTTGTAGAAACTGAATGCTAAATGGAGACTGTCAGGTATGTAATTGCATTTAATTTATCATATACGAAGAAAGTAGTGTTTGCCCAGATGATCTGATAGTAGATTTAGGACACAGCTAACTTGTGGACTGCTGACAAATTGACAAGTTGGCAAAATAATAACATTGTTAAAAAAACAAACAAAAAAAAGAGGCTAAGCCAGTATTTCTTCAAATAAACTGTGGATAATATTGCTGGGTCTGTTTTATATTCTTAAAAATTAAACAGGAATGAAAAGTCAGGAAAAAGAGAATTATTAAAATTGATACCAAAACATGTTTAGCATGTTTCTCCTGTATAAAAATAAATAACAAGATGGCTCTATGATTCAACCTATAATTTTAAAAGACATTTACAAATAGAATTGGAAACCAAATACTTTTTAATAATAGCCAGATTTTTGTGATATAATATCCCTGAGATGGAGTTATGTGACTCTGGGAGCAAGTACACTGTGGGGAAACACAATTCAATTTAAATATTTTGAGAAGAAACTAAGAAATGAGATTTGAGAATAGGAAAAAAAGACTTCAGCGTTAACAGTACATTTTCTGTAATGTGATACAAACACAGAAAACCAGACACTTTCTGTCTTGTTCTATCCCAAAATCAAATGGTAACATTAACATTTATTTCTAAGTAACAAAGCTGTGAAAAGGCCCTTGTAGCTCTTGAGATACTTAAGTTCTGAACATATTCCACACTTTAATTATTTTAAAAGAAAAGTTGTCCACCTTGTGAAACTGTTTTGTTTTGTTTTGTTTTTTTTTCCTCTGGAACCAATATTGTGGTGCTATGAAAACAAGAAATAATCAAATGTCCATATTAAAGGTCTTTAAAAATGCTTCAAAGAGAATTCTTCACAAAAATTAAAGGGAGGTAAACTTTCAAAAAAAAGTTCCTATCTCAAAAGCAAGGACATATCAGAGGAACACAGTTCAGAGCAACTAAGAGATACAGCAAAACCCATTCTGCCCTGACGCCCCTGAGGAACCAGCCCCTGGCAAATTTGCACTTGTGGTTTGAACACAACGGAGGTTATGGAACGCAAAGGAGTACAGTACTGCCAGCTTCCAGTAAGAAGTCCAAACTAATTTGGCCAGACAGTGAAAAAAAGGCAAAAAAAAAAAAAAAAAAGAGAGTCTTCACATTGTCAGGGAGGAAAATTTGTAGCTCAGTCTTTCAGGTTGGATTGCTTGTGCCATGTCTGTGGTACATATTTTCAGCTCAGTCTGAATTACTTTTGCAGAATTGCCCTGGACAATCCATTTGTTTAAAAGTACGAAGTCTTAAGTGTTCTTTAGAAGAATGAACAGACAGTGCAGTTTGGAGGAATGTTATTTAAAAGTGCTTTTGGCTGGGCCTGGTGCCTCAGTCTTTAGTCACAGTGAGTTGTATCTGAGTGTTGCTCAGATATTATGCTAAAAACCCTCTGGTGAAGAGGCAGCTGCCTTCCTTAGGGAGAAATCTCGGGTGGAAATGGACTTGTGATCACAATTTCTCCTCTGGTCTTGCCCTTGGAGAAGAATGATTTGCTACAGCTCTTTACCAAACCCTGGGGCCGACCCCAGGCTTCGCCGACCTCCTACTGCCTTTGACCTTCTGCTTGCCCCTTGGCCCTGGCAGGAACTAAATGTTTTGCCACCCTTTTTTGTCAGACTAATGAGGTCCATGTCTCACAAGAACCACCTCAAGTCAGCACAGGGTGCTGGAAGGGACCAATATTGGGGCCACATTGGCCACATCTACCCGTTGACTAAATAGGGCAGGAACCAGGCCTGAGCACAGTCCCAGGTTTCTTTATACTGGTTCACTGTTTGACTGCTCTTTGAAAAATGGAGAAATTCTTTGAAATTTTGCAAGTAGAGTGTATTAGAGGCAATAATTCATAAATAGTAAATTACATAAAATACACAGTAAATAAAAATTAAAGGGACACAAGTGTATGCCTTACATGTAGCTCAACAATTGATATAATTCATTTATAAAGCTCCTTTTTAAAATTATTTTTCCGCATTTCAAAATCACAAAATGACAGCAGGGACTGCTATGCACAAAACTGATGGCACCACTAGCTCAAACTGAATCTTATCAAAAGTATCACAAATAAATCTTTAGCAAAATAATCAGGACAACTGCTACACAGAAAAAAAAACCCCAAAGTATCCAAAATCAGTTCTTATAACCTTTATCAAACCAATGAGCACTAGTGAATCTATAAATGCAAAAGTTAAATTTGACTTCTGAACAATTCTTCTTTTTGACATACAACCTATGTCTTCTGAGCAAAAGTGTAACTTAAATTTTGAATGGTTTAGCTAGTAATTGACATTGCAGGAGGAAGGAAAGCATGAGGGAGACTGCAAAAGAGCCCGGGAAGAGACATGCAAGAGTTTAGGATTTGCAACATCAGGATTTTGATGATATGGAAAGTCTGCTAGAAAACCTTCTAAAATAGTGTTTTTCATCTTTGAAACATATGAAATACAGTGTGAAAACCTCTTAGGACACTCAGGTGGCCAAAACTTCAGGATAGAACTCCCTTAATGGATGATATTGCCATGAGTATCATTAAAAACATCCCCAAATTATGAACCTAGAATTTTTCTAAAATTGGGAAAAATCATAAAAATTTAAAGGAGAGAAATTAGAGAGAAATTAAAAAAAAAAATCTTCCTCCTTGGTTTTATGCTCCCCACTGAGTTCTTGCAGGTTTGTTCTGAGTCCAGCAACTGTTACAGCTTCCCGAATTGCTGCGAATTCTTCCCAGCCTCCACGGTCCCTCGGATGGGTGTCTCCCTGTAGCTGTGTACCATCTCCCTTCTCAGGCTCTGCTTGTGTTGGTGGTTTCTCCTTGCTCAGTCTCCTCCCTGCCAACTCACCCTGCCTGCTTGGAGAGCATTTCAGCATTTCATGATGTAAAGCTGATCATTTTCTGTCCTGTCCATTGGGTGGGACAGATCATTGCCTTTTTCTCCACTGTCTTACATGATTAGAAACTGTTTTTCTTCATTACATTAAGCAACCTCAGTTACTTCAGTCTCTTTTTGAACACTTTTCTAGTGTTCTAGTGTTGAACACTATTTTCTAGGTTGCTGATCATTGATCATTTCTAAAGTCTGTTCCCTGGACGTTCCACAGTCTGTCCAAATTCTTCTTAAAGCAAAACGCCTTGAGCACAACAAAAGATCAAGAGCTGAAATATATAAGGCAACAGCCAAGTTCAGTTTTGAAATGCCACTTCTTGATTCCTTCAGGGAGATGTGATTCTCTGGGCTTTCCTGTAGGTGCAATTTCCCTGTCAAGTCCATCTCTCAAGATGCATTATAGTTTCTTCTCTTGGTGTAATGAAACTGCTGCATCTTAGAAGCTTTAGAAAAGATAAGGGATATAGCATACATGAACTATAACTCCCAAGACATATGGAATTGAAATATTTTTATTTCAGCCGCACCATCTTTTTATACCAAACTAATGCTTTCACAGCTTTGTCACTGTTTTTTTTTCTTAACTTAAAGATTTCATTGTAACCTTTTATTATGAGCATACATTGTCTTTCACAAGAAGTTCACACTTCCCATTCTTGAACACATAGGAAAATATATTTCTGTGGTCATCCTAGTACTGTGCCCTAAAAATTCCTATCCCAAGTAAAAACCCTGCATCTGAGAGACAGGAAATTTTTGTTTAAGTTTAAACCAGTGCTAATGCAGCCCCATACCTTCCAAATGATGCTGGACACATTTATACGGAGTGTGAGTAGAAGGACATTGCATCTGCTCCTAAAATCCATGTGGATAAACTGTGTGGAGTACTGAAATACACCCAAACACCAAAACATTTACAAGCAATGATTTTTTTGTAACCTGTCTCTATGGAGGCAATTGTTAGGACTGCTAGATGCCCACATGGCTCTGGCTGTTACAACACACAGAGGATTTGACTTTGAGGTCTTGGGTGTAAATGCCATAGTACGAAGACTAACATACAGCCACAGCCTTGCCAACCTTATACTTTAAAAATGGTGAGTCATGACCTCAAGACATGAAAGAGCCTTATGTGATGGGATCCCCAGTCAAGCCAGTGCCTTGAGCTGGAATCGCTCCACCACTAAAACCGAGCAGTTCTCTAAAACTAAGCGTGCCAAAAGACAGTGAAGGTTTCCAGTCTCTAGAGATATATTTCAATAAAATCCAAAAGTAGTAAGCTGGAACATGGCAATTCTTTCCAGAGAGAAAACTCGGGATTGCTGGGTGAGATCTGTTAAAAATTAGTCTTGAAAACAAATCTTCCTCTTTTCACTTGCATCCTGGCAGGACAGGACCTTTCTTTTTGGCTTTCCTTTTGCTCCAGAAACCTTTGGTGGTTTCCTGAGTTGCAGAAACCATGCACAGACCCTCTGAGGTATCCAGGAAAGCCTTCCCTAGGAGTCCTATGGTGCCTCTTGACTTCTTGGTTGCTCTATGCATGACTTTCCATAGGCCTCCTCTTGCAGTTGGAGATCTCAGGTCGCAGATGTGCATTTTTTCTGTTGAAAGAGGAGGAATCTCCCCTCCCTCCTGAGGAGTTATGCTGATCCAGAGGGCAGCAGCCAGAAAGCAGCTCATGGTCGTCCTTCTCCCAAACTCTTTAGCAGAATGTACAATATGCAGTGACCTGAAAACAAAGCAATTAAACTGCCATACCCATCTGTCATCACTTGAAATGATGAGATTTAAGGCAAATTTTTTCTGAGCAGTGAAATCAATGATGTCTGATTTCCTAAAGATTTATTCCCCTCTCTGCAGTCCCACACATTTCAGTAATCCCATTTTTCCTGTAATGGCCCCGGGGTAAGCATTACACCTAGTTTGGAGCTGTGTGCCTGCTGATCTGTCAGGCCAGCAAGCACACGCTGTTTGGCCAACAGGAAGCTGCAAAAATTCAATGTATAAATGTGGAGTTTTGCTTTCCTTTCCTGCATACATCAGGAACTTTCTTCTAAATCAATCTGATTTTTATGACACTTTCGGGATTATCTGTTGAGACTTCAATTTATTTTTTATCTAGGTAAAACTGGCTAATGGGTTCCAAAATTAATAGAAAGGGAGGGGCAGACAGATGGTTGGACAGAAATACATACAGAGAGACAAATAGATGTCATATGCATACCAAACTAATTTCTGGGTGACACTAAATTAAACAGTGTTTTTTATTTATGTCTTAATAACCCTTTACTGTTCAGTTTGCTGCCACTTTTAAATTTTAGTGTATTTTCTTTTAATGAAAGCTGGGCTTAATCATTGGATTTAAACGTTGCACTGCTGAGTCTGGAACTTAAAGAAATGCAAAACTTGTGACGAGGTAATGAGATCTGGCAATATCTTTTCTCTGCAACTCTGCTCACGACAAATAAAATCTATTGAAGAAGGCCTGGTTTGGTTGATCCCTGTTTTTCTCTCCTTTCCACTAAACCAGACATATTACTGTAGTATCCAGAGCTCAGGCAGTTGCAAGGATTTATTTAATATTTATAACATGTATTAAATTTATTGTTTTTATAATGCCATTCAAAGACCTTCTTTGCAAAAGAAGTTCAGAAGTTCCTGGGATTACATTTTCTGTAGTGCTAGCATTCTCAAACAGTAGTTTCACAATCATTTGGGAAATAAAAATTTATGTAGTTATGAATTGTTGTACTTGCTGTTCAGTTACGGTTCTGGCACTCTTGCAAAGTAAAAGAACGTATCACTATTATACTCTAAATCTAAACAACCAGAAGAGGTTTTATTTCAAATGTGTACATTTTAAAAAAAGAGGGTGAAGATGTCCATCTAGGAAAATTCTCAACAAATAAGGGGGATTGAATAGGAGAAGGAGGGAAGAAGAAAGATGTAAAAATGGTTTTTAAAAAACTCATGAAGAAGTCAGTGTAACAGGTTCCATTAGATCCTTGTATTTCTGTCCTTGCAGTGCTTCCGCAAATTTGCTTCTTGGCTGTTATAGTAATTAGTAGCCCGTTCCTCTATTTACATTTGCCTAATACAGTTTTCATGTAAAGGAAAGCAAAATCCAAATATTGGATCTAAGGTCAGTGTAAACAAAAATATGAAATATCATTTGAAGACTAGGTGGAAGCTGGCTGCCTGAAAAAATGTTTAATCCAAGATCTTCTCTCTCACCTGCAGTGCCTATGTACATGTATGTATACATGGATACTTTTGTATTATGGGGAGTTTTACAAGAAGTGGCAAACACAATATAATGATATAAAAAGAAAATTCCTATCAGCTTTTCATTACTATTCCCAATACATTTAATAATATGAAGAAATATATTACAGTTCCCATCAGTGCCAGTGAGGTCTTAACTGAAGCAAGTTTCATTAAAATCAATACATTCTTCCTAAGAAGTTTATCTATTTTCTTTAAAGCTACCTGAAGATTTTAGTTTACTTCTTGTAGAGGAGATAAATTGGCCAGGGAAATATTACATTAAAAGGTCATATAGAAAAACTTTCATACTTTGTATTTTGGGCAAAGTGACAAAGCCTGGGCCATCCAAGGTCACGCTCTGACAGACATATGACTTGTGAGTTTGTATGCTGACCCTGAAAACATAATAGACAGAAAAATGTTACAGTATCTTCACATATTTATGAATAGGTGGTCTTCATTACATTTCTAGCAGTTTCTTCTTTTTCATTAGCTCCCAACCCGTTTTCGAGTGCAATAATAATAATAATAATAATAATAATGATAATTCAGGGATAGTCTTTGCCTGCCTCAAAGTTTCCCATAGGTTATTTGCAGAAATAGTGAATGATACCTACAGTGCCCAGATTATTTTTTTCCTTCTAATGGTGAATATGACTATTACCCTTCTGCCCATGCTGGGTGTTTAGGCTAAAAATTGACTCTTTTAAGGTATGGAGATCATGAAGGTGCCAACCTAGATTAGAGAGCAGAATCTTATAATTTTAATGGCCATTAACACAGGTCATGTATTGACAGTAAGGCTACCAACAGCTAACGAAACAAACATCTGCTCTGCTTTCAGATGCATTCCAGGATTTTTTTCCCCATATTTTCAATCTTCTCTATCCTTGAGTTGATTTTGAATGTTGCCTAATAACACTTTGTTTTTTAATACTAGAAATATGCATGCTCTTGCTGTCTTTTCTTTCTGTCATGCTAGAGAGAAACCACAAAATCAAACAGAAAGTCCAAATGCTAGTGTAAGCATCAATAAAGAAAGGGGAAAACCTATGCTCATAAGAGCTGTTTATCAACTAGTTAAAACAAAGATACTAATAAGTGCTCAAAGGATTAAAAATCTGAACAATAAATCTGGAAAATTTCCAATATTTTTCCTGTGATTTGATGTAATCAAGCTAAGTCAAGAGTATAAGGTTTCTACATGACAAGAGATCTTTTCTGAAGTGAGATGGAAAAGCTCCAGGGATATATTTGAGGAAACTTGGGATAAACAGAATGTGAAAATGAGCTGAATACTTGCTGAATAAAGTAAGAATCAGTGATGGATGGGGTAAAACTTGCTCAGCTACTTTAAAAATTTATCAGTTTGTAATTCTCTCCTGTGACTAGGAATCTGAGGAGCTGGCAACTGCCTAATGCTACTAGTTCTTGCTTATATAGCTAACAGTACAAGGTGATAAACGTACACTTTCTTTTTCCCCCTTTACTCAGTTTGTACATTCCCATCTTGAAACTTTGGAAATCCATTTTAAAGAATAAGGAAAAGTGTGCTTTATGCTGAAACGATATGAAATATAACATAGACTTACTCTAAGCAGCAAAGTTATTGGCCCTGAAGGCTAGAAAACAAAACCAGAGTATGCTAAAAGGTAATACTGTAAACCGATGAACTTCACAACTTTCTTGTGTAAATCCATGTCAGTACGTATTTATGTTACCTTATAATATACATTGCCTTGGTAAGAAATAGTTCAAATATGCTGAACTTCAGGGTATATGATTTGCTTATGAGCACATGACTATTGTTTCAAGCGGAAGATAAAACAGGGAAAGATGCAATTTTCATGTTGCATGTTAACCTTTATTATTATGTGTTCCTTGTTATATTATTTGTACATGCTACTTCTAAGTATATTTCACCTTAACCTCTAGAATGCTTAGAAAGATGCTTTCTGTCATTATTTTGTAAAATCGAAGAATGAAAGTGACAAACTGACAGTTTATATTCTGGAGATTTATAAATTCATTTCGGAAATATAGTGCCTTCTTTAGTTTTGGGGTAGGCAGTAGTTGAAATAAGAAACCCAAGTAATTTGTTTTCTGTGAATGTTCTTACGGAACTGAGGTACATTATAAATTAAACCCAAAGATTCATGGGCCAGAAAATTGCTTACCTGGAGATTTTAGAAGATGGAAAAGTAGAAATTCTCACCAGGTTCTACAAAGCGAGAAAGGTGAGACATGCCTCAGGCTCCAGTCTTTGTGGAAGTTGATGGGACTGTCCTCTGGTGTGGGGAGATGATTTCTGTCACACGAATCTCTGGTAGTGATGCTGTGAGGGCTTGGCTCCTGCTGGCCGTTGCAGGAGACAGGACACATGGCTAGCTAAACCTTTAGTGTGAGCCAATACAGCTGTTCTTATAGTTATGTTACTAAATACATCTCTTTATGCATAATGAATATGAAATGCAATGAGTACATTTATAAATGCATTAAGACATATATAGACAAATAGTCAAGATTTATGAATTGGTCCAGATCCACCCAGTCTGTGAATTTACACCTGATTAAGATCTACTCAGAGTATCCAATTCTCTCTTGAAAACAGTGCAACACAGATGCACAGTTCTATAAACTAGGAATATGAAAGTTAATTTTCTGAGGTGTCTGTTTTTATGATTTACCAGTCTTAAACATGAAATATCTGATTGAAGTAATCAGATTTCATGAGAGCAGAGCATGAAACATTCAGGCAGAATTCAAGAAGCATAAAAAGATTAATTTAAAATAACAAATAATTTCTGTTACATATTGTGAGAAAACCCATGTGAAGTGTTCCCAATGAAATGTGGATATAGATGAAGTTCAGATGTAAGCATATTTTGTTATGAACATGAGACTTGGCCCATATTTGCTAAGGTTTGAGACTAGGATTCCAGCTGAGTCAACAGAAGCCAGTCTGTGGTTCAAATGAGAAAACAGGTGGAAATTCACCTTGAAAATTTTTCTCCTGATAATGCACTACCCAGAGTTAAAGTCCTGAGAGATAAGATTACGTAAACCAGGTGTAGGGAAAACTTTGATTAGAAATTAGCCCAACCTGACAATTTGCATCCAAATCGTTTCCTGTATGAGAGTCACTGAGCTGTGCAGATGTGAAAATCTCCATTTATAATAATACACACTTTTCTTTTGATTTGGAGCAGAGTTACAACTGGAAGGGAGCCCTCTGGAAATTTAAACATAATTGGTTTCATGAGACTAGGACCAAAATAAAATGTATGTTTCTTATGAGAACAGCTAATTTTATGAGAACTCTACACATTTGCGTTCAAAATTCTCAAAGAGTATGTAAGACTTCGGCATTTTTAAACATCCAAACTAAATATCTGCCTTCCTGAAATGACTGCTGTGCACCACTGTAGTAAACGAATTAGAACAGTTCCAAGAAATGATCATAGTGTTCTTGTAAGTTAAAGAATTATGACCAAATGCAAATTTGTAAGAAGTTATTGGAGGAAAGCCAGTGGAGCGAAAGGCATGAGGCAGAGAGACCTCTGTAGGCAGTGGTCCACTCAAGCTGAAGCAAACATCAAGGAGGACAAAAAGGCTGGTCTTTTTTGGAGGTACTACTCAAAGTAGTAAGACTTGCATGTCTCTTCCTCTCAATTATTTTCTTAGACCTTTATTATTCTGATACCCACAGACAAATACCTTTCCTAAACATTGTTGGCAGATCTTATATTCTTTTAAGAGGTAAATATGTTTTATCTGTGTAATATTCTGTTTTCTGACAGAAAAATTAGCTGGTATATTGCCTTAATTTAATTCTTTGGATATAAGTAATGGTTTGGAATGGACAGGTAGACTTTGAGTGTGTCCAGGTGGTGCATTCCAGATGGAGGAAAAGGGAGCAAGGGTTAACAAGCCCAGATGAACTCTTTTCCTTCAATTCTATTTACATAAAGGAATAACATTTTATTTTTCAAATTTCACCTTTATTAAAAAGAAAAATATCAAATTACAGGCATTAAAGTAGATCTGTGCTTCATTCAAAACCAGGCTAAAACAGTACTAAGAGTGTACTTTAATAATTTTAGAAGATTTGGTCTCCAGTACTCTAAAACCTTGTTCTATGTGATAGTTATCTAAAACAGACATTAGCAGAAACAGATGTTGTTGGCTTTTTTTTCTCTGCAAGGAAGGCATAGGATTTCTCCAGAATAAAAGATATAGAAAACAAGAGGAAACATATTTTCTCGGTGCACATGTTTTCTACACTTGGCCTACTAAACTGGGATATTATGATTGCCAGACATGCCTCCTTTGAAATAGTAGATATGGAATAAAATACCCATGGTGGGAAAACAGTTGAAGATGACATCAAATACAGCCTGATTCATATACCTTTGAAATTCCATTCATATACCTTTGAAATTCCACACAAAATTGAATGATGCAGGCAATTCTATTGCTTTGCTGCATAAATAGGCTATGTTTTAATGGCACCCATTTAGAAATGTGTAAGTAAGTACTCAATAGAAAAAATGTACCACTTTGGGTAAATAAAAAATGAAAATGAAAAAAAAAAGAGAATAAGGATCAAGAAATAGGTTAACTAGGAAAATAATGCTTCGCAAGTATTTTAAGTTCTATTCAAGGTCGATCAGACAGAGAAAAAAGGGCCTAGTGACATAAAGCTTACAAAGATGTAGAAAAAGAATGCAATAACATGTTTTTATTTCTTTAAGACTAAGTAATTCTTCATAGTTGCATAACATTCCCTTTGGCTCTATTTAAATTTAGTAGACAGCTATAAGCAGAGAGAAGCCCAAAACAGTTGGACACAGATAATACATTACATTACGACCAAAAGGTTAAAATTATGAGCAGAAGAGAGTTCATTCCACTTGGGAACACACAAAGATATTTGGTGAAACTAATGCAAAATATGGATAGGCAGCAACTTGTAACACAGAGATGCCAAAAAGAAATGGCAGCATGAATGGCTACCTCTAAGGGTTAGCTGTCAACGGAATGTGGCAGCAAACAAGGCCAACAACATTTTGGCCTAAGACATTAAAAAAAATCATGTCATAGTGCGGGGAGATGGAACCGCAACTTGATAGAGCACCTAGGTTGCATCTGGAATGCTCCACCACTCTCAGGATCTCACTACTGGAAACATATTAGCACACTGGATGCAGTTCAGGGAAGGATCACAAAAATAATATTGGATTCATAAGAAAAGTTTAAAATAGCTAGATAAAACATAACTTTGCTAAAAGACAATTGAGACAGACATGTTAACTGGAAAGTGTTTAAGGATGTTTTCTTCAATTATGTGTGGCTATGAACAACAACAGGAAAGAAAAATTTAGGCTATTTGGAGAAAAATTATTTCAAGAATAAGATATAATTGGTGTATGGAAACCATATGGGACAGTCTAGTACACGTAAAACAACAAAACAATTACTAACTGTAGAAAACAATTCCATAATTACAGAAGGATTAAGTGGACATAACGAAATGTTTTTTTGTACTTCTGACTTTGTGACACTTGTACTTGTCTCTGGAAAGGACATTTTTGGCATTATTCAGGAAAGTAAGATGTCTCAGTTGTTGTTGTTGGTTTTTTTTTTTTTTTAACCTAGGGCTAGCTACTTAAAACTGTTATTAGCTGTTCAGAAAGAGAGATCAGCTGTTCTTTTCTAAGTTTTTACATTAATGCTTATCTAGATGAGGCCCAAGTTATGAGCATAGAGAGGGACTAGGAGAACAAAATCAGTCTTCATGAGAACTGAGCTTGGCTAATGTCCACAGTAAACACATGCAGCAAACATAAGAATGACCTAAAATCAAACATATAAGGATGATCAAAAGAGGGAAATGTTTTTTCAAGGTTTACATGACAAAAGCTCTGTACCTGTAAGTCTATAATCTATAGCACATGCTATAGGCCTTTCCTTCTGGGAACTCTACAGATCCTGTGGAATCAAAGTCAGCCAGAATTACCCTTCAGGTAGGTCAGTGACTCTTCTGGCACTGTGGTCCATGAAAAACCTTCTTTGTGCTGTTCTTGTAAAGGAGGTTCTCCAGTTGGTGTCTGACTTGGAGATTGATAAAATGAGTTCTCAAGAAGTGTGAGGGGGGCCAAAATATATGATATTCATACTGTGATATCCAGGGTCACTCTTGGACTAATATGCATCTTCCCTAATTTACTTATTGCTTTCCTCCAGCTTTGTGGGTATCTTCTGGCTTACAGATTAATTACGATGTGGCTTGACATAAATATGTTGAGATAGTCGGTTAGGGTAGAATGTTTGAGATGGTACTGCAAAGGCACCCGATCCATTGTCTCAATAAAGTAACACAAAAGATTAATTAGTATTTACCTGTACCTGCTACAGCTGCTGCATAAACGTTCATTATCATTAACATGAACTGACCACATCTGAATTACGAGTGACTTTTCAGGAAGTTTACCAGACTTATTTCCTAGATATTTGCAGGTAGATAGGTTTAATGTAAAAGATCTAAATTTAGGCCAACTGGACTGAAGTGTTCTGATTTGCTGTTGAACTTGGTTGTTAAGTGTGCATTTGTGCAACTGTTTGTGAGGAGTTCTTTATGGCATACAGGATATTTAACCTTTTTGTCCTTCCTCCCTAGCTCTTTTTTCTCCACTTACTTGGTGTCTCACATGACACCTGAACTGCGTAGCAGCCGTATGCTACAGTGCTCCTCGGACTATTGAGGCCCTGATCATCCCAGCCAGGGACGTTTCATGGTTTTCTGCGGCTCCCCCTGGCCCACGGCCTCGGTTTGTACGTCACGGCAGGGTGTAACGCACCATAGGGAGTTTGACCGCGCTTACAGGCAGAACTGGAGGTGGGACCTGGGAAACTGCCCCGGATCCTTTAGTTTAAACAGGGCAATAAGGTGTGATGTTTATGTGGAAAGGAGAGAGTACAGGCTCTCCTTCAGGCCTCTTTCAATCCTGTTAAGTGGCTTGATTGAGATGGTTTGACTCATCTTTACTCTGCTTATTTGCAAGCCCCAGTGCGTCACCTCTACCATATCCAGACTCACGTACAGCCGCAAATGGACTCGATGGTCTGGTTCAGGGCACTTCTGAGTTTGAAAGAACAGAGTTAGAAGATGTTTTTTCCCCCGTGGTGCCTTTATGCAGTTGTTTCTAGAATAAAAATTAATTTTTTTCCAAAGGTAATCCTGACACTGTAACTAATTTGAAATCTTGTATAAAATTGAAAGGAAACTATATACAACCTCTCTTTACATGTCAACCTTGGCCTACTTATATTTTGTCATG
The DNA here is from genome assembly GCF_947461875.1 of Haliaeetus albicilla. Lineage (NCBI taxonomy): Eukaryota > Metazoa > Chordata > Aves > Accipitriformes > Accipitridae > Haliaeetus > Haliaeetus albicilla. Next base: position 6,252,816 of record NC_091499.1, read on the forward strand.
TACAAGTATCTGAACATAGCTATTAATCTTTTATGGAACAGAATGTTCATATTTCAAAACAATAAATCTGCTCACTCTAAAGCATTAGATTATGTTATCTTGAATTTATCCTTTGTTTCAACAGTATGAAGAGAAACTATGAACTTCTACTCCCACAGAAAGAGGTAGAATAGGTCTACATTTTTTATAACCCTCAGATTTATGTCAGAAAATACAGGAAGGATCTGTGACTGTAAATCAAAAAGATTAGGGCGTACATACGAATGAACTTTGATTTAGAAATGGGTTGCAAGGTCAAGTGGGATAAGATTTTTTGTACTAATGCATTTTATCTTTTGTTGAATACTGAGGAGTTATGAAGCAATATTTATAGAAAGTATTGTTGGTATGTCTCAGTAGTGCAGTGTATTTCCTCCTAAATTCCCAGGTCAAAACATTTTTCTAATCTCATACAGAAAAAAAAAGAAAAAGTAACTTTTAATATTTGTCGCTTTGCAATACAATTGGCTGAAGTTTGCCTTCTTCAGTTTTTCATTTATAACTGTCTGATTTTAAGCTACCTGTGGAAATTCTCTGGCACCAACTATACGGCAGTGGCCAGATAAAACAGGTGAGAGTAGTCCAAAGAGGAGGTGTCACTTCTCAAAGCATTATAATCATTCACCTGAAATGTTCTTCCAAGATTCCATGTTTCAAAGTATTGCTAATAAACATTTAGTGACAGTACCCAAAATATATCAGTAAAACATACTAAAGGCATAACTTTAATTGCTTTCTGAGTTAAAATTAATAGATAACAGGCTGTTGCTAGAAGACAATGCAAATGAGGCATCTTAGTGCTCAGAGCCTTTTCTGAGCTACTAGGGCTTTTGGTGCAGGAGCCATGAATTTCTTCCAGCAATAGTCACTAATCTGTGACCTTTCTGGTTTGATGAATTTGTCAAAGTTGTGTTAAGAAAGACTGCTCTTTTTGACCTGATGATTTTGGATTGTCTTTTGTTATTTGCTTCTTTTTGATATGAAGAAATATCATTTTTCATTAATTTATAAGACATTTAGTCTGACAGTTTTAAATGATGTTATTTTCTGTAGGCTGAAACTATCCAAGTTGTAGCAATAGTTTCCTGAAATATCTGAAAGCAATTTATTGGAAAAAAACCCAAACCCAACCAAACCAAAAAACCCTACTAAAATAGATTCTCATCCCTGAAGTCAGTCGGTGCCTTTGCATTTATCCCAAATAGGAATGGTCCCTCATAGAAAGCTTTGAGTACCTACAATTTGTTGGCCTCACTGAGAAAGCAACTGAATGTCACTTGAAAGGAAGTAAAAGCCATGACAGAAGCCTTGGGAAAGCTCAGCATTTCTGAGGAGGTACATTTCAAAATCGGATCCAAAATGAACTGCCTAATTCCAGCACCTACCTGTTAAGTTCTGTCCTGTGCAGTGCCTTAGGGCTTGAAGGAATGAATCTGCATGCAATTGGCTACTATTAATTTTATAGCCAAGTTTGAATGTCACTGCTGTAGAATTGATTTTAAGCTTACTAAATCAGGAAAAAAGATTATATAACCTTAAAAAGAATGAAGGTGGAGACGAAATGTGCTTTGATATATATGAACTACACTATGTGAATTTATTTCTCAGTTATTTACATAGTGTCTGAATTAATCAGTGTCATCTTTGCCGCAAAAACTACATTGAATGAAAGACAAAAGAATGTAATTTTAGGGCATTGCTTCCATTTTGGCAATGGTATTACTTCAGTAAAAAGGAAGTTCTAGAGAACATAATGAATGTTCTAAGTACGGGGCAAAAATCAATATAAGATATTCCCTTGTATTGTAGCTTAAAATAAGTGCAATGTTTGCAGCTTATTTTCCACACCTGTTATATAATATCTCAGACAAACTATTTTGATGTTAGACAAGTTCGCTTTATGTATAAGACAAATCTCACAACTGAAAATGCAATGTACTGCTAGTAATTCTAAATTTTCCAAAGAAGCCAAGGCTAAAGCTGGATATAATCAGTACTGCAGTTATGCCACACTTCTGGTCAGGGCACTATTATTTATAAGGCAAGCTATCTAGTTGGTTGCCTGGGTTAAGCACCCAAATCAGAAAATACAGCTTTGAGTCTGAGGTTTGTCTCCAGTGATTGTCAGGTTTCTTTTAAAAATGAGAAATACTGGCATTAATCATAGAATATTTTCCCGCTTGCAGCTCCATTACTCAGACTGTGGAGGTAATGGCACTGAGAATTTCTAATGAAAGTAGTTGATTAAAAGGCGCTTGATGCAGTTGTTTTTGTTAAAGTTAGCTTACTTTGCCAGCCATGGAGCAGATGTGACGGCATGCTTAATCAGGGAGCTGAACCTCCCCTCCAGTGGCTGGACTTAGACTACATTCTCCATATAACCACATTGCGAGGCAAAAGAAGGGGCAAACAAGGCTCAGGAGGTATATTTAGGACACCCATTCTGGGATGTAGCAAATCATATTTTGAATGTGCCCATCACTCCCTATTGACCATATGGAGAACACTTGGGTTTAATGCCTTCCTCCTCTGGAACCAGAAATAATTAAAGACAGTCAGAAATTTTCAAAGAAAGCGTACATCCATTAAAAACAGCTGAACAAAATATCTGACCAGTGTCTAAACACAAATCATTCTTAGATTTTTTTTTTCAAATTCATAATGTCAAATGTATTTTTTTAAGTTTAAAATCTCCCTTATAAAATAATCTGTACTAAAAAATGCTTTAAAACAAAAGAAATTTTACAAATCAAGCTGTTTATAGCATCATTAAATAAGAAACACAGCAAAAATCAAAATTATCTAAATAAAATCATATTTTTACTAATTTTACTAATTCACTTTATGCTTATTTACAGTATTTGACATCTGAATTGGTTTTGAATTGAACTATACCAAGCGGTGATATGGTTTTGCTATAGAAATAAATGTACAGTAGGCATGTATAGTTGGAAGAGTGAAACTCGCAAAGAAAATTAGGAGTTAGGGTTAAAACCAAGATGATTGTCAACATTGAAAGTCAAGGAATTCTCAACTGTTTTTAAGATCTACTATCAATTTGCTCCTTTTTCTTACAAATCCTCTCTGTACTGATATTGTGCTACGAGTTACTACTTCAACAATCTGTATTCCTGTCGGATGTACCACAACAATATAGCACAAGTTGAATGTGTTTTGATGAAAGAATATGCAGTTTCTCTTTTGGTGTGCATCAGGCCCTTGTGCTCAGTGGACTGGAGTCAGAGAGTGCATGTGGAAGATCTGTATTACCAGCTTGTACGTGCATCACCGCATCTGTCTCTAGTGGCAAGAGTTTGGAGGGTTTACAGAAGAACTGATCTGGCTGTCAGTTCTGCAACGAGACAGTATAAGGGATGTGTACTTGCTCCCTGATCTTCTCAGATACCCCGTTATTGGCTCATTTCCCAGTTCTTGATGGTGTGGCTTTGACCATCTGTCTTCTTATCTGATTAGCATGGAACTGCAACGCCTCTCTGATTTCCTCGTGGTGGGACAAGGCTCAGCGTTGCCCTCCTTGTGACCTCAAGCCCCAGTTCGCAGAGGCAATAAAGGATAACGAATGGCAGTTAGATATGAGGTAAGCACCAAAGTCTCAGTTAGCCCATATATTATGTGCTGGGGGTTATGGTCTCCAATGAAGGTTCGGTTTGTGTTGTTGAGGAACTTCCTAATGACTGCCAAAGCACTGATTCATCCTCCAACTCTGTAATGCAATATATCGACTCATTCTTTCCATGTCCTTTGGAGATACTAAGTCATAAAGTATTCTAGTAACTAAATATCCAGGTTGCCTGGCCTCCGGTGTGAGTTCCTCGCAGGCAGTATGGAAGTGATGGCAAGAAAAGGTTCCAGTTGTTTTGAGAACCACAAACCAGCCTTGTGGCTTCCCAAGGACCCTGAGATTCCCCGTGCTGGTACAGCAAGTCCTCTGGCTAAAAAAACAACTACGCTAGGGAACTTCTCAAGAAAGACAACCTGCGGTCTACTGCGGCTGCAGGTTTTGCTGCTCAGCACATCAGCTCTGTAATGCACATGCCTGTCTGAACAAAATCTGGTTTGGATTGTAGCTGGCCTGTGTGTTTGAGGAAGTTTCTTCTTCAGCAGACAGTAATAATTTTTTACCAAACATCGCAGAGTTAGACATTTACTGAAAGACACATGCGCACTGCGTGGTAACCATGTGCATCTCTTGCTTGCATAGCACTGCCAAAACCTTCCGCTGGCCTGGTTTGCATTTGCGTAACGAACTTAACTTTAGGTCCAGAATGCAATGCAGAAAGGGGCTTGCAGAGATTTCTCCCAGCACATCCTTGTAAACTTGACATTGCACGGATTTAAAAGCCTGGATGCTCAAGTGTTAGCATCAAATTCTGTAAAATCTTTCCTCAGATCTGCTCACTAACTAGTGTCAGCCAAAATCATTGGCTCTGCAATTGGGAGATGTCACTGAGTTCAAGAAAGTGCAGACAGCTCTATGAATCTCTTTTTGGAATTTCAAACCTTATACTGTCATTGTAGGATTATACAGTTTTTGAATCCTTTCCAAGTTCTGATGTCAAGTGCAATGTTGATGTCAGACATGCACAAAGAAACAATGCTATATGCCTCTGCATACCATGTATATAACCAATATATAACGTAATTTGCACACCACAAACCCAGCCTTGGAATTCAAGCCATAGATAAACAGAAATGACAAGAAAAAAATGGTATTGGCTGTAAGGAGCTAACAGAATTAAAAAAATTAATCCCTGATGTAGAGAACTTATGTCAAAGAAAAAAAGTGCTAAATAGAAGTCTGTTTTGAATTCTGCAACAACACTGATAGCAAAAAATAAGAATAAACAAACCTCATGACTTTAAATGTTCTGCCTCTTACTTCTTCTCTAAATTATTTTTCACATTACAGAAAATGAAAAAAAAATTAAGAAATAGAGAAGAGAGCTGCCAGATGAAGAAAACAACAAGAAGCATCACTTCGGCAGATGGGTTCACATTTTCAGTTGAAACTTTCCTTCTCTTATACCTAGAAATGAATGGAATGTTTCTTTCGCAGGAAGACCTATACAGTATTTAGGTCAGGTTAAATGATAACAATTGTGCTCTGTACGCTTTGTACTTCTTTTGCAGAAAAAATGTTAATACCATTTGTCAGCAATATGATGATGGATGAGGCTGAATCTTAAAATATAAAAATCAAAAGCTGGAGATGAAAAGCATTATATAAAAATGATGACCATGTAAATACTTATATACTAACGGCATAGCTGTTTGCACAGAACTTTGGCAACTGGTTATTAAAGAAATGGGCAGGAATGTCATTCCTTTCTGCTTTAAGGTCCACGTGGTGTCTGACTTCAGAGTGTGTGGGGGAAGAAAAGTGTTCCAGGGAGGAGCCAGTTATGGAGATGAAAGAAATATGTTCTGGGAAAATCCACATGAGAGCAGCACCAGCAGGGCTAGAGGCAGGGATTAATTGACACTGGTGGGGTTATCAGGGTGTTTTCCACAGATTTCTGCTTTGGACATTCCCCTACTCTGCTGAATGTGTACGTGCTTGAGCCTGTTTCTGCCTTTTCCCCTACAGACCAAATGATGTGTGCAAGCTTGCAAAAGAAAATGCAACATGAAGAAGGATCCACTAAGCAATGCAGCTGTGGACTTCTATACACAAATCTTCTTGCAGAGATTTAATGCAAGATTAACCTCTCTGTATTTTCATAAAGGCTTGCTACTTTGAGATAACTACATTGATTAAGCTAAGCCGCAAATGTGTGCAGGGGAATAATCAAACACTGCAAAAAGATCTCCTACTAAAAATAAAAAGTAAAAAAAAAATTGAAGCTGTGCATGAGCAAAGCACCCTGCTTGTGAGAAAAAAAACCCCTACAAGTGTGTGACTGTATTTGAAAGGGGGGGAAATAGGCTCCTCAGCCTTTGATAGGAGCTATCATGCTTCAATGAGTGAGTCTGCTGCATCTGCCTCAGGGTGGGAATTCCTCACATGGAGACCCAGAACCAAGAACACCCAGATCCAGATGGAAATTTCGGAGAGGGAGCAAAGCTAACCTAGCCAATCCCGGCTGCCTCAGAGGGAGAAACACTGTGGGCTTAAGACTGAATGCTGAATGAAGAGGAAAAAATAATAATCATTCAGACATGTTTTACCTTACTTTTTAATAAAAACAAAGTTCTTCTTTATTTGAAAGGATTTTCTTTATTTGAAGAAATAAGTAAATAAAACTCAGGCAAAATATTAAAATCTGTTGGGGGAAACAAACTTTAACAATTCCACATGTTTTTTAAGATATTGCTAAAAGATGCTGAATCTGCTCAAATACAGTATAACATTTCTGTGTGTATTGTGCATTGCTCAACACTTCAGCTAATTCAGAGTATTCTGGCATTCTAATGACAAACAGACCTGATTAAATGAGAAAAGGATGTAAATGCCACTGGCAGCTACTTATAATATTCCTTTAAAACAAACATACCAACACACCAAAAGTAAACCCCTCTTGTTTTGTTTTGTTTTGTTTGAAACCAATATCCCATATTGTGTTGAGTGAGCAGACATCTTGGGAACAATTCGCAACAAGAGTATTTGTATCACTATTTACTTTTGACTTACAATTATAAAAATGATAGTTATTTAGCATATTTGAAAACCAAGCAATTTTTGTGCCTAACTTTAGAAAACGATGTTTGGACATTTTAGCTGTTATTTTGTTAGAGAGTAAGTTAAAGGAATAAAAAGTCCGCATTATAAATACAGGATTCAAAACACAGCGTATAGCTCTTTAAGTTTTCATTCTTATAAGTATTTCTCTTACACTCAGTTGATCTTTCTGGTGGATTTCAGTACTTAGCATCTTAGCACCTAACCATTTTGTGATAACCCAGCAATGACTGCAAAGAGTTGACTCTTTTCTTGTTTATTCTAAGCAAACAACAAAAAAAGTAAAAAGCATATATATGCATATATAAATTGATACATTTGGCTAGGATACATTTTTTCCTACCTAGGTCTATCACTTCTCTAAATCAAATGTGTTTCTTCATTGAATTCTGTGTAGTCTCATTTACAAGTCTAGAGAGAAAATCATACCAGCATAGGAACAACTAATTTGGAGCTACTTGGGGAAAACAAAGAAAGAAAAAGAAAGATATTTCACATATTTGCAAAGAACTTAGCACAGTGGTGCATGAGTTTTGGCTAGAGCCTTTGGTGCTGCTTAGTGCAAATGCTAAAATGTGGTAACTGATAAAGATTGTTGTATGGTGAAATGCCTAATTCAAGAGGCACATCTTGCAATGTCCTTGTGTCTCACACAGCAGCTAACTAAAACAATTTGGACTCAGCCTGTTCTGTGGTTAATTGACATCTTGAACTCACGACCCTTCAGTGCATGCGCTGTCCTAATTAAAAAAAGATTTTCAAACAGTCTCTACCACTGCATCCAAGGGCTATATTGGCCACAGTCAGTAAAAAATTCTTCTCTCAGCCATCTCCAGTCTTACTCCTCACAGCAAAACAAAGAGTTTTCATACAGTTTTAAAAGTCTTCAAAGCAAATTTCCAGAGAGCAGAGTATTTACAAAGCACCTTAATTTTAGAGGTGGCAGCAAATATGATATCAGGCTGTAACAGGTTAAATGTGCCTTCAGGAACAAAAATGAAACCTGTGAAAATTACAGAATTGGTCACCTTTTCAAGATGCACTGGAATCTCCATTTAATGGGTCATGTATGTCTGTTTATTTACAGGAATTTTTTCACCTTATCCCCTAGCCACGATTCTGGGAGGAGTTAATATGGCTATATAAGCATCAAAGCTCAATCCAACAGTTCTTACCCTGGAAGCTTTAGTAATATAGCCCAAAGTAGCTATGTCTAGTCAATAAGTATAACAGAACTACAAGCAGCAAAAGTCAAGGTAGAATCTCTCAGATTTGTTGTTTCCTTCCATGATATTATAAAATTGGGTTTGCACCTACTCACAGTCCCTGTGCCAGTGCACCCCACTGAACACGGGGGTTACCCTTAGATTCCCACTGTCAAAGAAAAACAACTTTTAGAGCTTTCCTATTTTGAACATTCAAATGATGACCGATAGTTTCCTTAATATTCTTAAGTGATTTCGCACATTGACAGAGAGATTATTCATCTGAACTATAAGTAGGTGAGACTGGCAATGTATCTGTGGAGGGAGTTCTGTGCTGAAAAGCACCAGAAGTAGCATTTGCCTGCATCCGAAAAGCAGAGATATGGGGCAAATGAAGGTAATGAGAACTGCACTTCCCAACACGGCACAAAAGACAGCAGAATGTAGCAGGCAAACAACCTGCAGAAAGTCAGAATACATAGCTGGGAAGAGGAAGAAGGCTTTCGATCCTACTGCACACCTAGGTCCTGTTCAAAAACTCCCCTGCAACCCTTTGGAAAGACTCCTGCTGACTTTTGGATGCTCTTTTTTATGAGTGTTTTTGAAAACAACGGGGATCTATTGTTGCTTTCGCAGTAAGAGGATTCTTAATCCAGGCTGTAGAGTCTCTATATGCCTTCAAGGAAGAGCTTGAATTGTCTGGGTGGTGCATGTGGTTTATTCCTTGGGATACTGGGAATCTGTAGGGCAGTCTTTAGCTGCCGGGCTGATATTTATGGTGTACTTCTGCACTTACCGCTCTCCCTTTTGACTCCACAGTATATCAGAGGAAATATTAATGTCTGAGCTGTGGTTTTCCCCATTTAAATAATGGGAAAAAGGTAAATGCTTCTAACTACGGTCTAGAAAACAGGGTAAAAGTGTGGTGTTCAGTTGCTGGTTGAAGTTTGACTTCAACTTGGGGGAGATTTTCTCGGACAGTGGGTGCAGGCTGTCACACAGCACAGGTGGCTTCGTTAAAGACAGGCAGCATTCAACTTTGAAAGCTTGTGCCAGTGGACTTAAAAATACACATGTGTTTAAGTGATTTAAAATGAGAACTGTAATACAATATTTGCATGGAAATAGCTCTAAAGACACTAAAAGACATAATTGTCAATAATTCCTGGGATCTGGAAATTAAACCAGACTTTCTGTGATGCAAAAGCATGCTGAGACATTTGGCTTCTACTGGCTTCATAAAGCCCTTGAACCCCAAACCCCATGGGTATAGATAGTTTTGATTCCACTGAACCTATGCTACCTAAATGTGCTGTGTGTTAGCAGTTCCTAAGAAAATACTCAGAGGAAAGTTATAGTCAGTTTATTAGAAAAAACCAAGTTCTTTTTTTCTTGGAACTACCCATTACAACTTTATCCTTACTACAACTGTCTAATGGTGTGTTTAAAGATCATCCTTTATTGAATACTATTTGCTTCTTTTCCACTAGAGCCTTTAACCTTCTTCATTCCATATTTAACTTCTATGGGATTTTGCTTCAAAGAAAGTGTCTCGTCTGTAGTTAGTCCAATGATAAGGCAGGAGGCAGTAAATGTACAAGTGAAAAAAAAATATAATCTTGGAAGTAAAAAAATACTGCTAAGTGGGGATCTGCTGGAGAGCTCTAATATGACCAGGAAAAGCACTGCTGGAAAAAATCCAGGGAAGGAGAACTAGGGATTGGTGCCAGGTACTGTAAGTGCAAAGGCTGGGGATAGATGTGCAGCCAGCGAAGTGTCAGTGCCATCGGTGTGGAAAGCAGCCACTTAAAGCTGTGATGTGGCAGGGGATCAGAGACGGCCGCTGCTGCCGCTCCGCGCAGGGAAGAAGCAACATCACATAACAGTTGGGCGCTGCCACACAGGCTTGAAGACATGCCCGGGTTGTCGATCAACCTTTTAAAATAAGTATTCTGTCGCTGGATGACTGGACTCTACTCTCTTTAAAATCTGAGATATTTTTGAGTGATAATTCAGCCTTCATTCTCCCCCCCCCTCCCCAAAATGGAAAGCAGGAGTGAAATTTGCATTTTCTTTTTCATGAAGATACTAATTTTCTTTTGATTGGATAATCAAAGAAGAGGCATTGTTTATACCTGGTTTACAATGTGCGTAGCTTTGTGTAGATTAGTGGAACCCAGATGATGAAAACGTCCATTTGCATAGGCTTCCAAATGGCAGGATGTTTGTCCAGATTTGTTTATGGTAATCATTTCCACTGACCTGTGGATTTGTATGCTTGAGCTTTTTGTTTTGAAAGCCAAAGGCAGAAGCTGACCTTGTTGTCTTGGACAGCTGACTGAAACCATGAATTTTGTTTTCATAGTCAAACATCTTCTCCAATGCCTGTCTTATTGTCATTTGGGACTGAATTTTCTTCTTCTTCCATTAAATGCCATGGAGAAGGCCAGCAGGGATAGGGAGATGACTATACCCAGCATTTTATTGCTTTGTTTATGAAATTGTTCAAGACTGATTCAGATTATTAAGATTTTAAGGGCCTGAACGTACAAGATCATCATTGCTTATTTTCCACTGAGGTCTATGGGAGCTTACAAAACCTGCCAGATTTCAGCTTTCACCCTGAGCAAGGAAGACTACACAATTTCAAACCTACTCATCAGTATATGACAAGAAAAAAGAAGTATGCCAAACATATTCATTATTAATATTGTACAGAAATAAACATTTCGGTGTATGGATAAGAGTGGTCATAAAACTTGGATGTAAATTCAGGCAGATATTGGGAAGCAGTATGAGTTTTGTGCATCTCTGGAAATAAGCAAGAAAACTACTGAGATTCTTTAATCATCGTTGTCAAAAAAGTCTATTAAAATTGACAAGATTTAGGAAAGACCTGCAGGTTTTTGAAAGCCTGACTGAAAAAGTGACTGACCAGAAAAATTCAACATATTTAGTTTATCCAGGGCAAGGCTGAAAAGTTCAGCAGGAATCTCTTGCAAAAAATGATACATGACTCATAAATCTAAGAGAAAAAGGAAAACCAAGCTGTGCAAGGTCTATTGTGTAGGCAAATGCTAGTAAATGCCTTAACAGATTCTTAATTGTTAAGATAGAGTTAAACTAACTCTCACATACAGAAAAAAGCTTATTGCCACTTTTAAAATTCAGCACTCACTATTTAACTAGTGTTGGTTAAAAGCTGAAACACTAGATACTATTCAGACATGACAGAAGATAATATTTTTAAAGTCAGGAAGAGGAATCATGGAGAATATATATATTCATAAATGTATATTTTATGTAAATAAGTATACATAAATGTGTGTGTATATATATATGTATACCTAAACTTATAGGTATATATTTAGCTTTTTATTGATAATACTGTAAACTTGTGGTGTTTAGATGACACAGTCTCTGGAAAAATTATAGAGCTACATTGTCTTTAAGATTGTTCTTAGCACCCAACATAGGTAGTAGAGGTACACATATAGGAGAGATAATAGGCAAAAGTTAATGAGAAAAAATTTTTAGTATAACATAGGACTGCAGATACTGTCTACTTAGAAAGACAGCTGAAAAGTTATCACTATTAAAGTAATTTATTTTATATGTAGTTTGCATTATAAGATCAAAAATTGTCTGCAGAACAGGTAATGTTTGATCACTCTATACTGTTTTTTCAGCTTAATTACTGACAGCCATGTTACTTAACCCCATATTTACCAAGCCTCAGCCAATGACAAAGGCGTCACCTAGTGCATATGGCAAAAGCCTGTTATTTTTCAGTTCAATATAACTCTAAGGAGACCTTACATAAGGAAAATTTTGATTTTTGAAGGTTTTTCCTATACTTCAATGCCAGATTATTGTAAGGGGGCTCCATACACTTTTCTTTGTGTTTTGACATTCAAGTTCGGAGCTGGTTACATACTTGAACACCAAGAGCCAATAAAAACAACTAAATCTGGGATACATTAAGACTCCAAAGGCGCAGGAACTGGAAAAGCTTCAGCCATTGTGCATGACCATGATTTACTGTAGCTTCAGGTTTGGTTGTAAAATATTATGCTTATCATGCAGGGTATTATGTTATTCACTATAATCCTGATAATTTATCAAATGAATTGAGAAGTTATTCATTACCTGTTCTAGAGAGAAGGGCCTCTGTAATGTTTTTTTCATTAGGTCTGAACCAGTTGAGTTCATATTTTAATATTGATGTAGCTTCTGTCAGATGGCACATTGCTTTACACGTTAGAAGAATTATTTTTTCTATTCTACTTTCCATATAATTTCAGAAAGATTTTCTTAATTCCTTTAATACCTATCATTGACAGATGAGTGTCTATCAAAGAGGATTTTTCATTAAGGTGTTATTTGCTTTTACTACAATACTACAGTAAGTGAAAAAAACTTTAGGCACTTTTGGGTAACGACTGTATTAGATGAATGTGGGATACAGGTTAATAGTTTTCTTGAAATATCTCTTTTACTTATTGGAATATATAGGTATGCATTTGTGTTATGTGTGCATATGACTGGTATGCAAATAACCCCAGTTTCTAAGTTAAGTGATTTTTTTTCTTTCTGAGTTACTAAGTTGATTACAACATCTATTAACACCTTAATCCTGAATGTGAAAAAATGCACTATGTTCTCAGCATCTGTTGTGGATTGTATTTCATATCTTCTTGGAAAATAAAAAGTGTGAATAAATGAAATAGCATTACATATGAAAATAAATTCCAATACTAAAAGATACATATTTTTACATAGAACAAAAATACTCTTTACCCCAGATACTGCAAAACACCTAGACCTCCTCTACTGTATGTAGCTATTTTAGGCTGTATTCAACCTGTTTTATTTTTTACGAGATTTAGGAAATAATGAGAAAATTACCTGTGCCTCATTTATTGCAAAATTGAGGAAAAATAAATCTGGGAATTTACATATGATGCAACTAAGAAAACATAGCTCTAATTGTTATTCTGGATTTCTTTAAGACTGAAAACCTGGATTTCCTTAGTAACTTCCACTGTAAATTCAGTGACCAACATTCTTCCAGCAATTTTTTTCTGATAACCTCCTACACAAGTGGTGAAAACAATTGAACCTCTTTAAGACATAGGTTTACATCCCTTCTAATTGTCATGATCATCTCTCCACTTAGAAACATGTTAAGCTCTTTTTCTGTTCATCCAACAAGGGTTAGTGACATGGCATCTTTTCTTCTCCATATCCATTTTTTCTCAAGTTGTTTAATTGCTTAATTAAATTTTATTGGATCTACGGTTCCATATTTAGTTTCAGTTGTGTTACTTCCTGTTGAGCATCTAGCAGGAAACCATATCCATTTGTTTAAAGAAAGATATTATGTATTCCTACAAACTTTGCCTTTGGCGGTCTGCCACTGGCCATCCTAGTGACCACACTCCTTTAAGAGCATATTCCTGATTGTGTTAATTGCTACCAAATAGTTCAGCCTGGACTTTTTAAAAAAAAAAAACCCAACCCCTAGTTCAGTCTTGCCTGTAAGGAAGTTCTGCCAAAGCAGTGTTGACAATGCAACCCAAAATCTGTAGAAAACTGCTGTTACCTTGGCAGCAAACTGTCGCTGACCCTTACAACTGAGAGCCATGTCATGAAGAAGACAGTAAACGCCAGAGCAGCTTCACAGATATGAAATAATTTTATCTAGAACAAAAAAACCCCCACCTAGTTACAAACAAAGCTGTATGTGTACCACACAACTGTCATCACTGTTCTTCCTGAATACCTGCGAAAATCAGTGTGCAATCATCACACCAAACCTTTTGGTCAATTCCATATGGAAAGTCTTCCTGTTCTGCCCTTGGTGGTGTAAGAGTGTGGGTAAGCTCTGGGATGATGTCTTAGAGCCTTGTCAAATTTTTTTTCCATCAAAACAATGCTCTTGCTTGGCTTGGCTTGGCTATGCTGGTCTGGGTATATGGTACACATTGGACAAGTAGCTGCACAAAGCCATTTTAAACAGAAAATTAAAACGTGGTGAGGAGCTGGGAATTAGGACAGTGAAATGGAGAAGGATGCAATCAGGGAATGTTGCCTACCATCATGTTATTTATAAAGCAGGGAATTACAGCTAGAGTGTTTGCTGTAACAAGGACCATGTACTCTCAGACTCTATCAGCCAAAACCAAATTAAGATTGCACGGGAAACTATAGTTATACCTATGCACTGCTAAGGTGTTAAGAAAATTGGACAACTTCCTCAATAGTTGGATTGAAAAAGCTGAACTGCATGCACCACTGGGCGTCTGTTATCAAGTTAGTGTCCAGAAGGAAATGGAATGGAAGGTCTCTGTTGGACCTCATGCTATCAAGGGGCTGTGGCATCACGAAACTGGAGATTGCCATCAATGGGAAAAGTGGAAAGCAATAGATTAATGATGACCAAAGTGTATGTGCTCAAAGAAGAATGTCTGGTTTTAACACTCCTCATATGTGTCTTACTTTAACGATTTTCCTTGGCAGAATCCTTACAGAGATTTGTGAAAAGAAAGGTATTGTCCATGCCTTTCCAACACTTAATCCTCCCAGCAAAATTAAAAACCCCCAAACTATTAAATCACCATCCTCTTAAAGAGTGAACCTCTCCTTGTGTGCAGCAGAATTTCATCATTTGGGAGCACTAGAAACCGCTTCCCTTAATTTGATACTTTGCGTCTACTTAAGTCAGTGATGAATAAATTTAATGTCAGACAAATCTTCAAAAGCAAAAGATTTATTTTGTTTTTAATTAAAACCCAGCTTTTTTACAAATGAAAATTTAGATCCTTTGGCTTTCTCAAATTTAACACTGCATTTTTGGAAATGTATTTTTAAATATTTGCCAGTATGTATATGGTCATGTCACTACCCTTCCTAGATTCGACATCTGTTTCTATCACAGACTGAATGTTGTAGTCTTGTTACACTGGATGCAAATGTACTTTTTAATGAGTTAATTTATTTCAGCTGTTCTAATGCCAGTTTTTCTTCATATAAGTACCCTGAAGAACTTTAAAAAATACATGGGTTTAGTCCATTTAATTAGTCTTGTTGCAGCTAATTAATCCGTAAGAAAAAGACATGCTAGTTTTATATTGTCTCAAGGTTGTTCGAATTAAATGTCATCTACTGTGATTTAGATTTAATATCAGGAATACACAAAAAGGATCAATACATTTTTGCACTTGTGAATACCATGCCAGAATATTTTTCTACAGTGAGGCCAAGATTCAGAGAGAGAATTAGGCATATAATTCCTATTTCACAATTGCAGGGTTTCACCTATTAAGCACTTAAAAAATTCTGCCTCCTGTTCACTCTTAGTTACACAGGACCCTGATATCTGGCATTTCAACTTTTCCTAAAGAGATCACACAATGCATATTCACAGGTAACACGAACCCTGCTCACTGTTAGGTCTGTTTCTAGTCTCTCGTTTTCCTATATATCTCCTCTTAACTGAACACTTTGGTCTTGGTTTGTTTCCCCAGCTAGAGAAGTAATTCTTTCCTCAGTAACTTCTAGTTTGGGTCCCAGACTTGACTCTCATAGAGAAAGAAACATAAGAATACATATTACAAGACATAACTGTATTTTCTGTGTTGAGACTAATTATTTTTCACCTTTACATACATATTTCACTTCAAAAATACTAAGTTATAAGTAATAATAATCAATACTCATTACTGGAAATGTGCAAGGAAAATGAAAACCTTTCAACAGCATTTCACTTCTTTAAAAAGACTTTAAGAAGAAAAGGAGATTTTTATCATCCATTGTTTATTGTGTCCAAAATCACAAAAGGCATTCTGGCATGTACATCTAGGTAACTGAATAGCTTCCTGTACAACCATTTTGGATGTACCACCACTGTTTAAAGAAATCTTTAGAAATATATATAGAGAAGTGCTTTTTAGAAATATTTTGAAACATAATGTTGCAGAATTACTAGATGCAGCAACTGCAACAGACTTTTCTAAAGACAGTTCTCACTCAAAACTATTCACTCAAGCCCAATTGAATTTTGCACAGTGGGATTTGGACCAAAGGAGTCTTTGGTTCTAAGTTTTAAAGAAAAACACAGGCAAAACATAGCTTTGCATAACTAAAGTCTACTGCATACTGCACCATCTAATAAATTACATATCTAATGGAAAAGCCATTTTATACACATTAGTGGAATACCTGTTGAAACACCATTGTTGCTATAACATTTTTGGTTATACCTTTATCTGGAGGTATATGGAATTTCAACCCTCAATCCAGTTAGACCGACCTGCCTGTAATCCCTCCTGCTTCTTCGTTTACTGTTGTACAGTTCATCTGAAGGATCAAGTAATCTGAGAATACAAGCTCACTGATGATTTTGTGTCCAAGATCAAAACTTTTAAACAGTATAGAGTATCTGTGATGTGAATTGCGTGTCTGGGTTAGTGTACTGAAACAATAGAGGAATGTTGCATTAGAAAACATAACTATCCACATGTAAGCAATGTTCAGAGGGCCAAGTACAAAAAAAAGTTTTGTGTGACCATCTCCTCTTTCTCTCCCCATGCATAAGAGATTTGGCTGTCCCATCTGTCAGCACTATGTTAACTACTTTCACCTTAATTATATTCTGAACTCAGGCTGTACCTAGGAAAAGATCATTCACAGCCACAATTGTGTACAGAGACCTACAGCTGATCCTGAAGAGTGAAAACTCTATGGAGGAGGAGGCTGCTGGATCCAACTCACATAACTCTGTCTTGTAACTTCTCAAATACCAGGCGTGTGGGGGAGGACATCTTGCAAGGCAAAGCTCTTTTGTGAGTTGTGGCTTGTTATGCCTCTGATCATTCCTTCTGTAATGCTGTGTGATATTCCATACTTGCTGGAACCGTATCATTTCCATGAAAGAAATGACCACTTGAAGCCAATTTCATTGATGCTGAACCTACTTTTGAGCTAGCTGCAAGCCCTAGCCTTGCCTGAAAGTTGATATAGTTTCCTCAGGAAATGCAGCAGAGCAGGATATCGGAAAAATACCTGTGGATCCCTGGTTTACTGTTCTGAGACATCTTTCGATGTCAGAGCACAAATAACCAAATGCCAATAGTTTAGGCTCTAAAGGCCTGTAGGAGTTTAAAACACATTTTTTTATTTTGCATAGCGTCAAAATTTTTGTCCAAACAGCCTACTCACTTCATAAAATCAAATATTCTTTTCTGAAAAGAGGCATATGTCAGCTCAGTCTCAGAGAAGTGAATGCAGGCCCTTGGGTATAATGACTATACTCCCACTCAAAATGTTTACTGGATGAAAGTAGGGAAATGCTAGGGAGGATCCAGGAAATTTCTTGGTATCCTCTTGAGAATACAGGAGTTTTCCTCCTGGTATACATGTAAGGGAAAAAGAATTAGCTGTGATACAATACAGCTTGAATAAATGAGCTTCACAGGAGAGTCAGATGAAAGCTGGTTTCCCTATACACCCACACCAGATCTGGGTCGTCAAATATTTTGCAGTTTCACCATCTAGTACAGCATTATTTGGTCATAATGCTTTCCTGAGTTTTACTCTGGTTGCAGTAAAACAACAGTCATGGAAACACCAAAAATGCTTTTTCTTATGGTCTCTTCCATGAAGATCGTGTAGAAAGATAAACAGACATACAAAAATGCTTCAAACTACATTTGGAAAATATTGTACCGATTCCTTTCTGAACATTAATTAACCAATCATCCTTCTAATGAATCAAATGTTTCTGAAGCAGTGGCTCTCACTACACAGAAATTTTAAAATGTGTTCTTGTGATTTACTATTCAGAGCGCAGTAAAGACAATTCCTGTTAATGAGCAGAAATGTTTTATGTCATTGTGGCACCGCAGTTGTGTAATACTTAGTAAATACTTGGGAACACCATAAACATTAACTTCTTGTTATCGTTCATCCAAACCTAGGATTAGTGTGATCCAAAACAGATGAATGAGGAAAACAGCTACTGTTTTAAATAGTTCACTTGTACATTTTCCAGGCAGAAGACAAACTAGCAGTAAATCACTGTTGGTCAGTTTAACGTGGCTTTCAGAGTCCCATCAGAGGAAAACCAAACTCTGGAATCATTAGAATGTAATATTTTCCATGGGTGTGGCGTTAACCCAGCCGCAGGGATGGAGAAGCACACACTATATGCTGCTTTAAGCATCATTGCAGTTGATTCTCATGTTTATTAGAATCTGAAATATATGAAAAGGTGATGATTGCTCCATATTGAAAAGGACTTTATAACCTCACATCATTAAGCACTGTATTATAACGTGTACTGCATGGCTGTTCTGGAGAGAAGGTAGTTGTATTTATGCAGTTGATACCAGAAAACTAATGAAAATCACTCTATTCTCACTGCTGTTAGTTTAAAGTTATCACAGTTATTCTGTATTATCATGAGATGAAGATTTTTTTCCACACGAAAGCCATTTACCTTTATTTGGCATTCTTATACTGATTCATTGCCTAGTGATTTCAAAAGCCCATGATTGCGTTGTATTATCTGCTGCGTTGCAGGGAGGGAGGATCTCTCCTAAATTCAGTTAAGCTTTAGGGATGGTAACAGATTTCTCCTCGTCTGTCCAAACAAACAGATCCAAGAAGGCACTGTCATTGCTATAATGTCTATGGCAGACTGAGGAATCTCCTTACTAGCAAACATAAAAGTTGTGTTTCCGCACAGACTGACAATATTTGTATTTGGTAACTGATTTTCAGTGACCACAGTGGTCCTTTCTTGGCCATTGAATCATCTTATCTGAAGCCCGGTGTGACACAGTATTTCATCCTCCCCTATGCTCTTCACTATAGGAAGATTTTCATCGTTCAGGTGATTTTGAATACTAATAATACAATTTCTTAACTTTGTTTTGGAAACTGGAATAAACTCACTGAATAGCTTTTCCAGAACTCAGATATGTCTCTTTCTGAATCTTTTCCCATTTCACATGCTTGAAGACATTCTATCAAGAAAATCCCTGAGCTGCCATTTACTGAAACCATAGATCAATCTATAATAACTCAGATTGTCCAGGCCTCCAACCTTGGTACTCCTAGGAAATAAGAAATATGCTTTCATTGTGATTTTAAGACTATTTTGAAAATACAAACATGGGAAATTTCAGGTTTAAGTATCTGGCCTTCTGCTGGATAGTATTCATAGGGAATTCTGCCAGATTCCCTTTTCTGTTTCACCAGGACAGCAGTGAGAGTCTCTCTGGAAGTCAGCGCACTTATTCAGCCAGCTCCCAGTTTCCTTGAATGTGAGGTAATTCCTGGGCCACCTGCTGGGAGTTAACTTCATCCCAACACCGCCACGAGCATTTAAACCAGCTACAATAGAGCGTGTGCTGTTGTTCTGGATTGACATTGACTTAATTAAACATACTGTGTCCTGAGTAAAGTTGCTGTGCTTTTCTCACTCCTTGCAGAGCATTTTTGTTCTTGAGGGCTAAGTAAATATTTTGGAGAGAAGATTCTCGTAACTGCCAAGAGCAGCATATTTGCTTGCTTCACATCAGAATTTGGTTATGCCATAAGTTTTTTCAACAAATAGGATGTTGAATCTCAATTTTCCCTTGATTTGTGGTTTTATTATGCTGGAATATATTCAAAATACCTGCTTTGATACAATATTGAGAGGGTGTTCACACACAGAATGATATTTCCATGAATACTCTTTCAGGAGTGACCACTTTGTCTCACTCAGGATCTTCCACTTTATTGGAAGTTAAAATTTAGATTAAAATGCCTTGGTTCAGCTTCTGGAAAAGATTAAACAGTGGTATGTGGTGCCGTTTGAACTTTTCTGTGATACCCCAGAACTCAAGACAAACTTTTTCCTAGAGGTAACATTGAGAGTTTATGTGCAGCTTTCTGCCATTTTCTAGTGGCAAAACTAGATGAAGAGTCTGAGGCTGCCAGTGCCTGTGAGTGAATCCCCTTGTTCCAGCTGTAGATGCTCTAAAGAAGTCCTTGGTGAAATCAAATCCTGCTATGGCCTGAAAAAGGACACTGTTACACATGTGTATTTAAAGTTTTTTGGGTCTCATTAAATTCTTGACTTTCAAGATGACTTTTGCTAATGAATTCTGTAATCAGTTATTGCTCTTAAAGTATTTCTTTTAACAATTGCAAATGGATTTTCTTTGTATATTGGTGATTGCTTCCTTGTTTTTGAAAATGAATATTTGATTTATGTTTTTCTCGTTCTGTTCCCTTATATTTGCCTTTAGACCAAAAAGAGTAATTTACTACTCTCAATATTCAACTTCATGGATTTTCTTTAATACCCACCAATAAACCTTTTCTAATTTTTTTACATCTTTCTGAGATTAGGAATCAAAGCTAAGTCAGGATGGCCAAAGAAATGGTAATATCAATTTATGTAAAGGCATTATACTTTCAGCATTATCCTCCACCACATCCTTAATGTATACCTATATTTTGATTGGCTTTGGAGGGGTTTAGAACAGGTCTTCAGCGATTTTCTAGGAGTATCAAAATTCTGTTTTCCATAATTGGTTCACCTTTTTTTTCAGTATTTTGTAAAGCTTACTGAACTATGTATAGGAAATAGCACATAAATCCCCAAACCACTGAGAAAACAGAGAAAAATAATGGAAGAGCTGCCTGGTTTTGCTATTAACTCATTTTATTGTTTTTGCTTGTTTGTTTGTTTGTTTTTAAAAAAAAGAAGACAAAATAATGCAAATGAATTAATAAGAAGGTGGACTCCCAGTCTGAATGCCCTTGAAGCTGCTTCTTCTGCATCTGTTTTTTTCCAAAGTAAGTTTATGACCTGACTGCATGTTACATTGTTGTGGCACATGGCAAAGTTACTTTGTTTTTTTCTTGTTTTTTTTTTTTTTTTTTTTCTTCTCCTTTGCTCAGCAGTGCTGTCCAGTTCCTTCAAAACACTTTCTATCCAGAAGGAGCGTAACCACTGTCATTGACATTAACTGAGGAAAAGCCAAAAATGAGAAAAAATAATTTCTTGGTCTCAACTGTGTTGTAGTAACTCTCATAATTGTTCTAAGATGTGGTTTTTCCTCATAAATCTGCAGATCATAACGAAAGCTGGGAGATCACATAGCCAAAAAAATAATCCAATGTAAATATATGTACTCTATCAACCAAATTTGCTTTTATACTCACACTAGGAATAGTAATGTAAAAAACGTTGCTGGAAAGCACAATTCTCTTGGAGGTTCCCTATTAAGTCCTATAGCTACCACTGAAGGCTTTGCTTCAGGATGTGTTTATGTCAGGAAACTGAGACAATCAGCAGATTTTGCCAGACTTTCTAAGAGATAATATTCTTCGCTTTTTTTTCCTCCATAGCTGACCAGAAAAAGGTACCTAGCTGCACTGTCATCATTCATAAATTATATTTAGGAACACATATTTTGTTCATAGAGTTTTGTTCTACTACTCTGGGGAAAATTGTAGGTCCAGTAAACTCAGTAGGAGTTTGCCACTGACTTTTATGGAGCCAAGATTCCACCCTCTGCATCAGACTTTTGCCTGTCCGGGAGGCCCCTGCAAATTTCTCTGGTATTGTAAATGAGCTAAAAGCTGAAGATCGAGGTGTTTTCACATGGCCAAAGTGCTGTCAAGGGGTTCTAACGTATATGACGATTAGATCCTTAATAAACAGTGGAAAAAGTTAATAAAAATTCTAGTGCAGATCCTCAGCTATGATAATTCCATGTAGGTGTGTACATTTAACCTCATGAAGACCCACTCACACCAGCTGAGGATCCAGTCTAAATATATTTGATAGTATTATTTCCTTTAGATTTACTTGCTTTTTTAAAGTTGATGACTGAGTGATATGAATATTATTATTTAAATTTGAAAAATTCAGAACAAAATTCTTTAAATGTATTAGTATAAGTCAAGGAGTAGATTCACAGATAAGACTAGTCTTGTCATTGTCAGCTTTGCAAAACCCATACCAAAATGAAGATGAGTTTTATTGGGAAAAAATCCAAGAGTGTTTTCTTAGCAATATATAAATATGTGTTTTAAAATAATTTTATTTCTCTATATAGTTTTATTTATTTTTTATTCTCAGCAGTAGAACAGCATAATAATGCACTGAATTCTCTGTTATAAGCTTGCATTTCATCCCATTCTCACATACAATTGTACTTATTCATAAAGTGGAACAAGAATTCTTCTACTTCCTTTGGGTAAGCACACTGAAGAAGTTAAACATACGAACCACAAGTATGGAAGAATAAACTTTCATAATTTGTATGATTTAAATAATTAGTAAGTACAACATAAAAGGTATAAGTTGTTACTTTATGTATAATATCTAAAAAAAAAACTTGCATGAGGACCAGTCCTTGGGCAAGTATGTATTTTGATTTGTTATTTTTGATAAAGTTGACTTTATAAAGAGATGTTAACTATTTATGTAATAAAGCCAAAACCTAATCCTTCTTGTGAGGACTCATGCATGTGAATAGCATTCCTAGCTCAACATGGATTTGAGTTTGTCCGATTGGGATCTAGATTTAGGGGAAAAAAAAAGAGTTCTAGAATATTTCTGTATGTTTGTTCATGGATAGCGTGAATCAATGATTATAGCTGAATTTTTGTCTCTGCAGACTAATAACACAGACTTTGTCCTCTGATATAGACAAACAAAATATCAGCTAGATGAGAGATGCATTATGCAGAACAGGACTATATTTCTATCACACCTGTGAAACTGTTAGACCACTGGTATTTCCTGCATAATATTTGACATCACTTGGGCAATTCTTGAGTTACTGCTGTGTATATAGCTGTAAATATAATTCTAGCATAATTTGTAAGGTAATTTCTTAATTTATAAACTGCATGAAATTTACTCTTTTTATTATTTTTAAAAGCGCTCCACGATGGATTTCTTTCTAAAAGTGAGCTAGATGTCTAGTATTTTGTGGCTTAATATGTTCATATAATATACTATAATTTAGTCTAACATCCTCTGAGAGACTGAAATACATACAGTAGAATCCTGTATATTTGTCCATAGAGTAGTTATTGAATAAATGCTCAAATGATGTATTTGTTCTCCCATACTAACACAGGTCTACCATTGTACAAGCTGAAAAATGAGTATGAAAGTGTTACTTTTTAGGATCCAAAGAACTGATGCTTTGGGGCCTGCCCACAAACCTGGGAAGTTTTGAAGTCAACTGCTTCTTTGTAAAAGAGACACTGCAAACTGTTTGCTGGAGAAACATTTCCATAAAACCCAACAAGTAGTCTAGTCCTCACACTGTCTTTCAAGAAATGCTTTCCACACAGCACTTGAAGACTCCTTTGACTGTTTTTATGCTAGAAAGTATGACTTGTTTTTTCACTCAGGAGCACAGTATGGCTTGTACCTATATGACTAAACTCTCTCCTTTCCCAATACCAAATGGCCTCGACCATATTGCCCATTTAGAAGAACCGCTGGCTCATCCTGTCCTACAAACTGTGCTCAGGTATCACCTGACACACATTAAAACTGTGCCAGAGAAACTGCTAGAAATGAAACAGTATGGATGTTTCCATGTCAGTGCTTGAACCTGTGACATAGCTTTTTCTAAGTTACTAATAAAGGCATAACCTCTGTCCCCTGACCCCTCAGATATATCTAAAGATATTGCTTTGCTTAGAATGACTAAAGAGGAAAGAATGATCTATTTACTTGTCTCTTTATTGATTTATCATAAAGGAAATGATCTTTCAGATAATTTTTTCGTATCGCTCATTTGTCTTTTCTCTCAAAAAGGTCAGTCTCCAGTACAGCCATTTTTAAATGTGCAAGAGGAATGTTTTATTATCATAGCACTTTCTATGGATTGCATGTGTGCTAAGCCTGACCCTTTGGAAAGTCCCATCCTCCACTTTCTTGTAATGAGTTTTCTCTTTTTGCCCTCCTTAAAAGTTAGCTAGTCAGTTCACAACCTGACACATAGGCCAGAGTGAGCCAGTGTGTCTTCATCTCCTCGCATCTGTGCTCAGCGGACAAAAGGTGGCACAGCAACTCTTACGGGTCACAACTCATACTGAGTCATTTGTCTGGGCTTTATTTTATTGTATTCACAGGTTTCTTTAAAAAGTCTTCAGTAGGTTTTCCTTTCTGTTAGTCCAAAGAAGCATAGATGTCACAGAGACAATACTTAATATGTATTTATTCTGTTATTTTTTTCCACACACTACTTATAGTTTTGCTGTACAGCACATTTTCCTTTTACTGATCTTATTTATATGGAACAACAACTTGGTTTTGGAAATACTGATTTCTGACTCCTATATGGCTGCCTAAAGAAGAAAAATGAATGATGAACTTTTAATGATGGTATTTTTACACAAAAAGGCAACTCCCTAGAAATATACAGTCTTGTGGTTTTCATTACGTTATTTCCCACTGAGAACAATTCACACCTTAATTTCCAGCCACATTTCATCAGATTTTCCCCCAAATGATCAGTTATTTCCACTGGTGAGATGTTACCATGTTCATTCTCCTAAGTGGTATTTTCAAACTACCCCTTTGTACATAACTCGCCAAATAACAGATAATCCTGGTTATTAAGGGTTCATTCAAGGAGTTTGTTCATTCTTTCATTCAAGCCTTTTTGTCAGTAATATGCCACCTCACTGATATATTTATATAAAGGCAGGTTAGGCTAAAGACTACTGCTTAAGCTTCCTCAGAAAAAAATCTAGTGGAGAATCAGAGCTTTTTATAATCACAGGCAATATCTACAATTAACCATGTCTGAGTTCTCATCTGAGCTCGCCATATGTGGTTCCCTACATAAGGTCTTAGTTTGCCTGGGACACACGTTGCACCCACTCTCCTTCTTTCACACCACTCCTCTAACATCATTACCTCACTTGACTCATGCACACCCCATACACCTCTGATTTTCCACTCTGTTCTCCATAAGGACCCCTACCTCCACCCTCCTCTCAACATCCACGCTGAATTTGCTGCAAAAGCATGTTGTTGCTGGAAAAGAAAATAAGAGCCATCCCCGGGAGCAGAAGTCACAGGCACATTTGCAGTGTCTGCGATAGGTCCTTAATCACCAGAAAGTGTAAGACTGCACAGTTCTCCAGCCAGTGAGAATTATTACTCGAGGGTGGACTGCTGTTGTCCTTGGCTGTGGACGTGGATTCCTGTGCCACCGATCCTTATCCCTCACACCCCTCACCTGGATTTGGCTGGAAGCTTGGCATACACTGCATATGGGTGACACCGTCATAGCTCCTTTTCCAAAATCATCCTAGCGCTAATCCTAACCCTACCCTCTCCCCAAGAAGGAATGACCACCACTGACACCAGCTATCTCCCTAACACCACCAATACAGGGGGAAACTGGCTGGTGCAGCTGCACAGCAGCTAAGGGCCGTTGCCACTTGCCTTGCGGGTCGGTCAGTCGAGGAAATATTTTCAGTCAATTTATTATCTGATTCCTAGAGAAGGTGGAAATGAACTCCCTGCAGCGAGGATGAATAACTATCCAAACTTATCATGACACTTCAAAGCACGGAATGACGCAGTGTGCCATATAGGTCAATAGCTATAGAATATATCAAAGTAATCCTTCATCTCCGGCAAATAAACAAAGCTATGGTTAAGTGAGATACGAGGAGATCTTACTTGTCACTGTAGCAGAGTCCAGGTTCCTCTGCTATTGCATTGTTTGGTGCGAGGTCGTGTCAACTTTTCCTCAGCTCTTACTTGTAAACCTAGTACTCCAAGTGGTCTTCAGGGCCTTCTTACTATATAAGTAACAGTGCCTCCCACTGATTCTGTAAAATGCACTTGTAGTTTAAGGTGTGCTTCAAAATATTTTCAGGAATCTCCGTCTACAGCATCTTCAGAGAAAAACGTTTCAAATCTTAATCTAATTCAGAAGCTTAACTCAAATATGCCCAGCTGACCTTTCTCTCCAATGTAAGATAATATAAGTTACTTCCAAAAAACAAGCCTTACACTAAACTTTGGCTGGTGTTGACTGTGATCAGGAATTGATGATTTCTTATTGGAAGGATGGGTCCTGTGGCAATCATCAGAATTAGGATTAGGTTTGGATTACATTTTGGTAATATAAAAGCTGGAAGAAACCCATTAATTCTTTTCTGCCTGCAAGAGTTTGGAATAGAGCTGGAGTCTGTTGTCAACACTTGTTTTCTTTTTTTTTTTTTGTGTATAGTTCTTCTTGTCATAATTATTTTTATGCTGGGGGCTTCCAAATCTAAAACTGGGGTCTAGTTTTGTCTTTGAGACTGAGCAGCCTTCAGAGAGAAGACTGAAGAGAAGTCTGGAGTCAATTGTGGTCAACAGCTTACGTTCCCTTCACTGGATGGGTGGTTCCCTTGGCTAGAATTATTTTTAAGGGTAAGGTTATTTGGGGGAATGTAATGACAGAAGAACCCATTCCAACATCTGGTGCCTTGCCCTCAGAATAAGGAAAAAAGAGTTGTTTTAGGCCAATACTTTGTGCTCTTTTTTCTTGTAATTTTTTCCATGACCTTGGTTAAGTTCAGCTTTTATGTTTGGGCTAGTGTTTGGGAATCTACAGACTGAAGAAGGCAATTAAATGTTGGATGCTATGTGTCTCAAGATTAAGAAGGATGTTAAGGACAGCTAATGCTTTGTGTCCTGTTTCTTGAGAACTGAAATCCCTGACCATTACTGGGTTTAGAATTAGGGCTGGACTCAGTGTTTGAGGGTTGGAAAGTGAAGAGCTCCTTTTCATGCTTGAAGCTGCATGCTCCTCAGTATTATGAAATGGAATTGTATTACCTGTGTATTGTGTCTTTTTTAAATCTTTTTTTTTAGTCTTGTATCCATCTTTTCTTGTTGGGTTTCATGCCTGGGCAACAGTTATAAGTTAGGTTCAGGAAAGTGTAGCTTGGGGTGAATATTCATTTATATGGCTTGGATTGGGCTCAGGTTGAGGTTTGGGATGGTTTGAGAATTTAGATGTTGCATATTTCATTTTGTTTCTGGAGGATTTGGGAACTTGTTTGATTGGGGTCTACATGTTTTGGTCTACAGTGAATGCTGACAGCCAGGGTAAGACTAGGTTTAGACTGGATAACCTAAAGATTGAAGACACTGCTCAGACTGTGTGGTCCTAATAGCTGGAAGTACTAGCCATGGGCTACAGCTGAATTCTGGTTAGGGTAGACAGTATAAAGTATGAAGAGCCATCTTGCTTATGAGATAATGTAGGACCTTCAGAGGTTGGTGCCTATCCTTACCAAAACATGATTTCCTTTGCTGTAGTTACACGCAGTTTAGTTGAGAGTTAGGAATAAAAGCTGGATAGAGCTCAGGTGAATTCCCTGTCTCAGGACACATGGAGTTAAGGAGAAGACTGATATCATGGAAGTCCATGTGTTATTTCCTCTCTCACCTGTAGACATTACTTCCCTAAGTTATCAAAATGTACTTGTTTGTTACCAGTTCATTTATATTTATATAATGTAAATAAATATATGTTTTGTCAAACAATCAGTTTCCATCATACCCTGCACATATGTTAATTCACTTCTGTGATGCTTTCGGGAGGTTAGCTAACCATGTCTCTCTGAGCAGACTTCAGGGATATGAATCTCTACAGTTTGCTATCTATCTGTACAATTTGTTAGAGTTAATATGGGTAAGTTTGTGCCAGATTTGTCTCCTCCTGTTCTACACACCCCTCATATTTCTTCATCAATGCTTCAGTTCTTGAAACTCAAATTCTCATTGTTCTAGAGAAAAACAGTGCTCTCCTGATCTGCACTACAGGGCTCACATTGCTTCCTTCTTTCCTTCCAGTGCAGTTTTCGATCTCACCGGTGCCTGTGCACACAGGTATAGATACCCAGAGACATGTCTCACACTGGAGAGTTCATTTAAAAAATTCCTTCCAAAGCAAACGTCTGTCTGTTACATGACTTCCTATTCTGTACTACCCTTGTTGACTGTCTGGAGCGTCCCTTGGTCTTCCAGGCAATGCCTCAGAATCCAGGGCTGTGTTTACAAGTAAATGTCTCGCTTTCTGGCTCCCAGTAC
Source organism: Haliaeetus albicilla (assembly GCF_947461875.1). Classification (NCBI taxonomy): domain Eukaryota; kingdom Metazoa; phylum Chordata; class Aves; order Accipitriformes; family Accipitridae; genus Haliaeetus; species Haliaeetus albicilla. The sequence continues at coordinate 6,280,897 of NC_091499.1, forward strand.
AAGTGGCACAGCACCAGTTACAGCCATAGAGCTATCTCCTCCCTTTCCTGCTGCCCCACAGGGTAAGGCAGCCTCATCCATACTCTGTTCGGGAACAGTCCCTGCCCCACATTAACTTCTGAGCTGTACTCATACGTTATTTGTGATAACGGTAGATGGTACAGGCAAACACCATACATGCTAAGAACCACATCATGTGGACAATTTCATACTAGCATTCAACCCATGCCTTGTCCTTGATCAGCTTATTAGTATAGACACAGCCCAGTGTCCTTCTTCCACAAGAAAAAACCTGCTTTCCTCTTCCCATCTGTCAGTAGAAACAGACACTATGTACAAAGTCATGATAATTGCTTTAAGAAATAGTTAAAATAAAAACAAGAACTTGAAAATGGAATTTAGAAGGAAAAAAACCAGCCTTCAACGAAAGTAGATGAAGATGATAGCTGAAGTAGTAAGCCTGTCAGCAATTTCAGTTTTAACTCCCACCACGAACTAATCTGTGATCCATGAATTACACTCAAGGTGAATGAAGGTCACCCATGCAGGCAAGGTAGGGCTTTGTTTTATTTTATTGCAAGTTAGACAATGTCTCCAAAGATGTGTTATGTTTAGTAATGAAAAATGTAAATGCAGATTAATTCCAAAGGCTTCGGTGGAATGGTGTCAAGCATGAAAAACAACGCAAAGCTTGGATCCAAAAGTCTATCTGTGATAACAGTGATCAGAATAATAAAGAAAATCTCTTTCATTGCCCTCCAATAAAACACATGGTGAGGACTTGTTTTTGTTAGAAAATAGCAGCAGTTTATCCACAGGACTGCAAATGCAGATTTTTAAAATGTCAGGAACCAAATGTGTTCTTTTGAAATAATACTGTAGTATATAAAGTGTAACAGGGAAGTTTATTTCGCCACTGCATTTCTTTGATCTTGCTGGTGCTTTCACAACCCCATTTTTTCTTTTGTTTCTTTCAGTCATGAGGTCATAAACCCAGATTTATGATGACATTAGTCTTTTGCCACAGAATGATTGGTATGTCCAGGATTCAGCCTTGGGGCTAAACATGAGCAGCTAAGAAAAAAATTGTCTGAAAGGGATTTCATCCTTTTCAAAAGAAAAATATTTTTAGTAATAAGTAAATGGGAAAAATTAAAATCAAACCAGGTCAATATTAATTGTGGGATGTTGGAAAATACTATTTATCTAGAAACATTATAAAAGGGTTTTTTTAATAAGGATTATTCTGTATGATTATTAACTTTTCATTATGTTATTCCTGAAAGACTGAAGTATATGTTATTAAGAATATACAAAACCCATGACTGTGCTGAGAAGTTTATACAGAGGACAGCAGTGAAGCCTCCCTCATATTTAGCTGTACAGAAATTCATGTACTTTTATGTTCAGTGGTCATATTGTTTGCACATCCCTAAGTGTTAGATATGCTGACAATGGTCCTGAGCAAAAAAAAAATTTTGGAATTATTATGGAGTGTTTGAAAATTTCAGTTACCATGAACATTATGTAACAACATTTTTAAATTCAGAGTCTATGAAACAGAACAGTTCCAGAAAGCTGTCCAGGATAGAAATCCAGTCTCTGGATTATGGTATAGGAATTATGCTAAATTATAGTATAGGAAGCCCTGGCCTCTTTGAGTGGAGATGACAATATATATACAGAAGATTTATTAATATGTCTGTCTGAATAAACACCCATAAATTGATGCATTCAAGAGCAAATCCTTAACTACCATGTCTTTCTAGTCTCAGCAAAGGTATTTGAGTCAGTCAGCTTGGTACACTGCTTTAATGGTCTTATACACAGAGAAACAAATGTATTTTCTGAAATATTTTGCTAATTTTTATGAAATAATCCTGGAGTCAGCCTCCATGTCAAAAAAAAATAAAAAAAAGAAAAGGAATTTTTCTTTCAGATCAAAATCACTGTGTATTACTCACCCTTTTCATGAGCAACAGTGGCAGGGACAGAATGTTACATTCTTATTAAAACTAATTAGTTCATTGATGGAAGGGGTCATTGTCAGAGAAATATAATTTTGTTAAATATGAAAGGTTTGACAAAAATGCTAAGGATGAAACAAATTCACATAGAAAAAAAAGTGTACTGTTCTGCCAGCTCAACTGACAGGTTGCTGGGGATCCTGAGCTCTTACCATGTCCAGCTTCATAGTTATATTTTCGTGAAGGTTGTGCTCTGGTTGGCAGTGCGAGGACCTTCAGGTTCAGAGCTTCTCTGGCACCCTCTATTGCAGACTGACCCCAAATTGGGAAACCCACAGAGATTTAGCCAGCACGTCCAAGAACCTCCTTGAGCAAGAATTTTCAGGATTGTTGAGGTTTCCTTTCCAAGGCTGAGAAATTATCAGACCAAACAGTGAATCTCTGCTGAATGGTGATGCCTAGTGTACCTCTTCCTGATGCCCACTAGGCAGTACTGGAGTAAAACACTTTTATAATGTCTGCTGGAGGCAGGATGGGGAATGGATTCAGGAGAGAAGACGTGGGGGTGCCCTGTAATGTTTCTGAAGTGCCTGCTCATTGCCCAGCCTGCCATAACACTATGGATTAAAAGGGATGGTGGTCACAGAGGAAAACTGTGATGGTTGTGAGTTCAGGGTATACTTTTTAATAGCAGAATTGTATTTTTGATGGGTTTGCTCTACTGGTCATCTGTAGTGCCCTTGTGGGTGACTTTCACATACGAGAGCTCTGTCCACCTGCATATCCCACCTACAGCAAACGTAACAGCAGCTCTGTAAGGTGGGGGCTTATCACATAAGGCCCCAGTTCAGATGGAGCCTCAAAGTGGAATTTTGCCATTTTTTTCTTAAAGTGAGAATGTCAGGATCCTTTGGAAATTTTTATTTGTGAAGATTCATTTTGCTAGAAAACAAAATTTATCTGGAACAAGAGAAGTTAAATAAAATTCAGAAAACTCTGCTGATGGAGACTTACTGGACAAAAATGATTCTGCTGCTGCCCATGGTGTCTTTATAGGATAAATTATTTCTTCTACTGATTGTAGAATCTCCTCCCAGCTATAGATGCTGGGGCAGGAGTGTGGATTTGTACACTCCAGTTGGCCGCATGAGACCCTTGCGTACAAAATCTCCTTACTCTCAGGTGGAATGTTAGTTTGAGAAGTCCTCCAGAAATCTCCTGTGTCCAGCACTGACCTTGAGTGCCTTTCAGAGATGAGGAAGACAGCTAATAATGACTCATGCAGTGAGCTTAACCCTAAATTTACATTTACATTTATATTTATGCTTAAACTTATTAATAGAGATATATTTATTTGTGTTTAAAATGTTATGATTCTTATTTCTTAATGTCTTTTTCTGGGATGACTGCAAAATTTATAGCTTGCCCTCTGACTCAAAAGAGTATATTTCTTTTTGAAATTCTTTGGAATTTGTTGCAGAACAGAAATTCCAAATTCAACTGGTGCTATGATAATGTTTATTCCTCCTCTTAGCTTTACGTTTGGCTTAGCTACATCCCTTCCAGTATTAATAAGACCAGAGAGAATTGGGATTTGTTGATGTTTCATATTCAGAAGAACTGTCTTTCCATTGTCTTGAATTCTTAGCAGTTACTTACACATCTACAAAAAGACTGAAGGTGGCTGTGAAATCAGGGACAAGATTTCTAACACTTCAGAAGTCATTTGTCAAAGAGAACACTAAAAAATATCTGCTCTACTGAAGGAGAATGCTACGAGAGCAGGAACTGAGCAAGTCCATAGGAAATGCCTTTTAAAAGAAAATAAATGGATTTCACACCCACTTTGGACTTATTGTGCAAAGTGAAAACATTGAATGTAACCACTTGTCTGAGTAATGATAAATCCACTACTAGCAGTCTGCCAGATCAATCTCTGCTCTTGGACACTTACTTTTCTACAGTTCAACAGGAGTACACATCTGCAGCCTCTCCAAGGGGTTCTCACCTGATGTCTGCTGTGAAGATGGCTCGTAAAGGCAGCTGCTCAGGATTCAGAATTTCCATTCAGTAGGAAACTCCAAGATTAAACAGAAATTCTGATTTAACAAAAAAATGAAAAGCTAAATATTTATTTTACATAGCAGTAAACTTAAATATGAGAAATATATAGTTCCAGGAGGGTGGTAGAACAGCATCTTTATCAAGATGTTTTTTCTTTTTCCTAAATGAAATGCTCTTTTTCTTGCAATATATTTTCAATAGTGTTGTGGATTTACCCCACTCAGCAATTAAGCACCATGCAGCTGCTTGTTGACCTCCCCCCGCCCCCCCCCCCCCCCCCAGTAGGATGGGGGAGAGAATCAGGAAAAAAAGTAAAACTCATGGGTTGAAATCAAGAAGACAGTTTAATAAGACAGAAGGGGAAGGGAATATATGATGATGATGATGATGATGATTACTATTACTATTATTATTATACAAAACAAGCGATGCACAATAAAATTGCTCCCCACCCGCTGACCAATGCCCAGCCAATCCCTGAGCCGTGGTGCCCCCTGGCCGACTCCCCCCAGTTTATATACTGGGCATGATGTCATAGGGTACTGAGTAGCCCTTTGGCTCATCTGGGTCAGCTGTCCTGGCTGTTTCTCGTTTCCCAGTTTCTCGTGCAGTCCCAGCCTCCACTGGCAGGGCAGTACAAGAAGCTGAAAAGTCCTTCACTTAGTATAAACACTACTTAGCAACAATTAAAACATCAGTGTGTAATCAACATTATTCTCATCCTAAATCCAAACCACAGCACTATACCAGCTACTAGGAAGAAAATTAACTGTATTCAAGCCGAAACCAGGACAAATAAGCTAGCATTTTCCTATGGCAAAAAATTTAATCAGCTCCACTGATGAAAAGAGAAATGCAATTATCATACTATTTTTGGATAGATAGTAACATTTTCAATGGCAGCCAAAATAAAATTAATAAATTGTAATCCCAAAATCACAGTGCAGTAACCTGCAGGAGAGGATGAGTGCTGAATAGTAAGTGTATAGCTTCCACAGGTTATCAAGGATAAACTTGTTAAGGCACACTTTGATAAGTGAGGTGTGTATTCTACCAATTAATTGTAACAAGGTTTTAAAACCAAGACAAAAATCTTGGCAAATACATAGAATAACAAATAACTCTAATATCATTGTTCTAAAGGAAGCCAATAACAGGTGAGTATAACCAATACCATCTGTCTTAGCTAAAAGCATCTCAGCAGTGGTAAGAAATGTGGAAATATAAAGAGCAGAATTTGTAAAGACATTAGAAATACCAGATAATTCCACCCTCAATTCTGAATTTATTATATACTTAACCTTAAATAAACCAAACTTAAAGCTTGATTTCCAAAATGTGGAAAGGCACACAGAAACATGCACACCAAGAATCCATAAAACAATTAGCAGATGCAATTGCACCAGAAAAAGCACAGACACAAACCATTTAATTAACTAATAATTGAGAAGATGCTTGTGGAGTACAAAGCTTTTGTGTCTTTTCTGGCAGCTAGAAGGGAAAAGCAGCAACCGTCATTAGACAGATTACTCTTTGTCTTGTTACTGGAGCAGTCTATTTCAGTGGAAAGTCTTTGATATGCAACTAATAAAGTAAATTAAAATAGTCCTCCCAGACCTTATTTATGTTGCAGGTTTTAAGTCAGGCTAATATTTAAACTGAATAAGGCAAACCAAAATATGGGCCTAGCCATATGGTCCTGTGACAATGTCAGTTGCAAATGTTTCTAAATAAAATAAGGAGCAATAGTTGTGCATAAAAGAAAAGCAACATGGTTTGGTTCTTTACAAAAGAACAGTTTTTAGAGGAGACATTTAAATTCTATGTAAGTAGCTAAACTGAAACAAGACTGGATTTCAACATCTGAAAGACAATCTGATTTCATCCAGATGGATTTATTTTTTTTAAATATTAGACAATACAAAATAAATACAGTCAATCCTACAGCAGGAAAATATCCTCAGATCATAGATCAGAAGATAAAATGCAATAAAGAAACTTTAGCTAATGTATCAAACTAGAAAATTTCATATGCTACCTTTTTTACTACAATTTTCTTCTGAAACCAAACTTAAAAAAAAAGATATTTTCTATTTTATTTTTTGTAGACCCAAGCACTCATATATGCTTATGTCTACTTAGGACTTCCGGAAACTCTCAGCCAACATTATGTATTTAACAAATGATTTAACTTAAATTAAGCATCAGAAATGTCCAAAGTTCAGAAAAACTTGTCCCATTGAAATGTTCACTTTAAAGTCAGTAATGCTTGACTAGAGCCTAGGCATTTCCTCTTTCATTAACATTTTCCTTTCTGTAGCGTTCAGCGTAGAATTTCTTCTGTTTTCTTGACCTACTTCTTGTATTTCGTTCTCACTTTCTGCTAAATCATTCAGCTTTTTACTACTGCTGTATAAATATGTGTTCAACCTTTCTGCTTGCAGTTGGTGGAAATGTATATTACTGTAATACTATTCTCCCAAACAAATCATGTTTTCCCCATATGTGCCCTTGCATCCTGCTAGTTTTAGCATCTGTAAGGCAGAAATTTTGCTCAAAGTTTGTTTTTTGGATCTGGTTGTATTTTTAGGTGTAAGAATAATTCATGCAAACACTCTGGCTGTTTTTGACACATCTGCTAGTGTCTTCTGTGGATCTTCTTTGTGTCTGCCTGAAGAACATCAGAAGAAAATTCCCAAAAGATTAGTGTTTGGTGGTGGTGTATGAAAAATTTAAAGAGGCCTTCTGTGACAACACGGGATTATGTTAAATTATCTCATGATTAATTCTTCCTTGCCAGCAGGGCACTGGTGTTTGCCCATGTGGGAAGAATTTCTCCCTGAATCCTGTCAGCTACCAGTGCTCAAACTCAGCCTAGAAACTTGGTGGGAAAGATGCACGTTCTTCTGCGAAATGTAAACTTGTTCCACGTTTCAGATGCTTAAAGGACTTGTGTATATATAATGCCTTCTTTGAACATGTTATTGCTGGAGAAACAGAGTGCCCTTGTACAACTTGGCAGTTTTGCTTTTACCAGACAAAATTAATGGAGAGTTAACAAGTAAAGGCTTAGTTTTCTATTACAGAACTGGGGAAAACTTACAGAAAAACCAGAAACATAGTGGGTTACAATATACTTGCAACACTTTGCCTATCTCTCACTTAGGAATTTTCCTAGGCAAGGCTTGGTCATTATAGAGCAAGGATCACTCTGGTCTTGAGATGTATTTTGCAGCATCAAATGCCCTAACCCTGAACTTCTGTCTCTTTCTTATGCCTAATAATTATCACATTACTGTTGAACACACATCAGTTTTCAGTGTACCCTAGGAGCTGCGTTTCCCCTTACATTATGATTTGGGGAAACACATCATCAGGTAACTTTGATTATTGATTCGTATGTATGAGAAGGCACATAAAACTTCTTTTTAGTTTGAGTAGTTGATTTCCTATAATATGCAAAAAGCTTTTTGGAACATAAGTTGCTCATCTGTTTTACATTCTTGCTTAGGAAGTCAACCGAATTAGAGAGTTAACTGACTCCTCCCTTCCCAAACAATATGATGCCCACTGTGAACACTTTTCCCCTTGGCTTTGTAGGACACTGAAAAATGTGCAAGAGGAAAGATATTAATTGTACAACTGCTTGATTATGCCACAGACTGTGACACATCATTGGCTTCCGTTAGCAATCCCTTAAAATATACCAATAATACAGATCAACTATTTAACACACAAATTAATGTGACCAAACTACCCCCTTCCATCTGCCTTGTTATTGACTATGTTAATCCTAAAATTGCTTCCTGTTAGCTCTTGCCAGGGATAGGCAGAGCATGCAAAACTTCTGCCTTGGTGTAAACATGAGAAGTAGATACTTGTAAAAGCGAGAAAGATTAAGTAATAGTCAATCTTATATAACAAGAAGTAGAAAATTTCACATACTTACAACCCCAGAGAGTGAAAAATCAAAAATCCAACAAAAAGTAGACAGGAAGGAAAAAGTTATGTACCTTGAGCAGCATGAGTGTGTTTTAAAATATTGGGCATCAGTTTTCTTTTTCCATGTTCCTGCTTACAGAAAAACCTACAAAGAGCCAGTAATTCTTCATTAAAGTATAAAAAGTACTTCCATATATGAGTGTCTCTTGCCATGTCCGTTCAAAAGGGTCTTCTTCATTTGATAGCTAGAAAAAATGTGCATGGGAAAGGGCTGCTGGAGAAAATCTGTTTGTTATTTATACTTCATGAACACCTGAAAGTCTTAACACTGGCTTTGCCTAATGCTTTGTGGAAAAGGAATTTAGGAAAGGGGCAAAGATTATTTCCTAGAAATGGGGGCAGGGGGAGGAAGGAGAGTGGAGATAGTTCTTTATTCAAGGTAATCTGTCTATGTGAGCTCATGAAGAAATGGTAACAGACAAACAGGATAGGAAGAGTGAGTACACTGTAGCACAAGATCCTGAAAAAAATAAATGGAGGTGGTAGGTCATGAGGTGAGATGTGAGGAGCACATTGATGGAACTGTTAAGTCAGTTGGTGAATTAGTAAAGACTCTTATGGAAAATAAGGCTATAGAGGGGATATTCAGTGTCTGTACGATACTGGGTGAATGCTATTGTCCTTGGAAAGACAGGGAGCTGAAGAAATTTGCCAAGTCCAAAAACATAGCTGTTCCTGGCAAGTACCATGAGAAGATGCCCTGGAATGGGATCATATGGAGTTGTTGTTGATATAGGAGCACTGTTATCCTTGCTGTACTCATGTAAGCAAATATTTGTTAATGAATATTTACATAGAGATGAGACAGTATTTTAGGTAGTTTTCCTCCACTTTTGCCAGAAATCTGTATCTCCCATTTTCTCAGAAGTCCCTAATGGCTCCCTCAGTCACCAGCTCTTCTACCCACCTGTTTCCTGCTGCCTTGGCTGTACTACAGGTTCGTACCTGAAAGTGAGTGAAATTCTTTACAAAGCTGGGGAACAGGAGCTCGAGGCAAACCCTGTGTTTTTGTCTGAGAGAGTTCATTCAGTCTGACAGCTCATTAGCAAAAGCCAGTCATTGAGCTAGAAGTACCACTTGTAACTGCTATATACAACTGACAGGCAGACTGGGAAGGGCAGGTGAAGGCTTTGGGGAAAAGAAGAAGTAAAAAACGATGTTTCAGTACCAGTGGAGTATGTCTTCTGTGTAATTTCTGGTCTGTAAGTGGAAAGAAGGGAGCGTTTCATAACTTCTGAAGACTGAGATGTTGTTAACTAGCTGTGACTAGGAAGTCCTATTAATGTTGGCTAGTGGCAATCTTTGAGAGATTATTTGTGGGCAAAAAGGTTTATGGAAGGTTATAGACTGTAACTACAATGTGATAGATCTGAAAACATAGTTCCTTGACATACAAAGAAGCACCCACAAGTGTTTTTTAATTTTATGTAGCTAGTGCTTGCAAAACTTGGCAAGGTTTATCAGAAAGATGAGGATGTTGAAAACATGTTTTATTGCACTAAACTAAGGATGTTTAGGAATCATGCTCACTTCACTCACAAAAGCTTAGGATTAAGTGAAATGCTGAAAGTGATCCCAAATTTCTATAGCAGTGTCTCCAGACATGTCAGCTTGCATGTGCACCAGAGCCTTATAGCTCCTTTAAGACACAATTTCAGTTAGGTTTTGTTCTGTGTTGATTATCCTCTAGAGAATATTTTTGAATTTTTAAATTAAGCTTTAATGTCTTGGGTTGTTTTGATTCAATTTCTTGTGTCATGCAAAATTATTCAATTTGCCCTTTTAAAATCATTAGCATGTGGTCCCCAGTAGATCATACTATACCTATAGATGATACTAAATGTGGACTACACAGCTCTGGTTGCCTTGATTTAGGAGCACACCATGCTGCTCTCATCCTTCAGGTGGACAGCAGTGGCAACCTTTACACTAGGACAATCCCCAGCAGTCATATAATCTGCTGCTTCAGATTTTTCCCCGCCACCCTGGGACTGTTTCTGACTCTGGTTCCCCCCCGCTGGGCCTGATCCTGACGCCATCCTGATCCTGCTCCTGGCTGAGGTGGTGGGATGGGTCCTGCCCTGCTGCCCCAGGGAAGGCCCCACCGCTCCCAGCATCCACCCCACAGGGAGACCAACGCCTCTTGATGAGCAAAACAGACACATAACAAATGTTAACTTTGATTTGAATCTTTTCTGCACATTCTGTGGACACCCGTGTGGGTGATGTTCCTTGTGCCCTGGTTTAGAAGTTTGCCTTCTAGACTAATAAAAATCAAACTACGTTGTAACCAAAGTGAATTTTATAGGAAATAGGGGGGGGGGGGAAACAAGCCTAAAATACAAATTTCTGTATGAATCTTATTTAGTTCATTCAAAATAATTGTTTTACTATAAACAGCACTAAAAATCCTTATGTCTAATCAAAGCCAAGAAAGTTTTAACTTGGTTACTTAAAAGAAGCTGATTGTCTTGAAGCAAATTAGAATCATAGAATCATAGAATATATCAAGTTGGAAGGGACCTATAAAGGTCATTAAGTCCAACTCCCTGCTCCACACAGCACTACCTAAAACTAAACCATCTGACTAAGATGCTCCTTGAACTCTGGCAGGCTCAGTGCCACGACTGCTTCCCTGGGGACCCTATTCCAGTGACCGACCACCCTCTCAGTGAAGAACCTTTTCCTAATGTCCCATCTGAATTTCCCCTGACACAGCTTCATTCCATTTCCTCATGTCCTATTGCTGGTCACCAGAGACCTCCCCCTCCAATGCTCCCCTTCAAGAAGTTGTAGCCTGTGACGGGCTCACCCCTCAACCTTCTCTTCTCCCAGCTGAAAAAAACCCAAGTGACCTCAGCTGCTCCTCGTATGTCTTGCCCTCAAGACCTTTCACCGTCTTGGTCACCCTCCTCTGGACACACTCTAAACGGTTTGATGTCCTTCTTATATTGAGGCACCCAAAACTTCACACAGTGCTCGAGGTGAGGCCGCACCAGTGCAGTGTAGAGTGGGACAACCACCTCCCTCGTCTGGCTAGCGATGCTGTGCTGGATGCACCCCAGGACACGGTTGGCCCTTTTGCTGCCAGGACACACTGTTGACTCATATTCAATTTGCCATCAACCTAAATCCCCAGATCTCTTTCCATGGGGCTGCTCATCAACTAGATGGTTGACCTTGTCATAAAAGGAAATTAAGTTGTTCAAGGAGGACTTTCCGCTCACAAACCCATGCTGGCTATCACCAATGACTGTGTTGTCTCTCAAGCATTTTTCAATAACTCCCAGAATAACATTCTCCATGATTTTACCAGGCACTGAAGTGAGACTGACAGGCCTGTAATGACCAGGTCTTCCTTCTTACCCCCCTCGAAAATTGGGAAAACTTTTGCCAGCTTCCAGTCAACTGGGACCTCTCAGGAGTTATTATTACTTAATGAGTATAGGGAATTGTACACTTAATTTAATCCTACTTTCTTTCAGTAAGGAAATTTATCTTATTCGCCCTTTTCAGGACAACCGTGTTGTATATTCTAGAGCTTGGGTGTCAGCTGCCGTTGCTCTTCCCGGGCTCAGCCCCTTTGTGACTTGAATCTCTCCAGCTCCTGTGGTATAATTTCCATATACATTTCCAATACAGCATTATGGTAGCAGCCACCTTATTTATGAATAGAAGAATTTTATAGAATATCAAGGCCTGGTAATGGGCCATGGCACTGTTTAGTTTAGCGTGGAGGCTTAGCTCAGCTCAGGCTAGGAAATTCTCTGACCCACTTACCTTAAATATCCCAGAAATCCAGAAGAATTTCAGACTAAAAAGATCTGTGTGAGACTTCCAGCATATGTGTTCCAGATCAATGTATTCCACGATGGCATACTACTTCTGACCCCAAATCCTGTATAGTTTCATAGGGAGTGGTATGTCTGTTCTTCTGATGTTTATTAAAAGAATATTGGGTGAGAAATTTTCACTTCTTTATCCCTTAATCTAAATTGTACTTAAGGCAGGATCTTACATTCAAGTAGCAGAGTAAGAAGACTGGTTTTAACTGTTTTCATGCTTGAGGAAAAGAAGTGACTAAACATGCATTTTCAGTGTCAGAAAAGTAAAGAAATAGGCTAAAAATTATCATCTGCAGTACTGTTAAATCTGCTAAAAGCTGTATTTTGTATAAATGATTGTTTGAAAAATTGACATGAAGCACAGCTAGTGCTTATTTGTACCTACTGTCAAAGTTGTTACTAGTAGAGAATCAATGTTGTCTATGCTAGAAAGATATAGCATAAGCTATAGAAACAATTTGGTGCTGTGTCTCCAGTTTATGTATATAACACTTACAGTCCTCTGCTTGTGGAGTAGTGCTAGGTACAACCTGTATTTCTCAAACTAATTTTTGTGTGAGTTTTGTCTGTTTGTTTGTTTGAATTAAGAACTGTAATAGAAGTCTTTGGATAATTCTGAAATGTCTGAATTACAATCAGTGTTCAGTATTTCTCTTTAGTTTTTAAAATGTTATGTCCTCTCAGGCCACTCTTATCACAGGGTCTCATGCCACATCCTTTGTAGTTCCTGTCATGGGGAGAGGCAAACACAAAAAATATCAGTTTAGGTCCATTATTTTAAAAGGAGAGACTGATCCTGTAAACCATTATTCATAAAAATGCAAATAATTACTTTAGTTTTGCCCTCTTACTTCACTAAAGGTGACATAAGGGTACAGGTTGCAATATTATAACAAGATCTAGAAAAATATTTAAGATTTAAATACCCTTCGAGAATAATCTGCCTTTAATTATTATCTGTCAAAAGCTCCAACCCTGAAATGAACAGAAACACATCCAGAAAGAATGGCTGCTGTGACAGCATCCCTTCCCCAGCAGAAAGTTTGCATTTCAAGAGTACCTTCATAAGATGAAGAGCTGGACTGAAATAAAAAATTCTCTTTGAGACAACTGTTGAGGTTTGAAATTTTGTTTTTCTTCTGAATTAGAACAAAACCAAAACCTTTCAATATTTTCAGGAAAGGGAATTGTGGTGAAACATCTGTTTTCTGATCAGAAAGGTCAACTTTTGAATCCATGTCTCTTGCCACTGGAAGCAATCCAAGAATCTACCCCGAATGCTTGAAATCTCCCACTGTAAATGTTGTCAAAATCAATATTTTTCTGTACGACAACCTGGGATTGATGCAGCTGCTTATTTTGACCAAAAGCAAAAAAACCAAGTTGCCAGACCTGCCGACTAGTTCTAGTTAGAAACAAACTAGATGGAAAAGATGTGAAGGGGACAGGAACTTTGTTCTTAGCCATGTAGCTTAACTATTCCCCACGAGAAAGTGTGTAAGTGGGGAGCCGGGGCCGCAGACAACAGTGACCGACTCTGGGGTCAAATTCCGTAATCACTGCAGATGGCTTCCTGCAGCATGGAACTCTTCCTGCTGCTTCTAATAAATCATAATTCCCTTTTAAGCTTTATAAAATATACATACTGACACATGGTAATTCATGTTTATTGTTGTAATTTGGTCATACAAACAAGGGCAACTTTAGTCAATTGAAAGTTATTACCAGAATGTGTGAACTACCAAAACAAATAGCTAGAGCTGAGTTTGCTTTCTTTTTTGTCTAATATACAATGGCACAGAATAACTGCACCATGGAATCTTATTGAAAAATGTAAAATTAGATTTTATAGAGGGCTCAGTGGGGTAACACATTCTTGGATTTTATTGAAGCCTAATATTGTCCTCAGCTTCTCAGACATAGTATGTTTCAGTGACCACTATATTATTCCGAATAACTATTGTGAACAGATTCTTCTGAAGGCTTATATAGCATTAATAGTCCGCAGCAAGCCGGTATTCCCAACAGAATTTCTCAGTTTCTCCACATTTAAATTGTCTTTGTGCTTCAGTAAAAGTTGAGTCAGCTCTACTTAGGTTATGCAAGATATTTTATGAGAAAGCATGTGCATTGAGCTAACAAAATCTCGGCACTTGATTAGAGGCAGAGATCAAGTTTATTATACAATTTATTCTGGTAAATGTTTATGTTATATACTGTAGCCTTTACCAGTGCCTTGTATGAGCCTATATTTCCCTTGTTCTAAAGTACTGTACATAAATTTAACAAAGGCACTAATGACATTATCTCACTTGAATTAGGATTACCTGATTTTTTTCAACACCGAGCACTGTGTTTTGTACATGCCATGCTGAATATTGTTAATATTGTGTAATGCTCTTCAGAGGACTTGGTTTCTCAGTCAGTGTCCCTGCTGATGTGTACAATAAGGCTGAACAGGTTGGGAGAACAGGATGGAGTTTCAGCTGGCCTTGGGAAATGAGATACAGCTGTTTCCAAGTTTTATGAATTTCTGAGTTATGCAAGCAATTTTTCATGACACACATAGCTTCATGGTTTGTTTTTTGCGTGACCCTGCTGGAGCAGAAACAAAACCATCAGGGACTTGGATGATTTTGGCTGTTGTTGGTAGGCAGAAGGAAACGACTCTTTTGAGATAAAGTGACAATAATCATCAGGAGCGTATCACAACCAAATGCCAGGCAAAGCACAGGAACTAATCTGTAGATTAAGGTGTGCTCAAAACCACGTGCAGAGCCCAATCTTCCCCCTAGCACCCTCCTCCTGTTTTTTTCCAAGAGTTCTTCCTATGATCAGCGAGGAGGCAAAGCAGAGAGGAGATAAGGATGGTGTTAATTCCTAATGTGCTGGATATCTCTTTCTAGTATCTTGCATTATGCAAGATTCCCTAAGAAACAGTGCTGGGAGTCCTTACACAGGCTGAAGTATTACAATAAATCCCAGTACATACGAACAGAGATCTGTGATACTAGACTGTCCTGAGTGTCTGTGTCCTCCTTGTTGGTGCTAGGAGAAAATGTGCTTGTGGTGGCCCTGTAGGGTACTTTGACATTTTCTTCATGCTCTGGAAATCTGTGTGCACTGACATGCTGGCATTGTATTAATGCCCTTCAAACCTCCACGGAGCCTCCTCCTCCTGCAGTCTCTGACAAGCGCTTTGCTGGAACAATGCCTATGACATTATAAAGGGTAAATATTATACTCAGATTTGCTCTTTCTGATAGAAGGATCTGCAGTTTTGCTTAACGGAATTTATCACAGGCAGTGCTGTGTAATAAGAGAAACCTATCTAATTTTTCCCTTTTTATTCTACTTATATTTTCAAAATATGCAACTTCACAGAAGCCATTTAAAATCTAGTTAAAGGAATTTCCCTTAGCACAGCTTGACCTAAGAGGTGCCTGTTAGTCTTCTTTCACGTTATTTTCCGTTTCCCACCTGGTCTCCTGTGCAGGAATACAAGGAGGAACTGCTGGTGTAAGGCTGCAGGTGGTGAGGAGGAGGAAAATGAGGCAGAGGCAAGGAAGGGGAGGAAGGCAGCTGAGGTCTTTGCAGGACAGGCATGATTTTGATCCGGCAACTTGTGGAAGCTCTTAGCTTATGAGCCAGTCTCTTGCTGCTAAGACAGCCTCAAGCGCCCTTCCTTTGCCGTACACACTGCTTGCTGAGGGTGTGCAGCTTCGGTTCCAAGGGGCATTTGATTTCTCTCAGCTTATGTTAAAGGTTACCAATGAAAAGGGTAGAAAATAGAAGATTTGTATTAACTCTTTAAGGAGAAATTATATTTGCAGGAAGCCCAACTTTTGCTCTGTTTATATATGATAACATTCAGTAGTTTATTTTTAACACATTTCTAAAGCAACCAAACAGTATTTTGTCTTTGGAAAGACCTGATAGGCAATTAAGGAAAACTTCCATTAATGAAATTGTTTGACTAATACGGAGATTAAAGAGGAAGAAGATGCTGTGCTCCTGACACTCAGCTTTGTTTGTACAACGGGCTTCTGCGTTGTAGTGCAGTGTTGAGTTTGGGGGGGACTTTATCAGCCAGATATGGGGACAATAAGAAGAAAATAGCTAAGTTTGCAAAAAGTACATTTCTACAATGTAATATCACAGTCAACCTCACTTCTTTCTCGTAAGAAAATACCACAGAGCAGTTAAGTTCAGAGATGAAACCACAGGTATGTGTCTGTGGTATGTTTTAGGCAGATTTGAGCTGGTTCAGAACAGTAGCCAGACATCATGTAGCAATCCTGGTTCACCCCAGTCCAAGGTAATAAGCCCTGCTTGTCAGCAATGTACCCATCTGCAGTGGCTCTACATGCAGATGACTTGGCATACTGTCAAAGTGACCTTGCAAAACAACAGATAGATGTACTTTTACTTCAGGAAATTGTAGGTGGCACTAACCGAGATTTTTGAATCTAAGGCCCATATTCTGCCGTCAGCTGTACACTAGAAGTTCCTTTCAAATCTAACAGACTGCTGAGTGCTCTTGGTCTGCGTGATGTGTGATCAGAGAAAATACTGGGCTTTAGTGGCCTGCCAAAAAAGAAATTCCTCTCCAAACTGACCCTTATCTACCCTTTAAATATTCTCCTGGTCCCTGCTGAGTTCCTTTTAAAGTTTCTGCCTAAAATTTTGGCTATTTCAACATCACTAATTTCACTTTTGGAAAACAGCTTTTTAGGAGCCTCAGTTGTGCCTGAATTCTCCTGAAAATCTTACCATTATTCTCTGTGCGGCTTAATACTCTCTGTCTTTGTGTCAGGCTGCTGAAGACAGGAAAGTCTTTTACTCTGCAGGTATGTAGGACTTCATGCACATGTCCCTAGGGTAGCGGGTATTCCTATATCCCACTATCTTAGAAATAAATACCAGTGACACTCTTACAGGATTTTCCTGACTGTATATCGCTTCAGCTACCACTCAACTATCTTATTTAACACATAGCTTACCAACACATAAAAACTGTTTCTTGGAACCAGTTTGTATTCCTATCTTTGCCCTAATCAAAAATCCCCTTTATTCATTCTAAGCGACTAGCAAAAATTTGTTCCTAATCCTGTGCTATCATTTTCAGTACAGAACCCCTTTCAAAATTATTGCTCCGGGCTTTTGTTGGCTTTCTGTACTTCTAATTATGCTGTTTTCTCTTTTCTTACCGACCTATAAAAGCCATTAAACATGCCATTTCTACTTCTTGAAAATGGAAGTTGGTTTCTTTTCCTTGGGACACTGTCCTCTTTTCTGCTTAAACAACGAGGCTAAAGAATAGTTTAAGCCCCAGGCAATATTGCTATTATCCACATAGAGCTTCACTTTGAAATGTCTCATTTTCCACTGTGCGCTGTTTGTTCCCATGCCTACTGTGTGCATTACTAACAGGAACCTGCACCCCTCTGTAAACAGCATATTTTATTTAACTACCCTGCAGTTTCTTCTATTTCTCATGCTCCTTTATGCAATACCATTTGTTTTTAACTGGCATATTCTAAATCCTATTCAAATAACCTTTTCCTCTCTCACCAGCTTGGAAATTGAAATATGCCAATAAGCTGTTCCATGCAGCTGGGCTCAGATCTGCTTAAAAGCCATGATGTGTTTGCCAGTATCTTCATGTGGGTAGGGAGTTGTACCCTCACAAAACAGTCTGTACATCTGGTGCCAGTGTCGGAGGCAGGAAACAACTCAATTTCAAAAAGCAATAAAGGAGTATCTTTAATATCAAGATAGAAATACTTCTACTGATATAGTTATCACGGTTGGGCAGGACTTCAGCTAATGCAGGACCCAGTTATCGACTTCCCACTGGAGGCAATGGGTCCAAGCTGAGCTGACTGGTGCTGCCACTGTCACGAGCCAGACAGAAGCAAGGGACAACCCTGGTCTCTCAGCCTTGCCCACCTGTAGTTTGGGAGCAGGGCTCTGGCGTGCCAGGTATCTCTCTCCCAACCAGTTCCCTGTTTCGGGAGTTGGCACAGGCTGGGGCTGTTCCCAACAGGCAGTTTGGGCACCGCCACAGTGTTTTGGAGGCTAAGATTTTTTCTGTGTAGATGTGGCCAACTCATGCCCTATGGCCAAAGGATGGGCTCTGGAACTGTTTAGGCTATGTAGTTGTTTTCCCCTCCATTTTGTTGTATTTTTTCTTTCTAATCAGCCTTTCAACCCTCAAGTGAAGAAGGAAATGCAGATCACTTTTCTGTTCATTTTCAGTCCTGTTTCTTTATCACCAAGCTCTTTGTCTTTCTCTTACATAAAAGAAATTATACACATGGCTTCCATATATGTTGCATAGATATACAATTGTATGTATAATTCCTAGAGGATTTGCTTGTAATCCCTTTGAGTATCCATGCAAATATACTGGGTTATTAGACAATAATGCATTTGCCAGCTGCAATATTTATTTACAGCATAACAAACACTGAAGTGCAGCTGTGACATCAGTACTTGGAACAAATGAGCCATTAATCAAGAAAGCAGCCTGACCTTCCCTATTTGCATGATAGTTTTGTCCCCAAGGCTTCTGTGTTTCCATTTCCAAGTCCCAGTTGCTGTCTTCTTAGCTTAAAAGCTGTAGCCATAATTATGGAGAAAAGTAAATGGACTATAAAAAACCCCACTTAATCCAACATAATTCTTCTTCATAATAGCTGTACTTAAGAAGTTGATGGTTGAATGGCATTCCTATTGCACATGCAGTCATAGTAAATGATAGCTTAAAATGTAGACAACTATGGAGTGCATTAGTAGTAGATGCTATATGACTGGACAAAGAAAGACATTTATCATGTTAGATGGTGGTTCATAGACAAAGCTAGTAAATAATATGTGATCCATATGTGATAGCTACTTTCCAAACAGAAAAATGAGCATATTTCTGCCCCCGCAGCCAGAACACAAGAAACCTGAACACAAAACGAGAGAGCAGGAGAAAGGGTAATTTTACTTCGGGCTGCTGTTGGACAAGATGTTCACATGCATGTATTGCTTGTCTTAGTTATATTCCTTTTCTCCACCTCTGTCTGCTCATTTTTTGTAGAACTGATGGCCCTTTGAGTCGGGAATTTTCATTAAAAGTGAGAGAAGGGGAGTTTCTCTATGGTGAGGGCCTTGGAAAATGTGGTCATTTACATGTTATTTGATGTTTCTGATTACATGTTATTTGATGTTTCTGATTACGTGTTACTGAAGACCACAGCTTGGTTGGTCTCCATGAACTAAGAGGTTGAGTCATACATTCATCAAGAATGAAGAAAAGGGAAATAAAGAAACAGAAAAAGACTAGAATTTACAAATATGTAATGTCATATAGTATGTCATCCATCCTTTCATCAATACAAATTCCTTACAGCTAGTCTTCCTGTAAACTAAGAAAGATATGACTATCAAAAAAACTTTATTTATGCATCAGAAAACACATGATTTCTGTTTGTAAACCCAACCAAGTCTTAATTGCTTTTGTTCCATACAGTGAGTTTTTTTTAATTCAGAACTTTACTCAGTGCAAAAATAGTCACATTTAAGAGGAAGTATAGAAAATGTACCTATGCTTTATATGAAAACCAGATTCTTTTATGTTACCTGGTGTGACAACATTGGAGTTGAGGTGGAACAGCATTCTTTCAAGGCTTATTAAAACTTAAGTGGAATCTGACAAAGACTTGCTGTGAGTGAGCTGCACAGCCGAATCTGTAGCCTGTCCTTGGCAGAAATATATTTGTTGACTCTATGGCTGATAACTTTTTCTTTTTCTTTCTTTCTTTCTTCCTTTCTTCCTTTCTCTTTCTTTCTTTTTTTCTTTCTTTCTTCTTTCTTTCTTTCTTTTTCCCTTTCCCTCTTTCCCTCTTCCCTCTTTCCCTCTTTCTTTCTTTTCTTCCTTCTTCCTTCCTTCTTTTCTTCCTTTCTTCCTTCCTTATTTCTTTCATTATTTAATTATTTGCTAGGTCAGAAAGAAAGCATGATATTTCTAAATGCCTCTTTGCAGGGAAGGAAACTTATACTTTACTGAATGGAAGAAAATCATATGCTCTAGAAGTTAAAGAGCAACTTGGAACTTTTTACCTTCCATTACGCCATCAGGCATCATAACTCTTCCACCACCCTAACTGTTTTGCTAGCTCTCATTTTGCCCAGGAGAGTGTATGAAATATAACCTGCAGCTCAAGGGGGAAAGTACTGCTCTTCAGCTTATTATGAGAATGCCCGCGCTCAGTCAAGGCTGCCTCACTAACTTGTCCCTGAAGAGAAGAAATGCATCTCCTCTCTTCAATTTTCTCTTTCTTCCCTTCCCTTCAATACATTTATTGAATTGTCATTTTCACTCTTATTTAGACAAGCAGGCTCAAATAGAACATATAGTCTCTGATTTTCATTTCTGTGTCACATCCTCATCTGAGGTAAATCAACAACAGTCTGCTGCTGTCAGCAAAGCTAAATGAGTCTTTACTTGGTAATGATCCAGTGTGTTGGGTTTTTTAAGTAAATAGGATAAGGATACAGAAATATGAAAAATAGAGTGTTTTTTCTTATTCTTACGTTTTTATCTTTATAATGCTGCTGTATTCTTTGTAAATAATTTGTATGAAAGCAATTATGCTTTGAGGCATATACCATATATTCTTCTGATAGATCTTTTTACCATATTTATTCATGAGCACATCTGTCTCAGTAGCACTCATATAAATGCATTGCTGTTTGTTAAATCTGCACTAGAGAACCAGGACACCTGGGAAGAAGGAAAAAGGAGAGGGATTTTCTAAAGTCTTTTTCCAACTGTAATGACTTCATACAATACCATGAGTCATCCAGAAAAAAAAAAGCCCTTAATTTTTAAAAGGATACAATATAAGATACATAACAAAATGTGTACCTTTGCTTGGTATAAAAAAGACATGTCATAAAAAAGACATTTGTTGGGAGATACAGTTGGATTCTATTGGGATAATGCATGAAATTAGACCCTTAAATTGGGTGAAATATGTAAAAGAATGCAGGCTAGAGAATCAAACTTTGCAGGAACTATTCATGTGGCTTTGCAAAAAGCCAGTCCATCAAATAACTTCAGTATTTTGACTTTTTTATAATAGTCATTGAAAAATAAACACATGTACAGGTACAGACAAAAGCATTGTATTAGGTGCAGAGGATTACCCTGATAAAATGTATGGTATGCTTTTCTTTCAAGTAGCATAGTAATTCATTTTTGTTCCTTTCACTAGTATTTCTTGTTGTTTACACTATTTATGTGTTGCTGCTTCTCTTCCTTTGCTCCTTATAGACAAATTCAAACTTGCTGGCATACCAGGCCATGTCGTCTCCCCTTGTTACATAAACTGTTCTTAGTAACTTGCTCTGTGGTGAGGAACAGGACAAGAGAGGCAACCACTGACAATCGCTTCACCATGATTCGGGGAAATCCTACATCTCCTTGTTGGCTGCTTTGGCTTGTCATCTCTATTTGCTAAATCTGTGAACAGGCACTGCAGGAAAAACAATATTCCTCTCAGTGAAGATTTCAACAAAAAAATGTCTCTTGGCTTTTGTCTGATGATATTTGAATATAATATTCCCAACCCAAAGACATGTCTGTCCAGTGAGTTTAAAGAGTTGCTCCTAAAATACATGAAGTAAATCCTGGCAAGTATGGCCAATTTAGAGCTGAGCAGGAGGGTGCAGACGAGGTTTCCAGGACTGGTGGTGAGCACACCTGCTTTGTGCCAACGGCTGGGGAAGATATTAGCTGGAGAGCTACTATGCTTCTATCTAAATACAGAAAAGCAATCTAAGACCTCCTGGCATGGCGTTCCTCAGATAGGATCTAACCTTTGAGAGTGCTTTACAACTTGGTTCACTATCAACTTCCCTCTGCAGCATACTAGTCTGACTGTTGCACAGGTGTGGCAATTGGTTTTATTTTCAGCACGTGAAAGGCTTTGCAGAAGAGAAAAAAGTATTTCAATTGCATTTGTTCCTCATAAAGTAAATTTACCTAGTAGGCTTCATAGAAAAATAACTGCAACAAGGAAAAGAAAAAATGAAAGGGATGTATTTTCATTTAGTTCCTTTCTTCTGGAAATATCACCTGGTAATAAATTATATGATTTTTTAAAGAAGGTTCTTTCTAATCCCTGTTATTCTGATCTGGTCCATGCCTTATTACTTTCCTGTCTGAGGAGGCTCAAAATTAAAGCATGCTCTTCTATGGAGCAAAAGTGTCTCCTCCGTGCTCAGTACTAGAAAACACTCTCCCCCTATTTTCCTAGCTGTTTATTCTGAGTTGCATTTCCAAGTCAGGTTTACTCTCAAACCAAAATCCCATATGCATCAAACACCTGTCCTGGGTCCCTGCCCTTCGTTGTGACAATTTCAAGAAATTACCTCTAGGAAAAAAATGAGTTCAGTGCAACTTTGATATTAAGGAGTAGCACAGTTGGCCCGTGGTTCAAAATCACAATTGGCAATCCATCTTCCAGTCAGCACTGAATATCATTCATGAACCATGGGTGAGGAATATGTAGATGCTCACATGGAAAATCACCTGATTAGGGTTATCAGCAAAGGATTCCAGAACCAGTGGCACTTCAAAAAGTGGAAAAAATATTGTACGAGCAGCAATGTTAGATTCCTGCTTCTCAATAATACTTTTAACAAGATAAACTGTCAATAAGTAGATAACATTACATCATAAAAAACCTTTTAAATTTATGGCTATATTATAAGCAGCCAGGATTCATTGCCAAATACAGTTTATTAACTGTTTAACTGTAAATCAACTTTATAGTTTGCATGTGTTAAAACCGTTTCTTTTAAACTGCAAATAACACTTGAAATGTTCCCATTTGGCAGTGACAAGGGATGATTTTCAACCAAGAGAACACTGGGCCAAGTGAACAAGTTCTGAAGTACATTTTATATTCCACAAAAGCTCAACTGAAGAGAAAGTGATGAAAGTGTCCAAACACAGGCCACTCATGGGTTGGTATACTGTTTAGTTAATGTGTTTGGTTTCCAATTGTTCAATAGTTTCAACATATACATTGTTTTAGTCTGGAAGCAATAAGGTTGTTAGGTTTAAAACTTAAGACAAAAGGAAAGTGTACTTTTTCTCTGGACCACACAGACTCGTAGTATTCATTTACCTGTGTGGAAAGATAAATTTTTGGCACACTTTAGTGAATGGAAAAAAATATGTGTAAAAATGATAGAGATATCCAGAACCTGAATGATGAAGAATGGACTTCTGTACAACATTATAAGCAAGTGTCTCTGCTTAATTCAATTAGATATTTTGCAGTTCATGAGAGCTGTTATACAGATTTCCATTTTTAAGGGTGTGTGTTTAGAATCTAAGTTTCAGTATCTTAGTTTGTTTAGAGAAAATTTAAATAAGTTGTCATGATTTACATAACAATCCAAAATGGCAATGATTTAGCTATTTAATTTAACTTTTCCTAGTACATAAACATAACAGCTTTGGACAGAGAAATGAAAAAGAGAAGCTGTATACAAAGTCTTTAACAAAACTTAATTTGGCTTTGGAGAAGACACCTTAAGAGACATCCAAAGACACACTTTGCAGAAGTGTATCTCATTGTTCTTTTTTTATGGCTGTGGCAAAAAACCATGTCCACCAGGAACTGCCTGTGTCTTCCTTTGTGAAAATGTACCTAGTGATGTAAAAATTAGATCAAATAAGAAAAATGTAATATTCAAGATGAGTAATTTCTGAAAGAAAATGTCTTCAGAGATTCCCATTACATATGAATGAGTCTTGAGGATGGCTTTTCTCTGTGGTTCTGCTGCTGGCAGTAATACATCTACGCTTGGTAATGTGTGAATCAACATGTGTAGCTCCTGCTGACACGCTGTAGATAGCACAAGAGTCCATATAATATCCTAAGAGAGCAGTGTTGAAATCCAGAAAAAATGTGTTAAATGAAGAATGACATTGTACATATGGACTATTTCAGGAAGAGATGACATAGGGGTCCTTAAAACAGCACTGTTGTATTTTCAGGCATCAGTGATAGTAAGATAATTGCAGAAACTTAAAGGATGTTTCTGCGTTATTTCATAGTCGGTGAACTGTTTGTGATTTTCAACTATGTATTCCTTCCCCTGAATTTCTAGATTTTTCAAAACACCTTGATGTTCTTGAACAAAATACTTGCATATGGTTGCTGTAAAACTCAAGACAGAGTGTGGTTATAGTCAAACTAAGCCTGCCTTCGAGAGCTTTGACAGGTATTTGATGGATGCCTGAGGTTCTGCATTTCTTAAGAAATGAAGAAATGTAAATTCAGAAATACTTGTATGAACCAGGATACAAGAGAGAATTGAAATATAAACTATGGACATAAGTATTTCCAACATTTACATCTGAACAGTCAGCTGACCCCACGTTCTGGAGTAGGTTCCATTTTCTGTTGCATCAGTCTTGGGATGTTTATTTTAGTATTTTTATGTGAGATTCAATTCAGTAGGTTTTCATAATTACAGAAAACCTCTGTCTTACAAGCATAGAGCAGAATATGGAGTATTAACCTCATGACTGAAAGATTCTTACCCCCTTCTCTCTGTGCAAGTTAGAATGCTGTGAAAGTGTCTGTTAAACCATAAGTCATCTCATCATAAAAAGCTGTCAGGTTAGTTAGGCTTGATTTATCTTAGGTAAATTCATGCTCGGTCTTCTCAACCAGTGTCCCTCATGTGTTTAAAAATGGCTTCCCAGAGGACTTAGTCCGCAGACTTCATGGGGTTAGGCTGAATAAGCCTATATCTTCCTGATTTCACCCTTGCCCTTCTTGAATGGGTATATTTGCCTTCTTTCTGGCTGTTGGGAAACTTCGGTGGTTGCTGTCACCTTTCAAAGATTATTGGGAGTGACTTTGTGATGATATCTACAAGAACCCACAGGGATGCATCTTGTCTCATCCTGTGGACTTGTTCATGTCCAAATGGCTTAAGTGTTCCCTAACTGTTATCTTCCTTAACAGTGACTGATGCTGCATCACCCACAGATTCTGCGGTGCCACAGTGCTGTTCCTCCTCATAGACTATCTACTCCTACCATTGCTGTAGGACTAAGAGTGTCACTCTGGTGTGATTTTAATTGTATGTCCTCTGCTGGCTCTCCTAACTGCAGGTAAACTTCAACCTTTCCTCTTTTGTGCACAATAAATGAGGACATCTTGCAAATCTCTTTGATTATGTTAGGGTTTGGTTTGGTTTTTTGTTTTTTTTTTTTTTTCAAAATTGGTGTGAAGAAAAAAGTACAAATATTTTCTAATTAGAAGTTGGTTAGAGTTCCTTATGGCACCTTAACAAACTAGAGATCCAAAATTCTGTTGTATCCAGATTTACTGCCTGAAATACTAAAACAAAAAAAACCATTTCATGATTTATGTATTTTGCAAACAGGGAAAAACTAAAAAAACAAGCCAAACAAAAAAAAACAGTTAGCAGATGCTGGGCTTATGGTGTACAACATACAAATATTTTCCTTCTGAGGGCACTTCTATTATTTACAAAAGAAAGTTTAGAAAATAAGTGGTGGTAAGCTTCTGGGTTGCTAAGAATTCCTAAAGCCTGAGCTAAAGATTTTAGTTTAGTCCCCATAGCAACTATTTGGAGGGGGCCTCACTTTTCTTACAAACATCTTAATTAAGAATTTACTTCACTGAAGGTAAAAAGCCCAATGTAAGAAATATGAAATGTATTCTACTAGGACTTATCTGTAAAAATGATGATTGTTTTTGTGTTGTTATAAAGCTCAGTTTAATAGGTAGATTTTCATGTCGAGCTCCAGGTTTCTACAAAATTCTTGTGTCAAAGTCTCTCTAGGATTCACAGAAGACCAACTTCCAACTGTGCTGACAGGGAATCTTCCCTGTCCTTATCTGTGAGATTGCTAGAAATTATTTGTGACTCTTTGCCACGCTGCAGTAGTTGCTGGAAAGGTAAAAAGAGTGGCATAAAAACACCAAATATCCATCTAATTTGTGTCTTTTTTCCTCCTTTTAAAATAATCCTTAAAAAAATGATAATGAATAGTCCATAGTCATCAAGGATCATCACAGTAAATAATAGTTTGGAAAGTCAGAGAAATATAGAGCTGCAAAACCTAGAATGTGTAACAGTCTGTTCCAGGACTTGCAGTCTATTGACCCACATATACATAGAGCCTTTTGGACAATTAACAATCTTTATGAATTTAGAATCAGGAGAGCATGGCCAAAAGAAGTAAGTGGAACAGCTCCATGGCATCTGCGCTAAAGGTCTTTGGAAGCTATTTGAGAAATGCATTTCAGGGCATGCAGCTGAGCACTGATGGCAAAACATGCACATTCCGACAATTTACATCCTTACAAATAGTGCACGAGGGAGATTGGCGATAAAGACCTACAACAAACAGTATTGTGTGTTGGCTGTGGAGGAACAGTTACAGGCATGGAAAAGAGTCTGCTCTGACACCACTGGTGTGAGAATGAATCCAGGAACATGTTAGCAGGAAGATTTTCCATGACTCTGAAAGGTCTGCAACATCCACAGCTGCAGCATTTGTTTGAATAGACACTTGTTTTCTAAGTGAAATTACTTAGTAAAAATGCTGTGCAAAAAACAAAGGCAACTAAGTTTGTATCAGAGATTTGTAGCCAGGGTTGTTTATGTAGCTGAGCATCCACAACTGTGACAGCAATCAAGTGCACAAGGTTTTCTTTTCCTTGGTTAATTGTTCTGATGAATTTGTTTCTAAAGCTTGGAGACGTCAGTAGAAAGCAACTGGGAGTAAGGAAAATGGTCTCGGGCTCCTAGCAATTAATAAAACAGAGCTGAAACATAAACAGCACAGTGTAGGCAGAGACATTTGTTGGTAATCTTCCTGTGATTCTTCAGTAAAATACATAGCCTT
Organism: Haliaeetus albicilla; assembly: GCF_947461875.1. NCBI lineage: Eukaryota > Metazoa > Chordata > Aves > Accipitriformes > Accipitridae > Haliaeetus > Haliaeetus albicilla. Next base: position 6,307,737 of record NC_091499.1, read on the forward strand.
TTTCCCAGGGTAACGCTCTGAGGTAATGGGTTTAGAAGTGTTTTTCCAAGACCTAATGCATCAGAGCAGACACATGGGCTTGTAGCGTAACTGGTGAAGGAGGCAATTGACACACAAGCGATGGCCACTGGTCTTTAAGGACTTTGCTTAATATAGCCACCTATATCTAATATTACTATTTTTTATATGATCACAATTTATTTGCTCATAACTTTCTGGTTCTGTATATCTCCTTTACGTTCTCTTTTTTCTTTGCTGACACTCTTTGCCTCTTTGCTGGTATTTTCTGAGAATGACTTATTTATGTGGCTCTCCTGCTTTCTTTTTTCTTCTAACTGTACCCTAGAGCTACATTCTGTCAGAAAAACATTTTTTTCCCCAATAAAGAGTGGGGATATGACAAAATGTTGTTTGATGATTGGATACTGGGTGGATAGATGTCTGACACCAGACACCGTAGACAGATATCTGATAAATGCTAAAATTCTGGAAAGAAGTTCTGCTGGGATTAGCAAACAGCCATTCTACACAAATCCCTAGCAATGGCTTCCTTGCTTCCAGTGTTCACAGGATGGACCTTAATAGAGTCCAACAAAGTTAGAAGAATTTTGGGAAACTTGGTTTTAATAACTTACAGAAGATAAATTTTATTTGGTTATTATTATTTAGTTACTAATATCACTGTTCTTGGCCTTGTGACACTGGTATTTGGAGAATTTCACAGTTTTCGGTGGAATTGAGGAAAAGGCTCAGTAGACTGATTTCTTCTTCTCTTACATTTGTGCAAATAAAGAACAATGGAAGAAGAATGGTCAGTCAAAAATGTTGTCAGGACTGAAGGGGAAACATTGGAAGCAAATGTCTTTTTTTTTTGGAATGACTCCTTCTCTTACAACCCTGAGGAAAACTGAGGTCAAAGTGACATTATCACGTTGTGCATTTAAAAAACCTGTTCTAGTTTCACTCTGCTCTTCCTTTCTAAGCTCAATGAAGCTGGTAGCACACTCTGTAACCCATCCGCCAGATGAAGACATCACAAATGTTAAATTTAGCCTAGGAATGCTACCTCCCTTTCTTCTCCGGATGACAATTCAGGGCATAGCCAAATTTTAAGCTGTCTGAATTTTTTCTGTCTCTGCTTACTGTAGAGGGAGATTAGACTTTAACCTTCAGACTATCCCTTCCTTCATGCTATCATCTAGTTTAAACATACAACAGGTTATTAACTTTCCCCCAGCTACTTTTATGCTCGAGCCAAATAACTTCTGTTTTGTGAGAAAAAAATCTTTAAGAAAGACATCCTGTCTTGATTTGGAGAAGAAAAAAGATGGGAAATCCATCAGACCTCTCCTAGTGTACTAGAAATAGCCAGTGAGCTTCACTGTTAAAATATTTGGTGTTTTTACCTGAAGTAGCTGAGCTCAGAGCCCTTCCATCACCCTTCTTTACCTCTTTCTGTTAGATTAAAAAGGCCCGTAGTGTTTGGCTATTTCCCTTAAAGAAAATAATGATTCCACCTTTCATGTGACCTAAGCAGGAAGCCTGTTAACTCTTCCTGACACAGTATCACATTGGGACATGTGGATTAATTTTGTTCAAGTGTGTCATCCTTTCTGGAGTCACTGTTTTCTCCATTCTATGCATTTGCCCTGTTTTTCTGGTTTTTTGGTTTTTTTTTTTTTTGATTTAGAACTTTGTGCTTGGATCTATTACAATGATTTGGGGGGGGATACTTTGCAAAATCTGTACTTACTGCTTGATAAACATGCACCTGAGTTCATGGGCAAACCACTGTCTATGCCTGTTGTGTCATCTTCTTTATTTTCCTTTCCACCAGTCTTAATGTTATTGTGAAAGCTTATCAGCAATGATTTAATATGATAATCCTGTGTAATTTTGGAAATGCTGTATAGCATTTGCTATATGAAATGTTCTAGGGCCTCAAGATTAGTACCAGTCCCCATGATGCGACAGTAGAAATTCACCAATTCACTTGAAATTTATTTAAGATTATTATTTTTTTTTGTTAATAATACTGGCTATGCTTGGTAGTGTTGTCATCTGAGCAAAATAATTTTCCTTAACTGAGTTTTATGTCTTTAACTAAGATGACAGAAATATAAAAAAAAGGCACTTGGAAACCTCTGACTGTAAATTTTCAGTGATGCGAAGCCAGCTCAGTTTTTGCATCATTAAGCGAGAAAAATGAGGTATTGATTTCCCAGGTCAGCTGCACTGCCCTTGTCCCTTTATTCCAATATTGTTAAGAAATCTTTAGTCAGCTGTGAGGGAAGAGATTGAGGTGTTCCCAAGTGTGAAGGAATCCCAAGCTAGAGGAAAGCCATCTTTATGCCAGTGATCCTTCAGTGCTGTCACAGAAGGTATTTGGGGCAAGGCAAAAGTTGGAGCACACTGCAACCCTTCAACCTTTAGCAAAGGAGTGATGCCTATGTGATATTCCCAACAGAACAATTTTTAGCAACCTTTACACTCAAAGTGAACCAAGCTGGGGCTGGCTCTTCACTTTCGTGTTGCTTTTTCCCGTTGACCTCATTGGAGTTGCTTTTGATTTATACTGGCGTATACATGAGCACTGAAGGTACAAATAGGATTCTCATAAATTCAGGTGTGACTTCCATGAGTCAAAACTACAGAACACAGCCCTATAAAGGGTACAAGGCCATCTGGAGGGGCAGATCTGAAACCAGACTAACTACTCACCTATTAAACTTGATGGAAAGTGGTTCCAGAACAAAAAATGTTAGCTTCTCAGCATCCAGGGGAAGAACTTGGTCATTATGCTTGTTTTCGAAGAGGCCGAGTTCAGTATTAGTTATTAAAATTTACAGTATATAAATGCTACTAATATAGTTGTGTAATGGACTGAACATTCTTCTAGTTAATTATCTTTGAGATATTTTAATTATTTTATCTATATTTCCACCTAATAAACTCTGTACTACACTGAACTTTCTTGGGTTTTGCATCAGAAATTCCTCCTGTCTATTTTGGACGTGAAAAGAACATAGATATTTAGCTCCCTGTAAAAAAAAATTCATCTAAGTAAATGTGACCTTAAAGAGCTATGGAAAATCACTGCTTCTAGAGAGTCCACTTCAGTAAAATATGTGATGACGTTTTACCTTGCATATGCTAACTCTTCACGTTGTTGAAGCCTGGCATAGCATCTGAACATATTTTTTCTCTACGTCTGGCCCCTAAATTACTCCAAATACAGGCTTTGTTGTGTTGTAGAATACAGAGCAAAACCTACTACCATTTCATGTTAGAGACTGAAATATAAACTATAAATATTCAGAAATATAAATATTCATATAAAATGACTGTTTTCCAAATGGCTTCAGTTTCACTGGTGTCAGTTGTAAAGCCTGCTTCCCTCCCATACTCTTTGGGCTTACGATCAATGGTGTAGATCAGTCATAAAAGGTGGGCATTGTGCAATAATCAGGTACAGACATAGTTCTCCTCTAGATCTGAGCACCAGAAACTGTTTAGTGGTATGTTTAAACTTGTTAATGAATTTAAATGGCTAAGCAGCCAATTCAGTGTTCATAGGAGTCAGAGGAAACTACTCTGAAGCAGCACAGAAACACTGAAAAGAGCAGCTCTTTACACAGCTCTTATTTCTTTGATATATTACACTGCTGCCTTACCAAAAATTGGCAGTGAGGTAAAAAGAGATAAATCCGTGATGAAGAAAAAAACAAAAACCCAAAACAAACATGTGTGCACTTAGGGAAATCCATTTTATACTGTTCAACTCTGCCCTCAGGTTCTTTTCAGAGACTTTTCCTCTCAAGACTGCAAATGATTTTGCAATTAAATTGTCTTTATTGTGAGAGGATGAAATCACCCTAAATGAACTCGGTTCAACACCAGCACGGTGCAGGAGCAGCTGCTGGGCTCAGCTAGGCAGGCTTACAGGGAGGGAGGCTAGACCCAGCTCTTCTCCCTTGGGAATTCTGCTTGCTGTCTCAACGGCTGCAAGGAATTTGGTCTTTCTGGCCCATACTTGATGAAACAGATATTTTAGGGAGCTTATGCTACTGCACTTCTCTCTAAAATACTTTCTGTGGGGCCCCTCTATCACTAGTTTGGCCAAAAGAATCAAGGGCTTAAAGGAAAGCTTTGCTAGGAAAAAAACCTTACAAGTTCTTCCATGAACTCTGCTAGTAAAATTTATTTTAAAAAGTCCTTCAAGTTAAAATTCTCTTAAAAGTAAGGGGTGGAATCTACAGCAACCAGGGCACCACATCTTTTCCTACAGATACAGAAAATGCAGCTGTATTAGGCCTTACAGAAAGCAAATATAGTCATTCAAATGCACATCCAGTCACTTTTGTATTCTTTGTTCCATTGCTACTAATAATTGTGTTCCTCCCGAGGCCATCTAGGAAGACAAATGATTGTATCAAGAAGGGTTTCTACAGAAAAGGGACACAGAGATGAAGAATTTCTGTTAATACAATTTATGAAGAGATAGGTTTTGCAGGTGTTCCATATTATACATTTGGATTTCCAAATCTTCACCTAATATTTTTTCTTTCCATAGTGAATATGGTAGAGTAATCTTTATCCAAATATCTTTAAAAAGATCATTCTGATTCACTTGCCAAAATTGGATATGAATTTTGAAACAGAGAAAATGTTCATGTTTGCTGTAAGAATTGGCACCCCTTCTGTATCACTCCAGGAATGGTTCCTGCACTAGTAGGCTGAGAAAAGGGTGAAACTTAGTTTTAAAGGAAAATCCATTTATAAAAGGTGATATTTATTTATTTTTAGTGCTTATTAAGCAGAAGTGGCTTTCTCCTTCTATATTAAATTTATTTTTTTCATTCATCCTTGTCTACTAGTGCCAGAAAAAAAAATATTTTTTTTGGCACTCCCCACACTCGCCCTGTAACTTGCGGAGGAGAGCGTAAGCCAAATTCAGGTACGGCATATATATGATATAAGCAGCTCCCTGAAATCCAGTGTAATGGCCTGACTGTAACATGACGGGCTGTACATGCAAAGGGTACAGAAGAACAGGCTGATGGCAAGGAAAAAAGTCAAGAAGAGCTTTCTCTTCATTTTATAGCGAGTCCTTCTGGCTTTTGAGGTAATAAATAATATCGACCCTACAGTAGTGTTTAGCTGTATACTGGCTCGCCTTGCTCAGAACGTGGTTGGCTTGGTCCCTTGGGAGCAAGGGCTCAAAGCTGCCGGAGTGATGGTGAGTTCAGCCAGAAGGAAGGGTGAGGATCGCGCCTCCTGCCAGTAGGGTGCTGCACCATCCAGAACCGACCGGTGTGATGGACTGCGGGATTGTCTCAGGAGGAAAGGAAAAGGGCCTGATGACAGTCATGAACTGTCTGAGGGATGCACTCTTATGGCAGATCTCCTGTGTTTTACTTCACGCCAGCAGTGATGTTAATAGGATCAAATATAGCATTTCTAGCATGATTTACGTAGGAACAGCACACCAATGCTTTTCAAACAAGGCTAAGAAGCTGTGTAGCAGATACCTGGCTTCCTTTAGGAGCAATGCTTCCTAATCCCTCTTTCTTGATCCACTGTTAAGGAAATAAAACTGTTACTTTAAATGTATCACAAGCTTCACCGTATTAGCATGTGTATACACCCTTCAGAGAGTAATGGATGACTTAGATTGACTGGAGATTTTTGGTAGCTGGAATGATAAAAATAGGCACAGAAGGGAAACCTGAAAGATTTGTTTTGAACACAGCACTAGGAAATTACTGTCTCCGCTGAATAACCTTCCAGATCATTAAATTCCTGATTAAAGTCCTGGGGTTGCATATTAACCCCAACAGCTGTACTCAGGCTTCCCTTTACAGGAAAGAACTTGCCTGTGATATGGAGGAGATGCGCAACGCAAGTCACTTCCAACTCCAAGAGTGCACAGAACTCAGGTTTTTAAGTGATAACAAACTTAAATTGTTGCTAAATGAAATAATTCAGTTGAGAAGTATACTGTGACATGACATGTTTCTTGACTTGTTCTAATTCAGATCAGAATTATAATTTTGGAAAGCTAGTGGAGAATTTATGAACTCTAGGATTGTTTCTTGAGATAGCCTAATTCACAGTCACATAAAAACTTGAATAGTACAATTATATATTCAATATTTAATGTCGTAGGGCAAATGTATAGAGAAAATTTGTCATTTTCCCAAGAAAATTCTTCTAGTCACACTTTCCTGTGATTGGAAAAACTTTGCTCAGTTCTCATAGTATTATACTTTCATATCAGCTCCTGGTTATTTTTTTATTATAGCACAGATTCACCAGGAAATACTCTAGGGCATTCTGTGTATCTCCCAAGGAAGTGACAAAACAGAACAGGCAAATGAGTGGTTTTTGGTTGGATTTTTTTTGTTGTTTTGGTTTTTTTTTTTTCCTTTTAATGACATGAAATAATCAAAAAGTCACTAGCAAAAAACCCTGTTCCTAAAAAAAGAGCTTTGGGACTTTAAGTTGTCTTTATAGAAGCTTCCGGATCACTCTTCCACATTCATTCTTCTGACTTTGACTAAAAATTGGTGGTATTTTTTGGATGTTTACTGTACTTGACATCACTCATAGTATTACTGTATTATACACTTCACTCAATTTCACTGTTCCATCAGATTCTGGTTTTTATTGTTTTCCTATCAGTCTTTTTCACTTGTGATAAATGTATAAAAGTATCTGGTCAGGTATAAGCCCATTAGACGGGCCGTTGTATTATACTTATTCCTAAGTATGTGCATGGAGGAGAATGATTTCTCCCTCCTGATGTGTTTATTCGTGCAAAGAACTATTTATGTATATACTGAAGAATGCAGTGATGTCTGGGGAAAGCGATACAAGCTGAAAATAATTCCGTTTTAGTGAAAGATGAATAAAGATGAATGTCTAGTTAAGTTTAGGTAATACTTTAATTTAGGGCTGAGTATAAACTAATAATAACAGGATCCTTCTAATTTAGCTTGAAACAATATTCAGTTGTGTAAATACATAAAGATCTTCATTTAGGTTTGTAAGATCCTGAGATTATAACTTCCCTCCTATGCTTTCACCAATTGGGGTATCTTTAGTAAAATTTGAAACACAGCCTACTCTGAGTACGCTAAGTTCATATTCCTTCATCCAAGACACATTCCATGAGTCATTGGCTACTTGGGTTAAATGCACCGTGTCCATTTTAGATCAGACATTTCTCAACCCCATATTAACTGTCAAAATAGTTTGGAAAGCCAGTTACCGGTAATGGTGTGTTTGGCAGCTAATAACAATTGCATAATCAGTTTTCATTTTCCATTGTCCAGTGATCTAATAGAAAAAGCATTAGATACCATAAGCTGTTTTTTTTTCTTGTAACTATTTTCAAATTGTTATTTAGTAGAAAGTACCCTAGAGCAAAGGTAATAAATAACAATGTTCTCAGGTACTTGCTTGAATACAGTTAGTAAAAACACGTGCTTATAAACTGTTTCCCAACTTGTGTCAGAATCCTGATTTTTTACAAGTCACACGTGACCAAGTAATACTGCAGACTGCAGATAAATAGTTTTGCTATGGAATAAGAGGACTTCTCTGGCACCTTTGTGCCCGGCCTGTTTTGTCAGACAAGAGGCATGGGTTGTTCCTCAGGATTGTTCCTCGTGTTCCTAAGTCTAACCAATGAAAACATGCTAGATGGGAGTATTCAAGGACAGGGAAATCCAACTGACATTCACAGAACAACCAACCCTCAGATGAATCTGCAGAGGGAGAAAGGCGTGAAAGCTGGAAAGCAGGAAAAAGAAGACATCATTGTAATACCAGTTAAGGGTGGAAAAAGAAAATAAAATTTTAAAAAGGGAAAGAAAAACCAGAAATTGTACAGGCTGTTCATACATTGCTTTTCCCAGTAAATACATGAAGATGTGAATGGCATGGACTTTTCTGGCAGAGGTTTAGTCGATTTGCTTGTCCCTTCTTTTCCCACTTCCTCATCTCCTTTAAGCTTCACGATATGCCTTTAGACCTCTTCTTCTCCTGTCTTTGCCACACTTACTCTACTTCCCCAGAGTAGTCTCCCTCCATACGTTCTTCTTCAGATGCTCCATTCTAGAGGTTTACTTTCATCCTTCAAATCCAAGGTCCTTATCCCATAATCCTATCTTACACCACGAAATCTGAGGCTTCAGAAGTACCTTCCCGTTCAGCTCAGACATTTTTTCCCCCACCCCACCTTGTTGCCAGCAGCTAGTTAATGTACATGTAACAGGAATACACTGCCTAGCTGAAACCCTCCTTCTTTTCTGAATGTGGACAGTAAGTCTTTCTAAATGGAAACCATCCCACATAACTGAATTTGGTCCTAAACAGTGAAAATCCCCACTTGCATTCTGCTTATATCTGATATATGCAGAACTATTGCCTAATATTGCACAAGTCTCCTTGAAGTATAAGGAGTAAGTGAAGCAAAACATAAGGAGACCTTTTCTTGGCTCAGAACTAACATGTTAAAATATCTTTGGATTCACTAGGATAAATCACTCAAAAATTCGATCTGAAGTTATCAGGCTGAGAAAGAAAACAAAACATGATGACCACTGAATTAAACTGTTTTCACGCAGGTTGTAGGTGGCTTAGGTCTAGAGTGGCATACTCATTTTGGGTAAGTGGAGAGGTGGAACACAAAGAATTCATTGCCCAAAGTGGGCTTCAGTTCTTTATTACTAAATAAATTTTAAAAAAATTCCTTGTAAGCCAAACCCAACCAAAAATAAACAACCGTACAGTTGAAACAAAGAGGGTATGCTAAAACTCTGTATTGCATTTTGAATCAATAAGGGGACTAGGTGCATTCTAAATAAGGTAGTACTTAAACTGCAATTTCGTCAGTCATTCAATCTTCCTAAAGTCAATCCTTCCATCTAACTGATCTACTAGACAACCTTTTTTGAATAATAACATTTAAAGTAATTGCTTAGTATTAAAAATTCAGTAAGAGTGCTTGCCTGTATTTAGCATCTTGAAGTATTATTTATATATACGCTCCTCTGTATTTTATTGTCACTTAGGTTAGTCTCCCTGCTAATTAGCTTAACTGTCCCAGGGCCCACATTGTGGCCCTGAGGCCAACTGGCATAGTTTGACCATACTATTAAACTCCCTTGCTTTCCAAATCACGTCTGAGTTACCTTTTGGGAATGGCCTGTGGCCCATTCTAACTCCTGATCTCTGTTAGGGAATTGTTATTAGATGTCCCAGGCAAAAAAAAAAAAAAAAAAAAAAAAAATCATCCAACAGATTATTACATTTTAAGAGTGTACTCAGTTGAGTTCCAGTGTCTGGTTCTCTGCCATAGCAAACAGACATGACCGAAGAGTACTAGAACAGGAATCATTGCCCCACTTACATAGAGCAGACATATGATTTTCAGAAAGAAGAGGAAAAATTTTACTTCTGAATCAAATAGAAGCTGTGCCGGCCTACGCATTTTAATAGTTTTTTATATTAAAAACCAAAGAAAACTTGGAATGGAAATAACAGCAGAGCTATCTATCCTAGCTGTGTTTAATTTTTGTGATTCAACACATTTTTGGTTGGTTTTTCTTTTTTTTTTTTTTTGTTTGCTTGATATTTTGCAATGCCTGGGATTCACTTAAAGCTGGAGATCCATTAAAAATCAGTGTGCTAAAGGCAAAACTTGAAACTAAACTGAACTTCAGTCTTCTTACTGTGATTTCTTCTTGCAGACTCTCCAGAATACACAGAACTTTACTTGCTTCCAAACTGTACTGCTCACTAAGATGAGGTTCACTGGAAAAGCAAATAAGCCTGTTAAAAAAGCTGTCCTCATAGCGCTTCTTTTTTGACCCAGGCTGTGCTGAAGACGGATTGCTCCAATTTGTTAAATGGGATGTTAAAATCACAGCTGATTCTTCAATCCCTTATTATGAGTCTCCTCATGCCCTATTCCTCATTGCTTCTGCCACTTTTCCAGAATGAAGCCAGGCATGATTCAAGCGGGGTGATACTGAACGGGCATGGTATCTTTAACTCTAATCCTAATGGCCAGTAGGTCACTGGATTTAACAATTAATTATCTGCATTTATATGTGGCAGCATTTGGAATGGGCTCAAACCTCCAGTAAATATATTCCACCTTTCTTAACTGTTTTGCAAATGACAGATTTCCAAAAAGTTGGGGTTTTTTTTTAGATTTTTTAATGCCATTTAAATGTTTCTTAGAAAGGTTACAGGTTGCACACACACATATAAAACACAAACAAGTCCCTAAGGGGAGATATTTTTTTGTTTGGGAAACAGCAGGTCTCCCGAAACAGAAACCCTATCACTGTCATATGTTTAAACGATGTAGGAAGCAAGACCTTCATTGCAATGAAACACATTAATGACACCTTAAGTTTTGAGGTCATAACTCAGCTGACAATAGAATTCTGTAAATCTGCAATATAGGCAGAAATCAGCACATAATTAAAAATTAGGATCTAAGAGCAACAAGTACAGATGCACATTTTATAAGAAGCAGGAACGGCTGCCTTTGCCTATTTCACAAATCATTCATAATTCCAGCACAGCAGGAATTTCCATTTCAAATTCTCTGTTACCCAGAGAGAGAGAGAGAAAAGGATTAAAGAGAAGGCTCGTGGGGGATCTCATCGATGTTTATAAATAGCTGATGGGAGAGTACAAATAAATTCTCTGTAGTTAGACTTTGATTATATATTAAAAATCTAACAACCAGTTTTAAAGAAACTGCAAAAGTGTGCATTATTTAATGATTTCCCCATTTTTCGTTAACAATTTTAAAACAATTTTGAATTTCAGTGAAGTCTGTCTCATATAAATGCAGATACATTTATTTGTCCTTTCACACAATAAAATAATGGAACGTATAAGTATGAAAGTAAGCCAGATTATTTTGAAAGAAACCACGATTCAGACACAAGCTAGCTTTTGGGAAAATATGAGTATAATATATGAGAAGAAGTGAAGATGGGTCAAAAAGGACTGCTCACAGATGTGAGACATGTCAACACTGGGGATGAAAAGCTGGAAAAAACATTCATCCGGTGAAAGTTATTAGTGAAAACAAAATGTCAGAGGAGTTAGGTCCAAGTCATTTTAATAAGAAACAAACTGCTGTTCATGACAGTGTCTTGTTCTGTACGTTATCTTTTTGTCCCAGAAGTACAGTGAGGAATAATTCCAGATTCTGGAAATAATTGTCTTGAAACCAAATTCTTGTCTAATACTGACACAAAGATCCACCACGTGGAGTACAAAGTTGAAATCTAGTCAATTTTCTTTAAATAGAGCAATAGTTCAGCAGAAAAGATGAAAAAAAGTTGAGTTTTCTGGCTTGTGGGGCTGAGCAGTATGTGTTGGAGCATTTTGTTTACATTTCCTGGTTTAGCCACTTTCTACATTTCCTTTAGGTCTATCGTGATCTTACTGCCATTGGCAGAGGATAAGATTTAGAATTAACGTATATCTAAACTTGTTGGAACAGCATGCATATGTTGCAAACTTGATGAGAAAATATCTTGTCTGGTTTATGAAAAGAAAAAACCCAAACATTTTATAGAGCTATTTTCCCTTGATGTGCACCAGATACCTATGAAAGTTAGCAGAAAAATAGTATAACCTCTTTCTTTTATCCATAATGCTGTTCTTTGGTTGCTGATGAAAGCAAAAAAATCATCCTTTGAAAGGGCAACAGCATATGTCTAATGAAAATCAGGTTCATTTCTGTACTGTCTGTTATGGAGCTTTTAATGAAACTATTTCAGAAGTTTTATAATGTTGAATGATTGTTTTAAGAAAAGGAAAAAAAAAAAAAAAAAGCATGAGAAAACAGTGGGCTGCTTCCACTTAAAGATCCTTTTGCAAGGAGTTTGCAGTCACTGAAATGTACTGACATTTAGGGCTCTTTCTTTCCTTTCCATTTATATTGATCTCCATAGTCCCACTGTTGCATATTGTGGTGATATTTCTGTAAAATTTTTCCCAAACATCTGCTTGAACATGCTGATGATTTTGGTAGGATAGCATGAGCTATAAATGATGCACAAGCACAAAAAATGATCTAAGATCTTTATTGCTTTCAGTATTCATCTGTTGATGTCATCAATCTTTACATAAAACCTTCAACATAGTTTAGCTCTTAATTAAACATCAGATAAGTCTTCATGGAAGCAGATCCCTTCTGCTCCTTGCTTTTTCTGATTCCAGCAAAGTCCATTTTTGTTTAACTTTTTCCTTTCCTTTCTCTGACTCTCCAGTAGACTGTGCAGCCTAGCGATTCCATAGTAGTCCTACACTCACCCTGCGTGCATTGCTGTAGGCTATGTTTTCATCTCTTGCAACATTCTTGGCAATATTAAATATAAGTTGTGGTCCTGCTGCTAACCTCCTTTTGATCCAAATCTGACCATAGCATGTTCAGTGCTGGAGATTAAAAAAAAAAATATTAGGACACACAACCCCAAAACCATGAGGCTTTTAAAATGAAAGATATTTTGGATTATATTAAAAAAAATTATCTTTGACTACTGAGCCTTTCAGAGGGCACATGCTCATACCGTTCAGATTCTCTTTGAAATCATAGACTTAGAAGTGCAACGACCTTTTAATGACATCAGGGACTCATTTGCAATCATTGCATTCAAGTAGTTGGGTCTTTAGTGATAATAAATGCCACAAAAGTCATGATTAAATAGTCAGTGCTTATAATGCTGTGGCTGCCTCTAATAAGACAAACTATAACTAATTACAGGAAGATACTTCTGAGGGTACATAAAATTCCTGGCATCGTACGGGATCCGAGCAGTGAAAGAAGAAAGGGCTTAGCAGAGCTGCAGCGGGCTGTCAGGGCTCACAGAGCTTTTGGGAGCCGTCCAAGTGTGGGCAGCTTGTGGTGAGATGACAAATTAGGGAGGAGGCACTGCAGCACGCTGCTGTCTTACAGGGTGCTGGCATGAATGAAGGATTGTAGGGAAGGAGAAAATGATGAAGGGTCAAAGGGAGAGAGCAAGCAATTTCTGAAAAGTTAGTTAACTGAGAAAAGATTTGCATAATTTAACATCTGAATGTTGGTATTTATCCAAACTGAATTAAAGGGCGGAACTTTCTGTAGTCAGCCCATCACAAGCTCAAATACCTTTCTGTGCTATAGCAGATGGCTCCATGGCAACAAAGTGTGATGTTGCAAACAAACTGATGGCTTCAGGTGGGAATAAGCAGAATTCGTACTTTTAAGGCAACAATCTTTGATGATAAATGATGTAGGTAAGTCTAGATTTAGAAACACAGCCTCTCAACAGAATTTTTCTCAAAATTAATGCTTCAAATTTTGCAGGAGGCATCTTTCAACAACATTAAATAGAAACTAGATTTTACATGCAGTGCTTTCTTGTTCTTAAAGGTGCTGACTAAAAATAGATGATCTCTATTTGCCTACCTTTTCCTGAGTGCATAATAGACTTTTGCCTGTGTATCTTCCCTGTAGCTTATTCCATGCAAGGAATAGTTGAAACTGTAACACTCAAACCTTTATTTTCATAAAAGAGAAAATAAAAAGGATCATCTTTTCATGCTGGTATTATTGGGCACTTCTTTTTGGCTTGTAAAATTGCTGAGAGGCAACTGGAAAAATTTCTGAGCCTCTACCACTGTGGAAACCTTTTAACTTATATTCTTGTTGACGGAAGTCTCTTTTTTTCCCCAGAGGACTTTCAGTTTCATGTTGACTGCCTCTTTGCTTCTTTACCTGTCCCCCAGTTTCTCTTCTACTCTGGTTTTTGGGGAAGGGGAGAAGTCTTTCTTCTGATGTCCTGCCTCATCACTAATATTCAGTGACTTCCATTCGTTTTCCCAGGCTTAAGAGATGCCGCATTAAGACCGATGGATTTGGAAACTGTTGAAGGTCACTGAAGAGAACTGACAGCAGGTCTGGAGCGCTCCTTGTCTGGAAGAGAAAGTGAACACTGGGATGCTTTACTCCAGCTCCCAGTGCACCCAGGTGCCTTCTTGGGTGTCCAAAGGATGCCTGGCTCCTTGGAAGAGCTGTATAACTCGAGGGTGCCAGCCCATGCCTGGAGCAGTGAAGTGGTACTTGAAATTAGAGCCTTTGAGTACAGGGTGTGAAAGACCAGCCAAATGGGGGAAGCCCTGAAAGTGCAAGAATCTGGAAGATCCTTACATAAACAAGCCTATGTATTCACATCCACTTGCTGCCCCACAAAATCTTTGGATGGATATTTTGAGGCTCGAATGGCATATACAGTCCTATTATCCATTTTATTGCAGCACAGTCTCTGCTACTTTCCTTTTCCATACCTCTTTTTCACCTTTTTACCTAAACATCTCCTCCCACTGCTCCAACCCTGTTTTCTTGTTTCTGTGACCCATGTGAACAAATCCATCTGATGTGCATAATGTAGTGCTTGATTTCTGGACATATTATAAGTGTATATGAACCTTGTGATTTGCATGGTTCTATAACTTTACTATGCCAGAATGACATATTGCACATTATGTACAGCAACAAGCATTGATATGTGTATGCTTTTTTTTTTTTTTCTTGTGAAAACAGCAAAAGATACACTCTAGGAGAACAGTAAATCTCTGTGGCAGTCCTCAGCCCCGAATGCATTTATTTTGCCTACAGAGAACAGCAGTAGCAATATCCAAGCCACTAGAAACTGCAGCTCAATATAAATATATTAAATGGTCATGACACTTTTGTAATGTAATTTAACCTCTCTGAGGAATGTAAATATGTTCTTCTTTTTCAAATTCAAAGAGAAGGAAGGCTGTGCACATGACAGAGTTCATTTTCATTTTGGCATAAATGAAACACTTTCCTTGGTAAAAGGAACATAAAAGTTACCTGAGTATAAAAGTAAGAATGAAAAGAGCACCATTGTCTTATTTAAATCTTCCTTAGAAAATATCAGTCATTTCTTCAAAATTTAATTGCAATTACTATAAAAAAATAGTTAGTATTGTCCACTAAAGTTCTCATGAGGCTCAAGATTTTGTTTTGTATTAGTATTATTCCACAATAAAAGCCACAATATTGGAGTTTTACTTGTTTTGGGCCAGACCTTACAGACAGGGCTGCTCTGCCTTCTAAATTTGCAGCATATGCAGCTCTAACCTTTGGTGAAATGGCTTCGGAATACTGCTAGAGATGAATCGATTGACTAACGAAGACAAAACCAAGATTTTCCATCCCACAGTTTCAAATATTATATCCACAAATTGATTCTTCTTCCAGAAATGGATTATTGAGGAATCAAAACAAGAAAAGTGGCAAAAAATGCAGAAGAGACTCTCACACTTATATGTAGAAGTTCTACACTATTTTGCAGGCATTTTCCCTTTGTTTACACAAGTCAATGGAACTGGGCCATGGAAGTTCATTATACTGAGAGTAGAGATGTTACAATAAGTTTACAGGGGATTTTTTTTACCTTTTCACAGTGGTTCTCAACCAATCTTGCTTTTTGCTTATCTGCTCAAAGTAGTTATTTTCCCCCATCTTCAAATCCAGGCAAGTTTCCGTTTTCCTTACTCTTAACTACGCAGTTAAGTGAACTAGTGATACGGTTTGAGACAATGAGTATTGTCTCGGAGCTGGGACTTTCAAATTGGTGTTGATATTTGGACACCAAAGCATGGTTTAGCACATCACAGCTGGGACAGAGATGAAGCACGAGCTAATCAAGATGAAGTGGAGAGAAAGATGTTCTCATGAACTTTTTAAAAATCAAGTTAATGAGGGGAAATGCAGAAACCACTTAACCAGTCAAACATTCCTGAAACTGAAATTCAAGAACAATAATAGCAATAATCCAGACTGCGACTCTGGAAACTTGAACCTGATTGTTTTGGTTTAATTTGTTTTATTTTCCCAGGCTTTCATTTCCTTTTGTTGTTTGCTTTTGGTTTCCCTCCCACATCAACTCTTTTCTTTGCTCACTTCAGAAGAGACTTATTTTTAGTAACGCAGATTTTCTTTTAATAGAAACCATTTTCAGATAAGTCTGCTACAGTGTCAAACCATAAATCATTATTTTTATGCATATAGGTTTCAAAAGCTCCATGTACTCTGTTTGGGAACTCATTTGGTGTTTCTTTTACTACATAAGGAATTAAAGAACAAATGCCTGCAAACATAAGTCAGAAGAAAAATAGAGACAGAGGGCATAGACTTTTTTTCCCTTCTGCATGTTCTCTACATTTGCAACTTAGAAACAATAAAAATTGCCAAACTAATTTCACTGGGAGGACAGTCTAAAGGGTGGTTTGGATGAACCTGAAACTATAACCACTGAAGTTCCGTTAACTATTTTGCCTCACAGCGAGAGCAGGATCTGCAGATTGCCTACACCAGGCACTAAGAACTGCTTCTGCAACCCATTAAATTCACTATCCATGGGTCAGTAAGCTCTTCTGTGTGATAGACAGCAGAAGTAGAACTTAGATCAGGTTTTCTTCTACTCTAAAACTGGAGCATAGCAAACCAAGCCTTAAGTTTTTGTACTACAGCTCTATATTAGGCTGGCAATGCGCATCTAACCCAGCATCTCAAACTCTCTCTAGGCCAGTTTTTATTTTTTTTTAATGCACTGGTGAAAGTCTAGACTAACTGTAGCAACAGTAGTGGAGTTATTCTATTATATCGTGTCACTGTGCAGGCTGGTGGACTGAAGCCTGAGCGAGAAGAGCTGTTGCTACCCAGAGGCTGGAAAAACAGTTTTCCCACGGGTGCTGAGGGCAATGGTGAAAAACAGGGAGCGGGGGGGGACGGCTAGAGCGGGCCAGTACACAGCCAGAAACAAGCCACAGCTCAGCAATGACATGTGACACTTCTATTAAAAACAGTTCTGTTATAAAGTTGAGGGAATGATATGATGTCATTCATAATCAGGTTGTGAAAAGCATAGGCAAACAATTTCCAGGGGGTGAGGGTTTGCAGTGTGATCTACGGCTGCAGCCTGGCCTGAAGAAAAACTGCACAAAGAATTCTGAGAATTATTTTTTTGGAAAAAAAAGAGAAAATACTCCACACTGGACATGTCAACTGTGACATGGGTGCTGAATGGATCATGCCTATCAGTGCTTCCTTTCTCAGGAGCTGAAATATTGCCGGAGGCTTCTGAAGGAATGGCTCAGCAAGCCAGGGTAGCAGCGGAGCAGGAGTCCGGCCAACGGAGTAGATGTTAAAGCAGTGTGGTGAACCTGACTAATTTAAATGACGGTAAATGGCCAGTGAGGGTGGTTCGAAGCAAATATGATTTGCAGGAATACCAGAAAAACTCAGCTAGAGAGTATTGGTGGGGAACTGGTGAAGGGGAGCAACCAGGAGCAGCAGCTCTGAGCAGGAATAGCAAAGAGTTTATCAGGATGGGAGCGGGGCAGCGAGGCTCTCCCCTCCCTGAAGCCTCAAACAGGGCAGGCTGCTGAGGGCCTCCAAAATTCAGGTTTTTTCCCTTCCTCGGGGCAGCCAGTAGTGAGTGAGCTGTATGAGGGAAAGGCATGAGCAAGCAGCTGCCCAGTCACACAGTTTTCAGAGAAGGACTTGGCTTTGGACAACTCCCAAAGAGCTTTTTTGAGGTTAATGGTAATTTGCCACTTGTGAAATGCTACTGCATTTTTTTTCCTTCCCTTCTGCCCTCTGTAGACCCAATGACCTCTTACTTCTTTAAGTCCATCTGTTGAACTCACTGCCTCGCTGAGCACCCAGATGATTTAATTTCCTAGGTCTTTGACTGGAAGCTCAAGCCCATGACTTTTTCATAAGGAATTCCTGAGAGATGAAGGCTATCAAAGGTGAAAGGGGAAGAGAAACAAAGCAGAGGAATGGGGATTTTAGGTGTGGGTGCTGCTCAGACTGTGGGAGTAAGGCAGCTTTGGAGGATCTTGCTGGGGTCACAGTGAGACGGACATAGTATGGCTATATTTAATTTATTTCCTGAGTGAGCAACATTTGTCTTCTGCTTGACTGATGGGACTTTATCTTGAACGTCTCTGATTGTTCTCAGTTATATTTCAGGCAGAAGGAGTATTCATTCCTCCACGGGAGTGTGGGAACAAGCATGCAAAATAGTTCTATGGCATACAGAATTCAGGTTTTCTATGGCACAGAACTGGACATATATTTTCTATAGCGTATGATATTAAAAGAGGTTAAGATGAGGTTAAAATTAAGCACAAATGCTAAAATATGCAAGACTGCAAAATTTTACAGCATAAATATCATAATTGTGAGTAAAATTTAATTCATGGTATGTCCTCCATGAAGCCCACAAGCACTCTACACAGTACACATTGATGGTCTCTGACATTTTTCTGTGTTATTCCACAAAGGTCCGTTTTCAGTTGAGAGGAAGTGGAAGGTCACTTATATTCGATTCCTGTGGTCCTAACTTGATCTTTGAACTTTAATACCCTCTCACTGAGACCACATAAATGTTGCCTGTAGAAAATGAAACTTGGAATAATAAAAATGGCAAGTTAATGCGTTTTTCTGCTTAGGTCACAAGTAGAAATGACTTCAATGATCTCATTGCAGCCCCAGGTGGACATTTGTCTCCATCAGAAACAATGTCAGTTTGACATGTTTTGAAAATTATGTGAAGATGACAACCGAGGCTGGAACAGCAGGCATTTAGCAAATGAGAGGTTATTAAAAAAAAAAATTATGATGGAAGGATATTGTATAAAATACGGTTCTTCCAAAGAAGGACAGAAAGAACTTTTAAAATAATTGAAGCTCATTGCTTTTCCTTGTCACATATAAATACTTTTAATTTAAATACAGGTGAATCATACCGTCTGATGGATTAAATTAATTAAGATCATTTGGTTTAGATCAATTTATCTTTATTGACTTCAGTAAAGCTGCACTAACAGCACACTAGCTGACTGGGTGGGCATGTATGTGAATCACTGATACAAAAATTGAAACCTTTGTAGTGAAGATAGGCGACATACATTAACATGAGTACCAGTCCTCATTAAAGACCCAGTCCTCTGCAATCTGAGTCTGCGGTACTGTTGCCAATATTTCAAGTGGTTCTGAGATGAAATCCTGTGAGGCAGGTAGTCGGTCAATTCTCCAGCCGAAATCCCTGCGGGATGGTGAGTGAGACCTGTGCTCCTGCTGGGCAAAAACCTGCCCAGGACATGGCTTCCCAGGTTAACCTTCTCCATGCCTCTTCGTCCACCGTCTCCCAGCACCCTGGCTGCAATGAAGACATGGACCCTGGAAGATAATGTTTAGATTTTGGGTTTTGATGGTATAGTAAAGCCAAGACACTTCAATATGAAATCTTAGTGTTAGGTGTCTCCTCCATATTGTGCCCAAGCCAAATTCAAACCCTGGCAGTGGGTACATAATACTTACAATGCTGTGAATTTTGTGGAAGCCTGTATATATATATATATAGATATATATAGATATATATACTCCCCTACTTACTGAGGGCACAACTTAAACCCTTGTACATATTTTCCCCTCCAGCCCAACAGAAAAAGTAATGACAAGAATCAAATGGCTGTCAAAGCACATGTCATACTGAAACACACGTCTTCTGAAATAGCTATGAGCTGTAAATGCCTCCATTGATCACATTAGAATCAGCACTATAATTGGAAAATTAGTTTCTAAGTTATCACTGTTCGAGTTGTTAACTTTTTTACTTGGAACAGTTTCCTTCTTAACATAACACAACACAGTAAAAATATTCTAAAACAGGAAGCTAATCTGTAAATTCCCAATAGGCATTTACTTACAGAAAACTACAGCTAAGATACATAAATAATAAATCTTTTTTCCTTCAGAGTGGTGGGGAATGATACATGGCATGTGTGCTACACATGTAAATCTTAAATGCCTAATTTGAAATAAAGTAGTGACCCTGTTTCCTCCTGGCAAATGAGGTCTGGGATTTAGAGGAAAAGTCCACATATTATTATTATTATTATTATTATTATTATTATTATTCACACAAAGATATTTCTGCAATAGCTGTCATCATGCCTGTCTTAAATAAGGATGGCTATAATGTGACCCAAATACAGTAAGGAGACAGGTGTGTGAATCCAGTGAGGGATTTACTTTTAACGTACATGAGATGTTGTTAGAAAGTGTTTTTGAGACTAAGCATCATATGAAGAAGTCTTTTTTTACATTGCAGAAAAAAGAAAAGAGCAGAGTGAAAGCATAGTAGCATAGACATAAGAATAGAGACTTTCTGTTTTTAGATTTGCTTGTGATCTTAGTTTATATTTAAATCTATAGCCTAGTTTCTGCCAATTATAGTATGTAATCTGGAGCTAAAGAGTTACTCTCTGAGGAGAGGCATGAAAGTAGGGCTGGAGACAGTTAGCTTCCACATTTTGGGTAAAAACATTAAAAGCTAAGGTATACCATGAAAGGATATATGTATTAGATAGCTTGGAGATAAATCTGTCTGAGGGTTTAGTTAGAGAATTAACTGTTTTCAAAAGAAGACATCGCAAATATTCAGCATCCATCTTGTCTTTATTAAACTATTGGGATTCTGACTATGCTAACAAAGTATCAGTACACTTTTGCTAGAATATTTATATGGTATTCTTAAGAATGTGAAGTATTTCTTCCTGGTTTTGCAGTGCAAACATATGATATTTTATATAGTAACTTTTATCACACTTGTGTGATCATATAGAAAGATGATCCTAATTAAATCAGAAGTATTTAACTAGCTAATCTTTATTTTACCACCTGCAAGGAAAACTATATTCAGACCTTTGTTAAACCTACTGTTAGTCCCTGAGTCTTTGAACACAGGCAACTCAACTTGAATTTGATTCAGTAACCAACGGACAGCTGCTGGTAGGAATGGAAGATGGCTATGGTGTATTTGCAGGTAAGATATACCAAATGACCTTGTCCCTAGGTTCAGTTTCCTAAATACTGAATGCTTCATGCCCAAACATATCACATAGCTGCAGGCCAGCCTAGAAGGAACCAAGGCATGTTTTATTGAGATAGGCAGGCATGGAAGGATTCTCAAAAAACCCTGTAGAAAGTATTAAAATACTATTTGTAAAATTTCTCTAGAAGTGAGGAACATATGTCAGCAACCCCCAGTACTGAATTTACTGTCTGTGCACGTTCAACAAAAGGAAATTGTCAGGTGGTTCCAAATTCTTTGAAATTTCCAATAACAAAATGTCATCTTTTTTGGATTCAGATTCAACAAGCAGTTCTTTCGCGAGCTAAACCCTGAACTGTCTTGTTATGGTTGTTGATACATTTGTTTGTACCGAAGGATGCTTTTGTTATGGCTGCACATGATGTTCCTTTTCTGTTTTAAACAGCAAACTTACTGCATTTCCTTCCATATGGAGCTGAATTTCAGTGCCAGTGAAATAATCACAATGCAGCCCCCATCTAAGCCTGCAGCATTCACAACGCCTCTTCTATATCCTGATTAAGTCAATTCCCATAGCATCCAGCACCTCAATAATTTGCAAAGTGCTTTGGGGCCAGAGAAATAGCAACATAGGAATATATGTCACCATCATATTGGGGACACATTTCTAAACTGGTATGAGAGAATGTAGATCCAAATAAAAATATTTTTTCATACTGAGCACAGAAGAAATTTAAGCATGATTTAAAAAAGGTAGAGGTTGAGTTATGTTTTCAGAAATCAAAAGATCGTCTAGCTAAATATTGCAGCATGAAACCTATTATCAAAAATAGATGAATTGAGAAGATTGATTGACCTTGTGTGCTTTTATAACAACTCACAGACACATGAATCATTTCTCTTCACTCATGTTACAAGCATACAACTTGGTAATCATTACATGCAAGCCTCAGAGGATGATTATCACATTTCCATAGAAGTTAATGTCTTCTGCAGAAGGCAAACTGCTGAAGTCAGTTACTCAGAGTCTGTAGAAACTGTATTTTCTTCTGAAGATCTGGAGGAAAGGTTTGACACTCCTTACTACTAAACTAATCTGAGCTGCAAAGAAATCTCTTCACCGTTGAGCAAAGGAAGAGTGCAGAGTGTTACACTTTAGCCTATACTATTACGCTAAAGTCACAAGACATTGAAATAGACTCAAAAAAGCATATTATGCTCCTCCTGGAGTGGAACAGAAATTCTCAAATGAAACTTTACGTATCAGAAAACATCAGTTGAGAGAAACCAGAACTTTTGCTATACTGCATCTATTTAGATGGCAAAAACAACAGCAGCTGCAATAGTTGTCTTCAGGCCCTAGACAGAATATCTGGTCAAAAAATCCATCTGAAAACAGACACAGTATTGGGAGACTGAAGGGCCAGGTAGGGGTTCTTTGGTCATTTAATAAAGTAGGATGATTTAATCATGACAAAAAAGACCTTGCCCCAAACCGGACAAAGTAGACCCTTTTCCTGAGCTGCGTGTAGCCTTACACAAGTTCCCCACCGGCTGGGTAATCAGCTCATGAATGAAGTGACTCTTTTTATCTTGTGAATTTGGTTTCCATCTGGTAGGAAAAGAAAAAAATATCAGAGCTGGAATTTTTTCACCAAATAAAATTTCTGTTTTCTGAATACTTCTGGTGCTTCTTTGAACAATTTAATCACACTTTAGTTTTACATGGGGATCAGAAAATCACAGAGATGTTGGCTGGAAGAGACTGCAGGAGTTTGTCTTATCTACTTGCTGCCTCTGACAGCATCAGTTTTGTCTTTGCTATTCTTGACAGATGTTGGAAATGTTCTCAAACATTCCTGATGCTGAAGAGCCCACAGCGTGCCCAGGTTTTTGTTACACTTCCAACCCCCCTTTTCCTGTCACAACATAAGACCATTACTTCTTAACTTATCTGTTAGTAGCCAACAAGCATGTTTAGATGAATTTAAGCTGTTTCTTTCATATTAATATTCCTGGCATAGAAAAATAGCCCATCAAATTTTCTCTACCATTTAAATCCTGGTTTGGATTATGTATGAGGACTTTCTACTTCTGACGTTTACTTCCCACGTCTCTTGCGCTGGAATAAAGGCATTTCTGATCAGCAGCTGGTGCACTATCGCAGTTTCTCTCCCTTTTGATTCTGTTGTGCCAAACTTTGTCCTGCTACCTTTTAAGCTTCCTTATACTTACCTGGAGGAATTTGCTTCCTCTCCCCTCAATCCTAATTTAGAACATTCCCCACTGCATTTGCAAATCTGCAAAGGTACTCTTCCTCCTCTTCTTTTGGGGAAGTCCATCCTCACTCAGTAGTTCACAGAATATCACCCCACGGTTAAGGAAAGCAAAGCCCCGCGCTGACGTTATTGGCGTGGCCATATTTACCCTCAGGCTGTGTTTGTCCCTCTTTGAACCCTGATTTTTTTTTCCTGGGAGGGCTGAGGAGAGTAACCCTTGCTGCTCCCAGAGCTCTGTACTCGTGGTCTGCTTAGGCTCACTCTGGAGCTAGCAGTTGTCTTTGCATGAAGGAGAACGTGTACCAGGAGCCCAGATGTGCCTCTTCAGGCTGTCAATAACATTTTGGATAGCAATAATCAGAGCTGGGAGACAGATGGGTCTCTTCACTGCCAGCAGGGGGAAGTCACCAACTACTTTTGCGTTCTGGTTTTCCTTCTGAGAATGAGGGTAGTGAGTTTCCCAGTACTTCAGGTTTGTGCTTTTGCTTCCTCTGCCATTGGCAACGCATCTTCCTGTGCTGCCCGACCTGAATATTTAGTTCTGGAAGAATTAAAAAGGAATAGCAGCACATGAAATACAAGACAATATTTATCTCCAGCAAGAGAGCATTTTCTGACACAAAAAACAGAGGGTTTGGGGTTTTTTGGTCTTTTTTGATTGGTTTGTTGGGTTTTTTTGGGGTTTTTTTGCGTGACGTGGTCGTTATTAGTAATTAAATTTCCTCTTTTGCCATGTTGCATTTTTGCTGTTGAGAAAGAAGTTGAGATTAGTACTTCTAATCTCTTTTTCAGTTTGTCATCTCAAGAATGTTTTTCAGTACTGATATAAGAATGCTTGCAAGATAAACACCCAGTAAAAAGAAAAACAGGTTGTGACAATATGGTTCAAATCTTAATTGAGCAAAACCAGGCAGTTGAGGGGAGAATTTAATCTTTTGTTATGCTGCTGTTTACATGAGAATACATGGCACTGGTAAATCTACTTGATTCCTGTGGCAGTATTTTTACAGTGGAAGAATACAGTTCTATTTATTAAAAGAATTTTTTTTTTCAGAACAGTACAGAAAGGGTAAAAGGAAGTGCAGAAAACATTTTTTTCATTAGATTCAGAGTTCTCTGTTGTCTTGGAGATCCAGCCTCATGACAAAAGTTCATGCAAAAGTAGGTGGGGGTTCACCCTTTCAGCTGTTTGCTTGTGTGGAAAAAAAGAGTTGATATGTCATGCAGTACAGCTTCTCTGGGTCATTTATATAAACCACGTGCTGGGTTATTCTCAAACACTAAAGGCTGGCATTTGAAATATTAAAGCTCTGAAGGCAATCAGATAGGATACAGGGACTCTGTTATTACAGTGCTTATACAGCTAATGTTTCTAAATCCATATCTTTGGAGCAAAGCTTTTAGGCAAATATTGAACTGCACCTACACGAACAATCTGATTTAAGGCTATGAAGCCCACATATGTGCTTACAGCTAAGCACCTTTTAAAGTGTTTTCCTGTTGCAGAACAGTGAGTGATTCAGTGCAAGAATTAAAAATCGAAGTTTTGGGACTGACGGGCTCCCCGTGCTCAAGTCAAGCTCCTGAGACTTGTTGCACCCAGGTTCAGCAGAGAGCCCAGCCGTGCCACAGCTTGGCAGCCCAGGCTCACACAACACAAAAAATAAAGATTGTCCTTGCTGTCTCTGCACCGATCAGAAGGGTCTCCTTGAAAAACAGAGGCAAACAGAGTATAGGAGGGCTGGTTTGGATAGTTCATTCACTTGGCATTGTCTGTATTTTTCTGCTTGATATCGTCAGGATCATCTGAGTTGGTTGGGAATGGATTTTGCAATAAACCTGACAGACAATTCCATTCTCAGTGTTAAATATACCACAATCTTTAACTATAATAATTTATTTCAGAATTACCTGTTTCAGATTCAGAGAAAACAAAGAACAAGCAGGAATTTAATTTCTTATGTGACTGCGACATTCCAGGACAAATGGTGGTGTAAGGCAGAGTAATCAATATTTGTCTTCAATGAATTTCACTTCAGTTTCATCTGTTGTTGAGCGCCGCCAAAAATAAATGGCCAGTACAGCCAATCTCAAATGTTAGTTTAATTGAATCACTCATATTGTTTGCATAGCGGGTCAGATAATTGTTATTCAGTTTATCAGCATCTTGTCTCGTGTCTTTGAAGCAGAGATGAATATAAATAATTTTTGAGGCAATGCAAGTGGATAATCGTTAATGTGGCGTGCTTTGTACAGCTCACAAGGCTCTTGCTTTGCTCTCTGCCAGTGACTAAATCCATGTGTTTCAGATGGACTGCTATTTGCAATGATTTTGACAATTGGGAATAAATACCAGGAGCAAATATTTTTGGCATCATACAGCTGTGATTTAAACAAAGATTGTCATGATTTTCTTACGTTCTTGTGGTTTTCATCCTTTGAGTTCAACATGATCTGGAGCTTCCCTGCCAAAAAATAAAAGAGAACAAAAAACAGGGCAGGGCGGGGCAGGACAGGGAAGGCAAGGGAGCTTAATTTTGTAAGCCTAAAAGCTAGATATGAAATACAAGATGAAATACATCCTACCTTTCCACTAGAAGGTACAATAACTGCACAGAGATGTTCTATACTTCTTTAAAAGGGAGCTGAGAGTTGCTGAAGCCTTAGTTGAAAGGTGGTTACAACTCCTTGTGCTAGTAAGAATGCAGGAATGATGTTGTCACCAGCCCTGTGGCTCAGAGGGGGTGGGCAGAAAGCTACTGAAATTGCTGATGATTGCAGCCTTCTGGACATTTCATACAAGACGTGTGTCCATATGGACATCCGAGCTGCTATACATTTAGCATTTTGAGCTAAAGTCCCATTGTGGGAGACCCAGAATCTCCCACGATGGGACTGTATGGTGGTGGAGTGCTGACGCTGCTGAAGATTTGCAGGAAGGTTTGAGGAAATCTTCAGTGGCATGATGGCAGGAGACAGAAAACACCTGATGGGGTTCATGGGAGACAAAGGAGGAACCGGGTGCCCTCGGTGTCACTGCTGGTGCCTGGAGCAGCAGATGAATGGCATCGCATCCCTAAGGCTGCCTCCCACAAAAGGACAGGTCAGGCAGTCTGGTGATGAAAAGATCTATCATCTCCTCTGCTGTTCCTTTCCTAGCTCTCCTTAAAAGCCTTGTGAGATTTGTGCTGAAAAAATACTATTCTACAAACTTAATCATTATTTGGCTGAGGTACATCACAGAAAAAAAACACTCAGGCATTTTCTTATGTTGGAAGCTAATGGCCTTAAAATTCTGCTTTAATATCTATAAGTGCAATAAAACTTATTGTTCCATACTCCATTTTTCTGAGTAGAAATAGCTAGATCACTTCTAAATTCTTGTTATTAAATTTGGCAGTATTACTGCCTTTCAAAATATTCAACACCTGACTTGTCCTTTGGAGCAGAAACCTTGTACATTTTTTTAAGTATTGTATGAAAACCAGTGACATTTATGCTGTGCCCACCACACAGGCCCCATTGTCCTGGACCTGAAAGGAGAACATAAGGTGGAGGGATGTGGTTTATTTAGGCCACACTTTTAATAATTGAACTTGTCTGGGAATTGTGGAGCACTAACCTTCACGTTGGGGATCAAGTTTCCTTGAGGAGCTGTTTCTGCTTGATAAATGGCTGCCTTTCCCCCATTCCCCCTAACACCTTTCCTCACACAGGCACGATGGGGTGTCCCAGCTTGTTTTGGGGATCTCTTCCTCTTAATCGTCTTCCAGCTTCATTTTACAAGGAGGTTGAGCCCCTTCTGCAAGATGAACCCATATGATATCCCCCAAACCCGCTGCGTGCCAACAACTGGCTGGGTACGTGAGAGGGTTTTAGGATGGTAAAAAAAACCACTTCAGGACTTTCTCAAAGGCCAGCATAAACCAGTGAGGTGCCATGCATCTGATGGTTCAAGTTGTGCTTCATCCCCATTTCAAATCCAAAAAACCGTGAGTGCTTGAAGGAATATTTATTCTTTTTTTCCTATCTGTCTAGAAAGTCTGCTGATGTTTAAGCTTGTGACATTTATATTTATGTTTCTGTGATGAAATTCTACTACTAAAATACCATGCACAAACTTGCCTCACTTCGGTATGCTGGGAAGTTTGCAAAAAGTGGTTATTGACTGTGAATATATTCTTATTTGAGTTTTCTGTAGCAGAATATTGTGACAACTGGATTTTTTCTCTGAGAGAAACATAGCCTTTGCTCATGCTCTTTGCAATTTTAAACATGTAACGCATAAGTAAGGAGCCAAAGATTGGTCTCATAAAATTTGAATCGGCATAAGACACTAATATATTGTACTTCTATCTACTCTTTGTTGTTTACTATTAAGTGTGAAGAAGTCTGTACATGTGTAAGTTAAATATAGGAGGAAAAGGACATGTGTACTACCCCTGTGAAGCTAATCTTCCAAGATGCAATTAAAATAAAGCAGTGACATTTGCATTGGAAATGAAATGCTCATCTTTCTAAATTCCGTACTGTAATTTCCATAAGCTGGTCAGTGGCAAACGGCTCTCATCTGGAATGCTGACGAGGCCTCCGCTGTCAGACATCTTTCCTAATAAGGTAAATCACACAGTGTTTGGTCAATCAAAGTAAATTCATGGAATGATCTCCAGCTTAAGGTCCTTTTGCCAAAAGACACTAGCAAACCACCAATTAAAGTTCATGTCCACCAATAAAGTATTGCCAGTCCAACAGGAAATGCAATCAGGATATATTTATTACCTCCGACAAAAACTATATTATTATTTTTAAATGACAGCTTTTCTTTAGAGCGGTCATCTTTCTGTCATCTGAGAAGGCTTATCTGAAACAGCTGGGAAATAGCCTCACTGTTTTCTCAGAGCATTTTTTCTTATTCTTTTTTTTTTAAATTTTATTTCTTAGGCGTAGGACTAAGCAGTCTGCTTTTAGTTTGTTACAAACAAGAAGGAAATGGCATGACTTCTGCATGTGGCCTGTCCTTGTAAGTCTGTCCCATTGATTGTCTGGTATTTCTTGAAATTATTACAAAGCACTATGCCAAATAGATGTATCATATGCTCTTTTCAAAATTTTACTGGTTGCTTATACTGAAGTAAGAGTATGAGCAGGTGATAAATATTATTCTCTATGAGAATATACCCATGTACAAGGTGTGGCATTGTGTAGAAATACACAGTTCAAGCCTGGATCATATGTAGCATATACACGGGTCAACAGAGGTAGAGATATGTGGGGATAATTGCAGATGCATAAAAGGAAGTGAGCTAGGTTTGTCTTTGGTTCCCTTCAGGTTAATAACTAGCTATCTCTCTATCTCCCTAGCTATCTAATATCTGATGGTTTTACAGTGCCATGCAGGATTATACTACTTGTGTATTTTCCATATAAAAAACAATGTCAGTGTGAAACTGATTACTGAGCTGTTCAAAATCTCTCAGCCTTCTTCCTTCTGAGAGTAAAATCTTCTCATTTGCTGCTTTTGTATTTTTATAAAACTTGATTTTCACTGGTAAGGATTTATGAGAAAAGGCCTTTAGCACAACAGGCATCATTCTGTTTGTTGTTATTTTTTCAAAAACCAAGCTTTCCCACATTGTCCTGACCTGCGAAGGTACCTTATCTTCTCCAGGAGCTGGTGACATCTGCTCAGCTCAGACTGCTCCATCCTAGCTCCAGCATGGCTTTTGACCAGCATCACCCCAAAGCACAGCAATTATTAAAGATGCCTATATGGAAAACTGCAAAGCTGGGCCTTAGGAAATTGCTCTGAAAACTGTGATTCGTGTCTTAATTGTGCGCCAGACGATCATGGGGAGCCAGGGAATGGATTTAGGGCTCCTGTGGTGTTCTGGATCCTTAAGAAAGTGGACAGAGACACAATTTATAGACTAGAACGTGACCTTAATGAACTCAGATATTGAGTCTTGAATTAAGACTATTATTAGTATGCTATTAATTAATACCATACTTAGCTTTAATACAGTACAATTAATGCAAGGACATTGATTTCCATACCAGAGTCACTATGCTTATGATGAAGCAAGCACAATAATTCCTTTGCATGCTAGAGGGAAAAGAAATTTTCTAATATATTAAAGCTACTTGTCACCCAAGCCTAATGAAAAGGGAAATTCTACTTCGAGGCTCCAAACCATTTGATAAAAAGAGGCTTTCATGAAATCTGAGAATGTCAAACCAAATGAGAAATGGAACAGTCTGAAGAGACAGCAGTTCAAAAGATGAATAGTTAAGCAGGACAAACTAGTACTTAAACATGTGCAGAGCTGAGATTTGGTCCATTATGTTTCCTACTGTGGCTGTCTTTGGAAGTCTGAAGAGTTATGGGTGGTTTTAATAATTCAAGCCAGAAATAGCTGTCTGGGTACTCAGTTAAATAAATCATGCATGATAAAGTATAAAATATTTTTGGTGCTTCCTTTACAATTTTCATTCTTTAAGCTACTGAGTGTCTTCCTGAAATTGGTATATTTGAGAGAAACTTTCTGCAAGAATATGGATAACTTCAGAAGTCAGAAATAGACACATGAATATGGAAATTAAGCATTCGTAGTACCTCTTTCTGGGACAGAGTACTAAGACGTTTATGGGATCCAAACCAGGACAAAGATCTAAATAACTGTGCCTGCGTATCATCTTTTAGATCATCAGGCAGTGGGACCAATCCTATAGTGTGGTTCAGCTGCAACTGCAGAGCTGTGTGGTAGCAGGGAGGACACAGCAGTGCAAAGGAGCAAATGCTCAGCACTTTGTCAGCTATCTGTTCAAAATATCAGCTTTTTCTCTGCTTCTGTGGGTTACACCCCTGAGAAAGGCCCTGGTCTTGTGAATGGATCTGTGCATGTGGTTTGTCATGTGAACCTATGTCCAAGCAGTTAAACAAAAAAAAATCTGCAACTTTCCTTTGAAACAGAATTTCAATTTTATGTGTCATCTGTACTACTTGCTGAAGCGTGAAAAAGTTCTTATTGTTTCCACTCCTAGAACAGATGTCAAAAGTAGAGCACTTGGTCAAAGCTACAGATACGCAGCTTCTTTTCCCACAGGGCCAAAATACAAGGGTGTATGCTGTTCCTTGATAAAAGGAATCTGAGCTTCAGGCCTTTTCAAATGCATATAAGTGTCTCTCGGCTTTATGAAGTATGATATAAACAGAGAAATCAGGAAAAAAAGATTAAGTAGCAGGAGATCCGAGAGTACAATCTAATATTCTCTGCATAATTGTGGTATAACTATGATTTCCTTTGAAGTTATATGGTACGTTTGCCAGCTATGTAAACACGGATTCGATTCATATTGCTCACTGTTAATCCTGCATCAAACAGACATGCCAAAACTATCACAAATTTAACACTGGGAACATTTTAACACCGCAATCATTAAACCTCTGCAAAAGGCAAAACATTCAGTGCAAGGAGGAAGTAAGTGTGGATATCTCAGAAAATCTATAGGAATTTGGCAAATACATGACAAAATATTTTCCTTTTTATCAGACACTAAAAATGCATCTTTAACCAACTTTTCCATAAATCCTTCATCTGTATTAATTTTGTCTATTATTGCTCAGAGTACTTGTTTTAACAATTACTAAATACAGAATTGGATATCTTCTTTACCAAAATATCCATTTCTTTACATAGCTTGTGGTTTCCTGTCATAGTTGGGAATTCAGTTCAACCTGGGAGGAGCCTTCCAGTCCCTATAAATTGGACTGGAATTGGGCTGCACTGGCCATAGATAGTAGAGAACCAAGGAGACTTTTCATAGTGAATAGATAAACACTATTAAGTATTAATTAACTGTTCATGATAAGGATATGCAGTCATCTGCAGATCAGTGCACAATTTAGGTTTTACTGTGAGTAGGCAATCACAAGGAAATTGTGCTGTGTCATTTTCATGTGGCCTTTTATTTTCACATTTAAATGAAGGGTAAAATAAATCCGGTGTATAAGACTCACCAGAGTTTGTAAACTGAAGTCCCATGTAATTCCTGTATCACAGGGTTATCTATTGGAATGATAATTTTTTTAATTTTTTTAATTTTTCCTTTCTGGCAACAAAGGCAGTTTAACTGAGGTGTCCCACATTTTGGGTGAGTTTGCTAATCACAGAGCTTCTATCGACACAACTGTGCCTTCTGTCAGAGTCAGCTCCCAGTCTCACAATGCAGTGGGGCCAGTGGACACAGCCCAAAGCTAGAGGATGGCTTTGCCACCACTCTGCTCATGCTGCTGAGCTTAGCAAGTCCACCTCGTTTGGTCTAAGGTGGGTAATTCTCTCCTTGCGAGGTGTGGGGAGTACCTGAATGGCAGGGACCAGAGGGGCCGCGTATTGCAGTGCCCAGGCACGGGTCCTGGGTGCAAGGGAAAAGCCAGGCAAGACAAAAGGCTGTGGAAGGTTGGCTGGTGGCTGCCACCGCTGCGGGAAGGGCTGCGTGAGGACGCAGGGGAGAAACTATAGCCAAGCATGAAGGGGAAGAAGTTCCCAGGAAGAGCCATCCCATGAGGATTTCCTTCCCACCTTCCAAGGAGCAATGAACCCAATTCACCAGATGCCTCCAACTCCAGCCAGTCCCTTTCTCTGCTACTTCCCTTCTTGTGGCTGCAGATTTGCCCTCCATCTTGAACCGACCAAGTTCAATTTTGTTTATGCTGCTGAGAAGGCTTGAGTTGGCTATGAAAAGTCCACTATTTTTCCCCCCCCAACAAAAATACAGTTTCAATGAAGTGGAATTGCTTGGCTTTTTTCTTCATCTAAATACCTAACTGTCATAAAACTGAAGTGTCTTAAGAAAACTTTCAAAAAAACTTTTTAAAAGAAAATGATTCTATTGTTGTCATGCTTTTTTCCTTTTTTTTTTTTTTTTTTTTTTTAAAGAAATAAGAACTCCTCTTTGGCTTGCCTGAAGCTGTTCAATCGTCTCTACAGACCACAGTCCATCTGACACTGTGTTACATAAACAGCAGACCATGGAGGGAAGAGGCACAAAAAGGGAATACATATTTCTCTGTGATAGTTTTCAGCACATGTTCACAGTTGTCAGAGTCTTACCTACTTTCTATTCTTGCTTCACTGGAAAAACCTTTCTGAGAGGTGGGGCATTTGTCAAAGAACAAGAAAGGCAATAACCAGACAGTTAGATATATCACAGCCAGTCCGTCCAGATTGTATGTAAATTAAGTAGTTACACAGTGAAGTAATAACCTTTTCAAATGACTGATAATAACACTTAGAAATTCTTGGAACAGCCCTGCTGGCTGAAGAGAAGTAAATCAAACTGAAAAACAGAAGACGACCAGCATGACAAATAGCGTCCAGTCGATCACATTTCTTTCCTCAGGAAAATACTTCCATTAATGCAAATGGAGGTATAATTTAATATCGAAAACTTCCAGAAGGGTAAAAAGCAAATAAAGGACAAACTGTACCAGGAAAATATGACCGGCTGATTTGACAGCACTACAGAAATAGTCAGATTAAGAAAACATTCCATTTGAGGGACCATTACTTAGAAGTGATCTGATTCATAGCTTGTTTTTGTTTTGTTTTTCTTTCATAGCATTTAGGTCAAAAGGGATCACTGGAAAATCCAGGCCATCCTCCTGTTTGTGAAGAGACTTTACATTTCACCCAAAAGCTTATGTGTAAAACCCCTTGCTTTTTTTTATTGTTGTTGTTTGTTGCATTCCCTGTGTTTGGCTGACACGTATTCAGAATTACATTCAGTCCTGAGCTGAAGAACCAAGAGAGGGTTATTCCGTCATCCCCCTTGGGAGTTCACCTCAATGCTTTGTCACTTTCACCCAAAAATATCTTCACCAATTTTTTTAGTGTGACTTTCACTGATGACATGACATAATTAGGTTACTAAAGCATTTAATACTGGAATCATTTTATTTAGAAATGCTTTAGAGAATCATGATTAGAGTTATGGATAAACTCTCAGATTTTGATGTTTGTTAGGAAAAGCTTGTTTCTGCCTTCCAAGCGTTTTTTTTTCTTTCCAAACAAATCTTCTCAAATATTGTGCAACTCGTCCTTCTATTTTCACATGCTGTTCCGAGTCTTAAACTCAGGCTACATTTCAGCAGGTTTCAAAAGCCATTTGCAAAGTGCAAGTCCAAGGCAATACCTTTGCTCTGTGCTCTATTTGGACAAGAACTTGTGAAAAAGGGGAGGAGGGGGAGAAGTGGAAGGTGAGATGCTATGCCCAAATTGGTAAGCAGTCTCCTGACATCTGAGAGACAGCTTGAAATTCTTATTGTACTTCATTCAGCTGAGAGACTGGGACTTGGGCATCCTGTAGTTCACACTTGCTTGTTGTAATGATTGGCTTTTGTAAAGCAGCTGCCCTGTTTCTGTCTTTTGGAGCCATTTCAGTTTCCAAACATGATTGAACAAGCACTGATGTTGAATCTTGATCTTAGCTCTCCCACATGGCAGAGAAGTGCACCAGCTGATGTGCACCACCTGTCAGCACCTTGTTTCTCCTTTTTTATAGCAAAAAATAATCTTAGAGTACAGACGTATCATGACACACAATTAAATTGTTTCACCTTAGTGAGATATCCCCATGCTAGAGCATGGTGTTGGAGCATCCCAGCTGTAAGTTAAAATGCAGGAGTTTAAATGGCAGTGGAGATGAGATAGCCTCATAAATTTCACCTCACACCTAAGATAAGCAAACAAGGCAGCCCTGAAATGAGCTTGCAGTCAACTAGGAAGAGGTAACCTCTCAAACTCTCACAACTGGAGCATTTTTTGGTTACGTGTCTATGTGCCAGGTTTCATCCCACTACAGAAAATGAAATTTTGTGAAAGCTGAAAAGTTTTATGGGACGATGAATTTGCTTTCACTTAGACTTACTGTACAATTGTTTCTCTACTTAATTACATTTTCCTCAAAATCCGTTTATTCATGCAAAATGACTGGCAAACAGCATATGTAAACACAATTTAAAACCTTGTTTTAAAACTTTTCTACTTGATTTCTCACTTTCTAATGAAGGCATACTCTTGGAAATACCTTGGCCCATGTGAAACTGTCAACTGCAGGCACTCAATTCAACTTTAGATTGAATAAGAGTTAGTCAGTAATTGATTAACTCTTTGTAGCAGCAAATATTTTTCTGATCCATTGCTTATTGACAGAACTGCTAGGCGCTATACAGAACAATGAGCGATTTCTTCTCTCTCCCCACCCCTCACCCAGGTACAGCCCAAACCCAAACGTTGGCTCCAAATACTCCCACACTCTTTCAGGAGGGAAAAAAAAATAATTTTGGATTGCAAAATCATTGCCAAAGCCAATCCCACTAGCGGTCCAATCTTCTTTCTAAAAGAGGTGTTCTGGCTCACGTCAGAGTTTCCACGTTTTCGCACATTGCGACAGACGGCATAAGGGTTTGGTTTGTGCTCGGTTTACTGCATGTGCACCATCTGTTCTGCTTTACTAAAGACACGTTGCCGAACAAGGTAGGAGGTGGCCTTATCCCGTCTGTCCCGTCCTGGGTCAGGTAGAAACATCTGGCAGAGGCCTTCACGCGCGGAGTGAAGCCGTGGGCTCAGCAAGAGGAGAGGTGGCAACGTGCGTCAGGGCTGGGAACCTGCCGGGTGGTGGGCAGGATGCGAGCCAACGGCCAGATGTTGGAGGTCGCTTGGAAAAACGACCTCGCAGCTCAGGCGGGACACGGGGAACGCCGACACAGCTCAAAGCTGAAAGTTTCTGGGCTGAGGACAGGTCTGGGGTGAAGGGCCAGTCCTGAATGGCGGAGTACCTACGCAGAGGGGAGACTGGGTTTCCAACCTTCTTGCTTGCCCGGAAGAGCTGAGTTTTCTCTGATTTGAAAGTTACGAGTTGGAGGGTAGTAGGGCTTTAAAGTCATTTGGGTACATTAGTCATTATGAAGAAAAAGCGTGGAGGGTCAGCCTTAAAGCTCTGTCAGTCACGTGCATAGTCTGTATTTCATGTAGCCTGCAGTGCATTAAAAGAAATTTTTTAAAAATAATTTCCTCAGATAGCCCTCACTGAATATAACCTGAAGAGGGACCAGCATCAGAGAAAGTTTTCTAAGATAAAGTGCCCATTGTACTTCAACACGCCTAACTAGTTCTAATACTTAATAATATTTATTTTTTTAAACAAATAACCACAGGGTAGCAGGTCTGAATAAATAAGTCAGAAAAGACCTACCGCTTGTGTTACACATATGGTCAGATTAGGTGATGGTGATGGTAATGGTCCTCTTTCAGCTACTGAGCCTGATATCATGGAGCTTTGCAGCTATACGAGGTGTGAACTTGTCTGAAACCTCCATTTAAAACACACAGAACATAAAAAAGGAAATGGCCTGGAAACGTTTTGTTGCTCTTTGATTTTCCCACAATTCCTTTCCTATTTGTATCTAATGACAGAAGGTATTAAGGACCTGAACAACTTGATCTAACTTTGAAGTTAGCCCTTTATTGAACAGGGCTAGATGAGGAGACCTGCAGAGTTCCTGTCCAACCCAAATTATTTTCTGACTCTATCACTCAAATTGTCCTCTCACCCCGTGAATTTACCTTTTTTAACCCAAATTTCATAGAATAATAATTAAAAACCACCATAGTTTACCCCAAATAATAATGTATCTCTTCAAGGCTGTAGAGTGCTGAGTTGTTTCAAACAATAACAATGACAATATTTCTTTATTAGAATTCCAGTTAATGTCTGTTACCTAAAAGAATCAAAGTTGAAAGAAATCTTAAAAGTCTTTAAGTTGGTAATATATGTATTGTCACGCTTTGTTCCTTTATTAGTACAAATTCACCACAAAATGAAGATGCGTGTTCTCATATTGTCATTGCTCAGAATCCAGCTACACATCTGTGCTGTCATGTGCTAATTACAGAAAGAGAAGCCTATGAGATTACCTGAGCTATACTGTTTCAACCAAACAGCTAGAAGCTTTTATGTTATTCTGTGCCAAATATTATTTCCAGCATTTGGGAATTAAGGTGGATAATGTGTGTTATGTCTCTCATATACTGGAGAAATTTTTTCTGCTGGTTCATTTTCACTTCTTAGATTGCCGAATCTCTCAGCTTGGTTGATTGACAAATCTCTTGGTTTTTCTATGTACCAATAGAAAATATTTTATGTAAAATACTGAAGAAAAAACTTTTATTTTCTTCCATATGTGCCAATTTTTCACTGTATATCAAAAAATACACTATAATGTGTGAGGGATAATAATCCAATTAATATGTGCCATTGCACTACTCACTTCACCTATGACACATGCCAGACTTTTCTTTTACTTTTTTTCTGCATCCACTCCATCTTTGCCATAAACAATTTGTCAAACTTGATAAAAAATACTCCAGATTTTTTTTTTTCAGTTTAACTCCTCTGTCTAAATTTTCAAAGTTTTTTTGTCCAGTGATTATCTCTCAACTCTCCTTAAATCTTTCTTCTGCATCTGTATTCATTCTCCTCATTTCATATTATAACTAAATACACGCTAGGGTTACGTACAACAGCAACAGTAGTAACAACCCTGTTCAGGGTGATTTCCCTAAGGTTTCCATTCCAAACTGAATTTTGGACTTTCACTACCATTTAATAAAAGTTTTTTAAGTGTCAAATATATTCTTCTGGAACATGGCCAGGAGAAAATAGTTGTTGGTTCCTTTAAAAAACAGATCCAAGTTACTTTTAACAAGCTGATTTTAAAAGGAAACATTAATTACAGCTCCTTGTAACCCATTTTTGCCACATCCTACCTACAAAGCAACTTGCTAGCTGCACTTCAAATGAAGTCCGTCTGAAAGATTACAGCAAGGTAAAATGTGTGAGATTAAATGGATAACATCGAAGTGAACATTCAAGGGTAAATTAGGCACGGTTGAAAGGCACCAGTTTCATAAAGGTCACTGAGGTTCCAGTAATGAGCTTTACAAAACTGCAGAGATTAATAAATTTTGCCAGACCTCCAGCTAGACTGCCGCTTTCCAAACTACCTACAAAACACCCACACGTTACTGGAGAGCAACACCTCGGAATAATTCCACATGTGTCTCTGGGTAGCAGCTTGGACCTCGTAAATCTCCCTTGTTTCAGCTGTTTCAGCACTCCTGCTGAAGACCTTGGCTGATCCAGAGGAGCGTGCAAATTTTCTAACCTAAGCGCATGACATTTTCAGTGCTGGAATGGTCCCCATTTTTTCCCCCTACCTCTTCCAGTTGATGGCAGGCCTGGTGTGGGACACGCTGGTTTCACAGCCCTGTGTCAGGATGAGTACCAAACCAAACCAGGAGAGTCTTGCTTCTTGCACACCACAGCCTACATGCTGCCCTTGCTCAGCTCCCCATCCCAGCTGGGCCACCGAGGGACTCCCCTCTTGGTCCGCTCCAGCGAACAATTTCTATCTTTTAGCATATAAATAATAAGTTGTGATACACAGCTGCAGCTGTAAATTTACCTTACAGTATGGTAAACGCTTTGTCACAGTAATAATTGTCTTTGACATCCGTTGTGAATTATCTTTTTTTCCATGAACTGTGTGATGACCCTAAAGACGTTTCATTAGCATGGAAGTTCTCTACGTATTTTTAACAAGAACATGTAGGGTTTCCTTCAAATTGTTTTATGGCACCAATAATATGTGGAGTTGTAGCCTTGTTTGCCTTTTTCTTCTTTATGCTAAGCACACAGCCAAGTAATCAAAACTCCTATCAAAAGTCCTAGAAGTAATTCCATGTATCACTGTGCTGTTTTGATCAAACGTTTGATCGGTGAGCTAGCATTTAAATAATTTGATTACAGTTTCTAGAAATAAGCATTTGAAAAGGAAACAATTAAAAAAAAAACCAACTGAAGACAAAAATCAACATTAACTTCACTGCCTGAACATTTATTTATCTGAATGTATATTGATGGCTGCAAATGCTCATTACCTTGTGGAATAAATAACACTCTCATTCTCACTGCCATGGTGTAAATTCTCTTTTTGAGGGCTGTTATTCAGGTAGATATAAATGACCTTTGGAACTTAACTAATGAATCTGAGACTACAGTATTAAAGAATATCCTCTATCACTTTCCCTATACCTTTCGTGACATTCATGGCTCCTGTTCCCATTAGCACATGAACATATCTTGTCTCTCAATTCACCTTTACTGACTTATTAATTCTAATAAACAGGAGAGGAACAAAGAGAAAAGTGACCTGCCTGAAATCACATAAGAACATTGTAAAAACTGGAGAAGCAAAGCTTTCTATTCCTCAAGACAAAACCACTCTGGAAAAAAAAATAATTAAAAAATTAAAAGTTATTCTCGTCCTGCATGGTAGAAGTCACTTAGTGCTGGGTAAAGTAAGAAGATGACCACTTCAGTGAGAACTATTTTAAAATAAAAACCAGTTCCTTTAAAATCTTCTTTTACTCAACATTTGAGTAGACTAGTATATGTGTGTGATAATGGGAATAAAATAAGTTAGGAAAATCAGTGATAATGGATGCATAGCAATATACAGACAGAAAAATAACTAACTAGATCCTAAAGAACTAAACTAGCTCCCTACAAATGCACACACACACACACATGCAGATTTGGTGATGAGCTCTGAATTAGAGATTACTATTCAGGAAAAAGATCTTGGAGTTATAATTCATATTTCTATGAATAGTTTAGTAGCAGCCATGGAAGCAGCCCAAGTAGTAGGAGTTACAGGGAAAGGCACAGAGCGAAAAACAGTTTCGTTATGTGACCGAGTCCACAGTGCAGCCCTGTCTTGACTACACGGTACTGTTCTCCTCTCCCCATCTCAAAAACCGCGGAGGCAGAAGTGAAAAGGATTCAGAGAGAGGAGGCGAGGGTGACAAAGGGTCTGGAAAGGTGCCGTGTAAGGAGTGATTCAGTAAGGTAGGTTCTCCTCAGCCAGGAAGAGACAGCCAGGGCAAGGACGTGAGAGGGAGCTGTAAAATCTTAGAGGGCACAGAAAGCAGGAACAGAAAACAGTTGTTCCTTTTTTTTCATAATAGGGGAACCAAGAGCCATCAAATCAGCTTATCAGCTGTCAAGGAGCAAAATGGACAACAGCAAGTGTCAAGATGATGGAATTTATTTCCTCAAGGCAATGTGGATGTCAAAAATTCATGTTTCTTCAAAATGCAAGTACACTGATTCATACACAGAATAAATCCATCAAAGGCAAGCTGGAGGCCATTTAAACCCCAAAGGACAATTTAAGGACTGTTACTGACAGAGCTGGTGAATCATAGATGGCTGTGAATTAGCGTATTTTTGGGAAAATGATCTTCTACCCTTTGCTACATATCTATTGCTGTTGGTGATGGTATCAATCAGGACGGACAGCAATTCTTGTGGAAAGTAGGCTATGTGCTATCAGGTCTATTTGAAACAGGAATATTGAATAAATTGCTCAATATTACAGCTAGATTGGACAATATTCAGAAAGATATGGAGAAATCCATTAGCATAAATGTCTGATTGAATTCTGACTGAATATTTTCTGAAATACTAAGTAAATTCATTCTAGCAATGCCCACACTTTCTGATATTATACTTTCTGAAAACTCTCCAAATGTTCATTCTTGTCAAGCTTTAAAATTTAATGAAAAATAACTTTTCTACCATTCATGATGGAAATAGGACTTAAAATGAGCATATTATTGCCAAATTGACTCATGTTCACCTAGTTAGAAACATCACTTTGTATCCACTAGATGATTCAACCAAAAATCTGAATATCAAGAGTCATCTATTTAGTGAATCATTACCTATCTTCATGCAAGAAAAATTAATAATGCAAATCCTCCTTATATTTAAAGAAAGAAAAATTTTGCAGTCCTCTTCTGGATACTGACCGAGTGTGAAGATACTCAGATTTCAACACTGCAAATATTAGTCATCATATAAACTTGTGATGCAATCTCCCCTTCATTTCTGAGTTCAATTTTGTCAAGTAGTGTGGTTATAGCAGAAAGGGAAAGTACAGAGCAGGGCTGTATTAGAAATGAGGAGAGATAGAGAAACACTTCACAAAATAGAAATTGAAGAACTCTTGTGTGGGAATGAAATGTCAGAAGACAGGTATATAGATCAATTGATTGATCTGAATGCTATGGACTATGAGGAGTCCAAAAATCTGCAAATGTATACCAAAAATCTGTAGCTTTGTAGCCCAGTGAATATGGTATTGCCGTTGCTTGTAACGTGCCATGGATTTCTGTAAATCTCTTAATGACATAGGTATATTTTATTCTTAGTTAATTTAATCCTCAGCTTCATAGAAACTAATTTTAAGCATGCTTCTCATTAGTCTTCCATTGTAATACAAGATGTTCCACCATTTACAAACAGATCATGTTCCAACAAAATAAAAGAACAAGCTATTTTAAGTATTCAAACTTTCCTTATTCTCTTTCATATTTCTGCTGTGTTTATCATCAACTATAATCACTCCTTCTGATTTGATATACCTTTATGAAGATCTTGAAATAAGAATTAACTTTTGGCACTTTGACAGACTTTGTAGAAGAAAGTCAGTTGTTTTGTAACCCTTTTTTAATTATATGAACATATGCTAGGTAGAAGAAAATTACTATTTTGTATTGTTTGTTTCAGTTTGCTTCTTGTTATTATTATGAGAATAAAATTTGGCAGCAGAATGAGGAGCTCTTGCTTCTTTTTGTATGGTGTAATGAGAGAAATAAAACCTTGGTGAAAGGGAAAGATGTTTTAATACTTTTGAAACTAAGAACACTGCACTGGTGCCAACATTTCCCAAGCCCAAAAGATGCATACAAGTTTGGATAATGAAACCACTAAAAAATAGCTCAAAATGGACTGAATCAGTCTCAAACTCAGCCAAAACAAACTGACTGCTTTTAATGATTTTTACCAAATAATGGGCAAAAGGATCCTTGAGAGAGTCCTTCAGACAGAGAAGAGAGGGCAAGTGTTAGTATCAGGGTCCCACGTTCTCCCTCTTACCTTGTAAAAACTTCCCATGCCAGATGTCTGTGCACATGGAAGAAGGGGCTATGACTGGGAGAATCTGTTTGTTTTTCCATTTAAGTAGAATACTTTCTCAGAATTGTAAATTCAGAGAGCAGCAACATAACTTGGCTAGGAAACTTCACGCTTGCTTGAATTTCTCTGGAAACACTTATGCTACGCTTCTGAAAAAAAAAAACCAACCCAACCACGTACTTGGCCTACTGATAGACGGGCTAACGCTGGAAGCACCCGTGGGGTTAATTTGTGGGCTGCACAGTGGAGCAACTGCCCCCTCTTACATTTCCTTGTGATGCTCCAATAAATCCATCTCTCCCAATGTCTGATGCTACTTAGAAGCCACAGAATGATGGTATTATAAAAGGCCCTTGAGTACACTGAACTTTTAAAAATGAGTTTTTTACAATTTGGGACACTTCAAGGGTATAAGAAATTGAGAGCTCTTCAGAAACACTCCCTATGTCCTGAAGAGTTATTTTTTGGGGGAAAAAAAACCCCAAGCAGTCTCTCTCCTATCAATTGACACTACATTTCCAATTATTTTTAAGAGATACAGCAGTAATATCATTCTGTGATGTCAGAAGCTGAAAAATTACTTTATTCTTTCTGTAAATTGTGTATTAGAATTCTAAAAGGCTCCCACAAGAATCTGCTACCTAATTAAATTGAAGGAACAATATTTCACAATTGCTATTTATTCTGGTGGTTCTAAGCTGTTTTGGAGGATGGTTAAAGATTTCCATCACAGTAGCCAGAATATGTCTGGTTTGTAAGATTAAACTGTTTAGAGTCAGTTATCTCAGAGCATTATAATGACACTAATAAAAATGATCTCACACAGAATGATCGGTGTGGTTGTCCATTATGCAGCACTTGTTCCATAAATGTGGCTTTAAGAATGTGCTTGTTATGCTCACTTAGGCAAGCTTGAAAGTTTTTTAATAGAGTAATGTTGCCATTTTAGAGAACTTTACGTTGTTAAAGATTTAGTCTTCTTCATCAGTTTTACCAATTTTAAGGGAAAAAGATTATGAGGATGTATAATGAGCTTAAATAATGAGCTTAATTCAAATATTCTGAAGACAAATGTCAATGTTACAATACAGGAAAGTAATGTAATTGAAATAAATATGTACCTGATTTTTACTCCTCATTCTAGCCAGTCTTCCTTCCACATGAATCATAAATTGCAATGCTACTCAAAGATACTTCTCAGAATCTAAAATGACAAGAGAAGGGAAATAAAAACTGTATTTCATTAACAGCTTATAACTGCTGGACACATTATGCCTGTACTTTCTAAAAGAACCAGACCTTCGCACTGTCCCACCTGCTACTTATATAGAAAGATGAGATTGTCCTCCATTTCCCCAATAAAATGTCCCTAAAGCTTTGCTTATACTTTGTGTTGGAGTTCTGGGATGCAGTTACTGACAGTGGTATTGTCTATTCAGAAGAAAAAGGACAATATCTGGGTGAGTACCTAAGTGTCAATAACCATTTATTTAGGAGAAGTTTGTTTTGATTATTCCAAAGCGTGTTTCATTAAGATTTCTAGCCACACTGAAATTTCAGCAGCAAAAGCTGCACTCACCTTCTAGGCAAGAGAAAGGAGATAATTCCCAAGCAATGACATTTTAGAGCACCATTTAAATAAACCTGCAGATGTTATATGCATATCCTGGTAGCATTAAGGGGAAATTTTTCAGAGTTGGTAGTGAGCTATAAGCAGATAACTCCTAAAGAAAACTGATGTATATAGATACTTAGTCCAATGTAAACTGAACATCTGCACCTTTTAACTAATTTCTTTCTTCCTGACATCTGGAAGTTCGAAGTAATTGCACTTATCCCTGCAGAAGCTGAGGCTCTAAGCTCCTAGGGAATGCAATGAAAATAAAGGACCCTTGCTTACCACCAGGATGGCTCAAGCAACACAGGACTGGAAACACAGCTTCCTGCAGCACAGATCACCAGTTCGATAAAGTGTTAAGTTCAGGCAATGCACTGATGGTCAACCCAAAATTAAGAAGCTAAAGTCAGAACAAACAGTTAACTAGAATAGTCCACCGGTGAGATTTTTCTGGAAATGCAAGAGTCCTTAAGGAGCAGCCACTTTCTCACTGCCAGAATTTGCTTTGCACTGGGCTCTGCAAGAGGATCTGCCTCACCAGCAAAACAGCTCCATCTTCTACCCTCTGATCACCAAGGTGTTCCTGTAAGCACAGAAGTATCTTAAATTACTCCTTTATTTGCACCTGAAGCAAAGCCTTCGCACAGCTACTTGGGTCTTTTCTGGGTACCTAGTTTTACGGTAGAGATTGTCGTGCTGCTCTTTGAAGAACAGCTAGCAAGGGGCATTGGTGACATGGAAGCAAAGGGTTTTAAATAGGCTGTAAGGAGAAATGAAAACGAATACCTACCCAGGGGAGAGTTCTAGTATTGACTATGTGGTTCTAGCGCTAAACCAGGCTCAAAAT
Source organism: Haliaeetus albicilla (assembly GCF_947461875.1). Lineage (NCBI taxonomy): Eukaryota > Metazoa > Chordata > Aves > Accipitriformes > Accipitridae > Haliaeetus > Haliaeetus albicilla. Next base: position 6,351,543 of record NC_091499.1, read on the forward strand.
CTGAAATATCACCAGAGTAGAAGTTTGGATTTAAAAGCTACCGGTTTACTATTCATTTCTGAATACAACCGTGTTGTCTCTGACTGTTGACTGAACTCAAAATGTTTGATTTCAGCCACCCTGAGGCTCCAGGCTGTGCGGTGAGCACGGTCCCTGGAGCAGTGGTTGCCCCTGTGGGGCGGTGGGCCAGCCCAGCACTCGTCTCCCCTACACATTGCGGCCCCCTGACCATCGGTCCCTATACCCTGCCTGCCCACCTATAGGTACCCTCTCTCTCACACCTCTTCTTCTTCAAAGTCCCTATAGAAGACACAGGAATTCTGTGTCTGAGAGGAGGTTGGAGGTGCAACCATCCTCCAACCTTTCTGTACACATGAGAAGGGCACCAGCTTTATTCATTTTCCACTAAGTATCATTACGGCAGGAAATCATTCAGCTGCAGGGCTTATATATAGCTAGCGAGAGCGTGCATTTTGAGAACATATATCAAAGAAGAAGGGTTACAAGTAAGCAACTTTCTTTTTTTCCCAAAGAAATTTTTTTCCCCCAGAAAACTGCAACCAGCTGTAATCCAGATGAGATTCCATTTTACACAGTTGCCTCAGGAACAGAAAGGTTAAAAACTGCTGTTCAGCAGGTATGACTCCAAGTGTAAACACCTGCTGGGAAACTATATTTATAATTATTCAGTGAATGTAACTTCCATGCAGACTTTCTTTTAATGTGTACATTTAATAAAACAGCTTCACTACTTCTCAGTAAATGAAGTATAGGGAGCAGATTCAAACAGGAAGAAAGAGTATCCTAATGAACTGTTATCGTCCTTCTAACAAAATGAAATTCTAATGCTGGTGTGTCTCTCCTAGGAATCATGAGGAAAGACTTTTTAACATTTTGCAATCCAGAACTGTGGAAATAATTTTTGTCAGTTAGTTTCATTTTTTAATAATTTTAGACTCTGTCATACAGTATAAAATTTACATCTTTCTACAGTTGATGGTTTTGCTGAAATTAATAATTGAACAGATCAGTTTAAAATCTACTTGTTTTGCTACTGCTTGTTGAAGAAAATCTAAATTGCAACAAGATGCTTTTCATGTTTGTTTACATAATGTCCAGAATGTCTTTCAGCTTAGACCATTAATATTTTATCACTGAGCCCCCAAAACAAACTGAAAATTGATTTTTTTTTAGGACTTGTCTATACATGGACTAAACAACTTCTTAGAAATAGCCATGACAATTTTAAAATTAGTCTCTTTTTTTACCTGAAGTAATGAGAAGGCATATTTTAACTGATATGATGCAGTTAATTTGCCTAGAAGTAATCAGTAGGACAAATTGGTTGACTCGACTTTAAGGTATATAACTGTATTACAGATGACTGCCCATGCCACACGTAATGATGCAGGCAGTTTGCGATACGTGTAGTATGTGTAATAGTGTAAGGAATTTGCCATTAGCTCTTCTATGTCATTTAGAAGCAGTAAAGGAGTGGGAAGAAAACCCTACATTTCTGCTTTGTTGTCTTCAATGAGAAGGACAAAGGACTTGCTTCATATAGAGAGATAAACAAAGGCAGAATTTTCGAAAATTAAAATAAAAATCTGTACAAAATGAAAACAATATTATGAATAAGCTATAAAGTATTTCTTGAGTGGATAAGACTTCAAAATAAAAATTGGCTAGCTGCTTTCTTTCCACCCATGCATTGATGTTTATCTGTGTTCATCAGTTATCTTTGGGGCATTTGGGGTTTAAGAACAGCTCATTTGCACTGACAATCTTTTAGGCGATGCATATGAATAGCTATTGAAGCCACTCCAGATTAATATCAAATGCTCTTTATGTCTCATGCTTAGGACAAATATTTGTTTTCAAACCAACCTATTACCTCTGGTACTAGCAGAAGTATGGCTAGAAGCCTCTTGTCTCCATGCATTCCCAGTGCATGAATTCACATACTTTTTTCATGCTGCTGAAAAACAGTGACACAGACACAAGCGTAGTCAGCATAGAGGATTTTTCTCTAGGTTCACTGCCAGTTTAAGTGGATCTTTATCTGAAGCTATCAAAACAGCATGAAGCTTTTTAGATTTAAAGCCCTCAATACTTGCAACCCGTTATTTAGCCTCCCTAGCACGTCTGGTTGGATACATGTGGTCCCAAAAGCTCCAGACAATGACATCAGCACTGTGCTTTCCTCTGCTGTTCCTGGCTGGGCTTCAGCAGGAAGAACAGTAGTAAGCTTTTAATCTATACACGTCTTAGTGAAGATCACTGAAGTTTCACTCCATTAGCCTGTCAGGCCAAAGCAAAGACCTTTTGCTCTGCTCGGCCACATGAATTTAGTCTGGGTTTAGGTACTTAGAGAACACCCACAGCTCTGAAACTCTTTGTATTTGCATCATTCTTGAAATCTCAGCTTTGTGAAGATTCAGTTGTAGCCTGTTGTACTATTTTAGAGACTCTACACTGATGCTTAGAGATCCATTAAAATATTTGTCTCATCTCACAACCACTGGATTTACACCTTCTTTGTTTATAAGTGCTTGAAAACAATTGTCAACAGCTTCAGAAGTCCCTTCCCGACTCTAATGGAATTAACTTGTTTTATTTACTCCAGGCCAAGTGCATGTTGGCTGAGCACACTTTCATATAAACTCTCAATATTATCCTGAACTGCACGCTGCCTTCTTTTGTCTTCTTTATGCAACTCGGCCAGACTAAGGAATAGGGATTTTTGATCTGTATACTGGATTTGATCCTTCTGATGCCATCATAGTGAGACTGAAAAAAACATCCACAGCTTTCAACACTCGAATTATAAGCAATGCATGCTTCAAAGACCATTATAGGAGTAATTGGGTGTGAATTTACGCTCTACAAACTGGATGCTCTGGGAAGGCCCTACTTCTCCCCTCTAGCTTAACCTACCCCCATGATGTTCCCTCCTAACTTCTGCCATTCGTGTGGTGTCCTCCCAGCCACCCTCAGGAAGGAGAAGACTCTTTTCTATGCAAGTTTACTGGGAAGCCCATCACCCTACGTGGCAGTTTCAGAAAGTGTATAACTCTAGCTCTGATGCCTCCCAAAGCTACTGAAGGATGGTGAAAATATCTATTATGCACAGCCTCTCCACAAACACCTCTGTGAATCAGAATTAAAACATTCTCCCAGTCTCTGGTTTGTTAGCTAAAAACCCCTTGGGCCATCTGCCCTGCCTGCTAACCCCAGTCATTTTTACTTTTTCTGCTGCTCTCAGGGAGGATGTGGGTCCCATCCCTACTATTTTTAACACTCTGGAAAAACCACCAGACTGAGACTGCGGGAGCCCCTTGAAGGGTGACATACTGTCTGAAGGCAACAGTTAGGAGAGAGCAAGAACATAGAAGAGGGAGTCCAGAGCACAGCCTGGGTTGCATACCCCTGATACAAAAAATGTTAAGCGTTAAGAGAGGGAAGGGATGGATTAATCAGAGATGCTGCAGTGTCTCTGCAAGTCAGTAAAATCTCAAACCCACTTAGGTTTGTAAAAGTTTGGTGTTCACAGCAGAACCTCCACGTTGTCCTAACATACATGAGCTCCTCAAAGGCAACATAAGTTCTCACGCTGAGGTACAATGCAAAGCCCACAGCTCACATTCATGTCACACAAATACTGCTGTTGGAGTTATTTTCAACCTCAAAAAGGCAAATCTTCTGCCAAAAGCCACGGCAAGAACAAAAAGTACCATTAGTAGAAATATTCATGAAAGGGCACAACGTGCTATTGCCCACAATATCCCTTGCAACTAGATCTCTGTTTGGACGAGTGCTTTGAAAAATATCACTTTTCCATAGTCTAAGTACAACTGTTCTCTTAGGCTTACGGAGTGGTAGGGGTGGGTTGAGTTTTGCAGCCAGCATTGTAAATAGGCCGTAACCAGCATTAGGCTAAGTTTCTTTTCAGATCATCTGGCAAACTATTTTATTCGCCACCACCACTTGCTGTAGACTGCTGGAGCTAAAGTAGAAAAGGGAGACAGTGTGGCAAATGCTCTTTTAAGTCTTCATAAAAAAAGAAGATTTCATAGATGAGCTAGTACTTCGGCATACCGTTCACCCTCTGCAATCTGTTTCTAGGTTATTTTTAGAAGTGGAAGTCATCAGGGCAATTTAAATGTAAAGGCCAAATCCTGATCTCAGCTGCATGAAAAAATAACTATAGAGGCATTTGCCCATATTGTAGGCCTGATGGTTTTACTACCACGTGGCCAACTGCTGAAATCGTTACAGATTGCTGATTTACTGTTAGATGAGCAAAATTCACACTCAGTGGATATTTCTTCATGGTAAGGATATTTGCACTGTCTGTTTATTTACTATCCTTCATTATCATAATATCTGTATATATTAAAAACACAGAACTGAGCTTTGCAGCATTTTAATAATATCACCCCCTATTTGGGGAATAAGGATGCAAAGAAATTGAATAACATGCCATTCATATCATAAGGTGTCTGTGGCAGAATTGGGAAATCAGCCTATGTTTACTGTATACCAATCCACAGCTTTAATGACAAAACTTCTCCTTTCTCTCAAAACCTCGTCCAATGCAAATGCCAATTAACGATACAGAAGCTAAAGAAACTTGTTTACCAGTCAGCTTCTTGTCAAAGCAAGTCAGTGTACTTACTTAGGGACTAAGTTCCACAGCTCTCTCCTTTGGGATTTAGAGATGCCTGTTTACAGCCCTTGCTTTTTATTTCAGTTTTGCCAGTTAAGCTCAGTTTCTTTAAGGGACTGAGCCAGTCCCCACATATCAACTTGGTGGTTCTGCCTGATCACCACTTTCTACCAGCTGCGGGTAACAGCCAGCAAAAGCCAGGCATTAAAGTAGGTGTTTGCTGAATCCCAGCATTCAGAGATAGCCCTGTCAGCCCCGGGATGAATGAGAACAAAGAAACTGTTCCTGGAGTGCCAAGGATTCAGAAAGCCATTGTGTTACGCCAGCACTGTGGGGGTAACGGGGACGAACATTTCATATTGTATATTCTGGTTTAGATTACTCAGGCATGGAAAGCACGCACAGTCTGCTGGATGCACACATTCCTAAATAATGCTACACATTTCTGATATTTCTGCCATGCACACTATCTGAAGAATGCAGAGATACTTGCCTCTTCAGAATTGAATTGGAATTCCTATGGAAAGGAACATTTAGCTAAATATAAATCAACTCTCAAGCTGGCTAAGAAGAAGAGTGTCCTAAAATGTACTAGTACGTGTTTTGATTAGGAACGAAGGAACATTTTATTACTATACAACATATACAGACAATTCAAAACATATGCTCTGTACACAGTGTTTTGGGGCAAAGTTTCATCGGTAAAACAAACATAGTGACTTACTGAGGTGACTGACCAAAGGAAACCTGTATGGTTTTCATGTTGTGTCTAAGGAATAACTGAATATGGAAACCTTTCTTTTGCTGGCAAACAGGGATGACTGGCTGGTTGACTGACAGGATTAGGCTACTAGTATAAAATTTTTTGGTCATGGTTAAAACAAGTTTTTGAAGTAGTTATTTTCTGAGCATCCAGGGATCCACTGAGGAATCCTGTAGGTTGGAAGGGACCATGCTTCATAAAGTGATCGGTCATTTGTGTGATACCTACCCAAAATATTTCTGGCCATAGAAATCAACCTGAAGTATCAGACCAACTTTGGTTTTGAAGAATGTACACCTGAATTCCCACCTGAGAAATACAGATTTTGAGAACTCTGACTAGAAACTGAGGATCATTTTTAAGCTTTCAGTCTGGGTCATTTACCCACAATACAGAAGAAAGAAAAGAAAAATGCTCTAAGTAAGTGGGGATTGTTAAAAAGTCCTTAAAAGTTCATTTTTATGTTCTTAAAGCGCTGAAAGCCAATTTGCTAATCATTTTTACAGCTGATAGAGCTTAATCCAGTTTATAGCTCGGAGAACTTGGCAAAGCAGAAGAGAAATCTAAAGGTCTGTTAGTCTCTGTTATATGCGAAATAATTGAGTGTAGCAGGGAAGTGAGTGCTATCCTAGACACAGTTTACCAATTCACTTCTTTAGCTTCAGTGGAGGCTGGATTAGTCCAAATTGCTTGAGCTAAGAGAAACCAGAAAATTATATGGCACTAATACGACACCCATTTCCATTGAAGTCATGGGGCAAGAAGTCTGGGTGCAGACCCTGGCAGCTAGCTCCGTGGCTGTCTGAAATTCTCACGTAAAGTCATGGGAAGTTAGGTTTGCTTCTTTACTCTGTTGCTAATTGTCATTTGTCCATGGATAATGTTAAGGTAAAAAGGGCAAGGATGCACCTGAGCTCATTTTAGGGATTGATAGCAGGCTACTCCCAAAATGGTGCTACTTTCCATCTAGCTACCAAGTATTCACAGCTCAGTTAGAAATTACCACCATGACTCAATCCTGATCACAGTCACCTTCACAGAAAATAGTGACTTTGAGTAAAACCTTTTCCTTTCTATTGCCTTTAGCTAAGCAATGTTTCAAACCATTTTCTCATCTTCTGCAGCAAATAAGAGGTGTGGTTCAGATGTCAGATTGACATGGGGGCCAAATCAGACTTTATAGGGGTCTTACACATCACACATCTGAATGTATTCAATCCTTTATCTAAAAATCCTTTAGAGTAAAATATTGGACACAGTATTGGTAAACATTAATAAGCCTGAAGCAAAAGCAATAGCTAAAGATGGTTGGCTTGGAGACAATAGCAGAGAACTGGTATGGGTGATAAGGATGTGATAAGGTTCACTTCTGCAAAGAAGTCAAAACTGAACCCTTTTTCTTATATGGTATTGTCCCTGCTACTTAATTACATTATCATATTGTATTTGTGTGGCTATTAAAATAGCCAAAAAATTAAATTTTGAGTCAAATTTTTATAGATTTCATGGACTTGGAGGAATGTTACAATTATGTTCTCTTACGTCATCCTTTGCTGTAATAAATAGATATTGGAAATTCATTCCCAAAGTCTCAAATTTCCAATAAAATTTTAATTTGATGGGAGTGAATTATTTTTTTGGTGGAGAAGGTTCATTTTGGTTTATACTTCACAGAAGTCTTATTTTGATTAGTCATTTAGTATAGATGTAAAAAGTTTGGTAGATGAGAGAGCTTTATATTATACATATGTAGCAACCATGGTCTGTAGGCATTCTTGTTGCATCTGCTGCATTAAATGAAGATGCAGTCATTAACACATTGAGACCATCATTCTGGCACATGCTGATTAGCTGTCGCACTCTTGCAGAGCCTACTGATAGCCCAGTGTAGATGTAGACCAGACTATCATGATTTAACATCATCCCAATTATTTCTTTATTCTTCTCTCTGAATAAGTCAGGGAAGCTACTCTTTAATATTAAACAGAACCTGAGGATGTTATTAATATTGTCATTTAAATTAAACAATAGACCATATGAAATATACAGGACACTTGAAAATAAGTCAGTCAGGCCCTTCTAAATGTTTATTAGCTCTCAACATCTGATTTTCTACCATACGCTGTAACAAGAAAATAGAAGAAAGAGGAGCTTAGCTACCACTGTCTCTCCTACACCCAGTCCTCACTGGATTTTCCTACCAGGTGGTAAAATACATAGCTTTAAAGTTGGAAGAAATGGGTAACAGGAAAAGTGGCAAAGAGCTGCCACCAGGTTGGCTATGTTTTTCAAGAATGACCTTCTCTGAGGTAGATGCCTTGCCTCAGGAGAGAACCTTGGGCTCTGTCTCAAGGGAATAGCATAAAATCATGGGTAATGAAGTAAACCTCAAAAGAGGAGAGAATTCAGATATAAAAATGTAGTTAGCTTTTCCCAACATCTGACTCCAGATGTCTCTTCAATGAACATGCGAGAAAACTGAATTGTTCCATGGAGTCTTCTAATCCAACCTGCTGTTTTAGGATATAAATTCTTCTCCGTGGGTTGTTGCTGCAATATGATACTGATGCCTATGGTTTGCAGGTGGCCAGAGTAGATGATCTGGCAGTCCTTCAGCAATTCATAGTATATGATGTATATATTGTATCCCATTACAGGCTTTTTCTCTCTGTAAGTTGCCCATAAATCAATCAAGATAGTTATTAATTTGCTTGCTACGCATGGTTGCTCAAGGGATTGTATTTATAACCATTCTTTGGACTGCAGGGATTTGGCAGCTACTACTGTAAGAGCTCATTTGATTATCAACATTAAGTATTTGATTGGTGAAAATGATTGCTTAAATACCACAGAAAAGCTTCTACTGCAACTGAATGAGAGAAACAGTTTAACATGAGTGTTGAATAAAAAGATTGGAGAGAAGGGTGGGACTGTCTGGAATATGCAGGCCAAGGATTTGGGGGATCAATCACAATAAATCTGTTATTATCCCAAATAGTTGACTACATTTATGGCTACTTTCAATCAAAAACCAGTAATAAGCTAAGTGCATTACTCTGATATCAATGTTGTTGGCAGCATATCTGTCTATGTGCAAGTTGATACACATACAAGGTTGAACAGATGGATGTCATTCACATTGAAATGTATACATTGAGGGTGGGATCATCTGTCTTAGCTTAGACATCTGAATTTCCCTTTATGGCCAGTGGAGAAAAATAGGCATGTCTAGAAGGTGAGTCCTCCTATGAAAGTATTCTTAAGATAGGTCACATAAATAAGTTTTTGTATTTTCATTTTATCTTAAGACGACTTAACGGGGTAGTCAACGTTAAAGCTTCCTTACAGAAGCACATGATGGCAATTCAAACAACTGAACACATTAAGAAGTGGCCAGCTTTCCATCATATTACCAATTCAAGCTTCTCCATTCAAGCTGAACATGCCAACCTGTCTGATGGCATTTCAGAGATCAAGTGAGGAGGAAATGTGGTCCAGTGATCAGTGGTATCCAGGAAATGTGGCAATTTCTGATATGTTATGAGGTCATGGTGTCCATGCCACAAGCCCAGTTGCACCTAACGTGTTTGTCACACTGGGACAAAATGATATTTCTATATCTTCTTTTTTATAAAGACATGTGATTTGCAAATATTTGGGGTCTGATCAAAGGCAAGGGAAGTAGATGGGTCAGAAGGCCATTGAAGTAAGCTCCTGCAGTTGTACGAACCAAAACAGTAGCAGAGGGAGAAAAGCAAATGTTATAAATGACATTTCCATCGCTGGTTTTCCCAGTTCTAGCCTGTCAAACTTACCCTGTAAGCCCTCATTTTCATGGCTTTGAATGTAAATGATAATATTAAAAAAGAATAGCTCATAAAAAGTCACTTGAAAGGACATGTTTCAGCACTAATCTTTTACTTGACCAGCTAGCATGGTCAAGCTACTGTCTTCAGGGTTACTTTCTTGTCCTCATTTCTGAAATAGAAACAGGAACCTTAGCAACCAAATAAAACCTGGAAGTAATGCTCACAGTTTAATTAGGTGTTTATGATGTCATGTCTGTAAGAAAACATCGTTAAAACCTTTCCAGTAAAAGGGATGTAAGTGGAGGGGTGGGAAAGAAAAGAGATGTTAATTGCCAGGGAGAAGAGAGATGCATTTCGTTTGCAACATGTGGAACGCAGTAGTGGGTGGAGACAAAGGGTGCTCTGTCAAAGTTTATGCATTTTGCTATTGAGTAGACTTCTGGATTTTATTCCCCACATTTTATTTTCCCTACATTTTATTTTTATTCCCCACACTTTATTCCCATGCATTTGTGAGCTCACAGCCCAGAAAGCCAACAGTATCCTGGACTGCGTAAAAAGAAGCATAAAAAAATGGTCAAGGGAGGTGATTCTGCCCCTCTGCTCTGCTCTGGTGAGACCCCACCTGCAGTAACGTGTTCAGTTCTGAGGTCCTCAGCACAGGAAAGACATGGAGTTGTTAGAGTGGGTCCAGAGGAGGGCCACAAAAATGATCAGAGGGATGGAACACCTCTCCGATGGCTGAGAGAGTTGGGGTTGTTCAGCCTGGAGAAAAGAAGGTTCCAGGGAGACCTTATTGTGGCCTTTCAATTCTTAAAGGGGGCTTATAAGAAAGATGTAGAGAGACTTTTTAATAGGGTCTGAAGTGATAGGGCAAGCATAATGGTTTTAAACTAAAAGAGGCTAGACAGACTAGATATAAGGAAGAAATTCTTCCCTGTGAGGGTGGTGAGACACTGGAACAGGTTTCCCAGAGAAGCTGTGGCTGCCCCATCCCTGGCAGTGTTCAAGGCCAGGTTGGATGGGGCTTTGAGCAACCTGCTCTAGTGGAAGGTGTCCCTGCCCATGGCAGGGGGGCTGGAACTAGATGATCTTTAAAGGTCCCTTCTGACCCAAACTGTTATATGATTCTATGATTAGTTTTTAGAAGGTTTTTTTTACTCTCCTTTAAGGGCTAGAGGTGAGAGACCTGCGATGGAGTAGTGGAAACTGTTCCCTTGCTGATAGCTGAGTGGTTTTATCTTTTATCAGTCCTTTCTGTAAGGTCATTCTGCTGTATTGTGATTATTTAGTTTCACTTCCAACATTACTGTGAGGGTTTTTCAGTGCATAATAAGAGCAAAGTGCAAGCATAAGATCCAGAGATAGTTTTGTTGGGTTTTTTAAGTGCTTAAGCATGTGCTGAACTCTATGTATTAGATATCCACCTTTTCCATTAAATTATTTCGAGTTTTGAAATCTGCTCAGCATGTCATTAAGTCAAAAGAATCAGAATGTGAGATTCAGCGGTAGATCTAAAACTAAAAGTGATAACCGAAAGGCTGCAACAGGAAGCTTTCAAACCTAGTATTTTAAAATCTTGCTAACGTGGCAACCCTTGCTGTAAAATTCAAGCAACAGTACTTTGCTATGCTAGGTTAAAATATATCTTCTAGAACATTTCTTAAGGCCCTACGTAGACAGTCCAAAACTTGCCCTGACATTTAAAATGTGTGTGGTGGGTTGACCCTGGCTGGGTGCCAGGTGCCCACCAAAGCCGCTCTATCAGTCCCCTCCTCAGCTGGACAGGGGAGGGAAAATATCATGAAAGGCTCGTGGGTTGAGATAAGGACAGGGAGAGATCAATCACTAATTACAGCCTCCTTCGGGCATCCCCCTGCTCCGGTGTGGGGTCCTCTCTCTCCAGGCTGCAGGCGGAGATCTGCTCCCCCGTGGACCTCCCTGGGCTGCAGGGGGACAGCCTGCCTCACCATGGTCTTCATCACCACGGGCTGCAGGGGAATCTCTGCTCTGGTGCCTGGAACATCTCCTGCCCTCCTTCTGCACTGACCTGGGGGTCTGCAGGGCTGGGGCTCTCACATGTCACTCCTCTCTTCTCCGGCTGCAATTCTCAGGTTTTTTTCCCCTTCCTAAATCTGTTCTCCCAGAGGCACTACCACCATCGCTGATGGGCTCGGCCTTGGCCAGCGGTGGGTCCGTCTTGGAGCCGGCTGGCATTGGCTCTGTCGGACACGGGGGAAGCTTCCAGCAGCTTCTCACAGAAGCCATGCCTGTAGCCCTCTGCTACCAAAACCTTGCCACGCAAACCCAATGCAAAGTGTAACAAAATCTTTCCATATTTTATATATTTCAAAATGTCTTTACTTTTTAAATTATTCATACCACTGACATTGAAAGTACAGTGTTTTCAAAGGCTTTTCTAAATTGCAATATTAGATATGCAATCAGAGAAGGACTTCAGGCAAAACAATGAATTGCAAACTTTGTAACTGAACAACAAATCTGTTACTTAAAAATCCCTATGAGCAGTGTAAGCCTGTCTGCATGCCTTTTTCATGCAGAAACTAGTGGTAAGCATATCCAGGTTACCAAGGATTAGTGCCAAGGACTGACAAAAAATTAAAAAAAATAAATAAATTGGGTATTTCTCAAGACAGTGCATAGTTTGAACTTAAATCAGAAGGTCTTAAGGACACTATACTGCTTACACATTCTAAATGGAAAGCACAAATCAGATGGAAAATATTTTTCTTAGGGAGGGTTACATTTCATTCCAATTTTAAGGAAGACTTGGGTGATCTGAAATTTCCAGTGGATGAGCTGCTGACATTGATAGTACAGCTGATGCAAATGTCAATTTTACACCAGAGTTCTGAGAACATTTGAGACCTATTATTTTGGAGGCTTTTATACATTTATGGTGACATCAGATGGTGCTGAGAACATAGGCCTGCTCTTGTCTTCTTGGCTACTTTTTTGAAAGCATGTATTTAAATTAATTTTAGACTTTCCATTGATTTCAGCGGTACAGGTTGAGGCAGTTAGGTTGAAGAAAATCAAGAGCAATACAAAAAATCCCAATAAAGAAAGAAAAGAATCATGGGCAAATAGTCTATCACAGGAAGATTCCTTTGTAGAAATCTGTCTAAAATAGTACAGTGCATACCTGTGAAAAACAATTAAAAATTAATCTACTTTCATATAACAGGGAGTGAGCTAGAATATAGGCATAGTCCAGAGCTGAGTGATGCACAAATATCCCACCCCTTCCTTGGTACTGGGAAACGCTGCAGCACAGGGATAGGAAGGTCAAGGCAGTGACCAGCTAATCCTTTTTTACTGAGTTATTTATTGCGTGGCCCCTACTGATAGACCAACGTGGACAAGAAAGGTAAGGCAAACCCTTCACTCCTCAGTGTCCAGAAGTCTCAGGCGATGGCTGGGCAGTCAGTGCAGAAATACTGTGAGGGCTGGGGGTGATTCCTTTCCTCTGCCTCTGTCTGCCAGCATTTTGCTATCGTTCCCTTGCTGGAAGCTATCGCTCCCACAGCAGGGTCAGTGGAAGGAATTGTCTCAGCTCCTTCAGCCAGATACAGACTCAACCGCTTTATTTTACAGGGCCTTCAGAAGCAAGTTCAATTAAGGAAATGAATTTTTCACTGGTGTGGAGGAGAATTGCTCATAGCTTGATCTGCAAAGGGGCTTGTCTCCAGCAGAGGTGTGATTAAAAAAAACTGCTGAAGGTTCAGAGCACAGGCATAACATAAACCAATGTGGCTTTTTTCTGCAGTGACTTTTGACCGTGGTCTTAGTAGCAGCATGAGTCTCAGCAGGCATGCACTGCGAAACCCAGTGTAATACAGCGGTAAGGAAAATCCTAAAAATCAGAGTTATCTCTTTGTGACATTTCTAGCTAGCACCCTTTTGCAAATCTTATTTCTTTTGGCTTTATGCCATTAGGAATTGAAATAATAAGGACAATTAATCTTTCAGAATATGTGAACCAAAAGGGGCACATAATGTAATAAAAATATACTTCTTCCCCTGATTAATATACAAATGGGCATCAAATAGTGCAGTGCTTTCACTAAGATTATTTCTTCAGTGATTAATTGTTTCTAGGTACATACTGGAAAGAATATGAATTGTAACCTGTTATTTATGATTTATGAACCATTACGAGTGTTCATGGTATTGCGCTACCAATGTTCCTGATAATAAAGATATATAGCATAATAAATTCCTGACCTTTAAAATGATCATTCACAAGAAGACTCATTTCTAGAGTATTAGTAATTGCATAAGGAGCTGTTGAATTTTTCACCTATGAAGACTATACAGGAAGAAAAAAAAAAAAAAGAGCAAATGAGCTGCTAGCAAAGACCCGTTTTGTGTAGGAATCACTGGGGTGATGAGCGTCACAGCTCCTCGCTCCAACAGTTTCATGGTTTGACAGGCCATTTGTTTATGCCTTTTTGGGTAGGTTTGGCTAATAGGCCAAATTGTTGCAACTGTTTTGCAGTAAAAACTTTACCAGTCTTGGGGGATTTTAATTTTTGTTTCTCATTTCTGTTTTTACAAGTCAAGTAATTTTTCTATTTTGCTTATCTGTAAAATAGGGATTATAATTTGTAAACTGCAGAAACTTTTAAATGTTATTTAAGCTGTAGAGCATGTTGAAAACATGGATTTTTTTTCTAGGCCCTATTAATTTCATTTCTAGAAAATCCCAGAATGCAAAAAACAAAATGATGAGGAACTGCTGCTAAAAAGACATAACAACAGGGACTCAAATCATGGTACATTTAAGGGGGGAGGGAGGTGGGGAATTCAGCTGTGCAGCCTCTAATAGAGAATTAAATTTTCTCAGATATTCCTTGAGGACTGCAGGGACGGAGTGCTTTTAATCCATCCTCTAGTCTGTATGGGACCTAGAGACCTGCAATAACAAGTGCTGTTATTGTATTTTCAAAGCTCACGATAACATCTCTATTAAACAGGAAGATTTTCTTCTCAAGCAAAAGACTGGAAGCTTGTAAAACTACTGGCCTTGCCAGGTAATGAAATGGCTTCTCCAAACCTTATAAACGTAGCAACAAAAATACAGCATGTAATAGGAAGTACCAAAACCTAATTTTTAGTGCCCTCTTAAGTTTCACTATCTTTAAAAGTTCACATCAGTGGAAAATGTGAATGACTGTAAGTGATATTAGCATCAGAGTATGCCTAATTCATAATTACCTACTTTGTGCACAGCAACAATTTACAAACCCTCTATTCACTGGCAATTTGAAAAGAACTTTCAGATGGGATATTTGGTAAATTTCAATTAGACCAGAAATGCCTTGGAGGGCCAGTTACATATTGTGGCATTTATGCAGACATCAAAGATTTAGTTGTTTAGTCAAGGAAAACGAAGGCTGTCTGACTATTCAGAGTATTTAGGAAGAGTTCTGTTTATTTCAACCCAGAATTTTACCATAAATAGATGTTCCAGTTGCAAAAAGCGCTACCCGTTCTGATAATCCAAACTTCTACATCGGTTGTGTCCATAACTTGCAGTCTTAAAATCTTCATTTTTCTTTTTTTTTTTTAATGTATGTTACCACGTAGATAGAATAATATGAAGAAAATCCTGCACTGTCATTTTTGCTGTAGTTGTCAGGAACAGAAATTCGTAATTATCACTGGAGTTCAGAGTAAGGTCAGGTATTTTAAACCTTGGAAAATGACTAGGTTTAGGATTTTTCTGGACCATTTGATAATGATCTGAGTAGTCTGTTTTCTAAACCATGTGGATGAGTTGCATTTGAATTTGACTCTCCTTGCTTGCAATGCTTTTTCCAATTTGCTGTTGCTCCTTCTAAACTAATCCCAGCGTTTGTCAGAAGAGGCAGCAGACTGACTTGGGTTTATCACTAAATAAACTGCTAAAATAATAAGCTGTTAAATCAAGGAACTTTGAAAAAAAAAGGAAAGCTAAGTAAAAAGTTAGTCAGCTACTAATCTGCTAGGTGTTAATTACTAATACACAAAATTGCATTAAAAATTAAGCACTTCCATTGCAATGTTTTCTGGAATAAACCCCTATTTTGCCTTCATTACAAGTCACATGCTTTCATCATCAACTTGTCTGAGTAAGGTGAAAGATGGATCGTGACTACTTGTACAGTGGCTGGCTGATCCTGAATACTTGAAAATCAAGGGAAATATAATCTGAACATTGAAGTAATCTTAGTCTTTCACAGCCAGCTGTTCTACCCTTGTGATTGCATGTTAGAAACCTCTGCGTGCCTGCTTTTATAAGGCTGTTTTTATAAGGAAGACCTTCTTTCAAAACTAATTTGAGCATGTGTGACTTCAGTTGCATCTTTATAAAAATACTAACATAGAAAAGGACTATGAAAACAGGCCAAATCCTCTTGTACACTAAGGGCAGGGAGCTGTGAATAGCACGATCTGTGATATGCAGGCATTTTGGACCCTATAAATGTTGAGGGAACGTATTTCTTGGTTCTTGGTAACCAATACATTTACCGATGTGTTCTTTTCAGTGTGATGAAGTAGACGTTCATTATCTTTGGTTCTACTTCTGTATATAGAGCCAAGAATGGAGAAGACACTTGTAAGAGTTCAGCACAGTGTAGAACTTTACACTTTCCCCTCTTTTTTGTGGTTGGGGTTTTTTTGTTGTTTTTGGTTTTGGGGTTTTTTTTTAACTATTCCCTGGAATCCTAAGATGGCTTCCCAAGGGGACTGGCCAATAATTCAGCAAACCATTCTCAGATGTCCCATGGGACTCCCTCTGCCCGCTGCTGTGCACCCTTGCTACTCACTTCCACCGGCGGCCGCTGCAGAGGCAGGAAACAATTTGCATTGATTCGTTTCTCCTCAGCGCTGCTTCTAAAGAGATAAGACACCTGGTACGAGGTGGGAGGTGATGCTGCCTAAAGCATTAATGCTCTACTTTTAAAAATTCTTATCTGGCTATAAATCAGAGAGAGCAAGCCACTTCCAGTGTCATCAACCACTTTTATATCAGAGATGGTGAAAGGCAGAACTCATCACACAGACAACTTCTTAGGTTCCAAACCCTTTATTTGGGTAATTTCTAATATACTGTTGAAACACATCTGTCGTCAGTACTTCACTACCATTATTTTATCTGCTCTCTGTGTATTTTTTCTTGGAATGAATACTGTTCTTTGTGGGAGGTTAAAATAAAGCAACTGGTTTTATCTTTTCGGGTAAAAAAACCTGTGGTGTGTCTTACCTAACCAACACTGGGCTTTACGGCAGCCCTGTTTCCCATTCTTTTCCTTCGTAGTTTATGTAGTCATAACATTTCCATAATTCTTCCCCAAATCTCAAGGAGAAAAAAAAGAATAAAATCTAAGAAGTACAAGCCTGTATAAGCAACCTGGGTCATGACTTGTGGTTTCATTTGGGACCACACTTGGAAGTGGAAAATTTACTAACAGAGTATTCTGAAATTTTGTTTGCTTCTTTCTGATCTTCACCCTCTCTTTCTTTCCCCGAACTTTCCCACCATTTGCTCCATTCTCTGTAATCCCTCGAACCCATTACTGTATGACACTATTAGCATGATATACACAAAGTCTTACAGTAAAGTCTTCTGATTGCTGCATTGGTACCATTTTTCAAGTGCAGGCTATTCACTAAATAGGTTTTGAATCCTGGAGACCAATAATATTGTTCTACTCATGAGAAATTCACTCTTCTCCTTCAAAATCAGAGTACAGGACGTGTTACTCTTGTTTCTCTCTAGCTCTGCTGAGTCTGTCTCTGCCAATGTTAGCACCCCTCACCTCCGTCCTGCAGAGCAAGAGAAATCCGTAGGATTTCCCATTAATTTTAACTATGTTGTTTCAGAAGCAGGAGTTGTCTCTTTTTTCCTGGCAGTCACAAAAATGATCAGAGGACTCGAACACCTCTCTTATGAGGAAAGGCTGAGAGAGTTGGAGTTGTTCAGCCTGGAGAAGAGAAGCTCCATGGAGACCTCATTGTGGCATTTCATTACTTAAAGGGGGCTTATAAGAAAAATGGAGAGCCATTGGACATAAGGAAGAAACTTTTTATCATGAGGGTGATTAGATATTGGAACAGGTTGCCCAGAAAGTTGTGGATGCCCCATCACTGGAAGTGTTCAAGGTCAGCCTGGATGTGGCTTTGAGCATTGTGATCTAGTGAAAAAATGTCTCTGCCCATGGCAGGAGGATTAGACCAGATGATCTGTAAAGGTCCTACATGGGCAAGTGGGCCTGGAAAGAGCCATCAGGTCAGTTACAGACAGGGATAGTCCCAAAACAGGCAAGATTCAAGCAAACGCATGATTTTCTAAAATGTTAGATAGCATAGAATCAAAAAGTATTATGAGAAAAAAACACATGGATGTATCTCATTTCATATACCCTGTGATTTGTATTTGAAACATCCTGGAGCAGAAAATAAACATGCCTGTACACAAATGAAACACATTTTGGAAAATTCCTGAGTTTTACCAAAATGTGTTGTTGATTCCTCTTGTCCTATACATAAAACCATGTCATATAAGACATTTATTTTCACATTACTATATGGCTAATGAGACATTGGATCTATTTTGGGGCCACATATTGAATTTGTTTAGTGGAATGTCAGGCTGCTTATATATAGATCAATTGAGAATAATTTGACATGAACATGAGATATTTCTGGTCAGTAAAGAATCAAAACAATTTTCACAAAGAAAGATAGCTGAGAAATATGGGAAAAGAAGCAATACAAATGCAAATGAAAAACATGACAACACAAAAAACCTGGAATAAAATAAATCCATCTACCATCCAGACCAGTGAGTGCCTTTCTGTAACATGGTCCATTCCACCCCACATGTCATTTCATTAAAAGCACTAAAATCTTCCTTATTTTTTGTTTACAAGTGTTCTTGGAACTTCAGGATTTCTCTCAGATTCCTTGGAAAACATTGGTTGTTCTTTTCTATGAACAATAAACAAAACAATCAGAGGAAAGGACTGTTCACCAGCACACAGATGTCCACATTAAAAAATTGGTAGCTTAGTTTGGTCTAGCCCAGTTAAGTTTTCAACGTCTGGCTACATCGAGGGGTTTAGCATGGACTATGGGTTGTTTTCTAGCAGGTAGTTTAGGTGTGGATATCCTGTTTCAGCACGTAAGAAAGCTCAGCTGTCCAGATGGAAGACAGCCAGGTTATACCAGTTGTCTTTAGGGCAGATAGTGGCCACTAAAATATGTTATTTATTTGTGTGTGTGTGTGCTTTAGGGTTTGAGGCATTAAATAGGGTTTGAGGCATTAAATAGGGTTTGAGGCACTAAATAAGGTTTGGCTCCTGGCTCATCATTTGGCTCGTTAGCAGGGATCTGGAAATCCTGAGAAAGCCAGTCGCTACTTTTGGTATTGCCTTGTTCAAAGATGCAGAACTGGACCCCAGGCTGGCTTCTGAAACTTGGGTTTAGGCACTCCCAAGTCGCTGAGCTACCCAAACTGCCTCAAAGTTAAGTTCTGGGAGCTTCTTCCTAACTCTCCAGTGAAGTGTGAAGCTGCTTTAGCACTATCTTCTGATTTCACTGCAGAATCGAGGCTCTAGCAGCCTGGGTTTTGGTGGTGGTCGTGGTAGGTTTTTTCGATTAATAATCTTGTTGGGTTTTTTGTTGTGTGGTTTGGTTGTTTTTTTTTTAATATGGGTGTCAGCTCTAATTTCTGTGGATGGAAGTTGGGTTTGTTTTCAACTGGCTTGAATGCTGATGAATTGTAATTAGCCACACATATGTTACACAGTACAGATTTTCTTCTTCAGCTGGAAGAATGTCACTCTACACCAGCTGATAAGTATATTTATTTTCTCAACAGTCACATCAAGCAGACACTTCAAAATCATAATTTGAAATGTGTTGTTTCCATGACTACTGTTCCAGAATAAATGTTTGTTAAGATCAGGAGTTAAACAATGAAAAGAATATAAAGGAATGCAGTTCCGTGTGGTCCAGGAACCTGTACTTCTCCATAATTCTTCCTTCTCTTTGGCTGGTGCAGTGGGAGCTCCCCCTTCATAAATATACCATTTCCCAGAAAAAGAATGAGAAAGGGGGAGAAATGCAGCCAAAATGAACTCAGTTTTTTTAACTAAGTATTTCTGGAAAATATTTTGTGGTATTTGCTCAGCCCTATTAAATCATCCAAACCATTTTATTGACACTGAAATTTATCCGTATAATCATTATAGACTTCAACAGAACTACTCTCAATTGTTGCAGCTGAGGATCAAGATCAGGCAATTAACATTAACATGCCAGCAAGTATACTATCAGATGCTCTCGGCGATACTGTATTAGAGGTTCATAACACAAAGAAAAGAGCTGTAGGTTGATAATCGGTCTATATTGTCCCTTTGTTTCTTTTACCCCCACTGGTCTTTGTCCATAGCTATTATGCCACATGTACAGCCCTCTGTCCTTGGTATTTATTCATGTTACTGTCATGTTCTCATTTACTTAGTGTAACTATTCTGTTGTATTGCTCTTTCCTTTTAAATTCTCTCCTTCCTGACATCGAAATATATTTTCATGTACTTTTCTCTGAACTGTTTCCCTCTATATCCTTCCTGATCAACAAGGAAAACACCATAGATGAAGAGAAGGACAATGATTTAATGCTTTTAAAATGCACTCCACTCAGAGAAGGGATTGCAACACTGACACTTAGCTTTGATTTTTTTTTCTAGACCAGTTAACAGAGAAAGGTGTCACTGGGAACTGCACAGCACCAGCAAGATTCTTGGATGGGTGAAGACCATGACAATTTACCAGAAATAATTACAGCTCCCAGCTCCATTGGTGCATCCACACCCCAGACAGAATTTGGGTGAGCAATCACAAGAAATGCCCTTTCCTAAAGGCAGTGTCACAATTAATACAGGGATTTCTCTACAGATCAGGCCTGAAACTCATCAAAGTCAGTGGGAATGTGCCAGGGTCTTCAGTGAAATTTGAATCAGACCCTGAGTTACTCCTGAATATACCCATTTGACAGCATTATAAGGAAAGACAAAGATAAATTTAAATATTAAACTAGTTTAAAATTACTATTTCCTATGTTACGTGGATATAAGTTAAGTGTCACAGATAACCTCAGATTCTTTCAAATTTGAGCTAACACCACAACAAAGTTTAAGATTGGGATAAAGATAGTGGTCTTCCAGCTAGTTCAGGATATGTATACCATACCCACCAAAGAAAATAAGGAAATTTTTACAGGAGAACCAGATAAGGGGCATATGCCTAACTTTGATATGTATCCAAACATAGAAAAGAAGAAAAAGTGATCAGAAATTTATCTCCCATTTTTTATGATATTATTTTAGCAAGCGTGAAAAGGGATCCCACAGGGAACATGAGTAATGCTCAGCAGAGAGGTAAAAACAGATACCTTCTACTACTGCCAGGGACAGACTTTTTTATTGTAAAGTAATTAGGAATCAAAAAAATCCTATTTTAAGTAAAGAGAATGTGAAATATATCTAAGCAAAAGACAAAATCGACATGACTAATAAAGGGTCTACCTACCCCTCCCTACCTATGCCTTTTTCAGTGTATAGATTATTTGGGCTAAAGACTCAATATGGTAAAGGTGGGTAAGAAAAGACAAAAAGAAAGTCTGGCTCTGGAAAACTCTTTCATTCCTTTGCGTGTTGGATAGTTGAGTATTGTGCTTCCTCTCATCTTGGATTCAAAGATTTTTTCATAGGTGTCTAGAAATAATAATGGGGAAATTCTATGTTGGTATTACTTTTTCAGTAGGTTTCTTTTACAATATTTATAACTAATATCCAGAGATGCCACATGTTAGACTTTTTGTTATTTAACAAACAAGAACTCTGTACTTTTAGTAGCAAATCCCCTTTTGTACTTGGAAGCCAACTCTACGCATTTTCTAGGTAGTTGCATTTTTTTTTGTACTGCTATTATTTTTGTCCAGTGCACCCCTAGGAGCAAAGTTAGGGTAGTATACTTCTTTATGATGAACAAACTGCTTTGTTAGATTGTAAACTACCTGGAGAAATGTGTGTGTTTAAAGCCCTAAAACAGCACAAGTAGCAGACTTGTTCTTTCATTTGAAGTGATGTGTTGGTTTGATAACATACAGTTGATGTTATGTAACCTCTAATACAACTCCCAACTGATTAAAAAAAACCAGTAAGGATAGCCCATGTATGTACATACCAGTGTTATGAAGCCGCCTATATTCAATACGTAACACTTCAAAACACCTCACAAAATCATGTTAGGATCAGACACTCTTTACCAGTAGAATAACAACATAATTGTTAGAAGACTTGGTATTTATTGTGAAAAAAAACCCAACATTTTCCCTGTTCAACACTTTATCATCCCCAACCTAAGGAAGAGAGTATTAAAAGGAGTGATGGATCCAGCAGTATTTCTGGCAAGTCATTTCACTGTTCTGCACTGGGCTTTCCTCACCAATTCAATGAAATAAAGACACTGTCTTTGAAGTACTTTGTGGTCAATGCAGTTGGCTAGCGTAATCTTCAGGAAGATTTAATATCAATTTCTAATAAAAAATTGTGAGATAATGTTACCACTATCTTTTCATGTTAATATTCAGCACTGCTGGTATATGAAGTCAAAAGGCAAATTCTACAGCTCTAAGTCCCACCGAGAAGCAGCTAGTCGTGAGGAGTCCCATACCTCCTCAGTCTTCTTTCTGTTCATCAGTTTCCTACCCCTCCTATAGAGGAATGAAGAAAGCAGCTTTTGTACTCATCTGTTCCTAAACTTCCCATAGGATCTGTAGAATTTAACCCTAAGATAAAGAAAGATGGCCTCTTATAGATTCATAAATTTTTAAGGCAATAAAACAGATCAAAGAATTCTTCCTAGTGTTTCTATATTAAGACCATAAATTCTGTTTGAACTAAAACTGTAGCTCTTAGAGAGTCACTCTGTCTTTATTTAAACAGACCATATTATGAAGAAATCCTTATATTCTTAAATCTCACAAGTCAGAGTCCCAGTGTGGCAAAGACTCAGATGAAGGAGTAGGAAAGTTAAAGATTACTTAGGAAATAACAATATGGGTAAGATCTAATTGTAAAAATATTACAATAGTGAAACTACCAAATTCTGTCTTCTGATACAGGAGCAGACTTGAATTCATCTGTTAATATAAACTGACCTAAAAAAAAGTCTTCATGTCAGAAATCTGCAAGGTTCTACACAATTTCATTATCTCACCCACCTCTGGTCAATCTATGTGTAACACTTCTAATTTTGCTATCATACATCTCCGAAGCTTTTCAGAACTTGAGATAAAGAGATAAAAATCTTGAGAAATTAATACAGGGTCACTGAGAAAAAATAGGATGAAACGCCAGCTTTCAGCAGAATTCAAATCCACTGAAACTGCTCTGAGATTTTAAAATGTCTTTTTAATCTGCTTTGTCATTTTTGTTTGTCTTTCCTCTTCTGGGCTTTGGCCAGGTCCTGAAGCAGAACAAGCATTTGTGAAACATAGCTTATGTTTATGACATATTTAATAAGGTGTAGTGAAGTGTATTATAATTATACAATTTGTCAAGTGAACACTTGCAAAGCATGTTGATTGTTATTTGAAGTCTTGCAATTTAGACCATATGTGACCTAATAACAGGGATTTGAACATTAATATCCACTTACTGTAGCCTATTTCTAATTATTTTTGAGATGTGTTGAAATGCTAAAGGACATCACCCCACCCTTCAGAGACATTCATTAAATAGGAGGCATTATTTGCAAAAGAAAACACCTACCTTGCCAAAAAAATAGAGATTCCATCTCTACCAACAACACCTCTCCTTTTAACATATTGATATGGAGAAGAATTTTCCAGAAGAGGAGTCACTAAGCACAAAGGTAGGTCCTTTGTAGAGACAAGTGTATGCCCCTTGTCTATAGGAATGGCATTCAAAAGCCAGGGGAAAAAAAAACCTTCTAAAAATACTGTTGAGCAACAGTGTGCTTAGAGTGCCAGAAAATTATATTTAGGACCATGGGTTTGCATAGGTAGAGACATACACAAGAGACCAGTCCCCTGACCACAGATGAACCTATGCTCTGAAAGAGAGCCCTTGCTCTCCAGTAAGACTTTTCTATCCTACTGCTGGGCTGGGCTGCTCTATCTTAAGCTGATCTCTAGGGTATACCTGAAGTGTTTGGGTTTTTTTCAGCTGCATTTGGGAGAGAAAACTGATTTTGACTTGCTTGAGCATCTTCTTTGGTTGTAGCAGTCATGCTCCCTGGCAATCTTCTTGGGTGATTCTGCACCTGTATGAAGATTTCGCTTTTTATTTTGTTTCCTTTCATCCTTTGATTTTATCCCCTTCCTAATAAAAATCTGAAGAGCTAAAGATAAAGCAAAATGGAAGTGTCATAGTTTTACAATAAATCATTGGTGGGTTTTGCAGTTGGAAGGAGATGGCAATTTGATATAAGTTGACTCAGACATCTTTCCTGACCTAAGTCTATATTAGCACACTACGTTTTTTAAGGTTTGCTTTTCCCAGAGTTTCTGAAACCTTGGGAGTTTCCAGGCAAGCCAATTTGTTGTGGTATTCCCCTCCGGAAGACAAGATGAAAATGCTTCTTCAAGGTCGCTACAAGGCTTGAAGAGGACCCAAACCCTGGATATGCAGCCTAATGCCTAGGATAGTATGGAAGAAACAGTCTCCACTGATAACAGCACTAGTATCAATTATAAAAATGTAAGTCATGGACTGCAATGAGATTGTTTCCATGAAAGACCATTTTGTACCTATATCAACATCTGGAAAAGCCTGATCCTTCATTTTTTTCTCATCATTCTCATCCTTCACCTTTCTGAGGAAGGTTTGTGGACTGGAGATGTCCTGGTTTGGGACCTTCCCTAGTGTTCTTTGGTCTGAGTTTCTGAAGTGAACTTGCAGGAAAAAAAGTCCTGAAGTTATCACAGGTCTTAGTGATACAGATTATGGCATTAGTGTTCCTTCACCTCTCTCTTGCTATCTAGAATTTTTAAAACTAATGTGTAAGATAAGTAGGTCAAAAGACGAAGCAAGAACATTTCTATTTATTTCATCTGGAACAATGGATTCAAGCAGGTTTTCTCAGTAAGGAAACATCTGTATTTCATGTGATACTGTATCTTACAAACATTTTATAAAGTTCAGGTTCTGTAAATGCAGTATGAACTGGACAACAAGAAGCAGTGTCTTTGCTCATGCTTCCAAACCTTTTTAAATATGATATTTCTCGTTGAGCTTTTTTTTTACAGCTGCATTTCCAGTACTCATCTCACCATTCCTTTGCATTTGCTGCCCCTACTCTTCATTCCTGCCTCTCTCAAAACTACATGGATCAGGAGAGGAGCAATTATATGCTACTACAGTAATTTAGGTAACAATCATTCTTAAACCAAGCTATGACAATCACAAAAGATTTACTCTGTTATTATTATTCAAGTAGACTTTATGTTGCTAACTCAAAGATCAAAGCCAGTTATGTGACTTGCATTTGATGAGAACGATTATGCAAGAATGCAGTCTGTATGTAATGATTTATGAGTGTGTTTATTTTTTCTTTCTTTATCTCTTGGTTTCCTGTCATTTGCCCCTGCATCCTTGGCAGTAAATGTGTCAGAGTTATAGTAGTACACATAATAAATATCAAAGTATGATGAAACAGTTTTTCAGGTTAAGAAATTGTAGTTAAATTATTAGAATTCTCACTGAAGAATTTACAATTTACATCTCAATTTGTCAGTCATCTTTTTCAGGTAAAAATAATTGCATTGCATAACATGATATGTAGAAGAGTTAATGTAGTAAACAATACAGCATAATAAGCCTTTCCAAAATTCTTAACAA
Source organism: Haliaeetus albicilla (assembly GCF_947461875.1). Classification (NCBI taxonomy): domain Eukaryota; kingdom Metazoa; phylum Chordata; class Aves; order Accipitriformes; family Accipitridae; genus Haliaeetus; species Haliaeetus albicilla. The sequence continues at coordinate 6,376,725 of NC_091499.1, forward strand.
GGTCTTTTATTGGACTATGGATAGTAATAACTTTACTGTGGAAATAGCTGACTTAGCAGTTGCAAAATACAATCACACGTTGTTTTGCTTGAAACAAGCTAGGTGGCCAGAATGCTTTCTGTATGTTTCTCTTATGCATGCTCAACGACAGGCCTCAGCCTCATAAAACAGGCAAAAACAATACTGAAAACAGGAATGAAACATGGGGTAATTGAATTAACAGATGGAGAGTGTCAGAACTTCCTCTGTGGATCATGAAGTAGGGAAATAAAAAGTTAAATGCAAAATAGAAACAGAAGAGGACTGGAAAAAATTCTGCCTGTTTAACAAAAGAATGAAGATTTTGCTTAAAAATATTTCATAAGACATTTGAGCAGATGACCTGCTTTTGCCCTCTAGAGACTCCTCTGAAATAGAATCTCAGGAAATTTTAATTGGATGCATCATTTTCTAAAAATGCAAAACATTTTTAAAAAAAATTTCCAGACATTAGAACAAAACTATCGTTACAGCTCTTAAGACAATGTACCTCTACTTTAAAAATTCTATGTTAAAATATTGAAATGATATTGTGACTATTATTTGTAATTGTTTAGATCACTCAGGTCTTTTGTAATAGAACTATGATGGTTATATCTGTACAGTTAAATAAAGAGTGCCAGGAAACATTCCCAGTTACTGAAACTGGGCTGTCTCTATAGCTAAGTTGTTAGAAAGGTCCATGGCGCATTTTTGGTCCACAATAGCTAGCTCACTTTCTGATAGCTCCTGGTGAGGCTCAGCGACTAGACAGACCAAGGATCATTCCAAACAGGTTGTTTGTGTCTGGCTACGTAATTTCTCATAGGCAGTTTTGGACACGGGCTATTGAAAACCAGCTGGCCCCATTGCCAAAAGAACAATCCCAAGCACCTTTAATTTACTGCTATTGACATAGTCATTGTGTCTATCCAATACTTTTGACTATGTGAAGAGTCCAAGCCCAGCTGTTACCACTGGGATGACAGAAAGTGGCACTTTTACCGATTTGCCTTCTGCCACCATCCAGGTCCCTCCAAGCAGTGTTTTCTGCCCCCACTCATGCCAATCTGGATTTTCACAGCTTTCCCACTTCTGGACCGAAGTTTGATTAAAACCTGATTGGAATTGCCTATTTGTGGCAAGCAGTTCAGTACTACGCAATGCTACAACAATTTCTTTCTTGGAGAAGTTTGTGATAAGTGCTATTGCACCAGCAATCTCCTTTAAACAAAAAGCTCTGTTAAGAAGCAGACAAATATGTTTAAACATTATATACACTTATAAAACAACAGTCTACACATTTGTTGACAATCAGTCAATTTTGTGTGTTCAACCCCAAGCTTCATTAAAAAACACCTCATCAGATGATCCTCTCTTTGGAGTCCCAGTATCAGAAGAGGTGCTGGATGTCTTCTTTTAGCTAGTCCAGGAGCAACGGGACCCATTGCTGTCTGGTTTGCCCTCCATGGAATAATTCCTCCAGTCTGCAGTTCCTTGCTTAAGAAAAACTGCCTTTTTCACAACCCTCAAGCTTCTGAGTCCCCTCACCCTGCACTTTCTACAAGCAGGGGTAGGTGGTCAACATCCTTTTGCCAGTTACCCAGCCAAGGCAGAATTATTTTATTTGGGCAGCCTTTGTGGGTTGTAATCACGAGCCTCATGTCTATGGGAGAATGCTCTGAGACCTTCTCTCCCTGCTCCCAGCTAACCATGGAGAAAACACATTTTGGCATATGGATGGATATTTATCGCCCAGTTCCTCTGTATGTCACAGCCATAAGGATGTGTGCTGTGCTCAGCCCAAATACTTCTGCAAGCAGAACTTTTCAAAATCAAAAATAAAACATACTCAAATAACAGTAGTAATGTTTCCCTACAGTATTTCATAAATGCTTCACAAAGGCAATCACTGGAGAGTTTTGTATTATTTTCAGCACTCAGTTGCCCAGAGGAAGTGGTGAAAACTCCATTATTCAGCAATTTTAAATTAAGATGAATAAGGTGCTAAGAGATTTAGTGTAGAGAACAGTTTAACTTTGAGGAGGATGAAGTACATGACCTTCTCCATTTCAAATATCTACAATTTTTGACATAAGTATCATCAACACTGAGTCTTTAGTAGGATGTTAAAATATCATTTGAAAAGATTCATTATGGCTTAGGGACACCTAAGAAGATGGGGAATCAGATATGAGTTTTGAAAAGTATATGAAAAAGAAAATTTGGTTTGGAGCAAAAAAGAAAGTCAATATATCTTACAGAAAGTTTTAAGTTGCTTTTCGTGCCTTTAAAGGTATTTACGTCTGCTCAGAACCGTATTCCTTTCAAATAAGTTTTGAGGGTATAGTTAAGAAGAATGATTTCTCAGATATTTGGTTGCTTGTAACTCATTCTAGCTTAGAATAAGCTATTTTCACGGTTCACATGCAGGTTTTGTTTTGAAAAAAATGTACCTACTTGTATACCTAAAAGGAATCCAGCTGGTGGCAGAAAGCTCAGCTTGTGGCAGAAAGAAAGTAATTTACACTTCAAGATAACATCTATGCCTAGAAAAATATAGTTTGAAAAGTAAGTAGAAATGCTGAAAGATCTGCAGCTACCAACTAGAAACATATTGAAATGAACAAACACCTCAAAAAAATTCGTTCTAGAAGTGCTATAATGCAGGTCATTAATGAATATTATCATGCAATATTCTAGGACTCCCAGTAACGTGGGATACATGGTCAACTACAAAGTCAGTGAAAGGGAAATTATATTATTACTTTAACAAAACCTTGGAATAAAGGCTGTCTGGTTAGACTACAGGTTTCCAAACAGCATCTTGAGTGTATCATAGTTACAACTTCAGGCACTGTAGCTACTTTCTTCTGTAAGCAGAGTTGTGAAAGCAAAGTCCAGTAGGAAAAATAATAATGCCGTCTGTCAGTAGGTCCCTGAAATGCCTTGGCCTGTCTATTGATGATGGCATTAACCCTGAATGTCAAAGATTATTTTAGCTAAGGTTCTTGCTGTTATTTCAATGTCATTTTTGTGTGTGTGAGTATGCCCAGCTGTTTCCTCGAGGGAACACTTGCACAGCTGAAGTAAATGGATGAGCCAGCTCAAGGGAACAACACGTTAACAACTGACCTTCTCTATATATTTCCGTGTGTACATGTGAGTGTAGCTCCTCACTCTGCCTGTCACAAATCAACATAAATAATCAAAGATTGAAGTGTCTTTTGTATAAGGTACGCTAAAACTCACTGGGTCCTCTGGTGGTCCCAGTCTTCCCACTTCACTTGCAAATTGAAGCTGAATACAAACTTAAAATGTATCTGTTTATCTTCTTGCAAGCTGTGTTGTGGTTTTTTTGCAAGCAAAATTATTATTAGTAGTAGTATAACTCTCTGTTGTACAACTTCTTAATGCAATACAAAGGAATGAACTATGTCACTCAAAGGCAGGTGGATGTGACATAAAGGCCACACACGGATTTATTAATAATTTTGGAAATTATGAAAGGACGCAATATGAGATGAACTAGAGTGTCACCAAACCAAGTAAGTAATATAAACTGATACTAGTTTGGATTATGAACTTTAAATATGTCTGCATGTAGTTGTTCACAAGAAATATATTCACTTAGGCTTAGCATTGGAAAATGAAATTGAAAGGCTAAAACCTCGACTGGGAAAGACAATAACATCAGACCTGAATTTCTGCTTAGTACTGCAAGATTATGGGAGGGGGCCAATAACACAAGTTATGTCAACTGCTGATGTTTTGATTAAATCAATGAAGACCAAATATGTCTGACATGCTAGTGAGTGATGCCAGAAGAACTGGTAATTTGCTAACAAAAAAAGAAGAGGTAGGTAAAGCCAAAAAAATAAACACACCAATAAATGTGGTCTGGAGCCCTGAACTGGTGACCTCACTTCCAAAAAATGTTCGTGTTTCTGATGGAATTGGTGACTGCAGACAAGCCAGGTCTCACAGGCAGTGTTTAGTTTAAATTCTAGGTTTGCTGTTTGATGCACATTGTCGTGCACTTCTGAATCCTTTTCCAGATCAGGTCTTTGTTATGAACGTGTCACGATCCTCTCTGAGCCATTCATTTTAATTTCCCTTAGCACAGAAGCTGAGGTGTGGAGAAGAAACAGCGAGAAAGGCTTCTTATAGACCAGCACCTTAGTCTATCACAGAAATAGAATGTGGTTAAGGCACATACCTGAACCCAGGCTTCCCGGGTGGGAAGCATTCTTGGGAGTATAGATGCAGGCATCATATATTACAGATAAAAGGATACAGAGTCTGATCGTAGTCTGGACTACACTTAATCGTCTGCCCTGTCTGAATCCAGAAAAGAGTCCACTGTAAAGACCCATAATCTTTGAAGGTTTTAAACCTAGCAACAGCAGCTATTTTTCTAAGTGGAATTGACTTTTTTCTAGAATCCATTGTTAGATTTAAAGGGAAATTTGTAATGAAACTGAGAGCTCCTAATGTAAGACATACTTGGAGCTTCAGACTAAAAAGTGATTCTTTTAAATCCCCAGAAAAAGCATCGAAAATAATTGATGCATGTGTTCCCAGGGCAAAGAGAATAAGTTTCTGTTAAGCATGAACCTCCATTCACATAACTTAGGAGACTGGTTTGCTTAGTATGTTTGTCTTTACTGCTTGTTTCAACAAATTAATGAAAGGGCTGACTTCATCACTGCGGTTCTTTTAATTTGGCCACCAGGGATGTGCTGGAGTTCTGATGCAAACTGCTTAGGCAAAACTACCAGCTTGTTAAAGCTGGCCCCGTAATCCCATGGGTCAGACTGTAAATAAAATAATCACTGAGGCTCTGCCTTGCTAAGCTTGCCTACTGCTTTCGAGTCAGGAAGCAAGGCCAGCACTAAATTAGCAAACCTCTTTCTTGCTGCTCGGACCCTTCAGGACTGAAGGACTTTTTATTAGACTGTTTTTGCAATAAGAAGAAATTAGGAACTGCTCCAACAAAATGTTTAAGTATAGGCTTTATTTCTAACACCTGAGTGTTGGTCCTTGGAAGTGACCATAAAGGTAAGCATGTGCTGAAGGGTTTTGCTCAGTTGAGGTCTCAGGACTCTACTTACACTGTCCATGACGAGTTGTAACTTGCCTCTGGGACTACTTCTCTCCACAGAAGAGGAGCCAGGATGTGATACCCTGGAGAGGAGACAGCCTGAATCCTCCTTTTCACTGCATCTATTGAACTCATTAGTGTAATTAAGTTGAGACTCTATAATAAATTTAGCTTCTGTTTTCCAAGATGCAGACTGGACTAGTCCTTAGTTGCCATATACCGCTTTGCCACATCTACATAAGCTGTGACTTAGACTGTGTAGAGCATCCTCTTGCCAAATCTAGCATACATGGATTTAATAGGAATATTCCAGACAAAACCCTGGACAGCTGTCTGTTATCACTAACATTTTTTCTTGCAAAACTTTTCCTATCATCTAGACAATTTTTTTCTCTTTTTTATTTTTTTCTGTTAAAATATGTCAAAAATTATGCTTTAATACACATTAATTAAACAAGATTTTGAATCTATCTCTGATGTGAGGCCTCCATACCTATAGTACTGTATTGCACTGGTCTTTTTAAAGTTGGGCTTTCATTACCCTTTGCTAAAGTAATTATCTCTTCCTTTCCTGCAGACTGAAACTAAGCTTGCATGCCTCCAGCTTGCCAGAACTTTCACTTCAAAATTTTTTCTAACTTTAGAAATCTCTCTAGTCTTGGGCCTCCAAGACACACAACCAGGTTCAGCAGTTGTTGGAGGCCACATACCCCAGCAGCCTTTGTCTTGCTGCTGCCGCCATCTCCAGCTCTCCTCAGGAGCAGTTGCAGGCTCCCAGAACCTCGTATTTTCATCCTGCCTTCCTCTTGAGGGGAACGTTGCCCACTGCTGACAGCTGCCATGTGCATACCATGGTTATACAAGATCAACAAACCTTATTGTCACCCACATTTTGTTTGTTCTCACTGCTGGGCAAGGTCTTTGAGGTAACACGGCCAGTTGACTGAGAGGCAGGGGTCAGGAACTTTCTTCTTTACAAGTTCAGCAAAACCTGAGATCCTCCAAGGTGTCTTATCTTGCAATCGTAGGTACTGGCAAAGCACCCATTATTAGAGAAAATTTGGAAGATTGGGGATGAAAAACATCAGTTCATCCTCATCTGCATCCAAAGGTATGAAAGGTTTAGATAGCAACTGTGCTTTACTGATTGGCATTTCTGTAAAATTATGTATTAACAAAAGTGTCTTGACCAACTCAGTAGGAGAGTTGATAGTATGATAATCTGCCTGTGTAAAAGAAAAAGCTGTAAATGCATTTGCAAACATGTTTTAATTATGTGTGATATCTTCCATCTCTTCCTTTTCAGGTTAGTTTGTGCCTGTTTGTGTTGGCAATCCAGTTGTGTAAATCACATTACATGGACTGGATTACTCTATCACTCTGAAGCCCAAACTGTTGAAATGTGCAAACAGAATCTTTCTGGCAGCCGAGAGCGAAGCATCTCCTCTGTTCCAAGGCAGAAAGGCACTGCACCTGCATTACCCAAGATCCTTTTCCTTCACCCAGGTAATTCTTCCCCGTGAGAGTTGCAAATGTTATCGCAGCGCGGATCGGAGCAGGGTGCTGCAGGTGCCCCTCAGACCATTTCTCCATCAGGGCATGCCCCAGCCTCTCCACTGCAGCAGCACCTTCTGTGCCAAATGGGCTGGGAGCCCACGCTGAGCTCTTACGTCAGTCTGGCTCCTGCACATCCCCAAACAAAACGGTCCAAGCCTGCAACATCTGCCAGGCCTATTTACACATTAAAGTGTACCGCTTGTCTATCAGTTTCATCATACGGCTGTGGAGTCCTTGGGGTGTATCAAAATCAAATCACTGCTGGGGTGAGACTGGGATAGTCTCAGCATCACCAGCAACATACTCGGGTCAAAAACCGTACGAGAACAGCTCGGTATCTTGTCTTCTTTTTCTTTTGGCTTTTAATTACAGATGGGTTGGCTCCTCCTGCTTCCCTTTTTTATCTGCGTGCTGTTTCTCGCAGAGTTATGACACAGAGCAGGAGAAGACACGACTCCCAGGAACAGAGGACAACTAGCAGTCTGGGGGTAGGCAGGGGTGTGAAGATGGAGGCCTGGGAACGACAGCAAACCTCTCCCACAGGACACCCCCCTAATGCGGTAAGATGTTTTGCAGGGTACGGTAGAGTCCTGTCAGGGCGTTTAAACAGTACACAGCATTTACATCCAGTCTTGGCCTTTACTCTTGTGTGCGCAAATTTGACCAGGAAACTTGGCTCAAAAGTGGAATCCCCTTGAAGCTTTAAGGGACTTAGACTCGGGGTTTTGGAAAAGCCGAAGTGGAAGATTGAAATCCAGCTTTGACTTCCTGAATGCCCAAACTCTGGGAAGTATTTGGATGCAGCAGCACTTTTTCAGCCCAAATAAAATACAGGATAATTCTGGGTGCTCCACTCTCAGGCACATTTAGGGAGGAACTTTTCAATGTGAACAAAGAACCCTGTTCTTCCATTTCAATATTGAAGATGGAACAAGAGTATTTATTATCTTCTCTATTACACATTGTATTCATAAATTTTTGAAGGCAATGGGAATATATATGCTTTTTGGAGAAAGTCCTCCAGGAAGGAATTTTTTGGATCATGGCTAAATGATGTGAGAAGTTTTTTCAGAGGCCAAGAGGCCCTTCTTTTTTGTTCATGTGAATGCTCAGTAGTAGAAACATCCCCTGCCAAGCTAAATGACCTTTCAGTAAACTAAGAAAACAATACAAGTAAGGGAACCAAAGCCTTGCAGACATCTGAAATCTACAAATATACACAGAGAAAAGTCTTTATCTTATTTTTAAAAACACACCCTTTGGCTGAGAAATGTCTGTAACCATCTGTGTGTGTAAAGCATCTGAATGAACTGAGCAGAAGTGACTGTCAATTCTGTATTTTTGAAAATGCTTTTGCTGAACCCTGTAAAACATGAGAGGGTTCTACAAAAGTTCCTTTCTGTGCGAAAAAGGTACCACAAGATGGCACCTTCTGAAGAGAATATCTAACATTTAAATGAAAAAAAAAAAAAATCGTCATTTTGTAAAGGACTGTTCTTAAACATATGGTGGATTAAACATATGGTGGATATGAATGAAAAATGCAACAGGGACTAAGCAATAAGATGGGGAAGCATAATGTAATCTTTGGCATTTATAAATATGCAATCCATGACTGAAAACATTTATATACATGTTTAGCTTTCTGACTAATGCAGTAACTATACTGCACAATGGATATGTTACGTACTTGTAATGAATGCCAGGTCTTAAAGTACATTTTTCAATCCTACACAGCAGATTTGGGCATAAGCTACCGAGCCTCCAAAATCTATACAGCACACAACGATAACTGCAAAATACAAACACGTTCCAATTCCTTTAATTAGGCAATCAAAAATGTATATTGGTGAATGATTATGGATTTAAATAAAAATTTTGAAAAATCTGGAGATATTTTATAACTTAACTGGCAAGGAGGCGTAGATGAGAACCAATGTTGTTCCTCACTGCAGCAACTTTTTCTCTCTAAAAATAATGTAGCTGCTGGTATGCGTGCACAAACATATCTCGTATTTTGTGTACACACAGGGTTAGCATGTATAGAAGCACACTTCTCCTTGAAAGGCGGGGGTTTTTTCACTTTTTTTCTTTGAACACCTATTAGTAGCATTCCTGAATCAAGTTGTTTTAAAGACCCTATGACTTTTAAAGTGTTTGAAAGAAGTGCAAGTAAACCAAACACCTTCCCTGGCAAAACATCTTATCAACAGAATTGTATTTGGTAGGTGCACCTTAAAGCATTACCATTTAACTTCTCTAACCTCAACAGTAACTGATGTCTAATCCAAAAGAAGTGATTTCACGTTTTCTGGCTGAAAATAACTTGGGTTTTTAGCTCTTGAATACACACTGAATGTCCAAAGTATGTTCTCCTTCATGCAGCGTGTATCCACTGGCCTTCCTCCCCACCTCTGCCGAGGGAAACTCTCCCACCCCCAGGACAGAGGGGGATTGGGTGGCAGGGAGCCGGGAGGAGGCAGTGGCCGCAGATCAACAGTCCAAAGCGGGGTGCTAGCCCCGACTGCCCTCCAGCAAACCGAGCCTGGTCAACAACCCATAAAGGCTCCTGAGATGGAGGGTTGGGCTGTCAAAGCAAACCTGATCGTACACTGCCCCGGTTTTACAAACTGTCCAGGGGAGCAGGAATGGATGAGAATCAAGGGTGGCCTACGCAAGTTGATTTTCAGTCCAAAGGGAGATTTTCAAGTCGTTATCGATAGACTGGTTCAGCATTTTTGTTATGGATTCCTTTTTTTCGCTCTAGAGCTGCCTGTGTCTTCTCACAAGTATGAATAGGATAGATGGTTTCCTGCTGGCATTGGTGTCTCTTTCTATTAAGAAAGCATTTTCCTGTGTTACTGGTGGAGCAGAAGTTGGCATGGTTTTTCAGATGTTTACCAGTGCGGCTGTCAGCTTGTCCGATGCCAGTAATGATGGCAATATATCTGTCTCTGGGGAAAGAACTGTTTGTTCATTTAGCCTTCCTTCTTTTAGTGTGTACTTCCACAAAAGTAAAACAAATGGTTTGCAGTGATACATCTTAGATAATTGACCCCTGGAGATCTGCCACAGAAGCCAGTGAAATATACTGGAGAGCCTCCGTGTAAACCACTTGAAAGACCTTTTAAGCCAATATTATTAGGTCATTGAATCAGAACACAGCAGAGATGTGGTTAACATTGTGTGTTATTCTTTCCATTTCCACATGCAGACTTCTAGCTCAAGTACTTCAAAACAATAACCCTCTATGAAATTTGTTATATTACATTTAGACACTAGAGAACATCCTTTACCTAATTATGAAAGGTTTGAAATATTTCAAAATCTGAAGCTGAAAATTGCTTGCTTCAAATAATTTAATTGAATATCTCAGTTCTTAGCACATCCAATTGCTATGAGGTCCTGTCATAAAATCCTATTGCTTCATAGAACATTTTACTGGAAAATTATCTTTTCTAGTATTATGAGATGAATAGATCAATAACAATTCAACAGAAAGCAGGTTTTCTGAAAATTAGTTATGAAACTATGTTGCCGCCATCTGTAGAATAATAGACTTTTTCCAATATACTTTAATTTTACATCTCTGCAAGACTATACAGATAAATAAGATAAATTGATATTGTGTGCTTTTAAAGACCTATTTTTAGATCAAAATGTCAAACACAGGATTTAAATGCTGGTCACTTGCCAAATGGTTGAAACCACACAGCCAGAAATTTTTCCTTATGATTAACAGAGGTCTTATTTGCAAGTATGGAATTTATGATTTCTGATAATGTGATAAGATAATATATTTTCATTTGTGTCAAGCACAATAGGCAAAAAGTATATATACCTGAATGATTAATGGTGGCAGAGAAAAACAGGGAAAGAGATAAAGGCAAGAGCCACAACAGTGCAAAACAAAAAGTGGAAGAAAATATCTGGTATAATCTGAGGTTCCTATCAGTCACACTGACCCCTTCACAAACTTCTAAATTATGTCAGCCTGTAAAAATGGATTGCTTCAGCTTCTAGGTAAGTCAGTGATATGTGAGTTCACTGAACACAATGCCTTTATAATAGCCATTAATCTTCATGGAAAAAAATACTCTATGTGCTCTGGAATGCACTGCATCCATTCTCCTCTGAAACCTCATCTTTGTTCCTAGTAATTACCATCTGTTTCTAATTTCTGACATTCTGTGTCGGTGGCAAAGACTATTCAAGCTTCTGTACACAATATGAGCTAAGATAGTTAATATATTTTTATATAGTAAGGCTATTTTTCTAAAAGCAATAAATAAAATCTAGCTTGTAAAGCAGAATATAATTTACTTCTGCTCATGCCAGTTTAAACAAAAGTAGGAACTGGAGACCATTTACAGATCTTGCTGTGAGCAGCCCATACATTCTGCTTGCAAGTATGTCAAGATAACAAGAAGTCCTTACAGAACCAAATTTTGTTGTAAGAACAAAAGGAAACAAAGTCCCTGTATCAACACATTTTTCCAACACAGGCAATTAGTTAATGTAAATAACATCCTTGCGGAAAGGAGTCAAGTTATATTTCACTCCTGCAAGAAAAGTTTGGACACTCATTGAGAAAACTCCAAGATTTGCACTTTCGTCTTTGAACCAAATTGGGCGCTCTTGGAATCTTTATTTTAACATAAATCAGATGGCTAAAGGATTACGCTGTAGCAGTTTTGAGGTATAGGCTTCTTTCTTCCCTGGCTTTGATTTAAACTCTTGCAAAGCTTGCAAACTTGCAAAGATTTTTCAAAAGGATACAATAGCTGGACCAGCAGGTGTCTTCTACCCCAGGGTTCCTCGCCCTGCTTGAAGGTTTACTTGGCTTGTTTGTTTTAACCCCAAATGGTAAAGAAAATCTACCTAATGTGCCCTTCTAACCCACATGCCATCAACTTAAAAGTAATGACTTCTCTACTGACTGATGTATTGGGTCAAGCTTTGAGGAAAACGTAAAACCCCCCAGAGAACTGCTTGCATCACTGCAGATTCCATGAGACGTTCTGACAGTTAAAGAAAACATTTCAAGAATATGAACACTGTGGTTTGGGGGGAGTAGTTGGAAGGATTTCTTCCTTGAAGATAGCTGGCCAATACTTTGAAAAAAACCCCAAAAAACAATTCCTCTATGCAATGAGCCCAGAACCTGCATCACTCTGGCATGTCAGGTAATTTTGGGGCCTAATTCAAACCCACTGAAATAAATGGAAATGATCCAATGGTGAATTTCCCAGTTGGCTCAGTTGAGCCTGACTAGTCCAGGTATCTCATGACATCTACAACCTCTACTTCACACACACACAAAAAGGAAAAAGAAGGAAAAAATAAAGACAGGACAATGTCATAGCCTCCAGTTGATAAGATTTTACTACTTCTTACAGGTATATTCACTTTATACAGGTCTAGAATGCCACAGCTGCCCCATTTTGATGTGCTGATGGACCCTGAATGCACCTCTGTCTCCCATGAAAGAAAGAACTCCAGGACCTTCTGCAGGATCCTCTCCTCTGGCAGCACTTCCCAGTGTTCAGGAGCACTGAAATATTGCTTTTTGGATCAGGGTCACAATGAGTAGGATGGATAATATGCATGGGTAGGGAGATAACAGGTGTTTGCCAGCCCACATATTTCACTTATTTGTCCCAGTTTGACAATGAGAATACTTTCTTAACCTGATGCCAAAGTATCAGCTTATCTTGGTTTTTCTTTGAATTGGGATCTGTATCTTTGGAGAAATACAACTGTAGATAAAAGAGTTGTTTGTTTTGTCCTTTTAATTACTGACTATGAATACATCAAGAGATTAAATAATGTGGAAGGGAAAGGGATATCTAAGTTAAAGAACAATGTTGGCACCAGAACTATCATGCATCAAGCAGCCAGGAACTTGTTCTGGAAACCATAATAATTCAAACAATCAAAGCAATGCTATTCTGTAATTGCTTTCCTGGGGCTGTAGTATGGACTAGAAATCTAACCAATTTTGAGATAAATTTATGAACAGGATTAGATGAAGTGGTTTCTGAAGTAGCAGGGGACTTGAATCGGTGACACAAGAAGTACTTTCCAGTGCTGGATCATGAGATCATAAATTAAACTACTGCTTCTCTACTGTCCTTCAAGTAGCAGCATGAAGCAAGAAATTAATTTCATGTCTCTATATTCAATTCTTTGTCATCCAATATAGTATGAGATTGAGTTATCCTGGAGAATGGTAGTGGAACATGCTGCCCAGGCCAGATTAAGGCTGAATCTGGCAGAAACTTCTGCATTGAGCTTCCTGCATCCATATCCTGAGCAAATAAATTCTGACAGACCAGAGCTGAGCCCTGGAGCTCCTGGCTGCAGCTGTTGGGTTCCTGAATATTCCAGGTTGCAGGGAAACTTAACGTGGGCAAAACACTTAACAGTGTGGAACCATTACCCCATTTAATGCTCAAAAATGCTGAGGAGCTCGGTGCAGAGACCTAGGCAGCTCTGTAAGACTGAGCTTTTAGCTCTGCCTTAATGCCAGTCGTGGCAGACCCTGCTAACTCGATAAAGAACAACCCAGCCATGCCTGCGTTTTTCTTTTCCTGCTCTGCACTGCAAGGAACTGCTTTTGGCCTGAAGCAGGGCTGGACCTGACCTAGCTGTGTGCAGCTGCCCGGCTGCAAGAAAACCTCTCAAAACACAGTCTGTCGCAAAAAGGGAGCGCAGACACCAGTTGTGGTCCTTCTGTGGGCTAGAAAACACCTGGGTCCTTTGCAGACTTTTCTGGTGTTTCATTGCCTACAGATAACGATTGCGATATATTGATGATACAGGGTACATGCATACATTACGCGCCATACTGCACACAAAATTTTCAAGCTGATAGACATTCAGCTCCTAAGGAACATCTTTGCCTCTTTCCAGTCCTGCCCAGTGGCAGAGTCTTTATTTCTTTGCTCCAAATTATTTTATTTTGATCCCCTTCTACCTTAACCATCTTGCCTCATTCGGTACACAGGATAGATGGGTGCAAAGATAGATCATGTATAACCAGCATGCACAAACACCCAGTATTTTTCTTCATTCTCTTTCCTGGGGAGATGAAAATGAGAGTTCTTTTAAAGCTTTTTTTTTTTAATTTTTTTTTTTTTAGTACTTTTTGATGGAAAGAATACCTTCCTGTCAAATTTGAAGTTCTTGTGGAAAGACTAGCGGGTAGAGGCTTTTCCCTTGATTTTTGTTTTATTGATGTAAATCAGTATTTTTCTCTATTTGCTTTTTTGGCAACAGCTGAACTCTTTTGTCCAATATTTTCTAAAACTCTTCAGGCAAAGGAAAACACTTGTCACAGAAAATTTCACATATATGGTTTACATTTCCAACATTATAAATCTCTAACTATCAGAACATGGAATGTGCCAAACAATCTGACAGTCCTCCCATACCTTTCATCCCCTAGCTGCTCTCTCAGTTTACTTCCAGTTAGTGTTGATCAAAACTTCAAGAGAATTTCCTTCTCTCGGGAAACCCTTTTACTGTTTTTAAAGGTCTTCTCTATAAAGCAGAAAGAAAACTTAATTTTAAAAATATTTCCCTGGAAATAACATTGTCTTTCCCATAGCCAGTTCCTCTTCATCAACGAAGGTGCTTGGAAGCCTTGAGAGCCCTGGCCCTAGGACCAGAAGGTAGATGTTGGAAGCCCAGGAATTCCCAGACCTTCCATATGGCAGAATTGCTTGTGAAATGTGAATTCTGGAAATTTAGAGTTCCTGAACATGATCTGACAAAAGAAATAGTTTTACTGGCAGAAATCCTAGCTGGCCCTATTTTTACTGGCAATTCAAGGCACTGATCTGAACTGTCCAGGACAGCAGGTGACTGGAGATCATCTCTCCGGTCAAGACCCACAAAGCTGGCTGTTCATGGGATTCAAACTGAAGAGCAGGTCTGTATTTCTCTCCCTGGGAAAGCAGGTGCTTCAAGGTAGTCGACTGGAAATAGTAGGCAAAAAGAGTAGCTGGACACACTCCTCCCTGGAGCTGGGCACCCTCTTCTGAAGACATGAATGCTAACTTCTGCAAACAGCCTCTCAGTCCAAGGTCATGGACCTCATTTCTCCCTGAGCTTCAAGGGGTTCAGCCTCAGAGCTCCTACTTCCCAGAACAGTACATCTAGGCTACCTCCAGTGACTCTCTGATGCAAAAGGACTAAACAGCTCGGCGAGCGTGGGTCTCCTGCCACCCCATCGTTTGATGCGGTCGCTTCCAGCTGGGGCAGGTCGGAAACCCCCGAACGTGTGTCCGAGGCTGACTGACGCCTGACACAACCTAACGGCCGGGGTTATTCTCACACAGGTAAGCGTCAGCTCAGTCAAATCCCAAAAGCAGACTTCAGAGCGACAGTAGGACAAGATTTGCAAAAGATGCCTTCATTTTTTTTCATCTGGATGTGAGTGCTGCATCTGTGAATCGAAAGGACTAGATCAAAGGACTAATCAAGGCAGGCTTCCCCGTTAGCTAAATAATAGGTTGGTGAAGCTAAAAGTCTCTAAACTAACCTGACAGATTTTTATACATTTCCACACGGAGGAATTTTAACATGTGTGCCTAACTGGCTTCATCTTTGGTAATTCATGAAAAATGATAGGTGGATGGTTAACAGTCGGTGCCAGAATCAACATTCTTTCTTTTCCTAGAAGCTGAAGATTTAAAGATTTTCCCATCAGAAGGATTTATGCAAAGATTTATGGATCCTGAAAAAGTTGGCTTAATCTGTATTATTCCTCTGTCTTTTGGAAATTTTATTTTTAACTAACTTTTTTTTTCTAAGTATAAAAATAGTGAGCTTCATGAAGTCCATGAGACCACATTATAAGCCTGCTTATTATCTTTTCCTTTTATTTAACACTTTTTGCAGACTTGTTATAACACTTCTCACTGGAAAAGCTGCTAATTGACACAAACTGCATACAGTAGTAATAATATTTTGATCAGTAATGAAAACTAATTGCACTAAACCCACACATTCAGAGCTCTAGATATTGTTATTCAAATTTGTTTCCTTTCTCTGGCAGCTGTTTCTGCTTTCCCTCACCTTAACAACAATGACCTGGAGAGCCTGACTCTTGATCTATTCTGGTGTAAATGACATCAGAATTAAGTCTTGATCTATTATGTGTAAAATGATTAACTTTTCTTATATCTTCTGAAACATTTGAAAAGGAGATAAACACTGTAAAAATGCTACGAATGGTGGCAGCAAGAAAATGTGGGTCTACAACGGCACTTCTTTGTCATGCAAAGATTAACTGTGGTGAGAAGTTTATCACAATTAATATCAGTAATAAAAAGAGAGGAGTTGAAGACAGAATAGGAGAAAAAAACTTCATGAATATTCATCCAACTAGGATGTTGTCAAATCAGCTGGCCCTGCTGTAATTCACCTGAGGACACTTACAAAACCGACTGAACTAATTTCCAAGCTGCTAGCGATTGTCTTTAAGAACATACAAGGGAATGGTGAAGTTCTGAGAGCCTGGAAAATGGCAAATACAGAGCCTATCTTTAGAAATGGGAAAAAAGAAAGAGTCAGGCACTTGCAGAGGAATCATCTTAACTTCAGTTCCTGGAAAAGTACTGGAACAATAATCAGCTAAGCTATTTGTAAGCACTTGGAAGATAACAGGGAGTCAAGTAAGAGCCAACATGGATTTGTTGAGAATAAACCTCTCCAAACTAGCTTCACTTCTATGTATGATGGAGTGGGAGGCCTTGTGCACAGAAGAGAGTCAATAGATGCCAGATATCTCTTGACTTCAGTCAGAATTTTGACAGTTTCTCACTTAACATTCTCATAAGCAATTTTATGAAGTATAGTCTTAGTAAACTATAGTAAGATCAGTGCACGACTAAAGCGTAATGGTAAGTAGGGTTTCTATTTGTCTTAGAGCCAGTGTAAGGGT
The DNA here is from genome assembly GCF_947461875.1 of Haliaeetus albicilla. Taxonomy (NCBI): domain Eukaryota; kingdom Metazoa; phylum Chordata; class Aves; order Accipitriformes; family Accipitridae; genus Haliaeetus; species Haliaeetus albicilla. The sequence continues at coordinate 6,393,356 of NC_091499.1, forward strand.
TTGGATGGAGAGTGATATTATTCTTTTTATGGATAACACCAAGTTGGGATGACCCTCAAGCGCACTAGAAGGCAGTAGTACAATCCTCACAAACTGGAAACATAATCCAAAAAACAGGACAGAGGTCAATAAGCATACTCAGGCACATAGAATAGTCTGTGTAAATAATCTGATCAACTGGTTGGGTAGCAATTCTTCAGGAAAAGCCCAGAGGCTTATAATACATCACAAACTCTGCATGAAAAAACAATGTCATGTGGCTGGGGAAAGAGGAAAATATCATTCTGAGACGTATAAACAGAAATTTCATCTATAAGGTATGTCTACTCAATATGATAAGACCACAGCAGGAGCACAATGCTATGTTTTTGAGGTCTTTATTCAAGGGATGTATAAACTCTTTGGAAAAAGTACAAAGCAGAAGAATGATCAGAGGTGTAGAAAGTATGATCTATGGAAAAAAATATGCCAAAGGAATTTGGAGTGTTTAGACTGGAGAAGGGGTGACTGGAGGGGGTGATAACACTCTTTAAATATGTAAAAGGTAATAAATAGAACAAACTGTTCTGTCTTTAGCAGGCTGAGATTGTAGGCACTGTAGCTCAGACCCAAGTGATGAAACCCTGCCAGTCAGCAGAGCGAGGGCTGGAACAGGCTGTCCGAGGATATTGTGGACTCTCTGCCACTGGGATTTTGAAGATCAGAGTTAGGCAATCATCTGCCAAGAATGGTTTGGATATAGCCAGCCTTCTTGTGGAGAAGGATTTGGTGACTTCATGAGGTTTCTTCCCCTCTGTTTTCTATGGGCTATGGTAAATATAATCTAACAATAAAACATTGTGTTTTGGCCCTTTAAACTCAGCATGTGGACGGTTCTTGTGAAACAGGAGATTTTCATAGTCTCATGTCGCTAAAGAGACCACATTTCAGGCAAGGAAAATGGGGCACTTGAAAACATCTAAAATGTCTTCAGTACCTGTTGTGTTACAAAGAAAACAAAATGTTCTCAAACTAAAGAGTACAGCACATCGTTTGGTTACTTCATCCGGATGTGGCTTTCAATGAGAAGTTACGTACCACATACTTAGTGGTAGTTTCTTATAAACTTCTGGGGTTTTGTTAACCATCAGCGATAATTGGACTGTATTGTTGAGGTAACTCCCTGTAGCAAGGATAGATGACCCCAAGATCATAAACCACCTTAAATGATCAGAAACAATATTAATGGGAAACCTCTGGCTCAATTTTTCACTTAATTTTTTAAATACCTTTTTATACTTACCTCCCTACACAACACAATTGTTAATGATTATTACATCTTTTATTGCCTACGTAGGCTTTTACTGAAGTTTATAATGCAACACAACGCATCGGTGCAACTACAGCATGCAGCTTCCAGAAGGGGGTCAGTGCCCTGGTAGCGGAGTTGGTGCTGGGACCTGTGTCCATGATGCCTCTGAGCCGGGGACATCTGAGCCCTGCAGCAGCACTGGGAAGCAGTGGTGGCAGACGCCCTGCCATGGGACAGAGGTCTCTGCCTGCCCACCTGCCTAGGAAGGTTCGCTGCGTGCTGGGACCTTGGATCAGGGATGTTTTGGAGAGGCTGATGAGGTTTGTCCAGCCCTGGGGTTGCTGTCTCCTGCTGCTTTTCCACAGGGTCCACAATGATATTGTCAAGCACAACCTGGAGCATATCAAGCATGACTGCTTGGCTCCAGAGGTGATGGTCAAGGTCAAGAAGGGCCCATGTGGTGTCTTCTCAGTCCTGCGGATGATGGTGGAAGGCTTGAGAAGGACTGGATGGATACTGCAAGTAAATACCTGGTTTTAACAACGAGGGTTCAGCTTTTACAAACTTGTGACCTCCTTTGAGGACCAAGGACTACTTGGAAGAGATGGGATCCACCTGACAAAGCGAAACAAAAGGCTGGCCACCTTGGTGAGGAGAGCTTTAAACCAGGAGTGACAGGAGAAGGAGAGGATGATCGACAATGAAGTAAGAAAGTGATGGACCGTTTGGCAAGCAAAGGGTGATATGAGGACATCAGGGCACAAGGAATCCAGGAGTTTTCTGGAGTGCATTGGTGACAGCTTCCTGAAAGAATCCTATGGGAATTAGTCCAGGAGAGAAGAGGGGTCCTAGACAGCTGGTTAATAGTCAAGGATTACCTTCTTCAAGCTCAAGAAACTTCCATCCCCGGGTACTGGAAGTTAAACAAAGGCTGAAGGTGGCCTGCATGGATGAGCAAGATGTTCCTGATAAAACTCAAACACAGAAAGGAAGAGGCGGAAGCAGGGGCAGGAAGGAATATGGAGACATTGTTCAAGTATGCAGGGAGAGAGCTAGAAAGCCAAAGTCCACCTGGAGTCGAATACGGTGAGGGATGTGAAGGGCAACAAGAAGAGCTTCTACAAGTACATCAGCCACAAAAGGAAGACCAGGGAAATTTGAATGGGGCAGGGGAACTTCTGACAAGGGATCTGGAAAATTCCAAGGTAGTAAAAGCATTCTTGGCTTCAATTTTTACTGGTAGCACAGACCTTCAGAAATCCCAGACCCCTGAGATCAGACAAAGAGTCAGGAGCAATGGAGACTTATCCTTGGTAGAAGAGAATCATACTAGGAAACATTTAAACTGGACATAAGCACGTCCATGGGACCTGATAGTATGCAACCATGAGTGCTGAGGGAGCTAGCTGATGCCATTGTGGGGCCACTCTTAATTATCTTTGAAAGGTCATGGCAATTGGCAAAGATTCCCAAATATTAGTGGAAAGCAAATGTCACCCCTATCTTCAAGTAGGGAAGGAAAGAGGATCTGGGGAACCACAAGCCTTACTTCAAACCCCAGTAAGGTCCATGGAACAAAACCTCCTTGAAACCATTTCTAAACGCATGAAGGACAAGGAAGTGACTGGGAGTAGTCAACACAGATTTACAAAGGGGAAATCCTGTTTCACCAACCTCAAAACCTTCTATAGTGAGATGACTGGCTTGGTGGATGAGGTGAGAGCGTGGATATTTTTTACTTCGGCTTTTGTAAGGCTTTTGACACTCGCTGTCTCGCATAACTTTCTCACTGACAAACTGATGAAGTACAAATTAGGTAAGTGGACCATGAGAAGGACTGGAAACTGGCTGAACTGCTGGGCTCAAAGGGTTGTGATCAGCAGCACAAAGTCCAGCTGGAGGCCCACCACTTACATCGATACTGAGGCCAGTGCTGTTAACTTCTTCATTAATGACCTGGACAAGGGGACAGAGTGCACCCCCAGCAAGTCTGCAGATAATACAAAACTGGGAGGAGTGGCTGATACACCAAATGGGGTGTGCTGCCATTCAAAGGGACCTTGACAGGCTGAAGAAATGAATCAGCAGGGATCTTGTGAAGTTCAACAACTGGAAATACATAGTCCTGCCCAAGGGTAGGAACAACCCCAGGCACCAGGTCATGCTGGGTGTGCCCAGCTGGACAGCACCTTCACATAAAAAGCCCTGGTGGACATCAGCTTGAACATGAGCCAGCAATGTGCCCTGGCCAACAGTGTCCTGGGCTGCATTAGGAGGACTGTCACCAGCAGGTTGAGGAAGGAGATCCTTCCTGTCTGCTCAGTGCTGGTGAGACCCATCTGGACTGCTGGGTCCAGTTTTGGGCTCCCCAATGTAATGTGGAGTCCAGCAAAGGGCCACTAAGATGATTAAGGAACTGGAGCATCTCACCTACGAGGAAAGGCTGAGAGAGCTGGCACTGTTCTTCTCAGAGAAGAGATTGTTAAGGGGTGCTCTTACCAATGTGTATAAATAGTGGAAGGGAGGGTGTACAGAAGATGGAGCCAACCTCTTTTCAGTGGTAGCCAGTCACAGGACAAGAGGCAGTGGGTACAAATTGAAACACAAGAGGTTCCTCCTGAATATCAGGAAAAACATTTTTTTTGATGGTGACTGAGGGCTGGCACAGGCTGCCCAGATAGGCTGTGGGGTCTCCATCACTGAAGTTATTAAAAATCTGACTGGACATGGTCCTGAGTAAGCTGCTCTGGTTGTCTTTTCTCTGAGCAGGGTGGCTGAACTACTCAGTATCCTGAGATCCCTTCAAACCTTCTTAGGAGAAGGATTCAGTAGCTTCAAGTTCCAAGTTCATTATCAGCAGCTTTCTCATTTGCATGTGAGCATATTAAGATTTGAAAAAAAATAATTTTATGTTTGATTAAATTAATCTTTTATATTGACCCTTGCTTTCTTTTTGTTCTTAGAAATAAGTCATACACTCCCATCACGGTTGTTCAAAGAGGTAAAGAGTGTAAATTTAGAGGTCCTTAATTGTGTCAACTAACTTGCGACAAATGTGTTAAAATCTCAAAATCTATGAAGTATCACTTCACAACAGCATGATACTGAGCTTTAACTGTGTGTGTATGAGAACATTCCCTTTGGAAGTCTCCATGGAAATTTGTTATCCCAAATAATATGGAAAAGCATGTAAACTTTTCCAGGAATCTCTCTACTTTGGGTACTGGTATTTGAAGTACTGCTATTTGTGTTAGTCTCTAATTTGTCATTCACTCAGACGAACACATTCTTCGGTTAGTTTGCACTATGCTGTTCACCAAGTATGTAAGTTCCAGTCTTGCTAGAACAATATTTTCCTTTTTTATTTCCTTGCCATAGTTTGCGAACTGTTTAATATGCTCCTCCTGCTGATCCCGAGCAATAGTCCAAGTTGTAGCATCATTTCCATCTGCCAGCATGTCTGCCATTTTCCTGTGGAACACTTCTGGTTTGTCTGAGATACCACAAGAAATGCTGTTGTTACCCCCAAATATATCACATTTACTCATTAGGGATGCGAAAATATGTAAACATAAAAATTGGAAATGCAGTGCTTCCAAAAGAAGGGTCAGATTCTGACACCAGCTGAACAGAAGATAATGAGCTGAGTCACATAATGAAGCACAGTATTCTCCCTAGTGGGTGGAAAATGTTTATAAGCTATTGAGTCCCTGGTTGATAAACTCAAGTACTAGCTTCCCTCGTCCCGTAGGAGCATTATGATATCTGATATGTGGCAAAGGCAGACCACAACTTCTGTACAAATACAGATATTCCTCGGCAAGGGCTGAAAGAGACTCACAAGAACTTTGATGTGTGTTTAAAGAGGAGAGCAGTCAGCAAGTGCAGAGGACTCAGCAGATATATTTATTGAAGAAAATATGAAAGCAATTGGTAAGGAATCTCCTTGATATGCAATGTAGTAAGACCGTATGTGGCATTGACACCAGGAAAACTTGCTGTGTAGTCAGGCTATTTAAGAATTAGGCCACTTAACCTTGGTATCAAAATCAGAATCTAAGTCTGGACCTCTATTATTCAAAATCTTGTCCCTGTGCTGCAACAGCTGCATGAATATTGTTCGTTTTCTTGCAGTTTCTACTGTGTTCAGTATTAAAACCAGATCCTCATCTACTGAAGCTGCTTTAAAATGAATGACCACAGCCTCATTAAATTACAAGTGAGAATCTGGCTAATAACTTTTAAGCAGAATAAAGCAGTTATCCCTTTTTTTACACACACATGCCTGACACTGCATAACTTCCCTCTCCTTGTTTTGTTTTGTTTTGTTTTAAGACATAAATAGAATTAGAGCAGCTTTTACTTAAGTGCTAGCCCTTAATTACTTAGTACCATTAGTCATTATGTGCCACTGAAGTTATGGCTTGACTAGTGAGCTTGTCAGTGACTGGCATCTTCTTTAATGCGCTAGACAACCATACCTGTCCTTGCCAGTACTGTTATCATGCAGGTGCACTGGTAGGATTTCTTGGAATGTTTCCCGTATTGATATGCTGAACCACTCTGCTGCTTTCCCAGTGGACAGTGGGAGGAGTTGCTCTGTTCTGGAAATTCTGGGAAAAAGTTGGAGGTGTAACATTTACTTAATTTAATGCAAATTAAATTACTCCCCCCATTAAAAAGAGGGAGTATTACAAGTCTTACCAAAACAGCAGTACTCAGCTGGGCCATTTAGCCTGATCTGAGGGATCATTTGATTGAGATCTGTCTGTACAGCAAAAGCAAGGCTGAGGAGTAGCACTAGAGCAAGAGTGCAGGCTACTTCTGCCATGAAAGCATAACCAAGAGAATAGAAGCCTGTAAAATGATTGCAGATAGTTAGACATTTTATTTTTTTTTATATCCAAACTCTTGACAAACTGCATTCCAGCCTAGAAAATACATCACGCCATTGTTTAAGCTGTCTTGAATCCCTTTGGGCTACAATAGCCACATATATTTACAAGCAGTATAGCTGGGAGGTTCCTCTCCACCTTTGCCTAGCATTGGGCTGTCACATTGATAGCAGTTTGTTAGTCAAGCTGAGGCTATCAAAATCGCATCACCAAAGTTTGTGGTGGTGGTTTTCTTTCTCTAGTCTTTGACGCTGAACTACAGATATATAGCTGGCTAGATGCACAGACATAGTACAAGCCAAAAAATAAAAAAATGCAGTTTCAACAGTCTGAAGTAATTATACAGTTATCTAGAAAATGAGAAGGTAAACTCCAGCTAGTAATACCTAATTGACATTAATTCATTAACCACTGCATAGAATAGTGCATGCACAATCGCTATATTTGCTTTTTTCTGTCTTCTAGACACAGAAATCCAGACAGCCACAAAATCAGTGAAATGCTTAGGAATGTGTCCGTTTGTATCAGTCCTGGTTGTCTAAGCCTGAAAGGACAATCTTGTACCTAGCCCAGGAGGATCAGAGCAATAAGGTAAGCAAAGGAAATGCTTGGCAATGATTTCAAAGTGACAGCATCTTGGGAAATAGTATCTCTGGATAAGTAGGATATTTTCAAGTAGGAATCCACAGATGCCAATTTTGCTGCTGACCTGCTGGGTAGTTTTCAGTAGGTCCTTTCAGTTGTCTGTGATATATTTGCACCATCTGTACATGGGGATCAAAATGTCTCTCCAGAGTGCTCTAAGATTGATAAGAGCTGTAAAGATGATTTTCACAGTACTTACCCACAAAAGATACATTGCAGGCAAAGAAAGATGCTTCAAGCCTCCAGTGATGCCATGCTAATCAGGGGTCTATCCTGGGCACAACTTGTTCCGTGGGTGCATGAAAAATTAAATCTACCAAACAGCTGAATGTATTGACCTTGTTAAAATAGGTACTTTTTTTCCCTTATGGTGTCATTGCTTGGATTTCTTTAGTAGCATAAAGTTATAAAAATATATACAGCCGCCTAGCAATTTGTCTCAAGAAAACCTGCCAGCCAGGGCTAAGATCAGTGTTTACAGCAGCCTCTTCATTTCAAATTATGGCCAGAACATGCTAATGATATATCATCAAAAGACAGATGCACACAACTTAGCAGGTAAATGTTTTAATAGCATATGGTATATACCATGTTAAAAGATACTTGGTGGGTATCAACTTGTAAGCAACAACTTTTCACACTCAAGAAATACCTTGATGCTGTTTAAAAGTGTTCCTTTAACAGAAAGAAAATTTATTTAAGAGTCACAGAAAAAATATTTGCTAATACCACAGTGATGGCCGAAAACCAATAAGATACTTACATGTGGTACTGAGGGCCAGGTACAGATTTATGCTAAGCACTAAGAAAAACTTTCATCCATTAAAGTCAGCCAGTGCACTCACAGAGTAGATCACTGAACAGGAGAGCAGGTGCAGAGTTTTCCTGTTTACGCACAACTGCGTTCAGCCTCTCTGGATAACCGCTCTCATTTATGAAGGGCAGCTCTTCCTATTAATTTAGTGTTAGGTTGTGTTATTCTAGCCAGTTTGCTTTTTCAGTTCTACTGGTGTATTAGTGCAGAAGTGACAAAATGCACTTAAAATACCAGCAGTAACTAGGTAACTGAACAGGTTTTGCTTTAGATTAATAAAAACAAGAAGCATTTAGGACATCCCTGGGTAAATGAATACAGGGTTTTATTATAAAATGGTCATTCATTATAAAAGAAGACTAAACTTGATGACCTAGCAAGCCCCATCCTGTTCAAGGTTACTGTGAGACAAGAATCGAGGCCAAAAATTTTACCAAATAGGTAAAATGAGTGTATCTCCTAAAATAGTTCTCAAAATTCTCAAAAAGTGTCTCAAAACCAGCATTTCGCATATCCTTGTTCCATCATTAATTCCAAACAAAATGAATATTTATGACATTTAAGTCTTGCCAATTACAGTTCATGCATGAAACCCTGGCCTATTTGTGATTTCAATAGGGGTAAGGTTTCACCCCATAGTCTTGACATACTGTAACTTGATCCAAGGTATACCACAGAGCTGTCATGCAGGAAAAAAAAAAAAAGAAAAAGAAAAAAAAGAGTTTTCTGCATTAAAACTGCGTTTCTATTTTCTGAATTTTCCCATGTTAAGAAGAATATTTCTCTCAGTATTTGCTGAAGTACACATAAAACTGATTAATAGAAAGAGGGGTTATTTTAAAAATCTAGCTCTAATCGGAAGATATCACTTCATATTGTTTGGCTGACATTTCAGCAGCAAATAGTGAGGTTTCTGTAATGGAGAAAGAGTGTCAAATGTGTGCTTTGTAGACTTGTCAACAAAAATGATTTTACTAATCGTATCATGATCAGATAACAATACTACATTTGGGCATAATGTTCCCAAGTGTCCAATTTCTTGGTCTCTCACATAGGACCTCTGGACCTTCAGAATGCCATACAAAACTTGAGAGCAGTTAAAACTAGAGAAAGAAAACTCCACCTGAGGGCATTTTCCAGGAATACAAGGCCATATGTAGGACACTAGCATGGAGCAATGAAACTCTTTAATAGGAAGAGGTGATAGACCTAAATGCCCTAATGTAACTGTGTGGTTGGTGTTAGGTGGCACTGAACGAAAACTAATCTGACTGAGCACAACATCCCACCAACACAGCCTGGCTGCTTTGTCCTAGAGCTGCCAAGTCACCACTGGTTTATGGACCGCAGAAATACAGGTTGAGGCTAGGCAACACCTCTGGAGACCATCTAGTTCCACCCGGGGCAGCTACAGCATCTTGCGCAGGGTTGTATCCAATTGGGTTTTGAATATCTCCAAGGATGGAGACTCCGCAACCTCTCTGGACAACCTGTACCACGGCTTAGTCACCTTCACATTAAAAAACCCTCACCTTTCTCTACACCTACATGGAATTTCCTGTATTTCAATTAGTTCCCAAAGCCTCTTGTCCTGTCACTGGAAATCCCAGAGAAGAACCTGACTCCATCTTCTTTACAGTCCCCAACCGTCACATCCATAAGACCTACCCTGAGCCTTCTCTTCTCCAGGCTGAACAGCCCCAGCTCTCTCCGGCTCTCCCCATATGACGTACCATATGTACTCCATAGCATAGCTGTGCCCCGAAGGAGATTTTTCAAATTGTATCTTACAAGAATCTTAATTTTGCAGCCACATACATCCCAATTGCTAGGATCCATGTACAAGAAAATTATAAATCCGTTTTCTTAAAATATCAGGAGAACATTACGTGAAGAGGAAGTACAAGTTCAGGGCTCCTGTATCGAACAGACCAATATCGGGGGCCGCGCTGGAAGTTAGTGATTTCCTGAGAAATGTATGCCTGAAGCTGGGGATAAGGTTTCATCCTGTGCACATCTGTAGACTCCTTATTCCCATATGTAAGCAAGACTTCTTTTTTTTCTTAACTGATGTCCTGAAAACTCCTTTTCTCTCCACCTTCTTCTTTCACTCTCTGGATTATGGGCTCTTTCTTCAAGCCACGTCTGGCTGTGTCTTCTGGATAGAGTTCAGAGACTGGGAAAAGAACCAGCTATGCTGGTTGGTTAAATCTTTATTGTTCTCTTTTTTGGTTTCAAGTCCATGTTACAGAGGCCTTGAAATCCATTATAAGCATATGTACTGTATGTGAATGAATGAGGCTGGACGGGCAGTTATCCAACAATGACTGTGCCTAAATGCAATTCTGACCCTAACCACTTCACTGCAATGCTGTAACAGAACGGCATCCTGTTGGCACTGCGCCATGGCTTAAAAAAAATAATAAAAAATAGGAGTCTGGTTTCAACCCTTTGGGGATTTACAGTTCCTACCAACCTTTAGTCGCTAGATGCCAGGGCTTTTTCTGACAGTACCCATCCTAACCAAAATATTGTGCTTCTGTATTTCAGCATACTGCAGGCATTTCTTATCTGCTTTGGGCCCCATACGAATGGACAGAGTATGCTGGCGAATGTTATCAGTGCAAAGTTAAAGTAATGCTTTTGTTTATTTGAGTATGTGAAAAAGGTAGGAGTCTTCACACAAAAATTTAACTTTCAAGCACAGTGCTTAATAACTTGTACTGTCTAAAGAAAACCATTGAAAACACTGAGCTCTTTGCAGCGACATGCCTTGGTAATTGTAGTGGCTCCAGTACTTATCTGAAGAGTGCACCAAACACCTCTAGGCAAGCATCCTTGACCCCAGAATTTGCCTATATTGCAAGGCCTTCACTCTGTAGCACTGAATTCCCACAAAATTTCGATAGTCAACAGCCGGGTTCTCGCTGCCTCATGGGGAGCGCACTCTGATACATTGAGGCCAGTACAGCCAGTAAAAAACAGAGCAAGGACCATTCTCTGGCCATAAGACCAATAGCCCAACCTGTCTCCTGTCCCCAAATCGGAGCTCTCTTCCCCTCCCAAACCAGAGAGTTCCCATCCAAAACTCACACTGGGAATGGAGCCTGGCAGGGGGTACACCTCCCGCTGTGCCCGGTGGTGTCTGGGAGAGGGATGGTGGCACGGACCGGCCAGCACGCAGACCGTTATGCCAGGTGCCAGGACATGAGCTTGTGCTTTGAGTTTACCCAATTAACTACTAATAGGGGCTGTGACATACCTCACCTTGTCACGCTGACCTTGCAAATCTCAGGCTACCCTTCAGAGGCAGATGTCCCCGCTGGGCAGCTAACACGTAGCCCACCCCAGGAATGCAGAAGGGACTAGAACTGCCTTTTAGGATGTGAATCATGGAACTGGACATCCTCCTGATCTCTGCACCGATAGCCTGGGTTTCTGCCTCCATCCTGGCTCAAGTGTGCACTGTTCCCTGGTACCTCAGGCACTGTGCCATCCTTCAGTAATCATGTTTTCTTCTGTGTCTGCTGTCACCGAGCAAGGTTGAGCTGTTCTTTGAAAAATATGCAATTCGGCTCTTAAGGTCAGAGAGCTCTGTGTATGTATGTCAGCAGCCTCTAATCCTACTTTGGAAAGCTGATCCTTTTTTTCCCTTGATTGCTGCTATCATTTTATTACCATTTGCACTTGGATTTATGCTTAAATCAAATTCACAACCTATGTATATGTATTTACCATTAATATATTTTAATTGCTCAAACCATTATTAAACTTTCCAGCAGTAGTATAGTTTTGTTTCCATACCCATCCAGGTTTACAATTCCTTTTGCAAAACACATCACTAAGATCCAGATATTAGAGCATCATTTACACACTTGTTGAGAAGAGATTGGGGCATAACCCCAAATGAATTTCACACAGGCTGCTAAACAAGTGACACATCTCCCCCATTGATCGGGACTGAGGTGTAGGAGCTTGCAAAGGCTGGTGCTGTTCCCATGAGTCATTTGTGGTATAAACACTTGTAGGCTTAATATTCTTGTATATTTTTATACATGCACGCACATATACACATATAGCTATCTATATGGACACAACGTGTATATGTCTTCAACATTAGTATGTTTTAATTGCTCTTGCATTGAATCGTTTGAAAACTCACTCTTTCCCTGACATAATAAGACATAAATACAAGTAGTCAAAGAAGAGATGAATAATACTATAGAAAGAAGTATCGTGGATTTTAAATACACAAACCAGAAACTTTATAATAGGCAGATATGTTTTAAAAAGTCTCTGAAATTTGGGACGGGAAAGGCAGCCATTGGGCCTTATGGGACTGTCATCACTATGCACAGGCTTCCATTCCCTCTCCAGCACATGTGGTCCTAATTGCTGTGTTGGCAAGACCGTGAAGCTGGATTCTTCGTGAACTGGCTGTAACATTGGCAGACATTTACTCATCCACTGCTAACAGTTTTTAATGGAAAATCTGTATCCATTCATGCTAGAAAAATGCTTATGTTAAAACAGAGGAAAATTAAGGAGAGAAAACCAGATATCAGTAGCTTTTCTAGCTGCCAACAGTAGATATTCTACTACTTCATTAGCATTTATTGTATGAAATTTGAGGACAAAACAATGAATGTGATCAAACATTAAAAAATATTTTGCAGAATTGCACGTAATTTTGACCATATTTCTGATTCTGCATATGCTACAACTTGAGGATCATATAGCACATGATTATAAATTCAAAAGCTGTTTATACCTGACTCAAGCCTATGAGCAAGATAGAGACACTGGAAGTTACTTTATCCTTGCAGAATGGCAGCTGCCACATAGGATGACTAAGGCACATATATTTAGAGACATATAAGCACCTCACTCGTGCTTGTTGTGCATAACGTACAGCTGTTTGACCAGTGGAATTTTAATTCTCAGTTAGAGGCCCCGCTTACCTTTGCAACCAGGAGTTTTCCTGCACTTCACAGCTTCAAACACTCTTCTGATATTAAATACTTATGACATCGCTTCTGCTTAGACAGATATTTCTGCAACCACAAGAAGATGGGAACTACAAAGAGAAGACAGTAATCTTCCAGGTCTGTAACTCACTGTGATGTGAGAGATGACATTCAAATCTCTGATACATAAACTTGGAGCAGAAGCTCGTGTCTTGTCGTCGTAGCAGAAGTTGAGTCTATAGCCGAACGTAACAGTAGGTAAGACTGGTACAGAGTAAGTAAGAGTAATTAAGACTGGTGCAGAAAACTCTGCGTGGGTGAGGGAAACAAAAGTAGCATGTGTTAAAAAAGGCAGATTAGTCTGAAATGAATTTATGGCGGGGGCTCCTCAAGGATCAGTCTCCAGGCCAATATTATTTCACATTTTCAATATTGAACTTGGCACAAGTAGTAAAAATGGTCTTAAGAAATTTGTTGATGACACATGTATTGTCAAATACAGATGGAGAGATAGATATATATATTACCGGAAAAATCAATTACTTGAAAATTGAAGTAATAAAAATATGATTAAATTTGACAGTAGAGAATTAGGGTATACATGTACAGACCTAAAGCAGAAGGGTTTTCTCACCTTTCCAGTGGTTCATCCATCAGCTTGCATAAAAAGAAGAGATGACCAGGGCCTATGAACCAGTTGCAACGCTAGCTCAGCAGCATCAGTGATTTTTCGTATCAGGAAAAGCTGAGGGATCCTAAAGTCCATCCAGCAAAGTCTTACTGGAAAAAGATAGAGAAGCATTAATGTATTTATGTGGTGAAAAAAATTTCACACTAGAAGATGTGTGGAGGAGGGCTACTGAAATTTGCAACAGAGAGAAACTTTATTTACAAAGGGATAGTAAAAGAAATTTGTTGTCTAACTTAGAAAAAGCAAAGTTTAGAATGGGTATGATTGCTAGCTCTAGATACATCAGGTGCACAAATTCCAGTGAAGAAAGAAGCTATTTAACTCAAAGGACAGCATTGGCAAATGAGTGTAAAATGGCAAATTAATACTTTTCGATTAATGGATAAAAAAGGCTGTTTGGCAATCAAAGCAGTGAGGTTCTGGAACTCTTTCCAGTCATATTGTCTCTCAGTTAAAGTAGCTTTAAAATGTAGTTTGATTGTTCTATAAAACAGATCAGAAGCCAGAGTTGCCAACTGTATCAAGGTGCTCAATTCAATGATCCAAAGTCTGCAGCCATGGGAGCAGAGTGCAAATTTGAAACTTGGTTGCCCACATCTTCTCAGCATCCTTTGCCACCAGTACTCAATCACAGTGCAGTTGTTCCCACCACTACTAAATGTCTAAATGTCAAGCTGTTATCTTATCCATTGATGGTCTGTAGTTGGTGTTTCCATATCTTGTTCTGACATGTGCTCTGGCGTCTTTGTAAGATTAGACCATGCAGTCAAACTGGAAAAAATGTGCATACGTAGTGGGCTTAGACATTCAACTCCTTTAAATAATCTGGACCAAAGCAACTTGTTCAAGATAACATGGGAAGTCTGTTGCAGAGTAGGAAATCAAGTCGAAACCTAATGGTCATCTTTCTGTGGGAATTCATTAGGGACTCAGAAGAACTAAGTTCAAATCTCGTTATAATGGTACTCTTATATCTTGGATGAGAAGTGTTGCCCTAGGTCTGAAAATTATTTTAACAACATTGTGATAAACAGATTTGTTTCCCATTTTAATGAACTGCTGTTTTCCAACAAAATACACTTTACTGAACATCTTCCAAACAGCTTTTACTCCAACATCCTAACCACTGGGGTGTGGGCTGTTTTGGAGAACAAGCAAAACTGTCTCTTGTATTTTAAATTAAATATTTCAAAGGATGTCATTTTTATTCTATTATAAAATGAAACCAAATGTTCAAACTTTACCATTTTTCTTATAACAGTATTCTTATTTTCCATCCAGGAACATTCCAGCTGCCATCTGATTCACTAGGCCATGCTGCTTATGAGTAGATGAAATGAAGTAAATTACAAAATTCTTGGCAAAGCTGGTATCAGTATTTCTACAGCATCTTTGTGGCTGAGGCTCAGCACTAGCTTCTTAGCGAAAATGAATTGGTCATTTAGGGTAAATGGAATGCAGTATTTAGTACTGACATTCCTTTTTAAACTCTATTATGCCTTTTAGTCACAATTTCCCAAGGATCAAATCTAAACATAAAAAGATGGAAGAATAATAACTGTCTTCAGAACTCAAAGAAAGATATACTTCCTGACTTCTCTGCCTCTCTTCGTTTGTACTCCTGGCTTTTTGTCTCCTTATAAATTTATTGTCAATCATCAGCTCCTTTTTCCCAAAAGGTGAAATGGAAGCATATTTAGTAATAAAATAATCCCACCAATGCTTAAGTAGAAAGTTGTAGAAACATTGAGTGCTGTCTTGATATAAAAATTTTATATCAATGTCTGCTGAGTTGCCAGCAGGTAAACTCCATTCGGACAAAGGGAAAGAAGAAAACTGTATTCTACTCTGTGCATTAACAGTTTTTACAGTGAATCCTGGGATATTGGATGCTCACTTTGAGGACTAGTTTCTTGAATCATGAGGATTTAATCCTTCATTTCTAATGACAGATCTAGCCAGCATATGAAATAAGTAATTCTTGCTCCTCAATGCTTTCCTAGATATTAAATTAAACTTAGTTAATGGATTTTTTTTTTCTTTAAGATAGTGTCCCTATCTAACTGATTCGTTAGAAATCAAGCAGCCACAATACTGTCCTTTTGCTGCCTGCAACACCATTTTGCCTTAATCACAATCACATAATTATTGCATGTTATCTCTATATGGAAGCTGTGAGGTTATCTGACTATCCAACTGTGCATTTCTGCAATTTTGAAATATTTAGTGTGGTTAAATCTCTTTTCAATACAATCGTCATTCTTCAGACTCTGACTTTGTAATAGTATGCTTTCCTTCTGCATTTTTCCCTGAGCATTTTACCCTCTAATACTTGATACATGCTTTCACCCTCAACTCTTGTTTTTGAGCAGCTGGCTATGACATGGCACAGCAGTGCTAGATAAGAGGTGGTATCATCTCTAGGAGCTCAGGAAAGGATGTTGTGTCAGTGAAATGCTCTGTACAACCACCTTCAGCCCAAGAGATGTCTGCCATCTTCTGCTTGCTGCAGTCAGCCCTCTCAGTGAGCCGTGGAGGCAATGGCGAGTCACAGGTATGCATCCTCTTTCCTCTGTTTTGGAAGCTTAATGCTTCAAGGGAAGCAGCAAGAAAGCAGTGCTTCAAGTCCATGGCTGAGCTTGAAAAGTTTGAAAGGCTGTCAGTGTTGTGTCTCGTTATGCTTAAAATATAAGCTCAGAGAAAGAAGGGGCTGCCCAGAAAAATACACCTCTCTGACATGTTTCTGGGTCTGGACCAGTAGAAAACACATGTGCACAAGTAACATGCTGACAAAATCCTATGAGATATGTGACTTTTCTAGACCCATTACAGATTACATAGGGGTGTATCTACTTACAGTGATATTGCAAAATTATGCTGGAGAATAAAAGCCAAAATCAAAGTCCCTTAGCACCTATCGTCACTGTCCATCTAATGGAAAAGACGAAGAAACCTACATACCAGTAACCTCCATTGTTCAGTCTTGGCATCACTGCTGTAGAGTCTTCAGTGATACGCAATGGTCACAAATCATATATTTGATGATGCAGATATCCTCATTTTCCTAATCCATCAAAGCAACCCTACACAGGTAGAAAGCATCCTCATGGAAGAGTAAAAAGGATTCAAAAATTACCTTCAGTCATAACAACTTTGATGGAAACTTCCCAAGCAATCTTTGTCTTCTTTTCATCTTTGTTAAAATCACCATGAACGTCAAACTTGGTAAAGGACTTTCCAAAATATGGCATAGCTGTGGAATGTAGTAAGCTATGCTGCAAAAAACGGGCAAAGGCTGTGGTTAAAAGAGAATCTGGGGAGTCAACACTAGTCAGCATCAACTGGGAGCTAACGCTCAAGCCTTCCAAGCTCACAACTTGGCCTTGCAAGCAGCTGAATACCTTTGTCAGTGCGATAGGGTGGTGCTGAGTAAATTATACACAGAACTGGTAGCACTGCCTAGTATTAAGGCTGCAAACATTTCCTGTTATAAGACCTAGTTGCTTATACTTTTGCCAAACTAACTGTTTAGGTTGAAATTTTCCATGCATGGCATTTGCCTTATGAAGAAATCTTTCGGAAAATTTCAGCCAAAATGTTTCTGCTGTGAAGCAAGAGAAAAACATGCTATTTTTTGCTGTTAAAAAAACAATCCTGTAACCTTTACTTTGGCGGCTCTTGTGCCCTCCTCATATGTTGGAGCAGGAACTTGACATCTGGCAAAAGGGTGGTCTGTGTGTCACTGATGTGCTTTTTGCTAACTGTACGAGAAACCACTCATAATGTAAACCTTGGAAAAGTCCAATGTGTATGAACTCACTAGAAGTTTGCTGAAGCTTAACCACAAAAATCCCAGAAGCTTCTGTTCTTACCGAGCATACTCAAGCTTCCCCCTCTTTCTGAAGTCGTCTGTCTATAAGCCATTCCCAAAAAACAATAGGCTGTGCTGCTTCTCCTCTTATTTGAATGGTTCATTCACTAACCCCAGCATGGAACTGTGCTTTCATCCCATATATATACTTGGAGGATTCTGGGCTGTTCTTAATATGGTTATTTCCAGGCTGCGATGGGGCCAGACATCAGAAGGGAGAGAAAGAAGCTCCTGTCTTCTGCACTGTGAATGATCCGCTCGCTGACATCCAGCAAGCGTCAAAGGAGAAGATGCTTCATGCAGAGGCACACAGGACAGGAGCTGAACGTAAGACACCATAGAAGTGCAAGTGGAACAAGCAAGAGAGGTGGATGCTGGTGCAGAGCAGAGACTAGTAGAAGATGGGAGCTCAGACTGGCTGGTCAAAAAATTATGGCTTGAAACCAAGGAAGGAAATCTAGAGGCAAAACAAAATTCATGTGAAATGCGGGGTAAAAGAGTCTGGGTGGCAGAGTTGCATTTCTTGTAACTAAAAATTAGCAGGACAAATCGAAGGCTGTTTGGGTTAAAAAGCAGGAGTCTATGAATAGGAAAATCTAGATGAAAATCTTATAAAGGAGTCAGACTTCTGAGGAAAATAGTGTTTCTGAGTAGAAAACAACCCCTTTAGTACCAAGTCCCCTTTTCAACATGGAATAAAAGGTCCTACAGTGATCTGTCAAGGCCACTGCCATTGTATGTCATGTTTCTGTACTGCTGGTCCACACTTAGGATAGCAATATATTATTGCTATCCCTCACTTCATTAGCTCAAGCATCAAAATTAGGGGCAGATTTACAGATGACAGGGAAAAGCAAAAGGCCCATTACCAGCAGGCAAAACACATTATGCAGGAGTCACACGTCAGTTAGGAAAAAATGCTGGGGACTCACAAGCTGAAGCTGGTTTAAAATTTTTGATCTAAATGTTGCAGCTTTTCTGACAATCCATGCGGATATAAGACAATGTAATTTATAGTTTTCAGTTTGTTTTTTACAACCCAAGGAAACTGCATAAACATGCTAAAAGGATACTCTGAAGTTGCAAAGTCAGGGTTTTAGCCAACCATCTCTATTATTATTCAATTTTGCTTCTCTATCAAAGTAAGCCTTCCTTATGCACTAAATGAGATAGGGATTCTGTATGAAAAATAGTAAATGATGATTGAATCAACAGTCACCTCCTAACACGTAAGCATAAACTGGGCAACTATTTTCAGCGGTTCATAATTTTGAGTGATTTTGGAACTTAAATGTAAAGTTTAAGGCTCTGTTTTAGCAGGAACTTTTCCTCTCTCTATCTTCTCCAAATAATAGACCAATAAAGTTACCAGGTTAAAGAAGAATCAGAAATGTCCAAAGATTAAACTGAGTACATGACCTTAACTCTGCCCAATGCTGTGTAAATAACACAACGGAGTTTTTTTCCACTTAGGAAAGCATTGCTTTCAAATATTACATAATAGTTCTGAATTTGTGTTACCTAATTTACGTACAGCCTGAGGTTTTTATTTCTTTTTCTTCTAATTGTCTGGTTTGTCTTCCTAGTTTATCCACTTCAGCATCTACTATTCATATATTTCTAAGAACACTGAAATTCATGGCATAGAGTTGTAACAAAACTTATATCACAGATTTAGGTGGATCTACCTTTTCTTGTACTGTAATGTAGTAATTCTGTGTATTTGTAAACTACATTTGTTCTGCAATCTTTCAAGATTAAAGAACTGTCAAAGTAGTGAGGGGCAAAAATAAATGCCAGTTGTGAGAGACAAAGTAATCTAAATCCCGTATGAAATTTATGCTAACAAGTCTACCACTAAATATCATAAAAATAATGAAAACATTTGAAAAGTATTATGAAAAACTTATGGAGACTTATGGCAGTGATAAGAATAGGGAGTTCAGCACTGGTTTTTGATAAGAATTTTAACTGTCTGTTACCAATAAATGTTATATTTGACTCATTTAAAACTCAAAAAATTCCTGGTGATATATGCAGTAGATGACAGTGGGATACAAATCAGTAATACAGCTTCCTAGACTGCTCATAACTGAATATTTATCACAGAATCACAGAGTGGTTGAGGTTCAAAGGGAACTCTGGAGATCATCTGCTCCAAATCCCCTCCGTAGTCAAAGCCACTCAGAGCCGGTGAGTTTAAGAAATTGTTCCTATCAATGAATTAATCGATCAAAGAAAAGTATATGTATATTTAGAATGCCTTATATGCTGCCCCATTCAAAAACTTTGACCATTCAAGTGAATGAATTTCAAAGGTTAATAACATACTTCTGGAGAGCAAGAAAAATAGCTTGCAGATTCAACCTAGTTATATTTTTTCTTCTTAAATTTTACTATGGCTTTTTAAACAAACATTTAAAGGAGGGGAAATTTGTTCTTTCTTCTTAAAATTATTTTTGAAAAACACTTTACGTTCAGAATTTACGTCAGCATTTTTAAGAAAGTATTGCAAACTAGCTTTCTACCTACAAATGTTTTTTTAATAGCCAAGCAAGCAAAGTTTCAAATAGTGGGAAGTCGAATGGAAATGTTACTGCATCACAAAAAATTGTGTTGCACTGGGTGTCTGCTTTCTAGAATAACAGCAGTTGCCACATAAGTGCTTCAACACAATTTTCTTAAATTATATACTGAAATGTTATAAATTACACTTGCATATGACCACTACTATGTAGACCCAGAAAACCATTTCTGACTGAAATGAAAATACTTTAACACTTGATTTGCTGTTGAAAGGGACTGTAAACAGGTGTGGTCACAAAGCATTCTAAACACAAAGCAGGCACTGCTCCAGCCTGTGTTGCCATCCTCAGATTTATTTTCCGTGATACCTTAAAATAACATCAATAAATCATAACTGGCCACCTAAACTTTCCTATGAACCTCTCTTTTCCTGAGATTTTTGTATAATGCTCTTTAACCATGACCTTGTTTTCCATTGCTTCCAAGAGACATTAAATTCTTTTACTCTCCAGAATTGAACCTCGTATTATTTTTTCTGGTCTGCATCACAGTGACTCACCCTGCAAATCTAGCTCTCCTATGGCAGTTCCCAGGCTGTGATTGGATTCACCAATAAGCGGCCAAAGAAACTCAATCCTAGGACAAGTTGTGAGATTTTTCTCATACAGATATGGAGACTGAGAACCTGGATCTTGGAACTGGCAGGGCTAATTTGCACAAAAGCTGAGACAAAGACAAGTCTACAGCATCTTTCTTGTAACCTCATCCTCAAGGTAGCCAGAAGTTGATTTTAAACCTGGAGTAGGTTAGAAATCCTTCTTATTTGTGATATATAGATGCTCAAAAACTGAGAAGCACCATGAAAAATAGACAAGTATGTGATAACTGTCCTAACACCAACTCACACACAGATGAAAGCTTTGAATACTTTTTCCTCTCTTGATTCATAAGATTTTGTTGCAGTATCCCTGAATCTGAAAGAGAGATGCTCATGAAGGAGCTCAACAGAAATTCAACTTAAGAATAAAGCAGAAGCAGGGAAGGAAATAGCCATTCCTTTTTGGTTGCCCATGCTGTGCCAGTGCCCCATACGGGCTACTTGAGAGGTGGAGATCCTTCCAGCCTGGACAAGAAGAGAAGGCACTACTGCAGAACTCACACTTTTACCCCACAGTCCAAGAAAAGAAGTGGAGTGGCTCCCTAAGCATAATAAGAAGGACATACCTCAAGAAAAATTCTGATCAAAGCAGTGTTATTATATCCCTGTGTTCTAGTCTAGTCTAGCAACAAAGTGATTTCTGTGTGGTCTAACAAAGACAGGGCACATGTTCCTTTGAGAATGGTGAATGAATCAAAGGAGGGAAACAGCAAACTTTCAGTGTGCTTTTTGAAGTGGGGTTCTGCAGTCAACCTCACTAAAGTAGGAATGATGTAGGAATGACATAGGCTGATATAGGAATCGTGGACATTCATACCTACCACTGTACCATGGTGCCTCATTAGGTGAGTGATAATCAGGACCTGTTTGGTGAGAAACAAAAGAGGTTTTGAAATTAATTCTGCCATAAGGAATACAGGCTTTCACAAATTCATCAGTCTCTGCTTGGTTTCACTGGCCCCCACTGGGATTACTTCAGTAGCCAAGTGTTGCTGAAATGAAAGAGCACTATGAAAAGTGTTACGCAGTTTGATTACCTGTGAGAGCAGATAACTTAATCCAGTCACAGAAAGTCTTCTATGCTGTTTTTCTTATACTACCCATACCCTTCTCCTCTTTCATATTGCTTCTTCAGTTGTAATTCCTGGATGTGTAGCTGGACAGTAAGCCAGCTTTTATTATGTTCTGGTTAGCAGACTCAGCGGGAAGCATCTTGCCTATGTTGACAGATGCACACAGTCACCGTGAGGTCTGCCTGGCTCTTAGCAGGGAATAGAGCTGACTGTGCGCTGGAAACCAGTCATACACAATAGCACAGGATTAGCTTTGTTGACACAGTTCTCCCTCCTGAGAGGGAGCATGTATCAGTACAACCACATGCCAACACATCTGAACAGCTTCTGGACCAAAGCTGGCTTGGACCCACCAGCCGAGATTCTGGAAGAGCTGATCTGTGCTTCTCTGCACCTGAGTATAGATGCACCTTAACTCCCAGCTTCAGAAGAATTGGATTTTGAGTGACTGGGGAAATAGTAATGCTTTCTCCAGTAAATTTCCTATTATTCTGTGCTGCTGAGTCAAGCAGGCTTACTTGCTGTTCCAGGCATCCATCTCAATAGGCAGGGGTAACCAGATGCAGAATATGTATCTTTGAGTCAATAGAAAAAGGTGTTTCAGTTGTCAACAAGCAGTCGTAACAATAATTAAAGTTCAGATCCTTTTAATGAAAAGTTTATGCTAAGGGTTATCTCACATGTTCTTCATAGTGACTTTGGTATTTTACTTCTCTCAGCCACTTGATTTTTCAAATTAGATGTTATTTATATGTGGCATTTGATGGCAAAGCTATGCGGAGGCTTTTTGGGTTCATGTGTGATTGAAGGGCAAAACAATTCCTACTCTAAGGAAATGACAGGCAGCATGCTAGCTTAACTGGAAAAAAGGCAACTCTGAATGCCAGGATGGCGGCTGGTATTAGCCAGCATAGCATAATAACTCATGTACCCTATATTTCTCACCCACTTTCATTTCTAAAAGATTTGTGCCCAGGAGTGGCTACACTTGGTGTTCAAGGACATTGCTATATGTGCCAGTAAATCAGGCTTAGGATCATTCACTAGACTAGAGGATGGATTCTCAACAAGGGAGCATTACTCCTCCTCTGTCCTGCTAAAGGAGAAAAGGATCCTGAGGAAAAAACAGCATGTGATCACGATATCAAAGGCTGCATCCACAAGCAAACCTAATTCTGCTTTTTATAGCTTTTAACTGCTTGACTGGGCATTAATATTCTTCTGAAGTTTGAATATGTGAGTAGTGCACATGTGGGATATGCATATTTACCATGAGTCATCACAAATACATGTCATTTAAACTGTTAGAATAATCATGAGGAAATATATGTAACGGTGTTGGTGTTCAGTATATATACCAAGGAGTACATGTGGTTTTACAATATTTACAAAGTAGATGCCATTGCTGTTACATAAAACAGAAACAGTTTGCATCTCTAATGTTACTTGTATACATTTAATGCAACCTGGGGCTTAGTGGTGCTGTCTGTAAAGACAGCCCTGTATTAAATCCATCTTTTTACATTCTGGAAAGTATTAAAATTATTTCAACAGAAATTGGAGTGGAGTTAAATTGCTCCGTGGCTTATGAGGAACAAATATTGCCAGCTGAAATGCTTGGCAACTCAGCTAAGGTTGAAATACCAGTACCAACCACAGGCATGCATTTCATCTTCCTCAGGACACTTTGGTGAAGAGGAAAGACTAAGGAGTTCTCTTGAGGCTGGCTTTATAAAGTCTTTCTTTTAAAAAAGAAATCAATATCAAGCCTATGTTGCTGTCACAACCCGAGTGATTTATGATTAGGCATTTTGGGATCATCGTAGTCTTTTGAAGTGCCAGTGAGAAACTGTAGGAACAATATCATGAAATACTGTGAGAACATTGTTTAGTCTAAAGGGCAGTGGGTGGCATTAAGATCTTTTCACTGTTTTCAAGTAGAAGATTTTAAATTACAACAACATCACAATAATGCTACCTAGATTTTTTTTCATAGAAAAACTGTTTGTTCTTCGAGGCATGGTTGTTATATTTTTCTACATATATGAACAAAAGTTAAAATCCACAGACGATAATAATTACTGCAGAGTGTTATCCTTCAGACAAGGAATTAATTACCCAGAGCTGTTACTACTTTGGTAGCACTTAGGTCATGAGGAAGTCTCCCTTTAATCTCTGCTTCCCCTGCAAAGAGAAGATGAAGATGCAACTTCACTAAAACCCAAATGGATTGGATGCAACATCATTTTCCCAGGTATAGGATGAAACTAGTTAAGCACACTTGAGAGAAAAAGCTCTGCTGTTCAAATTATTTAATCTAACATGCACCGTTCTGACAGAACTAAATTAGGGACTGATTTCCTGTGCTGTTACACTGACAGATTTGGTGTGGTATTCTCTAGCAGAGGAGTTATGATCATCAACGAAGAGTAGGCTGGAGGCAGTGTCAAAATTGAAACACCAGCCCAAATGCAGCCAAAAAGCACATCTGACTGGCATCTGATACCAATTATGACAATTCCATACTCTTTTCTCCCCCTTCCCCTTTACAATGTGACTCATACACTGCTGGCAAACATAGGCTAGCTCATTTGATGTTTTACTCACTGCTGCAATTGCATCATTTGTTGTTCAAGGAAATATACTCTTTTCTTTTTGTACTGATTACCTTAAATACAGATAATGATACTGTTTGCTCCAACTTTCTGGCATTCCCAGTAGATGATGGCTAATCGTTCTTTCAAACCTACAGAAAATGAATATCATACACATTTTCCTTTACTTTCTGAGCGGCAATTCCTTGCAATCCTTCTACAGTGCCTAGAATATATTATTCACACCTTTGCCTTTGAAATATAAACTTTTAATTCTAAGGCATTGAGGAAAAATGGAGTGGGAGGGCTACTACAAGTTTTAAGAACTTCATATATAGCACTTCACGTATAGTGAGCAAGAAACTGCCGAATCCCTCTAGCCACTGTTTCCCTCTTTTTTTCTTTCTTGCTTTCCTTCCTGCTCAAGTGGCAACCCTGGCTGCACTGAAGAATGATGAAGAGGGAAAGAGAAAAAAGAAGGTAGAAAAGAAAGTTCCAAAATAGCCACACATGGTCTTCTCTTTCCCTTCCTTTTCTCACCCTTGTTTCTGACACACCCAGTACCTCTGCGAACAAGATAGCAGAAATGAACTGCAGAGGATGTTTTCTCTTCCAGTCAAATAAAATAGCTCTTTTCCCTTGCAAATAGACAGTTATATAAAGGAATGTCATCTAAATGTAAGGTGATAATTCTTTACAAAAAACCTGAATGTACAAGGCAGGGGAGAATATAGCTTTTCAAATGGGCTGGATGCGAGCAGTCTCAAGCTGCCAAGGTCAGCAAAAGATACTGCAATATTCTACGCCCAGGGACTATCAAGTGTTCTGGCACTGCGGTGGCCCATGGCAAAGCCAGGTTCTCAAATGCTCGGCTGGAAGGACTGGTGCTCCTGGTACAATCAACAGACAGGCTTGAGGAAAAACTTTGTATAAATATGCACTTAAATTTATTGAACTGTATTGAACTGTATACAACAGAACTGTATACAACAGAACTGTATACTGTAAACAGCTGTAGAGCTCAAATACACTCCCACACCCTAACCTGGTTTTGGAAACTGATGCTGTGGACTGAGTTCTCCACTATATTCAATCCCACGTTGTCACTGCTAGACTGTGCAAGGCCTGCTTAAAATGATCCTGTTATTATATGATGGGATTTTGTATGCAACTTTGATGAGAAACCAATCAAGTTATACAGAGTGAAGAATACGTTCTTTCTGTATTATTAATTCAGTCAAGATTTACACTTTTTTTTTGCTTTTTTTAAAAACTTAAATAAAGTGAAGGCATTCTTCCTGGAAACACTACAATATTTGCTTTTTCAGATGAACATGAAATTAAACCATGAAATATACAGTTCTTAATTAAGAATTCTTGAATAATTGCACATTATTTTGGCATTTCAGATCAGGTTTATGCCTTAACATTTAATGACTATTTTATTATGTTTACACACTTGGAATGTCCTAGAACCATGTCATTCCATGACATATAGCACGTATTCTTCATGTCTGTAACTTTTTTTTTGCTCAGGTAGTAATGTCTTCTCCATATCAAACACAAAGCACTGATAATGAAAATGAAATGCCTAGGGCAAAGCTTTCATCAAGTGTCAGCAATTTATGGAGACCAAGTTGAAAGTGAATAGACAGAATTATGAAAAAGTAGCATTTTTATTGGAGCATTTAAAACTATTGAAGCCAACATTCCTCTACTTTAGTGGAGGTGGATTCATTCCCTACTCTTATTTTAGTAACAGATTTTTCATCCAGCAATATTAAAATAGCTCCACACCTCACAAATCCTCTGCAGCACAATTCTCGCCCTCCTCTTCTTTCCTGGCATCGGTGGTGGACTGCTTTCTCTACTGAGATTGGGACCTACTTAGAGAAAAAAAAAAGAGGCTTCATTTACTCCCTGAATTTTCATTTGGGTCATCCCAAATGCTTATTCTAGTACTGATTTATACAAGCTGAGGTGGGGGAAGGAGATGTTATTATTTATGCAATTAGATAATGCCTTAAAAATGAGTGCACAGCATATGAAAGCAGCATTGTGTTACACAGCAGACCTCCCCCTTTTGCCAGGTAATTAAAGCAGGGAGGCATTTATACCCTTATTGCAGTCACTGATGTGACCATAGTCTAGTGTAGAGCTATCTAGGCTAGCTGTGAATCCCATAGGCTGCTGAGGGAATTAAGGGTGACACAAACCAAAAAGGGGGCAGCAGATTTGTCCGTTATTTGGCAGAGCTACTGAGTGCGTCTCAGACTAATTATGCTTAATGTTAAAGCTATTTTTCAAGTGTTGGATGTCTTAAAATCTAAACATGGTTTCAGTCATTCTTGCAAAATTTACAAATTTAGTTTGAATTTACTGATTAGTTATGAGTCAATTTGTTTTATATGTCTACATCCACATAATTGTAGGGGGAAAATGTGCTTTAACCAACAGATTTCAAATGTATGTTTGAGACGCCTGAATTCATACTTTGACATTGTTAGCAGAAAAAAAGGATTGCTTCGCCAGCTTGCTTTCTGCCAAGGGCTATGTGAAAATGGAGTAGAATAGGTCTGACATGAGGGCTTCAGAGGCATCGCTTTTATATCCAGGTGTTTATATATCCATGTGGCTACATAAACCATCTGACAGGCAGGGCCTTCAAGTCTCAGTCCACTGGAAATATTTGACTCAGTGTCTTCCACCTCCCTCCTGAGTGCTATCAAGCTGTAAGATTTTGTGAGGTAGAGTATTGGGATACTCCTGTTGTAACTGCTCTGCTTTGCATGAATTATTTAAGGAGTAACACAAGAAGAGTTACACAAGCACATAAGGATAGGAATTGCCCTCTTCTGTCGTGCTTCAGATCTTTGTCCGGCAGGTGGGACACTGGAGATTCCTCTCACTTTGCTTTAAACAGCCACTGTGTCCACAGGTCTCCATGTTACACTCGTGCCTCCTGTCAGGACTTGTTCCACATTCGGGAAAAAGAAATGGAGATCCTAAGTTTAAATCACCTGAACTGTTGTTACAATATGCCTAAGAGGAAGATAGTGGCTATAGAGGCCTCAACCCTATGGTTATCCCAAAGTGGAAAAGAGCGTAATGGCAATTAGCCAGTCCTAGTTAAGAGTCAAAACCAAGCTCTGTTTAGATGTTTAGATCATACAGGTAAGTAGAATAAGTGATATTTGTATTTAACTTTCTCACTTTGGTCTCTCAAAACCACCTCTAGCTGTCTATACTAGATGTTATGAATAAATGTTTGCATTTGCATTTTATTTGCCTTGGCTTAAGTCTAACTGGAAAGTAGCAAGGCATATTCCTCAGGCAAGAGCATGACAAATATATAAACTGGATATCTTGGACACTTGAACAAATGTCAATATCTACCCAGCTCAGCATCCACTGGTTTTAAAGAGTAATAGAATACTTGTATGATCTGTATGCGTCAGGTGGAGATCTGGCATTGCAGAGGGCAGTGTAGCCAAAAGTGTCCCCTGTGACATTAAAGGTTGTCTGGCATAGAGTAAAAGAGCTTGCTGGCATAAGGAGGGGACACATATTTAGGTCTTGAAGGTCAAAGGAAGATGTCGTGCTTATTTTAGATCTTAAAGGTGAATCAAATCCTCAAAGTGCTTATTTCTTGCTGTTATTTAAAGGAAGCTGAGGATATCTAGAAGTAGACATCTGAATTTAATCAGATGAATCTGATTTTTGTGTAACGATTAATGCTATTTAAAGTGGGTGTGAAAACATCACAGGAAAGATCACTTTTTCTCTGAGAATGGTGTATAGCCTGGTTGTTAAGGCACTTTCTTGAAATTAACTCAAAATTGTAGTAGCTGGACCTATTTTTCCAGGTATGAGTGAAAAGTCTAACCTTGAACTAATAGCTAAAAGGGAGAGGAAGACAACAGATGCAGTTTAAGGAATTTTTATTTTGTGAATCCTCCCTTCTTTGTTTTACTTAGAATACAGGAAATATTTCATCTTGGGCCAAATGCAGTGTGTTTTATTATATTAAATGATTTTTAGTTCATTTTCATTTCATCAAGGATGAGAAACAAAAATATTTATAGTTTGATCCAACCTTTTTTTCCAGCGTGGCTGTTAAACAGAGAAAGCATCTATTCAAACAGCCATAAAGTCCTGATATTGATCTCATACCAGACTAAATCAGGAATGACTCCAATAAGGTTATTTGGGTATGTTGGTATAAAATGATACTACATAAATGAAAAGGGAATCAGGCCTTGATAACAGCCCCCATGTAGAAGAAACGTGCTGAAACCTCATCTAGACAGGAGGAAATGAGCAGCGAAGCTCATACCAAGAAGATATTCCAATAGAATTTAACTGTTCCAGACAAGTTCCCATGTGAAAACATTATTTCAGAAATAAAATAGCCTTATTCCAAGCTAAAGCTAAATCAGCTAAGCTGATTCTACAGTCTTAATTGCAAAGCAATTATTCTAGATTAAAGTCTTTTTTATGCAGACTTAGCATCCTCACAGGGAGCCATTATGTAGTGGTTATTATGAAGTCGTTATTTCAGACAGCTACCAGTCAAAGCAACCCTTCCCCAGTGCACATTCCTTCCCTTTTTCAGTGGGTGACCATATTGGAGGAATATTGGTTTTTTACACAAGAAGCAGGGCTTATATAAAAAAAGGAGCAAATAAAAATATGGCAAAAGAAAACAGCATTGGGGGCCTCTGTCAGAAAAAGCTGGAGATGAAAAGTGTAACAGGATAAGGAAAAAACACTGATTCAGCTGTAATTGAGAACAACTAGAATGGTGCATGAGTTAACCCTCTCTTTCTTCTTAAAGTTTGGAAGAAACATGTTTTCTTACAAAATGATGGTGTTCAGTGTCTGAACACTCAACCTCTACACAAGTTTTTCAGTTGCTAAAGAGCAGTTACTGTATTAAAGGATCCACTTTCTAACTACTTTTGGTATTTTTACCAAAAGATAAAAATATAATAAACTTTTGAAATGGTTGTGATACTAATACAGCTTTTCTTTATTTTAGGAATAAAGAAAATCAGAATTCTTCTCAGGCACTTCACTTCAGTGAGTATTTCTTGTTAATGAGGCACAAAAAGGAAAATCTCAAGAAACTTCTTGTGCACATGATTCATGTCAAAGTTTTAATCTAAAAAGAAACAGTTAAAAATGTTCTTACAAATTATTTTTTTTTATTTCACAGAGCTATCAGATGATGCTAGCATACTTTCTTTGAGTATGCTAAAATCACACTAATTTACACCAGCTGACAAGCTGGTCCAGTGCTCTGGAAATCTCATTCAACTTGTTCATGTCCACAGCACAGATTTTTCCAGAAAAATACGTTTTCTTGACATTTTTCAGGCGTGCAATATATCTAAAAATAGAGGCAAAATCACACATTCAAGTTTTATGATAATATCTGCTCTTGTAATTTTAAGAAAAATAAGTACATATGAAGCGTTCCCTTTGGTTGCCAACTTGAGATTTCATGAGCAAATTACAATATAAATATACCTGATTTAACACCTCATTCTCCCCGTGGTATGAAGATTTATGGATGTCATCACAGCTAGGATTGTTGTGGTTACATTGTTCTAAAACTGACTTTATAATCTGTCTACACCAGTGAGAGAAATCTTACATTTTGGAGTTCTCCCATGTTAGCTGAGCCTGAAAACTTTAAGGCACAGAGTAAGCAGTGGAAAAGAAGTTAAATATGTTTTTTGGCTTTCCACTGCTTGTATGAACCTGATATTTTTAAAGCCCTTTGTTTTTCAGCAAGAAATGCCTTCCCAGCAAACAGTCTAACCTCGTATAGGAAAAGAAAGAGAAAAGATCCACAATCCAAACTCTTTGACATTGTCATCTATCTTCAACTTTTGCATAGGCTGAGTTACTGAAAATTCTGTTAAACTGCTAGAATTGATAAAGGCCACTGGTTTCCTAATAAATAGCATCCATTCCTGGTTTAGGCTGTCAGCAGGCTGCTAAGTACAAGTTCTCTCCTGCTGGGAGCAATGGTATTTTGTAGGGGCAAGCGGCCCGGGGCAGCTACGTGGTCTTGGGTCGCTTCATGGAACAGAGAAGTGTATAACGAAAGTTTGGTTAATGGCTATATTTGTCACCTCAGCGCTCAGCAGTCCCTGTCATCACTGACAACAGTTTCTTGGTCCAATTTATGCTCTATCACAGAGAATCAGCAGGCCCTAAGGTATTTGGTTGGAATTGCCTTGAAGTGCTTTTTAAAAACCTGCAGGTGTTTTGGTGCAAGTATGTCTGTAACACAGTAAAATCAGTGAGAGTAGTGCTTTAGAAGTGGAAATTAATTGGATCCTCGTATAAATGGATGCTGGGTTTCTCAGTGAAATGTAGCAACTTATTTTTCATAATGGAGTGCATTACTAAAATGAAGTACTCAGATCTTATTCCAAATGAATGTAAACAATTTCTCTTTGTACTGTACAATTTCTATTATGCTAAGCGCATGTTAATGAACAGGGTGGTTTTTTATTGAGTCATGAATTGGAATAGTGCTTTTTCTTCACGTTAAAATTTTCTTTTTCCAAAGTCAATCACAGACTAGTTTCTGTTTGAACTTTCTCGAGAGTTTACCAGATGTTCTGTTTGGATTCCACGTTACTGCATTGTGTTCACTGGAGTTCACAGATGGGCTTTCCACTGAACTAATGAAAACCTAATGAAATCCATATATGTATTTAACATTTGAGAATACAGTATAATACAATGCTTTCTGTTGCTGTTTGTCATTCATGCTTAAATCGGCAGAGCAAATGCAAGTCTCTAAGAGACATTGAGTTTGTAAACAGCCAGAAGATTTTGCTTCTCCTCTCTCCTACTATGTCTGTCTGTGCCCCCTGCTATCTCATGGTAGCCGATAACTGCACTTTCAGTGGTGCTTGGGTTTTGGTTCTGTTTCAGCTAGTAAAATAGGAAGCTGAAGGTCAGATAAGAGAAGTGTTCAAAAGCATGTGTTGACAGAGTTGGTTAAACTGGAGGGTCACTTGATATGAGTGGAGAATATTTTCAGGAACCAAAATCAGTGAGGAACTGGGGAAAAAAAAAACAAAACACATTTTAATCTGTTTCTGTTAAATAGCAATAGCGGACAGATAACCCCAAACACTATACTTCCTACAGTCTGGTATATGAGTACTTGACAGGCACAGAAGGTTTTGCAATATGAAGTCTAACCAGAAGCCAGTTCCAAATGGTGTTGCCCGGAGGCTGATACTGTTCAGCGGCTGCAGGGATGGAATACACCCCCTGCAACTCTCTGGGCAATACTACATCATGGGCAGCAGCCAGCACAAAGGAGGCCAGGGCTGCTGCTCAGACAGACCTGGACAGGCTGGAGAAATGGGCAGACAAGAACCTCATGTCGTTAAAAAGAAGTAAATGCAAAGTCCTGCATCTGGGATAGAATAACCCCATGCAGCAGTGCAGGCTGGGGTCTGACTGGGAAAAAAGCAGTTATGGAGAAGACGATCTGGGCTCCTGGCAGTCGACAAGCCAAACAGTAATCAGCAGTCTGCCTTTGCAGCAATGAAGACTAATATCATACTGAGCAATGTTAGCAAGAGTGTAGCCAGCAGATAAGGAAAATGATTATTTTTTTTATTTCCCTCTATTCGGCCCTTGTGAGCTACATCTGGGAGCGTCCAGGTTTGGACTCTCCAGTACAAGAAAGACATTGAGTGTCTAGGGCAAACTGGAGGGTCCAGGGCAAGGTCACTGTGAAGATTAGGAGCACATGACACATACAAAGGGATTGAAAGAGCTGGGTTTGGGCTTCTTTGGAGAATTCAGGGTTAAGGGGGGAATCTTAACGCTGACCCCATCTATCTAATTGGAGGTTATAGAGAAGAGGAAGCCAGACTCTTCTTGAGGGTGCACAGCAAAATAATGAGCGACAATGGTGACAAGCTGCAAATTCCAGTTAGCTATTGGGAAATAATTTTTTACAATAAAGATAGTCAAGAATGGAAATTAATCACCCAGAGAGGTTGTAGAACCTCCACCCTCAAGGGCAATCGCAATGCAATTGGAGGTGACTGAGCAACCTGATCCAGCTAGGTGGATCTAGCTTCAAAGCTGGCCCTTCTTCAGAAGTTCCTTCTGGCTCCTATATAAACAATTCTGTGGTTCTGTCTGGACCTTTTTAATGCCTTTTACATCTATTTACAATCTCTATTTACAAGAGAATATTGTTAATACTGAGGAAGTAATGGTTAAAGTCAGTATTAATAATTTTGCTTTCCTTTATCTCCAAACGTGCTCTGAATGCTGCCTGAGGAAGAAAGCATTGTTATGAAAGCAGACGAATGACTTTACATTTGAAAAGGAAGATTCTGCAATTTGAATTTTTTTGGAAAATTCATTAAACGTTCTGGAACTTGCAACTAGCCACCAACTGTCCAAGTAAAGAAAATGGTGGCTTCAGCAGTCATACTGAACAGAACCCATCTGTACTGGGTTAGTGTGGCAAGGTTTTGGTAGTGGGAGGGCTACAGGGGTGGCTTCTGTGAGAAGCTGCTGGAAGCTTCCCCCATGTCCGACAGAGCCAATGCCAGCCGGCTCCAAGACGGACCCGCCGCTGGCCAAGGCCGAGCCCATCAGCGACGGGGGTAGCGCCTCTGGGAGAACAGATTTAAGAAGGGGGGGAAACCTGTGCAATGTCAACCAGAGAGAAGAGTGAGAATATGTGAAAGCAACAACCCTGCAGACTCCCAGGTCAGTGCAGAAGGAGGGCAGGAGATGTTCCAGGCGCCAGAGCAGAGATTCCCCTGCAGCCCGTGGTGATGAAGACCATGGTGAGGCAGGCTGTCCCCCTGCAGCCCAGGGAGGTCCACTGTGGAGCAGATATTCACCTGCAGCCCGGGGAGAGAGGACCCCACACTGGAGCAGGGGGATGCCCGAAGGAGGCTGTGACCCCATGGGAAGCCCGCGCTGGAGCAGGCTGTGCCCGAAGGACTGCAGCCCGTGGGAAGGACCCACATTGGAGAAGTTCATGGAGGACTGTCTCCCGTGGGAGGAACCCCATGCTGGAGCAGGGGAAGAGCGAGGAGTCCTGCCCCTGAGGAGGAAGGAGCGGCAGAGACAAGGTGTGATGAACTGACCCCAACCCCATTCCCCGTCCCCCTGCACTACTCAGGGGGAGGAGGTAGAGAAATCAGGAGTGAAGTTCAGCCCAGTAAAAAGGGAGGGGGAGGCAGGTGTTTTTAAGATTTGGTTTTATTTCTCATTACCCTACTCTGATTTGATTCGTAATAAATTAATTTTCCCCAAGTCGAGTCTATTTTGCCTATGATGGTAATTAGTGAGTGATCTCTCCCTGTCCTTATCTCAACCCACGAGAGCCTTTTGTTATATTTTCTCTCCCCTGTCCAGGTGAGGAGGGGGACTGATAGAGCGGCTTTGGTGGGCACCTGGTGTCCAGCCAGGGTCAACGCACCACACCATCTCTTCATTTGTAAAATACTCACATATCAACTGTATTATCTTTTTACTAATGTAATAGAAAGATTTCTGCATGTAATCCTGGGACTGTGACCCAGTAACATAGAGCTGTAGCTATGTTTTCCTTTCCTCTATTAATGAAGATGGACTCTAGGCAGAAAAAAATCTGTATCCCTTTCTTGTCTCAGCAGAAAAACTAAAGAATTTTTGTTCTAGGAAGATGTATTAGGAAATTTTGTGACAGGTAGTTTTCCCACAGGGAAATGGGGATTCACGACCACCTTCTTCCCTAGCGGCTTATGTGACAGAGTCTGATATTTGGGCTATCCCTGCAGTTCCCTGGTCCTGTGACACCCCCAGGCAGCCGCAGACAGCCACCTCCAGGGCACTTCACCAGCTCCCAGGCTCCTGTGCTCCTCAGCAGGCTGTCGTAGAGCGAGGGAGCTTTCAGAGCACGATGAGTTTCAGGAACACGGACATGTTCCTGTAGCGGAAAGAGAAATTTTGGCTTTTCATCCTCCAAAAAAGCCTTTTCAAAACATCAAATCTTTTTTTGCAGAAATGAAGTTAAACTTCCCAGACAGGTGGGTGTCTGTGCTGAAGATCCATCCAGTCTTGACTAAGCTTTTTAGTCTAGTCACAGGGCATACAGTAGTGGCTGTGTAGCCTAGGAAAGCAAATCTGAGGTAGAACTGCTTTCAGATTTTCCAAAGCAATGGGTAGCAAGTGTCCCAAAGACGGTACAGGTGTCAGAAAACTGCTTTCTCCTATTTTTTAAAGAAGCTGATGACTCCATAGTACATTCCTACCACATCGACTCACGGAAAGACAGACGACCTGAGAAAAATCATGAAAGTAAATGAATATTACAGTTGTGCTGCATTCCCTGGAGAAAACACATGTTTTTGGTGTTCTCTGCTCACCGGAGTGTGTTTGGGGGAAGTGAGCACATTTGACTACATATATCAGTGTCTGCACCCGTTCTTTAAAATGTTTATTACTTTTCTTTATATGAGGAGTAGTTTTTTGGAAATTATGAGGCAGTGTAATATATAGTGCAGATGATACTAAATATGATTAACATTTAAATCATTGCAGTCTGACAACAAGGATTACCATAATGAAGAGACAAAGATGTGCAATGCATAAATCAAGTCCAAGCATCAGCTTTTTTAGATGTCAACCAGGTCTAAAGAGAAACATACACATGTGTTAGTCATACATCTTTGAATTACAGACATGTGTTTGCACACCTCTGAGAAAACAGATGACGTTCCCACATCCAGGTTGAGTAATCGCATATATTGTTGTCTATGAGCAGGGCTCTACGTCATTTTGCCCACAGCATTTCTCCTCTTCTCTTTCATTTATTTTTCGTGTTCAGTCTGTAAATGACTAGGACCAAGCCAAGAAAAGGACCAGACAGGTACTAGACAAATGGAGATAAGAGTTTCTACCCTGAAAAGCTAATTCTCAAAAAAGATGAAACAAAAACCCCATAAGATAAAGAAATGGCTGATGGACAGAACATGTGAGCAGATCAGCTTCAAACACCCAACTTCAGTGCATTAACTAATTTGCTTTTGGTTTTGTAGTTTACATTGTAAGACAAGGTTGTGCTTTGTTAACGGGAAGGTGGGGGAAGGTGTTGGAGATGAAGAAAGACAGGAAAAAGAAAATGGCACAAGGTCTGGCATGCTAAGCGTGAAACCTACAGGGGCAGCAGTGCCTGAAGATCCCTGCTGAAGATGATTGCCTGGTTCCCTATTTCAGTCTCTTTCCTGCAAGTTGGCTGGTTGGGAAGAACAGAGGAACTGCATGAGACTTACTCCAGTAGAATTTGTTCTCAGGGTCTGCATTTGGGCCAAGGAAGTTATGTTTAACTAGTCAAGGACTTACCTAAAAGCCAGAATCTTCTCAGCTCATTTAGAAGTCTGTTGGCACCACCAAAATAGTAGAAAGAAGACTTCAGCATACATTAATGTGTCACATAAATAGGCTTTATCTTATCTATAGCCTTTCCTTGATTGATACACACCATATATAGGACATTCCTTGAAGGACAGTATGTTATATCACCAATTCTAGGTGGACAAGCAGTAATAATAAGACCTATGATCTTTCCAGCTATATGTAGTACACTGATTTATTGTTACAGGAAATAAAACAGAGTAACAAAGCAATTTATGTTGCACAAGCAAGGAATAGCTTCTTCTTCATTACCATTTTGTCAGACTTTCAGTCACAGGTCAGGGCGATTCCTGTAACTCACTAGGTGGTTCTTCAGTCTTCAGTTCCCACCTTGGTTTTGCTCAGCCCCTCATTTTACTGTGGTTTTACTCTTGGTTACAATATCATTAACATCCAGCTGCCTATATTTAAGTATCCTTAGCACAGAAGAACCCAAATAAAGCTAATTACTGTTTATTTTAAAATTTCTTTGCTGCAAAATTTTGCATCTCCTTACTTGCCACAGTATTGTACACAACTTAATTTAACATTGTCTCAGATTTCTTTACCATACCTCTTTATAGTAGTCAGATGTGTGAATGGACTACACCTGCTTGTATAGACCTGGAAGAGGTAAGAAAGAATGAGGAAGAAAGTAGTATGTTACCTTCTCATTTAAGCTGAAAGGAATCTATGTACACAAAATGGCTTCATCTATCTTCAGGTCCAAAGAATCAGTTATTTGCTTCAAAATGCACCTGGAGAAAATAATCTCAACTATGCTTAGGTGACACTGAGCTCATAACTGGCAGTTGCAATGCAGGAAACAGACCTCAGAATTATCATTGACAATTATCTATAAACATCATTTCAAAGTGCAAAGGCATCCAAAAAAAGCCAATAAAGAACTGGTCATATCAAGAGGACCACTGAGGAGAAAAAAAAGAAAAAACCACCATGAAAATAAACCCACAGCAACAGAAAACCTCATTTCCAATCAGATAAAACCGCTCTGCACTCACACTTTCAATGCTGTGTGCGGTTCTGGTGCCAAGCCTCAGCCCATCCTCATCCTCAGGAGATGCCTGATGCCCGGGGCTGCCCCTGCTGCTGGACGAGATCATGGAGGCAGACAGCGTCAGAAGGTTCAGGAAATAAATGAGTAGATTTTGGGGTGTCAGGCTGAGAGATACCAGTGGGAATGCGATATCCTGATCATTGCTAATCCAGC
Source organism: Haliaeetus albicilla (assembly GCF_947461875.1). Taxonomy (NCBI): domain Eukaryota; kingdom Metazoa; phylum Chordata; class Aves; order Accipitriformes; family Accipitridae; genus Haliaeetus; species Haliaeetus albicilla. Next base: position 6,430,057 of record NC_091499.1, read on the forward strand.
GATGGTGGATGCTGGGGGCTGCCGTGGGGTGCAGCGCAGACAGGAGCCAAGTTTGTGTGCTGCCCTGCTGCTGGAGACAGCGTGGTTCTTCACTGGGTGAACTGCCCAAATAACAAAGAGTTACTTTAACCACATCTCTCTCTTTTTTTGCAGTTTTTGAGAGCAGAAGCAGGTGATGCCTCCTGGGAAGAGGCACTCTGGTTTGCTCTTTCTTTACACCTCATGCTGACATTTTTCCTGGAGAAGTGCACTGCAATGGGCCCCTGGCCTGAACAGGGACCATGTCTTTCCTTTAATCTCCTGGCTGACTTCAGCGCCAGCTCTGCCTTCCTCTTTACCATACAGCCTATAAGCCTGAAGGACCAGCAAGAGAAAATCCTCTGCTACTGTACTTCTTTTCCTCTCAGAAAAGGAACAAACACGCTAAGAGTAACGGGGCATCCTCACATACATTTTCTGCCCAGCAAAAGCATGTCAGAGAACCCCAGAACTCATTAAGTTATGCAGAAAGTGTGGCCAGTTTGATGCTGTCCCTCCACTTTAACTGCAAAGTTTTTTCTGTATGTATAATTTGTTCATGGCAATTATATGGACATGAAAAAGGAGACAATCACCATTAGATAACATTTCAAATTTCATCATTAAATCAGCTCCTATTGCTGACCATTTAAAAGCATTTGGACTACCTCCTCTTTTTGGTTTTTTCTTCCTTCAGAAAATCAGCTGTGATATTTTCCACATAAAGCAGCAGCAGAGTGGAAGAGCTGCCTGGGGTTAATCTCCTATTCTTGGTCAACATGTACGCTGGCCCCCAGCTCACTCGGAGCCAGCTTGCTGGCCGGGCTAATGGCATTTCCAGATGTGCCTCCTCTCTCTCCTGACGGCCACTGTTCCTCACACATCCTCAGAGCTCCCAGAAAGCATGCCAGAGAAGGGGTTGCCCTTCAGAAAAGCTTATCAGAAAAGGAGTTTAAGGAGGAAGGTGAATCTGTACTTCCCCGATCTTTAAAGGAAGGCAGCGACATCTCTCCATCTCCAGGACTGTCCTTTCTTGGCTCAAGCACAAGTCGATGGTCTCCGTTTTAGCACTGAAGCTGTCATTTGATAGTGGCTTGGGCAGTGCAATCAAATGAACCCTAGAACACATTTTCCTGGGCCAGATTTGGACTTTGAAACTATGCATATTGAGAAATCAGGCTGACCACATGCCGATGCACCGTTGTATGGAGACGCAGCCAGGAACTCAAAATTAGAAGTTTGTGAGGCTTTGTGAGAGTATGAGACACAGACAGCAGCAAAAGAGGTACTAATTTTCTGTATTGCTTTCAAAAGTTTTCATAAAGTGAGTTGAAGAGAGTTCTACATTCTTAAATTACTCTAATGTATCTTTTAACATACTAAATAAGCTCTTCCTGGAATTTAAAGACAGACAACATTGGTCATTAAATTATAATCAAAATAAATTGCAAAATCTGAAGCTCCTATACTTTGACCAAATTCAAGGGACGTTTACCTTTCTACCAGTAGCACAAATATATATCTTAGACTGTATTCCTTTACACCTCCTAAACACTTGATGTGGGTTTAACCGACTGCTGTCTTCACTTACCCTGCAGCCTTACAAAAGGTAATGACACAGTGATGGCTGGTGCTTTATTCCTTCAGCAACCATGGGCTATTAAAGCACAGCTGAATGTCACCTACTTGTACTGACACACTGACACAAAGGAAACAAATAAATCCCTGCAACCACCTCAGTCAAGATTAAGTCATGATCTTCTAGAAGCACAAACTACGTATTTCCAGAAATAGTAGGCTGAGACTCTAAGTCATGAATTACCTTGTCAATGAAAGAGTGGCAAAAGACCTAAATACTTTATGAACACGTTACTTTTCGTAGACACGTAGCAAAAAAGCGTAGAGGTATTTTTAACCTGCAAAGGGCCTTGGTAACTGGCTGAAAGTCTACTCGCATAATTCTTCATGTTAACGGCACCACAAATTATAGCTGACACTTCTACTGCAGCCTCTGCTGGTTTTTCCTATATGCGTGAAATAGTGCCAAAATGTCAAAAAGACCCACATTTTCTTTCTAATGGGTTGTGCTCAACTGCAGCTTCCCAATAACTTTTTAACTCTGCAGGGTTTCTTCTCTCTAATTTTCCAGCCACAAATGCAAATAAAGAAACATGCTCCCAGTTGTGCTTATTGTTATTTGTTTAGATTATTAGAACTAAAATACTGAGATCTTTCAAAAAGAATGTTTGTGAAAAAAGTGATAACAAAATACTCCTTAGTAACTTTAAATAAAAGAAAGCACTAACATAAGAAATCATGTATAGTTAAAACTTATTTGCCTTTTAAAAGCTTTTTTGCCTTTTAAGGATTATTTCACTTTTTAAAGGCAATAGGTACCTGACAACAGCTCCTCATCTCTATAATGTTAAAGAGCTTATCTGAAGAATGATGGGCTCCTAGAAGCAAATAAGGGGACGTTTTTGCCCATGAACAAATTCACACAAGGGATTTTCCACTGCATAAACTGTGGCCATAGCAAAGTTTTGGGGGAAACTAGGAAAAGGTATTTGACAAAGTTTTTCTAGAAGGTCTTAGAAACCTTAAGTATCTTATAGTCATTCAGGGGAGCTCTTTTTCAATGGCTGCTCCACACTCTGACATGTACACTTATTCATGAATTTTCAACATATGTAAACAAAACTGTATCTTTTTTTTTCCTGGATCCTCTCTGCATTCTTTTCACATATCTGCATCTCTTCTGAAGTCTCAGTCTCTAAAAATGAAAATTATTTTCCAACTGAGGTCATACCAGCTCTGAGGATAGCAAAATATTAATTTTGTGATCTCATACATGATAGTCTTATGTATTTGCCCTTTTTTGGAGTAAGATCACATTTTTGATGTGTTGAAACCAAACATATGTACTTATATACATATATATGTAGGTGGATGTCAAATTGCATTCATCAGCCTCATGTTAGACAGGAAAGGTAAATTTCCTGGTTTGTGTGGTGCTGATGACAGTATTGCTACATATCACAGAAAGAGCTGTACTTTGCAGAAGTGTAGATAGTCTAGTTAGTCTGGACATTTTTATCTGCAGACTCAGTGGGCAGACGAGTAAGTGGATCAGAGAATCAGTAAAATTTTCTTCAGCAGACATTTTTCAGAGCGAACATGTCAGGATTGATCTGGCTGTGTTTGACACTACCTCAGAGAAGGAGACTGGAAGTGATAAACCCTGAACTCTTCATTTCTTTAATTCTCTCTTGTGATGATTTGGCCACAAAGGAGCTGTAATTCAGATTAGTCACTTCTCACTCTTTTCATATTAACAAGACTGTGCCTTTCTTAATGTATCTGAGGCCACATGACCTCCATGTTACATTAAGGGAGATGAAGTTTAGGCAAGAAAAACAGACTTTTGAAGAAGATAGGAGCACAAGCCTCTACGAGGCAATGTAACACAATGATGAAATGCAGTGTGATGCTGGCAAGATTACTGGAATTTTTCCTAAAAATCTGTCAATATATATGAAATGTTACAAACATGATGGTAGCATTGAATCAGACAGGCTTCATTTAGTTTTGTAGGTGTAACTGATTTCAACTGAGAATCCCTCTGTGCCTTCAGAAAGATTGTCAAGGTATGTTCCAGCATATTACATCTCTGTGCATTTGCCATGTGAGCTACTTTGATTTTGGCCTTTTACATGTATAATGAAAATAAATCTAACCCTTATATTTACAATGTCTGTGTACGGAGCATGGTGTTCTGTTCATTCCTTTTAGCACAAGGAAGCTGGACCACCTAAGACACATGTAACCTGAGAATCAAAGGAGGGACTGACATGGCCTTGAGTACGATTACGGTTCTAAGGGTAAGATGTAGGCATCTAGCTCCCCGTAGAATCAGTGGAAAGCAGTAAGCACCTCCACCTTATTTTATGGGTCTTTGGTTAAATGCCTACCATAATTACCATTGACAGCGTGAACACCCCTTCTGAAAAGAATACAGATGTATAATCCCTGACAAAAGCCCATACTGGAAGGATTTTGGAAGCTAAAAGGAGTCAACAGAACCACATCAGCATTCAAAAGATGGTTTCTTAAAAGCTCCCAGAAATGTTCACCATTCCCTTAAAAAAGCTGATTTGGAAAGACCATATTTGTACCCTTTACTTAAATTTCCCACGTCCTGCTGTGAATGCCATTCCTTTGAGAAAGGAACGCTCCAGCTTGTATCATTGGAATCAAACATTCAAGAAATGTGATGGGGGGAAGCAGAGGCGTCGGCGGATGGCAGCTTGCTTAACCCAACCACTAGATGAAAAGCAAATGTATTAAGAGCTCTGACGTCAAATGACAGGCATCTTTCCAAGAGAAATTCTGTCAGAACTTCATGTAAATTAAAAGACAGATTGTGAAGCTTTTTATTGGCAACTGCACTTGTTCATGAAGTAAGATAAATTAATAGGGAGCAGAAAGGTAAGCCAAAAGGCATCTTCATTTTGCAGACCTTGCCTTGCAGCTCTGGAATTTCCTGAACTGACAATTGTTAAGAAAATCCAGGGATGGTGTGTTCACATCCACAATTAGCTGCAAAGAATGTTAAATTGCAATCACAAGAAGTGCTTCCTAACTAGATATTTAGATGGAATTTGAGACAAAGGAAAGCATGGGGAAAAGGTGCATTTTAGCCAGCTTTGCACTTCTCTAACAGTGGTCACAGCCAGGACCTTAATGCCAAGGAAATGTAGACCTGTTCTAAACTACTTATGCCTTTGGATGGCTTTCTCTGAGTTTTATGGTGGCATATAGTTCGGCCAGGAATGCAAATTGTGATCTTGGGTTCAAAAACTCTCTGGAGACTTTTCCAGACTGTCGCTGTTATGACAATTGGAAAGCAGACAAGTGTTTCAGCAACAGCAGTCCAAGGGACGGTCTGTCCTCAAAACCACTGCTGCAAATGCAACTTTATTTGCCCAAGCCTAGATTGCTTCTCCAAGAGAGAGCTGACAGAACTCACAGACAGAAGATAAACACTACAGCCAATACGTCAATAATTATCTTGAAGAAGGCAAAATTTATTGCTTTTTGAATGTCTAGTCAAGCCTGGCAGTTTTAAAGTACCTGAAAAAAATATTGTTACATAGTTTTCCTAATACTGTAGCATAAATATTCTGAAGTCCACATTTTTTTTATTCGAAATTATTTCACTAAACAAAATCTAGTAAAGAACTAGTGGACAGACACTGCCAAAGAGTGATTTATCTTTTCCTCAGAGAGATATCCTCCCAAGGTGCCTACCTCTCTCCTCTGACTATAGAAATCTACAGAGGAAACCTGAATTTAAGCAACAAACTTCAGGTCTGAGACGTGTTTTTAGACTATTTATGCTAGAAGCTGCTGACAGTGTCATGGTTGCATCTGCCTGGTTCTGTGAAAGAAATATTTTTCTTCATCTATTCTAAACAAACAGAAGCATTTGCACAGTTTTTACCTTTACCTGGTTTTCCCAGTTACTTTGTTTTCATCCTAAATATACTTTGTTTTACAGAAGTGAAACCTCAAATTTGGAAAATGCATAATGCTTGTAATTAAAAATTGTTTGGTTTAAGAGATCCTTGCTCTTGAGGAAAACCTCAAAGTCAGCAACAAAATCCTGAGTATGGAGATGTGAAACAACAAACACTCGTTGTCCAAAGAATGAATGTTTATGAAAAATCAAAAAAGTAGAGAAAAGTTAAGAAAAACTTGATATAACCATTCAATAAATATTTTTATGGCTAACAATTATATTTCTTGTTATTATTATATTATATTATAATCTTATTTATGAATAATAAACCTGTGTTATAGTTAAAAACTTCTCAATGAAGTTTCATCAGTTGAGAATCTGTTATGATTAATTTAATTTACTATAATTTTAAATAATAGATTTGCTGGATGGACTTAGTAAAAATCTCTGTGGTGTTTTAACATACAGCATTAAAAACAGAAAAAAGGTTTACAAAGATTACAGAATACGCATCTCCCTCATGGTAAGGGAATATGACATAGGTGTACCCTAACCTAACTGCAGACTTTCATCAGGAAGATAACGATATTTTAGGTGCTTGACGTATAGATGTAATGAGAAAAAAATGGGGACACCTTGCTTACTTCGTCTACCCAAGCATCGAAACAAGATGTTTTCCACCAAATAGTCTTTGTGTCCATGACATGCTTGTGTGAGTTCATCTGGGGTCCTTGAGGTGGGTATGAAAACGTTCCAGGTCCTACCTACCTCTTCAACAACGTGAAGGAGTAGAATCAATGACGCTGACTCAGCTGGGCCAACAATACAAGACTTGACTCACACAAAATGGTATCGTTTTTGGCCTTCTCTTTTGCTCGTTGAGGAATGATGAAGTTCACGATAGCAGCATCTGAACTATGATCAAGGGCCCTTGCTGAGAGGAACAGGCAAATTGTATTTTTTGGAGCTGCTTCCTGAAGCTTTAACATTCTTCACAGTTTCTTAGACATTTTTACATTATTTGTAAAATATGTTCACTGTGTATGTTTGGCAGCTTTGTCCTTTTTAACTTTAGCACCTGTGGTTCTAATGAGGGCTGGAAACCTATTAACGTGCTATGATTTTCTGGTACAGATAATTTCCACCAGAACAGGTCAGATGCTCCCAGTTAACCACAGGTGACAATAAAAGCTCCTGTGTGTTGATGCTGAGACAAAGGCAGCCAGTGGGAAGCAAACCTTGACTTGGATGGCATGGTGGGTGAAGGGGGACTCAGTCCCCAGTATGCAGGTCAATTATTTCCTCTGTACTTTTGTTCGTTTAATACAAGCACCTAGAGAACAGAGATACAACTGTAAAAATTGAAGAGGGAAGACAGATCAAGAAAAAGACAGTAGTGTTTTCTCTAGAATGCAGACTCTGTTCCTCCTAACTGCCACCATCAGTGACGCTGAATGATTAATGAAATGCAGCAACGACAATGCTGCTCTTCCCTACAGTTTGTATGTACACTTTTCTTGCTTTAGATTTCACTTCATCTTCCCAAGCTTATATATAAAAAGTGTTGCAAAACAAATACTTCTCACCTGGACAGTTAACAGCATTGCTAAGCTTTTAGAGAGAACAGACTGCCGTAGGATACTTACACATTTATACACTTACACACGTGAATCTTATTCAGAGGTGTCTAAGCCTACACCAGTACTGCAGTCTCGACCTCTTGGCTGTTTAACCCAGAAAATGCCAAAATGCATCGTCCTTCCCTTCCAGTCTGCTCAGCCGGGACATGGCGTGCGCACAGGGCTCGGCTCAGCGTGACGCAGACACGCAGACGGGGCGTACGCAGAAGCCCAGGAGCCACGGCCCAGACAAGGCATTGGCTAAATTTTTCCCTGGGCCTAGATATCAATTCCTAGCTTTGAACTGCTTTCCAGACCTCCAGACCTCAAGCACAGCAACGCTGGCGTACCTATCTCCTTTTGAGGCTGCAGCCTTCGGGAGCCCGCACGCTCCTGAGATTTACACAAGTACAATTAACATCCCAATTGCACAGGTAGGGAAGTGAGGTACAAAACTAAGGCTGTTGTTCTCTAAATCCTTCAGGCATTTCACTTTCAGCTGTCATGCAGAAGCAAAACTGATAGATTGTTATATCCTAAGCACAGTGCCATGTTCTAGCCCCCTGTTCTTTTTTTTTTTCCTATAGCATATTTTCTCAGGCATGAGAGATTGGTTTCAGCTCTTTTGGGGCCATTGACTTGGAATTACATTTCTGAATACAAAGCAGCTGTCTGAAAGACTGTGTCTGAATGCCCTCAAAACCTACAGAATATTCTGCTCTGGGCTGAGCACCTTGCAGCTGAGACACAAATACAGCTTCCTACAGTGATCACTGCACTTCATTTTAAAGCTGCTTGTGTAACTAATAGGATGTGACAGAGCATAGTTTGCCATTTCATACAAAGTTAGACACAATTACTACCTCAATGCAACCAAAATGCTACAAGCATAAACATGGTCCAGCTTTTTTATCATATTTATCTATTGTACATGCTTACTCCATACTAACTGCATTTTCCTATTAGCTGGGATCTAAATTTTTTTCACAGGCAAAGAATAAGAGTTGCTGGAATATAAAATGATTAGAAAAATGAATTCAAATCAAGTGAAGCATGAGAGCAATTAAATAAATTGGTCTTTGCTTCATAATGAAAGCCCGCAGCTGATTGAGAGGAGTTAAAGGAGATGGGAGGGTAAAAGAGAGTATAATATGCTTAACTTGGAAGTATTGCCAGCTGTATAACCACACAAGAGAAGACTCCTGCAGTGAAGATTCATCAGATGCACAGCATCTGAGTGTTACAAACAGCGACTATGGAAAAGAAAGAGATTGCCACTTTATTTGGGCTGTGTGGTTCTATAAAGCACCTACTTACAGAGCTAAGTTTGAGTCATTCAGTTCTTTGCAAGACATAAATAAGGTACAAGTACTTGTATCAGTAAATACTCTGGCTGCCTTCCTACCTGTAATCTCCCCGAGTTAACACAGGCATGTCTTGTGAAACATGCATGTCATGAAACACTCCCACTCACACCTTTAACTTCTGGCAATTCAATTTCCTAAACTCACCATTTATTTGCTGCAGGGGTTTAAGATCAAAGTTTAGCATTCTTAAATCTGAAGTGGATTGGACTTTGGAAAACTCTTAATGTAAAATGCTGTGTTTGTCACAAAACTGTTGGCTTAAGTACTGCAATTAATCCTGGTCTGTGTCGAAATTTCGCAAAATAACAGTTTGGATGTGTCCATTTAAAGCATTGATGGGCTATTGTAAGGCCCAAAGTGTATCCTTACCTGTAATTCATCCATAAAAGAGATTAGTCTCTTCCAGATAAGAGCTGAGCATTTTTCCTGGCTTTGTAAGTCTCTGGCTCAATCCTTATCTATAATCCAGACAATTTTTCATACATTTATGAATCTCTACACTGTTTCAGGCAGCAGTTGACATTTTTGATCTACTGGATATTATGTAAAATACATAAAGCCCACTATCAAGTTAAAAAATGCCATAAAATATAAATAAGCATTAATAAAAAAGTTTAAGAATAGTATTGAAATAATTAGCATGTTAGGATGTTATATGCATATTAGGATGGATAAAAACCTGGCTAGATGATCAGGCTCAGAGCGTGGTGGTGAATGGGTCATAATCAATATGAAGGCTGGTAAGAAGGGAAGTATCAGAGGGGTCTGGACTGGTGTGGTGGGTTAGCCTTGGCCTGCAGCCCCCCACCCAGCCACTCACTCACTCCCCCCACAACGGAACAGGAGGAGTAAATAGGATGAAAAATCTTGTGTGGTCAAGGTAAAGACAGAAAGATTGCTTACCAGTTACTGTCACAGGCAAAACAGACTCGACTTGGGGAAAAATAATTTAATTTATTACTAATTAAAATAGATTTGGGCAGTGAGAAACAGAACAAAAAAAAACCCAACACCTTTCCATCACCCATCCCCTTTTGCCCAGCGGGGTTGCCCAGTCTACATCGTCAGAAGTTTTCAAGACTTGGTTGGATAAAACCCTAAGAAATCTGGTCTGACCTAAGAGCTGAAGCTACGTTAAGTAGACTGGACTAGAGATCTCCCAAGATCCTTTCCTGCCTGAATTATCCTATGATCCTTTCATCCTAATAATTTAGTAAATTAAAAAAAGAAACATAAAGGAAATGTGGTCATCTGACAGTTATGCTAGTGTGACTCACACGATGAATGCATGCAGTGATAAGTCCCATTCCCACTGACAGCAGCGGGAATCCTGCTTTTAGTTTAATTTCCAATAGTCTCTTACTCAGCATGAACATGAGGAAATGCAAAATTTTGACTCCTGAAAAATGTAGAAATGGCAAAATACGTGGCAGAACAGATTAAGTACTGATAAAATATGTTCAGTCCAAAACATCTTTATGGTCTTATAAAAACCTTTTACATTATTTCAAAATGTAACATGATTTCCCAATTTAAGGAACATACTTAAACTTTTATCTCAACTGGCAAAAGCTTCATCTTTTGTGAATAATATCTTGTCTTTTTTGAGCTGTACCTCTAAAGGATCAGATGTGTCTACCACTATCTTTGGAAGCAACATTGAAACCCTGTAATAGAAATGGTGGGTGATTACCAAATATTCTGTCTGTATATTCCTACTACATTTTTTCCTGCAAATGAAATGCAATCACCCATTTTATTTTTTCCTCCTGTGAATAGTTTTGAGAGATTTTTAAGACAAATTCAGCTGTAGTCCTTCCAGGTTGTTCTTAGATATGTTGTAATCTCTTGGAAGTTATTTGTTCCCTTATTCTTGGTCTGAATGTTGAAATCTTAAGACGATCATTGAAATGTGGATCTAAACATTTACATACCAACACCCAAAGCCCTCCTTTTCCTTATATGGTTCATCACAACTTGAACGGCATAGAAACTTCAAGAAACCAGATGTTTTGTTCTCATGGATTTACTCGGTATAGTCCATAAGGTCTTCACTCTCTGTGCAGAGCACACTGGAAGTTGGTGACATTGCCAGATGTTACTCCGAAATTATGCAGCATGTTCTATTCTTCAAACCTACCCAGGGTGTGATCCATTTTGAGAGAGGAAATGAGGCTTTTATCCCTATTGCATGCCATGCACTGGCAATTGCCAGAGCCTCACTTCACCACTGTAGGAATAGGAGAGCCAGAATAAAGAGTCCCACTCTCCTGCTGCTTCACGCCTGTGTATAAATACCTCGTCATCTGCAAGTGTCTCTTGGTCTGTTCTGGGAAGTCTGTGCTCTCAACACCTGTAAGCTGTCAAATACAGCATCGCTGTATAAAAGGATTACTTTTCAATAATGTGTGTGTCATATTATTTATGATGTAGAAATTGGATTTAAATATGCCCTAGGATTTATGAATAGTTGTTAAAGCAAGAATGTTGCTGAGGTGTTTTTACGACTGTAATACACATTGGACACATATTAAAGAAGATAACTACAATAAACAGGTACCATGAAGAATTTATTTCTCAAGGCGCAGATGTTCACTGTGCTTTGTATTTCTACCCCCAGAAATTCTTGAGGTTATCAAATGTCCCTTTCCTAGCATTTGGGAAGATAATCTGCTTCAGAAAAAGTCGGCATTGTTTTTCAGCTTGTCTTGTGCTCTGGCACAAAGAATACACTTTCCTACAGGAAGGACTTCCAGGTTTAAGAATCCAAGGAATGCATGTGGTTCTGACAGGATTATTATGTTTGCAACAGTGCATTTGTCTTAGAGAGATTAACAGCATGTGAGTTCTGTAACACAGGAATCACAGAGTTTTGTGATAATATACACAATTTTTTCCTTTCAAATTCTCTGGTAAAAGACTCTCAACTTGCTTCATGGAAAGATAATTCTGATTCTATCAAGACTTCTATGGATACCATGTATAAGCTCCATTTATGAGAGACTGCATCATCTTTAAGCAACACTGCTATTGTAAGCTAGATATGCTCTGCATTTGACAGGCCTGTCAGTGTTTGAAAATTACTTTAAGTGGTCTCACTTCAGGGGAATACATCAAGTATGAAATTACACATCTGGACAGAAGGTACTTCCAAACAGCTGAAGTAAATTTGAAGTTTCTGGTAGTCAGTGTCCAAATGAGATCTGAAATATGACTCATTTCATCCATGTCACAGAAAATGTAAAGCTCACCTTAGTTTAGCCATGATGACCAAGACAAACTTCTTCCCTGCTCCGGTTCTTCTTTCTGGAAACATTTTTATTCCTACTGGAAACTTTTTTGTTTAACTCTCTTCTTTTTACTTGGCACTCCTCTTCATGTCTGATTGTCCTACTTTCCTGAAGGATGGAAGTAGCCATAGTCACTCTCCTAAGTCACTCTCCTTAAGCAATCCTTAAGCTTTTCCTCTCCAGAACATTTGCAGCCATTTTGAGCCTACTGGGGAAAACTAATTTAAAAAATAATCTTTGGCTAAGAAACAACAACAAAGATAAAAAAAGTTTCTTTCTACAAAATGATGCTATAAAAGGACTGAAAAATAAAGCAGCAGTACCTCAACCAGACTGAAGGTCAGCTTTTCCTTTGCTGCTTGACTTTTCTATCACTGAATGCAAACAGCAGTGTTGGATGCCTATTTTCCACAAAGAACATATGCATTTTTAAGTACATTTGAAAGAAACAGTATATGCTGGCTCAAACTAAATACACTACTGCCAGCATTCCTTTTCCTCTGTAAGGCAAGTCATGTCCCTGGAAGCTCAGAAGTGCCAATTTAGCAAAGGTCAGCATGATGCACATTTTTGGTATGCCCAGTGATCTTCTTGTTCGTGACCAGTTAAGACACTAGTGTTTGTCATCATAAAAAGCCAGAAGATCAGTCTTAACACAATGTAACAAACTTAAGACAGAACTTGACCTGAAAAAGATTTCTGCTTTTTCACTTTATCTGAAGAATATGAATGTGCAAAACCTATCGAAGTTAAAGATATTTCAACGAAATATTTGTTTTGGGCTTAAATCTTGTTTCTTATACTTATTACACTGTTTTTTTACAATTCCTTTTGAACATTCCCAGCTAGTAGTGTATTTAATACAGCCCTCCATGAGTCTGTAACTAATTATTCTTTTTCCTGGCAGCTTTCATTTTTTTTTCATTTGTTTCACCTTCCCTGTTGTACACATGGCCAAAACATTCAAACTAGTCTGCTAAGCATTCAGTGAGATGAGAATATCTGAATAACTATATGTGCTCTTTCAAATTGCCAGTGTTTACTTCCTTTGGAAACTGACAGGGGAAGATCATAGGCAGGAGTCCAACACCAGCCAGAATAAATCAAAAATAAACAAGTAGCCTTACAGAATCTAGAAAATGGGTTGTATGGGGTCTTCCAATCCATACCTCAATTGCAACCAGAAGCATTTAGACCTTTTTCAGTCCTGATAGCAGTTTGTTTAAATTACTCTTTAGGAGCCCCACAACTGCAGACATTCCCCAGTTTCACAAGCTCTCCAAAGTGTACTTCTACTCCCTATGGTAAGAAATTATCCTGGTATTTAAACTGATTTTCCCTGCTGCAGTTTATCTCATCCACCATGGACCTGGGCATACTGTTCTATTTGTCTTTCTCAAATCTTATGTATTGAAAAATTGTTATTAAATACTTCCTCGTCCCCTTCATCTTTCACCCTTTGTATGTCAAATTGTTCTGTCATGGGAAATACCCAAATAAAACAGTCTTGTAAAAGAGAAGCCTGTTTTCAGATGGTCTTATTCTAGGGATTCCAATTTAAATTCACTTCCTCCCCACGGTTTCTTTGGACTGACCATTCACACCAGTCTGAGTGCCACCTCCCCTGTAGAGGAGAAGGTTCATGTTTGGGAGCTATCTTGAGAGGATAAGGAACTCCGTCAATTCCTGCAGCTGCCAGATGAGACCAGCACACTTTCTGGTGAGCAATCTACACACTGGAGGTCTGATGAGACCTCATGTTCTCAGCTTTGAACCACTGTTTTCTCCTTGTTCACCTTTATCCTTGAGTATATCATCGAGATGCAAAGCCTATAGTGGAACAAGGAGGACAGCTAATGCACCAGAGCTGGTTTCTTGTTCCAAAAATTGGTTATGTTAGACAAATTTCTAAAACTTATACTGAGTGCACTACAATCTATTAAATTCAATAAGCACACAAGTCTTCAGGGTCAGGTCCAATTTTGAATGACAATACCATTTATCTTGCTAGTGAAGGTTTTTTACGGCGTCATTATGATGAAGAGCTGCATTTCATGTCTCCCGCACATCTGAGTGTGTCCAGCACATGAGCTATTTCTTTCAAGCAGCTTTCTCAGAAAAGTATGGATAGAAGACTGTAAGCTGGCTGAATCCTGACATGACCAAGACCACGTAGAAGAAAGGCTAGGATGTTCAAGGAATACTTTAGCCGCGTGCACAAGCCCTTAAGCCTTCAATTGTGGAGCTGCTCTCATTCCACTGCATCTGGAAAAAGAAATTTTGGGGAAATATTAGGGTTGGAAAGCTTAAATAAGGCTAAATTCCAAAGATACCAGGTGCTATTTCAAAAAGTTGGCTTCTCAAGTGGTCCTCTTCCATGAGAATGTGAATACAGTGAGTATGATCTCTTGCTGAATCTCAGGAAGCTACGTGAGAGTTTACCAAAAATTCCATGAGAAAATCAATATTTTTCCCCACTCTTTTTTAAAAGCAGGTTCTAATGGAAATACAAACACAAAATATAGTATGTTCCCTGTTCGTGATCAAAATATTTAATTGTGTCCTATTTAACTCAGCATGCTTATCTGTACATTAAGCCCATGGATTACTACATTATGTACCTGTGCCATGTTTTGGCTGCAGAAGGGAATACAGTCTTTTCAAATATCTGCTGTGGGAACAGTCCTTGGTTTTTCCTAATCCTTTTATTGTTACTTTTATTTTTAATAAAATTTTGTCCATTTTTACCAGTCTAGGAAGATTAATGTGGAATTTCTTGTGAAAACGCACATTCATCTGCTGCCTAGATTAGAAGTATTAAAGTTATATTTTATAAAGATATCCTTACACCTTCCTCCAAATTCAAAATCAGCAGGTACATCTCTTAATGAACTAGAATAGCATGTTACTGGGTTACTTTTTTGTTTTATTTTATTACAGAAAGAGGGAAAAATGTCTTGAAAAACTATATTTACTTCCAAATTAGTAACCTTTTTCAGAATAATGTGCAGTGTTGTACAATAATACCATGTTTTTTAAAGAATAATATTAAGTGATTTATTGCTATCATCCTCACATTCTCACACACTTCATTTTTGTCAGCTACAAAATGAAGTATTATTCAGCAATATGATATCCTAAGACCCATCACTTAGGATATGGATCCCTGTTCCAGTCTTTCTCCATTAAACTTCTCTAGTAAAAGGCTAGGCTTTGGTGAGATGAATAAGTTCCACCACAAACTACTGAAAAGTGGCAATAAGCACTAGCTCCTAGAAATAGGATGGAGTTCAAAATCCTAAAGGTTCTTCATCACAACTTATCTTGATGAAGCCTGGATTTCTTTGTTCTGGTTTTATTTGTTTATTTGTTCACAAAATAAAAATGTTTATATAGACCTCCAAGACAACCTAAAATCTAACCTAATATACTTGATATTTCCTTTGCTGTTAAATACTTGCTTAAGATTCTCATGCATACTACAAGAAAGAAAAAATAAATCAGTTGCAGTAAGAGAATCTTGTTTCCAGATTCTAACAAAGACCAGCAAAGGGAACTGCAAAAACACATGGCCCTAAGGCGACTCCAACAGAAGTTAGTCTGGGTGCAGTGTGTTTATGTGAAATTCTTCAGGAACTGGACACAGAGGCAGCAGCAGCAGCAGCAACCCTGTCTGTGCTCTGTCCTAGCTAGACTGAACCGCACACAGAAGCTCAGTTCCAGTTTTCCTTGCAGAACGCAGTGTCTCGTGTTCTCTGGAATGAAAAAAATCAATAGAGGGGTCTTGTCTGCAGTTGGTAAGAGCATTCTTTTCACCAAATAATAAGCAAGAGTGGAGGAGATTCTCTTTCCAAAAGGAACATATTTGCCTTTTCCAGAAAATACCTCGTGAGATTCATAATGGGATCTTTTTTTGTGTGAAAGACCAATCTGTGAAACAAATGAGTTCTGCTTATTTGACCGAAAATTAACCGAGACCCTAAAAAAGAAACAGCAGAAACAAAATCTCCATTGTGGGGGCAAGGGGTAGGGGGAAGAGGCTTCTCATTTTCGCTCTCTTGCTTTGCTGTGTGGCAAACCATCAACTGCTAAGTGCTGAACAACTGAAACCACATGTACAGGTTGAGAAAGAAGCTGGGAGTGTCCTGCAGAGGTTTTCAACACATGCTCATGATGTTGACTCCATCACATGCACAAGCTTGTAAAAGTGGAACCGTATAAAAGGGAAAACTACAATTACAGCTAATGCTGCCTGAGCCTAGTGGAGAGCCAAGACGATGTTTCAGATGGTTTGTTTATCTCCGCCTAGTAGGGTTACAAGCTTCTGACATTTCAACAGATATTTTCCATCATGACAGGGATGAGTTAGTGGGCATCCCGAGTGCATGCGTTTTTTCAGCATGACGCTCCTGTCTCGCATCTATTTCAGTGTAGCATTTTGTTCATGTACACACAAAACATTCTAGTAGGTACTGGTTAAATGGGTATTGTTCATAAGCACCCAGGAAGGGGAAAAAAAATAGAGAACAAAGTATAAACTTCTGGTTTTCAGTCTCAGCACATGTAGAAGTTGGACCAGCTACCGGAAGTCTTAATAAACTGGAGTGAGATGAAATTCCTGTAAACAACATATGTACTTCGTTTATGTTTCAAGGCCTGTGAAAAGAAGATATTAGCGCAGGGCTTTCCACTCACTACAAGGCCTTTTGAGAATTCCTTTTTCTATATGGCCAATTTACTATGCTTGTACATATTAAAAGGTTGGAAATTGCTATTGCTTGCCAGACAAAACTTTTGGAGAAGGTACTGGAAATTAGTTTGGAAGGTATTTTGTGGCTTGGAAATAACTACAGATTTTAATTGCCAGGTATATATATTTTTTAAAAAAAGGAAAATAGGAAGAAAAGACCTACCTCTCATAACTATACATCATTCATTAATAAAAAGACAGTTGTTTCAGGGGGGTTATTACAACGTCTTTCTTTAGGCATCTAAGAGATGCCTAGGTTCAGAGATGGGGCTCCCTCTATGGTCAACATAGAGAAATATACCTCTGCAAAGATGACTGCTAGAATCAGTTATTTATAACCTAACTTTGCTGCTCTGCTTTGTCCTCTTCAGGCACCGGCCTTTCTCCATTGGCAATAGAGATAGCTGATTTCGAGTACATAATAACAGTTTCTTCCCCATCTGTGTTGGACTCTAACAAAGAGCAGTGTTTTCAGGAACAGGAGTTATATGATGGCCATGATATACCTTAAATCAATGCCTCTATGAGGCATAAATAGACCACCCTGTGGTTTTACTATTTGTTTCTTGTCCTCCAAGATAGTGCCCTCCACCATATGTAGAGAGCCTGTAGAGAAAGCAGGGAAGAATCAAACATGTTCCATATTTTGTTTCTTCTCCATGAATTTGAGTATTTGAAAAACAATTCATGCTTGACGGTGTTTCCAGACATTTTCTGATTCATATCAATACCACTTCTTTTCGCAATTTAATGCATTTCTTATAGAAATTACAGAAAACCAATGTCTAAAAATCCGACTGCACATTAAGTAGTCTGATGGACAGCAGTTTTGATGGTGGAAGCAAGTAAAGAATGATTTCCAACTGTGGAAAAAAAATGTATCATTAAGAAGTCCCAGCAAGATCCACTGCCATAGATGGTGGACAGGGGCTGTACTACACAAGTCCTGGGCTACTTGAGTCAAGGTTCTATTTCAGCTTTGCATTTAGAAATGTAGTTATAATGTTCATTACACAGGACTGAAATGATCTTGCAAGTTATCTGTGATAGTACTTAGGCACAGGCCAGAAAAACAGATTTTCTAATCTGCTAAAAGTATGAGCTGAGAGTTGTATCGTACTTATAGGAAAGGACATTGACATCACCTTTGTGTGCCCCATTTTTATTAAGGGAATCATAAAGCATCTTGACACATTGTGCTGATGGCACCCTTATGCCTAGATTGGTTATGGAAATTGGACTTTATATCACTAAGGTGAAAATGGAGGTTATGTTTTCTAAAGTATCTACCTGTAATTTCAAAAATTAAGCAAGCTGCATTTCAGCTTGATCCCATAAATGTTTCTGTCCCTATTCACTCTTCCTGATCCAGATTCTGACCCTTTCAAGCCTTGATTTATATCTAATTTTACAAATATCTCAAAGAATTCTGTAAAGGACTTCCTAGACTAAGGTAGCATTAAAAGCAATAAAGCAATAAAAGCAATAAAGATGACAAAATGTGACCCTGTAGTTTGTAAAACTATTCCGTCACAGAAACAACTGTTTCTTCCAGTAAAATCTGAAGGTATAAAAACAATTGCTACAAATCCTCTTTTTCACCATATTGTCTCCTGTCAGATGATTTAATTATTATACTCAGGACAACTAAAACTATAAGCACCAAATAGGAATTCAAGGTTATTGAGTATAGCCTGCTGAATTCAGAGGATTTAGTACATTAATATAGCATTTCTATTACATTTTACTATCCCTGTTGAGGAAAGGACAGTAAAAAACAGCTGAAACATTGCAAGGCGATCTTTATTTGGAACCAAAATGGCTTACATAGCAGAGAAAAAATGTGTACAGACACCAGAGGTCAGTGAAACCTATCTTGTCAGCAGGGATTGAGCCGAAGAGTAGGACAAAGGTGCAACTTTGACCAGCATCTGAAATTCATTATATTTCCAAATGTAAATTCCAACACATGTGGGGGATTTGAGCTCTGAGTCTGTATGATATTCTGTACTTACCCCCCCCCAAGTAATCTATTATTTTTGAATGGTTTCTTTGCTTTATTTTGATGTTTTCCATCACAATGATGTTCATTTGAACTAATTATGTGTTACAGAGGAATTAACAACATATCCTCCAATAAAACTGTTAAGAAACACAGTGTTACATCTTATCCTGAACCTGCAAACGCCATTAAAAGAAGAGAGTGGAACACAGGATGTATATTTTTGGTGCTATGTATAGGAGGTGATTTACAAACTTCGTAGTGTTCTTTCTCACACAGCTATGTTTCATGGGGAATTATACCCCATCTGTTTAAAAATGACCACAAAGCATATCAAAGTCACAGAGAGATCAGGGCTGGAATGTCACCCTGGCTTAGAATAGTGAAGAATACGTTTTCTAAGGTATTATGCAAAGGTCTTGACACCCTGTTCTTTCTTCTCCAGCTGTTATCCCCCTTTTTACTGGATTTTTTTCCCTCTATTCCTTTTCCACTCCTCTTTTTACAAGTTTTCTTATAGGAAAAACAAATCAAAGAGCTTTTAATTTAAATCTAGCTTTAAAAGCTCCAAAGCCTAAGTGAATCTGAGATCAGATAAAGTCAATAAAACCCAGCTCTAATGGGAATCATTTATGATAGTCCTCATTTAAGTTCCTCTATGGTTTCCTGCTTAGGAATACGGCTGTCATCTTTCATCTTCTCTTTTTATCTAGACTGTTCTTTCACTTATCTTTAGATGATGCAAATCACTGTAGCTCCACTGAAAGCAACTCAATTGTACTAATTTAGAGCAGCTGAGATATTTTTCTGTCCTCTGCTCTGTACTTATTTGGCAATAAGAAGTCTTTAAATTACCACTTTATGTTTTTGGTGCTTAGACATTTGCTCCATACTGATTTTTCCAAATTGATTTTATTTTTCATCGAAGATTGCTTTTAACTTTCCTACAGTTCAAAGATACACTCCCTTTCCTCTTCTGCTTTTCTCTGCTGAACATTTTCTTTTGGAACATCCTGTAACTCTATAACACAGACTCTTCCTTTGGGAGGAACCAGGCCTCTGTAATAGTTATTATGTCCTAACTTTCATTTGTCATGCTTGTGTCCACCATTTAGGTTCTTCCTCTGTTTGCACTTAGTTAGAAGCACTTAATTTATTTTCCAGTTTCCTCAAAACCAATAATCATCGAGTTTTTATGATTTATCTTGGTTTTACTCTAAATTATTTTATGTATTCTCTATAATTGCAGTATTATAAACATTTACTCAAAACAGCTATCTCCAGCTATCTCCACATTAAAATACAATTGCTTTCTTCTCTCTTCAATGGAAAGAATTTGTGCTGACTTAATTTGTTAAATTTTCTTTATCATTCTTCTTTCGTTCCCATGTGTGTAAGCAGGAATATTAGGTTCATTATCTGCTGCTTTGCTCAATGATAACACTCTTAGTCTCAAAATGTTGTTATGGGCAAAATGGAACATACCATATATAAGAAGCTATGAATTTATTACTAGTCCAACTCATTCTTTAATAGTCAGATAATCAAAATTCTTAGTTAATACAAAAAGCCTTTTAATAATGCAGTTTGCACAAAACCATCCCATCATCTACCCCTTTCCTATGGTATTATATTCAACCTTCCAGTATCCCTCTGGGTCCTAATCTTGACAGTTTCTGTCTTCTTCAAAAAAAAAGGTGTGGTGCTTACAATAAGTTGTCAACTTCCCAAAGTCTTCACCAGGAGGAGTGTGATGCTTATGAGGGTTTCTTTCTTCTCAGGAGGTGCATGATGTTGGTAGTGATGCTGTTTTCCTTCTTTTTCTTGGGGTTCGCTTCTGTTTATTTTTTTTAAATTTTTTAAGACAGTCTTCTCACATGTTCTTTCTTTTTATCTGTTCCCAGTTATACAGCTCTTCTGTTCTGCTTGTTATCTCTAACATCTCTATCTCTTTTCTTTTTCTGACTCACAAGGTTGCACTCCTGCAGTGGCTGTTGATTGACAAGTCTGATTTGTGTTTACAGTCTGGGAGATCTGGTATCATCTTGAGCCTGTGCTCTTCTGCACTCATTTTATTCTAGTCATATACGGTTCATTCCATACAGAATAACTACCTGTCATTAGCGTAAACTGAAACTAAACTGCAAAAACCTTAGACATCAGCTACCTGACTGCTAGACAGTTGCTGCCACAACTGAAACAAGCTAACATCAGCTCAGACCAAGAAAAGCCCAGGTAAATCCAGAGACAGGTATTGTCAGGCTAGTACAAAAGACAGAGTAAGAACACTGAATTTCGACTTCTTGGGAAAAAATTGTTGTTTATAAAAAATTGGCAATTTTATTCAGCAATTACCTGAAATTGCAAGCCAAAATTAATACTTCTACAGCTGATAGCACAACCTAATGAAAGCCAGCCATAGACAAAAATTAAATAACTGCTGCTTCTTTGCATCATCATTGTACAGGAACATCTGCTTAGACCGTGTTCCTATTAAGGAACAAAACTACATGCGCAAAAGCCCTTTTGTGATAGAGTGGATTAGAGGATGGAAAAAAAAAATCCAGTACTTTCCCCTTATAAAACCAGAATTTAGCCATTCTGAGATGCCAGGAAAATGGCTCATGAAACCAGAAAGCCTTGAAAAGGGTACTAAGGACTTGAATAGCTCCAGTATGTTTGGTATACTGGCAGCAAAATGCCTTTTCCGCCAGAACTTCTGCCACAGATCACCACGGTCTTAAGAAATATGGGCCACTTGAAGCCACATAAAAGCAGGTTTGAATTCTAGTGGAGAACTGTAAGCAGCAGAGAGCAAATGAAGCAACAATAAATTATTATTATCTTATGTGAAAGGGTAAGAAGTATAGGTCAAGAGCACCACTTTCTTCTCTGCTGTAATGACTACAAATCAATTTCCTGGCACTACTTGATGAAGAATTGTAATTCCACTCCTCAAAAATAGTTTCCTGGTCCACAACCAATTACCACACTCTACCTCTGCAACACAGCCATATCTTCCTTTGATGACTCCACATCTGCAACAGAGCCATATCTTCCTTTCATGACACAAAATTACCCAGAAACTGCAAGAAACCTTAAAATAAAAATGCTGTGCTAAAGCAAAGCATCTTCACACCTTCAGAAAACTATTAAGTGAATCAGTCTAAGTTTAGCTGCTGAAGCAGTGAACCTCACTAAACAGTTTTCACTGCTTGTTTCTCATTCCCTCCAGAGGTATTAGCAGCAAAATGAAGGTCTGATTTCAATGCCGTTTTGGCTGCACTAGCATTCTTGATTTGAAATCTATATGAAGTCTATAGAAAAACAATGGCGGTTGGAATATTGGGATTAGATTTTATGTTTATACTACTATACAGAAGAAGGTTTGGTTTCAACTTCAAGAAAACAGCTACCTAATTAAGGATGACATTTCCACACATTGGCTGAAATGGGTTTCAGCGTCTGGGGCCAGCAGTTTCCCAACAGAAACCCATAGTAGACAGGGTAGAAAAATACTTCCTGACTGATATTTCTGTAGTGTTACTGCCATGGGACTACAAAAGGGGTCAAATAGCTCCAGTTTTCACCTCTTGCTGCTGCTGTCTAGGAAAAGAGGTAGATGGAAGGAGGATAATGGTACCTCCCTTGTTTTGGGTCAATTTGTCTGGTCATCTTTAACTTGGTGCAGAGGATCTATAAGTAGGATACATGCAACTTGCAAGTGAAAGGCAATTTTTAATTGATTATCATGCAAAAAATATTTAGGATTTGATGACCAGTTATACTAAGCACCCATGTGCTTAGCACCCAGAAAGTCTTTGCTGCCTAGGCAGGAGGTGAAGGTTGACCCTTGCGGCTTCTGGGGACAAGTTCTCAATCCTTTTGAGTTGTCATTGTCCCCCAGTTCCATTGACATGGATGACTCTGATAACTCGACCCAAAGCTTCCTACCCAACCTCAAGCAGATTCCCTTATTTTTTCCATTAGTATTATATATCTTTCCAAGTTGGTATTTCTCCTCTTGAACCCCTGAGCTCCTAATGATCATGACTCGCCAATCCCACCTCTACATTTCTTCTCTTTTTACAGACTCTCTCACAGCTCCTTCTCATGACTGAGGAATTTATTCTGCAATTTGAGCCCAGGTGACACTACTGGGACTCGTCAGTGCCTGGGATCCTGGGCTGGCAAAGGGGGAAGGTTGCAGTAGGGCTTATGGAGACACTTATACCAAGGAGAGATAAACATGCAAGAACAGAATGCATATTGAGCCTCAAATATTTTTTGTCAGGTCTATGTGGATTCAGTGAGAATTTGAAAATATCATGCTCAGAAGCAAATCAAAAAAAGTAAATCAAAAAGTAAATCAATTGATTCTGCCGAGAAGTCTGCATTAAGTGTTTCACCTTACACTGAAAGAGATTACGTAGGCTGCAACCAAGCCGTACACAATGGGATTTTTTTAGTTGTAGCATTTCACAAGAATTTATAAACTTTCATGTTTTGCATCATCGCATCTTTGCTTCATGAGCAAAGACATAAATGAAAAGGTTCATTACAGTGATCTCAGGTTAGCATATATACACTTTAAATACAGAACAGTTTTAAAAAGTTTAATACAGCAGGCAGAAAGTAATGGTGATCATTTATTTAGTTCAGACAGTTTTGAGTACCCTGGCTGTGACTTGCTTGTTGCCTTGCAGATAGCAAGCCTGTCCAGCTACATGTTGAAAATAGTATGACTAATGTGTCTCTTCTTTTTAGGCTCAAATAGATGGAGGTTTTTTTAAGAGAGCATTTTTTTGTGGTTCCTGTTCAAAACTATTTGTCAAGAAATGCCTGAACATACTTCAACTCATGTATTATATTTGTAAGATGTTTATCTGTGTATTTATGCTTCCAGGTTGTTATAGTACAGGAAAAACTTATATTTGAACAGCTTTAGGTAGTCGTTTACTATTACCTTTAGCACTCTGATACATGGCACACTTTCTGATCAACAGAAGGCTGTTGAAGGATGGGTAATCTAGAGACTCATGCAAGGTTCAGATTTCTTGTGAAAAGGAAGAAGTGAGAGGATGTTTTATATTCTGTGAAAGTCTTTCTCTTCCTAAGAGTCAAAGTATTTAATTTTTTTGTTCATTATCTTTCACATGAGAAGGAAATTACCCTTTGTCACATATATGCATATCCTACACCAGAAAACACCTAGACTTATTGATTGAAGGACAATGACATCCATGAGGCTGTAGTTTTTCTAAGCAGAATTTACATTTAATTTTATGTTGCTATATTGCATCAAGCACATGTGCTTGTAGGGAAATTCGGTCCCTTTGCAAAGCCAAACATCAATTTTTCAGTGTCTCATTTAATTGTGCAGTACCTTAAATCCCTTTGAATTAAATTGCTTCCATTTTGGCATACTGGTGTTGTCACTGGTGTCTAGCTTTCCCTACTATGTCAAGTACCAAAAAGGAGAGAGTATCAATGTCCTTCAGTTCTCTCCCTGACAGCATTTTGAAATAAGAAAAGCATAAGTACCTCATAAGAAAATTGTTCTCATTCCCGTAAAACTACGTACATTGCCCGAAAATACTGTGGTCATTGCAATCACTTTAATTAAAGAAAGATGCTCTCTAAAAATACCTGTGAACAGTACTTCATTCTTTATTTGCTGAACAAAACAAAATTGTTTCTGAGTCCCAGACCCAAAGAATTAAGCCCACATTATTTCTGTTTATAAATCATTAGTCATAACTATTCTCAGCCAGTAAACTTCCTGATGTTAAGAGGCAGAAACATGCACACATTAGTCTGCTCCAGCTACCGCTGCTCTCTATTGGCTCAACAGCTGCTGACTACTGAACACTCAATTTTACTGCCAAATTTGAAGCCCTTTATATTGAAAAGTAATAAAGGATCACATTTATGTAATTTTTCTGACTATGTTGAAATTCAGTGTCAAGAGTAGTATCTCTTCTTTCCTTAGTAGCTTTAAAATTTGTCTTCCCTCTTTTCACACATTGCACAAAAAAAACAGTGCTTTGTTAACAGTCTTTAAAATTACAGAAATTTTGATGGCACAGTTATAAAATTTTAAACTTATATTATTTTCCAGATAAATCCAAGATTTTTAAATCAGTGATAATTCAGTGACATCACAGATTTATAATTATATGGTAACAATTCCAGAACGTTTATGATCCCATCTTAATTTCTACGCAGTTGCTAGCTCAGCTTCGCATAATAGTTTGCTTTACTCCTTACAGAATTATGTTCCTTGCTTTCAGTCTTGCTTGCAAGGTTTGGTCCTGGTCAGTTGAATGAGCTGTTAAAATCTACAGCCAGTTCCCATATCACCTGTTAAAACCCCATTTCCAATCTGCTCTGCTTCTTCCTGCTGTTGATTCCTCTTTTGTAGGCTAAGCCAGGTATTCTTAGCCAAGAAGGCAGAGCCACTGGAGAAGGTCACAGCCTTGAGGGATGGGAAGAGGAGATTCATCCCTGCCAGCTACTCACCGCAGCCCCTACCACCTTTTTTTCAATGCCACCGTCGCCACCCACCTTTAGAAATTGCTGGTGCCCAGATAACATAGTGTATCTGACATTCACATGCAACTCTTTCTATTGCTGATTTGCATCAGAAATATAAGCACACTTATAGCTTGTAGGCAACTTTTTGGACTGTAAGCCATTTGCATTACTGTGCTCATTCCATATGGTAGAAGTCAAATAGTATTAATTAACTTTTATTCTAGAAATCTGCAAAACCCTATTAAATCTCAGTTAAGGAGGACTGGGAATAGAGAACTGTTCTTTCACATGGCTACAGGTAGGTAACGTGGCTCCTACCCACATGCTGTGTCCAAGGCAGGGAGCACTACCAACAGGTAAGGGGAAGAGTCTAGGAGTTAGAATACCTGTATGCAAATTCCCATGGACAAGACCTTTCTGGATGTTAATTTCTAATGTAATTAAGTATAATATTACTCATCTTTCCTACCTCTATAAGTTGCAATCCTTAGATAATCAATATATGTAAAGGTGCTTTGAATTACTCAAGCAGAATTCACTATAGTGTATTATATTCTGTTAGTATTTTGTAGTCGAGTTTTATTGCCACAATCATTTCTTCATCTCTGATTCCAAGTATGGTAACCGAAACTGGCATATTTCTCCTCTAAGTCACTTCTGTCACTCATGAGGTCTCTTGGATCTGTGTATTTAAATAGTTCAGATAGGGAAAAACAGTAATGTTTTGACATTTTGGGTTTTTTTGAATGTGCTTTGGTATTAACTAGTAGCAGAAAGCTTCCTGTGTTAGGCAATAAAGCAAAGCATTTTTTTCCATAAGTGGAATGTCATGTATTATCAAACTGAGTTCTCCCTGTTTCTAATAGTCTTCCCATGTGTTTATTTAAAGGGTCTTACTGAATCACAGCTCGAATATTTTGATCCCAATTTGTTTTGAGCCTTTTATTAGATTTGGGTGAGCCATAAACTGGAATCATTGTTATTATTTATTAATATGCTGTTCCAGTGGTATGTATGTGGAATAGAATATTAAATATTTAAATTGCTTAGATGACATTTACCAGAATAGTCATCACAATTTAGTTAACAGAGGCTATCTTGTGATATTTTGCTTATGAAAACACAGAATAAATCTCTCAGAAGCGAAAGTCTGACATTTATTATCATTCTTTGTTTATATTCTGTAATTTAACATTCCAACATCTTCTCCATAGATGTATGGAACAGTTGCATTAAAATCCATACTCAAGTTACATTTTACACAAACACAGCTTAAGGCATAATATTTAAACTCTCTACACTTTAGGTAGAGTTTACTTGCTCACCATGTAAACAGAGTTATACAACATGCTCAGGATTTCTATCCCAGGATTTCATGTTTTATAATGCAGACATTTTTTTCAAAGTGCTGTTGGCTCTGTGTGTTTTCCAGTAAATCCTTAGAAATCCTCAAATCAAAACAGAAAAGCTTTACTTTTTTCTAACAGTTAAGTGTTACTCTGTAATAAAGTTTCTAATCACATTTATCCCTTGTTGACCAGTGCTGTATTGCCCCAATTCCCGAAGATATTTGGATGGGTTATCTTCTAGTTTGGAAACAGTGTGGACACACATTTTGGAGACTGCTCCCTCAACTGTTTATATTTACATTTTGCACATAGTTTTATTAGAGCTTTGGATAAAAATTGAGAAAACCTTCAAAAAAGACACAAACAATTACACATCTGTGACAAAACTTCTAGGGATCCTTGCAAAACTACTACATCTATCAGTTTTTTCAACCTTAATGAAGTTAAAATAAATTGGAAATGACAGAAATTAAAAGACAGCAAACGTGACAGCTGTATTTACAGAGAACAGCATAGACATACACTGTAATTCTGTGTCCTACTTAAAAGAATGACATGGCTCAGCTGTATGCTAGACTGTGAGTTATCTTCAAAGGTCACCTCTCTTTTTCAGTTTATTTGAAATTTTTTTTACTAAACTCCCTTTTCCCTTTGTTTAAGATACAAGCATTTAGTTCTTCAGGAAAAACACGAGTTAGTATCAGAGAGAATATTCATGAGGTCTAATCTCTTCCTCAGCTTCTTTAGGCAAAAGGAAAGAGAGGAAGAGACAGAGACAGACAGACAGATTCTCCTTTGGAGAATGACTCAAGAGAGGAGCTTAATTTAGACTGGTCTCTGTGTTTAAAATTAGCCATTCTGAATAAGCCTTGTTTATCCACCCCTACTAGTTCTGAGATGATAACATTGACGATCTTTAAAGGTCCCTCTAGATGATCTTTAAAGGTCCCTTCCAACCCAAACCATTCAATGATTCTATTAAAAAATAAGAACAGCCACTCTAAAAAAGGGAACCAAATACTAGCCCAAAACAGGCATATTCAACCGTGTACTTAATATAAGCATGGAGGTAGGAAATAAAAATGCACAATACCATAATTTCTCACAAAACGAGAATTCAGCCTTTACTGTGATTCCCCTTTTAAAGAAATCAGGCCCAATCATCTTTTGCAGGGCATCAGCTCTGAAGCATTCAGTCAGATTGATCTACTGTATTAGCTAAAGATATATAGGTTTTCTGTAGTCCCCATGGATTCATGGAGCTAAAAACCTACCTTACTGTTTGTTCAGTTTGCAGCAGTACATCTGCTTATTGCTATGTGACATAGATAATTAATCCAGTATGTTTAGAAAGGAATTGAATTTCCCCATTAGCATGAAAATCTAGGAAATATTTTTTCTGTAGTTAAGGTTTCACAAAGAGATAGATTTATGAAATTCAACAAATATACCTGCAAAAAGAAAGAAGTGTTCACTGGATTACTCAACTGCTTATTGTTCAATAATCATTAAGACATCTTTTATTTTAGTATCCTTAGCTAGTGAGAGGATTACATGTCTTCATTTTCCTTTCTTTTAATTTCCCAAGCAGGTAATACACTGCTAATTTTCCCCATTAGTAATCATAACTGCCACATTGTAAAATACTATTTGGCGATTGTAGAATAAAAAGCAGTCTTCAAACATTTCCCTTTACTTCTTGCTGACTTACACCCGCTTTCTTTGACAGTTATGCAACTCAAGCTCATAGTTCTACTTTATGAAGTTGCTTCTCCATACCAGTAATCTAGTTAGTAGAAGCACAACTGGACAGATAATGCTCATTAGATACTAAAGTTGAATATCCTCCATTCCTTTCCTTTGATTTTTTAGGATAAGCATTTGACCCTTTCCAATGCCTTTAGGATGAGTTCTCTTTCAGGCTTGATACATTGCCCATTGCTCTACTGGGAGAACTACATGCCCGTGAGGGAGCACCTTTGCTCAGCAACTGGACTATTAAAACTTCTTTGGACACCTGAAAAGCCTGGCTATATTGCAGAACCTGTACAGTGCAGTGACGGTTCTGACCTGACACCTCATCTGAACATCACCAACTATTTTCTAAAGAACCAAAACACAGGCTGTGCTGCAAAAGCAGCCCACGGCTGGGCACAGGGCAGGGGCTGGCAGCAGGCTCAGCATGGGGCTGTCTGCTCGTGAACCTGGCGAATGGGGCTTCCTGGCACCATGTCCAAGAGGGGTGAAAGACCCGCTCTGCCACCTTCAGCCATTTATTGTAGGGACTCTGGTGCAGAACCTCTACTCAGCATAGGACATTGACTATTTAACTGGGAGGGAATGTGAAGACCCAAAAGCAGAACACCTAAGAATACAGATTGACCAGCGCATCCTTTTGTCAAAGATAGGCAGTGTGTAGAGTGGAGGAAAGTTGGACTATCAGTTCATCATCCAGAGAAGGACTTGACTGGGGCTATCACAGCTGTGTAAGGGGCAGAAAGGATCTATTTTGCTACCTAAGGGTTACTACAGAGAACTAAATCAATTCATTAGGTTGTTTGGTTTTGACCCCTTCACGATGAACTCCTGTTGGCTTGAACTCAGTCGTTTAACCCATTTCTTGTGAATAAGGAAGATGTGCTCTTCCTTAAGCATCGGGACAATGTGATTTACTTCTATAGAGGGCTGTGTGTTGATTTAAGCTGAAGATTTTGTGGCTTTTACGTCTAAAATCTGATTCTGATCCCATGTTGACAATGCTTGGTCCCTAGTTACAGAAGCAAACTCCAGGAAACACACAGCAACAGAAGATACTCCATTTCTATTTTACAATTCAGTGGCACTTTCTCACCTCGAGTTTGCACTCATCTTTCCTTGCCAACCTTTCTGATAGAATCTAGCTGAGAGAGAGTTATGAACTGATGATGAAGGTCACTGGCTAGTTATAAGGCAAAGAAAAGTTGTGTCTGAACAGCTCTCATGAAGGTCAAGCTTAATATGAATGCAGATTTGATAGTTATTTCAGTATCGGTCACCTGTTATATTCTGCAGCAGGCAGAATATAGAAGATAATTAGGTTAGAAATCTAATTGCTTCTAACATGTGTCGCTCCCTGAGATAAGTTAAAGAAAATTATTCTGTGTAGTGGATTGCTTCATAATTGTCTACTTCATGTTTCCTGTGTTCTCTTCTGATACACTCAGCACCACTCACTGCCCAGCGGTTGGGACATAAGGGTGCAACAGATACTCATTTTAACCTGATGCTCGTGTTCCAGAGAAAATGCAGTCCCTGAATTTCTGTACTGTCATAGCTCAGAAGCCTGATACGTTGAGGTGAGGTTATAACTTTGCTAAAGTGATCATCACAAAGATGTGTTTCATGAGAGAAGTTAGCTACAAAGAGGTGTTTGCTGGGAGCCATGGCAGGCGATGATCAGCTAGCAGAAGGGAACATAAAATTGTAAGTGGGGACAGAGTCTTGCAATAGGGTAGTGCTGCCACAGTCAATAGGGCTTTATGGAGTTCTTGTTACACACAACAGGGACAAAGGGCATGGCCAAGGACAGAAAAAGGACAAAAAGAAATCAGTTTTAAAAGAGAAATTAAAAAGGGGAAGTCCATAAGAAATTAGTTGGCCAAACCCAGCATAGACAGATGTGTCATCAGGGAAGAAAATATTAAAAATAATCTTGGTGTGTTTTCGGTTTTTTTAGGAAAATTTCATGAAACATGAAAAAATAGCTATTTTGCACAATGCTTCATAGAGAGGCTGTGCTCAGGTCAGCCCTTTTTCTTTTGCATGCAGTCGTTTTGTAATCATCTGCTACAAATGCTTCACAGCATATGGTATTCCCAAAAATGATGTTTCAGATCCGATGAAGAAAGCCACTTGCTGTTCTTGAAATGTCATTCCAGACAAAGCAACTCCAACTCAGTAGTTCATAAGGCATCAAAGGCTGCTTATTTGCAAACAATCGCTGGGAGTTAGTATTTTATTGCCTGCAATCCATGTGCAAGTTGGACTGATATTACCCCAGTTTGCAAAAAGACTGCACTGGGATGATCTTGACGGCAACGTAACTTTCCTTACCAGGAATGTCAGTGGATTCCAGAGCAGGTGTTGGTACTAGTCGCTTTAATGCTTTAATTCCTGTTCAGACACCTCTGGAATACTCAAGTAACAAAATAATTTTTTTGGCTGGAGGGATATTAGGTGCCCATTCTAATTATGTATTTCAAATGTGAGATGTCTGTCTTTTTTCCATGTGCAGAAGATTGCAGAGATCCCCCAGACTTTCCACTGTATTTAGAGAAAGGACTGTAACACCTGTTTGTATTGTGAAGACCAGTGACTGCTATATGCTGAGCTAAGCTTCACAATTCCTGCAAGGCATTCCTTTCCAGTATGCACCCTCAACTTCACAGCACTTATTTTTTCAGGAAAGGGGATCTTCCCACTTGCTTTCTTCAGGAATCTGTTTTTTGACACTGTTAGAGGCTGTTTTAAAGCTTGAACAGATTGTTCCATGTTTATCTTATGTTTAAGTAACCTTGTTTTTAAAACCACAGCCTTGTAAGATCATTACCCTCCAGTGACTTGTATTCCCTTTGAAGCAGTTATTTTCAGATTAAGTCACTACTGAGTCAGAAACACAAACCCCTGTTTTGTGAAATGTATGTGATTTTTCAAACAATGTTTCACATTAGAAAATTCTGCCTACTCCACAAATGTAGAGGAAGGGAGACGTGGGATTTTCAGAAGCCACCTAGAGCATCTGCATGCCAAGTTTCCATTATATTTAATGGAAATTTGGCACCCTGACCCTTCAGGCATGTTTGAACACTTTCTCTTTACAATACACACAGCAGACGACTTGCAAATGTTTTTCACTAGGGTTTTTTAAAGTTATTTTTCATAAAACACAATAATTTTATGATTTCTCCCTTGACTAGTGCCACTTAGAAAGCAGAAAATATGTTTGTTCAGACTGCAAGGATAAAATCACATGGAGAAGCATATTTACGGGAAATTATGAAGTTCATAAGAATTTGAAAAATATGGATGTTTCCTAGAGACACTTTCCTTGCTTTGGAGGAAGATGACAGGCATGTAAGAGCACTCCAGGCTGCCATCACTGTCCTCTGATCCACGTTTCCTCATGGCCTGTGAGCACTGTCCTCTTCCAATAGAAGGATTTGAGAGATTTAATTTAGAGCAGGACCCACAGCCACCCCACATTGCAAACCTGTATCTCATCCTTTGGTTTTTCAGCATTTGACTTCTTCCATGGACAAGAAATTCTTCTCTGAAAAAGTTTAACTGATTGAAGTCAATACCATTGCACCAAAAAGTTTTGGTTGTGATGAATCAAGTTTCTTTACAGAAATAAAAATGTCACAGCAATGCACATCCCTTTCATGCGGTTTCTTAGAAAGAGACAGTGGGAATCTCCTGCATGGCTAAGCGGTAAAGAGTAAACATCCTGGGCCAGTAAAACTTGCTCAGCCTACGTACATAAAGATGCTCATGATATACATACATTGCAATGGGCTTGGTCCTTTCTTGGTTCTTCTGCAGAGGAGTATGAGCGGTCTGGATGGGAAGTGATGTGTGGAACGGACCTTCTACGAACCAAAATGAACCCTTACTCGTGCATGGATTTAAGGGCAGCTGCTCTGGTTTGGCTCTGCTGTAGCTAACAGCGTGTCATATATGTCAGATCTTGTAAAAGGTTTCAGTAAAAGCTAGGAAAGGTGCCAGTAAAATCAAGTGAAATTTACAGCCTTTCCCAAAGTGATATTGCTGGCCTGACCTACACAACTCACAGCTCTCCTTCACCTCTCAGGCCGATTTCAATATTGCACCTCGACCGACCAAATTTTGTGTTTCCTGTCCCTGCATTCACAGAGTCAGTACACACCTGATGAAGATGAATATCTGAACTCTGGTTTTCCTACCATAAATGGCTCTTAGTTCATTACCAGTGCTCACACAACGTGTTGTTCTGCTAAGTCAGTGGACTTAGGGGAACATTTTAGCATGTCTTTCAGGCTGATATATGCAAGATGGGAATATTTTCCCCTTGCAGATTTAAGAGAGGAAAAGGCTTCATCAGCCAGAACCCCATGAATGTTCAATGGCAGTTTAACAGAAGCATTGCACTGCTGGCTATTAGTCTGCATTCAGTTAAAACTCTTGGCCTCAACTTGGACCTCAGACATAAAGCTGGATACATTCTTTTGATTTGGTGAAGGTTTATATCAAACATTCAATCACACTATAGCTGTGTTCTTTCTTGCTACCTCACGCTCGCACACAGGGTCAGCCTGACACCCACATGCTGAGGACATACAAATGTCTTCCATTTTTTTAACTTTTTTTATCATGTGTCATTGGCAGTCATGTTAATTCTCCATTAGCCTCTGCAGCTCTCACCAAATGCCTTCAGGAAGAGACTGCAACGGACCAGAAGACCAGTTGTTGGGTGAAGCTATCCTCACAGTGTTACTGATTTGCTGGCCATGATCGCAGCTCAAGCCTAAAGGAAGTTGGGTTGGGCCCAGATTCCAGTTAAGTCAGTGGAAAAATTCTCCTTCACTTCAGTGATCTTTTAATCAAGCCTATTAACCATAAAATAAAATGTTCCTTTTGTATAGACACGACAAGGACTTACAGGTTGCTTGGCTGGTTTGTTTCTTATGTCTCATATTTCTTATGGTCACTCTTAGCAAGGTTTTGTAATATTGCAGGTATGCAAACATTGCTTCAAAATGTTCTACTATTGGAAATGCGTGTTTCCATAGAAAGATTACATGATATGGGGCCATGTTGCTTGTTTCAAGATCTGTAAGGTACATTGCCTAAGATTAACAAGCATCTGCAAAAGACGCCAGTATGCAGATCTTCCACTCACCGTCCTCCTTTGTTCACAATATATGACTCCAACTAGACAAGACACCAGAAGCTGTGACTATTCTTAGCAAACAATGAGAACTAGCCCTGCAAAAAATGTACATATGAGAGGAAAACTTGTTTTCCTGCAGGCCTTGGTTCACCCCTTTCACCTGCAATTCAGAAGGGAAATAAACTGCTAATTTCTTCCGTGTTTGTTTTCTCCTTTGTGCTTGCTCAGATCATGCACTCCCTTCACTGGCATTAAAACTATTTAGATTCTTCAAATCACCTTCTGACTCTCTCTGCCCACCAGCTTTGCGCAAAATAAATGCACTGTTATCCTCTAAGTGTAGTTAATGAGCACCTCAGAAAGAATTCAATGGCTTTGAAACTGAGCTTAAAAAAAGGCCAGCTGACTGCAGGAAAAAAAGAACCTTTCCCTTCATTCAGTTTTTCCTCGGGAAGGCTTTCATTTCACCTCATTCATTTTCACACTAGCCGAGTGACTCCATGCTTCTGGGTCCTTCTAGGTTCACGTGGCATCCTTTACATTCAAGACATTGTATATAATGTCTGTTCGCCGGGAAACTTATGAGAAGGACATAAGCAGTGGGGGTCAGGATGTATTATTTAGTAGAAAACAAAACAGGAAATGAAAACAAATTTCTGAAGCAGATGGGTTAAAAAACGTGGAGACAGAAATGAGCTGTGATGAGAAAATATAAATTAACATCCTTGCAAATAATCTCCATGATCAAAATGATAGCAACCTTGCCTTCAAAATGACCTTTCTCTCCCCTCCCCATATTAAAAGGCCACTGTTCTTTTTCTCTCCAGAGCATAATTACCCTAAACTCACCAAAGGAGAATGCTCCCTGGCTGCCAGGCGTGGGTGAGCGCTTCGGCAGTGCCCTGGCTGCGTGTCAGGATGCGGTGTGGGCGTCCAGCATCCACCCCATACATGCCAGCTTCTGCTAGAGAGAAACTCAGGCTCAGAGCAAGGGACGTGTCATGCACTGCTCGAAGTCTACCAGGCAGGAGAACAAGGGACTGCAGGGCACACTGCGCAGCAGACCTGCCTGCAGTAGTGACAGAGGCAAAATATTCCTCTCTCCATTCGCCTCCAACATTTTTCCCTGAATAAGAGAATAAGATTAAAAGTAATGGAAAAATCCCTATAGTGGGATACTATATTCTGCTGGAAGTACTCTTACGAGACCCACAACCCGCAGATGCAATACAATTTAACAAAGATGGGAATAGTATGCTGAATAATTAATTAATGGGTTGAGTAATTCCTCCTTCTTATTGTTTGTTGGTTGCTTTTTAAGTCCTCTAGTGAGAAGGCTGAATAAAAGGACAACAAATTGTGAAAAATGAAAAAGCAGAGAGGTCATGGTCTAGGAACAGCCAATGACTGAGAGGGGCAGACCCCAGCTGGTCAAAACTGTCACAGCTTCACTGAACTTCATGGAGGTATGACAGCATTACAAGAGGAGTGCTGAAACTATTAATTACATGAGTAATAAAAACATCTAGTACTTATTGGTAATAATCTCATAGGAAATTGCAAATCCTATACAATAGTGGGTGCTGATAAAATTAACAAAGGTGAGAAATTTAAACTGTCTGATTTATTAAGATAATGACGATAATTATTCTTCTCTAAGGGAAGTAGGACTTGTGAGACAAAGTATGCTGAATCAAAATGTGAGTATCTTCAGTAGAAAGGTAAGACTACCTCTCCGTATTATAAACAGACTGAAAATTCATGTGAAATTAAAGTGAAGATGTTGCATGTGTCAGAATGACAGAAGACTTATGCAAAGGTATATATAGAACGTAGAACTATGCACAGAAAACAGGATGGACAGCTGTGACTTGTAGTTTCTTTAATTTTAACTTGTTCCCCATCCTACATGAAGACACACAGAAAAATAATATACAATTAAGCAAAGGAGAAACTCATTTAACACCTCATTCCAACTATGCTTTTCCTTACTTTTACAACTGCCCCAAATACTGTTCCTCAGCCTGTTTTCAATCAGATCTAAGTCAGTTTGAATTGGAAATGAAACCTAATGAGATATAGAAATGTTTCTACAAATATTTAACCTCAGACTCAGGCAAATATTGAGTTTATTCTCCTAATTCTGAAATTCTGTTTTTAAACTATGAAGTACCATCAGCTGTGCCTCTTCTTTATAATTGTATTCTGCTCATTTCTTGTGGTTTTGGCTTTCTGGAAGTTAAAAACAGGTGGTGCTTTTGACTATTTTATTTTCCTTGTTGAAGACACTTCTCAGAAAACACGTCTCTTCAGTGTAATCCCTGGCTTGCACTCTGTCTTCCATCTCAAAAGCTAACACAGCAAGCCCAACACGCCTTCCACTTCTGGCCCGGGACTAAAAAGAAAAACAGCTTCTCTGAAACGAATGTCTTCTTGATTTATTCAAAAGGCTTCCACGATCAGAGAAATCTATTAAAATAAACCATACTACATAGGTCACTATAACCTAAACCTTTTCTCTTCCTGCAAATTAAGACAGACTCCACTCAACACAGCTGTCCTTCACTGGACAGCAGGGTACTCACAGACTCACTGCAGTTTCTGCCTCTGCTAGTATCTTCCTCTCAAAGGTTAGTTTACACCAGCTAAAAACCTGGTTTATTTTTTTTTTTTTATCTCGACATTCTGAACTGTATCAAAAAGTTACTGGGCTGTCACTTGGAAGCTATCCCTTCATGACTTCAGGTTATAGCCCCTTAAGTATTTGCTGGACTATGCCTTGTGTATATAGTGTGCTGCTTTCCTGCTCATTTCTCTAGAGCCCATTATCAAAAAGCATGTGAATATTCTCATTTTTCTGGAAATTAACATAAGTAGGCATAGCTTAACATGTCCATCTTTATAAGCAATTCATGTACTTACAAGAAAAAGTTACAGTTTAATCCTGCAGTCTCATCATTTTTACTTCTGCAGGCCTCAGACTTGTAAAGATTTAGACACACGTTTAACATTAACATAATTTCAAAAAATGGTGAAAATATTAAAACACTTTCTGAGATTTTTGCTATATGCTACATGCACTTGGAAATAACTTCTGTTGGCTTTGGGGGGAGCCGCAGCCACATCTTAGTGGCTTAAGATGCCACTGCACAGTGTCTTGCACAGAATTCCTTTTCTTGATACTTGTGCCAATTTTTAGTGTTGAGGTCAGTTAGTGATTAGCAGTGTTAGTTAAGGGGACCTTAGGAATCCCCTTCACCAAACATATTTGAAAAAGAATCTCTCAGCCAAATATATACCACAGCTGACAAAGGGTCCTTTGCACAGACTAGAAAACATTGATCTGCTCAATCACAAATTCCATCTGATGAGCTATGCTCAATTAACTATCAGAAATTTTGAGAAGTTGGATGTAGTCTATGGAGAAATGTTTCCTCTGTCCAAATAAGTTTCCCATATCCACCAATGGCTTGAATCCATTGAAAATCACTCTAAAAGCCAAATGGCTGACATCACTCCTCTGCCGAAAACTCACAAAGAATTTTGGCTTGATATTGAGTCATATACACTAAGGAAGACTATGACCTAGAAAAGGATTGTGGTATAGTGAACTAAAAATAAAAAAGTTCTTCAAACTCTCCTCATCTTGCTGTAGCCTTACCTTAAGTGGTGCAAAGATCCAAAATAAGAGGCGAGGGGAAAAAAAAAGTAGGAAACATGAAATATCAGACTAGTTTCTTCAGCAAAAAATATTGCTAAGATTATTGCTAATTGCTTAAACTGCTAAATTATTGCTGAGATCCAACTTTCTATACAAATATAGCATACAGTGATAGATGAAACATATATGTGCTAAAGATTAATTTGCACTCAGTAGCGTTTTCATCAGAAACAGTTTTATCCAAACTTACAAGCTAAACACATTTGCATTTACATAGCAAAGAGTTGGAAGAACATCAGGAAGCTCGACATGTCACAAGAAGTGGTAGAGATGATGCAGGCATCTATTCCTCTGAAATATTAAATAAACTCACTGCCTCAGGTCTGTGCTACAGCCCTTTGAGCTTGGAGGCACCTTCAGCTTCCAATATGTGTAAAATAAGTCAACAATAATTTGTAGTTCCCAAAGATTTTATGGCATTTTCTGTATAAGAAGGCATGAGAGCTGTAGGATGAGAAGTAGTGTGTAGATTTAACTAGTTACTCCAGGAATATTTTGGAAAAGTATGTGCAGATGTGCTCTAAAAAAATAAATAAATCCTTAAGTATACTCTCACGGTAGTACAGTTTGAAATAGCACCATTGGAAGGAATTAATAACAGCAATTTAAAATTCCTCTAGAATCATTTAGAGTGTCTCATACACTTGGTCAACAGGCAAAAGTCAAAGGGTGCTTAACATGTCAATGTACTGAAAAGAATCCAAGTCTTAGCTGGCAGCACATTGTAAGCAAAAAGGGTGGTCAGGAGAACATTTACTTTTACATTAACGCAGACTCTCTCCAAATTCACTAACTCTCTTAATTTAGACTAGTGTTTCATTGCAGTATCAAAGTTTTCCTTGCCTCAAGACAGTAAGAATATTTAATAAAATGCCCTCTGCTTTAACTGCTTTTTATTTTTTAATTATGTAACTCAACACATGTAAAAATCTATTAATTGCTAATTGTCTTCCAGTCTTGAATATCATTACATGTGTAGTTGACAGCTAAACCATAAAATTCGATGTGGTATGTGAAAGCTATTATGTACTTTATTATTTGTTTCCCTTTTGTGTTTTATATACTGCTAAAATTTGAAATTGTCATTAAAGAGGTAAATTTTAAAAGATGACACATTCCTTGAAAGAACCAGAAGAAACTAGTAATCTCATTTTAAAAATAGTAAAACTATCTACTAATTTCAGTAAATCCAGCTTCAGATATCAAATGATGAATAACTTTTATCCTAGCAGAGCCACAAATAATTTTCGATCAATTTGAAACCAGTTGAATAGCTGTTATTGTGAGACTTTTTCCCTGAATTTAATACGCACTCAATCCTAATCCAGCACAACATTTTAGAGCAATACACAAAAAAATGTCTTTCCTCCTTGTATCTGAGGATACCTTTTCATGTTATTCTTTTTTTTGGTTGTCATATGGAGGTTTGATACTGTTTAAAATCATAACATGAATCAAAATAATCAAAAAAGACTTGACAGTATCTCTCAGCTAGTTATTATTTCTTTCCCATCATAAAATAACATATGCTTATTTTTCTATCTTTCTTTCTTTCTCCCTATTGATTAATTTGTAGCCAAAGAAAAAATGAACTGGTGCAAAAGATACTGTATTTTTTTGATACAGGGAAAAGCATTCAGACAAATGTAGCACAAGTGCAGGAAAAGAAACAGAAAGCTAATTATTGCATAGTCACAATGTTAGCAAAGGACCTTCTCCTGTAGATACAGAATCAATTTTTGAGCCAGAAAAGTTTCAGCACAAATTTACCTACTGTTCCAGTGAGCAGATTCAGGAGGCATACCTCACATTCTTGGAATTAGGCTTCCTGGAAATTTCCTCCTTCAGTGTTAAGGTGTATTGCTTTCTGTCCATTTTCACGGGAATACAAAAGTTGCTAAAAAGAAAATAGATCTGCTAATTCATGTCACCAGGAAACAAAAACAACTTTCCTGTACTAGGCTTGCATATTTACAGTCCATATCTTGTGCATTACATTGTGAATTCTTAGGACCTTTTCGAAACGTGAGATACACTGGTGTTAATCAGTGGGGGCAAGTGGCGCGATAAGAATTATGGACTTAATACTTCTCCCCCACTTGAATGCAAGAATTCTTCTACATTAATGGCAATAGTCCTTTAGCCTAGAAAGAGTTTCTTGCCATGCAACAGTTTGTGCCTGGATTGCCCAGCAGATATGGGGAACTGATCTAGAAAAGGAAGACATTTATAACAAATAGCTGTATTTGTAAAAATAAGGCAGCCTCCTGATACCTGCGCTCTTCTTTAGTCAGATGGAGTTGACTACCAGAACGGCAAGTGATTTTATGAGCTTCTGGCTACTCCAGGGACTGTGGAGACCTCATGAATTTGCAGAGTCTCAGGGAACACTCTGGGAACTGGTCTGGATTGGCCCAGAGGGTAAACGAATGAGGAAATTCATGATGCAAGCCTGGGAGCACCTCCTTTCTCTTGGCCTCGTCTGTACTTTGTCCCCGGGGAAGGGTGTTGATCGTGCCCCTGATTTAGGGCATAAGGGTTTGGCTCTCCAACAAGTGACTGAATATAACCTATCCATCTTAAAGATGGAACTGAATTTAACAGCTGCCAAGTAGTCAGGAGTGCACTTCCAAAACAGTCAGCTTCTTTATTTGGCATTTACTTTCTCTCCCCAAAAAGGTTTCTCAGTAACATGCTCATCTGTGTACTCATAGCCTTCTGCTTCTTAGACTTTGGAAACACCATACTGCTAAGCCATGTTTTAGTAAAGTGTCGTGTAAAAAGGCAAATGTAAGCTCAAATCAAAAGAAAGACAAATCTGAATCAAAAGCAGCAGTAATAACTATATTTATGTCTGTGCACCAGTGGGAATTCACGTGTAAAGTACTGCCCGTAGCAAGAGAGCTACAGCTTTGTTGGGGTGTGAATGGATGCTGACCATGCCAAAGACTGCCTCAAGTCAGCAGGATTTCTGTACGATCTATTTAATCACAAATACCTTTAAACATAGTTTAAATTAAATCTTTTTAAATCCCTGCACTTAAAACTTAGCCTAGACAGTACTTTGTTGAGTACGTGTTTTGAAGGGTTCTGAACTTCAGAAAAGGATCTTTTAAGGTCTCTATAGGGGTTCTAGTGCATTCTGATATAACATAATTTTGATATTTTCAAAGCAGAATTTCCAACCCAACAACCCCCAATTTTTTCACAAAATATTCCTGAAAAATGTTCCCTTTCTAACAAACCTGATTTTTAATAACATTTTCATGAATAAAGTATCAAATAATTTTAAGAAAATACCTTTGCTGTCACACAAAAGGGGGTTCTCTGACAAACCCATACAAATTTTCTGTAAATGTATGTATTTTTTGTTAAGCTTTGTAAAAGGAACTTGCTTTGCCAAGGGGAAAAAAAAAAGTCTTTTTTTCTTTATGCTGATCAACCTACTGCTTTTGAGAAGTTTTCCTCATTGGAAAATACTTCTAATGCCGTCCAAGGTCAAGAAGAAATTGCCATTTGATGGGTGTTTGGTAGGCTGTGTGAAAGGAATCTGCAATCTCAGTTTAGTTCCCAGTCAACAAATGTCCAACACAGCTGTCGTTAATTGGCATTCTCGTTGGCAGCCTCTGCAGAGAGGGCAAAGGCTAATGTACATGGAAGCTGACCTATTTTCTGACTTTATTAGTAGTTCTGCAGAACAGGCTTTGCAGTGTGAGGAGGTGAACACTGGTTCTTACTGCCGTTGCTGAGGCTGTAGGCTTTCTTTGGATAAATAAACTCGGGTTTCCAAAGCTCCCAGT
Organism: Haliaeetus albicilla; assembly: GCF_947461875.1. Lineage (NCBI taxonomy): Eukaryota > Metazoa > Chordata > Aves > Accipitriformes > Accipitridae > Haliaeetus > Haliaeetus albicilla. The sequence continues at coordinate 6,470,938 of NC_091499.1, forward strand.
CTGGCATCCTTCATACATGCTAAAACCCAGTCAAAAAGAAATATTCATACAAATAGTAACTTGACGATGCACTTTGTTTGAAACAAAGTGTATTAGCACTCAGGCTGAGAAGGCTATATCTGTTAAGTTTCTTTCCAAAAAGTTATTTGTTAATTAACTGTTCCTGTTTCTTTTTCCAGGAATATTGTCAAGTAGATAGGGACATCTTCTGCCAAATACTAATTCTCATTCTGTTATTCAGCTCTCTGTAATTTCTAACACTCTTAACCATGCCGATTTTCCAGGTAACATTTACTGAACTTGATAAGCACCCAGCAATGTCTCTGTAGGCTAACCCGTAATAAAGTACTAATTCCTATCTATGATAGCCCATATGCCCATTCATTTTCTACATTCACTTTTCTGTAATAGGAAAAGTTTTCAGTACCGCTGATGAGCCTATTTATAGAAAAAGCAACCTATACTCCCTTCTGCTCCTACATCAAACAATTTGCTAACTATGCCCCAACCAACAGCAAAAGATTTATCACAGGGGAGGATAAAAGAGAGAGAAGAGACGCTAGATTTCTGGGTTGTAAATACAGTTTTCAATCATGGTATTACAGAATATTCACCCTTTAGCTTGTAAACTGAGCTAGATTAATATGGAAAGAAGTGGAATATGGAAACTGAGAGAAATTAAGTACAAAACACAGTGATGTCATTTCTTCCATGCATACTTGTACTTTAAACTGTGACACTATTGTTTTGCTTATAACAAAAATCCTAAACTGAATACAGAACACTACTCATTCACCAAGCAGATGTTGATATCACAGCCTAGAAGTAAAAATTAATTCACTGAATGCAAAGGACTGCACTTGTTTATTATATTTCTATCTGTTTGATGAACCTGAAGGACTCACATTCATTAGTGAGGAGGCATATACATCAGTGCAAATAAGAGATAGACGTTGTGCAAAAAGAATGTTTCATGTTCCTTTCCAATCCAATTTTCTCACTTTAAAGATTCCTTTTGAACTTAAAAGAATTTGTTTCCATTTCCTTTTACAAAAGGTTTATTTCCAGCTTTGTAAGCTTTAATTTTATAAGAATCTTTTTGGCTTAAATCAGCTTCTGAATTGGACATACTCATTTTCCTTTCACTCACCAAGCAGACAAGTATAAAACTCTCCAAGTTTTTATTAAAAGCATTTTTTTTTCTGTTTATAACATAGTTGTACGGCTTTTAACATTCATGTATACTTTGGGCCATCAAGACTGTTTTTCATTGCTCTAAATGCGCTTGTTTGTTTACCCTTCCAATAGTTTGACATTTGATGTGTTGAATTTTCTCTATGGAAAAACATTAAAGGGAAATTACTCACAGTACATTGCTCTTGCATATTTTTCCCTCATAAAGCAGATTTTCATACACGGCAGACCTCTTGATAAGGTGAAGTCCAATAAGTGCTGCATATAGTTAGATCTTTTTAACGACTCTCATACCACATGGCAATATTCAAGGACAGGATAACTGATCACTGGTCACCCACTCCCATCTCTCATAAATTTGTCTTTTAAGACTGTTCTATTTGAGTGCCACATAAGCACATGTTTTCAACCTAGAATGAATCACCAGTCAGGACAACATATCAGACCAGCTGAAATAAGCTTGATAACCTTTCCCAGCTGGAATGGATGAATGAAATATATGCCAAACCACAGCACGTGTGCTTTTTCCTCTTTGGTAAACACAGAAGTTTTATAACTATTTTATCAGGTTGCATGAAAGTTATGAAAACAAACAAACAAAAAGTGAGCTATCCTTCATTGTATGACTAGATATGAAACAACTGAGCTTCAGCTAAGCATGAACACTCTCACTCCAAAAGATTTTATGTGTGCCAGTTATGGCACATAACTTACATGTCCCAAACTGTATGTCTGGTCATCTTTCCTGTAACATATCTGTTAAGAAAGGTTCATAAAAGTATCATTCAGACTAACTGAGCATTTGCATACATGTCCCCTATCTTTCTGTCTCTCTGTCTCTCTTTTTCCTTCAAAGCTAAGAGGTTACGTAGTGCTCCATGACAACAGCAAGTTGCCATAATTATAGACGGACGTCACAGAGGAGACAGGGAGACAATTAGACAGGAAAAGGGATGACACCAACATTTTCAAAGGGCAAATTCCATGTACCCCATCTAGGTCTGTCATTTGCCCTTCACACTTTGAATGCCTGAGGTTTTTTTCTTACGGTTTTCTCACTTTCCATTTGCTTTACTTTCACTGGTTGCAGCTTGATGAGCAAGTTTTCATCACATCCATACTTCTGCTCCAAATATCGTTTTCAAGGAGGAAAACAGGGTCTAACCTCTTCTCTCCAAATTTGTTTTCCAGGGATGATCAATGCAAAATGTTTTCCCATTGCAGAGGTGCAGCCCAGGACCCTCTGCCTCTCTATTGCTGATATACCAGCAGAAGTATTATTCTTCTTCCCGTTGCATTCATTACCTGTCATTTTCTTTTGATGACCAGAGTTGTCCACTATTTCACATGCATAATCACTGGTATCTTCTTGACAATTTAAGCTATATTTGAAACTATCAGAGGCCTTGTCTACACAATGAGTTGCACAGCTTAACCTACAATCATTTAAAATAATTTTACTCATGTCCATGTACCTGCAAGCCAGACTCAGCTTCCTCCAGCCTATCTTTACAGTTATTACATGTGCTGAATCGCTATCTGGTGATGTTGATCTCTCCCCAGAGGTTGAAGAAGGTAATTAGACATCCGTATAGGTCTTTCCATTAACTAGCAAAAGAGAGACAGGATGAATTCAAACTTCTTATTAGTTTGAGACCAGTTTATTTCCACTGAATTTATATCACCTTCTAAAATTAATTTTGGACTCCTTACCCAGGGGTTTGTAACAAATTTGTAAAAACATTTTTAAAAAAATGCACATTGTTGTAGTTTTACAGACCAACAAGGCCAATCTAAAAATATTTCTTAACACATTTCACAGAAACAAAAATTAGGGAATAAGGAAAAAATATTTCTGTCATTCTGTCACAACACATTTACTGCATTTACTGCATTCTAACACTAGTGATTTCAATATTATAATAACAAAACAAGCCTGTTTCCAAGGTGTTGAAATACATTCTTCCACACTGAAAGAACAATACACGATTTTACAAAATAGACCTCTGCCCATTTTCAAAACTGTTCTCCTTCTTATTTGAAAGTAAGTCTACCCCAGTCATTTGGAGGATTTGCTTTTTAAGCAGACTCTTCTGCTGTAGCATTGAAAAGGTTCAGGTTAGAGAGGAAAGTATGCTGGTCTCATGTTGATATTACCAGAGTTGATGAGATGACTGATGGTAGGACTATGCTAACTTGAGATCTAGACATTCTTTCCGAGTCACCAGCAATGGAGTTATTATACGTGCACGACTCAGTGGACCAGCTTAGCCAAGCTAAATTTTATGAGATGGAAATCATAAGATTTTTCAACTCCTTGAGAATTCAGACAGTAATTCAACATATTGTTACAAATAAGTAGAGCTACTAAGCATCATAACATCCAAGTGTGATGTTGATCCAGCCAATTCAAAACACCAGTCCTTCTGCTAGTGGCAGGTAGAACGTGACAACATGATATGAATGCACTTTGGTGAGGATTAATAAAGCGGTACTTATTTCAGGTTTGGGAGCAAAACATACCACAGAAACATCCACATGGCTTATTGGAAATTGTATGAAATAGGTATTACAGTGAAATGAAAGAGTTACCCAGGCTGCTGGAAATTGGACATGTGAATTTCCTGCAATTTATGGTAATAACTTACAGATATGCCACTCAAACTACATTTCTGTCAGATCTTGTAAGTTCAGCAGGGTTGGGTCTGGCTAGCAGCAGAATCAGAAATCTCAAAGGAGTATCATGCGTACAGCATGAAGCAATGCTGACAGGTCAGTCAATGACTCTTTTCCCTTTGAATCTATAATGACACAAGGTTTCTCAGTGTGTAATGTGCCATCGTGTTGAATTGGTAACATATGAAGGTGAGAGCTTTTAATTTAAATAAATAAATTCTGCTCTCTTGGCTCAGTTTCAACTGGATATATTTTTCTTCACATCCTGCCCTCTGAAGAGCTCCTGTCGTGCTGGAGCGAGTTATGAAGAGATTGCAGTGCTTCACCCCAGAGGTAGCCTGAACATCTGCAGGCTGTCTGCATTTGGTAAATTATCTACATTTTTACAAAAATGGACTTAATGACCAGAAAAAACTGCATACCGTTTGACTGCTTCAATTTTAAAGTGAATCTAGACATGAACCTTTGCTATTAAATAAGTTACATATCGCAATGTTCCTTCAGGCACTTAAATCTCATTGCATTGTTCAGCTTAATTTTTTTCTTCGCTGCTGCCTTAGCAAAATCTCTTTGGTATTGATACTACCTATACTGCACTATCATCTACCTTTGATCACCCAGTTCCTTAAAAAATATGGCTGCTCTATGAACCACAGGATCTCCTTTTCTGAAGATAAATGTAAATCATAAGAGTTTTGGTGGGCAGGCCATAAACTCAAAACATGAAATCATGTTTCACATCTGCGTATCAAAAAATGTTGACCATATCCTACAGAACTGAAACAGGTTATTTTCTAAAAGTGACCTTTTTGCTTCATTAAGAAGGAAGCAGAGTACATCAGAAAGGAAAGAGTAAATACATGAAGGGCCAGAACTGGTATATAATTTCTTTTTGTCCTTCATAGAATTGTTACTTCATGCTACATCACCAACACTCATTACATTCAGTACGTACTTAGGATAAGGAGACGTATCTGCCTATATGGTAACGACAAAGAAGATAAGTGTGTGAGTGTGTGGCACCAAGAGAGAAAGAGAGTGTGTGTGCATGCATGTGCTCCCATACACACACACCCCCCAAATATATAATTGGCTAGCTGGGAATCTCTAATTTTCAAAGAATCTGATAAAAAGGGAACATGCGCATAACAGACAGGTTTAGCACATGAGAAGTCATTTCTGGGCAGTGAAGAATCTTCACCTTACAAAATTTATCATTTTTGTCGGTGGTAGGAATGAAAGATTACAAGATTGGTACAAGCTGGTTGCGGTTGGGATAGAGTTAATTTTCTTTCTAGTTGCTGATATAGTGTTATGTTTTGGGTTCAGTATGAGAAGAATGGTGATAACACACTGATGTTTTCAGTTGTTGCTAAGTAGTGTTTACACTAAGTCAAGGATTTTTCAGCTTCTCATGCCCAGTCAGCAAGAAGGCTGGAGGGGCACAAGTGGTTGGGAGGGGACACAGCTGGGACAGCTGACACAAACTGGCCAAAGGGATATTCCGTACCATGTGACGACATGTCCAGTATATAAACTGGGTAGAATTGGCCTGGGGGGAATCACTGCTCGGGAACTAACTGGGCGTGGGTCGGTGAGTGGTGAGCAATTGCATTGTACATCACCTGTTTTGTATATTCCAATTCTTTTATTATTATTATTGTCATTTTATTATTGTTATTATTATCATTATTATTTTCTTCCTTTTCATTCTATTAAACTGTTCTTATCTCAACCCACAAGTTTTACTTTTTTTTTTCCTGATTCTCTCCCCCATCCCACTGGGTGAGGGGGAAGTGAGCGACCAGCTGCATGTTGCTTAGTTGCTGGCTGGAATTAAACCATGACACCAACCTAGTCACGCTGGGTTGGTGACACAGGACATGCTGGATTGCTGGTAAACAGGCACAGGCAAACATTGAACAGTCACACACCAAATATGGAAGCCATGCTTACAGGATAGTAGATTCTACCCACGGTTGCAAATTACATCTTTGAACAATCCAGATGATGCTGGGGTCTAAAGAATTAACATCATTCTTGCCTTTGTAAACAGAGAATGTTTATAATGTTTCAGCTCTCAACAGCATGCCAGCAGACAGGCTACATTGCATCCACATCTGACACAGGTATGAGTCCAGTTGGAAAATTATGGACAGTTGGATGTCCACATCGTTTTGGTTTAACCCCAGTAGACAGCTAAGCCACACATAGCCACTCACTTACACCCTCCTCAATGGGATGGGGGAGAGAATCAGAAGGGTAAAAGTGAGAAAACTCGTGGGCTGAGACAAAGACAGTTCAATAGGTAAAGCAAAACCCGCGCACACAAGCAAAGCAAACCAAGGACTCCATTCCCCACTTCCCACGGGCAGGCAGGTGTTCAGCCATCTCCAGGACAGCAGGGCTCCATCACGCCGAACGGGGACTTGGGAAGACAAACGCCATCACTCCCAACGTCCCCCCCTCCTTCTTCCCCAGCTTTATGTGCCGAGCATGATGTCCTATGGTCTGGAATATCCCTCGGTCAGTTGGGGTCAGCTGTCGCGGCTGTGTCCTCTCCAACTCCTTGTGCCCCCCCAGCCTCCTCGCTGGTGGGGTGGGGTGAGGAGCAGAACAGCCCTTGGATCTGGGTAAGCCCTGCTCAGCAGGGACCAAAACAGCCCTGGGTTATCAGCACTGTTTCCAGCACAAATCCAAACCACAGCCCCATACCAGTTACTATGAAGAAAACTAACTCTATCCCAGCTAAAATCAGTACACACATTTAAGGAAAGTTGTTGATATGTAAAATTATTCAGGGAAAAGCCAGAAGAATGACAAGAGGATTGGAAACAATATTTTACAATTAAGAACTTGAAGAAACCAATATAGTTAGTTTAAGAGAAAGTTAGTGTCCCAGTTACAGCCATAAAAGCATTGACATGCAACAACATTTTTCAAGAGAGGATTCTTCGTCAGAGAAACCTGCAGCACCAGAACAGTCCTTGGATAGCGAAGTTAGACAAATTCAGCTTAGGAAAAAGTTGGAGTCTTGTCTGAGGGACTTTTTTTCTTTTAAGCTAATTTATTAGAGTAATGTTTTGCTAACAATGATAAGAGCCCTTGTGGAGAAGATAAGACATATCACTGAAAGCCATGCTCTAGTTCAAAGTAGAGAAGGCTTATGGCTGAAGTGATATAGGAGATCAATTTAAATTATCAAAGTGATCCCTTCTGGGATTCTGGAAATAGCATCTTAGATTCAATCTTTCTTCAACTGAAGTTTCAAAAGTGTCTAATATCAGCATTAAAGAAGAAAATATGAAAATCTAAGCTTTACTTACCTGCAATTTACAATCCAGAGTGAAAGAACACATGGCTGTGACTCTCCTATGCTTTGTTCATGAGCCAGAGGCAGGCAGGAACACCTGCACAGCATATATTTTTAGGAAATTTTTTATTTGTTAATGTGTGATCATCTAAAAGGACCTTCTTGTAGACAGCTTTGCCTATCAGGAGATCAATAGTATTTCTATTGATTTCTATTTCTAGTATTTCTAGCTATTTTAAAAAGAATTCAAAACTAGATCAGGAAAGAAAACAGAAAGGAAATAATATCTTTAAAATGCAGTAACAAAATCCATATCCCACTTTTCTGATCTGCTTAGACTGCACTGTAAAACCAAAATGGATGTGAAGCTTCCAAAGCCAGCTATAATGTTTTTCTTTATTATATTCTGTATTGGAGTTTTATAGCTAAATCAAGGATGTAGCTTTTTATAAAAGTAGTGACAGCAGTAAAAACTGCATAATCATATAATAGTTTAAGTGCCCTAATTTTTAAGGCAACAGAAGCTATGCTCCATCTCAAGAAGTAAATGCAACCCCAAAGTTGCCTCTGAACCAAAGAATATTTAGTGGTAGCTTCTTTTTTATGATTCACCTTAAAGATATAGGGTGAGGCGAAGCTCCAGATATTCTATATGTAGGTATCCACGTGTGTGCTAGAGATGTTCCAGGGCCCTAGAAATTCCCAAGACATTGAGGTTGTTGACTGGCATCTGGCTGCCCCACTTCTCTCATAGCTTCACATCTGGCAGTCCAATATGGATGTATCAGACATTTTTCACATAGCATCTGAAATGACTCCAGAAGCCTAGGTGAGAGTAACTGGAATGACAAGATTACGTTAGAGCTGCTGGAGACGTAGCACGCTACTCAGCCACCTAAACTTAGACAGGTAGTACCATTTGACACTTCATAAATACCTTAGTCATCTGCACAGTGTAGGCAGGTATGATACAGGGGATATGTGGAACACCAAAACTGGTATCAGGTACCTCGGTTTGGACTGAACCAAGTGCCAAGTCAGTAGAGTAAATGTAAGCGAGAGAACAGTTCAGTTGATAAACCATTAGGAGCGGACTTTAATTCAGTGTCAAGATGCATAAATTTAAGTGTTTACATGTAGATATATACTGCCATGGCAAATGTCGGAGTTCCCATTATTGTCACTGGAATCCAGTTAAGGTAGTCGTCAGTGGAGCTTAGGAGGAAATTCAGCTCACCCTGAAGTAGTTACTCAGTGACTAGTCAGTCTTTAGGCTCCATCATGGCATCATCTGTGTCATTATCACCAATCTTCATTTTCTTTAATGGGACGTTAGGCACGGTCTCAGTGGTACACCTACATGTAGACCCTTAGATTTAAGTGTCTTACTCTTGAACTGAATCCTGCCCCGGTATCTCAATTTAGTTGCTTAAGCATAGGTATTTGCGATGCCTCTGTGTATCTCACACAGGTTCTAGCTGCCAGGCTGGATGGACTCAGTTGTGCTATAGGTCCTGTGTCATATCTCACAACGTCAGATGGACAACTTAAACAGCACGAGGCTTCTCGTTTTAGGTAGCTGAACCAGATCTAGGTGTTTCTTTTAAGGTGACCTGAATCAGCTGATGCTTGAAACCCCAGTGAGCATGAAATTTGTATCTTCGTAGAAGTGTCTGAGCCTTAAAAGGGTGAAAGAAATTCCAGAATAATGTTTCCTGCAGAATTTACAAATTTATTTGATTTCAATAAAATTCTGACTGGAACCAGATCAAATTCAGATAAAATTCCTCTTGATTTTCTGCCAGCAGGCTCCACTTCTAGGATCCATCACGCACTTTCACAGCACAGGGCAAGGAGCCTTCCCTTTTCACTGAGAGTGTTGATATCCTTTGCTTTCATAAAAAAACCAAATTCCAGCCAAGCTTCAGAATATGGAAACCCTTCAGGAAACACAGTTACCTTTCTCCATGCAGTTCTGCTCAGCACCTTGTAGGAATGTGACTAATAACAGAGAGAGTGTGTTTGAGTTCTGTTATTTCCTGTCCTTCTTGGGTTACTGTCATAAAAGAAATTAATGATAGACAAATCCGCCTGCAAAAATAGGCTGGAAATAGGCATTCTCAAGGGATTTCTAACATCTTTGGCTTCCCTTCAGGCTGGAAATACCACAAAAGCAATCTTCCGGTAGTGTTTGTATTTCAGCACATCTGGTTTTATGGCCGACTGGAACCAGGAAGTTTAGAGCACATAAAAATGAAAAATCACCTCAAGAAAGTTAAGCAAAGCATCAGAGGTTCAATTCAAGTTTTAAGAAAGATTCAATTCCATTGTTATTTTAGCCTATGTGCTCACCCACCCCTAACTATTGGGACAGTTGCTTGAAACCTCTGTTAAATAAATATGTAATGGCATAATACAGAAATGAGGGCTTCAAAATAATTTTCAAATGCTGTTTTTTGCTAATGTTTGGTAGGTCATCATCACCTTCTATTTATAGATGGCAGAAGTAAATCAGAAATAATGGATGGCACTCCCAAATCAGGGGTAGGATCAGTAGCAGTAAGGGTATTAAAGCCCAGAATTTTCACTTCTATTGCCCTCCTAATCCTTAATTATATTCTTTCTGTTATCAGCCATTATGCAGCTTCTCTTCTGTCATATTCTCTTGCCCCTTCATTTTCTACTCATACTTTTCAGTAGGAAAATGCTTCCTGAAGATTGTAATGTAAGCAAAATTGTGGAAGGGAAGAAAAATCCATTAAGGTAATCTTACACTCTTACAGCATGCCTAGGATAAGAAAATACTTAATTTACAAATAGCTTCAAGCATTTAATAGAGCTTTACATTGGTACAGAGGTGTAGGAAGTTTAACCACATATGGGTGGTAACACGTATGGGTGTTTATTGTCTTCTAATGGAGATCATTGCTTAGAAAATTCTGGATTTCCAGTTTTTCAATTACTTGCAGGAATCTATATACAGTATGAAGTATAGTCATTTGTAGTAATGGTTGTAGGAAAGGGCCTCAGAGAATAAAACCTGAAAGGAGCAAAGTTTCTCTAGTAAATTTTCAGGATTTGTAATGGTAGCTATATTTTCTCATTAGAGAATTTTGTTGCATTTTTCAGTCATGTATGTCCACCTTTAGAGAAAGATTTTACAGACCAGAGGACCCCAAAACCTTTGATAATTTCTTTTTAAGTCTACTGTCATGAATTTCTAAGGCACGATAAGCAACCCTTTAAGACATTACAGTGTCTAAATGAGTTCTGCTCCTCCCATTACTAAGAAGCTGAAAGCTATACACCAAGCCAACTCTCCTTCTGTTTTCCCTTGGATAAAAGAGAATCCACAAAAATGTTGATACTTTCTTTAAAAAAAGAAGTATTCTAAAATGCCAGCGCTGATTTCTGTCCAGTTTGCTCTAGCTATGCCAGCTGGTGTAAGGAAAGTTGTTTCTTCCCAGTGATGACTAAATGTTCCCATTTTGATGACCAGTGTTATCTGCAATCTGTTAGATGTGCTTATGCCTAATCAGAAGATAATCTAACTAACTGCATACAGTTAACAAGGTAACTTTCTCAGTGGAGGGTTCTTTAAGTATAAACTTCTGTGTTAGTTTTATGGATATTTTTACTACTTATTTTCAGAATAACTTACTGCCTCACTGACACAGGTACTCCTACATGGAAATGCACTTAAACACCTAAGCTTGTGTTTTGCCTGTACATCACATAACATATGCCTGGCTGGCACCCAGACACGAATCTCTGTCAAGCAGGAAGATTCACCTGTGCTGCAACCATGAAGCAGGAAATTTTCTAGTGCCAGTTTAAAATATGCCTCCTTGCCATGCACAGCAAATTCCAGTATCCCATCCTAACTACTTCCACCTGACAGATTCTACAAGGAACTGAAATATCAACTTGACGTATGTCAATCAAAATATGATTCCTTTCACTGCCCTGTCAATCCCCAGTTGCTGTGCTCTGAGGTTGCAGCTGTACTTTTGCAGGCAGGCTCTACCCCACTTCAGGCATTGCAAGCGCTGTCTGTAACTGAAAAGATGTGGCAAGATATCCCAGCTTTTGTGGAACAATTTTTGCTAACGTTTATCCAGTACATATGCATTTTGTTCTGTTTGTGGGATCAGAAAACCCAAAGGCCGCAGACATTTCTGAGGTCGGTGGAGGTTGACAGAGGACAAGGAAAGAGCTGGCAGAGGAGGAGAATGTGTGCTATAACAGAGCTGGGGGTATTCTCCATGCTCTCCTGGAACTGTGACAATTTGCTCCTCGTTTTAGGACAGCTGGTGGCAGTGTGTGGAGTTACAGTTCAGGAAGCAGCTCATAAATGTTGGCTGAGGGATAACGTTGTCAAATTGCTTAAGTATCTGAGAAGCCACAGCCACCTAAATTCGTCAACAGTTCATTGTCAGGAGAGGAAGATTTGAGGATTGTTTTCAATGTTGTTTTGAAAAATGGTAAACTTTCTGTTAATAGAAAGACTTTCAAACCCGAACGCTTAAATTTTGTACAGCACTAAATGTCTAAGCCATTATATTTATCTTCCCTTCTTTCTCCAGCTTCCTCCCTTCCTTATTCTCCCCTATAATTAGAAAGGTAATGGATGGAAAAACTTAAAGCAACAATGTTCATGGAATGATTCTTTTTCCTTTGAAGACACAAGGGAACCATAATCATACATTCCCAACTACCAAAGTTTCAGCAAGTGTTTGAAGAGATTACCATAGATAATCACTTAATGGTGTTTTCGTCATGAAATATTCTGGATAAAAATTCACAGAATTTCTACTGTTTCAGGTGGAGGATGATTGCTAGCTCCACATGGAAGAGGAGTATTCCAGCAATAGAATAATAGAAGAAAGAAGCAATATTTAAACTCTTACTTAAACATAGAAAAATACAATCTGTTTACACAGACATCTTCCTCAACTGTATCTCTCTTTCCTGCTAAATGTCTTGAAAAAGGTGGTTGTAATGCAGTGTGCTAAAGTAATACTGGGGTTCTTCACCAGAGCTGGCCATTTTCTGATTTGGAGATAGGTTTAGAGCCAAAATTGCCATATTTACAACAGTCACTGGTTTCCTGTTGATTAACATCACTTTTTTACCATTCCTACTTCAAAACACATGGATTTAGGGATAAATCTGCAGATGCGAAACAAAGTTAAAAGAACCATTTTGAAGCAACTCCTGTGTTTCTTCATTAATACTTTGGAGTTCAATACTCAGAAATGGTTGGTCTGCATGGAAGACACCCAGTACAAGGTTCTCTTCTCTCTTTCTTCCTGACCAATGTGTTCATAAGTACACCCTCCACCCAAGCAGTGGACTTTACCCTGAATTTGCTTTCTTTTCATATTTTGATGCTTCTACTCCTCTGCCTCTTAAGCAAGCCAATTACAAAAAGATTACTTAATCTGAAAAAGCTAAAACATTTAAACTGTTTCTTTAAGTTTAGTTACTGCTTTTCATTTTAAACATACTCTACTCTGTCTCTTCATTAACATTGGAAGGAACGACCAAAAAGAAACTTGTAAATGTCAAAATGTTAAGGAAAATAAATTGCATTTTTGAGAGGTCAATGGCTCGCTCCAGCATGGCCTGCAGAATTGTACTCAAAGTGTAGGTAGATGTAATTCCCCTAACACAAAAGAATAAGAATTTCCCTAAAGCCTTTCCCATGTACATGAAGAGGAAAACCATGGATTTCTGGTGATATTAATATGTGAAATAAAACAAAAGAATATAAGTAACATAATGTACAAGTAGATGAGAGCAGAGAATAAAATGGACCAGGTTTTTTTGATTCACCCATAATATAAGTGAGATTGCTTCACGCACTGTCAGGAAAATATATAAAACTTATGTTAAGGCCTGAATAGCTCTGTTGTATACCACCTGAAGGGAAAAGGGAGCAAGCATGTAAAGCCTATCCCAAATCTTGATGCAATGAGATAGAATGCTCTCTAGCTCTTTCTCTTAGTTTTCTACCTACAGGTTAGAGTAATGTCTATGAGGAGGGCAAAAAGCTGAAAGTTAGTTAGCAGATAGAACTGTAGCTTTGTGATATCCTCAGCTCAACTTGTCATGGAATTCCAAGTCCCTGCTCAATGACATTCATCTTTTATATCAGTAGTGAAAAGTACAGTTTTGTGCAATGAAATATGAGTAACCAAATATCATACTTCCAGATGAAACCAGGTCATTACACTAGATTAGTTTTGCACAGAACGGTCTGCTTTTCTATTGATTTAGCAATCATCTGAGACTGGTTCAGTGCATCATGTTTTAGCAAGTGTTTTGGCCCCTCCTGAATTATCTGTGAAACACAGTTTAGATGGAAGCTAACTACCTCTGTCCCTGGACCTTGATATTCCTGAGTTTATGGAGATCTAGGCTGAAAAGCCGTATTGCGTTTGCATGGTAAGGTTCTGGTAGCAGAAGGGTGCAGGAGACGCCTCTGTGAAAAGAGACCAGGAGCTGCCCCCATGTCAGACAGAGCCCTAGAATGCGAAATTCCTAATTCTAAACCCAGAGAAACAGAAATATCTGAAAAATAATCAGTTTTCTTCCAAGTTTCTGTAAAGTATTATCGCGTTCCTTTCTCTTATAAGGACAATCTTATGGAAATCACTGTATCTTCTGTGTGTCACATTGAGCTCTGACTTAACTTTGCTAGTAATTAAAAAAAAAAAAGATTTATTATTTTTTATAGGGGGTTTTACAGCTTGGTAATTCAATCAAAATGAACAGGAGACAGAAAGTAAATTTTCCTATTCTAGTGCAGTACTCTTTCCTTCATAATCTAATGTCGAAAAAAGTTATTTACTATTTTAATATACGTATTCCCTTACAAAATAGCTTTTTTAATTATTATTATCTGGGAGCGGGGGGCGGGGGGGGAACCACCCAAAAAAACCAACCTTACCAGGGGTAAGCAATTCCCAGAACGGTAAGTTTTAAATACATTTATTCTCTGATATGAATACATATTCAGTAGAACAGAAAGCTTATTCAGTGGAAACAGGTGGAATTTTTCTGGATGGGCAAGACTGTACTCAGTTAAAAATATTTTCCATTTTGATTTACACAAGTATATGACACAAAGTGGAAAGAATGATTAGGACATCAATACAAAGAGCTTGTTGAACCATAGTAGAAAAACACAGACTTTGTTATCTGAAAAAACCATAATACCTTCCAAACTTGGTTAAAGAATAGACTTTTGATCACTTGAAAAGGCAGCCCCAGACATTCTCCATCAAGGTGTTAGAGACTGCTAGAACATGGCCTTGTCTGAGGTCCTCAAGGGCTTGTAAGTGCCATCCTTGACACTCAGCGTGGATGAAACGCCACGAAGACAGGAAGATGATTCTGGCTGTAGAGCTACAAGGATGCAAAAGGTACCCAGCTGGTCTTTTAACCTGGCCCCTACAGAAGGATGCCTGAATTTTCAAACTGCTTTTGAAAGCTGAGGATTAAGGGAACACTGTCCAAGGTTCTGTCAGAAAAAGGTGAAAGCAAAGCTAGTAGAGAGGGTACAGGAAAAAAATAGAGCACTCTTTTGTCTTATTAATAAATTGGTAGTCCAGGTTTAATATGCAGATGTCTGTATTTCAGGTATGTTCTTAGTCCTCTGTCTTATTCTTCCCCTCCAGCTGGAAAATGGTGTGATAGTGCTGTTAAATGTAATTTTTCCTGAACAGCTAAACAGGTATACTGGCATTTTTCTTGCACACCCAGGCCCAGGCTTTCTAAAGCCCTGTGTGGGCTATTCCCAAAGGCCATTTACAGTGAGTAGTCACCAGTCCTGCCCAACGCTCACATGTGTGACTTGAGTTACAGGCTTTGATTTAGAAAGCTGTATGAGCATTTCTGTGCAAATTGAATGCCACAAGATTCCCAGCTCCGTGTGTTAATTAGTCTATCTGGGATGGCATCCTAAGGAATTATGTTACCACTGATACTCGAACAAGCTTTGATCTCCCACAGCAACGTATCACGACATGTTCATACCTCTTGTAACCTGGCTATTAGTGACACCATCCTTCTTTTCATGAGTCCCTCCGACAGTTTGTTCCAGCTGCAGACATCAAGCTAAATGTCAAGAGAATTAAATATTTAGCCTGCTGGTTCATTTTCTCAGCAAAAGACCCACTGCACTGCAATATTATATTCCCTGGCACCACAGTACAAAGCCCATTTCTTCGTTTAAGATGATTAGATGGGGTAACGAAGCTTTGAGATATATAACATCCTTTCTTAGAGAACAGATTAAAAATGGAAACACGTATATCTGATGATTAAGAAATTTAGTCTGAAATATAAATAATAGGCATCTTTTAAATATGAAATTATAGTCCAATATTTTCATGTCAAAAATAGTAGATGCCTATTTGCTGTCAGTAGAATTTCATTGCATTGTATTAGGATGAAGTGTAAAAAACTTGACCAACCTTCACAATAAAAGTAATCTTTTTAAAAAAACTTGGGCAATTGAAA
The DNA here is from genome assembly GCF_947461875.1 of Haliaeetus albicilla. Lineage (NCBI taxonomy): Eukaryota > Metazoa > Chordata > Aves > Accipitriformes > Accipitridae > Haliaeetus > Haliaeetus albicilla. Next base: position 6,486,650 of record NC_091499.1, read on the forward strand.
ATTTTAGATACTATTTAGTTTATTTAATTTGTTATAATTACCTTGCTTTCAGAAGAAAATCCCACCTCAAATGAGGAAACCAGAATGCATCAAAAGTTCAATCAAAATACCGACATCTTTAAAACTTTTTTTTTTTTTTTGAGAACTTTGGTGACACTCACTTTTCTCAGGAACACTTGTTTTGCCAAATCAGGATCTTTCAGACACTGAGATTTCTTGACAATGCCTCAGCTGACCAAATAGTCTGTGAAGGCATAAAAAAATAATCCTTTTACAACCCTCAGATAAAACTTTTCCATAGTGCCAGTAAAGACTAATTTGACTTTTTGCCTACTCATAACTTTTATAAACAATGATTATAATTAGATATTCAATCTTTTCTGGTCTTCTTTCTCACACAACATGAAAGGACAGAGCTGTTTTCTATTACTGGCTTCCATATGATATGCATGGCAAAGTATTCATGTTTTTTATTTCCTGTCATGATAGTCCGCCATTTTCCACTTCCCTTAGTTCTACTCACATCACATAGAACATGGTTACATTTTCATTATTTGATTAACATATTTGGTTTTCTTCTGTCCTGAAATGACATAAATTAGAAACAAATTATATTACAAGCCCAGCTGTGTGGCTCTCTCTCGTTTTCTTTAAATAAATGCTTTTAAGTTTTATAACATTTAGCTGAATTTTTATAAGGATTTTGATTAAACCTCTACAGTTAAGTATACTACCAGTGTTTTCTTCTGACCCCATGCTCACTTATTAATAATAACAAGTAACTACATTTTCATGCAATATTTTTATATTAATAACCCCAAAAGTCCAGAATAAAAAAATAAAAATCCTTTAGATAATCATAGACAGGGTAATACAGTTGCTGCACAAAAAAATACAAAACTTGAAAAAGGAAGTGAACAAAGTTGTCTTTTGCACTGTCCCTTTTCTGTAGACTTAATAAAAGCAGAGAGACTACTAATGTAAAAAGTAATACAGTTCACACAAGCCTACAATTCTCCAGAGGAGCTGTGTTCTCGGGGCAATGAATAATTACAAAAAGTATGTTTGAATTTATGAAAGTACACAAAGGCTTTTAATGGAGAAAACCTACCTAGTCTTCATTTAACATTATGGATAAAATGGGCTTTGGCCAGCTTCCAGATCCCAGATTATAGTCTACTGAGTTTAAATGGTGCATGCTGAATAAAACTCATTAGCTCAACAGAATTATAAATGCTTCAGTTTATTCCTTGCTGAAGTATAAGTGCATCCTTTCTCCCTTGATGTGCTTTCAGAGTCTGTGTTCTGGAGATCCTGTTTTAATTGAGCTGTATTTTGACTAAAGTCATCTCAAGACATTAAGAGGTGACTGAGTGAAAAATTGTCTCTTAAATTTTTCCAAGTATAATAGCTTTAAATGTTTGTAACAGATGTTGGATTAAATGGTGCTGGCAAATTAATTATAGGAACCAATATCAAGCAGTCTCCATCTTTGCTCTTTATGTTCCACATGCCTCCTTTTCTCTCTCATGTCTTATAAAAGCTCTCATTAAATCTCTTTTTCTAAGACAACACAGGACATGAGATGCCAATTTCAGTTGAATTAGACTTCAGACATCTCATACTCTCTTTTTATATTTATAGGTTCATAAATCTTGACACAGCATGATACTGTATTCAACATTAAACTAATTTACATTTTACACAAACTTCTATTTTGATGTACATTTTTCAGTACAGTAAGCAAAATCTTAGTTCTCACACTTTACAAACTTCTTTTATCTATATTAAAATTGATTACCACTAATAAAGTCCAGAATTCCCTGTTAGGTTATGTGAGAAAAGCTTCATCTCCACTCAGACAGAAGGGCACAGAGGTGCAGTGGTGGGCAGGGCATCACCAGTAACCCCATCAGAGACATAAGCCCCCAGCCCAGTCCTTCCCAGGGATGTCCCAGGAGATCCATGATCTAGGCTGAAATGCATCATGATGAGTCAAGAGGATCTCCGGGTCACCTCACTGCCCCATACACCCACGTATGGGACTCATTATGGGTGCGGAAGAGATTCTTGGGATGGTACAAGGGTTATTATAGGATGTTTGGGGGAAGAACCAAGGGTGGGGATAGGGAGGGATCAAGGTGGTTTGTGGAGGAGCAAGCATCGGAAAATAGATGAGGGGCTAAAAGGGGATGGTCGCATGTAAACAAGGGCTGACCAGGACACTTGTGTGGCCATGTGCTTGTACAGACATGTGCCTGATGAGTGCAGCCTGCCCTGTCTTCTTATGAAACTCCATTTCTATTTTCCTGGCTAGAGGGACTCTCTATTCTGCATGCATGCATGAGATTTGGGAGATAGCTCAAAGCAGCTGTAAGTCTGTGCTGGATACTGGAAAGACCAGAGGATCTGAGAGTTGGCTACTGGAGGGACCAAGAGGTCCAAGCCAACGACTGAGGAGATCGTGCATCTGGGCGGGTTGGTTCAGAGATTTACCCGTTTGCTGGAGTATGTCTGTGCGTGAGGCAACTGGAGATGGGAGGATCCAAGGGCCAGGCCCTGGGTAAACCGAGTCTGAGGTAATTTCTGCACCCAGACATGTGTGTACACATGTGCTGTATACGTGTGCAGATGTGTGTGTACCTATTGGGAATACACGCCTGGGTCCAGCCGCACTACAAGATGGCTTGGGGACATGGAGCTGTGGCAGCCTCACCTGCTGGGCTACCGGATTTGGCAACTCCCATTGCATTTTGAAATATCACAAATGCCATAAGCATGTCATCTGAAAAATCTGAAAAATAAGATAATATTTTTAAAATAAAAAATCTTTTCTTAATAAAGACAATATTTGTCTTTGTTATCAAGCAAAGGCAATTTTTTAGTTGGGTGTTTCAGTCTTAGCTATTTTAGTTTCAAAACTTTTTGTTTAGCTGGATGTAATTCACAAATGGAAAAGGTAAGGAAAGAATGTGAGATTTGTCCACCATTTCAAATCTCAAAATTAAGATTAGGTGTTTTCTTGAAATATATGCTCCAATTCAGCTACAAATTTTTAGAAAGAAGAGACTGTGAAATTATATAATTTACATTATGCACTGGATTTGATTACGTATATCCATTCCTCATCTCTGGCTGTGATAGCTGGAAAATGTTTACTGTATAATCCTACTTCTGCAACTGAAAATCTACATGTAGGTTTTGTGAAACCATAAATTTTTGCACATTAATCATTATTCGTTCCCCATGTGTTTAACTATTCATATATTTTACATGAGAGATTTTATAAATTTTCACTGGGCAGCCTTATAAAATATATTACCAAATGTCACATTAAAATTAATTCCATGCTTCACTGTTCACAGGATGAATACATCATATTTATACATGCTGCCATGCTGTAGAATAACTTTGTCAAATTTTTCAATGTGTTTTCATATTTTAAGTGGACTGAGCTTGTATGGTCTGCATTTGCAGGCACCCTGAAATGACAGCTTTATAAACAAAGATTTTAAAAGGAGAAAGGAACGTGCCTTGTTTTTCCTGTAATTGAGAAAAGTTCTGCATGTCCTTAGACAATGTCAAAAGTTGTGGCAGACACGACACAGAGCGAGCTACATGTTACTGCAAATCCACTACATTTTCAAGGCCTGAGAAAAAAGTGATAATTTTTAATGCTTGAGATTTGTGTGGTAATCATTAAATTATCTGGTATTTCTGTGGTGACTTGAAACCCATATGATAATACCAATAATAAGCAACTGCTCATCTGTTTTCAGATAGGACTCATTTTTCACACTGAGATGCTTAAATACATGCTAGATATGAAAACAGGTATTAATAAATATGAAAAAGGCATCTTCTCTTGCAATAAGTGCTTCTCTGACAACTCTACCATCCTGTTACATTACCTGTCATGTAATGTACAAATGCTGCGTTTGTAGCTACAGTAGAAACGGGAATAAAAGTAAGAAAAAAATAACAGATGGAAATATTACTTCTCTAGGCTGTCAAGTTATGTTTTCTGCCACTATTACATCACTTTGAATGAAATTTTCTGTTATTGTCCAAATATTCTGTTGTATTGTCTGATTATTCTAGATGTATTTGCTAAAATACTGATTTAGCAATATGTTGTCTCCAATACTTTTCTGCAGGGCAATGTTGGCTAATATGTTGTCTATAATGAATGCAATGCATTTCATCAGTCCTCAAAGAAATATATCAAAATATTATCTAATTACCAGAGAAAATCAAATAGAAGTATTGCATCCCTTTTCCTTTGAGTTGAATGTTTTTGAAGTGGGATATATTTCCTTATAGAGATTTCATAAAGCCTTGCAAGTGAAATGCAAAGATTTTGTACCACATGAGACCAGCATCACTCACATTAGCATAAAACTGAATGAAGTGTGTGCAACTAGGCGTCTTTGCAGTAATGTGCCAGAGAGGTTAGCCTCTATGTTTTGTTCAGTTCACCTGCCTATCTACCACACTTCATATTGTTATAGGATCTTATATGTACTTCATTCAAACCTGTATAATTTCTTTCAAAAGAAGTATTGCAGACAACATCTTAAACAACTCTTGAAATAGTGTTTTTCAAAAAGTCCAAGACAACTAACACAAGATTTTTTTTTTTTTTTAATTTCACTGTACAGGATTATTTTCCTGCACAGATATATGATATAGATCCAATTGTAGTGTTTCAGAATAATATTTGGGCTTATTTATCTAAACACATCCTTCTTTGCCTACTCTCACATGCACACTTTGTGGTCTTCTTCAGGGACAATTTCTTACTGGACAATTTCTTATTCTTCAGGGACTGTTGCTAGAGAAGTAGTGAAGTACAGAATCGTAGAAGTTTTGGCTGGAAGGCACTTCTGGACATCCTACTGTCTAACCTCTAGGACTACCGCCCGCATGAGGTGGTTCCATCAGTAGCTTTGACGAGCTGAGTACAGTGAGCCTCCAAGGACGGGGGCTCACCACCTCTCTGGGTAATTTGCTATACCCCAAACCCATCAAATCGCAAACCATACCTGTGCTTTTCTCTTTTACATGGCACTAATTTTCTCTATAGAATTGCTTGCTGCTGGAAATCCCTGTAGCTGAGAGGTTAATAGGAATCAATAAGTGTCAGACTTTGATAAGGATAACGAAAGCAAAGATGTTTGTAGTACCTACATTAAAATTATTAAGGATGAAAAGTCTCCTTTTCAGGTCCATAAACCAACCACTAACTGGCAGGATTTGAGAGAAATATTTCTCTTTTGAATTTCTCTTAGAGTTCACTCAGAACTACGAGGTAAATAAGTTATAGCATAGACCACTATAGCAATTCCTTTCTGGAGGAAAGTTTTAGGGAAACATTAGGGCAGAGACCTCCTTTCTAGGCATCAAATATAAAAGAAAAAGCAAATTAATTTGAGTTACCTGAGACTGAAACAAGCTTAGAAAAAAATTATCCTATAACACATTAGAAAATACTAAGGGAGGATTGCAACATATGCAGTATATTCTGTTAAACTGGGATTAGTTTCTGGCCAAATACGTTAAGATATGCAGCTCTTTGTAGAGGAAAACATTAGTGTGTGATTGTGCTGCATCAATCTGTTCAAATACTGTTTCTAATAAAGGGATATATTTATGAAAATGAAGTGCTTTCTTTTTGGCAAATTTCTACATTTTCAAGGCCTGGTCTCCAGTAATCTCAGACTCTCCCCAGCCCACGGATATACTGCCTAGACCAGTAGCACCCTGTATTCTGGGATAGGGTATTGGCTTCTACCCCAGTAAGCTGAGACGTGCCCAGTGGTGTAAAAACAAATACGGGAGGTAGCATGCAGGTATCATTCCTCTTTTCAGATTTGTTCTATCCCATCAGTAGCAAGATATCTTTCATCTTTTACATGGATGCTAAATTAGTATAGCTAATGCAAAAAAACCCCCAACCAGGTCAGTTTCTCTTAAATGATTTAAAATGAAAAAAATAGTTTATCCTTTGTTCTGAAACAAAATAAGTCAATTTTCAGGCATATTCTGTGTTTCTTGTCACTTATGAAAATGATCATTATAGTGAATAGGGCTTTGGTAGACCAGATCCATTAGCTGTGGTATCATTTTATTGTCTGGCAGTATGCTTAGCGAACATATAAACAACCCAAGGAGCTTATAACGTGTGGTTGTGGAATTAGGCAGAAAGTCCAGGAGGGCAAAGCTTTCTCACACTGGTAGCGAGTAAGTGGAGCTGAGAGCTGTGACAGGGAGTGTTAAGAGCCCTAGGACAGCAAGGTGGGGCTGAGTGGTTGTGCAGGGTACTGGAGCACAGTTTTGTGCTGAATTTTAAAGACTTCAAATACAAGAAGTAAAGCTGCAATAATACAAATTAAAGAAAATGAGTCATAGCTGGAAGAAAAGCCCAAGTTACATCTTGGATAAATCATTTCGAATAAGAATTTTTAAAAAGGTAGAATGCGGTGTAGAAGACAAATTTATACTGTCCCTTGGAAGGTGGAAAAAAGTGGTCCAACACATTTTTCCACCTTGCATGTGTGTTTATGCATTAGTATTTAGATTTAGAATTATCTTCAATACATTATTTCTACATCTGCTTATAACCCAGATTCTCAGACTTCATTTCAAGATATTTTTTAATTTTCAAATGGAACACACAGGGTTTACATTAATCTAGCATGATGGGCCAAAACATTCCCCCAGAAGACAAAATATGAGGTGTTTGGAAATGCTTTCTTTATGATATTCTGCTTTACTGTATACATGGACTCTGGCAGATACCTTCCTCTTTCATTTTATTTTTTAACCTGTCCAGCTGGAAATGTTGCCTATTCTTCCATCAAAAAAGTAAAAGTTCCTATAAGAAAACTGCTATGTAAAAAGGATTTTGACAACTGCATCTACATATGTGCTATACCTTAAGACTAACAGTGGCTTCCAGAGATAGAAATGTAAGGATGCATTAGCAGGAAGAAAGGGCCAAAGACGTTTCAGTGGTAATCTAAGGATGAGAAGAAGACAGCAACTGAGAGAAGAGGGCGATGAGGAAAAAAAGAAGTCTGTAATGCTGACTGTGCCTCCAAAACTTGTGAAACCTAATATATGTAATACTTCTGGTGCAGTTTAAGTGAGGATAGCGCTGTGGGGAAGCTGCAGTATTCCGACTTGTATGCCTCTGCATAACCACATAATACCAATGTTTGGTTTTCTGTTGTGTGCAGAAGGTTAATCCAAGTGCTCTTCCAACTTCTCAGGATTCCCTCCCCATTCAGCATGTCCTCGTTGAAGGTACTTGCTGTGTGCACTTCTCTGCACCAGAGTTGCAGAGCACAGGAATTTTTGAAATGGCCAGGTAGATAGTCTGGCAAGATTTGTTGCAGTCAGGGTTAAATGTCTACAGTTTAGATGACTAGATTCAAACTAATTTTATAGACTCTCATGCTACATAATGGAGAAAAATAAGTGCATCTACTAAGTGATTCATCTGACTGCAAAATAGACTTCTAAAATAAATCAAATTAATTATGGCATAGAATTGACTGTTTTTTTCTGTTTAGTTGTAAAGACACTCAGATCGAGGAATAAACTGAAAAATCTTTAAACTGCAATAAGACAAATCCTATCCTCAGTATCTTGAAAAACATCAAATATGGACTTTGTAAAATATATCTATTTTCCCTTACTGTGACTTGCCCTTCTTTTATGTTACTCATGAGGGTTTTTGACCAAGTCGAATGACTTCAAGGATTTTTATCTCTAGACTGCTGTTGCATTTATTTCCATGGTTTCTGTGCAATAGCAAATGTCCTTTTATTTGCCATTGCATTTTTGCAATGTGTGAAAGATATTCCATCCACCGTCTGAACACTGTGCCATTGACACAAGTGCTGCTAAAGTTATGACATGGACAACTTGCTGCCTCTGTTTTGTTTCATATTCTTACATCTTAAAGCCATTTTTTACTTTTATGAAGAATTCTAAATTTATTAAAGTGGCCACGTTTCTCTCCTTTTCCTTATTCCAGATTACAGTTGAAAAGAATACAGCATTCTGCTCACCTAGCAGGTGTTTCTCAGTTGCACTGTACTTTCCTGCTCTGCACTTATTCTCCCTTCTCCCAGACACATTACCTTTCCAATAGCTACTAATCTGAGGTGCCCAAGCCTTTCCTACATACCTCACTTTTAAAGCTGTGTCTGGCTGTTCTTTTGCTGTTCCATTCAACCTCCTGATCAACCTAATTTTTGATCACACCTCTTTGTTTTATCACCTGCCTTGTGCAATTTTCATCTGCTCTTCACATGTCACATACGCCCTAGCTAATAGCTTTCCCAAAGTCAAATTGCCTGTAGTTGGTCATTTTTCTTGTACCTATTTTGAGCTTAATCGTATAGAGAACCATTCCCACACCATCAATGAACGCAGTGTTCTCTTATGAACTGTATAGAGGTAACTTATTTCTCAGAAGTTTCATCTAACAGTGCTTTTCTGTGGAGTTATTTTTTCCACATCCTGACATCAAAAGTCTCAAGTAACCTGTCTAGAATTTGTTTTCTATGGGTTTCCTCAAATATTTCTTCTCTGGGACTCGACTTTGCATGTGCTTCAGGCCCTGCAAGAAGGAATTTGGTTAACTTTATTTACCAGTCTCATTCTCTGCACTGTTTCCAGTATTTATTTCCAGAGGCTGATCGCTTCTGGTGTCAGTCTGAATATAACACATGTCACCATTACGTGTCTTTTGTAGTAGACTGATGGCAGGAATGGGCACCTACAGAGGAAAAAGTAAACAAAAGCTGATTAAGACTCTTAAAGCCTATGCTAATCTCAGAAGTTTGGCTAAGCAAGAAACTGTCTTAGATTTAACTCCCTCACCTATTTTACTTACCTCACCATTCATGACACTATACAACTAGTACATAGCTGACAGATTGGACACATTTATCAGATGATTGTAATCTAAATATTTATTCCAGAGTTTTACTCATTTTCCAGTCTTGTTGAAAATTTCATGCCTTTTGATCCCTTTATGTGATGCAGTCAGGGAAAGAAAATATTTTAAATTTCATTTTCATAATGAATAGAAGTATAATAACCTGCTTGCTAAAAATACTATGAATGACATGACTGATTACATTAAAACAAATGTCCTGTTTTAAATTTCTTAACTTTCTAGTATTTTATTTTCAAATTCTTCATTCTAGCTGTGACTCTTGCATAGACTGGAGATACTGTGGAGATGAATTAGATCCACCACTTCCAACTATTCCATCTCAACATACATGTTCCATGCATATTGTTTAATTTACAGGAAATATAAAGCTCCATAAACTGTACCAAAAAGATATTTGGGAAATTGAAGTTTTATATGGTTAGAGGTTTTGTGTGATTAATAGACAATGAATATCTGATTTCAAGATCTTTCAAGAATATTCTAATGAAAATATGAAAAAGAAGTATCTGTACATTACAAAAGATTAATACAAAATTTTTTTTTTTTTTGCTTTTTGACGGCTTGTCTATTTGAAATTCATTTGCCTGTGCTGCCATTTAAATGAAACTTACCCTGAATATTATGCTATCTCTGTGAGGAAAAAATAGTTTTACATTTAGTTAACAAGACTGTAACTCATACTCTAATGCCATGTAATTGCTGCCAGTTCAGTATTAACTGAACCCAAATGTTTGACTATATATACACATTTCCACCAGATCACTTCTTACTAACCTAGCACCCTGTTATCACCTTTCAGAGTTCTCTTGAACAACACTTTTGTACATACTTCAAGTAGATTCTACCACCTGAATCCAGTTCTGTACCATGAACTTTGGCAAGCTGGTGAAAATTACAGATTAGGTTTCTTTGTCCCCAGGTGTAATATAATTTTCCCTGCTTTGAAGCATTTTCTTTTTGGATTACTAAAACTGCATAATTAGTCTTGCCAAAACTCTAGTGGAAAAGGGAAAATAAAAAGGGACATGATAATTGTGCAGGTTATAACAAGCATGAAGCTGACATCTGGAGACACTAGCAAGCTACAAGGAGGGATGCACTTATTTTTCCAGTTTAGATAAACTGCAAGATTTGCACTGGGGAAAATATACTGGGAATTCTAGGACCTCTAGTAGGTCCTAGAGAAGGCATGAGTGCATTGGCAGTATTACAAATCACACTTACCAGCTCACTTCAGTGAATATTCTCTTAGTAAGGATATTACTCACCTCCATTTGGCCCTGCTCAAGCAATCTCTATTGTTCTACTCTCCATTTTCCACCTGGCAAGCTGTCCCTCATGAATAACTATTCCTTTTAGGATTATATGACTCTGTGGTGAATTCAGTGTCCCCTTTATTTTATCTTCCCATCAATGCCTCCCCTTGCTGTCTGCCCTTACTCTCCTCCACCCTCACCTTTCCATACTTCGTCTTTCGCTCCTGATCTAGTCTCACCATCCTGTTAGCTTCGTGTGGCTTCACTGGGGACATAAATAGGGTGGTTGTATTGGTTTTATGTGGCAAGGTTTTGGTAGCGGGGGGGGTTACAGGGGTGGCTCCTGTAAGAAGCTGCTGGAAGCTTCCCCTGTGTTCGAGAGAGAGCGAGCCCATACCAGCCGGTTCTAAGATGGACCCGCCGCCGGCCAAGGCCGAGCCAATCAGTGATAGTGGTAACGCCTCTGTGATAACATTTTTAAGAAGGAAAAAAAAAGTTGGGAGGCGGAAAACAGCCACGGGAGAGAGGAGTGAGAACATGTAAGAGAAACAAGCCTGCGGACACCAAGGTCAGTGCAGAAGGAGGGGGAGGAGATGCTCCAGGCGCCGGAGCGAAGATTCCCCTGCAGCCCGTGGTGAAGACCCTGGTGAGGCAGGCTGTCCCCCTGCAGTCCAGGGAGGTCCATGGTGGGGCAGATATCCACCTGCAGCCCGTGGAGGACCCCACGCCGGAGCAGGTGGGTTCCTGAAGGAGGCTGTGACCCCGTGGGAACCCTGCGCTGGAGCAGGTTCCTGGCAGGACCTGCGGATCTGTGGAGAGAGGAGCCCACGGAGCAGGTTTTCTGGCAGGACTTGTGACCCCGTGGGGGACCCACGCTGGAGCAGTCTGTGCCTGAAGGACTGCACACCGTGGAAAGGACCCATGCTGGAGCAGTTCGTGAAGAACTGCAGCCCGTGGGAATGGCCCACGTTGGAGAAAGTTCGTGGAGGACTGTCTCCCGTGGGTGGGACCCCACGTTGGAGCAGGGGAAGAGTGTGATGAGCCCTCGCCCTGAGGAGGTGAAGCGGCAGAAAATAACATGTGATGACCGTAAACCCCATCCCTGTCCCCCTTGTGCCGCTGGGGGGGGCTTGGTGGAGAAATCCGGGAGTGAAGTTGTGCCTGGGAAGAAGGGAGGGGTGGAGGGAAGGTGTTCTGAGATTTCGTTTTATTTCTCATTTACCTTACTCTGGCTGATTTGTAATAAAAAGTGAGCTAATTTTCCCTAAGCTGAGTCTGTTTTGCCCGTGATGGTAATTAGTGAATGATCTCTCCTGTCCTTATCTCGACCCGCAAGTTTTTTGTTATTTTTTTTTTCTCCCCTGTCCAGCTGAGGATGCGGGAGTGATAGAACGGCTTTGGTGGGCACCTGGCATCCAGCCAGGGTCAACCCATCACAGTGGTTTACCTTCTTAGAGTCTGAGACAATATCCTTTCATTCTGCCATGGAGTTCAGGCGGAAAAGGGTACACAAATGAGATTTTGGGGAAATTATGCAAACAAAAGACTTCTGTCAAAGACCTGTGATCCCTGTCCTCTAAATTAGTACGTGTGTGCCCTGGTGCTGCTCAAGCAACCCCAACTCCAGGTATAAACGGAAATTCAAGCAATGCTCAGCCTCATTAAAGGTGTCAATTACTGCAACGATAACATCAAATCAGGATGTTACTTGCAGGATGGCCTGCAAGTAATGCTGAACTGCAAAAAAATGAGACTGAACACCGCAGAAATTTGAAACTGGGTGCTTCTAATTCAGTGATAACATGGTTTGTCTAGCCCAGGAAGAGGGGAAACTCAAACTGCCATTAAATTTTCCCTTAACATTTTTCAAGTTGATTCCAAATATTTGGGGTATGAAATCAGTAAAACCTAGCAAGTCATGTGACCTTTGCAGAAACTTTCTTTTTTCAGTCAGGCCAGACAAAATTGCCTTAAAACTGAAAACTGAATTATACTTCTGCCCACCATTTTTTTCAAGTTTTGAAAGTTGGTGTTAGTTTTATTTTGAAGGAAAACTGAAGTCACCTTCACTTTTACTCAGTTTTTCCATCTGATGAGTCAAGACTAGCTCAGGTTACAAACTGCACAAGCTTGTGGTTTGATTAATTCACGTTTCCTTGTGATCGTTCTAAAACCCACCACACTATTCATAAGATTCAATCAATGAGAACTACATACCTGAATTAACTGGATGGATATTGTTTGGCAGTTTACATTGACAAATCACCCTGCACTTTACCTTATCTACTTAGTGGTATCAGAGGCTCACATTCACATCCATTAGCACAAATTAAAACCATAATTTGCCAGTTGTCAAAACAGTTGTGTGTGGTTTAATTGTCTGTCTAGTTTAAATACAGCCATAAATCAAAGACACTTTTTACTGCCTTAAAGGAAAACTATACATGACAATGTAAGCAGAATACTTTTTGTGATATTCAGGAAAGAAGTTGTCTGCACCATTCAACAAGAGCCAGCGGCATGTAGGGTACATCGCATTTCAAGGAGAATTACCAATTGTTCCCACTTGTGCACTAACGTTGCCAACTTCTCAGACAGGCTATCCTAAATCAAATGCCCGGATTCTTCTTCTTCCAGATGACTCCCTGGTACACACAACCCTATCCAAGCATGTGTGAAAAGTGACACGTTGACTCTCGTTCACAAAAGGGCCTCCACCCTTGTACTGGAACACCCCACTGAACATGGGTTTTCATTTCTAATGCTCATTCTCCAGGGAATCTTGCTGTTATATTTCAGGCCTAGTTTATATCACTATAGTCATAATCAAAATTATTGCTTCAGTTTAAAGCATTTGTTAAACATACCTAATGGTGCATGACTGCATGAAAGCTGGATTCTTCATATCGTGTTTCAGGTGGAGAATCTGAAAACCTATTTCAGTAACAGTCCCAATGCCAACACACACATCATAAAATCTTTCTGCTTACTGCTAACAGCAGTGGTTTTAGAGAGTGATCTTTCTCCCACCGAATTAATGAATAAAAGTATTTTTGGCTTTACTGATTCATGGTGATCCCGGTTCCTAAATAAAAAATGTACTTCTGTTTGGGCTTAAGTAGGATTGAGAGAGTGAGAGAATGAGAGAGCAAGAAAGTGAGCAAGAGCCAGAGAAATGACCTGGGGTTTTTTTATTTGTGTACCAACAGACAAGAGGCTAGTACAAAGGGCATGACATGAAAATTAAGAGGAGAGAGTTTAGTTCCTGGCTTAGACAGATATTTCTTTAAACCTTGGGAAACTTTGAGTCTCGGGTCCTTTTCTGAATTCCCATCTCCTAGTGTGGTGCTGGGAGGATAAATTCCCCTGAGGCTGGACAGGACCATGTGGGATCCAGTAAGGAAAAGCTCCATCCTTATAAAGGCAATCACACTTGAAACAAATTACTTTTAAATAATCAATCCCTGGTGAACAACCACAAAGGTAAAACAATGGGGTGAGGATATTTCTTCCCCAAATCCATCATAAAAGCAAGTGGCAAGTACCTTTCAATGTATAAATAACCATTTTCATGTTTAGAAAACTTTATGAGCATGTACAAAGGATTATAGTCAGTCAGGGATCTTACAGTAGAGAACAGTGGTACTGAGCGGAGCAAATGATGGGTCCAAGGACTTGCCTAAACCCTTATTTCTTACAAAAGAATTAACCTGATGTTATTCTAATTGTGCCTAAAATGCAATCATCTTGTTTATACTGGTTCCTTGGTATTCCTGTTCAGTGGATAGACACAGTCATCTTCAAATGGCAACGTACCCTGTCTTGAGACAGATGTCGAGAGCATCCAGGCTGAGCTATCCGTTGGACGTGCGTGTCTGTCCATTCACAACAGGCAGAGCTCAGGCAACCAGCTAAGAGTGCATGCCCCAGCTTTTAGATGGCTTGTGTTTAATGAGAGGAACCTCCACCCTGACCACCTTTTTGCAAGCCTCCAAAAGCACAAAATCTTGCAGAACTATTTATTTATAGTTTAATTTGAACCCTTCACTACCAATATATTGTTGTTCAGCACCTGACTACCAAAATGTAAAGTTTCGCGTCAATCAGACAAGGATCTGACTTTAAGATCACGGCAGCTGATGTTAATGAAAGATTTTATGATTTATGTGTTGGCCATTTGACCAGTATAGTGTATAAAACACATAGTATGACACAAAAAAGAAACTGGGTGAATACTCAGCTTAAACGTTTGTTGGAAATTTGAAACTCTGCTCAGGTTCATGAACTTTTTCAAGCAAACCTGAATCAAGACATGGCTCAGGTTTAAGAGATGCGCAGCCACTGCTGTAAATGGAAACACAATGCTGCACAACAACATGGAAGATGATATCGTTTGCACCACTCCTTTTTAGTAAGAATTCTATTTCACTTGAAGTCTGGACACTTTTATTATTATTACTATCAATGTCTGACAACAAAGAGAAGCAGCATACTCCTAAACAAAACTCTTCCCAACCCTATCTCCTCTAAGAGAAAATTCAGAGAACCAAAAATTAAAATATAAGGCAAGAAAGATTTTGGCTTTATTTTCACATGAAAACAATACCCTGTTTAGAGTTGCTACTCCTTCTTCTGGTTTCTAGCCATGCCCTTTGTACTCATACTAAAATGATGAACAGCTATATTTATATTTTATGGCTTTTTAGTAGTAGAGCATTGTACTTTACTACCAGAAAGTCAGAAAACACAGAGTTCCAAATCATCCTCCTGCCCCAGAAAATCCTCCCAATGATCATTCGTACAACAGCAGGAGGGGAAGTGGAGGGGTTATGAAGCTTGCACCGTACCTTAGTTAGGTATTTAGCAGCAAAGGGGACAGTGTAAGGTCCACAGCTGCTAAGCCCAGACAGACGCCAAATGCATTCAGCAGGTTTTTAACAAATATAAAAAGGGCTTTACATCTGACATCCCTGTTAAACACTAGTATTGGAGAGGTATCAGACAAAGGGAGAAGAGGTATTATTGAAAGGTTAAATACTTCTGGGTCAACGTCAACATTTTAATCTTGATAGGTAGCTCCAGTATAGCCCAGTCATACTAATGATAGATAACTCCAGCATAGCCCACTCCGACTGTATTCGGCGTTGGTGTGGGCTCACCTCAAGTACTGTGGGCAGTTCTGGGCCCCACAATTTACGAAGGATGTTCAGGTCCTTGAATGCTTTTCTATGTATTTACACAATGAGATATAGATTCTCTTGGTCACTCTCTTTTTCCTAGCTAGTCAGGGACCTGAGAACATCTCAGTGAAAAGTGACCCTAACATCTCAGAAGTGTTTAAGGCACAGGCCATAGCAAGCTCTCTGTTGATCTCAGAAAGTGATCTATGTGATATACTTTAAGTCATAGAGATACCATTCCATTATTTCTATAATATTTTTTAAAAGCATTCAAATGTGGATCACTGCTCTGAGTGAAAATGGTATTCACTGTATAAGTAACAAGTCATATTTTTCCCCTCTCCATATAAAAGCTTTGTATTTGTTTGCTCTTCCAACTTGATTCCCTTTGTGTAAAAATAATCCAATATGTTTTGTTGTTTGTATGTACAAAAAATAATTTATCAAGACTGAAAAACTGAGAAGTGTTCAATGATTCCAAATTAAAATCCTTGTTCCAAATGCTGTGCAGTTTGGCAAGATGTTAGTTGATATCCATTTCTCCATCTGAACTTTGACCGTGATAACTAGTTCTTGCAGATCCCAAAACTAACCATGACACAAACATTTGATGTTGTCTTTACAGACAAACTCATAAATGCACTATATTGCCACCTAATTAATCTTTTTTTTTAATATAAATGCTAAGAAATAATTGCTCTTTCTGTTGAAAGCATCTAAAAGACAATTAATGAAATTTTCTTCCTACCCATGCAGCTACATTCATTTGAAGTTGAAATATCAGATGTAAAGTGAGAAAAAACATAAAGGTAAGCTTTTCTTGTATCTGTCATAAGAACACTGAAAATAGGAAAACAATTGCTATAATGAGATAAGGAGCACAGAGCAATCAACGTAAAAGAAAAAAAATGTGGATTTTTTTCTCTTTCTACTGCATTTTTAGTTTTATTTTACCCAGGGACACAGCCAATAACAAATTGTCTCATCTGGCATGTTAGATTGTTTTGTACAGCCATGCATTTGGTCTCTGAGGAAAAAGAGGATCAGTTAATTTTCCATACTTGGGTGAAGCTATTTTTGATAACCTAGTTAGTCATGGGAGTTGCCTTTTTCAGTGAGTCTGAGAAACTATATCCAGTTCCAGATTCTAACTGAAGAAATAGAAGAATCACTTGGTGTTTTGCTGTGGCTCTCAGCTCCGGACTGTACCACGGAGCTGAGTCAAAATCACATCCAGGATGCATGGAATTAACATTATTGGAGTATTGGGAATATGCCACACAGATAGCTCTATGCCCTAACCTAATTCTAACCTACTTCATCATCACTCACTCAATGGTAAAGGATGGGTTGGAATTTTTATTAATATATGTAGTTACACATGAAACGTACATACAAAAATTTCCAGATGTTAATTATGTAATCTGCATAAGGGACTATGTTTACAGAAAAATGACAGTGAAGTCCAAAGTTGCACATACTCTTCTTGACATTATTCATGTTTTCAAAAACCTAACTTATAGTCTATTCCTTTTATGCGCTGTTTAATATAGTCTTAATTTTGATATATAACACAATTTAGAATTACTCATTAACACATTTAATGAGGTAATAAGATTTATTCTTTCCAAAATTTACATTTTA
Organism: Haliaeetus albicilla; assembly: GCF_947461875.1. Classification (NCBI taxonomy): domain Eukaryota; kingdom Metazoa; phylum Chordata; class Aves; order Accipitriformes; family Accipitridae; genus Haliaeetus; species Haliaeetus albicilla. The sequence goes on from NC_091499.1 coordinate 6,503,704, forward strand.
TTCTTTGCTCAAGTTCTTCAGATAAAAACTGGTTTGTGTCATTTTAAATGCATGCATAAGTTTACTCACAGAAAGTCTTCTGCAAGAAGGAATGCTGAAGAAGGAATCGGTGGAAACTAGGCATGTGGAGAAACTAATTTTTTGTGTGTACTGAAATGAAGGAATTAGTCATTTTATTAATCCCAGTTTCTTCTTTATGGTATTTTAAGAATAAAATGTTAAAGAGATTTCCTTTGGTCACACCCTATGTTATTGCAGGTAGTTGGACCACCCAATTCCTTCCACAGGCTGATGAAACTGTGGGCTAAGACTGCCATTCCACTTAGGCTCAGTCTTATTGCTCCTGCAGCAGGCACAGGAATATAGTGAATGCATGACAAGAGGAATGAAATAAACATCACTTATTTCAGTTGACCTTAAATAAAAAGCATAGTCCCAAGTTCCTGGGGTTTCGGAGATACCTCCACTTCTGTAAAATACAGTCCCATGCATACGTTTACATTAAACTGTGACTTTGCTCTAAATTTGTGCTTTGTAAGATGGCATTTTTGGCTTTGCATCACTGGATCCCAGTTGCCTTCCAGCACAAACATAGTCACTTTGCAAGTAAAAATATTTTTTCCAGTTGCTAGGATGGAAAACAGTGTAGGAACTGAAAACTCAGGCTATTGCAGTGGCTAGCGTGATGAAAAGATTCACTTTATTTCCTTTTTCCAAAGCTTCTTACCTCCTGCTTAAGAGTCCCCTTGTGGCCACTGAACACCAGATCTTAGAGTTCTGAAAAGGTTGTGGTGATAAAACCAGAGTCACGACTTCCATTAATGAAGAACATATGACAGGATGAAATATCGGTACCAAATAAATAGAAATGTCCATATAAAGAATAGGAAGCGTTGCCGCTGACAAAACCCCATTCTGCCCTTTTTAGACATTCAGCGGCCATTCTTTCAGCTTTCTTGAATTAGCAAGATCACATGTAATCCCTTCAGGAATGCGGGAGGCTGTCTTCCTTAGCTTTCATTCTTCTACAGAGGGAGAATCTCATGGAAACACTGGTGATTCTTACATTCAGATGTTTGTTTTTCATTAAAGATAGCATTTATTAAAGATCCACCTGTTGATATAACAAGATAAAGTCCATTCTAAGAGGTAATTCCTGGTGTTTTATCACCAGAATACTTCTGAAAGTTTCTGGTTCAAAGCTCATTCTGTGTCTTTTGGTATCACGTGGACGGGAACAACTGACTCCTCTGGGCTCTCCCGCGTTCAGTACTTTGGTAGTTTGGCTCTGTCATGCCAGTCAAAATCGCAGTTCTAAACTTTCTAATTCAGAAGGCCTTGCCAGTTCGGAATAAAAGGTCCTAGATGAGAAGAAGCGCTTGAGGTAACAGACTTCATCCTATTTACAGCCTGCCGTTGAGGGAATTGAGCCTATTTTCTTGAGGCATTCATCAAGGTACTAACAACAAATGACAAGGCTATAAGAGTTTAGGAGGGAAAAAATAATGTTATTATCTTTGTCCCACATACTGCTTGTCTAAGCACAATTTTGTCTCCTCAGAATCACATTAGACTTCTGACATGATATATCTATGTCATTCCTTTTTAACTCTACAGAAGTGATTAATCTAAAGAGATGTTGAAGTGGGGATAATGTCTTCACAAGATCTGTTGTATAAATTTTGTGCTAGTGTTTTTTCCTCTACACACTGCTCTGACCAGAAATCTGCTTACACCACACAAAAGGTGCTGGACAACAGATCCTGCTGAGACTGATCAGGTGGAGCTAGTTCTACTCTTTTTCCTCTAATGTTTCCCACACCCTTGTCCACACGAGCTTTTTACTGTCTTTGTGTCAAATATGGCCCTTCAAGTAAACAAAGCATTGCTGCTATGGACTTAACCTGAGTTTCATTACGACTTATGTTAATAGCTACCTGCAAACCTATTGCGCTCCTGAATTTCCACAGTGCTTCTCTTTGGGTCGCTTGTGTTCTGAAATCAGGTTTCACATTATGTTGCTGCTTGCTCTGAGCAAGTTCTGTTTTTTTTCTAGCAAGGTCAAATGGCTTGCTTGTCTGTTTGGCCTTCTCCTTTCCCATTTTTGCAATGATTATCTTAGTTTATTGGATTTTTATTCAAATGAAATTTTTAAGTGCCTGAGGTTACAGAATCACAATCTCTTGGCTGAGACAAAGCCTAACACCAGCTCAGATGAAATAGCCTAAAACCATTAAAAAAGAGATGGGTAAGTATAGCAAGGCTCAAAGAAATACAATTTTATGACAATCTTATCTTCTCATTACATGTCTTATCACATTCTTTTTACATATCCTGTCACATTAAACAATGACTCTGAGCAGTCACCCTTGATATATCCAAAACAAAGATTTCTGAATTGTGCATCATTGAACCAGGACAAAGATCCATCAGGACATATTGTGCCACTGGCTTCATGTACCAGCCCTATTATTTTCATATTCTGCCTTTTGTCAGGGTTTTGTGACACCTGGTTCCAACGAGGCAGCCAAGAAGAATGTGGTCCTTTGTGAGCTTAATAGGGGTTTTGGTGCAGTAAGTGTAATAAAGGAACCCAGTCAGATTTCCCAAGATGCATTTGAGCAGAGTATTAAACATTATTTTTTGTCATTAAGACAAAACCAGAAAAACTATGTATAAGAGGCAACCTTCTCATACTGTTGCTTTTTGAATAAAGTACACTTTCTGTGGAAAGCTTTCCTTTAATATATCATTGTGATACCTTGTGTGATTCATAACGTAAATGTTTGTTTTTCACATTAGCAATATCAGTGTAAAACATGGACTGCAAAGAAAAAAAATCTTAATTTTCCAAGATTTTAATCTCAGCAGTTTTCATAAACAAAACCATCATTTTTTTCTTATATGTACAATACCACTAACTATCCCCACATAAAAACAAATTACATAACTTTTAATGGAATAAAGTTTGAGTTTAGTTTTAACTTTTTACCCTCAAAGTTATACAAAAAATAAGTATCTCCAGTCTCTTTCAGAGGCTGATAAAAACTCTGAAGTTCCTTCCCACATTTGTTTCTTCCTCTCTTCCTTCTGGTGTATTGGTGATCAGTGCTCCTCAGTGTAACACGAGTTATCCAATAGGTATAGAAGGAGCAGCACACCAATGTGCATAGGAGGAACAGCAAACAGCAGATGTTCTTTGCCCTCTTGAAGGTCTTATCAGATCCATAAAATTTCAATTGGAGAAATGTGGTGACAAAACCATTGTCTATTCATGTTTACAGCAAATATTTCTAGCTTATAAGTTGTAAAAAAAAAAGAAAACTTCAGCACTGGATGAAGCATCAGAGAATATGTCATGTGCTCTCAAGAGATCATCTCTCTTAATAGTGATGTATCTTAAAAGAAAATACAGAACTCCTATGGGATTCAAAGCACTTCCCTGAAAACAGTCATATCAGAAGAGCAGGGCAATTATGGAGACATATTATCAGGAGTAGACAGTGAAACACTGCACCACTTTCAACCACACTTTTCAGCAAGACCCGTAGACTGATAGAGGATAAGTGGTCTGCTTCCTAAATTGTCTCTGTTTTCTGCCTGGGTCTTTCCTGTTGGCCTTGCTTAGGACTGAAGTTAAGAAACAACATGGTTTCTACAATCAACAAAAATGTGGTGAAGGGCAAGTGTGTATTTTATTTTTTTTCCAGATGCAGCCGGTACCATCACAAAGATGTCCCAGTGCCAGCTAGAAATCTGTACCCATATAAAAAACTGCCTGTTCCATGAGACACTGGCCAACATTGAAGACACTCTCCTGAGGAAAAAGGTACAATATTCAAGGAGATTGCTGAGAAACCTCTTGTTCCAGCTTAAAGCATCAATAGGTCATTGCCAATGCAGTGAAGGGAACTGCTTTAAATTGGATATCATAAAAAGCCCACAGATCTATCATGTCAGATCATTTTACGAGAGAAGAAATTCTTTTTTGTTCAAACACAATACAAAATGAAACTACAAATTTCAATAGCACTGACCATGAAATATATTCTAAGTACCCACTCACCTTCTGAATGAACTTCAAGATTTATTCAGTCTTACCTGAAGGGTAAATTCATATTTCTGTTCTTAGCCTCATTGGGAAAAGGCAGTAAAAACTAATTTATTTTACGGAAGTAGGACAAATTAATTTCAAGTAATAAACCAAACTTGTATACGGACTTGTGTAGTGATCCTGATTGGAAGACCATTGTACATCCAGGAATTAATGATCCACATAACATTTAACCAGAGCGAGCACAGGCTTGTGCTCTGCTGCACATTACAGCATGACCTTCAGGCCCGTGTTGTGCCGTACATATTCTTTGGCTGCAGGATGAACCTTGCCCACTAATTTTAACAGAGGACCCTGCAGGCATCTCACTTGGTGAGCTTGGTACCAGCAATTTCACCACCTGCGTGTCTTTGCCTTATCTCAAAGTGCAGCAAGAAGTTCTCACACCAACATCCTTTCTCTTTGACAGTAGCAATGATGAGTAGGATTGTTTTCTTGTAAGAAAATCCTGTTATATCTCAAATGACCAAAATGGAGTAACCCTTTGCACAGCATGCTGCACATTGATTGGAGGCTCGTTCGATACTTCACAACTTGGGGTTCCCAGCATCTACAGGGAAGTAAGATTTCTTTATTGTTTTAGCTCTAACAAATAGCATTTAAAATGATACTTTACAGAATCTGAGCACCTTTCTTACTGAGATAATAACAGCTCAGCACCTCCTGTTGTGAACAGCTAACACAGGAGTGGTGTAATGGAGCTTCAGAGAAGGGAGAAGGGAATGGTGAAGAGAGATGCTGATGAGGTAACTATGCAAGGGAAGAAAACCATCAATGTGATGAGAAGATGAGCAGGAGCTGGGAAAGGTCAGAAAGACAAAACTTTAGCAAATCTTCTATAAAGTCCTGGTTTTGGCTGGGATAGAGTTAATTTTCTTCTTAGTAGCTGGTACAGTGTGTTTTGGATTTAGTGTGAGAATAATGTTGATAACACACTGATGTTTTAGTTGTTGCTAAGTAGCGCTTAACCTAAGTCAAGGATTTTTCATTTTCCTATGATCTGCCAGCAAGCAGGTATACAAGAAGCTGGGAGGGAGCACAGCCAGGACAGCTGACCTGAACTAGACAACGGGATATTCCATACCATAGAACATCATGCTTGGTATAGAAACTGGGGGGGACTTGGCCAGGAGGGGTGGATCACTGCTTGGGCATTGGTCGGCGGGTGGTGAGCAATTGCATTGTGCATCACTTGTCTTTTTTTGTTGGTTTTATTTATTATTTTGTTATTTTATTATATTCCTTATTATTATAATATTTATTACTATTATTTTATTTCTATTATATTATTGTTATTACTATTATATTTTATTTTACTTTAGTTATTAAATTGTTCTTATCTCAACCCACAAGTTTTACTTTTTTCCAATTCTCTTCCCCATCCCATTGAGCCACTGTGAGGTGCCTAGTTGCTGGCTGGGCTTAAACTATGACATATAGCCACCACAGACATGAAGTAACTTGTAAATTAGCTAGCATCAAACTAATTGGATTATGCATGACTTACAGTCAATGCAATAACAAGCATGCTGTGAGCTAGTTTATAATTTCTCAAGCAGCTTTAGCAACTTATTTTAAGATCTGTGTTACTGTAGCTAGCCTGCAGTATTTACCTGAGCTTTGTCAGTGTAAGGATATCTTTATATTATGCTGTAAATACACTAAGGGAGACATGAAGCTGAGAAATCCTTTTGAATGGGAGAGCTGAATCAATGTTTGAGATTAAAAAAAGGTGCAAAGGGAGGAAATAGTAACAAAAGGACATCACTTGAAATGGCTGTTATAAGGAAGAAGTAGTCTAATACTTCCACCAATATACATTCACGAGTTGGAGTATGAGAACAAGAGAGGCTTCCCTCACAGGAGCGAGCTACATGGGAGCTATCAGAAATGTCTTTTTCTATTACAAGAAGCCCCAGATCTGATGTTATCCACATGGTCACAAAAATCAGAGTCTCTTCACATTTTACAATTAAATCATAACTTATGGATTTTGTGGTTGCCGAAAAAAGTGAAGTTCAGGTGCACCACCTGGTTTTCAGTGAAATGCAGTTGTTAAGCATAGTTTTCCCCAGAAAGTTTACCGAAAGCACAGAAAATTCTAGGGATTTTCCCAGTATCCTATAGCCAGCAGAACATACACTTTATGTTTTAGTGTAGAGTCCAAGTTCATGGAAGTTCTTGGAGATGTATCAGGAACATATTTTGCCCCAGATCCTTTTGTTTTCCAGCCCATTCTGATCTATTCCTTAACTTTGGTTTACTAACAATACAGTGCATTAACATGTGATACAGTTTCATTGAGATACTATGAAAATTAGTAAAACAGTATCTTTAATCAGGCAAAGTTGTTTTAGCTTCAGCCATTGGGTCCAGTCTTCATATTTTGAATATGGAAATTACAAATAAAATAAGCACTGATTTAAAGCATACCAATTAGTATGTTAATCCTTTAATTTTGCATTTCAGATTGTAATCCATTAATTCCCAGAACCCAGCAATTAAAAAGAAAAAAATAACTGAACAGCTTCTATAAACATTTTTGCTTATGAGGATGCAAAAATAAATACATAGTTAGGCAATAGGTCTAGAAATCAAAAGCTCTCGCTCCCATTTCTAGCTACGACCTGTCTCCTTTCTAACTTCAGCAAATTATCTGTGTCTCAGTTTTCCTGCCTGCTGCCTGTCATCATAAATTATTTGGTCATATCATTTATGAGAGTCATAACAGTGGTAAGGAGCGGTCTCCAAGCTGCAGTGGTTGCTGAGGAAACAGCAGGAGCAGACACTGGTGAAGAGAAATCGATGCAATTTTATACTGGAACGTCATTGTTCAGCTCAAAATGTAATCCTACCTAAGTGCTGTGTTTATACATTCTCATGCTGCCTAAAAACTGCCTAAATGGAAATTCTCTGGTGACCTTCACTGACAAGATCCATGCATATAAATTCACAGACTATATATATATATAGTCCTGCCTGGGGTCCGGTCGCTGAAGCACGGCACTGTGCTTCTACTGCCCAGCCCAGGGTTCCCCCCAGTGCAGTCAGGTAATAAGTGGGGCACGTAGCAGAGAGAGGAGCTGAAAGGCATGTCTCAGCCCTACAATTCACACAGAGCTATTGTAACCAAAAAGAATAATTTATAATTCTCTTATTACTCAGAGACTTGGGAAGCTGCCACTTTGTCTGGCACACAAGTAAATGCAAAAGCTGAAACAGAAAAAGATAAATGCAGCTGACGAAAGCTTCTGTTCTCATTTACTTGAAATTTTCATTTACGTGAGCAACCTAACATTCTCCACTGAGTGGAGTAATTCCTGGCTTATCCCAATTAAATGAGAGAAGAACTGAGCCTCGTGAGACTAGTTGCAAATGTTTTGTGGATGTACATTTCAAAAAGGTACATACTCAAAACAAACAGCTCCAGATGCTCTTCTTGATACCAAGAAAAGTTAAACTTTGTGATCATTTGTTTAGTTTGGTTCACCCAAGCAAAAAGAAAATAGAGGATTAATCCTTCAATCATAGTCTTAGTCATCATTGTTTGTCATATGCATCCAAAAAAACAAGCAAAAAGACCAGAAAATGAAGCAAAGCAATACCAAAGATAGAAAAAAGATAAATTAAAAATGTGTTCATAGCAGAGTTCTGTGGTATTTAAGTATCTTGAGGTTTGTTTTATAATTTGGGCAGATGTTTTCAGTATGCAACAGATTGGTTCATGGTTTGCTTGCAGAAAAATATCAGTCTTGTAATGCTCTCTTAAGCAACAGGGAAAGTTACACTTAATAAAGGAAATTATTATAAGCAACTTAAGCCCTCACTTTAGTGAAGTTATGGAAGGGAAGGGAAGGGAAGGGAAGGGAAGGGAAGGGAAGGGAAGGGAAGGGAAGGGAAGGGAAAGGAGAAGGAACCGAGCACTTTGGTTTATTTGCACTCCTAACATATAAAATAACTAAATATTTATCTATTTTAGGGTTGGAACACTATTGTTGGACTTGATTCTCCTTTTATTTTGATCTACATATGCCAAGCTATCAGTTCAAACAGAACTCAGAACAAAACCCCTCAGACCCAGAACTCTACATTTCAAGACTCCATTTCAGTGGTCTGTCTTGAAATATTTTCCTCCATTTGTCGCATTAAGACCAAAGGATTTTACAAAATTACATACTGGACATTAAAGAAGAAAAATATATCGAAAAGATAAACAGCTTGAGTTTCACAGCTGTATGTTTAGTTGTATGTAAAAATGTGCATCTGAGCTGCTAAATAGCTCTCCTGAAAGCATTTCACGTGATATAAAATAAGTAAGATTCATATTATCTCATGAGCTAACAATGAACTGAATAGTCCTTGTTAGTGCTTTCTCATGCTTATTTTACAGACTATAAATTTTTTTTTAACTGTGTGGTTTATGTACATGCAAATCATCAGCAAGCAATGTACAAACCTATGGAGTCATAAATTCCAATATTCTTTCAATATGTCAAGGCTTAATGCCAGCAAGGAGATTCTGTACTAGTAGGTGTCTAAAAACCAGACTGGAAGGCAAAATGCCAGCATGAAAATCAAGTTGATTCTGGTTCTTAACATAGTTCCCCATCATCCCCACTCCCACTCCTCCCTCTGGTGTGCTAACATCTCTCCAGAAGGAAATACAATTTAAAAATCCAGCATAAGACCGCATGTAGACAAATATCTGCATTTGAGATGAACACCCTAGATCACATACCATGGTACTGTATCAGTTGCCCTTAGAGTTCTAGCGTTAAAATATCCCATTCAGGCAATCAAGATAAGCATAAACAAGCAGGACAACTCAAGAGCGTTGTTAAAGAAGTAGATTTCAGACCCAGTGTTTTTATACAGTGTGAAAAAATTACTTTAGAATTCTGGACAACGTTCCCAGCTAAGGTAAGTAAAACCAGCGGAGTTTTTAGTTCCAGAAAACTGCTAGAATGTCTTAGCTCATTCCTGAGGCAACACATACTTCCATGTTACTGTTCCCCCTTCCATCTCTCTACCCTAGTGAGGTCCCGGGGCTTTTTACCACACAGAGCAATCAAGGACCAGTAAGCGCCGTTTCAGCCCTCTATTTCAAGTGAAAATTTGTGTGGAAGGGTGTACTGATGAGGGAATTAAGGTGCTTCTTGCTGGACTGTAGATTAACGAGTGTCATTAGTACCAGTAGTAGCTGACAGAGGTTACCCCACCAGCGTATGAGGCAGTCAGGGCAGGGGTTTTACCCACTGATGCTTGACTTTATCCTTGGGGGTTACACCTGCGGGACTGGTGACGTTTATATCGGCATATATGGAAAGATGCAATCATACAGAGCAGCAGCAAAATGGATTTGTCAGAGGCTTTCTACCCGTGCTAGAAGCCTGAAAAAGTTGCTGGCTGCAGCAGCAGCAACTTCCAAAAGTCAGGCTGGAGTATATATATGGCAGTCTTGGAATAGCAGCAGCATTTGTCTCCCTTCCCACTCTACCGTTTCAGCTCTATCACTTAACCTTCTCCCCCATCCCCAAAACAGAAACATCTTGGCCGAAACATGGTGGTAGAATTCAAATGTTGCTTCCAGTGCTGAGAAGCTCTGAGCTGCCTTGCTGGCAAGACAGCTTTCTGTGGGACTGCCTAGCGACTACAAGCCAAATGATGCTATCTCTTTTATTGCATTTGCCAAACTCAAAATGAAAGCTAAAAAAAATTCTTTTTGAGGGGATTTACTGCAATAATAACATCACACTGAATTTGGTTGGGATATGACATTTTATACTGTAGAAGAGTTCTAAACCCTATAAAACCATGGTAATAATGGAAACGATGAAGACTGCCATAATATGCCAATTCTCTTTGGAACTGATACTTATTCTTAAACAGTCTGTGTTCAGCCATAGTGACCCTGCTTGGTTAGGCCATTCCAGGCAGGGCTCCTGTAAAGTATGCAACTTCTTGACGTCTGTTTCAAATTTATTTTTATTTTCAGAGTAGGCTGAGCTAGTTTCTGTTCAGATTAAAATAGCAATCAGAGCAGGTTTTACCTACATTTAGACTTACATTTCTGACAGCTTAATCCCTTATAGTTCTGGAAGGGTTTTTAACTGGTTTACTTTGGCGGACTGAGAACAGGTAATCTATCTGGAATCAGGAAACGAACATCTGAAATTGTAACAGGAAGCATACTTATAAGACAGTTTCCTCTGAATTGACAAAAAATAAATGAAAACCTAAATATTATTTGTTTTCTTCTTTAAAAATGGATCCAAGTGCATAAATTTCCATTGTCTGTTCCTGTAACATTGAGTCTTATTGATTGTGCAACAATTAGAAGGCAGTCTTCTATTTTAGCTTTGCATAAAACCATGCAATGATAATTTTTTTTTCATTTTATATTGTATACAGCAGGAAATTATTTAAAAGCACTCTTCAAAAAAAGTGTTATAGTTGCAAATTTGAACATCAAAATTTTGAAAATGCCAAAGTTAATTTTACACAATCATCCTTAACTTATTCCTGTCACATACGTATGCAGTATCTTCTGTCTAGTCTCCATTGATGAGAGCTTGCCCAAAGTGTCCTAAGAGCTTTGCAGCAGTAAGTTAGTGAAACGAAGCCAGCAGGGTCAAGAAGCCACTGTGAGGATGGAAGCAATGGAAGGAATCCATTACTTGGTGTTCTGGAGTCCAGCACAGGTCCAGCGTTACCCTGAAAAGAGCTGCTGTGATTGAGGCAAAAAGTTTTCTGATTCACAGTGTCCCTCTACAGATCTCATCAGACCTCTACATCTTGTGACACCTGTTGTAATCTTAAGAGCTACTTCCCTAAAGAAGGGAACACCATGGACCCTTTTACAAGGTGAGCACATCTTATGTTGTCACTGGCTTCTTTTGAATTTACATGGGGCTGTGAACACAAACCGATTACAAACTGCTCCTTTGTCTGTTACTGGGACACACACTCTCCTTGACACAGGCTTCAAGTGAGAGGGGAATGACATGACACACACCTTTCCTGAATCTGCTTGCTTGTTTGAAGCAAGACTGTATTGGCATGCTGAAGAATTTTAAATAAAATTTCAAAAATAACTAAAATTGCTAAAACCACAGAGCAGTAAGAGGCACTAAATTCCAGGATGTTCCAGAATATGTTTCTATCTTTCTAGCGTCCAGAGACAAAAGAGAGCTTCCAAGAAGTAGACCCTATCCTGTCCTGCATATCAATGCAATGCTCCAGAATTAAACTAATGGTTGGTTTCAGTGGACCTGTTGTATCATCCCCAGTTCTCCTTTATCTCTAGGCTATAGTTTTTCCAATCTTTGTCTGACACCAGCTTCTAACTTAATCATTTAGCATCCAGCATTTTCCCCATGTAACTATGTGCACTTTGTTTATTTTTCCAAACTTTTCTCCGAACAGTTTAAATTACTTTCAGGCTATATTTTCAGAGCTGGGATGTTGTTGTTTTCCAGCTGAACTGAGAAACACCGAGCACACTTTTTTTCTCCTTCCCTCCATCTCTCTGCTCCAGGCTAGAAATGGAAGCAGAGAACAGGTCTTTCCACAAATCCCTACCCAAAGATTTAGAGGCTGATAGGTCATCCAGCTCAGCTCCTTGCACTATGGTTTAACAGGTTAAGTATTCCTTCCTGGATTATTCATGATTAAAGCCACCAATGAAATAAAGAAAGGGGTTTTGAACCATTTGTTTGGTCTGTGCAAAGAAGCCTAGCATTCAGCTGGCTTGTGGGCTACGTTTATGAGGAGCTCCCTTGCACACCCCAACTGGCAATGGTCCTTCCACCTACGTGCCACTTTTCTCCAAGGAGGATGAGATGTTGCCACTGCTGAGCACAGGTCCCATCCTGTAGAGGTTCTGTGTTCTCACAGGACTAATGAAACTCCCTTACTTTTTCACAAGTTATAGATGAGGTGCCAGCGGTATGGTCCTGAAAGTAGAATTTGCTCTCAAGAGAACTTTCTCTTGACTACTTTGATTGCAGTCTTGGATAAAGTCTAATGTGGGAAAGAAACTGTTCAGAGTTTTGTATACATTTTTCCTGCTGGGCTTGGGGACACTGGAGTTTGAAAGGCTACCACACAGCTTGCCATCATTGCTAACATGCCAGAAGTAATTACACGATCTCTTAACCAAAAAAAAAAAAAAAAATTAACTGAATGTTCTCACATCCTCTGACCATTTCTTCCATGTCATCAGTAACCCCAGCTATTCTTTTCTTTTTGTTAGAGTAGTTCTTTCCATTCTTTCCTCACCTGTATCTAACACAGACCACAATCCAGATTTTTCCTAAGGAGCTTCCAGTCTAGCCATTTTTCTATAAAATCTGGCTGTAATTTATTTATTCCTCTCCTAAGGCCTCATTTCCTCCCTTTTCCCACTACTGCATTGTGCAAAAGATGATGTAACATGTCTATTCTTAACCTCAGCTATGTCTGTGACACAGTTCTTTTTTCATGCTAGGGGACTTAGCTACGTATGTTAGATTTTTCCAGACATAAGTCTATTTCTTTTCCTTCTTCTGCCCCTCAGTATTTTCTCAGAAACTAGGAATGTGACCTAAATGCCTTTTATTTTTTTCTTGTCCTTACTGAACTGTTGCCATATTAAACTATTTGCTATTATAGATATTACAGTAAGCCTCAGGAGCTCACTGAAAAATAGTCTCTACAGTGCTTTGTTTCGTACAAATGCAGTTCCTTCTCTAACAGGCTTTAACTGCTGAAAAGACAAGAGGCAAAGGGCAGGGAAAGGGACAGAACATGCAGAAGACTGAGCCCAGTGATGGTGCACAAACGGCTGCATTGGCTCCTTTTCTTTGTTAACTCCAGATGTGTCTTCATTAGAAGGGGAATTAGTTAACAAGAAAAGAGAAGACAAGACAAGGCAAAGGCAAGGAAAAGAGATCTTCAGGTGAAAAGTGTATGTTGGGGATTTCATTCCAGGGAATCTGAAGGGATTATACAGATATTGAATCTCAGAATAGGTACAACAGTCCCTTTCAAGACTAAAAATAGGATCTGAGTTGTAGTTTGCCGTTTCAGACATGTATGCTTATGCTGGTTCCATTCTGATGTAACGGTAATAATCTTTTCTCAAAAGGGAGATGAACCACAAGAGATAGAAAGTTCAGCTGAATTTTGCATTAAAAACTTTGCGTGCTTATAAATTGCAGACTGCCTTCTAGCAGCAGGGCTAACTTTGTCCAGTACTTGGTGGTAGTCCAGTACTTGTTTAGGAGATGATAATGGCTGCAAAGGGGCTGTGAAGTAGCCATAATAGCACCACGTGCTAGTAAGACAAGCATACTGGTCTCACACACTTACTGAGGTTTCTACAGGTAGGCTCTGTGCACTGGTCTAAATCTTCACCAAAATTAACAAGCCAAAGTCATCAACTGACTTTACAAAAGTTCACAGCAAGTTACTACTGAAGTGTTGATGACTGAGTACAAATCAGGGTTACCCTTTTTCTTTCTTCTCCAAGGTCGTCTCCAAATGCCTGAGCACTCCTGGCATGTGGTCGGTCACCTATGAGCACCTGAGGGGGAAACACAGCTCCCCTCCCGCGCCAAGCAGAGCCCTCGCTTTTTGGATAGACATACTCCAGAGAAGCGCAGAAGGGCATGCTTGCTTTAAAGCATGTGATCAGTCCCATGAAAATCAATGGTGCTTAAAGCTAATCCCAGTTTCAAGTTCTTTGCTGAACCAAGTGTTAAGCCAAGGATTTGTCAGTTCAAATAGCTGAGCTGATCTCCACTACCACAGTGTCTCAGGAAATAAGAAATGACTGCTCAGCAAAGACAATGATAGACCACACAAAGTCAAATTTAAAGTGCAGACAACAGAGAGCAAAAAGGCAACCCACAGAAGAATGTGACCTGGTATAAATGAAGTTAAGACAACTTTTGAACTCGTACATGAACACAAATCGAATTTCTTTTTTTTCTAGGGCATTTAATCCAAAATTCACTGTTGTTTTATAGAATTACTATAATTTGTAGAGTGAAATACTTTTTTTGCTAGTTTATAACTTTGTGTTTGCCAAAAATGAACTATATAATCAAGGAAATAGAAGTCCCCTGCAACTCCAAATAAATAAATAAATAAATAAATAAAAATGCAGCAAACAAATAAATAAAAGCAACAATGATAGCTAAATGAGCAACCTGAAGCCATTCCAACTCTAAATAATACTAACATTTTTACCAAATACAAGTGTTGTCCCAAAAGTGGGGTCATTTACCTGCTGTGTGAGATGCCAATACACACACAGAGCAGAGGTATTTTATTCCTATTCGTGTTTGCTCAAAGATGGGGGCTAGGTGGTAATCCACAAAGCTAGCACACCTTATACCTAAATGGGCAAAGCAATTTATACAGTTTAGTTTTACATATTTAGTTTCCGTAGTCACCTATCTACCACAGCTTCTGTTGGGCTAAAGTTTTCCCTGCTTTGAATTAAAGGTACAGTGTTCTTTTATTATACAGTGCATGCTCAAGGAGAGTGTGGTGGGGGTAAGTCTTTTTGGTCTTGAATTGAGTCAGTCGTAATGATGTCCCCCTGACGCCTTTACCTTTTGCCCAGTTACCGAAGATCTAATGTACAGTTGGCATTTCTCCAGCCATGAAATATCTATGTTCTCCTCAGGTCAGTAGAGTAATTTTTCCAACAAAAAATACAGTATATGAGTAAACATGTTCTTTTAAGTACCTTCAACTTCAGTGTCTCATCATTGGCTAACAAGAAAATTCAGGATGACTACGATTAATATAGAATAGTGCAACTCAGCCAGTGTAACAAGATGAGGGCCTGCTGTTGGGAATACTTGGAGAAAAGGAGACAAAAGCTGAATCACCCACAATGCTTCTATAAGGTTTACTCTGTAGACAAATACACTTACTCCAACGTAACGTAGCTACGTGTTTGCCACAAGGCAGCCAATGAAAAGAAAAGAAAAACTGGGCATGGGACTAAAGAAGGAAGAGGGGGGTACATTTTTTTAATTTATGTATGTGTCTGAAAACAAAGTTCCTCAAGATTAAACCAGCTGTTCTGTTGGGATTTCAATGCCTGGACATGGCTTCCTGGAAGACCTTCTCCACAACTTGTTACAGGGGCTGAGGTGAAGCTGACTGGTCTGTAGTTCCCCATTTCTCCTTCTTTGAGGATGATTCACCCCTTTTGGAAGATGGGTGCAACGTTTGCCTTGCCTTTGTTCAGCGTCAATGGAGATCAGCTTCACAAGGACCTCAGCCGGTTCAACATGCTGCACTCCACCTGGTCCCACGGACTTAAATATGTTCAGTTTACTCAAGTTGGGCCAACACTATCCTCCTTTACCACAGGTAGTGTCTCTCTCCCCCCCAGGTTTGCTGCCAGTGCAGAGCGACCTTTGTCAGTGTATATAAATAGCGCGTCTTCCTTTCTGAGGTCATCGTTCACAAGGTTCCCTCTTCCCTTTGTCCACTATATATCTTCTCTCTCTCCTAATGGGTTTTTAGGCAGTGGGAATTTTCCTGATTATCCTGCCAAAGGAGTTAGTCTGTGTTAGATGTGACATATGGATATCACCTTCAGTGTCAGTAACTGAAAAGCTATTCAAAACATAATAATACCTCACATTGGGGATTTCTCTTGTCTCATTGCTAGGCAATCACTTATTTCAAAGCAGCATAATGCTTTCATGCTCTAAATAGCAGTTTGCCTATTCATTTTTAAGAAGTTACTTTTTAGTTCTTTTGAGAATAAAAATTTGTAGTTTGATATGAAAAACCAAGGGAAAAAAAACTTGCTGAGTTACCTGATACATAAATTAAATGAAATGCTTTGTTTTTAAAAATTATTAATACTTTTCTGCTGCTTATTAAACAGTGGAAAACTACATGTAACTAAGGAGAAAAATTATTCACAAAGAGGTTCTACATGTCATAGAAAAGAAATTGAACTGAACTCTCTTTCCTAACCTCTTTTACATAAAACATGGAATACACCAGAGTGCATATACTACTGCACACACCTGCAATATCTGTCTCAAAAATAAAATTAGACAAATGACACCCTGTGCAGCAATAACACTGATCTTCCTTTTATATTACTGTATATATTTCTTCTTTGTAGCCAACTTACTCTTTGCAAGATGGAGCCAGACCATCAATGCACTTTTGCTTGCGTCTGTGATTATGTCAAAATGTCCATTCTGAAAGATCAGTATGTGAGTCTCAAGATATTATCATACCAAATAACATATTTCCGAGAAGTGATTTTTAAAAAGCTTTTTATTCCCCAAATCAAACCAGCTGGGAGTAAAAAAAAAAAAAAAAAAAAATAAAAAAGCACTTGCAATTCTTCTGGGTATATAGCCTGTGGTTAGATGACTGAATGTAGATTTAGTTCATGATCTTCATGTGTGCACATTTAGAGTGAACTCCTGGCTGTAAAGAGCCAAACTTTTATCACAACTTTCTTCACATTTGTCATACACTGACAAGCACTTTTCATGACTAAAATAAGTTTGATGAGTCAGGGGTGATAAACATCAGGTATTTATGCCTACATGCTCATTGAACCTGCTGACCTGAAGAGGTCCTTCCTTTATATCGGACAATGTTCTAGAATGAACTAATTGACTTCTGCAAGTTTGATACTTCCAGTAGTTTTGTCGGTTTAGAGTATCTGTAATTAGATAGGAAAAGTGAGCTTGTACATGCCCATTAGTTTAGAAGCTCTCTATGGTAAGCTTTTTGAATTATCTATGCAACATCTACCAGAGTCATCATCCAAATTTGAAAATGACATATGCTACCTCCTGGGCAAGAAATTGGGTAGGAAGCTGATGGAGTAGCCTATTGGCATTCTCAGAAATCCTTTCTGTTTCTTGAGCAACAGAAGGAAAAAAGGCAGTACCTACTACAAAAGAAAACTTGTTTTGTGTGAGTGGAGACAGAAATGTGTAATTTGCATAAGGAGGTATCATTTGCCATAAAGAGATCACTGCACAAGTCAGATGGTTCTTTTCTCTGCAGCAAAGATTATCCAGAAAGGTTTTAGAGCTACTTAAATAGAGCAGAATAATAGCATTGTCATTATAGGATGTACGCTAAGCTACACACACAAAATTTGTGAGCTCATAATAATCTAAGCACAGAAGGAAGACATCCTTCTTTAACATCTGTATAACAATGCTGGGAGTCTGGGCTGTTGCCATGATGGGTGGCATGGAGATGTCCATGTGTGAGAAGGGCTACGGAGCAGGTAGTGCTGCAAACAGGCAAGCTGAATCTTTTTGCACAAATATTGCAACTCATCCTGTACTTTGCCTTTAGAAAAATGGAATGACTGGAAGAGAGATGAGGGAGAGGAAGTAAGAGTTCACATCAAAGACACTGCAGCAACAGAGGACTCCAAACACCGCGCTATGAAAGTTTATGGACAGAAGTTCTGGTTAGTGAAACTAGAGAAGGTACCTTTCTGTTACAGTCAATCTTTCATGCTCAGCGCAAACTGCTCCTTAAATCACAGCTGAGATGCAACAGGAAGAAAACCAGCGTTGCCAAGAATGACTTCAACTCAAGGGGTCTTTGCTGGACATATTGAGTAGCCAAAAGCAGACAGCATGATGTAACTCGGTATTTGGCCATTATTCCTACTGGCAGAGATGCGGCAATGACTTACCTAAAAAAAGATGCCAGTGATCTTAATCTACTTAGATTTCAGTTACGAGAACAGAACACAGCACTAACCCATTATCATCATACGTGAACCCTGAAGTGGTCACTTTTACCACATTTGAAGCAACTGATAATTGATAACTGAGAAAGCACATGTGTTTAATGTGGAGTGTTTTAATAAAAGCCAGGAACTGTTCATGAATGTCCTATGCAGTATCCCATAAACCGCATTTCCAAGGAGATGAAAAAAGGTTATTCCGGGTAGGAGGCCAGGGTCGTTAAAAGGAGATGTTGAAGGCCTGCTGAAACAGAAGGAAAGCTAATATAGAGAAGACTGGATTACAGGTACATGTCCATCTAGATGGCTCTGGCAAAAAAAATGAATTGCAAGGCAGAAATGGCCAATAGACATTTACGCACTGCCTGTGGAAAGAAGCATGAGGTTGTATGTATCCCAGATGCTGTTGCTGCTGTAATAGCAAGTTTACCATGTGTAGCAAAGAAAGATGTAAAGGAACATCTGTTGAAATTAAACATTTGCAAATCAACAGGCCCAGATAACTGACACCCAAGAGCCCTAGGAAAACCAGCTGGGAGCTTTCAGAACAACTCATGCGATATTTCACAAGTCCTGGGAAACTGAAGAAATTCCAAGTGATTGGATAACTACAAATGTAGTTCCAGTATTTAAACAGGATAAAATGAATAATCCTGTGAACTACAAATCAGTTAGCCTAACTTATAGGAAGGCTAAAATAAAGAAATTTTTATAGATTCATAGATACATGTAAATAAAGATAAAACCTGGAATTTAAATAAGACAACCTTGTTCACAGACAAAAGTCATTTCAGAAATAAACTTGTGGTCTTTATTGACAGCAATACAAATATGGTTTCCAAAAGCAATGGCACTGACATAGTGTATTTGGAAGATAGCACATTCCAATGTTTTACAGCCAGTACTTGACTTTCTACTCTATGACATTTTCAATACTGCATTATACACTAATTTAAAAAAATTAAAATTACTTGAAAACTGTCTTGTTGACAGAGCTCAACATACAATTTTCAAAGCTAATATGTAAAAGAGAAAGGATCACTAATAAGAAAAGTTCTTGGACCAGTGCTAGCAAGTATTTTTATCTTATCAGATCTTTCTGATAAAAATAAAAATTTAAAAAAAATTTTCATGACAGTAAATAATGAGAACAAGTAACTGACACAAAGCATTCTAGATCATTTTCTGAAATTGTTAGAATGCAACCAGATGTGTTCAATACCACTAACCAAAAAGTATTACCTCTGGGAACATACCATGTGTGCTATGGAGCAGGGTGCATTGTTTTCAGAGCAGAAAACAATGATGCAAAGTCAGATGTATGGGACTGCTGCATGGGAAAAATGCGGAGTTCACCTACTTTAAACAAATCAGGATGGAAGCAGTTTATTGATTTATTAATGCTTGGCTGTGCCTTCTTTGTTTCCAAAGTCTCTGTAATTCACTGGATACTCTGTAATTGGCTTATTTTCATCTTGCTCTTTAACATAATCAGTTTGGGGCAAACTCCCTCTCAATCTTGGGTGTCCCATCACATACGGTCTTACCCTTGCATACCAGGCATTGTTATCAGGACATTTTGTCCTGGGTTTTGTTCAAGAGTGCCATAAAAATGGTCTAGAACTGTAAAATATATTTTGCCATGTGTGCCTGAGGCAGCCTGACAGCAGATGTGGGATTAAACACTGACAGAAAGAGATGTCCGAGGGTCATAGTGGATGGACATTTGGTTGGGATTTTTGAGGAAAAATTAAGTGCACGTTTTAAAAAACATGGTAGGTTTTCTGCCTGCGTCAGGTGAAGGCAGAGTTGAGATGGCTGGCTAGGACAACCCTTTCTAGCACTACAATGTAGCGTTTGTGTCTTTATAGAGCAATACTACTTATTAATAAATTCTTAGGTTCAGCGAGTTAGTAGTAATTGCATAAGATGACTTATAAATGAGGACAATTTTGATTAAATATTTTTTATCTCTCTCTACAGCATCAGACATTGATCACAGAGTGCTAACCCTAGAGCTGAAGACTGCAGCGTCTTGAGAAAGACGGATCAGTGTTCAGCTGTGCATGCAGAACCCTCCCAGGCGCCTGACTGAAGTCTGCTGCACAATATTTATACTGGTCACTGCTTCTCTTTTTTTGCAAGGAGGTGGTTTGTTTTTTTTCCTTAGCAAGCTTTCCCCTCCTTCTGGAGCCTGATTTACCATTCAGAGATCATCTGGCATCTCATATCTGACTCACTGACACCATTTATAGTGGTCTCAACTATTTTGCCACTATCGATGGAATATTGGTCTCTTCTGTTTTTTGTTAATGTCTACCAAAGGTTTGCCAAAGACAGTGGTGCATTTGAGTGAAATTATCTGGCCTGTAATATACAGATTAAAGTTAGAAAACTTTGGAGTTCCTCTTGATATTAATTTTTGTTAAAATTTCTGTGAAAGCATTAAAAAGTCTTAAAATCGGGAAAGAATTAAAAAGCTTGATGAAAAAATAGGCAATAATTCTGATGTCAAAAAATTTGGGAAGCCTGGAATCTAAATCAGGAAAAGAAACTGCTTGGTTTCACTTAAATGAGCACAGATGGTCAGAGTGAGCAATACATTTTAAGAAAAGCTTTGCCAGAAAAAATAGTGATAAAATACTGTTTACACTATGATAGTGGGTGGTTCTTTTATTAATTCTGCGAAAGCATATTCTCATTTGAGACATAACCAACAGCCCGTTAAAAATTAGAGGCTTTGGATCAGTCACAAAAACATTGGACATAAATGGCAATATTAATTATTAACTCTGTAATATTATTCTGTATTTGAGTAACAAGGGTTGAACAGGGAAATGCCAAGAAGAAACCAGAGGTCTCACGAGCCATATGATTATAGTGATTTGTGACATGGAGGGGAGTTGCAGTAAATAGCAGGCAACAAAGAACAGGATGTGCTAACTAAACAGCACGACAAACAAATATTTGAAACTAGAAAAAGAGCAAACTAGAAGGATCAATTCAGTTTTCACAAGTCAGTAAGAAATGCTGGAGTGAATTTGTATAAAATTCTGAATTTCACTCTTACAATCAGTAAGAAATGCTGGAGTGAATTTGTATAAAATTCTGAATTTCACTCTTACATTTTTACCTGAGTTTAGGTATTTCATACCTTGAAACATTTATTTTAAATTTTCCTCTAGAGAAAAAACCTTGTATGAGTAGCAATTCTGTTATAGTTAACACTATAAATGCTGTTATATGCTTAGTCTAGGGCAGCCTACTGATTTGAGAACATTTAATCTTAGCAAACAGAGCTTCAGTGCCATCGCTGAAATATTTCACATCAAAAGTATCACATATTGAATTCCTCCTGTTGAATCTTAAAAGCATAGATAAGCAACTGATGGAGCATTTCTTCCTATTCACCTACTTTTCACTGTAAATCACTAAAGTTTTTCCTTATTTTAAATCCATGTTTAAAAACCACCTTACTATCTTTTGCTCAATCAGCCATCAGTATGCCATCATGCTCCTTATTAATTACCTTATAAATTCACTTTTAATTCATATTCTTTGATGTTTACATCTCTTTTTCTCATTCTTCAGGTATTCATTCTCCATATTCCCCTGGTCTCTTTTTAGAAGGATGGCTTCTCACCCAAAGTAAATTATTGCAGTTCTGGTTTGGGGGTATTAGGTAGGATAAAATGGAAAAGATTTCAATTTTCAATGCTTTTCCCTATTTTAAGTACTCAGTTGTTTGTGCTATATGTTGTGCTATAACCTATCAGCAGCCCATCTAGAGTTCTCCTCCCTGAAAAATTTATGGTTTGGTGCTATTGACAGCTTGTTAGATCCTTTCTCTGCAATACACGCAAGAGGGAACCTATGGAGTCCCAACACTGACTGGAGAATATTAGCTGGCATTTATAGTGGTGAAGCTAAGGGAGATTGGTGGTAGCTGCCTGCATCCATTCAACCTGCCCAGAGGATCTCACAGCCACTTGATAACTCTTCCAGGTGGTTTTCCTGCTCTGTAACGCACTTTGCTTCCATTTAGGTGACTGTACAACTACAATTCAAGTTCAATCAAATTCAGCAGCAGCCCTGAGCTCCTGTTCTACATGATCTGAACAGACTCTCTGTGTGTGGCTCACGCAGAGGGCATGAGGAGGCTTGGACCTTGTGTCACCACTCAGGTCACTTGTAGCCGATGGAACCAGGCAATCAAGCTATTCTTGACCAATATACTGAGGAAAAAGCAGGGTTGCCCAAGCAGCAACATTTCACCTTCCCACCCAGGTATTGTTTGCAATTTTGTGTCAGAGAGAGAAGTATTCCAGGCAGGATTACATCATTCTGTAGAAATGAGATGACCAGGAATGGGTCCAAAACATCTGGCTATCCTCAACAGTATCCCCAAGGTCATAAAAGAGTTCAGTAACTGTAGCAGGGCAATAGGCAGGATACGCGCTGTCTGACACACGGCACATGTGGCTGCTTGAATCACAAGGACACTCGGTCACGCTCCAGGTCTCTGTTAATCGTCATGGAAGTTTCTTACACCACGACAGGTTACACCAGCTGAGTACCTGACACCTGTTTCCGCAACCAAGGTGACTTCAGCACCATCGATGGAACTTTATTTCATTATCAACCATTTCATCTACATATACACTTCACTTTTAAGTGCTTAGTTAAAATATTCCTGGTAGATACCTGTTTAACCAATCCTTAAAAGCCTCTAACAATGTAGACAAGCATTACACAAGCTTTCTAGGCAACTTATCTTGGTATTTCACTATCCTTAGAAAGTTTTTCCTAATGTCTAGCCTAAGTCTCTTTTGCTGTAGTTTAAGCCAATTATTTCTTACACTATCCACTACTGATATTTTCGCTTCCATTGTGCAGCAGCTTTTTAAATATTTGAAGTCTTTTATCATGTCTCACATCAACCTTCCCTTCTCTAGACCAAACAACTACAATATTTACATCTTTCCTCACTCATTGTATTTTCTAGCCTCTGCCAATGCTCACTGCTCCTCTCTTTCAAACCGAGCTACACTTGTCTTAAAGTATAGCCCCCTGGCTGGAGACAGTGCTCCAGCTAAGGTG
This sequence comes from Haliaeetus albicilla, assembly GCF_947461875.1. NCBI lineage: Eukaryota > Metazoa > Chordata > Aves > Accipitriformes > Accipitridae > Haliaeetus > Haliaeetus albicilla. The sequence goes on from NC_091499.1 coordinate 6,526,671, forward strand.
GTGCTGATGCTAAGCTGAGCAGAAGAATTTCTTCACGTCTTACAAAAGACGTGACTCTTTATATAGTCTGATGTTCGGCTTGCCTTCCGTACTACATGCTGTGATGTTGCTTCATGTCCAGCTATGACCCACTACAACCTTGGGATCCTTCTCTGCAGAACCACGAGGCAGCCAGTTGTTTCACATCCTGCATTTCTGTAGCTGACAATTCCTGACTAAATGTAGAGCTCTTTGCTTATCCTTACAGAATCACATCCTATTTTTCTCGTATCTCCCCTCCAATTTGTCAAGGTCCTGGCTAAATTCTAACCTTGTCCTCTATTGTGCTGTTCCAGCTTGGTGTTATCTGCAAATGTAATAAAGATGCTCTTTCTTCCATCATTCATGTCATTAATGAAAATGTTGACTAGTGCCAGAAACTTTATATAGTCCTGGACACAGAACGAATCTTCCTTCTTTATTTAAGTGGATTGACAGTCAGCTTCTTTTACCTTCTGTCTAGATCAATATATATTTTCATCCCTTGAATTAGTTGAAATTTCATAACATTATTTTTCATTTATGTAGTGCACAACATCATCAAACCTTCCCAGTCATTCTGGTTCCTCACCACTTCTTGTCCCAGGCTGTTACTGAGTCAGAATTTGACCTAAATAATAGGAACCTTTTCTCTTGGTCTATTCCCAACCTGTTTCACTGATAGTAGCAGAGACAATTGCACTATTGTGAGTTGCTGGCATTCATGTGAGGATTTATGCAGCTCTGAAAAAATCATGCAGCTGCAAAAAGTACATCTCAAACCACCAGAGGATAATCCCAAAGCATAATCAGCAACTCAGACTTACAGCAAGAGCCTACTTCATGATGAAACAGGATGTTAAAATTTTCAACTGCAAGTTTATGGCCCGGAAGACCAAAGGTCCAAAATTTTCATCCTACTGAAAGAAGGGCTTTGCCATGATCTGATAAGCAAGTAGAATGGATGACTTGCTATTCAGAACCTGGCTGTGGACCAAATCATGATAAGATGGAAGAGACATACTCGGCAGCACATAAAAGTGTATAACCAGAGGTTTTTATGGCAGATGGGTTTGGTGCTGAAAGATTCAGAAAAGAAAGGAAGTTTTAAAACAACTAATGAATCCTTCCACTCTTCACAACTTAACATGACAAGGAATCCGTAATGAGATGAACCGCACAAGAGTGCAAAGAAACCTGGAGCTGGCTACAGATTTATTTGTTTGGCCTCAAGCAGCATGAGCAGTAGAGAGGAAATGTCAGACAAGCGAGAATTGTTTCAGAAGAAAGGCTAAAAGTGAGATGGCTGCCAAGCCGTTTCCACAAGAGACAGCGAAAGCGGAATTGCTGGAGGGGGTTAATCCAGGTGGGATAATCCCACAGGTGATAGCTAGCATCAAAAAAGGAAAAGTCTTTTCTTGAATCAACTTCGCAAACTTAGATGGAAGATTTTGAAACTCAAACAGCATGCTTCAAAATTACGGAAAAAAAGCATAGCATCTTCTGAAACGATACCTCTGTGATATTTCATGCAAATTCACTGGTTCTTACCACAGAGTCCAAGGCAGCCATTACAGGCATACGTGCTGGATACCAGAAAAGAGGAGCTGCTTAATGTAAACCATTAGGGGAACTTGGAGTTCTATTCAAGCTAGCTCCCGCACCTACAATGAAGTAGAGTACACAGCTGGAATTTAAACTCAAGAGATTATCAGCTGCCAGCCAGGGCTGCCAGACCCTACATTTCAGCCTGAAAAATTCTCCAGTGGCTGAAATACAGGAACCAGGAGTTCTCAATTTTAAGCCCCTGCGGGAAAGGACATTTAAAAGCCTTATATTATATTCATTTCTAGGAAAATGCCCAGTTCACCAGAATATTCTGTAGCATAGCCTGTGAAGAAGTTGGAGCTAGGGGAGACTCTCCATCTCCACTGCAGAAACTGTATCACTCTGCAGAAATAAATGCTGAGTGCATGCAAGAAGCAGAGATACAAAATGGAAACAGAAGAGTACTCAGTGATGAGAACACTCTTTGGGAATGCCCGAGTTTTTATGGCATGAGCTTTGCATCAAAGAGCCAGTAAATAAAAGTCATGAAGGATGCAGACCAGAAGAGTATCACTTTGCAAAGTCATAGAGTGCTCAAGGCACGTACTAAACTCCTGTGCCTTAATATACAGCAGAATTATTTAACACAAATATTGGCAGAACCTCTCCTCTTTCTTACATCTTCTGACTTGTCAATAGCCAGAAGCTTCAAAGGGAAACTCTAGGTTGGTTTCTTTTCTTACTGATGCTGGCTCCCTTCTAAAGACATTGCTGAAACTAACAGATTTTCTGCCCCAAGACAAATTACATTTAGCTGCTAGCAGAAAATACCTGTGCCAAATGGGACAGTGTTTTGAAATAGTAGGAAGTCAACAGGAAGACAATTAGGCTATTGTGATTATATGGAAGGGTTCTGGTTAGATAAAATATGGCCTACCTATAGGCATTTATGTAAAATGCATGTTGTGTTTCTGCTCTTTGTTTATAATACTATGACTGATTTCGATTAATGCTGGCAACATGAAGACAATTTATTCAGTCTTATGAGGAGTTTCATGTTGCCTGCCAAGTTCTCTTCTTCTTCTAATTTACCTTGAAATATATTCCTTAAAAGTTGCCTTTAGAGAGATACAAAACCAAAAAAGACATACTGATTTTTCTAAGACTATTACAACCCAAACACTAATACTGAAACCTTGAAACAAGGTATTTTTCTTCATGAGTTCCTGTACACCGGTGTTTGTTTGACTTCTGTTAGTATCTTTTCTGGGCTGAAACATGCTATGACAAATTATATTCCTGTTTCTAAGTCATGTTAATTTCAGTAAGAGATTGATAAGTAAAGAATTCAGCAAGGTTGAATTTGTATAGCTCACAAGTTGGATTTAGCATTCCAAAAATATTTGAACTTTTCCAGATCAAATTCACTATGTAGGTGCTAGTTTAAAAAAAAAATAAATAAAAAAAATAAAATCCAACAACAAAATAAAACCCATTTAAAAAACCAAACCAACAGAAAATCAGAGTTCTACATTATACTAATGTATTTCTATCACAACTTTTACATGAGTTCAAGGTTACCCAAGTTCACTATGAAATTTCACTACCAAAGTTCAGTTTTCTTTCATATTGATAATGGAACCCATAAACAATGGAGCTCAGGTTTTTCTACATCACTAATGAGAAAATTAACAGAAAACAATCCCTGAACTAACTGCTGAGGAACTCCACTGTGATTTCTGTCCTGCCTGATTTTTCCCAGGCAACACATCTCCCTGAGAGTTCTCCTGAAGACAATTCTTGTCTAACTGTGGCCCAGTGCCCATATTTTAATTTGTGGAACTGTATTATGTGTGTTAATGAAGTCCAGATACATTGGATTAATAGCTTGGGGGGGGGGGGGGGTGGTCTTGAATGTTTTTTATCTTGTCAAAGAAGCTTTGGATTAGTTTCACATAAATCCATGTGGCTTTAAACACCATTTTTCTGTGGTCTTCATCCTTTCTTTCAAAATATGTTCTAGAACCCAAAATACAATTCCTCCTACTTAAATACAGATTTTTTTATTAATTTCTTTCCTAACAGTTTGCTAAAGAGCCTATTAGGCACAGATACAGATGTTTCTTATATTTGACAAGATCTTGAGAAGCTGGTGATAGCAATCATACTACTTATGGGCAAATTCTTACTGTAAAGACAAAGATTGTAGGGAATGATGGTACCACAGCTAAAGGTAGTTTCATTTAAGTCCTGCAGAAAGTGATAGGAACCATTATACTTGAGGAAGATTTCATTAGGTTTGAAACAATAAATCTGAGGTCATGTGATATTTAGAAAAACTCTCAACTAAATCTCATAAGACGTAATAAAATCACAAGAGTTGGCAACAATCTTGATCCATCTCATAAACTCAAGATAAATATGAACAGATGTAGATAGTGTAATTAAATTGATTGGGAAGTTTATTTCCCAAGAAATCATTTTGAGAATCAGAATTAGACACAGACCCCTTGAAATCTAATTGATTTTTGAAACAACTCAAAAATACTTTAAAGCTTTTTCCCCTCTAAGGTTTTTCTGATTATACTTTCCTGTTCTGAAATATTTTTCACTCCCTTGTGACTGTATGAAATACTCATTTTATCAGTGATAAAGGGGCATAGCTCTTCTAAAGAGCAAAAATTGAAGCTGAGTATAAACAGAGTCCTACCTAATACACTAGTGGAAATCTCTCTAAAAAATAAAATTTTGCTTTAATCACTTTCAGTTACAGCAGTTTTAAATGTAACTCAGAGCAATAGATGGTTAGAAGTCCAGAACTTCTTAAGAAAGAGAAGTTAAAGGTATAATAAAGAATTAAAACAGAAAAGAACCAGAGGAAATCCGGAACACACTGTTGAAGCCACTGGAGCCATTTTCTGAAGCCTGCTGTGCTATTGAGATTATCTTCACTGGGATCTGGAGGCCATACATTTTTAGGAACAGACAATAATCCAAAGACAAGCTATTGTAGCACTGTGTAATGTCAAAAGTTGGGAACATTCTTTTACTTAGCTCTCCCAGCAGTTTGGTCATCATAAGTAAAATTTTATTAAATAAAAAATGCTTTTAGCATTTTTCATATGCTTTTGCTCTTTCATTTGTTCACATGGTCTTTCATATGTTTTTGATCCTTTTTTTTTCTAACATGGTGCTTCTACAAAAACAAAGAGCTACACATATAGAAACAACCATCATCTCAAATTTCATGAAAATATGAATTAGAAAATACATAGCTGACTGTCAGCTTCCCAAATGAGCTAAAAGGCTCATCTTGGGCCAATAAAGAAAATAAAAGAAGAGTGAAAAAATTATAGAGATTTTATTTCCTCCAATGTCTCTATGATAGAACAGACCAACATGAGTTCTGCCCTCAGTTAGGCTGAAATTTGTCAAATGACAACAATAAAAAGAAGCTTCAGAGGGACATCTCTGAAGCTTGAAACAAAAATTCATGACAACTACATGAAATCACTCCAAGGACTGGCAAAGGTGCTGAGCCTCACTCAGGCTTATTCGAAACTGAAGAAATTTAGGAAAGGCTGTCTGTTCAGGGAAGCTGGAAGAAGATCTAGAGAGCATTTTAGTGCTCCAAGAATAATCTTGTTGCCTAAATTCAAAGTACTGATCAATTGAAGGTCTGTCTTTTGGGTGGTCTTTTAATCATCTAGAACACTTATGTACTTAAGATATGCTGCACACCTACCGTTTCTCGCCTTATCTAGTTGGGTTATCATGTTTTATCATCTTTTGCAGTGATTTAAACTCCCTCTCCAACATGAAGCTGCAACCCAGAAAGTCATTACCGCAACTGTGTCTCTTGTGCATCTCATATGTGAGGTGTGTTTATAGCATATTTCTCTGAGATCAGCTGAAAAACCTATGGTAAGTTTTTACCTTTCCGGTGGCATGGAGAGCTGATCTTCTTTTAGGACTTACTTTTTGCATGTGTGATCTATTTAGCCTGAACTACTAAACAGATCGTGCTGGAAAAACACTCACTTTCCATACCTCTTGTTGATGCTGGAACCATGGACAGTCAAAACCACAGAGGCAATGGGTGCTTGACTTAATATTGTAATGACTCAGGAACTTTGCTGGAAAGGCAGAGAGGTGCGGTTCCAGTCATTGTTCTCTTCTAGTGGTTCTGTTTTTTATCCTGTGACGATCTGAAGTAAAATGCACAAACAGTTCTGGGCACATGGCCCAGGAGCCAAGCTTTTCCAAAAGCAAAGTGAGTTCCCTAACCACTACGCTACAAAGCCAGTCTGTTCTCCTTGTGCGTTCCTGTCTGTACCATAGCCCGGCATCACCCAGAGTGAGGATTGCTTCCTATGCAAAATGTTGGGGGATTGGTACATTTTCTGGCCTGAAAGCCAGGTCTCCTGCTTCCTGGACAAGTACTCTAATTTTCAGACCGGTGTCTAAAAGCTCTTATTAGATACCGGGATCCGGTCACCTAAATCCTGTAAGTGGTTTCACTCTCTGAAGTGTAGTTTTGCTAAGATGTCAAAGTTCATACAGGAGGTGAGGTTCAGGTACACCCCTTTGGGAATCTGAAGGGGCAGTTGACCTGACACACTAAAATGCAACAAAAATTAGGGGGCTAATTTCCTCATGTGTAGGAATTACACCCCTCGTTCATGGCAGGCAACAGAAGAAAAATTATCACACCTAGGCACACTTGCTTCAGGAATTTCTGTGAATCACTATAATCACCAGACTTCATGTCTTAACAGTGCCACCTTGCAAAACCACATGTGCCGTTTTCACAAGCTTTCCCTCAAAAAAAGGTTTTCTGGAGAGAAAACAATAAAACCATACTTGAGAAAGCAGCATAACCACTGGAGAAATTAAAATTAATGTTTATTCCCTTTGAATCAATGCCATTTTTAGTTTACATGGCAGCTAAGTACAATGCTAATACCTTTGAATATAAAAGGTGTTACATAGGTAGCTTTTATCATACTTCAAATGCAAATTCATGTGTCACAGTGAATAAAGGAACTTCACAGGTTCATCTCTCCTATGAGCTACATCATCATTCATTACTGTATATATGTTATGACAAAAGATGATTAAATAGTTATGTTAATTGATATTGTCAGCCAGGCTCTTCTTTTAAGCAGACTTTCCATCCATCTCTCCCACACTCCATTTTCCACTCACACTTAATGAGTCTCTGACCCTAGGAGAATCCATTTGTGCCTGTGGTTATGCAGTTGCCACACCTAAGCGAAAGAAACTTATAAAAAATTTCCTGGATCCGTACCAAGAATTCTCATTTGAGAATGCCTGGAAATGGCAATTAAAAGTAGGCCAGAAAAGAATCTTTCATTGTAACAAGTCTGAATTTCACTGTTTCAAATAAAAAAGCCTGCCGGAGACCACAATCACGTCCTTCCAGTAACACTAAGAGAAGGAACGATCAAATGCCCCTTGTTGAGCAAAAAAAGGATATAATGAAAGCCATGGCCCAAACCAAACTGAAGGAAAACACAGGGGCCAGGAATTAATTAGTGAAGCTATTTGTATTCATTTGTCAGAAGGAGCTGAGAAGCAGCCAGCAGACAGGAAGAAACTGAGGAGGCTTCAAAACAATCAGTGAGAGTGTAAACTTGAAAGAAAATAAGACAAAACAGGACAAGGAGTTTCTTGGGTAAAGCACAGGATAGAAAATTAGGCTGAGAAAGCAAAGCAAAGGAATTCCCCTAGGTGTCTTATTCTTACTGTGTTCTGGAAAAGTTAATTTTGTGTATGGGATTTGGTAAATTATCACATGAAAGAAACAAATATTTCTAATGTAAATTTGCCCCAAATATTGGCCAGTTCCTTGGGCCAAGTAAATGACGCTGTACTGTAGTTCTTCTAGGGGTTTATATTGCATTTCTTCTCCTGATTCCTCAACCCGACGTGATTGCCCAATCTCAGAGTAACTTTTTGACAAGTATGTGACTCATGCGTGTGTCCTCCTGTCATTGTCCCACAGCTAAAGAAAGAAGTGGAACCACAATACTCTTCTCATCTCCTCTGCTTCAGCTCCCAGGGAGAAGGCATGGAGCAGAGCTTTGAACGATGTAGCTGCGTCAGCCTGAAGTGAAAGATGACAAAATACAACTTGGAGAAAGGAGATAGATAGTTACAGAAAGGGTTTCTCTGCATATTTGTTATTAAGAGAAGAAAGGAGTGAACAGGAATTTTTCCACTTAATGTTTTCACTTCAAGAGCCTGAAATGAAGATGAGTCTTTCCTTCTATTCTTGTATAATATGAACAGGTAAAGCCCACCTCCTGCTCCCATGAAATTCATGAAGCTCCCATAGAATTCAGTTGTTGAAGACCAAGTTGTCAGTGCCTGACAAGACCCAAAATTTGGAAAATTGCTATTTATCAAGATATAAAATTCCACTGATGATGATAATGATGATGATGATGATGAATTGCATCTAGGGCACCAGCCCAGTATCTGGAGTCTGTCTTCTTTGTACCTAGCACTTTATCCTGTCCTTGAGAAAGCTTTAGCCCCTCCCAGGTAAGTGTTATCCACATAGATGGATGTACTTTGCATTCATCACTATAAATCCACAGGGTGCTTTTCCTGTAAGAAAACGTTGAAGAATCCCAGCCAATTCAAGTTTCACAATGCACTAACGATAATTGCTTTTGCCTACACTGGGCATCCAGTTTACAGTAATGTTATGCAGACCATATTTCACTAATTTGTGTGTGAGCTGTCATTCTTGTATGAGGCTGCTGAAAAGTTTATTAAAGACCATCCTATTGTCCCTGCCCTCTTCCTTAGATGATATACAAATGAACTAGTCAAAGGATCATTTACTTGGGCCTGACTTGCTAACAAAAGAGCTACACTAGCTGTTTCTCACAATCTTGTTGTATTGTAATGTCATCTCAGTGTTCACAAATCAGCTGCACCAACACCTTTTTGGACAATGAAGTTTAGAAAATCAACCAGGTTCTTCTTGTCCTATTTCTAAAGTCTTATATTTGCCCTCCTCACTTCTCAGGATCTACTCCATCATTTTCTAATTCTTAAGAGATTGGATAGTTCTTTAAATGTTGTTGGGTCTTAAATTTATCTCCTGATATCTATAACATTGCTTGTCCAAAATGCACATTGACTAAATTGAAACACAACAAATTATATTGTAAATGTTGCAGAGGAGGATTTGAAAGAGAGGATGAGATTGACTGTGACAAGAACAGAATCCACTGGGAGTAATCACCTGCACCAGTCATCACCACCATTAACATACTTACTAGTTGGTTCAGTTATTTGTGCTTTTTATAATTAAACAAAATAATAACTTATTACAGAAGCATAATGCACTGCCCTTGTATATGTTATTTTTTGTAAAAAGAAAAATAAAAAAATGTTGAGCTAATTTTTGAAGAGGTATAAGTTTCTTGCAAAATTAAACTCCAGTGTTGGTTCTGTTTAAAGAGTTGTGGCCCATCATACCATTTCTATTTCTTATTTATTATTGTCACAATTATTAAATTAAAGATGTTAGTTTGTGGGCCTGTATGAGTAGAATACTGTGGTGCAATACAATAATGGAAGATAGGCAGGTCTTGGGGAGAAAATAATGATTTCAGCTGGTATTTAGGTTGGTAGTAATATGCCCATGATATGACAATCACATTTACTACTTCACTGGCAATTAGAAATTCCTGATCAAAGACAAGTCCATACCACAAAAATGTGATTGTTTGCATCTCAGCTGAGATGACAGACAGTTCATTTTATTAAGCTCTTTTTTGTGATTTCATCCAACAGCAAATTAAAACAGAATTTGATTTTAATAATTATAGGTTCGTGCAGATCATTTATCTTGGTATGCCAAGAAAATTATCCTTTGAAGGTAAGTTAATTAAATTCCCTGCTCAGCAAGCATTCAGGCAAAATTTTCTTCCAACTTGTTCTTACTTGTGGTCAGGAGGAAAGCCATCAGGGTTAAATCTAAAGATTTATGTGCTGATTAGTCTTTCAGCCAAAGTAATGGACTTCTTATGAATCCTCTTTCTTTCTCTATACAAAAGCAAACTTTCTCCATTCAAACTAAAGTACACGTGATCAAGTCTCTGTTGATACAAATTCTTTTTATACCACAAACTTCCCCTAAGTTTTGGCCATGAATCAGAGTTTTTGTTGTTGAACTGAGTTTACTGTTGAAGTCTGTTTATTCCATTATTTAATTAGATAAGAGTTATTTAATTAGATAAAGGTCATTAGTAACTTCACAAAACTTTTTTTATGATTTTTTTTTATCTCTGTCTATCTGGTAAAATTCTAAATGATGGTACCAGCCAAAAATGGAAAGCACCTTTCCTGGGGTATCACTGCTTTTCTTCAGACACCTTCAATTGTAACTGACTGATTACCTCTAAGACAAAGATGAGAAATCAGTCCCCACATCTTGAAAGTAGGAATCCAACTGAATTTATTCTTTTCCTTATAGTCTACCATTTAATTTCTCTTGAGCCAAAGGCAAAGACATGTATATAGTTGAAGAGTTGAATATCTCTTGCTGGAGCCCTCCTCCCCAGTGACACACCACTCAAGCAGGATTCAGCTGTGCCACATCTGCATCTAACGCCATTTTAGACCACGAGAAGCATCCCATCTAGCAACCAGCTCCCCTCCAGAAGGGCACGAGCCTTCCCTCTACCCCTCTGTGTCGTAGATGCTAGCTTCGTTTCCCTTACAGCAGTATTGGTGGTAAGAAACTTGAGGTGGTTACAACATGCAGAGTTACAAGGTGGCATCTAGTCCGCCTAGCCTGAGAACCTAATTTAAGTCTTAATCTAGGCAGTAAATACCTGTATTTCCTATTCAGGCAATAGAGGTAGATAGATAGAGCTCTTGAAGGAGAATATTACTACTGTATGTCTCTGCATAAGCACCTAAGTTACAGAGGCTGCGATCTACCCTAAATTTATAAAATAAGACTATTTTCTCACTTCAGGACTCTGGGAAGAAGACTGAGGAAGCAATATGGTTTTAAAATGTCAGAAATTCACAACATTGATGTGAAAAGCAAAAGTTGTTTGCTTTCTCTCACTTGGGGGAATATGTCCTCCAGTAGTGACCTCAACTGTTAAAGATGTCTTAAAGGACAGAATGCATCAAAGGCAAGCTTCTGCTATAGGCATTTGAGGAATAGTTTCCCCAAAAAACCATATTGACACAACGTGTGAGGCAGAAAAGCATTGTCCAATATTCATTTCATCCTCATTTTGTCCACATGAGTATCAAATGAAGTATTTAAATAACACAGAGAAGTATTATCTTTATGTGCATATATAATGCAGAATTTTACTTCCCTTTTGTTGCTGCATGTGACCTTTAATTTCCTCTGTTGCACAGGGGTTTTTTTACCATTTATTCAACAATTCAGCCGTGGCACTGAGTGACATGATAGCCCATCAGAAAATTCCTGCAGCCTAATTTTATAGTCTGTAGCAAAGCTTTTTTATCTTGATCAGTTTTATTTCCATCAAGTGAGAGAGTAGGCACCCAAGAAAAAATAGCCTCGTCTGATTAATGGGTGTTACTTCCACCAGCAAGTACTCAAAAATTGGAACTTAATTGAAGAAACAGTCACAGAATTTTTTAAACAACCTTAAAAAAATTCCATAATGTGTGAAATTTGAATGTACTAGAACCTAAATACATGGCTCTGAACCAAGACATCCAGATTTAGCAAAGTACTTGTTTCTCTTTGCTGGCCAAGGCTCTAATGCCTCTTTAGTGCCAACAGTTTTTAAAGAGTATTCTTCTACATTTTAAAGTGGGAAAACATAATCTTCTTCCCCCGGCCCCTGAGCTATCCCATATCCAATAAATAATCCAATTTTGCTAAAAAATCTGGTGATATCGTGTGTTCTTTCCTCAAAAGGTGCTTCATTTTTGTGGTTGTAATTATCCTACCCCTTAGTTATCTTCATTTCTAAGGATGGACTGTTGACAATGCTGGTTTTCACTGTAAGGCTTCAATTTTGTGGTGGCTGTAATTTGTACAGCAACTTGGCATCTTTTCAGATCCATGTGGTTAGAGAAGCAGCACTAAGCAGAGTGTACACACCCAGAAAAGTTAAAAAAAAATTAAGAAATTTAATTTTACAGATAAATAAACCAATGTGAAAAAAAATAACAAGCCCAAGTCACAGAGCAAACTGAAGTGGGTGTCTTGTCTGGTAATAGGTCTTCTTTATCTGCTGGAACCACAGAAATCTCAGTGAATGTATCAATGACTGTATCAGACTCTCTATGGTATGAGTGCTCCAAGCCTGCTGTCAGGATCAACTTAATCCATCTCCTTTGCTCCAGCTGAGCTGCAGAGAGCCTTCTAGGGCATGTGGGACCCTACATGTCCAGGTATGTGAAGCCAGGCAGGGTGTATGAGGTGTGCGCTGGATGCTTGCAAGGCAGTCATGAGTCAGAAGACAGAGATATATTGACGAGACATCCCAAGATGTCTCAGAGATATATTGATGAGACGTCCCAAGATGTCTTCCTCTGGCACAGATGTTGCCAAAGGTTGTAAGAGCCCTCCCATACCTAGATGCTGTCTACACATCTCCTGGGCTTTTTTTTTTTTTAATGCATTTTGGCATGACCCTCAGCTGGGCAAATCTGAGATCTTCAATTTGAAGACAGATGAGTGTGGAGGTATCAAAAGAATGAACTTTATACACTAGTCCCTCCCTGATTCCCAGAGGAGTCTGAGAAATGAGAGCTGAAATGCATCATCAAGACAGGGAACTGTCAACCAAAGTGACCAAGTTCGTAGCTCAAGAGAGACATCCAGGAATGTCTGGTCAATGCATCTTCAAACTGTGTGGTGGTTACTCTCTAAATTCAGTATTTTCCACTTGTTCTAACCAAAACAGCAAAGTCTTTTTTGGTAATTTTCCAACTTCTCAAGGACTTTTGGGATGTTGACTCTCTTTGACTGGATTATACTGGATCCCAAACTGTTAGATAAAGTTTAGATGAGATGAACCTAATTAAACTCTTTGCAATTATCCCTAGTGAACAGCATCCTTTTTCAGAAAGTATCTCTAATACCATTGGTTAATTTTGAGTTCTCACATGTCCCACAGAGTTCTTTAGCCTCTCTTATTTCGGTATGATTTCTGGTTTTAATAAACATATCTCTTATTCAAGCACAAAACTTTTCAGTAAGTAATGAAATGTAAATACTTTTGGACACAGGAAAAACTCAGTCCATACGTCCTTCCATTTTGACACTGGACCGATGACTGCTATTCTCTGTGTGTTTCTTCCAGCCAATTTTGCACCACCTTTTGATTATTTCCTATTGACCACACTTCCTTCATTGCATAAGAAAATACTATGAAACAGTGTGAAAACTGTTAATAAAGCCAAGTAATATCACACTTACTGCTGATCTCCTATCCACAAGGGCTGTTATCCCTTCCCAGAATTAAATTAAATGGATTTAAAATAATTTTTTTCTTGATAAATCCATTTTGGCGCTAATGTTGATTCAAGGCTTAAATAACTGAGACACCTTGCCTTCTGTTTCTGGTTCAAAATGGTCACGATTGGTGTAAGGAGTCCAATACTAGATATATCAAACTTACAGGTATGAAATGCAGCCCAGCTGTGTCTGCATCGCACTTGCTGTGAATTCAGTATCCTCCACCGCACTTATATTGTGGAGCCTGGAGGGCTCCCACTTTGGTGTCTTCCCAGCCACTTTCTGCACATCTTGTCCCCACCTTTTTTTTCCTGCATTTCCACGACCGCCTCCATTGAAAGGCAAGGCAGGATCCTGGTTGGAAGGAGGCTGGAGCATGCTCCAGCCTGGCAGATCTGGGAATTGGCACAGTGTAGCTTCTCACACTAACAGTCCTCTCCTGTGGGCAGGCACAATCACTGCTCATAGGGTGCCGGTCCCATGCATGATGGCTCAATTACCCTGACTCATTGCCCTTCCCTGGTATTTTTGCCACTGCACATCTGCAGAAACTATGGCCAGGGCCTTTGGATTGCTCACTATGACCTGCTGCTGCATATTCATAATCTTCTTAATTTCTAAGTGTTTGTGCCCAGAAATAAAAGCGCTGATGACTGGTCTATAGTTCTTTGGAATTTTTCCTGCATTTCTCTTCTTGAAGAAAGGCATCACAAGATCCTTTCTCCAGTCTTGTATAAGTTCAACCTCTTTTCACAATTTTTCAGAGGAAATCATTAATGCCTCCACAGTCATGGCTCTCTCACCTGGTGCAAGAATGCCAATATGGAAACTCCTAACGTGATAAGAAACAGACAGCATAGATTTATCCTAAAGAACATCATTATAAATAATTCCTTAGAGTAAGCACACCATCTGCTTTTCTGTGCCCTGCCAGCTTTCATAACTCTGATGGGAGAGGCTGCCAAGACAAATCTTGGCAGGTCCTACTGATACCTGGTAGGGTGCCAGCCAACAAATTTTGTCAGCTCAATCAATTGTCTTTCTTTGACAGCATAACTGGCTTGTACAGTAGGATAACTGGCTTATAGGGTAGACAGGAAGAAGATAATGTGATGTGATGTGATGTGATGTGATGTGATATGATATGATATGATATGATATGATATGATATATGTGTGGCTTTAATAAGCTTGTGATAGTGCTTCACATGACATCCTCATAAACAAAGAATGGAAATACAGTCTAGAGTGGTTGTTTGCAAACTGGAGTCACAACACCAGTTAGGGTCATGACTGTCATTAGACTACAAGCTCGAACAAAATTCAGTGGTTTATGCAAGTATTTGGGTTGCACAAAATTATGAGTCTGTAAGTAGTCTCTCACAACCAGAATAACTTTGCACATCACTAGACAAAATGACATCACTATAGATTAGGTGAATAGCAGTTGAAAAAACTAAACTGAAAGAGTAGTTATCAAGGGTTCAGTGTCAAACCAAAAGCTCTTAGCATGCATGGTTTAAAAAAAGTTCTACCTAACTAGGTAAAATCTTACCCTTATACAAAATATTATAATTTATTATATAAATGTAATTAAAATTTACTGTGTGTTATTATTCATTATGTGTTATTTATTATATATTGTTATAAATAATATTCAATATTTACATGAGTGACTTGAATAACAAGACAGGTAATTCATTTATGAACAAGACAGTTGCAAAGAAAGTACATAAGGATCATTAACAAGTGTCATACGTAAGACAGAAGAAGTAATGATACTTCTCTAGGCTTTGAATCTTTGAATTCAAAATTTTCATTCAATTATTTATTGCATTTGTTTGCATTGTAGCAATCTTCCAAGAAGTTGCAAACACTGCACTAGTTCAAAGCAGCGGCTGCTTAGTCAAATTTATTTAGACCTTAAAATCTAAATAAAATCATGGTAAGATAAGGAAAGGCAATAGAAAAAATAGAAGTAGAGGAACGACTGAAGAAAGGGGCACAGAATGAAAATGAATTACCTTAACACTTTCTCTCATTGTTTTCTCTTTAGAGAAGGAAACCACATGTTGACAAATAGCCACCATGTAGGATGTCTCTAAATTGTAGTGTGGTATTTATTCCTTATTTATATACATATGTTTCACTAAATGACCTTAATGCCTTTGACTTTCCAAATGCAGGAAATAAGTACACAAACAAGAAGACAGATAGAGATTAGCTTTAATTATTAAAAAAATCAACTTCACCTTCCTAGAGATTATCAAACTCTTCTGTGGTATTCATAATTCAACTAAGGCATCGTTCACCTGACGGATATTTACAAATCTTATTTCCTCAAGTCCTTTCTTTCAGTAGTCTTTGTCTATCTGCCACAATTGCTCTTTCATGGGAGCATGATCTGGCACTGCTTTCTCCTCTTCATATCAATTCTCTTCGAGCACAGGTGCTTTCCCAAGTCCCATTCATGCCATCACTCTGCTTGTGAGCCATCAGCAAACAATGAGGCAATTCAGAAGGAGAGCAGGATTTGGACACCTGACCGGTGTTAAACATTTCCACTTATCTAGCAAGCAAGTCACAACAATTCATTGATGAATATGCAGCTTGGGGTTTTTTCAGTGATAAATGCTGGCCTACATTACTGGTATTCTTGCATTTCTTATCTCAGTAACATCATAAGGTGAACAGGACACAAATAAAAGACATAAGGGTAGAAATAAAGCCTCAGTTTTGAGAGCTCTGTAGAATAAATACTCCATTTGTCTGTTCTGTGATGCCCTCTTAATGTTTCCAGAAAAAATTTTGCTCAAAAATACACCTTAAAAAATTAAATCTAGAGACTCATCAGGTAAGGACTGTGTTTAGCCAGTACCTACCAGAGAAATCAATGTACTGGAAAAGATGAAGATTAGATAATATACTAGGTCTTTATACTCTCTGCTTTCAATCACACGTTTCTCCACTGTATTATTTAACAGTCAGTTGGTATTACAGAACAAGGCCATAAATTATCCCAAATGTCTCCTAAGAATACTGTTATTTTCTGGAAATAAAACACCCTCCACATTTCAAATCCAATTTGAGTAAATTTGTTAATGATGAGGAACAAATATGAGTACAGTTTGTACCAGCTCAGGCATCCTGCTTTGGAAAGTATATAAAGGGGCATAAATTTATAAGCTCCCATATTTTGTGAATATAGCTCTATAAACCGTTTGGCATGGTTGGCATGCCAGGAAAAGGTCAAAAGTTACAAGTCTAAGCATAAAAACTAACAAGAGACACTACAGAGTTCATTAAAAGTCAATCCCATCCTTGTATACAGGATCAAATATTTGGTTTTTTGTTTTGTTTTGTTTTATTGAATGAGAAAATGCATTTCTCATAACCATAACAATTATTTTTAACATGAGGCAAAGTACCAAGCCCTTCCACATATGAACTCATACTAAATAAAGATGAGGCACAAAATAAAGCTGTTTCTGTTTTCCCTTCATACATTACCTCTGACTCCACAGGCCTGTCCCTCGCGTTTTATCAGCGCTGACGCTACCAGCCCCCAGGCAGGGGGAAGCGATCCTTGGCAGACAGGACCTAGATCAAATTCTTTCCTTGATTTCATATTCTGGGGCTGTCAGCTCCAGAGCCTGGGCAGGTTTCTTACACAAAATGATGTCTCTCAGGACACTCTTTAGCCTGTGTTCTCACGTCAAAGAGGTTACCATCTCCGCCTAGAAATAACGCACTCGGGTCACAGCGTTCGCTCTAGCCAATATGTTTGGCTGTGGTACAAGTGACAAGAGAGCACGAAAAAGTCAATATAAGCAGGAGTGCTGAGCCCTGATATACACTGAGTGTGAGCTGTGACAAGTAATATAAAAAGAACATAATTAAAGAGAGCTTCTGGGGGAAGGAAAAAAAGGTAGGAAAATTACCAAAGTCAACAAATCTGTGCTCTGAAAATAGAAAGAGCAAATCAAACATACGTTAAGGGCTTATTATGGTAAGGATATCCACTTGACAAAGAAATGACCCAGGTGTAGAAGAGAAAAGGACAGGGAGAAGATTCCTCTGATAGGTTTGGTTTTTGTTTTGTTTGGGTTTTTTTTCTAGAAAATGACCAAGGACCTTTTCTGTGGAAGAAAATACATCTTTACACTATTCTAAATAATTTCCCAGGAATATTTCCACCATTTGAACTGCTGTTTATTCAACACATGTACACAGATAACACTTGGCATATCCCATCGATGTGCCTGGGGATTGATAAAAAGCTGGATGGTTTAGGCAGAGCTACATGACTTTGTAGGGACTGCAGAGCAAGATTAAGGGCTGTGCAGTTATGCTGCTACTGCTTCTTCTTGTCCATGCAAAATCTTAGAGTGCTCTGAAAGTTCTGAAACACTTTGCTAAGTGTTGCCAAACACGGCTGTTATTTACTGGATGCTCTGCACCCAGATACACTTTGCTAAAAATCACAGAGCTGGTGATTGAAGATGTCGCTGCTCATTGCAGGGATGGTTGGACTAGATGACTTTTAAAGGTCTCTTCCAACCCAAACTATTCTATGATTCTATGTTCCTCTAAATTTACATCAGTATTTATACAAGTAAGACGAGACCACCAGAATGGAAAATTCCAGTCCAGAGAGTGAAAGCTTCCAGAGCAACCAAGCCTGTTTTAAGAAAAAAACATTTTGAACACTGATTACACTGGTCTTCCTGCCTTCCCAGCATCACAGTATTATTTATCTCAATACTTGAGAGAGAGAGAGAGTGAGTTTCAGTGCACTCTTCTATACGTGTGGACAGGCACATATCTTTCCTTCTAGTGAGTGAATTCCTCAGATCCTGGCATTTCTCCCAGATGAAGCTGTTGAGCTTTTTCTCTTTCTTATTATTTTTCTTTTTATATTTCTTTGACATTTTTTCACCTTTTTCTTTCTCTTTCTCAATTTTGTTTTCAGTTTTTTCTTCTTTTTATTCTTTTTTCTTTTTCTTCTTCTTTTCCTTCTTTTCCTTTTTTCATTCTTTTCCTTTTTCTTTTTTCTTTAACTCTCAGCTGAGTTTCTATATATTAAACTAACAAATATTTCTATCTTTCTTTACCTGAAAAGTGTGTGGTAGACACAAACAAGGCATATAACAGACAGAAATCTGTTGCATATCTTTCAGTACGAAATGGTGTCTAGATAACAAGTCTAGTTCTCCTATGGAAGAGTGAGAAGCACTAAGTCTCAGCCTCTTTGGGATGTTTCAGGGTCAAAGAGGCCATTTGATCACCTTTGATAAATTAAGTGGAGAAGAACGACAAATGAATCATCAGTGAAAGAACATCTGTGGTCACATTCCCCCTTTTCCCATCGCAGGTCAGGCCAGTCACAGCCGTGCAGTTGGACCATGCTTCTAGGAACAGTAACCAGAGCCCAGACTGGGTCCTGGGGCAGTTCAGCACATCCTGCACTTCCTAAGGAGGTGCCTTCAGGGATGCACAAGGGCATCCCCGTTGCATGTGTTGCTGGTGACAGAAATCACCCATTAGCTAATCCTTGTTTGGTTGGGGTTGCTTTGTTGAGAAGAAGGAAAGAGGAAGCGGGCACCTGTCTGAACAAGAAATAGCTCGGGATGTAGCATGGAGACCGGGGCGGGGGGGGACACACAAAAGAATCAAAGTAACTATTTGCTGGTAGCAATAAAATAAAAGATTCTCTTCCAAATACATTTCCAGCACAGCAAGCACGAGTTGGCAACATGACTCATATTCATAGAAGTTGGATGTGATTTTCTGCTTTTCAGTCTAAAAGTATCCCCCTCCAAATTTTCCAAAAGTAATGTGAGGGGATTCAGAAGTCCCAGGAGCTGGTGCTGCCAGTCCCAGCCCCATCAGTCACAGTGCACATGAAACGAACCTGCGTAGAGACTGGGTACAAAATGTGCTTTCTAAATAAGCTGTGCATAGCCAGAGGCAAAGAGAAGAAAATTACATGGAAAGAAGTCAAGGGAAAACAAGACATTAAATAAATAAAAAAATATATGTATAGCTCTAGAGCAAAAGAGTGTGCTTGAGACTGAAAACAATGAAACACATTTGGTCGGTGTTGTAGAAAAAGGACATGAAGGTTTTCAGACACGTATATTCACCAAAGATTTCCTACACAGTGTGGATATTTACATTCCTTTTCTTTTTTTCTTTCTGGTGGGTATTTCACTGGTTTTTGGACCACCAAGCAACAGAAGCAAAGATAGTAGTGAATGACTCACACCAGACATTTCTAACCTATTAGTCAGATATCTATTACGGGAATAAGTATTGATTCTGTGCCTGCCTAAATGAAAGATGTGTCTGATGGCTCATGAGGGAAGGTATGTGATATTCAAGGATAGTGGTTTTCTCCAGTAAATGTACGTGTCTTTCCAGGCAGAGGTTCCCGGACTGTGCTGTACATACTGCTAGTGGTGTTGGAAAGGTTTCAGACCAGTTCTGCACACGGTGATCACCAAATCAACTAAATTTAGGAGCTCTGCTTTAGATGGAACCACTATAGCTTGCTGGTGGCAGCCAGGGGAGTAGGTCTAGCTCTGTCTATACCGAGCCTGTCTGTCCACAGGAACACGTTCACACCAGAATTTAACAACTGATCATCAGTAATTCCCTATGTGGAGGTAGGTATGAGACCCACAGAGCAATTGGCTCTCTAGGTCGCCGATGGGTGGGATTTGCCAGTGTGGAGATACTTCCATGATAACTCAGGGAAGAGGTGAGAGGAGATGGAGATAGTTCTGGTTTAGGAAAGCAGCATGTGAGATAGAGCAGTGAAGAAAATAGGTGTGCTAAGGGAAGGGAAGATCCCAAAAGAATGAAAGAGGCTGAAACCCCCCACCGCTGTGTACGCACACGACCTGGCAGAGAGCCACGAGCTGTCTCTGTGTAGGAGGTACTCAAGTGAATAAATAGACAACCCCTGTTTTGAGGCTCTGACCCCAATTAACTCTTTTCCATTTACTTCAAAGTGACCAGTCACATGCTTGGAATTACGCAAAGGCTGAATTGTTTTCCTAGATCAGGACCCAAAGTGCTAAATGGTTAATATGTGTTTATAGCTTTACTGTACTGTATTATTTAATTATTGGCTCACTTACTGACTAGCAGAGTCATGTATATTCAATCCTATGTGTTATTAACGTCCCTTTGTGACTCTTGGATTTGTTCTTTCCACAGCTAAGACTGTGGAATTCCAACTTAGCTTAAAACCTTGCTATAAGATTGTAATGTCTACTTAACCATTTGCACTTGAAGTCCTTACTGGAGTAATTTAGTCTTCTTTTAGGTCTTACAGAGAATCGCTACTGGTATATAGGGAACTATTGCCATGAGAAGACAAAGAATTTGGGGTGTTATTTTTTTTTCTTTTACAATGCTTTAAGTATTATATATATATATTTTAGTTTTTATATAACTATAGCTTTTTTTGCTAAATGAAAAAATCTGCTCATGTGTGTATGAGAGAAGGAGAGCTTGATAAAGAACAAATATGGCCTATTCATTTTAATCACAATCGTTCCTCTTTCTCAAGCATTTATTATGTCCTTGATTCAATGCTCTTCATAAAATCAATTCAAATTAATAGCATCCACAATGTTGCTTTAACAAAATTGGAATGAAAAAACAGGAGAATGGGAATCAAGTCATGCTGGATACTCTGAGTTGCATAAATCTGTATCCTTTCTTTGGAAGAAAGATGTTCCTCTATCTGCAGATATATTAAGAACAAAATGTATGCGTGCTAAGGTAGAAAATCAACAGCAATATCTAAACACAAGTTTACACAATGACAATCTTTGTCTGGTTCCCTTAATATCTAAGAAGGAAACTGCAGACGCTGGCTATAACTCTGGAAGGCAAAGTCGAAGCCACATTAAAGCTAAAAAAAAAGTATTTTCTATCACTAATTTGAAGTTTTCACTTGTGTCTTTCAGCATTTGTTTCTCCTGGGTGCCTTTGATGTGCCACTGTTTGTTGCTCCATCTGCTTGCAGGAGGATCCTCTGCACATATATTAAGGAAACAGTGTTCCGACATGTCAGTCAGCTTTTATTTCAGGGAACAGGGACACTTGCACCCCACCAGCCTCAGGAGGTGGACCACTATTTAGCGCAAACAAGCCTTCCCTAATGGTTTGAAATCCATCTCTAAGCACGCTCTGTACAGCCAGCGAGCGAGGCCAGGCTTTTCATCCCCCAGTGAATTCACACGGGTGAATTATCTCACGGACAACAGTTATTCATGTTGCTAAACAAAGTGAGAAAGTAGCATGCAATAGACCCAGGGGGTGAAATCTTGCACTCTTCTTTCCTTGGAAGAAAAAGAATTGTGGAGCAAACTCCCAGGGAGGAACAAAGGACTAGAAGAGACTACATGAATCATCGAGTCCATCCCCTGTCCACAACCAGGTAACATACTGCTGGATCAAAGAACTCTCCTCTTTCCCACACTGTAAAACCCTCAGAGAATTTCCCAACATCTTATAATAATTTCCAGACCTTTACTACAAAAAGAGCTGTAGTCAACATTCTTGGCATCCCCCCACATCAGAAATTTTGTACTTTCAATAAAAATGCAAAGATCCTTTCTAATCAGAGCTGGGGAAAACTTCTTTCCTGAACCCATCATGACGACCAGTCTAACTCTGGTTACAGGAGCAAGAGACAGCAGACAGGCATGAGAGAAATGTCTTCAGCCCTAGCTGTCCCACAGCAGTGTGAGGGAACGAGAGGCAAGGGAGAGAAAAAGAAATCCGTCCTTCTACCCACCAGGTGCTGGTGGGAGGCGAGAGAGATGCTTTTTTGCCTCTTTGCTCTTTATTTTGGAGGGAAAAAACCTCACATGCCCTATTAAGGCCATTTGCCACAGTTCCCAGGAGTATGTATCCCTTCTTGGCACAGGGCATACGCTGTTTTTCAGTCTCATGCAATTCTTGGTAAGTCCTGATCTTCTTGTGCGTTGCCCTATATTTATCACTGCAGCTATGCTTCACAGTGCCAATGAGAAAATCAATGTCCCACACCCTTCAGCTACAGAGGCATCAGTCCCAGGTTCAGGCAGCCGACCTCAGAGCTACTCTGAGAACCCAAAGAAATGGTTAAAATCTGTCACAGACCCACTAGATGGCATTGCGTATGGCTGTTACCAGCCCTTGCAAACCTGAGCCAGAGATTAGCGTGAGCCCGGCAGCTTCAATCTCAGCTCCGTGGCTTTGTTTTCCAGCACAAGTCCCTCCGCCTGGAACCTCACCCAGCTGTTCCGCCCATTCAGCAACTTTTGGGTTCCCTCAGTCACTCTAAATTAGTGCTCTTTCAAATAATTACCAGCTTTTTTTTTTTTTCTTTTCTCAAGAAACTCCACGATTATATTTTTCCAAGTTCCTGGATCTTGCCCAAAACATTCCAGAGGTTTCAAGAAATATTTAGAAAGTCGGTAAGTCTGAGTATCCTGCCCGGCTAGTGTGCGGTGTGTATGTGAGTAGAAGGGTACAAACTTCAACCGAGCCTCCCAGAAATGCTGCAGATTACAGGAATTTTGACGTGACCCCAACTTTCCCTCTTGGTCGCACCGGTTCTGCTCTACAGGCTCAGTCTGGTTCCCAGTGAAATCAACTGGGGAGAAAGGTTTCCACTGGGATCACTGAGAGTTGGCCAGGGGCTTCTATCAGGTTTCCAAACACTGAAAATGAGTGTGCTGGCATTTGGTAAATCTTTCCCCCTTTTCTGATCAAGGTTTCTACCCTTACTGTGAGCAGCTTTTGCTGGTTTATGCTCACAGTGAAAAATGATGGGACTACCATTTTCAGTCTGGAAAGCAGCACTTTTTCTAAGTGCTTTTTTCTAACTGAAATGGGAGTTAAAATCTCCTTCTTTCTCTGTCTCTCTGCTTCTATACACTATTTCCTCGTAACCTGCTGTCTCTGGCTTCTAAAAGTTCCTCTTGTGTTGCAGCTTCAGCACAGCTTTGAGCCTTTTTTTGCAGACTTTGGAACACTTTTTTGCGTCTCCCTAAGTAAAAGTGCTATTTGAAACATCTCTTCTTCATCCTCTCACATCATTATTTACTCTAATAAAGTGCATTAGGCATTTTCCAATTCTGCCATTCAAGATTCAGCCACAAAGTAATCCATAAACCATGCACAAAATGTGCAAGTTGAACAAATATCAACAATTCCTGGGCCTTGAGCATTTGAAGCAGTCCTTCAGAGAAAGGCTCCATGGCTAGGCAGTGCAGGTCAGCAAAGCCCTGTGAGGAAGGGCAAATACAGTCATCAAGCCCTAAGCTGCTAATTATTGCCCCTCATCTGAAGGCTACTGCCTCCAGACAAGGCAGACACAGTAAGTGACCGTACAAGGGTTTTTAGACCTCTCTCATGTGGATGCCGTGGCCTGCAGGAGCAGGAGATAAACCAGATATCCCTCTACTTATCAAGGGTTTATCTGGAGATAGCCCTACAGATAAACCCTGGATAAAAGGTGCAAGTTGGAGGGCAAAAAGTGAGAAGCAACTGTGTGAGACTAGGAATAGAGTTCTATGCCCAAGTCACAGGGTGACTACAGGTAAAACCCCTAAAAGGGGCAAAAAAAGATAAAACCATTCTGAACCCCTCTCTTTTTTTCTTTCTTTTTTTTTTTTTTTGTTTGTTTTATAGCTGACTGTCCCCAGGCGTGCCTGGAGCCTGCACAAAATCCAACATTGTCATGAGAAACTCCAGAAATTTAGAGGTGTATCTGGACACAGATTCTAGGGTTATGGGCAGTTCAGTACAGTACTACGTCACAGCTTTACAGATGATTAAAATTGGCATTTCTCTTTGCTGGGCAACAAGCTATTAAAAATAAAAACAAAAAAAAACAAACCCATCCCCTAAAATAGTATATCTAGTCAGGTTTCCAAATGAAGACTGGTTTGCTGTAGATGGTTTCAGATCTGGGCATGATGAGGTTTTGTAAGCTCAGCTGAGCTGTACTCGCAGCGAGACCTGGAGGAGCAATCCTTGAGACAGCTTGATCTCCAAATGTAGGTTAAAGTAGCTTTAACTTGCACAAACTTGTAATGAAGTCCAGAGAGCACTAAACAATAATGTATTCTGGATTTTACGTATCCCATGGGGTAGGATTTACTGTAGTGGTGCAGAAGCCAAAACTTGATCCCCATATCTTCCACTACATCCACGTAACAACTTCTTCCCAGTTATGAACCTATTCACTCCAGAGATGATGGGCACATCTCACTTCTGTATTTTCTCTACACCAGCAGCAAATAATTTTGATGGCAATTTGTTTAATGGCCTTTGCAACTGCCAGATAATTCCTGGCATCTCTGAACATAATTTTTGAGAACTCTGGGTCATAAAACAGGGTCAAAGCAGTTTGCCTCAGCATTCCTTTAGATCATGAACTTATGTCTTCTTGCAGCGTTGTATGGTCTGGTTCGTAAGCTTGTTTCATAAGTTTGTTTGCTTCTTAAGAGAAAAAGGTATTTTGGAAAAAAAAGAAAGGAACCAAAAATATAAAAAACATTGCCATATTCACTAGACCTTTAAAGTAAACTTTTCACGTATGCTGACAGCTGCGTGAGAATAGTTTGTCCTCAAAGACAGAAAAGCTAAACAAATATTATGAAAATAGAAGCTGTGAAACATCAGTGGTAGTTTTCCATAAGATAACTAATTGCATGCCTGCATGTTCACATTTTGTTCTGTGTCCTTTTCCACTATTAATGATTCATATTTAAACAGCGTAGAGAATATGTATTCACTTCTCTTGTAAGTTCTTGTTTGGTCCTCTAATTAAGTAATTAATATGAGCATGTGATATTACCAGGAAAGTACAAATCAAACTGGTTTTTGATAGTGAGCCTGCGGGAATCCTCCCTGAGCTCAATGTGCACATGGAGGTTTTATACGCAATTAAACTCTATCCCTGAAAATCCTACCTTTAAAAGCTTTTGGATCACCTGTGGGGTTTTATGGTTGGCTGCAATTAATAAGAGTGTAGAAGCTTGTAGGAAAAACTCAAGCAAGGAAAAGGAACACAGAATAAGTTCAAATACACTCAACTTCTTCCCTGTTAAAGTGTTATTCTTCATCCTGTACTGATGCTGCTTTAAACAGATGCTGCATTTGAAACTAACTGGCAGGATTGAGGCAGCACAGAAGGTGCTTTGTCACTTCCCGTGCTGCAGCAAAAGAGCTAAACTTAAAGAAATATGACAAGTGGTACAAAATACTCTACAATGGAACAAGATCTCCATGGGATGGAACCACTGGAAACATTTTTTTTGAACACTACAATATTTAGGCAGTGGCTTTAAGTAGTGTAAGACACCAGCCATGCTTCTGTGCGTGTGCTGCAAGTTAACACACGATATCCATCACCGTCCTCTGCCACCTTTGGCTCGCGGCAGTACAGGCATCCCCACGCTTTCCCTGATCCTTCTTGAGTGACTCCAGCAGCAGATTATTGCCCTCCATGCTCTCCCCCCGAGAAAGGTCCAGTGACTTTACTTGCTGGCAGTAAGAGGACAAATGAGTTGCAGCCTCCCGTTGTCGTTGCTTGGTACGGCGCGTGTTTTGTAAAGTAGGACAGGGAACGTCTGTTCCCCATTAACATCATGGCTGAATCCAGTCCTGATGGCCTTTGAACTGGGAGATGTTGGACACTGGGAAGCTGCCTTTGCCCATTTGCCGTCGTACGCCTGGACATGAGGTCAGAGAGGAAGCCTGTGTAAACGCCAGGGTGTGCGGGGAAGGAACGTTTTGCATCCTCATTTGGGCACAGAGCCCAAACCACGGGCAGACGTATCGCCCCTCAAATACAGACTGTCCTCAGTTAAACCTGCCAAGACAGGTCTAGCTATTCCTTCCTTTACAGCAGCGTAACACTGCTGAGTTCAACAGAGCAAGTGAGAAAACTCAGAACCAGTTTGTCTACACTATTATTTGTCCGTGGCTATAAACCACAAGTGGCTGCAGGTTGCATCTGTCAGCGTGTAAACGTGACTTCAGCTGGTGTTCGTCACGGCAACGCGGCTTGTTTAATAAGTTCTGTATATCACAATTACCGTTGAACACTCGCCACCGCAAAGATGCTGGTGGCGATACAGGCTCGACAGCAGCAATTATGCAGACAACAGGGTGGGCAGTCTCTTTGGAGCTGCTGGCTGCGGTTTCTCTTTAGGTGGACCAGGAGAAGGTGCGGCAAAGGAGATTTTTGGAGTATCCTGTCGCAACCACAAGCGAAGCAAGCACATGTTTTTCATAGCACCGCAAGCCTGCTACTCCCTTCATTCCTGCGGAGCTCCGAGAGCACTGACAAGGATCACTGCTTAACCAGTAGGAGAATACATCACTGCTGAGCCAGCTGCCTGGAAATGTTAATGCTGCTCTGTGGTTTCTTCAGGACTCTGGTCCAGCGTTTACCTCATCAGATGTATCTTTCATTTGCTGCTCTATCCCAGTCTGCTCTCTATTCTCAGTGCAATCTATTTTCCGCGAGTGACAAGCCTGAGGGTCCCCAAAGGTAGTTAAAGGAAAGCAGGATGCAAAATTAAATACACAGAGTATACGGGAAGACAGAGGGGAAAGAAACAAAAAATACACCCGCTGCTAACATGGGAAATCCTGGCCCCAGGGGAGGAGAGCAGGCAGAGGGGCTGGGAGAGGAGCACAGCAGGACCGAGGAGGAGACCGGGGGGGGCGAAGAGCTGAAAATTGCAATTCCAGCTGAAGCCAATGAGACTGGAGAGGAACCGAAGCTGAATAAATTTACAGAATCTACAGAAGCAAAAATAGAGCCCTGTAGCCATCTTTTTCCACAGAGACACTATTATCATCCTTGTTTCACAGGTGGAGAAACAAATTGTTTAAGTGATTTGCCTTTGGCAGGTTTGGAGCCCAGGTTCCTCCAGCCCTCAGGCACAGATATAACCAAGAGACTTCTGTTATGTCTATTACCTTCAGGTGACTTGGAGAACATTGATAAAAGTGATTTTAACCGTGCAACACTCAAAATTCAGTTACCAGATGGGGTGGGGGGGAGGTCTCTTCGGATCAAACCTTGGCTCTGACTTCCACCTTGCTTTCTTTGTTTCCCTTAAAATAAAATTTAAAAAAATAAAAAATACAGCGCTAAAAATGTATGAAAGGAAGCAGGAGAAGGCTAGTCCTGGCTATTTCCCTGTACATATGTAGTTTTTGGCTTAGTGTTTTTAGGTCCATTCTATGAATCCATTGAAGGGTCAATAAATCTAGAGCTCACTGGGATTACATGCATATTACCTCCACTCTGCAGTTTCTGACTGATGCACCCACTAGTTATGACGGCCATCGGCGTGTATTTTGCCTTCAGCAATGAAAAAACTTGGGGCAAGCCCTCAGTCTGTCAGCCTGATTCTCCTGTTTGGCCAGATGATGTGCAACGCTTGCACATGACAGCTTGGTGCACGACCCACTGCCTCTTCCCTTGTGACAATGCACGTGTTGGCAATAAACTTCCCGTTCATAATCCAACGCAGCCATTTGATGTGGTTAACCAGCTGACTAACCTTTTCCATTTCTAGTTTTTCAGAGTCTCTGGTGGGTGCTGCACAAGCTCCTGTTTCCCTTTCCCCCACCTCACAAATAGCAGGGAATCATCTGGTGTAAATAGACAGGTAGCGTCAGAAACATGACAAAGAAAAAAAGAGAAATGCTGCACACAGTCCGAAGCAAACGCCATCTCACTGCCTTTCCAGTATATGCTCATGCTTTTGTGCTACTGTAATGGTGCCTTGAAAATGGACCTTAATTTCATAATGGTATATGGCAATAGTTCTTTCCTGACAAGCAACCGTGACTGCGCTTGGTAAGCATCTATTTGAAAACGGAAAAGCTAAATAGTCCTTACAGTAATTAAGTCTCAAAGGGTTTTCTCTTCCTACTGCAACTCCAAAAGAGAATCAGCTTCAAAACACATCTTAAATATTTCAACCGTGTATTGGTAAGGGTATTTCTCAGTAAAGGCTGAGGATTCAGAATATGGGGATATCTATTACATCCTATTTTAGCTTTCCACAGGAGGTTTCCAAGGAGGTGGCTAACTAGAACTGAATAGACAACCACATCTGTGCTGAATAGCTAGAAAGCAAAGGAAACCCATTATGCGGTTTTTAAAAACTTTTGTGAATTGTGGAAAAGATGTGTAATGTTTCTGCTGAAAAAATGCCATCATAACTATCTATATGTTCTTTATTTCGCTCCAAGAATTTTCAACAATGAATGTCTTTCATATAAATAAATAAATGGCAGCATCACTGTCATGAAATACATTTATAAATGAACTTACTACTACACAGCTGCTCTGAACACCATGTATTACATGTAAATAATTAACTTTCCACTTCTGACAGGTGGGGTTATAAAAATGATTAAGATAAATAATGTTGGTTTGAGGGACTTGGGGGGTTTTGTCTTTTTTTGGAGAGAATCACGCTAAACCTTTCCACAGACACCTTTGGGCTTGCACAACATATGGCCCCATATGTGTTCACTTTTCAGAATTACTTCCAGACACAGAAAGGAACAGATGTGGAGTGGCCATTGCCTTGGGAGTTTGACCTGCAACATAGGCACCTCGCTCTTGTTATGCTTCGCTTTCTACTGATCGTGCATCAGTACCCTTTACCTCTTTTCTTTTCATACACATGCCTATTCATGTCAGAACTGATTCTTTTTGGTAATTACACTCATCTTCAGATTCCCTTCAAGATTAGAAAAACATTTGCTTTACTTCTGCCTTTCAGTTCTCTGCCCGCTTTGGATAAAGCTGGGTATGGAAGTATTAAAATACCAGGGGAAAGCCTGCTGTCACAATGAGTTTGATCCAAAGTCCTTTGAAGGCATTCATAAAGAGTGGTTCCCAATTATTGCTTTTGGGCTTTGGATCCACCCATGGCTTTCTACTCCAACAAGAAGCATAAGTATTAAAAAGTTTTCAAAAGATTCATCTGATGGGATTACCAGTTTGATTTCCTGAATAATGCTCTCTGAAGATTCAGATAAGCATGTCACCACTTGAAAGCTCTCCCTATCACCTCAGGCCAGAATTAAAGCTGCTCTGCAGTCACGGTGCTCGAGGTTTCACAAACAGTAGATAATTTCAGCTTACAACCGAGCTGCTCTTTGGTCTCTCTCAGCTGAAAAAAGATACACTATCTTTATTCTAACACCAGAACCATCTGCTGCTTTTGAAAACATAGTCTTCATTATTGGAATGATTTGAATTCTGGTGCAATATTACTGGAACAGTCTTGGCATTATTTTGTGCTGCAAAGAAGGTTCTTGGACAATTGCTCATTTGTTATTGCCATGTCCTCTGTCTAAACCAACGTGTTTCTTCCCAGTAGTCAGACAGTTTATGCGTGAAAGGTATCATCTTAATGGAGGTCCTAAATTTTGTAGCCACAGTCACGGGCAGCAGTGACAGTTCATCTCATAGAAAGACCACCTATAGCAGGTAGACACACACGCACACATATAGATATATATAAAAAAATGTGCAACCAACTGTTTACACACCTAGTTTCTTTTCCACAAAGTTTAGGCCCCCTAAGATATTTGGCTCTAAAAACTTGAATTGCCTTTGGAATATTGGATAGAGGACTAGAGGATTCAGTAGACGATTCTTTAACATTTGGTTCTGAATCTGAAATCCTATTACCGTCTGAGGAACATTTTGGTTTTGTTGGTCAAAACCTGCACACCTTCACTCATGGCTCAGTCTGCTAAACTCAAGTACAGTGCCCTACAATGATGCATTCTGTATCATGTTCCCTTTTAAAACTAAACCCTAGGAAACGCTGCACTGAGTCTGCATGACATGCAGGAATATCTTGCAGTGAACCGAGTAGAATATTAAGTAATGGCACAGAATTTTCAAACTTTAATCCAAGTGCTTTGCTGACCTGATACAATCAAGGAACTACTTCTTCCAGCTCTAGCTGAACAATGTACTTGAACTTTGTTGGTTTATCTTCCTTCTTTGGGAAGTCCTTTTCTTTGAGAATAGGCAGAGTAACCACAGCCATTGATGGGGCAGAGCAAGAAGCCAGGATCCCTGAGTAGCCCTCTGAGCAATACCAAATGTGTATATACTATAGATTCCCCCAGTCAGTTATCACCTGGGACTTGGAATAAGTCAGAATGCAAAATACAATTATAGTTTAATTGAAAAGATTACTTAGATGTTCTGCATTTCCTGATTCTTTCTGGAAAGAAATGTGACAGCCTGGGACAGACTTCTAGTTCTGCTTTTGCACTTGGGAGGCTGGCCTTTATGCATGCATGTATACACGGAGCGAGGCAAGCCTCCGGTCTCTGCACAGACAGACACACAGCCACAGGCACACAAGGGCTATTCAGCTCTTCAAGGAGATCTGCTCTTCAAATAGCTGCTGCCATCCTCTCCAAAAGAAAGACGGGAACTAGACAGGAGCAGCCTACAGGCTGGAAC
The DNA here is from genome assembly GCF_947461875.1 of Haliaeetus albicilla. Lineage (NCBI taxonomy): Eukaryota > Metazoa > Chordata > Aves > Accipitriformes > Accipitridae > Haliaeetus > Haliaeetus albicilla. The sequence goes on from NC_091499.1 coordinate 6,557,281, forward strand.
CAACCAAGGGCTACTAGGTGGAATATCTTCTAGTGATTGTCATCTAGTCTTTAAAATTTTGCTTTAGTGTCAGTGATTAAAAATTAGGCCTATAAATCTCATACAATACCCTAAAATAGGCAGCACATATTATTAGACATCATAGATTTACATAAAAAGTAAATTTTTTTTTATGCTACTGGGAGATTCATCAGGTTCTAAATATGAGCATGAAAGAGTTCCCAAAATATTTTCATTTTAAATGGCAAGAGGCTTTGATCAGTCTGCTGTTTTGATTAATAATTGAAGAATTTCCACAAAAGAACAAAAAACTGTCTCAACAAGCTGTACTGCAGTCTTGTCCTTTGATAAGGCAGGGAAAAATGGACAAAAATTTGCATAATTAGCAACAGTATCTTAGAAATTAATAGCTACAGAGGAACAATTAAGTTGTGTTTGGCTAGAGCCGTCTGTTTGCCAACTTCCTGCAACCATTCTTATATCCCCATCACTCAATGAATACCATGAGAAAAGGACGTTTTTTTAATGTCTCCGAGCAATCATGGCTCCCTTGGTAAAGCACAGGTTAAGTTCAGCATCACAGACGTCACGTTATTTTTTCCCACAATATAAACTTTTTTTTCCTACGAAATACTATTCTTAGCATCCTCAGTATTTCTTTCTTTGGACACAATAAAAGACCTTGTACAATCAGCAGCATCAAATAGGGTTTCTTTCTCCTCCACTGTCAGCAGCATTGCTAATTTGCTTGTTGAGTTATTCCTTTGCTTGAAATTACTTTAGAAAATCTTTACTTGTCCTTTTAACCAATAGCACAGAAAATAAATGTCATCCAACCCCAACTGTTGCCTCAAAGAAATATAGAGCAAACAACTAGTTGTTAGCTAATAACATTGGGGAGTGATACATCAAAGGAGTAGAATTTACACCAATGCCTTGTCTTGATTACAGCGCTCAAGTTTAATTCAGCATGCCACTATTTCCTGCTGGCTGTTCTTCTTCATCAGTAACAAACCCTCCTTAGAAGCTGTTGATACTGAACACATGGACCCAGTTAAATCTGTAATGAAATTTACTTATTTGCAGTTTCAGCCCTGATGTGGTCTCTGATTCATTCACCAAAAGGTTTGCATTTACCAAAGGAGACTTTTTCATTTGTGGTGGAACCCCTGAAGTTCAGCCAGTTACTGGTATCTATCGTAAAGTGGACAAATAAGGCACTGAACTCTCATTTGGTGGAGACCCCCATTTTGCATTTTCAGGCACCTAGAAAAAACTATAACCATGCTAGTTCTAAAGCTTTGACCTGTTCTAGTCAGTCTTGAGTCATGGGTTAGGATAAGAACATTTGTTAAATACTACTATACGTATAATATTTTATATTAAGTGTGCATATACAGAGAGAACGTGTAATACATATAAAGCTGACCAAAGGTATACCAAACAAAACACCTGAAAAGATAAACTAACAAAATACAAAGCAACTAAATAATCTGATCACTTTACTCCTCTGCAGTTCAAGGTCATGATAAAGAAATGCACGTGATCTCTTCACACCTCATATTCTGCCAGAAAACGTTTATTATTATCACCATCACGGTTCGTTGGGTTATCCTTTTACCTTTGAGGCAGATTGTAGTTCCAATGTAGTTGGCTGAAATAGAGTTAATTTTTGTCATAGTAGCTGGTATGGGGCTGTGGTTTGGATTTGTGCTGGAAACAGTGTTGATAACCCAGGGATGTCTTAGTTACTGCTGAGCAGTGCTTACCCAGAGCCAAGGGCTTTTCTGCTCCTCACACCACCCTGACAGCAAGTAGGTGGGGGTGGGCAAGAATTTCGGGGGGGACACAGCTGAAACAGCTGACCCCAACTGACCAAAGGGATATTCCATACCGTATGACAGTGCTCAGCGATAAAAACTGGAGGAAAAGTTTGCCAGGGCTGCCACTGTTGACTGGGCATCAGTCAGCTGGTGGTGAGCAACTGTGGTTTGGGGTTTTTTTGCATTACTTGTTTTTCTTTGGGTTTTTTAGGGGGTGGGAGTTTTTTGTTTAGTTTTTATTATTAAACTGCCTTTATCTCAACCCATGAGTTTTCTCATTTTTATCCTTCCAAATCTTTTCCCCATGCCGTTGCGGGGGAGTGAGCGAGTGACTGTGTGGTGCCAAGCTGCTGGCCGGGGTTAAACCACAACAACTGCTCACACAGCAAATAACTAGGTTTTGTTGTTGAGGTTGCTGTAGCATCTTGCCGTGAACCAGAACTTCACTACACTCATAAACACCTTAAAAATGGGAAGTCAGCTTTCATATTGCTCTTTAAGGAGAGGGGCAACGGTGGAAATAGATAGATGAGGGATCACAAGGAGGTAAAACTGGTTGACGTCAATATTATTGGAAGTGGTATTGGCAAATAGGCTACGCTTCTGGAGGCAGACACTTAACTGAGGCAGCAAAAGCCCTACTGTTTGAAAACTCAGGGCTGATGCAAACGGCAGCAGTCTTTCTGACATGTCCTGGACTCAACAGCACACACAGTGCTCAGATGAGGAGCTGTGTCCTCCAAGCACACTTGCAGATTACTAACACCCTATTCCCTCTCTTAGGGATCACCCCTCCACCCTGCCCCCAAAAGTAACAAATATCAAAGCACATGAAGAAACTCAGAGAAAGCTTCTGAGGATAAAAGAACAATTATTGAGGCTCTGACTAAAGCTTCTATCTGATTAAAAGACAACTGTACATATTTCATCCAAATAGTGACAGGAGAAAACGAGGCGCTGAAGAGAGATATGATACATACAGGTTTTTCTGTAGTTTGACCTCAGGTTTCAGAAGAAAAGAAGGGATAAAGTTAGATTCTAGCATTTATCCAGAGCCTCAAGGAAAGGAAAGTATGGATTAGAGCAAAAGTCATAAATATACCTCTCCAGGGAAGCCTTTACCAAAAGGGAATCTGAAGAGGAGCAAAACCACATTACAGGAATAATTAATGAGGACAATGTATTTCAGGTTACGTAGACCCTTCTTACCTCTTGAAAGGGTAGTGACAGGCCTTATACCATATCAGCTTCTGGGATACCTACAAGTGGAGCAGGCAAAGTAGGCAGCAAAATGAGCTTTATCAGGAGGTGGCAAGAAATCAAAGCACCAGCAGCAAGCTCCAGGAAGGAGGCAGAGCATTTAATTTCTAACAATGCCTTGCTGGTAATTGCAACAAGCTGATCCCACTTCTGTCTGGGATGCAGCTGAGATATCACTGGCCTGCACTGCAGACCGTTGAAAAGGGAAAGCTCTAAGTGCATGGTTTATGATTATTTGCATTCAAGAGGGTGCATCCAAGGTGGTGATAATTGCCCATAACCTTGAGGATATGCAAGAGCTTTAACAGCGGTGATGTAGAAGGAAGTTGCTTAATGAATAAGCAGCTGAAGGCTGAAAGAAAATTTGATTATTTCTTTTTTACCACTTAGATGTTTGATACTGCAGAGTGCTGCTACACTGCAGTAGCTTCTATGGTCTGAGCTGCCTGGAGGCAGTGTAACTATCTTTAACTCGCAGCCAAAAACAAGAGCACCTGTCTGCTTACAAATTAATTAAGCAAAGGTAAAACACCACCCAATACAAAAAAAAGTTTACTAAGAACTTCCAATGAAATGACCCTTTCCTTTAGATTTTTCTCTCTGTTCCTTCACACATTCATGTATTTTTGTCTCTCAACTCCTGAGAACAAGCTCCTTCCTTCCTGTGCTTCTGTGTTTTGTAGAACATCCAACTGATGGTAAGTAAACACAAATAAGAAGAGAACCTTTCAGTTCAGGTTGGAAGCTGCTATGAGAGAACTGGTGGATTTCATTATTTCTACACCATTTATGTAGCCCCTCAGCCTCTGAAGAAGCATCCTTTACCAATAGCCTGGCACAAAGTATAAACTAGTTATAAGTTGTTTTTCCCATTATCATAACTATCTTCTTTGCTTTCCTGAATAAGATGTTGCATTCTGGGGCCAGAGAGGGTTTTTCCAGCTATTTTTATGCTGGGTGGGAAAAAGCTCTGTCTTTGTTTGCTTGCTTTTGTCACTGTTATTTTATATGGTTGTACTGAATGCTTTTGCCAGTGATTCGGGATGGCAGTCTGTGGGGTGTCAGCAATGGATAGTCCTTACTGGCCTGTGCACTCTTAATCTTTCATCTACATGCCAAGTACAGAACACAAGAAGAGTAAGCTGGAAATGCTATTGGTCTCCAGCATGGGAATGCCTGTCTTTGCCGCAGGCAGCTTGCAAAACCATATTTGTTTATAAGTTTATACTTGCCTTGTTCTTTTTCTTTCCCCTTTTCTTCCATGTTCCATTAAAAAAGGAAGCTACAACAGCCATCCAACACACGCATGCTCCCTGGTTAAGCCTCTCAGCTTTTATGTTTCCTACTGTTGACACCAAAGACAGGATTTTGGTAGCTGCCTAACGGCATCACATATGCCTTAGAGAGTCCTGCCCATGTGGTATACCCCAGCACCACATCAGAAAGGCATCTTTCTGTAGATCTTGTGTCGTATGTGCCAACCCCATGCAGATGTGCCTCAGATACTGCAGAGCACTTAAAATGGCTGTATGTTTAAGAACCTAAATCTCTTTCCAAAAATAAACCTTTCTAATATGACACAGGGGGCAGGGGGGGCAGGAGAGGAAAGAAAAAGCATGCAAAAATGTTGAAAACCAAAGTAAACTGAGCTGGCTCTATCCTCCTTGGAAATATAGCCTATCCTGAACAGAGATTTTGAACAAAAGTTACTTCAAATAGCTTTCATAAAATCCTGTTATGAGGTCCTAGAGAATTCTCTCCAAAGCAGAAATAGGTGTCCTGTCTTCACAGGCACAATTTGGAGATCTCTGAGAAGCAGAAGATATTTAATGAAGTTAATTTTGCAAAGAGGTGTCACCACGTTCTTTCTTTTCAGCCAAGGAAGGGAAGAGAGCCAAGAGGCTGGAGTTTGCAGTGCCTCAAGGTGATGGCATCCCGCCAGCTCCTCCTTGCACGCCTATCTGTGCCAGAAGTGCTTAAGTGCAAATGGCACGTAAACCAGAAACACCTGTCATTATTGTGCTGGGGGGGTATGTGGATAATTATGTGAAACTTTGCAAAAAAAACGTGCTTCCCTGCCCAGAGAACGTAATGAAAAGTTTTACTGTGTTGAGCAGTATGGCTGGAGCGGTTCTGCTGGTTTTATCGACGCTTGGCCTGAGAGGCACCCAGAGGGGCATTGCTCAGCCCTCCCTGGAAGGCACTGGCACACCTGGACCTCCCTGCCTCTTCCGAGCTGCCTTTTCCCACCCACCTCACCCCCGTTCACCCTTGTGCGTCAGTCACAGAAGATGGCTACGCTGCAAGGAGGCTCGCCTAAAAACTTTTCCTTTCATTTCAGGAGTAGTAAATCTGTCACTTCGATTGTATGTACAGATTTTTCAGCAATAAGTCACCACCTTATCTTCTGTCTTCATCAGCAAGCAGTAAAACTCTGCCGAGACCCTGGCAGCAGTTTTGCAAAGGGCATTCATGCTCTTTTCATGATTTTGTGCCAGCATGGCATGAAGCCAACCCAGCAGATACATACTGCTCTGCAAGCAAGCAACAACTCGGGCTCTACAGCTCTTTGGTCCATGTTATATTACAGGATCTCAGTACGTGTGTCAAGGAACTGCTCTTATGATCTGGGGGCACCTGCCTCTAGATGAGGCAGTCTTTGAGTTCAGTATAGCAAGAGGACATTTTCTTACGGCTCTTTGCATGGCTGTGAGTCTGAAGTGCACCTCTGTGGCACAGGAGAAGACATCATTTCCCCTGATCCCATCCCCAGTCACGTTCAACGACACAGCGTTCTTTTCACTGGCAGCTGATACAGGAACGGTGTCTGGGGACAGCTGCTGAGGTAATTAGGATAAACTTTCCTTCCACAAACCTGAAAGTAACTGGTACTTGAGAGTGAAAAATCCCAATCTGCAGAACATTGAAGTAAAAGTTCTAGTGGTGGCACTTAAAACACAGAAAACACAGTATGTCAGAAGGCAAACAAAGGTGCTGGAGAAGGAGAGGAGCACATTTTTATACTAGAGAAAAGCTGTTTAGCTGTGGGACCTGTCAAGTCAGAACTAGTTGTTTATAGTTAAGGAGGACTAAGATTCATAAGAAAGTGCATGAACTGAAGAGGAAGGGTATTGTACAGCACAGAAGATGCTGATCTGGGCCCCAAGAAGATCTTTCAGTGATAAGTACGAGTCAGAGAAGTTCATGTTTGTCTAGATCAGCTATTGAAGTGCAGCCAGACTTCCCCTGATGTCCTGCAAACTTGATCTGTAGATGTTGTATGCTCTACTTATTATGCATCTCTGCAGAAGTAACCAGCGAAACCAGGCTCCCATCTGGCTGGGATTCAGTATGTGTGTGTGTCTGGGCTATAAAAGAGTATGACAGGACTGTAGGAGTTTCATCGTTCATCAAATGAGCCTAGAAAAGTTGTGCGCTCCACAGGTGTCCTTTGGAAAGCTTAGCCCACGGCAAAGCCTAGTCGATCAGATTCAGAGATAATTTTTGTCCCAGACTGCCAAGCAGCATCTGGAGCTGCAGTAGCTACAACTATCCTTCCTACCTGCTCTCTGGCCATATCACAACTTGTCATCAACATATCACACAGAGAGCAAAGGACACTTGCTGTCATCCCATCTGCTCCGTTGGGTGCATGTTGCCCAGCCTTCAGGCTGTACATACAGGCTCACGAGCGGCAGGGCTAGCAAAACTGGTCTTAAAGAGTGATTTCATGGCTATGCTTACCAGATCATATAGACCTCTCCAAGCTATTTTAGATTTCCCAAGCCCCATGCCCACTACTCGCTAGCGGGGTGCAGTTTGGATTGTGACTCAGACTCTCAGCAACCTGGAAACCAGTAGGACATTTCATATTTGAAAAGTACCCTAAGAGTTCAGATGAAAGAGCAGTGGCCAGGGACTACTTACCGCTTGGAGTGGACTGTTGGGAAATGACAGAATTGCTGCCAAGGATTGGTCTCTGGTAAATTTTGAAATTTAAACAGTTTCACATGCTGTGCTACATTTTCATTAATAAGGATGTTTATTGCAATCTTCCCACAATTTTTTAGAGTGGACCAAAATATGCAGCAGCAGGGGGTCATTTGTTGGGTTGATAGATTTTTAAAGTTGGTTAAAGTAAAATGTCCACTTTTTAGAGCCAATTTTTCATGTCCCTGCAGTAAAGAAGAGGATGTGCTTGGCCATAATGAATATATAATAGTAGATTAAGGTTTTTTGTTAGTCTTAAAAAAATTTGTTACTCTTAAAATTCTGCCTAGCTTTCTAGCTCCTAGATTAAATAAATCCGGTTTGCCATGCTTCATGCCAGCCTATAAAGTGCCCCTGAGTCCTCACCCAACACAGATGCCAATAAAAGGGACTGCTAACTCCCTACAAAGGCCCATCCACACATTTTATTCACAGAGTTGTTCTCAGCTCCATGAATGAAGATAGCTGTACAGGAGTATATGCATTTTTATATACACTTTATATATGAAACCAGTCTCTCTTTTTCCAGAATTTCTTTTAAATTAGAGATTGAACCAATTGGAGATGCTGATGCTTTTGCTTTCATTCCTGTTGCTGCAGAATGCTTTCCCAAGTCACGAGGAATTGAATTATGCTTTAGAAATATCCTTAAAGTTATTTAATCTCACATAGTAGCTCCTTAGTTTTCATCAGAGTTCCAAATAAAAGTATCTCATCCTGAAATATCTTAGGGCTGCATCTCAGTCTTCATTTGGAGATCATGGGCCCGCTGTTCGCACATAGGTTGGTTCTGCAGGCTTTCTCTAAGATCAATTTTTATTTCAATTGGCATATAGAGGTCTGAATCAGATCCATTTCTTTCAGCAAGTTCATATAAATTGCAAGGGACTTCAGGCACTAGCAGATTCAGGGCTCAGATATTTAAAAGTTGCTCAGTATCAGTATGAGTTTTACCCAGGCAAGCTTTCTGCCCAAATAAACTGGACAATGAAGAAACATGTGGAGTAATAATTACTGGAGTTTCGATAATTGTTTTTCTAAGGGGAACTGTATACAAATACGTATCCAAGAATCATACCTAGGCAATCATCTAGGGCCTGGATGACAAAATCCATTACTGGGAAAACTATTTAGCACTCGATACCAATGTAAAACAAACAAAAGGATGCAGATTTCCACACATGGTACAGCTGAACAGTGAAACTCACTTCTAAGGGATGTTTCGAGAGCCACAGTTATAAGTGGGTTTCAGGAACGGACAAGACAAATTGACAGTTGCGTTGGCAGCTGCTAGACACGATGGGCAGCATGCCGCCAGTCTCCTGCTCTGGCAGCCCCCCAGTCTCTGAGTCCCAGGGGCAGGAAAGGGCCAACGCTGACAAGGCACTTTGCTCTTAAGTGCTTTCTTTCATCATCCACCAGTGCCTGCTGCTGGGGGTGGGAAGAAGAGCTAGACAGAGGTTTAGTCTGACCCTCTTCAACTGCTGTTTTGTGGATGGGAGGAGGAACGGGGAGCGTAGGCTAGGACCATCCTGTAAAGAGCTGGGGCTTTCTCCCCTTGTCCAGCATCATGCTGGGGACATCCCGAGTCCTGTCCTGTGTCTCTCTCTACCAGAAAGAGAGTAGGGATGATATTTCCTCACCTCACACAGGTAAGATGGCAGTAAATCCTCTTAGTAGCTCTGGTGTGCTCAGGTACAGGTGCAGTGAGGACTATATAGCCATCCACAGTGCACAGTGACAGCAAAATACAACCTGTTTGTGGGTAACTGAGAATCAACCAAACCCCAAGGAAAAAGGCCAAAAGCCTATACACCGAACTATAAAAATCTCAGAAAATATTTAGGGGGTCCACAAATCAGAGAAGGCTGAGAAAGCAACAGAACAGTGCTTTCCTTTTCCATCACCATCTCCACACTACCTAATAAAAATGAGAGGTAAATAAACCAAGTAACATTTGTTCATTGTCTAAAAGCTTAAGAAAGTTATCTCCTTCCTGATCCCATAAATACATATCATAATCACTGTAATTACATAAATCTGTTTGTTCAGTCACAGTGAAAAGTACAGTGATTTCTTATGGGCCAGCATCTTGAAAATATCACAGCATAAAAAGCCTTATTTAAAATTATTTCACTTTGAAAAAAACAGTTCCATGACTTGAGTTACCTAATAAAAAAGATTACAAATATCCAGGGATGATTAAGCAAGTAACTTAGAGTTTAGGTGAGTTTCACCTTTCATTGTTCACACAAGCAGAATTGATGGCAGTGGGAATTTTACTCTTGGAAAGACTCAGCTACCATCAGTAAAAATTCCATCTATACTCTGTACAGAAGTTAGAGCAAGTAAAAAGAGATTTTATTTCTCTTATACTACAGTATATTGAGAATTTGTAAGAGGAAAGTTAGACAAGGAATCAAAATCTGGAAATAAGTATTATTATCAAATCTAAACATCATGGGTGAAATTTGAAGTTATGCTTACAATGGAATCCAACACCAGTTAAGCACGAGAACAAGTTCCTTTAGGAGAAGGTGTTCAGATAACTTCACTCTTTCAAGATTGAGGGCTTTTTTGAAGAGAAGCCTATGAAGGACTGCTTCAGCATTTTTTATTTATAAGCATGAGGTAATAAAATGAGAAAAGATGAGAGATCAACCTAAAAATAACATTTGCAGCAAGTGAAGCATTCATTTTCCATGTAGTTCCAAGTTCCAGAATCAGGCAGAGGAAAAAACTGAATGTTCATTTCCCAGGCTGATGCTTCAACCACTTGGGCTTCGTTAGTAATTGTGGACTGTGACTTTCTCTGATCAAAAATCCCATTCTGGAACCAAGCAGATTCCCCAACACAACTCTTGTCAAGGCCTGGAAGAAATATTTGTTTCAATGGGGGAAACTGGGGAGAAACTGTCTAGCTACACATTATGCCTTAACAGCAATGGCTTGATACACACTGTATCGGTTCTAAATGTTGACCATGAGGAAGTGGAGTTGATATATTTCTTCTGATTAAGAATTCAGTAAATGGGGATTTACAGTATTTACAATCACAGAATAATTCAGACTGGAAGGAACGTCTGGAGGTCAGCTAGTTCAGCTTCCCTGCACAAAGCAAGATCAGCTTCAAAGCTAGATCAGCTAGCTTAGGTCTAGTAAAGTTCTGAAAATCCCCCAAGGATGTAGTTTTCATAGTATCTCTGGGGAAGATGTTCTACCACTTACCCGCTCTCACGTCAGAATTTTCCTTGTCGCAAATAGTGATCATTGCCTTTTGTCCTTTCGTTATGAACCTCCAGGAAAAGTCTGGCTTCCTCTTAACCAACCCATTGGGCAGTTAGAGACAACAATTAGATGTCTCTTAGCCTGCACTTCTCCAGGTTAAACAAACCAAACCCCTCAGCCCCTCTTCATTCCTCGTATGCTCCAGCCCCCTAACCGTCTTGGTGGCCCTCCACTGGATACGGGCAGTTGCTAATATCTCTCTTGTTACTGGGGAGCTGAAAACTGGACACAGTACTGCAGATATGGTCTCACAAGGCCTGAGTGGAGTGGACTAATCACTCTTCTGGACCAACTAGCTGTCGCTCGCTACTGCAGTCCAGGATGTGAAGAGCCTTTGTCACTACAAGGGCATCCTGTGGACTCCTGTTCAATATCTTGTCTACCAGGACCACCAGGTCTTCTTTCTACAAATTTCTTCCCTAGCAGTCACTCCCCAGCCTGGGATCATTCCCTCCCAGGTGCAGAACTTTGCATTTCTCTTTGTTACATTTTTTGAGATACTTGTCAGCATGCATATCAAGGTCCCTCAGTGGCAGTCCTTCCCTTCAGTGAGTCAGCAACTTCAGATAAGAATTAATTGATATTACTGTATGAAATCCACTTTAATAATTACCATTCATTCCTAAAAATAATTCACACAACGCATTGAGGCTTAGCAGTATTCTGTGAAGATATGTACGTCTCTAGGATTAAAGCTCCTTTTTCTAGAAAAATTCACAATTTCTTACTGTTCCCTCATTGTTCAAATTAATGAGTAAAAAGTAATAACTTTCTTCTGCTCTGGTCTGTTAGCTCAGGAATAACAATAGGGCCAAGTGAAGTCTTTCCACTCATTAGATTTCCATTGTCAGATATTTGCCAAGTCTTCAGCCACAGTTTTTTGGCTTGTGTTTATAGCACCCGAGACTCCCAGGTGGTCTCTCCATCCAATTACCCACCAGGCTGGGATTAGTTTCTGTGACAAGCTGGAGGTGTCTTCAGTTTGGCATAGCCACAGGCAAAATGCACTAATACAAAACATTCTATTTCAACAGTATGTTAAGCAATACATGTTTCCCAACTTCCTTCTTGGACTGCCAAATAATTTCTGGAATAGGAAATTTATTAGAATTTGGGTTTAGTTTTGTCGAGACCCTCAAAGTTTTATCTCCATCAGACACTGCATCTGTGATCTTCATTGGAATATTCTATTTATAGTCTCAAAAAATCCTATAAAACAACAGAACAAGAATAAAAATTGCTCTCAGTTTCCACCATGATGCTACTTTCATCCTTAGTAATATTCTGCAGCTTCCTTTTCTTTCTGTACCACTTACAGCAGTTTTCCAAATTTCTTTCAAAATGGTATGTAGTGGCAGAAGAGAGACAAGTTGCAAAATGCATCCAAGTTAGTTTAGGGAGGAGAGAACACGGGTCAGAAGGATGAAGGAGAAAGAGTGAAGGTGTAAGTCTTTACTCATGTGCATATGGACCATGACAGAGACAGGAGCTGCTGCTGCTGCTGGCACCATCACTGATAATATCTACCATCTGCACAATGGCAGGACCCAAATGAGAAAATTTGGGAAGCTCTGACCTAGAAAACAAAGACACCAGAAAGCTTGTTTAAGTTGTAGTGTGGTCATAATAGCTGTCATAAAGGCTGATCAGAGAACAAGACCTGGACTGTAAATAAAGTACACAACATTACCATTATATGAGTTCCACGGTCTGGAACAGAGCCACCTACTTCTCAGGCAACCTTAGCAAATTGAATAATAAACTGTAAACCAGGGCTATTTTATAATAAGCAAATTCAAAGAAATAGTATTCTTTCACAAAGGACTAATGATGAACTGCTTGCATTGTGCAGATTATTCCCAGTCTGCCAAGAAATCAGCAGTATTGGAATTCCCAGTTTAAATCCATTTTACTAGTAGAATTTCAGGAACCTGTAGGGGTCTGTAACCAGGAGTCTCCACCCTGAAATCATGCTGAAGGACTCAGAGATGCCAGCATTTTGATTTGTTAGGATGGCGTCTTTGGAGGTTGCTGTTGGCTCATCACAATGAACCACTACAGGTCCAAGATTCCTCTACATGCTGGTGTTACAAACGTTGTGGGCAAGGAACTGGGGCAGGGGGCTGCTTTCTATTTCTCACTTTTCTTAAGAAAAATTCAACAAGGGACTATTACTTTTAGTGTACTACTGACTTAGAGCAGAGGAAGTTCATCTTCCTCTTATTTCCTTGCTTTCGCTCCTAGATGACAAAAAAATTCATAAATTACTAATTTTATTCTCATTGGAACTGAGATTAAAGAAAGGCTCTCTTCCTATATTTAAGATTGAACTGTAATGCCAAGATTCCTTTTTTTGTACCCTTGGTAGAGCCCAGTACTTCCTCATGGTATGTTTGCAAAGCTACATATTGTTCACAATGGATTATTTTTTCCAACAAAATAGGGTGGTATATTATAAGCAAGAAGATGAAAACTCCTAACTATGTATTTTTGACCCTTCTTTATGTGTTTTGGTGCTACCTATTCCACCACTTTAGTCTTTAGACTTAGTAGGTTGTGTCAGAAGCACTAGGGTGGGGTAGTTTAGCCAATAAAATCAGCAGTGGGTTTAGATGTTCACACTAATACAGGAATAGAAAGGAACGTTGCTTGCTGTCGTGGTTTAACCCCAGCCGGCAACTCAGCCCCAGGCAGCCGCTCACTCACCTCCCTCTCAGTGGGATGGGGGAGAGAATCAGAAGGGTAAAAGTGAGACAACTCATGGGTTGAGATAAAGACAGTTTAACAGGTAAAGCAAAACCTGCGCATGCCAGCAAAGCAAACCAAGGACTCCATTCCCCACTTCCCACGGGCAGGCAGGTGTTCAGCCATCTCCAGGACAGCAGGGCTCCAGCACGCTTAACAGGGACTTGGGAAGACAAACGCCATCACTCCCAACATCCCCCCTTCCTTTTTCTTCCCCAGCTTTATATGCTGAGCATGACGTCCTATGGTCTGGGATACCCCTCTGGTCAGTTGGGGTCGGCTGTCCCAGCTGTGTCCCCTCCAACTCCCTGTGCCCCCCCAGCCTCCTCGCTGGTGGGGTGGGGTGAGGAGCAGAACAGCCTTTGGCTCTGGGTAAGCACTGCTCAGCAGGGATGGAAACATCCTGGGTTATCAACACTGTTTCCAGCACAAATCCAAAACATAGCCCCATACCAGTTACTATGAAGAAAATTAAATCTATCCCAGTCAAAACCAGCACACTTGCTCAAGTAAAAAACATGTAGTAGCTCTTTGTTCACAAAAATGGCAGGCTTTTTCCATTTGTAAGTTTAGTAGCATTGTAATCTAGAGAAGAAAATAATGTCATTCTTAACACATATACTGTCACGGATTTTCTTATTGGACCTGCAACACGACAAGCAGGTTAACCAGTTAATGAGGAAAAGCCTGTCCTAGTGGGTTCACTTGACTTCTCTGTTTCCTCTGGGATGACAGGGATTCACAGATAGAATACACAGTCTTTCTCAAGTTGAGTGGTGAGGTTGACACCCTTGAGGGACGGGATGCCATCCAGAGGGACGTGGACAAGCTTGAGAAGTGGGGCCATGTGAACCTCATGAGGTTCAATGTGGTCAAGAGCAAGGTCCTGCACCTGGGTGAGGGCAACCCCCAGTATCAATACAGGCTGGGGGATGAAGAGACAGAGAGCAGCCCTGTGGAGAAGGACTTGGGGGTACTGGTGGATAAAAAGCTGGACATGAGCTGACAATGTGTGCTCACGGCCCAGAAAGCCAACCGTATCCTGGGCTGCAACAAAAGAAGCGTGACCAGCAGGTCAAGGGAAGTGATTCTCCCTCTCTACTCTGCTCTCGTAAGACCCCACCTGCAGTACTGCATCCAGATCTGGGGTCCTTGGCACAGGAGAGACATGGACCTGTTGGAGCAGGTCCAGAGGAGGGCCATGAAGATGATCAGAGGGATGGAACACCTCTCCTGTGAGGAAAGGCTGAGAAAGTTGGGGTTTTTCAGCCTGGAGAAGGTTCCAGGGACACCTTATTGCGCCCTTTCAATACTTAAAGGGGGCTTATAAGAAAGATGGGGACAGACTTTTTAGTAGGGCCTGTAGCCATTGGACAAGGGGTAATGTTTTTAAACTAAAAGAGGCTAGATTTAGACTAGCTATAAGGAAAAAAAATGTACAATGAGGGTGTTGAAACACTGGCACAGGTTCCCAGAGAGGTGGTAGATGCCCCATCCCTGGAAACATTCCAGGTCAGGCTGGACGGGGCTCTGAGCAACCTGATTGAGTTGAAGATGTCCCTGCTCACTGCAGGGGGGTTGGACTAGATGACCGTTAAAGGTCCCTTCCAGCCCAAACCATTCTATGATTCTATATGGGCTTTTCCCATGTTGGAATCTAAAACTGAGCTGGTCTCTTGTGGGGTATCTGACAAGAGACAGTCAAACACTAGTGGAAAAGATTTCTGAAAGGCTTTAGTCAAGCTGCACACACAATAGTGGAAGAGGAAGGTCTAAAGCAGGGAGAGTTAGAAAAACACTAGGAGACAGGAGGCTTTAAAATACAGCAGAAACGTGGTGTATGGGATTAAGGAGGATAAAGTTCTGTTGCAGAAACACAGTTGCTTCTTACCTGCTTCAAAGCATTCTTCAAATTAATGGAAAACACTTCTAAAAATCTCTAGTGAAAATACTCTGTCTACCCAAAAAGCAACTACTCATTGGTACATTCCTAACTTGCAAAATAAAACAAAAGAGAACTTTCACAACTGCACTAGTACTGCTTATCCCATAAAGGGAAGGAGAGTTTTACCCTCTGGGTGTCACTAATAAGAAGGCTGTGCAGATCTTGGGCTAAAAATTGCAACCAGAGCCTCAGTCTATTTGTCACAGTTCCTTAATTGAGACAGAGGTCAGACTCCAGGCTCTGCACCATTTGTCTTTCTTAGAAGTTCTGCAGAAGTCAGGTCATCAGACATTCCTGGATCGGCTTCTGCATATCTTGGTGGTTGTAGACAGCCAATTACATCTATCCAGGTAGTTATGCTATAAAAGGAACACGATGGCCCAGTTCCTAGTTTGAGCTCTCTCCAAGCAGCTTCTTCCTTTCTTAACCTCTTGGTAAGGGACATTTTTTTCCAAGAGGCTTATAAGAGCCTGTATTTTACATCATATTAATCCTTGAAACAGGACTATTTTCTGAACTAGATTTCCTTGAAAAACATCTCGTGGTTTTCCCAGGGCAGGGGTCTAACACAACACAGACAAAAGAAAGCAAACACACTGCTCAGGCCTTGATCCCCCACTTATGTACATACTTAATTTCACATGCAAAAATATTCCCATTGATTTAGGACTCTTCACAAGCAGAATATGCAGTTCTTACGTATCCGTAAAACTGAGGTTCATACACTATCATAGATACCCAAACATTTGGTATTAGTATTGGGGAAATATTGAAGTAAAGACCTGGAGATTCGAGTATAAAAAGAGAAAGAAATCATTATAATTTATAGTGTGGGAGCCATTTCTAGGCTCAAGAAGAATCACAAAGTAATGGTTTTCTGGCTATCAGAAAACTGCTAATTGACACACAGGCTTTATGCTTTGCCAGGTCACCTCTTCAACAACATTGGCTAATGCAAAACATTTTGGAATTTCTCATTCCCTAAATTACTCCAATCTAAACATATCAGTGATTAACTTTATATCTGCATTCCAAATGGCATAGTCCTCCAATTCTTTAGTAAGCTTTCTCTTTGCAAAGGAACTATTATTTGCTTTTATTGCAGTGTGACATTACTTTTGGTTTAGAACTGAATGCCATTTAAGCATTTAAAAATTAACCTGCTCTTTGGAACAAGAGGACTAAAAGTTTTGGAAACTCTCAGTCCCTTTGTCTGACTCCAGTAAACAACATAGACCATAACACTTCAAAAAATTCCAACCACTTGATCAGCTTGAAACAGCTGTCAGTTTCCTGGCAAAAACGTCATTGAAATATAGGCATTTAATAAAACTTGCATAATGAGAACAATTAAAATTCTACTACTATGTCAGAGTTCTCTCAGAACAGCCGTGCCTTATTTTTGCCTCTGCAGGAATAACACAATTCATTACTTCAAGGCCCACTTTTCACTGCAAAGAGCAAGTTGTTTAATGCTGTTGACCACATCAGGCTCCGCCCCCCCCCGCCATCCAATCTGTATTACTGGCCAACGCATATAAACAAGGCAGCCTAGGTCATGCCTCCTGCTCATTCAAAATAAAGAATACCAGGCATGAAGTCTTCTTCCCTACTTGTACTGAGCACCAGAACCAGAGTAAAAAAGAGTCCTTTTTTTCCTACATGTACATTTCTTGCAAATGAGCTCCTAATGCCAGGAGAATAGATTCATATATAAATGTGACACGTAAAGGAGTACATCCTTGATCAAGTAATGTTTGAGGTGAAAAAGCATGAATCTACTGAATATAGCTTAACATAACTATACTAACAACATAACTAAGCTAATAAAAACTAAAATATAGGCTTGTTTCTCTAATGATACTTCCATCTGTAATAGCAAAAAAAGTATAAGAAATAAATTAATGGATTTTGTTACATTGCTTGAAACTTCTAGATTCTTTCACAGCCAGTTGTTGCACTTGACTAAATTGCCAATGAGGTTCACTGGGAAATTGGATTTAATGTCACTTCTTCAGAATCCACCAGATGAGGCAAATCACCAGGCACTACACCAATAGTCTTTACTCTCAACTTCTTGATATTTGCCAGCATTTCCAAGAAAATATACTCGCCTATCTTTCATTTTAGAACACCCTCTGTGAAATGTGGTGACAAAGCAGTGAAGAAATAGTAACAACAGGCTTTTCAGCTGTCTTAGAGCAGAATGTTTACTAATCCTGAATCATTTTTAGCTACTCTAAGGTAAGTGGTTTCATTCCTAGCTAAAGAGAACTATAGAAATGAAACAGGAAGGTCAAAATCAGCCTGTGAATTACAGCCAAGTCCAAATTAAAAAAAGGATTCCATTCTTCTTGGCGGTTATCAGTGGAAAGCGTTGTTCATTCCAGCTGTGCCTTCTTGAGTGTTGAAAAGGAATGATGATTTCTGGGGAGCAGCACAGTTTATTCATCTGAAGGCTTCTTGCCTAACAGCATCAGATCACAGAATCACAGAAATGTTTCTGAAAAGAAACCCTGCAGGTCTCAAAATCCCACTCAGAGAGGAACAATTGCCAGTGCTAGATAAGGTCTGCCACAGCTTTATCTAGCCAAGTCTTGAAACCTCCAAGAATGGAGACTCCATCAGCTCTCTCGGTGACCTATTCCTGTGCTTCTCTACCCTCCCAGCAAAAAAGATTTTCCTATTGTCTCATATTATATCATCTGCCACCATGGCAAAGAGTTAAGCTCCATAACCTTTGCAACTCCCATTCAAGTATTTGTAGGCTGCTGCCAGAATATCCCTTAGCTTCCTCTTTGCCATGCTGAATGAGCCCAGCTTCCTCAACCCTTCTGGAAGGTTGTCTGTTCAAAATCCCTGTCCATTGAAGTAGGCCTCCATTGGATTATTCCCTTTTTCAACATCCACTTGAAGAGGGGGCTTAAAATGGGTTACAGCATTCCACAGGTGGTCTCAGCAGTGCTATGAAGAGGGGTATAATAAATTCCCTCAATCTGCTGGCCACACCCTCCTAAGGTATATGGTAGCCCATTATGCACTCTTCCATGTTCATAATGGCAGAGCACTTTTGGCTCATATTCAAGCAGCTTTGCAGAAAAATCCCTGGTGTCCTTGCGGAAAAGAAGCTAAACATGAGTCAGTAGTGTGCACGTGCAGTCAACCAGCTTTTGGGCTGTATTTAAAAAGAGTTTAGCCAACAGTCAAGGGAAGTCACTCTTCCCGCTTTCCAGCTCTTGTGAGACCACATGTTGTCTAGCTGATTTGGGGCTCACTCCAGCACAAGAAAGATATTGGCCTCTGTGCTCACTCCAGTATGAGAGTCACCAAGGTAGTCAGGGGGCTGAAGCACAGGATGGTCAAGGAGAGACTGAGGGAGTTGGGTTTGGTCAGTGTGGAGAAAAAAGGCTGTGGGAAATATTATTCCTGCCTACAACAACGTACTGGTGTAGAGAGGACAGAGCCATTCTTCTCAGAAGCACAGAAAGGACAATAGGCAGCAAACACAAGCTGGAACACAAAAAATTCCAACTCAATATAAGAAAAAATTCCCAACATGAGGGTAGATAAGCACTATATCAGGTTGAGGTTGTGGAATCTCCATCCCTGGAGATATTCAAAACACAATTAGCAAGACCTTGAGCAACCTGATGTAATGGCAGAAGGTTCAACAAGACAACCACCAGAGACCTTTCCAACCTACAGGAGCATGTAACTCTGTTTGCCCTCCACTTTATTCCCAAGATTCCTAGCAGCAAGGCTGCTACTCACCCAGCCTGTTCCCAGTTTCCCACATGCAGATATGTACTCTTTTTGTTGAAATTCATGCTGGCCCAATCCTCAAGTTTCTCAAGGTCAATCTGGATAGAAACTGTGTCCTTTGCTGCATCAGCAGCTCCTCCCTAACTTAGTGACACCTGCAAATTTGCTGGACAGTGCTTTCTGGTTTATTATGTAGGTCACTGGTAAAAATACTGAAGAACATCAGCTCCATTATGAGCCCTGGAGTACTTTGCTTGTTATTGGCTGCCAGCTGGGCACGGAGCCATGGAGTGCTATACTTTGGGCCTGGCAGCCCAGCCAATTTTCAACTCACCCAATGGTCTGATCATCCAGCCCATACATTCTTGGCTTCCAGATGAGAGCTCTAGAGTCAGAAACCTTACTAAAGGCACATCCACCTCCCCTCATTCTCATAACCAGTCATTTCACTACAGAACGCAATCAGAATGACTGTTTCTGATTACCTCCTTGTTCTGTTTGAGTTTAGAAATGGGTTCCAAGAGAAGATCATGCACCATGATCTTCACAGGGACTGAGGTGAGCCAGCAGCTGACAGTGTTCCAGAACCTCTTTTCTGCCATTCTTGAATATGACTGTAATGTTTGCTTTTTCCATTCATCACAATTTTTCACAGACAATACACAGGAGCCTTGCAATCACAGCAGCCAGCGAGCCAACTACAGCAGCCAACTTTTTCAGCACCTTTGGGTCAGTCTCAGGAATATGAATAAGTCCAGCTGAAGTAGTTTCCAACTTGTTCACCCAGTGCTGGCTCCTTCCCAAACTGTTCTGGTACTTGCAGGGATCAGGGAGAAGGTTCTGCTTGTGATAAGCAAGGTGAAAAAGGCCCCGAGTACTTCAGCCTTTTCCACATAAACCACGCTGTGTTGTCTCTCATACATCAGCAGCCCCACATCTTCCCTTTACAACCCATCCTTATTGCTCAATTTAATGAAGTTATTTTCAGCTTCACCTGGGTTTTAACTTCCTTAATTTTGTCCCTAAGTACCTTAGTGATCCTTTTCTATTCTTACTTTGTTGCCTGTCTCTGTTTCCACTTCAAACATGTTCACTGTTTGTATTTTAGTTCATCAAGAAGCTCCCTTTCCGTCAAGCTGGCCTTGTGCTGAAACCTCCGGTTTTCCCACACAAAGGGATGGCTTGTTCCTGATCCCTCAGTGAGTTCACTTTGAAGGAGTCATCCAGCTCTGTTGGGCACCCTGCCCCTGCATGGCTGCTTCCCAGAGGATTTCGCTTAGCAATTCCTTAAATAACCAAGTCTGTTCTCTGAAAGTCTAGAGCCCTGTCTCTGCAGTTTTATTTCCAGCCTTCCTCCAGATCCTGAACTCCATTGCCTTGTGCTCCCTACAGCCTAAGATGCCACCAGTCACCACATTTTCCATCAGTCCTTCTCAGTCTGTGAGCAGCAAGTCCCACAGAGCAACACCCCTGGCCAGCCTTTCCAACATTTGCACTGGAAATGTGTCACCCCCACAGTTCAACCTTGGGTTGTTTGCGTGAAGCCACATTGCCCTTACAGCAGTTGTCTGGACAGTTGAGGCCACCCATAATGATAGGTGCCTGCAGGTGGGACATTTTCAGTAGTTGTTTGAAGAAGGCCTTTTCCTCTATTTCCTATCAGTCAGGAGGTCTGCAGCAGATTCCCAAGATGTCCTCAGTGTTAGTTCCCCCTCTGAAGTTGATGCAGAAGCTCCCAATAGGAATGTCTCTAGTTTTGCCCTGTAGAGCTCTGTGAAGTCAAGAACATCCTTAATATAAAAGATTATTCAGTCCTCATCTTCCCTGTATATCACTCCTCAATGGCTTGTTTGCTCCATGGATTCCCTTCCCAGCACATTCTCTGTCCCATGTGAATAACCCCTAATGGAAACTGGCCTTTCCCTACTTTTGCTCTCCACAAAATTCCTGGTTCATCAGGAGGGGTCACTAGAGGCACTGATGCACCAAGGGCAGTGAATCATGCCAGATATTGCTCACTTGTCTGCTCGTTGGCAGCACTGCCCATTAGATTGACTCTGATATTCTGGTGAGACATAAATAAATTGCTTGGTGTTTTTTTTCTGAGTCTCTCACCAGTGTATCTCATTGCTTGCAATATCCTAGCATATTAGCAGTATTCACTCTAGTGATACATCAGGCAATATGGACTAAGGAGAACACTAAAAATATCCTTGGGCAAATCAGTCCCTAAAAGAGTCCAAACAGGAAACAGAACTGGAAGAACCGATTTACACAAAATATACAAATTTCAGTGAAGGCATATAAAAGTAGTAATCAGTGAATAGCTTATGAACAATTATTCTCAGGAGCAAACGGGATTTTTAAAGTGTACCAAAACATCTGATATTTGCATATAGTTGTGTATTGATCCAAGCTGTAGAGGTACATTAAGGCATTCAGCTTGGAATCTTAAAGGTAAATTTGTACTCTTCACCCTTGAATCCGTAACATGACTTCAGGGCTTGCACAGTTCTTTGTGCTACAATTTTAAGATTCATGCAAGCAACAGCTGAAGTGCCATGCCAAGATCTTAAGTCTTTGTTCTATTAAATTCTACTAGATTAGGCTGGAGTAAGATTCACTTTATTTACAACTTTTCTTTTTTTTAGCTGCTGTGGCTCTCTCAACTGCCAGATTCTTTGTATTTGCATTAAGCATTATTCATAATAATACTAAGCATTTGTATGAGCATCCATATATTGAGTATATTACAGACAGTAACTACTTTTATTTGCAGCAACTAATGTAAAGTTGCTTTCAGTTTGGCTTAAAATATTTATCTTTTCCTCCTGTGATCATATTATCCATTACAACTGCTGAGAAAACAAGCTCTACAGTAAAAATTGTAAGTCATATTAAAATGCACTGGTTTCCTAAATGTAATGTAAAACATTTGGACTTCATTTTCTTCCAGACACATTAAGTTTTTATGACTTCATTTTTGAAAGATTGTCCTGTGTTCCATCATTCATATTTGTTTCTGCTCTGGCACATTATCCATTTACCAATAAATTTATTATAAGTTGGAGTTTGGAATCCTTGTATTTTGTCATTTTTTAAATTCTTTTCTGAGTTCACCTAGAAATTCACATTAACGTCTCAGTCAAATATAAGCGATTATCTGGAAGTCAACCCAAAGATAAATGCTCAAGTGTAAACAGAATGGACTATTCAACTCTTCTTTGGTGCTCAAAAAGAGTATAGTAACAGCAGAGCTGTATCAAGACGTCCATTTTTCTTTTATTTCATTCCGTGTTTCAAAAACCGTATTATGACTTCAACAAGAAAATTACTATTTTCATCAGCCATTCTTTTTAGAAAATTAGGTGCCATTCAATCCTATACAAAATATTTTTATATTTACATAAAGTCACTATTTTATGCACAAAAATGTTTGCAGAAAACTAAATGATAGTTTCCATCATATGAAAAACCACCTTTTAGTTTCTCATACAATATAAGGCATTCTGCTTTTTAAGACGTGGCTGAAGGCAACTTCTATTAGAAGCAGTGGCATTTACCACCACTATGAACTCCATCACACAGCTGTAATTCTCAGTATGCTTTGATACTCTTGACCACGTGTGGTTTACAGTTAACCTCCAGCTTCTAGAGTTAAGGTTACTGTCAGAACAGTGTCAGAAAGCTTTGTTCTCAAAGGCCAAAAACGGTCTTTGTGTGAGCTGATTCTAAAGAGAGACCTGCTCCTGTATCTGCCACCAGCACTCCTTGCAACTCTGGGCAAGTCACGTTCCTCACTTGTATTTTCTGGATAATAATTATCTTTTGTCTGCCCGCTTCCACTGCATCATCTTTATGGCAGAGACTATCTCTTCCATGATGTAAGAGCTGCACCCAGGGCATGAAGCAGAGCTTGCTGATACCCAGCCAGGCAGGAATTTGACAGAATAAATACAACTCTTCTTTCTTTCAGACTCATGTCGAATACAAGGTCCAAATTGTAAAACTTCAAAAAACTGTATCAATGGGTAAATTTAAGCCATATCAAATCAGATATTTTCCAGCTCCTGACCCTGAACCTTTTCCTAAAACTTGAACTCTGCAAACCAAACTATTTTTAGCTTCAAAACCCTTGGCTAATTTATTTTCATTTTGCTTCAGTTTTGTATGCCTTTGTGCTTCCGGTTTCTGGCAACATCTATGAGTAAGAATGCCAAAGTCCTCTATTCAAATCGCATGCTTCGCCAAATGAAAGGGGGGAAATGCTCAAAATCATGCAAGGCAGTCTTTTCTCATGAGTATTCTGTTCTCATGAACTTTGTAGGCCAATTCTGGAAATGTAAAAGTTCATAACTTTAGAGACATCAGATAAGGAACCAAACTTCTGGGATTCACCCATTTGTCACTAATTCCTCTTCCTTCTGGCAACAAAGCAAGACTGCTGAAGGGAGGAAACATCAACAAAGGGGGAGAAAAGTCCAGAAATTTAAAAAAAAATTGAACGAGAAGATCATTGAACAGACTCAAACTGAACAGACTCCAGAAAGTCCTGGAGAAAAAAAAAAAATGAAAGTTGACAATACATGGATGGAGCTGCTTTCAGAAGGTGAATTGTGGAGAGGTAAAAGGGGATGAATGACTAAGACGGGCATCTAAGTGGACAGACATCTCTATTTTGCCTTAGAAGACAAAACAGCTACCTTAGACTGAACACTTCAGTTCAGACAGCTAAAGCTGAGGTGGATGATACCTAAAATATTTACTCTTGCCACCTTCTTTATTGTTTTTTATACATCAGTAATTATTTTGTTCAGCAATATTGGTAGAATTAAGGATCCTAATTTTTATGCACAGGTATTTGATGGGGTATATATCATAAGCCTCTATAATTGTGATACATGCCCATCAAAACTCTTGATTGTAAAAAAAGCCACTAATACAAATTGTAGAGTACCATATTACAACATATGGGAACTTAACACAGTTGCATAAAAATCCTGTGTGGGAAAAAGGAAAAAAAGTATTCAGGTTAGCCTACTTCACTTACATTCACATACCTGTACAACTATCTACCCATGCACTGCAGTCTTCTGTGAACTTGAACCATGCCCTCTGCACTCCTCTAGCTATTTAAAGTCTCTTGATATAAAGAGCCTTATAAATTTCCATTGTCTTGGAACCTGGAATTACAGACACTTTAATCATATGGTTCTCATGTCATCTGATCAAATAATCCTAATCTTGTGAATTTTCACAGCATTGCACAACTTTTAGCCATATGATTTTCATCACATTTGGTGGATATCAGGAGGCTAAAACCTTGCACATCGCTTTGAAAATGTCCACCTTTAAAGTGTTATTGTTAATCATTTTCATGGGTGCCTGCTGGGATTCCTTGCAGTGCTTTCTTAGACTTGCAGCTAGTTTTGATCTCTGTGGATGATGCAAAACTCTGCTTTTCTCACCCACCAGATACTAACCTTACTTTCTTTGTGTGATGGGTTGACCCTGGCTGGACGCCAGGTACCCACCAAAGCCGTTCTATCACTCCCCCATCCTCAGCTGGACAGGGGAGAGAAAAATATAACAAAAAAAACTTGCGGGTCAAGATAAGGACAGGAGAGATCATTCTCTAATTACCGTCACGGGCAAAACAGACTCAGCTTAGGGAAAATTAGCTCAATTTATTACAAATCAGCCAGAGTAAGGTAAATGAGAAATAAAACCAAATCTCAGAACACCTTCCCTCCACCCCTCCCTTCTTCCCAGGCACAACTTCACTCCTGGATTTCTCCACCAAGCCCCCCCAGTGGCACAAGGGGGACAGGGATGGGGTTTACGGTCATCACACGTTATTTTCTGCCGCTTCACCTCCTCAGGGTGAGGGCTCATCACACTCTTCCCCTGCTCCAGCGTGGGGTCCCACCCACGGGAGACAGTGCTCCATGAACTTTCTCCAACGTGGGCCATTCCCACGGGCTGCAGTTCTTCATGAACTGCTCCAGCATGGGTCCTTTCCACGGTGTGCAGTCCTTCAGGAGCACACTGCTCCAGCGTGGGTCCCCCACGGGGTCACAAGTCCTGCCAGAAAACCTGCTCTGTGGGCTCCTCTCTCCACAGATCCGCAGGTCCTGCCAGGAGCCTGCTCCAGCGCAGGGTTCCCACGGGGTCACAGCCTCCTTCGGGAACCCACCTGCTCCAGCGTGGAGTCCTCCCTGGGCTGCAGGTGGAGATCTGCTCCACCATGGACCTCCCTGGACTACAGGGGGACAGCCTGCCTCACCAGGGTCTTCACCACGGGCTGCAGGGGAATCTTCGCTCCGGCGCCTGGAGCATCTCCTCCCCCTCCTTCTGCACTGACCTTGGTGTCCGCAGGCTTGTTTCTCTTACATGTTCTCACTCCTCTCTCTGGCGGCCGTTTTCTCCCTGTCCCCACTTTTTTTCCTTCTTAAAAATGTTATCACAGAGGCATTACCACTATCACTGAGTGGCTCGGCCTTGGCCGGCGGCGGGTCCATCTTAGAGCCAGCTGGTATGGGCTCACTCTCTCTCGAACACAGGGGAAGTTTCCAGCAACTTCTTACAGAAGCCACCCCTGTAACCCCCCCCCACTACCAAAACCTTGCCACATAAAACCAATACACTTTGCTAAAGTCACAAGTCTGGAAAATCTGTATTTTTCACTGAAGAAACCCTTTTTATGACTAACCTGATATTATTTTAGTTAGTGCTTGGCAGAAATCTATTTATATTAGTTAGTGCTTGGCAGAAATCTGTTTCATTTTTATTCTTCAGTTCTAAAAACAACAGAACAATAGTGATTAATGGAAGAGACCTCTTAATAGCAATCTAATATATAAACTAAATTTGCATCTGTCTATGATATATAGATGTCTAGAGACATACTCGTAAATGCTGTATATGGAAATAAGTATAAGTAAGCAGAGGTATGAAATATATATATTACTAAGATCTAATGAAAATTAACTCCAATCTTGTCTTAGATTTGACTCAAAGCAACCACACCAAATGTGTCTGCCTGATTCTCAGCATTGGTTATGATCTTTAACATTTACATTGAGTAGTACACGAATGGCTCAGACAATCATGGCCCAGAGTGCCCCACAGTTATTGGGCAAAAAGTAAATGGCACTGCCTGCCTCGTACATCACCCTGTCTAGAAGGAGCCACTTCCAGCCTGAGACTCGTTCTCCCCTTCTTTCTTAAAAGCCTGATCTCTCTTCCCAAAACCAAGACAAGCTCCAGTCTACTATTGCACGGAGCCACAAAGTAGCCCTTAGCATTAGCTAGCAAGTTCTCCTCTCAGCATTATCATAGTTGCTCTTTAACAAAGAGCAACAGCAAGCATTTTTCCAAGAAACTTATTTATAAGTGCATCTTTCTTTCCTTTAGGCAGTATTTATATAAGAAACTCAGCCTCCCAAAACTGCTGGGAGGAGCGCAAGAGTCCTGCCCTTCCACATAGAGCTCCACACGTTCAGGTCTTTTCTCCTGTTCCTTAGCAGTAACTTTCAAATGAGGGAAGACGAGAACATCACAACCACATACAGCACACGAGGTGCTGGGGTGGTCAGCGGGAGCAACAGGCCTGCCCTGCTCCAGCCCTCCAGCCAACCTCTCATGTGCCTGGCGAGGCATTCCTAAGGAAAAGTTTCCACTAAACATACACTTTTTCAGTGAGATGCAGTTAGGAAAGGTTATTCCTTCCCTTAATTACTTCAGCTTTATGCCTAATGCTCGGTGGGACATAGCCAGGCCTTGCTGACTCTGAAAGGCTCACGAGCCAGCCACTACTTTGAGGTGCATCTGTCTGCACTTACGGGGAGGGTGCCAAAAATAGCAAAGGTTTAGATCTCTACAGCCAAGATTTCTGAAAACACAGACCAAAAAGCAGTAATTTTTGACCTCGGAATGAGTCAACCCCAACAGATGAGACAGATTAAAATAAAAGGTTAGAAAACAAAGCTGCCCTTTGGCATGCAGGTCCTTTTCACCAGTCTTCTCTCAGGCCAACAGCTTTCTCCTGGCACCCTGGGTTGCAACAAACACTGGGCAGCCTGCATGGAGTCCACTGGGAAGGTCTTCCCACCACCTCCAAGACACGTATTTGTTCCCTAAGCCTCTCAGAAAACTTCCAGTGTCTAAACACGGCAGGCTCCTGCCCGCTGGCTCCCTCACTCTCACACTGTCTCATCTTCTACTCCATATGTGTATGCCTAGATAGTCCAAGAGAAATCTCCTCTTCCCAGGAGCTCCATCTGACCCAGAGAGCAGCATCCAGGACAAGGCAAGCAGGGGTCTCCTGATGCCCAACCACTCTTTCTCATAGAAGTCAACATGCAGCACATCTACAGCAAGTAATAAACACATCAAGTGAACGTGCTTTCTATCACCACCACTGTCGCGTTGCCTCTCTGAAAGGCTACAATCATTTTCATAGCAGAGGAATGCTTCTTATGAAGAAGGTAACAATTTCAGCTTCCAGAGAGTCTGCAGTATTGCCTAGAACCTGCATGTTTCATTATAGTTCGATTTCTTAATTTCTCACCTTCAACATGAATTCAAAACTCGCTCGCATTGGTGCTTCCCAGCTGTAGCAAAGGCAGAGGTCTCAATATCACCAGCTGAAACTGAGGATCACCTTCTTTCTCTCTTTGCCATTCATATGTTATTGCTAACAAGCTTTTAGCAAGACTGGAAGCACTTTTTTTTCTTTTTTTAAACATGATAGGAGGAAGTTGTTAAGTTTGCTAGCTCCTTCTCTACCTTCTTTGCATCATTTTTGCTGACAGGTATTTGAAACAAGATCAGCCTTTGATTATTGCCAGAGGAAATGGGTGATGTGTGTTCAACTAGATTACTCCATGTAGATACCTATGTGTTATCAATATCCTATTTTGGGGATTGTTCAAAGGATCAAGGCTTGATTTGGGTTGTTTTCCTAGGTTTTTTGACTCGAGGCACAGCCAGACTGTCAAATGAAATTTCCATGTTCAAAGCTTCCAGTCAAAAGGGCTAAATCTTCCGGTTTTCCATAACTGAAAACTTAGATAAATTTCATAAAGTGGTAAACTTTGATATCATAGACATGTAAAAATTTTAAGTCACTTACCTGCATACAGACAATAATGTCTGTACAAACACATTAATTCTCTTGCCTTTTTCCTGTGTTTCCTCCCTCAGTTTCTGTTATTTTATCTTCAGAGATTACAACTCAGTTGACCGAAAAAAAGCTTTCCTCTCTCTCCAAACTTCACTTTTAACTGGGGAGTGTTTCCTGTTTACTTGCTTTTGTGATGTATGTTCACAGATACTCCTCTGACTTTTCTAAGCTTAGTCGGAAAGCTTGAAGTCTTTTTTACCACAGCCATACATTTCTTCTATGATTTGTCACTTTATATATAATAGTTCTTTTTGTTTCATCATCTCTTGACATACATCCCAACATATATCAAAGTTTTTCTCTTTTTTATTTCTGATAACCAACTGTTGTTTTCCTTAGAATTATCTATTTCAGTTTACCCTAAATTTCTCATACACTGTCTCTGGTCATAAATCTAAAGTCAGTGTGTGCATACAAAATTGATCTGTTCATGTTTGGGGATTCAGCAGATTATTTTATTTTAAATTTCAGGAGCGATTCAAAATGCTGCAAATATATATAGATACAGAACTGGCCAACATCGCTTCAGTCCTATTCTCACAATCCCTCTCCAAATTCAACAGTTTACATACTGTAATTATTACTGGTAAGTATTATCTTTCTCCATTCTGTTCTGTGGTCTTAATCTCTGGAACTCACTTCTATACTTAATTTTGCTTTTACGGTTATTAAATGTAAGTAGAAATTTTTTCTGTCTTATTTCCATTCAGCTAACCCCTATAATGTAAATGTAAATATTATTCCTTATATAAAATTAATCTAATTATTTTTAATTTGTTCCATAAATTTAATAATAGAACATCTAAAAACATTATGATTCTATATTAAAATATATGATTCTGCTTCTTTTTTTATATGTTAAAAAAATAAAAAGAAGCTCAGATCTCACTGTCTTTTAGGCTCCCTTCCTGGTCAATATGAAGCCTTTTTCTGTCCCCTGGCTATACAGGGAGTTCCAACAACAAGCCTAGACCTACCTAGGTGTTTGATTCAACTGCTCACACATTGGTGTCAAGTGCCTTTTGAATACTCAGAACTACATGTAACATCCACAGGGGATGGGGTAGATGTGTCACAAGGCCTATGGAGGACTGAAACCCTCCCTGAGCAACATCCAGAGAACAGGAAAGACTGCCCGAGACATCTCAAAAGGTATTGCCTAAATACCTCCCAGATTGCCTCAGTGTACATGTTGTCATCATAAACTGAATTCCACTTCTTGGTTTCTGTTCAGCTGCACAAGTTTTCATGCCTACTGCTGTTTCTGGCATTGCCTCTGGCTGCCACGTCCAAAGAATGCCTTACCTAGCATATTTGCCAGCCTTATGTTGCAAAGAAATAGATGCCCAATGCTATTTGCATCACTCTAGAGTATTTAAGACTTCTGCACAAGGCTGATACGTATAGGACAGCTCCTGTGGGATGCCTCATTACCAAAAATTCACCACCTTCAAAGTCATTTCTCCCATACAGGATTTTTCTAAAATCTTTACAACTTAAAAAGATTTTCCAGTGGAAGCACCAACAGACCAAAGTAGGCCAAAGTAAAAGCTAGAAAGCTTTCTTCTACTTCTCTGCTAGGGATCACAGAATTCATTCTCAAAAAGAAAGAGCCAGAATCCTTTCACAGTTGGATTAATGAACTCTTTTCCTCATTTGTGATGATTTAGCTGATTACTCATTCATCAACTTAATACTGCTCTGTTCTCAGTGTTCCCTGTTCCCCCTAAAAATGACCCAAGAGTAAATTAAAGCAAAGTAGTAATTTAGTAACATAAGTAAGATATGTCATTACTTCAAGGCTACCACAGAGAGTAGGGTTCCTCTTCTCAGAGTCAACAGTTTTTTCCTCTGATTAGCTAAACGTGGCCAAGAATTGAAAGAAAATACGCACAACAGCACTTGTGCTTTGCAGTGAGAGCTACTTATCAGATATGGCACTGTATATTTATTGCTAATTGCTGTAATTTGTCATAAACATTAATGAGGGGGTTAGAGAGTAACAGTTTCACACATTCTTTCTCTCTCTCCCCTGGAGAGTCTGCCTATCTGCTTTTTGTATCATGCTGCTCTTCCTGTCAATTCTTGTCTTCTTTGACACAGACGTGAACCTTCCCTTGATCTGATTTGAGGACCCAGGTCCTTCACTTCTTGTGCAAGGAACTTTGCCTCCAGTGTTTCACTTCCCACAGCTGTGCTAGGCCCTTTGCTTCTGGAAATTTTTCCCTATGATCAACTCTGATTACAGGAAAACAGTTTAAATTCCCTGTGAGCATCATGCAGATACGTGATAATACATTATTACTTGCTTAATCATCACAACTCACTCACAGCTGAGAATGAACAGGACAACATTGTGTAAATAACATCAGCAGTTGTGCAACAAGAGGACATAGAGTATGAGTCTTGCTGTAGCTGAACTGAAAGCCTGTGCCTTCACTCATACCAGTGCTCTTGGCAGGTTACATACAATCAAATAAACCTCCAGTGTCCCTGAGGTGTCTTTCTCAGAAGATATCCTTCCTCTTTCTAGGTCTCAGCTTTGTGCACGGGAGCTGTGTGGGCCATGGCGCTATGCACTAACAAGTTCCCAAGAGTTGTTTTATAGTTCACTCCAAAGGCTGCCCTGGAGCACAGCTTATCACCAAAAGAAAACCATATCTGGACTTGACTGATTATACAGTCTATTCTGAATCCTTTTAGTCCCCAGGAGTGATGATCATTCCTGCTATTAAAAATTGTACAACTAACGCATCAATGGAAGTTAAGCACTCTTTGATTTACACTGTGATAGTCTCATTTGTCTTCGATGTCTCAGGGGCCATTAACCATTTGCACAGAGGCTCATATTTCATCTTGGAGAGATTTAATCTTTGAAAGGTCTCTCTGACCAACTGATCAGAAAGACACTGAGGTGCTGGAGTGTGTCCAAAGAAGATTGACAAAGCTGGTGAAGGGTCTAGAGCACAAGTCTTATGAGGAGCAGCTGAGGGAACTGGGGTTGTTTAGCCTGGAGAAGAGGAGGCTGAGGGGAGACCTGATCGCTCCCTACAACTACCTGAAAGGAGGGTGTAGTGAGCTGGGGGGTCGGTCTCTTCTCCCAGGTAACAAGCAATAGGACAAGAGGAAATGGCCACAAGTTGTGCCAGGGGAGGCTTATACTGGATATTAGAAAAAATTTCTTCACGGAAAGGGTTGTCAAGCATTGGAACAGGCTGCCCAGGGAAGTGGTGGAGTCACCATCCCTGGAGGTGTTTAAAAGACATGTAGATATGATGCTTAGGGACATGGTTTAGTGATGGATTTGGCAGCATTAGGTTAACATTTGGACTCAGTGATCTTAAAGGTCCTTTCCAACGTAAATGATTCTATGATAAATTCTTACTGCAGTTTTAAACCAATTATTAGGTCTTCTTATCTAGTAACAATCTTATCTCTTCAATTTAAACATGCCCAGTCTGGGGCAAACATATAACATTTGTTAAAAAAACTCCCCCGATCTACAGCAATTGCTTTGAGCAGTTCACAAGGTTATGTACCAAGATGCATGCACTCTTACACAAAGCATGTTGAAATAGTTTTACATACACAGAGCTTTCTTAGCGAGACCCATAGCTGAAGGACCCTAACTGTCAACAGGCATTGGCTTTAATGGTGAAAGTTACTTCGAAGGGGAGAGAGAGAACAAGAAAAGGAAAAAGGAAAACTCTGGTGCTGTCCAGTGAAGCTGGTGTGACTGCAACAAAGAATTTTCGTTGTGCTTTTTCAGGAGTACTGTACACTTCTCACCAGTACCCGCTCAGGTTCCCTGATGGTTGTTCCTGCTGGGATGCTCCTCTCACTGAATGGAATATGCTTGACACGGCACAAGTGTTGCATGTGATCAATCGCAAAGCTTCCATCCGTATGTAATATTGGGTAACACAAAGTACTTAAATTACCACTGTCTACTTTGTTATACATTAATTTTTAGTTTAAGATAAATGAAACTTACAAAATAAGGGACAAGAACAGGGTAAGGAGGGTAAAGAAGGTAAGGAAGACAGATTTCCACACCAGTGGCAGGTCCTTCCCACGAGAACTATCATACCAGTGTCAGGGTTCCTGGGCGCAAGGACTTGAAAGCAGTGGCACAAAAACAACTGCATGAGAACAAGGGAAACATAGTGCCCCAAAGACTTCCAAAAGACATTGCCACAAGAGCTTAGGTGAGAGGTTACAGAGCTGCCAGGGAAATGCAGGCCAGAGCCTTGCAAAAGGGAGGCCCTAAGCAGTGCAAAAGCTGAGGCACCGTGCAACAACGCTTATCTCGCATACCAGCGTGCCTGTGGTGCGCTATTCCTTTCCAAAAAATTAAATCTGAATCTAACTCTGAAAGTTGATTTTGTAAAACTACTGTCTAGCCAAGGGAATGATAGTGCATAATAGCAGAGCAGCTTCTTTACAAGACTTTGAGCACGTCCCTCGCTTTACTGGCACAGGATTTGTCAACCTAGGACATGGTTCATGTAAAATGTCTCTATCTGTAATTAAAGGAATGGTTCAATGCCCAGTCTTTGGCAACTCCTAAGTCTAGAGATGTCTAAAGCATATCTGATGCCTCTCTGGTTGTCCTGAATGTCCTGTAAGCGCCTGAAGAACATACTTGAGAAACACTGGATTCAGCAGAAGCTCTTCAGGAAAGAGCTGGAAGTTTTGGTGGTTCCTAAACTGAAAGGTTCAACTATGTTCTGTTGTTGAAGAACATACAACAAACAATCCCATTCAGATGGAGAAACAGGAACCTTATCTGCAAAGTACATGAAAAAAAATTCCTTTTCATATGCTTAGGATGACAAGAGCTTAGCTGGAGTATTTTGTCCACTTTAAGGTGCTGCAGTTTGAGAAACCTGTGGATCAACTAGGGAGAGTCAACATGAGACCAGTGAGGAAGTCTAGAAAAGGATAATATTGGAAAATTTATGCAGTACAGAAGAGAGTAGAGAGAAATAAGGCCCTTCATTTGGGGCAATTTCTGTTCATCTTCTCTGTCCTACCTATAAAAATCATAAGGTTACCCAGTCCAAACTGCCTATTTTAAAGTTTTTCCATTGTGGACCGAGTTCCTAAATACCTTAGAACAGATGATAGGATGTAAAAATTCAGCATCCTTCCTTACTTTATGCTATCCCTAGTAATAGATCTAGTAATAGCTAGTAATCCCTAGTAACAGCTGAATTTAAAAAGAACAATATTCTTCAGCTTCTGCTCTGGATTAAAGGAAGATGACCTCAAGAATTAATCTTCCACTGCTGTTCTGTTTCTTTGTAAATAGAATAATCTGCCAACTGCTACATTTGCACTCCTTGACAAGTGAAGAAGATGTCACTCTTCAAATATGTTGTTGCTTATTGCTTGGCTTTTGATGGCTTTATCACTAGCCAGTTAGTACATGAGATATTTTCCAGTTATACTGTTCACATCAAACCAGTAAGAAACAGCCATAGTGCCAGGATGCTGAGCTTATGGAGACAGCAATAATGTAATTTTTATCATGGAATCTTATTTAGGGAGGATTTTGGATACTTTTCCAAGGTCAGTAGGTCTGTGTCAATGCATGTCATTGATATCCAGAGGGAAGAAAAAGGCATTTCTAAACATGTTGTTTTCCAAAAATGCCTTCAAGTTAGTAGGTGGTCCAAGATGTCCAGACTGTTACAAACATGGAAGCTTTTATTCTAGGCTTTAAATAAATTCTGTCACCCTGACCCCACATATAAAGATTTCAAATCAGGGGATTCATTTGGTCACAGGCATTTCTAGGTTAAATGAGAATCTTGCATGACTGAGACTCCACGTACACCATTTTACATTGAAATCTTATTGGAGCAGGCACCCTGTAGAACGAGTCCCACCTCTCTGAGTCTTTGAGAGGTTATTATCCTGACTAATGGAGAACGTTAACTACCTCTCATACACTGGCCTCTAACACTGTTCCCGTGTATGCCGTACAGTCTTTCTTCCATTTCCTAAGTTTCAATTCCACCTGTGTAAGAGCATGAGCTACGTATATCACGTGTGTAAAGGGTTTCTATTAGGGCCTGAATAATTATAAAGAAAAATCCTTCCTCAAGATCAGCAGCTACTCAGAACTTATAGCAAATCTGAATATAAGCCTAAAGGTATGTTGATTTCAATTATCTGACCAAAATGTCAGTGACAATTTAGGGTGTTGGGAAAAGGAAGAAAAAGCTCAATGCTACAAAACATCACAAGCTGACCACTATTAAAAAGAAAAAACCCACAACATATCTTCTTTCTAGGATATTTCACATCTCTTGTGATCTAAGCCAATGACAAAGAAGTGCATAAGGACAATGTCTTTTAACAATTCAGTTCCTAGAAAAAGTACAGTAACTTACATGTCCATAAGCCAAAAATTCAGACTAGGGTTTACCCTAACCAAAGCATTAATGTAGCTCTGTCTTTGTAGACTTTGTTTATCTGTGGGAAGTAATACTGTAGTGGATAGTAGTAATTTTGGCAGTGTAAATGGCCATTAGGGAAATGATAAAAATTATCCCAAAAACTAAACATTTAAAAAATGCTTCAGTTGCCATTCTGGTTTGATTACCCCCCTTTCCTCCCCCCCCCTCCCCCAAAGACTGCATTCATCTTCTACAGTCTCTGCCAATCACCCCACCAGTCTTTCTTGTTTTATGCTCAGCCAAACATACCCCAAAAAGTCTTACGCTAAGAGTGTCTCTATAAAAAAAGACTTTTGTTTCTCATATACCCTTGTGTTCAGGTACAGATGTACATGCAGTGGGCTGTGGCAGGGAAGATCAGATGAACAGGCTGCTAGTGTCAGGAGTATGATTCAGCTTTCCACACATAAGCACCTAATGCTCTTTGAGGTGCTCTGGACTACGCTACCCAGCTTCCAGTAGCAGGTTTCAAAGGTCATGGCTTCCCCCCAGCTCTGTATCATCTCTTCTGGCCCACTGAGGATGTCTCTGATTCATCAACTTAAATATCTACAATCATTTTAGACAGCCAAAGGTAATTGAAACACTGTCAACAGCATGTTTACATTAGGTGAAGTTGTTCTCTGCGCTCAGAGCTATGACGAGAGGCTTAGTTAGGCACATCCGAGACATCCTGAAAAAGTCAGAAGGAAAATAAATAGCATAGGCAAGAAAGAAAAAAACCTAAACTGTGATATTGAGCAGCAGAGCAAAACCAAAGCCTGGAATTCCTTCTACTCCAGTGACAGATACATAAAAATTAGGATGGGGAAACACTGGGCAGGCACTGAGTGGTCACCCTGATACAGCAGCACATCAGAGGCCTCCTGGGAGGATGACAATCAGTGTGATGCACTGTTTGTAGGTTATCAACTTTAGAGGGGCAGGATGCATAGGTGAGGGAGCAGTGCTGAACATGAAATACAGCAGTTCAAGTATCACAAGAAAAAAGCAGCACTCTGAAATTTCTATGGGTAGAAATCCCATATTCTAAAAGCAAATGTGCAATACTAGAACTGTTCTCCCGAGCCCATTCTGGAATGATGATAATGATCAGGAAAAGTTCAACAAGACTAGAGAAGCTGTGAATTTTGAAGATTTAGTAATAATGAGAGGTTTCAGCTGCCCAGTAAAGGAGCAATTCCTCAACCAGCCAGTTGCAGGACCCATGAGAAAGATACTGTTCCAGATTTGGCCTTGAGTGTTCACAAGGCCTAGCTCAAAAGACATTAATGGGAAAGCTGATCTGCAATAATATTCACAATGCAATTGGTTTCAAAACTGTTATAGCAGACAGTAGGGTAAATCAATGCATCACAAGGAATTTCAAGAAAGAACACTCTAAAATCAGACAACTGGGGGGGGAGGGCGGCACCAAACACAAAATGCCAAAACAAAAAAAACCCACACCAAATCCCCCCCAAAAATGCAATCCAAAAAGCAAAATGCCTACAAGCAGTCAGAAAGCTGTTCAAAAACACAAGGATACTCAAGTAACCTCAGTGCTGTAATTGAGAAAGAAAATAAAAACATCCAATTAAAAAAGAATGCAACACAAAGGGTGTTCAAAAGATAGTAGAAAACACACAGGGCTGGTTGGTACTCACTGAAGCGCTCTGAAGTAACTCTAACATGAAATTGCAGAGCTGCTCGCCAAGGTATGCAATCCGTCAGGCAAACAGCCATGATGCCAAAGGACCGATGATAAAAATCCCATCCACAGAAGGCGCTCTGCAGGAAAACCTGGGCACCATAGGCTAATGAGACGGATATTCAGCCCTGGTGAGATGGTAGATTCTGTAATGAACAACAAGACCACAAAACGTGTAGATAAATCAGGTCCATCACAAAAGAGTCAGTGTGAGTTCTGCAAAAGGAAAATCCTGCCTCACTAATGTGCTGCCCACAGATGTAATGTATCTGGATTTTTAAAAAGCTTTTACAAGGCTCCAGACTAAAATTATTACTGCCAGAAAGCAGCAGGAACAGGGCTGCTCCACGAAGGGGCAAGCCATGAGCCAAGTGTGATCCAAGCACAAGCAGTGCCCTCACCCTTGGGTACTGTACCATGGCACCTGAGCAAGGCCAGCGTGGTGAGTGTAATGGGTATCGTCAACCGCCCAGTGATCACCAGGCAGGGTGAAATCAGTCGCTGAGTCAGGTCCAGGGTCAACCAGGAACAGGAACTAGAGCAGGAGATTACCTAAAGCATAGGTCCAACCAGGAGACAGGCCTAGAGATAAGGCTAAGCCAGCAATGCAATAAAATCTCAGCCAGCAAGTCAGGGCAGTAGGACAAAAGGCCAAGAACAAGATTAACCTACAGCATGGCTCAGGCTCAGGGCTGAAATAGAGCCCCTGACCCCACAGGCAGAGGTGTGGATGTGGCCCCCAGGTGAAGCTCATCAGGGCAATTAAGGCTTATTGGTGCCCTCAGGCCCTGACAATTACAGAAATTAAGTCACCATAGGACTGCAGTAAAGGTCCTTTTGTGGAATTAAGATCGGTTAGAGGAGAGAAAGCAAAGTTTCACTAGCGGAGTCCCTTGGTAGTTGCTGCTGGGACTGGTTTTAATTGACATCTTGATCAGTGACCTGATGAGAGGAACATCTAGTGAAATCTCCAAGTCTGGCAATGATACTCAGGCTTTTCAGGCAGTCAAATACTGAATGAGTGGGCAAAAAGTACCAAGTGAGTTTCAATGTAGAGAAACAGAAGGTGACATATATAAGTAGAAATGATGTAAATCATGTCTACAGATGCAGCTGTCAGGTCTGAGTTCAGCAACTCAAGTGTTTGGAGTCATCTCAGCTCTGAAATCATTGGCTCAGTGCGCAGCGGCAGCCTAAAGAGTCACTGGAGTGCTCTGTGTCACCAGAAAGGGTATGGTGAACAACTTGGTGGGCATCATTTTGCCACTGTTGAAAACTTTGTTGGACCTGCATTTGGCATACTGTGTGTAGCACTGGTCTTCACATCTAAAGGACATGGGGAAGATAAATAAAGTGCAGAGAAAGGCGCTTAAAGAGATCAAGAGGATGAAGCTGCTGCCATGCAGTAAGAAACTAAAAACCCTGGGACATTTAAATTTGGAGAGAAGAAGGTTGAATGGAATATTCATGAGGTTTACAAAGTCATAATAGTCATGGTTAAAAAGAACACAAAACTGGTTTTCACCATGGTCCGCAAGACTGTAACTGGCACTCACTGAATTAGTAGGAGACTAGTATGAAACAGTTAAAATGAAGTATGTTTTTTACACAAAGGGTAGTGAACTTCTGGAACTTGTTGCCACAGGAATTTGTGGAGGCAGACAGTATCAGCAGGCTTAAAAGGGGATTAAACAAATTCAAGGGCAGCAGATTCACAAACAGATGCTTTTGGACTACAAATTGTTCTCAGAGTAGGAAGTGGTTCTTTCTTTACTGTTCTGTATGGTATTCTGAAGTTTTATCCTTGAGGCGTTACTGTCGGTCAGGCTTTTCTAACTGGCAGTCTTACAGTTATGTGCAGTGTATGTACATTTGCTCAAACTATTGTCATTGTTAATGCCAGTATGAGTTGGGAGCAAAAACCACAACCAGCTTTACAAAGCAATAGAGGGTGGAGAGTTTGGAAACCAAGTAGACAGTCTGGAAGAGCACAGAGAAGACTGTTGAGCAGATGTACTTTATCTAGGCCCCCACTTCCAACAATCCTTGAACCACTGGATCCACAGTGTATGTACCTTGCTCTGTTGGCAGCCTTATTTCAGAACAGAGTCTTCAAATTACTATGGGTCAGTATGATATTTGTCTCGGGAAATTCCCTGAGCTGAAATAGTTGCAGGCCAGAAGAGTACTTGGGGGAAATAGCTCACGTGGTTGCCCTCTAGGCTTCCCCTTGCTTCTGTTGTAAAAGGATATTGGGCTAGGCAGACCCTTGATCTGAGTCAGCATGGCTGTTCCTACCTTGACCAGTGATCCTGCCATAATCTGTATATTGACTACAGCAACAGAACGTGCTAATATTAACTTTGTAATGAAATCCACTGATCTGTGGAAGCCAGCCAATGGCTGGTTGTATTCCTTTGCACCAGTCAGCTCAATCAGTTTAGGGTGTTAAGAGTTTAACATTTTGAAGTAACTTGTAGATGAGGATGTTCATGTACAAACCTCACTGGCTGCCTATCAGCAAATAAAATTTTGTCATTTTTTGGAGGTGTTATGTGGTAGTTTTAAAAATGCAATGGTTATTCTGTTTATTGCTATTTTGGTACTCGAAAAGTCATGTTCCGTGACTTGATTATATATTGTTATTTTTAGTATATTTTAAGTAAGTGGGCCATTTTTCATCTGAATGTCATTGTGCTTATATAACATGCTGAATATAGCATTTTGTAGCCGATTAAAACACATTCAAATAACATTTTGCTTTAAATCACACAGTTAAATAACTTGCAGACCTCTCTATAATTGCATGAGTTCACTTCTGTCTTACATCAAGCCCCACTATTTCAGACACCAGGTCTTGACAAAGCTTAAGAAAGGAGAAGTGTTGACTCAACATACAGATGGAGAGCCAAAGCCTGGAGATACTACGTGACTGTCTCGAAGTTACTCAGGGAGCAGCAGAGGAGCTAAATTAGTGCTAGTTCTCTTGGGTCCTGAACCACAACCACAACATTGCCTTCCCTCTTCTCACCACTTCTTTTTAAGCCACAGCTTCCTATATTAATCTTCTACGGCTACATTCCTAGGGAAGCCCAAGGGAATCTATCTTTTCTGGGCCTTCCTTCTGTGTGTAGGTGTGCTGGCAGACGGGTGGGCGGGTTGCAGATGCCGTACATCTGACTGGGTGAGACTGTGCGGTAGCCAGAGAGCAAGGCTGCCAAGCTGCTCCCTACAGACAAGGGTCAGAGCCTGCACATATCCAGCAAATGTCCAAATGAGGATGTTAACAGAGAAACTTGGGGGTATTGGTTGACAACAAGCTCAACACGACCTGGCAACATGTGTCTGCAGCCCAGAAAGCCAACCGTAACTCAGGCTACATCAAAAGAAGCGTGACTGGCAGGTGGAGGGAGGTGATTCTCCCCCTCCACTCCGCTCTCATGAGACCCCACCTGGAGTACTGCATTCAGCTCCAGGGCCCCCAACATAAGAAGGACATGGAGCTGTCGGAGTGAGTCCAGAGGAGGGCCACAGAGATGATCAGAGGGATGGAACACCTCTCCTGTGAAGACAGGCTGAGAGAGTTGGGCTTGTCCAGCCTGGAGAAGAGAAGGCTCTGGGGAGACCTTATAGCAGTTCTCCAGTACCTAAAGGGGGCCTACAAGAAAGCAGGGGAGGGACTTTTTACAAGGACATGTAGTGATAGGACAAGGGGTAATGGCTTTAAACTGAAAGAGGGTAGATTTAAGTTAGATATAAGGAAGAAGTTCTTCACTGTGAGGGTGGTGAGGGACTGGAACAGATTGCCCAGAGAATCTGTGGCTGCCCCATCCCTGGCAGTGTCCAAGGCCAGGTTGGATGGGGCTTTGAGCAACCTGCTCTAGTGGAAGGTGTCCCTGCCCATGGCAGCAGGGTTGGATCTAGATGATCTTTAAGGTCCCTTCCAACCCAAACCATTCTATGGTTCTATGATTCTATGAAACTTCTGTAGCAAGAGGCATGTGTTTTGGCTCCTCCTCTTCCTTATACCACCACAATGACTCATCATGGGAAACCAAACTTGGAACAAGACAGAAACACTGGACACATGCAAAAATGCAGTTTTATTCAAAAAAGTGTTTTCCAGATTTCCTCTGAGGTCAACGCAATGTTTGCTTGCTCTGAACAATATTGATCCTAACAATACAGACATTGTCTGAACAATGCAGACACAGACTGAACAATTGCCCTTAACAATGCAAGCACTTAAACTTGGCAGCTGGAGAGGCTAGTAGAGTTAATGAAAGTGGAAAACTTGGCCATCTCGGACTATGTGCTTAGAAGTGAAATGAGGTGCCAAAAGAAGTATTCCCAAAAGCTATTTTTCATCCAGTAACCCCAGAACCCTTCTGTACAGGAGAGAAGGCACTAAAAGCAGTAACCTGAAATGCAGCCAGTAGGTCGCTGGGGACAATGTCTCCGTCCTTTGCTTATGGATATGACCATTTGGGGAAAGCAGCTTCCCGTGCATAACACAGGCCTTTGGATGTAATCCCAGGGCTTTTGGCCTTTGTGAAGGAACTGCACAAACTTCAGAGGGACTCCTGGGACCCTGAGCCCATGGGGCAGACCTCTGAATTCCCATGCAGAAAAGGGGTTAACCCACTATGCTTGCAGAAGATACAGGGAATCATCTGTCTCTCTGACACAGGGGCTTGAACTTTTTTCCCACTCACATGGCGCTCTCAAGTCCATTATCCTTTCACGTCAGGGCACATCATGTGAGATACATTACATATTAAATAACTGTATGTCACTTATTGTCTGTGCCTAATCCCTAGATCATATTGGTGATTGCAAGTCCAGATAATATGCCATTAGATGCAGAAATAATATTCCTAGCAAATGTAATCGCTCCAATTTACCTTGTGGTTTGCCAAGAAACCTGGAAAATCTGAGCCAGGATGGAGAGACCCCTTTACCCCTTCTTCTCTCATGACTGCCTATCTATTCTCCTCATGATCTTCATCAGGTGATTCTCAGAACCAGATCATATATTTCTGAAAGGCACACAGCTTTTACTTAAAGATTTAAATTTTGATAGATGACACGTCCTTAGTTATAGTATTTTAATAGTTACCTTCAATAGTCAATAGTGTCACCTGGGTTTACTTGGGTTTAATTTCTAACTGCAGGACCTTTTGTTTTCTTTTTTAAGCTGCTTTATTTTTTAAGCAAATGAAATTGATCTGCCCATGGAGAAGTCTGGGGAAGTAGTTCAATAAATGGTGGGACATGAACATATGTTAGTTACTGGGTAACTTCCTTTAGCTTGTAGGAGGTGATCTGAGCAATAGTACTGTGAGCTGCTTCAAGGTTTCAACCTACATAATTATGCAAAACAGTAGTGCTAGATAGTGATAACATGGCAGTTTATGTAGATTTGTGTTGCTTTTGAGGTGAACGTTAGCTCAGAAACTCAGGGAGACAAGATTACTTTTTAAAAGTAGAATGTAAAGTACCATGCAAACGGAGAACCATAACTCAGGACAGTCAAACCTTATTCCTCACTGCCTTTTGAAAACCACATCCTGTGACAATTTTTGTGTTTGAACAATAATAGTGCTTTTACAAGCATTCCTTTAGGTCAGCAGCTCAAAGTATTTGTTAATTATCTGTTGTTAGTCATAATATATATATAAATAATATAAATAACAGGACATTTCAGTGTGTGTGTATATGCACATATAGATTTGTATTAAAAATATAGCATGCATGTTTGTATGTATATTTCTGTGTGGAGAGAGAGAGAGAACACGATAGCTTTTTTGCGACACACGACTGGACATGTCATTTAAAAGATGTCTATCCAATTCTGCAAACTCCCCAAACATTGCAAGGGGCCTGTCTGATAACTGTTTCCATTAAACAGAAATACACCTCACCTGCTGGATTTACACATCACTTATCTCACCTTTCCCAAAGAACCCATGCCCTATCTGCCGCAGCCTGCTTAAATCCGTGTTAAATCCATGTTAAATCCAGATGTTAGATTCATCTCCCTTTCCCGGAGACATGATCACTTTTCTTTTCTGTCCTGCATGGGGCCCAGGATGGGTCACACACCTCATCACCTGGCACTGGAGAACTGCCTTAGGCTCACAGAATAGGCACAATTGTCAATATTGATCTTTACTGATTATTTGCTTTGCAGCGATGCTTCTGTGTGTCAGTCATGGTCCAGGACCCTTGTGGACTGCACAATCACAGAACCAAAAATTGAGCCAATTTGTGTAGAAGAAGAGACAGCAGTTAGAGCTACATAGATGGAGAGTACTTAGAGGCAACTCTCTCAGCATATCACCAACTAGCGTTGAGTCTCCCAGGTACTATAGAAAAGGCACATGCTAAAATATGTGCAGTTATTGAATTTATTAATACATATGAGAAGGTTCCTCTTTCATGAGAAGAGCAACTTGGGAAAATGCATGAAGATGCTTCTCATAAATATGTGATAGGAGGATGGTGATGACTTGTACTGTATTGTTTAGAGCTGACATCTGGCATTAAATGGATGATGCAACTACTTAGTGCAGTTGCAGAGGACAAGGAAAATAACACTTGCAGAAGCATTCCAAATTAGGAGCCAGGATATTTGGCATGCCATTTTTAGGTCAGGTGCTAAAATACTGTAGTATGCTAATATGAAGCCAAGCTGAAATCACAAAGGAGGAAATCTGACCCTTTTCTTTATCTCACCAGCTATCCTGAACAATGCCTCTATATGGTTTAAATTTCTGATAAGAAAAAGGCTTAGTCAATGGATCCCTTCTTCTAACTTAGATGACTTCCCAGCTACACATTCCCCACCAAGAGCCAACAGACCATCGCTGGTGGGCAGCCTAGAGACAAAAGGTAGCAAGAACTGATAAGGAGTGACTGCTGGGCCTTTCTACTCCCAAGGACACCAGTGCATTGCTTAGTTGCACCTGGGGCAGCAGTTCCTCAAAAATGTTTACCCTAGCTGGAAAGTTGAGGACTTCTGCAGCAGACTGGACTGCCAAAAAATACAGTGGAGAAAACAGAGGAGTGAGTGGAGCCCAGGCTGAGGGCTGAGCCCTGGCTCACCCCCCTGCAGAGAGGCAGCCTTGTTGCAAGCGAAGGAGGAAACTCTGATGAGGTCCTACAAACCAGTGCAACAAACTTCAAAGTAGCCCCACAGAAGTCATAGTCTGCAGTAGTCAGCAGAATTAACCAATATTTAAAAAGCACTAATGTACTAAACAAAGCAGAATTTTGAATGCACAAAACTAAGCCTCAGGGTCCTTCCTTAGTGGCTCTGATTTGAGGCTTATATTAAAAAGTGGGGAGTAAAAAACCCAGAACCCTGCTTTGTCTTGACTCTTACAAGCTAAAAGTAGCCATAAGGTTGTGTTTGATATGACCCAGATTTGCCAAGAATAGCAGCCCTATTTATTCGTTCTTTCTTAAGTAGAAAAAAGGAAGTGCAGGAAACTATCAAATCGTAAGCACCTGCTCTGCGTGCATTAGTGTTCTGGCATATACAAAAAAACCCTGGTGCCAAAACAGAGACATGCTAACCTTAGAACTGCTGGTTTTGGTACATACATCCTTAGATTCTTTATGACTGTGTGGTCCTGACTATGCTTCCAGTTGCTGGCAGGAGAAAAGGGCAATGGAAGTCCTTAAATTGCCTACACAACAGATTAAACAGTCTGGTCTCACAGTAGCATTAAGAAACATGCTTGCAGACCTTGAGATCACAAGGCTGAGCAGGAAAGCAGGACTTTGCTTGCATCATATCATCATTAAATATGTACAGTGGTACTGACAAAAGCCAGACATCCAAAGATTGCCTACATTTCCTTCAGGCAATCCACTCCAGATGCCGTCAAGTGACTTCTAGCGGTGCCCTGCTTGGAAAGTGGGATTAGCTGGATGATCCCTGCAAGGGCCCCAACTCATTCCAACATAAAAAATGTCACAAGGACAATATATAATAATTATTTCCATTTCAAATGTATCTTAAACTACATGGCTTCAGAAATTAAGAAATATAGTCAGGAAAACCTCAGCAGTGATGATGTGATTTGATCAGAACACTAATATGTTGCACAGCAGGAAGGAATTACTGAAAATGCTGCCATGCATATAAAGCTTTGCTTCTACTGATTAATTGCCTCTTTATTGTAGGTATATCTTCAGAGAGCTTCCAAAAATAAATTCAGTGAGGTTTAAGAAATATACACTTTGGATTATACTTCTGTAACTAAAAGGTCATGGAAGTGATATGTCTAGAATAGGAAATTCAAAACCTGACTGTTAAACAGGGCAGATTTTTACAATGAACTTATAGTCCAAATTGACTTAAATGTAGATTTAGCAGCCAAATACCCTTCATTTCAAAGTGTCATTGTGATTTTAGGCAGTTCCAACTGCAAAAAAATGGACAACTGCATGCCTGAGCATAGTAAGAGAAAAACCTCCCCAAGGTTTGGGGATGGTTGAAGCTAATGCTCCAGACCTCCTTGCCTCCCTTTTGTTCCGGTTTTCCCACAATTAGTATCTCAGGCGCATGAATGTATCAAAGATAGGATAATGCTGCACATAATAAGGAAAAATATGGTTTTGCCCCAAATAGATGTCTATTTGTCTGCTGCTTCTGCCCATGAAGAAGTCGAAGGGCAGGTCATACAGGAGAGGAGGAGGTGCTGGTACCTATAGACAACCCGAAGAGAAGGAGATAACTACTGGCAGGAATAAATCAATGTATGCCTTTTCTCTCTCCCA
This sequence comes from Haliaeetus albicilla, assembly GCF_947461875.1. NCBI lineage: Eukaryota > Metazoa > Chordata > Aves > Accipitriformes > Accipitridae > Haliaeetus > Haliaeetus albicilla. The sequence continues at coordinate 6,602,228 of NC_091499.1, forward strand.
TAGCCAGTGTCTCATGCATCAGCTGCACTGTTCTCTTCTCTCTCCCTACATTCAACCCTGGCCACACCAAACACTTCTTTCGCAACAGCTAGACAACAGGAGTACAGGGATCAGATAAATTAGAAACGCCCTCCTGCCCCTAAAGCCGTGCAGAAATTCAGATAGGATCCACACAGAAAAGGGAAAGGGGAGGGGCAGGAGAGAGAGAGAGGAGAAATAGCCACAAGAAAATCTGTGTTGGGCAATAGAATCGTCAGGAGGTGTACCAAGAGATGTCTCTACAGGTTTGATATCTGCCCTAGACAGTGGCAAAGGAGGCAGCACCACCCAGAAATCAGGACAGTGCTCAAGCCACATTACACTTGGAAGCAAAGCCCACACACTCACTGAGCTGCTCTACTACAGTCCGCTGCATGCTGAGCAGAGGGGCTTCCTGCCTGGTCGCCACATCACAAGGTCTCTATAATTACTCAGAAAGGAACAAACACATAATGAGCACATATTGAACTCTACTTTTTTAGTTGATTGTATAATTGATAGAAATGGGGAGGAACTCCACCAACATCAACATCCTGGCCTACATAGCAAAAAAGTTTCACAATAGTTGTGTTCAAGAAGATAGGAAATTTTAATCTGATGATTCTGTACAGAGGGAGTCACCCTCCATCAATAAAGCAGCTCTTCTGAGTGAGATGGTGCAAGGACCCTGCTGAGGGACTGTAACATGCATACGAGGGAAGACTGTATCGGGCTGCAGAATGAGAAATGCCACCTAGCTGACCTCTTCTGCATACTTGCTTTGGCCCATCTTGACTCCCAGGAAAAGCTCTAAGGTTGCACATACTGCTCCAGTTAGTCAGTGTCCAATGAAGCTCTTCTAACTCTTTCTATGACACATGAGAAGAAAATTCTGACCCCAGGGGACTGCCTTGACTGGAAGTCAAGGTCCAAGGCTGAGAACACAAGATTGTATTGGACTCCACACCATTGAAAACTATGCCTCTTAGGCAAGAAGACTCAAAGTACTCCCATTTTTCTGGGCATTAGTTTGTACAGACTCCCTCTAACTGGATTGTGCAATTGTGCCTATTGGGCTGGAGTATACGGGCATAACCTGATCACGGGCGACAGCCTTTCTGATTAGGGGAAGACAGCATTTTCTCTGCTTCTGTTCTCGCAGGACTTATGGTGTCCTAAGCTGACCCTGAAAAGGGCACGAGCTCCTGTTTCCTGCTCTCTTTGCACACTAAAAAGGACTCCTAGGGCTCAGCCCAGTGTAACTGGGCTTGTTTTGAACTATGGCTTTAAGGCTCATTTGAGATTCATGTGGTTAGGTTTTATATGTGGGAAAAAAGCTGTTTCTCACCCCCACATTCATTCTATGCTCACATATATTCCAAATCATCCATAAAAGGTCTGCAACATAATCATTACACTGGTCAAATATGAAAGGCAGTCTTGCAAAATTTTACTCACCCACACTGCCTGTGTGAGTCACCTTTTATTTTAACCAGTAAGTAAAGCATTGTTTGTCTGTTGTTGTCACCACTGATGGAAGAAGGGATGAATAAATTTTCTGTGACTGTAAGGCATATTGTCCTTCACTGCTACTTTTCTCATTGCATTTTTGCAAGTCTGAAGTCAAAGCATTTCATTCTGATCCTATTTTATTGGGTTTTCTCAAAATCTGGGTGCTTGCTAGACATGAAAAGCACCCAGTGCAAATATGAAAACTCATAATTTAATTTATCTGCAGTTTTACTTTTCAGGATTTAATCAAATAGTGATGATAGCCAGCTGCACTTCTGAAGAATTCTCCATTACTTCCCCGAACAATGAATAACTGTCAAACAGATGTTGACCTCTGTGGTACGTTCTACTGTTGATACACAATGTCTAGCACTTCCTTCAGCAGCAACAGACATACTGGTAACAACCGGAGCTCAAAACTCTTCTGTCATATTTGGAAAGGTACAGTAAAGCTAGAAATTGTTTCCATGTTCCTGAAGCTGAGATTGATAAACTAGGTCAGATTATAGGACTCCCTTTGAAAAAAGTACTTGTTAATCATTTTCGGGGCACTTGTAAGCAAGGAGCAACAGATTTCCCATTTTCTCACTCCTGTTCATTATACACACTAGACCTCTTGGCAATATCTAAAGTATTGCCAGAAGAGATTTTTATTTTTTTAGCTAACGTGTAAGAGATTATAGATGCTGAATGCAGTTTACATCCTACTTAATTGCGCCATTAACTATGCTCACCTGGAGTTGCAAGTGGATCCTCCTCAGGACTACTCATGGAGAACTAGTTTCAAATACAGCAAACAGCTGTCCTCTAGACCACCATTTCTCAATAAAAGATCAACAAATTCTTAATTATTTTGGTTACTTTTTACGCAATGTTTTCTGCAGGCCTTTTCCATTTGTGCATGTAAAGGTTCCCTGCAAATATTTTAACAATAGTCTAGTTTGCTCCAGTGAACAGAAGTCTTCGGGGTTTTTGTTTTTTTTTTTTAGAGGAAGATGGGAAATTAAAATTCAAAACACTCATCTCTTAAATATTGTACATAAAATCAACATGAGGCGTAACTCTTAATTTGAGACTGATGCTAGTTCTTCGGCGCAGTATGACATTATGTTACACTTGAATAGATTATTTCAGTAGCTAATGCGGTGTACATAGAAATCTATCCTGTGTGGTTTTGCAACTCCCTCAGTACCTGCATGCTTTGCAGTCTTCAGTGTATTTATCGTTGCATATATATTCATTGAGTCTAGTCCCCGCAATGGCAGACACTATACCATGTAATCCTTTCCTAAGACACTCTTTGGCTACCGACTTTGCCAGGATCAGAATGCTCCCATAAGATACCCCTCCCTACCCTTACCAATCTTCGTCTCAAAACTCAGTGCATTTGTGGGTTTACTTATATCAGAGATATGGTTTGGAAAGTCACTGTATTCCTAATTTGCAGCCCAACTACATTTATGACCATTTTCAGAATGACTCCTCACCTTTGCTGAGATTTACCAGTTCCTGCCCAATATACTTCTAGCCAGAAAAGTTTTTGTTACTTTTTTAATAGCTGCGGAGTTGGATCAGAGAGAAACTCAGCACTCTGGAGGACTGCAGCAGGTTGGATAATGCCATCTTTCTTTTGTCTGTGTGACTTGGATTTGAAAAAGCTGAAGCTTTGAACTCTGGCCCATTCCCTGCATTTTCTGGTAACTACAACAGACATGGACCATTTGTGAACAGCTCAGACCTTTGGACGCCACTTACATACACAAGGCTTGATCCAAAATCCAGTACACTCAATGGAAAGACTTCTGGTTGACTTCCATTCTCTCTGGAGCACGAATACTCCATGGGTCTAGAACATACATGCTGTCTTTTGCTGCTTTTTCTCCACGTAGTAGCACATACATATTGCCTCTGCAAATCTTTTCCAATTAATGGTCCAAAATAAAGACCCAAGTGCTTTAGCACAAAGTTTCCTTCTTCATAGCGAACTTCCAAAGAAGCAGAGACAGCAACTGTGAGTCACCACACCCAAAACAACAAACCAGTAAGTAGCAAATGTTCAGTAAATATTACAGCATCTATAATGCGCAGCAAATCAAACAGAAAAGATTTGAAACAAGATTCCCACTATGAAGATGTAAGTTTGTACAAATACTGATCCATTTATGAACCTTTGCAGCAATTGGAATTGCCAGGGAAATTAACATGAGAATTATGTGGGACTTTATCCCAGAAGCCACAGACACAATATTTTCATTTGGATATAAAAAATAAATTATTTACTCCAATCTGTAGTGGGACTCACTGATTGTTTTCACTGACAAAAATTCTTGTTAGACTGCCAAATTCATAAAATAATCATGGGATGTTTCATTAAATGTAACAATTGAACTGAGCTCCTGTAAGAATGGGAAAAGTTGGCAGACTGCAAACTTTTGGCTCTGCACAGCCTGGGAGCAAAAGGAGATTTTTCTCTGCAAACTGTTAGGAAAGGATCTCAATAAGTTTGAGAGGAGAGCACAGGAACTTCTGTGCCTGGTGCAGCTGGACTAGTAAGAGTGTCAGTCCTGGAGCCTCTGGGCCACAAATGGGCTAACTTGTGTTAGTACAGTCTTAGTGCTGTCAACAGCAGCGGTGGCCCTGCCATGCTTACACCCCATGTAACAACAGCAGTCTCACTGAGATGGCACATGTCTCAGTATATACATCCCCAGCCACATCAGCAGCACAAGGAAAAATTAGGGTTTTAATAGTAAGAGAACAGCTTGCCCAGATACAGTCTCCAAATTGCACCTCAGGGCACCGGGGCCAGAGGAGATGAGCCCTCGTCCCTGCATGCCTAGCCGTGTGGACATTTGGGAGCTGGGCACTGGACATGTGGCCACTTGTACCACCTCACCCCATTATTGCTTTGCCATGAGGAAGACCTGGCTCTCGCTGCAGGAGTGGGGCATGGAGGCTCAGACCATGTCAGCAGTTACTCAGGGCGAGGATGAGTGACTCAGCTAGTCAGCCTAGGTAAGACACAAACTGAGCAAATCCTACGGTGAAACAAACGTACGTGTATGTGTGTGTACAGGCACGTGTGTGCAAGTTATTTAAGTTTGCGATGCGCTGTCCCCACCAGACTGGCACTGCTTTGGTTATGCCTGACCTGGCCAGGCTCTGGCTAACCTTATGCTTTGCAAGTTTTACAGCCTGGATTTATTTCCACGTTCCCCTCTCTGGTCTGGCCCTGAACAGTGTTACTGTGGACGTCCTTCAACAACACAGGTCACAATGCAGATATGACTTACTACGGTGTCTTTGTGCAAGCAAGGCCAAAGTATTCTTCAAGCAGGCTCAGAGACGTAAATCCATCTCACCTAACCAAATTAGGGAAAAGGTACAGTGAGGAATAACAGCTGAGCTGCAAACTGATATCCACCCACACGTCAAAATCCTCCCTTGATAAGGATGGTCAAAGTTCTTCTCCAGCCCAAGGTGGTGCCATGAAAACAGCCTATTTATTGTGTCCTTCCTTTTATGAGGCTGCTGCTGGGTTTGAAGGTAGGACCAAGTCTTTCAGTCCATGAATTTCCAAAATACATGTTCTGAAGTAGCATCCCAGAATCACATTTTTTGAACCGTCCAAATATGTAATCAAAGTGTTCATCATAAATCTGAACACATCCAAAACAAAGTTTCTGAGCTCTTCAGGGATGCAAAAATAAGAACAGGATAGGAAAATATAAGAATCAACCTGGTTCTCCAGTTGCAGTTACAAGACTGAGCAATCCAGACCATTGACCAATCCAGAACAATACTGGATTAGTGCCAAGGAGGATTATGATATCAGATCAGAAAGGTTAAGATGATACATAAAAGATCGAAAGAGAAGATGTCTACAGATATAAAAGATAATGTTTGTTTTTCTTTTCTGGGAACCCAACACTCTGCAAGAACAGACTGTACTGGCATAGGCAAACAAAAAGCAATGGGAAAACCCATTAAATCCGCTTTCAACCACATAAACAAACTTGTCTCTAGGCATGACATCACAGCCCATAAAAGACTTCAGTGCTAGGGTTTCATTCTGCTTTAAGAGCATCATGAGCATTAGTTTTAGACTTGGCATGTTGAATAACCCCAGGGGAAAAAATGAAAACAAGTAATCAAGACTTTCCTCTATTCATCAAAGATCTGAAGGCAGTGTTTCCCACCAGCTGACACAATGTATTTCAGCCTTTTTCCTGAAGAGCAGCATAGCTAGAAAGAGCTATGGGGCATGGATAGTCCTGGCAGTGATGTGAACTGCTGGTTTATCTTCTGAAGGATCAGATGCTTTTGTTTGTTGACAGTACATTGCATGTAGCAGAACCAAGGGGGTCCATTTAGATAAAGACATATAATCCATCCCTCCCTGAAGCTTTGTGTTTGTGATAAATCCTGGCAATAAACCAAGCTCTGACTGAAAGGCCTGAATCTACTTCTCCAGACAGAACAATTCAGAGATAATGTCAAAATAGTACGTTGCATCTGAACAATAACCTGCCACAGAGTGACAAACCACTAAAGATAGCTGTCAGTGATCTTCCCTGGATCATTACCATCAAGAGGATACTCCTCTGAAGAATACCTCTTTTAATGGATTAGAAGGTTCCCGCTTGGGTCAGTCACTGGTGTTCCAGTTAGCACCAGGGTCCATGCCCCAAAGATTTCACTGGGTGGCAGCTAATGATTAATTTAAAACCAGAGCATTTCAGCAAGGGAGAAGGTTGGTCATTGCTTTTAGTCCCTTATAATGAAAGACGAGAACAAAACAGGACAGAAAGAGCTGAATTCATTATTGCCTCACTTTTGTAGTCTAAAAAAAGGTCTTGCAAAAGTCTTGCTTCCCATGCTGACTACAATTATTTATTTTGCAAGGTGCCGGGAAAAGGTTAAGAGCAGGAATTGGATGAGCACAGTCAGAAATCAGCTATTTTATGACCTTCCCAGTCCATTGTCCTTCATCTGTCTTAGGATGGCTCTTTTCCTAAAAGCTTTTCCATAGGATTAATTACCTTAATTTTCAATTCTACGTATGAACCAAATGACTGCTCTGGTCCAAATTCAGGCCTGTCTGAAAGCAGCTCAGACCTGCAGTTTTTCAAACCATGGTAGAAACTGGCCTCTGAGACAAAGCACATAGTTCTGCTGTATGTGGGATCAGAGCTACAAAGTGCCAGATGACCTGGGGTGGGAAATGATGCTGGCCCTGGAACACCACTGGGTCATAGAGGACCCAGCAGAGATGCTCAGAAGCCACCCCTGCACACATCAGGCATCCTCTTCCAAAACTGCAGTCACTATTTAGTGCTCTGTCATTTGTTTACATAAAAGTATTGTCCTCTCTAAGGGTTCACTTCTGAAAATAAGCCTCTGTTTTAAATGCTTTGAGAGTGACTGCATAAATTTACATGACTCATGTCACAATACTTGGAAGCTTGCTATGCTAATGATGGATACTCAACATTTCTCTGAGATAAGTTTGCAGTGGGAGCTGCGGGGGAAGGCTAGACTGGCAAGACCTCAAAATCTGAGGAGATCATAAAACACTGCTAAGAACATCTTCATGCTTTGTCTCAACAACTGTTTTTACAGCATGAGAAACTGTGCTAGAAATTCAAATTACATCCATGTTATTACACTTGCCCCAGGGTTTTGCATGCAGGTATTCTCCCCTTTGCATTGCCGGCATTAAGGAAGAACCAAAGACTGAATAACAGAATCACAGAACTGTTGAAGCTGGAAGGGATCTCTGGAGCTCACCTTGTTCAATCTCCCTGCTCAGTCAGGGCCACCTAAAGCCAATTGCGCAGGACTATGTCCAGACAGTTTTTGATTGTATCTCCAAGGATGGAGACTCCACAGCCTGTCTGGACAACCTGTACCAGTGCTCAGTCACCCTCACAGTGAAAAAAGTTTTTTCCTGATGCTCAGATGGAGCCTGCTGTGTTTCGGTTTGTGCCCATTTCCTCTGGTCCTGTCACTGGACACCACTGAAAAGAGCCCAGCTCCATCTTCTTTACTCCCCCATCAGGTATTTATACACATTGATGAGATCCCCCCGAGCCTTCTCTTCTCCAGGCTGAACAGTCCCAGCTCTCTCAGCCTCTCCTCACAGGAGAGATGCTCTGGTACCTTAATCATTTTAGTGGCCCTCCACTGGACTTTCTCCAGTCTGTGCCTATCTGTCTTATACTGGGAAGCCCAGAACTGGATTCAGTACTACAGGTGTGGCCTCACCATTACTGACTAAAGGGGAAGGATCATCTCCCTCGACCTGCTGGCAACACTCCTTCTAATGCAGCCCAGGATACCATTAACCTTCTTTGCTGCAACGGCACATTGCTGGCTCGTGTTCAACTTGACGGCCACCAGGACACCCAGGTCTTTTTCTGCAAAGCTTCCTTCCGGTTGGGTGGCCCTCAGCATGTACTGGTGCATGAGGTACGGGACTTTACACTTCTCCTTCTTGAACTTCAGATTCCCTGACCTGATCATCTTCCACCAAGGGTGTGTCTTCCTTGCTCCAGACCCCTCTGCTCTCTGGGACCTGGGGTTCCTGAAGGCCGGTGTTACTAGTAAAGACTGAAGCAAAAAAACCTTTCAGGATCTCATCCCTGTGTCACCAGCGCCCCTGCACCATTCAGCAGCAGGACCACATTTTCCCTACTCTTTTGCTGCTTATAGAAGTCCGTCTTGCTTGCTTTGAGACCTATTGAAAATCTGGCCATAATTCATGAAATTCCATACTGATCCATTTCCAAAGAGTTTATTAAAACCCAATTGGTTTGGAAGGAACTACTTCTTCCTCCAGTGGAATTTCCACCACACTGAGATGTGGCTTTTCCCACAGTACAACGCACAATGCTACTAATGTTACAGGATAACCATAGTCCAATGTGATGTGCCAAAAGACTACATACTAAGAAAGTGAGAAACGTTGGTTGTAAATTTTGACTGCCAAAGCTGAATTGATTCATGCAGCTTTAAAAATATGTATAATTTTGCAAGATTTTGTGTAGATGATGATCCTGGGGAAAGAAAAGCAAGAGTAAAATCAGATGTAGCAGATAAAGCTGGGTGAAATTTAAACAGCAACAAAAAGTCATACACTATTGGTATTACAGTAAGAACTTCCCAGCTGTTGTAGCTGGAGCCATTCTTAAAACTGGTAGCAAAGTAGATTAAATATACGAAATATGTATCACACCAAGACATGGGAGTAAATATATATCTTATGAATCACAAAACACTTTTTATCATAATGTATCTCTTTTTATTCACTCTGTTTACACAAAATGCAACATAAGAAAAAAAAAAGTTATTCTACATGGGGAATACAAAGTATTTTGATCTTGTGAGATTCTGAAAGCACAGTTGACTGGACTTTCTTAACTGACCATGTAGTATAGTATCTAAGTATCCCAGGAGCATTCTTTCATACTGAAAAATATTTTTATGAAACTTCCGGTGTTGTAAGTTATCATAAAACAAGTGTGTTATGTTCTGACTTGAATACATTTGTGAGCCTTACAATACATGCAGAAGGTCCGGTAAAGACTGTTAACAGGTAATAAAAATAAGGGAAGTCTGCCTTTTCTGAGCACTTCCAGGTAAGATCTATATCTTGATCTGAAATGAAACTGTTCTTGCATATGCCCATCCAGATATTTTTTCCTCACTAGCATCTCTAAGTTCACATTGAACCCCACCACATTTTATGAGACCATCTTAGAAGTACTTCTAAGAAGGGATGGATAATATGTTTTTCTTTAAGACATCATGAACCCTTCATTTACTCTAATATGCAACATGGATCTATTAAAATGCACAATATTACTATGCAGAAAATAGGAAAAACTGTTCTTGTGATACGTAGTCATATATGGTTGTAATATTACCCATTCAGCTTTGAATAAGAGACATAAAATGATTCAGAAATGTGAAAAGAGATTTTTTTTTCATTTAAGGCAGGAATTTAAAAAAAAGTTCCAAGTCTGAGTAATGTAGTTAGACTGAAGTTGAGACATATGGCAAATAGACTGAGTCAGAGTCACACAACTGAATGAATTCTCTCATGCAGGATAGTTGAAGAAAATCTTTATTTCAGGAAATCTGTAATATTGCCTCTGACACAACCAGTGCTTGGCTGAGAGATTATTGTCTATGTCTCCTTTTAATGTCTTTCCATCTAGAGCTAAATTCCAAAGAGAATTGCCTAAAATATCTATTTATAAATAACTGTCTGTAGCTCTTATTCATTCTACATTTCTAGTTGCTATTTCTATATACTGGTGCATAAAGCAGGATATAGCAATCATTATTCACATTTCTGAACATATTGGCTTTTGAAAAAAATATCAATCACCTCCTGCTTCAAATGACTGCATCTTTAGAATATGCAGAAATTGTATCTGTGTATCTTCTGCCAGGAAGGGATGATGAGTACATTTATTTAAAAGTCTGGGCCTCTTACTTTCTTTTTTTGTGTTCCTGTAGATCATCAGCTACAATCTTCAGCATTTTTTCCCCAGTAGATCTCAACGAATCGCAGTAAATAGCATTGCCTTAAATACGAGCATGAAGATTTGTGAGCAAAACTGTGGGTTTTCTTAAATTTTACATCTGTTCCAGTGTCTGTAGTCCAAGTATTATATGCGTAATATCTTGGTTCTTAATTTATTCCACTTCCCTGTTTTCAGCAGAGGCCTCATTGTCATCTTTATTCAGTGACAACTCTCGCTGTCTTCCATCCCTCCAGCAAGACCGTGCTGCACTGAGTCATCTTAGACTGTCAACTCGGTTGTCCCTCAGGGCACACCTCCAGCCTTAGGAGGAACAGCCCATACAGTCCTCGCAAGGGACACGTTCTGTACAATTTCACCATCCAGCCTGGTGAAGGAGTAGCCCCAGGTATGACCACTTAAGGATTTCCCAAACTTAATATTGTAAAATACCGTATGAGCAGAAAATAGTCTTTTCAGAGACCTGAGGGCAGCATGAAGCCTGACTGTGCCTGCCAAACACCCACTGGGGCCTCCCCACCCTCCTGTGCCCCAAAATGCCATTCCAGCCCAGTGACGCCGCGGCAGGGCCAGCCTCCAGCTGCTCAGACGGTTATTTATGCAGTGATGATGGACAACACAGAGCTCTTGCCCTTTTCTCCTGATGGGCAACATGAGACAAGTTTGGTTACTCTACTACGCTGACTTTCCAAACCTCGAGGTCACCCTTGCGTATGCAGATCCCCAAGTTCAGGTTCTCATATTGCACCAACTGGATGCACTTCTAGAGGCTTCCTAAGGAATGTGCTCCTTTCCTTGATTCTACAGGAAACTCCGATAATTATTTTAGAGTGTGTCACTAAAAACCTAGAATTTTAGTTCACAGGCTAAAAGACAAAAAGTGCTTAGTAAAATGGGTTAGGTCCCCTTGAGGTTTTTTGTCTGTTAGCATATAAACTAACAGGATGAGCAACAGCGTAACTTGTGCTCTACATGGACAAGAGGAAATGGCCTCAAGTTGTGCCAGGGGAGGTTTAAATTGGGTATTAGAAAACAATTCTTTACTGAAAGGGTTGTGAGGTGTTGGAACAGGCTGCTCAGGGAAGTTCTGGAGTCACCATCCCTGGAGGTGTTCAAAAAACGCATAGATGTGGCACTTCAGGACATGGTTTAGTGGGCATGGTGGTGTTGGGTTGACACTTGGACTCAATGATCTTAAAGGTCCTTTCCAACCTAAATGATTCCGTGATTCTATGTGGGACAACAGAAGAAGCAGTCAGAAAACAGCCTCTCATAAAACACTCTTTTGGTCAAGAGCAACAATGGTCCTTATGAAAAGGAGCAAATTCCTGTCTTTTTAATCACGTCTAATATCTCAGATTCAGGAAGAAATGAGAGGAACCTATGACCCTGTGGTAGTACATAGTTCTTGTGCAAGATGGTCTCTCTACTTGGTTTTCTTGACCTATGGGTGGGAACTTACATTGGGCCAGCACTGCTCTGAATCATGGAAACACTTTAATTTCATGCCACTGTCTAAAGTAAAGCTTTTAATCTTTACTATACATTTAAAACTTTTTCTCTTCAAATTTCTGAAAATTTCACCTATTTCACTAGCAAATTTCTTGGCTCATTTTTGGTTGAAGCAAGTGCTGTAGAGGGAAAAGAGATCTTTCAGACACATCTTTGAAAAATAGGACAGATATATGAAATGTTTGGTGCTGGTTTGACTTCTGTTGCTACTGAAAAGAGATCAGCTAGGGAGATTGAGAAATATAACCTCAGGATGCTACCTTGGAGGATGCGCTGGCTGGGATTTTACAGTCTACAGGCATTTTCTGTCAGATATACTGTACACAAGGGCATTGCCAAATAACAACAGAGAGTATTCATGGTATTCTGAGGACCTGCCAAAGAAAACAAGTCTGCAGATTACCCTTTATTTGATGTTATGCTGACATTTCTCACATCAACAGAGTTTCTAGAACTGAAAACTTAAGGGTAAACATCTAAGGATGGATACTGGGCCAGGATTCCTTTTTGGCTTTCTATTTCAAACCTTGGTTATGGTTTTATATCTTTGGTTATTTAGCCATAATGTAAATTAAAGTTAAAATTAAAAGCCATTGTAGTTAGAGTATTTTTTTCCACTGTCTTCCAGTGCACAAAGAAGTAATTGTTTCGTTTCTTGTAATTACATCATAGAAGAAATAGTTTTGGGTTAAAAACATGTCTTGAACCATCTCACTTGGTAATTGGCACCTGTAGCTACATATAAGAAGAAAATAATAAAATCTACCCAGAAGACTTCCTGCTTGTTAATCTATTACAACAGTAGTATAAAAGCAGGTAGAAGACTAACAGTTCAAGAAGATACAAGGACACTCGAAAAGGCCAATGCTTATACAAGTGTCAACAATAAGGAACCCTAAAACTCTGTTCCTAAAACTCAACTCTACAGTTTTGGGTGCAAGACAGGCAATAGCAAAATGCAAGTCACATGGAGTGCATGATCCAGGGATCCTGGGAACTTTGTTAATCTTTCATTCATACACAGCCATCAAAATAAAAAGAAAACAAAGTTTTGGAATAGCAGGAAGGCAAAGGGAGTTGAAGACAGCAGAGAGATTCCTCCTTGTCAGTCTTTTCTTTGCCAGGCTAAACAAGCCCAACTCTCACAATCACCAGGTGTTCCAGCCCCCAGACCACCTCGGTGTTCCTCAGCTGGACTTGCTCCACCTTGTCCTCATCCTTCTTGTCCCCAGGGAGCCCAGAGCTGCACAGGCAGGAGGGCTGAATAGAGGGGAATAGCACATAAGCTTCAGGAAGGAAAGGGGGGAAGGAAGGCTTTGCAGGGCATGACATGTTGGCATTACTGTTAAAGAGAAAACTATTACTGTACAGTGTACAGTAATTTTAATTAATTTGTTCTGTTCATTGTCATGAACAGAGCCCAAAGCTGCAAACATTAAATAACGTACTGCAATTTTCCAGTGGTGGTTGCTATGAGAGATAAACAGCAGGCCGTTAAAACTGATAGGCGTCTCACATTTGCTTCAGTTTGGCAGCTGTAAAAACAGTATTACTCAAGGCATTTATCGGTTTTATATACTTCTGCTTATCCCAGACAGGAACACTTTTTCCATGATCAATAATGGAGTTCTTGTAGCTTATAATGTCTTTATTTTGCTCAGAGACCAACAATTCTGGTGAAGTTTATGGCAGAAGTCTCTGAATAGGTGCCCTCTCTAATGGAAAAAGATACAGCTTTTGCTTTCTGCTTTCTGGTATTTCCTGAGCATCTGAAGCTTTTCTGCTTTCATTGTAGCCGAAGGAAGAAAGTCCATCTCCTTCAATATTTTTAACTTAAGAACGTTGCAGGGATAACATGCTATGAAAGTCAGAGACAGAAAGTATCTTATTTCTTCTCTGTCCTATTTTTATTGTTTTGTTCAATATTTAATATTATACAAAAAATCTTGGTAGTGACTGGGAAGATAACTGGAGGCTGGTTAAAGAGGTCAAGTCATTAGAGTCATATTGTGTTCTGAAACTAAGAGATCAATGGATGTCTCATAGTGAGCATCCAGAAATGTCATGTTCCCAAAACTTCAGCAACTCTCAAAAATCCTGTGAACAGCCTGCATCACTCCAGGGAGGAATAAATATGGGTTGCACAAAGAAAAGGTACAGTGGTCATGAACTAAACCTTCAAGACATCGTGGACTGCCTATACAGGAATGAAAGACACTGGAACTCAAACAGGGCACTAAACTATTCTGTAAGAACAGTTCAGACACAAACAGTGGTTTTCAAGGATGAAGAAATTCAGAACAACAAAGCTGACCCCAAAATGAAACGGAGAGCAGCATCTGGGCAACAGCTCCAAATGTTCTTGCTGCATTTCTTCATCAAAAAGCAAATATCTTATTGTTAAGGGCTTTCTACATCTCCAAGCTTACAGAACAGATTTGTTGAATGAAAGCAAGACTATAAATTCAACCTCGCTAAATTCAGTGGCAAAACATAGCTGATCTTACGAGAGGCAGGATTTCACTTTGTATTTCAGAATCACTCTCTGAGGTGCAATTTGTCACAATTAGCTCAATGATCTCATGCATGACACAAAAGAACAAAAACAATGAGATGGAAACATATTAAACAAACTGCACAGGAAAATAACTCAATCAAAACGCAACTGAGTATTTCTTTTCAGAGGCCAATAGTGCATCAGCACTAAAATCACTGCTGGAGTCTATTCTTTTTAGCTGAATGTCATCTAAGAAATGTTCTGATGTGGAGAAGCCTTAAGAGAATTTCTTTTCTTTCCCATCTCTTTTTCCAGAGCATGAGATAGCTGTGCATCTTTTAACTAGCTGGTCAAGGCAAAAGTTTGAGGTCTTCTGCAGAATACTGAAGGGAGTAAAGCCTTTATTAGAAGCTGTGTTTTCTTGATGGCTATAAGCTGGTCTGATCTTTTTGACTTTTTGAAGACCAGAAATAAAACTACCTTCATAACAGCATGTTCAATGGGACATCAAAAGCAAAATGATACAAAAGGTACTAATTCTTATATTAAAAAGCTGACATTAAAATAATCAGTGTTTTCACAGTGCAACATCTTCCCAAACTGTTTTCCCATTTGTAACTTTGGTCTGAGTTGCAGTCAAAAAATATCAACATGTTATTTCACTTCATAAGGCAGTGGACAACCTCAAGGGCTATGTGACTCCTTTAATGTGTTTTCCACAGAGGAATTTATGTTGGAAACTTGCTAATATGAATTATTGCCTTAAGGATCCTTATAGATTGATCAACTTATCACTAATATCCCGTTATTTTATACCAAAAGGGGCCCTCATGGGAACAAAGATCAACTGCTTATGCTGTTGGTTGAAACTCTTCATGTCTGGGAAAATCAGTCACTGTCCCTTTATCTTCTTCTTTTATAAGCATCTCTGTGCAGTCAGTGCTAGGGTATTCAAAAGGCTACTGCAAAACCACAACAGAAATAAAAATGAAGGGAGGCACGCTTTCAAATAAGGCTCTTTACACGCTTTCCTTCGCTCCACTTTTGCCTTTTATTGCACGGAGATCTCAGCAGTGATGTACCGCCACAATATTTAGCCTCCATAAAACAGTAACACTGTTCTGGGTATTTGTGCAGTTTTCCTATGCTGTCAGGAATGGAAAGAGTTTAGTCTCTGAGCAAATGTTTGGGGGACGCACAAAGACTGTCTTCATTAAGTTCCTCTCTGCAATGCTCCAACCTAATTTCAAACAAGCAGCAGCCCTTTCCCACCTGCTTGTTCGCAAACAGTTTTTGCTAAAATGAGAGAAAACGCGTATACAATTAAAACTGAGCTTTTAAACAATTTCCTTCTTTAAAACTGCCAGACTATGTAAACTGCTGTTGTGCATGAGATATTCAGGAACTCAAACTTGTTTGTACTTGCTTTGCATTTGTATTTCTCCAGGATTTGCTTGGCTCAGCTTTGCAACAGCTTTCCCAGAAGTGTCATCAGTACCCTCCCACCCCATGAGAGTCATTCCCCTGAGAATTCCTGGAAATTAGTTGTTCTTCCTTGTTGGCCTCTATGAGTAAACACTCATTTATATGCTCTCCAAACATTTCAAATATTTTCTCCATATTTTGGATGAGCCAGTGAAAGTCCTTTTTACATCAAAATGCTCCATCAGAAGAAGTCTGACTCTGTCAAACATCGTGGCACAGGTGAAAGAAATGTTAACCAGGTTTGGGGCTTATGGGGATCTTTTTGAGATACAAATGCTCATCAGCCCATACCTGAAGTTCAGAGTTGGTCATGACTCATACTTTGTAATTCTGTGCCTGTAGGAAGTACACATCCTAGAGCTTGTATCCATCCTGCAGATCTGCGAGCAGAATTTTGTCGTTAAAATGTACTGACTACCAATAAGCTTAGGTTTTATTGAATGTTTAAATGTTTCAGGCCACCAGATAATCAAATCGCGGCATCTCTATTAAGATTGATATTAATAAAGAACACAAAGAATACAAGGCATGGTTGGCAGGCATTGGGTGTATTTTGTGAAAAAATAGATAAATCATTTAAGAGAGATGCTTAAAATAAGGTAAAACTTTATGTTTGGAGGACAGAAGGGAATGTTTTTTTATGAAGATATGGGCATCTGGTTAAGCTTGTCCTAGGGACACACTTAATGCCAGAAAAAGACAGATTTTACCAGCATCTTTTTTTCTGCCAGAGACATGCATTTCTTTATTGCACATCAAGCTGCAGGACATGTTTTTGATATTTAACCCTCCGCAATTAGAAGAAAACATAATCAATGGCTTTGATTCTCCTTTAAATGTTCCTCTGTTCAGCCCAGAATTATTCTCTTACAGTCTAAAAGACATATGGCTGTAATCAGGATCACTCTTTGAAATGCCATTTGTTTGGATTTCATTTCACTGATAACCAGTCAGGCAGACTATGGAGTTGTATAATTTCCATTTGTGGACATTAAAATTTGCCCTATAGCTTCCAGTGCGGAGCAAAATTCCGTGATCAGGAAGCCAGCCTGCACATCTAGCTGTGTGACAGAAGTCTTGCATGACTTTAAGAAACAGCATTCCAGCTATCCCAATGAAGTCAAACGGCTTTGCTCCAGGTCCTATTGCAAAAGTCATTTCTACTTCTAAGACAGACCTCAGTCAAGATACAATGGATAGGAAGGATCACCACCGGTCCGCTCTCTCCCTGCAACAGCCATCCGTCCAAAACCCCAGAAAAGACAGCAGTGGAAGCTCAGACCCTCTTTTCCATTTTCTTCACCAAATGCCTTGCAGACTGAATTTCTCAAAACTCTTATTCATACCTCAGACGGAGGAAGCCTCTCCTGCTTTCATCCACCCGCCTCTAGACACCACAGCCTTAATACCTATTTTAAGACTATTCCCATTCTAGTTGATTTTTGGTATCTGGCATTTCCAAATGGTTGAGTAAATAACACTAACAGAATACATACACATCAGCCTCAACGTGCCTTTCAAAAAAATGAACAGATGCATATAAATTTTCAGTAGTTTTATTGAAAAATGCCTCTTTCATTTCAGAAATAAATAATATAAGGCAGTGAAATTCACAATTTGCAGTTACAATATAAAAGCAGCAATTCTATATCCATAGTCTTGCAAACAATTTCCAACTGCTTTTGATAACTAAGAAACATTGTATTCTGAAAAAAAAATTCCATACTAAATATACAACATAAACATGCAATTCCATCTCTGCAGGATTGACTGCAATTTGGCATAAATGTTACTGTGTCTACAAACAGGGAGATTTCAGGCATTATTAAACTGTATCCAGTTGATACAATGATTTCAGCTACTTAATGTTTGTGGTGTTTAAAGGAGATGTGTAAGAGCAATATATGCTCTGCAAAGTGTAACTAAGACTAGAAGAAAATGACAATGATATTGGAAGGAGAGGGAATTTTTTGTTTCTTTTTTAACTAGATAATGCAGACCTGTGATCTGACTGAACTGCAAACATGCATTTGAAAAAGAAGAAAAATGTAGAGCTAAAGCAGACAGTCCTTAGGAAATTTGCAGCAGCTCTGTGGTTATTTTTGTTTTGGCTTTTTGGTTTTCTTTTTTTTATTTATTTGTTTTTACATTATTTTAATGAAAAGGCAGCACTGGGATAACTGAATGCACATATTAACCTGTACGCAGCCACTATAAGCAAAAGTATTTTACAAGCATTTCCAGAGCAATATGAAGTCTCTAGGTACACACATTGCTATCCCCACATAAGCGAGATACAAAACAGGGGTGCGTCTGATATGAAAAGACCAGAAAGCTATATAGCAAAAGAAAGGATGCACTCTCCCTGTGTGTATCTGCAAATGCAAGTATAGCAAAAACAAAACCCACCAACCAAAAAAACCAAAACAAGACACAGATCTTTTATGGGTTTGGTTTTGCTTTTCTTGACAGTGATCTTTTCCAGCGCATGTGCTCAGGGTATTCTGGTGAATGCATTTCAACTCCATAGTCCTCATACTCGTCCTCTCTCCTTTCTGACTCCATAGGTACTATAAAGGGTTCACCTTCAGGTTGATAGGGTCCACTTTCAGGCACGTATGGTTCTGGTTGAAAATAGTTGTCCGATTGAACATAATAGTTATCGCATGTCTTTGAATCCACAAATACAATGAAGGTTAGTTTGTCTACATAATGTTAGTCCAATCTTATTTCCATATAATAAATATATAAGTTAATAGTTCACTGGGGGTATTTTTCAGTTTTGTTCATGAACACTTTTTTGGCAGTAAAATAATAAAAAGTTTAAAATTAATTTTGAAGGGCTTTGTATTTATAATACACAAAACATTGCAGAAAGAGTCTTAAATTATACAAGGGACCAATTATTGTAAAACAAAACAAAAAAAAAACTAAAACAAAAACAAAGCAAATCAAATAAAAATATTATTTTACAGCTACTTCAGTAAATCCAAGCACTGGACTTTATTTTAAACTGTGTAATTAGTAGAAGACATGGAGCAGGTAAGATGAATAGGTGGGTTTGGCATATACTAATTTTCTCTGAGAATGGGAAAGTAAATGTAGACATAGCTATCACCAGCGGCAATATACAGTACATGTCATTTTCTTGTGCTGTTCCTCGTAACAAACCGAGTTACAGCTGGTGCTTCAGGAACACCAAAAACTACAGCAAAACAGAAGAAAAATAATTATAAAACTTTGGTACTTATAACTGCAGTTACAGAATCCAACAAGATTACATACAAAAAAAGACACATGCCCCAATTCAGACATGTTGGTAACAAGCAACAGACAGGTAGGTTTCATAAGTTGTCAAAGATGTTATTCTGGCATATAGCAAGCAGCAGCAGGCTTTTATGCAAAAGCATCACGTAGAGTTGTTAACGGATTTTAGTGGATACGGTCCCATACAAATCATTTACAAGCCACAATTAGTTTACTATTTACATAAGTAATTTCTCATTTACCAGGTTAAGTCTGTCTCTTCTAATGGCATTACCTTTGCTGGTTAGTAGTTTTATAAGCCTCCTGAGGCTTTTGATGATCTGGGTCTTTTTTTAAAAAAGAAAGACTCTGTATTTTATTATTGAAATGCAACAGGCTTAATGAATTGACATCACTGTCCTTTATCTCATTCACGAGTTGTGTTAGTAAAAAGAATCTCCCCATTCTATGAGGCCAACATGGTTCAAAAACCATATCCGTGGTGAAATATCCATACGGACTCATTTTCTAATAAGCACGTGCGCAAACATCTCAGAAACAGGATTTTCATGTATTCAAACTGTAAGCAGCACTGGCGACTTAGAAAATGTGTTAGCCGAAACCTGAAACAGGTCAAAGATGATGTTAGTCTTTTAAAAAGTCCATCTGATGTGCAACAACATACTTTCATCCAACCGAATACATAACAGTTAAGTCATAGGCATATATTTATATATGTATACATAGCTGCTTACTAGAAAGGAGAACACTGCTGAATCACAGGTACAATTTTCTTTCTTTTTCACTTAAATAAGAATTTTGTGTGAGATCTGCACAACTACCTGGCTCTTTAACCAGCAGCACTGAGTCTGCAATTGTGTACATATATATATATATCTCTTTTCTTTTTTTTTTTTCATTTCATGGGTACATGCACAATACACTAACAGCAAACCGTATCCAAGAGTAGTATCACATACACTAATTTTGAGATGTTGCAATGCATACATATTAATTTGTTAACAATACTGTGGTCCTGCAGGATCCCCATGTTAAAATATATTAGAATCTTTCCAGTCAGAAATTGGTGGCCACTGTGACCCTTTATTTTGATGCCAGAAGCAGCCTACTGTTTTGAGCTACATCACAGTGTAGGAAGGCTGATATGACCCAGGGCTAATCAGAGACTCCATGGTGTTTAACTTGGTAGAAATTGTAGGACAGAGGTGTTTTTCAGTTGTCTGCACTGTATCAACGAATGGATTTCCTTTGTGGAAAATTTTTATTTCAGGTATCAATTTAGTATAAATAATCCTGACATTGCTCAAAAAGAGACACACGGAAATTGCCAACCACAGCATTCTTTTTATTTTCAAGAGAAACATGGAGAATTCAACCTTGTTCTGAAGACGATAGGAAGGGGTGGGGATGGAGGGGGGAAAAAAGAAGAAGAAGAAAATGGTCACTTAAATCCTATAAGAAACATTATCAACTACTAACCGTCTATGTTTAAAAAAAAAAAAAAAAGACTAAAATATTTTGTTACTACTTCCTATTTAAAGCAAACCACACATAACATCAAGTAAATCTGCATCAAAGTCCAAACGACTGCTCGTATACCAGCACATTACAATGAAGCAGGCCTGCTCATTGCAACCATTTCCTCCTGATTCAGTATGTCCAGGCTAGCAGGACTGTCTCATGTAAAGCAGCTCAATATGAACAGCCACATCTGTGAAGGCTATTTAAGGCAAGTTAAGTTGCTCATAACCTACCTGGGAATCCTTGGCCATTGTAAGGGATGCTGGCACACTGGGATGAATCACAATATCCTGGTGGCCCTGGGGGACCTCGAATACCCGCATTTCCAGGACGACCTGGCGGTCCCGGTGGTCCTCGTGATCCTGTGGAGCCTGGTGGACCAGTTCTAGATTCTCCTTGTGGACCTAAATTTAGAATTGAAAGGTTGGGAGGTTGTTTTCTTTAAGAACTAGCTTGATAAAACAGCTAGCGTTACTGCTGTCTAGACTGCACAGACTAGGCTATGTCTTTGGTGAGAAAACACTTGCACTTTGTTGCTATACGGGGGTCAACAAAGAAAAACAAAAGAAAACTAGAAATGTGACTCATCATTAGTTGCTTCCCTGTGTGTGGCTTATTTAAGGATTTATTCACAGAAACTGATTTAGTAAGGTTTGAGCCAAGTAAGAAACATCAATGAATTCTCTGGTTTATTTCCCCTCCGTGTAAGATACGAGATCTCCAGGGAAACCACTAGATTAGACAAGCACACTGGATTTCAATTAAAATACAGGAGTACATTAATTCTGCTACCCTGTAGCCCCAGGATGGATGAGGTAATGTTTTTTTTGGAAACGGTCTTATTATGGTTAGCAGAAAAATAAAGCTTCAAGTAACTGGGGCTACAATTTGCTGCAAGCATCTTATGGGTCCTGTAATGAAAAACCATGTTTAGCCTAGTAAACTACAAGCAGAAACAAATGATGCAGCTGATTTCTGCCAAGGCATCAGTGAGCAAAACTGCATGATACAAAGACCAAAACCAAGGGTCAAATCATCTGACTCTATCATCTGGTAACTCTGCGTCTGGCAGTATTTTGTAGTTCGGGGAAAATTTGTAGTTCTGTAATCACAAGTAAAAAATGGAACTAGATACTGCAAAAGTATCATCGGATAACACTTATGAAAATATCCGTCAAATATTTGGATAATGTATTTTCATTAAGTACATTTTCACACAAGCAAGCATGCCAGATGAGTAAATTACAAGATAAAGATAAATACTTATTAGCCACATCCAAAAATCTTTCTAAATTGCCCTTTTTTGTAGGGGTTTCCAGTAAACTCTAATATGTGTCAAAAACATGAAGTGGACAGAGTAAAGCATGTTCATTCACCATATGTAGTCTGGTTCCTTATGAAGAAATGTTGCCTTTTTCTCCTACTTTTCTGTAATCTGATAAAACAAGAAATATTTACCAGGTGGTCCCGGCAAACCTCGTGGTCCTTGAGATCCAGTCCCTCTTTCACCTTTCTCTCCAGGCATTCCTACAGAATAAATTAAAAAAAAAAAAAAAGGCAATAAAAACCAAAGGAAGGAAACCACATCAACAAATATTTCTTCATGCTCATTCTTTGATATTAATATTTAGTTCCCATTATTTAATGTTACAAGGCTGGTCAAACCTTATTTTGTACAGATGTCCAAATGAGCATTTGGGAAAATAATTTGGATATAAATATACTAACCTAAAAATAAAGTAGGATGCAGAGGTAATTTAGTATGAATAAGCTTTCCCAAAAATAGAAAAGTCTCCGAGACGCTTAAAACACCACAGAACCTTATTATTTTAAACTACAAACAGGAGGGTATTTTCAAGCTTGCATACTTCTACTATAAAGGATGCTTTACATTTTCTTAGAAACAGTTATGATGACATAAGTTTAAGAAAGAGCAGACTGCAGCAATTCATTCTTCCTTGATTTTTTTCTAGTCTTTTTTAAAGATTATACTAAAATATATGCTAGAAAACACAGCACTGAGTCTATGCTACAGTAGAGTAGCTGGAATAGGTGAAGGCCACAACACAGTACAGTACAGACACTCCATGTCATTGCAGTGATCCAAGGTAGCCACAAAATACGTTTACCCATATGCTCAAGCTCAGTTCAGAGTTGCTTCCCTCCCTCAGAGAACTGCAAAGAGCCAAGGATGTAGACCTAATTCTTTCAACTCCTACTTTTTATTCTTGGTAATGACTCATTTTCTCTCTTAATCAGAGTTCTGTTCTGCAAAGCATTGTGTTACTCCAGCCAGCCTTTCAAGATGTAGTTGTTTAGCGCCAGAAGAGTTCTGAGAACATTCACTTTCCTGGGATATCCTGTGGAAGCCTGAGACAGCAGCCAAAATGTTATACCAACTTGTGTTTCATGAAACATGAGCCATGGCGAGACAGAGGAAAGCACTGATGTAATTAACCTTGTCCTCCAGAACATCATGCCCCTCAGGCAACCCAGCTGGCCTAACAGGCTACTGCTAGGTGTGGACCTCCTAGTCTGACATGGTAAAGGGATCAGACTGCTCCTCTGGCAGCCTCTGCACTACATCTGCTGTGAAATACACAGCTGCCTTGGAATTTACTCACCTCTTTCACCGGGGGGTCCTTGGACCCCAGGAGGTCCTGGGAATCCTGGTCTTCCTCCAGGTCCAGGCTCTCCTCTTGTCCCAGCAGCTCCTGGGGGACCAGGTGGTCCTGGTGGCCCTGGCTGGTTACGGTTTGAATAATAGTCATTCGGGATTTGATTCAGCATTTGGTTGAACCGGCTCATTTGACCTTCCAAAGGAAAGAAAAATGGTTCAATAAACCATGTGAAATGAGTGAAAGTCTTTTATCAAAGTGGGAAGGAATAACAAATTATCTCTCTGCATCAAATCCTATCCTTGTTCCCATTCAATAAATTAGTGGTGAACTAGTAGAAAGACTCAAGATGAATGTCTGATAAGAAGGCTGAACATGAATGGAAGAGGGAGGGAAAAAAGGTAAGGGGAGTTCTGGAAGCCAGTAACATTAACAAAAACTAATTTTAAAGCAATTTAAGTCACAAAATAAGCATTTGTTTACAATACTCGCTCTCAGAGTTCTAATTAGAGGTTGTTTCCACTCTGAAGAACAGAAAGGACTTGTAACACTTCTAAAAGTGGAGTATCACATTTCTATGTACTTTCAGAGCTCTGAAGCTACCGCAAACACATTATAAATTATTCATGTGTAGAGCTAGCAGCACACAGTCTATGAAGTTGCTTTCTTAAGCCTGTGGGATGCATAGACTTGTATCTACATACGTCCTGGATATAGGCAAATTTCATTTCCAAAGAAAGGTATCTGAACAAAAACAACAGCATTTTGAAATTATGCAGAAGGGAGCCCTTAATGGGGGACCACACCTAGCCCTTCCTGATTAGTGTAACATGCCAGTCCTAGCATAACCCTAAAGACATGAGCTGAATATGAAAAAAATAAGGCAGGGATGTTCAAAAAAGAGATGCTAAAAGATCTCGGATAACACATCCTTATTCATAAGCCTAACACATTCATGAATGTACTTTCCTTCCTCTGTGATGGCTAACTAATAGAAATGTTTTAAACAGCAGCCATCACAGACATTTTAAAGAACATACTGTCCTCCTCCCTGTACACAAGCACTCTTAATGATCCAAAAGGTATATCTGTTTACCTCAGTCAGCACTTACCATTGTTATAGAAACGACATTAACAATTTATGGCCTCATTTGTCTCTGTCCTCCTCGGCAGGTCTACTGATAGCAAAAGCACTGCCTCAGGGACAGAGAGAAAGCCTCTGTAGAGACCGTTTTTATGGGCTGCAGAGCTGCACTGTGTGGCAGTAGAGGACTGAAATTCAATTTGGAGTCCTTTTCCAAATAAATATCATTTTTCCCTGCATAGCACAGCTGATTCTGTGCACAGTATTTACCCAACACTCATCTGCCTCTTTCTGCTAGCAAAGTACCTGCAGTGAGGATCCTTTTTCTCACCGATTCCCTCCTCCTGAAGATAAGATGTGTTTAATGAGAAAATGTATACCGATTTTATGACAAAGATGAAGTAATGTTGGACCAGACTGACAAAAGGAAAGTCACCTTCCTTGTACAGAGCATTAGACTTGCATGTGTATTTCCAAAGGTCACAGATTAGTTCATGATCAAGCTGGCCATGCAGATCTGGCAAAAATTTAGTGTTACATTTTTTTCCACCAAATCATTGGCATTGGACAGCTATCAGATCACTCAAGCTCTTGCTGTGCTCTGTGGCCAGTATCTCACCTTAAATTTATACCATTTTTTTTCTCTTTTAACAAACAAAGTAGTAAATTACTACTATGAAAACAAAGCAAGCAACACTGTTTACCATTTATCAGTTGTTCACAAACTTGTCTTGCAACTGCTCGCATCATGTTCTGAGAAGCAATGTCACCCTAAGTAATCAAAACCAAAACAAGTGTTTTATTAGCAAGTGTCTGTGCTTTCAAAGACATAGTGTTTAATTAAGAAATCTGAGAAAAACTGACTTTAAAGCAGACTTACTCTGTCACCTTTTTCTCCCTTCATTCCAGGTGCACCCTAAAATAAATACAGTAAAAATAAAACAACTGAAGGATTATGTTATTCCACCCCACCTATAGGTTTGAGACATGCAATTCTAGAAAACATTTTGACTCCTTTCAGAAGAGACACCTGGTCCTCCTTGAACTTTACATTTCAGAGAGGCTAAAGCAGGTGCCCAGAAGACTGGACAAGCAACGATCTTTTGTGTATCATCAAACATACTGACAGATGCAGAAGAAAAAGATCTAGAGGGAAAATTCAAACTAGGGCCAAAGAAACTGATGCATTCTGACACTGGGACCACACCGGCAATTTGAAAGTTGAATTTCTAGCATCACATTTCTGTAAATGGTGAATGGTCTTGTATGAGTTATATATGACTGCTTAATTTTAAGTCTTAAGCCAACTCATTGTTAAAGAAAGTACGCTAGGAAGAATAACACGTCTAGGAAGGGTAGCTGTCTCCTTGAACCTACAAGAAACAGACCCTTTGTTAAGTGAAAAGGCGCTATGAAGAGATGACACAGAAGATGGAGAGAGATGCCATTAAGTGCTTATTGTATTTATAATGACAGCTTCCCTGCTAATTTTCAACCACTTCTAGTCTTACAATAGTCTCACAGAAGTCTTAGCTTGACCTGCTTTATAATTATTGACATTTTCCAAGAGCTAACTTTTGTCTAACAGCAATTTCCATTTGCCTTTGAATACTGTAGTGGTTGCTGTGGGTTTTTTCGTTTTCAAGAATACTATGTAAGAAGCTAACCAGAAGGACTGATTCTGATCTTTATGTATGTATGTGTCTATGGCTCGAAAAACATCAGGTATACTGTAAAGATATTTTTAAATGCTGAACTGGAGATATGCATGCACAAGCAACTCTGCAAACAAAATTTTGTGAGTGCACCTCTCACGCAACATTTTGAGATTGTAGCCTTATGTTTGCATTCCACTGCTAGCAAAGAAAAGCACCAAGAGAGAGCAAACCATATTTTCCAAAGAAAATGTAATTACAATGCTTGGCATGAAGGATTTTTAAAGATTTTCAGAATAGACAGCAATGATCTCAGAAGGATGTTTGTGACTTGCTTTGGTCTATTTGACACGATTTTGGCCACAATAAAAATTGCAGATGCCCATTTAAAGTAAGTAGAAAATCAGATTCACAGTCATTTGTTTTAGCCACTACGTTGCCCTTTGAAAAATCTAAAAATCTGCAAAGTGTTTTAAAATGACTCTTTTAATTTTGACATCAAAATACAAAAGAAAAAAGAAAACAAAACTGCATTTGCTGCAAGACCTGCTTAGGAAGCCATCACGAATAGCCCTTCCAATGCTCTTGAATACTCACTGTGTCACTCACTGTGACAAATGACACTTGTGCCAAATTCTAGGGCAGTACAAACAAACCTTTGGATGAAATTACGGCTCCTGAAGTGGCTGCTGTGAGTTTTACAGGTGACTTCCGTGGACACAGAGTTAGGCCACAGCTGAGTCCTAAAATCTATTGTAAATTCACTTGCCAGAATGTGTCCAAAGAGCAAAGGAGCTTTGTTAGTTAAGCAAAAAGGGGCTAGCAAGAGTTCAAATAGATTTTCACTCGTAGCCTAAATTACTATTTGAACGTAAGGTGAAAGACCAGTTTGGTCATCTGCTGCTCTGCATGGCTCTCCACATAATTACACATACATCCCAAGTATTACTGCTTTTCACATCGTAGTATTTCTTTAAGGAGCCTGTTTATCACCATTAACAAAGCAAAGGCTAAGTGTGGGCCGCAGCTGTTTTTCATAACATTCCTACAGTACCCGCAATTAATTTCAATAACACAAGACAACAAATCATTCCTCTGAGGTCACAGCAGATACAATTCAAATGCGGTGGCACTGTTTCATGGACTTCTATCAACGTTTTGGGCAAACAAATTCCCGTGGGATATGTCGGGGTGTGAGTTAGTATGCTATCTGAGCTTCTCTGCAGCGGTGTTGCATGCACCTACCCCATGACATGTCACAGAAAATATGAGGCAGCTCATCCATCATTGAGTTAAGTAGTTGGCATACGGTACGTTTGCATCATGCATAACAGATCGTTTATGCAAAATTAATTTTACAGACTCAAATGAAAGATTTAAAATGGTGACACCATAAATGTGCCACTGGAATAAATTATCCCACCAAGGAGACAGTTACTAATGTGTACACAATATACCCATCAAACTGATGAATATTCTTTCCCTTCTGTCCTTCACTCTTTCATCTGTATCTTTTCTTACTTGGTAAAGTCCACAGGGAAAAGGTCTGTCTTTTAGTTTAGCTTAGCACAGCCACATGCTGACACAGACCATGGACTTGTAAATGCCATAAGAACATAAATAAACTGTAACAATTAAAACCATCAGGAAAATATGACCTTCCTATCTGTCCTTCTCTAATAATGAGCATTGTGGTAAATGCTGATGTACAGAAGCTCTAAAAGAGATGTGATTTGACTCTTAATTCAACAACATTAACATCTCAATCATAAACTATCACATCTATCTGAAATAGCCATTGAATAGAACTGCAGATTTTTCACTTGCACTGGACTATAACATGAAAATCTGGGGGGGGGGGAAATATTAACAAATTAGTTTGTGCTTCTCTTTCAGTTTGAAACTTGGCATTTGTTGCTATTTTCTGAAAGCACATTCATTTGAAATTATCTGCTGAGTACATATTTATAATACCTGTTCATTGTATTCTCATTCTTTCTAACGCTTTCATACTACAACTTCACATTGTTTTGACGGGAAGCAAATCATGCAGTACGTCTTCTTGTTTATTCACTAGGTAAGTGCAAGCATTAAAAATCAGATTTCTGGTCTACTATCCCAGCAATATTCTAATAATTTCTTAAAATGCCATGTTCCAATGAATTCACTTGCTAGAGCATTCACACACCAGAACTATATACAGAAGACAAAAAAAGAAGCAAACTTAAAATGTTCAAATCCTATATACTGTTTCTGGAAATATTTTCTGCTGACTGGTTAAGAAAATTTCTTAAGGCTGTCTTCAGCCACAAGCCATGTTGGTAAAACAGGAAGGTGCTCTGGTAACAAAAGCACAACATTGCTCCAAAGTATTGCCAACAAAGGTCCCCCAGCTAAAAAAAATGCTAAGGCCATTCCTTAATTCTAAGCAATACACAGTCAATTTTACAATTCATTGAAATCAAGTGAGCCTCGTTCTTTAATTTGTGACCTTGCAAAGATACACTGATTCAACCGTATGATTGGAAATCTATAGGTTATTCCAAACTAATTTTAAAATTTGAAGATTAGAGACTGACTGGCTATGTTAATGACAAAGTTCATTTTCCACCTGGATATTTTAAAAATATGATTTCCAAAAAATAATTACAACTGCAATTACTGAGTTGCTATTTGCATCTTCCTCCCACTTGATTATATTCTTAAATTTCAGTTTCTTTTCTTTTAATAGACAAAAAAGTGCAATTTGGCCAACTGCTTGCCAGCATTTTGAGAAGCAGCAGCTGCTGCTGACATTCTGTTTTGTTGATATCCTGCAATGAGAGAGTCACTTGGGGTCAGTATGAGGAAAAGCTAGTTTATGCTGCGTGTGAGATATTTCTGAGCTGTGGGATGAAGGCTGGGGCTGCAGCAAAGTTCTACGGCTGAAGGAGGACAAAACAAAGGAAGTTTTGCTATTTTTACTTTAAAAGATAATGTGCTCGATTGTTTTCCCCAAAACAATGTTTGCTCCCCACAAGAACCACCATTTCGTTGCTCCCAAAGCAGTGTCTTTTTTGAGACTTCATCTAGGATGTCTGCATAGATGAATGCAAGATCAGTAAACACATGGCAACAGAGAATGGAAAAATGCTCAAAAGCTGCATTTAACTCACAATAAACATCTCCCTTATGTGCTCAGGATTACCCTCTAAAGGTTTTCACAGTCTGTTTGGTCCTGGAGGCATCAGTCTAATAGCACCCTATATATAAAACATAAATGCCATGTACTATTTCCTGGGGACTTTCTAGATCAATAAACTCAGACCCTGTTTTAACAAGACAGCTCTACCTTAAGACCACTTAGTCTGCCTACCCATCCACTATCATTTTCACTATTACACCTATAAACCAACAGCACTGGAACTTTCCTTCTCTGATAGTCCAAGATCTTCTATTTCCCACTACATTTATCCACAGAAAACATACCCATTCCTTTTTGAGCCAATATCCTCTTTTAGCTTAATGACTTTCTTACCCTTGCTGGTTGTTACCGTACAATATGTGTACAGACTACTACCAAATGCTTGCTCTCTGTTTGACCAGACAGAGGAGAGATATTTTAGTCTCCTCCAGGAAAGCCAGCGCTCAATTCTCAATAGATTACTGACTCATTTGTGTTCTTACTGTTCCTTTTTCGGTCATTTGGTTACTACAGTGAAAAAACCCACCTAAGTTTCTCTTGGAAGTACTTATAAGCAGATTAAAAAGTCAAATTTCCTATTTACATGAAAATTCAGTTAACACTTCAAGTATCAACTTGTTCTAGTATAAGTACACATTGAGGTAAAGAAATGTATACAGCCACATTCGTGGTGTGGTCTGCCTCAGCTTAGCCCATCAGTGGTATTTAGTGCATCAGGAAAGAGCTCCAGTTGACTGCATTCACTGGGAATGTCTTTGTAACACCAAGGCTCCTCATATTTGCGTGTAACTGTTTATCTTTTGCCTGAGGTGTAATGTTCCTTGCTTTGTAGGGGTCTTTCACCTGACTTGCGCCGCATAGTACCAGCAATACAGATTGTTCAGGTAGAAGAGAAAATGGCAGGATCTGCTCAAAAATTATTTACTCCTTGTATTTCCCAGAGGCAATGTGAAGCCTCATTATCTTTCTCAGGACAGGAAGTTACAAATTCAGGCAGGCCTGGACTATGATTCATGACACTGCAATTTGCATTTGGCCGTCAGGCTGCACCTTTGGCAATTCTAATAGTGGACACAAAGGAAAGCATTGAATTTCTGTCCACCAGGAGTCTGATAAAACATCTGTGCAAGGTGCAAGCCAGAATTCCTGCTGGGATCTGTTCTAGAAACATAAGAAATGGTAAATATGATGCACAGGGTCCCATTACAAGACAGTGCAATTAACTGGAAAAAAATGTATTTCTAACTGAAAGGAACTCTTAAGATTAGAGTGTAGGGGAACTTACACATGGTGCTTGGACAGGACTTGACTGCTTTGCTTTGCAAAAGCACTGAAACTGTAGCCAAATTTCCTTCTATGCACGTTATTTACCTGCAGAAGATCTTTGGCACTGAACAGAGTCAGCCATCCAGTGTCCCAGGTGAAGGAAAACTCAGATACACCTGGTAGTTTGAAGCTCACTTGTGAACAAACCATAGCACCTCGTGCCCCAGCTATGTCTATCAAGCATCTGACCTGGCAGGAATATCACATGAGCAACGTATGTCTAAAGCCAGGAAAGCTTCAGTGCTTTCCTAAGACACTCAATGTCCTCTACCACAAAAAGAAATGGGATTTACAGGCTGGCAAATGCAGACTGAATTCAACGTGTGTATGAGAAAATGACCCAGCTTCCAGGTGCTCCTGGGAACTTCCACTTCATAACCATCAAGCAGCCCAGTCTACTATATATTCTTCCAAAGTATCCAGCTGTCGTATACACAATGACATTGAAGCAGGATGGAAAATTCTGGCTGATTGCCAGACATTAAGCACAAGTAACAAATGATTTCCCATTTCAGTTGCTGTCTCCACTCCTGACTCAGGCATAATTTCTCAGAAAACCTATAAATGAATCAATACAAATTTCTCCTAAAACTGTTGGTGGGAGGCAGCACCTCCTGCTCTTTCTCTCCATTCAGGATGTTCTTTAAAGGTTTGAATAGAACACACAGAAACCACCCCCAAATAATTTTGAAATCACATTGTAAAAAGGACAAAACATTTGCAAAACAGAAGTGATTGTTATATTACCAAAGACTGTCCACCTTCAGCAGTGTACCACTTTTTTACTACACACACACATACACAAATCTAAAGATTTTCCAGTCATTTTGCTGACCTAGTTCTTTATGCTTATGCAGTGTAGGAATATATATGTCTTGGCACATAATAGCCTACGATCTTTTTAGTGGAAACCAGAGACCACAATTTCCAGCCCCAACTATTAAACTCAGCAAAATGGCATACTGTAAAAATAAAATTGTTTGAAAAAAAGGCTTGTGGTCTTAGGTTAGCTCCACTGTATTAACCACTGTCATAAGTGCAAGACAAGTATTTAAAGCAAGGACAAGTCTCATATTCATCAACAGACTGTAATTTTAAATTTGATACTGTAAGTGTATCATTATCTTACTGGTGTCCCACGATCTCCTGGCTTCCCTGGTTTTCCACTTGGGCCAGCAACTCCTGGAACTCCTGGGGCACCCTACAGTAGAAGACATGTAAAGTGAATTGTGGAAATCCACAACAGTCTAAGTGCCAATAAGAAATGTGTTATTGTATCGAGCGCAATACTGAAAATGGCTTCTATCAGGGTTTTTTTTTTTTTCTGTTAGGTACATATCAGGCTTGAAAACTTCCCTCTGGAAGAAATAGTTTGTTTCTTCACAGAAATGTGTTCTTTTACATAACACCACAGTTTAACCAGCATTTCTGAATCAAAAGATGCAGAGAGTGTCTATATGTTTTTGGTATCCCTCTTAATGACAGATTCCTAAAGCAGAACAAGACAGTTTCGCCTTCTAACATCATCTAGAAGGTCTGTGATCCATGTAAAAGTCTACAGCATCAAGTCCATAGAAGTAATTCTAGTGATACTAGATAAACACGAACAAAAAAAAAAGACCAATGTTAGGTTATGTGATAAAAGCTCATCTGTACACCCACAAAGGAGCACAAGGACAATCATGGGAGAGCAGGGCAGCCCAAATAATACCCTGCCCTAGCAACTCCTGCCTATATAAGTATATGTGGTGTAAAAGTGTGCTCTGTGTGCGTATGCCTACTGGGAAGACATCTTCCACCTTGCTACTGGTTGGACCTGGTGACATGGAGCTGTGGCAACTTGCCTACCTCGGGCTGCGTGATCCAGCATATGTTTTTCTCTAACAACCAGCACCTTTTCTAACATGGTCCCACAAAACACAATGAAGTAGCTTTTTAAGCAAAAACTAATCCTTAAGTACCCTTGGCAAGAAAAACTTGTACTAACGTTTTTTTTCACCAGACTACAAGTAATAAGCTGATTGGTTTCAGTAGACCTAGCTATGCATTTAAAGATCATGGCTAATGAACCAGGTAAACTGGTTCTTCCCTTATTTACACTGGCAGAAATCAGTTTCAAAACCACTCTTATGAACGTTTGTGAACACATGTTTACGCAGCTGTCTGCCCACCTTTCACTGAGTGTTTCCCAGATCCATTTAGGATATTAAACAAAGGATCCATTTCATATTTGACAGAAACTGAAAATGTCAATGTGGCTCACTCTTGGCTCAGTTCTCTTATTTCAGAGTATATCAAAGACAAAATTATATTTACCGATGGTCCTGGTGGGCCTCTGGGACCTGTGGGACCATCTTTTCCTGTGAAACCCTATTCAAAAACAAAAGCATGATTAGAGATCAACTTAAGACTGTAGCCTGATTAAAATGGCCTTGAAGATTATGTAATTGCAATACTCCTCATTACTACTAGCATGTATTGTAAAACCTATCCACAATGTAGGTTATAAAAATAGCTATCACAACTAATGCTGGAGAAGGCTATGGAACAATGAGCTTCAGCCAATTTAGAAGATGTTCAGCTGCTGTTGATTAACTGAAGATGGAATGAGTCTCTCTCAACATTTTTAAGAAAAGTAATCGTTGTTCTATCCCAGAGGAGCAAGATCTCCCTTTTTGCTGTTCTCCCACTCACAGATTAGCTGGAAAATCAGAGGTTTCTACTTAACTGAAGAACAACCTCCCTCTCAGATACTTCCCCTGCAAAAAGAGATGCTGAGAAATCCCATTTCAATAATCCAGCATAGCATTCACATATTAACATTGATGGCCCATGACCCACTAATGACCCACCAAACCAATGGTATGTTCTTTGGCAACTGGCTATCATATGGTGGTCTGTTTTCATTTCCCGCTATCAACTCCCACTAAAGGATAACTATAAATGCATATATCAGCTACTGATTTTGACTGTAAAGGTAAGTCATTGCTTCAGCCGTCTCAAAGGTGATATGCCACTGTGAAGACAAAAGAGATTTGCTTAGTTGACCCCAAATTAGAAGAAAGGGATTGCAGCAACACCACAATGAAATACCTGTGTGCATGCCCTTCATTATGAAGACATTTCAGAATCCCCCATCCACAGAAAAGTTCTTAGCTCCAGCCAGTCAAAGGTTAAGGAGAGAACTTGACCTTCACAGTAAGAATGGCACAGACAGATTCTTTAGGGGTATGACATCTCCCAGACATGGAGACAAGCAGAGTTTCAAAGGGATCCCCTGCAGCAGCAACAGTGGAAGACAGCAGGGCTGAGCACCTCAGCAGAGCCCTGCTCAGTGGACATACTGCTCTGTGGGTGCAGGCATCCGAGAACCTAGTCAGGAGAGAGAGCAGTGCAATTTTTACAGAACCTATCTGGCTACCCTATGGCTATGTGGGGAGGTTTTCACACCTAGGTTTTTCCAGTCCTTCCACTTTTACATCTCTAGGCTGGATGCTGATAAAAGGACTCCTTTTGAGAAAGCATTTGAAAATAGAAAGATATGATAAAGAATGGGAAAAAAAAAACAAACCACATTACTTGGTCTTTTCAGATGATAAACTGAGGAAACCTTACCCTTTCTCCTGGAGGTCCCATTGGGCCAGGTGGACCAGGTAAACCTGGGGTTCCCTAGAGTGAAAAGGGATGTTAAACTGTATCCATGACAGAACAAACATGACTGCTATGCTAATCATTCCATTATATATGCACACATTAAATATTTAACTGTCTTCAATGTTGCTTTTTGGCATTTACAAAAATAAAACAAACCTTTAGAAAAAAACATTTATTTCATATACATGATACAAGAATCTTCACCCTCACACTATTTTTTACTTCTGTTTCCCCACCAGCCCATAATTCAACTTCAAAAATCATTTTCAGTACTGTTCCCATAGAACAGATATATCTGGTTTATTGCCTTTACAAGCATGACTTACAGATATCAGCTAATCCTTTAACACCTGGTGCTAAAGCCTAGCTGCAGTCATCAGAGTGTATCTAAAGAAACAAAAATTAGACTCTTCCTTTATTATTCTTTCCCCCTATTGTCCTATTCTTTAACATTCTGCTGCTTTATTGTGCACATTCTAAATTCTCTGTTTCTGTTCCTTCTGTAGCTTCTGGGTAGAGAATAAACCCTAAAATTAAACAAGTTCTACATTAGACAACAGTCAGGAATTTCATTCAATGCTCTGTAACTGTTGTAGGTACTGGATATTGAACAGCCTTATATCATGTTGTCATGTTCTTCCCCCTTTTTTGTGTAATCTCACTGTACACTAAAATGGAGCATTGCTTTCTGCGGGATATTACTACTCCCTATATGTATATTACTCAGGGTTATAAGGACTAATAAAACAGGCAACGAATACAAGGTCCTTGGTCCATAACTGACCTTATCTGTTTTATGAAATTAAACCCACAACACTAAGCATCTTCCATATAGTCTTTATATCTCCAGTAAAATCAAGGACAATATAGTAACCAAGGAATATTAGTTATGTCACCACATGCACAGATCAATGACCTTGGATTATCCAAATCTGGCTGATTATCAAAAAAACCCCTTATTTTTTCTTCTCAAAACCTAATCCTAGTTTACAATATAGAAACCTGCAAGTAAGTGAAATTTAATATTGCTTTCTTATTTCAGAAAGCATACAATTAATGTCCCAAGACGATTTGACTTCCAAAAGTAGAAAGCAATTAGACAACATTGCTGAAGAGGGGTTCAGCAAATGTTCTGCAACCTTTATTTTAGGAAGATGTTTAACTGCTGGTGGTCAGAAGTTGAGGGACCTTCTTGGGGAGTTATGAGTGTACTTTTCCTAATCCAAGGGTCTGCCCCTGTGCATTCAGAACTGTCCAGACAGACATTTGGCTTGACTCAGTACAGCTGTTCTTTCACTCTTGCTGTTTTGAATGGTTTACCATTTCCTACATTTCAAATTCCTAAGTGTATGATAATTATGTTTCCAAAACTATTGCTTAGGAAGGTATGAGAAGAGCCCATGATTCCTAGTGATGTCAGAGACAGCTGTCCAGCAGCCAACCTGCATCAGGAATAGTGTAAAATTACATTATCTTGTCTAAGCATCAACTTACCGATCGCCCTGGTAGTCCAGGCTGGCCAGCATCACCTTTCATTCCTTGACGACCCTACAGTTTTCATAAATGATTGTTAGACATTCTGAATTACAAAATAGATCAGAAGAATAATTAATTTATGTAAATGGACACAAAATATTTCCTGCAAGAGACCTAAATTAAGGAATCCATAAGCCAACTATGTATTATGGAATAAATCAAGATACATATACCTCTTAACTGAAGCAATACCGATCATCTCACAAACATTTGCAAATGCAGGATGACTAGTTGACATTATATTAAAAACATAGGCAAGCAGACATTTGAAGGGAGCACATATTTTGATAAGGAAGTGACATGGACTTTTCACTGAGAGACTGATACCAATGTCTTCACAAGCAGGAAAGCAGGGAAGGGTTACAAGTTTTTTCCCAGCCTCCCTTATCTTTCTCAGCTGGTGAATGGAACTGTTTACACTCACAAAAGGTAAAAGCTTGGTCTTTTTAAAGTATCACTATTTTTCTCTAACCCTATAGGAGCATATAAAGAAGCAACGTATTGCCTTTCACAACTAGCTTGCATTCCACATACACTACAGCACTGTAGTATAAATCCACGTGAGCTAAATTTGACAATATAATATTTATTTTTCACAGTAGTTTGCGTGATAATCCAGCATTAATAACTGTTGATGACACACAAATAATCAAAGAATTTGTAAACATAGCCTGCCAATGTGAATTGCAATTGATATGAAAAATGAAATTACATGACTCAAAAGTGGTGCTCTAACTTATTGTTAACTAATGAGAAGTTCCACCAATGTTGGTGTTTTCACTTTTCAGAGGTTTTCAAACTGAATGTGACAAATAAATGTATTAATTGTATTTCACATGTAAAAGGAATGTGTTTGGTCTTTCTTGCTGTTTGGCACCTCTAGGTCATCTTCATGAAGTTTTCCTCCTGGTATATAACAAAAAACTGAAAAACATCTACAGTGGTTAACCAAATCTTTCTACTTTGTCCTTACAAAACAGAAGGTGTACCTACAACAGAAGGTGTACCTAATGTCTATCTTAAAGCACATTTTATTTTCCATTTCCCAAATTAGGTTACAGACTGAGAAGTATGCAAATGCAAAATGAGACAGTGTGCAATCAGACACCAATTCTATTTTTTTTTCCATAAACTTTATATTTTAATCAAAGACCTCATACAAAAAGCTCCTCTTTATATTAAAATTCAAGCTGATCCTAAACAGGAAGCGTCAAAATTATATTCCTGCTTTTTGGGTGATTACTTATTAAAATATGGCAAAAGCAGTCTCAATGCATTCAGGATGTAGGCAAAGGGTTACCTATGCTATCTGCTATAAAAACAGAATCTGGTGGAACTTCATCAGGGTTAACAGAGTTACTCTGGCTTTGAAGGCATGTACATGAAATCAGAACCAGCCTCTCATTAAAATATGCGTACTGTTGCCAAGAAGGACCCCTAGGAATGAAGGGCTGTTTTATATGCCTAGATCTAGGCACCCATTGCCTCTCTGAACTTTCAGCTACTAATTTAAGCTCAGAAAATAGAAGTTGTACATGTAAATCTGTGAGAAAGATCTCTGTCTTCAGAGTAATATTGCACGCTTAATTCTCCTGCACCACAATTTGATAGTTTTGAGTCCTAGAACTTGAAGGCCTAGCAACTCTACAGAAGAGCTGTAAGACTAAAAATGTAGTAGCACAAGTTACAACACTTAGACTGTCCCTTCATAGGCATCCCATAAGCACATGTAACATTCAGGACAGAAAATGCTATTGTATTGAAAGAGACTTGTTTCAGAAAAAGACTTGTTTCATAATACTACTGTATTGCACGGAAAAATTAATGGCACAGCAAAGCTGCCACCCTCTTCCCAAGACCACCATCCCCATGGACAGCTCTGACTCCACACACGTTGCCACCCGCACTCAGAACGGCCACTCACCGGTTCACCTGGGATTGACAGCCCGTTGGGGCCCTGCGGACCTGGGGGACCTTGAGGGCCAGGAGGACCTGTCTCACCACGAGGACCAGGTGGCCCCTTAAAGCAGAAAATTAAAACAACATTGTAAATGACAACCGCTTCTTAGATCTGTAACTGCAAAATCCTTTGTGTTAGACACTTAAGGCAAGTCAGAAGCCTGGAGACACGTTTAATACTTCAGAACAACTGTGGAAACAGTTATCTAAGTGGTATATTCTTTCATAAGTTATTCTCTGATTCATGTTGGCAGTCTCAGGCCAATACACGCCTTCTGGCAGTGTTAATTAGAAGTATAGCTGTCTCCTCTGTACAGAAGAAAGGACCACAATGCTGCAGAGTGTGTATTAACACCCCGATGCACGTACTCTAGTTTCCTGATGTGCAGTCAATGCCTTTGAGGCTACATATATACATAGGCTGTGTATATATAGTCTCAAATAGGTAGGCTGCACATAAATAACATATAAGCAAGTTTCCAAGTAAATTTTTAATCTCCATTCTTAGCTCAGCATAGAACTAAGCATACAAATTTTCATACAGGTAAGCATGTAGCAACATTATAGATACATTCCAGAAAGATACTTACAGATGATCCAGTCAAACCCCTTTCACCTCTGGGACCTTTAGCACCTGGGCCACCCTAAATTGAGTATTTGGAAAGAAAATTTATTTCATACAGGGAAAGCAAGGGTACATCATACTGGTGTGCATCATGAATCCTCTTTATCACACTCTTACGCGAAAGCCCTAAGCTTTGAAGTGTACAGATCACACTGTGAAAAAGAGTACCAGAATAAAAGATGTATCAGAAACTCAGGTAAGCCACATCAGCTTCAGCCTTGCCAATTCAGCCCATGAAAAATTATTGTCATTTTTGTCTCTGCAGATATAAACTTCTTCAATTTATATTCACCAAAATCTCTGGATACCTCTCTAGTAGACTGCCAGACAACTTAACTGGACTTCAGATTCCTCATGCAGCATTTTTGATAGCTTCAAATTAGAAGGACTACTGAGCTGAGTATAACTCCCATATATTCAAAACAATTGGTAGGAGCGTATTCATTCCATAGATTACTATCTCTCCATGTAAAACAAAGACAGTAGCTAATTTATTTCCCTGACAGAGTAAAGAATCTTTCCTTGGAGTGAAATCCTGACTCTGTATTTAGGAAAAATATTTGCACAGTCCGTTAAAAATATCTTGTACATGAAGTGCAAGACAGCTGAGAATGGGCCAGATTCTTTCAACCTATCAAACAATGAGGAGGTATTCACAGTGATCACACTGGAAATATGGGAAAAGGATTATTATATAAACAAGTAGAGGTGGCAAGGAGCTGCCTAACTGTGTTTTAAACTAAGATGAAAGGCGAAGAGATTACCATGATGCTATGGACGTGTTGATAGAAACTGTTTCTGTGACTGACCTTTGTTTCACAAAACCACAAGTTGACACAAAACTGCTTCCATAAACTTAAAAATCAGAAAATCTGTCTATTGCAAACAGCTCCTTACAGCTGGTCCAGGGGGTCCTGGAGGTCCCACGCTGTCTTGAGTACAGGTACAAGCATTTGGAAGAGCTGGGCATTTTGCTTCATCTCTCTGAAAATTCAATCACAACTATTACTGTCCTTTTAAAGAAAAGTATTTGGTGGCAGCATATTTTTCTAAAACAATAACAGCAAGATTCTCTATTTTCCTGTTTTAAAGTACAAGTAAAACTCACAGCTAAACAGTGGCTTGCAAATGTTTCTAGAGGACCTTTCATATTTTTAGCAAATTTTCTCTGCAAGCTACACAAGACACTAACAACAGAGGCACAGGCAAAATCATATTCATATGCAAATTCTGTTGTTTTGATATTTATATCCATTACACAATCAGCTTGCACTGACAAAGAATAAACTAGTTACTTTTTGAATGCTAATCTAGAACAGATTAAATAAAAAAATAATATAGCTATTCCATTCATAATACTTAGGATCTTAAATCACTGAAAACCAAAATATAACTGACATTTTTTCCACCATTCCTAAGGGACTCAGTTCTAGCACATTACAATCTTTCTCCCTCAGACACAAAACTTGGAAATGCAGTGTTGTTCACTGGCTATTCTGACAACTGCAATTTAGATGTGTTGTCAGTATGAGGTAGAATACCAGGCTAATACTGATATTATTAAATTTGCTATTAATAATGAATTTCTGAATAGCTTCTGGTTCATTTATACTTACCATAGAAGGGAGATCACAGCATCTGTCTCTGCTAGTCCAAACTGGACTGCATACGATGTCAAAATTCTGGATTTCTAACTGTAAAAGAAAGGAAGACTCTTGAAATAGTCTAGTGGCATTATCATTAAAAAAGACTCCTCAAACAATTTACTTCCAAGGTAGTTAACATCATTCAGACTTTCACTTCTTTGACACTGACAGAAAAATGATTTAAAAATAATAAAAAATTTAAAACCAAGCCTACATAAGGCTACAAGAACTTCAAGCACTGATGCTTGCTCTTGTTCTGAGGCAAAAAGTAACCAAATAAAGTGACTCAAGAAATATTTTGCAACACTTAATGAACAATACCGATGAACTTCTACATCAGCTGAGTGCCTGTGCACTTCAACGTGAAATCTGGCTGAAAAGCTTTTGGACCAGCTCTAAGGACTGCAGTCTTTGGATCATATATTAATTCAGATTTATGAATGGAAATTCCAGTGACATTAGTGGGGAAAAATTCTGCAGAAAGGCTGAAGTGGGGACCTTAGGTAGACTGTATGGTAAAAGCAGTTTCCTCTCTTATTTTCACCCCAAGAGCTATGCTCCTGTACTTTGATATATACAACCAAACACTTGGTGGTGAGCACCAAGCATCATCTTCGGGTGTTAGGATTTGCACACACGGGTCAGATTGCAGACTTAAATCTTCTAGTATGAAGCTCAGGTAATAGCATAGATTACATAATAAGTATAGTTAATCCACTAAGATAATTGATGTGCCCTTCATAGCAGCATCCACTTTTTCATTATAGGTTTATAGATCATAAGGCCAGTGGGGATTACTCTGATAACCCAGTACAAGACAGACCATAGAACTTGCCAGAATTAAAACCTGCTCATTAGAGAATGTCTTTCAGGAAAACAAAACAATCTTCATTTACAGATTTCCAGTGATAGAGAATCCACAGTAATGGTTCCAATGACTAACTGCTCTCCATATTAAAAGAAAAAGATCTCCACTCTTGTTTGAATTTACCTGACTGCAACTTTCAGTTATTAGATTTTTGTTCTTGCAGTTCTGCTAGAATGAGAAGCTATCAAGACCAAACTTCTCGGTTAAGTATATTGGGTCTTGCAGTACAGACACTTGAAAGCTTTGGGTGCACTACTGATTTCTTAGCAATCCTTGATCTCTAATCTCTTTCCTCAGAAAATACCAAGGGTTTGCATTAATGAATGGATTAATGCTTATTGCTTACTGTTGCTGATCTCCGGTCACCTTTCAGAAGTTTCCCAAGTATTTCATAGCCATCAGTTGTGATGTTCCCAGCCTCCTTAATTGGTTTTTCCAGTATCTCACTGCAGTCAATGTAAATCTTAACATTTGATGAAGTTACAACAATATGGACCTGAAAAAAAGTTTAACATAGTATTTAGAAAAGGCACATAGGCATATTTACTTTAATACTTTCACAGTATTTCACTGTTTAGGTAATACTGTTTTAAATTTTCTTCCTAGTAATCCTGCTTTACTTTCAACTGGTGGAAAAATTCAAACTCAAGGAAAGTCTATGACATTAGTAACCTCTTTAAAATGTGTTGAAAATCAGTAAGATGAATACACAAGCACAGCTAAGAAGTACTATTTAATGTTAACAGTTGAACTACAATGATCTATTTAAAAAAGCTTGCCTGAAAATTACCTTAAGATGGCATAAAAGTAAAAAATAAAAAGAATTTTTGAGAGGAAGTGAATATAAGCTCTTCTTGTCTTCTTCTGATGGCTGGGACCACACAAGAGGTTTATGAGTCTGGGACTGCCCACTGGCTAATAGACTCTGTCTGTAGTTCAGAGAGTAGATTGTTTCAGATCCAAAAGATCCAGGGTTCAGTTTCCACAGATGACTCAACCAGAGGCATTAGTTGCATTGAGATACAGGAAGCGAGCAGAGAAGCCTGCCCAGAAAAAGACAAACTAATGGAAGATGCAAGAGAGAAATTTCCATGAGAGAAATTTGGCTACAAAAATACATGCTAAAATAAGGGGAAAAGGGGAAGAAGAGGAAGAGATTAATTATTGGAAATAGGGGAAACTTCAGAGGGAGAAAAGAATGACTGTAACAAAGGGAGAGTATGTTTACCAGGAGAAGAGAATGAAGCGTTTGGGGAAAATACAGTAAATCTTAAACGGAAGAACAAACAAAATTGAAGCAAAGGTTACCATTCAAAAAATTTATAGTACGTATGGAGAATGTTATGCAAGTGAATTTCCTACATT
The DNA here is from genome assembly GCF_947461875.1 of Haliaeetus albicilla. NCBI lineage: Eukaryota > Metazoa > Chordata > Aves > Accipitriformes > Accipitridae > Haliaeetus > Haliaeetus albicilla. The sequence goes on from NC_091499.1 coordinate 6,644,112, forward strand.
TCTATGAAAACAGAAGATATTCAGGAGTCTCCAAGAAAGAAGCAAGGGTCTGACATTTTAGTAAATCTAATATGCAGTTGATGGAAGAACATCTTAAGGCAACAGAAAGGTTTCAGTGGCTTTATACACCTTACATACAGCATATATTTTATATACAACATTATAATATCTATGTAGTTGTTAAAATATCAACACAGTAAGATCAGCAGTAAGGAATCCTTGAAGTATGTATTTATGTTTTAAAGCTTCTGTTATCACAGCACATAATACTTCAGAAACATATTGCTATTTGATGACTGCTTAAAAAAACGGCATAAAGTTGAAACTCAGATTCCCTTAAACGTCCTGAGTCAACAAGTGCCTGAACAATCTCCTGAGAATTTGTTCTTTTTTTCCATATTAAATATTTTCCCATGTGGAGTTGTCTCCAAGGCATCAGCATACCTTATCTAAAACTCTTTAAACATCATGTGCTTATGCTTTATATAATTGGAATTAAAACTTTTGAAACTGCCCTCATTTTTTGTCACGTGAAGTTCAGCTGGCATCACAGTTTAATTCTCAGTGCTGTGTTTTTTTAATTAACATTCTGAGGATTGTCCATTGACCAAATAAAAAATAATGGAAAGATAACTGAGTGTATCCAAAGTATAGTTTGGTATTACATAACAAACTTTCCACAAAATAAAGTAAGCACCGCGCCAAAACTTTAAATTCGTTATCATTTATACATCATATACTCAGCCATTTGCTTATGTGACGAAATTTTACAGGTTAACTAATCCATCAAACAGTTTAAACTCCTCTCAGATGTAATTTACTGATTCTGAAAGGTATCTAATATGCAAGTCCTTCCACTGGAACGTTAAGTATTTGTCACTATTTAAATAAAGTAAATGACATCTGCATAGCAAACATGTATTGTGGCATTTTCATTTGCACACAAAACTTAGGAGAGGTGAATCTACATCAGAATGCTGAGGGGGATCATCAGTTTGAAAATGTTCAAACAGCAAGGACTGCTGAGCATCGCCTATACGTCCAAAGAAGAAGCAATTCCAGCAATCAAAAATAAGCAGAGCTCCCCCAAGTCATTGACTCAGTTAGCTAACTGCTGATTTAACACCGGCTCCAAATTCCAGCCTGGATCTCATGGCCCAGGCATAAATCTAATAAAAGTAGGTGTCTAGTGTTTACAGTAAATAGAACATGTCTGCATTCAATCCTGCTACGTTTTGTTTTCAACAAATGTTAACAATGTTAACAGAAACATTCTCTTCAGTTTCTAACACACCAACATAAAGCATTACTTCTGACCATTTCCAGTGCCAGAAGGCACTAAGGTTTTAAGAAAGAAAACATACTTTATTCTTTCTCTCCGGAGCCCTTCTAAGATAAAGCCTGATGGTGTTCTGATCTACTGCTAAATGAACCACATCAGTAAGCTAAGCAAACTATTATCTAATATGTACATCAGCAGAAAGACATACACTCATTATCAAATTTCCTGTGGCTAACTACTGCAAAACTGCAATCTAAAAGGAAGTCTATCATGGTAAGAATAAGAAAGTAGAAGTCGTCTCGCTCTCCAAAACACTCAGTTATAAATTTAATGACTGTCTCAGGCAGTCAGGATTTTTCCTATGGGACTTGCCAGATTCAACAGCTTTCACCATAGCTATGCTACGCAAAGTGTTCAAGTATGCCAAAGTAAATTTCCCTGCACAGTTAGGTGTAGTTAACTGTGCTTCACTGAGTGAGCCAGTAAGTCATCGAATGAAAACCACAAAAATGTTTGATATTTTGGAAAACATCTTCTTGCACTCTAAAAATTTGTCATTTCTTTGAAACTGGATGGTAGGAGAAATTGCAAAAGTACCTTTTGAAATGTGTTAATCTTACTTTCCTTCCTTCATCCAGCTGAAACTACTGCTATCCTCTATTAGGAGCTTATCGACATGGCTGATACATAAGGCTTTCCCAGCACATGAGCTGGGGAATCCCATGATGCTATCATTAACAACCTGACTCATATAGCAATCTCAGTAATCATCCTGGAGAGAACCCAGAAGAGTCAGCTCAGTTACATGGTAAAAAATCCCAAATACAGCTCTTTAAATCAAGGCTATTGTAGTTACTTTAAATACTGTCAAAATCTGAACTTTTGATTCCTTTCTGGGAAAAAAGAAGGGGAATGACACACTGAACTAAATAACTGGTACATTTTTGCTTAAGAAATAATCTCATAAGCAAGAATTCATAGTCCCAGAGCTTTAAGATAATTTGCAAATGGCTGTTACTCCTGTACATCGTTTGGCATCTTAGGATTGTTTACTGTTAATATGTATGAGTGCATTTAACTATTGAAATCATACAAAACTCCGGATTTTTATTTCCCATGTAATTGTTTTTCACAACAATTGTTATACATAACTGCTAGTATTGCTGGGGTTGCAGGTTGTTCCCCATTTGCTCTGATAAATGAGCAGAGCTTCGCTGTAAGTGCTGTCAGATAATTCTGCTCAGCTTTATCACATTTAGAGGAACTACAAGGAAAAATATGACTCTGAATGTCAATGAAATTAGCAGCAGATGCTTAAAACAGACTGCTGGCAGTACAGCATGTAGAGAGCTTCACACCACTGAGCTGAAGAAGGGAACTCTCAACTCTCACACTATCTAAACTCTCAACTCTCACACTATCTAAAATGAGGCATGCTACATGCTGTTCTGTGTTTTAACAGTACTTCTTGGTGATGACTCAACTTTTACACCACAACAATATCTATCCTAGCCTTTACTGACAGTTTTTCTCACTCCAGTAGATTAATATATTCCCTTAAAATTCAGTTGTCCTACTAAGCTATCAAAAAAAAAAAAAGAGGCAAAAAGCCAAATGCCAAGGATAAAATAGAGGTTGCCTACTGCAGGCGTGATCCAAGCCTACTCATAAGCATGAGTTACAAAGTCAATGACAAACTTTTCTTCATATATGCAAAAATAATTAGCCATTAAAGAAATTATAAAACAAGAATAATTGGATATAACATAGAAGCAGTTTGGGAAATTATCCTGTGTCAAATTCTGAGGAAACCAATAGCTTTTATAGTGCTGTGTGATTCTTGCAGTCCTCTGAGTTTTAAACAGATGAAGTCACAAAACATTATAATGCTGGCACCAGCTATCTTTCCCTGCTTTCAGCCTAGCAGAGCTAGGTTGACAATGTGGCCTCCAGTATCAGCAAGTTGACAGACGCAACCTCTTATCAGTATCCTCAAAGGAATACTGGGAGTGACTAGTCATGCAGGAGAGGGTATCATAAAGAAAACAAATGTTATACTCCAGCCATATTTAGTCATCAGAAGAAAACTAAACTAAACAGAAGGGAGATAAATGAAAACATGAGAATGTGCATTTCAGCTCACAAAAATGTTGCAATTGCAACTCACTTTCTTGCCCTAAATGTATATACTTAACACAGCAAAAAATATTTTTTAAATTGTGTTTTAGGTATATATGTAGCCTGACTCAAACACTTCCTGATGACTAGAGGTAAGGAAACATGGCAGGATCAAGTTGTCATAATTCAATGCACAAAATTAGAAAAGCAAGCACAAAACTATCACAATTGAAGGCAGATGCAGTAACATGTAAGGATTTCACTAACCATTTTGACAGTTCAAAAAACATTGAGTTTCATTCTAAATCACAAATAGATTATACAATCTTTTATGGGGTCTCTATTATTATTTTTGCTTCCTCAGCTAACATTACTTTGGAATATTTTAGAATCAGTGAATTTAAGCCAAAAATATGCCAATACACATTCATACATAGAAAATATATACATATACATGTATTATGTTTGTTAAATATATCAATCTTATTCAATATGCTATTCACCGCCCAGAATTGGTTCCCTGCCTTTATCAATAGCTACTTGCTTTCCGTGGCTATACCTTCCTCTTCTCTGAATGATTTCAAATCATTACATTTCCCCCCCAGTCTTTTCGCACCACAACTTCTTTTCCTTTTTTTTTTCCCATTTATCTTTTATTCTCCTCTTTCATGTTCCAGGAATCAAGCTATGATGTCTTGTTCAGATACATCCCTCCACTTACATAATCTCAACAAATTATTGACAAAATCTCTTGCATTGGTTCAAAGAAGAGCTATAACTTCAGAGATCTTGTTTTACTTGATCTAATTTTCTATGTCAACTTACAGTACCAATATAAAGACTGAATATAACTGACAGTGACTTCTCCTTGCTTGTCTTTTGTTTCAAAGAACAGCACTTCAGAAAGCAACATTCATAATTTCAATCCTTTACCTTATGGAAGCTTCCATAAAAGATTTTCTTTACTTCATCATTATCAAAAGTTACAGTCTGAACCTCTCCCCTTGTATCCTTGTTAAAGAATGACAGTACTTTGCTGGCAGCTGCAATAAATGAAAATAATACATTTCATTTCATATGTACTACTGAAACCACCATCCTAAGATACACTTATAGATAAAATGTAGTATACCACTCAGTTGGGTAAACACAGGTTATAGATGGTCTTACTGACCCATAACTACATAGATGTATTTTCCTTTGGGTTTAGAGGTAATACCAAAGTTGAAACGTAGCTTAGATGAATTATTCTTAGTTGAAAAAAAAATTAATGTACAAAGTGAAAAAAAAAAAAAAAACTCTTAAAACTAAAAATATATAATCATTTACCATGTAGGAATGCTTTGGGTTTGGAAATATTTGGGAAGAATGCATGCAAAGTAATGTAACATATAAACTCTTTATGCAATAAGCATAATCATCCTTACGATCAAGCACAACTCCAACTTGTGGTTTGTAATCTCTGTCTGTAATCTGCCAGATTGCAAAGGGCTCATTGGGGGATTCAGGCAGAAGACGGAATAACAGAATGATAGTGTACGCCTGTGGCAATCCCTCTGGGTGAATCTCCCTGTTAAGACAATATGAAGACATTTTTTCACATGGAAACACATGAGGAAAATAAGATCTTCAACATTTGCTCTTTTTCAAAGAAAAGACATGAGAGTAACAGGGAAACCACAGTGTTTAATGGACTGAGCATTTTAACTACTGTCTCAAATAGAAAAGAACTTTGTGATAAAAAACACTATGTGAGTTGTTAAGATGAACTCACAGCCTGTCTTCAGTTGGTCCAGGCACCATGGTTATGGAGGAAGCCAGAATATGACCAAGAACTCTTGGAGATGTATTCTTGTGGCAAGATTTTGTATAAACTACACATATTTAAAATTCCTTGATGATAAGTACAGAAAAAAGGACCGCAGCTTCATTCTTTTTTCATCTGGCCTGTTTTAGACAGGCAGCAGAAAACAGCACTTAACTATTGCTGCCCTTCAGGCACAGATACAGTGAAGGAGATCTCTGATGTATTCTCTGGATTTGGTAATGTATTTGGGTTCCACCTCATTCATCAGTGGCTGATGTTTAGATTTCTGATGTTCAGACTGTTAGACATTAGAAAAGCAGAAAGCCAAAAGTAAACAAAAACATGCATTAAATGGCCTCCAGTATTTTCTGAAGGGGAAGGGAGGGAATGCAGGAAGCAAACTGTAAGAAAGGAGGTAGATTCTGCTTCTCCTTAATCATCATAATGGAACTGAGAAGGGGATTTGGCCTCATGAACATAAATATAGAAACATTAAAGCAGAGAGAGGAGCTGCTCTGTGTTTTAGGTAAAGCTTATGTACCCATACAATTATGGACACTGCAATAATAGCCATATCATTAAGTCAACACCATACAGCACAGTGCAAGAATGAAAATATTAAAGCAGGTATAGCAACACAATTTTAACTTGGATACTAAGTTATTTCAGATACGCAAACAACTATGCCACGAGGATTAGGATGCTTTTATTGCTTTGCTGATTCAGTCTAAAGTGAGTTTTCTTTTCTGGCTTCTCATGAAACTAAGTGCCCAGAATACTCCGGCAAGTCTACTCCACTTCTTACAGCAGACAATGGACTATGTATCACAACATTTAAAAAAAAATAAAGAAATAAATAATAGGAAGTCTGTCTTTTCCTTCTCTTTTTATCATCTTATCCTGCTAAATGCAAGGTTTATCTTAATGTAAGAGAGTTGCAAAACTGGGATTATCTGTACTTCCTTAGATCATAAAAATCCAGGCTGTCAGAGACCTATCCCCACCATAGCTGTAATGACACATCAATGAACTCAAAAAGTCCTCAAGTCCTCCACTTTGAAAGTTGTGAGCTGAGAAAGCTGGCAAAAAGAAATTATTTCTTCATGTACATCAGCTCCTATGCCTGTGATCTGATCTTTACCCAATCCAGCAGGATTGCAGAAGATTTCAAAGGCTTGTATGAAAAGATTAAATTTCCTTAAATTTAATAGGAATAATAGGTTGTCTTTAGGCATCTCCTCTGACTCAGAACGACTTTTTTTGAAGCTTACTTAAATAGATGGGAGAGGAACAAATGTAAAGAGAAAAAGAGAGCGCTACTGTTTCCCTTTTAGTAAAACTAGCCACTAACTAAGTCTTTTTGGGGGTTGTGAAAAAATGTTGGCAATAATGACTGTATATTACCCCTCCATAACCAAGCTCTAAGACCACAGGCCCTTGAAAACTCCATTCCATTTGCCAAATACGGCAACTCAAGCAGAGGAGAAACTGCCCTAAGTCAATGGCTTCAACGTGCTGCCTACTGCAATATGAATGATGCCTCTGCAAAAAGTGGTACTTATCCCTCCATATTGAAACCATTTCTCTCCGGCAACATGGAGCTCATTGTACTAAGGAGGCTGCTGTTCAACTGCCTAAGGACAAACTGTGGATTATATGTAACTCAAATGGTTAAGAAGCATAATCTCAAAAAAGAACAATAAGCAACTGGATTAATAGTGAACAGATTGCAACAGAAGAAATAGATTAGCATTTAATGAGAACAATGATAGATGTTCTCTGGAGTATATTTCTTGGAGTTCAGTGAAAAGATCAAATAAATGCATCTTCCACAAGATACTAATGCTACCATCTATAAACTCTATTAATCCTTCCTCACCTGTTTGCCATAAATTGGAGTCTTTCAGGTTTACTTACCGTATTGGCTGGCTGACAAAGGCATTTTTGTGGAGTCTATATGCTACATAGCTTGGGAAAGAGCCTGATTCCAGTGATACGCCTTGTACAGAAGCAAAATGCTTCTCTGTTAGATTATATGATTCCAGCATCTTGAAACCTTTAAATCCAGAGAGAAAATAAAAAATAAAAACACTGTAGAGATGTAAAAGACACAAATGAAGCTATGCCAAAATATTAGACAGTTACTTACCAGGTGAAGTGTATCCTTCCAAGTAAATAAGAGGACAAGCTAAAAGACATGAAACAACATATAATTCAAAACTATAAAACCTGACAGGAAATAAACATGTATATACTTCAGAAAGTTTTATTACCAAAACATCTGTGCTATTATTAATTGTCGGCCAACTTTTTTTTACATTTGTAATACCGTGTTCTGCGGTAGATGTACTGTTAAAATCTTTACTTCTTACTTTTAGTAGGGTATTTCTACTGTGACAAATTGTATGGAATAACAAATGAACCCCCCAAATATTTTAAAGAGTCTAATTCATATTAAGAAAGGAGCACAATGACACAGTCTTTCCATGAATATTTAAGGCATGAGTCAGGCTGCCTAATAGCTGTCAGATTCACAAGGAAAAACTGCAGATTTATATGGCTCCTCAGGAGCCAGCGGATGAGGCAGTTAGGGAGTACACAGTTGCACATGACAGGCCTGAGAATTTCTCATTTTTGCCTTAGAAGGATTTCACTTGAGTAAACAACTCAACTTTATTTAGATAATTTTGAAACAGCATCAGCTGCACCTCTTTAGCACCCCTAGACCAGTAGTAAATAAGAGACCTGTTGTGTCCTCCAGTTCACATTAGGCAACATTCTAATTCTTAAAGAGCAGTAGTTCTCACTGACTGTTACTCTTTTTGTTATACTAGTACTTTCGAAATGTGAGACAAGATTACATAAAAAATAATACCTACCTCAAAATTTTAAAAAAGTAACTTGCTCCCTTAGACTATGTCCAGTTATTATGAAACCTAACATTTATATACATACATTTCTTTTGATGTACCTTAAATGGGATGGCAACTTGTATTGGGTTTGCATGGCAAGGTTTTGGTAGCATGGGGGCTACAAGAGGGGCTTCTATGAGAAGCCGCTAGCAGCTTCCCCCATGTCCGACAGAGCCAATGCCAGCCAGCCCCAAGACGGACCCACCGCTGGCCAAGGCCGAGCCCATCAGTGACGGTGGTAGTGCCTCTGGGAGAACAGATTTAAGAAGGGGGAAAAAAGTTGCTGCAGCACAGAAACTGCAGCCAGAGAGAGGAGTGAGAAGATGTGAGAACACCAGCCCTGCAGACCCCCAGGTCAGTGCAGAAGGAGGGCAGGAGATGTTCCAGGCGCCAGAGCAGAGATTCCCCTGCAGCCTGTGGTGATGAAGACCATGGTGAGGCAGGCTGTCCCCCTGCAGCCCAGGGAGGTCCACAGGGGAGCAGATCTCCACCTGCAGCCTTGGGAGAGAAGACCCCACACTGTAGCAGGGGGATGCCTGAAGATGGCCGTGATTCCATGGGGAAGCCCACGCTGGAGCAGGCTCCTGGCAGGACCTGTGGCCCCGTGGAGAGAGGAGCCCAGGCTGGAGCAAGTTTTCTGGCAGGACTTGTGACCCCGTGGGGGACCCACACTGGAGCAGTCTGTGCCTGAAGGACTGCAGCCCTGGGAAGGGACCCACGCTGGAGCAGTTCATGAAGAACTGCAGCCCATGGGAAGGACTCATGATGGATGGAGGACTGTCTCCTGTGGAAGGGACCCCTTGCTGGAGCAGGGAAGAGTAAGGAGTCCTCCTCCTGCAGAGGAAGGAGCGGCAGAGACAACGTGTGATGAACTGACCCCAACCCCCATTCCCCGTCCTCCTGTGCTGCTGGGGGGAAGGAGTTAGAGAAAATCAGGAGTGAAGTTCAGCCCGGGAAGAAGGGAGGGGTGGGGGAAAGGTGTTTTAAAATTTGGTTTTATTTCTCATTATCCTACTCTGATATGACTGGTAATAAATTAAATTATCTTTTTTCACAAGTCAAGTCTGTTTTGCCCATGACAGTAATTGGTGATTGATGTCTCCCTGTCCCTATCTCGACTCACAAGCTTTTTGTTATATTTTTTCTCCCCTGTCCAGCTGAGGAGGGGAGTAACAGAACATCTTTGGTAGGCACCTGGCATCCAGCCAGCATCAACCCACACACAGCTGTAGCAATATACAAGCATATGTATTGATTTAGGAAAAGGAAAAACAAAATGTCTTCTACTCACTTGAGGTAGCTGTCTCACACACAAAGGTGACGAGGTTATCTTGAATCTTTTCAAAGGCATCAAAGTCATCAACAATAAATACATGACGCTCACTGGGCTTGCTGGCAATCTTGGCCAGCTCATTGTAATCTACATCAGCCACACCAACCACAAAGACACTGAAGCCTGCAAAAATAACACTTGTTACTTGAAATGTAGTAAACATGCATTACCATTTTTCAGGTCAGTATTTCACAAACCATCTCTACCATTGATTTCTCAGGCTCTACCTGGTCTTTTATTTGGCCTTCATTATGAGCATACATTCTGGATATCCTTTCAACCTATCCAAGCTCAGGAGGGATTAAACTGATTTTTGCATCATTAAACTTTCTAGTCCTCCCTTCATTGTTTTTTGTTGGGCATTATCCAATCTCACACAGCCTTGGCTACATAGTCCCCTCACTCTTTCATACAAAATGTACAATCCTCTCAATTCTACAGTATCTTAAATCTGTGTCCAAAATCTCTGTGCAGACTATTAGTTATCCAGTTCTTTACCTGTTGCCCTCTCCTGCACTTCATGCTTCTTAGTTTCTTTTTCACTTTCTTAACGTGGTATTCATCTCACTAATTTTTACTTTCCAAGTTAGCAACAAGTCTAAGCTAGTTGTCTAGTGTTCCTCTATAATCAACAGACAGACATGGGCAGATTAAGAATGCAATTCATCTCACCTCCCTAAGACGCTAACAACTTCAAGACAGAAGAAGCCATGGTCTGTAGATGCCTATCTGTTGCTTTCTTCATTAGCCATAAAAGGACCATACATGATGACCTTAGACTAGACATTTAGTTGTTAGATGGCTTAAGTCAAACAAGACCCTTGAATTTGATCATATCACCATGTGTAATGGCATAATCTCCTTCTTTGTCAGGGTGATTTTCCTCTCCAAATCCTTAATTAGCATCTCCTTGTCTTCTGTATCAAGGTTTTGTTTCCTGCTAGCTTCTAGCCTTTACAGAATTCTGTCTCTGACTCATGTCTTCCTTTCCCTTCTCCCACCTAAGACTCCATGTGACAATTGGACCTCTCTTTGCCATACCAGAAAACAAGGAAAAAAAAGAAGTCACTGCACAATTCAGCACTATACAGAAAAAAATCTCCCACAAAACTTCATTGACAAGAAACTGCATAGATATTGGAAATGCTGGTTGGAGGCTGAAAGCAGAATTCAAATTTATTGCAAATGATAAAGCTATTTTTATTTACATTTTTAATTTTTCAGAAAGATAATTATTCCTCTGTAGCCAATTCTGGTGAAGCTTTGGCTGAAATACTCTGTCCAGCTTTGAGCACAACATTTAAGATGCAAAGAAACCAAAGCAAGTAGAGACGAGATGAAAAACCGTAAGAGGTTTGGAAAACATGATAAACAGGAGGTTGAAGGAAATGGGTTTGTTTAGTCTAGAAAAGAGAAGACAGAAAGAGGAAATGACAACAAACTTCAAATATGAAGGCCCGTTACAGTGGACAGTGATCAACAGCTTTCCTGGTTAACTAGGTAAATGAAAAGAAGACAATAGTTTAATTAGCCTGAAGAAACACTTAGGTGAAATGTGAGGCAAAGCTTTCCAACTATTAGGGTAGTTAAGCACTGAAGCAGATTATCCAGGGAGACTGTAGAGATTTTTATGAATAGGGTAGCCAAACATCTTTAGAAACCATCTAGACAGAGCTGATGCCTTCAGATCACAGAGGCAGAGATGACAACTTGTGGTTTACATGCCAATGATTTCCATAAGGAAGTACAACATCTCCTTACTCTGGGAACAGGACTCCAGGTGGTTCATGCACTGAAATGCAAAACTGCTGGGTGCAGGGACAGGAATAGACTATTAGGCTCACATAAACAACATTCAGCAAATCTGAAGAGGAAGTGCAACGCTTCTTCGCTCAAAAGGCAATGAAGGAGTCAGTTCAGACCCAGTTCCACCAAAAGCAACTACTTTAACTGGAGATCCACTGGTTTATATCAGGTAAATCATAAAGCTCAAAAAGCCAGGCCCATTACATCAAAAGCACTAGACTGGAGTACACTTCACAATGGTCCCTGGGGTCCACACATCAAGGAAGTAAAGAGGTAACCAAAAGTCATGTCTATGAAATGATATGCATGACGAATTACTTGAAAGCCTTGGGAAGCCACAACCTTCCCCAGAGAGAAAGCTAGAGGAAAAAAAAGTAAGTCTGGCCCAGACAGTCTAAACTCTTTAAATAGTTTTGGTTTTTCCCAAATATTCAGAATATATTTCTGAGTCCATAAATGATGAAACGATTCCCAGATAATTGAAGCATCGCTTATAATTGCATTGCTTAACACATAAGGAAATAAAAGAGCCAGGTACTGCGAATTGCTTACCAGAGTGCTGTATGACCGTTGCTGCTTTCCTCACCTCATCCTGAGACCGACCGTCTGTGACAACAACAAGTACCTTGGGAACACCTCGCCTCATGCCACTCTCCCAAGTCAAAACCTTTTCTTTGATAAATGTTAGGGCTTTGCCTGCAAAGCGCACAATGAACAAGGAGTCAGCTCTATTATCCACAAGAGAAGAAACCCCTTACTTTACTTTGAAAGGGCAACAGCCACACAGCTAAAGTAGAAGAACATAAAAACCTAATTCTTCAGCCATGCAATATTAGGATAATGAGGTAGTTTCTGAAAATATTTTATCCTAAAGAAATATAATTACGGCTCAGAATTACCTGTCCTTGTGTTTCCTCCTCTGTACTGAATATTTTGAAGAGCTCCCAGGGCCTGGGCCTTGTCATCAAATGTATTCAGTTTAAATTCAGATTTTGCCTCATCACTGTACTGCACAAACGAAACCTGAAATGCAATATATCACAGTGTTCAGTCTCATACCTCCACATTCAGACCAGTTCTCACCACTGAAATCCACATTGTGGTATGTTAGTAAGCATTAAATAGTTGAAAAATCTTTTTAATATCTGTATGATTATGCACACACATACATATTTACAGACACAGATATCATCACAGCAATGTGCACGCAACACTTTTTTCTTTCTTTCTCTTTGTGTATGAAATGTCATGTGACCTTAAATAAGTATGATTAACTTATTGCTATTACTGTGATGCAGTATATATAGTGCTTATTCTCTGCTTCTGAGCAGATGTACAGTATCTACAAAACCTCTTCCAGTTTTTTTCAGGAAATACAAGAATAATTTGGCAATAGAATGTCAATAAAGTTGGAGATATACAAAATTGTGTATTCTTTTGCCTTAAATACTGGAATACAATCACTGGATGTTTATTCTGAAATCATCTTTAAATATTATATCTATATATTTTATTTTGCTCCTTTTAATGTTCTGAAAAATTGCAATATTATAGTATACTAATTTGATGCTGAATAGACAACTCTCTGTATGTATATATTCACACTTATTGAAGTAAATTCCCTTTTAAGTGATTAATATCCAATTCAAAACCTGAGATTGTTGCAACTATCCAAGAGGTAATATTTTACTAAACATTAGCATTTACATGTCTCTGTCACCTATATTAAGCCTTCTCTAGCTCTAGGTCGGGGACCCATATATGTTCACAGGAAAAAAAATATTATAAAACAAACAAACAAATGGAAAGAAAAACTACCCAGTATAGATTAGAGCTAAGAAGGATAAAGGATGTCTGAGACAAAGCAAAGTATGAGGGGTATCTTTTCCTTAAAAATGTCTAGAGAGTTAAGGATAGGGAATCAAAGACCTAAAACTATGCCTAGAAGATGAAAGGCAGTCCATGAGCAATGCAAATATTTTTTATAGTTACTGGGGAAAAATCACTCCCACAATCTCCCACAAAAAAACCACACCTTCAGCCTTCTAACCAAGGAAAATGCATTGCACCTGCAGGTCGTTGCAATGCTCCAGAAATACCTTGTAAGAAACTCTCTCACATCTCTTCATCTAGTGAAAGAGAAATGGTTACAGGAACCTAGGCAGTGACCTCATCCAGCTTCCCATAAGCAAATGAAAACCAGTAATGGTGCAAGGCTTACAGTAAGAAGCTGTCTTACTGGAAGGAAGGAAATGTCTTTGACATAACTATGATCAGCCCAGAAATCCTGAAAGTCTATTCCTCATTAGCTATTACTGTTTACCTTTTAAAGATTCATTAATTCATAAAGAGGACTAACTTTTCACCTTTTCCTACTTTCACTATGCCCACTGTGGAGTGGACACATCTCTCTTTAGGATGGGATGAAGAGACTTCTGCAAGTGCCTCTCTCAGAGGGATTCTGCCTACTTACTGCAGTGGGATTCTAGGCAGCTCGACAAGACAAGGCTGATGGCAAGCCACCTGGACTCTACATGTACAAGACTCCTTTCTTACAGTGAGAAATTAAAAAGTAAACTTAAGGTTCACTCAACGGTCAAGACTGTCCCCAAAACAGATTTCTGATACGACACAGATAAAACCTAGCATATAACAACTAGGCTGTGTGCCAGTTGTTGATGCCCTATACAAAGAAACAAAAACTATAAAATTAACCATACATTGACCGTACGTCACCCCAGTGTCTCTGCCTGGAGGATTCCCACACACTACAACTTTTGTCTTTCAGGATAGTAACCTCTCAGGATAGACTGGATTCCCTCTGTATTTACAAAATGACCAACATATTTCATAAATAATTATACATGCACACACATACACATGCGTTGTACAACAGTCTAATCCAAAAAAATGACAGCATTCTGAAAGAAAGGAAAAATCAGATGTAACTTTAGTAATTCAGCTTCATCTTCAGTTTCCCTCCAAAATGTACCCAATGGAAATAACAAACCTACCTGGATTCCAGCAGGATTAATCAAGTCAAATGCTCCTACTGTGTTAAAAACAAATTTCACTACTTTGTTGAAGTTATCATCACCAATACTCCAGGAAGCGTCAGTCAAGAATACTATGTCTGCTTTGGCACCTCTGCATACTGAAAGACCATGAAAAGGAACACTTAAAACACATCAGTCATATCACTGTGAAATAAAGAGCATTGCTTCAAAATTTGAAAATTCAAGAATGACAAATATTCAGCAAACTTCTATTACCACACAGTCAACCTGGCAGATGGCTAATGCTCAACACAAAAACATTTATTGAAAATTTTCAAATAAAAGTTCAAGAAATGAGGAAAAGTTCAAGAATCGATTGTAAATGTTTTAAATTAATTCTTTTTTTTCTGAGCAGCTGCCATAAAACATAAATTGTCTGCTGAGGGCAGACAGACTCACAGACTTGCTGCAGAGCTATAGAATATCATTAATTTTTTCCCCAAATGTATGCACCTTGCTGTTCTAAACCATGAAATGTTGAAGTCTAGTACAGCTCAAGAGCAAAAGGATGGCATTAGGAAACTGGTCTCAAACTTATTTCCCTACAATGCTGTGCTAGTTTTATATCTACTTAAGTTTATGAAAAATAGAATTAAACTCTGAAGCAGTGGAGCATCTATACAAAAATACTGAATAATTCTACAAATAAACATACCATCCCGAGCTGGAGGGATCGTAGGAGGTGGAGGAGGTGTAGGTGGTGGAGTTGGTGCCTCTGTAGGTTTGAGGACTGAAATGAAATAATAATTTTTTTACTACATATAAATTATTTCAATCAAGGAAAAACTCTAGATTATGTATTATATTACCACACAGAAAGATTCTAATCTTTTCTCACTAACCTGAACAATGTATAATTTGCAGGAAAAAATTTCTTTCATTACAACAGTAATGAGATTATAGCTATTGTTAAAACAAAGGTACATGATTTCATTATAACAGGAACACTTTTACTTGAGCTGAGTAACACTGCACTCTGATAATGCACTTGTTTTTCATCCAAGTGCTAGGAAATACTTGAAGAAGAGCATAAGAATTTCCCTCATAAACTCCAGTTGACCTTACGCTGAGAGAAAGAGGAAAGAAGACCACTTAAAAGAGGTATTGAAAGCCATTTAGGAGCAAGACAAGTTCTACAGCTGAAATAAGACAAGTTCTATAGCTAAAACTTAAGGTTCACAGTATCTATTACCTACCTGTACGCTCCCTCATAGAGACCGGAGGTCCCTCGAGATTAGGGGTCTGAACAAAGACAGTAGCATTGTATTCTGTGTCTGGTGAGAGGCCAGTAAAACAATGGCTCGTTTCTGATCCACGTACTGTGATTTCCTGTCCTCTGGAACCTGTCCAAAAAAAGCCCAATGGAAAGAAAGTCAGAACCCACTATCTCCCTTTTAATATATGTACAAATAAGCATAAAAATGAAAGACCTTTTGAGAGGAGGTTGGAGCAGGTAGGACAGCAGTCTTTCTAGACCAAGATTATGTGGTGATTATGCACCCTGAAGCATACTGGAGAGTAACATTGCAGCGTACATGTGAAACCCAGGTAACTAGCAGGGTCCCAGTAATGAAAGTTAACTTGACAATAGGCAGCACTGCCTCTTTGCAGCTTTTTCACCACTGTAGAAAAACAGGTTATGTCCAGAGCTTTAAAGCTCAACCAGATGTATTGTGGCTTCTGGTGGGTGCTTGCCAGCAATCCAAATAAGTGTTGTTGTCACTGAAATAAGACAATTATGTTTCCAGAAAATGCAAAAAATAAAATGCACTTACCATCAGCTGGGTTTAGCTTCAGTCTGTAGGAAGTTGCTGACCGATGAGGTGACCATCTGATACAGAAAGTATCCCAACCCACTTTGTAACTTGTTAGGTCAGTGACATTCAAATATACTGTGAACAGAGAAAGAGATAAACTGTTCTCTGGAAAACAGTATGTAATGGGTGAAGCACATCAAAACAAAAATTATATTAGCAGTGCTGGTCCAGAACTTGGTTTTTTTTAAATACTCACAGAAGGAAAGAACAGTTCCAGTCAAATATCTTCATTTTCTGTTACACCCTAGAGATCCTAGCCTAGCTATTTACAAAGGCCCAAAGTCTGACACCCTTCCCGTATTGGGTAACAGCCCATTTTATGAGTTTTCACATGAAATATGTTGAGTTCTTTATAAAACAAGAAACTTCCAAAAATCGGAATCTGACTCATATATATGGCAGTATGGAAGGAATGTACTGAGTCAACAAAACTCATGATGCTTGATTCATCTTAACTGAAGAAATTTTTAGAAGTTTCTTAGCTGAGGCCACCAGCAAAATCATCTCCTTCTGAAAAGCTGAAGTTTCAGTCTCTGGACATCCCTGTGAGATAAAAGCAGAGTAGCAAAAACCTAGACCTGTTTAGCATGGTTAGATTCTGTAGTACCCTGGAGACAGTTAAAGATTGACTCCAACTATAGCTGAATAAAATTTTAGGAAGCAGACTAGAAAATTTTATATCATCAAATCATTACTTAAAACTATATTTCCATTACTGTTGCCAAGCTTAGTGTTTTTAAGATCTACACCATGGACAGATGATAAGTATTCTCCATGAGAGGATATTCAGATTTTCTAACAACCAGCCTTAAAAATCCTTTCTTAATCAACGTTATCTCAGATCAGCATATGTATCTAGCACAACTACCACAAAATTATTTTGACTTACATGTAGTGCCTTGATCTGTCAAAGGTATGCTCATTCCAGAATCATACTGGGCATAAACATTCACATCATAAGTAGTACTGGGAGACAGATTATGCAAGGTGTAGGAAGTCACTTCTCCCACAAAAACCTCCATGGGCTCATTTGAACCTTGAATTGAAAGAAGTATTAAGTAAATACAGAGAAAGAGAGAGAGAAAGATTCATGATAGGTGAGCTACAAAACTATCCGCTGTCTTTTACATGTCATTAAGTGTTAATCTCGTTTTTTCTGAAACAAAACATAGATTTCTTAAATTTTAGCATATTAGACTGTTGCAAACAGAACATACACATAGCTTCACAAGCTACTGTGCAATGGTTGTGTTTAACTTGTAGAATGGTATGTATATTGTTTCACTGTCACATAAAACAAATGTTCTGAAGGACATTAGTACCTAAATACCCATCCAATACTCATCTCACATACACCAGTTCACAGCCTCAGAAGGACAAGAGGTATTAAAGAGAGGAAAATCAAGTCTCGTCCAGGACTTTATCTAGTCACTGTATTAAATTTTAACTATACAATTCATTCTCTGAAATTGAATGTATGAAACACTGTGTTTGATAGTTTGTTCTTCTTATAAAATACTGTTAATAAGACTTAAGCTTCCATCAAAATCAGTAAACAAAGGAAATAAATAAATCCTTTAACACAAACATTTCATGACACTTATGATTTCTATTGTGATCTCCCATTAGCCACCCACTATTCTGAAAGTGGTATACTCAGAATGAACAGGCTTTCTTACCTACAGGTTTGTATACAATTTTATAGCCAAGAACAGGGGAAGGTGAAGGATCCCAGGAAACTCTGAATCGTGTATACCATTCATCAGTTATATACATATTCTGAGGAGGAAGCAGGCCAACTAAAAAGAAAGAAAAACACTCTAATTAGACTAGTGACTTTTTTTCAACCTCTAGAAACTTACATTCTAAATCTGCCAGGTAATAATCACATCAAAGGCATAATTAACATAATGAAAACTTAACAATGTTGGAGTGCTCAAGAAAGATGTGTCTTAAATTTAAAAAAGAATATACAATATTAAAACTAATTACCTGTTCTGCCATTTCCAGTCAGTTGTCCACCATCTCCATCTTCATACACAGCCACAACAGTAATTTTATATGGTGTATCTGATTGCAGTGGTTGTAATATCACATTATTTCTTATCCCAGGAACTGTTGTCTAGAACACAAAAGAAACAGGTAAACAAACTCACAGTCCTGTAACTGATCAATAAGGACAGTAACTAGAATTAAAAATTTGTTTTGACACTTGATGCACTTTTTTTATATCCACTGTAGATAAAGTTATTTGGCATATCTTAAGGGTTATAGCCTATAAACAATTATTAGTCTTTGTTATTTTAAATTATAAAACACTGTGGTCAGCACAAAATGATAAATCAAATTGACTCTTCAGTCCCTACCCTCAGATCAGACTGAGATGCTGCAGTTCCTCACCAAGATTTCAGTAATGTTCCCTCATAGAATAGAAGAAGTCATGGTGATGTGTTTGGAGACAGAAAAAGAGAGGAAAAACCTCCTAAAATGGTGACAGAAGTCATTCATGCTACTCATCAGCTTCATTTCTACCTTTTCATCATCCTCACCTTAGGATATAATTTTCTTGAGAAATAACAGTTAGTCTGAGAAGGATAGAACCACAGAATGGTTTGGGTTGGAAGGGACCTTAAAGATCACCCAGTTCCAACCCCCCTGCCATGGGCAGGGACACCTTCCACTAGACCAGGTTGCTCCAAGCCCCATCCAACCTGGCCTTGAACACTGCCAGGGATGGAGCAGCCACAACCTCTCTGGGCAACCTGTTCCAGTGTCTCACCACCCTCACAGTAAAGAATTTCTTCCTTACATCTCATCTAAATCTACCCTCTTGCAGTTTAAAGCTATTACCCCTGGTCCTCTCACTACATGCCCTTGTAAAAAGTCCCTCTCCAGCTTTCTTGTAGGTCCCTTTAGGTACTGGAGAACTGCTATAAGGTCTCCCCAGAGTCTTCTCTTCTCCAGGCTGAATAACCTCAAGGAAGCTCTAAATATTTTGATATGTAAAAATGTGCCTGTTTATGCATCCCTCAATCTCCTCAACTTCCTGGTGCAGCCATACACTATCGCTCCCTTCTAATGAAAAGGTAGGTATAATCCAAAAAGTAACACTGCTCCATAAAATCGCCATAAAGCACTGAAACTACAGAAAGAAAGTATCTGTCTAGAGGTATCTATCTCAAAAGCACGTCCCAGTCAACATTTTCCACTATTACTTGATAAAAATTTTCAGCTGTTTGAGACTTGCTATTTTTATGTGTGTTGAAAAATATGCGTGTCCTGATTAACAGGTCCAGTAGGGAATTTTCAACAATTGAATTTTCAGCATGCTCTATATGATAATATATAAGCAGTAATAGCACTTATATAGCACTCTATATGTTATATTTTGGCTAGTGGCAGTCAGCAGGAATTCTGCCATTGACCTCTATAGGATCTGAGTTTGGCTTTGCTATAAGCACTCAGAGAATTTTATAAGCTTCAGATTAACTTGTGCTATCATTAAGCTGCAGGAAATTAAACACAAACACTTACAATTCATACTGAACCTTACAAAAGCAAGTTAGATGCTGAACCAAAGTTACCATTGCTTTCTTATTAAACTCTGCCAAATCTCTTCAATTTATAAAATGCAGGTTTATGTTTATTCTGTACATTACCACACTGACTTCATAACGAATAGAGTATGAAGTAATATATGGCTATTCACTGTAGCACAATGTTTGAACTAAATGTCAGGAAGCAGGTTCGGCTCAGAATCTTCTGATTAATGTGTGACATATTTAATATTTTACACACAAGTTGATTCATTAAACCATATACATTCTGCAACTTTGTGAGAAAAAAAAAAACTGT
Organism: Haliaeetus albicilla; assembly: GCF_947461875.1. Taxonomy (NCBI): domain Eukaryota; kingdom Metazoa; phylum Chordata; class Aves; order Accipitriformes; family Accipitridae; genus Haliaeetus; species Haliaeetus albicilla. Next base: position 6,664,098 of record NC_091499.1, read on the forward strand.
TCCATATAAACCGTGACTTCTCAGCATTGACAACAATGACCAAAGAACCCATACAGCATGCAGAGTGTATTACATGTAGAACAGGTGTCTGTTCTTCTGTAGCCTAAAGAATTGACTGAGAACATCTCAGTGCTTACTAAGGAGTTACAGAACTTACATATTCATCAATAGGGTCTCCCACAGTGGGTGAATAAATGATTCTGTACTGCTGGACTGGCCCATCAGCATGGTCCCATTGTACAGAAAGGCTGTTTGTGGTCTCGTCGAACACTCTCACGTTCCTTGGACCACTGCGAGGCACTAAAGAAAGAAAATACAGAAGGTTGTATGGCATGTGACTGGCTGACACCAGCCAGTTCAGTGTCACTCTCACTGGTTCAAATGCTGCCCTGAAGCCAAACCTAAGGGCCCTCTCCAAAACTCTGAATAAACTTTTTCCTGCTTTTCGCTGGGATAGAGTTAACTGTCTTCCTAGTAGCTGGTACAGTGCTATGTTTTGAGTTCAGTATGTGAAGAATGTTGATAACACTGATGTTTTCAGTTGTTGCTCAGTAGTGTTTACACTAAGTCAAGGATTTTTCAGCTTCTCATGCCCAGCCAGCAAGAAGGCTGGAGGGGCACAAGGAGTTGGGAGGGGACACAGCCAGGACAGCTGACCCCAACTGGCCAAAGGGGTATTCCATACCATGGGATGTCATGCCCAGTATATAAACTGGGGGCAGTAGGGCTGGGGAGGGGCTTGGGAACTAACTGGGCACCAGTCAGTGGGTGGTGAGCAATGGACTTGTGCAACACTTGTTTTGCATGTTCCAATTCTTTTATTATTATTGTCATTTTATTATTGTTGTTATTATCATTATTAGTTTCTTCCTTTCTGTTCTATTACTGTTCTTATCTCAAGCCATGAGTTTTAACTTTTTTTTTTCCCGATTCTCTCCTCCATCCCACTGAGTTGGGGGGAGTGAGTGAGTGGCTGTGTGGTGCTTAGTTACTGATTGGGGTTAAACCAGGACAAACATATATAGGTAGATTTAGTCAATGATAATATAGCAGTGCCTGAAAGTCTTAAATAGAAACAGGGCCTTAACTGGAGGAACTGGAGCAGAATGGAAGGGAGAGAACATCAGAGGGATGTGCACAGTGAGCATCTATATACATTCTGCTTCTCAGACTCCTGCAGACAAGTATAAATATAGCCTGTCACATCTGCAAGTTTTAGATGAATATGGGGATTTAACAGAGAAAGCAGAGAAGCAGCAAAAGAGAGGTGACCTATTATTGCCGTAGACAATTTCTTTACATGTTATTTCTAGAAGGAATTTTAAAGCCAAGCGTAAGCCAACCAAAATCCCACAAGCTAAGTTGTAACAAGGAGGTTTTGGTGTTTAGGCATCTCCAGGAAAAAACAAACATGTGAGGAGGTTGACATATACAATTATCAGGTAAGACACAAAACACGAAGCAAATCTTTTTCTGTTGACAGCAAATTCTATCCATCTCAATGTGCTATTTTTTTTCCAAAAGACAAATTGCTATTTATCTGTAATGACTTTTTAAAGAACAGCTTTTAAACTCTTAAACATTCAAATTAGGCTTATTTCACAAGTGAAAATTACATTGGTGATTATGCATGTGCCACAACTGCTAGACAACATAGCAAAAGTTCCCTTGCATAGAGGCCTATAATTGCTTCAGCCATAACTCAGATGCATTGATCTCAGAGTTGCACTGAATGGCTTACCCATTTGTGACCATAACCAATTTTATAAATTCTTCACACATCAATTTTGACACATATTTCAAAAAGCAAGTACTGACTGCCTCTTACATGTTCTTCCTTGTGCTGGGCTTGGATTTCCTTCTCCATCTGCGTACAGAGCTATAACATTTATTGAGTAAGCAGTGTCAGGAGTCAAGCGCTCCAGCATCACATCACGAGTGTTGCCTGGTACCACAATCTAAAACAGAAACAAAAAGCACCTATATAAAAAAACGTTCAGTTTATACCACGTCTTGTTAGAATGAACAATTTGAATGCAATATAGAAAAATTTGAAACATGACCACGCTGCACATTTTCCAAGAAAAATAATACAAGTTTAAAATAACGAAATAATATTGATAAAAGTTCAAGAGCAAGTGGGGGAAAAATGACAAATACATAAGAAGGTCTCATTTTGCAAATGGAATTGCTTTTTTTTTTTACATTTTACATTAAAATAGTTGAGAAAAAAAGAAGAAACATTCAGGAACAGAAACCAAAAAAGGAAATTCTGTCATGGTTTACTGCCATACAAAGGACATTTTCTAACAGGTACTAATAGACAAGTTCCCACTCATGTGTGAAGTAATATGCAGTTTCGCTTTATAGATGCAAATGATTCATTAAAAATTCTTACACTTCCTTACATAAAAACATATTCATCTCTATGTGTACAATGTGGGTGTACATTTTGTGTGAGTGCATTCACAGATTTAGCTCTAATACTGCACCTATTTATACACAAATCCAAGAACTCTTACTTCACATCTGGAGGGCAAATTTTTACCCATATCCAGACTTCACTGCTCACCAAGACCTACTTAAACACTAACGATTTGGGGTAAACAGATGGTTTAGTGGAAAAATCACATAAACTTGACATCTGGTTTCATAATTAAACATTTCCTAATAAATATTTGTTGTTTCCTTCTCTTTTAAAAAAAAAAAAAGAAAGGTTTTATTTTAACTCATCTTCACCTGCAATATGATAAAGGATACTCAATCGTCAATACTCAGTTTTAAATGGGAGAATCTCATTTCTTATTTCTTTTATTTCACCAAATTAAGCATTTATTTATAATGGACTAAATTCCTGTAGACACAGTGTTTTCAGCAGGGACACTCCCAGCCAGACAGTTGGCCTGAGTTTATTATTATTGTTCTACACTCATTGAAGGAAGCAATATCCTCCACACACTTTTAAGGAATAGTATAAAAACTAAATTACTTACAGATTCTGATGGCCTTGGGCCAGACAGTGGAGAGTAATTAATTCTATATTGCTGTACTGGACCTGGAGCAGGTTCCCATCGGACATTCATGCTGTTTGGTGTGGGATTGTAAACTTGAATGTTTCTTGGTGTTCCTCTCTCCACTAGATCAAGGATAATTTAAATTAAGTTTTACAAAGTTGTTTACATAAGTTCTAGTTCTACTTGAATTTACAACAGTGCTCAAAGGGATCTGAAAAGTGCTTCAGAACCAAGATAAACACATTAATTTTGTTATCCCCAAATCTACAAATCTAAAAATCTCAGTGATTAGTCTTTACAAATACCCCTGCCAGGCAGCAAAGTACATATGTTTATACTGCAAATTGAAGGTATAATCATAATACTTTGTTACTTCCTGGAAAATTTTAAGCACATGGTATAGACATTAGCATGGATTAACACCAATATTTGCCATTTGTTCACCACTATTGCTACTGGCACTACAATTAAAATTTTACTATGGTGTGGAAGTAAACAGTAAGTTCACTGCACAATATGAGAGCTGAGCTTGCCAGAGATAAGTGGACTTGAAAGCCAAATAAGCAAAGAAAACAGAATAAGTCACAGAGCTCCAAAAACAACCAAGCAGTTAAACAGTTTGTTACACTCATATTTTAGCTTTGGGGAAAATAAACTTCCACATTTGATGTAAAATCAATTTCTAATGATCTCAGCCACTCACACAAAAAATCCTAACATTTTCTTGGAAAGGACTATTTTACTTACAAGTTCTTCCAGTGTCAGAGACACGTCCACCATCCCCCTCTGGGAAAACTGGAACTACAGTTACAGTGTAAGGTGTGTTGGGTTCAAGAGACCTCAGGATGACATAGTTTGTGTTTCCTGGTACTGTGGTCTACAAATTTAATCGGAAAGGTAAGGGCATGACATTTACATAAATATGCAAAAAGTTTAAGCTTTTTTATATCTCCCTTACTCCTCCACCACATCCCATTTCTAGGATGTGATAAAAACTTTACAGAAGGTGAAGCTTGAAGTAATAGGGTTCACAGTATCTTCTGGAATTGTCTTTCAAGAAGGTTCTGTCTTGGACTTAACAAAAATGGTTGTTAAGTCCTATGCTTTCCTACACAACCCCTTACAGCTATCTTCACTTTTGGGTCCAGATCCTGTTCTACTAATAACAGTAGCAGAATCTGCAGTGATCTCTTTAATGACTACCACTTAGCAGCTCAGAGGCATTAAAAGGTCACTTTCTAAATAAAAAAAATAAACATTACATAACACTACAACATGCTAAAGACAAGAAGTAATAAGCAGCTCATGTTAGAAGGTAAAATTCCACAGCATTTAAGAATATCATCAGTATCTCTCTAGATGCTATTGAAACAGTGGCAATTCGTGTACTCCTCATTTCACAGGCACATCAAATTGCACAGATGTGGAAAAAGAAACACAAGTGGGAAAGAATAATATTTTCCCAGTCTGCAACATGGCTTCACATTTTCAAGATTGTTTTAGCTCTTTAGCAATGAAATAATTTTAGGAGATTAAAATAAGACACCTATGTGGATTTTTCTGCTTTCACAAATATCATCCCAGCTGACTGCCTACAGTCACATGACTTCTTAGCAGTAAAAATGGGTAGAAATTAGGTCTGCTGACTTTATAGCCTTTTCTACACCCTGAAGTCAGCTTCACATTCACACACACTGCCCTGAGAATAAGCAAACAAAAAATTGTATGTGGTATTAAATCCCTGTGCTAAGAACTAGTCACTGAAGGTCTACTATATAATATCAAACATCTGTAATACACATGCGAGTAACCAACTTTCACGTAGGTGCTCTGCATTTTCTCCAGGGTAGCTATGAACAGAAAAAAAGCCAGTGCATAGGCAAGCAAGACCCACTTCACTCAGCAGTATTTCTCTCAGTAGCACCATGAGCTGCAATTTATCTGAGACGGTTAGTGAGATCCACACAAAGTATTTACCATTTCTTCTGCACCTCCAGCTGTAGGTCTATAAAAGACTTTATACTGGCGAGGACTTCCTTCTGCATGATCCCATCGAATGTTCAGAGTACTGGTGGTTGGGTCATAAACTAGCAAGTTCTTCACAGTAGTGAGAGGTTCTGAAACAGATCAATGAGCTGTCAGAAATGTGGAACTACATTCTCACCTGTGCTGTCAGATCATGCCGATGTAATGTATCATTAGGAAATTTAAAAACAACAGGTTTAATAGTTCATGTTAAATGTCATTTGTCTTCATTAAATCAGAACACATCAGCCCCATCCAACAGCAGAAGGAATGCTAAATATAGTAAGAAAAATTTCTTTCTGGTCACTATTTTAGAATTATACGATAAGCTCATTAGATTGTTTTCTTCATTCCTCACCAAAGACATTGTTATGTCTGACTTTCCATTGCAGGCCCCAAAGTAAACTAAGTACAAATCAATTAATAAATTTATTAATAAATTTTTAGTTAAATAAATAATTAATTTAAAATAGTGAATTGGTTTTTATGCCTGAAGTGCCTTTGGTAGCAAATCACTCAGTGGTTTCCATAGCAGGATCAAAACAATGCTATCAACATAAAATGGTACAGTCTCAAAACGCACACTGTAAAGGTCAGCCTCTGAACTGAAGGTGTCGACAGGAAAATATTAAACTTACACTTAACAGCACACATAGGAGAGTCACATGCCTTCAGATGCTTTAAGGTGTTTTAAGTAAATTGTGGCATAAGACAATTAAACAGATTAAAATGAGGAAGAAGTTCCATAGTAGCGTTAGGGTTTCTCTAGCCTTAAAAGCCGGGTGTCCAGTCTAAGGTGGTGGTCCAGGGTTTCTCTACAGCCAGTAGACTGACAGGCCTTCTTACTTTAGGTACTTGAAACCCATCAAAGGACAAATGACAAATACAAACGTGATGAATTTCACCACAAGAAAATTTTCTCAGCTAATTTGAAAAGCAATATGTCAATATTGTTTCGTACCTAATACGATCTCAACAAGTTACTTACTGGTTCTGCCTCGTCCTGTCATTCGTCCCCCTTCACCATCTGCATACATTGATGACACAGTAATAGCATATGGTGTGTCAGGCTGCAGCTTCTGTATCACCACACTGTTCTGCCGCCCTCCAACCATAGTCTGCAGTAAAATGAAAGAAAAAGATTAAAATCTGTTTTATGCTGCCCTTTTATGCTTACTGCTACAGTGAAGAATGTATGCATTTGATATAGAGTGGAAAACGCTGTGATATCATACGCTGCAATGCTCTTGTGACTGACAGTAGACATTTAACGATAATAATATTTAGTACATATTCATCTCAGCAAGTTTAGACAGAGTCCAGTGACACAAAGCCAGTATTCTTTAAGACCTCCAAACTTGCATATAACCACAATTATATAATCAACTGCCAGTTCTGTGCCAGCACGGAGCTGTTTCTCTGCATTGCCTCTGACTATATCATATTGAAATCAATGATAGTCTTTTATTCATTTTGACAGACTTCGAACTGGGCTCTTTAAGCTCCACTCTCAGGTAGAATGCAAGCATGGAATAAATTACAACACTCTGTAGATCTCTAATGTACATTTGATACAATATCAACACTGTCTCTCCTTGATTTCAAAAATTTTACAGTATGATACTTCAGCTTCTAAAACGTTTGTTAAGAGTTTAAAATCATTATACATCTTTCAATTTTTTCTTTTACATATAAACCTGTGATCATAATGTCCACCAAGTAAAAGATTTACAGTGTGCTGAGAACAATACTTAGGTCTTCAGCATTTGTGAAGCATGAGCTTTTTGGTTTTTAATTGCACAAAATTATACTTGCTCAAGGGCATCCTTTGTACTTTTAAGACTATCTGCACATTTTCAAAGCCTATTCAGCTACTATGTTGTCACAACACTTAAAAGCTTCTGATGATGAAGAACTGATAATGAGCAAGCATTTATACATCTTCACATTTCATAGAAGTAGATTATTTTAATTTAAAGGAATTTTTTTATTTGTACCCAAGTGTACAAAGCTCAGTTCAAAGCATAAATTCTTTTAGCATCTTATCATGGCTGCCTCCACATTTTAGTATTTATTTGCCTTTCAAAACCTGACCCTAAGTGATCATGATGATCTCTGGAGTTTCAAGTGCAGTTTTTGCAGAGTTGTCTTCAAATCACCTGTGCTCTTCCTTGGTGCCAAGGCCATTAAATGTCAGACAGAGCAATAAAAAACTTCTAGAAATTCTATTTTAAATATTTCAGTGGGGACACTGCTACTGCCCACCTAGCAACTGCAGTTTAATCAAATATCACAGTAACAAAAAAAGCAGACAAGGATTTACTATCATATGACTGACAGTTATTTGCAGACAGACATTAAAATGCCATGAACAGAGCACAAGTGCTCTGTGTGCTCTCCTCAGAAAGAGGTGTCTTCTCCAACTGCCACTGCTGGACTTTATCCAGTTGTGAATAATTAAGTCTATTAAGCCTATTGTTTGCACAAGTTTCAACAGAATGCTCATAATTCTTTTTTTGCTCCAGTGCCAGCAATTAATTACAGATATTAATTACCCTTACTGCTGCTCTTTATTCCTCTAGTGATTTCTCACTAAACTTGCCTTCAACTACTCAATTCATTCAACAGTTCAATTAACTCAAATGCATGTTGTTCAGAAGGGAGTAAAAATGGGTGCATAAGTATCCAACAGATTCTAAAGTAAACATTCCTAGATACGCTTCTGAACTTGTGTGATCTCCGATTACAGGAACAAATCAAATGAGTGTGGTTCTCATCTGAGACTGTTCCTCTGAGTCATTTGGAAGTAACCACAACAGCCTCCCACTGCAGAACAGGGCATTTTTAAGTAGCACACATTTCTGATAAACAGGCTGACTGAATTACCATTCCCAGGCTGTGTTGCGTAGGCTGCCAGTAGTCAACACAGCTTTTGCTGACAATGCAGGGAAAGCTGGCTGATCATATGGTACTGGCTTTCTCTATCATTACAGCTGCTCAATCATATTAAAAGACACTAAAATACCTTAAACACTTCCCTAGCATATGTTTTGCATGGATTTGGTTTTGCAACTGCTGCTTCTGAGTGGTTATTCTGTCCCTAGCATGGTAAGAGGCAGTCTCAGCTGTCCACAATATGTTCCACGGCAAAGTCCCTCTGACAGCACATGAACCACACCATGAAAACAATGGAAAACTCTGGACTATGGAAGTAGTCATGATAGTTCATATTATTGATTGTTGTGATAACTATGTATCTGTGACTTGTAGTCTCATGTGCTGATTGACTTGTTCCTCAACAGATTTTTAACTTTATTCTAGTTATATCTATAGATCATGATTTTCAAGAAAACAGGTTGTATCCAAAGTTATTTTTCCTCCATAAAGAGCATTCTGTCTTGGATTTGAAAGGGGAGAAAGAAAAAGGTGGGAATATATACTTATTCACTATAAATATAAATTTTTCACCTAAAAGGTGATTAATATATACACCGTTGTGCTTTGAAAATAAATTATGCTAAAGGATTACTTTGCAGAACTATCATTTAAGGTTGAATAACTATAGCACTTTAAAATTAGTTACCGACTGTTCAGGGCCATCCCCACTGATAGGCTGGTAAATGATCCTGTATCTCTGCACTCGGCCACTGGCAGGATCCCACTTCACAGTCAAACTGTGTGAAGTTGCATTGTACACCTGGAGGTTTCGTGGGCCACTCTTTGGGGCTGAGAAACATAATAAAGAAAAGAATAAATATGTAATTCAAGCAAAAATCAGGGACAAACACTTCATTCATACTTTTAGGGCTGCATGAATGCCTGACCAAGAGTAGAATGTATTAAGTACAAGACAACATAAATTGTAATGTTTGTAAAACAATAAACATGTGGTAATCTAGTGTTTAGGATTCTTCCGAATATACAATAATATTTATTACGTGATCTCAGCTTTTTAATGTCAACATTCCTCACAGTTTAGAAAAAGATATCTCTGAGTTTTCTTTAAAAATGCCATACCTGGAAATTCAGATTCTTACCTTGTGTGGTGATAGGTATCAAGGGTACTAGAAAAAAGTAGAAAGAGTTTTCAGAATTCTTATATGTGTATGCCTTCTGATTTAATAACTATGAATAACAACATGCAGAAACCCTTTAATTACTTACGTGTTCGTTCACTGCCAATGAGGTCATCACTTTCTGATTCATCAGGATAGATGGCAGTAACTGAGACATCATATAATGTATCTGGATTCAAATTTTCAAAGACCAAACTATTCTCATCCCCATTTAAGATAGTCTTGTGGAAAAAGTAAAAAAAAAAAAAAAAGTAAAAAAAATAAATAAAAACAAACCAAACAAACCAAACCAGAGAGCGGGATGTAACTGAGTAACTTTTTACACAGTAACATCACTACAAGCACAACAGGAGGGCTTGCAAGTTATAGGCCATTTATTAATCACATTTCTGATTATAAAAATATACCCTCTGAGAGACTGCCCACAGAATCTTATGGCGACTATCTTTTCTTACCTCCTGTTTTTCCGGTCTTCCATAGGGTCCCCAGGTTATTCTGTATAGAGAGACATCTGGAGCTCCATGATCCCAAGTTCCTCTAAAACTATTCGTGGTTACATCTGTGATTCTGAGATTGACTGGCGCTGGCACAGGCTCTGTTATGAGAAAAGTAAAAATATTCCTCAAAACGTAACTATAAAATAAATAGTTAAACCAAGGAATTACTTATAGAAAGAATTTAGAAGATTATGTAGAAGATTCATATCTCAGTTACCATGCTTCTAATGACTCCAATAAAAAGCTGTAGTATAACCCAGCCCACCTACACTAAGGAAATCGTCCTTCAAAAGGTCACATCACCAGGTCATCATCTGATAAAACAGAAGTAGCTCTACTGACCTCAGCAGAGGTCACAACTCACATGTCTAGTCACAGCAACTGAAGTCCTAGCTGTTACATTTTGGAGTTAGAAGGAGTAATTATGAACTCCCACACACAGAGGTCAAGCTCCTGCATGTGTTTCTCCCAGATCTTAAAATTCTTTATATAACCCAAATAAGACATGACTGAATTACACTACTTATTTAGAAAGAATTCACAGAGGTTAACTGTAGGTTAAGGAGGCAAAATATTATAGCCACTGGGAATAAATGAGTAAATAGGTAAAACCAGAGAATTAAACTAATTTCTTTGGCAGAGCTTTCCTCTTTTTCCTTACACACACAGTCACACAAAACCACAGCTATAGAAGAAAGGCTAGCACAAAAGCAAGCAAAAATTATCCCACAAACATTTTTAAATACACCAGGCTACAAAATGAAAAATTCCAAAGGAAAAAAAAGAGAGAGAGCACATGCATGTTTTTTTCTCTTTTTTTTTCACATCAGAGTGAGGGGGCAGTGATAAGGTAACATTGATCATTTCTATTCTAGCTTTTCTGGTCAGCTGTCTTAAACCTAGGTCAGGATGAGGGCTTCCATGATATCAGCTTTCTCCTTTCAGTCTGTCACTGCTCTTGTATGGAGGTCGGTTCTTACTGTTCATGCAACACCATTTCCTTGCCTCTATTTGTTGAGATTGCTCAGATGCTGCCTTTATGATTCTCTAGAAGTACAGACTGGTTTAGCATTCCATGGTACAAAAACTCTCTTGGATCAGAAGCAAAATCATATGTCTCTCTAATCCTCTAGCATATGCCCCAGCTTCCTACTCACTTTCCTAGATTCCTGCATAGGCTTGATAAAGCTTTCCTCTGCCTTCATATTTTCTTACTAATTCTACCCCTACACTCCTCCTTCAGCCTCTAAACACACATAATTTTGCTTCAGTTGCTGGTCTGTTGCCTCTCTGCAGACTGCAGCCTCAGTGTTTACTGCAGTAAAACACTGAACTCATCTAAAATTCCCAGGGATTATTATACTGCAAATAATGCTACAAATGCAAGAAAAACATTTCTCAGATAAATTAAATTATGGTTCCACCTAAACTCAGTAATATATTGCAACACACACAAATTAAATAGAACATAAGGCAAAAATAACCACAAGTAGGGTTATTGGGAAAACTTACGAGTGACAGCTTCTGTATTTATCGGTAGGGATTCCCCTTCATCGTATACAGCAACAACTTTTATGTTATACAGTGATTGGGAGGACAGGTCAGAGAGAGTAGTACTGGTTTTGAGTCTGTCAATTTCCACCTAAGAACAAAAATAGTGACTTAATAATTGTAAATGACTCTATTTCTGACTCTGCTTTTGATTAAATGACAGAAATTCCTGTACTAAAAACAGAAAAGTATGCTGCATTAAATTTTGCCATTTACCCCTAAATTTACACCTTAATATTGAGAGCTATCTACTAACTCCCAAAGCATGTTGTCTCAGATGTTAGTACTACTTGTGGATCTTTCACTGCTTCATTCTTTTGGAAACAAGGATGCAAACTGCATCTCCAGACAATTCTCATTCCCTTACAAACACATATAATCCTCCAAGAGCGATTCATTATGGAAAGCTTGCACATAACTCAAAGACGTCTCTAACAATGCTCACACTTGTTCTGACAGTGGGCAAAGGGGATAACATACCTTTATTCCACAATCCTGTCCTCCTAATTGTAAGCTATTCTTAGAGCTTGGCAAACTAACACTTAGGCAGAGAGTTGGAATGGCTATTTATCAAAGCACAGGAAAATTCTCCACTCAGTTTGAGGATTTTTCCTCTCTGGAGAAGGAAGAGGAGAGTACACAAAGAAATCTCCCTCATGCTTATTCAGTTTCCAAGAAATCAGTACCCTTTCCTGACTGCAATCACCATGAACTGATGTTCTTTATTCTCAGTGGTGGCTTATAATACTACTTTTACTATTATTTTAGCAACCTAGCTCCTCAGAATAAAACTATCTTCTAGTACTTTCAAAAATGTTCCTGTCATTTACCTCCTTTACATCAGCTTCATCAGCTATTTTGTATCTTAGGATGTATTTTCGAACTTTCCCTGGAGCGGGATCCCAAAGGACATTCATGGTGCTGTGAGTAACATCCTGAACTGTTAAGCCTCTGGGTCCAGGCAAAGGTACTGTAAAAATAATGACAGTAGTAAGTGAAAATGCTATTCATGGCAGAGGTATAAGTCTCTCACAGAAGGAATTAAATTCTTTTCATGCATTTCATTGAAATGGAGGCAATAACTTCCTGGGAAGTTCATTGCTCTGGCCATTAGATGAGACAGCTTAAGAGCTTTTTGTCCCTGCCATGAGCAAAATAGCTATAAACTACAGTAGCCTCACCTTTGTAAATTATGAGCACAATGCTTTTAGAAGTATCAGTGCTTAAGATTATAACTTTTGGTGAGAACAGTCACTTTTCATGTACAGTTAAGGGTTTAACATTTTTTTAAGAACATAAGAATAGCCATACTGCGTGCATCTAGCCCAGAAACATGCCTCTGCCAGTAGGAAATGTTTAAGAAAAGGTGTTTAGTGAAAGGTTTAAAAAAGAAAGCCATGTTTTGATCAATTTTTTTCTTGGTATGGCATATTTCCTTGGCATTTTCTATACTTTAGAGAATGTCTGAATTTGGGAACAAAGTTTCTAAGTTAATGCAAGCAAAATTGAGACTTTAAAAACACTATAACCTCAAGATTGTCTAGCCAAGTCCCTTCATTATTCAAGGAAAAAACCTTTTTGTTCCTCTTTTAATAGTTGGTCCCTTTTCATTGAAATTGCCTTTAAGATCTTTTGGAAATGTATGACTGCTAGAAAATGCATAAAACATGGAAAAGTTGGTTTTCTAAACAAAAACTGAATATAAAAAAACTCTTGCATGAAATAAAAAGAAAGTTAAATGTTGCTGAAGCAATAACAACAAAGCAAAAAATCAAGATGTCCATACATGTCACTTCCTGGGTGGTGAGTGGGTCACTGGTGATATCACCAAACAATACATAAGCTGTTAAAGTGTACTCAGTATTGGGGATGAGATCTACCAGCTGAACTTCATTCACTGATGGTCCAACACGCATCTGCACATGAAAAATAACATACCTTGTTTAAAAAACTGAAGAAAGCAATGGCAGAAAAGCAAGCAATGATTTAACTTCAAGGGAATTTTGTTTGTGAGATTCACAGTGTATTTACAGCTTCCTGACTGATGTCATTGTATACAATATCCCAGTAAGTTCACTGCACTTCAAGAAGTACATGCCAGTCTCTTTTGACTATTATGATATATCAAGAAAATCTATCCATTTTTCTTAATTTATTTTTGGTAGAGTGCAGGAAATGAAGACAAATTCTCTTACCTCTTTCTCTGTGGTTGGGACTGTGGCATTCACAGCTTCATGTGTTAACAAATAACCAGTAGCTCCATTGAGAGGTTCCCATCTCACTCGCATGGAAGTTGATCCAATGTCATAAACATTCAGGTTTCTGACTGAAGAGATTGGCACTGCCAAATAAAAGATATATATGAATTTATTTCCTACACCTTCTTTGCCTTTCATATTGCACATCACAGGTAGTACCACTGAGAATATTGCACATGGGTATTAGGGTACATTACGGATAGCAGAAAAGCGATCTGCAAGTAGTGGTATTTTAAATGGTGCTTAGTTTAAGAATGAGGTAATGGTTGTCACATATTGAATGTGCTATAGATTTGCTACACACAGCTAAAACGATCTTACAAGTCTGCACTGGAACACTTGAATATTCTAAAAAGCAACATGAACTCACATGAATGCTCTAATATGAAACAGAACATGACTGGTTTGGGATATGTACTTATAAAAGGATTTCTTGTACTTTCTTCTTTTTTCTATATTTCTCAAATTATTAAACAAACATAAAAAATTACCACAGGCTTCATAAAAACTATGTACATACTTTAAGGGTTTATGACAAGCCTAATACAAAACAATCAAAGAATTGAAATGAACACCTAACATTCAATATACTTAAAGAGGCAGGAAAGTCACCTTATGTTGCATTCAGCATAAATATACCTAAAATCAATCATGTAGACAGCTGGTAATAGAAACATAATGGCTAAGTTATGTCTCATAGAAGTGATGTAATTCTGTTGAACTGGCTTTTTGTTAATCTTATAAAATTAGAATGATTTTCTATAGTATTCTGGCTGCTAGTAGCAGGAATTAATTATCTACCATAAAAATGAAGGAGTACACATTTGTATATGATCAAATTTCAGGAATTTATGAACACTGTCATGTAATTCATGTCTGTTGCTCTAGTCTTGTACAGCCGTGCTTTATGAGCCTGGCAAGAAGCTGGGACAAACATTTTTTACCTCAATGCAGTTTCATGTTGCTAAAGTTTTTCAGCTAAGATCTGAACAACCAGTGTAACACAACGCAATTTGGTCATTCAAATTAAAAATTTTGTTTCCTTTAAGAAGAAAGCCCATAGTGCTGAAAGTTCTACTGGACAGTTCCCCATATGCCAAACTGGCTGTTAACATCTTATTCAAGTTCCATTTCTAACTTACAAGTTGTTTCCCTGCCGATTAGAGGTTCACTGCTTTCATCTTCCACCACAGAAAACACGTTAACAACATATTCTGTTTCAGGTTTCAGATCTTTCAGAACTGTCGTTGTTTCCATCCTACTTACATAAAACTACATAAAAGAGAAGCAATGTTAACTAGGGTACAACAAATGCATTTGTAATCTTATCTCTAACAAAAAAATCATTCCTTGCGAAACTCTTCAGAAATCAATGGTATGGAACTGTAAGTATGGTCTTAATCTTCTATGTATTTTTTCTGACAGGATACCATTATTTTTGCAAAGCAAGCTGTAGGGAAACCTCAGACAGATACTTGTTTTCAATAGAGCTGGACATATCTAGCAGCACTCACTGTGTATCCTGCTTTCACACATGGTTTACACTTTTATATTACTCAGAAACATTAAAAAAGTGCCAGACATATATGTTACCACTTTGGAAAAAAGTTTTAAACATCCAGGATAATCTAGATGGTTACAGCACATGGTATTGGCAACATCTTGTGGAACAAAAATGCCAGCAAATAGTCAAGTTGTAAAGTCAGCATGCACTGGAATGGCTGCCCCAACCCTAATCAAAGGCCAAATCCTGAGGTCATGATTTATTAAGATTAAATTCTCCATGAGTCAAATCTGAGTTAAGATTTTAAAGCCACGTTCAGAGATGGGAAGTTTGGAGTTAAGTACACAGAGGTGCCTAACTTCATTGTCCTAATACTATTCTGTCTGGTTGAAGAGAGTGATGAGCAGATCAGATTGCCTAGAATGAAGGGTTGCCAGTTACTGGCTCTCTCTCTAGAGAATAACCACAAGATGAGTTTGGGCCTGTGCATTCAACAGTTTTGAGGATATGCTTAGGCGCAGATTCAAAGTACCATCATACAATGTTAATCTAAGCACTACCTCACAACCTGTATTGCCCACTGTCTTTTTTTCTATTAACAAGAAAATGTAATGAAAGGACAGTGAGCCTACCCATGAGTGTGCTCAGAAAATTTCTACTACAGACTTATTTAAACCAATATATGACAACAAAATATGAACAGAAAGGAATTACTAGAAATACCAGTCACCTGTTTTTAAGAAATACATTTTACTCCTTGATTCATGATTTTAAAACAACCAAAGTTATCTTTATGCTCCTACTTTTTTGTAATTTTGTGTATCATTTACTGAGGCATGATATTCTTGACCTTGGGAGCCTTTTTTCATTTATTGTTATACCATACACAGCACAAACTTCAGAATGACATTACTGGGATGTGGAAGTCCAAGGTTATTATGGACAATGTCAGAGATGAACATACAGTACTAACCTGTTGAGGGCTACCTCCAGAGGTAGGGTAATATTCAACTCTGTATCTATCAACACTCTCAGGAGGTGGACTCCATCTCAGTCTGAAAGAACGAGGCGTCACTTCTGAAATAACTAGGTTAGAGGGAGGTGGTAAATCACCTACAAGTGGAAGCAAATTAAAAAATTATTAATTTATCTTATATTATCAAGAATAAAGAGACAAATAAAATTGCTTAGGAAAACAAACAAACAAACAAACAAACAACACTTTAGGTACTTGCTTATTTTTCTGTTTCCTCAGGAACCCCTAAAACAACTGTGTGAAGAAATAGCTCACCATCACACCCCCAAGACCAAACAAGCTCCCTATCATTCCTATTCCACCTTCAACACCAGTGTTTCACTGGAGAATCATCAGCTAACACTACTGTATTATTTCCATGCTTGGCTTTGCTTTTGGGCTGTCAGACATTAATACTTGAAAAGAGCAGTGCTGCTGAAATTTTCCTTATTGGATGAGTATCATCAAAGAACCTGCCACAATGAGCAAAAAGGTGACACACTGAGCAACATACTTCCTGACTCAGTTTGAAAAGAAGGCACGTCCAGCCATGTCACGCTGTGTTAGGTATAACACAGTCATTGTTGAAAGGAAAGGAAGAACCCCTGCAGGGTAGTCCAGGTGGTCTGCACAACTTCCTCACACCAGCAGCTGAAAAAACAGCCCAGGGCTACACAATGTTCCCAATAAGTAAAAAAATGGAATTAGCAGTGCAAGCACTTAAATGGAAAGAGGATGAATTAGACTGAAAATGTGATGTACCTGGACCTTTCACACTGTTACACAGATTCGTGGTTACATCATCAACAATGTTAGCCAGGAAGGAGAAATCTGCAACGTTGTAAGCATGGATGTCATCTGGATCTGTTGCAATCTGCTTCAATTCATTTTCATCTGCATTTTTAATACCTTACAGAGAAGACATGAAAACAAAACTTGTTAGAAATGATGGCCATGAAACATAATGCCATGAACTTAAGTCCCTAAACACATTCTTTGAATAGCATTTTAGGTACTCATGTATGTGGCCACTTCTCTGTTCATTTAGCAGATGGGCAGGAGGGGATTGGCACATGCCAGCTCTTCATATAATACTTACCAATTGCATAAAGTTCCACTCCCTCATCTCTGAGTCTTCTTGAAGGGGTGACTACATCATCTTGTGATTTGCCATCAGTGATGAGAACACCAATTTTGCGAGCTCTGGGCCTTAAGCCTGCATCTTGTTTGAAGTTGTTTTTTAAGATGAAATCCAAGGCCATTCCTAGCATGATACAAAGAAGGTAACCATCACTATAAACTATTTCCACATAGTAGTCATGGTAAAGGAGAGTATTTAATCTTAGTGATTTCACTCTGACATCATTCCACAAGTCACTTCCTTCTAGAAGCACTCAGAATCTAGTTGCAACCCATCATCTGCACTTATCAGGAATGGATATTATTTCAGCCCTCTCAAAGTCTCTCATCTCTTACCTTTTATGCATCACCTTCCTATCTGACCTCCTCTCACCTCCCTTCTGGGTCCTCACCTTGTCTTCATCCCAACCCTGACATGGAACTGCCTTTCCTTCTTCTCAACAGAAACCCAAGCTCTTCATCACTCAAGCTCTCCTCCCTCACATTTCTCCAGACTTCCACTAAGGTTATATGTCTATGCTATGCCTGCTCTCTACCAAACATACTGAATTGAACTGTAAGGCCCTTTTGTCATGGACAAATTTGAGCTCACTGAACAATACTGGAGTCAGCTACTAGAATCATTTTTACTGAGGCTTAAGGAAAATCCTGTCAGTGTGACATACCTGTTAGAGTATTGCCTCCTTTGTATGGTAAGTTGGCTACAGCCTCTAACAAAGCCTGTTTGGTTCGGTAAGCATTGAGATTCCATTCTGTCCTGGGATCTCCACTATACTGTGCAAGACCTGGAAAAAAAGCCATCATTACTCAGTTATTATGTGGCTGTGTAGCAGTTACGCCTCATTTTCCCTCATATAAGCATATAAGGACTTACCAATCTGTACTTTGTCAGGACCAATATCAAAAACTTCAACAATACGAGCAATGAAGTTCCTGATAGTTTTAAAATTTGGCCGCCCGATACTCCATGAGCCATCCACCAGCAGCACGATATCAGCTTCTGCTCTGGTTCTACATTCTAAACCTGCCATGTCAACCAGAAAAATATAACCTTAGCATGATAGCTTTCAACCAGAAAAATACAGCCTTAGCATGATAGCTTGCTTTCCCCATCCTTTTATATGACATATGTCATGAGTTAGCTTCCAAAATAGCTCTAGTTTTATTCACTGGCACTCTGTCAAGTATGACCTATTTGTGAACGTTATTCACACTAGTCACTGGTTCCACGGCAAAAGCTGTATAAATTTCTTCATGTATGTTTCCTTTTATAAATAAGCTTTCACAAATGTCAAGGCCAGTGCTCTTCTCTATTGTCATGTCATTATCTGTTTTCGTCTTTAAGGGTGGTTGATAACTTGATTTCAGAAGTTTTGTAAGACTACTAAACTAACTGCTGACGTGGCAGTGAGCATTATCAGATTATCGAAATTTACAGTATTTTAGTCTGTCATGGATAGCTAAACTACTGCTTAGCTTTAACAATATAATAGTGGAATTACTAACATAAATTACAACCACTTTCAAATAAATAGCATTTCTGAATTTTCAGGGGAAAAAGACATAGTAATACAGGTGGTAGAGAAGTTTGCATATACAGGAAAGAAAGAACACAATTTAGAGAAGATACACAAATATAAACACAGATCAAGAGATAGAGAGGGGACAAGAACAAACATTTATATAAAGCTGAAATGTTCTGAAAAGGTAGGAAGCTATTTCAGATATCTTCAATTTACAAATTACAGAATAAAACACGTATCTCATTTTTTTCATCACAAGGAAAATCACAAAATATTTATACAAAACGGAAAGACACAATGATTTTATCCACAGCCATTTGAAAAAAAAAAAAAAAAATCCTTGCTCTCTCTCTTTTCCTGTAGATTGTGTTACCAGCTGCAAATTTTCTGGCTTCCTGCCATCAGAGCTTCTGGTCTTTATATGGAAGAAATCCCATTGAGAAAAATCAGCCACACTCATCACAGTTGAAAGATATTGTGATTTCATATATGTTCCACATAATTGATCCAACACTGTAGACTCATGAATATAACTATTCCATGTACCTGGGGGTTAAAAGCATGATCCTCTTCTGCATAGAAAATATAGATCTAGTCTTTAGTCAGGACAATAAAATCAGTTGGGAGTAGGGTTTAAATAAAACCATGTTAGTTCAAAAAATTGCATGCATAACTTTAATATGGAAGTTAGCTTCATGTACAATATAAAAGTTAAACTATTTTGACTTTTATTTTTCTTCCAACTACCATAGTTCCCCACATGGAAAATTCTAGCAAAGGCACCAGACCTAGGGTGATTTTTTTTCCCCCTATTAATAAATAATGTACTATTACATTTACAGTCCCAGATACAAAATTCGTTTTTTCACATTAACCATGACTCAAATCCATGCATTAGTAAAACTAATTAGCTTAAAGAATATAACACTGAAGACAGAAATGACAGCTGTCATAATAAAAAATAACAAACCAATCTTGGTGCAATTATTTTTCTGCCAGACTTATTACAGCTTTAGTCTAATGTCATTGATGGCATGTTATGTAGTTTTTCTCTTGTATTAGACAGAGTGGGACAGCAATTAACAAGTTTCTAAAAATGTTGTCAATAAAGTTACACAAGGTGAGTATTTTTTACACAGCCCAGTGTGAAAACAAGGCATCAAAGAGGTTAAGTGAAAAGAATATAGAGTCAACTGTCAGAAACTTTTTTTTCTTTATTTAACTCTGAAAGGCCTTTGCAGTTAGGTTCTTTCTCCTTATCAAATTCTCTCTGAGCAAGCCTTGAAATGGCAGAAGAGGAAAGTCTTTACTTCTACGTGTATCCTTGGCTATTATGAAGCAAAGACCTACTTCTTTGTGCTCTCTGTGAAGCAGGACTGACCCCTGAAACTCTCTTCATCCATTAATTGAGAGTATGGTGAACACAGCTATTAGCATGCAGAGGCAAATTAACCGCACCAAGGGAGCTGCTATCATAACATTCATAGAAACTCTGACTGGAAGGTTTAGCTACACAGGGTGAAACTCCCAAACTGATACTGGAGAGCACTTAGCAATTGCATTTCTGAACTAAATCTCCTCCTTCTATGGTAAAAAAAATGACTAAATAATGGTTATGTTGAATATAAATTGAAATAATACACAATAACACTGGGACATTTCTAACTATCAGATCTTTGTTCATTATATCATCTTAGTCTTAAAAGGAAAAGTCACCATATAAGGACAAGCAAAGGGCTAAATATCTGCTTAAAATTCCTTGTTCTATTCCTGTGGACACCCTTGTAGATGAGCTCTGATCTCTGTTCAAGAATTTGACCTTATGTGATTTAACACAGATGTGGATGGCTTGAAAACGCAATGCAGATGGCTTTGAGTAATCAGCAAAACATGGGTTGCCTGAGTTATCATCTTTGTAAGATCATCTAAAGGGTGCAGAGGACTAGAATCATGAACTGGGGCATACTTAGTGGTCATTCCAGACCAGAGGTTATGTCATTAGGGTAGGGAGTATACTTAATCCTGTAAATAAATATTTATGTGCATTAGAAAAACGATAAGGAAACACTGGTAAACTTTTGGTCTTTTCTTATCCAAAAGCCAAGACTGCCTTTTCTTCAATTCAATCAGGTTTACCTCTAGATAAAAATGGCTCCGAAGTAGTATCTGAAAGGGTGGTCATCTCTTGTCCAACCAAGGGGCTGCTCTCTCCTCCTTCAAACATTCCAAAAACATTTACCTTATAGGTAGTTCCTGCCCTGCAATAGTTAAACAAATGTACTGTAACTAAAGTCATTTGGCTAGCAAAATGCTGACACTTCACTTACAAAATTCTCACAGGAAAAAAGCAGCTGGTTAAACATGAAGCCCGAAGACTAGCTCTTCCACAAGACAGTGAAGTTTCAACAATTAAAAGCTGATTCTAGATTCTGTACTTAAACTTATAGCCTTCTTCATTCAAGTAATTTAAGACTTAAAGCTCAGGAGCGATGCATCCCAACAAAGAGGAAGTCAGGCAAAAGCACCAGGGCGCCTGTGTGGATGAACAAGGAGCTCCTGGACAAACTCAAACACGGAAAGGAAGCCTACAGAGGGTGGAAACAAGGACAGGTAGCCTGGGAAGAATACAGAGAAATTGTCCAAGCAGCCAGGGATCAGGTTAGGAAAGCTAAAGCCCTGATAGAATTAAACTTGTCCAGGGATGTCAAGGGCAACAAGAAAAGCTTCTGTAGGTACATTGGTGATAAAAGAAAGACTAGGGAAAATGTGGGTCCTCTCTGGAAGGAAACAGGAGACCTGGTTACCTGGGACATGGAGAAGGCTGAGGTAATCAATTACTTTTTTGCCTCAGTCTTCCCTGGCAAGTGCTCCAGCCACACCACCCAAGTCACACAAGGCAAAGGCAGAGAGTAGGAGAAGGAGAAGATCAGGTTCGACACCATCTAAGGAACCTGAAGGTGCACAAGTCCATGGGATCTGAGGAGATGCATCTGCGGGTCCTGAGGGAACTGGTGGATGAAGTGGCTAAGCCACTATCCATCACATTTAAGAATTCGTGGCAGTCCGGGGAAGTTCCCACTGACTAGAAAAGGGGAAACATAACCCCCATTTTCAAAAAGGGAAAAAAGGAAGACCCAGGGAACTGCAGGTCAGTGTGTCTCACCTCTGTGCCTGGCAAGATCATGGAGCAGATCCTCCTGGAAACAATGCTAGGGCACATGGAAAATAAGGAGGTGATTGGTGACAGCCAACATGGCTTCACTAAGGGCAAATCATGCCTGACAAATTTGGTGGCCTTCTACAATGGGGTTACAGCGTTGGTGGATAAGGGAAGAGCAATGGATGTCATCTACCTGGGCTTGTGCAAAGCACTTGACACTGTCCTGCATGACATCCTTGTCTCTAAATTGGAGAGACATGGATTTGACAGACAGACCACTCAGTGGTTAAGGAATTGGCTGGATGGCCGCACCCAAATAGTTGCGGTCAACGGCTGGATGTCCAAGTGGAGAGCAGTAATGAGTGGCATTCTTCAGGAGTCAGTATTGGGACCAGTGCTGTTTAACATCTTTGTCAGCAACATGGACAGTTAGATTGAGTGCACCCTCAGCAAGTTTGCCGACAACACCAAGCTGTGTGGTGGGGTCAACATGCTGGAGGGAAGGGATGCCATCTAAAGGGACCTTGACAGGCTTGAGAGGTGGGCCTGTGCAAACCTCATGAAGTTCAACAAGGCCAAGTGCAAGGTCCTGCACATGGGTTGGGGCAATCCCAAGCACAAATACAGGCTGGGTGATAAGTGGATTGAGACCAGCCCTGTGGAGAAGGACTTGGGGGTGTTGGTTGACAAGAAGCTCAACATGAGCCGGCAATGTGTGTTTGCAGCCCAGAAAGCCAGCCATAACCTGGGCTGCATCAAAAGAAGCATGATGGGCAGGTGGAGGGAGGTGATTCTCCCCCTCCACTCCACTCTCATGAGATCCCACCTGGAGTACTGCATTCAGCTCTGGGGCCCCCCACATAAGAAGGACATGGAGCTGTCGGAGTGAGTCCAGAGGAGGGCCACAGGCATGATCAGAGGGCTGGAGCACCTCTCCTGTGAAGACAGGCTGAGAGAGTTGGGCTTGTCCAGCCTGGAGAAGAGAAGGCTCTGAGGAGACCTTATAGCAGTTCTCCGGTACCTAAAGGGGGCCTACAAGAAAGCTGGGAAGGGACTCTTTAACAGGGAGTGTAGTGATAGGACAAGGGGTAATGCTTTTAAACTGAAAGAGGATAGATTCAGATTAGATATTAGGAAGAAATTCTTTACTGTGAGGGTGGTGAGACACTGGAACAGGTTGCCCAGAGAAGCTGCGGATGCCCCATCCCTGGCAGTGCCCAAGGCCAGGTTGGATGGGGCTTTGAGCAACCTGGTCTAGTGGAAGGTGTCCCTGCCCATGGCAGAGGGGTTAGAACTAGATGATCTTTAAGGTCCCTTCCAACCCAAACCGTTCCATGATTCTATGACTTTTAATGTTCCTATTTTTAATTTATTTAGTATATTTGCATAACAGATTTTGACATGGTCTGATCCTAACTTACAAGTCCAGGCCTCTGAGAAAATTAATCAAGAACTAAGCTAAGCTTTTTTTAACTAACATGAGGTAAGGAAGTTTTAGGAGGAAACTTTAGAAATCCCAACTTTCTCCGTTATCCCATTAGTTTTCTCATATGCCAAATACAGAACACAGCTTCTGCCCACATCTTTGCCTCCTTCAGTTCCTGTGAGAACACCCCAAGTGATGTGACTGAATAATCTCAGAAAGAGCACTGCCAGGTGCCTTTCACAGATGGCATAACAAGATCCTCATAGCTTATTGACAAATTACTTTCTTACTTACAGTAGATTTTGCTAGACTTTTGAACCCCAGATCATGATTAAACAAAACCCTAAGCTAAAGCTATTGGGGGGTAGGGGGGGGAAGAGAGACATGAATTATTATCCATACCTAAGCTCCTCCAATACCACTGTGCTGTCGTATGGTCCCACTATTAATTCTCCAAGACTCCCGTCATCTTCAGTAGGGTGGAAAGTTACTTTGTACCCCTTTACTCGCCCTGGGGCTGGCTCCCAGGTTACTCGGAAACTTGACATAGTTGAATCAGAAGTTCTCAGATTTCGAGGCGGCTTAAAGGGAGAGGCTGCAAGGGTGGAATAAAAGGGTTTAAATCAGGTCTGCTTATCGAAAAAAATCAACAAGTATGCTTTTATGTAAAAATCCATATGCAAATCCAGTATTAGTGGCAGTCCTAAACTATTTGTGCCTTTCCTTTGACATAAAGACAAGTATCAAGAGCTGAAAGGTGAGATTCATTTCACTTAATTTTAGCTGTCTAACCAATAGGTATGTGGGGCAGGTTTGTTATCAAGGCTGTCTCTACAGTCAACGGACTGAGGGATAGATAGCAATTCATCTCACCTATCTTAAACATCCACCTGATCTTACAATAAAAGCTGGCAATAGGTGCACTAACCACAGTCAGTCATTCTCTCTATTAATTATGGGGAAAGACTAGATGACCAGCTTAGACTAGCCCTCTCTCATTTAAATGGCAACAAGTAAGTGAGCCATATAGACCAAAAGAGAGAAATGGAAGCAGCTTCCTCTCAAACCAACACTGGAAAAATCAGAATTTACTGCAGGCAAAAGTCACACCCAGCCAGTACTCAGTCACCAATATCACTTCTCAAGCTGCTTCCTCCTTAGAGCTCTATGTCCCAGAGGTCAGAGTATGGAGACAGTGGAAGCAAGGACCCTTTCATAGAAAAGGTCCTGCCAACACTCCTCTCCCTTTACAGGCTCAGGGCCTGGCAGTTCTAGCAACTTCACCAACCACAGGTATGGCAGTGTGTCAAAAAATACTTATTCAGAGGAGTGCCAGCCAAACAGCTTGAGGTTTTTAGGTCAAGAGCAAGTTCCTCTGAAGACTAACGGCTACTCAGTGCAGGTCAGTACTCACAGACAGAGTGGTTAACAAGCCTGCTGCTAGCTTCTACCTCACTTTTGCTTTTGTATGTATCTGAAGTGCAGTCGCAGAATATACTGCAGCAATGTAATCTCAAAGTTGCAAAAATGGGAATTAGGGTAAACAGAAAGTCACCATAGCTTTGGAGTGAAAAGGTGGAGGGAAAAAGTAAGAGTTTGTCTTATCCCTGTGCCTATGCTATTGTCTGACTATAGCTGAAAGATCATAAATGTCCTCAGATTGTGAATTCTGCTGAGAAACAGTAGATACACTTCCACTCACAAGGAAAAATACAGCCTCTCTGTCTCATCTCCCATGACACTCCTCCCTGAATTATCATGACAGCTTCAACTAACAAGATCACTTGGGCTCCACTTGCTTCCAAAGAGTGATTACCACCACAACTATTTACACTGAAAGCACAGAAGCATTTCTGTATCAAGATGAACAGGTCAAAAAACAAAAGCAGCTGGATGATCTGAGATTTATCTCAGTATGGTTTTCAAGACTGAAAAAATAGGTGTTGGTCAAGAGCTGATCAAGTTTTCATGACTCCTCTACATCAACCACATTTTAATTTAAAAAGAAATCTTCCTGCAGTAACTGAAGTGCTGATATCTCCGTTGTTAGGAGACTTGTTTCTTACTTCCTGTCATCATTCGATATGACATATGTTCAGAGAACAGAGAATGGCATGAAGTATTTACAGTGTACCTCAGTGAATGGCACTAGTCTCACATGGGCAGAAACATCCTCAAAAAAACTCTCTTTTGGTAATGGCTCTCTGTCTATAGAAGCAGAAAACTGACTCTAAATCTGGTTGATTTGATCAAGATATCAAGAGAACACTTCCTCACAAAACGAAAGACCAGCATCAGATACATACTAAAAGCAGAGTACAAAATCAGTTTTGCTCATACCACAAAAATCCCCTCACCAGGACTTAATAAACATTTTAGAGTTTCAGCTTCTGAGAGAGAAGACAGCTGGTCAAAAAGACCATGGTCTCTGAGGTCAGGCTTCCCCTGATAACTCTTCAAAAGCATCTACTCGCCCTTTTTATTACCTCAGGTTTTCCACAGAAAATACGGTGACCAAAGAAGACAAATCTGAGTAACAGGATGCTGAGTAGCTATTTAATCAATACCCACGACCAAAAGGCAAATTATGAAACAACTGACAACATTTAAGCAGTCTGTTGATATACTGTCTTCCTCACAAAACACTTTGTTTTGACTTCTGATGACAGTGTTTCAAAACAAGTCCAGTATTTTCAACTAGATTTTACACCACATTTATACCCTCAATGCCAACAGCAAAAAGCTGTGCTCAGGCTATGCCATAGTGAAGTTTCCAACAAATCAAACTCTCTTCTTCACCTCTAGTATTTTCTTCAATTTGCCTGTTAATTCATGATCTTAGCAGACTCCACCATACTTTTCTACATATCATGCTTATTAATTTTAAGCACAAAGCTTTAATTATCAAATCCTGTACAAGCTTGTCATACATACCTGTTGTTCCTTCTGCTTTTCTTGATTTTCCTTGTCCAAAATCATAAATTGGAACAACACTGAGGTCATACGTAGTTCGCGGCTTAAGTCGCTTTAACACTATGCTTGTAGTAGGAGCATTTACTCTTCCAAACATCTGTCTTCCTCCACTGCGTGGTCGGTAGTACACACGATAAGACAAGACTTTTCCAGGTGAAGGCTGCCATGTAACTCTCATTGTATTTTCTGTCTCGTTGTCTACTGTCACAGTCCTGGCATTTGGTGACACTTTTCAGTGTAAAAATATGGATAAATGTTTACTTTGTCACATAACGATATATTCAAATGCATGCCTACAAAATTCATTCTGCTGTATTAAATAAAAAATTGCTGCCTTTAAAATTACAGTATTTGATTGTGGGGAATACACAGTGGAATCTCACAAGCCATTGTTAATTTATTTTTTAATTGTAATGGACTAAACAAGCATAAGTGTGCTTTCCACTACAGAGAAGGAAAGAGAGAAGTATAAATTACATGATGACACAACATAATTGGGGGTTTTATTTAGTCACACTTTTCAGTAATCTGCTAAATAATGGATTCAGCACTCCCACATGAAAGGGATAAATCATAAAGCCATTGGCTTTTTATGAACACAACGTCCTATAGAGTTAAGATTTTCTAAGTTTCGAGTTTACAGATTTGATAAGACACTGCTAAATACCTAAACTGCTGGGTGTTGGGCTCCATACAAACTAACCTGCAAATAGTGGTAAGTGACTTTCCAAATGCTTGGAAAATCACTCACCGCTATTTGCAGGATAGTATATGTGCTGAAATAAGCACACGGACTAATAAAGCATTTTCTCTACAAATTGGAGCATTCGGCTTCTAAGACATATTTTCCAGACTGTACAAATGTTACAAATGATCTGAAGTGAACTGAAAGGTATGCAATGCTGGCTGTCAGCCGGAATAAGCCATCTAGGTTTTGGCAAAACAGAAGCTCCTTGGCATGCCAGAATCGGTCAGTATTTCATCACACGGTAAGGTAGACTTTGCAGGCTACAGCATCCTCTCCCAGTCCTAGGGACTCACAATTTTTAATTGTGTTTGTAACAGAAAGATGCAATGTTAGTTGGTCTCAGTTCTGGGTCTATTGATGGGCCTGACAGCAAGTTCCCTCAGGCAGCACACTGAGAGAAGCAACAAATGATGCATGGCTAAGCTGCCTCCTTAGCCTGGAAGATGCAGGACAGCTAATGCTGCTGTTCTTGAAAAGAGGAAGATGTGGGACAGCGGTCTGCTTTGACTCTGGGGAGTCCGGTCTTACCAGTGGCAGCAATCACTACTCTTGCGAGACCTTAAG
Source organism: Haliaeetus albicilla (assembly GCF_947461875.1). NCBI lineage: Eukaryota > Metazoa > Chordata > Aves > Accipitriformes > Accipitridae > Haliaeetus > Haliaeetus albicilla. The sequence goes on from NC_091499.1 coordinate 6,691,572, forward strand.
GGCAACTATACTGGGTCAAGGCCAAAGGTTAACGTAGTTCAGCAGCCTGTCTCCAACAGTAGTCAAAACAGATGCTTAGGGAAGAGTACAAAAACATGTAAACACACATGATGCTTCCCCAGAGCACTCCCTCAGGCTTCGACTTCACATGGCCCCTTTAAGCAAACAACAGAAACATCAAGGCTGATCCAGGGCATCCCTTCATTCATTCTGGCTTGTCTACTTGCCAGTTCTTGCTATAAAGCAACAAGCTATCCCTGGCCTCTCAGTGTTTTTTACTTTGCCTACACTGCAGGAGAGGCTTGAGCCTGCTTTGACTAATACTACATAACGTTTAGCAAATAAGAATAAAAAAGAGCCTTAGGAAAGGTAAATAACAAACATCAAAATCATCCAGTGAGCCTCAGTTTGAAGAATGTGAAGACTGAAAAGGGCAATAGCCTGGAAAGCAAATTCATTGATTCTCTGGGAATTTATCCCATGGTTCGTCCTTACTCTACCCATAACATTTCTTCCACCTGATTTCTAGCAGTCACACCAAACCTATGAAAGGCCAGATTCAGGGTAATTTGCAGACAAAATACATCTTAAGTTGGAAGTAATTCTTGCTGAATCCAAACCTACATGACATAGAAGAGATTTTCCCTTTTTTTAATGGTCAAACAAAAATCCAAAATTGACTGATCTGAGGTGGCATTTTGGTTTGGGGGGACATTTGAGGGAAAAAAAGGTGAAGAAAAATAAAGTCCATTTTCTTTAAAGTACGATAATTTCACCAAGCACAGAATGTTACAAATGGTGGTAACCTTGTACTACACTCACCATCAGTAAAAGCCTCTCCTTCTACTGGGTCTCCTTCTCCACTGTTGTAGATTGCGGATACTGAAATCCTGTATTTAGTCTCTGGCTCCAAGCCTTCTAGCACAGCATCCACTCTGTTTCCAGGGACTCTCTTCTCTCCCATCGTATCATCATAAAGTGATTTCCATACTATCCTGTAATCATTAACTGCCCCTGGAGCTGGTGTCCATGATAACCCAACTGTAGTGTCAGTTATGTCTGTGGTAATCAAATTACGTGGTGAACCACGTTCTGCAAGAAAGAAAACAGCAAATTGTCTCTAAAATACAAATAGCAAAAGTTAGCAAAGTACAAATTATCATAAGAGCAAAATCAAACTTTTCCCATCAATATTAGTTTCAATAATGTACATTTCTAGTTTCAAGAGAAAAGTCATTGATTTTTCATCAAAATGCTTAAAGCTAACTTTAGACTATGAATGATCCTATCCCTTACCATGCAAGATACTTAGCAGTTATGCTTTAGAATATGCAAAATAAAAATGGCATTAATCAAAGACTTGGAATGAAGCCAGTGTTTAAACGTGCTGTAGCTCATTTAGGTAGGTTTTAACTCTCAAGTAAATAATTTTATTTCAATCATTCATCTTCATCCTCATGTGTGTAACTTTTTTCTTGGGGGGTAGATAAAGGAGACTTTTATGCAAGTCAAACAGTCCTTTCTCTAACAACGTTCTCTTATTTAATAGTACTATTCTTATCTTCCAGACTACCGCTTACCAGATTTAACAGCTATTTCTTTTTATGTTTACAATTAATTTGCAGTGTGTTTATTTTATGCCGCAGTTACAGTAGAAAACAGTCTCCACCTTTCCACTCATAAGACTTGTACCTCTTTCCTCCCTGTAGCTTGTTCCAGCCAGCTTGGAACAAAGGAAACAGCTCATTAGTCTGTGAAATCCAGTTGTCAGCTGGATGCATGAGCCTCACCTAACACACCAGAGTAATTCCACTGCTTAAAAATGGAGTTCATTGGTCTAAAGCGGTGCAGTGAACGGAGTGCCTCTGTTTAACATTTAACATACGTTTATAACATATGTTCAATTTTCCTATTGCAGTGGCTGCCTCTTGATGGCAGGAAAGGGGCGCTGACTGGTGGGTTTAATGCAATGGCCTCACTGTAGCAAAATCTGCAAAAGGGATCTACGAAACCAGATCCACATACACACAGAAGCGCTCAGTTCTTTGGTGTGTATTCTCTGTGGCCTTTCTCACTGTACAAGACATTCCTAAGAGACTGCTTAGCAAGAGGACTTAAATGCTTGAGGTGGCCTCATCACATCACAGTTAAGTTTTACTTGCACTGATAAAAATATATCCCTATATTATACCACAGCAGCCACAGGACCAGACTCAAAATTCTTTGAACACAGAGAAATTCAGTACCTATCCAATTTCCACTGCTTAGGCTCACTGCAAGAACAGACCTCACCGTTTTCAGAAGCCTGAAGCAGTTTCAGTCCAAGACTGAGCAACAAGTTGCTCAAAGCCATATACCGTGTTTTCACTTTTCATACTCATTTGTCTTTCACTTCCACTGCAAATCTGCAACATTTCCAAACATAATCCCACTGGAGCAAACAGGACTACCTGGAGAAAGCTTCGTTTTGGAAATATCTCATTGCCAGCACAACTTCATTAAAACTGAGCCAATGAATCCCACTTGGCTTAATGACGAATGGAAATTAATATCAGCCTATCTGAAAACAATGCTTACAGTATAATAAAGATTCATCAGCTACACAGACTACAGAATCAGAGGGTACCACTCCAACCATGAAGCAGACTCTCAGATATAGCTAATGGATCATGTAATAGAATTCCTTTGTGTTGTGAGTTTTTTCTGATTTTAATTCAGTCTTGGGACATCCCATAATGTTTCTGTGGAGACAATTCTTTTTCCATCCTAACTCTGCATCAGTTCTTACAATTTTACTCTTCAAACCAATTTTTAGCCTCACAATATAAATCATTACAATTGGTGGCATCTTCTCTTCAAAAAAACATTGAGATACAGAGGTTTTGGTAAAGTTCACTTGTTTATCATTTCACAACAATAGCAGTTGCATATAGTGAAAAAGTTATAGTGAAAAGGCCTGATTCAGCTCATGCTTCATGAAGTCTCACCGAATTCAGTGACTGCATTAAATGCAAGCCAGGGCAGAATCTAAACTCCAAACACCAATTTTCCTGGAAGCCTGAAAAAAAGATTTGCCTTCAAAAGTAAATTACACCAATTTTTCTGTCTGCTCTTAAGCTTCTGCTCCCAAATCTTGGCTTTTTCATACAATAAAAAAAAATATTAAAGCAATCCAAATGGAAAAAATATGGAAAACCTAACTTGATAGAATGCACAGATGTCTCACAATAAAAACCTTTCTTTCCATATTTTAATGTAATATAAATATACAAGTCACTTTATTTTGGCTACTTTAAAACATGGCTCTGCCACAACATGATTTCAGTATTAAAGTATCTGCTACCACAGCACAATTTTTTGCAAGTCTACTCTTGGACACTACAGCTAATGATATACGTTGGAAACACTGCAAAAATAACTGCATATTTAAACCCGTTATTGATTAAGTCATTACTGAGGTCATTAAATAACAGAGGAAAATACTTGTTTGGAATGGACTGTAATGGTTCTGAAAGAAATGTTCTTTGGAACTAAATGTCTTTTTTATAAGGCAAGGTAAGAGAGGGAAAAGTGACTGGGATTCCTACCAAACCACTAGAACTAAATGGAAAATTTTTACTTCAAATAGTTGGAAACTGCTGACAAGACAACTTACCTACTAAGGGAAATTAGACTTTTTATATGTTACACTGCAACGAGAACATTTCTTTAACATAACACACTAACTTGATTTGCACCTCATGTGTAAGGTGGAAGTTCACTGACGGCTTTTCTCTGCTTCACTGGATCTCCCACAAGTGTTTTTGTATTAGGGGACACAGCTGCAGTCCAACTGTAAGTCTTAAATTATTATTGGGATTCCACCCAATATTATCTAAGCTGCTACACTCAGAGTCAAGAAACATATTTATGCTGCATAATAACACTGGTATAATGTAGTCACTAGCAAACACACAATTAGACCTATGAGATATTTTTCCCTTGGATTAAAACAAAATACCTAGTTACCTTGCTTACGTTTCACAAAAAACCAGAAAAATATCTACAACTGTAACACCTAAGCAGTCATTCTGTTCTTTGGTCCACACGTTCAGAAACATTTGTTGTACACCTGCTTCTTGCCTGCTTGTTTAAATTGGATGGATAAGGAGCAAGGAAAGACATTGTACACTGCAAGAAAGAAAAGTGCTGGCTCGCTGGTTCACAAGTGGCTGTCAAAAGAATCCTGCTTTTTCCTGACTTGAAATGGAAGCTAAAGTATGCTCATCACTTCATACAGGCCCCAAGTCATGAGCAAGTGAGGAAGCAGTTGGTTTTCGAAAATTATCCCCTAACAGATATTGGGTCTTATGATGCTCTGGAGCACCAAACGGGCTGGTGTAAGCACAGCTGTAAGCCATGGTGAGTACGTACGCAGTAAAACAAAGTGCTTGCACAGACAGGTCAAACCTCTGGGCGAGCAAGCCAGTCACCAGTTTCAGGCTATCGGATTCTCTTCAGCAGTCTTTAGCTCAGAGCTGGTCTGCCTGCAGTCCGTTGTACATCTCTACCATCACTCAGTGCAGACACACAAAAAAATTAACTTGGTAACTTTCAGTCAGGTGCTTTTACACCTACTTCTGGACTTCTGCAATGTCCAGTTTCCATATTAAGTTTTTCCACTATAGTATGCCAGAGACACAATATAATATTAAAGCAGTTTCCTTGTGTCCACTTGGCTCACTTCCCATAGCTCTCCAGCAATCACTGTTGTTATTGAACACAAGACTGTGAATCAGCTAAAATTAAAATGTTGACATTCATAAAAGTCAAATGGCCTTATTCAGATGGCCTTTCCCTTCAGAAACATTTACACAACTCCAGCTGATTTCAGTGGGAGTTGTACATGCAGTTTGGGCCCAAAGTTTAAAGAATTTTCTGTATGTGCTCTTAAAACCAGCTTTCAAAATCAACCTGCAGTGGTAAATGTCATGCACAGCCATGTTTCATTTAAGTTAAACATAGGATTGACGTAACCCAGTATCCTAAAAGGTCATAATCAACTAAATAAATAAACCTTCTCTTGCAGAGGCATATAACCAAAATTTTATGGCCTGAGTCCTGCCTTGTTTACAATGAGATACGTCAGGAGTATCCCATTAAGTCAGCAAGCTAGGTCGCCGCAGCCAAGGGTCCGAGTGCATGCATCAGGCGTGATGGTAGCAGAATCACTTTAAGGTTTTACTTTACTGGTCAAACTCTCCTCAGCATTGGAGGAGGCAGTCACTTCGGTCGGCTGATACCCTTCCCTCCGAGCCACAAAGTAGTTGGTTATTCCTGGAGTACCAGCCCTCAGGCACATAGTGAGGGGATGTGGACATGGTGCAGGGGAGAATCAAGGACCTGCCACGCAAAGAGAATGCTCACTTGACCCTGTTAGAGCAGGTTTCTGGCTCTTCTGCTACTGGGAATGCAGAAAGGTGAGAAGATGCAAACCAGGAGAGTTCTGACCCAAAACAGAGAGACTTTGGCCAGACCACCCTAAGTCCCTGCTCTAGGATAAAGCCAACAGGAATTCATACTCAGTCCCTTTAATATTTTGTCTGTCTTTTTCAACAGTTAATCAGTTAACACTACTCTCAACTGTCTAGAAATATCTTTTTATTATTAATTCAACCTTCCCCTGTGGTTTTTTTCTGATATATATTTCATTTCCTATATAAAACTAAAATAATTTTCCACAGATTATCAGAAGTCAATTTCAAATGTCAGACTCAACAATCTTGGAATGTATAATTTTAAAAATGCATGAAACAGCATTAAATCTCCTGAGGACACTGAGTCCTTGTTTCTCTCAGGACGGAAGCAGCACTATGCAGTCTGAACATTACGTAAAGTCCCTGTGATATGCTAAAACCCTCATTGTAAGAAAATGTCACTTGAATTTGTGCTATTCTGCCTGTAGGAGGTCATTCATTTCTAAAGCAATCTTACGTTACTATAGAAACAGCAAAAAGGAATCATTTATTTACCAAAGAACTACTATCCATTTTCTGACCAAAAAAAGACACCCCCCCAAAATCCCCAAACCTAAGCTCTAAGAAATGTATACAACAGAAAACAAAACTGAAAAGTGACTCAGTCATGACAACCTTTTTTAATATATTGCTTCAGTACAGTCCAATTCTCACAGCACAAATAGCTCCCTGTCAAACAGGATGGCAGGATTGGACCCTATATTACTGAAACATAAAGATTCTCTTTCTAAAGGGGAAGAGACTATGACATAACTCTCTCTCAGATTTATCTTCCGCATATAATACACTACACCTCTTGTTGTTTATTCTATAATGTACAAAGATAATAAATAAAATGGGTTGACATCTCTGCTACTGTAGACTAGCAGTCTCATTTATTTCAAAAGAACTATGTCCATTTACACCAATAGTGTTTCTAGCCTAAGAACTTTACTGATAAATAGTTTGAAATGTCTCAGTGCAAGCAAGATGAGAATCTGACCACTGAATCTTTTTCTGAAAAAAAAAAAAAAGCCTTTTTTCCTAAATTTCTGAGATCCATATTTTAAAGTGTAATGACTCCCCTGCTTGCAGTCAGTAACCAAAATATTCTTAAAGCTGTTCTGAAAAATATATAACTGCCAGCAAAAGGACACTCATAAAATAGATCTGCAGCTTTCAAACTTTTCAGACATTCATTAGGATTAAACATTTCTGTGTAGATTGCTTAATCTAGCAATGAATTTGTTTCTTTTTAAAACAACTGCAAATTATGAAAGTGAATCTATTTAGCAGCTAATGTACAGTATGTTCTTTTCATCTGACAGCATGCCTTTGGGCAGAAAACCAAATTCTTGCCAGACTTACAACCACCTCTCTTATTAAAAAGCAGATTAGAAAAACAGTAGCTCTCGCAAACTGCTCACTGTCTGTTGCATTTATACTCACAGCCCTCACCATGTTTATCATTGTATTTTATTTCTGGTGTATGATGACTTGGGTAAGATCATATGATCCCCAAAAAAATTGAAAGCCAAATGGTTTGTTTGGGGTGTTCAGCGACAAGAGGGAGTCTTTTCCCTAAGGCATTCCTGTGGGTGTTTCTTGCTTGTTCTTCAATCTGTATTATATATCATCAAATACAACCATCAGTGCTAATTTGTTTAGTTCCCCCAGTTGTCACAAGCCTTGTTCCACCACACGGCAAATGGCAGCCTGCACTGATTTAATTTACCTTAGCAGTTTCAACAACTTTGTGTGAGCTGAGGGGAATCACAGCCAACAAAATATGTCTGAGGAAAATTTTTCCATGGCACCTTTATAGAAGGGTTCCAACCAAAGCTGCCTAGTGATGGATCACCATGCACTTTTGAAAGCAAGAGGATAAAACTGGAGGGTTTTCTACAGCACATATTTTGCACGTGCAGTTATGTTTAATGCAGTATGAAATATAAAGCTCCAGAACTTTCACCTCTGGATGGTACTTCATAACAGTAGACAAAATCAGCCAGTGACTGAAAGAGGCTGTATAAAAGATCACAGCACTATAAATTTCCTAAAATCTGGATTACTGAAGAAGGAAAGCACACTGCTTCAACAAAGGGGCAAAAACATTGTTTCCCTTTTCCCACTTCACAAACACAAAAAAGAAATAAACCCATTCTCTCTGAATAACGATTACCTGTATGGTATGGAACAACACCCTCAGAAATGAGCAATCTGGTTACTCATTTGCTAAACTTTCTGTACCATGTTGTCTGTGAACAGTTCATAAAATTCTGATCCTCTGGCATGTGTTTATCTTTGGACTGGACCAGATAGCTATGCAAACAGTTTATAGAAGAGATTATCTACAGTTACTTGGGGGAATATTTGCCCTCTCTGTTTTATGCGGAGAAACAATAAGGGCAAGGACATACTTAGCAAAAAGAAAAGCAAAAGGAGAAGCAGAGATTACCCAGCTGGTAAATGATACCAAGTACACAGAATGATTGCTGGGTTTGTGTGGATTGATTTTCCCAAGTAACCTGAAACAAACAAATCACTTCAAAACATGGAAAAATTGCCATGTAGAGCAAAGCAGAGGGAGAGGAGAAACTTCCAAGAGCAATTTGTGACTGCTCCAAGATACGTTGCAGATAACATACATAACTGAAGGACCTTCAGTGAATACCTGGTCAGACATGTTCTTGCAAATCTTGCTAGAGCAGTCTAAAAAATTTTCAGTTTTTCCTCTCTCTGCTGAAGGCTACTCTTGCAACCGAGATACAGTAACTGCCCATGTGAGTTCTACTACATGCAGAGCAAAATAAATCATTACTGAAGGCAGTAAGAATGTTTGTCTACACCCTTAGTCACAGGGGACCATTTAGTGACTCAGTAAAATTCCATAAACATCTGAGAGCTTGGATTTTTCATTTCCTGCCACTTGACTATACAATAGCTGGAGAAGCTACTGTATCCGGCTCCTCTTTTCTCACTTTCCTATTAGTGTTGAAATGTTCACTATACCCAAACTGATTTCTCTTAGACTGCAGATCAATACCATAAACTAACAACTGTCCCAGTTTGAAAGGCAATCTCAAGCCTAGCTCTTGATATGATAATGAAGTGGCCAGCAACTATGGCATCACTGACTGAATAGGTTTGGTGAGAATTCATATGGTGAAGACATCAAGTAAGCCCCACTGGGATTCCTGATACAGGAAAATACTTAAGTGCTCAGTACTTCAGTGCTGTTGGCAATGAAAAACACACACCACACTATTTTGTTTCTCAGACACTATGGCTCACGGAAAAACTAACTGAAATACTAAACACTTTTTTATGCTTCCTTTCACAGCTTTTTTGTCATTACTGTTGATAAGTTTATTTCTCCAGGAATTAAGATCTGTCCCATTCCCAGCCTCAGTCAGACAGGTTATTTCAGCTAATAGTTAGTCAAGTATTCACTTCACTGACCTGTGTAACTTTTCAGCCAAGTCCAACCATATTTATTTTAGTTCACAGGCAGCATGACTTCTTTTTCAAGTAAACTTCTATACTAAGCTTTGAAGTTTGAATGTTAACTTTCAGTTCCAAAATTGCAACCTTTTTATTCTTAATTGTCTGTTTTTCCTCAAAGGTTTTGTCTTTTTGTGCTTTAATGAGGTAAGACAACACCATAAAATGAAATATTGTCTTATATGTACTGTGACAGATATTCTGAGAACCTTTTATACCATTAGTCAGAGAGTCTTTAAAAATACCTATGAACGATGTCCAAAGAGTTTTGGCCTAATTCAAGTATTTTTATTACCCCATGAAACTGCAGATATGCTGGTTACTGAAATACACGGTGGATGTTCCGTGAGGAAACATCACGATTTAGTCCTCTGCTGTCATGCAAACAGACATTTGTATTCTATTCTTTACCTTTGATCACCCAGTAATGACTGACATCTGTATATGCTCTTACTAACATTTTACCTAACCATGAAAAATGTAATAGACAGCTTTAATGTGAACAGTAATGTTTTCTGGAGTGCACCCCGATAGGATTTTCAAATCCAGTTGAATCTTCAAAGGATATGCATTTGAGTCACAAAGCTATACCTGTCAAAATGGTAAAAGTAATTTTTAATTTGGTTTTCTTCCAGCTGAGGAGCGGAATAAAAAGTAATTCAGTTAAGTGACAGGATGCTCACTTATTTGTATTTGTCCCAAGACAATATCTGCCACAGAATTTTTTACATAAGGTTTTAATTCAGTTGCTTAGAGTAAAACCTCTTACAGGAATGCTTCTGTGTCCTTTTAAGTGAAACATCCATTTTAAACTCCATCTGGTTGCATATGAACCCATTCCTGAGCTATAGTCAACTATCCTTTTTAAATTCTTTGACTCTTTAACTAATTTTCAGAATGTTTTTCTTATTGACAATTTATCACTGCAGAAAGTCCAAATCAGAATCAGAGCCCTCCTGGACAGGGGGAAGCACTGAAAGGACAAGACAGTCTCTCCCTGAGACTGCATTCTGGTTTTCTGATGACTCTGTCTTTTCAATTCTGCTGTATTTCATTCACTTCTCTCTCTATTTAGAATACGTTTTAACTGAAGCTCTAGGCAATGCCTTAAAAGACTTTTCTGTTGCTCAAGTTTTATGATAGGGTAAAAAGCTAAGCTTATTTTTTAATTTGAAACACACTTGATCTCTCCAGAGCTCCATGTTAATAAAGGGTCTCTCATGGGTTTACTACAAAGATACTCAATTAAAACCTTTCCACCAAATGTAAGCAGTTAACTCAGTCAATGCTTCACTAAAATATGAGGCATCTCCCTAAGGAAGTGGACAGTTCAGTCTGTTTAACAGACAGACAGAGGCGTCTCAAGATTTGCAAAGGAAAACCGAGGCGTTCCTCTCTCCACTGACAGCACAGAGAAAAAAGCACAAATGGCAGGCTCCTCTGTCCACTTGGGACCCAGCCTGCTCTTGTTCGAGAGTGAAATTTGCATTCCTGGATGTACAGTGGCTCAGGTTCAACAGAAAGAGTAGAGGAGACTCTTGCCCAGCATACACTACAGCCTTATGAATCTGCTGGGATGTGGGGATGTAAATTCAAGCTCTCCCAGACTGAGTAAGGCCTACATCTCCACGCTCCCTCTTCCCTCCAAAAAAGTGTTAGACCTAGCAGAATACCATACAAAAGGAAGTAGCAGCACCATCACCAAGAGGCAAGTTCATTAAGTCCTGATCACCTCTGGCTTTTCTGGAGGATGTGGGCAGGATACAGCTACCTGTTCTCCTTTACCTGGATCTCAGCACTGTTCTGGGAAGGAGACAGGTTCTTTTCTCCTACAAAAGGAGCATTTTGGATCTTGCATTGCTTGCTTGCGAAAGCAAGGGAGTTAGGGAACTTTCAGGGAGAATTGCAACGTGCCTGATTCTCTGATGGCTGCACCCTGTCTTAGTGTAAGCAGGTGGATTGGATCGTTGTCCAAGACCTAGATAGTGGGGTAGGCAGGGAGTTGGTGCCTAGCTCTCAGTTGGTCCTTCTATAGTTAATGGACAAAGAAAGGTTCCTTTGAAGGAAAAATGAGATCTCACATGGACTACCTTCTGGAAGTATCTGCCTTCACCAATCACAGAAGGATCCTAGAGTCCATGCTGCAAACTGCAGTGTTCAAATACATGCCTAAATTTTTAGTGGGATTAGTTTAGTACATTGGTGACTCATTGGAACTGATTTTTTTTTTTTCTTACAGTTTCCTGTTAAAATAGGTTTTCTGGTTTGTTTCCTAACCTATGTCATAAACAAAAAGTTAAACTGATGGAGAAACTGAGAGCCAAATATATCCGTACTATAACTCAGTTAGCATCAATGGAGGAGTTTTAATTCCACATAATTAATCTGTAAGATGTTTTCAAGTGCCGTGCCTACACAGCTGCAGTGCCAGACTTTAGCAATACATACCTGGCCAGCACAGAGCGCAGTCACACTTCCTTTCATGGCCTAGGAGGCAGCTTTCCCTATCCTCTGACAATTAACAGATGACACAGAAAATGCTCAAGAGAAGTAGTCTGGGAAATTCTCCGCTTGAAGGCAAAGCAAGAGCAGCCTCCCTTCCTTATAAGAAAGTCTTTGGCTCCAACTTAACGCTTTTGCCAGTATTCTGTTAATGCTCAGCCTCAGGTCCTTACTCCTATTAGTTAAAAGCAGGATATGATTCATTATTCCTATGCCTAGACTAGATGTTGCTTCTCTAATGCAAAAATTGTCCCTGAACATCTTTCAGTCTCAGTACAGTAGAAACCCTGCAAATTTTCAAATGGATTACATACTTTAATGCCATTAATTAATACTGTTACATTAAGAACAATCTGTCACTAAAACTGCTCAGAAGTTGCAAGTTGTAAGACAAAATATTTCACTGAGGTTGGTGTGGAAGTACAGTCAGTTTTGGTTGGTGCTTCTGGCAATACCCGCTTCAAGAAACCCAGAATCCCCTCCACAACCAACGATTTGATCCCACTGTTTTCTCTGATGGAAAGTAGGTTTGGAAAAATCCCTGTAAAGTAGGAGAATGTCTTTATGCCTATTTTTCATTCACTTACTTCTACAGAAAACTCAGGAAGACAGTACACTTTAAGACACCTTAAATATCAATCAAATGATATAAATGGTGAATGACTGTACAGAAACAATAAATAATTACCTTCAAGTGTTTCTCCCTCTCCAGAAAGGGCCTCTCCTGCTCCAGAGGCATACAAGGCAGACACAGTCAATGCATACCTAGTGGCTTGGTCTAAGCCTTTCAGCACTTTAGAGGTAGTGTCACCTCTCACAGTCACTTCCTTAGTTTCACCTCCTGCGACTGGAGTGTATGTTATAAAGTACTGCTGCACTTTGCCAGGAGCAGCGCCCCAAGACAGCTTCATTGTTGACGTTGTAGCATCAGAAACTCTCAAATTTCTTGGATTTCCTCGGACTGCACATGTCAAAAGATGTTGAAAACAAGTTGAAGCAAGCTTCATTTCTTGGTTTATTTTTTAGGTTACCACAACATAGGACTTAATGCTGAAAAAATAATTTCTGAATAGCCTGCACTAACACTGCTACAGTATAACTTTACTGTAATCAGGATGTACAATTCCATCTCCACCCTCCTTAGGCAAAAATGCCCAATAAAGTCTTTTTCCTCCTATTTTTTTCTGTTAAAACAGGCTGAATCCTGGAACACTTATACATACTAGCACCTGAATATATGCTCAACTTCAACACAACAATATCCGTGTTGAAGTCGCTGTCTGCAGAATCAAGTCAAAGGTCACCAACGAAATGTGAAATTAACACATTATTGTTTCCTACAGAGTTCTTTTTTATGATAGTTTTTCTGGCTTCTAATATTTAAAATCTCAGTGAAGTTTCACCAGTGCTCAGGACATTCATACTGTCTCTTTGGATTTTGTTTAATAAGGCATGATACCTGTTAAAGGATCATACATTTTCATACAAGTTAAGGCTACAGTGATAACTTTAGTAAATTAGATGTTTCATTCACTCCTTGCTAGCCATTCAGAACAAAGTGCAAACAGGGTCTGAATTTGCTGAATTGACAATATGAAGAATCATGAGGACAATTAATTAAACATACAAGTAGATTCTTCACGCAAGTTACCTTGCCATATTAGGTGTTGCAGGTTCAAAAGACTATATTTTAAAATGAAATATTACAATTTTGACAAACTATATTGTCTTAAATTACCTTTCAACAAGGTTTGAGTAATTTTATAATTCCTTGTTCATCTGGGATAATACATATGGACAATATGGGTTATTCTGTTTTCAGTATGAATATGTCAGCATGCAGGGAATTCTTCTCAAGCTTACTACATTCACAGCACTGATCATGTACCTTCATCAGTTTTTGCATATCCATTCAGCGAATTCCCAGGCCCAGACTGATACTCAGGAATAACAGACACTTCATATCTTGTATCTTGGATCAAGTTCTGCAGAGTAGTTGATCTTTCATTTGCTGAGACAGTCACTTGTCTCCTTTCTCCTGCAGTAAGTGGTCTGTATACAATCCTGTACCGTAGGACATTTCCTGGAGCTGCACTCCAGCCAACTACAAAGCTATCTGTAGTTTCATCTGTTATCCTTAAGTTTCGAGGAGCACCTTTAACTAGAAAAAATACATACATATAATTTGTAAATATTTGCTTTTAATTAAGTAGTATCTGAAGTGAAACCATTCCAACCATTCTGTTAGCTCATCCAGTTTACCAAAACAACAACTTATATTGCCCTCCCATTGTTTTAAGGTACACAAACCATTAGTCATTTCTGAAAATTTATGGCCAGAGTTATTTTTGAAAATTTATCGCCAGAGTTACAACCAGCAGTGTAACAAAGTTGTCCCCAAAAGTACATTAATCCCAGTTTATACAACTGCTTCTGAAACTTAAGACAGTCTGACTGTGTTTAGCAGTAACAATAGAACTGAACTGTGTTAAGGGACATTTGGGCATAGTGGGGAAATTTCTTAACACAACAAATCGTATTTGTTTCTTTGCTGTGGCCATTGGCTTCTGCACCACCTCCATTTACAGATAGTTGTCAGATACACCTGACTACACATAGGCAGCTCTCCTATTTTAAAGAAACAACAAAGGTAGATGCAACAGGGAAAAAAACACCAAAACAATTCTATTCTTCAAGTTAGATTTTCACAACAAAAAATACATTCATTGCAATATAAGTTGCATATAACAGTTAAATAAGGCTTCTGAATTAAGTCTCAAACTCAAAGACAAGAAATAGCTTATTATTCCAGAAATTAAGGGAAAACGGTGATGAATCATTTAACCTAGCCTACTCCTTGACAAAAGACACAGCAGCTCAGGTTATTTCATATAAACTCAGTGGGCACGCCAAAGAAAAACTTGAAACTTCCAACATACATTAAGATGTACTGCACTGCAAGTCACCTAGCAGTATGTAGCATTGTCATTTAGGCAAATAAAGTTTTGGGTTTTGTTGTTTGCTATCTGAAGTATAATTCAGCTGGAATATTATATGCCAAAAGCCTTGTTCTTCAGCGTTAAATTACAAACCTGTTAAGGGTGGAGCAATTAATAACCCTAGTTTTAAAGAAACTAATTTGTTTTCTACTAATCAGAAACACAATTTCAAATTCTTTAAAAGCCTGCAACCAAAGTCAGTTGCCAAGAAAGCTGTCTGCCCAAATTGTTAGCTAGATCTGCACGGAGAGCTGCTGACATTTACATGATTGCAGAAGAACTTTGCCTTCTCAGACATGTTGGGATTTCATCAGATCAAGATGCTGACAATTACGTAAGGCAGTATCAGTTGCAACATGGGAACACTGATTATTTTTATGAAAGCTATTCCTTCTCCTGTCCCTTATGCTCACAAGCTACATATTATATCAGCCAAGAGTTTGTCTGTTTTCCTAAGGGAAAGTTATGTGTGGCTAAAACATTCTGACTGGTACAGTCATGGAAATATGCACACCAACGACGAAACCTGTATCTTCCATACTTAACATCCAAACTAAGCTATTTTATAAGTGTGCATTTCTATCAGTCCTAAGAGGAAAGAGCAATTAACAAATTTCCATGCTGTTTCTTTTGCTCCCTTGGAACCATTTACGTCACCAAAGGTCACAAATGACAGCATGGAATAATGAAAAAGAGTGGATCAATATTTTAAAAAGCATGATTTAGACAAGACTGACTATTCAACTACTGGAATAGAAAATCAAGTTTACCATCATCCTTATACTTTAAATCAGTGGAAATGCATTGTGGCAACTCTATCAAGAAAAAGTACAGTTACCATGCTTAAATTTACAGCCATTGATCACATAAACTCACACTGACATCAATGGAAGTTTTGAATCAGTATTGGATCAGACCCATGAAGTTCTGATAAGAAACAGCTGACCAAAAACTCAGCCCCCTTTAAGCCTATGTTATATAAAACAGAATTTCTGTTAATGTAAGTTAGATGTAGACACAGCAAATTACATGGGTACATGCTTGACTTTAAATGTATTAAAGTCAATGTGCATTCCTGCATTAGTCATAATTATTAAATAGAATAGTTCAGTTGGAAGGGACCTACAACGATCATCTAGTCCAACTTAAGTGTATATTAAATTAATACATGCCAATGAATTTATTATGGACAACACACCACTTCGTTCAATAATAGGCCACTGCAGAAAAACACAGGTTCCATCCAACTTTCAGGGAAAACAAAATCCAATCTTAACAATTTAACGTTGGCCTGTTCTTGGAATTTTATATGTTTACTAAGTGCATTGAGAGACAATAATGTTTATTCTCATCCTGCATACCAGTACAGCTTCTCAGCCTTAGCTGGCTGTTCCACATACACCCATTCACTCAAAGAAAATTTTTATTTCAGCATATGATATTTTGGTGTCTGAGAATAATGGGAAGCCTACCTTCTAAGGTGGTTTCCTCTCCATCCAAGGGAGGGCCATCACCGTCTTCATATTCAGAAATCACACTGACTGCATAAGTAGTTTCAGGTAGCAAGTTGGTAAGAACTGAGCTAGTACTTGAAGCTGGTACTGAAACAATGAATTCATCTCCACCAACTGCTACTTTATATTTAATGAGATAGGACAAAACCTCAGATCCAGCTGGAGACCAGCTCACTTTGAAACTGTCAGATGTTACATCAGAAAAGACCATATTCTTTGCAGGTACGTAAGCTGTGTGGAAATAAAAATGCATAGATGAGGCATACTTGCTAGAATATTTTTTAACACAAAATCTCTAAAATAAATTAAAAATGTCCCTCAATAATTTGATTTATTCTAATTGAACAGATATTTTGTTGCACATGCAACAGTATTTGTTTTCTATACTTGCTTATGGCTATCAAATATTCATGAAGATCATATCTGGGTTGTCTCAAATCATACAACAATGAGTAGAAGCACCAACTCAGTGATTTCTAGATCAAACAAGAACAGTCCATCTAAAAAAATGTACTTATGAAAACTTAAGTTAGAATCTGATGATTGAGCTGGGTTCCCTCTTTCCTACGCCCCATGAACAGCAATAACATTATGCCCTCAATGGGAACTAAGAATCCTTGGGGTTTTTTCAGATCTAGATTAGAAATAGGACAAAATAAATCCCAGTATTTTTTCAGGAATGGAGTCAAAGGGGAAACAAGGAACTTGACATGAGGCACAAACACAAACCTGACATCCTGGGCTTGTTTTGGTTGGCCTAGTCAGCCTAACAGTGAGGATGTTAAGACTGCTTGAGCCCTCTAAAACAAAGGCTGCTTTGCTGGTTTGTTCCTCAAAGCTACCCTGAAACAAAAGGCTTATTTTTAAAGACAGTGGGGTTTTCAATACTGGGGACTATTCAATGTTAGTGTTCTACTAAACATAGGTAGGGACACTGAGGGTGCAACTAATCATAAGTAACTTTAGCTGACCAAAAGTTGGTCATTTAGAAATCTTTTAAATATTAGACATTATCCAAGCTCACCAAATTTGGATGCGTGTGAAGACTTTTATGTGCTACTTCATTTCAGCCTTTACAGTTAGATTGAGATTAATATCACCTAGTGTCTGCTGTCTCAAATTGTCTTGTCTAAGCCCATTTCAGAGGACCATTCATTTACCCTAAAAATTAATCAAATCACACTCTGGAAGTACCGGCATTGCTCCATTGCCTTTGAAATTCCAAAAGACAAGCTTAGACTAGCTACCACATTTTGGACAGCTAAAGAAGAATGGCCCTAGTAACTGTTTTACTCAAGACACTGAGTGTAAAAGCAGAGTACATCCACTAAGGTCATTCCAGATAGACATACACTTTAATAGCTTTCTAGGTACCTAGGAGTGGAGGGAAAAAAATATTTCTCCAATAATTTTTTCATCTCCATTTCTCCATTAATTTCCCCCATTGCTTTTAATATGTTTGAAAATGAGAATCAATCCCCAGTTCTTAAAATCATCATTTGTATATGGACAATTTCATCAATATCAATTCTTCAGGTAACTACAAGCACAAAACATTGGTTCAGATCTATTTTCATTGCACTTTGTACATTTCTCTAAGTAATAGTAATTACTTACATTTTTTCCGTATAGCAGCCAGTTCCTGCTCAATCCGTAGGCAGACAGACTGTGTTAGTTCAAATGATATTCTTTGAAAAGCATCAAAATCTTCCACTGTGTAAACGTGGGTTTCAGCAGGAGGTGATGCAATTGCTTCTAACTCTGTACGCACTGCATCCTTCACACCAACTGCAAATATTTCTACATCTGCATCCCTCAGCTTTATTGCAGGTTCTTTAAAAGCATCTGACGATTTTCCATCAGTAATAAGAATCATGACTCTTGGCACATTTGGTCTTGATCCTTTGCTGGTAACAAATACTTTCTCCCTCACATATGTCATCGCTTTGCCTGTGTTGGTAGATCCACCTCTGTAGGGGAAGGTGTTAATAGCCTGAATTATGTCTTCCACTCTGTTGTATCTGTTCAAAGAAAACTCCATATGGGGATCTCTGCTGTACTGGACAAGACTTATCTGTACTTTTCGAGGCGATATCTCAAAGCTTTTAACTAACACTTCCAAAAATGCTCTTACTTTAACAAAATTGGCGATACCAATGCTGTAGGAACCATCCACTAAAAACACAACATCAGCTTTTACATCCACACCACGTGAGCATTCTGTAAAGAAAAAGAATCACCACTATAAACAGATAGTCAATAGCCACAGAATTACAATTGCATCTGCAGTTCATGTATCATACCCAGTTGCTTATAAAGAAAAGAAACCACACTAAGTAAAGTTGTTTCTCACAAATAATAAATGTATGATATTAAAACAAGCATCAGAGGTTTAAACAACAAAAAGCTACCATGTGAAAATAACATAGTAGCTCCTAACTCACCCACTTGAACTTTTACTTGTTGTGTTTTTTCCATTATCGTTATTGGCTCACTGGGGGTCAGTCCTTTCATTGCATAAACATTAATTTGATACTCTGTGTCTGGAGAGAGATCTTTAACATTCAGAGCAGTAGTCTGAGGACCCACACTCAGTACATGTTGTTTTCCACCAGCTATCATTGGAATGAACTGCAGCCGATAGCCAGTTATTTGACTTGTGGATGGATCCCAAGTGATCCTAACAGATTTTGAGGAGATCTGAGTGGCCACCAGATTTGAAGGAGGCTCCACCACTGAAAGAAATGAAAAGCAAACCCAAAATATTAATTACAATTAAAAACATATTTTCTTCCACATTTTTATTTCTGGAATAAATTTAGTCATGTTTGCTTAATATTTACTAAAAATCACTTTTTTTTTTTTTTTTTTTTTTAGCATAAGTGAATTACAGGACAGTCCAAATAAGGCACCAGTGAGAGGACAGAAATATGAATAACGCATTTGTGGTCCCCTGAGCATAGCAGAAGTTCCAGGAGAAATGCTGCCTTGCTTTAATATTGTTTCAACCAGAAGTGAAAGCTATCCCCCCCAGAAACATAGTAGAGAGTGTGAACAAATGCAGACCTGAGCAGAGCACTATGACAGTGGAGTCATCTCTGCTGCCATTTTGGTCAAAGAATAGAATCTTACAGGGCCAGAAATCTACAACGATACAGCTTGACATCTGTTTTCTCAGCATTCTCCAGTTTTCATTCCTCGGTTCTTAATGTATTACATATTCTGCCCCTTCACCAAGGAGGTTTTTTTCCCTGTAGTACATTTTTCCATAGAAGTGATGCCTGCATCCAAACTAACTGTATGAGACTCTGATAAATGCATATCATTGTGTTGTCTTTGAAAGTACGGAATAATGGAGCTATTCCAAATCTACTACATCACATGTTCTGTTCTCCTGCATTTAAATGCACAAAGCTGAGACCTGTTTTCCACACTTGCTGAATGAGGCAACAGATCAAACTCCAGAAATAAAGCAAAGGAAGTAGGGATAGCCCCTTAAATACGCATCAGAATAAACTGAAGTCAATAAATACATTTATATAAAGTATCTCACCTTCTTCTCCACTAACCAGTTCACCTAGTTGTTCATCAACACCAGAGCACACTTGCAAGATAATTTCATTCTGTATATCCACAATTCCATCAAAATTAGCCACATTGAACACATGCTTCAGTGAAGGCTGAGATGCAATTAGCTTGAGTTCCTTTGCATCTGCTGCTTTGATTCCTAGAAGTTGCAATAGACAGGACTGTGTTAAGTGGCCATAAAATACAGACACCTGTGAATGTATTCATAAAGTATCAGAACATCCTGGGGTAAAGCTGAATTTAATTCGGTTCTGTCTTCTGCCATTATCAACAATCAAACTACAAAATAATGATTAATGCAATGAGGTGACATACTCCATTTTCAACCTGAGAAAATAATGTGGTATCTTCAGTAAGGCCAAGGTTGAAACTATGTTTGTCAGTTGTCTTAATCTCCATGAAGGAGCTACAGAATTACTATCAAATTAACACAATTGGTATGTTCCACTCTGGAGGATGCAAACAACCCATTTCAAGGCATCCACACGGAAAGAGTGGCACAGCGAAATTCTTGAAACAGAGAATCTGTAGAACATATAACTTACTTCTTTAGGAATGCCAATCTCTCAACCATTAGAAAAACTCAACGTACCCAAAGAAAAAACTTCAACCCCTATGTTGCGAAGCTCTCTTGCAGGAATTTCAACTTCGTCTTGAGCTTTTCCATCCGTAATGACAATTGCTACTTTGGGAAAACCTTTTCTTGCTCCAGCAGACTCAGTGAAGGTGTTTTGAACCAGGTAATCAATAGCCTCACCTAAAAACAACACCACAAGTTGTGTTTTATTAGGCTTGAATAAACTAGGATTTAAAGGAAATATGAATTATAAAATGAAATGCTGAATAAACACGTATGTGGAAAATCTGTACCTGTCATTGTGTTGCCACCTTTGTAAGGTATCCTTTTAATTGCATCAATAAGATCACTTCTTCTGAAATACTGATTTAAATTGAACTCTGTTCTTGTATCTGAACTGTACTGAACAACTCCAACTCTTGTCTTTTCTTCCCCAATGTCAAAAGCTGATACAAGGGCAACCATGAAGTCCAGAATATATCCGAAGTTATTTCTCCCTACACTCCATGAACCATCTACCAGGAAAACTAAATCTGTCATTGCACTTATGGAGCATCCTGGATCACAAAAAAAAAAAAAAAAAATCTCTGTTAGCAAGCAAGCAATTGCATTCTTACAAAGCAGTGAGAAATGTCTGACAGAAACTTAATAGGTAAAAGCCAAAGCAAACAGATATTTAAATGTTTAATAGATTGATATTCTTATCTGGAATAACTTACTTGGGGAAGCATTATTCACGTAAGAGAACACCCATACAAGCCTTCTAGCTGCCATTACCAAAAGGGAACTGTGACCTGAATACTCAGTTTTGAGACACCTGTCACACTATTCCACAAGATCTGTTAGACCACAGCAGATGAAAACTCACATACAAAACTTTCTACAACAGTTTGATGTTATAGGAACATTCCATTTTTGTTACCACTTTCGCTTTGCATCTTTATCTCATCTCCCCATAATAGCTGCACAGGTTCTTCTGCAATGCCTTTTATCCACAGTCTTTTGTTAATAGGACTAAGACACTCATGGACTTGCTTGGGTTAGTTGAGTGAAATTCCTAGTTTCAGTACCAACTTTGCACCTTATTCTTTCAAGGCAGCTATAAATTCCTTCCACCCCAGTCCCTTCCCAAGTTTTCTTAACTCTGGACAATTTTACAAGTTAACTTCATTGCTAGGTAACACAGGAACACAGTTTAACTTTATGGGGCCCTAGAGCTAGTCCTCACTTATCTCTAAAATGTCAGATAAGTTGAAAGACAAAACACCTTACTTTGTAATTGAGCCTCAACCTTCTTTTGCTCTGGTATCCCTGGACCACCTGTCTGAACTGCACAAAGCACAACATAGAGAGAATTAATGGAGAAAATCAGGTTACATTTGTAAACATCGAAGAAAAGCATGTAGAGAATTAGAGGCACAAATCTGACAAGCCTCAGAACATGAAAACATAAGTGCAAGTAATGAATACAACACCTGTACTTACAGATTTGACAACATACCATTCATGGCAACACAAAATACAGAAAATGCAAATAATTAAGAATCCTCTGTATTTGTACATCTTGTACAGTAATTTCCTGAAAATTAACTGCAACGTCCCTGGATGAAATACCAATATTACCCTTCTCTAACACATAGGAGAACTCATCATAATTAATTTTCCCATGGTTGGTTGGGAAGCCTGAGACATGAGACAAACTGTCATAGAAGATAGTCTGCTGTGCTTAACATTCTTATTTAATTAAATTTACTTTATGCTTTATTTAATTATTAAATATAAATTATAAAAATTTAAATTCCATATTTTATTATGCATATAGAAATATTGTGACACATTTTATTGTTTGATGAAGGTAGTTAGCTTTTTTTTCACACAGACACACACAGGAAGCTGGTCGGATTCATTTGTTACTGAGGTCAATGAGAGTCTTCCCCTTGACTTCAGCAGATGCAGTTTATAGGAATTAGATTTAGCTCAAAAGAACTACTGGCTTCCTGCAAAGAATTCTATATGTCTGTTGTCAGACATGATATAACCATGTCAGTCTCCTCTTATCTCTTGCAAATTATCTCTGTTTCTACTAGGAATTATGCTTAATGGAAAAAGGCTGTTCAGCCAACTACATCTGATCAGAGTTTAGGTATGTGGCAATTTTGTTGAGGAGCTGAAACAAAGCCAGGTTTTGAGAATGACCATTCACCTATCTTACTTGGTTTTCTAATTGTATTGCACGTACTTACTTGTCAGTTGGCCAAAAACAGGTAGACTCTCCTCTCTTTCATCATATGAGGCTATTGATACAACATACTCTATATCAGGTGTGAGATCCGATAAGACCGTTTGGGTAGTGCTAGGTGAAAGAGTAAATTCTTTAGTAGGCCCATCTGCAATAAATACATAAAACAATTAGTGCAGCCCTTAAATCCAGCAATATCAATGACAAGTTGATCATAAGAAAAAAAAAGGCAACAAGAGAATAATCTATCTAAAATCCAAAGATAATTTTAGAATGATACACTTTCTTTTTTCCTGAAGTATGAATTTTGAAACATGAAACTTCAAACTAACCTCTTTTCAATGTGAACAAAATTACCAAAGTGTTTAGCAAATTCCAGGAAATTTGAAACTTAAAATGCACATACAAAATATACTATCATCTAATAAATCATGGCCCGGTTCTGATTCAATATCACTTTTACACTGATTATTTCTCAAAGTGAAATAGAATAATGGGTGTCTTACACGGCCATTATCAGGAAGTTATATGACATCGCTGCATCATTACCTGACACGCACAATATTGCCCCTGGGAGAAGAACTTGAATGAAGTACAATACAATTCTCTAATGTTAAGGTAAAAGCATAGAAGAGGAGCAGAGTGATGATTCTACCTTCTTTTTGCTCCTTGCAAAGGAAAGGCGTCCAAAACTTACTAGTTGCAGTCCCCAAAGGGGAAACGCTACGGTAAGAAAAACTCTAACTTGGAACAATCACTGCTCCTTCCTGTAAGCCCTTTGCTTCCACCCAGTCTAGGTCACAAACTTCAGAAAGATGTTAATGGCTATTCTCATAGCTAAGTTAGAGATAAGTGAAAATAAACCCAAGTTTTCAAAAAGTTTAATGACATAACAAAATTTTACAGAACTCACCATTTGTTGGAACCACAGTTATCCTGTAACCCACTATTGCATCTGGTGGCCTTTTCCATGACATTTGAACATTATGTTCATCTATAATTGTAAAATTCAAGTCTGACGGTGGATTAACTGCAAAAGATTTATACCAGGTGGATGTTTAAAAGTTTGAACAAGCTTTGGCAAATGAATAAATAAAATAATGTTGAGCAAAGCTTACTAAAATTGTCTTTGCATAAATTTGTTTCCAACAAATATAAAGATATGTTGTTGGAAAAAGAGTAAAATAAAAGCTGACAAAATATGACAAAACATCAAAGAGTATATGCATTACAGAGGACAGCACAGAACGTATGTTTCTTGAGTTGCCAAGACATTCAAGAATGGCCAGCAAAATCAAGCACAATAGAAAACACATTTGAATACATGTACAATGAGTTCACAGATAATCACCACATATGCAAACATTTCACATAACAATTAAAGGAAATTTTTTTACATGCTGGGTGCAATCCGTACAAGCATGCCAAATCACAACCTGCTTACAATATCATGAGATCATTTAGGACATTGAGAACACAGTACTCTTCTTAATTAGACATCAAAGAATTGATCAGCTTTTTAATATAGTCTCTGCATAGTCATATTTCTTATCAATTTCACTGAATCTAGTAACTTGGCAGAGAAAAAAATATCTTAAAGAATACAGGAAAAGATTGGGCATTTAATGTTCAGTAAAACAATTTTTGTTAGGGTCTAGATACAAATATACATATAAAATGTATATCAGTAATAATGATATACCGATGTATCATTTTATTTTAAAATATGGAGAGCTCCATCCCTTTGTTCCTAGAAGCCACTAAAGTGATGTACTTTGCATATGGCTGCAAAGGATTCAGGAACTAAGGGGATAAAAAATGGGGTTAGTAATGGTTGCAATTTGCTGAAATATTTGAGCTGATGCAAAAGTTCACAAAAATAAGATTCTACCTGTTTACACCAGATTGCTGTACAATTTCAAAGGTGTAAACATTGCTTTCATGTTCCCTTTGCAGCAGGTGTACCCATACTAGTAGTGGCATTTTAACATAAAATGCCAGTATGGTTCCAAACAACACAATGGTTAATTATGAAAAGACAACATCAAAGTATATTTATGGACATTTATTTTACAGAATTTATAGAAAACAGCAAAGAGGGCACCAGTGATCTGAACAAATGACTGCAAATAAAACTTGTAGGAGCTGATGACAGAAGTAACTGAACAGTACAGAAAGAAATAGTTTACATACGCTATTTTGCAGCATCATGCATATGTAAATGAAATGTTGATTATTATTTTTTTAGCTTCCCACGATGGACAAAAGCCTCCATGTACAAGGTTCATTACACAAAGACGTTTCATAAATATTTTATAATGATATTCTCTTTCTAAAATTGTCATGCTTATTCATGCAGTATTTTACTGACTCACTGTCAGTGCATGGTAGGTGTATTATATATTATTGTTTAAATAGGTCTACTAAGTAAGATTAGATTCAGCCATACTTTCCTTAACTATTTGTGAGATCGGTTTGCAGGCATTTTTAATAGACAGATCTTCTCTGTTTCATGGAAGATCTCCACCATACGTCAAAGTTTGTTTCAGTTTTGAACATAATTTAAAGAGCAGATAAAGAAATGAATGCTAGAATGTATACTTATGAAAAGACACTGTCCAATTGCAATAAGTAATATTGAGCTCAAAAAAAACTTGCAACCAATTGTGTAGGCCTTTTTTTCTCCTTTTAATTTACTGTCATTTCCAACCATAGGATAATATGGCTTTGTAATACTGATACAATAGATACGCTAGTACTGAAGTAAATGTTATTTTTCCTATTGTCCATACACAGGCAGTGAGATTAGACCATTAACCTGCATGCACAGTTTATTCATCATTCAGTTTACAAGTATCACAATGCTAGAGACAGCAGGGTAGTTACTTAGTATCAAAATCATGCAACGCGTGTTAATAGTAAAATACATTTAGGTGATAAGAATATCATTATAAAATATTGTTTCAGTAGCAATGGCTCAGGACAAATTTAATGCAAAGGCAGAGACAACTGACCTGAGCATGCTTTTAAAAAAAATTCAGTACATGGAAAAAATAGCACCACCAACCTTGCAAGTAAATTGGCATGTTGCAGCAGAGACTTTAGGCTTTAACTGCTGAAGGACAGCAGCAGCCCAACTTGTTGATATCCAAATGACCGGATTCCAGATAAACTGAAAAAACTGACTGTGAGGAAAAGTCTTTAACATTTTAAAGGACTTTAATCCGTTTTATGCAAATTCAGGTGTGGATCTTGGCAGGTAAAAAGAATAGTAGTACATCGACACATAAGTGACGTATCCATTCATCCAGGTGTTCACAGCCTTTGAGAACAATGGCGTTGCAGGGGACTTCAGAAAGTCCCCTCGTCCATCCCACGGCCAGGACATGATCAGCCACCCCATGCCATTCCTGACATGTTTGCTCAGACCATTCCTAAAGAGCTCCACTGTTGTCAAGACTGCCAGCTTCCCACAGAAATTACTCCAATGCCTCACTCCCTTTATCATCATAAAATTATTCCCGACACCTAACCCCAATCTTCGTTGCTGCACTTCAAATCCATTCATTCTCAACTTGTGGCTGGCTTATCAAACTCAAGCACTGAACACTTCTCCCACTGAAATCCAAAAAGGAACCTTGTCTGAGTGAACAAAAAGCCAGTTTGGATCCAATGTCGTCAAAATGTCTTCCAGATGGCCTGTGAGCTTTTGATACTCAAACAGAACCTCCAAAACATCCATGGACCTTCACATGGGTCAGATTTCACCCATGTGAAAACGGCTGCGGGGTGAAGACCAAACCATGGGCATATGACTGAGAGCAATAAGTTGATCTGAAGTACAGAAAAATGTTTAGATGACAAAAACCTTATTGTGATAATCAAACAGGGCAACTGTTACTCCACCTTATTAAAATTCTTCTTCCAGAAGGGAACTCACCAGTGGAAAAATAATACATATGCAATACGGAATCAGACCAGACTTCTAGGAACAAAGTGCCCCTAGTTGTGGTGGGAGTTTGTCCCGTTACAGGGACAAACCTTGAAACTCCACTCTACAAAGGCTTATGTGTGAGCGCAGCTTTACTCAAGCAAGCAGTCTTGATGGCGGGCTACTTGCGTAAGTGAAGCTGCACCTATGCTTACAGCGTAGTGACTGTGCTGATCAGTCTGCTCCTGTGCCCATCAAAATCCATGCCAAACCTCTCACTGACTAGTCAAGGTACAGGATTGTGATCGTAACACGTGATGGTATTATAGTACTGCCTTAATACAGTGATTCCATTGTTGATGCACAGAAATGTATGGCTCCCCTAGAGGTTTCCAGTGTAGTAAAAAATATCTTGCTGTATGGCAGTAATTTACACAATGTTAGTTTTCACCACTCTTAGAGCTATGATATGATAACTTCCATGATTGGATACCCTAACTTATGCACCAGAAAAAAAAAATCAGACATAATATACTTAATTCATTGCCACTCCTTGTATTATATACATGTATAATAACAGTATATTTTCTGAAACAAAAAATATAAAGCAAGGCAAGGCTTCTTTCTCGCGCTATGTATGTCTTCTACTAGCTTGTATTACTTGACAGGTAATACAAACCTAATATACCATAAAAGTCTACAGCTTTTTAGAGATAAAACTATGTGACTGCTAGAGGATCCCAATGAGTATCTTCACAAGACAGAAGTAAAATATAATCAGAAGATCAAGCAATTTAAATCTAGCACCAAACTTAAAAGTGATATAACTTGGAAGTAGGTGCCATCCACAATCCTTATGTGAAACAAAATCTGTAATTCCATCACTGGAAAAGTGTCACCATAATTAGCATATGAAATAACACGTTAGCCCATGTTAAAATAACATACAGGCCACGGAAGATGAAGAATAAGCCCAGCCTTGCTCTCACTGAGATAAGCCTTGCTGAGGCTGGAAGAGGCCAAAACTCCTCATTTACTATTTTCCTCATAAATGGCATGGATTTGACACAACTAACTAGATCACAATGCCATTCAAGCTCCTCTGAAGTCAGAGTTGCCAATGTGAATGGGAGAAAGAACGAGCTATAGGCTAGAGATCTCGTAAAGAGCACCTTCTCAGCCTGGTTAGATGTTCATTGCCAATCACAACACAGAAACATTGGCACCGGTATGTTGGCATTTTTTTTATTTTATACACGTATATGAAGTTTCTTCAAAATATGAGATCTATAGCTCATAAGTGTATTTTGAAAAAAAATCATTTAAATATATACACCTATACATGTAAAGATGTATGTAACTAAAGATAATTGCATATATATATATATAGACTGCATGCATGAATATTTACCAAATTTTACATGTGTTTGTGCATATATATATGTATGTGTGTGTGTGTGTATACATATACACACACATGTACATTTTGCTTCCAATTAGCAGTGGGAAAAACAGGGAGTTATAGTCACCTTCATGTATATACAAATTTCAATTTCACACATCAGCCTACATGGTTCTCTCTTTAGGAACCTGGAAATCAACAGCTAGTTTCTCAAAAATAGAAATCAGACATCAAAAGGTAATAAAATAATGGTCCCACCAACCAGTTGCAAAGCTGAGTAGTTGGTTAACTTCAAAAGTTTCAGCTATCCCAGAACGTCTCTAAACCATTCAGTCAATGAAAATTAATGTACTCAACACAAGCTTTATTACATGAGAAACTTTCTAATCCTCTGTAACTGCTGTGCTGCAATTATTTGTCACTTACTGCATTGCATGTCCTGGAGACAGATTTTTCACCTGACAAACCTTTTTCTGCACTACACAGAGGTCCCACGCTCGGCTCAGTGATGCCCTCTTTCCCTACCTCCAGCCCAGAAAACAGACTTTTCTGGGTCTGAACCAGTTCCTGAAACACTGAGAAGTTAGCACCTTCACATGCTCAATGAGGTCACACGGAACCAATGATTTCCTCATTCCTTTCTTGTGCCTTTGAAAATCCCTCTGTATTGGGAAACACAACACACTACATAAGCCTTGACATCATACAGCATTACCTTGAGATTATAACTAACAGGTTATTCACATACTAATCTACTTGGCTTAACTGTGACTAGAATAATGCAAAAAAATCTTATCTAGCAAAAGGACATAGATTTCCCCCTGGCTCTTTGTGATCACAGATGGAAAAAATACTGTAACAGAAAGAAATCTTGACATGAGGACACAGAGGGAATGCACTGCAGTATTGCAGTGCTGGACTAAAAAGGCAAGAAACAACTTAAACAGAGCATAGAATATAGCATCATGCACAAGAAGTTTAAGCTGAGAGAGAGAGACGTCAGCAGGATTGCAAAATAAAACAAGAAGAATTTCCCTGTAAAAGAAAAGAGAAAAAATGCTGAGCATGAAAACAGATTTGCTTCCTTGTCCAGGGTAAACAAACAACTTCCCCAGTGAAATGCCATGAATGCATTCAGACTATATGTTGCTTTTACCCCCTCTACTGCTACAGTGATCGTCCAACTAGAAACCCCCGCATTGCTTTATCTCTGTAGAAAAGCTCTAATACCATTACTGCAGCTCACTGCCTTGCCAACAGCAACAGAGCACGGCTCTCACAAAGGACTCGCAGAGCAGCTGGGATGCTGCTGAAGAACCAGTTTCATCCTGGAAGATTTAGGAAGCTATGAACAGCGGTATCAGATAAACACCAGATCTACTCCCAAGGAAGACTGAAAAATGAAAGCTGAAGTAAGGCAGCGAAACAGAACCAAGCTTTTCCTTTCCTCTGCTTTCACTCCATCCTCCCACTCCATATCAACAATCTTTACCACATCAGAAGGCCCTCTCCCTTATCCTCCTCTCACTTTTTCGTCCCACCAAGTGTCTACCCACACCTCAGGGAAAGAAAATTCAAACTGCATCTCTTGTGAACACCACAGGGAGAGCCAAAGGAAAAAAAAAAAGAGGACTGAGTGATGAGGGGAGAGCTTTGCCACAGTGTGATCTGAAAGTTGGAAAAATAGACTAAAGGACAAATCTCCACAGGAGAAAGTTAGTTCAGCAGACAGGATTTAAGTTGTAATGATACCAGAACTAAATGAGATCCAACATGCAATTTACAAGACGACGCAAAATCGAAGCACAAAATTTAAACAGTGCAGGATAACCAGTATAGTGCAAACAAAAAACACACTGCAAAAAGCTCTACGAAAGCAGTTCCCACCAAAGCAAGTCCAAAGGTACTCGTAGGTTTGAACTTCCATTTTCAGCACCACTATTTCTCACTGCACTTCCTACTCAAGACACTTTTCTGCTCTTACTTTAAAACTCTAGAGCTATTAGTTTCTTGTAGAAACCTGATCACTGTAAGCTAGGTATTTTATTTAATACACATTTCTGAATGCACAGTAATGTAAGGCCTGTCCAGGAGCCCTCTACAACTCACAAGGTCAGGCTTTGTCCACTCTTTTGCTTAGCAATCACGCATCCTTCAACATGAGATCTAAACAAGCTTGGCCAGCTTGTCTGGCAATGTGTCTAGTTTCGCTGTTATCAAATAACTGTGTGCTTCTCCAAATATATTTTTGTAGCTTTCATTAACAGTACTTAAGCTATGACTGGTTTAGTCCCCACTATAGCTAAATAAAACGCCCTCGCATTTTGAAAAAACTTACTCCATACATGTAATCAGTGGTGCAGGACAACAGCAACATTACTCCAGCTGCGAGCAAGCTCCTAAGATGGGGAATAATGTGCAAACACATCCACTCCCTTCCTCCATTAAAACTGTACACTTTCTCTGCTTTCTCTGGCATGGCGGTCCTGCATTTCAAATGCAACTCTGAAATGACTTCAAATGACCTTTTTGGGTTCCTCAGCCAACAACAACGCAGCGCGAGAGGGAGGCAGCAGGCCGATTCTCTCCTAGGGTGACCAGATGTTGCACTACTGGCAGAAATGTCATCTTTTTCCAGAAAGCCAGTGTGCTTCACATCTGCGTGCCCAAAGCAAGCACCGCTGCCAGGGGCAGGGGGGGACAAATGCCCCAGAGGCATCTCTGATACACCGTGTTTTTAGTAGCCATCAGCCAAGGTGGCCAGGTCCAAGCACGGGAGCTTGCAGCAGGCCACGATCAGAGAATTGGTTTCAGTTCAATAGAGAAAGAGAAGGAAAGGAGAAAACCTGAATTATCAGATGCTGGCTTCTGGTTTTGTCCAGTAAATCCGGGGGAGTTCACACCCAGGGGTTCGGTTCGGCCTACGATGGCGTCAGGTCCCAGAGGTCAGATCAAGTCATTTCAGCGCAGGACGTTCAGCATCTCCGTTTCCCCTGGCAGCCACTGCTGGCAGAAATGCCATCCCTACGAGCAAAGCCATGCAGCTCACACAGAGGTTGCCCCCACGCTTGCTGTTAATCCGCCGGGGAGGCAAAGGCGCCAGGGCCAGGCCATTTTGAGCCAGGCCGTGGCAAGTGCGGTGGCCACGATGGGTCTTCACCCCTGCAGCTGGAGGCAGGACACTGCCACGGGCTGACAGGGACCTCAACCTCCAAAGAGACCTGCAAGAAGGAGGAGGAGGAGGAGGAGGAGGAGGAGGAAGGCCTCTTTTGGGGTGTTGGAGCCACATGCGTGCCAGAGCCCTGGGCCCCCAGCTGCCACGGCAAGGCCCGGCCCAGGCCCAGCCACCCCTCAGCGGTGGGCGTACGTCATGGCGGCGGCGGCGTCTTCCCGAGGGTGCCCCCAGGTCAGACCCGCCATGGAGGCCGAAGCGTCCCTGAGGGAAGGTCCAGCCAACCCAGGGCTCAGCCGGGGGTCGCCCCGCCGAGCAGGGGAGGCCATCGCGCCAGTGAGGTGTAGGCGAGGGGTCCGACTTGAACAAAACACACAGGCGCAGAGAGCCAGACTCTGTTGGAGCATTTTATTTTCAAAGCTGCGGGTTGTTGGGTGGTGGGTTTTTTTTCGTTTCCTCTCTCAACATAACTAAACGGGCACTCTACAGCATAGAGCCCGGCCGTTCTCGGTCCGTCAGCGGGGCAGTGCCGCAGGGCCCCGGCCGTGCCGGGCTGCCCGCCGGCGGTGGCAGTGGCAGCGGGCTCCTCGGGGCGCTGAGCCCGGGCGGCCGTGCCGTGCCGTGCCGGCCGGCGTCCTGTCTGTGGGGATGTGTGGACAGCACACCAGAGAGACAGAGAGAGAGGGAGCTACGGTCCGGCTGACTAGCCGGGAGAAACAGAGCACAGAAGGAGCTGGGCAAGGAAGGAGAGGCGTTTCTCTGAAGGAGAGAAAGAGAGAAGGCGAAGGAGTTACACTCAAAAACGGAGAGGGAGAGAGCCGGTAGCTCAAGGCTGGTTGGGAGGTTTGCTGGTCAGCAGGGCACCAGGGGGGCAAGGGGGCAGGGAGGGGAAGGTTACCTTCAGCCTCGATGGAGGAGAGGAGGGCGGCTGCACACAGAGCAGCGACTGCCGAGCACAGCGCTGTCTTCATTTCTGCCCTTTCAGATCACAACAACATGAATGAATCTGCAGTGATGGGGGTGGGGGGGGAAAGGGAGAAAGGAGAAGGAAATGATACGCGTGGATTAGAGGGTTGCGTGGGTGTATTCATGAAACATAAAAAAGACGAACCGTGGATTTCACTTTGTTCCCTTATCCCCAGCCCCCACCCACGGGACCAGGTTGAAACCTCCAGACTTGAAAGCCGTCCAAGACGATGACAGATCTGCATGACTAACTGGAGTTTCATCTCACAATAATGTGCCTTTTGTTGCTGAACCCTTTCCAATCACGGTAAGCACACGCGGCTTTAACCTAGTTGGGGTTAATTTGATCAGGGAAGCACGGTGAAGGTCTGTGCCTCCGTACGGGCAGGAGCCAGGAGGGAGCTCCATGACTTCATCGCCGAGTGTGATGATAGCTAATTCAGAGGTCATTCCTGCCTTGGATCAACTAAATGTCTCTTTCAGCTGGGGATTTTATTCGGCTCCTTTTTCATAACTGTTGAAGCACTTAGTTAGCTGTGTTTTAGTGGTCTCAAGGCAGTTTGGAAACTGTAATAAAACTTTTTTTGAGGGGTTCTGCCTACGAATGTGCTATTCTTCATTTCTCGAAGGTCTGAAATAGATTATACAGAAGTGTGTGTAACACACAACTGAAACCTGACACGTCTGTCTAGCCATGATGTTTCAACATCTGATAATTCATTTACACGTCCTGAGAGAAAAGAGGTTCAAAATACACTACAAAAAGCAGGCAGGCGAGAGAGTCTCGCAGTCGCTGCAGGTTGTCTGACAAAATAGGTGGGATTAGGCCAAGTTAGTGGTTCCTAATTGCAAGTAGCTATACCTTCATAACTATATGCTCTAGTCACATCAAATTCCTCCCAATTACCCCAGCAAAACTTCCAAGTTATTTCTTTGTCTAAGTAAAGGCTAATATGAACAGTCCTCATTGCATATACATATAAGTGTTTCTAAAGTTTGGGTTTTTCTATCTCGGGAAGTAGGGGAGGAGTCATTTCTTTGAATAAAGTCATAAATGCATCATATATCATAATTAGGCTGGAGGAAAGAGAATTCCAAAAGCAATTAGGCAACAGATTTTATCAGGAAGGTGCCAAGAGCAAAACAAAAGAAAAATACGTAAATCATTATTCTGCAGAAACAGCTGAAGGGGAAAATAATATTCTTCTACCATCTACAGAACTAACCAGCAAGGCACATTTAGCGGGTAGGCGCTATGGAGATCCAGGAATTTCCCAGTTACTGACACTGAACTTAACAGGCTTCTGCCGGGCAGCTGTATATACTTGCCTTAGCCAAATGCCTTTACTGCACATAAAAATACCAAGAGCTCAAAGAAAAACTAAGCAATGGTTTCAGTCCAATGGTACCTCCAGCGAGTAAACAGAGGAGTAATATTGACCGTAACGACTCCCTGACACTAACACGAGAAAGATCAAGGTTAGCATTAAATTGTCCTGAAAGCTCCAACATCGTGTCACTGCTCTGCGTGGGAAAACGGCTGTCCCTGAGCACATCTACCGCACTCTGCAGCGAGTTAAAGGATCGCCTAAACTCAGCGTAAATGGACTTTTGTCCCAGACAGCTTGTGTGGGCTTGGAGTGCCATCTTTTGATCCTTTTGAAGAGCAACAGAAATTAATCATCTCACAAAGGCATCTAGGAGTTCACTACTGCTGCAGGTCTACGGTTCCTGAGACACATTTTTCTTTTCTGAAATAAAACGTCTCAGCCAAAGCATTCATTTGCCCCCCTAGAAACACTTTGTTTCCTTCTTGCAAACTTAGGTGCGTGAAAGAAAGCCTGGAGGTGACGGAGGAAAGGTCCTCTCGCTGGCTCAGCAGGGACACAAGCAGACTGTCTCAGGACTAAAGGTTTTCTTCATTGATCCTTAGAGACCACTTTAAAAAGAAGGGGGGGGGGGGGCTTCCACCAGTGCCAGTCCCATCTCACACTAATTCAACCTGCAAAACCTTAGCTGAAGCATTTCCAAACTGCACAGTGCGCGACAGCTACCCCTTCCAAAAAGAAAAAAATAACCTAAACGAAGGAAAAAAAAAAAAAACAAACGACACCACAGGGAAAAAACCCACTACTACCAAAGGCACAGAAAACGGCAAAGGGGAGAAAGCATCACTGGGAGCTGCACCCGCGGGGAAGGGAGGGACGGCGGAGCTCCGGCCGAAGCCGCAGCGGCTCCAGCTGCCTGCGGGCGCGCTGGGCGCTGACCCCGGGCTCCGCCTGGAGCCTCGGGCCGGGACACCCACCGCGGCCGGGACACCCACCCGCCGGGCTCCCCCGTGGCCTGAGAGCCAGCAGCCCCTCGGGGCTCTCCGCTCGGCGCCTCTCCTCCACCCTTTCGGCCTCACGCCTGCAAGCCGGCTCCGACATGCCCGACACGCACACGCGGAGACCCACGGACACGCTCTTTCCCCCCCCCCGGTTCCTCTGTCAGCCTTCAGCCCGGCGCTGCTAACCTCAGCCTAGAGTGCATCAGAAGGGGCTGAGTGCGTGGTGGGTACGGACAGGCAACGGGGGTCGGCCGAGGGGAGGGAGGGCAGGGGGTCCCCGCTCCTGCGCGGGCACAGACCTTCAGGGACGGCTGCGGGGGTGCCGGGGTCGGTGACGGGGGGCTGCTCCTCCGGCGGTGACTCCGGCGGTGCCCGCAGCAGCAGCAGCAGCAGCCGTCGGACCTGGATAAAGGGAGGAGGAGAAAGGATGAAGCTCCGGGGGCACCTTGTGGAGGGAGCAGCAAGTAGCAGCGGCGGCGAAGGAGGGGCAGAAGCGGCGGCGGTAGCTGAGCGCAGAGGAGGCGCCTCGATTACTGTAGCTCCCGGTGCGAGGGGTCCGTCTGGGAAGACTTGCCTTCTCCAAGTGGGAAGAGCCTCTTCTCAATCTGCTACTTAATAGAGGGCTGTTCCCAACTCTCAATTTACCCTCGTAAGCGGTTACGAAACTGCAGGGAAGGTGGACTGCTGCCACCGGGTGATATATGCGCTGCTCTGCTCCAGCAAAGAAGGGGATCCACTTCTGGAAACTGGCGCATACCTCCGCGCATTCCTGCGGCATGAGGCGGGCGGCCGCCCCGGCAGCGCGCCCGGGGGGCAGGGACCCGACCCGCCGCCCCCTCCCGCCCCTCGGCTTCCCAAACGGGGCGGGGGGGGGGGGGACGGGGACACGGGAGGGCAGTGGAAAAACTGAGTCCCCGGGCATGGCTTCGAGGGACGGCGGTGCGGAGGGTGTCCCCGCGCCGGGGTTTCCACGCAGTCCCCGTCCCACCCCCGAGGGTCCGTTCGCCCTCCCGGGGCCGGGGCTCATCCCCGGGACAGCCTTGAGGTGCGGGCAGCCTGGGGGGCAAAGAGACCGCAGTCATTTTGACACAATTCGGGGCTGTCTGGCCTCCACCCTATGCAGCCTGCATACGTTAAACCACCCCCCCACCCCACCCCCGTCTCCACACAAGGTGTTTTGCTTCGAGCACAAAACGCCGCCGGTACCGGGTACCGCCTGCAGCGGACGGAGGGGACGGGACGGGACGGGACGGGACGGGGGCGCACGGCCCCCACCGCCTCCTCCCTCACAGCCCGCGGGCAAACCC
This sequence comes from Haliaeetus albicilla, assembly GCF_947461875.1. Classification (NCBI taxonomy): domain Eukaryota; kingdom Metazoa; phylum Chordata; class Aves; order Accipitriformes; family Accipitridae; genus Haliaeetus; species Haliaeetus albicilla. The sequence goes on from NC_091499.1 coordinate 6,727,097, forward strand.
GTGGCTCCTGTCTGAAACCCTGTGCCTTCCCAAACCGGGCAGCCCGTTGGGCGAAAGGCTCCGCCGGGGTCTCCCGTCGCTTGGTCCCGGGACCCTGCCCGTGGGAGCCGGCGTGTCCCGGCCTCCGCAGCGCGCCGTGCCGGAGGGTGATCGGGCGGGACACGCGGTCCCTTCCCTGCCCGGGGCCGGGCAGGGCTGCCAGGAAAGCGGGAAAACGGCACCCCCGGTAACGCTCTCGAAAGCGGCTCCTCGGGCACCCCTTCGGGCCAAACTACGGGATACCACCGTCCCCGCGGAACGCGTTCCTTGCCCGCCCCCTCGGAGCGGGTCCGCAAACTCGGCGAAGCGGAAAAGATGATGGGCGAGGAGCGGGGACAAACGGGGAGAGAGAAAAGCTGCGGCTCTCTGACAGCCGCGGCCCCGCTCCGCTCCCTGCCGTGTCCCGTGTGTCCCCCCCGCCCCCCGCCGCCGCCGCCGCCGCGCCGGGCCGGCGCCATTCGCGGTGTTGTGGCGCCCCCCAGCGGCTGCGGCGGGCAGGAGCGGCCCGACCCCACGGCCCGTGTCCCCCGCTCCACACACACCACACACACACACACACACACACACACACACACACACACACCCCCGCCGGGGCTACCGCGGGGCTCCCCGGGTTAGCAGCTTGCGACGTGAGGGGACAAGAGGGTGAACAAGGCTGGGGAGAGGGGCAGAGCCTCGGGGAGGAGTTCGGGACCCCCGGTTCGGAGCGGTCTTTAAGGTGCCTGGGTCATACCGGCCCCCCCGCACCGGCTTTTTGCACGGACGTGAGCTGCGGGGCGAGTTCCAGGCTGGGTGGAAGTGCCTGAGAGCGGAGGTGAAGAGTTTTTTCCGGGGCGACGGCTCCTGGGCACTTTTCCGCAGGATTGGGGACATCGAGGACGCGTCGACGGGAGCACTTGTCCCCCCTGAGCTGATGAGGTTGCCTTCGTTTCCGTCACAGACCCGTCATCCGCACGAGAACCCGAACGCTGACAAGAAAAAGTGATGACCAGAAGACGTGCGCTGACATTTCCAGGCACTTTGGAAGTGAGTCAGCTGCTCTTAGGGACAGGCCACAGCTTCAGCCGTCTGGTATTGATAAAATGCACTTTCCAAAAGCAACGTCTCCTCTGCTGATAAACTTTCAAATACTCTCGACCTATCAACCCTCTTGCCCAGCTCTTGAGTTGGATTTTCTCTTTTGGCATTTTGGCGTGAGGAATTTAGTTCCTTCCTGTGCAGATCTGGTGTGTAAAAGCAGTATTTCTAAGAAATAATACTTTTAAAAAATTTTAGTTTAATTTCCTGAATGAACACACCAAGAACACCAGTATAAACGTGGTGTGAACAATAGTTCCGGAAGAATGGACATCAGGGATTATGATGAAATATCCTTCCATAGGAAGTGAATTCATGCAAATCAGGTGTTTTTATCACTCGTGCGCTGCAGCAGTATTTTTTTACAGTGTACAGTGAATTTTTTCATCATAGGATAACCGAGATTTTATGTTAATAGTTAAAATCAATTAATGCAAATAATAAGGATGGAAGAAAACATGTAATCTTCTATTTAAAAATTAAATCACTTGGAACAATTATTTTAAAATATTTCAATAATTTGGTACTAAGTCTACAGCTGGCTTTACATGAGTGGAAACTTTGAAACCAGTGTGTCTCTCAGGGGTGCAAGAATCTCATAGACTCTCCCTCTTAGACCTAGGTGCTGCTGAGGGGACCGTCTCCCATTCTGACCAGCTTTGCTTAATTTCTTGGCATGAAATAAGACTCAGAGCTGGCAAGAGCAAATAATTCATTGACTCCAAGGACAGCAGGATTTCATTCTTATCTTTAACTCTTTGTTCTAACCATGTTCCTCCTAAGACCTTTTAGATGTAAAATGCACCAACAAATTGCATTTAGAGTGTGTGCTTCCATACATCACAGTAATTAAACGGGTTGTTTTTAATCAGCTCTGTTGCTATGTACATTCATAGTCTGAGTACATAATATGTGATGCAGAAGGCATTTCTGAAATGCATAAACATTTACTAACACTCTCCTGTCTGCTTGTCTCTCAGACAAGTGTTAAACACATTAAGACCATGCACTCCAGCTTTGCAATTTTCTTTGCTATCTAAGCTGAATAAATTGAAACAGTGACAAATTTAAACACAAAAATCAAGCTCTGAATTCATATTTATACTTTTAATAATATTGCCCATTTCTGCTGTATGTATGTGGTAGTACTATTGCAGGTAACCAGGAATTTCTTAGAAATTTTGAACTGGGTTTGGGTCTAGAATAATTCAAGCTTCTTTGTGCTTCTGGCACCTTTGTTTTTTTGTTTCCTCGGGCTGCATTGCCAGGGTAGAATAAAACAGGACGTTCTGCACTTCAGCACTGTAAACCTCGAATATCGTTTCCATGTGGATATCACACTAGATTTGGCTTCCGTGGCTTCCTGACAGTTGCATCTGCTTTACATATGGATACGGTAAATGCCTGATTCGTATGTAGATATGTAGTTGAGTACACGTTTTGCACAGAGGAAGAATCAAAAAAAGTGTCAGCTCTTTGAACATTAAACAATAAATAGATTCAGCAGTAAGTGTTGTTATACAGGCAAAACTGCGCTGCTACGAGTGACTTTTACCTGCATCTACCCGGGAAGTACTTTGCTGGTCAGTCTATCACTGCATCTATCACTACAGTGTATCTAAACAAAACGTTGTCTTAGTACAGTCATTTAGGAGGCTCATTAGCTCCTTACAACACAAAGGACGGCCTTTCCAGTGTATTTTTTATTCCCTATTAAATCAGTCAGAAAGCTAATATTGCACAGTATTATATCTGCATCCATAAAATGCAGAAGGACAAAATACAGCAAACTGCTTCCTTCAGGTCCTGCCTTCTCTGAGAGATTTCCAGTCAATAGCATGAGAAGAACTCCATCTGGTGTTTATTTATTTGGATAATTTCATTTCGGAGCTGGTATTCAGAGAGCAGTACTAGTCTGGCCTCTCATAATGAGGCTTCTTATATTAGCAGTGTTCAGAGAGGACTGGTTCTAGCTGAAATCTACTCATTTAGTGGAACAACTATGGAAGCAGCATCCCTGGAGAGTGTTACAGCCGTAAAATAATTATCTACCTCACCAGGTATGTTTTCTTTAGCAACTGTTTATTTCTTTAATTTCTCTAACTGATTTTTCCCATCATGTAATGTTCTGAAAGTAAGAAACGATTGTGGCTCCAAATAAGTAGAACTGGAAAAGAAAATAAATCATTCAAAAGCAGAGGTATAAATAGAAAGGAACTGGCCTTTTAATGTGATTTGGGACTCTTACAAAAGCCAGTTAATTTGTAGGCAGTCATTTTTTTAAAATATCAGATCTTTAATACTAAAATTGGAAAAAATAAGATGCAACGATCTTTCACTCCCTTCCATATATATATATATACACAAACGCGCTTTATCTTAAAACATTCCTAAATTAAGTTGCTTTGTTTCAAAGAAGCTAGTTTGTTACTTTGCAACAGAATCCTGATCTAATCAGGAAGCATTCCCCAATGAAGCCAGTAAAAATCTTGCTTGATTGAAGAGGGCGAGAAAAGAAATTAACTGAGGACAGTGACCCTGTATATTTGTCCGTTCCTGTCACAGCATTGGACTAGCCATAAAGACTTGCGGATGCAGGTCTAAGCATTCCTCTTCTCCATGTGGCTGAGGGGTCCTCAGTGAAAGAATGATGATCTACTGAGGAAACACATCATTTTAAAAAATCAAAACACTTTTAAAAGTCACGAGTCACTAACTGCTGCTTGCAGAATGTCATAATACAGTGTTCTCTGAGTACCTAATTGGATTCAACATATGATGAAAGGTTAATAGCCATGGGTTCCCCTACATTCGGTAACCCTTCAACTATTTCAATGTAATTACTCCCTACAAAGAAGCACACAATATTAATTGGCAGCAAAGTCTGAAATGGTGCAGTGCCAAGCTCTGAATAGGGACATTTTGCAAATTCTTCTTAGTACTTCTGTATCAAAAAGTATCAATATATATTGTGACAGCAGCGTCTGTGTGGGTGGTAGGTAAGCTTAAGCAGAAGATAAGCTTGTGTCTGAATGGACAAAGTATTCAAAGTTCAAGTTGCATTAGCTAATGAGTGACCCAATCCCATTGTTGCTGACAGTGGAATAATTAATGACAGTGGGGGAATTTTAAGACTGAATACCTTGTCATTAGGCCAACCGCTGATGCTGTCCTTCTCTCCCCCACAGCACAAAAGGCACTGAGTATGGAGGGATGCTGCGATTCCCCTGACTGAGGAGCAGGTTGGAGGAAAGCTGTCAACGGGGAATACTCAGCTGCTGCTGCGCTCTCTCCCAATACACATCTTTCCAAGAAGGTTTAGAGGACGTAAAGGTCAGCCCCAAACTTCCTGTTAGTTCAGCAGGACAAACATTCAAAAGCTTAAACACTCTAACAAGCGAATCTGATGATACAAATGCACAGAACCATAATAAATGAGGCTGGAAAAGATCCTGAGAGGCCATGTAGTTCATCCTCCATTATTTAAAGTACGCCAGGGCTTCAAAGAGAAATCCTCCCTACCATACTTAGTACTAAGAGCATACTTTGGGGAGCCGTTTCCTAGTGGCTGAGAATAGATAATAACTTGTTTTAGGTGAGTCGCATACTGTCCATAGTTGGATTATGAGCACAGCAGACAGAAATAAGTTGGATGGACACAGTAACAGTCTACTCTGAATTGAAAGGAAAAATTATCTAGGAAAAAAAACCTACACCAGAGAAGCCTGTATCTTTGGATGATTCCACAAAAATAGTCTCAGTTTAGTATGAAAAATTGTTTGCTTAACTGGCATTTCTGCAAATTCTCAGCCTGAGAACAACCAGGACTGGGAGATTCCCTCCTGCATGCGAGTGCCAGAGGTACGGACCACACCAACCTTGCTAAAACCCCTTTTGCTGTCACAGTATATCTGCACTTGACAGTCATGTAATTTTTTGACCATTTCTAAACCTCGGAGGAGATGGACTCCATGGTCATTATTATCCCTGCTCCCCTCTTGCCCCACCTTCCCAATCTTAGTACCTAGATGGAGACAACCTAGACTGGCAGGTTGTGGCATTCACCGCAGCTCTTTCCTCTCCAAAAGAAAGAGCACAAGAGGCAAAACTTGGGCCAGGACACGGCCAGGGAATACAGCGAGCGCAAGGAACTGGATAGCCCAGGTTATATATACTTCCATGAGACCTGTGGGGCTCTCATCTGCATGTCACCTATCACAGGTGTTGATGGACACATGGAAATGTTGAGGTTTTGTGGAAAAAAGACTCAGGCAAGAACTTAGCTCACAGGCATTAAAAGCACTGTCTTGGTATCACCTGTCAGGACATTTATGAACTCCATATGAGCTAACTTTAAAAATGAAATTGTTTCTTTTGCACAAGTCATAATTAGCTAGTGACTAAAGGAGAAAATACAAAGAGCAAAAGAATGCAGACTTAAATCAGCATTTCTTATTGCAGCTTTGTGGCTGCTGCTTCCCAGTATGTTGAATGCTGACAGTTCCAAATACCAGAGCATAAGATTTATTTGGATTATAAATAGATGTTGCCCTGTGCTTCAGTATCAGAAGCACTCTGTTGTGTAAACAGAAAACTATTGTTTTTTGTTTCTACTTTTAAAGGTTACTTGAAAGCTCCTATGCACTCTTTGCTGACAGGCTTTTTCACCTGTTGGAGTTCAGTGTCTCTCTCACGTATCAACACCTCTACAGCCTGCAGAGGCTTCACAAGAAGCTGTTAAAATGTCTCCTCTCACATGCCCTTTCCTCTGCTCTTTTGGATGCTTTCCAGCTGGCCTAGCTACTCTGTTAGTTTTTAGCCACCCCAGTTTATTGAACATGTCTTGGTTTTGGTGTTGTCCTGATTTCTGTTATAACGGATTCTTCTCCGGAGAAATATGTTTGCTACTGGCTTCAGTGCCTCTTGTTTGTGATTGTTTGGGTTTTTTTGGTTTTGTTTTAAGAGTATTAAACAAAATCATTTGCTTAGGATTTTTAAACAGGTTTTTAAGCACAAATTACACTCTGAAACACCACCCAGGTTCTTTCCATCCTTTGCGATTACATCTTCTACAGCGTAAATGTTCAGCTGGTAAAGCTGACCTGTTGCTCCTTCACCCTCTGCCCAGTGCTCTTTGAAATGTATTTAGGTGATGTGCTGCTTAAGGAACATCACAACATGGGGCTTTACTACATCATGGTCTTCTTCCCCAATTAAGAACAGCAGCGGCTGCAAGATGAGGTCCCTTTCTTTATGCTAGGAGTAGCTGTTGGGACCTTATTTTTTAATAAAAACTGCAGAATCTGCTTCTCTAACCTCCAGAGAAGCTGAGAAGGCAGAGAGAGGTTGTGCTCCTTGACACATGCCCCACCATCACGGTTTTGCTGCTTGAGAACATCAGCTGTGGCCATTGCTCCGTCCTGCAGGGTAACCTCAGGCAGCATTTGGCTCTGGATTAAGATACATTTAGGTGCCTGCATGTGAGCCCAGGATCTAAACGTCTGCAATGGCTGATGAAGATCTAGTTAACTAATGGAGTGGTGCCTGAGCAGTTTGACCACCCACCGTCCACAGGGCTTGGCTCAGCTGCTTTCACATTGGGCTCTAAGAGCCATTTGAGTGCCCGGCAGCATGAGACCTTTTGGGGAGCTGCCAGCTACAGCCCAGGACCCATATACGCTGGCACATCTCAAAGTGTACTAGACCACTTGGGAGGTAGAGGCGAGCCCCCGGTGCTGTTTTGGGTGCCACAGGCATCCTGCAAGGCCCCCAGCTGCTATAGCAGGTGTGTGCGAGCCTCCTGCAGGTCCTCTGTTGTATTTGCCAGCCCCAAGAAAATGCCTCAAATATAGCCTGAGGTGGTGTTAGACAGCCAAGTTTAGGCAACTGTGTTGAACACTTACTTTTCACCTCTGGTATTTGTGCCAGCCAAGTCTTCTGCTGGTGCCAAACTTTGTAGTCTGCTCATGTAAATACCTATTTACTGGGGACCAGAATGAGACCGGCAAATGTGCCTGATGTTGATCAAAAGACATTTAGATGGTAGTGATTTCCAGTCTCTTCCCATCTGCTTTTGGATCTCAGACCCGAACAGAGAGGTAAAGATTGTGACAGAGGTTCCTGCCTAACTCTGTAAAATACATCATATGCAGCTTTTACTGCCTAGCCATACAGTTAATGTCTCTCCTGCACCACTCCCAAGTTTTGTGAGTTCCTTTCAGAAACTGCATTTACACCCCATATTTAATTAAGCTGGGGTAACCAAAAGTTGTGATTCCCCTCTTCTTTTCCCAGAAATCTGTCTATATATTTAAGTACTATTTCCAGAACTAATAAAATCTTTCTGTAGTAAGATTTTTTTCTATTTTATGATTTTAACAGAAGATAATTTCTTGGTATTGCTCTTCTAAAACATCAGGCTATTTAAGTAAATGTACAAGTATGGATTTAGGAGTCTAAGTTTAAGCACTTCTTTCAAAAAATCTGGGAGAAGGTGTACTAACCTCCCAGTGGTCCCAGTGCAATGCTCCACACATAGCACATATTAGCACACCGCACTATATTTAGCAAAATGTGCCCTACTGCTCCTAAGAGATGACTGAACAAACCTTGATAACAAAGTTGGCTTGGCTCCTTTGGGACTTGTAACTTCCCACTGAGTAATAGAGATCATTAAAATGTTTTAACTATATAATTCCCTTTTGCATAGTGTTATGATAGATAAGATTGCAAGTTTGTGTCAGCCTTTCCATTATAAACTTCAGGTCCCAGAGCATTAGTCATCCAGAGTAAGTGCTCATGTCGAGATGAAACAATGTGGAACTATTTTGATATTAAACAAACATCTATAACTCAATTAGTTAAAGAACACATTTGTAGCTTAGAGGTCCTGGTGGAATCACAAACACCTCCTTGCACCCATGCAGGAACAGAAGCTGCTCACAGTTCTTCAGAACAAACTGTCTCAACAGGTGAGACAAGCTCTAGCAGCACCGAATCTCCCTCTCTCCCTTTTATTCCAAAGAACATCTCTAAATATCTATGCATAATGTTATGGTCACATTGATGAGAATGATACCAGGAGATTTGCGCAGAAACTCTTAGAGGAACCTTAATTTGGGAGTAAGAACATTTTGGGCAGATCACATACTTCAGGTCCTGCACAGCCCAGATTTCTTGGTTAAATGGGAAAACTTCTGTGAAAAATGAAAGACAGCCATCTACAAGTATTTAATTTTATTTTTTTTTAAGATATTGTTAGAACTGGACAAACAAACATATGGCTCTTTTAGCCCTGAGAAGTCCTCTACAAAATTTTTAACCCAAAGAAATTAAAAGACAGTTCAAGTTGTTTCTGGATCCTTGTGGCAGCTAAAACACATTTGGATAAACACATATAAAGTATCTCAATTGAACACCTTACTGTTCTTTTCAAGGAAAACAGTCTGCTGCTGCTGCTGGTGAAATCACAGGGAACTGCATCTCTAGATGAACTTCACAGACAGCCTCAAAAAGGGAGTTATTCCTCGATGCACCTCTAATGGTAAGAATACCATTTTATTAGACTGACATATCACAAAACACTCTACTCCTCTCTTATTATACGCCTCTGTTAGCAGTCAAATGCGTGTTGCTCATAGAGGAAAGGGGCCACCTATGCTACAATACGTTTTTAAAGCAATACCGTGAACTTGTTTGTTTCATACTTAGTTTGTAACAATTCTATTTAGGAAGCCTTAATTTAGGTAACTCTAAACCTCCAAGCTTCCTGTGATCTTTTCTGTTGTAGCTCCTTCTGTGTTCTCGTATATGTAAAGCTTAAATGTTACTGGATCGTCCCTTTCCAATTTATTTCCATCCCCACCAGACAGCATCTTGCCTTTCCTGCAGCCAGCAAAGACCCAACAAGACAAGGGACAGGCAGGTTCACCAATGAAAATACCAAAGCTTGTAACATAACAATAAAACAATAAAATACTGGGGAGGGAGAGGAAAGAGAATTACATGCACTGCATAATCCAGACAGAGGAGAGGAAAGATCCCTACGTTTCAGAAAGCTCAGATTGGTGGATTAGGAACTCAAAGAAAGAAACACATTACCGAAGGACAAATTCATCCCTCTCTGGCAGTTTTCTCTAGGACATAGCAGGCTCTGTGCAATGGGAGTGAATACTTTGTGAGCTGCGTGAACTGTATACAGATACTTGTATTCCCCAAGGAGCTAAAACCAGGACTGCCTGACTGGGGACTCAGTGGGGTAACACCCTTCTCTCGAGTACCTCCCCAGCCCCTACGAGTGAATTTGGCTTGTCACAGCATTTATAAACACGAATCCCAGCCAATTACCTTTTTTTGTGAGGATGTATCTTTTTGAGAAAATAATACAAGTGTGCTTAACTTTACGTGTGTTTCGGGGAAGCCTGTGATCAGTTGGTCTAATAGAAAACCTGTGAATAATAAAAACAGTTCTTGAGAAATATTGAGACAAGACCAAAACATGTATCACAGACTGCATGTGCTGCCCACCAAGTTTGAAGACTTGAATACACACATTCATAAAAAGTACAGTACAGCCAAGACACTCTCCTCAGATTGTGTTTCTGGACAAGCCATTATTTTTACAGCAGAATTGACTGAGTACTGAAAAAATAAGTGGAAAGGCTCAGGCAAGTTAGACTAGAGAAGGTGGTGTTATTATTAAAAGGAACTTATCTAAAAAAATAATCACACAAGCATGCACATGAAAAGATACATTGGTTCTGACTTACTCATCCCCTAAATACCTTATTTAGGGTCAAGTCAGGTCAATCAGTTTGATTTTGTCTCTGAAAGTCTGATTCACTCTAGCAACTATGAAGGTCAACATCCAGCTCTTTGATATGTAACAGAATTGGGAAAGAATGGGAGAGTAAGAAAGGACAGCTTAATATGAAAGATGCCAAAAAAATTTCATCACGCTTTCTCATAGTTCAGAGCAGTGATAGCCAAGGTGAGCAATGTTAGAAAAGTGGTATTTTCACTCTGGGATCTGGAAAAAGAAAAAAAGTACAGTTAAGATCATACACTTAGACATCTCTCTGGTGTTTTCTTTTTCTTCTGAAAGTTTCTGAACTTTTTTCATGGTGTCTTTTAGGAAGCCTGTGCTGTGATATTGTGTATTATTAATCCTCAGATTGTTACTGGGGAAATTTTTGTGTGTGTCAGGCTAATTGGATCTATACATATATTCAGCAGCCAAGAAAATGTAGCCCAGGGCACAGTTCTAAGAGTAGATAGTTCTGAGCTACCTTCCCAATGGAGAAGGTAAAACATGGTCTGTACGCCTGGAGTCTCAGAAAGGATTGTGTAACCTAGAAATGTAATAATGAGAATTTAATTTTCACCTGTTTCATCTGTCTGCTTATTGTTTGAATAGTCATTTCTCTTACAGTAGGATGAACAATTTTTTTTTTCATTCTGCCAAACCTGGCACACTACTAAGCTTTCTTTGTTAACCTTAAAACCATATAAGTTTAAAAAGCTAAAATAATGAAAAATAGAGTGGCAAGGGAAGTGGAAGAGATGGAGTGCTCATTGCCTGTCTAGCAGAAAATGTCCCCCATATTTTTTGGGTGACATTTAGAACAATCCAGCTCAGTGGAAGCCAGGATAGTGTTCCCATGTCCTCAGCTCCAGGAGGCTTTCCCATCCTTTAAAGCAGAATATAAAAAAATCATAGCTACCATTTCTAATAACAGTAACTGGAAAATAAATTTCACATGAACCTGAAATAGAAAAAGAAGTTTACATGAAATCTCTGCTGGGGAAAGATACCATGTGTATTGCCTAAACACAAATCAAAAATAGGGCTGCAGTAAGGTAGCAATATTGTACATCAGTATAATACCTAACTCCAGAAAATATTGATTTAAGGATGGTAATTAAGCACTACAGTAATAGAATCAGACAAGAAAAGCACAGTTTTGAGTGTGTTAACTGCTAGCAGTCTGTGACTTCATATTACCACTTCATTTTCTAAAATTTATCATTTTTTCACATTAGCGAGAAGTAATAGATGTTGCTTATTTTATTTTCTTGTAAAATACCCATAGGGAGAATGAAGGAGATCTCCAGATACTTCCAAACACTTTCTGTTAATTTTAGCCCTAGAGAAGATGCATAGCTCTCTTTTTGCATTTTCCTAGAGAAAGACAGTATAGGCAATATAGGCACCTAGTTGACACCTTTTGGCAGCTCGTGATGCGGATGTGCCTGCAACAAATCACACATACAGACTGAACAGCAGATGGGAATTTCCCCGTTACCTTTGTAAAGCGGCCCCAGAAATTGGTGCTGAGCAGCTGACCGTGGGTCTTGTTTGGTTTCATCCTCCTACTGCTCCCGCAGCAGAAAAAAATCCAGAATTGCTGGCAGACCCGTGGCCTGCGTACGCCGCCCCGTGAGCTCTCGGCACCAGTGCCAACCTCCAGCCTCCAGCTGCAGGCTCCAGGGACACGTTTTGGGGTTACCCTGCCAGAACAATCTTTTGTCATTTGTTATGCGTTTAAATAACATTTCAAGGCTCTGTCTATAAATACTGATTGCTTTGTAGTACAAAGCTCTTTTTCCCAGCTTGGGTTTACCCCACGTGCCCTCCCACCGGGGCTGCTGCCTGCTGCACAGCTCACAGGCTGCCACCGCTGCCGAGACAATCAGTGGACTCCGAGATGTCTTTGATTGCGAGAACAAGAACGGCTGCACCGTCCGCTTCGGTTGCACAAAGAAACGCATGTTTACCACCTAGCTCATTGCAGGATTTTTATAATTTGGACTATTTAAACCACTGTCCTTCCTTCAATATTCTTCATAATTCCTGCGGGTGGGAAAGCATGTGGGCTTTTAAAAGATTTTGATTGTCCCTTATGCTGCCTTCCAGATGCCCACCACTTGGTCCACATCTTGGTAGCAACTCTGGGCACATGGTAGCAGCAGACGCCTTACCAGTGTTGCAGAGAGCAGACTGATTTCTTCATATGCTGTAAAGCATAGTTCACTGTGCTGTGAGGTTTCTCATCCTTGTAGGCATCAGTGTTCATCTCAAGCTAAGCTGTACCCCATGTCCCAAACCTTCTGAGACATCCATCCAGGCAGTTCTTACTCTTTCAGTCATGCAGCTGGCCAAACGCACCTATGCAGAAAGGCTACCACTGAGGGCTACTCCCCCACTCTCCTTTTTTTAAGATTTTTTGGTTCTACTAGAGAGTTCTGAGTACACTGGCCCTTCCTTTCCAGTTTGCCTCAAATTTAACAAGCATACTATGGTTCTCCAGGATAGCAATGAAAAATTCTAAACAAACTTAATATACAAGAGGCTTAAAATAGTACTGTAGTGGGAAGCTCATTTTCACATTTTGGAAAACCCACTGTTTCCTTGAGAAGAGAAACAAAAGGATTATTTTGATGGAATGTCCTTTTTTTTTTTTTTTTAGCAGCTCTATTCGTTACAGAGTCAACACCAGACCTTCAGCGTAATAACCCACAAGTAGCAACTTGACAGGAAAGCTACAAAGGCACAAATCGCGTTAGGAACATAACACCTTACTAGGGATGCACAGCTACTACTGGCTTCCAGAGATGTTCTTCCCCAGTAATTGCAATAGCCAAATTAGTAAGAGGCATCAGGGTAGCTTACACGTGGTTCTCATGCTCACCAGCTTAGAGATGCTTCCTAGAAGCAGTTCTCATAGAGCAGGCATTTTCACTGACAGCCACTAGCTACTTTGGATATAAGGCTTGTTCCTAAATACATGACAGCAGCTAATAGTTATTACTGGGTATCCCTGCCCAATTCTAAACCACAATCAAATTTTTCTCCCCCCCAAGACAACTGTGGATCTCCAGTTGCATTTGTGGTTGTCCATGTCACAGCAAGCTGATAAACACCACCTCAGCCACTGAAAGAGAAGGACTTTGGAAAGGATCATGATCAAACCACTAGCTTTATCAGCCATTTGCTGTGTCTCTACATATGCAGAGAGCTGTCATACAGTTCTGCCACTGAAACAGAGCAGGTGAGCACTCCCCAACCATGTTACTGCTAAGGCACATAACCTAGTTTAAGGCACACAGTTCAAATTGCTGCCAGAAAGTTTGGAGTGACCCAGTAGAAATGACATTGGAGCAGAGCTGACAGCTCTCCCAGAAACCATAGTGTTGACTGAGCTTTAGCACGGGCAGCTGCCGACACCCTGGCATGAAGGAGTAGCAGCAACTTAAAACTCAGCCATGCCTACAGCTTTTGCCTCATTTTCTGTGAGAGATCTTAACATAAGACATTGAAAGATACCCGCCTACCCCTTTAAGTCTGTAAAAATCATGGTCGTCTAGGTGGAAGTGGTCATGTGCAATTGTGGCTTCCTTTAGAGCTGTGTACAGGAATGCTAACAACCATCCTTTAAACACATCTGTTCCTGTATCCCAGATGAGGAAAGACACTCTCCAGAGAAAGGACAGTGAAACCCTGGAGCAGGTTGCACAGAGGCTGTAGAATCTCTGTCCTTGGAGATGCTCCCTGTGTGATTGTCCAAGGCCCTGGGCACCCCAACGTAGCTCTGCAATGGCACCGCTCTAAGCAGAAAATTCGACCAATTGACCTTCAGAGGTCCCTCCCAACTCGAATTATCCTACAAGTGTTTGAAACCTAATCCACTTAACCTGGCGTGTACTTCTGAACTAGATCTGCACCCACCCTACAGACATGGGGCAGTCCTATTTTCAAACTACAGAAGAGTACAATTTGTAGAGACAGAAGGCAGTCTCTATGCATTTCACCTGTCCTCGAGCTTAGAGTGTGCTGGAGAAATTCTTCCTAAAGACTGTTAAAAACTGACAAAAATTAGTAGGAATCTGAAGCTTTTATAAGCACTGCCTCTAGTATCTTCAGTATTTCTGGCTTAACAGGGTCCAGTTCAGCCTAGATCAAATTAGCAGTCAACTGTCAGAGTATGTCCACTTAACACTGTAACCTTTTCAATTAGTAGAGAAATTCTAGCACTGCACTAGTACAGTTAGCGTTAACACTTACTGTGCCCCTCCTCCACTTTACTATTTGCTCTAGAACACGCTCAAATTCTCCAATAAACTTTTTTCCTTATTTTATGCTAAAGAACTGATCGCTTTATTTATCCTAATAACTCAGAACAAGCTGGCTTTAGCCACCTGAAACAGGAGGCAATGTTGGAAGATCACCAAGTCTTAATCATGATTAACATATATATGTTGATTTCATGGGCAGCAAGATAAATACACGATCACTTGCTAATCATATTTGCATGCTTAGAAATTTTCATTCTTTTCAGGAAATATGATGTTCCATTAAGCTGTAGCAGAGAAAAGCCACGGGAAAAAAAATCTATTAGATGAAGGTGCTGAGTTCAACTGAGACTACTTCTAAGCCCCTGAAGCTGCAGAGGACAGTGTTACCCCTTCTACATAGTAAAACCTGTCACCTTTGGATGGCGATCAGGAACCAGATTCCTCCAATTCCAGATGTATTATAGTCAACTTCCAGCAGTTGACAGCAAAGATACAGCATAACCATCAAGTCCTCAACATTCATCTCCACACAGTTTTAATCTAATCCTAATAATTTATTACAAGATTAACTTGCTCTACTACAGCAGGAAGAGGAAATTCCTATAATAAAGACGAGTTATCACTTTCCCATAGGGATTCAGGGCATTTAACTCACCTTTGAAGTACTAACATAAACCACATACAAAGAAAAGAGGCTCAAAGTTCAAAGATCTGCATATTAATCAACTCAATATACATTTACTGGAAGTAAAGGTACTCTAACGTAGAGCACATGATACAGTACAGACCACAACACAACGTAAAAACTGCTTTATTGATTGCAGTTAACATGTTACAATTAAATCATTATTCCAAGCATTAAGCTAGCTGCTTATAATAAGTATAAGCTGCCGATGGAGTCACATGGAATTGGACGAAGAGATGCTAGTCACTGAGGCGTCTTGAACTGGAATCAGTTCTGCTTCTTGGGCATTGAAACGACAAGCAGCTTGTAAACAACATAGGCTGTTCCTGAATTAACAGACAGAAAAGAAGTTTTCAGAATGGTAAACAGAACTCCTTTCAAGTCCGCTTGCCTTTCCCAGTTCATTCCAGGAGAAATATTGACAATAAGCAGTTGCAATTCAGACATAACACATTTACATAGCCACATCTCAATGATTTTTTTTATTTGGCAATTCATATTTTAGGGAAAAAAATCCTAAAATACCTCTCCATAGCCTGCATAAAAATACAGAAACAGGAAAAAAAAAGGGGAGAGGCATGTTTGTAGAACCTACACAGACGATCATAAATTAATGGTTACTCATTCTTAAAGTAACTGAACTGAAAATCTGTTAGATCAACATATTTAAATTAGAGGCTATTACAAAATTATGTAAAAAGCAACGTAAAGGTTAAACATATACAGTATCATGAAGCTTGGATACACTCTGCTAGATTTTACAGTACGTGAAACCTCAGCACAGCAAGTATCACCTAGCACTAAAAGGAGTCAGGCTAGTGAGAAAACTGATATATGTATGTGCTATAATTACATTTTAATCCTTTTCAGAGTAAGCTTTCTAAGTAGTTCTAGTTTTCTCTCACATCATACATGAATTCTGAACGAGTCTTCAGCCCATAGTACAATTAGTCAGGGCAAAAAAAGCCATCTGAAAAGCTAAATTTGAGAAAGCACAAATAAATATATAGTATGTCCAAATGTGGGGGTTTTTCCCCCACTCTATGTGCATTTTGGATGTTCTAAAGAACAGACTAAAGGAACTGCATAACTAATTTACAGAGGAAACACCAGTCATGTTGGAGATTGTAGAAAAGAAAAAGTATTTTAATATTAGCACATTGGAAATCGTACCAAAGCATAAATATTTTAGTATTAGCCTTACCAAAAACTGTAAGACCCATGGTGACTCTATACAACAGAGCATCCATTAAACCACCTTTAAGATGCACCGGGATGCCATTATCCTCCTAATGGAAACAAGTGACAAAAAGAAACTATTTAAATACAGTCCTTGCAATATTGTGTTAATCTAACTAGAATTACACAGAACAAGAATTACTTCCCCAAACTATCTCCCCAACTTCCAAAAGATACTGAACCTTATTTAGATTCCACTTTTTCAAGCTTTCACTCTGGTATCAGGCGATACTAGGGTATCAGGTAATATACTAGGGAAGTACAGTAAATGATGTGCACATTCATTTCTAAAGCAGTGACTGGCAGATGCCTAAGCACTTCTGATGCCAGTTGCCAGCCCCCTCGGCTGTACAGGATATAACTACCATCCCTAGAAACTTCCCATCATCTCCAGCACAGTCAATCCCTGCTATAGGGAGCGACAAGGGGAGGAGCCCCTACTGCCAGCTGGTGTCGTACAGGAAGTTGTTTTGCTCCACCTGAAGTAAAACTCCTAGACACCAGACCCACATGATCTTTACCCTTGTCAGCAAGTTCACGCTGCTCTGGAATTCAAGCTGGCCTCCAGTGCTGGTGACCTGCAACCCAGCCCAGCTTAACTTGCTGCCCCACAAGAAAGGAATGGGAGGAAGAAGAGATACGCCTAGGGATCTCCACCAGCAGAAACAAAACCTCTGACCTCACCCATCACCAACATCCCACTTCCCCTTGGCTCGCAATGAACACTGCCCTCCTTGAGCAGTGTCCCAACAAGACTGGCTTTCTCTTTCAGGGGAAATGAAAGCAACAAGACACAAACACTATTAAACTGGGGCTTCTAATATACTTTTTCCCTTTCACATCACTGAAGCCCAGGCTAATCTATCCTCAGTATGAAGCTACTGCTCCAGGTTATGGCTCACAGTTGGGAGTATGTTCTCGAGTATCCACTGCTTTGGCATTTGAAGAACCACTAGTTCTCACTAGGTGGCCCTATCAATCAGGAAGAGAGTAATTCAGAAATTATTTTTAAAGATTCAATAATGTTCTAGGAGTGAATCCAATCCCTTAAGACCTTTACTGTTTTCATAACTGAGAAGTACAATAATATCATATCCTCCTTAAGAATTATGGGGCTCATCTATGAGCTATGAATATAACTGTAAGATTGCAGGTTTAACTGTTCACTGTACTTCTGACCTCTCACTTGCTGTTTTTCTCTATTTGTTCTTAGGACATACTCCCCAATCTCATCTCATCTCATTTCAGAGTACTTTATCTTTGTACAGTATCTACTACTCATAAGAAACTCAGGTACAAATCTTTTCACAGGGTAAAAGAAACCCCTAAAGAGTCAGCAAGTCAAGTATGCAGGTACAAACACTCTTAATCTCTGTAGAAAATAACTGCCGATTTCAAACACTGTAGTCATACAACTGATTTCAAGGGCTCACCTCAGATGTAAAGAGGACTTTCACCAGTTCTTTAGAAACAAAATGTATGCAATTGTGATCTACTAAAACCTTGTTACTCTACTAACATCATTCTACTGTCAGTGCTCACTCAATACCTGAAAAAGCTTCTGCTTCTCATGAACTCTATTTTCAAATTGCCTGCGTGAAGCAGTGCTTATGGTCCTCTGGGAAATTTGGCGAAGACCCTGAAATAAAAGATAAACAGTGTTTTAAAAAGTTGACATTTTTCAGCTATATCCACACTGGGTAGAAATAGTTTCTTTTATAAGTAAGATAGAAGTGGAAGGTACAGGAAGAAAGGAAAGTCTTTAAAAAACAAACAAACAAAAGTTCACCAAAGCCCACTGGTTTTGAATTCAGTCAATCTTTCAACAGACTATGTAAAATACTGACTGACTGGTTACCTGAAAAGGAAAAACTCAGGAAAATTACTTTCAGTTAAGATACAACAGATTTACAGATCTGCAGCGTAACCTTCACAACTAGCATCCTTTGGGGGGAAATCTTGACCTCTGCCCCTTTAGATCTCAGTTTTAGTCACCATTCGCCGTGTCTGGCTCTAGCAATGGGGACAATAATATTTAAGACAAACATACTTGTGCAGATAAGGATCTTCTGCCATAGCTGCAGTTCACCTGCTAGCCACCAGCACAGGAACTTCACAGGGCTGAAGAAGGCACCCCTCCACCCCCCGAGTTTAAAGACACCCTGCTGTGTCCTAAGCTAGGATCTGTTTCCATAGTCAGATCATACGGGTGCTCCTTAGCACCGGTCAGGCCACCAAAACCAATGATCTACAATTCTTCCGATGCCTCCAAGTCTGCCTTCGCTGACACGCCAAATCTCAGAGCAAAGAACCAGCCGTACCTCTAAGCTGCCAGCAGTCTCCTTCAAGCAACACTGATAACATTGATCCTCTCCCCCAGAATTAACACCGCTAAAAACGCAGCCACGGGAGCAAACATCCAGATGACGCAAGCTGCAAGTAACAGAACCCCACACCCCCTCCCCTCACCCACCCCCAAAAAAACACGCTATAAAATTTATCTCCTCACAGACGAGCTCAGCTCCCACCCCTTCAAGTACCTAACGCTCAGCACTAGGTGGAGCGAGTGGGCCAGGACCTGAAATGTAACACTGTCGTGTGTGTGTGTGTGTGTGTCCCCACACACCCCACCTACCCTCAGCCCCTTTAGCAGCACCCGCCGTTAGCGCGGCCTGCAGGGAGTCACCGGGCGGCCGAGTGCCGCAGCCCGGCCGGGCACCGACAGCCCCTGAGAGACCCCCGCCCGGCTCGGCAGCCCCGCGGCGGGCTGACACAGCGGTGGCGGGCTCCTCTCCTCTCCTCCCCTCCCCGGCCCGGCCCGGCAGCCTCACCAGCAGGTTCCGCCACATCTCGGCTCTTGGTCCCCTCACCTCCCGCCGGCAACAAGGGCAGCGGAAGCGGAAGCAGCTCCCCCCTCCACCCACGGTACCACAGAGGCAGGCGCCCAGAGCGCCGCCGCAAAGCCTACAGCGCCGCCCCGCCCCGCCAGCCGCGTCAGTCCTCCCGGCGGGGGAGGGGAGAAGATGGCGGCGGGGGGGGCGGAGAAAATGGCGGCGGGGGGGGCGAAGAGGGCGGCAGTGGGCACCAGGGAGGAGCGGGCTGGTGGGTGGGCGCGTCTCGGCCGGTCTAAGGCAGGGTATTCACCTCCTCACACTCCTGCCACAGTCTTTCGCGGTGCCGCAGCGCAGAAGGGTCCCCCGCCCGAGGCGGGGGAAGGCAGCGGGAGGGGGCCGCTGCGCAAATGAGCCGTCTGCGGGCGGGTGAGGGGGGTCAGCCCAGGCCCCGCACCCCCTGCGAGGCAGGAGTTTTGTCCGGTGGTCGGTCCGATGGGGCGTTCGTCCCGTTTGGGACGCCCGGGAACCAGAGACGAGCTCCCCACAGAACCGCGGGATCCTGTGGCTGCCGGCCGCTTCCCTGCCTCCAGAGGAAATCCGTGAGAGAAACATCCCTCAGAGCTGCTGCGTACAGATTTTAACATCACCTTTCATTAAAAACTTTCAGAGGTGCGGAGGGGCTGGAAGCGTGTCCCGGGAGGGTACCACGGTGGGTGGATTCTGTTGACACGGACTCCCCCGAGGTCCCCTTTGGCCGTCACTGGGGCTGGACACTGAGCGGGGCAGAGACTGGGTTAACCCAGCTGAGGGGTCTTAGACCCTTGGGAGAGATGTGGCATCCCTTGTTGAGGCACTACACAGAAAAAAAACCAATGCTGAAACGTGCACCTGCCCCCAACTCCGTTAGTAGCAGCTATATGGAGCACTTGGCCTGTGAAAAAAAACCCAACTTCAGTTTTGTGTTTTACAATATGTAATTGCAGATGGTGAAGCAATGCTAGATTTGTATGAAACGCAAGCCTATTTGATTCTAAAGGAACATTCTATTTGACCTTCAGGAAAGTGCTCTGAGAAACCTGTATTTCTTCTGCATTGCAGATCTAGCCCCTGTAATTGTGTCTTCTTGTGCTTCAATGTTAGGCTGAAATACAATGCTGTCAGGAACACTATTTCCTAGCTTTGCTGCAGTTGCAGTGCACTCAGTTTTTGGCATTACGCTGCTTTTGCACTGGTGCCAAACCTCATGATGAATACAGCAAATTAGCGCTCAATCTAGTATGGAAATAACAAGGATCGCATCTCAAAGCACAGCACTTCTCAATCTGATGAGCTGCCCCAGAAAAAAACTAAAAATGCAAAGATGAAGAAGTATTTATAGGTATAGTCTTAGCTGAGTAGAATATTAAAAAGTCCATTTAGAAAGCATAGTCATGGAGAAATATGTGTTGTAACAAAGGAGGAAATTGGATGCATTATTTAACAAATAGTTTTCAAACACTCAAGCAGTGCTATTACAGAGTAATACTTACAATACATTACTACTACTGCAAGATAGATTTCCATTCATTCCTCTTGCAATCTTTCATCTTACAAGTGCATATAATATTTCTATTTTGATTTTTATATGCTCAGTTGTATTCAGATACTGATAAAAGGATCATAATCCCCTGAGAAATTATTACTACTTCATTTCTGCTGTGCAGACTATTTCCTGATATAGCTGAATCTGAGCTTCAGTGCTATTGTCTGTCAAAACACACTTTACAACAGAAAGGCCATACTTAAAAGTTGTCATGTGAGTTACATACCAATCAAAGCTACAAGATGCCTGCTCAGAGCAAGCACAGCTGGGGTCCTCAGTGTTGATTAATTTATGAAGAAATGAAAACTTGAGGGAAAGGGAAGTGGCAACTTGCCACCTCAGGGTAAGAGTATTTCACTAGAAGCAAACTTGGACTGCTTTTTCCTAACTGGATAGAGTAACTTTTGCATGTATTGTATTGAAGAATAATAAAATTGTTAATCAAAACTCATCATTAAACAGTTTTGTTTATGCCAAAATGAAAACAGGGCTGTTAATCTGTGTTAAAAAGCATTCAACACACAAAAAAACCCATTTTACCTCATAAACCAATAATAGAAGGGTACATAAACCCTGCTAAAGAGATCACAGAAACAACTGAGTTAACATTCAACCCAACTGTGGAAGTGGAAACCCCTGGTGGAGCAGGAGAGCTGAAAATGACAATTTTTTAAACCTCCTCCTGAGTCTTGCCTGCCCACTGGTTTAATTTTTTGTCTTGCAAACAAAATAATTGACTAACCCAGTTAAAACCTACATTGTGTATGAAGAGAAAACACACTGTATTCTATCTTAGTATAACCATTTTCCAAGTTGCGTTGTATAATACCGTAAAGTTGCATTAAAAGAATGTGCTGACAGAAAGAACAAAGATTTCTTCTGAAGTTTACAAATGTCTATTGTGAAGCATAAACTAACTTCAACCACGTAACTCCAGTCCTCAGTAGGTAAGCCTGGGGACAATCATATTTTCATTTATTCCAAGAATATCACAGTCTAATCTTTCCCATTTTTATAACAGAATTGATGAGGTCATTAATTACATTCCTGGCCCTCTAACACTACTTAAAACATCTCACCATTTTCTTTGGCAAAATTTAGGCACAATCCTCAGGTACAAACTTGATTAAACTTGTACATAACTCTGGTATTCAGTTTGCTTGAATTGTTTCTTTTAAGTCATCTTTATCTGAAATCAGGCTCTGGTGAGAAAGAACTCCACCTACTTTCTTTCAAAATTTTTTTAAACTTCTTGAGCTTCATTAATTATTGATTTATGCTTTTACTCTTCTTTATTTTATTCCCAACAGGAAATGAGGAAGATAGTTTTCCAACTTCAGACCTTCTAGCAGCAGTTGGTATAACTCAAGTGATGGACAGTATTACTTTATTTTCAAATGCAAGCTGAGCATGTTTGGAATGGGAGGCTTACAGAAAGGTAGTTTCTTATTTGAGACTTAGGTCATGTAAGGATCTGCTAATTCTTATCAGGCCATTTCATAATGGACTTTAGTCTTAATTGAAACTGTCAAGTAAGATTAGACTTCACATTTAGGCACAGAAGGCAAGACAGTGATCAGAACAGATTCCGTGAGCTAGAACATATGGTATTTCTACATGAAAATACTTCTGTTGATCTGAGGAAAATTTACTACTACTACAAAAAAAACAAACAACGAACTTTTGCAGCTGGGCTTTATACCTCAGAGTCCATTTTCACACTGCTAGAAGAAAACTCTTCCATAAACTGGCCACACTGCTAAGAAGAGAGCAGGAATAAAATTGGCTAAGATTTTCACATTTTTTCTCCTACTTTGAAAGTGAGAATTTTTGGCAGGCTGTTCAATAAATACAGACAAGTATTTGATATGTGGAACATTTTGGGGTGTTGGTTATTTTTGTGTTTGGGTTTGGTTTGTTGTATTTATTTTTAAACTCACTGACTAGGTCAATACAAAACCCTCATGAGACTGGCTTGATTTTAAGATTGACATTGCAGACCTTCCTGAAGGCCTTTGCATTGTTGCCCTCTTCATTTCTAACTCATTATAGCTAGTTAGTTCAGTTACAGGGAACAACCCCAGGCAACACAAATATCAAACTTCTACAGAAAACTAACTTATGAGGTACCAAGCATAGATCACCATTTTTTCAGGCAAGATCAGAAACCACATTCTTGTCACGGGAACTTTGGGGATCGGAATCATTTGCAATGCTTCCAAATTACTCTATGGTTACACCTTGTTCTTTGTCTTCAGCGGTTGCATTCCAATCAGTAACTTTTTTTTTTTAAAGTAACTGTAGGTACATTCTCCTTTAAACTTAGTCATGTTTTTCCACCAGACACTCACTTCAACTCAGTCTTGGACATCTGTCTGTCTACAGATATTGTAACCCTTACTTTCACACTGCAAGTAGGGCATCAGAGAGAAGTAACGCCTCCTGTGAATCCAATCCAAACGCCAGCCACGTTCATCGCTCTGTTTGATGGATTCAAGCAGATACATACCCTTGCAGATGTTACTTGACCCTAGACTGTCATGGCCTTTCCTCCCACGGAGATTCTCTAAAAAAGGCTTGCATTCTTCAAGGTTTAATTAAAGCAAAACCATGCTGCTGAGAACCTAGTTTCAATACCAGTGTGACCTTGGAAGGCAAAGGCTCTGAAGGATCCTTCATATTCCAGTTATAAACTGGTAACTCTTCCTCTGACTCAGCAAAGCACAATCAACAGCTCCCCAAATAGCCTGATGCAGTTAAAAAAAATACCCGAGATGAAAATCTGCTTTATTACAGGGATGTAGATTTTCACGAGAAACCATAAGGAAGTTGGTTTCACACTAGAGAATTTGTTTGGAGAGCTCTTGCATAAGACAGGGACATGCCCTAGTTGCCCAAATTACTGTCTCCAGGAAAGATTCATTAATAAGCAGACCCTTGTAACAGCAGCAGCCTCCAGAAAGCTTACAGTCTCTCACACTTTGGGCACTGCCTCAATTGGGTAAGACCTGGAAAACACCTAAATGGCACTCAGAAAGCAGAGGCATTGCTCTCTGTGTTTTTGAGCCTGGTAGTGAATACCTGTGAAGGATGCCACTGAAGTACCAGGTCACAGGTGGTCAAATCCAAATTCAACACATGACACTGAACACTAGGACAGTGACACTGCCCTGAGAAGTGTCAGACAGGGACGCCGTGGTTTCATCTTTGAACGGGGCACATATGGGCAACTTGCAAGAAATACAAAATCTAAGGATCTCCATAGTTCTCAATGTGACATCAAGACAAACGAGCGTGAGTGAAGGAAGAGTTTAAAAATTTGACCTAGTATTTTAAGCTCTTGTAAGCATTTTAAGCTCCTCAGGCACACTGTCCATCAGGCATACTGCCTGACAAGTATTTACTGCTACAGGCTCTCAGAGAAAAAGCTTAATTGTAACAAAAAATGGACAGCAATTCTCATCCTGGTGTACTTCATTAAGAAGATCGAAGCAGCACTGACAGCTATAGTCAGTAGAAAAAAGGTAAGGTATTGAAAAATATTTTAAGGTAAAGACGGAAAAATACTTTGTTTTTAATTTTGAACACAGCCCCCAATGCAGCATTTCCTACTTGGAAAAAGATAGGGATTATGAATGAAGCAGAATATATTTGCAATTCAAGTGACAAAGTTTAAAACTCAAAATATTTTAATAACCAGTAATTGGGAGACATCCCCTTGCTCACTTACTGCATTCTGGACTAGCAGCTACTCTACAGGTGAAAGCCAGTTTAACAGTTTGTGAGAGTTTTCTGCCTTGCAACATACAGAGGTACATACCCTTATTCTATAATTCCAGCAACATAGATACAACACTGTAAATAAAATCTTAAAATCTTTTGACTATTTAAAAGCCCTGGGCTGCCACGCTGTACTATGCTAACAAATTATTATATGGAGTTACAGAAAGCTAGCACACTGGAAATGTTGCCTCATTCCATAGTTTATACAGACTTGAACTGCTAGTTTAAGAAGATTACACAACTAATTCAGTAAAAACGGTCATGTGTTTATGTGATAAATCAGTAGTGTTGTTTAGAGCTGCCTATAGATTAAGCTATTGGACCATGAATAAACAACTTGTAACAAATATGCAATCCCAGAATACAACTCACTTAAACTGCATTCACACTTACTGAGAATACATCTTTTCATCCAGATGAAAGTGAATGTACATTCAAGAACAAAATAAAATCTCTTATTAAACAGTTTGCAGAATTTATTAGGTCTTTTTTAATATACTCAATACTTTCTCAAGCTAGTTGCATATAAAGTGATCTCCACCATATACATTACAATTTCTGTGCATCATCTAAAAAAAAAGTAACCAAAAGGTAATATTTTACAGGTTACAGTTAACTTTTAACTAACCTAAAAGTGAACCCTTCTGTAATTTGATTTAAGACACTAACCCGCACATTGCTTCTAACTGCAATATTTAAATTAGGTTTCACAGCAAGCTCAACCTGCGTTTCAGTGAAAAGAGGTCACTGCCATCTCAACTTTTGAATTTCTATAGTTTACTACCTTAACACCGCAAAAAATTAATGTGGTGTTCACTCCAAATAAGGAAAAAGTATATGACAATTCCTTTACAACAAGCCTGCTCAGAATTCAAGAAAAACAGGAAACTCCTTCAGTAAAAGGAATTCACCCAAATTTGTGAACAGAAAAAACATTTTAGGTTCTTCTTGACTAATGCTTGGAGCTGCTCACAAAAAGCAAACCCAGCAAGGTAAACCAGTACTAGATATGACTTAAAGCAAAGAAAATTAGAAAAAAGCAGATTCTACCTGCAACAAACATTTCCCAATTTAAAACAATCTTTAAAAGGGACTCACGCAGATAATTAACTAACAGGTTTTCTGGTATTTTCATAGGATGCTAGTTTACTGGCCAGGCACATATATTGTAAATATACAAAGAATCCAGAGTGCTGAAATTTACACAGCACTTAAAGGATTTAACATAACAGAGGTGGGTAGGACACAGGAAAAATATTTAACAACTTATATAAATATATTAAATTCTCAGCAAGAAGTGTAAGAGCCCATGCACACAAGACAGTAAATTGAAAAAACAAGTATTTAAGACTTGACTTTTCCTTTCAACAGCACTGACACCTGAATTCCAGAAAGTTAACAATTTACAGTATCTTATAACAGTCTTTCTCCACACAATCTATATGTACTGAATCATACCGACATTACACAGCACATGAACAAGCAGCAGATGCATCAAGGGAAGAGGAGCTATATGCATCATGGGGCCTGCCCAGTTAGAGGCAAGTATCAGAAAAATTGTTTCTGACATAGGCAGAGATACAATCAATATAGCTAATTGTATACCCGTCATTTTCAAGAGTTAATCCACAGTATGGGAAAGGGGAGCTTTAGATAAAAATTATGTACCCAGTCTCGGAAGTGACGGAAGCAGAGATTTATCTTTCAAAAACTGCGACCATTCTGGACTGGCCTTGATGCACATGCAGTACGTTTGTTTTCAGAATGCAAGATTAATTGGGAATGTCTGCACTAGTGTTTCGATTTCCATATTTGTGATGGATGATCAGCAATACAACTCCTAAGAAGAAGCATATGGACCCAACAGTGATGTAAGCAATGCCCAGAAAGGGATTTTTGCCTCCCATCCATGAGATGGTGCTTAGAATCATTCTTTTTCGTCCATCAAAACTGTGTACAGGATAATCTGAAAAACATTTAGGAAAACAAGCAGCACGTTTCCAAATCTAGCTTTATGTGGTCAGGCACATTAAAATTTTGGGTTATTTCACTCGGGTTCCAAATACAAACTGCTGCCTTTGAATACTGGAGTGCAAATATCAAACTTTTAGGCTAAGACTAGTCTGGGCACTGTCAGCCACTCCAAGAAGAATGCCATGTTAGGAGATGTTAACCCCTTTTTAAGGGAAGAGTAAATGCACGATTTTGTGGGGTTTTGAAAGCACCTTCAATAAAAGTGAGGGAAATCTAAATTTTAATTCTTGAATATATTTTAGTACAAAATTTTATGTTCAGTTTTCTATGCACTCCCCACAGTTTTGCAGCAAAGGAAAATACTGCAGTAGCTATTTAAAAATGATCATTAAGTGCTTTTGAATTTTAAGAACTCAGTAACTATGACAACCCTCCTCCTCTTGTCTCCTGCATTTCTACCTAGTCTTTAGTTTGTCCAAAACAGAATGACAGACTCCCACCTGATCCACAGCTCTGGCATTTTTCTGACCTCCAAAGTCAGTCTGCCCTTGATTACATATTGTCATTACACCTTGAAGTTAAAGTTCTCAATTTCTAGGCTACAAACTACCTCTGTTTTTTCCCTTTTCCTATGCTTCTCTCAATTCCTTTACAGCACCCAAGCAATCTAGTTTCCCTCTCACTGTGAGGCTAATAATTCTATAAAAACTTGCACAGAAGTAAAAGATTCTCACTACCAGTTTTCAACCACAGCTCAATACCATCTTTTTTTAGTGACAGTAAGAAAAAAGGCTAATTCAATTTGAACTTGCACAAATACATGCCCATGCAATCCAGCTAAGGCCCTTAGCTGCTTTCAAAGTTTTTTTCAAAGGATACTGTATGCAATATCCAAGGAATATTTTCCAGCCTGTAAGGTAGGCTGTAAGTTATCCTTCCTTTCAATGAGACGATACAGCTTGCGAAATGTTGGCAGAGCAGCAGTACGCATCCACACAATGAAGTCTTCATTGATAAAGCCATTGTTGTCGGGCTCCGAGTCCAGCATATACACTGGCTTGGGCCAGTTTACAGGTTTTGTTGTGCCTAAGATTAAACAAAAATAACAACAATAGGTATTTCAAATACAGGACTAAGTAACACAGTGGCTCATCAAAATTCATTCTAACACTACAAAAAACCCCATATTAACTTCTAAACAGTATGAACAGACAGGTTGGCTCACTACTACTGCAAGACACTGGGCTGCTGAAGAACTTTTTATTTTGCAGCATTTAAATAGTAGCACATATCCATTTATATTCTCATGACAGCATTGTCCACTTGTTTAAACAAATTTGCCTCCCCTACATATTTATATAATTAGGAAGTCTTGTCTCAAAACATTACTTAGTGAGCTAGTTCTCCATTATGATGGTAGCTCCTCTGCTCACTTGCTCAAGTTTGACTACCACTTCCTGGACCATGAGCAAATAAAATTATGTACAAAATTTTAGATGATGCCATACTAATGCTTTTGCCAATTTTATTGGAAATACAATTCTACACTGTATTAGGATAAGGTATCTGCTTTTCCAAGGGTAGCATCACATTGGTAACGTGTAATTTGGCTGTGACTAAGCAAGAAACCCACATCAGGTTAAACCTGAAATTATTATATACCTTGCATAAACACACACACACACACCCCCTTAGAACCCTGAGGAAGATTCTTTTCGGACACTAGTAGCCAAAGAAAACTTTGATTTACCAAACTGTATTTAACCTAATAAATGAGACACATCAGTCACTTCTAATCACAAAAAAGAATCCGATTTTTAGAAAACTTTGCACAATCTAGCAGTAGAAACATTTAAATGTAAACTCTGTATGAAGAGTTTGATTAAACAACTGCAGGATTTCTTTTCAAGTTAAATCCAAGCATTATAGCACTTGTGCTGGTTTTGGCTGGGATAGAGTTAAATTTCTTCATAGTAGCTTGTATCCTGCTATGTTTTGGATTTGTGATAAAAACAGTGTTGCTAACACACTGATGTTTTATTTAAGACTGAGCAGTGCTTACACAGCTTCAAGCCCTTTTCTGCTCCTCAGGCTGCCCTGCCAGCAAGTAGGCTGTGGGTAGGTTAAGAGCCTGGGAGGGGACACAGCTGGGACAGCTGACCCCAACTGAACAAAGGGAAATTCCAGACCATAGGACGTCCTGTTCAGCAATAAAACTGGTCAGGTAGAGGTAGGCAGGGGCTGCCATTGCTCAGGGACTCAGTTGGTGGTGAGCAATTGTTTTGTTTTGCATCACTTGTTTTTTGGGGTTTTATTTTCCTCTCACTTCGTTGGTTGGGTGTTTTTTTTCCCTTACTTTTTTTTTTTTTTTTAATTGTTAAACTGTCTTTATCTCAACCCACAAGTTTTCTCACTTTTACTCTTCTGATTCTCCCCTGCATCCCACTGGGCGGAGGCATGGTTAGTGGTGAGCGGCTGTGTGATGTTTAGTTGCCAGCTGGGGTTAAACCACAACAGCAGTGCACATATTAGGCTTTTCTCAGTATTCAAGGTGGAAAAAAAATAAAAATCAGAAGTTAAAAAAAATTAATTATTACAGTAAAGGTAAAAACCAAACACTTTCACATGAAATTTGCAGCTGTCATTATTTAAAGACAACCTTTCTAGATAGCAGAGTAGTCCTTAGCTTAGATTTCTTCAGAGAACCACAATATTTTTAATTAGCATGTTCAGTAAAATGTTGTCAGTGAGGTAAAACTCACTGGAATCAGAATGTGTTTGAAGTGGGGGTTTTTTGTGTGGTTTTTTTTTTTTTTTTTTTTTTTACCTTGGAAAAGTGCAGTTAAGTTGTTTCCATCCCCTGTAGGATTCCTGAATTTTACATTTTTATCTGTCCACCACGCAATGCCTTTTTTAATCAAAGTAATAGGAGTCCTTGTGTCATTATCAATGCGGTATAATTCCAATGTATCTAAAGAGAAAGTCAAATTAGAAAACCAGCTGAAGAAACTTTCATTAGACAGCTGACCCTGATAGGCAGCGAAACAATTACCTTCAGGAGAAACAAAACAAAAAAACTCGACAAGGCATTTATTACCTGCCTGCCACAATCAGAAGCTGTTCTGTAAGAATCAATTTATATCAGATAGCAGCGTATTATCCATACATGATATCTATGTTTCTACTCCACACCAGTAACAGCTTCTCACAACAGGTATTTCCATCCTTTGTACACTATCAGCTTAAATTAATTCTCATAGCAATTTTGAAAAAAGCAACAGCAGTACAAGATATTTATTTTATTCTGAACAATGAAAATGTGTTAATTCAAAACAAAATGCCCATAATGTCTTTACTCAGAATAATTTGCAACTCAACACAAAACATACACTAGATCACAAAAACACCTAAGTGATAGCTTAGAAGTGTTACCATACCATTAAACATACTGTTGGCAATAGCTCCACAAGGAGCAATGGGCTTGTCCTCATTTGTGCGGTAAGGCTCACATTCCTTACTTGGATTCTGTTAGAAAGAAAAAACGCAGATGAGTCTGTGTAAAAAAACTGGTTTTTACTACAGTACCTCAGTAACATGCTCATCTTAAATGTACCACAAAATAATCTTTTCACAAGTCACGTTATTTACAACTACTTCAGCATTCGATACCAGTTAGCACGATTGATTTTTCTTTTACAAGCAGGAATAAAATCTAAATAAAACATGAATAAAGTCAGAATCCCATCATGGTCATACTAAAAATAAGGCTTTTCTTGGAAGCTATTAGAACTTTTTTCTTTTAATAGAAACAGTTTTCCAACATGAAGTACTCAAGTATTCTTTTATTGAAGGTTTTTTTTTTTTAAGTATGCATCAGTGTTATAGAAAATAAGACTATAATACAAAACCAAGCATAACATAAAAGGCAAAAGGTTGCAAGGACTCCAACAGCACACCAAAAATGCAAGCAAGAAAAAGCATCCCCCCCACCCCCGAACCCTGTTTCAGTCATCAGATGTAGCCTCCTGAAACTTGCCCCTTTTTTAAAGTCTACAGGTGAAAAGGGAGAATCATTCTTGCTGAGGCAAGAACCTAACTGTATTTCCACTCCTCATAAAAATTAGGAAAAGGAGAGGTTTGGCCCTAAACATTACAGAGTGCCTTGAACAGAATACACAGTACTGATATTTTCCAATATCACTAATGTTCAATATTGAACAAGAGTCCACAAAAATGGATGCATTTAGCTGCAATATCCAAACCAGGTGCTAGGTAACCAAGTATTATTTTATACTGAAAATGAAAACTTCAGACAGAATGGATACAGATAGATACTACTGACTGAAGATAACGTGACAGTTTAGAACTATTCAAATTTGAGAAGTGATTGAAGTAGTGCATTGCTGTCTGCTTAATGAAAGGACTGACATGAAATTTTACAGTATTTTACACAGTTATTTTCTGTAAACAAAATATGAACTCCTTATGGTTGTCTTCTGTTATGCAGAAATTCTAGTACCTCATTATTACTAAAATAAATACTCTGCTATGTGGTAATTTATGCAGCAGTCAGAAGTTAGTTGCTTATTAATATCCAAGCATGAATACCTACAAGTAGCGAACTGTTATCTCCATTTAGTTGGCTGTCATCTCGAGATTTCACATAACGACGATGGTTTTGATAGAAGTTGGAAAGTCCATAATACATGAATACATTGCTCTACAAGAAGCAAGATGGGGCAAGCGAGGTTTTAATTCACACAAAACTAAAGTTTTAACCTCTTAAACTCTGTATTTACTTTACAGCAACATCCATAAAGTAGGAGCCTCAATTCTTTCTTCACACTGAGTACGTAAGAGTACTATCCTAACATAAGCTGGCATCCTGAAGTCCAACAGTGTAAACATGCCATAAGCTATCCGAATGATACTCACCAGCACTAATCCCAACGCCTATCTCGTCCGATGTTAAGCACATAAGCCTCATTATTTGCCTCCAATTTGTCAGAAAGCACTTATCTGGCATTTCCAACTCTTGCTGAACTGAGTTTTTCCAAGTCAGGCAGGAATAGCTGACCTACTCACCAGCTATAGGACACATACAGTAAATCTAAATGTGTAAAACACAAGCATTCCATTTAATGTTGTACATTTCCAGATAAACAGAGGCATTAAAACCCATTTCATCCCTGCTACTGAAAAGGCACACAAAAATCAGATCCATGTTCATAGGAAAACTAGAAATAATCCTTTAAAATAGAAAAAAAAAAGACTTAAGTGACACAACTTTCCTATCAATTATGAAATAAACCATATAAACTGTTCTAATTTCACTTTGCATACAGGATAGCATACCTCAAATGAATGTTCCAGTGTGAAATTGATGGTGCAAGTGCAAGGTGGTGTGCTGTCCCAGGATACATTTAAACATTTGTTGCAGGGACTAGAAGGCTCCGTTCCTGTATAGTCAATCTATAACAGAAAAAAAAGTCATTAATTTACAATGGAAGAGTAAAGAAAATTGATTAATAAGCCACAGAGCTGATGTGGCATTTATTTTGCAATCTTACACCTCAACTCCAAAAGCCCATTCAGGATGATCTCAAGAGGTCACTTCCAACCTAAATGATTTTGTGATTCTGTCTATATGCTCGATTTCAGCCTCAAACAAATTTTAACACTGAGGTGGGCCATTACTGCTGGGGGAAAACAAAACAAAACAAAAAAACCAGAACAAACAAACAAAACAAAAAACCACACACCAAAAGACAAGCAGCAGATACTCCTGACAACATGATGTTTCCAAAACCACAAACACACCATATGACAAGCAGATCTGAGCTTTTACATGCTTTCCAGAGAGGTCAAATTCTTAAAAGTCTAGATATTTAATAAAAAAGGTTTGCATCCAAAAACTTGCTTTGCTGACCATTTTTAGTCATCTAATTAGTCACAAGATTTAAAAAATAATTTTTTTTTTTTAAGAAATTAAAATCACTTAATGCCCAAGAACTGTCCTAAAATAGGGAAGATGAAGACACTAGTACTGTTTTAACAGGAATGGTAATATACCGGTAGATGGACAGGAAAGATCATCAGTGTTAATCTGGCTTACACAGTATTATCTGTCTTGAATAGTGTAGCTCAAAAAAAAGCCAGTATTTGAAATCTGTACATAGAGGCTACCCGGACAGTATGCATAGCATATCCGTAGCAGCCATGAGCTCACCCTATGGCCAAAGGTAACTGAAGTCGATTGACCACATTAGCTCACTCACGTGTATAGCTCCAGCATGTGAATGGCAGGAAATAATTAACTTGCGCTCAGCAGGCTAGCTCCAAGTGTAGGAGAAGAAAGCTTCCATCTGCCTATAAGCTATGTATTTCTAAATTTACTGTGAACTTCCCATTTAGAATTTAGACTCAAATTGGTGCAACATACACCAAGTTATGGCAACAAAACGTCTAACAGCAGTATCATTTAAACTACAACACCTGTATAGTTTTATGAAAGGCTGCTGCAAATGGTTTGCCCTGATTCATGCTTGTAGTGAAACGCACTATCAAGCATTAAGAGTTATTTATGATCTGTCCTAATGCCTGTATTAAGGTTAGCTAAAACAAACATGCAGTTTCAAGGTTCAGGGAACAACTGAAGCCTCTTTTCCTCTGGATCTTCTTCAAGGTCTCTCTTCCTGCGATTTCTTCGGTATCTATTAAGCAGCAACCCTTCTCTCAGCGCTTTTATTAGTACCTGCTCTGCTGCCAGATTTCTGACAGATGAGACCTACACCTTTACGAGCCTAGCTGAGACCAGTCAGCTTCAGAAGCTATTAGCTTGCAGAGAAAGGGTATCACATAATCTTTGCTTCCTTCGCTGAACAAGATATTGAGTTTATGCTGATCTAGAAATAGCACTGCTGCAGCAGTCCTGAAGTTCTGTTTAGCTACAGCAGACAGACGGACCACCACTGCTCTCAACAAACAATGCACCTCATTTGTTCAAGGCTGACTCAGTGAGGTTTTCTTCCTGCTAAAGTAAGCTTATGCAAGCACTTCCTTTAGAAAGAACATAAACCTCCATATTCTGAGCTAGTTCTCCAGTGTGTGGAGAAGTTTTAGATCAAGAACAAACTCAAATACTCCAAGGTTGCAAAAGATCTAAAGACTTCAATTTTAAAAATATAATTGACTAAATTCAGTGGAGCATGAAATTGATGTATGTTGAAACAGAATCATGCTTTTGACCACTGCTATCAGCGTCAATGCTATCCAAGAGCTTTCCTGTACAGTAACTGCCAACGCAAGTGGTTTTTTTTCTGCATCCACATTTACGGGTTACATTCAAGAGAGAGCTTGTTTAAAGGGATAGAGGGATCTGTCTTCATCTCTCAACAAAATAACGAAACCAGGACTTTGAGAACTGAAGGACTGACTTTGGGCTCCGTGGCAGGAGCCCGCCTGACCCCATGTTCTGTCCCCAGGGATGGGCCAGCAGCTGAGTATGACAAACGCACACGGGGTGAGCCCTTCCCAATAACCCCTGATCTAAGGACATTGTGTATATCCAAGTTATCTGGCACCAATGGCTTTTCAGGCTGTTGATGTCTTGCCCAGTTGATTTAGGTGTTCACAGTATAGAAATAATGTAACTATTTTATATACATATTCTCCAAACAATTTATGATTTTTTAGAGTTCATATGCTGTCACATATTTATAACATACACACTGCTTAGCCACTTCTTGTATAAAAGGCATCCTGTAACTCTGGTCCTCTTTGCTATCCCTCTCTGTAGGTTTTATTAAGTTTTGTATCATTTTTGAGATGGGGTTACTGGAACTGCACACAACACTGAAGATGTATGCAACAGTCATCTACTTGCTTTCCCTTCTTCATTCCTAGTCAAGCCTTAAAGTCTATCTGGCTTTTTAACTACGATTATGCATTTCACAGCAGCAGCCATAGCACAAAGACCTCTTTCCTACACAGTTAATGTTCCAGATATTCCTCAATTTTTATCACATATTAATACGCTCTGTCAATGCTTCTTATCCATTCTAAGAAAAAATAAAATAAAAAAACCGGGAAATATAGAACTCTTACCCTCTAGTAACAGGGCAAAAAGACACATTTACATAGCTGATTCTCATTTTTCACCCAAATGAACTATTTTCATGATAGACCCAAGATAAATGGCTGTTTATACCCTTTGAAACAGTGAGAAAATGCTAGAGAAAAAACAACACAAAAAACCTATAATTCTAGTACACTTAAGTTGTTGGAAATCTTCCACATTTGAATTCAAGAGAGCTTATAACGGAAATCAATGGAAAAGCTACACTTTGCTGCTCAGTCCTTGCACCTGTATGAGAACAGCAGAGTTCACAGAGATACTAATGGCTGCAATATCTAGTTCCAGGAAAGGATAATGTGAACTGTAGATAAATATGTATTTCAGGGGCATAAATTATACATCCTATTCAATTCCAATACACTAAGTTTACGGGCAGCTATATATATATGTGTACACACACACACTTAACAAGTATGCTGCTGTCTAGAAGGTAGGTGTAAATAACTACCTCTGCTTCCTCCCCCGATTACATTTTTAAAAGAGCTTAGTCACTGCACCTAGCTTCTAGATGTCTTGTCTCCCAGAGCTAAATTTACAGCTATTGGTGAATAACATTTGGAGGTTACTAACAAAAGCCAGCATACTAAGCAGGGACATATCTCAGCTAAGCATATAGGTGATAGCAGTGTCTTACAAGTACATCCCTCAGTGTGTTCACAGCCCAAATGTTGATCTGTAAAATGCTTCATCTACGTTTTGTTGCTTCAACTGTAAAGCCTTTTTTGATTGAAACTTTTTTCTTCCAAAATTCAGCTGCCATTAAAATGATAATCTCACTCGCAGAACTTCTGCATTGTAACACTTGATAAAACACCTGTGTGGATCAGAGAACAGAAGCCAAGTTTCCCCATTCTCACCTGCATACCCCAACTGGCTAATCATACTCTCATAAGTCAAGAACTCTGTCCCTCCTGTCCTCACAAAAGCCTAATGATCTGACTAAGGAGAGCTTCACGCGAGGTGGATGATACAAGACCGAACCCACACAGTAAAACAAGCAAACGAACGAAACACTTTCCAATCCTGAGTATCTTGAAATTAGAAAGGGTAGAAGGCCAGCACCTGCCAGCTGGTTTCCAAATATATACGGCTACTACTGCTTTACATATGTAATCTGATCACGTAGGGGAGCATCAGTCATGCTCCCAGCTCACCTATGGATTTTCATACTGCATGTTAGGTGAGAACATCTGGTTTTTGGCTCCTGCTAGAACTTATCAGGAGTACACGACTGAGCTGCTAAGGAACAATAGTATATAAAAATTCTGTATACGCATACAGCAGCAATATAGGCATAAGAAGTTGCTTACATTTTTGGACTCATGAAACTCTCTTACAATCATTATGTTCTAAGACTTTATATTGCTTTACTATGGAAATGGCTATTATAAACACCATTGTCAAAAAAAAAATTAGAGTTAGCACGGATATTTTTTTGACTTCTCTCCACTGGGTGTCCTGTTGAAAATATGTGATTGGATTTACCTTAAATATGGCTATAACATGACAATTTAAAAGTCTACATGCCCATGACAACTTGGCAATGTTGGCTGAAGCACTAGTGTCAATCTTCAGATGTTCTGCATACCCTCAAACCTTGACACAAGAAGCAATTGCTTTTCAAAAATATGCTTACGTACAACCTTTGGACACTGTAAAATACACTTCAGCTTTGTTTTTTTCACTTCTGCTTTTCTCCTTGACTGGAATTTTAGTTCTTAACATAAAAGGAAACTGAACCTTAAAATGGTTTTATTATAACAACATTGTTTGCATCTTAACAGAAATATGAAAATATAATAGCATTCATTGTCTGCCTCAGGATTTCTTTAGTTAATTGGGCTTCACTGCCACATTGCTCCCACTACCCAAGCCACTGTCTTGAACACTACTTATCTGAAAGTGACAGCTTGCTCTGACAATTAGAATGACTTGATCCACAAAAATTCATATTCTCCAATATAGCAATTCAGCAAACCACCACACTTTTTTTTTTTTTTTCCCCCCTACAATCAGTCTTGGTCACATTAGCTCCCTGAAACTAACCATAGCCATCAATTTGCTTTTCAAGGTTGTCCCTAAGCCCTTTGGGTTGTTTCCTTACAACACAAAGCGATTCTGTTAATGAATGGGCCTACGTGTGACACAGTTTAGTTTTCAGTTAACGCTCAGCAAGTTTTCACAGCAGTGACGTGGCTGATTATCAGATGTAAATGACTCAGTTTTTGTAAGTATAATTAGAAAAAGCCACGCTCTTCCATCTTTGTTTCCAAGTTCACTCTGGTCTCCCACAGAGCACTTAAAAAGTTAAATCCCTAGCGCGCTCAAGAGTTACGGCAATACCTCCGCCACAGCGTTTCGCCCTGAAACTACAGCCGCTCTGGAAGATGTAAAGGTGTCTAACCCACTGCCACAAAGCGATCCCAAGGGTGATGCGCCTGCTTTCAGAGAACGAAGCCCGCACCGGGCCGTGCCGATTAACTTCCCCGGCAGCTGGCTCAGGAGCGCCGGCAAGGCTGACAGGAGTGCTGCGAGCTACGCGGAGGATACTCCGTGTCTCCCGGGGGTCGCTGAGGGATGGTTCGGGAAAGACTACCGGCGACCGGCGGGAAGAGACGGCGGCAGGTTTCCCAAGGAGGAGCCGCCCGCCGACCCCCGAGCGCCGGCCCGGCCCGGCTCGGCCCGGCTCCCCCCCGGGCGGCCTCCGCGGGCTCCCAAACCTCCGCCCCGGCCCAGCCAACCCCCCCCGGCCCGCCGCTGCCCTCCGCCCCGCCGGCGGGGGAAGCCCGTGTGGGTGTCCCCGCCGCCCACCTCGTACTCGCGGATGTTGTTGGAGGTGACGAAGATGCCGATGCCGATGGGGATGAAGATGAGGCCGATGATGAAGAAGGCCGGCAGCACCGTCCCCGCCGTCAGGATGGGCTGCCAGGCCGGCAGCCGCTGCTGCTTGAACGCCGTGTTATCGGGCTTGCGGGTCTTCACGGCGGCACCCCCCCCGCCGCCGCCGCCGCCGCCGCCGCCGCCCACGGCCCCGCCGCCCGGCACCCCGACTCCCCCCGAGGGGTGCCCGTCCGCCTCCTCCTTGGCGCTGTAGTTGACCGCCATGACACCCCCGGCCCCGGCCCCGGCGCCGCCGGCGACACCAGCAACCCCGCCTCACAGGCGACGCCCGGCACGTGACCGGAGGCCACCGCGCCTGCGCGCTCGGGTCCGCGGCGGGCGGGCAACCGGGAGGGCGCGCGCCTGACGAAGGGCTTTCGAGGCGCGCGGCTGATGACGCGAGCCCCCTCCTTGGCCCCGCCCCACCTTTGCCGGCGGGGCGGAGGAGGATGGCGGGGCCGCGCGTGCGCAGAAAGGCGGCGCCCGGGCGCTGGGGAGGGCGAGCTGCGCCTGCGCGTTTTCGCCTCTCTCCGCCGGCTCGCGGCGGGGGCGGGGTCAGAGGCGGAGGGCGCATGCGCAGTAGCGCTGGGCGGGAAGGGAGCGGGCGGGGGCGCGGTGCCGCTGAGGGGCCGAGGGCCGCCCCGCTCCCCGCCACCGTCCCCGTCCCCGCGGCACCGGTGCCGTCACTTTCCAGCTCCCGCGTCTCCTGCTTGTGGTGAGGCAGCCGGGTGCCCTCCGGCTCTTTGTGCCCCGGGCGGCGGCCATCTCTGAGGGGAGAAGGCCCGGGCCTGCAGCCTTGTCACCCCCACTCAGTGCTTGAGGGGGAGCCCGCCCGTCCCCGTCTTCTCACGGCGTCAGAAGAGGGCTGCTGGAAAAAAAGCGGCATTCGGTGGATCGAAAATGGAGAAGTGAGGTTAAGCTTCCTGCTCTCCTGAGTAGGAACAGCATCAGTGCCACTGTAGAGGTGTAATAATACAGGACAATCTCTCAGCAGTTTTAAGAGCTTATCTTAATGAAGCCATTCATACTGACCCTCCCTTCTGGGAGTTGTTTTGCCCTGCGTTCCTGCTCCGTTGCCAGGAGGTGCGTGAGTCAATCAGTGCAGTGAATGCAGATAGGGATGTTACTGTCAGAGTTGTTACTTTTTGTTTCCTGTAGGAGCCCATCTGGCTTCAATTCATTAAATAAGTCACCTTGCGGAAAGCAGTGTGGGAGTGTTTGTATCCCA
Source organism: Haliaeetus albicilla (assembly GCF_947461875.1). Taxonomy (NCBI): domain Eukaryota; kingdom Metazoa; phylum Chordata; class Aves; order Accipitriformes; family Accipitridae; genus Haliaeetus; species Haliaeetus albicilla. The sequence goes on from NC_091499.1 coordinate 6,765,629, forward strand.
GAATACCTGCTTTATCAGGCATTGCTCAAGCCAATGCAACATTGCAAGTCTGTATTTCTCATTTTAGTGGGACTTTTACATTAAAGCATGTTTTGTGAGGACTGTGTAGTCCTTCCTGAATAGAGTGTGGCCAAAATCCACTTACAGCAACTATTTACGTATTTACTTGATTTTAGGAAAAAACAATTAAAACTATTTAATTAAATAACTTCATAAGCATGTAATCCAGTCTTAAGACTTTTTAGCTGCCTGTGGAAGTTTCCCTAAAATAAATGCCTTTTAGTTCTCTGAAGAATCGAGAGTATGAACAAAGACCACTGGGGGGAGCAAATGACTTGTGCAAACGCGGTTTGGCTGCGGAGACCCAAAAAAACCTCTTCATGGACAGCATAGGAAATTTGGACATTTCAGCATCTAAAATTTAAGAACGAATTTGGTGCCTAAATAATTATACAGGGTTCAAAAATTAATCGTATTCCTTGTGCTAAAGCTATATCTCATTCCTAATTTAATTAATAATCCTTTCCATTATCTTGTGGGCTCTACCTTTTGCCTGTCATTCCCCCTAGCTAAGTCCCTCGTCCCTATTATCACCCTTTTCTTTATTAGCATTTGTTTTCAGTTACCACCTTCAGCTACAGTAACTTTTACTCCCACAGCCTCATGGAAAATCCAGTGAGGTGCAGCCTGGGATCCCAAGGGAACAAGACTTCTTGTAAACCTGTGCTGTGAGATGGCAAGGAATTTCTCTGGCAGCAGGACAACTGAGGGGCAGGATCGGGAAGTTGCAAACCTGATGCTGCCAGGTATGAGAGGACTGGCAAGAAAGGGCACGTTAAATTTGTGTGGGAATCCGTTCTGCAATGATTAACTGGGCGCAGGCACTGTCTGCTGTTGGGGAATAGCCACGGTAGTGGTGCAGGGCTGTGGGCCAGATGGTGGAGGCGCTGATGTGGTACTAGCATTTGTGTGAAAAGGGCAGAAGAACAGTGGGGTGCTTCCTAGGGGATCTTGCCGAGAGGCCCTCAGTCAAGCAAACAGGTTAATGTGAAAGTTTTCCTTCAAAGAATTTCAGAATGACCTGCAGGGGAGACATTTCACCAGGGCGGCCAGACTAAATCCAGTCCAGGAAAACCTCAGATTCTGTCCGATGGAGATGCAAAGAGCCCCAGAACTTTTTATGTGGTGACCTGCTCCATTTGTATCAAATGATGTGCTAATGTAGCCGTAGCCAAAAAGGCCTAGGATAAATCTGGGAAATGTGGAAAAAGGAGAGAACAGGAGAATTTCCTCCTTTCCACCCAGTGTAATCAGCTGCTGTCCAACTGTGAACTGGACAAGGGGTGGTATGGTACTCATCCTCATGGCCAGATCCTGGTGCGGCGATATGTGTTGCCATATTGACAAAGCAACAACTGCAGTGAGGTGTCTGAACTGATCTCTGCTTGCTATTCTGTGTGATGTGAAACAGAAAAAAAACTATTTAACACATACAGATCAGATCCACTATTAGCTCTCTTCAATTAGCTGTATCTCAGGCCGTATGTTCGTCTGTAAGCTTGGCCTACGCATACATGTTGCACTGTAACAACTAGATTAATTAGAAGCATGATTTTTCTATTTACCAAAATAATTACTTCCTCGGTAACATAACTGGGTGCAATCACAGGGTATATCTTGCTTCCGTTCTTCAGAGAAATCAAGAATATCAGCATAAATACTTCAATATATTGGTTTTATTTTTTCACTGGTAAGCTAAGGCCTTGGTTGGATATTATTTCACAGTTTTCTGCTAAGGCAAACTCATTTATATCCAGGCAAGTGCAACCAACAAATTTCATATTAATGAAATAATACAATGAGGTGCTGTGCAATGTAGTGCACTTCACATTGGTTTGTGCAGTTATAAGACAAATGGGTACAGAAAAAAAAGAAAAATACTTATCAAAACATACTTTTATGTGAAATAATGGGGGTCCTGTCAACCTACTGCCCTACTTCTGATTTATATCGTAAGCGCCCTGTTCCAGAGTGGTAACATGCAAAATCATGTCCTCTGGGTGAACTTCGCTCATTATAATCTCATCATAATAGCAAAACACACCTCCGTCCCAAAAACTACCTGCCTCCAAGGTGTGACCACCCCTCACTGAGCATGCGCTCTGAATTTTCTCTAGCGTGTACCTTTAAAAGTAAAGTGAGGCCATTTTACACCAATTATAATAAAGGTATGCATGACTAGAGTCACTCAAGCTCCACCTTAAAATAAGAAAATAGTATAAAAGGGCTTAAGGGAGGAGGAATGTTAGGGAAGACACCATCATGGACGAGTCAGGAGGACATCGCTGACTTCTGGGATCAGGCAACGGGATGAACGTCTCTCCCCCAGCAAAGGGACGCCTATTGGGTAAGACTTGAACCCTTGGTTATACCGAGTGCTTCCCCGGGAAACTTAGAAACCTCTATAGAGTTTTTCCGTAATTCAGTGTGCTTGTAGTCAACCATGTTATTTGGACGTGCTTTGCAGCCTGTATTTATCACCGGCAATCCAAAAGAACCTGTACTCCTGTTGCTTTAACAAACCGTACTGTTCATTAATCTAGCCGTGATAGTTCATTGAACACGACCAAACTCCTTAAGTCTGGCCATTCTAGTTTGTTCAACATGACTAAATTGAAAGTACAGTGCGCTATTTGTGCATCTGTAATCGTGATAGTTCAATATATTGAATGTGACCAGACTTACAGTGCCGAATTGGGCATCACTCAGAATCTGAGCCTAGCCACCCCCAGCCCCTCTGACACCTGAGGGTGTTTATTTTCTGCCAAACTTCTTTACGCCTTAACACAGCAATGTCTGTAGCCCAAGGTAGCCTCTACATTGTCTTAGTCTGAAGGCACCTCCTGATTACTTCCTTTAAAATGACAATACTTGTAGAAATTAATCACATCTTTATATTAATAGATTTCTTCCTGAGTGTCCCTAAAATACAGGCTAATTATGTGGCTAATGCACTTTCTTTACTTACTTGCTTTAGATTCATATCCAGATTAGGTAATGTAAAAAATTGACCAGGAACATAAATGCACTGAAGATGAAATACACCTGTCAAAGCACCCTTTGCACACGTGAGTTTTACCCTCCAGGCATTTCTATGAAATACTTAAGCTGCTTGCCATGTGTCAGATCAGAATTTATTATTCTACCTGTATAAACCATTATCAGCGATGAAATAGTGTATATCACCACGGAGCTTTTATGACCAGCGTTACCAGACTCGTACTCCAAAGTGCTGCAGTTGATCAAAAATATTTTAAAATCTAAATGATTTCAAATACACCACGACTGTATTTATGCTTTAAACAAACCTTTATTTTGTGAAGCTTATAAACTTAATGTACGTGTGAAACCGTAAATGTTTATTTGTTTAGGAATCATAAACCAGAAGGGGACAACTTATACATATACTCATACTGAATCGGCTTTATATTAAAATCTATACAAGGAAAAATATTTTCTACTTTGATTGGGACCTTTTAAACCTAGACTCAATTTCAGAATAATATTTTATTTATATCTTACTCATATTTAAAAGCTGAAGTTTATTTCAGGCGTGTCATTGTCACTTTCAAATAGCTGGCAATTTCATTCCAGATGAGCTCAATGTAGTTCTTAACATGGATAGGTTTTGATTCCCAAGTAACGCTTTGAAAATAGAAGATCTGGGTCATTACAATGTTCATTCTACTGCGCAGTAAATTGAAATGTGGCACACACTAAACTTAATTCACCTCAGCTGTATTATGCTCTGAAAGCTGGAATTCTCACCTCACTCTAAAATATGATCTACAGACACAGCTATGTTATTGGCATACATTGTCTGCCATAAGAAAGAAAAAAACCCCACTCCTTAAAAAACTGGATGTACCAGCTGAAGTATAAGCTGTACCAACAAAATGACTCCTTTGCAAGGGTAAGCAGCATTTATTTTGATTACTCGGTATAGCTGTATTAGCAAACTCTTTATAATGCAGATCAACTCCAAGAAAGTTTATACAGGTCCCAGAATATCCTGCTTCTCTACCGTGTCAGCATTTGCTGCAGAACTCCTATCTAGAAGGAAAAGCGGCTCCCATGAAGATCAACTTGACTACAGAGCAGTGCGATATTACAGCTTCAAAGATGAACTGACCTCGTCATCTCAGTGGGACGCGGAATTAATGCACTCGTTCTGGCGTCTCACAGCGTATGTCCTGCAAGCAACACCTTTTTCCCTTCCAAAAAGTAGATTCTCCCAGTAGCTTCTGCGGTTAAACAATCCGCAGGATTTTAAATATGTGCCAATGACTTAGATTAAAAATAATTCATTATGAAATGTATAAGAAAAGACCCTGCCTGGCCTGTATCCAGCTTTACATGCAATTCATTCAAAAAATCATTTTAAGTGTAGCTGCCACAGAACTCTCCAGATGCTCTTTGCAAAGCTACAGCCACCAGTGCAAAATGGGCCCTTCAGCGTACGGCAGAGTGCGCGGACTCTCTTTGACATAGTCCTACCAGCCCAGGGCTGCTACTTCTTCCTGATCGTACCAGTCAGACCTCTCTGCCAGTGCAGTGAAAGCACAAGGTTAGAAGCCATGAAGCCGTTAAGGGCTTGGCGATAGATCCCTCTCTGCATCTTAACATCTGCATCAGTTTTACTCTGTACAGCACTGGGATACCACAGTGCGACACCAGTCAGAAGAAGGAACTTCAAAGCCATACATTCTGTCCCTATAAACAAATACATATATGAGTACTGTCAACCTTAGGAAACTGGAGTTAAAATTCAAACACTTGATTACATTTGCATAGTTGTGAAAATTTATTAGTTACAGTGTAATGAAAATCAACTTTTTTGGTACAGGCAGAAGTAAAAACATACATTATATAGAAAAAAAATCACAGCTTTAAAAACTGGCTTACATTGTTTAAAATGAGTAAATCTGGTTGTATTTCAAGGCATTGGACTTTAATACTTAATTTTATGCCAAACCATCACACAGTGCAAGAAATATTCTGCAATAGTACAAATGCCATACAGCAGTCTTCAGAGTATTTAGTCTCACAGAATCTCATGGTGGCAAAAAAAATGTGCTGAATATTTTTCCATTTAAACACAAAACATTGCTGAAGTTAGTTTTTTCTTTCTTTACATACTCTCTATTACAAAAATATCAAATTGCAAATTTGACAGTGTATTCTACAAATAAATGCGCCATGGACGACAGGAATTGCAACTTTGGGACAGTTACTTTACAAAGTGTATTATAAAAATAAATTATATGGCAAACATCAAACAAAATCAAGCACGCGCCTTAGGCTTTGCAAATAAAAGTGAAATTCAGCTGGCAGAAAGACTGCTTCTCCCTCTCTGACTATGCACTTTCAAAGTATCAGCAAGGCTCTTCATTCTTAGAGCTCTACCAAGAAAAAATATATAAAACCTAATGGAGGCAATAAATACTTCCACGAATAATCAGTAGCACAAGTGACCCTGGTGTTGATGGTAGAGAGCTTCTACAGTGATCCGTCCAACTGGCGAGGAGGGTAGTGCACGCGGAGAGCGTAGAGTGGAGGCGGTAACTCATCTGGAGTTCATGCGTAACTGGTGAATGATGACACTCTCTAAAAGAAAAGATAGCAAAACATTTGGTTTTATGAAACTGCAAATACGTTACAAGTTACTTTAAAGAAGAACAATTACAATGGCAGTGCAAAGCATTTTTCTTCTAGAAATGTCTCACAGACTTACTCCCACATCACTGGCCGATAAAAACTGTCCTGGCTAATGCTACAAAGGGAAACCAAATTAGTACCAGGCGAGGGCTCAGAGGCCCTTGGCTTCCACTTCAACGTCAGGACCATCATTTGGTGTTCCACGGGGAAAAACAATAATACAGTTGAATGGATTAAACCACAGGGACACCAATGTTCCCATCCCACACCAGAATCAGGTAGAGGAAGACTTGGAGTTGGGTCTCCTGTATCCTGTTTACACAAATCCATCATGGATCTGCTGACAATTCTGAAAAGGGGATGAGGAAGAGGTATGGGGTCATTCCTCATTTTTTACTTAAATGTGGCTTAGAAACCTATGCTGGTTTTATTCAGCAAGTCTGCTTGAATTCTGCTAATGACTTCAATGGGGATAGATTTCAGCCACAGTGTGCAAAACTAAGTGTTGGCATTGTCTTTGAAAGGCTGGGTTTAACTTTGTCCTGCGTGTAATGTAGATCTCTGATCCTGATTAATCTCTGGGCTCTTCTGAAATACTAATGACCTGGTCTTATGTTCTTCTATCTATATATACTGCTCTTGCAGGCAACTTTGTTAATATAGGAATTTAGCTATCAATGACATTTTTCTCTGAAAAGGTGTATTTTATGCATTTCAAATAATATAACTGTACCAATGCTAACTCGAAACATACAATTATACATTTTCAGAAATACTCATTTTCTTAATCGAAATTATTTTCCTTAAGATTCCTTCCTAATTGTCTGAAGATTTTACAAAATTTACATGACCCAAGAAATTACATTAATCCCGTCATTATTCCCTTTTACATTTTTATTGACTTCTGCCTTTGTCTGCTTCCTAACTAATATTTGCAAGATGTTTGGTTAAGTTACATTGTAAGAAGAAAGAAAAATCAAAATGTTTTCCATGTACTCTTAATGCCAGAACTTTGCCACTAGATGGCAGATTCCAGTGATGCTCTTCATACATAGTGAATCACAAAAGCGGGGCTCAGGAAACATGCAAGAAAATATGTTAAGGCAAATGAACCAATAGAATTTCCCAAATAGAAAGTATTTCTTTTCCATATCATTTATCAATAACAAATGATTTTCAACAAGATATGTATACCAGTTCTACCAAATGTACGCACCGAATGTGAAAGAACCACAAACTACAGTAAGATTTTACCTTACAACCAGTGCTGTTGTCTAACTTCAAGCTCTTGCGGTATGAGATGTAAAAAGCTGCATTTACTTAATATCAGATTGTAACCTCAGGCGAACTCTCCCATTAACTTCAAGGGGAGTCACATGAACTCCATATGGAACAATTTTTTTCTTAAATTCACTATGCACTTTATATATGAATACGGAGTTTGGATACAAAATTCTAAAAACTAAATGGGTAGCAGAAAAATATCATGCTCCTTGTAAAGGCTCAGTCACTGAATGAACAGCAAGACTACAGCAGGTTTCTGAATCAGTCTTCCTCCTACAGACCAAATATAGCAATTATGCAGAAAAGAGTAGGAGAAATAATTAAAAAATCAAATATTATTTCCACTTCTAGTATTCATTTGTTCATTCATTTCTCACACACGTATACGTATGCTCTTAGTTTGTCCATCAGTTGTTTTTATTTGAAATGCTTATATATATATAAAAATATATATATTATATACACACACATATATACACACACACGCTCTAGTTACTAAAAGAGGTGTCTGAGCAGTTATTAAGCTAAAATTATAGTAGGGCAGATTTTGTCAGAGTTCTGTCGGACCACCCTCTGTAGGAATATGATTATATCTGTAGGATATGATTACATAAATTTTTCTAGGGTTACAGATGTGAATATTTCAAGGAGCTATGAATTCACTTAAACAAAACTATTTGAATGATAGGAAAAGAAAACAAAGTTAATGTAAAACTGCTAATTCTGCTTTCAGTCCCACTGATGTAAATCAGAACTTCTCCAGGAAACACATCATTAACAGCTGGTCTATGAAAAATACTGGTTCATATAATGAAGCACGTCAACTGACATTTTAACACATGAAGTTTAATTTCTTCTTACAATATAGAAAAATGTATGTACCACAGACAATGCGCGCCCAAGCAACAGAGGAGAATCATGTATCAGTATTTCTATTTTTAAAATCCTGAAGAGAGTTTTTAAAGCAAAGACCCATTCATACCTGAGTGCTTCATACCTGACCCTCAGAGCTGATAGCTCTGCATGTGAGAATGGTTAACCCTGATTGCATCTTCCAAAAAGCCAAGTAAGAGCAGTGTGTAGGGAGTAAGATTCAAAGTGAAGTTAACATCTGTAATGAGAAATGTTGCATGTAGTTTTGCCTGCAAGAGCTCAGGCAAAATTAAGAGAAAGAGGGTAACTCACAGTGACATAGGGGAGAAAAATATTCCCCTAAATGAAAACAAGTTCGAAAGATGAGCTCACAGAAACTCCTGCCAGCAAACTACAGGTTTCAAAGTGACTCAATGAAATCGGCCACTGATGTGTGATGGGAACACATAATTGGTCTGAAAATTGTCCTGACTCTTACAGCTTATGCCAAGCACCTGAAACCCAGCAGGACAGTAGCTTGGTCTCTTTAAAGACATGCTCTTCCACATGTGATCAGAATTACTGAATATTCATGTAAATATTGAGGATGTTTTAGAACACGTGTAGCATATGTCAGGCAGTAATATATGACTTGGCATCCAACTGGCATGAATCAACATATTAACGTGACTTTAGAGATTACTCACATGATGCTAATTACTGTGTGCTGTAAGTGGTTTGAGATTTACATATGGTAACATGCATACTCTATGGGCATATTCATGAGAGTCACACAGCGTTATTTGTTTTTTAAAAAATCACACTAATGGGTGTCACGAAAGGAAAAAAAGGTGGGCAAAATAAGTAAAAAATCTCTGGTTTTCTTCTATTATTTACTTAGCATGTTTACCGGTCTGAGAAACTCCCCCCCAGCCATTAGGATTGAAGTTCTGTGCTCCCTCATTTTCAGTCACACTTACTTAAATGTACTGCTCTGCTAATGACTACATTAGCAATACGCACATTTAACAGTAATTCAGGTGATGGGTTCTAGTCTGGGGAACACAGTGGAAAACTTAGTAGGAACTAGATTTAAAATCACAGAGATCATCTGGAGAACCGAGGGTGCACCTTCTCAGTCCACGTGTGCTGCTCATGAATGGGCTGGCATTTTCCTCACTCTTCCCCCTCTCCACCTTACTGCTGGCCTAAGCCAGATGTTCCAACTGCTGGGCTTGAGTTATCACGACTGCTTATATGGCCACGCAGTCAGCCAGAACAAAGCATCTCTCCAGCTGACAATGAATCCTACCAAAAATACAAAGATCGGTTCTCAGCCAGCTCGGTTCCTGATGAAGCACTGTAACTATCATTATTACTCTGAGTTGCATGCTTTTTGCTACTGAAACTGTTCCACTTTGTTAAAAAAAAAAATCAACACAGAGGAAAAGGTAAGAGAGAGAAAGCAAGAGGATGACTCATTCTAGATGATGACCTGCGCAGAGGAAGGCTTGGTTTCTGCATTATAATCCAGTAATGTAGAATACACAAGAAGCCCTGTAAATAAAGGCCCTAATATTTTCCTACGGATTGGTGTATCAGAGTTTGATTCTTTGGTGCCTAGTAAAATCTGAGGTCTGAACAAGGCTTGTCCTTGTAGTACTTCTGACATCAGTCTCTTGTGTTCATTCTTTGATGTTGTATGAAGGTGTATGTAGCTCAAGCTACATTCTTCCGTGCAGTGGGGCACTGCTAAGGTTCTTGCTCCTCTTCCCTGTTGCCCTTTTCATTAAACTGGAAGAAATTCTTATTCTGGAGACCCCTATTGCTTTGTCAGATTTGGCTGAAATTGGTTGATGTGTTCAATGTTATTCATCAACAAAGGACAGATGGAGGGATGGATGAACAGACACTTCATCTTACAAGCCTTCTTTTCACAAAAGGCCAGGCTCAAAGGCAGCCTTTGGAAGAGGGACCAGAATCCGGGGGGTCTCCCTCCTCCTCATTCAATATTCTGACCACTCAACCACCCTCTTGTTTCTGCTCAGTGAATACTGAAGCCCTCCACGCAGAACAGCACAGCCTTTACAGGAGGGAATGAGAATACCACCTTCTTCCCCCTCAGCTGTTGGTGCCATTGGTGAACCTGGCTGGAGCTGATGTGGGTTTGAGTCTCCTCAGATACCGGTGAGAAGGGGGGACTCGTCTCCTACTGTTGAAGAAAGGTTTCACTCAAAGGTTTTTAAAACAAGCAGCACTACCCCTGCATTTGTGTGGTATTTGATCTGCTAAGAGGCATTCATGATTCCACAGTCACTTTAAAACAGCCGCTGGTTTCCTATGCCTGCTTTCTTTCTTTTTCTGCCCCGAGAGCCTGGAACTAAGCTATGTTAAAGCTAGCCTTTCTGCTTTTTGCCAGATTCCTTTTAGTTCAGATCAGTTCCCCAGTTAAGTTCAAACAAACCCTTGTGCCAGCTCAAGGGACAACCACATGGAAGCGAGTACTTTCTTGGCTGGAGGTGACAAAGACAGGACTACAGCTTTTCACTCCAGTGTGGGGTTACATCCAGACTTTAAGTGACCATGAAATTGTGGCTTGACTTAAAGCCCTGAGAAGAAATACAAGAATACCTCGATTATGGATCTTGATTAGGTTCAGAGGCTGCTGTGCTAGCTAAGTCACAACTGAAACACTGACTAGACCAGGGCAGTGGAAGAACTTCAGGAAGATCTTCAGGATGCCTCTGGGGCTTAGGCACCGTCTTTAGACTTGGTTGTCTAAATTGCCTTCTGGAGCTGACCTACTGAACAGAGGACCTTACTGTAGTCACTAAACATAACTGTCTTCAGAGTCAGAGGAAATTCCAATATAACACAGTCACACGTCAACTTTTAAGACTTCTGAACTACAGGCTTTCTTTTTTCTTCATCTTACCCTTCTTCTACCTTTAAGAAACAAGAACCGCGGGTCAGTTAAAACAGATGTTAAAAATGATTAGTACAACTAAATACCTATTTTTAGCTAACGGTTAAACCAGTTGCCTGATTCCAACTCTTTAGGCTTCTGCTGTGGAGCAACAGTTCCTTTCTGTTGTGTTGCTCCTGGGAAAAATAACATGACCCTTGGTCTGACCTGTCTGGAATTTCTGGAGTCCGTCTCATGAAATCCTACTGACTACAAGAGTAATCCCCGGCTTGTGCCTGCAGTTCTCGTTCAGTTGCGCTAATTTGTGTGTCCTGGATTTCAGGTACGGTAAGGCTGGCTTGTTTCTCCAGGTGAATTAGTTTCTTAGATCTCAAACAAAACAAACAAATTTTCAACCACAGGCACACATCGAGTATTGCCTTGGGTATAGCAACAGTTAACTAAGGAACTAAGTTTCTTTGAAACAAGGATCTGAAAAGGAAGGCTTAAGGCAGCTGTAGTTCATCACTGTATCAAGCCACATTAGCTTGGGGCTCATGTTTGCAATATTATTTAAATGACTGTTTTGACCTGAAGACTTGCTTCAGTGCCAGTATTTAGAGTGAATATCCAGCAAAAAGCTCTTAATAATGTGTTTTCTTCAAACATCTGTTGAAAAGTCTATGATACAGTACGAACAGTAAGATCTCGGCAACAATTTATTGACAAATCAAGGCTTTTAAGTGATAACAATTAGTTGAGAGGATATGATGTATTTCTGGCATAGTAACTCACATTGCTGGCTAATTCGAGTTTCCAAGTTTTATCTGAAATACTGGGAATTGAGTGTTATGAAAAATGCTCCTAATATGAATCTGATTTTCAGATGTCATAGGAACCAGAATCTTAAAATTAACAGGTATTGCAGGTGTTACATGTGTAAAAATTGAAACCTACTTCTTTTCTGATGCAGCAGCAGCTTTTACACCACAGACAAAATGCCCTTCATGTGAATAATAAAATGCCAGCTTTACGCTGGGATAATGGCCATATCTGGATCTTAAATTGGAGAGCAATGCAAAGTGCAGACTGAAGACTAAACATTGCTTGCACCGACTATAATTTTGTTGACCTTCTGTGGCAGATTCTTCCATCAAACCTCTTCTCCCAGACAGAAAGCCATTTAATATTTCACCCACTGGTGCATTTTCTTTTCTGTGAATTGTATTTATTATTTATTGGTGGTCTTCCTGCCTCGCTTTCTGAAAGCTATTCCTAATCACTGGGTCCTTTACAGCTTGCTGAGGTGGTTGAGGTATTATAAAAGCTTTAAAACCCTCATTTATTAGTCTGCTCGACTCCATTTCTTTTCGTTGTGACTTTCTTCTGTGGAAATTGATCACTTAATAGAGACACCCTTTAATAACTTTACTGTTATTAAATAAACAATCATAACAATCATTGGCATCCACACCATTTCCATGCTGGCACAATTCCGTAAAACATGCTTAAAAATGCAAACATATAAAGGAGGAAATCACAAAGAGGGAGAGAAAAACGATGAATTGCCATGGTATTGTGAGGCAGTCTGTATTTAAGAGAAAATATTTCAAACAACTGAGAACTGAGAGTAACTGCCATACCAAACCCTATCTCTTTCACTGTCTGTACCTGAGCCGTGCCTTTAAATAGCAATTTCTGCCACCAGCAGTCTGTGCTGTCTTCCCCTCTAAGACATAAGGATGCTTGGCAACTAAGGTTTAAATATAGCACAAGTTCATCCAAACAGGAACACTGAAAACCTAGTGAAAGCAATGGAGTGACTTGCTTCAGAGCCTTTAGTGGTCTTTGGAGCAGGCACAGATGCGGACTATATCGATTTTAGCCAGACCAATGTTTCTCAAGCTTTTTCTAAAGACTAGACACCTTTTGGCTCCCTTGCCTTCATCTGACCCCTGAGCTGGCAGTATGTAAGTAAGCTGGCAGTGTGTGTACGTCAGGGACCTGGTTGTAAGCACTGTCTACAAGTGTTAAGCCCCTCTGGAAGAAATAAGCTTAGCACTGCTGCTGCTGAACACTGTGCAACCTCCCTACCCCCTTGAAATTTGTACCTGCCTTGAGAAAGCAGCTCACCACTGAAAAACGCTGATTTGGATGGGAGAATCCTAGAGAGAAGACTGGTCACATGGTGCCCATCCTTCCTCTCTTCCCGTCCCTCCCTCCCGCAGCTGAGTTACTAGCTTTCATTCCTGGCATTGCTTCCCTAGGCATCGCGGCATCTTGATAATGTGATCACAGGCAGGAAGAAAAGTGCCCCGTGCAGTAGTGAAGGTGGAAAGTGATCTGTTAAGGTGGAAGACAATCTAGTAAAAGTGACCAAATTTCCTTTGATCTATTAAAAAGTGACCAAATCTATCATTAAGAATTCCTGAACTACATTAATAAGCTAGTGCAGTTGCCCCATTCTCACTTCCTAGGCTGAAGATCTTCCTGGCGTACAACTGCCTTTTTGATGGCTTTTTTTTTTCTTTTTTAAACTGCAGTAAGAAGACAAAAGGATGTTGTTACTTAAGTAGTCAGTGCACACACTTATTAGTTTGTTTAAGTGACAGCTGCAGGACTTCATTAGTACGGGCAAACGTGAGCAACTACACAGACAGGGGGCTGACTCCCATGGTAGCAGAAAACCTGCAGAACATACCCCCTGAGCCACCGCCATCAGCCCTGACCCCCGCCCAGGGAGGCAGAGCTGCTGGCTGAAGATTTCTTCAGTTCTATTTTCATAGACTGAGTCTCGGCACGAGGCTCGAATTTTGTCACATTTCCTGCTCCTGGGGCTGTCACTACTGGCTTTCCTGCTTTCATACCTTTTGACACAGGAATGCGGGTGGGTGTAGGTCTCGGAGATGACCCATCCTGTCCTGTCTGCAAAAGAGAGAGAGAGAGAGAAAGGACATGAACGGAGGACTTTTTCTTCTCGTATATGCTCATCTTATAGTTTTCATCGGTTCTTCATTTACCTCTCAAGCAACAATGTCCCAAATCATGCCTCTTAGCAAATTAATGTTCACATTTGGAACCTGGCCATAGCACATACTGCTAGAGTAGGGCCAAAGGTACAGTTGGGGTCAAACGAGTGTCCCAGAGCTGAGGTCCGGTGTTTCGGACCAAGACATCATCGGGATGGGAATCCCTGCAAAACTCCGATTCCACAGCACGACACAGTGCAGTACGGCTTTCGAGGCTACCGAAATGCTAGCTTAGCTGTCAGACAGGTACAATATTAGCATCTTGCACAGACTAGCATGGGCTCTCAGAACCGTATAGCCGTGTAACTGCCGTATTTTCAGAGCTGGGGCAAGATTTCTCAGCATTATAGATAAAATTGAACTTTGCTTCCCAAAGTATGCTGGGGCCATGGCTGGCACCACTTATTTCTGTACCGGGAAGCGTAAGGGACTGGGGGAGAGAGACAGAGCATTGGATTTCCTTCTCCTGTGGCTGTGGGAGGAGGGATGTGGGAGAGGGCTCTCCCCCTCCGAGCCCTAGCCACAGCTTGATGAACTCTGGTGAGGGTGAAGCAGGGAGCCCAGATTTCCAGGGATACCTCAAGGCGGTGCAGACACGGTCATTTTACTATCCCTGCCAGTCTGCTGCCCTGGACAACAGCCTACGAAGCACACTTAGCCTCAAGTTTGAGGACTTTAGAATAAAATAAAAAAAAATGGCCTAAGTGGTTGAGGACCCACGCATGGGGCTGGCAGACCCAGCACGGCTCCTACCAGGCCTCTGTGCCCTTCTGGAGCACCAGCTGGAGGCCAGGCCAGCTATCCTATAGCTTGGGAAATGCAATCAGTACATATGTTTAGGCAACTGAATCCCACTGTGTAAATGCACAAGGAGCATTTGGATAGGAGAAAAAGATTCAAAAGGGCCAGCTGCTATTTTCTGTCTCCACTGGCCAGATAATGTGGCATGTACTCCGCAAAGCCAAAACTGGAAGCTATCCCTTATGGACCACAACCTAAAGAAAATACTTATAACCATGACAATTCTGAAAGGAAAATGTGTTTTATCTTCTGCAGTGTACAATACAGACACAAACATTAACGGTGACAACTTCAGTGTCTCAGCTGAATTTCATATGTGGCTTTTTTCTGTTCAGATAATGAATGAAGACTTTGAGCTCACAAAAGAGAACACTTCTCAGAAGGTCCTGGAATCCTAGCTAGACGCATCTGCTAAATCACTAAATTCTGCAACTTACGACATGTAAGCAAAATAAAACTAAACTGCTGAAATAGATTGGATTAGTAGGTCGCATCAACTGCAACATGTATTTGCACATTTACTTAAAAATGCTCTTAAAAAATGCTCCACAAAGGAGCATTTTTCTCTCTCGAAGGATTTCCAGCCAGTAGCATCAGAGCCTTCTGTCTGCATCCTGAGTATTCAAAGCAAAACCATTCCTTAATCTTCTAAGAACAGTTCAAAACCCCATGTGTACACAAAAAAAATCACAATTGGAAAACTTGAATGCTGTCTGCCTGGCAGGAAGGAAGCCATTTTCAATAACTAAAAGCAACATTTACAATGGCAGTCTAAAGGCTAATATGGAACTCACATGTAGATGTCAAAACAAGTTAGGCCCATACAATTCCGTAGGGCAAAACATGCAAATGCATTCCATCAGCCTTGGAAAATATGTCAACATCCCAGGGAACCCAAATGACAAACATCTTGTACTCCCTGAAAGAGCTCCACAGTGTGTAAACATGAGGCAATCAAATGAAGTAGCTGGAATCTCAGGCATTTCTTCAGCTTTATTCACATGTAAATTATTAACTAAGGATTTGGGCGCTTTCAAGTTACTCATTTCAAGCCTAAATCACTCAAAAGCACTTTGAAAAGAACTCTAACTTGCTTTAAATTTCTTAGTTGCCTTCCTTACAGCATACTAACGTGTTGATCATATGGAAGCTAACGCCTGCTTCACACGCAGCTGAGAAAGCGGTTTGTGTTTGCTAAGTGAAATGGCACAAAGGTGCCTCTTCAGCAAGCAGTCCCCTTCGGGGAGAGTGCCAGGGTACGCAGCAGAGGACGCGTCCCTAGTGTCTGTGGCAGAGAACCCACACGACCGTCTGTCTCTTGGTCACTCGTCCAAGAACCAAGTTCTAAGCAGTTCCCTCCAGCCCCGTTTGTCTGCAGGCTGCTGTCTTCTGGTCGATACAGAAACACGGCTCCAACCAGAAAGCCAACTTGTAGGCAGCCGGCACGGAGCGCCCGAGACGCGGCCCCGCGGGACGCACGCAGAGTGACGCTGGCTGGCTCTGAGCTGGCAGGACGTGGTGCTGGAACAGCACAGGGGGCCAAGCAAGGTTAATAAATACATTACTGAGAGTGAGATAAATACATGCAGCTGCTAAGCTGGTTAGGTTGATAATCAGCACTCACTGCAGACACTGGCAGGTATATTAAGCTGTAAGGTTGGACGGTCCCATTAAAGGAAGAAAAGCAATCTGCATGTACAGAACATTTAGCATGTTTTAGTGGTTTATAAAAGATCCCGCTTAGTGCATTTTATTGACACACAAAAAGTGTGCTTTCACACACACATTTACTTTTGGAATATTTTAATAACAAAGGTGCTTTTTCAGCACTTGTTCCCAATCAGATCAGGGACCAGCTTGCCCTGGACAGAAACGGTTCGGTTCAGTGGCTGACACAGATATCTAGTGCAATTTGAGATGCCCTGGGCTACTCAAGCTGTCTGCGCAGGGCTGGTAGATAAGACAGAGGACCCAAAGAGACCTGCAACCTCTGATAAAGCAGCTGGAAGTTAGGTAGGCTACTTGACAGCACTTAAAATGACACTGAAGAAGTGTGTTTAGGCTGAAATTCTGAAAGGGTGGGACTTGAGATCTAGTCAATACAGTCAGTGGAGCCCAGTGGGCAATTCAGTTCACACTGAAGCTAGCGGAGTCTCCGCTGAATCACCCTCCAGTCTCCATGGAGCCAGCACACAGGGCTCAGTGCTGGCAACGGGACTGATGACTAGGGGCTGACTCAGTTGCCGGCACCGAGGCACCCTGTGCCATCTGAGGTATCCCGTCAGCTTCTGCTGCAGAAAGGTACAGGTCCGTGTTATATGTACCAGCCTCACGCACGTGTCTCAACTGCCACAGGGCATGCAGAGAGCACCGTGCACCTCTATAGGGGCAAGTGAGCTGACCCCTGGATCCCTAGTAACTCCAACAGAAGCTTAGAGCGTACATGGGACACCTACAAAGAGCTGAATTTAGATGCCGACCTCAAACTAAATGCTGCCCAAATGAAAGTAGCCTTATAGCTGCTTTAACGTGTGCCCAGCTAGCTCTGGCACCCACCAGCCTTTCAGCTGTGCCTTGCTGCCTCCGTCACAGGACGCTCTGCATGGTTGGTGCCGTGCCACTCACTACGCTGGCTCTGCTGCAGTGGGGATTCCCTCTGCTCCCTGCAGATTTGAATGTCACCGGATTTGCTCTGTACCCTGGCAGCATGAACAGCTGGCGCTGGATGCCAGGCTTGCAGGAGGTGGGGAGCATAGGGGTGAAGGGATTAATAGGACTGACACCCATCCTGGTAGCCACAGAAGGTCCAAATTCACAGCAATCCTACAGCCAAATGTGAGGCCTAAATCAAAAAAAACAGGATATAGGCACCACAGTTGGTTTTTTTCCCCAAGAATATTTGTTTTTATTCTGTGGGTTTTTTACTGTAAACTGTATGAACTGTCCTGGGAACAGGGACTTGGGCTAATGTGCTAAGGCAAGACTAACAACCAGGCTACAGTTTCAGGATCATTTTGGTCTGCATATCCTCTGCTCTCATAGTCTTGAATTTTTTGGCTGTGCTGTGGTCCATCTGTAATAAAAAATTATCTGCTAGGTCTGCTAGGGTAGTCCAAGTATTTTCCTGGGAGTGGGTTTAACTCTAAGCAAGCTAAGGAGGACCAAACCCCATTTTTTCCACTTCTGTGGTAATGACCCAAAGCTGTAGGCTATCATATAAAAGGCAGTTACCAGCTTAGGGTTTGGTTCTTTTTTTTTTTTTTTTTTTTAATCAAAGTGGCAATGGTTCTGTTAAATGCTGAATTCAGTCCAGCTAGTCAAACAGTCTCCATCACATCAGCTCCTGCTGTGTAGGCTCCTGTGAGACTGGACTATGCCAGGTGGCAGCGCTGGTGTGACAAAGCCAGCTGCTCGGCAGCTGTGCAGCAGGCAGAACATGAAGTACCTCCAAAACATTTGGGTCCAGAGATTTCAGGTGCCAGTGGAGACACAGTCACTGACTGGCGCCTTTTTTGGTTCATCTCTCTGGTTAAATGCTCAAAAATTTCCCAAGTTCTCCTTCAGGTGCCCGTGTCTTTCTCTGGATCAGGGTCTCTCATTTTATCTAAATCGGAACTGCTGCAGACTCAGAAGAGGGCTTCAATCAGGGGAATATAAATCTCTGGCTACTCTAGAGTGTATGTATGTCAGTATAAATCAACACAACCATAACACCCCTTAATCCATGGATTCGTGGGTTTCAAAAATCATGATGGTCCATCATGAAACCACAGACTCTGGTTTTGGACTCACATATGCAGACACACACCACAGTTCAGGCTGAACCTTTAAAAATGCCGTGTGTGCACCTTAAAATTAACTTCACCTGCAGTACTGAAGATAACTCTATAAATTCAAACTGGAAGAAAAGTTAAATGTTCTCCAATATGAAAACAGTAACTGCAAATTTGTTATAGCAACAGATGAGAGTTAGGAACCTCAGAATTATTTTCCCCTTTGTAGCTTGGCACTGCATTAGTACACTGTACAAAGCATCTTGTATGAGGAGAGTTAAGAAAAAAAATTAAAACCAGTGAGCTACGAAAGCAGCTGTGTTATCAGTTTGATTTTATGAACTTAACCCCTCAAAATTATATCGATGTTGGTTTCTTCCAGGTTTACGGAGTAAATGATCACAACTTGTTTTTTTCTGACTGGTGTATTCAAATGTGTTCGTAGGCATTTGCAAAACAGATGGTGGATATACAACTTCTATTTTTTTTCCAGGGGGTTAGGGAGGATAAGGCACGTTTGGGCTTGTTCGAAGTTCCCTGCTCATCTGACCAGGGACCTTAAAAAACAAAGGGAAGCATAAGATGAAGTAAATCTTATGGTTGAACTATTTTCCTTACATTCCAAATCAGGGAGGATGAAGTGAAGAAAGAAGCCACTTTTTAACCAGATGAAAACAAAACAAAAAATTTCGTCTGCCACGGTTCAGTGCATCATCACAGTAGAGAAAGACATCTAGTAAAAAAGAATGAGGAACTCTTAAAAAAAAAAGCTTCCAAGCTTCTGAGAGACAAAGGAGCTTGTAAATTAATTAATTCAAGACTTTTTAAAAAATGAACAGTTGCCTCTAGTATGTAGGAAAACACTGTACAGTAAAGTATCTACAATATATTATATTTGTGGGGGCAGAGAGAGCGAGCACATGTGCAATCCCAAATAGATCTGTATGACAAATGCAAGTTTTCTTAAGTCAGAGGGCTTAAATGGGAATGGCAGCCTCTCTCCAAAAGTGTGGAAGTGTATCTTAAATACACTTTGACATTTCAGCTTGGAAAGAGATGGCTGAAGAGGCATGTTGTAGGGGTCTGCAGACTCCTGAGCAGCATGGAGAAATGAACAGGGGATGACTATTCAGTATTTGTCAAGATACAAGAAAGAGGCTGTAACCAATGAAGGTATTGCATAAAAGGTATCAAACAAAAGAGCATTTTTCCCAGAGCCCGCAAGTGAATTCACTGCCCCCTGATGTTGTGGAAACAACAGTATAAATGAGTTCAAAAAGCAATTAGAAGAATAAATAGAAGAAAACTCCGCCACGGTCTATTAAACACAAAGATGTGGCTACAGGCCCTGGTTCAGAAAGAAATACCCACCTATTGCCAAAAACTGGGAACAGACGCTGAGGGAAACATTACTGTGTGTTTACCCACTTAAAATAATCTTCCCCTAAGCATCTGCTGCAGGCTCTGTCTAGCTAAATAAGCTTTTGGACTAATACAGTACTGCTGGTTTTCTATTTTGGTTAAATTCTTCTTTCCAGGGTATTTCCAACTAAAGCAATGCAAAACCATGTCCAATAATAAACCTGGGGGGAGGACTATCAATAAATATTGTCCACTATGTTTAAAGACAGAGGCAAGAGACTGATTTAAGTAAGAAAAAGAAGCTGGGGTACCACCACAGAGGCACAGAGAGAAAGCAGCAAAAAATATGTTAGAGGAAGCACTATTGTAACACAGCACTTACAGAAGTTGAGAATTTCAGAGGAACAGAAAGAGCTTTACTACTCACTGGCTGAAAGAGGCTTGGAGCTGTAAGCAGTGATACCATGTCTACCTATTTATTCCTTTGGAGGTCAGTATTATAGCAGATATTAATTGAATTATAACTATAATGGGATTATATCACAGAAATACTAGCCTGCGTGATCAGACTCTAAAGACCTGCCAGCTGGGCCAAAAATCATTATGAGTTATTTTCAGAAGTCAGAAATTGCACTCACCAAAACCAAAAATAGTTTCCCGCTCTGTCATCTCCATCATTCTTTGTCCCTCTCAGTCTCTAACTTGCAATTTTACAGGATTGTCATTACCAAATTAACTTTAAAGGAACTTTGAAGGGACCTCCTTTGAAAGTTACTCCTTTGGGAGATAATGCCAAAAGTACACCAGCATCCAACACTGGTACAAAAATATATGAATCAGGTGAATTCTGATTTTATAGTTAAGCTTGTATCTGAAACAAATATAGGGAAGTCAAGAGTTCCTCCTCACCCCACTCATTTTCCCTGCTGGTGTCTCAAACCCAAACCATGGTTGCCCTTCTCCTTACCATGAAGACTACATCATGAGACTACACTGCTTACCACTGACTGTGTTCCTCGGGTGGAAGACGTTGTAACAGGCGTTATAGTGATAGTACTTGTCACCTTGCTTGCTGCCGGTCGTGAGGACAGGTTGTTCCGGGGCGATCGAAGGACGGTACCCGTCACAACTTCTTTCTCTGCTGCTATGTTCACTGGTCTGACTGTTATCACAGGACTTGCACCATCGGGTGCAGCACTGGGAGAGCGTTTAAACTGGGAACCCAAGTGGATGTGGATCTTGTTGTCTTCTGTCGTAATAATGTTGGCGTTGGCATTGTACTTGCGGATTGGAGTGGGGACTGTTTGTTTTTCTGGTGTTACTTTGAAGACGGCCCTTCCCATGGTCATATCTTGTGATTGCGGAGAGACAGAGATTTCTGCCGGTGCTGCAGATGTTGATACTGTCATAATCTGAATTGGCGATGTAGGTCTGTCAGCGAAGGGTGCTCTCCCTCCCTCTGGGGACTTTTCCCTGGAGAATGTTGTTATAGTGACTGGAGACATAGAACGATCCGGGCCCATGGGGCTTTCACTGCCTTTTCCCTTTTGTGGCATAACGTTTGGAGAAGGAATGATGGTTATTCGTGGCTTCTGATTTCCCAAAGTAGGAATGACAGTGGTACTTGAAAAAAATTCCTCTGAGGTTGGACTGGTTATCTCCAAAGTAGCTGTGCTGTTCTCGTGGTCTGGTGTCACCCGAATATGAAGAGGTTGACCCTGTTTTGGTGAAAGGACAACCTCCCCGGGATGCGCTGGACTACCATGGGTTCGGGCTCCTTTATCAGGAGTTGCCTGAGCCCCAGTTTCCCTCTTTCTCATCCATGGTATCCAAGATTTCCTCATTGCAAGTTCATTCGCTGCTGGAGGATATCTCTCAAGCACTGAAGAACGCTCCATGGGTTTTTTCAGACCTACCTGTCGCAGATTGCTCATGATGTGATTCTCCTCCTGGAAGGATTTCCTTATAAACACTGCTGGAGTTTCTTCTTCTGCTGCTTCGCTACTTACAGCATCTGTTTGCACGCCGGTGGACGTCACGGGAACATCGACCATTCTTCGTCCATTTATGCTGGGCCTCAGAGCACGGCTGTAACGCTTAGAAAGCTCCAGCTCTCTTGTTAGGTTCAGAACTTCCTGCCCCATGCTCTTGTTTTTGTTTTCTTCTTCCATAAACCTTTGCTGCAGAACCGAATAATCGACTTGGAGCTGAGAAAGCTGGTCTTCTTTGTTCATCAGCTCATGGATTTTTTCCTTAAGAGCTTGAACTTCTGCTATCAAATCTCTGCTTTTGGCCTCTTCCAGACGAAACCTGTGCCTCAGCTCTGCCTCCTGGCTCACTGCTTCACCTTTTTCTATTGCTTTGGTTTTGGCAATCTGGAGTTTCATCTCCTCCAGCTGTTGAGAAAGAAAGTTAGCTTTATCCTGCTCTGTCCTAAATTTCTGCTCTAGCTGATCATATTCATCTTCTGTCTTCATCAAATCTCCTTCAACCACTTCCAATTGTTTGAGACGTTTCTTCAGTCTTTCAATTTCAATGGTAAGTTCTTTAATCTTGTTGTCCTCATGACAACCATGCTCTGGTCCTTTCCTGGTTCGACCTCTTGTAATTTCTCTTTCTACTTCCTCCATACCATCGATTCTTTTCTTTAACAGATCAACTCTACAGCTTAGTTCAGAGGATTTTTCTTCTTCACTTCTCAGTCTGCCAATTAACTCATCCCTTTCCTTTGTCAAACTAGACACTTTCTCCTCCATTTCGGATTTCAGTTTCAAAAATTTCTTACTTTCTTCTATCAGTTTCTCTGTTACATCCATAACTTTCCCTTGTTCAACTTTAAAATTCTTGTTTAGACCCTCAACCTTTTTTTCCTCCTGTTTTATTTTTTCCATCATATTTTTTCGTTCATCAACCAACATTACAGTAAATGACTTCAGCTTTGTAAGGTCATCTTTTAAGCCTATTTCAGCCTTTTCCAACTTGCTTTCTGATGCCTCAAGGTCTTTCACTCGAGTCTTCACCACTTCCAACTCATTTATCAAATCCTTAGTCAAATTCTTTTCTTTCTCCAAGTTTAAGTGTAGCTGGGTGCATTCAGACTTACTTTTACTGAAAGCCTCTTCCAGCTTCTCTAGTTCTGACATTCTTTTCTGCAATTTCTCCACTTCAAGTTTCAACTCTTTGCTATGATGCTCTTCCTCTTGCAGTTTATTTTTCAGCTCTTTACACTGGGATTCAGTTTTTGTGATCTCTTCATCTTTCCCCTCCATTTCGAGCACACGTTTGCGGAGGTTTTCTACTTCTGCCATTAAGCTAGAGTTCCCACATTCCCCTTTCGCTATTTTATCTCTTAGTTCTTGGAGCTCCTCCTCAGCTTTTTGAAGATTTTTGTTAGTTTCTTCTAGCTCCTCTATTCTGCGAGTCAACCCCACTAGCTTAAGTCTTAGCTGTCTATTATGTGACTCTTGATTAGCCAGTTTAGCAGTCATCTCCTCATGTTCTTGAGAAAATGATGATGTTTTGTGTTCCAGTTCCGCCTCTAACTTCATCAGTTTTTGTCCATCTTCTTTTGTTTTTGTACTAATAATTTTAAGCTTTTCTTCTTCTTCCTTTAATTTTTGGTTTAATTCCTGTATTTTCTGGCTTTGTTGACTAAGTTGTTCAATATGCATTTGTCTTTCATCCACCAGCATGAGTGCAAATGATTTGAGCTTGACTAGTTCTTCTCTTAGTTTATTGAGTCTCTTTGTGTGTTCCTTCTCCTTCCGGGCCTGATAGATCTTCTCCTGCTCAAGAAGTTTCTTCAACCTGAAACAAGTTAGAAGAGATGCATTAAACTAATATATATATATGTGTGTGTGTGTGTGTGTGTGTGTGTATTTCTCCATTTTCTAAGCCACCTTCATTTTATCATATTTTTTTTCATTAATAACCCAGGTAGTCTTTCAAGAAATAACTACCTACTACAGTTATGTTCCCAAACCTAGTATTTTAAATTGCAAAAGTTAACTGAAAACTATATAAAATCATCTAGAAATCTGAAAAGCAGTGAAATTTTATACATGTATAGATAGCAAACACATCAGGTTTTAATTCCTTTACATTTATTTCTCTGTTAGGATGATGTTGGTAAAAGTATATAATATCCCAACAGGACAAGTGTATCTACTCACCAATCCATTTATACCAAACCTGTTTTACAAGGTGGATTCCTCCTTATGTCTTGCACACATAAAAATGTGTAAAATCAGATAAAAAAATGAAAACTAATTGCTATATGCAGCCATACATAAATGGATCAATCCTGGTTATAAATAAACCAGCAGGACAGAAGATTACATTAGCACACAACTGATAACCATCTGGGCATCACAGGCAGAAGAAATTAGCAGGAAGATAAATTTGCCAGCACAGTGACTATTATGTTAAAAAGTTTCTTCTTCCAGGCACATTTCCATTTTCAATAGTAGATTCTGTTGACTGAAAGGGTCAGGCTAATGAAACCTTTGGCTACAGCAAACTCAGCTGGAAAATGCTCTTCTTTATACAGTCTGTAAAGCTGTATTTTCAGACAATATAAAAGCTCGCAATACACAAATTAGCTGTATCCTCAGAAAGATAATGAAGACCTACATTTTCCAGCCTTAGCCATGCAACATTTCAATGGAGAAATTAATAGCAATGTAAGTATTTTATATCTGTGATTTATATTCAGGATATGTTGACATCAGCACAGGAAGTTCCTGCACATGGTGTAAGCACAGATTTATGAGGATGGTGATCCTCAGCTGACAAAAAGGTACAGATAACACAGGGATATATTCCCTACTAATGTAAGAGCCTTATTGTAAAAGCAGCAAATACAACTTAGAAAAGACACAGGTATGCACACTGAATTTCCTGTGAAATGACATGTTTTTCAAACCACTGTCAAAGTACTTGCAACTCCCACATCCCCTGTCAAGACAGGTATGATGACTCAAATCCATTTGCTTTGCTTACCCTATGTCTGAAACTTTTCGACTTCTTTGCAACTGAGACATGCAGTGAAGTGATAATAGCAGAGCAATTTACCACCTGCTAACTAACTTGCAATAACTGGAACATCCGTATCTTAGCAAAGATCGACTTTTAGCAGTATTTTTATCTTAAATGCTGGACTGTAGATGGTAGTGGGTGAAGCACCGATATACATCCCTCTTGCTGACCCAGCAATGAAGTGGCGCAAAGAGCTCCGGGGCACAATGTCGTACAAAAAGGATGTCTCCCGGAGCCCTCACCCAACTCTAAACTCATAACAGCCATATTAACTTGGTCCTCCAGCAACTGTTAATGTTTCACTCCTTGCTCCTCAGGGACCAGAACGAACAGGAACTGGAAAGAAAAGCTATAAGAAAAGAGAAGGAAGTGAGAAAGCAGAACACAGGATGCAGTAGGTAGGGAAGGAGAAGGCTGAAGAATGCATTTGAAAACATGAGTCGGATAGGATGTGGGAGTAAGAGAATAGTAGGAACCAGCGGGAGAGAGAAAAACAAACAAACCTTACAGCCAACCTTGCTGGGTCACAGATTATTCTCAAAAAAATCTCTTTAGTTTTGGCAGCTCTTTGGAAAGGACTGAAAAGGCGTGCTGGTGGATGCCTCATTATGGGTCAAGTTAGAATGTCAAAAGGTAAAAAAAGACCCGCTGCCACTCACAAAGCATGCACTTTTCACACTGAAGAAGGAACTTTATTAGCATGCAATATATTCCCTGGCTGCTCTATCACACTGCTTCATGCAAAAGTTTCTGCCAAGAACTCTCCATCGTCTCCCCCAGGCTACATTTTTAAAGACATAGTGTGCACCCTTCCACAAAGTATTATTTGCCGTGACAGAACAGTGTGCCCTAACCTGGTGGTGCTCTAAATGACCCACCTCCCAAAGTCATGAACTTATATACAAGAATAAGAGATCTTCAAAACAGAGAATGTTTCCAGCCTCCCTTGTCCCACAGGAAAATTTTAAGGTGGCCCCTATAAATTAAAAAAACAGAAGACAGCATTTTGTTTCCTTTCTAACAAAATTGCCACTTGAAAGCCTATCTAGAGATGCTCAGAAAACTGCCTATGCTTTTGAATTCCTTGGCTGTTCATAAAGGGCACGTGTGATTTTCACCCAGCAGTTGCTACAGGTGGTACACACCAGCCAGGCTGCTAAGCAGAGTGCAAAACAATTCACTGGTTCCACGATTACCTGAGAGTCTACTGGGGAATACTGCCGAGAAAGCCACTAAAAAAAACCCAACAAATATCTGTTAAACTACGACAAAGAAACGCCAGGGATGAGACTGAGTAACAGGAGAAGAAAGCACGTTAGCATTGTCACTGCCTTGCTGTACCTAGCCTGGCCCTTCTGGGAAAAGCAAAAAGAAAGCACCGTAACTTGGAGGTGAATTTGCTAACATGTCCGTGCTGAGCAAGGTAGGAAGCACCGTGCAGCATTTTATCCTGCCTCAGCTTTTACACGGTGAAACCAGACAGCCTAAGATTTGACAAGTGAGCTTCCACAGAAGATACTTGACAATACTTGTGTTTTCCATGTTCAGGGAAACTGCTTCTAAAATCTGGTTCTGTGAAAGATGGATGGGAAAACAACATCCAAATCTGTGCAGATGCCGAAGTAATAAACAAAATCTACACCTTTTCAGTGTTTCTTCCAAACACCAAAATAAAGCTGAGTTTCAGCTTGCTCCCGCTTTTCCATCCTTGTACAACTCTCATACCTCAGTGGTTAAACTGGAATTTCAGCAGAACTGCAAGGTGGTGATGTCCGCTCTTGACCCTCACAACTGATTTATTATCAGGCTTCTCATGTGACTGCTGCTGCTGATGTTTGCTAAGTAAGGCAGACCTGCATGGGCTCCGATGCAATGCTAAAAACACGTCAGACTCACAGCATGTGTGTCTTTAATGTGTTATCCAGAGCAACTGCACTCTGGATTGTCAAGAGGTTGAAAGCACCTGCATTCAGGGTCAAAATAAGCAAAAAAAAGAAAAGAAAAACAAACAAACCAAAACCAAATCTTAAATAATGAAATGTGGGGCTAGATACAGCCAAAACGCTGACAAGCCAACAACTTGGTACCGCCAGTCCAGTCCCTATATTTGCTGTCTTGGTTTAGCTTTTTTTTTTCAGAGATGGGGAGAAATATTTGGATACAATTGGATAATCTGCATTCATCAGTAAGATGGCATCCAGAGCACAGCAGGGAAGCAGGCCGACCCGCTCCCGCTCCCTGTGGAGAGGGGGACCCTACCGCCACCTCCTCTGCAGACAGCACTGCTGAGGTGCGTGCAGCACCTCTTCTCCCCACGGGTTACCACACGTATCATCACGTCAGAACACGCAGCCCGCGCCGTTCCCTCAATACATGCTCTTCTGCTGCCACGAGGGTCCAGGTGGTCTCTCCCTCTCCTTGCCATCTGTCCTCCCCACGGTATTTGAAGAACAGGTGCCCTGCAGCTCTCCAGCATTCAAGACGATCACGCTCCCCCTTGCAGGCCATCGGATAAATGAAATAGCAAACCCGTAGGTATGAGTACGTGCAAACTGTTTACTGCCTCAGTTAAAACCAAGGACCTCAGGCCGACGTCGCTCCCTGATTTTGTACCACAGAGGAAGATGCCTGACTGGGGCGGGGGCAGGACGCTGGACTAGAAAAGCTGCCGACGTGACCCCGCGCAGTCCCTGCTGCGTCAGGGAGCCGCGTCTCCTGCATCCCTCCACGGAGCACAGCGTGGGCCGCTCACAGCCATGGCGGGCAGCGCGAGGGCAGCAGGAGGGAGGCCTGTGGGCAGCCACGCCAGGGAGTTAGGAGCCTGAAAACTTTGAACAGCCCATCACAGCTTGCAGAGTGGGCAGGCGCCGGAGTGGAGGAAGAGCAACTACGGGCTTCGTTTTAACCTCCTTCATCAGTGGTGTGCTGGAAGCAGGCAGCGAGGAGGAAGGTAACCAGCCCCCCCCATCCTCCTTCCTTTGGGTTCGGTGCTGAAGCGTTTCATTGCACAAGGTCTTTGTGCTTCTCCTTCCCTTCTCCAAGCTTCGGACTGATCATCAGGAGCACGACAGGATGCCGATAGGTGCTGAACCCTATGCCTCCAGAGATGGGGCTTCATTTCTTTTATTATGGTTATATTCCTGTGCTTTGTCCTACCAGTTCTGACTGCCGTGCTCAGGCTGGGGCTAATCACCCCTTCGGGTTTAGATGGCAGTTTTTCCTTAAAGCAAACCTGGCCAATACCATACTTTTTTCTCCCCCCTCAGCTACATGCCAGCTGCCAGAAAGTCCAGTTATCGTGTCAGTGTATTTGTAAGAGACAGTTCTGGGTTACGGCATAGACAGAGTTTGTAAAACAGCACATTGGGTATGTTGGGAAGAGGTGTCCAACACAGGCAGGGCTTTGGTCTGCTGCAAGCGAGTCCCTGAGTTTGCCCTGAAGGGCAGGTGACAGAGGACACGGATGGCTGTATCTCCTCCTTCCGATGAGAAACGCAGGGTGGTTGAAGGGCTGCTTGCTGGAGTCTGCTGGCTAGCCATCAGGGTGGTTTAACATTCTCTTTAAGGCTGATCAATTCATTGAATCAATAAAGCTACAGACCTCGCTTACCCACATACATACATTGTTTTTCCTGTTTTGTTTCTGTGTATGTCAAGTTCAGTCACTGAGATGCAAAGGAGGAACCCCACAATACCATTTTCACAGCGTCTCTTCTCAGACCAGAGCAAGACTTCAACATGAATTACAACTTACAGCTGGAGAATAATGTTTTCGTGTTTTTGAAAGACATTGCAATAGTTTCATACCAGGAAAGCTCCAATGGGCATTTACTGGATTTTAGATGGCATTTATTTTATTTGTAAATAGTAAAAGCAGTAGCAGCAGCAAGACCTTAGCTAAAATAAAGCATTAGTTCTTGTCTACATTTGCAAAAGAAATTACAAATAGAGGTGAGTAGACATTTTCTTGTCTTCTGAAGGATCATAAACTTCATGACTACATTTGAAATACAATAAATGTAGCAAACTGGGAACTATAAAAGCCCTGCTTAGCATGCATAGCTGATAGGAGAAGCTATTCACCAAAGTGGCTTACAACATTTTAAGAAAATACAAAGAAGCTTCAGTTATCAGGGAAAGATGCTCAGTGATTTCCAAAACCCCACCTCTCCCCTCAAAAAAGCATTCACTTCAGAATGTTTCAAACCGAGCATGAAAAAGTGAAAAGCCCCCAAAACATTTATTGAAAGTTATAGTAGTGTTTGCATTGCCCTTTCCATTTATACTTCCATCAAGATGAGAAACCACCACCAATGCTCATGCGACCTTTTCCATCTCTGGCATAGAAGTGGGCACTCACCTACGCGAGGAAATCCTGGCAAGGCAGGGCAAGCCAGAGGATGACCTGAAAGGACACGAGCTGCCCCTGCGGTTTGCGTACGAGTGAACATTTTGGGACTACGTTTCAGCTGCGTTGGCCTGAGTTAGCTCCCTGCTTTGCAGGCTAACCCAAGCTTCCCAAGGTGTCTCCCAGTGTTTAAAGAAGCACTCACAGGAGGGACTAATGTGGAGGGCAATCTGGAGAGAGGTGGAGAGCTACTTCCCCTGCTATCCAGACAGGGGCAGCAGGTAGAAGGAAGAGGATGGGAAGGAGGGAAGCAGGTAGGGTCTCTGGAGGACCTTTTAACTATGTTCATGCACAGCCTGGAGGTCCACAGAGCTCCTCGTTGCTGCTCTAGGACAAAGCCACGGCAAACGTAATGCTCCTGTGGTACCCTATTTTGCCATTTAAATTCCAAAAAGTTTGTTGCGATGGGATGTAATGACCTCTATCCTATCTTGTGGATGGCCAGTTAGTGGGGGTTAAGAGAAGCACGTCAAGGAGGACTTGGTCACTCTAAGGATGAGCTGACTGATGGCTGATGAAGGCTGCTTCCTCCCTGGGGAGCCAAGAGCATTTCTGCCACTTACACAGCAATCCCAAGGAAGCACTGGGAAAGCAAATGCCTTCAGAAGCTCGTCTTTCCACTTCAACCCTAAAGAGTTTGCAACTGCATATGCAGAGTTAGAGAGACTGGACAACTTCCTAGTGGTAGCTAGAAAGCTGCTGCCCATTAAGTGATGTGAGAGGCTGCTCGCTAGAATCCTGGGACAATGAAAACCAGCAAGAGGTGGTTTAACTTAATAAAGGAGTTCCCTCTTCATTTTTTTTTCCTGTTTAATGTACAACAGCTGATTTTGAAGATTATTTTTACAGCCGCTGGGAAATCCTGCACATGTCAGGACTATTTCTCACTGCTTCTGTGTTTGGGGCCAGGCTGAGATACCCAGAGGCTGAATTTCACCGACTCCAAGCACTTACAATTTCAGCTAAAATCAAAGAGAGCCAAAAGGCGGTCAGGCTCTCTAGGAAGCAAAACAATCAGGCCTAACACTGAAGTTGGGCAATTCAAAATTAGGTAACACTTTCAAATCATCAGCTTCAGTCCTTCCCTCACGTCCATCTCAACTGAGAGAAGAAAGATGTAAATGAGATCAGACCCCACGGCAAGAAAAAGGATAAAGCACATCTGTGTTACTTTCTCCTTTCTATCCATTAAACTTTAAAGGCAAGGAACAGAGACAAATGTTTGAATGACCTTGCTACAGACTTCCCGAGTTGCTGTTCAGTTTATCACAGGATCAACTCTGAAAACAAATAAAAACTTGTAAAAAAAAAAAAAGTTATCAGCTCTAGTAACTGTAAAGACAAACTTTTGTGGGTATCTACTATACAAAGTTGAAGTGTAAAAACCTGCCTATTCTTCACTGCTGAATTAACTTTTGAGAAGTGATTGTATCAAATTGTATCAAAAGCAAATTAATATTCTTGCTACTTCAAAACTACATGACAGTTCCCAAATTATACTGAAAGAAAGAAAACATTTTCTTTACTTCGGAGGACACACTGCTTGTCTTCTACAACAGTTTTTCTTCCTCCTTTTGTTTCTAGCACTGATTCTGTAAAAGTTAAAATCCACTTTGCTGAAAGAAGTTCATTTGCGTTGAAACTGTCTCACTTCAGCTGAACAGTGACTAAAGGCAGTATTTTGGAATAAGAACGCTTATTAGACTCAGTGCCCCAGCACCTTTGCAGCACCTTGTTCACCTAAGAAAAGCACCAAAGATCTTTAAGAACACAAAACACGACCAAAACCCGTTCAGGCTACAAAACAGCATTACACCGGGACGGGCACTTTTTTCCAGCCCCCCAGCTAAGAGATCCACATTAATTTCGCAGGTCAGAGGAGGGGAAGGGGGCCGAGCAGAAAGCATGCAAACAGCATCTGTGAGAAAAGGAAGCAGCAGCAGCGCTCAGCTGAGAGATGAATTTCGCCAAACCTGTTTCCGAGCCGCGGTTATCCTTCCCTGACCCCTCGATGCGCCGTCCGGACGACGAAGCCCAACCCTCAGCACAACCCCACCAGGTGCACCTTCCAGGGCTCCGGCCAAACATTAAAAAAAATCAGCTCCGGCTCTCTCCGGCCCCTTAGCGCTGTTCTACCCCGTCCAGCCCGGCCGGAGCCGGAGCCGGAGCGGCGGAACGGGGCTGCGGCGGGCGGGCGTACGGCGGGCATCCCGGTCCCCCCCCGCCGCCCCCGGAGGCAGACCCCGCTCCAGCCTCCCGCCGGCGCCTACGCTTATGCCCAGTCCATTAACTAGTGAAGTGCGCATGTACGAGAACAATTAGCACCGCTCGAATGGAAAATAAATAAATAAGAAAATCCGAACGACCTTACCTTAGAATAAAACTTTTTTTTTTTTAAATCGTTAAAAAGGAAAATTTTGCCGCAGGACAAACCCCGCGCCGGCTCAACGCCCCCCCCCCCCCCGCCGGAGGGACGGCTCTCTCCCGTCGCTGCCGTGCCCCCCCCCCGGGGCGGGGGGGGCCGGGGGCGCAGCGCGGTGCCGGAGCAGGGGAGGGGTGGAGCCGCCGCCGCCGCCGCCGCCGCCGGCGCGCCTCGGCGGGGCAGGAGGGGTGGGGGGAGTCGGAGGGAGGCGGCGGCGCGCTTCTGGCAGCGCTTCCTCTTAGCCCCGCTTTCGCGGAGTTTATTATTGACAGCCCCCTCCGGGGTTACAGTTTATAGGTTAACGATTAAGAGAGAATAATTTGATGGTGGAGAAGCCTTGCGAATTGCTTTCGCTTAACGGAACTAGGATGCACAAAAGCCATGCTTCCCGGCCCGGGCTGCCAATTCGTTCCTCTGACTCAGGAAAAGTTCCTCTTGCTTTTCTCTTGTCCTCCTGGGGTTTGAAGTGACAGTGCTACTGTTGGTGAGCACTGGCTGATCTGAAGATCAGTTGATAAAGGCATGAACACGTGAAGAAAATCCCCCGTGGATTTACTATACCTGCGTATTTGGTTTTGAAAACTCGCGTAGTAGCAAGGCTAACTCAAGAGAGTCTTCGTGAGGTCTGAAAAGCACCATTCTGCTAGCTTCCTGCATTAAAAAAGTCCTGAATTAGCCCTTTTGTTCCCAAACCAACATAAAAGGATTTGGGGATTCCTTCTATTTGCTTGACGATTCCCTAGATTGCCCACAGTCACCTTTACAGTCAAGGGGAACTAGAAACCACTCTTCCCTTTCCCTTCTCCTTCCCTTTCTCCTTCCCCTTTTCTTTCCTCTTTCCCTTCCCCTTCCCGATCACCTTCCTCTTTTCTTAAGAAGCTTGTAATATCCAAAAGCACTGAAAGCATATCATGTCGAATATTATTATCCACAAAAAATGGACCAGTGTGTGTTTACATTTTTGAGAAACTATCTAATTTTGTGTTCTTTCATTATTTTTCTTTAGGACCCTCTCCTCATTCAGCATGCAGGGTGGACAGTGCTCATTTGAAAAGCAGGTACTTAATGATTGATTTTATGCTCTTTATTCAAGGCCCTATTTACCACACACTCTTCAGACTCTGCTGAGAACAAAATTATTCATTTCTGGGTGGGAGAAAGAAGCACAAAGGGACTAGGGTTTTGGTTGGGACCCTGCTCCCGGGTACACAGGATGGGGTCTTCAGAGCGCTGCAGGGTGGGTGCTGCTGCGTGTGCTCAGATCACAGCCCCATTTGCCTCTAGCTCAGGAGCGGATGCTCCAGACTCCTGCACGTCAGAGCCCAGATCTCCAACAAGCTCCCCAAAATGAGAATCAGTCTTAGAGAGAAAAACATTCACAAGCCATGTAAATTAGCTTCACATGACTTAATTAGCACCACATAGGAAATCCGTCACACAAACTCACAGGGGTAGAGTCACATTTTCCAGGGAAACATATACCAGTCTTAATCATTCTCTCTCTTTTTATATTCCCTACTCATTTACTAAATACTTTCCAAAAGATGATGTTGGGGTCCTACAGAGAAATTGTTGCTTCCTGTGCGCAAAGCTGGTGCATCTCAATATGTTTCTGTTTTTCCAGTGTCAGATGAAAGGTTTCGGTATGAAACTTGTGTTTGATTATGCAATTACAAATGATCACATGCATCGAGCAGACAAATGTTCTGCTTAATCTACTTACTCTGTCCTTTGAAATCCTAATAACTGTTCTGGTAGAGCTACGTATTCTTTAAAAAGAGGAGATTGCACGCACAATGGCAAACACTAAAATAGATATCCACCATCAAAATGTAATGATGTGGCATTATATTGGCACTTAGGAAGATTGTTGGAAGAGTTTAGATCCTTTAGATTGCCTGCATAAAAGTCTGCACTCTGAGTTAACAAAATAATTGATAGCAATAGCAGGTTGTCAGCCTCGAGGCAGTTTGATACTAGAAAGGCACAGAGCACTTTGCAAGCGAGTTTCAAAACTATCTGCTGACAGACGGGTTTGACTGTGATCAGCAGCCGAGAGCAAGGCTCTGCCCCGCCGGCGCTGCTGGCTCTGCAGGAGGATATCTGGTCACACACCCTGTCCCAGCTGGCTCTGGGCTCTGAGCTCATTGTACAGCTCGTCCCAGTCCTGCTGCACCCAGCGTTCAGGCCCAGGCTCCTCCTCACCTCTGCACTCTATTTCTAACCCCCACCTCTCCCAAATCCACAACCCTCCTAGACGTCCCCTCACATCTGCTCTGGCTCTTTCGTCCGTGATGCCACGCTTGGGCCAGGCTGGAACTGCAAGTGACACATCTTCCCTCGTCTGTGTTTTCATGGTCTCGGCTCAGAGCAGAAATTTCAGGGATGTCAGGAGGATCCTAATATTTATATTAGGAAAGCAACTTTGAGTTTATAGCTGTCAGCTTGGTACAGATGTGACCTGAAGAAGGGAGGGGACACTGGGGGTGCAGGCCAGAAGGGATCACCTGTCTCACAAAGTCCAACCACTCAGAACCACAGCAGCCGTGCAGTGGACTCCTGCCCACACCACAGACCTCAAAGGATTCCCTCTACCCATCACAAATTTGGCAGAAAACAACCCAGCAGCCAGAACTATGATGTGTCATGAGAAGACCAGAGGGTGACTGAGGGCATTGCCAGTGTCCCTACGTGTCAAGAGATGTGTTAAAGGGAATGCCTGGAAGACAACACAGAGCCTGGCCCAGTCTAAGCCACTGCCTCTCGCGCTGGTGCAAGCAGAGTCATCAAGAAATGCGTGGTGTCCTCCAGAGGCTGCCGCATCATAAAACCACAGAATGGTTGAGGTGTGAAAGGACCTTGGAGATGTCTAGTCCAGCCCTCTGCAGGTCCAGTTAGAGCAGGTTGCCCAGGGCCTGCTCGGCTTGAGTCTTGGACACCTCCAATGACGGAGACATCACAACCTCCCTGGGAAACCTGTTCCAGGGCCTGACCAACCTCACCTTGAAAAAAATCTAAATTAGGCTGGATCGCTAAGACAAGGCAATATAAAGTTGCTTCATGATAGTCACGAGCGGCACCTGGGACCACCAGTGATCCCCAGAGGGGACTTATCCCAGACTGCCAGCTCCCTCAGCTTACTCTGCAACTTAGAAATAAAAGCACAGGGAACATGATCTAGAGTCACTGAAGTTGTCTGGATGTGAGCCAGCAGACAACTGGCTGCAAGACTTGGTAGAGAAAGTGCAGCGTGGTAGTGGTGAGCTTACACACCTTGCACTAGCTGAGATACGTCTGTACCACCACCAGACTTCATAATTAAAGTATTCTCCATCACCAGTCCAACCACTCCAGGTACCCACCACTATGGCAGTACCAGAGCTATAGAGGACATCACGTAGGATGTCACAGCTAAGGTAAAACACTCCTTTATCAAGAGTACCTTCACTTTTAAGTCATGTTAAAGGCTGGGAAACTCTAACTTGCTCCTCAGAATTTCATTAATCTTTTTGTTTATGCTTTCATTGGGATGAAGTAGTCCAAGAAACACATTCCTGAGTAAAGCAGCACTTGCAACATTGTGAGACCAGATAAGAAAAACACCAAGAAATAAAAGCGGGGAGGGAATAGATAGGAATCTCAAACTCCACCTCACCTCTGAAAGTCAGAAATTGTACTGTGCATCTGGCACAGTTGTCTGCTATAGAGGAGAGTAACCAGGAAGCAAAAGGTGGAATTGGTTTAGCTATTTAATGATGTGCTAATAGACTACACATTTCTTTGATAAGTTGCTCCCTTTAAAAATTCACTAAACTCTGAACAGCAATGGATTCCTCTTGTGGATCTTAGAGACTTGTAACAAATGATTGCCTGATTATAAAATTCTCTGTAAACAGGGCTTTGCAACCTTTCCAGCAGACCGCCTTGCTCTCTGTTGGCTTTTTATCTTCAGTGCAGAAACATATGTAACATTTATAGCAAAGGCAGCGCTTGCAACTCTCTCCAAGTTCTCTAACATGTTACGAAAAGCCCAAATATTTCTGTTTTTGCAAAACAAAACTTTTCCTAAATTTGTGTTTACTTACATACATGAAAAAGTATACTGTGTTGCTTGCCAGACTTAATTTTTTTTGTTTGTAAAACCTTCAAAGCAGTGAAAATCTTTCATCATTATTTTGGGTTTTTTTTTCTCCTTTTGGCAAGTCAAACTCATTTGGTAAGTCAGACCTGTCCTCTGCTTTCTACTTAGCCAGTTGCTTACTCTTAGCGTAACGGGTATTAATGAGTTCAGTAGCATCTTGATAGAATGTGAAAACTTTGAATATTGCAGGAGGGGAGAGGCTGATTTTAATTTGCTGCTGAAGATATAGTGAACAAGGTGATCCATTGGGCCTTTTGGAGACAAATAAATAATGAAGATAAATACAGTAAATTCTTGAAACATGACTGTAGGAAAAACCTGAGAAAAAGACTTCCAGTTGGACTCTGTGCTGTTATATCTCAGGCAATACATTTTATATAGCATACGTCATGCACTCTAAGAAACTTCATTTGGTGAGCTGCACTGACAACTGGCTTTGTTCACCTTTGTTCTTATTTGAAACAGGTTGTTCCATGCAGCTGTTAAACAAACTGTGCACGCACACACACATGCACACACATTTGCACACAGGCTTTTTTATTACTCCTCAGATCTTTCTAAGTCAGTCATGCTGCCTAGATTTTAAATTCTTTTTCTCTTTGCAGCATGAAAATTGCCCTACGTTAGGATCTGCTGCCTTTTATGGAAGTATGATTCAAAAGTTTTAACAAAAGTATTTCTGGCTTTGTTTTCCTTTTCCACTTTTTTTCCCCCTCCTGGTTTTCTGCTTTCTTCACACTTGTGTGTACCTTTTTCATCTCTGGGAAAGCTCAGTATCTCCAATACTGGTGGATCTCCCAGAAGTAAAAGTGATTACAGCTGAAGTAGAACCCATCTATGTCAAGGGTATTGTTTTATAGTATGATTTCATCATCATTTTGTGAATAAGCACCAACAGTGTCACAGAAGCAGGCTGTGGCCCTTTGACCAAAGCATCTCTAGAGTCAGGGGAAAAGGTGTCCAGGACCTCAGAGAAGTGCACATGGCAGGATGGTGCCTTACTGCCTGCTGTGGACCTGCCATTTTTAGCATTGGCTGCTTCATGTATCCATGCTTTATCAGAGCACCCCACTAATGTTGTCGTTACCTGCTCTGGTCTCCACCCTTGTTTTTCTAAATTACTCACTTTTGATGTGCTAGGTGTTCATGTGGAAAAATGACGTGGAGGAACGAGCTTGAGGCTTTGAGGGCAGGGAGAGCCGTGCCTGTTCTCAGCTTACCAGGAGAGACTTAGTCTTTTGGCAGTGTCTTGGCCTCTTTTGCACAGCCTGGGTCTGGAACATGAATTAAGCCTGACTGATTTTCACCTGTGTGATGCTTTTGTTCTGTTGGCTGCTGGGTCTCTGTTGTTGCCCCTTCTGCTGCCTCCCCCTCACCTGACTTCTCTGACTGTGGGTTTATAGAACAGAAATACTCCATCTAGAGATAAGAGTTACATTTTTAAGTGTGACAATAAGTAGCTCATAAAGAACAGTGGTGAATATTCCCTTACTGTAAACTGACAATCAAGGCAGAATTACTTTTTTCCCTGAAGTGTATCATCTGTTGGTGCAAACAAGTTCTGGGAAGTCCCAGTGCCTGTGCTCTACTGCATTAAGCAACATCATCTGCTTCATTTTTGCTGTATTGTTCTTTATATGTCGTCTTCTGCTTGCAGCTCGGTCTCTTTTCTATCTTCTCTCTTCACCATCTTTTTTCCCTCTGTCATCCACCTGGAAGGCTCTACAGTGCTCTACTTTTGCCAGCAGCTACTTCCCCTCACCACTCCTTCTGTTTTCATTAATCTCTTAATTCAGATCCACTTCCCATATTCTTTGTCTTGTGGCTGCCATCCCCTGCCCTAAACCTGCCTCTTTGCTATTCCTCATCCTTTACCTTCCAGTTCCATCAGTTCAGTTCCTGTCCTGTTGCTCTAACTCTTGCTGACCTTTTCTGGACTTCCTTTTTTTTGTGCTTCTTCTCACTGACCTCCTCAAAGCAAGGTGATCCAGTGACTGGGACTGAAAGGCACCTGAGTCCTGCATCTAAAACTAAAGGTTGTCCACCTCACTGCTTCCCATTTGATACACCACTGAAAGAATGTATTTGATAGAGTGAATAAAACAAGTGGGCAGGAAAAACAAGAGAAAACAGGGTCCAGAGAATCACTGCTTTGTTTTAGCATCAAGCAACCCAAGTGATGGTGTCTGGAGTCACCATGACAGGGTCTCAAACATGGGAAAGTGTTCAAAAAAAAAAAAAAAAAAAGAGTGAAGAGGTTTAAAAACTGGATTTAGGAAGTAGCATCATTCATATAATTGCACGCACTGGGCTAGTCAAGCGTGGAAAAGCTCACACAGCAGTACAACAGCAATGCAGCTTGAGAGCAAGAGCTTGCTCAAGTGGCGTCAATATAAAAACTCCATCTCCCTCAATTCAGGTTCTCGATTTTCTTAGAAATACAGGCTATGTGTGCACTGGTTTATATCATATTTGGCCACCTCAGTCACAGCTTGACATAAGGATTAAACAATGCACACTTATAAAAGTGGAGAAAAATAAATAATCTCATGAAGATTCCTTCTTGATTTTTAAACATGACTTCCTGTGAGCACTGTATTCAGTGATTTAACAAATAATGAATCCTCAGTAAAATTTTCAAATGCTGTAAAAGAGCAGTCAGCGGCTGCTTTTATGAGCTAAAGAGAGACTGATGGATTTTAACAACATCAGCACTGAGTAATCCTGGCTGTCACACCACATCCTAATATACTGTGTCCCAACCATCAGTCTGAAAGGCTGTGAAGGTATTTCTGTTAATTTTCATGCCAGGACCCTCAGCTCTTGCCCTGAACACAAAGGAGCACACAGCTGCCCACCACATCCATCTCACAGCCCCACCGTTGCCAGTGCTTTTTGCCCCTGTGTTCTGGAGGTGCAGCATAAATGGACACCCCACCCCTTACCCCCCCAAAAAACCCCAAACCCACCACAACCCTGAAAAAAAAACCCAAACAAAACCCCCTACACCTACACAAAGCTTTTCTACTACCACATAGCTAATTACTACAGCTCATGCAATTCTTAGGTTTGCTGCTTGCATTAGAATATTTGTGTCTATTGAGAAGCAATCGTAGAAGAGACTGTCCCCACAGCACTCACCCAGGGGCTAGATTCTCCTGAGATTTGAGCCTGCTATTTTAACCTCCTGCTTGTAGTTACTTAGAGCAGGATCCAAAAAAGACACACAGATTTTTGGAATGCAATTAATGAATAATTTAAAGAGGGACAGATAAAAAACCCCAACCAAACACCACCACACATATAAATCTGAATGTTCATAGGCACCTGATTTTGGGGCAGATCTGTATCTTGGTCACCCAAACTTGCTGTAGCACATCCTTGGAAGTCCTATCATCTTGCCTGAGCTGAACATCATTCTCCACCTGAGGTTATTTGTGCCTCATGAAATACATGTCTTTACACACGGAACAGCAAAGGGAGGACCAGGGAGACATGGGCTGACCACAGCCATTGTGCAGGGATGGGAGCCATAGGTGCTTCCATTCAAAGAAAGAGTTGGAAGGGGGCTGCCTCTTGCACCAGCGCTTGTGGACCGCATTACTTGCCCGGGGAGTGGCATACCTGGTTTTATTTCTCTCCTCAGGCTGAGATAATTCCAGCTTGCGCTACCTCTTTCCAAGATGATGTCCTGACCACCAGCCTGTTGAATGTTTGGATGGCAAAAGGGAAGGACAGGGAAAACTTATGTACCCAGATGGAGAGCAAGCAAGGAGAAACTGGGCCAGTTTCATACAGCAAGTGTGAATTAGAAGGTACTCTTCTTGTCTCTGCTTGCCTTAAAATTTCTTTCTGCCATGTCTGTGTTGCCCTCTGAATAACTGCAGGGGTTATGCATCCTGGCCCTGTTGTTTTCTAATCAGGTATTTGGTTGTCAGCTGTTGACTTCCACTGAGCATCCTTGCTTACAAATCACTATTATTTTTTAAATGTTATAGTGACATAAGTGTAAGTGATACCTCACACACAGAGAGAGGCAAAATCCATCTGCAGAAGCTTGCAGCCTCCTTGGTAGAATCAGTAGGCAATACTGACCAAAAATAATTCAAAATACAAAGGTGTTATTTGGCTGTAGAAATTATGTAAAAATAATGTAGTAATAAGTTATTATCATCATAAACAGAAATGCATATAGAAGTTATATAAAAATATAGTCATACAGGAAATAAATATTGTTGATAAGTTATTTTGCTGGAGAGCAAACTCTTATCCAGGAGCTATAACTCCACTCAAGAAACTGCTGAATGTAATACATTTTTATATATATATACTTCTACAGGTACATACACACACACACACACACACACACACACAATTTTAACATTTTCGGCGTTCCTACCCTGGTTCTCATTAATCCCATTAATCAAGAAGAGCTCTGCTGACTTCAAAGGAATTGCAACAATGCCAGCTTTGTGCTCATAAAATCCAGCGTCAAGTTGGCATTTTTACGGATTAGTTATTTCCTAAGACCTGAAGAAGCTGGACGTAGACGGCTCAGTGTGCTAATGATGGGCACAAAGCAACAGTGCTTGCCACCGAAAGCAAGTTGGGCCAACAGTACTTGGTCTGTCAGGTCAGGACATGAGCCAGTCAAACCAGGACACACTCTTCTCTATCGTAGGATTAGCGGTGCCCACAGAGCGTGAGCTGTGCAACAACAACTGCAAGCAGCAGTGCCCTATCCTCCACACCACCCGCCTGTCTTTCACCAGTATGGACACTGTTTTGCCCCTACTGTTTTTGGAAACCAGGGCTGTATCCCAGCCAGTAATTTGCAAAATGAAAAAATGTTGAAAGCTATGCATCCTTTTAAAACAAGTTAAGTCATCTAGGAAAATCCTGATATTTAAACGATGAAAGAGAGTATGTCTATCCCTTTCCAGTTCCTCTGAAAATAAACATTTTAAACGGAACTGTACAGGAACTTTCATCCTGTAATATATATACTTGTCACCAAGAGATACTTTTTTACCTATGACATAATTGCTATCATCAGAAAAGCAGTGCTGTCACTCTGCTATAATTTAGCCTCATTTTCTGCTGATTTCTTTATCTTTTCTCATTAGGGCATTACATATTCAGCTACGTTACTATTAATCATTCCCTAATATAAACAACTGGATAACAGAGCTGTGTGAGTAATTGATTTTTCAGTTCCAGAGCTGAACCAAAAATTAAATAAGAAATTATCAAAGGAAAAAAAAAAAGCTTTATTTTTCTCTCTCATTCAAGTGAAAAAAGTTTCATGTGGATTTCAGTGAAACATTTGTTCATCTTGAACAAGCAATTTCATTTCCATCTTTGTCATTTTAAAAAAAGCACCACATAGAGAGGACCATATCAAGGCCCTGTTCACCAAACCAACAAGTGAAAAATCTTCACTTTTTGGAAAATGGAGAGACCTGGCCCAGTGAATTCCTGTGTCTGGGGGAATTTGAATACCCAGGCACTGACCTACAAGAAGATTGTCATCCTTTTGGTGAAGAGAACTCAAAAAGTATGTAAGTGACTTGTAAAAGTGGAACAATTTTACCTGGGAAGAGTGGGAAACAGACACCCCAAGAGACCCAGCGACATGCCCAGGAAGGCCTCCTCAGAGAGGTGGGTTCAAGTCTCAACAGGTTGATGGGAGAACTGAAAGTCTCCATGGTCTAGGTGAGCAGCATAATCACAGGATTATTTGATATCGTTTTTTGACTAGCTGGTCTTGTGAATTAAGCCACCAGATTTTCTTTGATGACATTTATAATAATTATCTTACACCCAAAATGGCATTTTTAATGAGTTTTTAAAAAATTAGTCGAAACAGTAGTTATGGCAACACAATATTATAATCACAGGTGCTTTACAAATATATGCTGAATTATACATTTTGCATTCTGCATTTCTTCCCCTTCACATTTGCACAAGCTTTGGCAAATTTCACAAGAACGTTTGGTTTGGATTTTTGCACCACCTGGGTTTTTTCTTCTGCCTTAAGATTTTTCCACATATAAGCCTTAAAAAGAAATGAAAACTGAAACGATGCAAATATAAAACTCATTGTTGGTATTCTCCACTGCTGGTGGAGATACTGCAGGAAGGAGAAAGGATGCACAACGTAGCACCCATCTTGGGAAAGAAGATGGAAAAAGCATCACATCTGTTTAGGGTTAGGAAAGCTTCTATATAGGCTCACTGAGTCAGAATAACCCCCCCCAAGTCAGATGACATCTTGAGGTTCTTCATACGGCTTAGTGGGAGTTATCATCTGACAATGTAGAACAGGTCTTGAATATTTGTAGGGCATTAATCAAAATAGTAAGTCTTATACTTTGCTAATCAGTCTGTACATCTCTGCACAGGTAAACTTCTATTTAAACCTAAAGCAAATATCCAACATGTTCAAGCTTGAGTGACTATTAGCATATATTTATACTTGTAAATAAGTGGCATCTATCTAAATTTTTTAGCAATTCACTGAAACCTGGCACTTCAACTGAAACCTGTTTCTAATCTTTCTGAATGAGGAAGCAATTTTCCTTACATGACCCTGATTCAGTTCTTGTTTTCTTTGCCTAAAAAAATGACAACTTAGAAAGATGGCCTCAGTAGAGCTGTGAACTGATATTTATTTCAGTAGTATAATAACTCTGAAACATGCCAAAAGCCCCTTAAATTGTTACCTATTGCACCCTGGACAGAGTTTGGGTTCGTGAGTAGATTTTGAATGAAGTAATTTTTTCCCCCAATCTGACCCTGGGAGCATTTGAATTGATGATTTTAGCAAGCAAACTTGCTAGGCATAATGAACTACATATAGTTTTGTATAATAATTCTCTCTCAAGGGCTGTGAAGCTGATGCCTACTTAGAAAAAATTTTGGAAGAATAGCTGAAACAACACATGATGCCATTTTATATAATCCCAGAAGTGACTGAAAGACTGGACAGTTTTGAGGACTATCCAAGTGTGAAGAGATGGATTTGGATTAGTCCCAGCTCGTGGCAAGCCTCACATTGTATAAGACTCGCAATACTTTCATATTGTTTCTCCACAGTCTGATGTGGCTGTTCTTTCGTTTTTAAATTACCTTTGGAGCCGTTTTGTTGGAACTTGGGACCATATTCATTAGTTAAAACATAAACTTCGAGCAGTTGCTGTCTTGCAGTCAGCTAGAGCTGTAAAACAGGACCTGCAAAATGGATGATCTTCAGATTTACTTAACTGTGCAGAAATGGTATTTGTCATTGCCAGGTTTTTTCATTTATTTCTTTTAATAGACTACCACAGAATTTGTGATCCGTGGTCCTGTCAATATATTACATTGACAGAAAATAGCCAGCGTTTCCAAACCATACAGATAGCACATCAGTGTAAAAGAAAAGAATAAAAACTGTACTGTGGGCCTTGTCTTCTACATTATAAGATTAAAAGTTTAGAGATGCACTTACTGAAAAGTAGGCAGAGAGTGACTCAGTGCTCTACTACAGAAAGTAATGTGCAGTAAGATGAGTAACTACTGTACGCAATGGTGAATTCCCACAGTCCCATTGGGCTGGCTTTTCCTTTTTTTTTGGGTCACAATTTGGAAACCAAGACACAGAAACAATCACCATATGAGAAAAAAGTCAGAGTACAAATATGGCTAAGAACTCTTGGAGAAAAAAAATAGCAAAAATCTTTCTGTAAAGTAACCTGATTTCCAGACTTTAAAGGAATCACCAACAGGTTACACAGTTACAGGCCAAATCTGTGCTATATGTTTGCACCATACACCTCACCCCAATATCTCTGTATGGGGCTATTCTTACCACAGAATTTGGCCTTAAACTGGTAAATCACAGAGATTTATTAGCCCTGAACACTTCATACTTTTGGCTTGATTGTTCTCTAAACAAGTAACTGATGGATACTCTGCCCTGCTGTCTTCCTGCCAGCTTCTTTATTTTACAATCTCCATAAAAATCAAGAGAAAATGCAAACTGGAAAGGTAACGCAGACAAAATCTCCAAGCTATGTCACACTCCAGCCTTTACACTTGCTTTGGTCCATGAAATAAAGGGAAACAAAAAGGCAAGCACTTCCCAGTGAAAGGTTTGGTGCTGCCGTCTCGTGGGAAAAGGGAGAAGGAGAGCTTTGGTAATAAAAGCAGAAGTGCAAAAGGGAAAAAAAAAAGATTTTAAAAACTTGCTAACATCAACACTCCCATTTTTGTTTCAAGACGGCTGTGTGCTTTATTGCTCGCAGATCAGTTTCCTTTGCA
Organism: Haliaeetus albicilla; assembly: GCF_947461875.1. Classification (NCBI taxonomy): domain Eukaryota; kingdom Metazoa; phylum Chordata; class Aves; order Accipitriformes; family Accipitridae; genus Haliaeetus; species Haliaeetus albicilla. The sequence continues at coordinate 6,809,665 of NC_091499.1, forward strand.
GGTGATGTGGGCCCAGAATTACATCACCAGCAGAGCAGCCAAGAGCATCTCGGTGCCAGGATGACCGAAGCCGAGAGGAATGTATTATCACAGACCTCCGAGGGACTTGCCAGTGCATTCCTTGCTGGGGGTGCTGCGATGGGGGAGGCAGAGAGGAGACAATTTTAAACGAAGACTGAAAGGAAACTTTGTGGAGGAAAGATCTGGGGTCACAGTCCTGCTGTCTCCTCTAAGCAGATCTAATTATGGCCATGTACTTCAAAAAGAGGGTTTAACCAAAACCAGATTTAGCAGGGCACTGCTTAGGAAGTACAGACTGAATCCTTGGCCTTGCCTTTGAGGAAAATGTGAAATGCTTCAGCGCACTGGGAACACTGTCGATGTGGTTGTAAAGAATAATTTGAAGCTGCAGCAAGGAAAGCAAGAGCCAGTTTAAAATCCTCATCACTTCGATGAAGTCTTACAATCAAAGGTGACTAAACATAATATCGATGCTTTCAGACAGACAGTACTTACATTAGATACTGGGTGTGTGTTTAGTGACACATTGTGTGGTGGGGTAAGAGAGTCTCAGCAGTCTGAGGGATCTTGCTGGAAATGATCAAATTACTCACAAAAGACTTGCACAGATCTCCCTTAACGAGCTCCAACAAAGCCTTTCTGCCACATCGCACCCTCTATTCGGCAAACCACGTCCCATGCATATGAAAGCAACTCCCTCCTCCCCCCATTTTTTAAGGCTTTCAGGCGATTTCTGCCCATCTCTCCTGCAGGACAGGCTCAGTGGTCCTCACCAGAAGCCTCCTTCTGAACCATTAAAATCAATGAGAGCTTTCCAGTGCTTTTAATAGCAGCAAAATGTGCTGTCAACAAATGGGATTAAAAGAAGAGTACAAGACAAATTGTTCAGAGATTAGCACCTCTAAAAATGTCAGGATTTTAAACCCCATCTCCTAGGTCGATCAAAAGGTCAAAGCAGTGCTGAGGTTACAGTGAGCTCTCCCCTTTTCCACCAGAAGAAAAAGCCCTGCTGTTCAAATAAAAAAGTTTATAATTGATCCTAAAGATTTCTCCCCTCCCTCCCCCAGTTCCCTAAAGGAGAAGGCAAGAGGGCTAGGACTAGGCAGAACAGAAAACAACCGAGCACCACTTCACGTTAAGCCTGCTTTACACAAGAGCTTTTTGGGGTTGGGATGCTGCTGCGTGGTCTTCTGCTCTTCAGGTGTTCACGGCAAGCCACGTTGTCAGTGCAGCTCCAGTCAAACCCCTCATTCTCCACCTGACAGACCAGAGACTCCTTACCCCACCGACTGCCACCAAAGGTCTCCCTCTGAGGGGACCCAGGGGCCTCCAGCTCTTCTCCTTATTCCTCCAGGAAGATGGTTGCTTTTGCACTCCTGGGGATAGGAGATGCCCAAGGACTACTTGATGTTATGGAACCGCAGCTGAGGTAGGCAAGCGTGGAAAAGGGGAATTTTCGGCGAATCGTAAAAAAAGAAAATACTATCCCTAACTTTCAAAACATTCCCATCTTTAGATATAATTATAGCGTACTATAGGGAAATCAGCAAAACACTTCAGACACCATGTCTGTGGTGGTCTTCCACTAAAAGTACCAGATTTCTTTCATCAACATCTGGCAAACGGTTGTCACTACTCTTTTCCTGTAACATGCCAACCTTTTCCACAACCTTTCTACAGCTTAGTTGCACTTGGTGTTGCAGAGCCAACACCAACAGTCAGGCCCTCCAGCTTTCTCCATTTACCCCTCCTAGCTGTCTACATTTTTAATATCCCCATGTACAATTTTCTCTTTTTTTATTTTTTATACTTTTCATGCATAATTATTCTTGACAAATCATGTTTTCCTGTTACTTTCTTCCTGTGCAAGGCTGGAATAATTAGTCCCTCATAGGGACTGTTTGCTTTCATATCATGTTGTTGTGGATGGATTAGAGACAATGTATGAAAGTGTATGTAAAAATATATTCCAAAATAAATACATTAAAAGAGTGCTAGAAATACATTAGAACTGAGGCGTATTTCTGCTCTTAAAGAATTTCCCTTTTTATCTTGTTCAAACTTTCACAGGACAGCAAAAGCAGATGTGGCCTCTAAAAGTTGGTGTGGACAGCAATGGTTAGGAAAGATTGGTAAAATACTGTGAGGAAAGAAATTACTCATATTACTTAGATCCAGCACAGAAATTATTACTGCTCTCTTTGTACCAGACTGCTGTGAGATGGCCGTCCCACAGGACTGTTCTTCCTCCTGCTCACCCTGTCTCATTAACATTATAACTGCGAGTGCAGCGGAGTGGCTGACGGGCAAAGTTCACCTCCGTGTCCCTTTTCTGTTTCATGGAGACTACAAGTCTGTTCAGCTCTTAATAAAATAACCCTAAGGCCTCAAAGCACCACAGTAAAACAGATTATATATAAAGTGGTACTCATAAAACAAGAATGCCTATGCAGGACCCTGAGAAATGCTTTTGGACAGGTCAGTTCTCTGTCCCAATATGGAGATTAAGTGAGTATGGGAGTTTTTTTTATGTTTTAACCTATTGCAATTTAATCTTTCCACTACAGACTCTTTCTTTTTGACAAAAATCTATTGCTGATTGCCACTGTGGGACTTTCCTAAGAAGTCATCCCATCACCCTCTCTTTCGCTGTGAATATAGCCCTCAAAGGATACTACTTCCAGTTTTTAACACCCACAAATATGTGGGTGCAGCCTCAGTTTCATGTGCACACAGCAAAGATGAGGAGTTGAGATCATTTAAGACTATACACTAATGAGTGGTTTCCAGCCCGTCCTGATTTTGCTAATCTGCTCTGCAAGTGATCGGGGAGGAGGACCCTGAAGAGGGAGGGACGCGCACGCTTTGTTTTCTATGTTAAGCTACCTGCTATGTTCTCTGCTTCGTCGCTACTAAACTTGAAATTAATTTCCTCATTAGTGCCTTAGACAAACAAAGTGGATTAAGTAGCAAACATCAGGTTTCTCGTGTCACTCAACATAAATCAAGATTGCTTCAGCACTGCAATTCTCCCCCCCGCCCCAGGCACCAGTACAGAGGCATTGGCAACTAAAGCCGCCAGATTTAGTTGCTCTTAAATATCGGCTTTCAATAGAAGTTCAAACTCAAATTCTGCTTTCTTTATTGCTGTTTTTCCAAAAATTGTAGAATGTGGAAAACCTGAAGTTTAAAAGACATGAAAGAGCAGGAAGAGTATGAAAAAATGCCCACAGAGATGGGACTTGGTATCTTAGCCGTAGTAATGTGAGACAGAAAGCTCTTTAATCAGTTCATTGAAGGAAGTCAGTTTAAAACAGGTCATAATCTTAGGCTATTTAATGGCCTTCACGAGTTGAACTGGAATAATAAGAAGGCACCATTGTCAAATTAAAGTGAATATAAAATGTAAAGACAAATGTAAATGGTATTTTAATACCACTTTTGTAGCATTTTAGTTGCCTGCATGTCCACACATACAGGGATACTGAGCACAGAGAAAAAATGGCATCGATGAGAATCAGATGTGAAATTGCTCCTTACTTGGAAATACAACAAATTTTTTATTTTCTGTTAAGAGAATCAAATTGCTAAGATGCAGAAGTATTTTTGTCCTTTAAAGTTTGCCAATCAACCCAAGAAAACAGAGAGACAAAAAAACCCCAGCTATTTAACCAGGAAATATGGTCACTGTAGCTCATGTGCCACCTACTCAAAGTTGGCACTGAACTGAGCTCAGGAAATACACTAAACAATTTAGCTCCTGGCTTTTTGCAAATGTCTGCCACCAGACTGTGGTTTCCTCAAAAGCATTTCTTCTTTGAACTTGCCATATTTTTCTCAGAGCTTTTTTTTTTTTTTTAAAAAAAACAACATTGTGGATTGATTTCAAGCAGTTTGGTATGTGCATGAAAATTTCATATTGAAAAACTGAGGCTGTTAGCGAGTGCTCATTCTTGCTGGTAGGTGCTCTTTCTTAGAGACTCAGAGAACAAATTACTCCAACAAGGAGGACAAACACTTGAAGAAAAAAACCTGGAGAGTATGAGACTGTGAGATAAACCCTGTAGATAGTCCATCGCAGACTGGGCACATTTTAAAAAACATGAAAATATTTTCTTCCAGGGGAACATAGATCTTGCCTGAGGCATGCATCTTCAAAAATACGAAAAATAACGCAAATGGTTTGTGACTTTGCCAGCCTAAATGTGTGGGGCATGGCAAAGTCCCTACCACTTGTGTGCCAGTATCCTAATGTGTGTTGTGGTTTTCCTTACCCTGTCCTCCTGCTTTGACAAACAGTGCCCTGTCCTTCACAAAATGCGGTGCTTAGCTAAGCAAGCCAGCCCCAAACTTGGCCAACATAAATAACATCTGATCAAAAGCTACCAGGAGGTGAACCCAAAATGGGTATGAGTAATTCATAACAAAATCATGCCTTAATTCAAGTGCACACTACAGGAACATTCAATGGTATTCCTCCAGCTCTAGACTTGCACAGTAAGGTACTTACTAATAACATGAGTGGACCGACATTTACAAATGGTTTACACATAAGTTTAGTGTCATTTAAACACAGAAAATACCAGCCCATGTCACTGCTGAACCACAAGCACTGGGACACTGGGGATACTCTTTGCACCATCTCAGGTACTCACCTCTCCCGCTCCTGTTCCAAGAGGTTGGTAAAGTCATCGCTCTTGTTCATGTAATCTGTATGTTTATGTTTCTCATTTTCTAGCTCATAAACTGTGCGGCGATGGCACTTTTCTGCCAACAGGAGCTGTTCCAGCATGCGCCGATACGTCTCTTTCTGCTTTTCCTCAAGTCTGTCCAGCTGGATTGTAGGAAAGGAGAATAGACTGTTTTAAAGGTCTCCTTGCTTACTTCATCTGATTTATTAACCAACAATGTTGTGTTTGGTAAATGCAAGTCCCATAATTTTATGTCTTGGGCTTTTACATAAAGCAGTGACTAGAAATAAGAGTAACTGTCCTGTAAAAGTAATGATTTCTTTGGACAGCGTGTTTGCCATAAACATTTGCGCGGTTTTCAGATACACAAAGGACAGAACTCCACTTAGTTTTAGGGTAACAAATAATATTGTTGTAGTGCAGAATTTCCCCTGTGGTGAGGTGCTGTGTACACTTTCCTCATTTCACACGGGAAAAGCTGTAGCAAATGCCAGGGCAGGATATGCGCCCTCAGACCCTGGGAGGCCGAGTTCACGTACCTATATGGGGACTAGACACCTATATGTGGAGCGTAAGGTGTAAGCTCAAGGCTGAAATTTGAGTTATGCATCTTCAATGCACCTGTAGGACTGCTGAGATAAAAAGTCTAAGCTATTTAGATTCAGCACAGATTCAGTTTCGTATTACCAAGTACAATTCATTATAAGCCGGAGGCTTTTCCCCTCAGCCTGTTTTTTTGACAGGAATTTCTCTTTCTTTATTAGAAACACTTTACCTTTTTTGTCTTCTGGGTGTTTTTTATTACGTTAATACGCCAATTGTTATTCAAACAAACCCTAAGGCCAGGGATGTGTGTCTAAAATGTTGCCAGGGCACTCGGAAGCTGTCACGGCTATTCATGTTGCTCCTTTCACCGTTTCTTGGGAGCAGATGACAAACTCCATCCTCCTCCCTGCCCAAGCAGCCTGCAGCCCTGGCATTTCTCTGCTTGCCTGCCCCTGGCACGGCAGCTGGCAGAGCCTGCTCTGCCCAGTTCCAGCCCTTACCCTGTAGGAATTACATCTTCCTCCTCCCTGGCTGCACCAGGCAGCTGCTGTTTCAGAGGGTCCCTCAGCAATCTGAGGGAAATAAGCGAGCAGGAAGACCACGGTGGCGATTTGCTCTCCAGAAGTTGACCACAGCAGTCAAAGTAAAGCAGTCATTGCATTTTATAAAGGAGCCAGGTCAGGTTCAGCCTTTGAGAGTAGATCTTTTGCACTTAGGAAATTTTGTCACCATCCTATTTTAGGTCCAACATAACCCCTGTGGACCTACACATGATAAAAGTTTTACACTGAGGTCCCCATCAAATTATCAGCTTCTTTAGACAAAAGCCCTGCTAAGCTCTTTTAATCTTGTTCAACAGTATTTCATGCATGCTCCCACATGCTAATGTTTGCTTTCCTTATTTACTATCATCCCCAAAATTCCAGAAGATGCTTCAATAAGAATACACAGTATAAAGGTAACCTGTGGTAGACACAATTCCTGGTGAAAGACTTAAATGTTCTAATAGGAGGAACGATGAAAATTTGGACAGGCATTATAGTATATTATACTGTATGTTGTTGCATGATCTTTCTCCATGCCTGGAGTGTTATGAAACTATAAACATGAGCAGTGGCTGTTTATTTTGGCATTCATGCTGGCCTCAGACATTCCCAGGTCTATTCTACATTCATTTATTGCTTAGATTTTAAAGCAAGGGATCAAGTCCTACAGGTCTCTTTCAGGGGCTGAACTGACTTTGCAGTCCTAGAGCTTAAGTGATGTCAAATGATCGCAGATTTATGATCCCATAAATACGGTCAAAGTCAATCTCTGAAGGTCTTCTTTTCCTAACTACCTACACGATAGTGGTCTAGTATGCCAAGAAAATCAAAGAGTGCTTACCAGTGCTGCAAGCAGTAGAGGTTGGAGCCTATAATTTAAAGGAATTTAAAAACCAGAAATGTAACACCCAGAGATTTTGTTCTTGCTTAATGGCACCAGCCCTAAGGAGCATACAATCTCTTTATTGTTTGTGTTCAAACCGAAGACTTTGCTTACAACCTATTCTGCAGTTGAGTGAACAAGAATATTCAATTTTTCTTTGATTTCTCGTCATTTCTACAAATGCTGTGTTATCCTCTTGCATGCTTTGCACACATCCAAAATATGTAGAGTCTTACTTCTGGTTAGGATTCTGCCTGCACAGACATAATGATGTAAATCAAGAAGTCATTACCTCTGAAATTGGTTTCTCATACACGTCTTCCCCTATAGACTTTTCTTGGGCAAGGATGGCGTCCCTGTGTAGCACTCGGAGCACGTTCTCTGGAGCTGCAGACCCATAATGAGCTTCTAAAACTTCAGGTTTGGTTTTCTCTGTCTTCAGCATGTGGATCACATCCTCCCTTGCCTGTAACATTGCAAATCACTACCATAAGCCAACCTATTAACCAACAGGGAACACAGGGAAAATAGGGGCATTTCATATGTACAGATTGCATACATAAAAAAAAAAAAAAATTAGAAGAATGCCAGGGTGCCCATGCAAATATAAAAACTTTGGGAGATATCAGAGTAAACATGATCTGTGCAATCCAAATGTTGTCCTTGTAGATATTAATTATTCTATTCTTGCCTGCCATTACATTTGAATGCTATGAATTTTTATCTGGGTTGCAACTATAGCCAGGGAACATCATTACTCTTCATATACTTTATTCACTGCCTGTGCTGTTCTCTGACTGAGGTAAGGAGGCGAGTAGAACAAAGAGCACAAGTGGGCTGAATTAATATTTCTCAGACAGCCTTGAATCAATTATTTCCTAGTCATTCTCTACCTGACTTTATGACCAAATATTCTCTTTGAGTAACTTTTAAAATAAAGTTTTCTAACTTTTGTTTGTTTAAACAAAACCCTAGAACCGTTGCAGATGCTGGCTAACTGGCAGCAGACCCAAAGAGGCTGAGCAAACCCCCCCAGCAGCAGAGGAGGGCTGCTGACGCTGGAGCAGGGGCTGTCCCTGGGAGCAGTGGTGCTCCTGTGGCCGAGGGGAGCGCGGGTCCCAGTTCCTGCTCCCTGCCCTGAGTGGGAGCCCCCAGTTTCAGGCAGCACGAGCAGGTGTCTGGGCATGATGAGACTGCTCTGCAAGGCCACCTGGCTATGAATGAGGGGCAATTTAGGGCTGTGCTGTGGACAAACGCTTAATCCTGAGCACTGTTTCTAATGATACTTGCCAATATCTGTTAAGCCATCTGTAAAATAAGGGCAGGGCACTTGCTTGTCCTTCAAGACAGGTTTATAAGGCCGTGATCCAGGCAGCAGCTGTAAAAGGTACAAGTTTTCGGTGGGCAGGAGGGAGCTCCCCAATTTCCCTGAAGAGCATCTCTCCCACAAGCTCAAAGGGAGGGGGGGCAGAAGAGTACAGGCATCAATTTTTCTCTTGCCTGCCCTTCCAACACTCAACCCATGTGAGCTTGGGAAGCAAATTAAGGGCTAAGGAAAGGTTCAGATATTTTAGGAAAAATCCCTTGCAAATCCTGCCCCTATGTAAGCAATGACTGTTTAGGATTTATGAACTGCCCAACATTTCATGCTTTCCCACAGTGTTCATAATGGCACTCCATATTATCCCTGTAGCAAATCTTAAATCTTTACCTAGTACCACAGAGGCACTGCAGCTCTGCAAAACCACCTGCTTTTAAAGTGAGCAAGGAAATAATTTCAGGAAATGGTAAAGACCCTTTAGTCTTTTTTTTAATAAAAGAGTAACACGAAAATAAAACCAAAAATGAACTTGAAGCAAAGATCATGCCACCCAATTGAGAACTAGCCCAATTATAAACAGCTAGCTGTAGGGGCTTACTCAGTACATTTTGTAACCTTAAGTAAAAGCTTTGCGCATGTCTGCAAGATACAAAATACAGACTGGAATGGTATTAATGTTGTTTCAGCATGAGTGTGGGAAAGGTGCATCACTCATGGATGTCAAAACTACAAGTGAATTATGTGGGCTATTCCCAAAGAGTGCCAAAAGAGCATGTGCACCTCACTACATCATGTCGCGGAAATACACCACTCTCAGTAGAGGAAAAATGTTATTTTAGGAAAGTTTTAGACAGGTTTGAGAATATATCATTTTTTATAGCCCTGTAAAAATAATAGTTATCTTAGTGTCTTCTTTACTATGAGGCCAATGCTTCTATATTGAAGAAAAAGCCTTTAAAAAGTCTAATAGCATAGCATGGGACTCTAGGGGGATTTATAAATATCCAGATTTTATGATGTGTTGTCTTAGGCCCTTTTAGGAAGAGACTGTTTCGGGGCCATGTCTGTATCCTGCCCCAATGAACAAATTTGATGTCCCACTGTGTGCCTCGCAGCAAGGGCCCTGTGCTGCAGGCATGCTCCGGGAGAGCACTGTGCAAAGGGACCACCGAAAATAGCAGGATTAGGGGGCAGCCCCCTTCTACCCCAGGCACCAAGGGCCACAACCAAGCATGCTGAAACCTTGATTCACTTTGGTCCTGAGCACAGAAAGCTTCAGGCCCCACACAGCCCATTCCTCAGGGAAGGGCACACCTTGGACCTTAGGCTATTTGGGAAGGGAGGAGGGTGAGTTCGTTCTCTCCTGTTGAAGCTGTCGGGCCCCAGATGGCATAATTAAACATTGACAGGGCCAGGCAGAGCAAACAGAGACAACTCGGGCTCTATGACTTGGAAGAGCAGAGCTGGACTCCAGTCCCTGCAATGGTTATTTAATACAGTACTAGCTGACGGAGGGACCGAACGCTGCTCTTCCCAGTGAGTGCCCCAGCTCCTGCTCAGTTGTGCACTGCTGTGCATACTTTCCTTCCAGACTCATTAGCCTTTAATCATCGATGATTAAAATGCAGCAACTTTAGCAGGAGGGAATAAGAGCCCCTGAAACAGCTTATAACTTGCCAGCTGAGAAAGGTTTCTGGAAGCTGTGAGTTTAGGTTCCCCCGAGAGCCAGAGGAAGCCGAGCCAGGGGAGTGGGTGATGCTGAATGGAGGAACTGGCACCCCAAGCAGGAACGAAGGTGCCCAAGCTCAGTTCAGAGCTTTGAAGGAAACCTCTATTCATTGCTTCATCTTTAAAAGGAAGGAGTGACACACTTAGCTCCAAGGGACAGGGCAGGGCTGTTAGCGCTGAAGACCCTTCGCTACAGCCCAAGGGGAGGGTACCCAGCCCGGGGACAGGCTGGGTGGCACCATCCCCAGGACGCAGGCAGCCCCCCGCTCATGTACCCCTTCTTGGGCACCCCACGCTCTGCAGACACTTGGAATCTGGATTGCGTTAGCATGGCAAGGTGCCTTCTGCCTTTTCTGGGCTTGGCCATCGCTCCCATCATTATCTTTTCAAGGGTATCAGCTAATTCACCAAGTACTCTGTTTCAGTGCACTTACGATAACAGTTTGTAAAAAGCAAACTTACAAACAGATACTCAGGTTGCTAGGAAGCATTGGACCAAAAAAGGGGCCTTGTGCTAATAATAAACTGGAGAGAAATTTGCTTTCATTTGGTCAGCAACAAGCCCCAGCAGAGGAAGATCCTAAAGTGCAGCTAGACTAGGTCGGAGAGGGGCCTGGGTGACATCCTAACCTCCCATCAGCCTCAGGATTTGCAAACTCCAGTTAGTCTCTCTGAAACTCCTCAGGATAATATAGAGGGAAGGAGCTGAAACAGCTGTGTAGGTCTGTGTAACTTGTGATTTCAAGTTTCCTCCAAATGACTAATTTTCCACTGAAACAACTAGAAGAGAGCTCAGGTAGAGATGTTTTCTTTCAATGTATAGTGAACAACTGTCACTATATTAAACTGCATGATACAGACCATTTTCAGAAAACAAGTCAGAATAATCCTGTAGAGTAATACTTGGGCTACTTCAACACACATACCTGGAAAGATGTATGAGAGGCTCAAAGTGGGGGGTCTTAGCTAAGAAGAGAGAACCATACCGGCAAGCTATCTCTACTGATGGACATCTACTGTAGGTGCCTCCCTTGTCTCAGAGCACAGTTAGCATAAATCATAAGCTAGGAGACAAACACAAGGAAGACATTTCAAATTGGAAGTAAGCTTGTATATAAATCCCAGAGGAAAGTTGTTAGCTCTTTTGGTAGAAGGAACATGGTGTGTTTGGCACAGGAAAGCCATCTCTCAAGTCCTTTTTTTTGTTTTGTTGGTGCTCTGATGAGAGAAAGTATTCAGGCATGAGAAGACCACATATTGCAACAGCTTGTAACACAATGAAACTTATTTGTGTAAGTCCAGAAGACTGCAATTAGTCAGAGAAGCTCTTTAAAGTCAAGACACAGAACTGACAAAATACATACATTTACTTTTATTGGTTTTTCATTACTTAAATTGTCCTACAGAAAACTCCAAGCTAATTTTCTATCTATACTGGTCAGATTGTAGGTTCTTGAAAATAAACAGACTTTTCTGTTAATAAAGTGTCCCCAAGTACCTGATTCCCTAACAGTAGAAGCAATAAAGACAGATAAATGAAGAGGCCACTTTTACCTCTTAGTAATACTCTCAAGGCAAGAAACACAGAAGGCCAGATATGTTCAGAGGAGTTTTTCCACACTCTTTTTCTTCAGGAGCAAAGCCTGCTTAGAGACTCCCTGTCTATCAAACTCATAGAACCACAGAACAGCCCAGGTTGGAAGAGACCTCAAAAGATCATCTGGTCCAGCCTCTCGTGGGTAAGGAAGCCTAGATGAGATCATCTAGCACCATGTCCAATTGTATCTTGAAAACTTTCAGTGATGGGGACTCTACCACATCCATGGGGAGGTTGTTCAAGTGATTGACTGTTCTCACTGTAAAAAATTTCTTTCTTATGTCGAGATGAAACCTCTCCCAGTGCAACCTATACCCATTGCCCCTTGTCTTCTCCATGAGAGCCTCCATCTTCTTTGTAGCTGCCCTTTAAGTACTGGAATACTGTGATGAGGTCCTCTCCGAGCCTTCTCTTCTCCAGGGAGAAAAGACCTAATTTCTTCAGTCTTTCCCCATAGGGCAGGTTCTCCAGCCCTCTGATCACCTTCATGGCCTTCCTTTGGATCTTCTCCAGCTTGTCTGCGTCTTTGTTGAATTGTGGGGACCGGAACTGGACACTGTGCTCAGTTAACTCCTTCAGCTGTCCCTGCTGATAGAGGAACTGCAGAGCTGAACTGTATATAAGCCTTGCTTTACGCTTACTGGAGGTGCCAAAATCTAAAGGCTGATGACCTCAGAACTTGAGTATGTCCATGGAGGGGCTGACGTGCCATGGAGCACTGCTGTCCCCCACAGCTTTGCCCACTCTCCTTTTCCTCCTCTCTACTACCCACTGATTAATGCACTTACTTAAGATGCAGGGTCTGGGTTTCTACCTGGGAAATACAAGAAAATGCTCCCCTCCCCTCAGGAGTGCGTGCTAGCCTGCCAGCTGGAAGGCTGATGTGAGGCCACTCTTTGCAGGGCTACCCTGAAACACTCACTTTTTGGCAGAATAAAAGAGAAGGGCTGTCTTTTGCTCACTGGCTTGAGCAGAGCAGGGGTCTGAGTTCCAAACCTCACTTTACTACATGCCTAGTAAAATATTTAAATGATATAGAAAGGATGTAAAGAGGTCCCTGCATAAAATTGAAACCATTTAGGAAACAATAGCATGACTCTGCTGCTTGTAAAAGGGGACCGGCAGCCTAGCAACCAAATTCTTGGTCAATGGAAAGACTGTTACACAAGCCCGGCGTTCGGACGTGCTTCCTCCTCGTGCCCTGCCCTGCCAATTTACTACAGCCCTCTCTCCCCATTCCCACAGTCTTTGGCCTCTCCCTTGAGACTGCTAACAAAACTCAGCACCCACTAAATGGGGAATTTTTGCCATAGGCCATTTGTCACCTGGGAAATGGGACTGAGCTGACCAAACTCGTTTCATGTAAGGCATCTAGTAAATCGGAAAAAAATTTCAGTTGTATTCAAGATGGGCTGAATAGAATCAAAGTAATCACTGTCAGCTGAGAGTAAAATCCAACTCAAGATCCTTCGCCAGTACATCTCCTAAACTCTTCCCCTGACTTTTGTTTGTAAGTAGCCTTCCTGCAAATTCATAGTGTGTGTCTCTCGAAATCAGTTACCAGTAACTATTTTCTTCATAGGTCCATGTTTGGAGCCATCTAAAATACATCTAACTGCTTCAGAGCAATCTAAATATTTCAATAACATGATGACAATCCTCTCAATTAATTGAAACAAGTTTTGAAAATTCAGGAGCAGGAGTAGTATTTACAGGCATACACGTATCTAATATTTGGAAGACCTGATATTTCCAGCTTTTGACTATTTCTTTTCTATTTATCATGACATGTTGTTATTCCTGCACAAGTGAAAGCACCAAGTAATAGAGGTTTAATGATTATGAAGTCATATTTTTCTTGCCAGTGATTAATGGCAAGAAATAACTACCAAACCATGGACAGGAACCTGTACTTCTACTTGCATTGATGTTACTTGCATTGCACACAGTTCAGGTTATTTATAGTGCAACAGCTGCTCTGTACTGCATCAGAAACTAGATAAGGTCACAGGTTCTCCATGTAATGTTGTGGTCTTACCAGTGGCTGATTTCCGAAATTCCAGTAGACTTTACAAATGTTTCACCTAGAGCTAACAAACATCACACTCAAGGCATCCTTCTGAGGGAGATCAGGAGGATGTTCTCACATTAGTTTCTGCACTATCCAGGACAAGCTCATGCTGTGACAATGCCAGGGCAGGAATAGTCTTATTTCTGAAAATTCCCATTAGAGACCTCAGAAGGTGAATTCCGTGTGCTTAGTTTACTTTAATGAAGAAAGCATCTTCAGGCAGGTGTCTGCAAAACTTTCTAAACACTAATCCCTGTTTAAACTCTGTAACTTCCCTTCTTTTCTTACTTAGGAGGAAATTCAAATAATTAAAAGGAAAGTGCACTTTCTTCATTTTGTGTCATGATGCTATGAAGATGAATAGAGAAAGTAATAAAAATTACCCCTGCTGACTGGAATGACATTTTTGTTAAAGGCCCAATTCCTCAAACTATCCCTACGTACTGCTACAAGGACTGGGTAGCAATTTGTCTTTCAGGTCAGATGTACTTAGTGTACAAAGCATGCTTCAAAGCTGGGAAGTTAGATGTTCTGTTGCATCATACAAAGCTCCTTTTTGCTAAAAACTCGAGAAATATTTTTCTCTCCTATACCAGGTGTCTGAAGTAGCCTTGCTTATATCATTCACTCAGTGATTCCAGCTATGCAAAATGCTGGCTAATGACATGTATACGTAGTTCTTCTTGCAAGAAAGACTCTATGTACAGCAAAGCCTTTTTCTTGCCTTTCATTTCAGCTTAATTTCCTAATACTTGAAACTGTGGGATTCACTTGCACAAATTTCTTTGAGCATTTCTGGACTTGGGTCTATGTGCGTGATTTACTTTAGAGATGACTTCAGTGATGAAAAGTGACCACTGGTGGTTTTGTACAAAAGTTTAGTGAAATATATCCAGAAATGCAAGTGATCCCTTGTGACTCTGGGGATATGAAACAGAATTGTCCTGTCTTCTCCACACCATGCAGAACTTTCTGGCCTTATATGAAGCCTTTGGAGCTATACAGTGTATTTAATTTTGTTGTGTGTTATCTTACAGTGGTAACAGAAATTCCTTCTAAAATCAATACTGGAGGAGAGGCACATGATAGACCAGCTCATCCACTGCACAAACCCTCTGAAGTAGCTCCAGAAAAATTACATCAGAGATTAATGTGGCCTCTTATGTTTAAAAAAGTCCATGCTAAAGATCGCAGAGCTGAGGAGAAGCAGCACTGAGCAATGTATTACTTCTTACAGCAAGCTTCGAAACAGATCAAATGAGCACTAGAAGACATCTGTCTGTTATTTCCTGCCCACACAGCTTTGTTCTGCTTTATTGCCAGAGAGCTCCATGGATGATGTCACTTTTTTTCTGAAGAAAACAGGCCACCAGAGGCTTTCACTGACATAATTAATTATCTGTAGTCTGGGCCACAGCCAGAAAATTCCCATGGCAAGGCCCCGAGAAGTATTAACTCCACACTGCTTGATGTTTTCAGAATTATTAGGGTCTGGGATATCCTGTCTTTCTTTTTCACACTGAAAGAGTGCTTTGCTCAATATTATTGAGCAGTGGGGCAGTTACTGCAGCATATAGAATTACAGTGTCATGATCCAGTCAGCACAGAGACCAATGCGAGGGGTCACTGTCAGTTACACGCATGAATCTCCATGTTGGGGATATGCTTTACATGCTTCAGCAATGCATCACAGTGGCTAAAGCCACTGTTTTGGGTTTGCCGTATTCAGTTATATAGTTTACGTCTCAGCCAACATTAACCATATAATAACATTTTGCACATGACCTGAAGCCTGGCAGCAAGTAGAGACCACAGATTGATCCAACTAGCCAGCACGGAGAGGAAGGAACATCTGTTAAAACACCATTTTGGACACCTGAGCGGGAAGAAACATTAACAACAGCACACAAATGACTATATTTGCAGTTCAGGGCAGTTTGCATCCTAACAAATGAGGTAATTAACAAAGCAACTTTAGGGTTTTTTCTCTGACCAGCACTAGTCACCAAAATGCTTGCAAAGGCAGAGGAGAGCTCCCTGGTTCAGGTACTCCAAATCAGACATGAAAACCCAAATGACTAAGTCCCTATTCTGGTTCATTCATGCTAAGGAAATAATCTGCAGCTTTCCATATCCCAGGTGAATGGCCAATCACGAGCTGCTATAGCAGTATAGGAAGTCATTAAAATTGCAGCACATTTCCCACACATTGAGGTGTTTTTACATTGCTGGAGTCGTGTAGTAAGTTGCTGTGTTCCTTGTCTAACCACAACTTATTTTGTGATCAGTTAGCAGCTCTTTATGAAGAAAAAAAGATGACTAATGAAACAGTAAAAACAGAAGAAGCATTTCTTTTCCTCTTTCTTGTGTTATCATCTTGTGTTATCATCTCCCCCTTAATCTTATGTTAACCAGACTGAACCAAGACTCAAGAGATCCGTGCTCTGTTCATGGACATATTTCGCATCCTTCACACACAAAATTAACCTCACCATGCTCCAGTTTCCATTCCATAAAGGAAATAATACTTCCCAGGAACACTGTGAGATTTAATTCATAAGTATATATAAGATCTAGGTACTAACACTATTAATACTACAAAATATATGGCACTGACATCAATATAGTTGCTCTACTATTCATTTTCCCCCATTCATTATATTCTTTTATTTCCTCCATGCTTATGTACTTCTATACTGTCATCCAATTTGTTGAAATCCATTGGAAACTAAAAAGTATCTTCATTAGACATGTAGCTTAGGTTGTCTAAATTGCTCTTTGAAAGTGCTTCATTGACTCTATAGGGAACTGAAGCAGCTGAAATTTGGTGCTGTGGCCTGAACTTCAGGGAAGCACTTGAAGCTGCTGGCATAAGTACCCCCCCTCCAAGAGGAACAAACCTGCCCTGGTAGTTTTTTTCTGCAGTGATCTAGCTGTCTTATGGCATGAATGAGCACGCGTGGAGCAGGACGGAGTGAGAGACAAGCTGGTGCCAGCAGGGCCGTAGCTGTCAGGATGAAGAAGCTCGGAGGAAATCCTTCTGCTTCCTCTGTGGAGACGTGAGCATAACTCAAGAGGGATAGCAACAGACGTACGTGTGTATACATGTGTAATAAACTGTATACACAACTTTCTCTTGTCCAAGCATTTTGTTGGCTTCAACAAGCTGTTTTTCAGTGCTCTGTGCTACACGGATGTGCATTCAAGTTACTGATGATTGATGAATGGGCAAGAACAGTAGGACTGCATTACAGCGAGCACTTAGAAGCATAGCCAATTATTTGAACAGAGGAGTTGTCAGAGGAAACAAGGGAAGTGGGGCGAACTCTTAGAGTGAAGTCACTTAGAGAGGGCGGGCAATGAAAGGCACAGAGCGAGAGCTCCAGCCATGCCCACAATGATGCCCTCACAGCCTCCTGCTGTCTCCAAAATCCCCCTGATCCTCCCCAATGTCTGTCCTTCCCCTTGCCCTCCCCCAGCCCCACTTGGACATCCTCTCCATCCTCCAATTGCATTCCCAGGAATGATTCTAAAGCCCTTCAAAATGCCATTTTGCCTGAACTGTTGAGACTGCCTGAGCCAATACTGGGGAAACGGGTTTTCACTATGAAGCTGACCACATCAATACTTCTGTTTCTGACTTGTTTAAACTTTAAGGTGACAAATGACTGGAAGTTACCATGCAACTGTACTTGGGTTAGTCAGTTCCACTCATTTTGCTGGTATGGAAGAATTTATGCTAATTTTTTTACAAAGAAAAACAATCATTTCCAGGATAAGAAAGACTTCACTTGCAAAATCCAAACCATTCCTGTCTTAGGAAAGGATTTCCCTTCATAGCATCTCAGCAGTGCATCATTTTGGGTGCTGCATGTGCACAGCCCTCAGAAATAAGTCACTGAGTTAATTTTATTTTGGATATCATACAAAATTCTACATTGAAGACAACAATTTTGTAAAGATGTGGCAAGACACAGGATGTTCACTAAGGCCAGCAGTTTTCTGTGTGAAAATGTTACATTTCTCTCATTTTAGTCAACCGATAGGTGGAGCCTTTAACCCTAGAAAAAAGACACTTTCTCAGATAGCCATGTTCTAACAATTATTATATAAAGACTTATATTTGCTTTTATTAAAGCTCATTTTGGATGGAAAATGATCTGTTTTGCTCTCAAGAGCTTATCTGATCCTCAGCTGGAGCACAGGAGACACAAACTTAATAAATACACAACTGGGGCAGCAAAGTTAATAAAAACAGACTCAGCTACAACTGCAATGTTAAATTAACAACTGGTGACTCAGAGTACTGGACAGCATTATGACACATAAGACATATGCTCATTGCAAGCTCTCCCAAGAATCCCAGATATTTTAAAGCCTGAGAGTCCATGCATCTAGCATTTATTGCAAAAGAGTTGGCCATGTCCTCTCCCACAGAGTAAGCCTTCTCTCAAGAAAATGAGAAAAGATACAAGCTTTCTCGTTACTCTTGCACTGAGTATACAATTACTATTAAGTAAATGAAAAAAAAAAAGAGTCAAATGACATCAGTTGATTAAAATTATTTTTAAAAGATTGCAAAGGAGGATCAGTTAAAGACACTGATTCCAATGGGAACAAGACCAAAACTTAAAAGTTGATCGGGGACAGTTCTTACTGTTCTGTTTTGGACAGAAGACCAAGAATTTTTGAAAAAAACCCAAACCAAAACCAAGCTGCTCATACCCTTCCCTCCACTCTAGATGAGATGTTCAAGAGATCAGAGACACCTGCAATTATTCCTCTCTCTTCTAACCCTCCAAGCCTATATAACATGATAGATGTAGCTCTGTTAAAGTATAGCTCAGGCATTAACGGAGAAGGATGTTAAAATGTCTTTGTGAAAGTGGTTTTCAGCCTACAGCTGTCCAGTGACAGTGACATTTTATTGAGGATAATTACTTTGAAAAACATGTAATTCTAAAGCAATTTTATTACCAGAGAGATGGCTATCATCACTATGGTTGATAGTACCACAGCCCTTAATTTCAGAGGGAGCAGGAAATTGCCTGAATAGCACAATTTAACTATATTTCATTTTTTTCTTCTCTCTCATAAACCAGCAAGGTTTTATTTTAAAATTCATAATTCCAAGACTTGCTAGACAAGCCCTGCTTACCTCCCATGGTATCTCCTGCACTTCACACAGCAAGGATTGCAAGCTATAGAAAAAACCATAGTATTCTGGACAAAAATTTATCTCTCGTTATAAATTACTCAATGAAAACAGAAAAGAGCATTTGTGGTCTGAAGTCTATCCTAACTTTTTTTTTTTTTGTCCTGCAAAAGCCTGCTTCACCAGGAAAACACAAACAAACAAGGGGTCAGTCAGAGGGGAGAGAATTTTTTAACAAATTGTACTGATACTCTTATGCCAGATATTTTCAGTGATTTTTTTTAGGTTCTCATTTTGCTACAGCATGGTTACCATCTTTCTCTTCATTGTCTTGCCTTTTCTATGTCCCCTTTCCATGTTTCTGGCTTGGCTCCATTTATCATTGTTTTATTCCCCCTTTCCTTACACTCTTTTTCTTCTATTGCCCAACCTCTTTCCTCTCATTCCATTCTCCTTAAGTCACCTCTCCCTCTTCACATTAACCCTATCTTCTCTTTTTCCCTGTAGCTCTGTACGTGCCAAGGTTTTTCTCTTAGGGAATTTGGATTTAATCTGTATGATATGCTCAGAAAATCCTAAACTATTTCAATCCAATTAACAAGACTTCACAGTTATAAACACTTATGCGTAGCTACTCTACATGCACTTTTCTCTGGCTTTACCTGTTCTTTCCACTCTGGCTCCTCTTCAGCTTCTCAAACTGTGAGATATTGCTAATGACCATTTGAAAACTCCGTCTCTTCACTCTGGTATGTACTCTGTCCTCCAGTGCCAAGGCATCTTGTCCCAGCTTTCTCTTTTGACTTTAATATTACCCAAAAGAAACACATTTGGTTTCCATCCACCTGTCTATCCCATATTCCTTACTTGAGCTTTCAGACAGCTCAATATTTAATAATATTAATGCAAGAGCATCAAGAAAGGCACTGAAGAAAAAATACAGGAGTTTGTATGGCGTTTTTAACTAAGCAATACCTAGATGGCTATCACAACATTTCAACATCTCAGGAAGTCAAGTTCAAAACAAAAGCAGTTCAAGGCTTTACATGAAAGTTTACACATTGCAGCAAGAAGAAAAAGAGACAGAGGGAAAAACATCACAACTACAGCTACAGAGTCAAACTCTCTGGCTTATATCAATCAGACTGACAAGTAACAGGAAGGCCAAATAAAGTCATATCAGCAGAGAAAGGGAAATATTAAACTCAATGTACAAGGCACCAGTGAGCTCTCTCCTACTGCACTGTGTACAGTTCCAGCTACAGATGTTAAGAAAGATGAACCCAGGATGTAACTGGCACTGATCAAGGGGTGATGGAACATGTGGAAAGTTTATTTTGCTAGAGGAAACTAAAAGGAGGTGGCACAGCTAGCACAGCAAAACAAAGGCTCAGAGGGTGTGAGACTGCTGTCTACAAACACATCAGGCATTAAGCAGTAGGGAGAGAGGTAGGCTTTTCAAAGAGTGATCAGTGTATAGCCCAATTTCATAAGGGTTTCACTGGACAATGACAATTGCATTAGAAATTAAAAGAGAGACATTTTCTAAACATTAAAGCCTTTCAGTTCTGGAACTGTTTTGTAATAGGAGTAGTCAAGGTAAACAACCCACCTAATCTTAAAATACAACTTGATAAATTTATGACAAAGGTTAAGCAAAGTGGTTGCCTAAAGAATTAGCTGCTGGGACTTGAGAAACAGTAAAGAATTTTCCTTTCCTTTACATTTACAAATCTTAGTTTTCTGATAGAAAGACAGATGGTAAAATACTAAAATACCTTTAAAAATGTTAGAACGCAATAGGTAGTATATCACCTATGCCCATGTGGGTACCTGTTAAATGAGTTAGTTTGTTAAGAGAGAGGATTTCCCTCGTGGCAGGATGTACAGCCACTGTTATCCAAGTGTTTCATAAGGACCTTACCAGAGAGAACAAAACATGCAGCCCTTACCCACCTCTGCTAACCCTTCCCTGATACACCCAGGTCAAGAAGAAAGTCTTGCAGCCCCCCTGAAGGTGAGCTCCTCCTGGCTCTGTTGGATGAGAGAGCTCCTTCCCTCCATGATTACCCTGCTTCAACCATCAGCAACCAGTCCCCCCATACCTGCCCTACAACAACCCCTCCTGCAGCTGATGAAGCCACCAGTGCAATCTGCAGTTTGGTAATCAGTGGCACAAATGCAATTAACCTGCTAACCCCAGGCTGGCAGTCTTAATCCTGGAATGATGTTTTCACTAACAACCTAATCAGAGAGACCAAATCAAACTGGACATGATGAGAAGTGTTGGCTTCGAGCCAGGACCAGAGATACAAGGGGAGCAGACCTTGCCATGGGGTGTGTTGCCTGCTGCTCCCCAGGCAAGGGGAGATATCCTTCCTGGGGAGCCATCACTGAAGCCTTGCATAAGCACTCAAATTAACCACTAAATGCAGTCTATAGAAATACAGATTAAAGGAAAGGGCTTCTCTGTCAGTGGAGTCATTTGGGGGATGCTATGCAAATAGGTTTACCTCTGAATATCTGCTACACAGTGTTTCCTTTCAAAAGTCAGTCTGAACCCAGTGTTACATTAGACCATTTGGAAGTCTGAAGACTTCTCAGGAATTGCGGCTTGTGATTATTCTATATATAACATATAGTATACATACTGTTCTCCAAGACATCACATTTCACATATTGCCCATCCACATCCTCAGGCCTGCAACAGAGGAAACGTACAGCTGATACCTTAACATGTATTTCATTTACACCCCATGGCTGCCCAGCTCTGAGGAGCAGAGCTCTGTTCCTCCACAGCACCAGGCTCTCAGGAAACATTTTCCTCAGCCCTAGAGCGTGCAAGGGACCTCAACAGGAACGGGTGGTTGAGCTGCAGCGAATGAATGCCATTTCTGCACTGGAGAAACACAGTAAAATGCCAGCTATAATAAAGGCCTCGAGTAGAAAAGTTGCTCCTATTTAGATTGGTGTGAAATATAGGAAACTGTCTCCCAAGCTTAAATTGTCACCTGGCAATAGGCACAGAACCTGGCTAAGAAATCATTTTTCTTGCAAAACCCAATGGTTTGTGGTGGGATGATGTCTTCATAAATGTACTTTTATTATTGTGGGGTCTTTTTCCAAACATGCAATAGAAGAGTGAATGGTAAACATGTATGAATACTGCCCCTCATTTCCTTTTGGGCCCCTAATCAGGAAATGTTGAAAATCAGTGTTGGTATTGTTGGAGATTAATGGCTGCTGCTCAGAAAGTGTACAGGGAATAAATTGCTGCCAGGACAAATACATAGGCCATTGGACAAAAATCTGTGAACCACAGATATGATTATATCATCATTGTAAAGATCCACACTGCCTGTGTTGCTCTGTAATTAATAATATCCACATGTTGGTTTGACTGAAATCACTGTAACAACCAGGCAAATTAATGCCATGCCTTCATGGTCCAATTTATTCTACTGGTGTTTGAAGTTTTCTTTTCAAATCAGTTTTGCAGTATTTAAAAATTAGAATTTTTTTTCCCAGGTATAGGAAGAAATCCTTCATGGATTTTTTGCCCCTAAATGTTCAATATGTGTTTAAAGACCATGTAATCACTGGGTTTTTATATGAGCAGTGAGATCTCACAAGAGAAAAGACACTCCACTGAGCTATAAGGCCTTTAAAATCAATCCCTGTCATCAGTTCATTTGTTTCCCACTCTCCTTCAGAGAGGTTGTACTTAAGAGCTCTCCTGCCATGTGTGTTGGGATACATTTTCATCGCCACAGCTTCTGTATACTTTTTCTCCCCTTTTGTTTTCTTACAAAATAAGGCCTAGGCTATGGTGACCTCAGCCGTTTATGAAAACCTTTCCTTCTCTATAGTCAGTAAGTGCACAGGGCCCAGCCAGGAAATCTGACGACAGGCAGAGCTGAGTCCAACTTGGCCCTAGAAGCTAAAGAGCAGGCAAGCTACCTGAGGTCATTATAATTTAAAAAAAAAAAAAGACCAAAAAAAAAAAAGACATAAACATCACTGCTAGGGCATGTCTCCACAGTTCACTGGCATGTTCACCTTCAAAATGAAGAGCTGGCAGGTCAAGTCCCAAAGTAAGGACTCAAAATTGATACCAACAGCAACATGGCATGGGTCTATGTTTGCTGTGTTGTTAGATTATGTGAGTAGTGAACTAAGCATGTGAAGCATATGTATACATTACCAGTTTACCCTGCTAACCCCATGGTTGCCATGACCAGATTACTTCCCATGGTTGAGCTCACTGTTTGGGGTTTACAAGGCAGCGTCACCGTGCTCTGCATTTGGTCACGCAGGCAGAAGATCCCCCCTGCTCATGGCTGCTGAGCAAACAGTCATGGTATTTTATGCCATTTTTTTCTTCAAAAAATATTGGATCTCCCTACAGGTACAGCCTGCTGTTATTCTCAAAACAAAATTTTCTTACATATGCCTATATAATCTTTGCTTTGCTGGTATTGAAATGGCTTCAAAATAAACCCACAGTCTGATTTGTCAGTCCAACAAAACGCCAGCCAGCCACCAGAGATGTCCGAACAGATCTGAAAATGAAAAGCCATGAAATGACTCAGTGCATTAGGTCACTGTGACAGCCAGGAGGTAATACCAGAGTATTTACTTTGGCTGGAGTCTTCCTTGGCTCATCTCCGTTTGTACTGTCAAAGCCAGGCTCTCATCTCAAGCCAAAGTGCTGTAGCTTGCCCACTTCAGTAACAGTTCAACACAGGTACCAGGTAACTAACTAACAAAAATGGGGGGTTTGAAACTAAATTAAAAACTCTTATGGAATAAAACAAATAATAATTCTCTTCCCTGCCTGGCAGCAAGGAGCAGAAGAACCGATGCGCTCTACGGCTACCAGTGTGGCTGTCCTCACAATCCTCCCGTGATGCCGGGAAGCTTTAGTGGTTCCTAACATCTCTGTGGGGTCTGTATGTATGAACATCCCTAAAAGTATTGTCCAGGGCAGTGGGAGTATCGTCTTGGTGAGGATTTTCAGCCCATATTATGGTGCAGATGGCAGCTATCCCCAGCATCGCCATAGGGGTAATGCAACATGGACAGTCCTTTAAAGGTTTTGTAACTTCCCCCAAAGTAAAAGACTATGGTGAAGAGCCACATTTCCGTGTATTGAACAGGAGAATTACTCAGAGATAAGAATAAAGACCACATTTATTGCCACCCAGGAAACCTTAGTGACTTTCTTCGCCTCCCCTTTCCAGACCACAAAGGTGACTTCAGGGTAAATCTTTCTGAACAACATGAACATGATACATTTCTAATGAGGTCTGGCTCTATTCACCACTGAAGCTGCATGCTAGCTCCATCTTTTAGGAAATGACATATACAAGTTTTTGTATAAAGTAAATGAAGCACTATAAATATGGATACTGTTCTGCAATGATAGAAGGTTTTTTCCTTTGCAAAATTGCATTCAACAGATTTTCTCACTTTCTTCCCCAGTGCAAAATGACTCTTCTCTGTTTTATGACAAAATTACTAAATTTGAATGCGTATTTCCTGAAACTTGAAAGGACTTTCTGACAAGCTGAAGGTAAATGATGTACAGGAAGAGTGATACTTAATAAGATGAAATTTCAGCATTGTGGTAATGGTGCAACTTGGGTGACTCATATACCGAAGAAATTAACTAATCACCTCCAAAACCATTGCTTCTCTTAATCAGGTAAGATGGTAACAAGTCCAAAATGAAAGTAAAAATATTATGAATGTGGGTTTCAGGGAAAAAGTAAAGCATTCATATGAAATGCTAAATAATGAAGGTTAACTAGAATAAAGAGATTGAAACGTAAAACGTTTTCACACAGGTTGGGCACTATTTTTCTGCTTGTCCATGGATTCAGTGAAAAACATCATTAAAGTGCAAACAGAAGAATGTATAAATTTGTCAAGCAGTCCCACCACAAAAGGGGATAAGTTTTGAAAAGTCAGAAGTCTTCATACTGACTTTTTGAAATACCATGTTTCAGCTCTTTATTTTGAAATTGCATTTTCCCTGAAGGCTGAGACTCCCAAGAGCTCCGTGATTTATTAGCAATTGAGAGAATCCTCAAAACTGGATCTAAATTTGGGGGATGTGAGTTAAGCACAAAATCAGGCTCTCTGCCATCAAGGACTTACTACTGGGCTGAATAAACATGCAAATCAGGACAACTGAGAAAACTTTCAAGCGAGCACTACTCCAAGAAATAAAACTAATGAGTCTTTGCAAGGCAGGGAATGTGCAGAGTGCTGGAGGCCAGGTGGGACAGGCAGAGCTTTGGCTGAGCCCTGAGCAACATCTGAATATGCAGAAGGTCCAGGGGCCATCTTAAGTCCTTTTTTTCAGTATTACTGACTTGCAGATTTGTCCCTTGAATATTTGCATTAAAGATTTTAATTACTCACTATATTTGCTTGCCTTTTTCCAAACTGATCCATCCGTGGTTTTTTCCTCTTTTTAAGCGTTTAAGACCTTCAGATCCCCCTTTCTCTGTCAGTTGTGACAGGTGTTTAGAATTTCTGTTGCTTTGGTAGCTGCAGATAGAGATGGTAAATAAAGCAGTACTTAAAACTATGACTATCCTGTTAAACACCAGCTAAACACTGCTCTCTCCTTATGGTCCTTTGCCTTAAATTTGCATGTCACTGTTAGTTGAGCCCTGTACATCTTGGACAACCTAAAAATAAATAGATACACAGAAAATATACTAAAAAAAAAGATGTTTAATTTACCTGCAGTTCTCCTTCCATTATACTGAGGAGTTTTATCAAGTCCTCTTTAGAAAGCTCTATGGACTTCTTGTTCTTTCGTTCAGTAGGTCCAGGTGACTTTGAGTGCCGTTTGACAGTTGCTGAAACCATGACCTCATCTTCCTTCTGATGAGGTTTGTTCTTTTTCTTGGCATCCTCCTGAAGTTTTTCATTCTCTGCATGGCTGATGACAGGCTTGGAACTGGAGAAGTGCCCGTTAGACGAGCTTTCTCCACCTTGGTTTCGGGATCTCATCCCTACCTAGAAAGAAACAAACATAAAGATGCATTTATAAACAAAATTACTTAGAAAAAGCTGCAGTGGAAATACTGCCTTTTGGAAGAACAACAAACTTGTGAAAAATGAAAAATACTGTCATGTTCAAGAGACGGTGGTAGAAGGCTCAACCATTTCACCAACTCTGTGTGTGGCAGACAGTGAATCCAGGGCATTAAGTATAAATTTAACAGAGTCCTAAAGTAAGGGTAACCATCTTTTTCAGCATGCCAAGATGCTGATATGAGTTAAAATGTATGGAACTTAAAAGTGATACAGGAAAATGATAAAGAACATTTTCCAGTGTTCCCTTTCCTTCAGTCAACATTTTTATCATTCACAATTCATCAAAACAAAGTAGGTTGTTAAGTAGATCTTATTTTAACATGAAGTTTACTTGAGAGATGGGAATGCAATTAAATTTTAGAAAAGCATATTTCTTGAGTATAAATTCTCTATGAGAGTGGAGTGACAATGCATGACAAACAAAGATCACTCTATACTTTTTCCAGAGTGAAGCAACGGTTTTATTCCAGGTAACCAAGAAAAATTGAGAATGAAGACTAAATCAAGTGGTAAACTCCATCTTAAACTAAATACTGCATGAGATTATTAGACAGTAAGTGCCATAAAGGAAAGTCGAAAAGAAGTTTGAAAAAAAGCACAGAGGGAGTGAAACCACCAAGAAGTAAATGGGCAAGATCAATGCAGTCCTTCCAGAAGATTCAAGGCTTCTCCAAAATGTCAGGTCATGGTTATTGAATGCTCACATTTTTGCCCTCTTAAGCACCTACACTGCACTCTTAGACGATGTCTATCCTAGGAAATTAAACAGTGACAGCAAATGTTCCTGAGCTCTGGCACTTGACCTACTGTATTACTAAATTTTCAGCACACTCCTTGGCACACTTCAGGTCCAGGCAAGCTACCACTCTGCCAACCAGTTCCTGGGCACAATTCAGGAATTTACCCAGCCCAGGTCCAGATGCAGCCACCCTGTTCTGGAAGAGAAGAGCATTTAGTAGGACAAGCATGGCTGGATTGTGCCACTTGACCCTAGGGGCAAATGGGGGCCTGGCCCTGTTTAGTTTATGAGTAACATAGACTTGGTGTCACACAAAACATAGCTGTGAAAATCATCCTTCCCGTGTATTATCTTCCTCAAACAACAGTCTTCTCTGATTCCCTCTGCTGAATGCCATTCACCAATATCAAATTAAACCACTGGCTCTTATCTTCAAATCTTTTCACAGTTCTTCTCTTTCTTACACATCAGCCCTTTTCAAGTTGTCATCCACACAACACATTCAAATAAAATTAGCTTAATCTGCCTGTCTGTTCTCTTCTCCTATGAACATCTCTCTCCTTTCTTCGCCCTTGACCCTGCAAATTGGCCAGGGACGCTGCTAGCCCTTAAAATCCCACTTACCCTGTAAGGTCTTGCCCTGTGTCACTGACTAACAATGGCACAGAAGACAGGATGGGTTCATCAGTGTGTATTTCATTACTTATCATTATTAAACAGATGTGCATAGGATACTCAGACATGTTTACATATGGACCCATATTGCTATCCTGTCACCTTGCTATTCTGTCACCTTCCTATGTTATGCTGAAGTAGGTTTTTGTAATTATTTTCAGTGTTTAACTGTTGAAGAACTTGATTGTTATTTGTAATCAAGGTATTTGTCATACACAATACAAAGGCAGCAGTGAATTTAGTCTTGGTTCACGGCCAAACTCAGATGTAAAAAGTAAGTTGGTCTCCTAAAAGTTGGATATTCTTCATCCTACTTGAAATTGCTTGTATAACAGACAAGGGAAACCATCAGGAGTTTATGTTGCCTTACTCCAATTTACTTTTGTATATGGTCATATTTTCTGGTACCTTGATTTTTTACTTAAATCCGGTTTACCTAAGATAGTCTAAGAATACTAGAAAGCAAGATCTGCACAGAGAAATATCTAGCTTTAGATGGGCTACAATTTGAACAGACAGACTGAAGAAAGCTGAAGCAGGGTCTACATGTCTGAAACTTGCCTAGTTTCTATCTATAGGTCTAATGAATAATATTCCACTGCTTCCAAATCTTTTCTCTCACTTAAATTCATCTCTGGATTTAGTTTGCAGCTTGTTCATTAGTCAAGCAGATGCTTCTCAACATCACTAACATCACTTTTCTGATAAGGATCTCAGAGCAGCAATTCACTAGCAATGGGGCAAAACCTAAAATACATTGACTAATCAGCTTGGCTAATGTTATGCTGGGCCTGCTACGGCTTGCTACTTACTTGACTCGGGCCAGTGTTATAAATCTCTTGCTCACATTAGCCTTGCATTTTGGTAGTTTCACACTCTGCAGGAAGATTGTCTTTTTATTATCATTGGTTACTCATGTCTTAACTTCATTAATTCAGTGGAATTCATCCAGCAGCATAAATGGGGAGAAAATTAGACCCAATGTTTTCGAGTGAGAGAGTTTCACGATGAGATTCCTTGCATTGTAGGTCTGCTCCTTTCCAAACAATATGTGATACAGGTATACAATGGCCTTTAACTTCCTGAATGCTTATGCAGTGTGTTTTTCATCAAACAGTTTGGATTAAACACATGAATTACGCTTCCTAAAAACAGATCTCCATTATAAGCATGAACAATACCTGAGAACCTCAGGAAATCTTTTAGGTCTCAGGTTTGTAATGGAAAAATAAACATTGTACTATGTTTCCTCTCAGATAGGGCTTTTCAATTTGTTTAACTTTAATGGGTTTAAAAGTTTCCAACCATGCTTCCTCTCAGGAGAGAGCACTCGGGATTCAATCTGTCTCTATTTTCTAAGTGTTTCCTTCTGAGTCCCTGTGGGTCACAGCCTCCTGCCACTTTCATCTCTAAACCAAACCTATTTTTCATGGCTTACACTGAATGTCTTCATGGCTCTAGAACATCCTACATGTTTTAAGAATAAATATTGCAAGCCTGTCTTACATATGTTTTCCAGTGAAAAACAGATTATTACATTACAGTGTATTCTGCTTAGTAACATGCTGCGTTAGTGATTTCTCTATAGTAAGATGACACAACTGTTAGACCCGAAGGTGCACAATTAATTTTAACTCATGACTAGTTGAGACAAATCATCCACCTCAAGCATTGCATAATCAACCAGATGCACTTAGCTGGATATGGTAGACTTCATGAAAGGTGGTGTGTCACCCTGTCACATCATAACTCAAGACAGTCACTTTGATCCATCTGTCCCTGTGGGAGCTGAGATAACAATTCATGAAGCCATGTAAGGGCTGAGTAGTTGACTATATGTTTATAAGTAAGTGTGCTAACAGAGAAATAAGGAATGACTATTTAGAGTGTGCTTTTACTTGATGTAAATAAATGTAGGTCCACAAAGGACAGATGCAATTTATTATTATTTTTTTTAATTCATTAATACAGCAGCAGAGCAGCTTAACCAATTGATCTGGAGTTTTTTTATCAACTAGCTAATTAGGATATGATTGTCACTAAAGGAACTAAAACTTGGCCTTTTTAAAAATGTCTTTAACACTTGTAGATTTATTTTGCAGCATGTCTTACATCACAGTGTGGCAGACAGTCTGTCACTCTCAGGGACATTGCCCCTAACAGCCTTTCTTTGTGTAAAAGCCTGCCAAAATCAGTGTAACGCTAACACCTACTCTGTCTTCAGTTACAATGTTGATACTTTTCCAACACCTTATCCAAATGCAAAGGTGTTGTGTGCTGAAGCCAGAGATGCAGGTGAACTCAAGCTTAAATAGTGACAGAGAGGGCCAAAGTTCTGATATTCACACAGTAATTTCCAAGGAGTTTAAGGGCCAAAATCAGCGACATGATCCAGCTGTTGTGCAGTGCTCTAGGAATACAAAGCAGCTGTAAGGATGACTGAGTTTTAATTAGAGCAGCGTGAAGTAACCAGAACATACCAGTGATCTTGGCTGAAATATGGTGTGCTGGAAAGGAGTGCTTAGTATTATCATTTTGGACATCCGTCTGTATTTCTGATGGTATCATGATAAAGAAGAAAAGTTTCTGACCAGTTGCACAGCATTATTTCGGTATGCAAATACCAAAATCCCAAAACTTTGCCTATCTATTGTTTCACCAGGGTTCCGAAATTGATTCTGGGGACACTGCCAGTCTAACACTGGTAACAAACGTCCTCCTGCTGTCTGCCCTGTTCACGTCTCCATGTCTTACAGCATTCCTGATCTGCTGAAGGGATTGTGTTCCCTGAAGAAATAGCTGGTATGATTTATAATGACTTTAGCATCTAATATTTAACTCTATCTTTTTTTTTTTCCCCACCCCTCAACGTATTGCATATTAAACTGGAAATCTTTCCTAACAGTCTTCAGTCAAACAAGAAGTCTTTATATGATCAGTCACCTTGATTTCAACATTTATTGGCTACTCGTTTCAATATGTGCTCACAGCATTGGTACTTGGCATGGGAACTCTTCAGCTTCTCCTCTGTTTCACTCATTTGTTAAGCTTTAAGCACAAAGGACAAATGCTATGATTATTTACTTGAGTCTGTATTGTTGTTCTGGGCATGGGTCCTCTGGTTTTCACAAGTTAGCAATCCACACAAGATTTTATGAAATAACCTTTATGTTAGTTTTACTGACATCAGGACGAAATCTGTGAGGAATTTGCTGAGTAGGATGTCAGGAGAGGACAGGCTGCATGGTGTTCCAAACCTTTCCCCCATTGATGGCAATTTGTTCTCCCTATAGCTCTTGAAATGACAGGTTAGATTAGGCTCTGTTACTAGTGCTATTAGAATCAGATAACGCAAGTTCTTTGAACTTAATGTGTAGTACCTCTTGCTAATTGGACATGCTGATTTTGGCCCTGTAGTGCTCTCCTTAAAATAATAATAATAATAATAATAATAATAATAATATTAATAATACACACGCACACACACAAAAAAGTTGATTTACAGCCATGATATGGTTGTTGCCTTTGGCTATAAATTTGTAGTCTGGAGTTCAGTTGCAGATCTAACTGATTAAGATATCACATGAAAGTGCTGGGTTTCTGACAGGCTAACAATGTATTGCAGGGTCGGTGCAATTGGGTTATTAGTGAGCCAAAACTGGAATTGTTTCTCAGCTGTGGCTTTGGGAACTGTATTTTTCAAAGGCACCGCTGCGCAGGCATTTGGAGTGAAGCAAAGTGCTGTGTGGAAGCGCTTGGTACACAGGGGAGATTGCTGAGAACTCAAGAACTGAGCAAGCCAAATCTCTGCCCAGTGATTACCAATCAATGTATAGCACCAGGAGCGAAAAATAATATAAATATACTCAAAATGGAGACAAAATCATATAAAACCTCCATCAGACCTGAAACACCCCATAAATGAGGAAGAGAGCTGGAAAATTTTTAAAACAGTATCAGTCTGTATCTGCAAATAGTAGATACCAAGAAAAAAACACTGAACAAAAATACAAAAAAAGAAGACACCTTCTCAGATGTCAGGAAGAGAGGAAGATAGGGACACCAAACTGACCTTGTTGGCTTAGAAGTCCTCAGCAAGAACCACCCCAGATGGGGATGGATGGCTTTAGCCCCAAGGGATCTGGATAGCCAGAACTAAGGCTACATGGCCTCAGTGGTGTGGCTTTCCCAGGACAAACATGTAGACATGCAACTGGTCACACCACTTCAGAGACTGATTAAAATGACTAGGTTTATCATTATCAATTATTCCAGGCTGGTTTCCTGGACTCTGCAAATGTTCCTTATTATTGTTTTGTCTGATATGAAGAAATAAAAAGGAATCATGCTACCAAGAGCTTGTCAGAGGCCCAGGTAGGAACTGATGGCTGCATTGTGCAGAGGTGCATGCTGAGCAATGCTGCTCAGTTGGACTTGGATGCTGCATGAAGCAGACATGTCAGACTCCGGACTGTGTGATAGCCGAACAACACTGTGCCAAAGGAACGCAGACCTCATTCTTCATTTTGCTGTTGTAGATGACTCCAGTGTTTGTTTCAGTCATGCTGGTCAGAGGAGAATGCTAAACCAAATGACTAATAAGGTGAAGAATGGAAAAAATATCTACCTGTAGCAATTCTGGAGTTTCCTGTATTTCTAAACATTCATGCCTAGAGCACTAATCCATTCTGCTCTCTAACCCTCCCCCAATCTCTTGCCCTTATATGCATCATGACTTATCTGCAAGAGCAAACAAGAAAAGGTCTTTGTTCCTTCTGACAGTATTATATGTTACCCATGTGCTTTTGTGAGAGCATGTGTAAACTGCTTGCCCTTGTTGTTGGAGTATTGGCACTTTATGGATACTTTATGGATCAGGACAATTCTCTGCTCCATAAACAGCTTGAATAACTAAGCCACAGGGCTGTAATTCTTATATGGACTAGGAGAGGACTTGTGGCTAGTCTAGCTACATAACACCACTACTGCCTTCATCCTTTCACCTGGTCTACTTTGCAGTGCTGGAAAAGCATTTGTCATACAGGCGTTAGGAGGAGCAACGCCCAAGCACACGTGCTGAGCCCCATGCACTGAAGAAGAAAAGTTCACGTCATCCTGTTGACGCTGCCTCCGTAGCGGGGTTTGCACCATCTGCATTGGAAGTACTGCTCTGTGGGCTCCCTCCCACCCCGTAAGCCCTTTGCCAGATGCAGCAGATTGAGCTGGTCCCTGGGCTGCACCCACTGCCTGCACTCGAGTGAGGAGAGGGCATGGCATTGCTCAGAGGAGCCCGTGCAGGAAGGAGATAGTGCCCCATGGCAGACAGATGTCATGGTGTCTCCCTCATTTTGTCATACCATGCACGGAGTCTCATCTGTGGAAGAAACTTGAGTTTTTTTAATTATGAGAAAGAAGAATTTGTCCCCATTAAGAGTATCTGACAAAAATGCAGTGACTGTTTTAGATGTAGGATAATTTTCTTTTATCAAGTCACTGCTATCTCATTATTACCTAATGTATTCTGGTGAATAGAACTTTTGTTTTTATGCTGCTTGCAAATAGTGTAGAAAAGTAGCAACGTTATAGCAGACACACTTGTTGAGGTACAGCACGAGAATCAGCAAAACCTTTTTGCTTTATCAAAGATTTATTTTATAGCTCCTGAAATTGATTCTTATAACAGTGGAGCATAGTAGCACATGGATTATATTCACCAAGCATTATCTCAACAATAGTTCCTTTGCTTGAAAAAAGAAATGGGAGGAATAAGCATAAATGTATTCTCAAGAAGAAAAGAAAAAGATTTCTGAAAATTCCATATCGAGGTGCCATTCTGAACAGGTATAATCTGCATGAAAGCAGAAAAGGATTTCACAAAACTAAAAGAGGAAAGCCAGTCGTCACTAAGGCAGATTTATACCCCTTTAACACCATTTTCTTAATTCCAAGATAAACTCTCCTCAAGCTAAATTATGGCACAGATTTACAAAGAACAGAGTTTATGCTGGTATAATTCCATTAATTTTGTCATTTTCAGGAAAACTTGTGGTTTCAGCTGGAATACTTTTACTTGAGTAACGCTTGCTGACCAACTAAGGAGTAACATAGACTTGTTTCACAAAGATTCATGTTTCCCAGGCTTCATCTGGAAAAACATCTTGGATGCATGAGGCATGAGGAATGATAAGCTATTAGATCATCATTCAGTCAAAAAAATAAACTTTTATATATCACTTTACCGATGTTTTGATTACTCTGCTTCCCAGCTGCCAGAAAGTACAAACGGGAGTCACAGAGAAGAGACAGCTCAAGTAGCTGACACCACTAGACAAACATGCCACTAGGTCTGACGAGGGTTTAGATATTTATTCTCCAGAGTGGCTATGTGGCTGAAAAGGACTGGTCAGGAGCAAGGTAGGTGGCAACAGTGCTAACTGCCTGCGGTGCAGCCTTTCTAGCACATTTCAGCTGAGCTGGGAGACGTGGGAGTATGTTGGTTCCTACTCATCCCTCTTCCCAGCCTGTTTCCAGCCCACCGGAGTGTCCTGTGCCCAGGACTACTCCTGATTTGAAGGAAAAGCATGGATCCTTGGAGGAAAGAAATGCCCCTGCTTCCTGGGGCCATGTACTTTACACCCAGCTGATGGAGCGTGTCTCGAGACACAGCCACCCCTTGAGGACTGGATGAGCACTGTGCCCTGTCATGATTCTTCACATATTGTTTTACAGCTTTCTGCCCTTTTGAGTTATGCCATTTCAATTGAAAATCAAACTGTGAACTTCACATGAAGATAAAGCTAGCACTGTCGCCATTAGTTTCAGTCCAAACCCACTAAACATTTGTTTTATCACCTGACAGCCAGAACGTGCCTGGAAAATGATAAGAGAGGTGATGCAGATTAGCTGGCCTACCAAAGATTTTTTGCTCCTGCAGATAAGTAATCTTTGGTGTTAGGTAAGCATTAGTCATTTCTTTTTGTTGACAGCATAGAACCAAGCTGATAACCTGCAGGATCAAATATACTGTGGACTTAGGAACCATGCTGTACCTCTTGTAAGTAGTTGCTAAAGACCACTGCTCCTGTAACAATGTGTTTTCTCCTTCCAAGATGGCAGGAAACTGCTGAAAGCAGCAATAGACAGGAGCAGGCTGATAATCATCACAGCTCTTGCCTCTGAGTCCCTTGTCCCTATCCTTACAATGACCAATCAAAATACCTAAAACTGATATATCACTGAGGGAACGCAGCATGGAAAGTAAAGTCATTCTGTCATCCTTGCAATCCTACTTTAACCTAGGAATGAACCACAGGGCAAACAGGGAATGCAATCAGGAAATGAGGAAACTAACTCTTACTAGCTTTCTACAAAATCTATTTCAACTTTTCACCTTAAAATTATTTTTTATTTCAAAATTGACTTGAATTTTAACCAGTGTGAGACAAGACAAAAAGATAAATGTCCCAAAAGCAAACTTCAAGCTTTGGGTCGAGGGAAGTATTTTGCTGTCTCTTGCTGACCAGACGTGAATCGTGAATCCCGTATTCTTTTCGGTAGCTGTGATTTGCACAGCTCTGATTTTACTGAAACCAGTAAACAACTATAGCTACATTTTACATTTGACTAATTTATCCTTCTTTTGGCTTCTAAAAATAACAAAAATAACAAAAAATACTCACCATGTAAATACCCTTACATTTTACAGCAAGGGAAAAGAAATTATACAGAGAACCTGTATCTTCTACAAATATTGTCTCCAAGAGACAACAGTGTAAAAACACATCTGCAGCATCTCAAATTTCAGCTGTCAACTAAGGCAGGGAACAAGTTCCAAATCTCTCTCAGTGACTCCTTTGTAGGAATTTTCGGTTGTTGATAGACACAGAGTACCAGCTTGCACATGAATGCCTGGTCGTTTGGTGAGAGGTGAATTTAACCCCCTCTGTTAGACTGGGCTGCCTTCCACCTCCCAAAAGGTTCCTCCTCTGTGAAGTTTAACTGGTTTCAAACCAAGGAGTTAAAAATAGTCTCTGATACTAAACCTGCCATTGAGTTTCACTATCAATTTTGATGGGTTTATAGAAATTTTTCCCATTGGGGGGAAAAAAAAAAAAAAAAAAAAGAATTCTCTGGCTACATGTATCCTGGAGATTAACCATGTCCAGGACTGCTCTCTGACTGTGAGGCCAGCTGTCCTGGAAAATCCTTCAGGCTCTTAAGCTCTCTTAGCATCCATAACATGCTGGCTGCATCAACACTGCCCACTGGGAATTGCTCCTAGCCCATGCTGACTCCCAAAACACACTCTCAAATGGTTCAGGAGGGTGTTAAGTGGCCTGGCCAAAAGCGTGCCGGGGACCACTCCAACAGTTTAATAAGACTACAGACATTCACCTTCTAGTATCTGTGCTCATGCCCTGGCACTTTTAGTTTACAGCCTTTCCTTTCCACAGCCTGCTCCTTTACAAACAAAGGAAATGGAAAACTAATCAGCCGTGCAAAGGGAAAGTGCAATTCACCATAAATACACAGTCTGCAGAGAGAAAATAAGCGGAGGGTGGTGGGAAAACAGAAAAGAATCTGTATTTTTTCAAGTAAGTTAAGTCAAGGCATGCAGAAGTATATTAGTTATTCTAGAGGCGTATTTTTAAGTGGCTACTGAAAGATGGTCTGGAGATAGAGCAGTTAGTTCAGCAGGGGTCAGGAAGACACAGGGCAGCTGAAGCAGAGAGAGGGGTTGCACAACATCCCCACTTCACACCAGGCTTCTCCTGGCTTTTGCTGGGCTTGGTGGCACAAACTTTGAGCTCCTCTGCTTCATGTCACTGATAAGAGGACTAGCACTGTGAGGCTCCAGAGTGGCCCTTGCATTATTCAAAGCCCTGGCCTTCACTTGTCATTACTATTTGTAAAGAGGTAAAAGGAAAGGAGAGTCTTACTTCATTCCTGGCAGTGCCAGCCCAGTGACTGTCATTATTTCCCAGTAATCCTGCAAGCTTTCCACTGACTTCAGAACTTGTGGCAAAGAAAGTAAAGAAGTAAATGTCAGCCTGATTTAAATAATACCAATGCCTCACACTGACAGGGAGCAGCACAAAAACCTGCAGATACCTGGGCATTGAAAACCATCTCATCCACTATAGTAGCTTTCATTTCTAGAAACCGTATTTCTGTGCCTCTTCTAATGTCTTGGTTTCAAAATCCCTAGACAATTTCTTCACTTGAAAAGAGTGAAGTCAAAGAGTTATCCTGCATCTACAGGTTGAGCTGGTTTTGATCTTTTTTTTGAACA
The DNA here is from genome assembly GCF_947461875.1 of Haliaeetus albicilla. Lineage (NCBI taxonomy): Eukaryota > Metazoa > Chordata > Aves > Accipitriformes > Accipitridae > Haliaeetus > Haliaeetus albicilla. The sequence continues at coordinate 6,846,045 of NC_091499.1, forward strand.
GCCTGTCAATGTTAATCTACTCACATCTTCACCTGGCTTTTTAGTTCAGAGCAGAATGTGACACTAAGCTGAAAACACAGCATGGGTACTTTGAGTAGGGAAGGAAGAGAGGAGGAAGAAGCAAATACATATCTCTGCATGGGCTTGGTCTCACATTAACATAACTAAAATTACCTGCTGCCTGATCCAAGTTGCTTTAATGTCTGTGACTTCTTAAAATCCAATTTCAACGGGGATCTAAGTGAATTGTGTTTGTCTTGTTGCAACGAGCCAAACACCCTACCTTACTTAACTTTTTAAAAAAGGTTGAATTTTCCTTTTTTCCACTAGGATAGAGTAAAAAATTCTTAGCTGCTTTTCTTAGAAAGTAATTTCAATTCAGAGCCATGGAAAGATATTCAAAAGAGCTCCTAGAAATGGAGTGGGTGTTTTACAAGCCTGCATGAAGATAAAATCATCTGCACTGGCACAAATTCACAATGTTCAGCTTTAAGTATCTCCCTTGTGTGACTGAGCTAGGAGTTTAGGTTTCATCCATAATCTGCAGTTTCTTTGAAATGGAGCCCGAGCTCTCTGAGGCTATGTTAAGACTTCAGGCCTATCCTTGTCCTCAGTCATGCAGCTCCAGTGACCACTGCTGAAGCCTGCCATGGCTCCTGTCTATCAGGGAAAGCATCCCCTGATTTTCTTTCTATGGAAAAAGGTGCTGGGCAGAGGGCGGTGTTGCTCTAGCTCCCTGTGAGAGGACATGGCTGGAGGACACTGCTGCATCCTGCCCCTGGGATGTGCTGGGAGGTCTCAGTTTTGCTTCTCTAAAGAGGTTGTGCCCTTAATTTGGGCACATCAGTAAGCTGACTCATAAACTGGCACTGGATCCATAAATGCATCATTACAAAGGCCAATTTTGCTGTTGGGTGGGGAGGCAATAGCAGGTGTCTGGCATCTTGTTATCAGCATCTGACACAGTGCCACATTTGGTGGCAAACGTTAGGACATGACAGAGGCGGTGGGACTGCGTCCACCCCTCACAATCCCTGCTATAACCAACCCTGCCAACTTGGTGTTAGCGAAGTCACAAACTCAAGTGGCTTGGGCTGCTGGGATGGATTTTCTACAAGGCATCAGTACGCAGACCGCTGCCGCAGGGACGCTTCTGGCTGAGAGGAACAGAGAACCCTGTATTTCTAAAAAGTACTGAAAAGAGTCAAAAGCTCACCCTTACTGAGCTACCTAACTGGGAAATGAACTCATTTGACTCTCCAGCCACAACTCCTTGTGCTGAACTCTCTCTTTGGGAGAAAAAGTGGAGGGAATTTGGCTGTTATTGCCCAAACCAAGTAATTTAAGAAACAGCAATAAACAATGGATCAATGTTAGCTTTCTTTTAGTTAGAGCAGGTGAAACTAGAAACTAATTTTGAATAATTAAGGTAAATTTGAAAAAAAAAATAAAATTTCAAGTTCCTATTCCCTATCAGGAAGTGGATGACAGAAAAGCAATGTGGTTCTCAATGTTGCTGAAGCGAATTGGTGGGTGGCTCTAAATATTAAGGCATCACTAGGTCTCTCAATACAAATTTAAAAGTCTGATTTGACTTTTCACAATATTGCCAAAAAGTTTGGTCATCATCCAAAAAAAAAAGAGGGGAGGCATATACAGATGGTATACAATTGGTAAATCAGGTAAGGAAGCAGCATATAAATAGAGAAATGACTGTTTCTTTTTATTTAGTGAAAAACTGTCTGACCCAGCAGTTATGTAATGTCTCAGCATGACTTATTTATTTACTGAAATATTTTTCAGCTGCCTTCAAGGAAGTTTAGATGACTGAGAAATTAGTTTGGGTTGCTTCTCCTGTGCATGTGTGGTGGACCCATGGCCTTGGCAAGAACCTGCTACGGTCACTGTTGGCAGCTCCGTCACATCTTGGGGCCGCGGGGAGCAACTTGGACCCTGTGCTGCCCAGGCAGCTGCTTTCTTAGGTGTGAATGCTAGTTATGGTCAAAAGCTTAATCTTTCCTCCTGTCTCTGAATAGCTCATAATGGTATTGTTATTGCTTTTTAGCTTCTCACCTGTGGTTTGGGAAAAGGAAGATTAACCAGTTTTCCTCCTGTGAGGATGTAAATTCACCTCTTGTCTTATTGAAGCGCTATGTTTAGTTATCTTAAGAAACAAGATGTAACAGAAAGTATTCTCACATGCTCATCTCACATTTCACATATTGTTTTACTCCCAGTGAGAATAAACCTCACTCGGGTTTCTATCCCCAGTGACAATGTCTAAGTGAGCTTTGAGTACCACCTCTTTACTCTTAATATTCCCTGCATAGGCCACAGATAAGAGCTCTTCCTTATCTGTATTTGTCCACATGCACACTGCAGGAATTTCAGAGGTGAAAGAGTTTTTTTCAGATCTGCCCAGCTGAAAGTTAAAGGGCAGCTCTCCAGAGCACCCAGTAGCTGACTGGTAAGCACAGCTGTCCAGAAAAAGTAGGCTCAGACTAACCAGCTGAGTCTCCGCTGTAGATATACTGAGAATACTTCACAAAGCTTTCAGAAAAGTCAGGAAAAAGTCCTCACGTTGAATAAATATTTCCTTACTGAATTATTAAGAGTATTTTATATCTTTAAACCTGAAAGACTCTGCTAAACTAAATGTAATTTGAGGAATACATACATTTGTTTATTATAATATTTATCAGCTAGGAAACCAAGTTAAATTCATCAGTTCACGTACATTTCTATTCAGTTGCACTTTCAGATTTCCTTTTATCAGCACAGTGCTTTAGGATTTGTATATCACTGTCTCAGAGAAATTATTAAACTCAGTCAAAACCCCAAAAACTATTTGTCTCCATATTAAGTTCTGTAACTCATTTAATCAAAGTTAATTCCAAAATCTGATACCCTACTATATCTTTTAAATTCATCCCGTACAACATCGTTGACTGCATGCCAAATAAACAACATAAATTTTAAAAAAAAAATCAGTCAGCAGTTTGTCAGTCGACTCTTGGACTGCAAAACTGACCTGGTATGAAATGGCCATATTTAGAGAATCTCAGTACAGCTGGGAGTTTGCCATGTGCTTGACCTAAGGTAGCTGTCATGCTTGCAAAAAAATCTTTATTATAATTGTACTTACTGATACAAATGTTATTACTTTTTGGCATCAAGAAAAACCAAAAGCCTGCAAGGAAAAATGCTTGGCAGCACATACCAGCGTGGTAGTGTGGCTCGGCTGTAGCACTGGCCTTCCAGGCACTAGAAATCACCAGGCCATACCCCGCAGAAAGCAGCAAACACCAACTATTTGACAAATCTCGGACTTGAAATAAGCATATGTGTCAAAGACAAAGGATTATAATTAGAGGGACAGGAAAGCCTAGAAAGTAAAAACATTGTCAGAACCCAGCATTTAGTGTTATGGCACAGATGACGTGAACTGGTGTGCCAGCAGCAGGCTTAGCTCCCCTGCCCTCTGCTCAGCCAGGGTATGAAGTAATGTTGCGCAAACAATTTCTGCAAGTAGCCAAATACATGACATTATCTCTATTTATGTAAGCAAGAACAAGTCTGAAAAGTTCTGTACAAACCCTTGTCACTGACTGATCTCTTATACCTTGAAGATGCATTTCATAGAATCATCACAGAATGGTTTGGGTTGGAAGGGACCTTTAAAGATCATCTAGTTCCAGCCCCCCTGCCATGGGCAGGGACACCTTCCACTAGACCAGGTTGCTCAAAGCCCCATCCAACCTGGCCTTGAACACTGCCAGGGATGGGGCAGCCACAACTTCTCTGGGCAACCTGTTCCAGTGCCTCACCACCCTCACAGTAAAGAATTTCTTCCTTACATCTAATCTAAATCTACTCTCTTCTAGTTTAAAGCCATTGCCCCTTGTCCTAGCACTACATGCCCTTTAAAAAAGCTCGTCCCTGGCTTTCTTGTAGGCTCCCTTTAGGTACTGGAAAGTTCTAAGTACTGGAAAGTTCTAGAAAGGAAAAAAACCAGAATTGTTCTTCCCATTGTATCTTGAAAAAGCTGAAAAGTGCAATTTTATTAGGCTTTCTGAAACCTCAGAGAAACTTTTCCAAATGCCTATAAAGGTGGAGGATTAAATAAATGGTTTGTTAAAGTAAGGGAACAGTTATTGGACTTCATAACACATGCATATTTTTAAATAAAAAAGAAAATACTGTGTGTTTTTTTAAAATTTGGTTTAAAAATTCCATCACTAGAAACACATCATTAGCAGTTTGTACTCACATCAGCTTTGTATCAGAGAAAAAATAATGTTTTGTTTGTGTAACATTGTTAGGCAAAATAGTAACTATACAAATTTAAGAAAGAAAATAATTTATTTATGCCAAGTTAATGGAAATGAGCATTATGAATGACAATTTAAGGAGGATTATATGATGTATTGCAGGTTTCAACCAAGTAAAAATAGAAAAGCTATACAAGCCATAAAAATTGCACAATGTACAACTTTCAGTTCCAGGAAGATTGTGTTTGCAATCCTTGACTACAAATGGAGTTGCTTTCTGACTGTTGAGATAGAACTTCTGGGGCCATAATTAATAGAGACAATCCCGAGCTTTCCAAATGAGTCAGACATCTAAAAATATGATATAATATTGGGCTTAAAGTTGTGAAATTTTTATAAAATCAGTTATTGATTGCCTTCCAGTTTTTGAGCTGGGTTCACAATTTCAAAGTATGTTCCAGCACTGTGAACCAGGCATTTTAAAAATGGAAATAAAGATTACTCTATAACCAATGTGATACTAGCAATAGGGCTTTTAAAAGACAGGCAAAATCCCAGATGAATATTGTGAAATACCCATAAAGTCATAAAAGTCAATAGGTGCCTGCTGAAGAGCTCCTCGTTACGCTAACTCATTAACTCAGGATGCTTATTATTAACTCATCATGCTAAAAAATTTCAGGGAAAATAATGTACATTCAAGATGTCCTTGGTAATCCTCAACAGTCCCTGAGGGCTTTGACAGCTCTGCAATTCAGATGAGCCTTTGAAAGACAAGAGATGACATAAGTCATTTTGGTCACCTCCTGGAGCTGACACATGCAGGAAGCTCAAGCGTTGTTTTCCAGCCATGCTATTGCAACGGCATCTCCTGAACATTATTAATTTAGGAGCGCAGCTCTACCTGGAAGCTCCTGCGTGTCAGCTGGAAAAGCCCGTCGTGTGCAGTAATACCTGTGTCGAGGGATGCTTCCAGAGCAGGGGCTTCGCTAGAATCTAGGTCCGGAGGGGGAAGGAGGGAGTCGAGGGTGGAGGTGTCCCTGTGCCATTGCTCTGCTGCTCCCACCTGAGGCTGACTGGGGTCCCTGCTGCTCCCTAGAGAAAAGATAAGGCTCAGGGGCTGCACACGAGGACAAAGCGAGAAGCATCATCTTCTGCTTGCTCTGCCTGCCAGCCAGCAGGCCACCTAGAAAACACAGACTTCCAGACTTAAAGTGGCTTGAAAATACTTACATTTTTTAATTTAGAGATTCCCATTTACTTCCTCCATGTGTCTCCAAAGCCATGACACAGCACAGCAACCTGAAGAATCCAGAATACACTGGGCAATGTGTTTGCAGGTATGATACAGTATACCAACCCAGGTAGTAAAACCTCGCACTCCTGCTGCCTCCTAAGAGCTGGTGCCACAAGTCGCAGCTTTCTGCTTTAATTCAGCAATCAGCACCAAGTAACGCCCTCCATCCAAAAAAAAAGCAGCTGTTAACAAGGGAAGGAAAAAGCTGGTAGGTAATGTGCTGTGTTCCTCATTGCGTACACTACTTTTGCAGAATATGTGCAATGCAATGCAATGCAATGCAATGATGAAATGCCAGCAGAGAAGTAACATGTCCAGCTTGGCCCATCTATTAGTCACACTGCACACAGTCTGCAGAATTCTAGCTGCTGAGTGAGAATGCATGACTCCCTTAGCTGGCCAAACTGGACAATCTGCAGCAGAGCAAGAGCTGCAGACCAGTTTCTTTCACAGCCCACAAAGCAAACAAAGGAAGGCTGGGGACACAGTGACAACTCCAAATACCATGGAGGTATAGCAGACATGGAGGGAACTGGGAGCATTGCTACTGGAAAGCTGGGGATGTTGCAGGGCATAAAGGGAACAGAGCCGTAACACTGGAGAGAGGCAAGGTTTCATATTGATAAAAGCTCATTCATGCATTTGATTAGTTTGCATATACGAACAGAATTTGAATTCACCTTGTGGATTCCCTGAATTCTGCCCTGACCTTCTCAACTGTGCAGCACGATTATGGTACAAGCAAAGTTTGGTAGGTCAAACCCACTTCAGAGACAGCTAGCATGGAAAGATCAGAGCCAAAGGATCTGAGCAGTGATTTCTCAGGCAGGCTCAGTGGCAGGACTGGTGGTACCAAAGAGCTTCTGAGGGCTGTGAGACCATGGAGGTCTTTCCTTTGGCAAAGCATTTGGTCAAGGAGAACATGATGTTCTGGAAAGCTGTGATCTTTTTAAAGAAAAGAGTAACAATTTTGTTCAGCTGTACAGGCTGTCTGTTATTTAAATCATTTATATAGTTCTCCTAACAACAATGTAGTCATATAGGGATGATACCATTTAAGGAATAAAGCAGGACTACTACTGTGTCTAAGTTAATAGCAGCTAGAACAGTGTATGGCACATTTCCCCATTATTTCTTAATAAACTGTATGTGAATTCTTGCAAAATAGTAAATACCAACCTGGTATTTGTAGAATTTTTTTGTCCTTGCTCTGAATTGAAAGAATGAGATTTATTGGATTATGAACAACAGAAGGATAAATAAAATAATGAAATCTTAACCAGCTGTAATCACAGTTAAATTGGTGCAAGCACATTAAGTAAAACTTGGCTTTACAGGAAAAAAACTCAGATTATTTTATTGATAAATACTTTAATTTTCTTGAAAATTTGTTTAGGAAACTTCAGTCTTGAACAGCTAGTTCTAGGAGAAAATTGAGCAATTATCCATCTATTTATTTATTAATAGTAGAAAGTATTTCCTACAAGTGCAAGAATTCAGGCTATCAGACTGTTACACCCACAAGCTCTGAATCACATCTGGCATGACAGTTTACAAGAAGAGATAATTTGTATGAGGCACATGGGATTTACAGAAATTAATTCTTTGACCTACAAAAAGTTTGTCCTTCAAAAAAGTCAGTGGAGAGTTTTCTCATTAATTTGAACAGAGGAAGGATCAAGACTATTGTCTTTAAAAGTTAATGTGCAACTATCTAGAGCTAATAAAAGAAAGTGAGCCATATTTTGGCAGTGAAGAGCTTTATTTTCAGTGCAACTCACAAAGTATAAGAAACAAAGAATAGTTTTCTGTCAATCAGCTCATACTAATTATGAAGATTACAAAAAGGGTGGACCAAGGTTTAATGGGTCAAATTCTGACCTCATTTGTCTTGACTCTTCTGAGTTTAAAGAAGTTACTCTGGATTTTTGTCAGTCTAAATGAGATTAAAATCTGATGAACTGAATGCAAAAGAAGTGGTGTTGTTCATGATTTGCAGAAACCTTGTTCACAGGAGACATGGTTTAAAAATAGGTCCTTAAGAGTACTTTCCCTCCGCTATATATTGTTTTAAAGTCATCTTACAAGTGTAGTAACTACACCTAAATCTTCCCAAGTGGAAACATCCTAGAACACAGTTAGGGCTTGAGTAATTTAGATCGTCTGATGTTTTACCAAGCAGCAGGATAAGGTAGATGTTTTGCAAGACTCTGGAAAACCTTTTTCTTCATTAAACTTTAAAATATCTAGAGATAGTATTTATGCCTATACATGTCTTATTCCCCACTTTAACTAAGTGATGCCACAGTAAATACAGTGAGCAAAAGAAACAGTCGGGATAAATATCACTGTATTTAATTAAAATACTTTCCATTACACAACATTGTGTTGTACTGAAAAGCCCATGGGATTTTGCCACTGACTTGAATAAAGCTGGTATTTCACTCACAGCCATCACACAGGTACATCAAAAATGCTCCTAACCACCTGTTAGGCTAATGAAAGAAGCAGCTTTACTTGCAGACTTTGCCTCACTAGCGTCTTTAACCTAACTGGGCTACAATAACATCACAGCCCTTTGCACAGCAGGATGCCTCTTGGGCTGTTTTTTCCATGCCGGTTGTTGAGAGTTTTAATCACGTGCACTAAATAGAATCATTTCTGTTTGTTACTCTCAGTGCAGTAATACAAAGCTATTGATTCTCTGTAGATTTGTTTTGGAGAAAGCCTCTCAGCTTTCCTCGTTCACATACCCATGCCCCCTTTCCCCTGACACACCACGGATCAGGGAACCAAACTTAGCAGAAGGAAAGCTGAAGTTTTCTTTGGCAGGTTGGCCAAGATACCCTAACGACAGCTTTGACGAAAGTCCCCATCTTCCCAGTGATCTACAAGCCTCAGTTCCCAGGACCCTCAAAGGAACAGCCAGGGAAAACAAAGAGTTTTCGAAGCTGCTTTTCACTCCCTTGCAGTTCCAAGCTCCAGCTGTCACACTGGGGATAGTACAACAAAGGTCAAGTCCTTCTGGACGGACAGTCTGGTGGAGCACTCTGAAGGTCTGGCTATGCACAACTTGTCAGAAAAAGACACAAACTGAAGGTGATTTTGGCAAGCACCGTACACCCCACCAGCATCAGTGGAGAAGGCTTCAGGATGCATGAAGGGGTACCTACTTCCCACAGCCCACAAGCTACCATGAGGGCAGGTGGCGTACAGTGGCTTCCACTAGCAAATCAACTATTTGATGATGACTCTTATCGTCAGAAATGTTCGTTAGAATTACAGTTCCATTTATTTTACTGTCAGGGCCCTGAGGGTCCAGGACCCCATGCCAGCTCCCCTGGGGCCATCAGTCCCTGCCCCAGCATCGCTGCTCTCCAGCTGCCCACAGTCCACAGCCCTGCCTGGCCATGGGCCCCACCAAGCTGGGCCCACTTGTGGGTCTACAGCCCATCCCGGCCTTGGTCCATCCCCAGGGAAGTGCCTGATGCTTGGGGCTGGGGTTGCCCCCCAGCCCACTAGTCCCCATGGGGATTCCCCCTGCTCCCACCCCCCAGGGAGCAGCCCCCCATGCAGTGCTCTGACATGTATTTCCTTAATTGTGTATCTAATTGCTTGTAATCACAGCTGGGATTCCCCTTTGCTCTTGCTTAAGAAATTGCTTGTATTTTAAAAGCTTTTCATTTTCATTGGTCTTCATATGCGCATATATCAGCTTAAAGTTGTGCTTCTCTTTTTCTACAGCGCATTACAAAAGCTCTTTTTTTCCTTGTGCTACAGGCCAGAGAAAAGCTAAAAAAGAAATTACTGAGTTTATTCCTGAGAAAAGGATTATAGAAAAACAAATGCCCCCCCCCCCCCCAACCCAACAATGTCTCTCCTCCACACTAACAGAAGCATCCTACACTCCAGTGATCGTGGCCCCAAGAGCTGGGATGGCAGGCTTAGCACAACTGGGAAAAAGTTTCCGTATGAAGCTACCCTTGAAACTTGATTGAACTATCGACTCACTAAGGATTAAAAGTAGAACAGCTAAAAAAGATTGCTGTTACAGTCTTACGAGCTGGGAGTCAGGAGTTTCCTGGAGGTTTCCAAGAAGCTATGGCACAAGGGACCAGGGGATGCTGGATTTGGCCAAATATCCTTTTCTCTGTGGTCCTGGGAGGTAGTGAGATCAGATGTCCCTACATTCTCTTCTGCTTTCCAGTGGCTCTCACCTACAGGAGCACTCTGCAGAGCTAACTCCAGGGAACCAACCCCCTGAACACTGCCATTGAAATTTCCTAAAGACAACATGTGAATGCAATTGCGACTTCTCCAGGAAAGATTCATCACATACTACACAGTGTTCATAGGAATTTTCTCAGTCATTGTTGTCAAACAAACTTTAAAAATGCCAGACCCATTTCTTCCATGATTACTGTCACAAATCTAATCAACTGCATACTATGCTGGCTGAAGGTCTCAACCAAATCATAATTTTCATTGATTTCCCAGCTTTTGATTAAAACCCTAAAAAAACCTTTCATACAGCAATTTCAATCAATAACTTAGGAAAAAAACTCATGTTATTTCTAACAAAGATCCCCGTAGAAGATTTCAAAACCTTTACTCAACCTCCTAAATATTTGGCACAGCACATCCTTGCAAGCCTGAAATTATTACTCTGTTTGTTATGGCTTCTTTTATTATGCTATTATACAAGCCTGTTGTACCTTTTCATTTGTAGCACATTACCTCAGACTTGTTCAGGTACAAAGATGGACTTCTAGGATGATCAGGGGAATAGAGAACCTATCATATGAGAAGACAGAATGAAGAGCTTGGCTTGTTTAGCTTAGCAAAATAAAGGCTGTTAAGGGATTCAGTTGCTGTCTATAAATATATCAGGGAGATGGGAGAGCCGTTTAAACTAAATGACAATGTTGGCAAGGAAACCCATCAGCACAGATTGGCCAGAATTTAACCTATGCTAGACACCAGAAACAGGTTCTCACTTGGAGCAATGAGATTTGGGAACAATTTTCCAGCTGGAGTAACAGCAGCAAAAATCTTAACTGCACTCACAGTGGAACTTGATAAGTTTATGAAGGGGATTATAGAATGGGATTCCTGCAATATTAGGACAATAGATTTGATGACCCACTAGATCCTTTCCAGTCCTGTGTTCCTGTATAAAGCTATAGAATATCATACAGATTCTGTAACCTTCAACCATGCATGCTTCAGAACAAGATATGCCAGCATATTTTATATGTTTCTGTAGGGTTCGGCGTTCGGAAGATCTCGCGATGTCACGGAAAGTTAGAGGGTTAGTCGCAGCCTTATGATGTGTCTGTAATCCCGCCTACCCTTGTTAGTATAAAAGGAATTGACTGTGCAATAAAAGGCGGAAGTTGGCGCTCACACTGTGTGTGTTATCTGTCTCTTTCCCTGGTCTGGGGTTGACCAGTGATCTAATCGTGGCACCTTGATATGCAGCGAACGCTACATGTTTCAAGCTATTTAACAACAAAACAAAACAAAACAAATCAAAACCCCCAACCAAATAGTTCAGTTTATTAACTGTATTTGTTCAGGGTGGTGGTAAAACTTAAATAATTTTCTCTCCCTCAGTGAGTATAAATTCAATAGGACCCAAATGTATTACAAAATAAACATCTTTTACATTCAGTTGTCCATCACTGAAATTCCTAAGATTATTGATAATTAGTTCGACTTGTCCTCTAGCACTGTTTAAGGTTTATTACAAATTTTATACAATATTTTATCCATGACTTAAAAACGTTTGCTGCTGAAGTTCAACTGTTATTTACGGTATTCTGCTCTAAGCTATAAATTAATTAAGGACAAGTACATTTTTGTGCTAATGCATTTTATGTTGGAGGGTATCCAAAAGATATAGCCAAAGGAACAGAATTATGATTGTTTCTCATTTACTTTGGTCATAGCATGGGTTGTCCACGTGAGAGGAAAGACATTTTGTTAAAAACAGAGCCATTTGTTTTTGGAGATACTTTATAGAACTTCAGTTTTTTTATGGTTAAAAGATTGCTTATGCTGAGCTTGAAGTAAAAACCCATGAACATCTACAAAGCAGAAAACTTCTTGGGCAAAAAAAAAGTTTGGAAAAAAATCTACTTTCACCAAAAGCAGTAAAATGTTTACACAAAAATCAATCATTTACAAAAAGTATTTATTTCTCACTGCACACACATACACATACACACACATAGAGCCCCCCCAAATGGGATGAAACTATGGCCATGATGGAACTACACGTATTTTCACTTTCCCGTAACTCCTATTTGAAATTTTGATATAAATATTAGCATGCTATCTTGATATAAAGTGTACGAGCACAGTCAAGGCAATTTTAGTATGCAGATGCCCAAAACATTACTATAAGATACAGGTAATTAATAGTATCTTAACCTGATTCACTCTAGTCTCACCTAAGATGGCTTCATAAATATAGTAACACTTTTGCCGGTTTTGTTATTAGCAGTTCGCTTTCTTAGCCAGTGAAGTTAAAAATCTCTCACCAGTTTCTTGGGAACAATGCTAATTTCAGCTCTTCAGATTCAGCATTAGATGTGCAGGAAGAAAGGATCCAGTAGAATGGAAAACATCTCTCCATTGTCATCAGTTAATTGGTGGCTTAGGACCTGAATTACTGACTTCTAATGTCTTTTCCTACCTTACATAAAAATTCTTTTGAAAGCATCCTAAGCTTCTGGCTTTAATCAAACATGGTGAAAAGAACCCATTTACATATGTGTTCATCTACATAGCTTTGCATGTATTTTTTTCATTTTAATTTTGTTGCCTTTTGCTTTTAGCATATGCACATTCACTCAAGCATTGTGAAGGAGCATCCATCCATCTTCTCCAGCCTCTTCTTATGCAACATCCCTCCTTCATGCCTCCTTTACACTTTCTTCTCTCAACTAAGCAATCACAGTTTCACTTTTGACTCTGACAATGCTAGTGATTTTCATCATAGCCTCAGTTTCTATTCCCATTATAGATTTGTAAGGATTCGGTCAGAAGAGATATGCATTTTTCAAGTTCCTGATTTACCTCAGCAGTCCACATGATGTATATACATCAAAACAGTCTTGTTTCCTCCTTAAACTGCTACTTTTGTCACAAGCAAAAATAGTCCTTGACTTGAACAGAAACTGTCCACGTGCTCTGAACTCTTTCAGGAACAAATTGGTCATGAATAAATGGAGACTGATGAGTTTGCAGAAGGCTGATGTTCTGAAACATATTTTCATACATGGGGGGAAATGTCCTCACTATTTTTAAGAGAAAACTTGATCCATATTCAAAAGAAAAGTTATATACTTCCTGACACTAGATTCTGAATTTACACATCAGTAATTCAAATTTTTTTTCAAAAGGTGCTCCTTTGATTTGTCAACATTTATTTGCCATCAGACTGCTAATTCTTAACTTCTGTGTCACCATTGTGTGATGGTAGGCCAGGTTGGTAGTAAACAGGAGCCTGTATTTTCTCATGACTTCTCTGCTGTTTATATGGAATAGATTAGTGGTTGTGGTGGGATTCCTAACAGACGCTTATTCACATAACAAAAGCACAATGGTATCTTGCATGCAGATCCTGTGCAGAGCTGCCGAACACTGACAAGGCAAAGATCATGAACTTATTTCACAAGTAAGTCAATGAAGAAGTGTCGGGCCCCTGAAAAGTGTCTGAGAAAATCCTAATAGGCCACATCATTTTGTTCAGGTTTGTTTATCAGATACACGAGATTACTTCACTAAGGAATCTCCAGCACTGTAGGTTTTAAGTCTCCGTTATGACTGGTTTAAGTATAGTAGAGCCTCCCTAAGGACTGCTGGTTTCTGTGCTCCTCTGAAATATGAGGGAGGAACAGTCTAGGGATGGTCAGATAGTTTATGGTACTAATTCTAGATCTATACCCCTGGGCAACAATTTCATGTGCAGGTTTTTTATTCATTTGCCATGAGAGGCAAACCTGTTCTCAAGAATCTCGAGTTTTATAAGATCATTTCTGTGCATTGCGGCAGCCAGAGAGTGTTTGCCTTTACCCTTCCTTGCTCGTCCGCAGCTCGAGGAGCTGGGCTTTCCAGTGTTGGCTGCCTCTCATCCTGGCTGTGTCTGGGAAGGAAGCTGGAAGGTGGGTGACCTTGGCGTCTTTCAAACCCATAGAGTTCTAGTAGAAAACCAGTTTGTGCTCCTGTCATGCCCTGGCACCAGCTCTCTTTGGCTGGTTATTTTTCCTTTATGTGGGCTTTGAAGCCGTGTCCACCAACAAACAGAACGGGGTGGTCCTTCACACACTCAACAGCAGATCTGCAGAAAGCCTTGTCCATGGATGCAGAAGTTAACATGACTTGGAGGGACACAGTAGAAATACTTGGAAGAAATACTTACGATCGCTAACCAGATAAACCATATCAGGTTCCGACAATCTCTTAAACTATAGCTGGACAATAGCTGGAGGCAGGGAGAGTGCTTAGGGGAAGTTTCAAATCCTTGTCCTGCACTTGCTTTCCCCTGCTAGTTGCTTTTGGCCAGTAGTTTGTGTGTTGGTTGGTTTGTTTGCTTGCCCAGAGCAGAGCACAAATGCAGTCCCTAGCTGCCACAAATTATGCTGTGGAGTTGCCTGCAGTTGACTGAATGCCAGGAGCTGGCACAGAGAGAGTGCAAGGCTTAAACCTCACCTAGGGAAAACTAGGCGGTGGCTTACTACTAATTTAGTAAACTTCTCTCTTTTCATCTGATTGCTTATGACAGGACATGGAGCTACAACTGAAGGACTTGATGCTCAGCTATTTTAAATTACTATGGCTTGGCTGGGGCCCTTGAAAGCAGGCTTCTTTACCCCACTGTAGTTCTGACATGAAAAACGTATTGTTATCTCACTGGGGATGCTTTTATTGAATTGTTTTGAATGTATATGTTATGTTTCCTTTATTGTCCAAATGCGAAAGACTTCTATTTTTAGAAGAAAAACTGTAATTCATGCCCAGCAACAACACAAGCTAACTGTATCCTCAGCTGAAGTACACAAAAATCATAATATCTCCCAGCAGGTGCTCTGGAACTGGCTTATGTTAGTCTTAAAACACAAAAATTTGTTGTCATTACTGAGAAGTTCAAATGAGAAAGCTGTTCCTGCAAAACAGTATTTAATGGGCCTGCAAATAAGAACAGAGCAGCAGGGAACTGCAAAATGTTATCTCAAAAGCACTTGCCTCACCCTTAAATCAAATCCAAAATCAACTCTTCCTATGGAGAGAAAGAAGGGCAGAGCATGCTGTTTGTCACTGGGCATGTGAATGAGTTGCATGCCATGGCTTAGATGTCACAGCACTCTTTTCAGTAATATTTTTAAGCTTTCAGTAATGCTTCAAGTACCTAAAATTAAAGGTGAATATCTTGAACAGCAAGGATCTTAATCTTAAATATATTTAGAGATTTATGTTTATTAATGTAACAGTTGTTCCTCAGAAACTTTTCTGCTGAATTAGTGCTGGAGTTGCAAGTTTTTAAACAACCTGTATCCAAATTTTTGTTAAGCCAGAAAGACTATTTAAGATAAAAGTACTGGAAACATAAATTACACTTTCAGAGCTGCAATTTAAAACTGTATTGAATTGCTTCTTAATTGCAGAATAGTCTGATATCTGAAATCATTAGCAATGTTCGAGGTGCATGTCACCACTAAAATTCCACATAAGCATATTTTTAAAATTATCTCTTCTTTCACTTAGCCATTCTGTTCAAGAATCTCCTTCTCATGGATGAGTTGGTAAAATATGCATCACTCAAAGCTCTGTAAAGAATGCAGCCTCTGCTCTGCTTTATGTCAGATGATTTCATAGCTCTTGGAGAAAGATTTGAACAGGGATGTTGGCAGATAAAAGTCCTTTTGGTTTGCTTTAAAATTGTGATATATTCATTTCTAATTTTAACAAAGCATGCATTGTACACAGGGCATTGGAAACTTATGCAAGAAGAGGGGGGGGTCTTTTTTACTTCATGCTAACACTTCAGGACAGAGTTGCCTCTCAGGTTCTGCTTCACTAACAGGAGGAACAAATCCTGGGGCTCTAAGGCATGAGCACTGTCCTTTCACAGGAGAGGAGGGCCAAGGGATTCAGCCAGCATCAAATCTTTATGAGTTGCTGCAAACCCCAATGCTCTACTTCTGCATGGAAGAGTGTAGAAAGCCCTGCATGGCCTGATGTTCCCACTATGTAAAAGTTGTGTGGTCCATTCTGCTGAAGCCAAGGGTTCAAAGTAGTTATTTGAATTTCTGGTTGGTTTGTTGGCTGTTTATGGATTAGCCATTGATGCATCAAGAAATTCTTATTATTCTCCTCTCTGACAGAGCTTAGAATTGCCTGTATGAGTTTTTTATGTTATTCATTGAACTGCTGTTCAATAAAAGACAGTCCTCCAAAACCACATATGGTTAAAATAAGCTTTTTTTACTGGCATGTTTTTCCTTGTTCACGTTTCGTTCTGAAAAGGAGATAGTCCTGTGAAACCCTGTGCACAATTGTGCCTGTAGCTCTAAGCACTGTTTGTCCATGAGGAACTAAGAAGACCCAATGAAGTGTTATTAGCTTTGACTCATCTGACCAAAGTATCATCTGCTATGCTCATTAATTACAATAGTTCAGGTGGAAACATTGGTCCCCGAGCTTTATTCAAATTGTCTGGGTTTGGTTTTTTTTTACTCATCTAATGAAAAGAGAACCAAGGAAACAGACATTTGAAGCAGAACAGTAGAAAGCAAACAAAGGTGCGTGCAGAGGAGATACTAAAATAATGCCTAAGGAACCAACTCAAAAAAATCAGTTTAAACATGTGTCACAAAATTTTTTCCAATGCTAGAATTTTCCAGCATTGGAAGTTCAAAATATTCTTGGAAAGCAGTCACTCTATCTGTAATCTTAGAAAAGTCTGATTCAATAATAGTAAAATATATCTTTATAACGCAGAAGGGGTTTTATGTGATTGTTCAGATGATCCCAGGCATTTGATGTGTTCAGATGAGTATGAAATGAGGGTTATGTCTAAACTAGTAGATTAAACAGGGCCAGGGCTTGGTCAAAATTTTGGCAGGGACTAACCAGTGGTCGTCCTGGAATGGTTCAGGAATTAGCCCTGGCTGGGGACCAGCCTAGCCAGGGGTTGCCAGCTTGGACATAGCCAACCTGTCTTGAAGGCTAAGAAAGTTTAATAATGTAGGTATGACCAGCCAGTGGCAACTGGACTGAAGGTCAGAGAATCAGCATTAGCATTGTCTAATTTCCTGAAAACAGACATAGCCAAAGTGCCACCCATAAATTCTTGACAGTTTCTGTATGGCCGTTGCCACATTGCTTTCAAACAAGGATAAAACTGTGAGAAGTGGAAATGTGTATTGTTGCTCTAGAAAACTGCAGCAGAACCACAAAGCCCTGATTTTTGAGAGGAGAGCAAGCAAATGAGAAGTACCCAGCAGATGGTACAGTCAGATGGAATGAATTCGTGAGGGGGAGTGCAGCAGAGAGAAGAGGAACAACAAGCATGGTAAAAATATGGGAATAGCAGCTGCCATATCTGTTTCCACAAAAATAAAGCAGGTTGAACAAATTGCCTCAGGAGCCTGCCCTGTGCCCAGATGCAAAGGGAAGAACTAAGAAGACAACTTTTCAAGGAAGTGTAGTGCCATGCAGATGGGTGAGGGTGGACTCTGCACTGTTGCAGTGGTTAGAGAGGGATCAGAGATGATCACTTCCAAAGCTGGAAGATCAGCTGAGGTGGACACTGGGACCCAGAGAGAAGTCCAGCTTGCCTGGCAGGCAATAGTGAATGCCAAACAGAGCAATGACACAAATCTCAGACCACAGAGAGACACGAACTGAGATAATTCTGATTCCAAATGAGTCAGCTGAATATCCGGATAAATTCCTAATAAAAGCATATTTACACTGGCAAAGTGTCATTGCAATTGTTGATTATCCTCTGCCTTCCCGAAGGCAGTGTTTCTATCCCACGGCAAGGGTGATGGACAATACCTACCACTGGCAAAGAGATCCTGACTGACAGGTACAAAGGTTTCATACAAAGGCTTGTCACAGAGCTATTCCTTCCCCGTGTCCCTCCCTAGCAGCACGAGCAATCTTGCGGTCCACACATTTTTTCCCACTGTGGCATAGGCTCTGCTGAGGAAATATTGTTGAAGCGGAAAAAACAAGAGCCTTCACCTCGTTTCTTGCGCTGTAGTGCTGTAGCATCAGATGAATAAGTAACTGTGGGAAGATTATTGCTTAACCCTGTAACCGTGAGACGGAGGTGCTTTCTGGAAATGGCATGTGCATAAGCCAGCTGCAACAGGCAAGATATGAGGAACTGGGACAGCATCAGCATGTGTAGGCTATTCTGAGAAGTTAGCTAAAAATCTCTACCAGGTATCCTTGGTGCAATACTTCTTTCAGTGGCTCTTAGCCTGGCATAATTTTCACAGGGATGGCAAAAGTCAATTCACTGCCACAGAGCAGTTCCCTGGCTGAATTTCAGTAGATCACTCTGGAACATGGAGACATTAAAGCTGTTCAGCAAAATGGTTATGGGATTGTTTTCACATGGGCAAACAACAATTTTCTCTCATCTCATTCTTGGAAATGCTCAAAGCATTCTAGTTGAAACTTCCAAAAACAATTCAGACTCAGCCAGACATCCAGCCTGAACAACTGAAGTTTGGCAAAGCTGTAAACAACTGGGCTTCATACAAGACTAGATTTTTTAATGAAAAATGTCAGGCAAACTTAGATAGGGGTCTTCTTATCAGCTGGTTCTGTACTATGTCTTCTGTTCTACATCCCAGCTTAACATCGCATTGGTAAGTCAACTGGCATACCTGACTTTTAATATAGCATGTAGTATCTGCTCACATTTGTACTTCCCCTTTTCATCTATTGTTAATTCCCAGTTGATTAGCTATATTTTGCTAACACAATGACAAAACTTGAGACTAACAGAAATCCTTGAAATGCCTCTATAAACAGAGTTTCAGGTTATTTTCTAGATCAGAGAAATCTGTGTCAGCCTCACAAAAGTATCTGGGTGGAACATCTTGATTTTTCCCAGTTTTCTCATGACTTTAAGGAAGGACTCACAAAGAAAAGCAACTGAAGCAGTTGACTTAGATCAACTAGTTCTCTTTCTAGAATTAAACAGATGAGACTCAGAATGTGCCTGTTGATAAGACTGCTTATCAATAAACCGATTCCCTCCCTTCTGTATTCAAGAAGCAGCATTTTTAAAGATGCTAAAAATAAAAACAGAGGTTTTATCAAATAAATTAATATGGTTTTGTTTGTAACTGAAACATCAGAAGTAGTGTCTCTTCTGACTTTCACTACCTTATTCTCAGTGGATTTCATAGTTTCTTAGAGAGTACAGGAAAAAAGGAGTTGGTCATGACTGGTGAGCTGACACACAGCACATTCTCAAAGATGCCCTAAGAAATTTCTAAATATTCCTTACAATAGTTTCAGCCAAACTTGCTAAGTTTTTTCCTTTATTTGATCTGCAAATGACCTCTTCTGGCAGCGCTCTGAAAATATACAAAAATAACATAACATCTACAATTTATGTTTTCCTGCCTGCAGTGCTCTATGACAGCATTTTTAAGGTGAACCTGACAGTCTGCCAGACTTTTCTGCAATGTCCTTGGGAATTTTGACCTATTAACTACAATGGAGTTTTAATGCAAGCTTTTTAAAGCAGGCTTGTTTCCATAAAGAAACTGTTTTGATTTTAGGGGTTACGCAGATGAAATGCTACTCCTCAGAGTTGGAATCCAGAGGATCCCACTGAACTGTATGACAGAATTGCAAAGTTTTTGCATTCCTTGAGAAGCTCGTAGAAGGAGATTTGTACAAAAGAAGACAAAATAAAACAAAATCAAAATACAACACTAGGTATTTCTTAAACTGTCAAAGGCTACATAATCTAGTATCATCACTGGACTCACAGAAAACCTAAGTTTGATGCTTTCTTCATAGTATAGTGACACGATATTATTTATTTGTACTGGTAGATTTCTTTTTCAATGATGGCTTTGTGCTGGCTTAGGTTGTCTCTATGGAGAGAAATGGGAAATACGAGGTTAATACCAATATTCTCCAGCACTTAAATCAGTTCCTGTGGCCTAGAGAAGGGCTGGGACACCTGGACACTACCTATAAAGGCTCAAGGATGTGCTTTTCTCACTTTGCCCCTGGTGTTACAGCTATGCATCTGTCCTGCTGCTAAGGTTTTGCCCTTTGGGGATTTCCACCACAGGGGGACTGGAAGCAGGACAGTCTGATTAGAGCTTGCAGCTGAAATTATGCTGGGCAATTTCTTCTAGTAAACAATTCATCTCACCTAAAAGCATGGGTTTGAGTACACTGAAGCAGATTTGGGTCAAATTCATTATGAAGTTTCAGTGAAACAAAAAATGAAAATGGAATGTATGAACTGCAGAAACAGTTCCTTTTGCTATTTCCGATCTTTTTTTTCCCCACACTAACATCACAAGAAGTCAGAGGTACTATCAAAGTGAAGCAGAAAAATGATGAGAAAATGGTTTCTCTGCCCTCTTTTTCCACATATCCAAATTCCCTGTCAAAGCCCAGCAGTGTTTTAAGTTCTTGCTATACACAAAGAAACTGTTCTTCAAATTGTCTGCATGATACAAAATGGGTATTTGAATGCAAATGAGTAAATTTTGGGTCACAGGGAGTAAGAACAACTCCATGACTTTGCATGGAGCTTCGGGTCTTCCCAAGTGTCAGCTCTTGCTCTGGTGAATATTTAAGTATTTCATACAAAGTAGACTTTTTTTTCTGCAAAGAGAAAAGCAGTGATCTCAGAATACCTTGTATTTAAAGTATTTTCCTGGGAGGTGGAAGACTGTGTTTTAATCCCTATATTGTAGCAATAAAGTATTCTAACCTTTTCCTTTCTGGGTTGTTTTGGGTTTTTTTCATGGTCCCAAACTCCCACTTGTCTTCCTGTTCTTTAAATTTTGCTAGAAGAGCCCCATAATAAAAACAGTATTTTGCAGTCTAGTAAAATATTTAATCCAAACAAAACCTAGTGTGCCTTACTGTAAATCCTGAAAAAAATATAGCAAAGCATTTATTCGTTTTTATTTTTTAGATTCAGCCATCAGTCAAAAAAGTACATATATATGCACAGTCTTAATCATAATTAATTTTCCTGGGAATTCCTTGGAAAGACTAACTGAGCAATGCCTCCTTCCCACTTTTCTCTTTGGGTCTCTCTCTTACATGCTGGCTATTTCTGAAACCTGTCCTCCATCACCTTTTTCTCCTCGCTTACAGCTTCAGAGGTGTAGGGGCAGAACTGGGAGCACTGTGAATATTCTTGTTTTCTCTCTGGGAGGAAAACAGTGCTGCATTTGTGAAAAGTTCCTTTTGTGGGTGAACCACCACAGTATTACTGAGTGATTGATTATTACATGAAAACTTTTATGACCAAGAAATCAAAGCCTGTTTCCTAGGGGATTATACATTAAGATCGATCAAATATTTTTTATATTGACCATGTTAACAAATATAACTAAAACAAAGATATAAGGTGACAACTAATATAAAATGTAAAATATCAATGGACATATTGCATAGCTCTATATGCAATATTATTTTTATTGCCAGATTCAGGTGCCTATTTTCTTACACCATGGGAGAGGAGATGAAGGGAAAGAAGAGGAGCTGTTGCTGTGCCGTTAGCAACCGTGGGACGGCTGATGGACTCCCCCAACACATGACCTGACTGCAGCCCTATTTCTGCTGCTCCATTACAAGTGACCAGTGTGAATAATTGCATAGTGACAGAGTTGCACTGTGATGCAGGTAAAGCCACAAGGAAGGCAGCATTTTCAGTCTGAGTAAGGGAGCCTTGACATAGGGTTGATGTTGGGGTGAACTGAAATGTTATCTGTCAGCTGTAGCTGTCAGCAAAAATATTAAAGAAAGAGCAGCTGCATCATGCCACAAGCAAGGGAGTGGAGCAGTCGTAGCTCCAAAATAGACTTTAGAGTCAGACAGAGTTTTCTTTTAATGAACCCTAGCAATAGTCATGGACTGTTTATTTTCAAACCTGCTTTGAGCCAGTTGATAATGCTACTGCTTTTAAAATGTTTTAAACAAGTGCTTGAGATGCAAGTAAAGAAGAGCTATTTAGAATAGGACTTACTGAAAGGTATGTTACTACTCCTATAAAATGTAATTTTTCCTACTAATTATTTTCAGCTTCTGTAGCTTTAAATTCACCCTCCCCATTTTAGTGTATAAGTGCTGATATAACAATAAAATTGATATGACAATAAAAAATCATAACCATGTTTCTCAGCTGGAAGAAAAATTATTGGCTTATTATAGCTTCTGTAACATTTATTCTTCCTTTTCAGAACATTTAATTAATAAGATACTAAGCTATCCTGAAAAATATTTATTAAAGAATAACATCTTACAGTCTTTTTGGGTTGCCATTAAAGAAAATAATAAGCAGCAGTCTCTTCTGGATCTCGAATTCCAAGATAAATGTAATAAAGCTTGTGGCAGGGTGTTATTGTTTACTGCTTGGAAAAACTTATGCAACAGCAGAATACTGTTCTGATTTTTGAGCTGCTGCTAATGAAGTACAACCAGACAGGGTACATTGCCATGAGTCAGGAAATCTGGATGTTCCTGGACAGAGGCCAAGGGAGCTTAGACACATCAGAGATGTGATGTATATGTATCCTCTGGGGGAGATACACTGAGTTGTTTTCAAGCATCTCAAGCTGCCTGATTCAAGAAGCAACCAAATGACCACCCTGAAATGAAGTTACTAGCTGTCTGTTTCTCAGAGTCCCTTGTTTTTACACCAGGAAAACAAGAATGAAGTAGGCTGTCCAGGGGAGCTTAGAGATTAGATATTCGGTTCAGCCTTGAGACAGTAGGTCCAAACCCCTGAGGGTTTAACTTTGTTCTTTCACCATAAAAAGAAAAAAGAAAAAAAAAACCCCTGCAACACAAAAAAAGAACAAAACAAACCCCCCTAAATTAAAAATAACCCTGATGTGCTACAATTTACTGTGGGACTTTAAACAAACCTTTTGACCTCATGGTCTGCTAAAGAATGGCATGACTTTTTTGTAAGAGAATGGGTGCTACCATTTTACACATGGCGAGAAGCTCCACTCTCCACAATGCTAAATCATTTGCTGAAATGCTGCTATGTTTCCGTACAGCACTATGGTACATATGCAACTCCCGAGCATTTTTTGAGCCTTCGAGATGTTGTTACTGTGGGACCCTATTTTTCCAGTGATATTAACTAGTTTCCTAAAGCTAGTTGGGATCACGTAAAAGGGTGCCACTGGTTTCTTTTGCTTTCCACTCACTCCCCTTTCCTGCAGCTTAACTTAACCACCCCAGGAGACTAATTTTTCACTCTCCCCTGCTCTTTTTTGGTAGGTGTGTTTTCCTTATCTTCCCACAACCCTTCCCCGCATCATGACCCAAGGGAGGACTACAGCTTTCACTGCCTCTCCCAGCAGAGCAGGACATGCAGAGCAGTTTTGTCCCTATGCAGCCCGTGCTGGTACACCCAGGTATGTGGGTGGCTGCTTGGACTTCCACATTTCACACCTTTTATCAGGGCAACCTCTCACAACAAAGACCTGACCTCCCTTTCATGAAATCCAAGGAAAAGTCATTTATTACCTCATTCTTTTCCCCCCTAGAAAGGCTCTCAAGTAAACTAAGAAATATTTTCCAGACCTCCTACTTTGATCTGGACTGGTTTGGGGCCCGTCTTTGCAGTTGCTGCTGCTGTTACACCGTGGCAGGGCATGGTGTGATAGACCTGTGTTGCCTTTGACGGTGTTTCAACAGCTGTGGCTGCAAACTTTGGCCTGCCTCTTCTGTGTTGGGGCACATATGTGAGCATGGGACGCTGTCCTGCTCTCAGACCCACTGTCCCTTCTGCCTACTGGCATTGCCAACTGCACATATTCAAAATATTGAGATAATCTTCCAAACTGTCAGTCTTCCTGTGTCTCAGGAGATTTTAAAGCAATACATCATAGCATCAGATCATCTAGAGCTCATAGACTTCAACTCTCTTGAAGCCATCAGGACTGTTTCTTTCTAATTTTCTCTGGTTTTAATTGAAGCTGAGAGTCATGTAATGGCAACCTAATCCCTAGGGTAAAATCCTTATAAAAAATCTCGGTTGCCAAGAGAGTCACCTGAGCTGCCACCATTGCTTTAACAAAGCGGGCAGGACTGGAGACCTTGGCTGCTTGCTGAGCCTGCAGGAGACAGGCAGTACCCCAGGACATTTCTGTTTTCCAGGCACTCTCTCTTTCCCCAGCCAGTATGTGGGGTTCCTGTGGCCTCCCCCCAGCCCCACAGTGGCTCCGGGGCTGCCCCCCCCAGCTAATTTGGGCAGTCACCACCTGTGCACCCCTTCCCTCAGAGATCCTTTTTCCTCCAAGCTGTTTTTTTCCCCAGCAGCCTCCTTCTTGTACCAGGCAGCTTGTCCTGAGCATTCCCAAAATAACAACAAACAAGCTCACAAGCTGACAGCACCATCTTTGCCCTATGAATTACTTCTTGTACAACTGAACCTGAGGGAATGGTTTTGTTCTTCCTGAAACATCTTAGTATTGGCGCTAGGTTGGTTTCTATTTTGGTATGGTTTTGTTCTTGCAGCTTCCTGGTCACATCTCTGGTCCTCCTCTTTCCTTTTTCTGCTGTGCTTTACCAGTATGGTTGATTTTTTGCTACCCACAACTCAGGGCACAGCTATGCTTCCCTCTGGGGAGCTCCTCTAAAAATACATATTCTTGTCATTCAGACTAATTCAACTTCTTTTCCTACTTCTCCCAGCAGAATCTGGTTTCCAAGGAGGGCTATTTAAGTCTCCTTATTCAAAGCTGTTGACATGATGTTCAATACTGCAACATCTCAGGGTGTCAAAGTCACTACTATATTTATTCTTGTAACATCCCAGGTGTTATTAAAAGTGTAGAAGTAAATAACTTGCAGAGAGTCATACAAGGAGTCACTGATGTGAAAGCCAGCCATTTAACCAGCCTTCCTCTCCCCCCGTATGATACCTAGCACCTCACATTTTAAGGTAACATGATTTGAAAGGGATAAACAACAAAATTCAAACATGGCATGAATATTTTGGAGAGGAAATCTGAATTTATCGAAGTATTTCTGATTAATAAGCAATCCATCAGATGTCCTGTCACTCTTGCAGCCCATTCCCTGCAGTGTGATTTAGTCTTTGTTTATACAACTAATGCTGGAAATATCTAAATTAACCCTCCCTTTGTGCAGTTATGCTTGCTTCATTTTTAGATACTCACTGCCGTCTTGGAGAGATTTTTTGAGTTGACAGTGGTATCCTGTAGAATTGTTCCTGCTCTACTTATTCCTTAAAAAACTATTACAAAATATTGTGTTGTGTTCACGCTATTCACTGAACACTTATGTAGATTATTCAGTTTATTTCTGATATTTTCCTGTGTTTCCTTTGTGCTATCTAAGCTTAGGAGAAACTCATTACACTGTCTATAGCTAACATCACATATTTTTGTAGCACTTCATTAGTTTTCAAGACCTATGGTGATACAGGTTGTGTGGTTGGAAGTGATACTCAACTACCTAGTATCACTGCAGGGAATTTCTTTCTTGGAGCCAGGCAGCTGTGTCACTGTCACATGTCGTCCCGGGCCCCCAAGTACCACAGCAATCCTGTTGTATATTTCCATTTACAAATAGATCAAATTCTGTATCAAAAGTACTTACACTGTACCCCCTCCATCTTTCTAATAAAAAGCTGTTCCAAAATAATTTGGAGTTTAAGAACGTGTTCTCTGAAAGCGAGAAAATCAGTTTAGTTATTTTTTTCTCCAACCTATAAGCTACTTTTAAAACGACTGCCTATATGGATTCAAGGCAGGGTAGTTAAGGATGCTGTTATCTGGTTAACCCATGGTTTAGAGGCCCCTAGCTTTAAAACACCAAGCTTCCTGGCCTCCTGCTGAAGCCCTTCTTCTTGTCTGTCCTAGCCCGTTCTGGTGTCTTTCAAAGCATCATCCCTTCTTCCTAAATCTCACTAACTTTCTCACTAACTTAACCCCCACTGGAGCATATGGCAGCTTTTTTAATTAAAAAAGCTGCAAGAGTAATTTGTATGACCCATGTGTGTGTGCAAGTCATACTAGTTCCTCAAGCTCCTCTCTGCAGCGAGTGCTGCCTTTGCTCTCGATCAGTACAATGGGATCTGAGACCTCTGTACTCCACCAGCTGTGAGGATTCCCTAGCCTTTTTCTGCTCATCTCTACTGATGATGACAAAATTTTATTTACAGTATCCAGTTTTAGGAACATTACTTGCTGATTCATCTAAAGAGAAGATAAATACCTGTCTTCAGTTGTTATTCTTAATAGGTATGAGAAATCCTGTATGGAAAGACTGCCTGCCACATCCCTTTGAGTGCCACAGGGCCACTAGTTTATCCTTGCTTCATGCTACAGTAATCACCACCAGGTAAACTTAGATGCTTCCACAACCAAGGGCTTCTCTAAACCAAAAAAGCCTAAGCTACTCTCAGGTTAACGAGAACTCCATCTAGGAATCCTGTTTGCCATATGTGTATCATGCTCTGTTCCTGATTAGGATACAATTGGAAAGAGATGTTCAGTAAGAAAAGTGAACTCAGCAGTGGAAGCAGTCTCCAGGGTTTCCCTCCTCAAAAGCAGCATCTCTGTTTTCCTTCCTTATTTGCTTATTATTTACAATCTCAATGCTAGCCTTTCAGCTTACTGGACTACCTGGAAAGACACAGATAGAATATACTTAACCTTTTTTTCAGAATTCTTTTGCAGAAAGATGGCACCTTAATGGCATCCTAATTCTAAATGTTTGGATTTCAAATATAATGTGGCAGGGAGGAGGAGGGTGTGCATTCTAAACGCTGGAGTAAACAAGGATAGAAAATTACATACAAGATTTTTCATTCTTATTATGCTTATTTGAGGATATAACACATCAAACATAACAAAATAATAAAAAAACCCCTACAGATACTGCTTCTTTTGCAATTTTGGAAGTGCCAAAGGCCTGTGATTTATGTTACTATCAATTGTCTCTTTGGCCATCTTTTATTCAGCATATGGATTTCGATGCACTGATTATCATCACCGGCAAAATATTCCTCAGCCAGCCATGTTCAAAACAAATTCTGGTTCTGTAACTCCATAAGTGGCATGTCTCATTGAGAGGACATGCTACTGTGACCCTGCCTTTTACTATTTGCAATGTGATGCCTTTTGTGACCCGAATTCTAGCTTCTGGCTCCTGCTACTTGATGCGGCAGTGGTTCCCACAGCCAGCTGCCTCGTCACACGTAGTTCCTCTGGCACTCAGGAGCTCTGTTGCCATGTGTGTCCCTCCGTGCAGAAGGGACATCTTGTTCTGCGCTATGTTTGACATGCTTGAGGACATCTAGCATGGCATCGTTCCCTTCCTTCTGTCTCCTGCCCAGAGTAAAAAATTGCAATGTTTATTTTTTTCTCTAAAGAATTTTATCAGATTGAGGAACTGAAATCCTTATCTACTGGAATAAAATTCATGGTTTTTATTACAGAAGTCCTTGGAGAAGAATAGAAGGAGGAGAAATAAGACACTATAGAAGAACTACTGTAACCTTTACCTTAAAAGTTAGATCCAAGAGGTTTTGTGATTACAGATGGTGGGACAAGTGAAATTTTGGGAATAAGCATGAATGACAGACATAGGAATTGAATAGCTTTAGCATGAGAAATACATGCTTTTTTTTTTTTTTTTTTTAATTTTATTCAGCCCAACACCAAATTAGTCATGGTTAACCACATGTGCTTTGCCACCCTTACATTTATGTCCTTGCTTATGGCTTTTAAAGGGATAATTTTCAACAATCTGGATTACATATTTTAAAAGTAAGAATGTTCTTTGAGTCACATAACTAGGTAGTGTGAGGTTTTATGAATATCCTATCTACTAGATTCACAAATTTGAACTTCAGAATAAATTGTATATGTTTTTCTTTAGTGTATACTTGTTGTCACAGTAACTGCAGTTTTCCCAATAAATGGAAATTGCATCGTTTCCTTAGCATTCAGGTTATTGCACTGAAATAGCACCATGAACTCACCACCACTTCTCCCTTCCTGTTGTCAAGCTAGATCTCATTTAGTTACAGGAACAGGCACTAAAACAGGTTAGTTTAGATATGTGCACATTAGAAAGCTGAAGCAAGTCTGCTTAGCCCCATTACATCCTATGACTCATGCATGTGTGGGAAAGACCTTATTTTCACAGAGATCTCTTAGATAAACAAGGCAAGTTGGCAGCAATTCGATTACACTGATGTTAGCAGTCTCCTGCTTTCTGTTGCGTTCATTTGCTTTATATTTTCTGAAAAATGCAAGCAGTGTGATAAACTCTAATGAAAATTCTTGTACCAAGAACACATGAGCTTTCATTTTCAATTACTTTTTTTTTAATAGAACCCTTAAAACCGCTTTCTAAAAATGCTCTTCTGTTATTACAATAAAATCCATTTTTTTCTCAGTTTTTTTTTTGAAGTTTGTTAGTGAAGCTGTAGCTCTTGCTATCCACAGCCATAACACACTAGTTAGTTAGATACCTCCCCCAACCAAACATACAAGCCTCTAGATACTGTGAACTTCAGACAGAAAATGGATTTAGCCTTCAAAATATTACTTTTACATATGCACTGGAACAAACTTTTGAACAGCATAAATCACAAAACATTATACTCTTTGACACCATTTCCCCAAAAAGGAAAAGCAAAGAAAGCAACCCTTACTGTATTAAAGAGCTCTTAAAGTATATAATTCAAGCTGGAAAAGTTTATTGCAAATTCATCGAGGTTTTTGCTCTTGTTCTGAAACCCCACCAGTTTATATTTGAATGAGTCTGGCCACGTTATAGATAATTAAGATTTTAATTGCCATTTTATCAGCTTTGAAATGGAACTCGTTTGGACAATGTACAGCAATCTTTTAGATTCACACACCCCTTTGCTTGTGTCAGCTAACAGCAACTAGACGGGTTGCCCATTTAAGGGAAAAAGTACAAGCTCCAGCCTATTTCCCTGTACTTCGGATGTGTTTGTCCCACTCCTTCAGCAACGCATTCTGTAATGCCAAAAAGCATTTCTTTTCTTACAAAAGGCACACACACGTGTGCGCACATACGCACATTTCTGATTAAGTTTCAGCTCTTACAGAGCTGCAAAGTTAAGAAACTGGATGTTGGAATTCTTCATTATCTACTCAGTTCTCAGCAATTTTCTATTAAGTGGGGAGAAAAAAAGCAATGCCATTTCATTGCCTCAGAACACTACTCGCTAAACAGCCCAGGATAAATCATGTATTTTAGCAGCTATATATCTATAGAAGAATGATTTCAAAATAAAATGCAATTACGCTTTTAGGATATATGCTTTCAGTTGTAGAAATTGTCTCTTTCTCTATATTTGTGACGTGTGTAAAGCATTTTGGAGGAGACCACAATCTATATAATCTTACATATCATCTTTAGAGCTAGCATTTGCATGATTTACTTGTGGAAAAGATTTAGAGATATAGTCCAGCCAAAGCAGAATGAGAATGATAGGGCAAAGCCAT
Source organism: Haliaeetus albicilla (assembly GCF_947461875.1). Lineage (NCBI taxonomy): Eukaryota > Metazoa > Chordata > Aves > Accipitriformes > Accipitridae > Haliaeetus > Haliaeetus albicilla. Next base: position 6,875,378 of record NC_091499.1, read on the forward strand.
CTTAAATTAAAAAAAAAAAAAAAAAAAAAAAGCTGCCCCAATCTAGGAAGACTTTGTATTTGCATTGATATTAGTACTTATTTTGCTATGATGGTAAGAATAAAAAGTAATACAGGAAGTGCAGATTATCTGCAGAAGCTGGAAGAGTAGGTGAAAAGACCGAAAATAAAAGGAAAAATCTGATCAAGTATCCAGAAAGGCAAAATTTTCACAAATACATTAGGCATCACACAATCTTCAACATGATTAGAGACTCCCACTGTCTCTCCTGACCAGGAAATAGGCACAATTGTTCCTCTCTTTTGGACACCAATATCTCAAAGAATAACTACAGGACTGTGTTATAAAGGCTTTATTTTTCTAGTGTCACTAACTTGGTACAAATACTAGATACTAAATGAGAAAAAGAGAGGTTAAGAAATTTCAATTCTTTATGAAATAATTGTTTCCTTAGTTATCCAATATCCTCCAATATCAAGAAAAGCCTCTATTCCCCAAATAATTCCTGGTATTCTGTATAAAATTAGGAAACAACTTTCATTAGAAAATACTGAGAGAAATTAAAAGAGAAAAGGCTAAAAATGAAAAGCGCCAGAATAAGATGATGAAGCTGAAAAGTATAGGTGTTTGTGCTTCTTGTAAAGAAATATTTAAACTTTTCTATACAACAGATTATAGTTATTTTATCACATATACTATTTTACCTTTCTAGCTTTCAGTTCTTATCTTAGGTTTTATATACTAAATATTTTTGGTGAAATAAGAAGATTATAGCTCTCTTTCTCCAAATGGCATTTTAGACATGTAGAAGGACAAAACCCCTGCCCCCAAATTCAGTTTATGTATTAAAATAGTATGGCAAACTACAACAACAGACCTTGAGAAAGGAAGGGAAGAAACAGGAAATTAGAGGAAAAAGTAAAATGTCTCTTAGGAAAAAAATTATTTGGACAGGAATATAGATGATCCATTTTGTTAAATGCTCCTGAAGGGACTGGAAATTTATCTGTTAATTATTGAACACTAAGACCTGATCTTATTAAACTCAAAGGAAATCTCACCCTGAATTCAGTGGCATAAACCTGGCCTCTGACTCACTACAGCCCTGAGGCACATTCTTAATTTATGCCTGGGGGCACATCAAGTGAGTTAGATGTGATTACCAAAAGCCTTAAATTAAGCATGTGTGGAATCTGTGCCAACAGAAAGATCCTGTATCAGGAGGAGTTTTACTGATACATCTGTATCAGTAAAAAGCTTTTAGTATGGAAATAGCTACACTGGTGAAATTGTGACCCAGAGGAACAAAACAGGGCATACTAGTAAAAGTAGAAATTTCCTGATATGCTTTCTCCACAAGTTGCTTCCAGGAAGCACAACTATGTCTTCAGGAGTCCTACCTTGGTTGACATAGCTCTGTTAGTAGACAAGTTTAGTCTTTCCATGACATTAGTGTCAGGTGCTACAGAGAGGCACTATAGAAAACTAACAACTTGTATGTCATTAGGCCAATTTCAAGCTTACTAAAGCCAGTAGCATAGAGGATGGACTAGTGAACACCGGAGCCGAAGGTCAATAGCCTACCAGATATGAGCAGGAGGAGTATGGGAAAATCAGGCAGATGTAGGCAGAGACAGAATAGTGCTAAGCTTTGAAGATGAATTTCAAGTCTTTGAATTTGATGTTAAAAAGAACCAGACGTTCTATAAAGACATTGAAAGACTGAGGTGATGACAAAACACTCAGTTAAGATGATGACTTTAGCTGTGGCTAGATTGGTTAAAAGAGGCCATAAATTATCATTTTGCTGTAATGAAGGTGAAAGAACAAGCCATAGGCAGCATCTGGAAGTGGATTCAGATTGGGAGGAATACACAGTCTTTAACACCATGAAAGGCACCATTCATTACACAGTTAGGGGAATATAAACAAAATCAAAATAATACATAAGGGGGAAAATAAATGGGTATGCTATGTCTACTGGTCTTCCAAGAAAATCTCTACAATGGAGTGTATCGCCAAAAGCTAAATTACTTTGTGATTTGATATAAAATTGAGCTTGGTTTCACTGTAGTCATTAGTAGAATTGGCTATTCTTCAAATATGAAACCATCTGTTGAATAGCCACATTACATATTCCACAGATTTGGTTGGAAAATCCCAGAGCCTCTTTGTGGACACCTGTTGAGCAGAGTAATTTTAGCCGCCTCCTCCATTTTGAAGTGGAAAGGAAGACAGATGTATGTAAAACCACAACTCCATGTGTTAGAGTTGGAAGTTGCTATCAGACTGTTCAAAAGTCACTTCATTTGATAGCATTCAGGCTAATAAATTTGCCTTTTGCTTTTATTTATTTATTTTATTTATTGTGCAAGGAAAGTAAAATTTTATAACCATACATTATGCTGAGCAACAACTAAAACCCAAAAGCAGTCAGTAAGTAGGATAGCATACAGATTTTGTCATCCCTATGTATTCAGAAGGTCAAATTTGCCATTTCTTGGCAGTTTATTATTTGCCAATTAACTCAGTCAAAATACGAAACAGTAATTTTCACTCTAATGTCAAGATGACAAAAACTGTTTTAGTTCTTACTGAACAGCTTTCTTATGAAAAAATAACTTTCTCAGGATATACCTATATTAAAAAGTAATACCAAAGTTTCCTTTTGAGATTCAGGATACCATAGTGCTGTAGTAATTCCACAGTAATGATTATCACATTAAATCACGGCCACCAAAAAGTATTCCTATCTAGTGCTTAAGTAGTGTGCCCCTTGCTATGAAATAAAACGTAAACTATATTATCTTTCCTTTTAAGAATTTTCCTCCATCCTAGTACTTAATTTATCTTATTGTTTCACAGGCAGTTACATTCTCAGCCACGAAGTCAAAGTTGCTTCAGAGTATTTTGATTTCATCCAATCTGTGAGCATGTCACTGCTAAGATGTGGTATTGATGTCATTTATATAGTATGCAGGGATGAAACTAGAATTATTTAGCTAAAGCAAGACCTTCTCATCTTCCTGAGGCAGTCCCAGAGTCCACAGACTAAGTGTCAAACACCACAGACAGTCTGCGTAGACTCAGTCAGTCCATTCCCTCTTTAGGACAAATATTTTTCATCTGAGACAATTCTACATAAATCTGTGAACAGGGTTTTTGCATGGGTTAAGTGTATTCTTTAAATCTTTGCCTTCGTAACTGAATTTATACTGCATATGAATTCATAGTACATGTTTTAAAAATTCATGCATACTAGATTTCTTTTGTTTGGAGAAAATGGCTTTAAAAGATGGGGTGGGGGGGATTCATTCTTCAATTGACCAAACAACTTTTGTCAGTTTAGACAAAAAGTAAGTCATACTAAGCAATTCCTCCCTTAAATTACATGACCATTATGGGACCATAGGATATGCATTTCCAACAGACAAACAGGCTTCCATTCTGCTGTCAGGGTAAAGCATCAGAGAACTGGTTTCTCATTTATTTTGCTAAAAGAAACACACACTGACGCAGCTTAAGCACACTTGGGTACAACAAACATAAGGTCAGTCTTTAGGATGGTTGCATTATACAGCTAATTAATCTAGCAGAGATTAATATTTGTTCTATGTAAATAAGTACAAGAGGAAGAACCAAGAGCTGTTGTCACAAGGATAGTACGAAAGGCATCAGGTATGCCTGTGTGCTAAAAGTTAGTAAGGAAACAAAAAGTATAAATGTGCTGGGTCACAAAGTATTCAGTTAATTCAGTTACTGAATGGCTATTTCCTCTTACTTATAACACAGGCTGTCACTGTTTTTAATAGCTGCTAGACTATCACTGGTAAGGGATGATATGTATTCTATTCTTAAATGTTGGTTTGTCGTCTGTCAGCATGTAAGCAGATATAAGCAAAATACATATCAAAATCTATACAGATTTTTTCATATTACTACTAGCTACTTGATTTTGCTCATTCTAGGAAACACAAAATTTATTTAAGCCATGTTTTTCTGTGATGAAAGTGTAAAAAAAATCTAAAACTGTTAACCCAGCTTTCATCTACTGATGTTTCAAAATCATGCAGAAGATTGTTCACAGAAGAAAAGAGACAATAGTAACTACAAAAGAAAATAACTTCTAAAAAGAATGCATTGAAGTGGTTAGCTCAGTCTTACCTGTCAGCAACACGAACCTAGGAATATATCCTTTACACCGCAAGACTGCAGTAGCTTGTCCCACAGCACTACCACAGCAGTAGACTGATCCAGCCCAGGAGAACACAAGGAGAGAAACTTTTCCCACTTTTTTAGGTCTACCAGCAGCTGAAGTAATGAAGGAAATGGGGTAGAGAACAGAAGACCGGAGCTGCTTCTCGCAGAAATCCCAGGCAAGAGAAGTAGGAGGTATACTCTGTCTGTGTCTCACCCAGACTTTTGTTTAAAAGTTTTTTCAACTGTTGCTAGGTGGTGTTAGGCTTTGGCAGTTTAGTTCTCAGATTGTATTTCCCCTCTTCTGGTCTCTTCACACAGTGTTACAGCAATGACTTTGTTGAGCTCAGCTCGCTTGTGCTATATTTAACCAGTGTTCTCAGCAAGTCAAGCCTGTCAACAGCTGAGAAGTTTGGAGCAGGCTTTGCTGAGTTCCTCAGCTGCTGAATTATCAGTGGATGTAGCACTGCACAGCCCAGCTACTACATTCACTGAAAGATTGTGGGGAAACTGTCAAATCCTTTTAAGGGCTTCCAGTGACTTCACGGGAGTAATTACTATTTAAAGCACTAAGTACAAGATGTGTATTTAGGCATATATTTTAGACTGCTAGAGAAAGAATACTTGTGTTCACAGCAGATGAGTTCAATTATTTATACAGTGAGGATTTTCCTAGGACAAGTAGGAAGTTTATAATTTGAAAGGTATGCACTTCACTTGAGGAAAAATTACACGTGGGGAGAACTTTTTGCAGCATAATTTTTTAGAGTTTAAATATATTAAGATGACATGGAGAAATTAATGAAAGGCTTAGGCTGGAAAGTTTTCAGTGTGATATTCATTCCAAAGACAACCTTCTTCTCCTAGACCAAGAGCTTTCTACAGTAATTCCTACTCTGTCTCTAACTCTCACTGAAGAAGAAAAGGGAAGCCACACATATCCCGAGTTGTTTGAGATGAGTATTAGGAACACATTACTCCAGGGCTGTATACATTCTGATGTATCCACACTTGCTTCTGGATCTAATTACTGTCCCTAATTCTAAGCCATAAGTCTCTTAATCAACAGACCAGCAGTAACACTGGGCAGCTTTCAGCCCACAAACCATCATGATATCAAGATTCTCCAAAGATGTTGCAGATCTCAGACTCCAGAGCAAAGTTCTACCACCTCATGGCAGAACAGTCCCTGTAAATGTCTCTGATGAGAAAAATTCCTTACCACAACTCTGTTCTCATCTGAGCTGTGCTTCAGAGTGAAATGCAGAATGGGCCTCCTTTGGAAAGCTTTTCCCTAGTGATGATTTGCAATATTCATCTAGGGTTAGATGAAGAGGAAGGAAAGAAAGGAGAAAGGGAAGAAAAAAGTAGAAAGATGCTAAAAAATTTGCTTGTCAATATTTATAGATGCAGGCCCCCCAACCTTTAAGAGCAAAAGAAGGTTCAAGCAAATCATAACAGTACCCTTCAGTGATGTTAGGTCACTGTGCAAATAGTAGGATGGGTAGGGAAAAGGTATCACGCTCCTTGTGAAAATTTCAACGTGCAGGAACCTAACTGGCCACAACTATATGAGATACCAGGGGTTGAGTACAAGCCCTTACGGGAAGCAGCTGTAGGGTTAGCTGTAGCCTGGTGCTCTAACCCTATCTCTGGAATTACTTCTACTTGATCTGTGTTATTATCTAAACAAGCAAGGAACAATGAAAAAATACTTTCATTCCGAAGGAGCTTATATGGAGAAAATGAAGTGAATATTAGGTACTATGTCAAGTAACTGATATTTAGACATTGATGATACATTTATAAATGCACCAAACACTGCTATCACGTCAAATATATTTTATTTTGGAGAACAAGTAATAATCACTAATTTCATGTTGTCCATTTCAATATTTGACTTGGACAGAATAGCTAGAATGTATAAAAATGGAAACACTTCTATTTTACAGAAACAGCTATTTGGAAGATTATTGTAGAGACAGATAATATATTGGCACAAATGTTGGTGTTACATGCTTACACTTTGAAATGAAGTGAGTTACGTATATCCACATTCTAAAAAGAACATCTAATTTTGTTCCCTCATATAAGATTGAGGTACTCCAATCAGATGAGTAATGTTTTGACTATTCTGGCCTTAACTTCTTGGTCAAAGTGCAATATTAATAGTACTTTATCTATTCAAATATAATAAATCAGTCAAACAAAACAATTAACTTGGCTCATAAATCTCAGAAAACCCAAATGATTCTCAGTGTTTTTCTCCCATTAGTTAGTGGCACATTCACTCAGTGGAAAACAATACAACTTCTTAGGAGGCAATCTCTGCTGCCAGCCCTTGTGGGTGGGTTTCAATAGTGACCTGCTGATGCAAGTCTGCTCATTCTTGTACACTTGCAAACGTACTCCCCAGCTGTGCACCATAGACATTAATCCTCTAATACTGTGGGAATTTCAGCAAAAATTTGGGGAAAACAGAAGATTTTGCAAATGAATCAAAGAAAATGTAAGGACTTCCAGCATAGGAAAGGGTGTAATTACTCTGCATTACTGGAAGTGTAAACCTTTTAACTTTATGCAGTATGAAAATGGTTCACATCTAAGTATTTGCCCTACTGAATGATGAAGAAAATGGTTATAAATAGATAGGTTGCTGGGGAATAAAAGAAAAAACAGAACTACAAAAGAGACTTTTTAGTTTGGCATCCTCCATTGGGTCCTAATGTCAATATACAGCATCATCCCAAGTCCTAGTTAAATCCTACAACTACGCCTAAAAAGTGACTTTCTTGTAATTTCTGATAATTTTGTTATCTCTTAATTAAGCAGCCAAGATCCTAGAGTCCAAAGTAAATACTTCTGAGAAAATTTTTAATGGAAGCCAAAGCTCTCAGCATTATTTCAATTAAAACACCAAAAACCAGAGCAATGCAAAGCAAAGGGGACAAAACGTGGCTCGAGAGAGTGAACAAGAGCAGCAGCAGGACCTGTTGTCATTTTTGGAGATAATGTTAGTCACAAATACAGAAGAGGGATTGTCATTGTTCACATGATCATATTTCTCTGTACTTACTTTACTAGAAAATGGAAGAAAAATTTTTATGACCTGAGCTGCTCTAAAGAAATTCCAGGCTTGAGGCAAAAATTACCGGCAGAAAATCCATGGGTTTGTTTTTAGAGAAGAACAAAACAGATGTCTTCTCCTGACCTTACTGGTCCTTCTTGACCTTAAAATGTGTGCCTATAAATAAGCTTTTTCTGGAACACATACAATAGTATTACTATATAATTTTTATCTCAACTATCCATCACTGTAGTGTACAAGTATATCTCATTCTCTTAAGTCACAGTGGCATCCAGAGATACAACCTTCTACCTTTGTCCTTTTCAAATATTTTACAACATAATTAACTGGACCAATATATGAGAAACAAATGTATCTAAATGGGCTTAGAGTTTCTTAACTGTATGTCTTGAGGGGCTCTACTATGTGTATAATTCTGTGTGAGCAACCACTGTCAGTTCTTCATTAAGTTGCTCCTTAAAATGCATTGAAGTAAGAGTCATCAGTATTTTAGTTTCTAAAAAATTAATTTTTCATTTGCTTGAACGGTAGTCCACCAGTCTTCTGACACCCTGCTTTTGTAATAGTTATTGCTCACTTCCATAAAAGCTTTATTATTTTAGATTCTGCTACTGCTTTTAGCTTTGTTTTGGCTTTACAGCATAACTTGTGCTGCATTACAGTATGTTGGAAAGGAGGGTGTTTGATCACATTTTGATTAATCTGATCTTGGCTACACCCCCTCAAACCTATATTTTGAGAGGGTTAGGTATTTATTTTTTTCATTCTTCCAGATACTATTGTCACCTCATAAAAGCTGATATTGCTTTTTAGATATTAGGTCTGCTATATCTTCAGGTGAAGCACCTGCTTTTTTAGAACCAAAGGAAAAACCCCATATTTCTGCCATTTAGCGCATAGATTTAGTTTAGTTGTCTATTTTATAATCTTGCCAAATTAATGAAACTAAAAAAACTTTGTGATGTTCTGCAATCCAAATATTTTCCCAGATATGTAAATTCTTTTCCTAAGAAAACCATGTAGAATTAAAAAGTGAACTGCATAATTAGCACTGCTATTTATATTTTCCTTACACTATTTACTCCCTTTTTTGACATCTACAAAACATATGCCATTAATCTTAATTTTGCTAGTGGTAAACATGTCAGATGATACATAAAAAAAATCAGTGCCTTAAGATCCTTGTCACAGTCACAAACCTCCAGGAACACTTACTGGAGTTTTATAGTCTTTCCTGTGATAGTTTTGCATGCTTTATCAATGAAATAAAAAACAGGGTGTCTTATTTTGATTCTTGATCTTGCTGTCTTGATCTATATTCTGTCTTGAAAAAGTACTTTTGGCTTTTTTTTTTTTTGTAATTTTAATGAAAGAAACATATTAAAAGACTTGGCCATTTCAGTTATTTTAAATTTCTTATTTCTCCATTGTGCCAACAAAAATATTAGCATTTCGTAAGTCTTCCCCAAATGAAGTGAGGTGCAATTCAAAGATGACTTGAGGCAGTTAGATACATGGCCACATCAAGAACATCAGATAGCTCATCAGACTTAGAGGGGCATAACACTGTCTACGAAAAATGACAGAAAAAATAGTGATAACTTTAGAATCATGTTTGGACACTTTTGAGTCCAAAGCCCCAGAACCTGGCTCGCACTTACAGTTGGGTCAAATGGAGACAGTCTGAAAGAAAGTGCCAACTCAGACCTCTGGAAATGGAGTAAATGATCTCACTTGCTTCACTGCCACACCCCAGGAACGGTATGCAACTTGCTCAAAGACTATGATAAAAATGAGCTGAACATGGATTAATTGCTTTTAAGGCGAGAATAAACTATTTTCATTATCTAATACAGCCTCCTACATGGGAAAGGCTGTGGAATGTTCCTCATGCAAAACAGCAAGCTGCATTGAATTAAAGCACACCTTTTAGAAAGATTATATAAATCAAATATGGATAATTTGCCACAGCAATGTATAATGCAGTCCAACAGTTAATTACACTTACTGTTTCAAGCAAACTGAAATTTTTCAATTTATTTCCAGTTTGATGTTGGCTGACATTAGCTCCTAGCCCATGAGATGGCTAGTCAGTGGCCTTCAACCTCTCTCAATTTGTTAAATTCCAAAAATGTTGCTGTGGAGATTAACAACCCTGCAGAGAAAATCTGAGCCTACAGGAGCTAGCTGTGTTTTCCCTGGGTTTTGTGGCACCCTTGGAAATAGTGCACAGATGTCCTTGGACCACAGGCTGAAAACAGTTCTACACCACATTTCACTAAGTAGGTAATTAAAAATCATTATCAAGTCAGTTCTGAGCCTTCTCTTTTAGGGACTAAATATAGGGAGCTTCTTACTGTCCCTTAGCAGATATTTGTATATTATGAAAGAACCCACTCAGATTACCTACAGTTGATAAAAAATAATCAAGCAAATAAGCAAGCATCCTACTTGTCTAATCCCGTGACATTAAATTATCCATCAGATAAATATGGATAAATACAGATAAAAATAGAATACTATTTTGATGCTTAAATATTTCCTTGAAAGGACACCTAGAATATGATTTATTAATAGTCCCACAATGAGATGTTGCACTGAATGAAGATAGTCCTGTATTTTCTCAAGATTTGTTTGTGTACTCTTCAACCCTGAAAGGAGTCCAAAAGAAATGCTACAGATTTTTGTAATGAAATTGAAATACCACCTTCCATTTAATATTAGTATTAATCTTACTTTTATAAAGATCTATCTAAAGGAAAAAACACTTGGAAAGGAACATGAAGATATCAACTACAGGTAGGTAATTACCAGTAGCACAGGCAAAGAATATGATAAACACTTGCTCTTAATGAATGAAACACAAACTTCACTTACACTTTTAATGGAATAAGACCAAACAAAACATTCTTCTCCTTGTAGCTCAGTTTAATTGTGTTCAAACCACTTAGCACCCCAGTCTTTTCAGAAAATCTAACAAGCTGTGAACCAGAAAACTGTAGCTTAATTGCAGTCGGTAGATCAACATCTATTTTATACCAGTGGAGGGTCTGGCCATTTATCTTTAAGATGGCTTCAATTCTTTTTGCTGTCTTGCCTTCATTAGTCCAACAGCTTGCAGGAAAAGTGGAATTATCAAACAGATACAATTCCATTATTTTAATTATGTAACTGTACAGACAGTGATAGAGCTTGGTAAAATCCCTCTGCTGTAGATGTGCTCTTTACCAGATCTCTCCCCTCCATACAGATGAAACATCTTCAAATGAAACGCAGCAATCTGAGGTGAAACATGGCAGCCTTTGTAAACTAAGACTATTACATAATAAATATGCAGACCAGAAAGAATAGGATATTTTCTCCAAACAAAACAGATAATCTGAATGTATTATTAAAGACACGACACCTAGGGACTAGATGACCAAGAAGAGCACCCCTATCCTTGCAAACTGTGTCATGCACTATTGGATGTCCATAGGAGGTGAAGCTCTGGTTTTGACTTCTCCAAGAACACAGTGCCACCTATCTATATGTTAGGGTTAATTCATGGCAGGCAGTGGGAGAGGATGGAAAGAGGGGGCTGTGTTCCTTGCACTCAATTCTGCACCACCCGTTTCTTCCTCGCTTGGTTTCTTGCAGGCTGGGGAGAGGCTTCTTCCACTGCACATCCCCAGATTGCAGCTGCATTTCCCGTAAGACACTGGTTTCTGTCATCAACTCAGTGTCATTTACATGTTTCAGTTCAAGTTCTGACTGGTTATACCTTACTTCACTTAAGACATTGTAAGCTAACACTCATACCATTAGTACTCCTGCAGGTTTTATTGACAGAAGCCTAAACTCATTATTACATTATCTGTGGACCTCTAGAACTTGAATTGCTGAGGAGAAAAGAGTGGCTAAAACATGTATAAGCATCCTGATAGCTTCAAAATAGGTACCTGCCTGGAGTTCTCTATCTAGGAAAGGGTAGGCTAGCAGGAGCAGCCTTTCCTAATGTTGTCTCCCTGGAAGCCTCAGGACAAATTGCCCCAGAGATGAACCACAGATGTACTCCAGATGCAAATAACAGTCCAACTAACTGTCATTAAGAACTGTCTCCAGTCCCATGACCATACTGTACAGATACACCTCTCAAAGACAGCCATAGCATTTTTTAAGAACAATTTCTGTGGACTGAGCAGGAGAACAAGAGGGAAGGGATAAGGTATTTAAATTCAGGCACAAATCCTTGCTTGAGGAACATCTCTGCAAGGGGCCAGAAGCAGGGTTTTGAAATTCAAGATTATAATCTCCATGAAGTATCAAAGACATGCCATTTTAAATATAAAGAAAAGAGGATATATGCAAAATAGGTTACTTCTGTCAAACTGTTCAGCAAACAATAGGCCCTATTCTCCAGATATCTCTGAACATTTGCCATAATTTACACTTTCAGGTTTTACTTTCACAGATGTGGGGAAGAGGAATCTGCTGAAGCACTTCTCTCTACTTCCTATTATTTAAGAATTTGGTGAACAATAATGAAGAGGGCTCAGTTAAATTTTATTCACTTACACGAAGAGACATTGCTTGCCAGTGACAGTCAAACATAAATGTCTTTCAAAATACCTGGTTTTCAAGCAGTGCACAGTCCTCTAAGCATACAGTTTACTGTGGAGTGTTAGGAGAGACTTGTTTTGTCTTTTTTATTGACTGTTGAAAGGGCAGGAGAATTTAGATAATAAAATTTTAACATTAACAAGTGGGGATGAAAATAGGAAATGGGGGGGGGGGGAGTTTTTATTGCTTTAGGGCCAGTTTTGCCCTAACTTGTCCATATTAGCACACAAATATTCTGTATATTTTGGCACTAAAACTGTACAACTAGTTTTGTTGTGGTTTTTTGTTGTTGGTTTTTTTTTTTTCAAACAGCAGGAAGATTTGTATTTTTAAAACATATCTGTTGGAAAACCAAATGCTACTCCTGTTATTACCAGTAAGTCAGCAGTTGGAATAACAGAAAACGTTTAAACTGTAACATGTTTGGACTGAATATAAAATCTGCCACCTTCACTCTGACTACATAGCACCATGCTAGAAAATCACCCACGGGAGAATTTAGCACTGAAGTATGAAAAGGAGACCAGGATCACATCAGTACGTGACTGACTTAAACCATATGCTCACAGTGCTAAAGAGCAAACTGACCCTTTTCTTCCATATATAGTGACTATGCAATTGCTTAGAAAATCCATCTGAATCAAAACCTACAATGCATATCTGATAATCTCACTACAGACTGGTGTCCAATACCTGTCTACTAACAAAAATTACTGACATGAAGAACCCTCTAAGTTAGAAGAAACTATCTGAGTTTCCTCTCAGTCCTTGTAAATAAGAATGCAGTTTTTTAGGGAAAAGAAAATAGTGATGGGAGGTGAGATGAGGAATCCCTAGGCAACAGGGAAATGTGTTACTGCACAGTGCAGAAATCAACAGAGGAGATACACAGAGGAAACTGAACCTGCAGTAGCAAGAGCACTGCAGAATGCCTCCTCGCAAGGCATCTCTTCCTAGAAAATGAAAGGGAGACAAACAGAGAAAGTACCTTAAATGTTCTGTATCCACTAAACTGTTGGCTTTCAGGGTGTAGGCAACCTCAACAGAATGAGGTACATACTAAGTCAAATGCAAGCAACAATCACCACTGATAGCCATGTAGATTTTCTTCTTTTTCATTACCTGGCTAATTTAAGCAGATCCATATTCAGCTAATTCCTGAGTATCCCTTCTTTCAGTACTCAAAAGCATAACAGCACAAAAAGACTGCTGAGCAGAGAAGCCAGAGCTAGTACTGGCTGAAGAATTTGTAAGGAAATTATATCCCACTATTTACTTTATTAGGCCATCTTTCTTTTTACAAATTAACAATATTGCTACTTTCTACTTGCAATGTCATCTTTCTTTAAAAGATGTCGCAGAATCAGACAACGGTTGAGATTGGGAGGGAACTCTGGAGGTCATCTTAACCAGTCCTTCTGCTCAAGCAAGGTGACCTAGAGCAGGCTGCCAGGACCATGTCCACACAGCTTCTGAATACCTCCAAAGATGGAGTCAACACACAAAATGAACAGTACATCAGAGCAGATTTCATTAGGTATACAATCTGAGCTGGTTGTTTATGCTTCCTCTATAGTTAATCAAAGTGAATCATTTCATCCAGAGGAGATGATTAAACATTCATTTTTGGATAGTCCAAATAATGTGAGAAGAATAAAGTCTGCAGCACAATTCCACATCTTATATTTAATCATTTTTCCAGAGTAATTATTTGTGTTATTTTCATGAGTGTATTTAGTAGCATTAGTAGCATTTTTCCTGTGCTATTTTATGTAACACATTGTTAAGAAGTAAATAAAGTTTAGGTTCAACAGGAAAATAAATAAAGCAGATAATTCCCCCCCCCACACACATTCCTGAAGTTCTGATTATTTTTATGTTTTCAAGACTCTAGTGTGTCAAGACCTAAGTCTTCATAGTTACCTAAATAAAACAGGGCCAGGCAGCAAGTTGCATTGCTGGTTGTTCAAACCGATAGTGCTCTCCTGGTCATTTAAGTGCTACAGGTCTTCCAGCGTTGAAGAGCACAGGATCTAACTGCCTTTGAAAGTCAGAGTTTAACTATCTAAGAGAAGTCCGAAGAATTTTGAACTACACATTTAAGTGATAATGAGGAAACATATCATTCAATTAATATTCAGAGCTGATGAACTTTATGCTACTTCTGTTGTATTATCCCTAGAATCTATATTAAGCCTAAGATTCTTTTAACCAGAAACAGATCTCTTTTTGGCAAATATTACCCTCACATTCCTCCTTTTACAGAAGGCGAGAGGCCAAGATTTTTAAGTGTTTTGTGCTTCCCTCCCACATATATACCTTTTAAAATTGAGGCTTACTTTATTTTGTCATGTTTTTCCCACAACTCTTTCATATTAAGCAGATTTTCTTTCTCAGGTCTAAGAAAATCCTTCTAGAAACTCAAGAAGACACTCATGAATCTCACATTATTCTTCTATATTTCTGTCAAAAGGATGCCCTCCAGATCATCCACTAAGTGCTTCTGCATTTCTTGCTTTTTAGTGTTGCATATATGATAGGTTGGGATATAAAAAATTTTCAGCAAATAACAGATCTCCAGGGCACCATCACTAAGACTCTTCTAGGGACAGTTTACCCTTCAGAAAACAAGTAATAGATAAAAAAGCTATTACTCTCCAGACCATAGTGACATAGCTGGCAATTAATTCAAACAGAATAGAACAACATGACCATTTTAAGTTAAAAACAAGACAAATCAGAAAACATTGCAAAACAAGTAAAATAAATCATTCTCAACAGAGGGTAACAAAGTACTGAAGCAGAACCTAAGCACCTGAAGAAAAGATTAATTCTGCTGTAGCTGAAGGATATGGCTGGTTTGTCACATACAGCTGCAGTGCTCTGTAAGACAAAGAAACCAAAAGAATTGCTTGCTAGTCAAAGAAGGAGCAAAATCTGATGAAGAAGAGCTCTGTATCCTTCACGTTAAATATTAGTAGGAATTGTACCTTCTCTATTAAGCAATAAACTGACAAACCTGAGAGAAAAATCTCTTCAGAAACAGCCAAACAAATCATCCAACCAGGAAAGGGTAGAAAATAGAAAATTGTCATGATGCAGACAAGAAAAGAAACCAATGAAGAGGTGAGATGGCCAGTTAGTGTACCCAATATATTGTAGCAGGAGTGTAGAAGTTTCAGTGATGAGTGCAGACTAAGAACCTAACAAGACATAAACGAGTGTTTTGTGCAATCAGTTTGGCTTATGCTGCCAGCTGACAGACATTGTTAAATGTGTCTCCAAATCCAAGAATAATAAACACTCTTTAGTAGGAGTATGAGTTTCAAGCCTTTACCTGCGCTGAGGTTTATTTCTAACATTCATAACAAAAACAGGGGCCATCACACAGAGCAAGAGACGGCCATCAGGATAGACCTTTAGCTGCAAACATGGGGATTTGATTTTTTGATACATATATGTATATACAAAGAAATCTAAAGACATCTAATAAACCAATTTGCCTCCAAACATCTAAATGAACTTCAGCAATCATTAAAGCAAAAGACATGGTCATGGATTATTGTAACATCAGAAGAGAAATATGATGAGAAATAATAAAGCAAAATGTTGTACAGACATTGTGTCTTCAAAATGTTTTTTTTGGAAGGGAGCAACAGGAAGGAATGGGCAGCCTGACTCCAAGTATAGTAAAGGTGACGGGCAGGCAGTGTGTATGCCTTCCATCTGTTTCCATGTATATAAGCATTTTGCATCTTGTCATTCATAGGATCAGCCTAATCACTGTGTTCAAACTGCAAAGGAAATATTCTCTGCAATCCTTCAGGAAGTACAGAAAAGATAGAGAAAAATACAGACAACAACTGTTTTGCATTTGCTAACTAGAACGTTTGGAGTAGGTCTTAGGAATAACAGGGTACACCGGGCAGCCGCACAGAGACAAGCACTGGAGCTGTAAGTGGGACCTGCACAGTACAGCAGCACATCACAGGCCTTTCACACCCTGTGAAAACCTAGAACTGGTGGGACAAAGTGAACCTGGACAAACACTGTATTTAAGTGTAGCTGGTAATCTGTGTGACACTCCTGGGCAATCAAACTACTGATCTCAAATCATCAGGATGCCAGAGGTGAACCAAGGTGGGTGTAGAACGAGAGCTGCATATGAGTTTTATTGGGATGGTAGGGAAGGATGCAGCTCCTCACCAGCTCCCTGCTACACATTTTTCCTCTTGAATACAAGGGAGTTACCACTAGTTGAATGTAGCAGACTCACAGAAAGGCCAAGGATGACCAGGATTTGAAGTTACAAATAGCACTTGACTGCACAAAGAGAGAGAGCCTCCACCGTGCTGGCAAGGACACAGGCAGGACTAGTCACCCCCAGGAGAACACTGCACCCTAAAGAAAAAGGGACTCCCTTCCCAGTGAAGAGCAGTACCTCCTTATTTTGAGATCTTTCTCCATCAAATCCAGTAAAACCTTCACAGAGGCACTGTGGGAAGAGGTCCTTCCACTACTGTCTTCGGGTCATGGACAGAAGCAGGAGGGGTTTTAGTGAATACCCTCTGACTGCTTAGTCACTCTTTTTTTGTTACCACTGATTCCCTGCATTTTTGTTTAATCCTAGCTAGTGCATGTCCTTTTAGTCTGTCGTGGTTTAACCCCAGCCAGCAACTAAGCACCATGCAGCTGCTCACTCACTCCCCCCCATCCAGTGGGATGGGGGAGAAAATCAGGAAAAGAAGTAAAACTCCTGGGTTGAGATAAGAACGGTTTAATAGAACAGAAGAGAAGAAACTAATAATGATAATGATAACACTAATAAAATGACAACAGTAGTAATAAAAGGATTGGAATGTACAAACGATGCGCAGGGCAATTGCTCACCACCCGCCGACCGACACCCAGCCAGTCCCCGAGTGGCGATTCCCTGCCCCCCCCACTTCCCAGTTCCTAAACTAGATGGGACGTCCCATGGTATGGAATACACTGTTGGCCAGTTTGGGTCAGGTGCCCTGGCTGGGCATGAGAAGCTGAAAAATCCTTGACTATAGTCTAAACACTACTGAGCAACAACTGAAAACATCAGTGTTATCAACATTCTTCACATACTGAACTCAAAACATAGCACTGTACCAGCTACTAGGAAGACAGTTAACTACATCCCAGCTGAAACCAGGACAATTCTATTCCAGATTTTTTTCCTGGATACATTACAAGAATGAATGGAAAAATAGGTTACTCCACAAATACTAAGATTCGTACTTTTGAGAGATTCCACAAAGAAGACAAGCTAGTCCAAACATATATGGGTCATATAAACTTTAAACCCATTTATAAAACTGAATATGAACATCTCCCTATTCTTCTATGTAAATATTTCTGACATCCTAGATCTCGCCTCAGGTTTCTTCAATGAATAAGTAAGTACAAGAGAAGGCAGCAGAATAAATTTTCCATGTTTTCAATAACTCTCCAACATCATTATCTTCACAAATTAGAATTTTAGCAATATTACAAAATTATCTCATTACAACAGAATAAGCACAACTATAGCAAACCCTATTTATAAAGAACAACTTCAGAAACAAAGACAATAGATTTTTATTTTCTATACTCTTTGAATAAAATTAAAATAGATGGCTAAAAGCATATAAAAGGAAAAGGAGGAGCACTGAAATGTTCTTCTGAAAGCTCACTAATGAGCAAACCCTCCCAAATTCCTCTTCTTTGACTTCACCACAATCATGAAATTAATTCCTCTGGAATGTAAACAGGTTTGTCTTCTGTTCAGCTACCAACAAAATTAAGCCAGCCTTCACCTGACCTTTGCAAAAAATGGAATCACAGAGATATACACTCCCCTGGACTGCCCACAGCTTCTAAAGCCTCTTATTCTTTCTGTGGTACACCTCATGGCAAAACAGCAATGCACTATTTGTTAAAAAAACAGCATGGCAGTTCCTTGATTAACTTTTGTTACTTGTCTAGCTCCATCAGTTTAACAATCTGTATATTGCAACTTTTCATTGTATTATAATTTGAAAATATTGCTTAAACTTTATCCCACAGCTCTGAGACTAATTCAGGATGCTAATAGTGGTTACACAGTAATACAACATTTTACTACTGGTCAGAAGAATAAATCCCATAATTGCTCTTCGTACAGGGAGTGCGGCTCTGAGAAATTTGATACCCGAAGAGAAGACACCTCAGATTAGATATTCCCGTGTAACACAACTTCAGGGGAGTTTTTATAACTTTGGGCTTCAGCCAATTAACTTCACATTAAATGGAAGGAAAACACAACCATAATGAGCTTGAGATAACTATGCATTATATGGTAAGTGGAAAGATGTCAATAAATTGTAGTTAAAAACTCCACAGTTTATTCATTTGGTATCAAACACCTATTGGTTTAAAAGAGCTTTGCATCTAAAACCTGAGGAATTTCTAGAGGAAGGAGGGGCAAGCGGGGGTAGGACGTTCTTACCCCCATGCTCTGATTTGAGCAGCAAGAGAGAGCTGCCTTCATCATTATATTATGATGTCCATACCATGGATCATATACATTATGATAAGCTTGGGATTCAGCTGTACTAAGATAGAAATCTGTAGTGTCCATGAATGTTTTTGAGCTTGTTGCCCAGTCTCCCTTTGCTGTTGAGAGAAACAAGCATTGCTAGTGTGTAGTTCCTCTCCTACTAATACAGTCAGTGAAATCACACCCTAGAAGTGTTTCTTTTTCTCCACTGATCATAAGATGATGAGGTTAAATCAGACGTCCCTGACACCTGAAATTAGATGACAGGATTCTCACCCTTACCATCTTAACTGTTGCTTTGAGATCCCAGCTATCTGTCTATACCCCTGAAAAAAACCTGCATTTCCTTCACAAATCTGAAGTTTTCATGCAAGCAGCTATTTTAAACAGCTAATTTTCTGTTCTCCATTTTCATTACATTAAGCAGCCCTATGTTTTCCATTTTTCATTCAGCTCTTCTCTCTAGCCAGAAAATCATGCCACAGATAGTGTAGACTACTGAGACTTACTGAATAAGTGTCAATAGAGATATGTACCTTGGGAATAAATGCACTTAGCTAAGCTAATAATGTTTTTCTCCAAGTTTCAACCCAACTTTTCTACTTGAACTGAGCTTGATGTAAACCGTCTCTGTGGTTGTGCTTACATCAGCTGAACCCAGTATAAACAAGGAAGGGCATAGCACAAAATACCAAAACCTCTTGAAAGCATCCTGATTATCTCAGGAAAGTTTAATGAGTCTGACCCAAGCCTTATTTACATCAGATCTTTATAAAGAACACTACATCATACTCAGTGTGTACAAAACCAAAACCAACCAAACAAACAAGAAAGAAAGAAAGAAAAAAAGAAGCCAGAAAATAATTAAACTGCCTCAGACAGACCTAATGTTGGTAGCACACAGACTTATCATGCTATATTAGTTAACTTCATTTGTATATATAGGTCCTAGCATGCTATATAGTAGATGTTATACTACTATACTATTCAGTGTAGAGTGAATGAGTGTGACTTTGGCAGTCTCCTGGATCAGGAAGACACTAATGCCACAAACTAAGGTTTTCCACCATGAACAGCTCTGAAGACTCTCCACTGCCTGCTGGCACTGTTACCAACAGGTAATTTAATACAGGTCAGAAATAAGAATTTTTTTAGGAACTTCTTGTGGTTTAATCAAAACTTTTGTTTAACCAAAACCATGTAGAAACAAGACTTACAGATAAGTAAAATTTTAATTTTTATCACAATTCTTGAGAAATTTAAAGACTAAATTTGCCCTAACTTATAAAGGTGAATCAACAAGAGCTATATGCCTGTAGAGAAGTGGTCAGAATTGGGGCCATTACTAATAAGACAAGCCTTTGGGCTACAGGCATTGTCTGCAGAACTGAGGCATTTGAAAACTAGTTTCTCATGGATATTTTCTCTCATTATGAAGCCATCATAGCAAATGGTAAACTGAATAGGCTTTGTTAAAAAAATCCCAGGGGCCGCAGTACTCTTGGTAGAGATATACTGAGGCTGAAAATTTTGGATCTGAGACTGGATTTTAAGCACACTAAAGTTCATGAATAATTGGTTCCAGGAGTTAGTCCCATTCTAAACATGGGGAACATTTGCAAAATTCCTAACTGGAAATGAGTGTTGAACATCATCAGGATTTGGAGCTACTCATCTCCAGGGTTTTAACTGAGACCAATCTGTAGCTGTAAGTCAAGGCTGGATACAAATGGAGGAAGTGCAGAAGAAACCTTACATTGTGTGAGTGCATTGCACTCACAATGCCTTTGTCATCTGTCCCCATTTTTTATATTATTAAATTTTCCAGAACTCATTTTAAGTGTGTATATACTGCTAGGCTGAGTTAATAAGCTAGCAATTATTGGCATGCTGTTACAAAACCAGTATTAAAATATAATATCTTACATCCTGCCCTTACAGTGATACCATTAAAAATTTTTATTACTACCTGAAAACAAAAAGATTTATTGTGGTGCGGTAAGACCGGTTTTCACGTTATCTGTATGGGTTATTAGTATTCGGTGCCTTTCCATAGTTCCTAAATGACTACATAATGCCATCTAGTGGTATAGGGCTTCAGTTCGTTTGAAAATGCTAAATCTAGGTTAAAGTTTGTGACTTAGGTTGTTTAATCGTGCGACTTGTGACCAAAACCATCACAATTATGACTTGGGTGTTTAAAATAAACTGATCCTCTAAACTCAAAGATTTCAAAGCTTATTATTGTCCATTTAGATTTCAAAGCATATTATTATCCATTTATAACAAGCACAATAACTAACCAGTTATTTAGAGTCTCAGGGTAAATATATAGCACCCATTCTCATGACTAATGCAAATATATTTCAGCTATTAGCAAAAGAAAACACAAGGTGCATAGCAAAAAATAATAATAACAAAGTGATTATATATTTATAACTCTTCACATTTAACACATACGCTCCACCTATTGAGGTCACACATCAGAGTTGGTGCAGGATGGGCCATGTGGTACATGACCCCCTGTTCTATGCCCTATAAAGCAAGATGAACCACAAGGGCTCTTATTCTACCTTTATACAAATCCTTTGGAAATAAACCCTTTCCTGCTAGCCTTTAAATGTCTCCATTTTACCGGCCTGATTAACATGGGACTGGGTTTCTGGCTTCACCATCCCTGGCTACACCTGTATTAGTAAATAATGCTGTGGCCACATTGCTCTCCTTTACCTGCTTGCAGACTGCCTACTCAGACTAGTCCCTGGCCTGTGCTAACCTGAATCTTTCCCAAGCACTATCTAGGAAAACTCTGGTTGGCACAAACCAAAATTGTTGCAGGTTCTGGTCAGATAATTTAATTGTATGGTCATGTGTCAGTGCTCAGGCCCACAGTTTGGACCAGTTTAATTTTCCAGTAACGATGTACCCTCCATTTTTTCATAGCTGTTCTTTCAGTTACATCCATAAAACTGAGTGTCTATTGGAGAGCTTCCCACTCGGTAGGAACACAAACCTCTGATGTTCGGGGAGATGACGGGGCAGCCTTTTCAGAAACAGTCTCCTGGAGCAATTAACGGTATTTTCGAGTATTCAGATAGGAATGGAAAGAAATGGTTTATGAATATTCCAGCAGCTTTATGTCAACCTTCTCAGGCCTACAGCGCTGTTAACCACAGTGCCACTGGACAGCAAAGTTCCTGTTTCAGAGACGACTCAGAATTGAAATCTAGGCACCTGGAGCACTGCATGTGCATTTCCTATTTTCTTTCCAAGGGGACATTCTCTCATAGTCCATGTATACTAATACAGTCCTGAATACATGAGCTATAACCATCTCTCAGTGCCCATTCTTCAGCAGTTATCAACTCTTCTAGTCTTAGATCATGATATGAAAGTAGGTGGATAAAATGAACCATACTCAGAAACTCTTCTCCCTTTTCCACTTGCACCCTGTGGTCTCCAAAGAGATCACAGAGGGAGCAGTTTTGATGCTTTGTTACATGATGTTTCCTGACCAGCCCTTTCAGTCTAAGCTTTTCTTTTAAGACACTGTATTTCTAGTCATCTTCACTACAAGACTGAGTAACATGTAAAGCACATGGTACCCTTTTCAGTTTGTTAATGACTTTTTTTAAACACTATAGTTCCCATTCAGTTGTGTGCCCTCTGCCTTCTTATAGAAATTTATAATCTTTTGCCATGAGATCAGTAAAACAGTGATAAAATTACCTTCCCAAAAATTAGAAGCGAATTTTTTTTTCTAACTGTAATAAACTTACTAAATATCTTACTATCATACACCTTACATATGCACCTGTATATATAAGTATCTATTGCCAAAAAATTGAAATCAAACAACATAAACTTTAACAACAGTATAAATGACATCAGGTCTTCTTTCATACTGTCTTTGGTATGGGGTCAATATTTGAAAAGATACTAAGCAATAGAATCCATTTATCCTCTGAACTAAGATTCAAAATTAATTTTCCAACATTTTTATTCTAGGAGTACTATAACATAAAACTGAATTTAAAAAGCCATTTTCTTACCATCACCTTTGCCACTGTTTTCCAAAAGTTTCTGGGCATTCTACTTTGTTACTGAATTCAAAATCAAGGAGAAAAGATCAGACACACATCCTGAATGATGTTTTAAAGTGCATAGAGAGTAAAAAGTCCATTCACATCCAGAAAGATTTCTTAGAAGGCTCAGCTGAAATTTGCAAACACAGTACGCTGAATGTTTGCCATCTGGTCTGTATCACTGGTTAGATTCTAAAAAATGTCTTAAAGAGTACTTTGATTCTTTTTAAGTGTGGGATGTACTGTCTGCAACAACATTATGCATATTTTTCCCTTACATAATGTCCTGGACACAATGAATAAGGTCAGTACACACCAGATTTACCAGTAGGAGTAATGGCAGCATGGAATAAATATTTGGCATAATAAATACGTTTCTGTTTCTCTCATTAACTATTACCATGGGACACTTAAAAACACAAGAAGTATACATAATAATTATAGAAATTTAAATAACGCTGTTTTGATGTAGAAAAGGCAAAAGCAAGTTGACATCTTGTTCTTTTAAAAATAGAGCATAAATTTCAACAAGGCTTTTTAATGCCTTTCTTCTGATCTTAGAACAACCACCACTCTGTACTTCATCCCACGTACATATGACCTGCAGACTGAGAACAGATATCTAAGGCATTTGCTTATTTGTAACAAATCCTGACATCTGAAGATGCATTTTTATATATATGAAGATATATAATCCCATTTACATAATTTGTGTTTAAATTTGGCATGAGAATTTAATATGTCAAATATTTTAGTCAAATGCCATTTCCTTTGACAGAGCTTTTATCACTATACATATACACAAATATATATATGTACACATATATATAGTATGCGAAACTACTAGCTAGTTTCTATTTCCTATAGTTTTCTCATACCTTAAACATCTGAGCTGAAATTTTCTACATGTGACCTCGGTTTCAGGCTCAGGTTATTTTTATTTGGTTTGAGACATTTTATTTCAGAAAAAAGTTCTTGCCATCTTCTAGTAAAGATTGATTGCAACTCTACTAAAATTAAGGTTTGGGGTTTTTTTTTGTCTTGTCTTATCTTACATAATAGACCTGATACTTTTGAAGGTGGGTTGCTTTTACAGTGTAAAGCCACCATTTGTTATCAAATTATAACCTTCTGAATTATCTTATTTTGCACATACTTAAGAGGCAAATGCTTAAAACTTTGCCTGCTTGTTAGAGTTTTGCAGATAGAAGATTCTGTCTGTATAGACTAGCCTCCATGTTGGAGTCTAGAAAACAGACAGTATTTTGGTGAAATTACCCCCTGAAATTCAGTTAGGCTTGCTTTCATATCATCATCTGCCTTCCTTTTATTTTATTTTCACCAGGTTACACTAGTAACATTTCTGTTATAAGTGGTTAGAAGTGGAAGATACTTTTATCTTTCTCCTGTTAGCCACTTCTTAATATATTGATATGTTATTTATATATTTGTTTTTCTAGAATCACAGGTATTAAAAACAAGACACTCTTTAGTACATAAATATGTTCTAAAAATACTTGCTCAAACAAAGTACTACAGTGCATGTTCAGTCTAAAACTTCTCAGCACAGGAAATACTCTCATGCTACAACAGAACTTAGCAAGAATTTTAACAGAAATACAATTTTTTTTTCCTTATTTACAGCATGCAGTAAATTAAATGGATTTGTTACTGTTTTTCTCTGGCATACAAAGCAAATTTTTGTTATTTGTTTTCTAGATCAAAATCCAGGGGATGCTTTAACAGCTCATTTCAGTCAGACACTAGCTTGTGCAAAGTATTTAAGGTCTTGAGCACAGCCTTGTCTTGAAAAATCTGTAAGCTGGAGCACTGTTCCTCTTTCAGTATATATGTAAACATAGTGAGGCTCAATCATAACATAGATAATTTTGAATGCTGTTACTTTGAATTCAGTAAATATCAAAAAAGGAAACTTAGAATGTTACTTTTCAGCAGAAAATTAAAAGCTAAAAATTAGTACAATTCACAATGGAGATAAAAAGGAAATGAGGAATATTCAAGTTAAATTGGTTTACATCCTTCAACAGAGTGGACTATTGAGTTATGCTTGCAGCAAATAAAGAGGGATGCAGCTTGAGGTAAGAATATACTGTTTGAAAAGTAAAGGTAAAAGAGAGAATGAAAGTTTGGTTTTTTTTAAGAAAGGGGTTTATGGAACTAAATATCTACCATTTTAATTTACCTTCATAAAAAAAATTTATTTTTAAGGGGTACTACACACTATTATCACATGATTACCAGAAACTGTGAAGGAGTTAGAAGTTTTGGAAACAAGCTTTAATGAATCAAATCATTCTAATTTGCATTTATAAATTATAAAAGTTACAAAAGTGGCAACAGCTAATCATTTGCAGCGGTCAGCTGAACACTACATGAGTAGTGTGATAAGTAGAATGGAAAATCCATTACGCTACATTGTTTAATTTTATTTCTTGCACTAAAATGTTACAAATACAATCCCCCAGAACAAACATTCATTCTGTGATTGAAATATTTAAATGAAAACCTCATCATTCAATATTGATAAGAAAATCAAACTGTAGGCAACAATGTATTTCAAGATTTCTCAAATGATGAGTCTGAACATATGTCTTCTTTTATAGATTGCTACTGCTGAGTGCTGGAAAAAAACTACAAACTTCACAGTACTAATCTGCCCCCTTGTGACAGACTAAGAAAAATTGCTAGATCAGTAAAATCCTGGAGTCTTTACACTAAAAAAGTTAATTGAGAGTTCAGTAAGTGAGCCTGAAATCAAAGTTGGGCTGGCTATATCAAAGCTTCTTGATGCTGTTGTAAGAACACAGCATCACTAAATGCAGTCCACTAAAATGCATTCACTAAGTGCCAGTCATAGAAGAGGTCTGTCATCAAATGGTGCTATAACTCCTGATGTCTTATACCAATCTGGGCTACTTTTATCCTAATATTGTTGTTCCTTGTGTCACAGAGTTCAGTGATAAGACAGGGTACTTTATAAGATCTGTAAATTCTTCTGAAGAGTGAAATGTTCAGACATACTTTCATAGTTTAGCCTATTTTTAAGGTTAAGACCATCAAGACAGGGTTTTTGTTGCTGTTTTGTAAACAAAAGTATGTTAATGGCACAATCTGGTCAAGACTAGCTTCATAAAAATGAAATATTTTCAGCTGCAAAACATCTGACTAAAAGTATAGTTCTAGAAGTATGATTTGAAAAGGTGACAAAGTCATTTTCAAGAACACTTGCTCTTTTATTCCTGCACAAACGTAGTTTAGAAAGCCAAGTCTGTCTAACTATTGACATTTACAGGAGCTGTTATTCAGCTCACTAATTAGAACACTCACTCAAAACCTTGAAGAGTCATTCTTCAGTTTCAACTTTATAAGGGAATGAAAAATCAAAAGAACATAATCCTTTCACTTTGTAAATTACTTGTGGAAGGACAGTGTTCCACTTTACTCTGAAGCATGGACGAGTAGTCTAGAAATGCTTGCTTAAAAATTTGTAATTATATTCATCAAATGTATAGGTCAGCACTATAAAACATTGCCATAACAACATAATTTCATGAGATAAAAAGTTGTGAAGAAATTTTCGTTCCAGACATGACAGAAGAGAAAAGTCCTAACTAAAACTGATTAAAGGTGCTGCTCCCACAAGTAAAATGACCTCTGTGTGAGGCAGGGTAAGAAAGAATTTGCTCTAAGTTCCCTGTTCTCGGGAGATAACACAACAGTTAGGAGAAAATGTCATATAGCTGTTTCCACAGTAAGTGATGAAGCTAAGGAAAAGGGAGAATAATACTGTGGATGCAATGATTATAGATGCAGACTGCATGAGGTGAGGTTGTCACTTGAATTTCCTGGAGAGATTAACGCATCATTTTTGTAAAGGCCATCTCACTGGAGAATCTCAGTCTTACTACACCCCAATGACTGTACATCATATCCTTTGACTAGCATAGGACATCCGCTAATCTTAATTACTCTGATGCAAGTTTAAAAATAGCTCTTGTTAGTTACTGGTTACTCACACTAGTGTAACACTAAATTTTAGCTCTTCTTATCTGGAAGACTGGACATTCTTTTCTTTAGAGTTTTCCACTCAACCAGACCATACAGAAGAAAACAGCAGCTATACATTCCACAATTCCAAGACATAATTAGATCTTTTCTATTTTACTTATATGCAATGATCTACTCTATTACACAGTCTTAATCCTAATCAGATGACAAGCAGACTGTGCAGCTGCAAAAAAGCAGATGAAGGGTTGTAACCTCTCTGCAGCTCTGTCTACATGGTTACTTTACACACGCCCCAGATCATCCTGCCTATGTTCTGTACTGATCAAGAGATGCGTGAGTGCAGTAAATGTCACACTATGCTACAGCTAACAAGGCTGCTATGCGGCACAGTTAATTAGCCACGGCCAGGCACTGAGTGCACACTCTTAGCTCAGAACACTTGCAGTGTAAGGTTGTATCAGCTTTCAGCACCAGCACAGCTTAAAGACTGTGTCTACTCACAGCATGACATGTAGGCATATTCTGAACATAAATCAGGGTCCAAAAGCATTAGAGAAGACAACCTGCCCAGAAAAATCAGTGAGGAAAGGAATAAAAAATTAAATTAATGTTGAGACACTTGGACAGGGCATAGAAATAGAACATTACCCAGTACTTTCCTCTTTAAGACTAAGGATGTATGTGTGATTCTGGAATTCAGATAGCCAGCTTGCATTTTCTGGTAAGTCTCTCAGGATACAATTAATCTAATCAAATAGGGACGCCTACACTATAGAAATCTACATCTGAGCTAGACCCTTTATAGATACCCTTTAGAGTTAATGGAAAGAAACAGGAGATTTCAGGGAGCAATTCATCTCATTCTAAAGTAGACATCTAAAAATATCTCAAATGAGTCATACCTTAAAAGTGCCTATTTCTCTCCATTAAACATAAAAGAATGCCAGACATCTAGCTCGGATGTAGACTACAGTTCTGCATTCATCTAAAGACAAGAAAGATGAATCCCACTGTCTGTGCCTATGTTCCTTTAAGTCAGGATAACTGTATTGCTGAATTTGTCAGGAGAATTTTAAGGCATTAGAAGCTGTGAATGGTTCAAAGACTGACTTCTCATGGGCCAGGTAGCTATAACAGAATTTTATTTTTATAATAGCCTTTATAAAAGAATTCTTACCTCTCAGGGTAGGTATTTTGAGACTATATATATGTGAGATATTTTGTTCTTAATAATACCTGGCTTCATCTGCACAATTTACAAATATCAGTCAGCATTATCTGTATTATGCAGCTGTTTCCTAAAACACAAACTAAGGCCAAGTGCTAATTTTCTGATTACATATTTAATTGCCCAAATAAATTGCCCAATTCTCCAAAACATTCACCAGCTGGTTCTGCTGATGGACTTAAAAGCCTGATTTGGATCTCCTTGTCCTCTCTTACGTATTTTCATTCTCTTTCCCCTCTCAGCTTGAGCTCTACTCTTTTCAGTCCTTCAGACTCCTTACTGCCATAATTGAAAGAGTTACTGTATTCAACAACTTTTGTCTGAAACATGAACGAATTACCTTTATCAACTTCTTTCAGGATCTTGTATTAGCGACCAATTTAAAATTGAACAAGAGTAAAACTGGGTTTTCCTATCCCTAGCTGACTGCTGATTCTTAACTTTCTTAATGGTGCATCAAAGCAAAAGAGTAGTAATCTAAGTGTTATTTTATCTTATGCTGCTAGGTTAATGTACCTTCCAGCACCGATACTGCATTGCTAATCTTTATTGTTTGGATCTATGAGAAAACAACTGATTTAAAAGTCATGTTATTGCTGTAAATAGAATAGTAATTATTGCACCAGAAGCTCCAATTAAGAAGTAGGTATGCCTCAGACAATCATAGATGGTAGATCTCTAGCAAGCTAACCCTAATCTCTGCTGCGGAAGGGCATCCACAGAATTTTGCCTCTGAAATGTAAGTTGCCGGTTTCTGGGTTCATTTAAGTTAGAAGTGGTAGTTATTTCTTCAACCGGAGAGATCTGTATCAGAATGCCGTTACACTGCTCCAAAATGGTTCTATGGTATCTTACATGTTAACACTTCCCATGGCATTATGGCTTGCAAATGTCCCGCAGATGTGGAGTGTAAAACATCAAGAAAATCTTCATGACCCAAGGAAGGCAAATGTTGACAATAAAGCTAACTTTATCTTTTTGCACTTACCCTTGGTGGTAGGCTATTCTTACAGGTACACATACATTGTGGGTAACTCAACATACCCTTTGGTACAGTTTTTGCTTATGGGTTACTACCGCTTTACAGAAACTGAAATATTGTATTTGTTATTTGCCATGCTAGTATCACATATATATCTCAACTTAAGTGTTGCAAGACTAATATATTTACTTATTTTAACCTAAGTGCTACAACCAGTATACTTACAAATATCGTACGTGATGAGTAACAGTGGAAGAACGTAGGTGTTTATGAAGTTCGTAACAAATCGGTCGAGCAAAATAACAGCGGTTTGACCCACTGCCTAAGGGAATAAGAAGTCTGTCAGAGAAGGGAGTGATGCCAGAAGCCCTTCTTTGCGGGATGGCCCCGCTACCAACGTTTACCAGGTGAAGAGAGGCCGTACCTTGCAGGTGTGGAGCCCTGCTCCTCCGGGCGGTGCCCACGCAGGGCAAACAGCCCTCCTGCCCTACAGGCAGGGCTGGGCTGAGGCGGCGTTTGCTTGCGCTCCGCGGGCAGGCGCTGAGGCGGGCGGGCGCTGAGGGGGACGCGGGGAGGCGGGCGGGCGCTGAGGCGGTCGCGGGGAGGCGGGCGGGCGCTGAGAGGGACGCGGGAAGGCGGGCGGGCGCTGAGGGGGCGCGGGCGGGGACTGAGGCGGGCGGGCGCTGAGGCGACGGTTGGGGCGACCGTTGGGCGGGTCCGGGCAACCGCCAGAGAAGCTGCGCGGCCAGTTTTGGCCGGGCGGCCGTAGGCTTTCCTGCGGGCTCTGGAAGAGAGAGCTGGGCAGGAGGTGCTTGAGGAAACGTCACCAGAAGTCTCTCCCGACAGGTGACTGTTGTTTCTGGACCAGCTACGTCTTTTTTGGTTCTTCTCACACGTCAAAGCTTTTCCTTTCTCTCCGGACACGTGGGCCTTTCCCTTGGCAACGCAGGAAAGATGTTTTGCTGTCCTGTTTCAAAATCCACTTTCTCCAAGCAGTTGCTACAAGCCCGTAAGTAACCACGCGTGAAAAAGTTTGAAAAAAAATAACCAACCTAAAACCCGATAAGAAAACAACACTTTTGCCTGCGGACCCTCAGGGCTAATGAGGTTCTTGTCTCAGGATACAGTTAGTTCAAGCTTATGGTGTTCCTCACACGCCGGCCAGTGCTGATGGTCAGGTGCTGCTCTCCTGATGAGTGAGAAGCTGCAGTTATTCCCGTCGTAGAAGAGGAAATAATATGCTGTTGTGTGTGAACTATATAATGTAGGTTAAAGTTATATTGACCCACTATAGAGAACATTTTGAACTGTTTCCACTAAGAGAACAAATTGGTAAGGAGGTCAAATATTCTTGTTGCTGCTGCGTTTACTTAAGAGAATTTGCAAGGCTCTACTTCCCTGGGTATAAGAGGATTTAGATAACTTAAGAGTTCCCCTGTTCACAGCATCAGAAACTGTTTCAGCCTGTGCTCTGACATATACGTCTTGACTTCTAACAGCAGTCACACACCCATACTCTTCAAACTATCAAGCTTTTTTTCCCATTATGTTTCTATTTGTTGTTTACGTATTTTCATCTGAGCTACTACCCCACTTGGCCTTCCTGCACTGTATCTAGATGAAAGCTTTTCATGAAACCTTTTCATTCAGAGCATTCAGATCCCCAGGATCTCATGCATTTGCTTTTTGTTTGGGTGAAAAAAATCTTCACTTTCTCTCACTACTATCTTAAATGAAGGTTTACAGTTAAATGTGCTAGTTCCAACAAAGTCTAATCCAGCACAGCACAATATGATTACTGCCTTGTAACATCCCTGTGCAAAAGAGGATGTTAGTTGAACAGTTCCTCATTATTATTTCTCTGGGGAACTGTTCAATATTTCAGACTGCTACACGCTTTTGTTTGGACACATTGTCTCATTGTTGTCTATATATTATTATGGGAAAGCAGATACTTCAGGGATTTGCCAGTCATCTAACTGAGTGTCAGATTTCTTCAGAGCTAACAGTAGTTGAATGCCAGCACTATCCACCTGCTTAGCTTCTAACAACAGTTGGAACATTAACCAGGTCTGTAGGTCTTTTTTACAAAGAAACTGAATATGGAAAATGTATTCTGCAGCCCAACTGAGGAAATGGATGACATTCCTCTCTTTTGTGTCAGGAGTATTTCTTTCAATGTTATTCCTTGTTTTACTTCATCATATTATTCTTGTTTTAAAATCCTCCCCAAATTAACTGATTGCCATCTGGTTTGCCAGAGCTTTGTATCGGTGTCATATAAACCACTTCCAATTCCAAACATACATTTCGAGGGTACAGATAAACTGTCAGGGATCTCAACTTTGTCATCTTGCTCTAGATCCAACAAAAAACTTAGGGTTTGATTACTTTTGAGCTGCAGCGCCTAACTCAGCATCCAGAAGTAGAAATCAAAACTCATGAGTTGGGTGCTGAGGTACCTTATCCAATGCCTGTAAAGATATATTCCTAGGTTCTCTGACACAGTCCTGTATCAAAAATGTCACAGCTGAAGAATGTAAAGTGCTGAATCAATGTTAACACATTCTGCTGGTTCAAATATACACACACAAATGAAGTTAAGTTCTTCCAACAGTCTTTATATATAAATCAGGTATTACTGTCTGCATCGTTTTAATATTAGGTCAAATAAGGTATAATTTGTCTTTCTGCAGTCAATGTAAACCCAGAATAATCACAGTACTGTTCTATATGTACTCAAAAGAGATGGCCTGTGTTGTCCTACCTAATCCAGAACAAATTTATACTGTCAAGTGAACGTGAAGTCATGGATTTAGACATTGATATTGGTGTAGTCTGGGGAGACTCCTGTATCTAACCCATAAGACACATTAAGTACTCAGAAATGTCTGAAAATCTCAATCCCTTTTCTTGGACAATACAGCTTGGATTTATTCTACTTTAAGCAATAAATTGGGCTAGGAGGGAATCTTGACTGGTTTCTCCAGACCTACTGTATAGTCAGCAGAGTAAGATAGGCGGAAGGCAAATCACATCTTAGGAGGACTGAATCATCCTCTGGAGATGCTCTTCTACCTCCCTCGACTGTAGAGAAATTACAAGGTATATATAACTTTGGCCCCTTTATTTAAGTGCTTACAGTTAAATGGGATGATTTCAGGCCCTGAAGTCTGACTAAAGCCTGCCTCTTTCAAATTCCTATATGCTTTTATGTAGCTGCCTA
Organism: Haliaeetus albicilla; assembly: GCF_947461875.1. Taxonomy (NCBI): domain Eukaryota; kingdom Metazoa; phylum Chordata; class Aves; order Accipitriformes; family Accipitridae; genus Haliaeetus; species Haliaeetus albicilla. The sequence goes on from NC_091499.1 coordinate 6,907,362, forward strand.
CTCTGGAAAATAATCACTTAAAATTGAAGAGTCTCCTTGTATTATTTTTTAAGAAATACCAACAGGTTTCCTCCCATAATTATTTAGCATTTGTATTTTCTATATATACAGGGAAATAGATAATTGGCAAACTAAAAGAATGCCAAAAATTCACTTGCAGGCAGGATTTATGTTAATGATATTGTAACATCATGTTGAAGCTTACATGAAAATTTCTTCTAGTATTTATATATGTACAGTACCTCTACAAGGCACGCTGATATAACTTCCTTGAAGACATATATATAATTTTCTAAGTCCTTGTGTAGTTAACTCACCTATTAAACTGATGTTCTATTTATGGAATAATACAGCACATTCTCTAGCAATATGTGGTCATGTAAAAAAAGACCCTATCACACAGACACAGGAGGAGATAGAGTAAGGTTGCTATGGGAACCTTAGCTCTAAATGGTCTGGCTTTTGTTGGCTTAAAATCTCAAACATTGCATTGCATTAATTATGTTTTTGTTGAGGTTCTTTGCACTGAGTATGAAATTTGTTGTTGGATTGCTGTTTCAGTTGCAATGCAACAAAAATGTATGCAACATTTTTAAAAACAAAATGACATATGTTACTTAATACAAGAAGAGAAGAATGTGTTTTATTACCTGACTGAATTATGGCACTGAAGAAAATATACTGAAGAAATAGGGACAAGATTTTCGTGTTGTTCATCTAGCTAAATTTCAGCTATGACTATCCTCAGTTATTGAATATGGATCATGGATCCTAACAAACTAATATAGCAGAAGCAGCAGTGGGAGGGAGCCACAACAGAAGGCAGGAATGGGGTGGCAATTGTGGGAGAAAAGGGCTGGAGAAATCTCTGTTGGAAGCATGGGAGGGATTTTGGTACTGAGAGTGTAGATGGGAAGAAGCTGAAAACAGAAACTGAATGAAAGGAAAGAGCTAGAGAAAAAGATTTTAGAGAAGACTGAGGGATGGGAAGAACTTGAACAATGACAGACAAGAAGTTGAAGGATTACATTTAGTACAGGAGCCACAGGGAGAAGTGGGACAGAAGTCGATAGAGACTCTGAAAACAAGGTGAGTCTGTCTGGGGAGGAGGAGAAAGATGGTAGCCGATGGGTTGCTATTAAATAAACTGATGAGGAGAGTAATAGAACTCATAATGCCCCCAAATTATTAAAATATAGTTAATCAGATCCTACAAATTAGAAATCACAAAAACATCTTAACATAGTTTAATATAGATAGCATATATGTTGTTCTAAGGCCTCTTCAAATCTTCTGCTGCATGAAAACAACAAAGTTTGATGCAGTAAGACAGGAAACATTCTACAGCATTGAATTTCTTCCCAATACATTTCAAGTGTCATTTGATGATCTTCCTTTTGGAAAGCTACTTGTGAGTAATGACTAAGATTTCATTTTCCTTTCTCTAAATTATATTATATATTCTTAAGAAGATAATATTTCATTTGTTGAATTTTCCAAAGAATGATTACAATCTTTATTCATCCTTATGGGTGGTACAGAGTCTGGAATTTTTATGATGAAAACTGATACAGCACTTTAAAACTTCTCTATGATGAAAAACAATACATTTAGCTTCTATACTACAAGGCAGCAAACAGGGCAGACATTAATAATAGGTCACCTCCACTTTAAGTGTCCTTATATGGTAACTGTAATTTAAACAGTCTGCTAAAATTTCACATTGTTGTAGCAACCATAAATCCTCAGTCAAAGTACTTGTATCTTCCAACGGACGGAAAACTGATCAGTTTTCATCTCTTTATTTTGTTTAAAAATAAAGAAAACAGTGCTTGTGATCTAAGTACCTTTTATAGAAATGTACAGAATTCTATATATTAAAGTAAGGAAATTTAATCACAAGTCACAGGGTTTTCTTAAAAAGAAATAGAGATGAATGTCTTCATAATACTAAAAGGAACAGTATCTTTCTTCTGAGCACTAAATAGTCTGAGTAATATCCTCACATATGTTCACAATATGCTTACAAACTGCTGTGGACCTCATGCTCCCAGAAAAGACAAATAACTACCAAAGCGACTCTCAAGATCTTTTAGCAGAAGGAGGAGTGGAACACCAAAACCAATCTGATCCACTCCTGTCAAAATCTGCAGGCCAATCCAATCACATACCAGTTGTGCTTATGGTAGTTAACATCTTAGCTTTTGACAAAATTCAACAGTGATACTAGTGACATGTTTATGTGACATGAGCGTGTTACTATAGGGGCTGTAATGATTTCTGACAGGACTTGGAGTGGCAACAACTATTCCCCAACCCCATTGTCTCCTTGCATCTTGGCCTCCTACTTTTAACAGCTACAAGTGACTACTTGAAGAAGGTGACCTGATGGTTCCCATTAGGAATAATACACCAATGACAACCAGATTCATCTCATTTTTATACATGCAGCTAACGATGACATATGCCTGGAATGAATCAAAGACAGATACATAATGGCTGACACTGTCATTTATCAAAGAGCATAAAGACTTGGGGAATCTTTATAGTTAAAACAAATGCTTGTGATAGGCTGCTTTATAAACTGGGACAGCTTGTTAACAAATACTGCAGAACTCACAAATCACTATGAGTTAGAACATCCCCTCCCACTGAGATGTCCTTATACAGTATGTGAGCACATGAGACAACTCTCATTTCCTTAACCTCCCCTGTCTCAGGGCCCATATCACTTACACAAATCAAAGTTCTCTGCAGACTCCATCAGGGCCATGGCTCTACTTCATGACTATTTCTTACCTCTTATTTCATAGGGATTATGCAGGGGCTAGTTTGGTTATCTATACAGTTCTGGAGAAAACTTCATCTTGCCTTGAGCCTTCCAAACGCACATTCCATCATTTGACAATTACTATATGTATAACTGAGTATTTCATGTGGACTGGTGCTGTTAGGTTATACCTCCATTAAAGAATGTAAATGACATCTTCAAAAATAGCAGTGGATGTCCACATCCTTCTAACAGAGGAAGTAATGTCCCAGAATGACATTCCTCATCTTGTGGAAGAGAGGAAAAAGACTGAAAAGAGCAAAGAACTTTGGACTTCTACACAGATATGAAGGTTGTCTTACACATCTTGTACTTCAGTCTTCTGAGAATCACTGGAAAGCTCTGATGTCACACTACAGTTTTGTCCATCCTCATTGGAATAGTTGGCATGCAGGATAAATAGAGAGAGCATGCAGGTGATACTGACTCTGGTAAGATATTAGCTACTGTCGTGTATGACTTCTTAAAACTGAACCAGGAAATAGGCTGAAAAATCCACTCTCAGTATTTCAGTGACAGTCTGAGAGAGGCTCTTGATGCTACACAGGTTTTTCCTAGCCATGATTCTACTATTATTTTCACTGCAAGACCACAAGTGTTGCAAGCACCTAACAGGTGGTTAGGTTAAGCACAGGATTAGAGTTCAAAGTGGTCTGGATAAATTAAAAGAAATTATCTAAACCAGCAAGATGATATGCAGTGAAGGCAAGTAGAAAATCACACACTTTAGAAGGAGAAATCAAATGAACCAATCCAAAATGAGATATAGCTGGCTAGGGAACAACAGTACAGAATTTATATTGGATTACAAATTGACCATGATCTAACTGTAATTTTGTTGAAAAATATTTTAGGATATATTAAAGGGAATTGCAGTATGTCAGAAGCAGAAGACAGTCATTCTGCTTTATTCAGCTTTGGAGAGACCTACATTAGTACTGCATCCTGTTTTGAATGCCCCACTTTAAAATACAAGTTAAAGAGACTCCAGAGAGATTAAAAATAATAAATGAAGGAAGACTGGAGGAACAGTAGAAGAGAAAAGACTGAGAAACACAACATCAGTCTCCCAATATAGAAAAGTTACTCAAAAGAGCACAGTGAACTCTAACTGAGGTAGAAGAAGAAACTTATTTGTAGAGAAGATTATTTAGGTTAATATGGAAAAAAAACCCCACCTTTCTAATACACTATTTGTGGAGACTGAAGATCAATCTTAAACAGAGATTTTTAAGGGCATATGCCAGTGACATTTTAAGTCTTTACAACTTAACTCTATGCAGAAGGACAAATGAAATGATCCCTTTACATCTTTCAAATCCTGTCCTTTGTGGATTCTATTCTTTGCAGTACAGTTATTCCTACATATGCTTTTACTGGTTCCCCTTCACAGATGAGACCGAGTTCACTACTGTACTTAACCACTAAAGTACACAGGCAGAAGCGCATCCATCATCATAGTCCAGATCGCCAATATCCTTTTACAGTCAGAAAGAGGTTTCAGAAGTTTTTCTGATTAGAAGGGGAATTTGTAAGAAACAAACTCAGTGTCTTAGCCAGCAGCATGAGTAGTAGGGGAGCATCATGCACACTGACTAGAGGTAGGATGTAGTGATTTTTTGCCTCTGCTTTTATTATGATTATGATACAACCCCTTGTACACAAACCTGACCTTTTTCTTTGCTTTAGTATGCATTTTTGCTTGTATGTGTACGGGTTAATATTTCCTATTTTATGTGTCCTTGGTGTAGTTTATTTTTATAAACATGACTTGGATACATACAGAAGTTTCCTATATAAAATGCATAATAATTTTTGCTAGAAGATTGCCTTAATTGCTCTGAAACCTAAGTATTCTTAAAGCTTTAGACAGATAGGCATCTAATGAAACAGACAGGGGAAAGGTGATCCTCCTCTAAGATGTGTGACCCTGCTGAAACAATTTAAATTATATGCATTATATGTTTATTATATACATTTGTTTAAATTGGACATCTCTACTAACGTAAAGATCTTCAGGCTAATGATTATTGGCAAAGTATCTCCAAGGATTTCAGCTGCAAAACAGAGTTTCCTTTTCTGATGGGTGTGAGACCATTATAAAGAAAGACAATCTTCAAGTTCTGTTTTATTAGCAGGCAATTAAGAACACATATTTCTTTCCATGTGTGACTGTGAGAGTGACAAGTATAACTTCATAGAAAAAAAAGTTTCAATATCTATTAAATGTGTTTAAAAGTACTTTATAAGTTGACTTAGGCATATTTCCCATTGATTTGAAAAGCAAGAGATTAGAGACAGGGTCTGACTGTACATATATGCATAGTATGTTTTGTATGCTGGATGTTTTTGGATGCCTGACATGCCTTAAGTAACAGTCTGAGTCTTGCTGTGCTTTTATTTAATTTTTTTATTGTGGTAAAAATTTCTATTATTTTATTTTCCTGATTACACAGTCTTTAATTTTAATATTTTGTGCTGTAGATGCATTCACTATATTATTTTTGTTATAAGATGAAAGACTATTGTGATTGTGCCATACTATTTATGTTGACAAATGCAACATTTTATATTTTTCCTGCTTTACATCAGCTAGAACTTCTGCTCTTATTAGTAAAATGATGAAAGAGTTATTCTGAAAGACAAACAACAGATTTATACTGTTGCCTAATCATAAAGCTTGGATTGCAGTCAGTAAATGTATTTCATCAGTCTGCATGCAAAAACATATTTCCATCAGAGTACCACCATAAAAATATTAGAGAAAAGGAAAAGTTTATTTCAGATTAACAACAGAGTTGCTTCAGGAAACTTACAGCAAATACGATAAAGTGCATCAAAATATACTGAAATATCTTTTATACAGCCATTTTGAATATACACTGGGAAGTATATCCTAAATATCTCAGATCTGATGTATTCTCTTGAGCCTTTTACGTGCTCCCTTTTAACATTTACAAAACAACTGTCAACAGTTTTGCTTTTCTTTAAAGATCAATCTTTACCTCAAAATATGTCATAAAATAACTACCCAGTGTACATTACTAAGGAATAATTAAAAATATAGAAGATTATCCCAAATTTTTTGGATGGAACATTTTATATTTTCATTTATAATTGGTCATTTCTTCTTTAGCATGATTCCATGCATACATTTTAAATCATTATCTTCTATAATTTTTTTTTTTCTCATGATCATAATTATTCTTCTGTTCAGGAGAGGTCACAGATGTAATGGTTCTGGGCTGTGCACCAAATTCTGGTTTTTTTTTCTTCTAGAAAAAAATGGCCTTCCAGGTATAGCCCAGACCCTACAAAAAGAAATACTTATTTCCAAAAGTAATATCTAATGCTGTGTTGTGGCTAAGGATGCTGACACATCTTTCAATCACTCTTTTATATCTATAAATCTCACTTTGATCCTTAATGAGTCACAATTTTTTCAGCCCAACACAGTTGCTTGATCTCACTGTCCAACAAGAGAACTTGTACATTTAATTAAAACTGTTTCTCTTTGAATGGTTATAATACAGTAATGACTAAGTGCAGCAGATATTTAAGCAACAGCCATGGCAATGAATAATGGGATTTTTATTTTCAGAATGTTTATGACAGTGGCAGGAAACCTAATAGGTATTTGTTTATTACAGTTCTCCAATAACACAGTATTGCATTTTGAGGTAGGCTGATCAGATTTAAAAAACAGGTGTCCTTCAAAGAAGGAATTAAGAAAACATTTTAGGCAAAGTCCCAGTGATCTTCAGCACTCCGTAGTTATTTACTACCTACTCGACAAGCTATCCTTGATAGGAAAATTTAACAAAAAACTTTTTCACATCCTGATGTATCATTGTAAGTCCTAGCACATACATGAATGGTACTCTTCCATTTGGGAACCTTCCTGAAGAGTTAACTACAGTATGTGAGCTATCCTGGAATAATATCAGGTAGAAAACCCCTAAAATTAAAACACTAGCTTTAACAGCAGGAGCAAGACATTGCAAGCACAAGAAATACATCTGATTTTGCTTTAAAAATGCACAGAGAAAAACCAGGCATCAGATAATGAGGACAGCAACAAAACTGTTTTTTTTTTTTTAACAAAGGACACAGACTGTGCATCATTAATACATTCAAGGAACAGTTCGAAGAACAACAGTAGAAAACAGTGAAAAATAATTCAACCCATAACCATTATTTTCTGAAAGGTGAGACTGTTAAAAAGCATTGATTTATAGCCTGTAGAATGGGTTCATGGGTTGTAAATAACAAAAAATTATTCAAGGTGCCTATAAATTCCCTTGAACTTCTATATGCAATTTATGTAGTAGTAAAGAAGATTAAGTAATGTACACTACCACAACTACAGAAGCTGCAAAACTGCAATCCCAATTCCATTTTATTCCTTAAGTAAGGAAATAATGTTTCTATGGAGTAGCCAGCCCCATTTTGTTGGCTAACCTTACAAAACATAGAGGAACCAAGAAGTAATTGGAAAGAATCAGAAATACAAAGAAAAAAGACTTTTTTTCCCCATCATTTCAGTACTGAATCATCTAAGCCACATTCATTAATAACAATTTTTTCATCGTGGGAAGAGAAGCAAAAGTTAGATTTGTAAGGTGAAACAAATATTCATCATTGCCTAATGAAGTAATTGGCTTTTCACTCTATGAAGTGCTGTGCCAACAGAGCTGTGCATATGCAAGTGTTTGTAAATTCAGGATCTTAGATTGTGTCTTGTGATTGTCAACTACCTGAGTGGGGGTAGTCAACTTCTAGTGGCTGCTACAGGCCGGGAAGGGGTGATCTGATGCATTTCATCCCTGGGCTCTTACTCTGTGAACACACTTAACATTTTGGCTGAGAAGAGAAAGAAAACTCAGTAAATTCTGTATGATTTCCCCCAGCAGGAAGGGGAATGCTAATTTTGTCTTTGTCATTGATCACTCAGTTACTTCTTATACATGAGGAAAATCCTCTGGTTCTAAGCAAAGTTAAGAGGATGCTAAAGATTTTGTAAGACTTGAGTGCCATCAGTATTGCATTCCCTCACAAATACTTCTCAAAAGAAAAAAAAAAAAACACTCTGTCTGAGGCTGAGAATAGACTACTAATAAAAGCTTAATGAAAAACAAATGAACAAGAGATTTCACTACATAGTATTCTCTTGCATCCTTCAAGAGCTTCAAAATAAAGGAAAAAACACTGCAGTGAGATGTAATTTTGGGGCAGTTCTCCATAAAAAAGTAGATGTTAAATTATCAATCAAAAAGCCTAAAATCAACCATGCATCTAGATGAATATTGATAACTTCTTCCCTTGTCATTTCTACTTTAAAAGGTGTTTTAATCTATGCAGTGCCTCAGTTCAATAAGACTATGAAGCTATATTTGATGGCTTGACTTGATCAACAAAAGCACACTACTGTGTATCAAACATTTATTCAAATAAGTCATAATCCTAACTCATAATCCTTAGTTTTTTAAAAATTGTGAAGAATTGGGCACACTTAAACCAGCCTGGCTTCAACTGTCAATAGGAACTTGTTTTTGTGGGTTAATGCTGTAACCTCTGCAGTAAACTCTCTCTAGACAATGCCCTTCTGAGATACAATAGGATATTTTTTGAAAATTAGGTTCTAAATTTCCTTTTTTTTCTGATTTTGTTTGTGTTTTAATATTAGGTTTCTATTAAACATATGGTCTTCTGGTTTCTGTATAATTAGCTTGCACTGATTTTTCCTAATTGTTTCCTGTTAATTTTATTACTAATGAAACAGGAGTATTTTGCCATCTCTCCTTCAGAAAAAAGCCTTTTTTCCAAGGAGATTTTGAAGACCGAGTTATGTAGGTTTGCCAGCACTGTTGCAGCTTTTGGAATTCTTTCAAATTGCTTGTTAGCTCTGGTGGTGTGACATAGCATTTGGGCAGCAGTCTGACATCTCTCGTGTCTTCTTCCAGGCCAGCTCTGTGCTATTCTCTGCTTCTTTTAACCTCTTGCTTGTGTAAAAACTGAGCACTCTCGCTTTAAGTATTTTTAAACACTTTGGCTTATGAATATGGTTGGTGTCCATACAGAAAGTTTGGGAATGAAAACAACAAATTTAGAAGACTTAAAGGACAAGAAACAATTTTCCTCTCTCTGGTTTTTAATTTTCATACTCACTAGGTACCTGAACTTACCTAGTTTGGGACTTCAGTTGACAAACTCTTAAGTTCCAGCATTTCTGGAAGCTCACTTTTTCAGGCATTAGTCATTTTAGAAACTAGGAGCTTTGAAGTAGACATAAAACTTCCCCGATTCTGTAGTAGAAGTGGGGTCAGTAGAATTCCAGATGAAGGAACCTGTCCAAGAAGGGAGTACCTACCTAGCTTTCCCTAACTCTAGGCTGTCGTAACTCACTTTCCAGTTTTTAAAGGATGTATGGTTTTGGCACTTGGGTTCTTGGGCTTCACAAGAAAGCTTTTTAAAACGTAAAACCTTACATGCGAAAAAAAGGATTTTTTTAATTTTAAAAGTCAAATATACCCGAGGCCATGACTTGCAGTTTCTGCCTAGGTGGCTTGGCAACGCCGTACGTTCTGCAGAATTCAAGTTTCGGCTTTAAACGTGCCTCGACGAGGCCCCGGAAGACTCTGCGGCTGGCGAGAATCCGCCAGACCTTTGTGGCCTTTTGCCCGAGCGCGGCGAGAGACCAGCGGGCCCCAGTCCCGCGCCATGGACGCCGGCACTCTCGAAAGTTCATTCATTTTCGGCTGCCCGATCCGCCTCCTCCTCCTCCTCACCTCCCGAAAGCCGCTGCCTCCCAGCTGATCGAGGGGGGAGCGGGAGAGCCCGAGGCGTTACCGGGCACGGCCCTACTGCGGCCATTTTATCGTCTAGGGGCCGGGGTGGCGGGCCGGGCGAGCCCGGGGCGGGGGGGGGTCTCGGCAGGGAAGCGCCGGTGAGGAGGCCCGGCCGCGCCGTTCATGGAGGAGAGGGGCGGCAGCGCGGCGCGCACCGCTTCCTCGTCCTCCCCGTGCGCTCGGAGGCGCCGTCGGCGGAGCCCCGGCCGGGCCCGTCTCCCCCGCCGGGCGCCATCGGCGGCTGCCGGGCCAGGCCCGGCCGGCGGCCGCTCGGGGGGCTGCTGGTGGCGGACGCGGTGAGGGAGGAGCGGGCGCGCTGCCGCCGCTTCCTCCTGCACGGGGGCCGGAAGGCAGCGCGGCCCGGGGAGCGGGAGAGGGCCGGGCCTCGGCGGCGCCGCCGCCGCTGCGGGTCACCCAGCCTTCCGCAGTGGGGGTGGGCGGCGGAGCGCGCAGGCCGGGGGAAGGGCCAGGCCCCGCCGCCTCTCTGGGCGATGGAGTGAGGGAGCGAGGCTCGGCAGCGGGAAGATGGCCGGTGGCGGCGGCGGCGGCGGCTGCAGAGACAGCTTGTTTCTGGACGGTGCGTGCATGGCTGAGAGGGGGGGAACGTGGCCCGTGGGCTGCGTTTCCCTTCTGGCAACCAGTAAGGGGCACGGTGCAGACCGGGGAATGGGGGAGGCGGGCGTGTGTGTGTGCATCTGGGGGGGGGGGGGGGGGGAATGGGTCCCCTTTGGGGGACGGCGACAATGAGAGGTGGCTTCGTGGTGGGGGAAGGGTGGGTGCCGTAAGGGGTGGTTTGGTTTGGTGAAAAGAGAGCTGCTTTTGAGGGAGGGGTTAGCGAGGGCGATTTGATTTCTTGTCCTTTTCCTTTCTTTCTTTCTTTCTATGTTGGGAGGCTTTGGAAGTGCAGTGTTTTCTTTGTAGGAGCAGAGCGCTGAGAGCAGCCTGGGCTTGGTGCGGCAGGGCCGGTTTTGCAGGAGGAGGAATCTTCTCTCGGAGGGGCGGTGGGCTGGTGGGCGGCCGGGCAAGGTTAGCGCTAGGTGAGGAGGGGAAGCGAGGATCGCTGTGCCGCCTCCCCGCTGCATTGCCCTGCCTTTAGCCTGCTCCCAGGCCCCGGCCTAGCCCGTACCCTTTCGCCCCACCGTAAAACGAGTCTCGTCTGCTTCTAAAATGCTGCTTTAAAGGTTTGGGACTGAGGTTAGTTTGGGGAGGGGGATCGTACCTACGTTTGTGATACGAAGGGGATGATGAATCTATCAGCTCCAACTGAAAGAAACCTTTAGCGTTTATAAAGCCTTGAGTAATTTTTTTTTTTTTGATGTACGGGTTTGGTGGTTTGTTTTGTCACTGCAAAGCTCTTCATCATAATGCAAAAAGTCTCCTGAAATTCGATTATCTTTAACTGTTGAGCCTTTACAGTTTCACTGATCTAAAAAAAAAAAAAAAAATCTGCTGTTGTAGTCTTGCAAAATTGCTATAAGCACATATCCTGATGACATAGGCCAATAGACTGCTAAATTTTGCAAAATTACCATGATGATAACGAAGGAAAATGTATGTTAATGAAATAAATTACTCCTCATAAGTAGAGTTTTTCAAGTCAGGGATAAGTTTAGCATTGGGGGTTTTGTAGTACCTGTATTATACAGAACATATCTCTTGCAGATTTTCTTTTGCTGCAGAATGTTTGGTTTTGGTTTTTATTACTGGATGTTCTGGAGTAGAAGTATGGTGTGAAAAAAGTACTTCTTGTTGTTTTGAATTATTAATCTGAAATTGTGATGTTCAGAAACTCTTTCTGGGTAATAATGGCTGTCGTGTTACCTCCCTTCTACCTTTAAAGTGTTTGGTGGTGAAATGCAGACGCTCCATTTTCCTGAACTCTCTTGACAGAACGTAGCGAGGTTTGCGCAAATACAAGTGTCAGGGTAATGACTAGTCTCTGTCTTCTGTGTGCACCTTGGCTACTTGCTCATTGGACAGGTGGCTAAGAAAAGACAGATTTCATATGTAACACTCACATGTTTTTTTACTTATGACGTCTCTTTCCAACAGCAGGACCAACACTGGATAGCATCCCCATTCAAAGCTTCAGTATTCACGATTGGTGAACTGAGTTATCAGCTGGTTTTGTGTTTCCTCATTATTTACGGACGTGTTAATTTTAGGACTGATGATGTGATAGAAATGCTAAGAGTGTGTGAGTGTGCACACACGTGTGAAGAAAATCTGATGTGGGTGGTGGTGACAAAAAATTTCTGAGGGTGGCCCAAGTCCAAATGGGATGATAGTACTATAGCAGATCTAGTAAGAGCTGGTAAACTTTTTACTGATTTGAAGCAAAGGAAGAAGCAGCCTTTCAGATGCTATTTGAGAGGTTCTTATTGGGGATGTTGACTTTATAGGAAAAAGTAAAGGTACAGAATATATATATATATATATATATATGGGGGGAGGTTTGGCAGTCTGTAATCTGGACATGTACAGCAGCACATTAGATCACCCTAATGACGTTAGAACCACCATTATCCCAAGGCTAGACAAGCACGAGAGTGCCAGACTTGTGAAACAAGTATAACGTGGGCAAAAATTAGAATAAAAGCGTATAGAGTAGGAAATACGGCAACTTCTGTTGCAAGGTGATGATTAATACATGAGCCTAGAGTTATATCTATAGCTAGTCTGAGTCTGTATATTTCATGGACTCTGTTGAAGTCTGTGTAAGCAACAGCCAAAAACTGTTTACTTGATGGTTTTGGAAGTGTTCTGTTAAGGGCTAGTAGAGAGGAGGGGGAGGACTCCTCTGTCCATCCCTGCCATTAATGAGCAAAACAAATGAATTAGGTGCCAAATGGATGTTAGGTCTATTGCTAATTGAACTCAGTCTAATGGAAACTGTGCTGTTTAAGTATGTACCTATATATACACACACATACATATATATGTACACAGAAACTTCTGGCGCTGTCATGCTTATGTTGACTATCAGTCAGACTTAAGCATACAGTTAAATGAAATTAATTGCTTTTAACTAAGACAGTTGTTCAGAACTTTGATTTTGATTTCACATGTCCAGTAAGATACTGCTTTTCTCTTGTTTAGTGTAACAGATGTTACTATGAAGAAATACAGCTGTCATTCTGCTGTTAAAGTGCTTCCTTTTAATATTTTTATTATTTTATTCTCCAATAAAAACAAAATGGTCTTTCTGGAAGGGTGTTCCTTGAGTGATTTATCTGTTGCCTTTCTGGTAATGCTGTTCTTGAACACAGTGATTCATACTAGTACACGGGTTTTGTCCAGTTTTGTGTATCTAATGTGTCATCATTTTTTATGCTGTGTTGTATAGACGTTTTTTATGGAAAATGTGAACAAGATCCCTAGAAGTATAAAGTTTGACTCTTTTTAAAGTTTCATTTGTTACCGTTCTGGAGCAGTGCTAATAGTTGATACACATCGTATACATTGATATACATGACCTGTGTGTTTACTTTTCTTGAAATGTCAGGATTGTTAGAATTCAGAAGTGTGGAAAGTACCTTACTTTTGTTACTTAAGCTAGTTTGCAAGTGGAATTAGTAAAACTTTCCCCTTGTTTTCTGAATTTATTTTCCTACAGTAAGGTTTCAAAGTGATGGGCGGAATGTGCAGAAATTCATACTAACAAAGCAGTTCTATTGCATGGGAATTCTTTCCTGATTTGGAGGACTAGAAATTTAGTGATTAGAGATTTCCATCTGCAGGAATTCCCGTGTTTTCCAGTTGATAGCCACACCTAAAATACAAAGCGATGATAGGAAAATCTATTTGGATTTAGAGTAAGGGGATGTTCAACCTGTAGGAATAGTTGATCATTATTCCTGGAGAAAAATAGTGGGAACTCTTGTTACATTCTGCCTCCTTGGGTGTTACTGAGTTGCAAGGAAATTGTAATTTCTCTTTTCCAGCCTTAAATGTGAAGTTTCCCTATGTTTGTAGGTAGGTAACAGGCAAACTTTAAAGTATTCCTAAATGCACGTATTTTCCAGAAGAAAGGAGAAACATTTTATTCCTTCCCTGTTTTCTTTTTTCAGTCTTCTGGTGGTTACAGTAGTGATCCTGAGAACCAATGTTGAAGTTTGTTTTTGAGGACCTCCTTTCTAAGGAGCGTTGCCAGTCCCTACCTTCAGAGCTGCTGAGAGATTTCAATGCAGTCATGACAGGAATTTGCTCAATTTTCATTCCATTTTCTTGGCTACAGGTTTCCTAATAATAGAGAAAACTATGTGGACTACCCATTAGCAGCAGCAAAAGAAACTTCACAGTTGTCTGCCAGAGGATTCTAGAAGTCTGCTTTGCTTTTCATTCAGCTCACATGTAAAGAATTGTCTTCACCAAAGCAAGGGTTATAGACTTGTGTATTTTCTTAAAGGTAGCTGAGATTCTGGACTGGTACAGAAACACTCAGCATTTGTATATTAGTGTATAGACATAGAGTTGCCATTTGAAGTGATGGTCAGCCGTTCTTGCCTTTTTTTTTTTTTTTTTTCCCTTTTAATCACATTGAGAAGTCTCTGACAGGAGTAATACAAATTAGTAGGCCAGAGTGGAGTTTGTATTCAGATAGAACACTTGGAAATTTTCTACCTGCTATGACTCTTTATCTTTCTCTTAACAGTGAATTTTTTTTATTATTTGTTGTAATTGTCTCCGAAGCAGTCTCTGATGCTTTGTTTATGATCTAGTGGAGATAAGCATTAGCTTGAAAATGAGGGGAGGGGATGTTCCAGGTATCATTCACCTTTTTCTGTGTCTTTATTATAATCCAAACTCCAGCTTTATGCTGTTGAATTTTTCTCTGGTTTGCATCACTCCCATCAATGTCCAGACATGTTCTGTTCCTTCCTTCTGTTTTTCTTGAGAGTAGTTTTCTATCTGAAAGTGGGAAATTCGTGACTCTTCCGTGGCTTGCTTATGTCTCCCCGTCCTCTGACCCATTCAGAATTTCTTTCCAGCACTGCATATGTGTCTTCTCAGACCTTTGTTCAACTCTTCTTTCCAGTGGTTTTAAGAATAGGAAACCTTCCCACTGACTTCAATGACAGATTATTTTCTGGGAGTGAAACCCACTTGTTGAGAACTATTTCTTGGCAAATTCCAATTGAAACTATCTTCTTACTGTCTTATTTTTTGTACATGCCAATCTAGCTTGGGTGATAGGTAGCATGAAATATTAAGAAAGACAGGCTGCTTCTTAGAGCATGTAGAAAGATACTAAAAATAAACTTCATTTATCTATTAATGCTCTATAACATATATTGTAATACACTTGCTAGCTCATTCTAAAATAATAGCCTGTGCCCAGGTCGTCTTCTACATCATCACCTTCTTTTTAATTTTGAGATGTAGGATTCTAGGAGCCCAGGCTTGTCCTCTGCTTTCTGAATTGGAAGCCACCCGTGTGCAATTTTCTGGTTTCCATTATGGGAGCATTTATTATTTGGTAGTTTTTCCTAAGTAGCTGCTGCTATAATGATTTTCCACAAAGTGGGACATAGAAGCTTCAGGTGTAAGAGTAACTATCTTGTGTGGGATGCCTCATCCGTTATTTTCTGGCACTTGGATTTGGTAGGAAAGCTCTTACTTTTTCTTCAGAAAAAGTACAGAAGTTCTACTGGTTTTTAGTGGTCCCCCCAAAAAAATTTAACTTGAGAATGTTCCTAAAAGAGATCCTTACACTCTTCTTTATGTAAGTATAAATACAAAAGTAATAGTAATAACATAAATAATAACATCAGTATGTGGCTTGATAGCAAGCATAAACCAACATTTTGCGAACATCTTGCTTGCACAGATACTTTTATGATAAGCCTATTTGGATATTGTAGTCTTTTGCATCTTATTTTATCTACAACAATAAAACATAATGAATTATTTATTGTAATGGTTTCAACAACAACTTTGGCTATTATTACTGTTGTTTCTGGAAGACTATGCATGGATTTCAGTGCAGTATCAGACTTCACCTTTTCTATAGAGTTTTAGCTGTGTCTTTTAATTGAGGTGACTGAGGGGTGTCAAGGTGTTCTGTGTTGTAGCAGGTCATATAATGCGAGATTAATCACCAAACTCGCCACTTTTAAATATTGCTTTATAAGAATATGAGGGGTTTTGAGTCATCTCATCATTTTGTCTCCTTCCTTCCCACTAATAGGTATTAAACCCTTTTGTTTTCAGTGGAGTAGAGATCTCACAGGTAAATAGCTAGAAATTTTGAAACTTGCCCACTTCCATAAAATAGAGAAGTCAAAATTAGTGTCCCTGAAGCGAAGGTTTTGGTGTTGCCTCGGCATGGTTTGGTTTGCTGCTAACTGGTGTCAGTACATATACTGGCTGAGCAGTCAGGGGTCAGGGCAGCTAGGGGACTCGGTACACAGGACAGTGTATGCCTCCGTCTGTGTGTGTGTGTGTGTGTTGCAGAAAGGAGTGGAAGAGCGTGCAGGATAGCTTAAGATACTGCAGGAGATCAAGAAAACAAGATAAATAAAAATGGAACTGTTATGGTGGGGGAAGCTGTACAGGTAGAGAGAACAAATTCTTTTTCGGGGAAAAAAGGCAAATGTAATTCTTATCTTAACTTGGTTGTTTTAAAAGGCGCTTCCATTGGGGGCGGGCGTGGAGCAGATTTGTGAAGTTCCTTTCTTTTGGCCCATGTTTTAGCACCTATTTGGTTTCAATTTGGAGGGTTTTTTTTAAGGTAGGGATATTCTTACATAGGTTGAAATCTGTCTGATGCTCTGTACTTGACTACTTCTTGCTTAAAATTAAGAAAATTAAAGCACTACTAAAAATACTACTATTCTTATTCATCATATAGAATTAAACCTGGTTTTATCTTGCACATTTAATTTTCAAAAGCATGCGTTGTTGAACTTCCTCTTACTGTGTTCAGCAGCCTAGCATGTGTAATATTTTCAGGTGAAGCTGATCTTAAGCTGTGGTGGAGCCAAAGTTGGTGTCTTGTGCTGGCCAAGTCAGCTGCTTTTGAGTGTTGCCTTCACAGGAGTAACTGGCACTTCCATAGTGGGTGCCCAGCAGCCTGTGTTGATGGATACCATGATGCAAAAAGAATTACCTGGCAATCTGTATGTTCCCTGAGCCTTCAAAAATATAAGACAAAAAAATGTTTTTTATTCTGCTGCTGAGGCCACGGAATTTCATTTCCTTTAGGAAATGTGGAAAAGATAACCAGTTCTTAAATCATGGGTTAAAATCAGGTGTATTTTTAATAATTAAATCACTGGCTAATTTGGTGACACATGTTTAGGTTGGAAGCTTTTTTTGAGAACTACTAACATGTTATAAGTAGAACTTAGTAGTTCATTAGTATGTAGACTTGTGAGATGTCTTTTGAGTACTTTCAGTAGAATGTTGTAAAAGTCCTGAAAACTTATTTAATTTTCTTGTATGGTGTAGTCTCCCTGCACAGAACTGGGGATTGTGCCAAACTGAATTCAGTATCTGAATTACAGTCTAATATAAATCAGAGTACAGAATGGCTAATGGTTATTTGGGTACTGTAGCTAACAGGAATGATTAAGAGCAAATAACTTTTGAGAAGCTGTTTTGTTTTTATTTATGGTGTAATGTCTGCTGTGAGTTAAATAGCGTTTTGGCAAAGCTGTTGTTTGAATAACTTTTTTCTAAATAACCTGTGGAAGGAATTATGTTCTAATATACGAGGATAGTTGGTTATTAAAAGGATTGTAGTAAATGCATGAGTACTGATGTCTTCTAGTTAATGTACAGTAGCAATTTGTAGCACAGATATCAGGTTTGAAAATAATGCTTTCAAAATAAGCTGTCCAAAGAATAGTAAAATGGTTAAGGTGTGATGCTATTGTCTTGTACAGGGTAATGATAAATTGGGTGTATGGATTCCCTAGAGCAGTGAACTGTGACGTTGCTGCTTTTATCTTACCGGGCTGCAACTCCATTTTGGATGTAAAGCTGCATGCCAACTATTTATTGGTTCTCTTTGCAAGGCTTAAAATTATTAACTGGCTTGGGCATAGGGACTAACAGAACATTATTAACTGATTAGAGGGAGTAGAGGGAGTTATGTGTTGCAGCTGTGCTGCTCTTAGGGCTCACTGCTGCAGGTGGGGGAGAGGTCTGCTTCTCTTTCCCTTTGCCCCCCCCCCCCCCCCCCAAATTCCAGCCTCGTGGTGTGTCTCATACTGTCCACCACCCCTGAGATTTACCAGTTTATTGCCAAAGAAATTGAAGTTGCTGTGTACTGTCTTGCCAGATTGGCGCTTTGCCAAGTCTCTGAATTTGCTCACTGAAGGGTAAGCGGAGAGGCAAGACAATGGCTTGGATAGGGGAGAGCAGACAGACTCTGCATGTGAGAGCAGTAGGACGTTCCCCCTTTCATCTGTCTGGTGAGCTGTTAAGTCAGGTTAAGGTGTAATACATAAACTTTAGAATAAATACTTCTGTGTAACAGCAGCTTTATTCTGCCCAGGGAAATGAAATTATTTTAAATAACAGGTTAACTTCTGCGCAGAACAAGTTTATGGTGAAGGCTGGAGGCTGGAGGGAATAAATTAACAGGCTGTGGTTATTCTTCCCAGGTTGGTCAGTAGGCCTTTAAAAAGTTTTTCTTAACGGGCAACTGCTGTAAGTGCTGCATGAGGCAAGGAAACATTTCTGAATGTATGTCACAGTAATTCCTGTGAAAGAGTAATTTGGATTGAAAGACATTGAATTTGGGATATCTTTCTCTGACTGAATCTTGAATGATTATAAATAAAGAACAGTGATGATTCAGAGACTTCGTGTGAAGCCTTCCTGGGTTTTCGTTTGTTTGCTTTCAGACCATGCAAGCTATAGCTGGTGCAAAGTCTCCCTGTTTTTTTGTTTGTTTTTTTAAACAAGATTTGCCACAATGATGTTTTAGGAATGATAAATACCAATAATATTTTGCTGGTGTGCTAAAACATAATACTATATGACATGATTAATATTATGTAATCTTAGAAATTTACATCTGTAAGAAACAGCTGCAAAAATATTTGTTATTTTCATGAGAATGTTTTTATCCAGTTGTTTTACTTGTACTAAAATTCATTCTACTGATGTATTTTTATTAATGTTGTGGGATATCATGTTGTGTTTGTTTGGCATGTCCAATTTTTATGGCTCATTTAGCAAAATATAAATATCCTGCTGATGATAGAATTTAATATGATGGTCTAACAGAAAGATTATTCAAGAGCCTATTAGATGAGAATTTGAACTATGCAGTAGAGGTTAGGTTTCATATTTACAATTGCCTTTGCAGTTTCTGAGGCTCACTTCTTTTAGAAACAATTAATAGAGTCGATTGTAATTTTATTTCTACCAAGGCTTACTGCTCAAGAGGCAGTTTAAGAATCCTTTGCAATTGGGAATAAACTTTCAAAAGTGAACTTCTGGACTACTCTGGTCCAGGTTATTATGATTGCATATACTTGGCACAGTAAATCTTTAACTGAGATCCTTAGTTTTGCCATAAGGCAAATTACGTTGTAGCTGAATCTTTACCTGATGAATACCACAAAAAAAAGCATGTCATTAATGCAATAAAGAAGTTCTTTGTCATCTAGCAAAACCTTTGTTAGATGGAAAAGGCACTGCACCTTACTTGGAAGAAAGACTTCTATTACTCTGTGCCCTGTGATAGAAAGAACTGATAGATCAAGGTAAGCATGAGTTGCGTGTTTGGGTGAAGGTGGCTGAAACTCATCTCCAGTTGCAGGATGGTCTCTTAAGAAGTTGGATGTTTTGCTTCAGCTGTCTTTTGAGTGATATTTCTTGAAAAGTAGGTTCATAACTGGATGCTATTAGCAAGCTAGAATGTGTTATTTTGTTATATTAGAAATTAGTTGATCAATAGCACTTCCTCATCTTACTGAGAAAATTTGTTTTTCCAGGGATGTTAAAGTTATTTTTTAGCTTTTTAAAATAAAGCCTGCTTAGTGAATTATAGCATACTGTGGTTTAGTTAGCAGTTGCCAGTGTTCCTTAAACTCATTGTTGCTAGGTCTAATGAAGTTGGATACTTCTATTACAAAGATTTCTGTGTTTTTAATGCAGTAATGTAGTTGCATTACATCATGTCTCATTGCATTGTTGATCTCTTATTGCAAAGCGAGTTGAAGTATGTAATGTATCTAGTGTGAGCAGGAGGCTGTTGCCTATGTTTTTGTTGCATTTCTCCAATTATTTATTTATTTATTTTTAATAAACAGACGTGATTTACTTTATTTTTTTTTTAACTGTATGTGCATTTGCAAGGTCATTTTCTAACTCTAACCCCCATGTGTGGGGCCATACTGTATGGCCATGCAAGTAATTGTGCCAGCAATTTACAACACAGCCAGGCCTACCTAATTGCTCTGTGCTGCTCAGAGTGACGGTCCTGCTGCCCTTCCCAGAGACAGTGTGCTCACAGCTTTGCTTGAGTCAACACTGGCACTTCTCTGGCTTCATGGCAAGTTGACTGAAGGAACTAAATTGGCAGAAAACTAATCCTGGGGAGGGGGGAAGTGTTGGTGGAGCTAGTCTGTATTGCTTTTCAGCCATATCGGCAGTCAACTGCATTAGACTGCTCTCTCATATGGGTATGAAAGCTTGCCAGTGTCACTAAGAATAGGGAAAAAAAACCAGGTCTTTGACCATTATAGAAAGGCAAATGCAAATTTTTCTCACAGCTTAGAGTTTAACCAACTCATCCTCCTTTCATCCTTTTCCTACCCAGATTTTTCTGAGATGTGCCTTTTTCATTTGACCAATTTATTGAGGTTTTCTTGGTTGTTGAGTGTTTTCTTTGTGTGCTTTTTTTGCTGTCCATTTCAGGTGAATTTTGAACAATTAACAACATCAAAGAAGTGTCTTGCTTTTTTCTGTTTTAATTACATTTTAGAGTTTCTTCTTCTGTCCTAAACTTGCAGATTATTTTCTTGTAGAAGTCATTGAGCCTTTCTGGACTTAATTTTTATATGTTTTTACAGAGGGGATAACACCTATCTGACATAGTCTTTGAAGGTTTGCAGGGTAAATCCAGAAGTGTTAACTAATACAAATTCTTGTTTATTTTTCTTCTTCCTTTTGGTATGTAGATACAGTACTTTATTTCAACTTCATGTTCCGATTATTGCAGCAAACCTGGAAACCTTCTCAAAGTGTTGGTTGCCTAATTTCCAGGTAGTTAGGCTAGGTTATTAATTTTATTCTGCATGTAACTGCCTTTTAGGAGTTTCTAAAAATAGATTGGTGTTTGTTTAGTGCTGTTATATTCTCAGTTGCACAAGCTTAGCTTTTTTTATGAAGATGGATCCCATGGTGCATAACGTAAATCTAAAATCAGAAGTGTGCAAATCAGATGCATAATGTACTGTAAGGTTTCCTGCTGTGTTTTGCTTATAAAACTCTCACAGTGTTCAGAATTTGAGATCATATGTGGTTAACATCACATGCTGATTTGCCACAGAAATCGTATTCTGGAATTCTTGTTCAAGTGTCATCTTCCTTGAAATGGCTTGTTAGCTTTATATGCTTTTTCACATTTTGAGGGTAAATTGGCAGTTCAGAAATTGTCCCTAGCCTATCCTAACCTTTCATCCTCCATTTTTTTCCTGTAAAATAGGAAGATATCTTTCCTATATTTATCTTTCCTATAAAAACACTGAAACTTTCTTGTTCCTGTCTGAATTTTTAGTATATTTCCAGTCTAGCAATAGAGGTCACATGTAAGTAGAGAATTATATATATTCATAATGCTAGAGATGAAAAAAATACTTACTTGTTTATTTGTGTGTGTTTTTTTCCTTCATTGTTGGATCCTGCTTTTGATGTTATTTAAATTATTTTACTTGCCTGGAAAGTTTGAGTGGGTGGCAGACTTATTCAGAGAGAGAAAAGAAGGAGAGTGACTGAGGTACTTCATTTTAAAAGTGTTTGTGATGAAGGTGCAGTTGTCTTAGGTGATGCTTTGTACCTGTGAGTAGTCACTGGTTTTACTTGACTGCTGGTTGGAATCATGTGGGTTGAACCTCCTGTCCAAACCAAGCCAGTTAGAGCAGGTTGCTCAGGGCTTTGTTCAATCTCCATGACCTCTGAGGTCAACCTGGTTCAAACTTGAGCACCCTCATGGTAAAAAATAAATTCTTCCATTGAGTTGGAATTTTCTTCGCTCCAGTTTGTGTCCAGTGCCTCTTGTCCTTTTGCTGTGCATCTCTGTGGAGAGTTTGGCTTTATCTTCTCTCTGCCTTCCCATTAGGTAGTTGAAGACAGCGAAAAGGTCTCCCCTCCCCCTTCTGAAGGCTGAATAAACCCAGCTTTTTTAGTGTCTCCTTATATGTCATGTGCTTGATCCCCCTGGCTATATTGACAGCCCTTCACTGAACTTGCTCTAGTGTGTCAATGTCTTTGTTACACTGGAGAGCCCAAAACTGAATGTAGTACCCTGGTTACAGTTTCATATGGAAGTGCCATATGGAGGGGAAGAGTCACTTATCTCGACTGCTGGCTAAACTTTTGCTAATATGTTATGTGGTTGGCCGTCCTTGCTGTGGAGGTGCACTGCTGACCCACGTTCAATTTGCTGTCCATTAGGACCCCCAGATCCTCTTGAAGAGCTGCTTCCTAGCTAGTCATCCCCCAGCCTGCACTGTTGCATGGGTTTATTTGGTCTCATATGTAGGACTTTGCATTTGCTTTTGTTGAATTCCGTAAGGTTCTTGTCAGCCCATTTCTTCAGCCTGTCAGGTCCCTCTGAATAGCAGCCCTGGCTTCCAGTGTATCAACTGTTTCCCCCAATTTGGCATTGTCTGCAAACGTGGTGAGTACACTTGGTCCGAGCATCTAGATTATTAACAAAGACATTATAACAGTATTGGCTCCAGTATTGATCACTGAGGGATGCCATCAGCTGGATTTGTACTGGTAGTCGTCATCACCCTTTGCCCCCAATAGTCTACCTGGTTTTCCTCTCACCTTCTGATTTGTTTACTCAGTCCATGTCTCTCTAGTCTGCCTATAAGGACCCTGTGGAAGACCATGTCAAAGGCGTTGCAACACCCATTGCTCTCCCCTTACCTACACAGCCAGTTGGGCACAATTTGCCCTTGGTAAATGTGTGCTGGCTGTTCACTGTCTTGTCATCAGGTAGCTGGGAATGGATTTCTGGAAGATTTGATCCATAAACTTATCAGGGGTTGAGGTGAAGCAGACTGGCCTGTAGTTCACCAGATCATTCTTGTTGCCCATCTTGAAGATAGGTATGATGTAGTTCACCAGATCATTCTGGTTGCCCATCGTGAAGATAGGTATGATGTTTTTCCAGTCATTGGGAACCTCTCTCATGCCATGACCTTTCGAAGATAACATAGAGGGGCCTAATAGAGATATTGGCAAGCTGCTTCAACACCATCAGATTCATCCTGTCTGATCCTGTGGACTTGTACATGTGCAAGTGGCTTAAGTGTTCTGTAATCATGTCTTCCTTGACAAGAGGTGATAATGCATTCCCACAGATTCTGCTGGTAGAGTTGGGGAACTGGGAGGTCAGAGGGCAGAACTTAACAGTGACATGTGGAGTAGCAAAAAAAAAAAGGATCAAGTTCTTCAGTTTTTTTCTGTGTCCTTTGTCACTAGGTTCCTGTCTCATTGAGCAGTGGGTCCACGTTTTCTGTAGCATTCCTTTCGCTGCTGGTGTAAATAAAGAAGCCCTCTTGATGTACTTCTGCATTGTTTTCTGATGCTGTCATAAGGGCAGTGTCCTTGGGTGATACCTCTACTTCTCTGTTGGGAGAATCAGTAGAAAAGGCCAAGAAACACCGGTAGTCCGTTGTGCGGTTACCACCACTATCCTACCAGAAAAACTTTCACAGACATTGCAAAGAAAATATTCAACATACTTCAAAGCTCCATCCTCCTCTTATCCTCCTCTGTTATTCTTTGTTAATACTTAGAAAATGTTAAACAGTTTGGCAAATGATCAAACTTATGCAGTTCTGTGTTCTTGAGTCCAATCATTCTACATGATATTCTGCACTGTAAGCAACCCAATGTGTATGAAAGTCCTGAAGAAAAAAAACCAGTCGTTTATTAGAATATGCAGAATATTTTTCCATCTTTGAACTACAGACCTTCTATAAATGCTTTTTCTTTGCAAACTTTTTGTCCAGGAGTGGATGCTCTGTATTTATCATTGGTTTTCTGTTGACAACACATTCTTGAAAGGGTGGGGGTTTTTGTTAACTATCTGAGAAATTAAATTGCCTTCATGTGTGAAAGAATGTCCATACTTTGTGTCCATTACACTGGTATAGAACTTCACTGCTGAACTCTGTGCTTCATGTAATAATCTCACTTACTATCAGTTTATGATTACTGCCTATTATTGGAAGTGTTTTTGACAGTTTTTTGCATTGGCAGCTGTTTTTAAGCAATAGATCTCTAAATCTGTACCTATAAATGTAGGTTAGGCTATGGTTCCATACAGATTTCTTTGTTTTAGGCACTAAAGATACCGATCTCAGTTTCTGGATGCCCTTTACCTCTGCTGTGCTGTCACAGCTGTGCTGTGATAGTGTAGTTGAACAGAGGAGGAAACTGATATGGTGGAAAAATAACTTTCACCCTCCCCTGCTCCTCAAGGTATTTTTGCCTGAATTAGTTTACTTCCCCAGGTTTGCTCTCAGTGAGGAAACAGCTGTGCTGATGTTAGGCAGGGTGCAGGACTGGAGCAAGAAGCCCCAGCTTCTAGGAGGTGTGAGGGGTGCATAAACCTGTTCATGTAGCGCTGCTTCAGAATGTGAAAATGCAATGTCACTGTGGTTACACAGTTGATGTACTAGAGCTGATGGTATCAAAGCTGGAAGATAAAAAGCTATTTTGCATAGAAGCCTGAAGAAGCCTGTCTGAAAGAATAATGAAGCAATGGGGAAAGTAAAACAATTAAAAAATATGTATGTGTCAGATTTTTATGAGTACTTGTATCCTCTTAACAATATATGTGGTGACTAAATGAACAGCAGATTAAAAAGCTTAGAAGCATTCTTTTTAATTTACTTAAATATGAGTCTGGATGAAGGCAATGATACTGAGGACATTTAAATTAATTTGCATTTTTTGTGTGAGTGCTGCAGTATCTGATAAGTTGGTTGCAGTTGTGATGGTCCAAGCATTTGTAAGATGAGGCTTATATTATTTCTTTGCCAGTGTAACTGGGGAAAAAGAATGTAAACTTCAGGTCCTCCTGGAAAAACACCTTGGTCCTGAACCAAACCTTTGTTTGATTTAGGTTTCATGTTTAGGATAGTTCTTGGACACGCAGAAAGAGATGTGATCTCAGCAAATGGAAGACTTGTAGAAGCTTCTGTGTGTTGTAATAGAAACCTTAAAGTCTCTACTGTTGTATTCTGGAAGGATGGGGAGCTCTTCCGGCAATCCAGACATAGATCTGAAAAAGTTGCTTTCCTAGAAAAGTTGGTCTTCGTGTGGCCAGTAAATGCATCCAGCATCTGTGGTGGATTGACCTTGGCTGGTCCCAAGGTGCCCACCAAGCCACTTTATCACCCCCCCTGCCTAGCTGGACAGGGAGAGAGAAAATATGACGAAAGGCTTGTTGGTCGAGGTAAGGACAGGGAGATCACTCAGCAATTACCATTACGGGCAAAACAGACTTGACTTTGGTAATAAATTAAACTAATTTCCCCGTCATATCAGAGTAGGATAATGAGAAATAAAACCAAACCTTAAAACACCCCCCCCCCCCTCCCTTCTTCCCAGGCACAGCTTCACTCCTGGTTTTCTCTCCCTCCTCCCCACCAGCAGCACAGGGGGCGGGGAATGGGGTCTCTGCTGCTCCTTCCTCCTCAGGGGCAGGACTCCTCGCTCTTCCCCTGCTCCAGCGTGGGTTCCCTCCCACGGGAGACAGTCCTCCACGAACTTCTCCAACGTGGGTCCTTCCCATGGGCTGCAGTTCTTCACAAACTGCTCCAGCGTGGGTCCCTTCCACGGGCTGCAGTCCTTCAGGCACAGCCTGCTCCAGCGTGGGTCCCGCGCGGGGTCACAAGTCCTGCCAGCAAACATGCTCCAGCCTGGGCTCCTCTCTCCACGGGGCCGCAGGTCCTGCCAGGAGCCTGCTCCAGCGTGGGCTTCCCATGGGGTCACCAGCCTCCTTTGGGCATCCCCCTGCTCTGGTGTAGTGTCCTCCCCGGGCTGCAGGTGGAGATCTGCTCCACTGTGGACTGCCACGGGCTGCAGGAGAATCTCTGCTCTGGTGCCTGGAGCACCTCCTCCCCCACCTTCACTGACCTGGGTGTCTGCAGGGTTGTTTCTCTTGCATATTCTCACTCCTCTCCTCTGGCTGATGTTGCACAGCAGTTTTTCCCCCTTCCTAAATCTGTTCTCCCAGAGGTGCTACCCCCATTGCTGATGGGCTCGGCCTTGGCCAGCGGCGGGTCCGTCCTGGAGCTGGCTGGTATTGGCTCTGTCAGACATGGGGGAAGCTTCTAGCAGCTTCTCCCAGAAGTCATGCCTGTAGCGTCCTTGCCACCAAAACCTTGCCATGCAAACCCAATACAGCATCACATCCAAAACAATAAAGAAATAGGTATGTTTTTCTGGTCAGCTGTAATGTAGATTCGTATGGAATGACTGGCCTTAGAGCACGAGGTACAAGACATGCAAAAAAAAAATCTTCTAACATGGTATCTTCTGTTGGACACTAGCACTTTATTAAGTCACTCCTCACTTCAGTGTTTTAGACAGAATTTTAAAGGATTTTTTTTGTTAATGCACAAACTTTGCTCTTATTTCATGGAGATTCACTGTGAACTTTTTTTCCTCCCATTTAGGAATTGCTTAATGACACTGTTGAATGATAGAAATTCCTGCTAAAGGAGTTTACAAAACAGTGTCCACACACAGTAACTTAAAGGTGTTAATCTGCTTTCTGCCATTTTTCCTACAAGCATACTTTGTTTTGTAATCCAAAATTTGTTAATTGAGTTTTACACAAAAAGACTGTATGGGGATTTTTAAAAGGTTGGCTTCAGGATGTGGTTAATAATGCCATAAAAGTTCTAATAAAACTAAAATACAGATTATTTTTTCAGGAAATTTTTTAATTGGCTTTTTAAAAATGACGTGTGACTGATGACAATTGTTTAAAAAAGCAGTGAAGTATCTTTGATACACCTGTTTAAGATCTCTATTTAAATTCCATCTAGTTTCTCAGGCTCAGATTTGCTTATATCCCTTGGTATAAGTGCCCCAAAGGGAGCTTGTAATGGGAAGAAAAATGATTTGACATTGCTAGTAAAATCTGTTCCAGCATGCTGCCTTTCCTGGGCAGAGGTATAGCAATTGACTTCTGTTGGCTCAATGTCTTGGGGCCAGCTCTGTTTATTTGAATATTTTCACCTTCTGGGTATGAATGTGTCTTGCTGATTAAAATGGTCTTGATAATATACATAGTAAAAATTGCAACATAGAGGTCCCAAATTTAAGTCTTACTACAAAATAGTTATAAACAGCCTGTGTGACAGATGACTTGTTATCCCTGTTTAAAAAAAAAACAAACCCAAACCCTGTATAGAATCAGATGGCAAGTGACCATTCAGATCAAGTAACTCAGGTGAATGGTCTGGCTAACGTGATGATATACTTCTAGATTTGCATTTTTTTGGTAGGACCAAGAATGCTAGAGAGAGTGAAAATTGATCCAGAGCTGAGTGAGCAGAGCTGGGATACTAAGGCTGTTCTTCCATGGGCAGCTGACCTGATCTGTAGTGGTGGACAAAGCATCCAATACAGAAATGCTTAATTCAAAAAAAGGACTACAGAAAATCTTAAGAAACTTCTTGAAAAGGAACTAAAAGATGCGGCTGGAGTGTAAAATATTTGCAGACAGCTTGGGAGTTATTTAAAGACACCATATCGGAGGCTTGCAGCACATGCATGCTGCTTGTTTAAATAGACTTCAAAAGGCCCCCCCCAGATATTGGCATGGCTAAACAGCAGAGTAAGGTGAAATGTCTGAAATAAAACATCGTCCTCCTTGAACCTGAACTTTTGTCTGAATAATGAAAGTAGAGAATAATAAAAAAGCTGGTGGATTTAACCTATAATTATAATGAGGCAGGCAAAAAAAAAAAAATTTTATGAATAACTCCCAAGAGGCATACAAACTATTGTTAAGTATTTCTTCAAACTCAGCATAAAAGTTTCCGGAGTATCTGTAGGGTCAGTATACAGCCAAGCTGTAAAAGGCAGCTTTGGAGAATATAAGGTCATAGCTGAAAAATGGAATTGCTTGCACTCACTTTGACAACACTTACGGAGGTCTTCATGCCAGAATATTTCTTAAAAAGGAATGTGATAGAGTATATGACTGAAAATGAAACATCAGTGGAAGAAATTGCAGTACATTAAGCAAAAAATGAACAAGGCAGCAGGATCAAATGGCATTCATCGAAGTGTAAGAGAAGCTTGGGAATGAAGGAGCTAATGACTGTAGCATGTTACTTGTTGGTTAGCATCATCTTTCTGCTATAGGTAAAGAAGGTAGCTGGTATGATACCAGCTTTTTAGAAAGGCAGTGGAGGTATGTGAGGAACTTAAATCAGTGAGCTTTGTGACCATGCAACCCAAATTTATAGAAATGATGATGAAGACGAGAATTAAATTAATCGTTCCCTTAGTAAAGTCCTTTACCAAAGGCTTTTGGAGAGGCTAAGTTGCCTCTGGATTAAATGGAAAGTTTTATAACAAACAACTGGCAACAGATGGAAACAGAGGGCAAAAATGGTTCTTGTTAATAGGAGGAGTAACTGATTGAACTCCACAAGGTTCTGTGTATAACATTGGTGCACAGATCGAAGGAAAAGGGTTTGATAGCAAGGTGACAAAATTTGTAGATGTTGCAAACTTTATTTGGGTTAGCATAGTGGCTAGCTATTTAAAGAAAACTGCAGATGCTCAGGTTTTGGGTTATGTGGGTTGAAATCGTACATGAAATTCAGTGTAGGTAAATGCCAAGTAAGCTAAGTGAATGAGAAGTGGGAAGGAGAAGTTTTGTAGACAATTATTGGCTCTGAACTGGTTCTTACCCACCATGAGTGAAAGATGGAATTATCTAGTACGTAAAGATAAATGCAGTTCTCCATAGCAGTGAAAACAGCAAATCCAGTGTTAAGGCTTATTAGGAAAGGAATAAAGAACAAACCAGAAACATCGTGCTACTTCTGTAGAAATTCATGGTACATATGCATCTTGAATATTCCTCATGGTGTTGGTATCCTCTTCTCATCTCAAAAAGGCTACAGTAGACTAGAAGAGGTTCAGAGAGAAGCATTGAGAGTGATTTAAAGGCATGAAACAGCTTCTATGTGAGGAAAAAATTAAAAAGACTCAGTTTTTTTTCTTTTTCTGACTGGGAAAAGGATGACCGTGAAAGAACACAACAGAGATCTATGCAGTCATGAGTGAATAAGGAAGAATTACGTGTTACTGTCTTCCAAAGTACAAGAACTGGAGGAGTAGGACTAAGTAGGAGCAAAAGATGCCAGATTGAATCAAGACAAACAAAAGGAGATACTTACTCATATAATGTATAATTAAGCCAAGGTACTATCTGCTGCAATATGCTGTTGATTCTGTACAGTAGGGTTGATTAAAAAAGCAAGGAGGCAGAAGAAAAAGGCTAGCAAAGGCTGTTAAACACAAAAATATCATTCATGGCTTAGGAAGGCCTCAGTAGATGCAAGTAGCTGGAAGCAGAGGTTGAATATGCAATAAATATTTCTGTGTGCACTGTTTATACTTTAACTCTAGACATATGTTGTTGGTTGTGATTTTGTTTTTTCTTTTCTGTCAAAACAGAGAGTTGCATTCATTATTTCTAAATGCATTTCCAACTATGTAAAGAAAAATATAGTAAGAAAAGACACATTTAAATTATACCAAAATCAAAGCTGCTGCATAGTTTGTGTGAGACAGCTCTTAGTCACAATAATTAGCGCCCAGTGTGAACAGTGCCTTGCTTTAATGAGTGCTGTCTCTGGACCACCTTCACTTAAGAATACCACCGTGCCATCATATTACGTGAAAATGTCCATACTGTTGGATATTGCAGTAGATAAATCTGAAATTTGATGTAGTGTGACTGTTCTCAGAAAGTTCAATTTTTTTTACTTAGTTGATGCTAACACTGAAATTTCAGTTATCATCAGATGTTAATTCAGGTCAGTGTCAGATGTTGAATTAACAAAAAAAGTATTATATTGAAATTGTACTTGGGGCAGTTCAGGACTGTTGCTTTTATATGGAAAAATTAAATATGTGTTTGGGTATTAGACATTTAAATAATAAATGTGAGGACCCTTTCTGCATGTGGCATGTAATTCATATCAGAGAAGTAACCCGTAAATTTACAGGTGTCAGTAAAACAGTTGAAATCTGTGTAAAACTACCTCATGTCATCATTTTTAATAGCTTGCTAACTCACTTGTATTTATTTAGGAAAATGAGTCACCACTGCATTGATGAACTTATTTTTGTCAAATGATAGTTAAACATTGACATCAACAAAATAAAGGCTTGGGGAAAATATATGCATCTGGTTTACTCCTCTAGTTTGTGTTGATTGATAACTCAACTTGAAATCAAGACTTATCTTAACTTGTTCTCATTTCAGCTTTGGATAGATCACAGTCCAGGAGAGATGGAGGTTTTAAAAATAATTGGAGCTTTGATCATGCAGAAGAAAGTGAAGGAGATGCAGAGAAAGAGTAAGGATGCTTTTATCTAGGCTATTGAAAGTATAAGTGTCTATTTATAAATAAATACTTTTTTGTAATTTATTAATAAGAAACAATATATAATATCTTAAAAATTGAAGTGATTAAGAAAAAATATTTCTAAGAAGTGATTATTTTAAATAGTATTTCCATATAAAAATGCATTATAATGTAAATTTAATTGTGAACGTGGCACTTACAACATAGGGCACAGTGCATTTCAAAAGTGTTGCAATTGTCTTTGGAGCTACTGTGTAAGTCTAAGGAACACAGACAAGAAATATGTCAACGTGTAAAGTCAGGAAATGGAAATGTAGGGTATCCAAGCAGCTTCAACTTTTCCTTTACTGGTGATGCTGCTCAGTACTTCACAGTTATGATTAAGGTACTTCAGTAGCTGTAGGACTACGTCAAGTTAAATTGAGCTTAAAAGTCTGTTGGTTTTTTTCCCTTGTGTTTATCTCACTGGGTAGAGTTAAGGCTGTTTTTGTTCCCCGATCATTTATTTCTTTACTTAGTGTGTGTGGTTTTTGACTAAAACTTAAACCCTATGTGTGTAGTTTGAATACATACTTTGTCCTTGTGACGTTTTATTGTTGCTAATATGTTTTCTCGATATTAATGTATTTATTTCCGAAAAGACTAATGAAGAAGACTAAACAACAAGTTTCATGCTTGGAGAATGCATTTTAGGTTTATTTGTTGTTCTTAGATATTTGGAGAGTAGAACCTGCAAGTTTAAAAAAGGATGCTATGGTTCTCTAGTAAGGAGAAACTGAATCCTGTGGTTAGGTACAGAAATAATTCTTATATGAATTTGTATCTTGTAATACTCTGCCAAATACTGTGTGTTGGAAAGGATATAGGAAAGCAGACGCATAACCACTTAGGCTGCAGCAGCAGGCTATGCTGTAATCTTACAAAAACATTAAGAAATGTGATGGTTTAGTCATTAAAAAATGAGTTCAGGAGTTCATTTAAGTGTGAGGTAAGCATGAAGAACTTTTGTCAAAACAGAACTGTATCAGAGGTTACAACCACTTTTTAAAAGGTTCTCAAACTAAGGGCATTTTAGTTTTATAAAATTAAGCTTGCTTTTTTCCTTAGCAATTTTACATCCATTTCTGGTGCAGTAGTAGCAGTACATACAATACAGTTCGTATTTGCATTTTACTTGTCTTCAGAAATAAGTAACTCACATTTGTAAGCATAGCAGCTTTTTTCTTCTAGTAATTTACTGCCATTTTCCGTCTGTCGCCAGCTGATGTTGACTTAAGAACACAGAATGAGATATGTATAGTGTAGTGATGCTAAAAAAAATTAAAGTTTGAAAAACTGATTATGGAACGTATGCTTTATATAATTGTATCTGATTTTAAGATGGTATTTCTGAGTGATTTTTTTCATTCCTTTCAAATATCCTGTACAATAAACATTTTTTCTGTAGCCAATATTGAAATTTTATTACCTACTCACGTCAGTAATTCTGTTTTATACCTGTGAATTATGCAGAATCTTATCTGAAAGTATAGATAAAAGAGCAGTTGAAAATTGATTTAAACTGGAGATCCTGCCTTTTTTGCTTACCCATCCTCTAATACCATTTCAGGCAACTTTTCACTCCCTCCAAACTACTATGTGCTTTAAGCTGCCCACATATTTACTTTTGGTAACACCTGGGTTTTTTTGTCTTAATGGCATTGTAAGCTTTGAGCATTTTGAAATAACTTGTGTATTTTGCTTTTCTGATACATTTTTACTTTGTATAACAAAATTCTGACAGAAGAGAATCTTTAGAAAACAAATGATGTGACAGTAAATTGTCCTTTTCTTTCTAAATTCCCTTCACCCTTAGCAGAACATTTCAAAGATTAGCAGATTTAGTTCATAGAATTGTTCCAGCATAAAGCTTAGTATCACCCCAGTATTTTGAGTATACTATGCAATAAGTATGTATTCTGGCAATTTTTAAAAATGTCGTTTGCTATGGTATGCTGATACTTACTATTTAACTGCATTTGTGTGTGGAGAAAGCTGTAAATCTAAGGCAAGCATCTGGATGCATCTCATGCTTGTTGTTGAGGCACTAACTAGCATTTTAGTGTCTGACCTTATCACAGCTTTTTGCTCTCTTAATGGCAGACACACAATAAGTTTGTTTTGAACTAGCCCAGGAATAACATTCCAGCACTTAAAGGATTGGCTGTGTTCTTATATTACCCCATAAGACCTGTGCTAATGTTGTTGGTCAATACTGGATGTCTGCTTGGATTATCTTTCCTCAGTGAGATGAACACAAAATATGTGGCTAAGGACCTCCTACCAAAGCAATTTTTAGAATAGATTGTTTTAAAAGAAGTGTGTTGTTTAACTTATTTGGCGAATTAGATTGGCTGTGTCCATAATGGTAAGGTAGTAAGTACTGAACAGAAAGAGTAAAGAACTTTTGTAAACTGAAGAAGATTCGGAAAAGTAGATCATCACCCAGCACAGTAGATATATTTTTAAATGCTGCTAGAGTTGATACTTGGCGTGGAACTAGAGTTACGGAAATCCAAAATGGTGATTGGCAAGTGTTTTATCCCAAAGTAAATGCCTGCAGATGATCTTCAGTCCGCTTGAAAAAGTAAAAGTAATATTTCTGATGATTTGCAAAGTTTGATCTACTTAAGATAGCAATCAAGATGATAGCAAGTGACTTGAGACTTTTCTTGCTTTGTACTCGGAGATCATACAGAAGGAGTGGAACCTTTATGTAGAACAACAGAAAAAAAGACCATTTGGTCAGTTGAACACGCTGAAACCTGTGTAGACCATCACAGAATAAATGATGGAAATGATGTGTATCTTATGTAGCAGAAGACATGAAAGGATGGAAGATTTATGCAAACATGGCCAAAGTAATATATTAATTAAATTGATTTCTGAAATTAACATGTTATACGATAGTTTCTAGTTTTACAGGTGATTGTTCCTGAAGTGTCTTGGATAATTTATATTTACTTCCTTTTTAATATCCAGGTAAATGTTTTCGAAATATATCTCAATATGCCCCACAGTGGTTTTGGAAACTCATGGGCCCAGTTTTCTCTTGGGTGTCATAATGGTTTTTTTTTAATAGCCCAGACTTGGGCCTTCCACTGAGATTTGTTCAATAATGGCCTTATCAAAAAACTGAATACAAATAAATGGCTCTAATTTATTTGCACTATGGTATCTTTTCTTAACTAACATTTTCTTTCAAAAAGTTTTAATTTTTTTCCCCTTTTATTTAGGGGCATAAACTGCTTGTTCTCTTGTCTTCCTAACTGGAAAAGCAATGATACTTTTTATTATTATTATTTCTGTTTAGCTTTTTTCCAATATATTTTGCTTTTCATTCCTTTCTCAGAAAAACCCCCATGTTTATGTAGATGATTTATGCTTCTTTTGTGACCCTGTTAGTAAGGCACTATAGCCTTTAAATTGATAAAGAACATTTTGTTCAGAGCCTCAATTCTTAATTTTTAGCAGTTTTAGTTAAGGTTATTTTTAACGAGATAGCATTGTGCATGAGTTGAATAATACCACTACTTCTCTTGTGCCTCTATCAGGGCTTTTTTTAATGTGCTGCCTACCACCATGTAATTTAAAATAAAGAGTGTACACAGTGCACTGTGAGGGGAAGTATGTCAGCCTCCTGTTTATATATGTAAGAATTTTCAGAAAGAAATTCCAATTACATTTGAAACATTACTGGATTAGTTGGTAGTTGATAGAAATATGCTTGCAGCTCATTGGAGTGTAAACTCAGTAATCAACAGCGGTTTAAAGTTTGGGTTGCTTGTAGATAGTAGTAAAAACATGGTCTATTAAACTGAGGTATCTAACTAGCTATTGCACAGTTCTTAATGTTTTAAAACATTAAACAAATGGTAAGTGATTAGAGATAAGGAAATAGAATATTCTTTTTTTTTTTCCTTGTTCAGTGCCTAAATTTGAATGTGTTATTATGAACTCCCTTTTGGAAAGAACTCTGTTTACCTAAATTACTTACTTCTATTCCCCCCCATTTTAATAAAGACTTAACTTTAATTTGTTATAAAATTTTAATTAAAGTATTTAAAAGTTAGAAATTGTAGTTCTAATTGTGACAATCTCTCTCTCTGGTTCCCTGGTTAAAAGTGACAAAGTGTGGAGGCATAGCCTCCTCCCAGCAAGACCACTGAGTTTCATTTCAGTAGTTTTAAAATGTTATTGTCTGATATGTGGGAGTGTGATATAGTGGGGTTTTTTTCCTGTCTGTATAAATTGCATCTTTTAAGCAGACAAGTGTAAGCATGTGATACATGAGCAAATAGACATTACTCAGTTGCTATGTATTCTGCTCTCTGAAAAAACAGCCTTTCTGGTACTGATGCATATACTTTGCATTCCTTAAAAACTAAAAATATTGGTTCTTTAAAAATATCCAATCCCCAAATATTTTTCTAGTCATGTCATCTTAGTTGCATTGTAAGAGTTATTCTTGTTCAGTTTTCTTTCAGTATTTTGTTCATTTACAGTCTGTTACCTTCTCTCTCACCCACCCAAACACCCTTTGTTAAAATGGTTGCAGTATTATGGCATCTTGAAGCCCTAAAAATATAGCCACTGCACAAGGGCATTTTGAAAATCATCATGATTTTTGTATGAGCTGAAGCTGAAGAAGGAAAACATATCTAGAGGTAAAATGATCTGGCTAGGTCAACACAGTAGGTGAATGCCAGAGCTGCAGGTGCCACAGGTTGCTATTCATGTCTGTGCTGCAGGGTTTTATTTATTCTTTAGGATCTGGAAATTTTCCGAAATCATTAAACTCATTGTCTTCTGCTGAAGGGTTGAGAAACCTCTATAAGCCTCCAGTGAAAGAATAATCTATCCTGAAAGAGAGTTTAAAAAAAATGTTATAGTATTCTAAAATTTTGATATCCATGGGTAGGCTGTACAGAAGTACAACTACACTCCTTTGTCTTTGTGACACTTTCTATTGGAAATTAGTGACGATCCACCGCACTGTTCATTTTTACCGTTATGCACCTAAAATTGTCTGTAAATGAAAGGAAAACACAACAGTGCCACTGGCTGAGCATTGACATTTACATCATTCTTCCCATATCAGAACCAACTGTGCGCACAATCTTATCTCCTGAAGTTTCAGGGTCTGCAATTCTCACCCTGAGTTAAGAACTTTTTTTTTTCTTTTATTTGATGTAGGGATATCTGTATTGCATAAGGTGGAGGTGTAAATTGTAACATGAAGGGAAATCTTGTGTATGGAAAAAGTTTTTGGGGAATTAGGGCTTGGGGGGGGGAAGAGTGCTGAGTAGTTACCTTACATATAAAGAGCTAAAGTCACTATGTATATTGCAGTCAACATGTCATACCTGCAGCCAAGAAGTGTTTCCACCTTCACCTCCATCATTGTTTCTCTTGTGTAGCTGTTCCGTTGGAACTCCTGGCATAACTGCTTGTATTCTTAAGTCATTTCTGCCTGTATGACCTTAATGAAAAACCCCCAAACCATGCAATTACAAGTCGGCTAAAAGTTGTATTATTTTGTTGTGGCCAAGAGAGGAGTAACCTTACCAGGATTGATGAGAAGGGATTATCTGCAGGTTGCTTCTCCTGGAAGCTTTTCCTGGAAGCAAGAATGTGTTAGCCTAATCTAGCTGGTATCAGTATAAAATGTGTGATTGGGGTTTTAATTTAAATACTAAAGATTATTTGAGGATAATTGCCTGTTACTGAAAAGAGTATGTTTTCACAGTATCATGGGGTGGGTTTCTTTTTTTGTATCTTCTTCCCTGTTATAATAGTTGAGGATTACAGACATAGAAGCACTAAAGAAACACATTTTAATGAACAGTTGAGCCAAACTGAATACGCTATTTTTAGGAAGGCATATTTTGGCAGTAATTGCTATGGGATAAAATTTAGTTATATGCAAGTTCTTCTCCTAAAGCACTAAGTATGCAGTTTTAAACTACATACTTCAACATTTATATGCATGAACAAACTAAGACTATGCTTTATAGGTTAATTTAGTATTTGACTCAATTTATGCATAGAATCTTTCATGATGTCAGTAACATTGCCATAGCAGTATTGAAGGTCCAATAGTATTCTCTTTTGAATTAATAACATCCTTTTAACTTTGCTTTTTGTGAAATAATTTGATGTACACTTTAAGTTCAGGTTCATATAATACATCTGGATCACTACGTTGCCCACTTTATGTTCCTGTTGTTTAGGCATTTATATATATATACACACAATGTGTATGTGATGCATTTGAATTTAAAGAGGGAAGGAAAAAAAGCCCTCTGTGTTTAGAATGTTTTGCCAGCGCTCTGTTCAATACAATGTATCTGCTTTTCTCTCCCACACCTATCTAGCGAGGCAAATTTGCTCAGCATAGATGACAGTGACGGGCCTTTCAGTCCCAATGACGAAAGAAAGGCAAGTACTCTGTTTATCTCATAGTGAAAATGTATCTTTAAAGTTTGCTGGGTTCTTAAATAATGTTGCATAGTCATGATGTGGTATTACAATATGAAAGTTTGTGTGTTGATCTAGCAACATACACTCAAGCTATTTATCTGCCTACCCTTAATGGTTTTGTTCCTCTTAATCCTATAGATCTTGTTGGTTTGTATAGTATTCTGAAAACATGAGCATGAATAACTAGTTTTAAGTTCAGACAATTATCATTAATGGGATTCTGTTTTTTAATTAAAAATATTAATCATTATATCCCATGATTGTTTACTGTCAGGTTCCCAATTTTGTGCGTGTGTGTATATAAAAGGAGAAGATACGTAGGCAAAACCCCTGCTTTTTGTGGTTTTTTATGTATACTGAAATAGCTTACACCTGCAAGATGCTTCATAATACTTTGAAGATGTTAATATTTTGTTTAGTAAGGAATCCTAGTGCGTAAGGGTGTAGATGGGATATATTTTACATGAAATTTGGTACAAAAGCAGTCTGAAAATTAAGCCGAAGTAATATTTATATAAATATTTTGTAATTAGTTTTTTCTTTCTAACTTTTATACAAGTATTTTAATATATGTGAATTCTGTTCTTACAGTCACTTCGTTGTCGGCCTGGAGCTGTCGGCACCAGCGGTGATTCCATAAAAACATATGCAAGGCGAGGCAAAGCTGGAAGACTTTTTAAAGGGAACTCAATTGGCCTCAACATGATGGGAAATAGCAAGAAACTGAGGTACTACATTTAGCGTTATGTTTACTTACCTACTTAATCATTGATATAAAT
This sequence comes from Haliaeetus albicilla, assembly GCF_947461875.1. NCBI lineage: Eukaryota > Metazoa > Chordata > Aves > Accipitriformes > Accipitridae > Haliaeetus > Haliaeetus albicilla. The sequence continues at coordinate 6,945,172 of NC_091499.1, forward strand.
CAATGCTGAATGAACAGAACTTGTAGTACATTTGCATTATCTGCTGTGCATTTTAAGAAGCTACACTGTTCTGTGCTTCTGAGCAAAGATAGAAAAATAGATTAAGGTCTTTCCTCTTCCAAAATGTTAAATAGCACATTAGTGAAATACCAGAATATTATTAAAATATAGTTAGAGCATTCACTGGCATACTTGTCAGTGCCTTACCAATGTTGTCTGCGTGTGCTATTGTTTCCTCTGTAGTGCTAGCAGGTAGAAGAATATTTCTAACATCCCCATCAAGAATTACTTCTTTGTATGACTGTGAATTGCCAAGGTTAACTCAGGATGCATACTCTTGTTTTTCTTATTGCAAGGTATCATTTGGCTTAGGAGTCACAGACTGTTCCTTTAAAGGATTCAGCAAATACCTACACTCCTACATGATAGCTTGAAATTGTCACTTGCATTTAGAGCTGACAGGAACAGTGTTTAAGCATTCAGTGCTGTACTTGCTTGTTACTACTGTCCCTAGCTTGTAACAGACCGATCTCTTTATTTAGTATATAATAAGAAGTGATACATTCATGTAACTTTCTATGGGAGTGTTTCATATTGCTAAAGTGTACTCAATTTGGTTACCTTTGCAGGAAGGAAAAGTTAGTAAGACAGCTAGCTATAGTTGGGCCAGTTATCAAATATCTAACCCATGTGTAGTATGAAGGATGTCCTTATCTTCATTCTTGCATGCTGATCCACAGAGCATTGTTGGTTAGTGGGACCATCTTATTACAGAGTCAGTTGAGAAAATAAACCCTTGAAGTCCTGTGTGATGTGTGCCCTCTGTTGCAGTTTTGATCTTTGAGCCTAACGTACAGGGAACAAATCTAGAATTTCCAGTCTGGACTGGTGGTCCATCAGTTTGATAGAGAAGAACAAATACAAGAATTGTACATACTTCAGTCAAAATAAAGACTCTTCTTGCCTTTATGTTGTATTTGTAACCTATTCCCACATATTAGTCTATCTTGGAGAATTTCAAAACCTAGGTGGCCCTTCACCTACTGTCTTAACCAAATGTGATACATATCGCTGTAATTTAGTTTTTCTGTAGCTTGTGGATGGTCTTAAGTTCATCCATACTCTTAAATAAAAAAAACCCACAAAACAAACAAAAAAACCCCAACAAACCCGAAACAAAACTAACCCCCACGGATCCTGAATTTTCTGATAAACGGCCAGTTATGAACATTTTCTTGTTGGGGACTACTGCTGTAAGGACCACATAAACAACGATTTAGCTTATTAGGTGAATGAAGGATACTCTTACTCTGCATTCTTATTTAGTGGCTTAGTTTTCACAAAGAACAGTGACACTTTCACTGATCAGTAGGGTTCTGCACTCGTAACAGTTCAAGTTATTGTTATAACCAACGTGCCATTGATAGGGGATTGTTTGGGTATATGCAATATATGTTTGGAACAGTAACTACATGATATTAAGTATTGTATACTAGATTATTTTGAGTAAGCTTAAGTGTGTCTTTAACATTATTTACATTTTATTACATTTTCAATAATGAACTTGTCTGAAGAGTCATGATTTCTAGCTAAATGTTAGATTAATGAAGACAAAAAAGGCACGTAGACTTATATAAAAGTATTAATCTCTCCCATCCCATCACCGTTTAAAAATTCACCTCTGCTTGTAGAGTTTTATTGTGTAGGGTTTGTTCATATAAACCTGAATCAAAATCACTGCCTTCCCAATGTCCAATGAAACATAAAAGCAATAAGTGCGTTCTCTCCACAGATGTTTCAGACCTGATAGATCAGATCCACAGATCAGACATTTACAAAAAAGATATTGCTGAGCTTTTTTGGTGAGAGTGCACCTATGTTTTCCCTCTCTTCCTTTGATGGGAATACAGACAATGTCTTGGTTTTTGAGATAGACTAATAGGATGTTATGTGGAACTTAAAAGCTTTTTTTAAATAAAATGGATTTAGTAATGGCAAGTTTTTTGTTATAGGTTAAAAGTTGTGCCATTGCACAGGGGTCTATTATTTTTCAATACATTCAAGCACCTCCTTGGCAATTCTTGCTAACTCTGAACATGGGTTCTTACTTCCATCATTCTTTTTACATTTACACAACTTAGGACAGTACTTCGTTATCCTTGATTTATGCTATGCAAATGATGTTTTGTGTTTCAGTCTTTAATTTTTAGTACATACAACAGATCTATAAGATTACATACAGGTTTCTGGCTTGCTTCTTTTCAGATTGGCCAGTTCTTATGAAACCTCAGCAATTATTTACCTTAAAAACAAAAAAGACTCAAAACAAGAGTAATGAAGAAGCCTGTGCATGTACATTGTATTTGTTTTTTGTTTTGACTACACCTAACCATTTAAAATAAGATTCCTCTAATCCTCTGGAAACCAGAATTTTCTTCTGTCTGGCTGTGGGATTTGTAGTGAAATTCAACCTTCCTCTGTAATTTTTCTCCCTTTTCTGTTAAAGCAGTCTTGAGTGTGTATGTGTGGTTTTTTTCTTAAGTTCCAGAAAGGTATGTGGGTTTTATTTTGTTTTTAAGGTAAATAATTGCTGAGTGGTTTTTTTTGGTGGGTTTTTTTTAGACAGTCTAAGCATTTAGTTCAGGCATTCTGTTACTTGGACTGGGACTGCCTTCTGTTGACAAATACTACCTTATAAACCTAAGACCTACCTATCTGTTGCATGGGTGTTACCTTACATAAAGGTCACATCATCTACTTTGAAAGCAGGCATCTACCTTCTGTCTAGTACTGAGGTGCATGCTGAATTGAAATGGAAAACAAAAGTATCCACCTTCTTCTTACTAAACTGTTGTTAATGGAGGCATTTAGTTGAGAGTAACGGATGTGTGTAGGCCACTGCGACTGTTGTAAATACTTGATGTTTGATTAAAACTCATACTACCAACATTAACTCTTTTTCAGATTTTGGTCACTAAGTCTGCTTGGAAATGTGATTATGCTATAAGTGATTATCTTGATTTAATACCTTAATTGTGATAGTGTTATATCTTTCATAACACATGTATCACAACAAATTCCCCAAATCCATAAAGGTTTGTGATCAAGTCACTGTCTGTAGTGGACTGGTGGTGTGTTCACTTTGACACATAGCAGGGAACGTGCTTAATAGTTACACTTTCAATATTTTGATTCTTTAACTAGAGAAAATTCTAAAGGCTTATCATGCAGTTAAACTGCTAGATTAAGTGCAAGATCAGATACTTGAGATGCATAGTGATTTTTGTCACAAAGGTGAAGTCTCTTTTTTTCTACCTTGTCTGCAGGATAGGGATTAAAAACTCTTCATATCAGTGGGGCTTGACTCAAATTAGCGTTCCTGTAGTATAGCATTCCCTAAAATCCAGGGCATGAGTGACAGGAGGAAGGAATATGGAAGGATAGTGAGAAGAAATTTTCCCTGTACATCTCCACTTGCATGTGCAAAAATTTAAACCAACCAAAAAATCCACTATCAAACTCTAACTTAACCCTAACAGTTTTGTTGTTTGGGTTTTTTTTTCTGGTTTTTTTTGTTGTTGTTCGTTTGGGTTTTTTTAATCATGAGGTCTTACTTTAAATTGCTTTTATCTTTGCTAGTTTTCAATAACTTGTATCAAAATTTCTCACATTATTAAGTCCCTTTTAGATTTTTTTGTAATATTTTATAAAAAAAAGTCATTTGATGAACAGCAGAATTAATGTAGTCTGTAGTTGTGTCCTGTGTTCCTGAAATGTCATGCTTCCATTACTTCTAGATCCATCTGTTTGCCCAGTGCAAGATTCCTCTGTGCTTTGCCTTTTGAATCTGTGTTGTTAAGAAGTTCCTAGTATCAGTTGATAGAATGTGATAGTGTAACCTTGTTTCCATCAGAGCCGAGACTTTAAATGATTCTGTAGTTTCTGAGATCACGTCAAGGAGACATATATTGTTAATATATTGTAAGTTCTATGAGACTTCTAGAACATTTGTTCTTTCAAGGAACTTTCAGACCATTACATCACCCTGGTTTTAGTGTTCTATATTAATTTTCTTGAAACTGTGCTGAAACTTGCGAACCCAGATGTCAGTTCTGATGTACCCATTTTGCAACTTGCTGGGATGTCATGATTAAATTTTCTGGTGATTCTGTCTGCACTGGGTATGTTCTATTCGAAGAACAGGATTATAGAGCAGGTTGTATTTTACAGCTGTCCTACTTGGAAGCATATCTGACGCCATATGAACCATTTAAGTGTGCCATCTAGAACAGTCTGCTTTGACTCAAATCTGATCACCCAGCAGGCTGCGATATTCTATTCCAGCACCTACTGGACTTTCTCACTACTTGAGTGTGAGGCACAAAGCAGAAGTGCTGCTTAACACTTCTTTGTGCTACAGGGGCACAAGACTTGGAGTTTCCCAATCATGATAGTTTGGCAAAGCTCAGATTCAACAGATAAAATGATAAAATGTGAGATTAGGTGTGTTTGTAGACTTGCTTGCTTGTTTAAACTCCTTAAGTCTTAAGCATTTGAGAAGGAATTCCTGCGCTCCGCTTGTGTTTTCTTCTCTAGTATCTCTTTCAAAGACACTAAGCTGGAAGCCAGAGAGGATTTGAGACACCCTAAGGTATTTAGGGCAAGTAGCTGTCAGCTTTTTATTTCTCAGGTGACAACATTAAACAGAAGGTTGACTGTAATTTAGTCTCAATGATGACTGACCAGCTGGAGTTGCATAGTCTCGACTTGGAAGCATGTAGGATGTGTGTGTTTACTCTCAAGAGGTTGGTGTTTGAATGGGATGCTATTAGGTTAGTTTTTAGGAGTTGAACTGTTAAAGTCAGAACATTTATGAAGTTTCTAAACTTCATATTCTAGAAAAGACAATTTTACCATGTGGTTGGTTTTGACAGGTCTTGTTCTGTTATGTTCATGGTTATGTTATGATCAGTCAGATCAGAACAGTCATCTTATAATCAGTCAGAAATGCTCTGAAAGCTTCTAATATTGACTTATAATACTCAATATAATGCTCCCCAAAAGGTTTGTAGTGCTAAAGTGAAAAGAAATTTAAAAAGCAAGCTAGCAGTTTGCTCACTTTCACCTTTTGTGGGAATGTAGAGGAAGGATTAGGAATTGGTTGTCAGCTTTTAGGGGAATTTTGGTACTTCAGGTTTTTTTCATTGTTCATAACAGAACAAATAACAGGAGGAAAACTTCTGTTGAATAGTATTTCTGAGAAATATTTTGTATCAATCGGAGTGCTTTTTCACATCATTTTATTCAGTGCAATTAAAATTTCCAAGCAATTTTACAAGCAAAATTTAAGCATTGTATTTCCATAATTTGAAACAATTTGCATTGTCAACATGCCATCTATTAAAAGTTGCATGTTTTTTGAACATTTCAAATGTAGTATTGTGTGTCCTGCCAGAGAAGTGTGCAGGACAATTGTTAGGGTCTAATGACTGTCGAAGGAGTACTATATTACTAATCTACTGTATCTTTGTATCAGCTTTTGCTAGAGAGGATAATGGTAAGTAATCTTCTCTCCAGAATTACTTGTTTTACATAGTAATGAGATTAAAGTGTCAAAAGGCAACAAATGAAGAAACCAAAAAAATGCTAAAAGACGTTGGTGAATATATTATCTCTGTGCAGAGTCCTGCTGATATTTGAGCAGCTGAGAATCTTTTATTTTGGGGATGTATTGTGTTGTTTCAGTTACTAGTCATCTTACATCCACAAGTTTTCTGTGTTTATTTTCCCTTAATAAGATAAGAGAAATTCCTGAATGTGCAATTCAATCTGTTCACGTTATGCCCTTTAAGTCATATTGAAGTAGTTAATATTATGCCTTAATAAAATGTATAGATGGAAATGTAAAAATAATTATAAATGGTTATAATTCATTAAAAAAGCCAGTGTCTTTTTGCAGTGATGGGGTTGAGTAAAAGAGAGCTGTTTCACAGTGTTTTGGATGTTGATAACATTTTTAAAAATCTTAACTTTTTCTTCCAGGGGAAAAAGAAAGAAAATTGTGTATATTCATATTTGTCTATTTTATTCTAGACTGAATGTTTTTATGCCTGTCAGAGGGTGCTTATAAGTTGTATTATTGATTCAGAAATACTGCATTGATTTGTGGTTTTGTATGGCTGTTATTGTAAAAGCAGGACACCGCAATTTTTAGCTAAGACAATGTACAAATACACGAGACCCTTTTCTTAAACACTTTTTCTGTATGTTTGCAGTGAAAATGCTCAGAATATGTCCTGTCCTGTAACTGTAGTACATGGTAGACGTTTTCACCATGCTCATGCACAGACAGCAGTAGTAAAAACAGCAGCCCAAAGGTAAGACTACATTTGTTTTCTCCAGATGTTCCAATTGAAAAAAGTTCTTTCTGGTTTTGTACGTAATGGTTTTCCTTATGCTATGAAGTGTTTTAAGGAAACATAAGTAATTACATGGTGCATTCTTGATCATGAGCTTTGATCTTAATTACTAAAGTTTCATAAAACTTACCATTTAGGACTTACATAATCTTAGTATTTACTCATTTTAAAGCACACTATGGCACATGTTCAGTAGGAGAGCACCTGCTGATGTGAATACATTTAGAAAATCTTTGAAATGGACAAACATAGTATGCAGTAGAAATTCACATAACTGCAACATGATCATCTCAAATACTAATTCACAGAAACTCCAGCTTGAATAAAATCTACCTAAAGATTAAGTTACAGATCTGTTGATTCTATGTAGTCTGTAAATACAGTATAAAACACATAAACTGGGACATCTCACAGAAGCAAGGTTTTGCATTTATATAAATAACTGTTAGAATGGAGGACTGGAAGCTGGAGAATCTTACTCGGCTATACTGAATTAAACTTGATTGTTTTGAAAACTTAAAACTACATCAGACTTCTGTAAATTGCAGGATGGTTTTTTAATTTTTTTTTACAGGCTTTTCACACCCAACATGTGTCACAAACATTTGAGCTAACCATTGCTTTAAGGAATTTTCTTTCAAAATTTGTCCATTCAGAGCTCTTTTTATCTATGAATTTCATAGATTTCCACCAGCCCACGAGTGCTTCATCCTGTCAGCGTTTTGTAGCCTCTTTCTTCAGCCCCCTTTTGTCCTCTCTTATTTTTTAGTATAGATTTTTTTGGGGTGGTGGGATCATATGTAGGCATCATCCTCTTTTTTTATACCACTTCCCTCACTTTCATTTGCCATCTTCAGAAAAACAAAGCCCATATACTAATGTGAATGAATGATGTGATCCAAACATGTATTAGGGTAGTATGGCATTGAAGAAACAGACTGAAAAATGGGTTTTGCAGTCCTGTACCTGAGGACCTACACCATTGTTGCCTCCTTCCATTTTAAACTGTACTATCACCTGTAAATGGAAAATTGCATGGACATTTCCTTCCCCTTAGTAATAACGGATGCAGTAGTAGAGATCTCCCTTTTCTTTACATTTCTTCCCATCATTGCAAGGCAGGGATGACTGAGGAGGATTGGCAGAACTTTTCCCACAAATTAAACTGAATTATGAGGTTTGTTATCAGTGTGGTTTAGGCTGAACCTTAGTTCTTCTTACACGCAGTCCTTTATAGAACGTTTTTGCTCAGTGTTCCATTGAGGAACATGGGGCATCTCTGAGCATTCATGCCCTTACCTTTCACTTTTTTTTTTTTTAATTCTAAGGGATAAAATCTTGATCTGCAGTGCAAATTAAAAGATTTGAAGTAAGCAAAATCATGCAAGACTGCTCTTTCTTGGATCTCTGAATGTTGACCTTAATAATACTAGTGTACTTGATTAAGCTTTGTTGCAAGATGGTTCTTTGAAACAGCTAGTCAACATAGATTCATCTCGTCTAGTTAAGTGCCGTAGGCTTCTTCAGTGTGCAAGAGGGTCTGCTCCAGAGATCCTTAGTTTTGAGGAGATGTTAGACTTGCCTGCTTGCCTTTCTCACCTATGGGACTTCCTTCTTTATAAGCCTACAAGGTAATGTGGGGGAAAAAAAAAAAAGTAGCAACTTCGTGTGTGTGACACGCAGAAAGAAAACTAATGCATAATATAGGCAAGCTGAATATTGCATGAAGTAATTGGGTAGTAGTCATCTTGAATGTTTCTAAATATGTTTTCTTTCAGCGTTGTTATTGTAGTTCATTTACATTAACAGACAATTAACTCTTATGCTAAGAATATTTTAGGAGTTTCAAAGGCAGGGAATAGTCATAACAATTCCAAGCAATGTTTTGCTACTGGAGGATGTCAGAACCAGCATGATCTAATTGACTTGAGGGTGAGCTTTACAGAGGAACTGTGCAAAGGATTTTTAATTCCAGTATCTTTTGCCAGTTGACTCAATTGACTACTTTTTAAAAGCTTCTAAATCTGTTTCTGAGTTAGAGGATTGAAAATTAGTAGAACATGGCCTCCCATCATACTTTTTCTTTTTTAAATTAAAAAAGAAGGGGGATCTCAAGGCTCCTTGATGTGGAAAAGGTAGGTTTATGAATGAGAATACAATAGTTGTTAGAAAAAAAGTAACTAAAATAGGACTAGAAAACTGTTCATAATACAAAGTTCCAGTGCATATAAAGTGGGTAATTTTTTTGTCCTGTATTTTTAGTTTTTTAGGAATTTTTTATATCTTTTTTTGATAGTTTTTACTGATATTAGACAATAGTTGAGTTTAAAAGTAATATCTGATGGTGTCTCCTCAGAAAGGAGTATATGCAGAGAATGTGGGTGGCAAACCAAGAAGAAAATCCTAGGTATATATCAAGACAAAGAAAAGCTGGTAGCATGGAAATTGAGTTCTAAGGTGTTGGGTTTTTTTTCCTATGCTTATCTACAGGCAACACAAAGTTGTGTTCTTTTACATTGTTTGCATTTGTAGAATTGTTTTATGGTATGGTGATCAGTAACAACATGGGTAAAATAGTTTTAACTAACCTAACATTGTTCTTAAATCTATAGTGGATTATTGAAAGGATAACAAAAAATAAAACCATTATTAAATTACTTCTGAGCAGATTGAGTCTCTGGCACTGACGTTACAGATTCTGTTATTAATACTAGATTCTTTGAGTGGGGATGATGTCACATGCAGCAAGCTAATTATGAAACTCAGTTGTAATCTCTATCAAGTTGAATTTGGAGCTTGTGATGTGTACTGTATTTCTCATCTCTTTGACCAACTTTTTTGCACGTGCATGTTGATTTAAATTCTGGCTGAGTATCTGTTTCGCTCATATTTAAAATAGAGGTTTCCAGTACAACAAAATTGGACATTTCAACATAATATTTTGATAAATGTTACTCATGTTTTTTCCAGTGAAATCTGGGGATGAAATTAAAATTTGTTCATTTCTGATACAACAGATTTTCAGATACAGCTTAGCCTAGTGTTGTAGTTGGTTCAAACTATTTTGCTTCATGTAATGGATGCATAGTTCTATCTTATGCTATTGACTGGCTGTTCTCTAAGACTTGGCGTTGGAATAGCATGTATGCATAGCATGTCTAAGAAATCTTATGCATGAGCTGCATGAGAAAATTTGTAGGGACACTGCTCATTATAATTCCTGGATCTGTCCATGATTCTCATTTCTTAATCTTTCTGAGATGTAAAAGTGAGAATTCTTTTAAATGCATTATGTTACTATGGGATTTGGTGGACTTGGCAGTGTTAGGTTTACGGTTGGACTCGATGATCTTAAAGGTCTTTTCCAACCTAAATGATTCTATGATTCTGTGATTCTGTGATTTTAAAACAAGCGAGGCATCTAATGTTATGACAGTGTACAGTATCAGGCATTCTGGAAATTTTTTCCTGCCTTTAAGTTTCCTTAGCATTAAAATTTACAATTCTTAACAGTGTGACTCTTGAGAGCACCTGTAAACAGTTAATCCAAGTTGCATATTAACTGTGCCAAGGATACAAAGATACTGGACATGGCTTCATAGGGACATGGTTTGGATCTGACTGGATTTCTAAACCCAATTGTGACCCGCACAAAACCAGTGTTTATTTTTTGTAAAGGCTAGCTCTCATTGGAAGCAATTTTTCCTCACTTACATGCACCATTGGCTGATTACCTCCACCCCAGTCTAAGTTGCAGTGGTCACATTCCGTTTTGAATTCCTTTTACTCTCTTCCCAGAGCACTGTGGACATTGAATGTGTTTTCACACTGCACTCTCTAGGATTATCAGGATTACCTTTTTACCTGGTTTACTTTCAATCCTGCTGTTCCTCTGGGTAACAGAGTTAGAGAGTTTGCTGTATTCTTTTGGGTGTTCTGTTTGTGAAAAGGAAAGGAGAATGAGTTTATATTACTCTGTAATATCATTACTCTGTTTAATTTGACTGAAGTAAAACAGGAAACAGTTTGAATTTGTTCTGTTTTAGAATAATGTTAGTGTAATGCATGTGTGACAGAAGTTTGTTCGGCCTTTGATATTTGGGAGGAACGGCCACGGAGATTAAAAGCTTACAGCATTCCATATTGCAAGTTTCAAAAAGGCATGAGAGAGAAAGATACCGTTTTCAAGTTGTCTTCACGCTGTGCTATTTTTATATCAGTCTTGGTATACAAAGGACTTGAGTTGTGAGCACCAGCTACATTCACTGATGTTAAAGGGGATGCTTCTGAAACTAATTCTGGCCCTAATTCTTAAATATTTTTGGAGATTCTTTTTAGCCAAAACCTCAGGAGGAGGCTGGTTGCTTCTGTTTATCTTTCTCTGTCCAGTAGCAGATTGCATGTGGTCTCCTAAATATTTAAGTAGTGCTTTCTGAATTTTTATTTTATCAATACTTAAGTATTTTTTGAATAGTTGGAAACAAGTTGTTTTGTAAATTTGTTTTATCTTCTTTTGCATGGTGATCAGGGATTGGAAATGAGGCTTGATCTTAATTCATGTATTAAGGTTCTGTCATGTCAGGTTCTACATTGCAGTGAATTAAGTGAGACGACCAGGTTGAGTCCAGAATTAATCAAATTTTACACACTGAAAAAGAGGCAAGACAATGTAGTATTTAGACCGCTGACCGTTGCTGTCTGTCAAATAACATTTGTGCATTTACAATTAATGTTACAAAAATGCTGTGAAAAATAATCTCGTTTGAAAACTAGTCCAGTGAGTGCAAGAGATAATGAAACAGTAATAGTTTATATTTAATAACTTTTTTGATTTAGTCATGTGCAACACATGTGGGGCTCTGCATCTTATGTTTTTTTTTCTTTTTTCATATTTTAAGCAATCTGGACCGAAAGGAAAGGTAAGCTTACTGTTGATGAAATGAGCATGGCAATGAGCATTAAGAAAATTAACTGAATGAGTGCTTTATCAATGCTAGTTAAAGAATATTCAATCCAGTCAATCGTCTTTGCTCATGTGTGAGGGGGGTTGGTTGGTTTTGTTCTGGTTTTGTGGTTCACTTACTCCCTTTTGCCAAAAAAGGACCTTTACATCCTCTCTAAATAATGCCTTGTTAATGTGAATTTTGGGTACGTTTCCACTGGAAATTTATCTATTTATACATCCAATGTGAGAATAGATAAATTGTGACTTTCTATGGAATTTAAGAATTCACTGCTAATTCTTTTGGTAGAGCAGGAAACTGTGTAGTAGAATGGTTCTGAAGCATATCTTAAGTAGGGTGTTTCAACAGCTTTCACTCTGTCATCTCAGCTTGGTATGAATAGCATTAGAGGTTTTTATTGCGTTACTGTGTACGTTCCGTTCACGAAGTGTATATGTTAAAGCAATTAACAGAAAATGTATGGCAAAACCAGGCACACTGGTTTTTCATTGCTCATTTCAGGCTCATTTCTCACTCGTTTTGCATCTGGTTTACCACTGTTAATATTTTGTTAGTAATATGAAATACCATACGTATTTTTTTCTTCCTATGTAGCTTAAATTTATATGTTAGTGGAAATGTTTTGTTGATAGTAATGAATTAATTGAGTTTTTGTAAATATCTTGTCTATGTAGGTGTGTTTTGGCAGTAAATGCTTGATATCAGGTTGAATTGTTTAAACAGTGTATATAATGTTTAACCAATAATGATACAAGTAACACAGAAATCTAGTGTATATCTGTTCTTTGTGAATTCAGGATTTTCTAGATTTATTTCAAATTCAGTAGTAAAATCAAGCCTTTCTGTTTTACTGCCTTTTGTTATTTCTCAAAAGAAGTATCAGAGAGATCCTCAACAGTTAGTTTTGGCCCTCTAAGAAAGGATTTGGTCATCCTCTCACTGTCTGGGCTTTGAGTTCATGTATTTTTTTCCTGTTCTCCTTTGTGCTGCATTTCTGTTATCAGTTAACCAGTCAGCTATTAGTGTTTTTAATTTGGTGCTGAATGTCATAGAAGGCTAGGGTTGAGCTGCATGCTGGTGATCTTAATTTTCCCTTGGGGACACCTGCTGCTTCTTAATCCAGTAGTACTGGATATGTTCTGTTTTCCTTCCCTGCTTTTTGTTGCTGTCCCAGCAGGGGAAGATGATTTAGGCAGGAGCTGCTAAAATTAGTTTTAATCATTACCATCATGATAAGTGCAGCTGCAACTCCAGACTTTCTGGGCCAAATGGGGCTACTGACCTGCGTACTAAAAACCCAACTCCCTGTGCTGCTGTTTCTCTCTTCCAGCCTTTGACTTTCGTACTCTGCTTTTTCTGTAAGACACACCGAAGGTAAATCTCACCTCAGCAGCTTGGTGCTTCCTATCTTATCATGCTTTATTCCGTTACTGTGTAATGATGTAGAAACCAACAGGCTGCCTGCGGTAGTATACCTCCAAATAGTAGTATGCAAAGGCAGAGTGAGGAAGGGCTGCACAAGGCAGCCTCTCAAAGAGCCAGGCTGCGTATTAAACACAGCTCTTATGTGAGCCTACACCTCAGCAAAGTTAGGAGTTGGTGCAGCATTGCACATACATGGTATTTTTTATGTGGCTCATACCAGATCATGGGTAGTTTGGAAGACTCTGATCTAAGACAGCACTGTATCCTAAATTCCCAGATCCAGGTGTTTCTTTAAGTTTATTGCTTTCTGGCATAGACAGTTGTCATCCCTGTCCCCGCTCTCCCTGCCCTCTCACACGCCCGCTTTTTTTTTTCTTCAGAAGAAATTCTAATATGAAAATTTCTCTTGGGCTGGAGGGTGTCACAGAGGTCTGTCTACCAGCCCAAGGTGAAGATACTAAGGTCCAATTCTATCAGCAAAGGAATATGGCAGTAATCTTGAATGTGTGCTGAAAATACTCAGTCACACCATTCTGTCTGGGCAAAACATGTTTAGTCAAGAATGCTATACCGTTTAGCTGTTAAGATGTGTCAAAAGTTCAGGACTCTCCACAGTCCGGACTACCTCAGTATTTTTGTCATGTCTGTTGCAGGAAGAGCCTGATCTTTCTTGGTATTGTTATTAATGTTTTGCTGTTTGATGCTTTACTACTTCTTGAAGTTGCTTTTATCAAATACTGGTCTACCTCCCTTGTACTTAAAGGTATTAAAATCAAAACTGCTTATCATGGATGAGATAAATGAGAAGACTAAAATGATTTAATCTCTGAGCATGGAGCCTTGTTCTTCAAGCAAAATCTAAATCTCATAAATATTTTTACGAAACCTAACAGGCAAAAAAGAAAAAAATTGTGTATTTTTAGTATTTGCTAGGATGGTAGGAACAGCAATCAATATTTCTTATTTTTTCTGTTAGACACAGTATGTAGATAGTCTTGCATCTTGATCTGTTTAGCTGTTTGATGCCTCATTTATTCCTTTTGAAATGGGAGACTTAGTTTAAGTTAGGATTTAACAGCAAGAAGGCATTGTTTTGGAGTGCTGTATGTTTTTCTAATCTCTTATAATAATTTTCTTCTTTTCCTAATAGTCGTTTTAAAGATAGGTGTCATGTTCGATTTAAAAGAAACTATAGTTTCCGTTCTGTTTTTGCACTCACGTGCAAGTAAACTGCTCAGTGTACTAAGTACTTTTCTGGAGAAGATATCAATGGTTCTGCAGCTGTTCAAATGGCAACAAACGTTGTGCTGAGGGGGGAGCCTTGATTTTGTTATCTGTAAAAACTTGGGGGGGGGGGCTCTCCCTTTTTGTTTGTGTGTGGGTTTTTCAGGAAAGGAAACTAGTAGGAGGTGCTTCAGGTTGCTGCCCTCTTGTGGGAGGGCTGTTACTGTCTCCAAGAAAGCATTTTTTTTCACATGTAATCTACAATTAGGTAGTGTTTGAAATTATCTTTGCTTTTGTTTCTAACTCAAAGCAACTTCCAACCTGACCTTGAATTGCTAACCAAGTTAAACTGTGTTGGGAAGCCTCAGTTGACTTGGAGCTGGTTTTCGTAGCTTAGGTTTGGGTGTTACTGGTTCATTGTGAGCATACGAGTAAATGTCTTATATTGTGGGAGAAGAAAGATAGTCGTTATATGCCAGCCTTTGTGTATTCTTGCAAGTGTTTGGCTGTTTAAAAAGTATCAATATGAGTCTATGCTGATAACACAAAATTCAGACAAGGGTAACTAAGGCTACTGTATTCTGATTTATTGTAAAAAAATTATTTAGCAATATATGGTAAGTGATGAATTTATCATCTTAAAAAGATAAATATAGGTTGCATGTTAAAAATGTAATACAAACCTCTAAGATTTTTAGAAGAAAAATCATAACTTTTAAATGTCCGGAGAACTTGAATTGTCAAACTAATTTTTAAAAGAAATTATAGAATTATAAATCTACCATATTGTTTTAATTGCTTTCAGTTAAATGTCAAATCATTTCAATATTGTCTCTCTTAAATATCAATTAAATGTTTTATATTTAAAACATTTTACAGGAAATAATTTTTTTAACAATGGTTATGTTCAAAACAAGACTTATATTGTGATGAAATACTTCTGGAAGATAATTATAACCTGTCAGACAACAGCTCATGCATCCTTACAGCAAAGTTTATATTTTCCAGATCTTCTGTAATGACGTAACAGGGGTTTTTTCTAGCCTGTAGAATGTCATTATCATTGGTTTTGATAGTAACAGCTTTTCGTTATATAATGATTAGTTTGAGCTCTGCCTTATATTTCCACCAATTCTGCCTTGTAAGTAATCCCTTGTGATTTGAATTTTTGAAGAAAATGCTCAAAATAATCATAACGCTTAATTTATGGACAAATATTCATGTTGAGTTTCTGATTTTGGTTCAGTTTTTGTGTGCGCAGGCATTAAAAAAAACTTATTGGGGGAGCAGGATTGTTTCAGAAAGATGTTTGACAATCAGTAGCAAATAAACTACTCAATCTGTCATCTGTGATGTGCTTGTGGGCACTCATGGTAAAGTACTGTGATGTCTCTACATTCTGTGTTGCAATCCAGCCATGCTTGTTTCTACTTGTTTCTCAATCCTTCTTTCTGCCCGAGTTTTCCTTCATGCTGCAACCCCTCAACACAATAAAACGTGTTTGTGTTTAGGTAAGAAGTATCCCAAAGGGCATTGTAGATTAATCTTGTTCCAAGTATGCTAGTTAATAATAAAATATGGGAAAACCCTGAGAAATATTACCTAGAAATGCAGAAAATTTAAAGGTTTTATAATTTAATGTGTTAGGAAATGCTGTGCTGAAAGAAACAAAAACATATGCCTACTGCTGAAGTCTGCTTCAGCTGTAGCTGAATTTTTGTCAGGTGGGTCCTCAAAATTTAGCTGTTAGTTTGAGATGCTATTGCCTACAGGTGTTTTCTTTGCCTTCTTGCTGTTGATTAATGTCCTTGTAATCAGAGGTAGCAGTATGGGATGCCTGTGACCCATTTGCACCCCAGTGCACTGGCTTAACTTGCCAAAAAAAGCAGTTTCTACTGAAGTTGCTGGCAAAGCCTCCTGTGTTTCAGGTGCATGCCATCTTCTGTTATAACAGGAACCATAATCTACAGCTGCAGAGTAGGGTAAGACAGCTGAGAAAGAGAACTGCCAACACCAGTAACTTGAGATGCAGTGAGCTTCAGGAATCTTAATTTGGTAGTAGCACGATTTGACATACTTGTGTGTAAACTGAAAATATCTTTCAGGAGACTCAAAATCTTACTATAATGCTTTATATTGCATTAATTTGCACAAAAAAATATGAGTTATGTATATTATGCAAGTTACAGCAACAGAAGTTTTATTATCCACTAATTTGTCTATATTATTATATTTTTAAACAAATATATAGGAACTATGTCTTCTCTGTTGTTCTTTTTATTTTTTGGCCACAACAATTTTTGATGTCATATCTCTTTCCTCTGTTTTGCATCTTCTCTTCCTGTTTTTTAAGTTGTGGAACTTGTGGAATCTACTTCAAAATTAAAAATAATAGTTGTTTCTATTTTTGGATTTTAAAAGTATCTATCTTGCACTTCATGAATGAGGAGGAGGAGATGCAGCATTCAGTTCTTGAAGAGTTGGGTCTGAAAGTGAGAGACTCCTGAACTATTGATTACTGTCAGAGGGGATTTAGATCAGAAACACTTCTAAGACCTTTACTGTAGCTGTTCCTGGTGTTCTGGTAATATTTTTTTAAGTGTACCAATAGCATGTAATAGGAGAAGTTATTTAGTCATAGCTTTCAGATACATTTCAGGTTTATTTTTTTCATATATAATGTGGCTGAATTATATTGGTGTCTGTCAAAAGAACAACCATATATCTAATTCATTTTCCAGAAAAGAATACCCCCCTCAGCTTCAAAAAGTAGAAGCAGACCATATTAGATTACCACGGTCTCAAGGAGTTGGTAAGTTATGTTTAGAGTTCTCATGTCTTTTAATCAGAATAATATTTTGAATACCTGCTTTGGGTGGGTATGTTACCAAACTTTGTGTAACCTTTAGTGTATGTATTTATATCCTTATATCTTGTTATTCTAGATTTATACAAGTTTGTGCATGAAGGGAGGATTTTGCCCTTTTTGACAGATTTCTGCAACCTGTTCAGTCATGTTATAATTAATTTTAAGTTAGGCTTCAGTTATTTCAAAAACAACTGAAATCAGGAAAATGTAGACTCAGAATTGTTGGAGATGGAACAGATCTCTGGAGATGGTCTAGTCTGAGCCCAAGCCCCCAGCTTGTTCTTGAATTATTGATGAAGAACTTCTGTAGCACTGTTAGTATGTGCGAAGTGTAACATGCTAAATAAATAACACTTGGTATGAAGTATATTCATGCACTGAGGTAGTGAATAGAAGAGCCAGCATCAGCACTGCTCTGTTACCTCAACCGAAACATGCTCTTATATCATTGGTTAGGGGCCATTGATGGAGATGCAATAGAGAAAATATAGTTTGCTTTGAGGTGTGGAAATTGTGAAATTGGAAAAGAAAAATCACTGTGTTTGGTTGAGCTTTGTCAGTCCGGATACAGATACAGTCTGTAAACCTGCTGTTCAGCTGCTTAGCCATCTACACTGGCCAGTTATTCTGCTTGGCCTTTTTAGGTTAATGTTAAGTAGAATTTCATCAGTTCTACACAAAAGTAAGTTAACTTGGAAAAAACCCACCTATTACTGTTTCTTTTTTGAAAATGAGTCATTGTTTAGTTTTGAGATGTCTTCTAATAGTAGGATGTTTATGAGGTTATCGGTATGTATATCGAAAAAGTATTCATATCTGTTTTAAAAAAATACAGACTTAAAAAAGTTCCAATATGGAGACTGCCATTAAACTAGGGAGTATAAATAGCACTTCTACAATAAACTGAATTAAGGTACTCTTCTACAACATACTGCACTTCTAAATCTCACTCCATACATTGTTAATTTATGGGTTTCTTTGTTCCTATACTCTTCCAGTATTTAAATGAATGCCCCAATATAAAACAGGATATGGCAGTATAGTTCACTGTACTGCTGAGTCTTGTGTTGAAGGAATAAATCCTAATTACACAGAACATTTCCAATTATTCTAAATGCATTCCCCAGCAGTCCTTTAGGGAAAATTACCATTAGCATAATCGAGCAGATCCCCTCCTCCTTTTGGTAGCGGACACTCCATTCTAGTTAGTAGTGAAGTTAGTATAGATTTTCAAGTCCAAAGTGTCCTCCAAAGATATTAAGCTACAAATTGTCACTGAGAGACACTGAAATAGTATTAACAAAAAAACATTTTCAAAGTTATTTTGAGGAATTTTTTCTTATTCATCCAACAAATCATGAGACACTTGAAGTGCTGTAGTTTGATGGATGTTTAAAAAGGTGTTTATGTTTAGTTCAGGTTAGTGTATGTGAAGAAATAAGTTGATCATAATTTTAATAGCGTATGAGTAGACCTTTCTTGTTAACATTTTTGCATTTTCTCCCTCCTAGACAGTATAATGGAAAATACAGAAGAGTCAGAATCAGAATCAGAATGTGAAATTAAGAGAAAGGTGCAACAGAAACGTCACTGCAATTCATACCAATCTGACTTGACCCTATCTTCTGCTACAAAAAAATGCTTAACTCAGTTAAAGGTGGGTTAGATTTTAAAAACATGTCAACTTCTTTTTAACTTTAAAAGTTGATGCATGTTTTAAAAACAGGCACTCAGTTGTAAAATAAGTTAATGTTCTAAAAATCCTTAGAGTTGGGAGAAAGATTTACATAATTGAATTAAAAAATAATGTTGTAATGATAGAGATATTTAAGTGTTAATATTGATACTAGCTAAGAAATATTTATTATCCGATTTGAACAAACAGATGCTGCACTGGAAAACAAAGAACCTGTGTTTAAATTGATTGGCTGATCAGTAAACCCAAACCTGATAATTTTGGTTTGCTGTCTATGAGATAGAGGAACAATATTTTACTCTTTGACAGAATTTTTTTTTTAATGTCATGATTTTCTGTACTCAAAACAATAAAGACAGAAGTGCTGCAACAATTCAAGTACTTCTTACCAAGTTGCCCTCTTTCTCAGTGAAACTAGCACAGGTATCCAGATAGCCTTCTCTGGTCTAGAGGCAGCCAACCAGGATGCTTTGTCTGGAACTTTTCTGAATATCAGCTGTAAGATACTTTGGAAATTCCTGTAAGGCTCTCTGTATTTCTTATCATCTTCCCAGGTTACTGTGGAAGATTCGTAATGCCCGCATACAGGTCACACTGTATGACTATCAAAGCAAAACTTCCTGTAAGGAGATCTTGGTAAAAAAAAGAAAAAAAAAAAAAGTAGATCTGTGATTATTATATATAATCAGCTTGTGTTTGCTCCTGTGTATTAGAAAGTAAGTCAGACTGTATTTCTTTGTTAGGGTGAACACTTGGTACTACGCTTAACCATTTCCATTTCTCATTTTGTTAATTAATATGATGTTACTTGGAAAGTTTAATAGCTGAGATTTTGATCTACATATGGTATCTATATAGATATGATCTATACAAGCTAAGTAATGAAGTAAAAAAAGAAGTTAAAAACAAAGAAAAAACATTACTGTTCTGTGTGTTTTGTTTTAATCATTACATTGATAACTTTGTTTATGTTTGTTTAAAGAAGTAAAATATTAATTGCAGCCTACCTTACGTCCTGTCAGGTAAGGGACAAAAGCACAAAAAGAGTTTTTTAGATTGGAATGGTCATTGAAGAAAACAATTCAAAAATAAATGGAATCTTGTCACTGCCTTGATAGAACACTTTTCAGTCTGAAGAGCTAGGAAATGTCCTCTTTTAATACATAGTTTCTTCCTTACAAATTACATCAATTAGCATGAGAGGAAGGAGGGCAGCCTCATTATTTGTGGCTGGATTGTGATCTGTGTAGTCCATTGGCAGTAACTCTGAGCTCTAACTAGAAGACTCTGTGTACATGTAGAAGCGAGGTGTGCTTTCAGCCATGGCACTGACTTCCAGAACTACTTCCTGCATTGTATACAGGTGGAAAGTGAGGGCTGGAGCTCCATGTAGAAGCTTCAGCAGCTTGGTGTCCTTGACCACATTGCTAAAACAAGCTGTTTTCTGTCTCCTTGATAAAAAAAGCGGCAGACTTGATTATGTTGTTCCAGGGGCATGATTTAATTTTCAAAGCCATCAGACAGGTTGCACTTGTAAACACTATTTAATAATTACATCTGGTACTTTTTCCCATGCATATCTTAGAAATCTGTAAAGTTGAGAACACCGACAGTCATGAATGGAAACCAGTTACTTTTCTCAGACTCAAGGAAGAGCTGAGTGCCTGTGGTAAAACCGCCCGGCAGTAAGCTTAAAAAAGGACACCGCCCCCCCCCCCCCCCCATATTTTTCACACCTTGTATTATGAGATTTCAGAAAGGGATTGATAAAATTTGTAACGCTACATCAGCATTAAACAGGTTGATTTAAATTCAACTGCTGATTCAGGAAATGTGTAAATTGGTAATTACATCAAGTAAGGAGAATATGTCCTTATGCTACTCCCTGTGCTCCCAACCCTCTACCACTGGCCACTGCTGAAAGTACAGCATAGGGCTGGATGAACCTTTACTCCAATCCCATAGGATAGTTATGATCCTGTAAGACTGTATAGTTTGTGGATACACTTTCTGGATATAGAGCAGATCTTGTTGCAACTTGCAACAATTCACTAGCATAACTCTTGGTTCCATTTTCTTTTTTTTTTTCTTTTTCTCTTAAATGGGTTAAGAGTTTTATCCTTTATTACAGTAAAGGGATTTAACACAATGATTTATGCATTTCTTATGAACCATATGCATTTTCATGAGCTGTGAGTTGCCAAAGCGTAGAGATGATCAATGGGATGTTTATGGAACCTCTGAACAATTCAAAAATGTTGGTTGTGGTTTTGTGCCAGAGGAATTACAGACATAACCAGCTGCTGGTCAGGCAGAGTACAAATGGTTTTCATCTTACTAGACTGTAACAGGTTGCACGTTCTAATTGTTAAAAATGTACATAATTTTTAAAGAAAGGAGGATTTTCTGCTTCGTATGTGCTTACAAGAAAAAAAAAAGCTGAAAAATAACAAAAGTTTTGGATTCTGAAACTTTCAGAGATAGGTCATATAGTATTTGTATTTTGCAGATTTCAAAGTTTAAAAAAATGCTGTATTATACAAGTCACAAGGCAGACACATTTAGGTAGAACTCATCTACTTAAGTAGTCATTTATCTTAAAATACAGTCTACAAAAGAGTATGCCACTCTTAATTAAACACTGCTACCCCTACCATCAAGGTGCATGCTCTCAAACCAGGGAAAGGAAGTTGGTTTTAAATTTTTGGTATGTAGTTGAAGTAGAGGGGTGCAGTTATTCTATACTTAAGAACCTTCAGGTATGACTGGTGGCTTTTGTTGAATATTTAATGTCTGATTGAAATTCTTCAACGTAATTAGTATCTTTGCAAAAACTACATCCTGTAACTGAGCACTGAGGCACAACACTGGTTTTCATGTCACTTGCTATCTTACCCCACGACTCAGGTTTTAAAGGTCTGATATATTTTATATAATTTTTTTTTGCATCTGTTTTGCTATGGTCTGTGTAGCTTTGTTAAATTGCAGAAATTTTGTAATGTTCTCCTTGTGTGACTTTTGTCTTTACATTTGTTTTTAAAAATGATTGAAGAACCCACACCCAAGGAAGTCCTCTTTATTGGAAAGGTGTTCGTGGCTGGGGGTGGGGGGTGCAAATTGTGATAGCTATGCTTTGAAAATAGGTCCAAAAAGGTTTTGGTGGGATTTAGGTATTTATTATCTCAGTAGTTCACAGTACAGTGGTTATGTCATTATGTCAGTGCTCCAGGAGACAATAACATACGTTAAATTTCAATTCTAGAGGTGTCCTGTGTTCAACTCGGTACACATTCAGTAGCTTATGTGTTAGTATTGAATCCCTTAGACTTAGAAGTCGAAGTTCTGCACTTGTGATAAAGTAATTAAGCGGGACCTAATGCATGTGAGAGAAAGAAAACACATCTCTATCTTTGCAGTGATAGGATACATTTCCCTTGTAGCCCCTGTTTTCCTCTTGAAAGTTTGGGGAACTCCTTTGCCTCAAGTCCTGTTTTCTTTTCTGAGATACTGCACTCTAGAGCAATGTATTTCCTTTTCCTTTTATTTTATTCTGTCGTGGTCGTCCGTGTCCCCCCCCCCGCCCCGCCCCGAGAAGTGATTATTCTGCATGCTTTGCCAGGCTGTTAGAAGGTATCTTGGGAGGACAAATGAACTTCATGACCTAGGAGGTTGCTTCTAGTCCTCTTTAGCATCGCTCTGTGGAACCTTAGGTTACTTTATTTTCATCCAATGAAAATATTTTTACAGAAATGATATAACTGGACCTTCTTGCTGATGGATATATATATCTGAACAGTGTGCAGCCTTTTACATATGGAAGGAAAAAAGGCAAGGACGAAAATCTGAATTGTCCAGCATTAATCACTTTCTTAAAATTGCCACAAATGACATTTGGTCCTGTTAGAACATTTTTCATTTTCTTAAATGAAAAAAATCAAACTGTATTTTTATGTTTGCTTTCTCTACTTAACTGTAATTGCTAATATAGTTAGTCTTCATTCTGAAGAGAAATTAAATGCAAGATTTGGAAATGGTATCTTTGTACTTACACAGTTACTGATTTTGTGTTTGTGTGTTTCCCCTCTAGCTTTTGGAACAAATTGATTATTCTACTGATTGCCCAAATTGTGGACGGGCAAATGAAAATCAGACCAAATGCCGACATTGTGAAAGTGCTTCTCTAAAGGATTTGCAAAGAGTCTCCAGACAAACTGTGACATTAAGTGAATCTGTGGGACCTTTATCACGTTCTTCAATACATCAGAATTCAACAGGGCAAAAATCTTCAGGTACAGGGTTCAACACAAAGAAGTTTTATAGTTCTGCTGTTGGGAAAGGTCCGACGGATATTCTACTGAGTAATGAAGTTGTAGGACATTCTATGTTACGACAGAATGGAAAAGTTAGTCTTATAACTGGGACGAAAAATCCTAAAATTACAGGAACCTTAAGGCAGAGGAGTACAAGACCATCCGAACTAAATGATCCAAGTAAGTACCTTTTTGTGGATATAGCCATAAACTAGAACCCAAAGTATTGTATAATGAAGGAACTGTCCTTGCAGGTTTACATTGCTGATTTTGCATGGAATTTTTTTGTGGATGTGCTCTTGGGGAAGAGGGACAGACCTTTTTGTAATTTCCTTTTCATATACTGAGGTACTCTGAGAAGGATGAACACTGGGGAAAAGAAAAATTATTTAATGAAATTTTTAATTTTTTTGTTAAAGAATTACACTTTATAATTTTAAAAATAGCATTCTTAGCAGTATTCTATCATTCATCCTCTCCAAGGGAAAGACAGTCTTTGACTTCTATATTTTTTCCCTCTTTTCTTTAGAGCTATGCGTTTATTTAAATTTCATAATTTGTAAAATGTTAATTTTTGTGCTTTCTCTGCATAAACTCAATTTATAAGGAGGAAGGAACTGGAATTTGGGAAATTATGTTTCTAGTTCCATGCTTAGTTTACTAGACCATGCTGTCTTACTGATTTGAACAATTTCAGTTATAATTTCTTTTGTCAGTTTTTCTTAAGTTGTATAATTCCCTGTCAATTCTTGATTGAACCAAGAACTGTATAGCTTCACTTCTGTGTCTAGAGGCAGGTTAACAATACCCATTTCTTGTATAATTAGTTGTGAGAAATAAAAAATGAGGGAGAGAGCGCCTGCGAGCAGATTCCAAATAAACATTCATAAAAGCATAATGTAATGATAAATGTGGACTTCTTTTGGCACTGCAGGACAATTACATAAATTACTTTAAAGCTATTGCTTGAAAAGAAATTTCTGTTACAGAAAAATGTAGTGGTTGAGAATTTAATATTTTCTGTTTAGTTGTTTTGTCTAGTGATGATGATGATGAGGAGGATAGTGGCAGCACTAGGAGAATGGAAAGCATTTCACCTCGTCCTGCAGATTCAGCCCGCTCCTCCCCAGCTCCTTCTACAGGAAAGGTGGAAGCAGCATTAAAGGAAAACAGTTGTGGAATAGAACAGAGAATAGGTAGTATAACAACAGATACAGAAATTGCAGTCACACTACCAAGAAAAGCAAGAATGAAAGATCAGGTACTATTTAATGCTTTGTTTAAAGAAAACAAAAATCAAATCATAAATGGAAAATGTAAAGGCTTGGTTTGCATTGTCAGAAGTTGACTATATTTGAATGCTTTTCTTATTTGGCAGCTGATCAAGTAGTATCTCTGCTTACATAACACTGGAAGCATAAGAAAATGCGTTCATTATATTTTTACAAGCGTTCATAATGATTTGAATTATGCGTTTAACATAGATGCTTCTGCGTTGAATGTATACTCTTTGAGACTGGGCAGGGTATCTCTGTGAAACTCAGGGGCCTACTTAGTTTGCAGAAGAATGTCTAACCAGCTGTTGCCTGGTAAGATTTTGGACATACGAAGTTAAACATGAAAAGAGACACTGGGAGCAACGGTGGCCCATTAAAATTAAAATACTTTGACAACTGTCCCAATTAATAGCACTTATTTTAAGGATTTTCATGGTGGGGCTTTTGTCTTTTAGTTGAGTACCACTGCAAGAATTGGATAAACAAAGACAAAAAATGCACCATGAGCAGACTCCTTAAGTGCTGTCAAAGGGGACAGCTTTCACGGTATGTTAAAAACTTAACCACCTCAACAGTGAGCCATTAAGAAGAATAAATTCCCTGTGGCAACTGGTGTTGAATTAATAGTGCTGATTAAAACTATTCTTGGGTCACTTGTCCAGTTTCACTATTGTGAGTTTGGTTCAATGAGAGTATCTGATCAGATTTCCACCTGCAGTCTCAAATCGTTCGTGTTTTCTGAATTAGAAAGCTAAAGTAATGATGCCAAAACCTTCATGCTATGTTGAGATTCAGAAGCCAACATTCTAGTGCTGTAATTGATGAAATTATGGATGCTTATAATGTGGTGTATAATTAGTCACCACTATCAATATAAAGCTGTGAACCTGTAGCCTACAATAAAGCTGTGGGGCTAAAATGATGATAAATAGTTTTGAATTTCAGTTATTCTGGCGTTATGTGCTGGATTAATTGAAAGTGTTGCATTGTGAAGGCACTGGTGTCTTAAGACTTCTGAAACTCTCCTGAATGTTTTCCTTTGTATATCCACATGTTCCTGTTCACTAGTCTTTAAGAACCAGTTGTAACATTGGAAATTAACTGCATGTTTTGGACAAAAGTAGGAAAGAGCTTGCTTTTGAAAACAAGGGAAACAGAAATTTTTTTTGGTGAAATTTAACACAAACTTTGCATTGATTCAAGTAAACTACCAAGAATTGCAGGTATCACAGTTTTCTGTCAGATATGATAGAAGAAGCTTTAAGAAGCTTTGTTCATTTGTTTTTCTCTCAAAATATTCATCAATTCTTTACTGAAGAGGCTACTTGATATAGCACCACTTTAATGTTTACTGTTCTACTGTTTGTCTGTGATTTGAGTTTTGAGCTTTTAATAATATTTAGCTAGTCCAGCAGACAAAAATGAAAAGCTGTCTTCAACAAGACTCCTAGGAAAAATATTTTAATTACAGGGATTTAGAATCTCTGCCTTCTCCACTATATTTAAATGAAGCATCCAAAAGTATATTTTGAATTATGGCCAAGATAGGCTAGTGATTAGGGACTTCAAAATAATTGTTGGGATTTAGTCTTAATAGAAATATTGAATCCCTTGAAATGTTTTTTCTGTGGGAGTTTAATTGTATTTTGTTACCCAAAAGAATGTTTATTAATGGATGACTTTATGAAACAATATAAATACCAAAGAAAAGACTAGTGTACAGAAAATCCTTCAACAAAGTAGAGCAATATAAGCAATACAAGAAATAAATGTATTAAACTGAAGGATATCAGCCAGCTTGCTTTCATTTCTGTAAGGTTTGTATAAGATTGTTCTGTTGGTAAACAGGAGACTTCATTGAGATCACAGCCTCAGTCAGCATCTAGAGACTTTCTTGAACAGAAGCCAAACTCCACATAGCCTTCTTTCAGTATTTAGTCTTCTGACCCTGGAATGTACCCTAAAAACATCTTAATAGTTCTGTAGAGTTGCTTCAAGAAATTTTGATTTGGCTTATTTATTTATATTTTTTGAAGATTCTACTCCTGCTGATGTTGTGATGCACTGTACTTCAGTAATTACTCAGTGTTTTCAGTCACCAAAAGCTGGGACTAATGAAAACTGAAAGAAAAAATAAACCCACCAACATTGTGGTACTTTTATAGCATTAGTGTTTTTATATAAATAAACAAATAAAATATATTAAAATAACCTTCTTTTGCTGGGCTGCATGGTGTTTCAAACTGACAAAAACTAAATTGGTTTTGGCAATTTTGGAAGCGTTATTTGTGATTTGGAAATGTTAACAAAATGTCTACAAGTGTCAGCTTACAGTTTTTTTCTTGAATCTAGCAATATTAACACCTTCAGGTGTTCCAAAAAGTCCTTTAGGAGATTTCTACCTTCTGTATATGGTTGAGGTGGATACTATAGTAACTATTCCTGTTGACCAACAGAAAAGTAGCTGACAATTTAGTCACTAGTTTTTAACAAGCTTGTTTTAGCAGTAAACATTTGTGTGAGACATTCTGAAACCTTGAAAATTACTTTTCAGTTTGGGAACATTGTGTCTAACACTCCAATAAAACGTCGTAAAGTTATTTCTCAAGAGATTGTAACTGAGGCTGTACCTCTAAATTATCAAAATTCCTGTGAAAGTGTCATTCTGAACTGTCGAAGTATACGAATAGGAACACTACGAAGAATGGTAGTGGAACCTGTGATTGTAAGTAAACTTATTTGACAAATCTCCTTTCAGTTTTTGACGGACGTTGTTCTTTTCATACTTGAACAACGTAATATTTTGCCTTTGTCTGTGAAACAGTAAGTTTGTCTCTAATTTCAGAGGCTGTGATTCCCAAAGAATCCCAAAGTACTATTATGTATTATCACGTACAATCTAGTTCTGGTGTTTAACAGAAACATCATGCCTGGAAAACCCTTGAAAACCCTCTTTACTTGGTTGGGGGGGCTTATGGATTAGCGTGCTTTTGTTAAGAAAATTGAAGGCAACAATTACCAGAAAATGGATATTGATAGGTGGGAGGAAGAAACATGTCTGCAGGTGAACAATTTTGCTTCTGTAGAACAATATTTTTTTTTGTTAACCTTCTAAGTTACATGGAGACTTTCAAGGAGACATTGAATGTTAGTTGTGTGCAGTAAGCCAGATGAAATGCATGCTTCTTGCTGGGGTAACCACACAAATAGCAGAGAGGTGTTACTTGTTCTTTCTACCTTCTGCAAAACTCTGTTATTTAATTTGCTTAAATACTGATAGATTACATTCTCTTTTGAAGGGGTTTTTTTTCCTTCCTATAATTTGTGGTATTTTTCAGACTATTTTAAACTTTTTTGAAAATGGAGTGCATACGAGATCTTAAGTTTCAACAGTCAATATGACTGAGTAAAGAGTAAAGAATATACTTGTTTCTTTGAGTTGTGCTAAAATGTACACTTTGGTTTTTTAAAAAAATTACATTTTACATTTTTATTTTAATTACTTCAGTACTTGGTCAATTGAAATACGTTTACTAACAGTTAAAAGGCATTAAATCAATTTTGGTTTGGAGAAGATGTGAAATCTTATTGTTGTGTTGTCTTCCACAGTTTTGCCTGGATTATATCAAAATACGCCTAGAAAGTCAAGAAGGTGAGGACATCTTTCATTTTATATTAATAATATATATAGTTTGAATGAAGTAACTTTGTCAAAGGAATTAACAAGTGAATCATAATGAAATGTCGATTCTGGTTTTGTTACGTATGTAATAAGTTATACTGGGTGCCTGTAGTCAGTAAGAGGAAAAAAGAAAAATTGAGAGTATAAATTTGACCTGAACTGCCTGGTGAACAAAAGCCAAAAGGATTTGCATTATCTCCGCCTTCTACTGACAAAAAGAAAATTCACAGACAGCAGGAATTAGCAATTTGTGGTGTGCATGCAACTGGGTCATTAGTTCTTCCCCCTCATCCTAGTTGAAGAGCTGTAAATATTCTGGTGATGATTGGCAAAGGTTGTCTTGAAAATGATTAACAATAACAAAAGGCAGGAGTAACCTCCTGTAAAACATGTTACCTCTTTAACATTTTATTAGGTTTTTTTTATTTCAAATGCATAAGTAGAGAGTAAAAACCACACAGGTATCTTAGGCCTTTCCTGTCTATATCTCCCTTTAAAATTTTTTCTTCTTTAGCCTATAGGTTGTATATTTCATGTTACTGAAAGAAATAGAGTGACATAGTTTACGACATGGTGAGCTTACGACTATTGCTGTATTTCCTTTGTTTTCTTTGTAGGGTTTTGCTTTGGGCATGAAAAGAAGTTTTGCCTCCTTTTGTTAAATCTTAAGTTTCCATGAAGATGCAGTCCTATCGAATTTTGCCTTTTGTTATTTGTAAAAGAGGACTAGTGTATTTTGTCACTATTATATGCAAAAAGGTGTCTCACAACCTGTAAAGATGAGTGTAGCCTTTGCTCAGTCAAGTATTTAATTTTCTGCTGCATCTAAAATGTAGATGCATAGAAACTACCAGTTTTCATGCTTTAAATGTATTTAAAAAAAAAAACAAACTAAAAAGCTTAGTAAAATTTGTAGAAAATGTCTATCGGTTTTTAGTCAAAACAGCTGCACAGTGAAATTATTTCCATGGGACTTGATCCCTCAATAGCATAAAAATGGTGTCTCATTAAATGCTGTGTTTATTGAAACATTTAGCACTTTTCCATTTCATTTTTTTGAGATTTGCATCTGGAGGAAGATGGGCGTATTCCCAGCTAGCTCCATTTCTATTAACTTCATAATCATAGCATGATTTGTTTTCATACAAGTAAGGTTCTTGAAATAAAAATGACACCTAATATTTTTTTTCTTTAGATTGATTACAACGGTCATGTTTTTTCAGGGAAAGGCAGATGCTTTGGACAGCTCTACAAACAGCAATAGTCTCCTGCTTTGAGCTTGTTTTTGCATGTTTAAATATATGTCAAGTTCTCAAAATTCTCTCCATACCCCTTGTCAGTTTTCTGCAACTCCCAACTGGTGTTTCAAGGAAACAGCTTTCTGTTTCTAATGTGTAAAAAAAACTATTCACATTGCCTTTAATGCATAAGTCCTATTGTCTGTCTTATGTCAGTGTTAGAGGAAATATTGTTCACAGGTTAAGGCATTTATGGTGAAATGTATTATAAGATGCCTGTCTTAACACAAATGGATGAATATAATTAAAATTCATCTGAAGAGTAGACAGTCTTCCTCGCATATGAAATTCAGTATGCTGCATCTCAGTGCAAGCACAGTTACAAGGATTCAGAGTTTTCTTCAAAGACCAGCTAGCTCATATTTTGGCAAGGACCTCCTATCTAGACACCATTAGAAGGACCTGTATGCCCCAGTTAAATCAGTTGAATCCGGTTTTAAGTTGGGATTGTTGTTACTACTGTCTGCCTCTGAAAGTGGGAAGTTAGGTAAAATGAATTAAGGAAAGTGTTTTCATTTAGGAAGGAGAAAACAGAGGTATTGCTATAGAGCCTTAGGTATTACAGCCTACCCTTGGAAAGCTATTTTGTTTGCTTTAAACAAAAAGGAGAGAAGACTCTAGGAGTCATCTATAAATCTTCATTTAGTCACTAGCTTAATTTTCTCCTTTGTAAGTTGCCAGGGAGATAAAGGAGAATCAGTGCAAGGAGACGGACTAGTTAGATCCATGTAGCATATTTCTGCTACTCTTTTCCTGATGAGATGGCAAACTACTGTTCTGGCCAGTAAATGCTGCCCAGTCGGCTTGAAGGAAGCACGTTGTTGTTGCAGCCTGACTCAGAACTGGGCTGCTTCTTCCCCAGCTAGTGGGACAGGGCTACTGGAGGTTTAGAAGGAAAAGAGACCTGCTTTGCTCCACAGAAGCTGTGGTAGGTGGCCACTACTTCCAGTCTGCGGCCAGTGGATACTTTGCTTTGGGTAACTGTTTGCCTTGTCTTTACAAGGAGCAGACTCCCTTTCTGGCATGCACAGGGGTGTGAATTCAGTTGCCAACAAGAAGGGAGGACGTAGAGGGTGGCTGCTGGACATTGCTAAATGCCAAGAGAAGGGTGGTGCGGGTGGAGAGGGGAAGCACTCCCTCCACTAATAATAAGAACCACTAATACTGCTAAGGTAGAAAGTAATGGTATGTATTTGATGTCTTTTTTTTTCTTTTTTCTGCAGTTTTGTTCAGGGTGATGCAAATTAAACTCTTTAGGTGGTAACCGTTTTACTGATTTTTACTCACCATCTGTCTGATCATGAAATATTTACTAGAATTTAACTTAAGAAAAGCCTTAGTGTTTTTAGGAGTTCCCTGCAGTGTCTCCTTCCTTTTACAGGGAAAGGAGGAGACAGAGTTGTTGCATTGATTTTTATTTATTAGAAGGACTTTATTTTGGCATCATTTCTCCCTCTATTCTGTCTATGTTTTGTCCCCTACATAAGGGGATATAGTTTTTGTGGTGTAGGCTGCCATCAAGTATGTGTGGAAGCTGTCACTAACAAAAGTTTTGAGTGACTACCATTAACCATTTTTCTGGTCTAGAAATAATTACTGGCATTGAACTTTTGGGTCTTTTCAACAAATTCAAAAAACTGTGATTTCACACCTTTTTTCCCTCCATTTTTGTAATTCAGTAAAACCTGTAAAGTACTGAACATTGGCATCAGCAGCATCAGATACAGTGTTAAAAATTTACCATGTTGCTGACATTTCTCTTTGCTAGTAAATTGAGAGCAGTACCTTATTTTTCTCAGGTTATCAGATCGTTTCTCTGCATGTGTTCATTCTCCTCTTCATTTTAAAGTTAATTTTCATAAAGGAACTTGGTCAAAGATAAATCTACAAAGAAAGTTCTACAAACCTGTTGTAAAATGGGTTATAGCAATAGTTGCAAATTTAAATCACTGGAAAGGGTGGATTTTCTGTGGAATAGAAACTAGATTAAAGTTGGTAAGAAGAAAACAGTTTGTTTCTGATTACTTTCCTGACAGGTGACAGTGGAGTGCAGTTCATCTTTTAAGATATTAACAGACATCACTTCCTGGATATGAGTTAATTTCAAACTTTTAAAAACTTTTAAGGAAGTTAATGAGCACATACTGATCTTTTGTTAAAATCGAAGGGGAAATTGTAAAGGAAACCTATGCATTTTTTTCTGTAATTTAATATGACATTGTTTTCTCCTAGAATCAGAAAGCGATATCCGAGAGATTAACTTGAAAACTTCAGAACTTACCAAATGTGAATGGTGCAGTGTCCGAAAATTACCAGTAGTTTTCCTACAAACAGTACCATCAACCTGTAGCAGCCTGAGAGACCAGCTGAAAATGAGTAAAGATAACGTCTGGTACGAATGTAAAGGAGACAGTAAGTAAAACAATTTTAGTCTACTATTCACTTTAAATTGTGTTTTAATGTTTTGGATCGTGACTGAGTGCACTAAAGACTCAAACTGGCATCATTGGCTGGGGTGTTTTTCCAGACACTATCACACTCCCAGGTTGATGAGGAGTACAGGTCAGAACATCTTGGCAAAACTGTAGTCTTCTGTTTGTCCAGTTACAACATTTAGTCAGTTTAGTATAACTGTTTTTACTAATATTTGTACTGAATGAAAGCAAGTTGGTTTGTTTAGCTTTTGTATATGGGCCTTTACATTTATATGACAGCTTTTGGTATACTTAATTCTGCTTTCTGTGCTGTTCTGCTTACAGTCCTTAGTTTCAGTAGAAACTTGTGCGCGTTGGCTTGGGTTTTTTTCCCATAGGCTTGTAGTGATGTTGTGATGTAGACAAATTTCTGCTTGGAAAAGACATGGATTATCTTCATGTATCTTAAAATTGTTTAATTTCAACATAGTTTTCTTCAAGGGTCTAGCATCTTAATATACACACTATTTTTTAAATTAGCATAGAGTCCTCTTCCCTGTAAACAGGCTTTTCTTTAGGTTAAATTATGTGGTTATTTATACTTGTACTCAGCTTCATAGATATATGATGCATTCAAATGGAGGAAGAATGCTTTCAACAATCTCAGAATTGTGTGCTTCCAACATGTAGTACTGTTATAACAACTTCATCCACCTCCTGTAAAAAGTATGAGCTGTAAGGAGTATATAATTACAAAAGTAATTGGAGAGCGTGCAAGGGAACTAGAGACAATCCTGTGAGCAGGCCTTAGACCCCAGGTGAACACAGGTGTTCACAAGTGAAAAAAGAAAAAGCTTCCTGAGTTGTCTGGGTAAGAAATCCTTCCCTTTCCATGTCTCTCAGCCTTTCTCCCCCCAGCTTTTCCCTCTGAAGCAGTGGCGCTGAGCTAGTTTTACACCCAGCTGCTTTATTGTACTTGATACTTGTGAGTACTTTGTGATAACACGATTGCTATTTGCTTTGTGAGCAATGAAATTACTTTAAGCCTGAATCCGTAGCTGTGTAAGTAATTGTGTGTAGATGACTAGTTCCCAAAATAGGAACACCCAAATTCCAGTTAGACACCTAAGTTCTGTGTGCAGTGAATTGGGAGATATGCTGCTGAAGAATTATTTTTCACAACAGTTAGCATGCCAAGTTAAGAATAACCAAAAGGAAATGGTTACGCATGTGTCTGAAACTCTCCTTCTCCTACAGAAAAACAGGTCTCTGCAGCTCTGAGTTAGCCAGCTATGTGAGACTGGGATTTGCAGCCTGAATCCTATTCCTCTGTCTGACTGCCTAAATAATTCCTCTTAGTGCAACTTACTGCTTTTTTATTTTTCAGATGATGTGAGTGGGTGTTATTTATACAATAGCTGATTGATCCAACTCACATTCTCTAACTTCTGGTAAGGGTGTAGGCTGAGCTATTGAAGCTAAGCCACTGTACCAAAAGAAAGACAAGATTTATTAGGGCTAGCAAGAGTTAAGTATGAGAGAGTGCCTGATTGTATTCTGTTTGCAGAATGTTCACCAGGGGCGGAGAGGTTTGTTTTTTGTTTATGTTACAGAACCTGAACGCAGAGCTTCACTCTTCTAGGTGGTGAGATCCCTTTGCCTGTGTAAGGAGATGAAGATTTTGATTATTGTGACATTTTAAATTCCTTTCCTTGTTCAGATGCATACTTTTTAGAAATGAAACTGGTTGCTAGTGGATTGGAGATCCTTAAGAGATTTCTGTTTCTATGGTAACAGAAATCTGATCAGAGAAGAATAACTATTTCTTTTGTGAAATTGACATTACAGGTTTTTGTACTTACCTACCCAACAACACGTGCCTAGAATCACTGAGTAGTTTTGTTAGAACTTTGTGCTTCTAATATGTGATATACAGTTTGTATCCACTTTAGTTGTCTCAAAAATGTACTTTTTTTTCCCCTCAGTAGTCTATTCAGTTTAGTTTCTAAGCAGTGGTTTAAGTTTTGTATCCTACTTGCTAGCTACCCCAAGTTAAAGTAGTATTTTTTTTCAACCTGTCACTGTTTCTGAGAATCTCTGTTGCCTGAAAGAGCTGACATGTAGGTGTCAGTGCTGTATATCCATGTAAAAGTGATTCTTATAGACTGTTCTAGCTAAAGCCTGGGGACCTCTGGGCTTATGTGCTGTAGTGGCTTTAATATGTAAGATTTTCAAAAAGCAATAATGTTTTATAGTATAGTCTTCTAGGATGAGGACAGACTGTGAATCTACCTGAATCATGGGGTCTCATGTACTGTTTCTTGTTTAATTTGGTATACGTTATCTTAGTTCTCTCTTTTTTTTTTTCTTTGCCTTTTGCAATCACATCTGTTTGAAAGTAGGAGAAAACCAGGCTGAAATAGTTTAAAATAAAATAACATGTAGATGTTGAAGGAGTTAAGTAGATGAAAGCCATTTTTATAATAAACATTGAGACCACAAAAACCCATCTACATTCTTAATACAGTTCTCCTTTCCTAAAAAATTTCCACAGATGAATGTGTATCTTCATTGATTTTTGAGAGAGCTGCCCTAGACTTCTTACTGTTGACATAGGAGAAATGAGGGCATGGTGTTTCCCTTTATAGAGAGGAAATTATGTACTGAAACAATAGGATAGGAACTGTAATAAGAAAAAGAGAAAGTATTAATTACAGAGTCTTACCGTCAGTAAACAGAGAAGCTGTTATTTCAAAATATGTTTTAGCTTTGCATTCAGTATTTTCTAAAAATGTATCAGGTCTAATAATTAACATTTCCAGATTAAGGCAGAAGTTGAATGCACTCTTTTTTGCAAATGTAGGTAGAAGGGTTTGGTAGTTACTCCTTCAGTCTATCTGCATACATTTGTATTACTGTTTGTATGTATTGTCAGCAGTGTGTACATGTGTTGGCCCACAATTCTTTGAAATCTGTTTATAATTGTGACATATCTTATTTTGTTTCTAAATGAATGATTTTCTCTCTGCTTTTTCATAGGTCAAGAAGAACAGTACATCATTTTGATTTTTGAAACTGGTCTTGATCCTCATGCAAACTCAATATTTGAAAAAATAATTACTGACATTGGTATTAGAAATAATATTTCTGACTTCTTTGTGAAAATTTCCTTTGAAGAAGCCAACGGCAGGCTTGTTGCATTTACTAAGTGCTTGGAAGACAATTCCAAAGGAAGTCCATCTCACAGAGAAAACAAAATAAAAAATGTAATTATGTTTTTGGTTTAGAACAAATTCATTATATTATTTGGGTTACAAATACACTGAAGATAGTGTGCTAGTCACTAGACAAAAAAAAAAATCCCAACAACTTCTGCTGGCTTTTATATGAGGATTCTAAGACTGGTCCATGGTGGGTTATGAAACTATGGGAAATAGTCTGTGCTTTCACAATACTTCTTAGTGTGTTTAGTTTGATTGTAAGGTTGTACAATGGTCCACAAGTAATGTTGTCATTTAAAAACTACTAAGGGACAAGAAGTTTGTACTATAATTAAACAACATAATTGTTTCCAAATTCATCTCCTGGTAAAATTATAATATTTCAAACCAGAAATTAAGTTGCAGTGTTGTACCTAAATTTAATTAATGCTTTCTTTAAACTAAACTACCTCTTAAAAGAATTTGAAAGTTTTGTGGCTCTGCAAGAAAGGAGTACAGACCTAAGTGTAATAAATGAACTAGGAAAGGTAAAAAAACAACTTGAAGTCCTTCTCAAAAGCAATGGGTGTTAAACAGCTGCACTTCACAAAGCTTTATTACCTTCTTGGCAAATTTGAGCACACTATGCAAATTAATATTGACTTTATTCTTGTAAGGTTGCTCCTGAGTCCAAAATGCAGCAGC
Source organism: Haliaeetus albicilla (assembly GCF_947461875.1). Taxonomy (NCBI): domain Eukaryota; kingdom Metazoa; phylum Chordata; class Aves; order Accipitriformes; family Accipitridae; genus Haliaeetus; species Haliaeetus albicilla. The sequence goes on from NC_091499.1 coordinate 6,980,655, forward strand.
GAAATAAACAGTTACCATATTTTGATGATGATGAAGAAATTGGAGAACCTCATACAGTATTTATTGGTCCTATAGAAAAGTAAGATATTTATCTTTGCCCTGTACCAATTTTCTGAGGGTTTTTTTGGCATTTCATATTTATTATTGAATGTATTTTTCTTTTCAGGTTGATAGTTTATCCACCTCCTCCAGCTAAAGGTGGTATATCTGTGACCAATGAAGACCTCCATTGCCTAAATGAAGGAGAATTTTTAAATGATGTTATTATTGATTTTTATTTAAAGTAAGTTTTATTTCAAATCAGTTTTTAGTTATCTTTTAGTGTGAAACTTGGAAAGTTCTGACATAAAAAAATTCATAGGTCAGTTGATAACACTTGATCTCCAACTATGCATAGTACTAATTTTAAAAGTTGTTTTGTATTTTTGCAAGAAATTTTGGTTCCTCCTCTATCCTGCTTGACAGTGATGTTGTTCTCACTTGGAAAAAAGGTTCTTTAAAATTTCTTAGCATCTGAAGAGGAATTTTAATGGCAAGGAAAAAAAAAAGGCATTTTTAAGTTCAGTTGTTTTTTTCCAGAGTATTTGTGTTCCCTGGAATTTAATTCGTTTTGATTAACATAATACATAAATTAATTTTTTGGTGTCACTGACGCTACAGATGTTAGGAATGTATTAAATTGTTACATGCTGCTGTGTTTATGCTACACATAAGGTGCATGTGTATAATTTTCAGCCTATTAAAATATTTCAGAGGTGAAAAGAAAATTAGTGCATCACTCTGGGAGTGTTTGGAGATTTACTGGCTCAGTCACAAAATACAGGGCTTTCCTAGGTAGGTCGTAACAAACTCATTGAAAATTTGTTTTTCTGTCATGATATAAAAATAAATACAACAGCAGCAGAACAACTTGTTGATTGAGCAGAGTACTTAATACCTTGAAATATTGACACAGAAATTGCATTAATGAGTATCTGTTGTTAGTTACCACTAATATTCTTATAGCTATTTTGTGAGAGGCTGCAACGATTTGCTGGGGAGGTAGCACTGTTGGCAGTCCTTTTTATTCTGGTGATGAATACTTTGAGTTAACACCTCCATTAATTTTTTCTTCTTTTTTTTTTTTTTTTTTTAAACTAATTAGGTATTTGGTACTTGAAAAACTGAAAAAAGAGGATGCTGATAGAATACACGTGTTCAGTTCATTCTTTTATAAACGCCTTAATCAAAGAGAAAGAAGAAATATTCATGAAACTTCAAACCTTTCGTAAGTCTATTGATAAATCAGTTTTACTAAGAGCTAAGTACAGTGATGGCTATATGAACAGATGCTTTGCAGAGGCAAAATCCTTACAGGCAATATTACAATACCAACAGAATTCTAGGAAGCATGCAGACCTATAATAAACATAGAATATGCCTTGAAAAATCTTAAGAAACTGTTAAGGTGAAAATATCTCAAAGTAGTCTTTCAATTAAAACAAGCCACCCTACAAGTCACATGTTGGTTTCTACTTGCAGAATACAACAAAAACGACACGGGCGAGTAAAAACATGGACACGGCATGTTGACATTTTTGATAAAGATTTCATTTTTGTTCCCCTTAATGAAGCGTAAGTAAACATACCTTTTTATTACATTTACATGGTAAAGGCTTAAAATTCATAATTCTAAAATTGAAAGTTATATTACAGTGTGAATTGAACTTTAAGAGAACAAACATCTTTTTCCAGGTGATAAAATAGTAATGTAAGATCTTTAAGTGCACTGTTGTTGTATAAGTATTGGACAATATAAAGACTGAGCAAAAATGAACTTTGTTGAGCACTTTTTCTGGGTTTTACCTGGGTTTTGGAGTTCCTTCTTCTAAGCTATTGATAACTTTTGGATTTACCTCTCTTAGTCCTGACTTTTTCTGCTAATGAGATCTCTTTGGTATAGATGAGATCATCCTTTAGTTACAATAAACCTATATCAGAAGAAAATGGAATTGAAGGTCTCTACTGCCCTGTATTGGGAGCTTTATTCTTTTTCTTTATATCCTTTTGTCCTGATATTTTTCTTGGGTCAGGAAGCAGACTGTTAGCATTCTAATGGTTGTTAAACACTTTTAATAATGCTTGCTTTCCTTAAGATCAGAGCAAGTTGTCACAAACACAGTTCTACATTTCACAAAAAGACTCTAAGCAGTCTTTAAGCCAAAATATTTAGGAAAGTTGAACTACTGCATTTCAAAAATATACTATAAAAACATAAATGAAGGACGGAGAGACAGGAGAATTTTAACTGACTTACCATATGCATACCTAACTGATCTTTTGAAAATTCAAAGAATAGGGTGGTTTTTTAATTAAAAGCTCTTCAAATAAATTTATCCAGATACCGTGCCATTGTGCAGTGGGAGGAGAATTTCTGAATCTTCTCTTTTCCCACCTCCTCCCCAGCTGAATTCTGAGGCTAGCTGTAGAGAGGCACTTAGGAGGTAACTGACCATATATCTGTCTTTGTTATAAAGTCCTAAGTAAATCCCTGAGAAAGCTGCTCATAAGCACTGAGGTCAGAATTTGAGATGCTATGACCTGTGTACAGCCATGGGAAGATAGTCAGTCCTTAGGTGATGAAAGTTACTTGTGTGTAAGATATTCTTTCTGTCCACTGCAGACTTCATCCTTGCCATGGTTCTCCCCTGAAGCTTTAAATACCAGAACTTTGAAGTGTCTGTCGCTCAAATTTGAGTTGCCTTAGAGCTTGTTAATATAGTTTTCTTCCCACCATCCTCTTGTGTCATTCACACATCCACATTGGTTATGCATAAGATAAATGAGACTGATCATGCTGCAAATGCCAGACAGTGTGACTTAGAAGTCACCTGAAAATGAAAAGAAATAGTTCTGTGGTTTTGCAAGAATTAGTTATATTGCTAGTAACTTTACCACATAGTGGTTTTCACTCTCTTTTTCATTTAGTGTTAAGCAACTAAAGCAATGTCTACCTTAGGAAGTAGTGCATCTCAGTAGAAGTGAATTTGCAGAACAGAACAGTTTGTACTGAAGGCATAATGTTCACGCCATGTATGGGTTGGGGATTTTGCTTTGGACTAGCTTGGTCTCATGGACTCATGGACTCATGCAGTAGTGATTACAGCATGAAAAGTGTACTTTTGGTCTGCATCTTTCATCTGGAAATGATCCCGTTCACACTTTTTCGAACTGTCCTTCACTGTGAACTGAAACCTGGTAAGTGGTGATAGTAGGACGTGCGTTTGCAAAAGTAGTTTCTTGGTATGTACAGTAAGAACATTGCAAAGCAGAAAAAAAACAAGTATCCAGGGAGATGAGAAAGAAAGTGGCGGTTTGGCGGGGGGAGCGAGTTTGGTTTTTATTGTTGTTTTTGACCTGCTTTCTGGCAAAGAAAGCATAAATCAGATCTTCCATATTTCTTTTTAATTTATCGTTATTAGCTGCTAGTATTTTTCTTGGATGCACCTTGTTATTCTGTCTCCTCTTAAACATGTCACTTCCCCCATCCCCCAAATCGCAGCATTCAGTTTTGAGGAACAAAAAGCTGAACTTTCTGGGGGGAGATGCTAACATATTTAGGAAATAATCAGTGACTTGACAATGAAATACTCCCATTATGATGAGTAATTAGTATCGCAGGACAGAGAGGAGACTGGGGAGCTACCTGGGGAAGAACACAAAAACTGGCAAGTATGAAGGCTTCTAGGCCTCTTTCTTCCTTATATTGCCATGACACAGAAGAATAGCAGGTTTTACCAGGTGACTTTTTGACTGCTCTTTTCCATATATTCTTGTGTTTCAAAGTGGGTCAAGAGCAGACAACTGGAGTCGTCTTAACTTACTTTTTCAGTCAGAAAGGGTTTTGAGGTTTTGCTGGTTACTTTATTTCAAGTATCTCTCTTACTTCAATATATGGCTCTTGGCTTTATGTTGAATTGACATATAAATCCTGTTTTATTTTCATTAACTTCAGTACCACTTCCGGTGCTTCTTAGCTTCTCTGATACTGAACCAGGACTGCTGACAAAAAGGGCCATAAGTATCAGTGCCGATTTTTGTTTTTTAATGGCAAAATACTAACCTGAAGGATTTCTGATCTGGTTAGCAAATACAGTATAGATCCTGTTTGTGTAAGTTACAGCTTCAGGTAACATTCTGTAGCTGTGTATATAATGTGTTATGAAATATACAGCCCCTGGACTTTGTCTGTTAATAGGACTGTTTGGTTTTTTTTATATCGGGGCATTGCCTCATAACTTAAAGGGATGAGTGAAAACACTAGGAGTACAAGGAATCAGTGGTAAGGAGAGACAACCAGTTAATGCCTGTGGTGTAGAGAGCAAAGTACATGCCATTCTATGTGGTTTTTGGAGAACCTGGTTTTCAGAATGTTTTCAACATGTCTTTGCCTGGACATCTGTATGTGCAACCTAATATAGTGTAGTAGGCTTTCATCACCCACTTCTCTTCCATCACTTTATTCCTTGTCTTCATAGATTATGATCATAGAACTCACATACAGCCTTGACTTGTCTAGACTCTCCCAGTGTTTGCAGCTTGATGCATTGCAGCGCTGCAGGTATTTTTCAGGAATTTGCCACCTGGTTTGATGCTGGTAACAAGTCCTTGTAAACAGAACTTTTTCTATGTTTTACAATAGTGGATCAAAGGTATGGAAGAGTTTCTTTCGTTCCAGTGGAAGATCTGCATTCATTACTATTTATAAAAGGTCTCAAACCTTAATCTGTGGCAAAACTAGTCTGGTTGAGAACGAATCTCAGAGTTTCTTTTGCTTCTTTGTGTCTTGAATTAAGTGGTATGTGAAACAACTTATTCTAGGATTTGAGAAAACTTGAGAGCTTCTCTTGTGTTATAAGAATGCTGCTAATGGTTGCTCCTGATAATGCTTCTCCTATGCTGCCTAGAATGATGCTTTCTTTTCTTTTAGGACACAGGTGTTTTTTCTGGCAGCTGGTTTAAGAGTACATTCTAGAAGTGATTGCTCTGGAGTTGCTGGACTTCAGTATCTACTTCCAGAAAGTCTTTCCAGACTCTCCCATAACCACTAGCTTAGGGAATCTGGGCTCATCATCTAAAAAGTTGTCAAACTGCAGTAACTGGAGGTGGGCAGGATGAATCTAGGGGAGAATTAACTTCAGAACAATATGGCTGATTTAACCATGACTGCATCAGTGTCCTTTGGCAGTCCAGTCCTTTTTGTTCAAGTCTCCAATGGAAATAGGTTGTTCTTTTAAAAGTAACAGGCTGTCTTCTTTTTAGATCCAGGTTAATTTGCTAGTCTATTTACATAATTGGTACATAAAGCCTATATTAATAGAGCACACACAAATTCCAGGGTTTGGCAATACTTGATGTATTCATTTACTACTTGTGGTGAATTGTTCAAGACAAAACGCCTCCATACTTCACATGCTGCTTTCAAAGGCCATTTACTGTAACTGCCACTGAGTTTCAATGGAATTTAGGCTTCATAATCATCTAATTATTTTTTTAGTATGTCAGTTAGATATGCATTTTTAGCTACTGCTGTTTATTTTTTCTAAAACATATTGAAATGTGGCTTCATTTGCATAATACAAAGCTAGGTTCTGTTTTGTTATTTGCTGTAGGGAATCAGAGAACCTTCAGAAAAATTCTAAATCGGGTCAGTCGATACCTACTTGCAATGCCTCAATGCCTGAATTTGCTGTTGCTCCATTTCTGATTGAGTGGCAAGCCAGTGAAGTCCAAAGAGGCAAGGAGATAAGGAGGAAACTGGGGCAAAACTTACCTCCTATCTTATGTTGGAGGATGTAACTATTTTTGATCCTGAAAGGGTTAGAATGTCAGTTCTGTGAATGGTGAGGAGGACAACAGAGTCATGGTGATGGCATTAAAAACACTATTTTCTCCCCTTTTTTAATTCATTGTTGACAAGATTTCTTTAAAAATGTGACACGTCATATACAATTGGAAGATCTCATAGGTGGAAGAATATGGGCAATTCAGCTATACCATTAGATCTGATTACTTGTGTTGCTAGTGCTGAACTACTAGAAAACTCTATACAGCCTTAAAACATGAACTCTACAATCCCTAATTCATGCAGTGATAAAGAAAATGTTAAAAAAGAAATAAGCTTTAATTCAAAGAAGGAAAAGAACGTATAAAGTACGAGCAAACTTTTAGACAGCACCTGTTTTCAACTAATAGCATCATATTAATGAATTTGTCGGTGACTACTTGCATGGAGTGATCTTACGTTTAGAGAAGACTGTGAAGGCTTGACTAAAACCTGCTCAGAAGAGTGAACAGCTATTACAATATATCTTTGATAACTATGGGGGACAGGATTTAGTTTTTTGTGTGCGTGCACGTACACTCAGTGTTTTGTTTAGTTTTTACCAACTTCATGTTTAACTGTGAGCATTAATGTAATTGCGAGTTTTTAATGTATTTTTTTCCTTTGCAGTGCCCACTGGTTTTTGGCTGTCATCTGTTTTCCTGGTTTAGAAAAACCCAAATATGAACCAAATCCCCACTATCATGAAAATGCTACAACACAGATAAAATCCTCCTCTTCAGATGGAGAGAGCAACACACCATCTCCTTTGCCAAATGAGTCAGATGCACAAAACTCGCCTTCCAAGTCCACAGCAAAGAAGACATTGACCAAAAAGTATAATACAGCTTTAATTGACCCAAACACTGAAACAGAGGACAGTGAGTCTTCATGTTGCAGAAGAAGTCCTTGTAGGGGAAAAAGTGCTTTCAAAAAACTAAATCAAATAGACAGTGATGTGGAAGAACCTAACACTGTGGAATCAGCATGCCATAAACTAGACCATAGGACTCCGGACGAAAATGGTATACAGGGTGAATTCACAACTGCTAGCCAATCTATGGGTATGTAATTGTAAAAATATGCACATTTTAATGAAAAGTCTGGAGACCTCATACCTGTTCCTACTTTTGCACTTGTGTGAACTTCATACTTTGAAAGTTTAGTATGTGGCTGAAGTCTGAGTACTTGCAATACAAGTAATCTATAGCCATTGCGTATAAAATGTTTTTTGTGGCTGTTGACAGAACTCTCATGGCAAAGGGCTGGAGATAAAACAGTGTCTTCCTAAATCAGATTAATTTTTCACACAAAATCATTCTGTAGATATCACTTTGCATCACTTAAGACTGTAATTGTTAAGGAAAGGATAGTATTTGACCATGGATCCTCATAATGTATGTGCATGGGGGAACTGAATTAAGATTGTATGAGTAACCTGAGTTGCAGTGTCTTCTAGCATTTAAGGTTTTGCTTCAACACCATTAAGTTCTTTGATGTCCTGATAGAAGGTATGTAAAAAAGATGAAAATAATTAAAAAAAAAAAATCTGTCACATGACTTCACGTTGCATTTAGAGAGGCTTCCTCCATGCATCGCTGCTGTGGAAGCTGATTTCAGTGGTCTGGAACAGCGTTTGTACCAAAGTGAACAAAGGAGCTGATATACTTTTAAAGGCAGATGAAGGAATTGGGAAAAGATTGTTTTCTCTGCGAGTTGTAAGGTTTGGATCCCTTTGAGGCATAGAATACAAAACATCTAGTCACACAGAAATTTTTACTTTAGTCACCGATAGTATTCTTATTGACTTAATTTACACAGTAAGTAATTGCATAGCTTACAGTACAAGATCTGGAAAGATTATTGAGCATATGCTCGATAACCTGCATACTGCAGGCTATTACAACTTTAATATCTTTGTGGGTATAAACACTCTCCTACTTTCTAATCTAAATTTATTCATTTGTGATAACATTGTCACTTCTCCTGGAAGGTCTTGGTGCAGGGTTAGGGGTGTGTGAAGATCTGCTCTTGTTTGAATTTATTTTTTCATTTTATTTGTGATTGTTACTGTTTATGATATTGCTGCTGTGTGGTATGGTCTCCCGTGTCATGGATGCTGCTACTGTTACTTGTCTGTAATTAGTTGGAACATGCTTTTTGACATTTTTGCTAGGATTACATTTCTCTTTTTTATGGCTGCACTGTATTGGTGGCTGATGGTCATTCTGTTGCTGGCTAAAACACTCAGACTCTCTTGCTCAGCTATTGCAGATGATGCAGACATTCTTAGGGGTCACAGTCCTGGTTTAAGTGTGAGATTGAATTTGAGATTGACATTAAGCACAGGTTTAGGCAGCTAAATTAGCTGTGCTGTATATCTAAACTTCCATTTCAACTAGATGGAAGATGGGGATGTAGGCCTTGGGTTTTCTGCCCAGGTTTCAGCTGTTGCTCCAGAAGGGTGTGGTTCTTGACTCTTGACTCTGCCAAATCCATATGTATGTCCTGGATATCCTAGGATATCTCAAAAGTGCCCCTTTGATAGTATAGTCAATGAAACCAAGAGACTTCCTCTTCTCACACTAAAGCAGACGTAGGGTAGCCATTCAGGTGAGTAGCTCCCTGCTCTGTTTATGGTCTCCACTTAACATTGTGAGACCCTAGATGCCTACAATACATAGGAGCCTACACTTAGATGTCTTGATCATATAATCATAGAACCGTAGAATGGTTTGGGTTGGAAGGGAACGTCAAGATCATCTAGTTCCAACCCCCTGCCATGGGCAGGGACACCTTCCACTAGACCAGGTTGCTCAAAGCCCCGTCCAACCTGGCCTTGAACACTGCCAGGGATGGGATAATTGATTTGATCAATTTGATTGATCTCAAACTAAATCCTGGTGTTGGACTTGTAAATCAGTAGGAGTTGATACCTAAATAATTATGAAGAAATCATCTGAAATATATATCTATTTTTGTTTATTACTTAACTAATCCCCTTTTTATTGCTCAGTTCTTGTATGAGATCTGATTCTTCTCGATACCAATTTTTATTTTTTAGGAATCTGTCAGCAATAAGTCACATTAGTATATGGCCTACTTCTTCTGCTAAGGTCTTTTCAAAGATACTGACTAAGACTAATTCCCAAGTTTGTCCCTGTGGAACGCCACCGATAACCTCCTTCCAAAGTGTTAACTTCAACTTCTCTGTTGAAGTATTCTCAGATGCAGGTCTTCTCTGCTTTTTCCATTAGCTAGTTCATTGCCCTATTTACTGTTTTTATAGAAATCCTAGTTTTCTTTAAGTAATACGTCCTCCAGTGATGCCATAACCAACACTTCTATTTTTGTGATTGTTTAGATATATTGTATAGCCTTCTAGGAGAAGTTTGCTTATGAAGATTTTAGGTTTTGCTGGCATGAGTTATTCATTTTTCACTTGCTCCCATATAGTGTGTTAGTTTTCCCCTCAAAATCTGAAGTGTTGCATGGTAGTATAGGAAGACTAGTGAGCCTGTAGCTGTCTGTATCTGCTTCTTTCACAGGTATAGCTATAATGTTCATTATTCTTTATTTCTTCAGATGCTGTTTGTCAAGTGACTAAATATGTGGAGGGGCTAGGGAGTGAATTTATAGATACTCTTTCTATGTAGCAAACAGTGAAGTTTCACAAACATTTCTAAGCAGCTGCTCCCAGGAGAGCTGATCATGCATTCTACCTTCCCTAACAGCGTGTTCCCAAACTGCCTTTTCCCTTTTACCAGCACCAGTCTTCATATAACTGCACAGCGAATCTGATCAAGGAACTGATTCAGGTTAAAAAACATTAAGCTTGTGGCTGACTTTCTCAGTCTGGTCCACTATGTTTGGATGTATTTGGTGTCATGGAAGGAACCAGCTAGGGATGGGAATAAGTGGTTATATTATGGACCATAGGAGACTGCCCCTTTTGGTAGCAGTACCAATTTATACTGTTGTAAAGGCTTCATGGAACTACAGGGTAATTTCATGGTGGGTTTTAGTCTAGGTCTCTAGAATTTTCTTAGGTGTTTTACAGAATAAGGAACAGTTTCTGCTGTGTTACTTAGAAGAAACTTTTCACTTTTGTTTGTATGCGTGAATAAAATATATCAGCTGTATCACAGTTATTGTGAGCAATCCTGAGCAAATCTGAGGCATTTAAAATTAGTTTGGTCTTCAAAGATGACATAGTATTTGATGTTTAAATATACTACTATCTGTGATTGATACAGATGGATTGCACAAAATCAGGCTAAACTATAGTGAAGACTCAGCTGATGGCAGTAAACTAAATGAAGATGAGCTTATAGATTTTTCTGAAGACCAAGATAACCAGGTAAAGAATTAAGCAATTTTATTTGGGAAATACAAACTGTTGTGTTATACTTTGAATGGGTCGCTTAAAAGCTGTATACACATTGTAAATGTGCATTGTCTAAAGCTAGTTATCTTTACAAGTGTCAAATCCAAAGCACTGGTTACCTACAGAAATTTGCAAATCACCTGACTGGAGAGGATTGTACATTCGTTCATTAAACTGTGTAATAGGAAACTGCTGTACTGATCCTGCATTTCATTTTCTGAGTCTTTTGCATAGTGACAATATTACATAACGATTTTAGTGGAAAGTCAGCACATTTCTATTTTTCATCTCCCCTACGCCAGTTGTTTATCTACCAGACCCAAGAACAAGTTACTCTTCTTTCAGCTGCGTTTCCTGGAGGCATTTATAGGGAGGTGCTACTCTGCTGGTTTGTTTCACTGGTGCTTCTCCTAATCAAATTTGAACAACATGGATTTATAATCAAGTTGTGTTCTTGTTCAAATTGGAAGACGTTTAGATTTTAGAGCTGTGGAAAGACTGATCGTTAAAATGTCCTTTACTGATTCACAACTGGATGCGAGGGCATTGTTCCGTAGCCCTGTTGCTTCTACACTGTAAGTTCAGTGTGAGCAAGCTAGGAGTTACACATTTACTCTTCCTAATTGGCCTTTATGTTCATGTTTCAGGTGTGTGACTCCCAAGTTGTCTGAAATAAAGAATCGGAGGCTATCAAATATACAGTCTAGGAATTACCTATTTTTCACCTTTGAGTCCAGAACAAACAATCATTTTCTAAAGTCTACAGCTATTTGTAATGGCTTTCAAATAGTATGTATATGTGTGCAGAAATATAAAAGCTCCAGTTTATGTTGAAACCCAACTATGCTTTTCATACAGACGCAACCCACCTCTCCTGTCATGCCACTTGCCCAAACATTCTGTGATTCTTGCCTGATGGAAGTGCCTTTCTATTTTGTAGCAGTTAAGAGTTCCCTGAAGATGGAGAATGCGTAGTAGAGTGTTTCCAATCTGAAGTACGTGGCATGAAGGCAGGGAAGAAAGCAGATGGCCAGCTGTGTTCCCTGAGAGGAGGCAAAGACCCCGAGTTCCCTCCTTGCAGTGTAGCTTAGAACTTAACTCAGGCTGAAGCTGTCACTGCTATCTTCTAGAATGCACAAAGCAAGTATAGAAATGGTAGACCATGACAGGCTGAGTGCACCTTCACATCTGCCAAAAATGGAGTTGAGGCTGCGACAGAAACAAGTGTATTAGGAACTAGGCAGTAGTTTCTCATACGATAACATCTTCATGGCATACCGTGAGGATTTCAGTCAGAGGATCCTGTGTGTTAGTGTACATGATTCTCACCAAAAATTTCACAAATCATGCTGATATGGGGGGTTCTCATTTTTGGAAAGCATCTCTTTCCCTATAATGCAACGGTCTGTGGTAGTTAAGTGAACTCTGTAGAAGGGTAAGAAACCTTGGATCATTGCATTACTTTTAGATACAAGACCTTAGTGGTTTTATTCATAAAACTTCTGTATCTTTTATAGCAATCAATATTGAAATCAAAAGGTCAAAGGGTATTCCCAGGTTTGTAGCATGACTGTTTTTGCAATCTGTGATCTATAGTATCATGGTGGTTTAATTTCCCTTGCCCTAAGAACCAAGCTGGTGCATTCCAGAGCAAAGATCAAATTTTATTTCTGAATTTGTTCAGATTTTGTCTCATTTCATCTAGGAGATAACATACATGAAACTGCCAAGCAAGTTTCTAGTAATCATTAGCAAGGGAAGGCATTGATAATTTGGATTATAACCAAATAATGGAGATGCAACCCTTTTAAGCCAGCAATGTTTTGAAAATGTCAGTTGCAGCTTTTTTTCTAGTTTCAGCAGTCGTTAACTCCGTGTCATTCCAGCACGGATTTGGAGAAGCCATGTGACTAAAAGTTGGTAATGCAAACTTTACAAACAAGGAATGGTTTCAGATTAAAGCTACCACTTCTTTATTAAACTTATGTTATTGGTCTTGAATAAAAATGGTAAGTATAGCAGTAATTTCTTCTGCATCTGTTTGAAAATCAATATTAGCTTTTAAACACCTGTAAACATGTTGCTTCTGTAGGAAGACAGTAGTGATGATGGTGGCCTTGTAGATGATAACTGTAATTCAGAAATGGGACAATGGCACCTGAAACCTACTATCTGTAAACAGTAAGTATTAAAACAGTTAAAATGGAAATTTCATAAAAGTTTATGAAATTTAAAAGACAGTAATTATGGGAAATGGTCATATAGCAGTCTTCAAACACTTTAATCAGCATGTTATTAGTATTTGAGAGAGAATTTTATACTTTGTAGTATCATCATCTTCAGTGAGCAGAAAATTTAATGAATGAAACTGCGAGTGAGATAATAGCTTTTTGGGTTTCTGTTAAGCCTGTGTGCTGCTTCAGGCAATTGAAGATTGTTTCTTCAAATAAGGCTCTTCTTTGATATCTTGCACTTAGATTCCTACAAAAAAAAAAGGTGTAGAGGCATGTTTAAAAGTATCCTTCCATATTAAAAAAAAAAAAAGTCTTTAAATGAAAATAACTAACTAAAATTAGTACTAAATAAAACCTTTGTCACCACTCAAATTAGTACAGGAAAATGGGAATAATTTTAACTGCCTCCATTTCTTAGCTAAATGTGTTCTAGCTGTCTCTCTTTATTGTCTCTTTTTGTTCTTAGTATTATTCTTTTTTTTCTCTCTGTCTGTTCTTAGCATTATTCTTTTTTATCTAATAAGAATGTTCCACAATACTAAGTTCAGTTGCGCTTTTTTTTTTTTAAACTTTTTTCCCGTTTTGGATTTTCAAACTCTTAAAATTTATTTTTTTATGTTTGAAACCCAGAAATTATTTATTAATAATTGACTGCAGTTGCTTGCATTTTGGTGTGACAGAAATGCATGATTCCAAGTCTAGAAATATTGTTACTTAGTATTGCTGTCTTCACAATTTCGTCTGTATTTTTCCCCAATTTATTTATCCTTTTTTTTGTTTCTGTCGTTGTGAATATAATGGTTACTATAGAAAGGTAAAGGCTTTCACAGTACGTTCTTACTGTGTGATAAAATTATGTATTAATACATGATATGGCATGTGTTCTTAATACTTTTTCATGAAGGGGTAGAAATCCATCTGTGTTGTTTTAAGCATATTTATGAGCTTCTGGTTATAGCTTGGCTAAATTTGTCCCATTCTGATGATGGATTATCTGTACATAATACTTTCCACTAGACTTTTTTTTTAATCCAAACATGAAATTTTGTAAGATCTTTGACACTTAAGTATCACAAGTCATTAAGAGCACTTAAATATTTTACTATTAGCATATTTTTAAATTACTTCTATATGAAAAAGATAATTACCTTGAAAAGGCTTTCACTTCCCCCCCCCCCCCCAGTACTGGATTGTGCATTTTTAAAGAGGATTGCCTATATAAATAGTAACTTTCTTTTATCAGAAATTAAAACAAGTACAAGTAAAAGCAAACATTATTCAAGTGATGATATGCTTATGCCTAAAAAATTACATACATGTAAAATAATTTATAAATTGAAACAAACCTATACATAAATGCATGCAGATATTTTGTCTGACTTTACTAGTTTGCAGTTTCTATAAAGGATGCCTTGTCTGAAAGCATGTGTGTTATTGTTAGAAAACAGAAAGCAGAGCTTTGTGAAAAGTAATTTGCTCTTATTCCTTAAAATATATCTTGCATCTATTGCTGAGATTCTGAATTCTGGTATGAGTTAGCTGTGGTGTATAAATCTAGCTGTTGCCTATAAGGCGGCTGATGTGATTGTTATGTTTGCAGCTACTGCAAAGGTAATATCCTCTAGATCAAGTGATAGGATGTAAACATCTGTAGTGTGCAAGAGAGCGTTCAGGCAGACTTGGTTGTCTAGAAAATGTTTGTTTATGGATACGTTATTTTTCTAAAGTCTATCAAATGGAGTACATGTGTGTTTTGTGGGTAACTGTCAGGTAGATTGCAGATTCATTGGTTGGGATCACTTCTTGAACATGCATACCTAGCATCGTCTTAGGTGCTGGGGACTGTCCTGTCTTGTTCTCCAGCTGCTTCTCCAGAAGGATGTTTATGGGTTCTGCGCCTTACTTTCTAGTCTCTTGCCAGTGTCACAGATACTTGGGCATCTAAAAGAGCACTAGACACCTGAGGGGTTTTAGGCAACTAGATTTTGCCTGTAGCAAATGCTTTCAGTCTGACAGTACTGTATTTTCTAAGTGTATTCTGAAGTTCTCTGTACTTAGTGTATAGTTAAATCTAAAGATAACTTTGCATTTAGCTATCCAGTTAGGGGATTACAGCAGGACTGGCAAAACTTTGTAGTATTGATCTAGTTTTGTTCAAGGTCACCCCACAAATTATTTTATAGCTAGCTAGCTTTGTAACATTGTTTTCCAAACTGCTGTAAAGTATTGTGTACTTAAAAATTGTGTTCTCTCTTAGGCCCTGCATTTTGCTTATGGACTCACTGAGAGGCCCTTCCCGGTCAAATGTTGTGAAGACGCTGAGGGAGTAAGTTTCCTATCTGTTTTTTTTGTTTGGTTTTTGGTTTGTTGTTTTTTTCCAAAATCCTGCAAGAAAACAGAAGTTTGAATTTGCATGGTCTTTTATCATAGATACTTAGAGGTGGAATGGGAAGTCAGGAAGGGCAACAAAAGAAGCTTTTCCAAAGATGTCATGAAAGGTTCCAACCCAAAAGTGCCACAACAGAACAACTTCAGTGATTGTGGAGTGTACATACTGCAATATGTGGAGAGCTTTTTTGAGGTATGTATACCTGTTTCTGTACCTATTTTGCGGGGGGGGGGTGTCTCCTATAGCAATCAGATATGAGGTATTAAAATTGTTACAATAATAAAAGGCTCTCTAGTATAGCTCTTAGACCTATTTGTTAGATTATGCATTATAAATTTATACATTAACATACATAATAATTTTTGGAAAATAATTATCATTATTTGTTGTGCATATGTATCAGAAATTGGAAGCCATGGAACTTTCTGAGAGAATATGAAGAAAATATATTTAGAGTCTTCCTTTGTGTTCTTATAGTGCATACCCTTTAAAATTATCGGGTAAGAAACAGTGTTCAAATTTGAGTTCAAAATCTAAACTAAAGATGTGGTACAAAAAGCTTGCTCTTTTTTCCCTAAGAAATGTGACTCTGAATAAATTCATGAATATGATACAGCTAGTTTTTTTAACTTGCTTTAAAACACACAAGTGGAATCATTACAGCTAAATGCCAAATCTTGATTCCAGTGAAGAACTTGGTTAAAATCTCGCTGACTTTAACTGTCTTGGTCTTCCAGTTACAGCTCCTTTCACAAGTAGAGGCATTAGCACCTTCAGGTCTGGGTTGGGAGGAGAAATGATGGTCAAGTGAGATGTTGTCTGCATGGGACGCTAACTGCGTTTACAGTCCATAGTACTTTAGAGCAGCGTTCCTGAACTCTCCTGTAGGTAGCCTTTCCTGAGGAAGCCGGCGGTTTCTTCTCCATTCCTCCAGCCTCCCCTCGTTCAGACTTTATACGGTAGCAGCAAGGCTTTGGCAGAGTGCGTTCATGCAAATGGAAGCCAAACTCTTTTGCTTTACCAGTGAGTCCTTGAGAGCTCAGGACCGTCCTTGAGCGCTTCCTGTTTTGTGCTCGGGGGATACAAGGAGGCACCCAGTCTTAATAACCTTAGCCCCTTCCTTCTTGCAAACCGATTGCTGAACCGTGTCGGGCTGAATCCCTTGTCCCGCCCGATCCTGCGGCGTGCAGCAGCTTTGCCAGGGAGCAGGGATGGCGTCGGTGGGACAGGTAGCGGACCGCAGGGTGTTGTCAGAATAGGGCTGGTGGGAAGGGAAAACCTCTACTGCCTGCGCGGCCCTGGACTGTCTGACGGCTACCGGACCGGTCACCTCAGCTGCCGAGTACTTGGGAAATTGCACAAGTCTCGTTGTTGGCGCGGCTGTACGGACTGAGTGGGGGGCGTGCTTGGTCTGGTGCTGGGGGACTCTCCAGGCACACCCTCTCCTCCTTTGCGGACCGGTGCACGGCATCTTCTTTCCCCTACTGAGGGTTAAAAGCACGATGCTCGTTTTTGAAACCCGGGGCTCTCCCGACACCGCTCAGCCGCCCCGGCCGGTCCCTCCCCGTCCTCCCCGCCCCGGCCGGGGCTGCCTGCGGCGCCGCTCCCGCCGCTAGGGGTCGCCGTGGTGCCGCCGCGGCCGGGCGGGCTCGGCCGGCTGAGGGCGGGAGGAGCCGCGGTCCGGGGGGGACGGGGGGCGTCAGTTCGTCGGGAGAGAACCCGCAAAGCGAGAAGGAAGCTCCGCGGCGGCAGCAGAGCACGCCCACAGCTGGCTTCTGACCCGCGGCCCCGCTTTCCTTCCCCAAACTGACCCGCGGCAGCGGCAAAAGGCCCCGGTGAAGGGTGTCTTCAGGTGAATTTGGCATACCGTGCTGTCGCTGGGAACCGCACTGATTGGGTTTTGATCATCTTCTTAGTCTGGCCCAGTTCATAATTGAAACGGTGGAAGACCTGCTCTGTTCTTGCCCGTGGTTTTCTGTATCTTAAGTGTCATTCTTCTGACTGTCATTCTTACTGCTGGTGTTAAGTAGCTTCACAGGCAAAGTCAGTTCAATCTAGCAGGCTTTTATTGCCATACTATCTAGTTGATGTTCTGTTTGGACGTGGAGTAACGCTGCTAGCGCAGCATAAGGCATTGTCACGTTCCTGTGTGGAATATGACTGGGTTTTTCCCAAGTCGCCTTGCTAGCGTTAGCTCAGTGGATGAATGTAATTTACTCTTAAATAACCCCGTTAATGATGTAAACTAGAATACACAAAGGGAGGAACTTCTCTGAGAGAAAACACTATTCCACTAACTGTTGTTCGGTTAGGGTGAAACCGTTGTACAGCGTCACAGAAGTGGCGTAGATAATGTCTCATAATAATCATTCTCTTAATTCTTTAGATGAATGACCACTAGCTAGAAAACAGAATGTAAGTATAAAAAGGGCTGGTGATAGCCAGGGGCTTTTCACAGGCCCTGTTTTTTAGGGTGAAATGTGAAACTGACTTTTCTAGTTGGTTATGGTATTTATAAAGGTATTTATAAGGGCAGGAGTACTTAGCAACGGATTCCTAATCAGCTCTAGATTTTGATGCAAGTCATCTTTAAAAAAATGTGCTATATTGTTACAATAATTTTCTCTCTTTTTTTTAATTAGAACAATTTTGCAGTGAAACGCTTTGTCTAAAAGATGTAGCAAACTGAGTAGATTATTTGGGTGCTTTTATAACCAGAACTGTATTCTGCACGAATGTTTCTCTGTAACATACTGAAGCTTGATTGATTCTACCTTAATTGTACATGTACAAAACACCAAACTGTAGAAATTTTGTTCCATGCTGATGGAACGAGATGAGGAAGAATGTACTTTTCCCTACGACAGTTCTCTCCGGTCTTTTAGGTTGTAACTCCTTACTGTAATATTCAAATGACCTTTCTTTTCAGAATCCCATTCTGAGTTTTGAACTACCAATGAACTTAACAGACTGGTTTCCACGCCCAAGAATGAAAACCAAAAGAGAAGAAATACGAAAAATAATCCTGAAGCTGCAGGAACAGCAGAACAAGGACAAGAAGGGACAAAAGGACCCAAGTTCAATGGAAAGATCTTTGCAGGAAAAAACAGAACAACTTATCAACAGCAGCTCAGACTGAATGTTGTATCTGTTGCATGTTAGCTCCACAATCAAAACTGAGATATACATTTTTGTCTGCCCAGACTAAAGATTTGGCGTATTCTCTGCTCAAAGTTACTTGGGAATGTTTAATGCCTGTATAAATGTGTGTCATAAAATGATTTAATTCCCACAAAGATGTGTATTAAGTAAGCAAGTCTGTACATATGTTAATGAGGCCAACTTTTTCAGCATTTGTAATTACTTTTTTTCCACTTGTTAGGGAGCTTTTGTTATGTATTTCTGTTAATAGAACTTAAATAGCGACTTCTAAACATAAAGCAAATAAAGAAAATATTTATAGGATAAAATGGTTAACTTTTTCTTTTTCAGTAAAGTTGTAATGTTACAGGCTTAAGTAACACATAGGGAATGATTTGGTAGTGAGATAATTAATTCATATTTTGACACTATTTAGTTGCCCTTTACAAGATTATTCTGCTTGCGCTACAAACAATAATATGGGTAAGTGTCTCAATGTACCATGGCCTCAGAGAGGGTGATTCCCATCCTCCCAGTATCTAAGTGTAGGCAGTGTAATAGTTACTAGGACTGCTTCAGATTTGGGGTTTTAAAAGATATGCGTTGCAATTAAAATTCCACCCTTGCTTTAGTGGGATGGGCTAGGGAAAGAGGGAGAATGCTCCTTGACCAGGGATGACTATTCAAACAGTATTATAAAAGTGGTTTCAATGAAGTGATCTTGAGTGATACTATTAAATCATATTTTGTGGATCCCAGTTGTTGTACAGGTGTATTTTGAGACTTTCTTCATTATAAAATTGTATTTTGGTAAGTGTACTTGGAATAGCAGATTGCCCACATTACATTTTCTATGTTACAATTCTGAATGTTACATTCATATGTGCTTTATCTAAGTAATGAACATTTAAAAAGAAAAAAGTGTATGATTACTATTTTTTGTAATATCCACACAAAAAACCAAAATACCAGTGTTCATTGCTTGCTTGTTTGTTCTTGGCTTTAGGTAGCATCAGACTAATGTTGGGATTTGTTTGGATATTTCCAGTGTATTTTGATTTTATAGCAATCTAAAATGGCATCGTTGCTTAAGCTGCAAACATAGCCTTTTATCCCTGCTATAGAAAGGCTTTGGTATTCAAATGAGGAAAGTAGGAGATGGTTTGTGCAAGGATACGTATACGGTCTTCTACTAATATAGCTATCTTTGATGGGAACCAGAAACTTGTCTCTTCCCGGGAGGAATCTGTCGGGGGAAGAGAGCGACCTTCTATTCCTGCTTGCAGATAGCATTTTCTCTCCTGGCTTTTCCACTGGGAATATCATTTGTTAGTCCCTTCTCCCAGAGAGAAGCAGCAGAGAATTCACTAGCTGAACTCTGTGTCCCCCGAGACCAATTTTTATATACAAGATCGAGTCTAACCCAGTACTTCAGGTTCTCTGTGAATTTTGATTCTCACTAAACCCTGAAAACACGGTTGCTGATGACGTTACTGCCAGGGCATTTCTGCACAGATGACTATCTCTGTGAAACCCTCCGTTTAAAAGGGGGTTCGCTCACCAAGGCAGAGTGATTGCACACAGAGCAGTACAAACATGGGCTGCTAATCTTTTGCACAGATAACCCGTGGCATTTAGGGGAGTTGTTCATTCCCTCTTCTCTTTCTTCTTGCATAGACCCTGAGCCCCATGGAGAATATGTAAGCACCATGTATATACGTTATGTTAGAGGTGACTCCTACACAGGTCTCTTGCTGAAAGTATGCGGGGGCAGTCTTCTGGACTACAAATTAAATACCTAATGTGCACACCTCCAAGTTGTTTCCTCCATCAAATTTATCCAGTGTTCTTGCCATTGTTGGGGAAGATCTGTGATAAAATAGTTTCGGATTGTTTCCCTGCAGGGTCTTGTATATCTGGCTTTAGTGCAGCTGACAGACTGGATGGAATAGTAGGTTATACAAATGCAAGTACATCAGTGATGGCTTGTAGAGAAGGAAGGAAAATAATTTCTTGGAAATACAGAGAAGAGACAACTGCAAATAGAATGTATTCCTTCCCTGTCTAGTCTTTCCCAATGGTATGTTCTAATTACATGGAATATATCCAAATTTGATCAATATAATAGTTAGTTTTCCTTTTTCTGATGTTTGTGATGCAGGTTCATAATTTGATGCTGTAGAACTATTTGGTTCTCTTGCTAGGAATGGCCTGGTGCTTCCTCCTTTTCCTTCCTCTTTCCTGTCCTGCCTTTTCTTCCTCCCTTCCCCTTTTTCAAAACTGTGAAGAAAGTGTTTGATTTATTATCATTTAATGTTAAAGGTCTTGAGATCTTCAGTCATATACAGCAAGCTAATATACATGTTAAATATAGGAAACTTATTTTTTTAATAAAATGTGATGTTAATAGAAAAAACCCACAGAATTAAGAATGAGTTATTTAAAACCTTACTGACTTGGTTTAAAAAGCTCACTGCCACATGTGCATGTTAGGTATTTGTTCTTAATGTAAGGGTCCACTACACTACAGTGTTTTGCAGTCTGACAAGGAGTTTTACCAGTGAATTTTCTCAATCGGATTTATTCAGTGGAAGTTAGTGGGGTGGGGACTAGGTATATTTGTTCAATAATTATATGATAACACATACACTCTGAGGAGGGTATAAGTTGTATATTCCTTTATAAGATTTAAGATCACGAATGCTTTGGGAGTAGCATGACTGCGTTCTGCAGTGTCAGGTATCAGATGGCTACCTAATTAAATGTATCTGTTTGTATTGTTTTTCAGGTGGGGTAGAATAACAGTTAAGAATTCTTATAAAAGTTTTAGATTACTTAGCATAAAAAATGCATGCACTTCTGGTGCACATTTGCAGGATAGCTGCAAAAGCAGAAGAGACATCTAAGTAGTCCCTTGTGACATTCCTATTTTTCTTGGTTAAGAAACTGAGCACACTCTTTAAAGACCAGAGACTCCAAACAGAAGAACCATGTTGTTGACTTTTGAGGTTGCACCGCGTGCTCCTCTGGGAAGAATCTAACTTCCAAAACATTCAGTAAAGAAAGAGTTGAAAAATCAAGCAGACTTTACACCATGATGAGAAAAACATGCTGTTCATTTTATTTATTTTTTATGTATTGCACAGCAAATGAGTAAAGCAGAACACGAAGCTTTTGCATGTGTGATTTTTAATTCCTGTTAACGTCATTCCTCTGGAAATTGGAGTGAACTACTAGGCTTTCCTGACGAACAACTGCAGCAGTTTCCTTGGTTTAGCAATCCCCTGCAATTTTCTACTCAGATTTTTAAATAGACTGTATTTTCAGTCACTGGTTAAAGCTTTATATTGCCCTTCATTGATAACATGTTACTTGTGTTTTAGCATGTGAACAGAAGAAGTAGCTGTAAAGGTGCTTGTTCTTTGGAGCCCTGATTCTTGGGGCCAGGACGATGAGAGGTACTGGAGTCTGGATAAAAGATTTTATTTCATTTTGGTATGACAGTTTTTATAACAGTCTGTCTTAAATTCTACATACTCAGTACCCCTAAAGAACCTCTTTGTAGTGACTTGGGTTTGCAAAGGCACAGCGTCTCCCCAAGTCTTCTGACTCTTCCCATCCACTTTTGGAAACCAAAGGGGAGCTGATGTTACAAACTACGACTTTGAAACAGTAAGAGTGAGGTAACAGCCATTGTACTTAACCTCTCACCACCATATTTTTAAACCATTTCTGCTTAACTCAGTCATGCCTGCTCAAAGATGTGATGAAAGATGTCTGTTTTGTAGGCTCCAGTCCAGTTCAGTGAGGCTGTAATCTGGAAAGTGACTGTTCTCTCTGTTGTGGTCTGTTGCAGTTTTCTGACAGGCTAGATTTTGCTTGCTTTTAACAAATGTGCATGTGGACTCGTGCAGACCTGTGGGTACAAAAGGAAACCTGGTAATGTACACCGTACCTCAGGGATTCTTTATGCAGTTGTGTGAGTAATTGCTAGCCGCAACCTAGATAAACAGCCAGGTTGTTTCTTTGCTAGGTCTTTTTTTTTTTCCTCTTTCCTTTTTGTTTTTTTCTGTGAGGCTTGTACTTGATGTTCTTGGGGGAGAGTAAACAGCACTATTTGCGATGCGTGATGCTTAAAAAGATATGAACTACGTTCATATATGAATATATATGAAGAGAAAGCTATATGGATTAAAAAGTATCTAAATTCTAGTAAACAAGAAAGAGACTTACCTTGTCTGCTTCCCCCCCCCCCCGTCATCTTCATACCTTCTTATTTTGTTGGGTTCTGTGATCAGATTCTCCCTAGAGTACTTTGGGGTATGACTTTACCCCAACAATCATCAGTATATAATGGTAAGGAATTCAGGAGAGGGAGGAAACTACTATTACTATTTTTTAAATAAAAGGTTCTTGTAGATGAGAAAAACAAAAGCAACAAAAAAGGTGGATGTACTTTATAAGCAGATGGTTTATTTTAATGGAATAGTCAAATCCATGTAGTATATGTGTCCATTTGCGCAATATCATAGATTTAGACAATACTTAAAAATTCTATCTTGAGGACCAGATTCTCTTTCATTTGTAAGCTGACTGAATACCTTTAAGGTTAATGGGAGCCGGACCAGTTTGTTTCAGCCGAGTATTTGTTCCCCTGCAAGCTGTGAGGAGTCCACTGGAGGGAAGAGCACCCTGCTGCGGCCAGCCTGAGCTTGTGTTCAGAGTCTGTTTAGACTCTGGTCTTTAACCTAGAAATTAAAACCCCAGCAGTTTACCTTGGTGAAATTTATCAACTATTTACACAAAACTGTATCTGTTCAACAGTATTTCTAAGTTTAGGAACTTAGTTTACTTTTGCACATACACTTATGTCAACTAAATATACATATATATACATACACACTAAATATAACTAAATATACTGATGCCAACTCACAGCAGTAGTTTGCAAACTGTTACACAAGCCCCTACCCCCATTGTCTTCCAAATGTAACAGGTTTTAAATCAAGCTCTGTGACAGTGCCTGTTGACATCAGGTTTGTCCTTCCTAACTCAAACTTTGGAAAACTAACATTGTTTCCCTTATCTTTACGCGTATGTAAGGAGTGCAGTGGTAGCCTGGATAGGGATGTTAGTATATATTGGACCAAACCTGCGACGTTAATTGTAGGAACTCTCAGGAAATATTTGGTTGGGAATTTAAAGCTCTAGGATGAGTGCATTATTTATGCAGCAGGCTGAAAACAGAGTAATTATTTTAGCTCTAGAGAACTTCATACTCGTAACTTCAGGCCTGGAATTTTATTTCATACTATACAACAGGAACATGCCAGATAGTGCATCGGTTCTGTAATACAAAAAAAATCAGAGGCTAACCCCAAAAGAGCGCTATTAAAACCATGACATGTTTCTCACATAAAATGACACTAAATACGACATAAGTTGCATTGGAATGCAAACAAATGGAGTATGTTTCTTACTTAAATGTTCCTTGGTTCTGAAACCTAAACTGCTTTGTAAACAATATTGTAATAATATCTGTCTGTGTTACAAAAGGGCAATAAAAGGCCGTGAGAAGTTGTACAGCTTCCTCCTATCCCACAAGATCACTGAAATTTCTAGACCTCAAACAAAATTTGCACTGACTCCTTCCACTGCAAATGAATGTTTAGGTTCCAGAACCAAGAAGACATTTTAAACAAATGTCTGGATTAATGTGTTGAATACGTTTGTATGGACAGCTTATGGTATGACATTTAATTAGAAAGTGATACAGCTTTTTTTTTTTCCCCAGGGAAACCAGGCTTTTGTTTTGCAAAGGCAGTGTTCCCTGAATGAATTTATGAGTTCTTTTTTTGCTCTACACCTTACTGTACAGTCATTTTTGTGAGCTTTTCATTCTACCCTCAATTATTCTCAGTCTTTCACGTATAGTTCCCTTTTTCGTAGTGACATTGTCTAATTCTAATGCTTTTATTTAGACACTAAATTTTTCTGGCCAGTTAGGAGCTAGATGGGGTGAACTCGTCTTCACTCTTTTATCTTGTCCACAGTCAGAGTTGCTTGATGTCATTATTTCCATTTTGCAAATTGAGTGCTGAAGCTCAGGGGAAGAGGTTAAAAGCATCTGAGTTTAAGCTACTCTAACTAAACTGCTGAAATTCACAGTCCAGCTACTCTCACTTGTGAGTGTTGAAAAGTAAGCTTAAAAAGATGCTTGCTGGTTATTTGGCTACTTGAAGAAAGAAACTGATGTTGTGGTTAGGAGGACGGTTTGCCTAGACTGAAATTTTATTGACCCAAGATTATCAGAAGCCAGTGTTGAAGTGAGTGTTTAATTCTGCTTTCCAATTTTTTGCTCTGATCTTTACACAGGTGAGTGTTTTCTACAGTACTTGTATAGAGCTATCATTTGGTTTCTTTGGTTTTGCAAATACTGCTGCAAATCTGACCCTAAGCGTCTGAAGTTGGGCACCTGAAAATAAGAACATAGCTAATGACCACTGGAACATACTTTTAAGTAACTTGCCAAATATC
The DNA here is from genome assembly GCF_947461875.1 of Haliaeetus albicilla. NCBI lineage: Eukaryota > Metazoa > Chordata > Aves > Accipitriformes > Accipitridae > Haliaeetus > Haliaeetus albicilla. The sequence continues at coordinate 7,005,206 of NC_091499.1, forward strand.
GGATAGTTTTCCTGTAGCGATGGGTCATGTGTTCATGTCTGAAATACAGTATTTAGTTGGTTTAACAATGAGGATTTTTTTGTTGTTGTTATCTTACCCTCTCATGGAACAACAGGAGTCACACAGCTCATTTGTTTTTGCTGTGAGATTTTAAGTTCCCTAAACAACTAGACTTGGCGTCCATTGAGAGAAGTGGTATCTGGAGAAAACATTACGTGTGATCACATAGAAGTTTGTACATGCAAGTGGAGTAAATTAAGGTTCCTTAGACAATTTAACAATTTTTGGATGCTTCCTACCTTTTTAGTGCTTGTGTTTGTAACTGTCTCACTTAATGTGTATTTTGCATTTCGCGTATTTGGGTTTTCCTGACTATCATTGTCAGTATATGATGGTCACTCATAGAACTAATTCCACAATTCTGATTTTTGTTACTCCATAAGCAGTCATAGTATGTTGTCGTTTTCTTCCTTACCTAGGTGAAAACATGGTGCACAAATCCCAGTCACTTTTCCAGTTGTTTGCTGACAGAACTTGTTCTGGTGGTGGTTACAGATTTTACCCAAGCACCACTTGTCCTTTGCTGTTTTCCTTCCTTCCAAACCCCAGAGGATATCCTTTCTGCACTGGTTCTTCTCCCAGTCTCTCTTGGCTCTACATCTGTTAATCTTTTATTGTATCTCTAAGCTCACTCTACAAATTTCAATCTACACTCTAGAAAAATGGCCACTGCTGTCATTACCCTCCTTGATCCTGTGTTGCCAAAGGAGCTTCATCAGCAGAGAAGCTGAGGAAGTATGGGCTGGATGAGCAGCCAGTGAGGTGTACTGAGTAATGGCTCAACAGCTGGGCCTGGAGGGTGGTGATTGGTGGTACGACGTCTAGTTGGAGGCTGGTAACTAGCGGTGCATCTCAGGGATGAACACAGGTTCTAGTCCTGTTCAACATCTTCATTAACAATCTGGATGATGGGGCAGAGGGCACCCTCAGCAAGTTTTCAGGTGATACAAAACTGGGAAGAGTGGCTGATATACTGAAGGGTTGTGCTGCCATCCAGAGGGACCTCAACAGGCTGGAGAAATGGGCTGACAGGAACCTTCAAAGGGAAGCACAAAGTCCAGTCCCTGGTGGGGAACAACCTCAGGCACCAGGACATGCTGGGGGCCAAGTGGTTGGAAAGCAGCTTTGCAGAAAAGGACCTGAGGGTCCTGGTGGACACCAAGTTGATCGTGAACCAGCAATGTGCCCTTGCTGCAGAGAAAGCTAATAGTGTCCTGAACTGCACAGGGAAGAGTCACCAGCACATCCAGGGAGGCTCCCCTCTACTCACTGAGCTATGTCCAGGTCCAGGTCTGGGCTCTCCAGTACAAGAAAGACATGGTTATACTGGAGAAGAGTCCAGTAAAGGGCCACAGAGATGATTATTAAGTGACAGGAGCATTCCTCCTGTGAGGAAAGGCTGAGACAGCTGGGATTGTTTAGCCTGGAGAAGAGAAGGCTCAGTGGGGAATCTCATCCATGTGTATCAATACCTGAAGAGAGGATGCAAACAAGATGGAGCCAGGCTCTTTCCAGTAGTGCCCAGTGACAGGACCAGGGGCCATGAAACACAGGAGGTTCCCTCTGAACATCACTTTATAACTGCGAGGCTGACCGAGGAGTGGCACGGGTTGCCCAGAGGGGCTGTGGAATCTCCATCCATGGAGATACTAAAAAGTCATCCAGACATGGTCCTGGGCAACTGGCTCCAGGTGGCCCTGCCTGAGCAGGGGGGCTGGACCAGATGACTTCCAGAGGTCCCTTCGAACCTCAGTCGCTCTGTGATTCTGTGAGCTTGCTCTCAGTTCCTTTCCTTGCTGTGACAAACCTGGCAGGTGAAAGGTGGCTGCAAAGGAAATCCTGGCGAGTGCTGCGGTTACAGGTGTGCTGTTCAGAGAATGAAGCTACAGGGGTCAGGGCCAGCCCATAGGTAACACTCATCAGAAGTTCATAGCTTGGCTGAATTTGGTCGCATTGTAAGACTAACGGCAAAAGGCACATCTCTGGCATACAAGACAAACTGCTTGCCAAATTTAAATCTATGCTACAAGTCTGTAGGAAACTTCCTTGCAGAGCTTAATCAGTGTTACTGTTCTTTAACATTGTGAGCAGAACTGTTTTAGCTAGCGTTCAATTTGCAGAAAATAACCTAATTTGGAAAATTTTAAACTGAGCAGCTGAAGGTTACTGAGGGTATTATAAGCAAAACACAGCAATTTTTGATACCTGCTATGAGAAGCTGTCAGTACCGTGATCTACCAAATCCATACCGAAGTTCATTTAGCTGCAGGTGAGTAACTTCTGTTCCATGAAGAGCAGCCCTATGCCTGACATCTACATGTTGCCTATTTACTGCAGGCTACTTTTGTTTTTCAGATGGGCCTGCAGTTACCAACAATTGCTGTTCATCACCAAAAAGGAAATCCATGTAGGTAATCGCAGAGTATGGCGGGGTGGGGGGGGCAAGAAGCAAAAATTTAAAAAAACTATGGTAATTGCTATTGTGTGTTACCTGTGTGGCTTTCACTGGGTTCTCATTCCTACACTACAGCTTCTCCCTGTCCTCCAGATGAAATACCTAAACCCGCGGGTCCCATTTTACTTTCAACGTACATGAGAGTGGGCCCATGATATCTTTGCCAGAGAGAAGCTTCAGCCAAAACAAAAGCAAATCTTTCCCCAGAGACACGGGGTGTGTTGCACCAGGAATGGAATCCACCTGTCCTCAAATACTGGGATGACTCCGGGAATATCTTCCAGCTCATTTTCCTGTCCTCACCATTTGGGTTTATAGAATTAATCTGCTCACAAAGGTAAAACGAAAAGCAATGAACTTCAGAAGGATTACGAGTTGACAAGTTAGGGATTCCTCTTACCTCCTTTCATGCTATTATTTATGCAAGCCTATTTCTCTGGAGCTACCCACAATTCCAAACCATCTGATTGCTTAATTGAATTACCCTTTAAGGAGAGGAAATAGAAAATTGGGGCCAGTCCAAAAAAAAGAGCATCAGAAACCAGTCACACGTTGCTAGTGGTGGAAATGCAAAACCATCGACCTTCCTTAACTAACATGTTGTCTGATAACACAAAAGAAGAAACCACTTAGCAAATGAAATGAAACAGGAAGACTTTAAATAGGAGCTCTTGCCTTAAAACGTAATATCTTCATTTTCTGTAACTTGACTGAAGCTGTTGGAATGCAGAAGGCCTGTGGAAAAGTCAGAATATTAAAAAAATTATGTGCAGTCAAAATAGGTGTTCATGTAAAGTCTACTGGAAGGAAAGGGGGGGAAGGATCATTTCACAGCTGTCAAAGAGAATTATGTACATGCACATAACACTAAGTGAAAGGGAGCAGATAAGACTTACGCACCAATTCCCAGTAAATAATTTACATGATAAGGAAGTGAATGGTGCTTATCTAGAGTGAGCCTCCCTGGAAAGAAACCAAAGGCTGATGCTGAAAGGATCACCATCTTGGAGTTGGTAAGCATACTACTGCTAAAATCTCAGCAAGTTTTCTTGTTCTTTCTCTGTCTCTGGACATAAACTGCTGAACCTTCAGCCAGCTAGAAACGTTCTTTTGCAAACATATGAGCAAGCTATTCTTTATCCAGACAAATAACAGATAAATTGTGCTGGCAGGACTATGCTGGCAGCTACAATAGCTACATGTGGAAACTCTGCAAGGGTAATTCCAAAAATTCCAGTTTTAAAAGCAGTGAGTTTAGGTTTAGTTTTTTCAGAAATTAATTGCAAAACTATAAAATCATTTTAGGGAGTATCAAGGCACTAAACTGAAATACTCAACAGTCAGGGAACTCCAAGAGTTGATGCTGACAAGCCGTGAGGTATTTTAACATGACCACATTACACAGTGTAATTACATCACATTCATATATATTTAGAGTATGTCAAAAAGCAATGTAAAGTAAATGAGCTTCTGGCCTCATTAAGTCATTGGCTGTGACTTAAGTCAGTTCCCATGGACATTTTTACAGGCAGAACTTTACCCATTACATGTGACGTGTAAAACAGTTGTAGCTACGTGTAATCCACGGGGAAACCCAGCTAATACCAACGTGATTTAAACACAAGCTTTCCGTCTGAAGAGATGCCTACAGTAAAGGCTCGTAGTCGATGTCAAACCTGATTTTTGCAGTTAATTTTTCATAATAAAGTGTGGGGAGAGAAACTTAACACTCACGATGCTAACCACTTGAGAACAACCATCTCAGGAGTGAAAGTTCTAGCCATGCAAGTGTGAGAGCCTTTACGTTTTTGTATTTATATTGGTCTAAATTTTGATCAACTTAATTATACATAAGAATTCACTTTCACAGAAATTTAAATAGCCAGGATGTTGTATGATATTCTTTGAAATGCAAATATACATAATATCCTCCCAGGGTTTTCTGAGGAGTCACCTGGGGTCCTTTACCTGCTCATCCTTCCAAACTACCCTTCCATCAGCTCTGACAGAATGCGGTGGCTCGTACAATTAACGCATATTTTTTAAAAACATGCGGCAACTTTAATGACAGAAACTGTTTACTATAATCTGTAGCAACCTGAATTCATATTAAAATATTCAATTTTAATATCTGCGTGAACAAAGACACCTTGGATGTCTGGAATATCGTCAGTTCTTTGCAGCAGGGCTACAGTAGAGGGACACGTACGTGTCGATAGTCCTCTTAAAATGTCACGCTGCCTTGTCTCGGTGGTCTTTCTGCCTTTGGCATGTTTGCGGGATTCCTTGTAGGCTGTCCAGAATATTGCATTTACACATTTAAGACAGTGCTAGTATATATTTCTCATTCGTGATACTTCTCATTCGTCATGACAGACCCTCGTGGTCTGATGGGTACAGCGTGAACCTGCCCAAGCGAAAGCTGTGCCGGCAGACCTCATCTGTGCATTGTGACTTGTGAACAGATGCTCCTCCGCTGCTGTTTCCCCCGCCTGACACACTGAGGTGCAGGAGGAACAGGGTGATGCTAAAGGCACTCTGCTTTCCCTCCCAGCCTCGAACTGTGTCTGTCTGTTACACAGCTGTTAAGAAAAATTGGTCGGCGTCTCCAACCTAGCTACACTGTTCCTGGTGTTCTGAAAAGTCTCCGTTAGTGTGAAATGACAGAGGTTGGTCCAACTTTCCTAGGAATGAAACTGGAAATGCTTCTTGCCTGCTTCCTTATATACAGGCAAGGGGTCCAGTAAAATACATTTTGCCTTGTTTTCCCTTTCCATCTCCCCCCTCCCCCCCTTCTTAGGCTGAAGTTCTTGCCCTCAGATTTTACTTGTGTGTGAGTTTTCCTGTATTTTCCCAGAAGATTTACAGAAGAGAGACTGCTGTGTCTTGGGTTATTTTTAGATTTCCCAGGGAGAAAAGAGGGGAGAGAGGAGAGACGCGGTCCTCCTGATGAGGGAGCGGCACGTCAGATGGTGAGATAGTGCTCAGCACTGCTCGGCTTCCACGGCACCATGGAACCAACCGGCTTGTTTACAGTGAAAATATTTTGTTGAGCGTTTCCTGACATTGTATCCTGTTTTGCTAACAGAGGGGCTTTTATCCAGTCAGCAAATCTGCATTTTCATTTAGTTGTCCAGTCATTCCGTCCTCCCCCCCAATAATAATTATCCTTATCTGTCTTTTACAAATAAAAGTAAGGCTGAACATACAAAGTACTGCCCTGAAAGGTAATGCCAAAGGCAAACTCCCGTCCTCTAGAAGTTATACAATATTTTGATTTGTCCAAATTGTTAAACGTTCCTAGATTATGTCAAGCAAAGATGCAACTGTCAAATTCACCTTGCCACTTTGCAGGCGTGTGGAACACTTTAAAAACCAAAACAAGCTCATAGCACGTTTCAGGAGTTGTAGGAATGTTAATCTGGACACAGGATTTAACTCCACCCGTGCTCTGCCCAGGATGCAGGATTACTCAGGCGCTTTGTGTACTCCCATTTTCCTTTCCATGTCTACATCCACAGTGATCCTTGACTAACCCTTTCCCTAGAGAACCCCCTGTTTTTTCTCTTTATCCCTGAGAAGAGGCCAAGGCATCGTTATGACTATCGTATCTACAGGGGTTGATAAGGCTGGAAGAAAACATTTTGTTTAAATTATTTATTAGCTAGTGGCTGTACTCACAGCGTCCCTGGTGTTGTCCAAACACTCACAAAGGATGCAGCAAAGCACGCCCTGCCTAAAGAAAGGTAGTTAGGGCTGTGAGAGTAAGGAAAACACGGGAGATTTGGAAGTATGAACTGGCTCGTTTCCCTCTGCCAGCAAAATATAGAAGAATTTTACGGCCGTCAGGCGGAGAGCAAAGAGGCTTTGCGCATACAGTCAGGGTCACTGTGCCACTCGCGAAGCGTTGTGTGAAGAGAAGCAAAGTCTTTACGGGAAAGCTGACAAACCCGCTGGTGACGCTAGGCCGCTCGTAAAGCCGAGGGCCGGGGACGTGATGCAAAACTCCAGCACGGCGGGTCAGGGAGGGGTGGCTGCGGCTGCCGTCGGCGGTTCGACGCCGTGGCCGAGCGTGAGGCAATGCCGTCCGGTCGAGCCGCTCTCACGCCAGCCGTGGGGAGGAATGGCTGGGCGTAGGCAGAGGCCGGGGAAACCTCGCAGAACCGCTGCCGAGGCCAGCGGGAAGGCAGGCCGGCACCTCAGCCGCCTCACGGGACGGGGCTGGGGCGGGCGGACGGGACGCCGTTCCGCCGTCAAGCAGCAGGCAGGACCGCCGCCAACCCCACGGGGGTAAAATCCGTCACGGCGGGTCCCGTGAGGGCAGGGAGGCCGTGGGGCTGAGGTGGGGGAGCTCAGGGGAAGGGGACGGGGGTTGAAGAGTCTCTGACTTCTGAGGTTCGCCGCAGCGGGAGAGCCGCCGCTTATTCCGTACCCTTCTTTAGGGGGTAATGGTTAACTGAGAGAAAGATGACCCCTTCTGTAACAGCACTGGTTAAAAAAAGAAAAAAAAAAAGAGAAAAAACCCAAGCTCTCCCACAACAACCACGAGCGAGGCGCGTCCACAAACACCAGCCCCCCGAAGACCAGCTCCGGCGCGGGAGGGCGCCGGGCCCTGCCCTGCCCTGCCCTGCCCTCAGCGGCCGCGGGCTGCTAGGCCGGGGCTCCCCGTCAGGCAACGCCGGTGCGGAGGGAAGGCCGGCGGGCCCGGGCCCGGGCCCATCCTTCGCCGCCTCAGCCCCCGCCCCCGGCCTGCCCCTGTGGCGCTGACGTCCCGGCCGGGCCGGGCGGCGCAGAGCAGCGCAGCAGCCGAGAGCAGCAGCAGCAGCAGGTAAGGACGCGGCACGGCAGGCCCTTGGCCCTCCTCCTCCTCCTCCTCCTCCTCCTCCTCGGCGGGGGTGGCCGCGGCCCGCTGCCCCCCGCGCTTTCGCCTCGGTCCGGCCCGGCGTCAGGTGCGGTCGGCTCTCCGCAGGTTTCGCCCCGGAGGAGCGGGGCTTTGCGGGGTCAGGCGTTCTCCGGTAGCAGCCGGTATCGCGGGGGGGGAGCGACCTGTTGGAGCGGGAGGCGGCCGGGAAGAGAGCCCCGGCGGCGGGGTGAGCGCTCCCCGCCGGCCCTCCTCGGGCTGTGCCCTCACCTTCCCCGGGAGGGACCACCACAGCCTGAAGGGGTTTTTCTTCCTTCAACGAGCTGGCACGGGAATTTTTTCCCTGCGTTGGGTTTGCTTGGTTGTTTTTTTTTTTTTAAGTTTCATTCTCTGTAAAATACCATCCCTGCTGAGCTCTTCTCCTCGTTTCAAAAACATTTCCGTGCTGGTAGGCTTGTCCTTGTCCCAGAAAAGATGTTTTTTACAGCCTTGACCGGCCGCACGCAGTATGACCAGTAGCGCGACTGAAAAACATCTTCTCTTGGAGTATTTCTCCCTGAAGTGCTTTTGCAGGGCTGCGTTTTTGGAGAGCAGCGTGATGTGCTGCTACCAAAAACTGATACACAGTTCCTGTAACTTGCGCCCATGACTGAACAGGAAAACTGGGAAAGGTTCGTCCCTTTAATGGGCCAGCGCTTGAATACAACTTGCAATGCAGCATATTTATTGTTGACGCTTGCCTGATACTTGGCCCTCAGGTTCCGAACTAGTAAATCCTAAGGCCCATAAGATTGAGACATCTAAATTAATAGATTACAGGTTGTATAAAAGGACAGTTGTTATCTGTGGCTTCATCTAAATACTGCTGGTTGCCAGCCCTTTTTTACAAAGGTGACGAGAAGTAGTGTTTCGTGACTTGTGCCCTGCCTTGCTCTCGGAAGGCAAAGACCTTTGGGGCAGCCTAATTTCTTACAGTTCAGTTGGCATCGCTGGGCTGCGGAGTGGCCTATGAACTGGGGTTCACAGCCGTCAGAGTACAAAGGTTGGCCACGGAGCTGAGTCTTCCTTGTGTTGCGAACGTGACAAATTAACAGGGTAGAGATGAATTCGTGAGTTAGATGTCATCTGCGGTTTTTCTTTTCAAGGCGGAGGGGGGTGCTAGGGAAAAAAGCCTAATAACAGTAGAAATAATTTAATGGTTAAAATTATCCTTATGCAAATTTAAAAGTATAGGTAAATGTCTTCTCGCAGTATTTGTTTAAATATCATAAAACTGTGCTAATGTACAAGTTAACTATGAAGCCAATGGTTTATAAAATAACCGCAAAAGAGGGATCTGAACGTCTTTGAGGTGGGAGAGTAAATACTGAAATTGTCAGAGCACAAGTTAGAAACTTTTGCGATTGTTGTTTTTACTAATGTAGAAATCAGGATTTAGCTTGACTGTATTTTTAGTGGATGTGTTTTTAATGTGTATAAGTTAATAAACTATTTAGTGACGGTACAGTTATGCCTTTAACTGTGAAACTGTAAAGCCAGCAGTGTGAACATAAAGGCAGTAAAGTTTGCTGTGAGGCTTAATAGCTTTCTGAATTAAAACCATGTCAGTATTAGCTTGCAGATATTGTAAATTGAACTAATTTCCCTATGCCCATATTTCTAGCCCGAGTGGGCGCTCGTGTATAACCTGCACTAACTACTGTGTCCTTCAGGATGCAGGATTGCCATGCGCCTTTGTTTTCATATGGGGTCAGTATTTTGACCCATTAACCATTATTTTCTTGTAAGCAAGGTGAAGTAGTGCTTCCTTGTGCCTGCTCACAGGGGTGGAGAAGGCTTTGTGACCCGGTCTAACCATATTCTCTTGGTATTTGATAATGTTGGTCTGAGGAAAGCTTTGAGGTTTTAGGAATTTTGATGGTCTTGTGAGTGATGTGGCAAAGTTAAGTAGGGGCTAACTTTTCAGTACAAAATGTGGAAGCGTGAGATTAAGCTGTCAGGTTCAAAACAAACAAAAGAGGGGTGTTTTGGTTTTGACCCAATGTGTAGTTAGTTAAGCTTTGGAAATATTTTCTGAAAGCATGTGGATGTTGCAATTTTACAGGGACTCGAAAAGCAGCCAGTCAAATTAATGGAAGAAAAATCCACTAAGGCTGACTTGTACAGAGTAACTCCTGTAGCTCAGGGAGTTGCTGAGCTGCACGTGGAGCCTGGGAGAATATACTGGGAAAGTAGTCAAGTATTTACCAAATTTTTATATTGATTTCAGGCACTGACAACTGCAGACAGCATACTGGAGACAACAGACCTGCTATCTGACCCAGTAGGGCTGCTCTTAGGAAGACTGTTTATTAATCTGAAGTTTTTGAGAACAGCTGAGCCAAAGGGACCAGGTCTAGAGATAGCAGCTCTGGGTGATTATTCTGTCAGAGTGATTATGCGTTGCCATCAAACTGGGAAATCAGCTATAAGTGGTGCTGGGGGGCAGTTCTGGCACCTTTGTCGTCATTGATTATCTTTGATCAACAGAATTAGCACAAAGTCTGAAGGAGACTGAGGAGGGGTTTCAGACCTTATTTTTGATGCTCTGTTTTGGAGGGCAAGAGGTTTTTGATACATTTGATGGCTGTATTCAAGTACAAGATACTATTTTCAGGAAGGAGGTCCCCTAATGCAGATAGGCAAAGTCAGCTTGGGAGCAGCGCCATGGAAGCAGATCTGAGGGTTGAGGGGGATTGTGATAAGCAGTGGGATGCAGTACTGGTGAAGTTCATGATTTAGCTTTTCGTACTAGTGAAGCTTAAGTTAACAGGATAATGTGTTCAGTTTTGGCCACAGCCATTTAAGAAAGATAAATGTAAACGTCTCATTCCGGCAGAAATGATCATGAAGGCATAGGAAGGGTTTGGAAAGCATCATCTACAGAGACCACACGTGTTTGGGAAGAGTGTTCTACAAAGGCTAGACAGGCTCAGTTCCAGCAGAAAGAGGATGAGATGAGGGGACAAGAAGATGCTACAGTCTTAAAATTAGTGAGAAGTGGTCTATGTCCTTCTCTCAGTGACTGTATTGAAAAAGATGAAACTAGTTTGTACCAAAGATTTGATGTAGTTCTTAAAATCTGTTATGCTTTGGGGAAAACTGGAACAAACTGAAGTTGTGCAGTCTCCTTTTTGCAAAGGTTTTTGGAAGTCAAAGAAGACTTGTATTAAGGATGTATTACAGACTTCCCTCAGGACTGTTTTACTTGTTCTCATGTAGGGGGTTGAACATGATGATTTCTTCAGGTGCGGTCTGTATTCTGGCCTGAGTTTATGTGGAAAAAAGTAATTTTAGTGCTCAAAAGAAATGCAGTTTCTGTGATAAAGGCCTAGAATCTTTCAATTATTGCTGGTCATCTGATGTTACAGCTTAATGCATTTGGTTTTAAAATAGTTAGTGTTGAGGCAAAGTATTGCATTAGACACCAAAATGTTGTGGTTTAGGAGTGTAGCCCATAATCCTGTAGGAAATGTAGGTGTAGGATCATACTGTGATATAAACCAGGAAAATCAGAGGGATAAAACCTAAGGTATTCGTCATCAACTGTAGTATATACTGTATGTGGCTTGATAACCTGTGCCCAAATGTTGCAGCATCTTCTGTTCTGAAACACTTTTAAAGAATTGTCAGCGTATTTAAAAAAAAAAAAGAAATCAGACTTGTTAAGTAGTGTATATTTCTTTAGGTACCCTCATTTTGAATCTGTTTTTTAAAGTATGCATGGGCAGATAAAAATGACTTAACATTTTAACATAGCATGCCACCTATTTAGGTTTTTGCTTTGGTGTTTCTTGGAATGACTGTATTACGTGTGTAGTAAATACTGGTGGCTGCGACTTGTGTTTTTGAAGTGTTGATAGAAACTGTAATAATATAAAGAACACATAGAAAAAATATAGCTTTTGAACTGAAGTCTGTGGATGAAACCTTTTTTTTTTTCCTTCTTCTTTTTTCCCCAAATACCAGTTTTGCGAAGCTAAGTGTGAAGTATCACCAGCCTTTATAGTTTTTCCTAAGGTTTTGATGGCAAGAAAAAGATAAATGCATGCGCTCTTTAATCTCTGGCAGAACGATTTCTGTAAGTAATGACCAAGCGTAGTTAATAGTATGTATTTTATTGGAAGGAGCACGCTAATTCTGTCTTTCAATAAGCGACTGTCTTAGAATACCAATTAAAAAGAATTGATTTAGCCAAAGCGAGCTTTCGCTTTTTCTTTGGTTGAACAGTATGCAAAAACAGAGCAGAGGGTGATGGGGCCGGGGAGGGCTGGTTCGGTTCAGTCCTGCTGCCGTGCTGCATGCCACAGCTCGAAGGCAAAGCCTGTTGCCACCTTGGTCCTCTTGGCATGGCCTTGTGAAGGTGGTTTGGGAGCCTGTACAACACACCAACTTTTTCCCAGTGAAAAGGGAGTGAGTTGCGGCCAGGCAGCATTTACCCTGCAGACACGGTGCTGGCTGCAGCTCCTGTAGGCATTGTGGAGCTAAATTGCAGCTACTGTCAGTGGCATGGCATGCTCAAACGCTTGGTTAGCATGAGTTGGTGTCTGTGCTGCCGTGGCTACGCTTCAGGTCATACCCAGGGTTTACGTGACTCCTGAAGCACTTCTGTCAAGCCATGGGTCTTTCCTTGTCAGCCGAATGCTTCTCCTCATTCTGCAAGTGGGTGGATGAAGGGTAGTTTCTGCTTGCTCCAGGGAATGAGAGAGGGATGAGGCTATCTGGAGTTAAACCTCACTTTTCAGATGTGCAGCTCGCAGTGCTGCTGCTGCGCTCACCTGATAGCTGAGTGGTAAAGGCAGAACGGGGCCAGTCTCCAAACTGGGATCCGTCTCTGGCAGTGCTGAACGGAGGTCTCGTGAGTGCTGCTATTGCTGGGCTGGCCACATCTGCACGTGCATCTTTCGGGGTTTGGTCTGCTCTCAGAAGAATCAATGGAGAAATTCCCAGAGTCTTCAGCTGGAAGTTGAGTGAACCCTGGATTTGTAAATGCTCAACAAAAGGCCTTTTTTTAACATAAAAGAAAACTTTGTTTTTTTGAAGCAACGTGCCTTGAAAGAGCTTGCTGAATTTATTTTGCGAAGGTAGTTAAACAGACAATTAAGAGTATTATTTGTGTAGTGGATAATTACTTAGTTTCGTGAACAAATTTGTTTTCTTTAACAATATTTAGAAGACTTATCTGAAGTTTGGGGGATAAAAAAAAAAAGAGAAGCAGGGAATGTAACAAAGTCAGTGGTTCACAAAAACCTCTCTGGTATCAGCAAGAACTCGGGCTATATTGGTAGCAGCAACTTTCTAAATTATATCATAGAATCATAGAACGGTTTGGGTTGGAAGGGACCTTTAAAGGTCACCTAGTGAACCCCCCCTGCAGTGAGCAGGGACATCTTCAACTCGATCAGGTTGCTCAGAGCCCCGTCCAGCCTGACCTGGAATGTTTCCAGGGATGGGGCATCCACAACCTCTCTGGGCAACCTCTTCCCATGTTTCACCAACCTCATTGTAAAAAATTTCTTCCTTGTATCTGGTCTAAACCTACCCTCTTTTAGTTTAAAACCATTACCCCTTGTCCTATCGCAACAGGCCCTGCTAAAAAGTTTGTCCTCATCTTTCTTAGAAACCCCCTTTAAGTACTGAAAGGCTGCATTAAGGTCTCTCCAGAGCCTTCTCTTCTCCAGGCCTGGTCTGAAGTCCTGTAAGTGTTGTTACACTTCATATTTTGCGCAAGTCCAGCTTGTGATTTGTATAGTCCAGAACTCCGTCCCTCTCATCTGCTGTACTCTCTTTGTTGCCAGTGGCACTCAGCAAGGTTTTGGTCATCTCAGGTTCGTTCTTAGTGCCCCGGATCCAAAGCAACCTGACTAAAACGTGATACTGTAGTAGCCATGTTTCAGAAGAAGCTGCCTGTGGGAGGGCAGCGTGTCCTTCTCCCGTCCTCTGGCACTACGCGTGAGGGAGGCCGTGCCTGGTGGGGTGAGGACAGGGGACACCTCCTTCTGAGTTCCCATCCGTGCTTCGCTCTTTCCTGATCTATTCAAGTGCAGCCCATCACACCCGCTCTATAGTGGCAGAGGGGGCGGCAATAACAATCTTTCACGTAATCCTCTGTGGCAAAGACTGGCTGTTTTGCTGCGTCTTCCTTTTCTCAGCTGGGTGAGTGCTGTGTGCAGGCATGCTGAACCTGCCCACCGTCATGCTCCGCTTGTTTAAGGGGAGGCACTGGAGAGTTTTGGGAGGGGGATGCTCTGTACCGCCAGGTTTAACGGTGTGCAGTAACCTCCTGTGCTGGGGGTCCTGCTTACCTACTGCAAAGTTTCCAGGACAGGGATCAAAGCATTCAGGAATGAAGAATCTGACAAATACTTTTAATAACTTCAATTTTAATGATTCTCTAGGGTTGCAATTTTGTGAGTAGTTGGGCTGAGGTAATTGCCTGCTGGCCCCCCGAAAGGAGGAAATCTTCCCACGGCTGTGCCCTCCCCCCCGCTCCCTTCCCAGCAGCGCTGATGGTCGCTGATGGGCTTTTCCACATCTCAGTGCAATCTGCTGGCTCTGCAGAAAGCAACAAAACCCATCGCCTTTCTCTTCTCCATATCCCTGCTGCAGAGGGACGTCATGCGTTTCAGAGCTTATGCAGCGGGGCAGCAGGAGCGTGCAGCGAGGAGCAGTAACGGGGGGAGGCAGGTGAAGGGTTGTACCCCTCTCAGGGTGGTAAGCTGTTACCCCTTCACCTCACCCTCTCTCAGGAAACTACAGCATTTTCTGCGGTCTCTTAAACCTGTGTAACCCTTTGTTGCCTCTACCAAAAGGTACACAAATGCCTCCAGTAGCCCTGTTGGCAGAGAGAAATGCGGCCATAAAGAGTGTACGTGGGGGATTTCAGAGTCATAGCAGTAGGACTGGAAAGGATTTTAAAAGATAAGGAACTTCAGAGGGCCCTAAAATAACATGGACTTTTATTGCTGTGTAAAGATATGAACACTTGGTTTTAGTGTATGTGATGGTTTTGGGGGCGGGGAGGAATTTTTTTTGTGTGGTTTTTTTTTTTCTTACCTGGTATCCTTTACAAAGGCAGGAAAACAAATGAGATGAATCTTTGTCTCGTTTTGTGGGCTCCTAGTAAGTTGCTTTTTTTGCAGTGTTTGCTGATTGCTTTAAAGCCTTTGCTGTGTTCATGCAGCAAGACTTTTTGGCAGGTGCTTGGGTACATGAATGGCATTCTGCAGCGTATTGTTCTTTCTGCTCTACTGCACGGGGCGTTACTTACGTGGATGCTACAGGGACGATGCTCTTTCTCCTTCTCTCCCGTTTGTTGGCTTGCCTTTCAGTCAGCATGCTGGTAGGCCCATTTTCTCCTCCTCTTTTAATTTTTTTTCCAAAAATAGACTTGCCAGCTGTGTATTCATTTGTGGGAATACGCAAATGCACATGTTGCATCATCACTTTATTGTCCTTGTTTGCTCTTTGCTGGGATAATTTCTCAGAGGCTTTAATGGTTTTTATGGATTTCAGTAACTGATCTTCTTGTGGCCATGGTTAAGAGCATTGCTTCAAATTTCAAAGATCTTGGGAAACAGAAGAGAAGTGGGCTTGTCTGTCATAGTTGTCTTGAAACGCAGCTGTTGGGAACGAAGCATTTAACTGCAAGTGTACAGAAGAAACAGAAGTTTCAGAGAAGGTGTGATGTTCTTTGGTTTTGATTGTCATCCCATTACAGTACTCTTGCATCTCAAGCATCTGAAATTAGTCATGGTCAGACACTCAATCTCAGATTATATGGACCTTGAGATAGTATTTGGTTAACTGCATGGATGTCATATATTAAAATAATTTTTTGTTTGGGTGTTTGGAGATGCATTGGGGGCTTTTGAAAAAGTAGTGTAACACCTTAGTATTTTTTTAGATCATTTATACAAGAACATATATTAAGCTTTGGTTAGGGGAAGGATACTTTTTCAAATACATTTTGTATCATATCCTGATGGTAATCTGAAACAAATTTTAGATCTTGTTTTATGTTCTGCTCTGAAGTTCGACATCCTTTCAAAGAAAAATAATATTTCTTGCTAACCTAGGGAGAGGAATTTTAGACATGAAGTTTCTTAGCCTGTTATCATGCTGTACAAGTCATGTCTTGCTCAAAAGGTCACCACCCACAGAACATGTTTTTTGCAGTGCAGTGGACTAAGAAGCTGCTTTTCTTGGGGCTGTAACGGTCTTTCCTATTGTAAATGAAAATACAGTCTTTTGATGATATGGCATCTGATGCTATGGGTATTTGTGTGTTACGTGCTAAATTATAATTGTATATATTTAACACCAAAGCAGCAATGATAAATATAAACAATATGTTGACCATGTACTCTTATGGAGTATTCTCTTTCAATTTAAATCCTTGCAGCGTTTCCCAATTTTTCGTACATATATGTATTTTTTTAAACTATTACATCAGATTTCATTTAACTTGGAACTGAAAGTACTTTTTTTTAATAAGTGTTGGAGTTAAGCTTCTTTATTTCTCTTGATATGGAGTTGCGTGCCTGTTCATGTAGTAGTCAGCCTAGCAGGGGTTTTAAGATATTAAGCTGGTTCATAGACTTTTTTTTTTAAATTGCCCTTTGCAGCTTCTGTTATGGTCCTGGATCAGTTACTGAGCTCTGTAGACGGAGAATTTTTTTTATCCTTTTCAAAAAAATGCAGTTCTATTATTTCCTGATTTTTTTTAAAGTTTTTTTAGTAAAAAATTTGGGAATTCATGTGAGTAATAAGTACTGACTGCTTGAGTGCATCAGATGGAAGTGGAAATTCGTATGGTTTCAAAGAAACTGGCTATTTGAGATGAGTTGTTTTCTGTGTTAATCCTGGTTTCTTTCTGAATCCCTGTGGGAGGGAAGAGGGCGGACAAAGGCCACTTTATGCTGCTGGCATGTTTGCTGAGTGACTCTGCTGCTTCAGCCCTCGGGAGAGGGTAGAAGCAGGGGAGAGGGAAGCGAGGAGGAGGAGGAAGAGGAAGAGTAGTTTGAGGTGAGCTCCTTCTTGAGGAACGTGTGAAGGCTGAAGGACGATGCCAAGGTGGGAAAGCTGGGGAGCTGAGAGGACCAAAGGGACCCCAGCAGATTCAAGAGGGGACTCTTGAAGATTGTAATGGAAGGAAAATGCTGGTTTGACTGCTTGAAGGCAAAACAGGTTGGCATCAGGGGTCAACCTTCCTGCCATGCCTGGGCTGGACTTTAAAGCCCTGTTTTCCTCCTCAACTGAAAGATGCTGCCTGATCCCCATACGTGCCCAGGCACTGCCCCTGGGTGTGCCTGCCCGTGGGTGTAAAAAGACCATGAGGCCTTCCAATTTGGGCTAAGTATTTCACCCCAAGACAGGTAAAGGTTTTGGAGTGACATCTGAAGTTGTGCTGAGGTGTGGTTAGTTGTAATTAATAAAAGCTAATTGATTCATGTTTTCCTAGGACTCGGCACATTCTCTCTAGCAGCCTCCCTTATTTCCATCAGTCATCCTGTTGGAAATGGCCAAGGAGTTTTGAGAGGATCCAGGTAAGACAGGAGCCTTCTCAAAGGATCTGTTACTTCCTCCACTGTACATTCTTTATGGAGAAATTGTAATGGGCAAGATACAGCTGTGCATGAGGCTCGCGTGGCTGTGTTTTAAGTTTGATCAGCTGCTCCATTTTAAATTCACAGCCTAACTTTGTGATGAGCATCTTGCAGGCAGGCAGATCCACAAAACTCGTTAACTGGTAGTCTCCAATTTGACAATGAGGTAAGCACATCTGTGTGATAAATACAGGAATTTTTTTCAAGTATTTAATTCTACTTTTTTCAGGCCTTTTCTTAAGGAAACGCTGCGTAACTATCACAAACCTGAAGATACAGGAGAACCAACTTGAATATGAAATACTAGCCACATTTGTAGGAGAAACAATTTTATGTTGTGAGGAATTAGCCTAGTGGTGTTAGCAAGCATTTAAACAAGGTTTGGTGGTTGGTGTGGGGGGCTGTTTATTTTTCAAGCTCATGTCTTAGCAGTCTTTGAGTTACTACTGTTGAAAAAGGAGGGTGGGGGTTTTTTTCCCTTTTTTTCTGCCACATCACCACTTCCCTTAAGCATCTCCTGCAAGTGTGTGGACTATGCTGAACTTTTAATGTAAGCTAAAAGCTTGTACTAGTACCTAGGGAAGTTAGAAAAACTAAACCGCCTTCTCTATTATTGTACCTCTGTCAAGGTCTTCACATACATTTCAATACTAATAAGAAGAAAATGTGGGAGAAGAATGAAGGGTTGTTTTTTTAAGATCTTCCTGTAGCTGTGGCAGGATTTCCCCTTTTTCAGGTACCAGGGCTCTCCTCTGAGGGCCCCTACCCAGCTGGGACAGGAATGGCTTGGTGTCAGCTCGGGTGCTTCAGGCTATAGTGAGTCATATGTGGGGCGCAGACCTTGGTTCGGTGATAGCTGATACCACCTCTTTGCACTGTTTGATGTAATGTCAGTCAAATTTTGACCCAGATGCATGTGATAATGTTCATTTGGAGTTCACCAGAGCATAAAACATAATGAATACTCCAGTGTATATTGTTAGCACGTCACCTGGATTGGCTTCCTGGGTTGCATTGTGTCTTGCCCATCGTTCATCTGCCTGGATCATTCTGGGATCCAGGCTGCAGCAGAGGTGTGGTCTGGATCCTTGGTGCTTCAAATGCAGGTATTTGTAGACTCCTTCCGAACCAGACTTCGTTTTTCAGGATCAGCTGCTGCCCTTAAACAAGCCCTGTGTAAGTTATGCCCAGGACACCTGCCTTTTTTTTTTCTTTTTTTTTTTTTTTTTCTTTTTTCTTTTATGTTGCTACTTCCAGGATATCCTGCCTTTTGCATTTCACAACTTGCTGGAAATAAGAAGGATTTGCATGGCGTCAGTCCTACAAATGAGCGTGCAGCTTCACATGCTCTTTGTGGACTGCATATACCAAGACAGATTGCAAATGGAATTTGTACAATAGAGCAAGTAAAACTGGCTACATCAGTGTGGTTTTCTGAGGATGAAAGAGATGCTGGTTTTTGTTTTACTTGGCAGGCAGGCTGGGTGTCTAGGGAGAAGAGGAGTGGAGAGACGCAGGGCAGAACATTGGGTAGAAGCAGAATTTAAGGATTGGAAAGAGTTTTAAACAAAATCTGTGTTTTTCTCTACTCTGCCTTCCCTTGTTGAGGATGACCAATGTCATGCCAGTAAGCGCTGGATTGGGGATGGCTGTAATTATTTGGAAGCTGTCAACCTACAATTAACCCTGCTTGTCAGCCTGAGGTTGGGAGAGTGACGTGGAGGACACATTTGCTGTGGGGAACACTCCTCTCACGGCAAGCTTTGCTCATGTGTACCCAGCACAGCCTGGGAAGCCCTGCAGTAGAACGTACTTGCTCCCCACGCAATTCGGCAGGAAGGAGCATTTTTTGTTGTTGCAGGCTGTTGTGGGTTGGTGCTCTGCTGGGGACTCCTTTGGCTACTCACAGTGGTCCTTGCGCTGGATGAGATTGCACTGATCTTGTTCTGGGTCGGCAGAAGCACCTTGTCACCTTGCCAAGAGCACCTTAGCAAAGAAAGCCCTATGGCTTTTGCCACCCAAAGTGCGTGTGGTTTCATTAGATTCCTGGACCAAAGCAGCAATCTTTTTCCCTGTTTTGGGAAAGATGGAAGCGGGCTGAATAGTGTTGCATTGAGATGAAGGTCTGCTTTACAAGCTAATTTTAAGTGCAGCTTAATGTGTAAGTGGTTTAGAGTAGAAGGGTTTGAGAAGGGGAGTAACTACCAGAGGTACAAAATTATTAATGCTGGTGTTGACTAGGGTGGTGTAGGCAGAAGCAGCCAGGTGATGTAGGGAAAGCGCAATCTGGAACAGGGGCTGTCAATGCGCTGAAGGGAGGAGGCTGAGAAGATGTGGTTCACCTTCCAGGCGAGCTGGGCTCAGAGGCACAGCACGGTGCAGGACCAGCACAGCTCCCCTGGCAGGATGGAAAGCTCCTGGCCTCCTGGTGTTCCCCAAAACCAAAAGCAGTCCAGAGCATTTCAAGGAGTTTTTCTTACCTGGAATAGCATCAGCGGTGATTTTTCTGGGATTGGCCCTTTCTGCTGCCATGTTTTCTCTTCAATATCTTCAGTGATCCTGCCATTTCTTGTGGTTTTTGACTTGCTGATAGCTGGCAGTTTTAACAATAAATGCGAGTTTCTGTCTAGAGAGCAAAGAGAAACTTTAGAGTTTCCCTCTCGAGAGCAAAAGAAAAGGCATTTTGAGGCTCGGAGAAGAAATAAACTATGGGATGGCTAGAGAAAGGGGAGAAGCTGGGTATCAAAGAAGATGAAAATCATTCACTACCGCCAAGGCCTCTTTTATTGCACTGCTACAGTAGAAGGGCAGGCCAGGTGAAAAGTTAGTCCTCTGTCCTATACCTCCCTTCCCTTATGTTTTTCAGCGTAAAACTAGTTCAAGAGACCCACAGCAGTAAAGGCTTACAGGAAGGCTGCTGTAGTTATTAGAGCACTTCCTGGGTGGCTCGGGATTTCTCTCCGAAGCCACACCTGGTGTATTAGGGTTTCCTACGCTGTTATTACAGGTCACACTCGGTACACATTTCCAGAATGATGTCAAAAGCTTCCATATCAGAGCAGGATCATCATAGAGCACAGGCTGCTGGATATGTGAAGAAATTAGTTGAATTACAGCATCCAGTAAAACTTGCATGAGTTTTATAGAGTAGAAGCTGAAAAACAAAATACTTTTTTGATAACCTTTGAAATATTCTCTGTTGTGTGTTTAAACTTGAACGTCAGCAGACTTTGCTAACTCGTCACTCCTAAAAAAAAAAAAAAGAAAGAATGTTTATTATCTCTTAACAGACTGGATGCAGTGGTATTGTTCTTTTAGCAAAATTAGATTTGTATCCTTCACAGGTCGTAACACTGGGAGGTTAGCCAGCATGGCTCACCCTTGTCTGTGAAGGGAGTATAGGAAACGGCTATTGCTGGTTGTGCAGGCATTTGAGAAGGCATTTGAGTAATTTGTTTTCCTTGTTGTTCCCAAGTTACTGGAGTCATTCAGGAACCATGTATTTTTTTTTTAAGTTTGTCAGAGTAAACCATTATAGCTAGCAAGTTCTTTTTACTAGTCACCCAAATAAAGCAGAAGCTCTGGACATTGTAAATTTCCTTTTAACAGAGCATTGATACTGAAATGCAATGTCAGGTTGTTGGTTAATATTATTAATTTTCTTTCTGTGTAGTAAGAAAGAAATACTGCCTGCTTTTGGTTTTTGGGGGATAGTGTGGCAAAAATGTACTCCAGGTTTATAGTCCAGTCTTCTGAACTGTAGTCGAGTGCTTCTGTTAAATATCCTCTATTTATTAATAGAAATAATAAGATAATTCTTCAGACCTTGTGTCCTTCAGTTAATAAAGGGAAACATGTACATCCCTGTAATTGAAGACAGGTATGCTATTGTGGAGGGTGGAGCATGAGTCTTTGTAAAGAGAGGTGGACTCTCCATTAACACAGTGTGACAAGGGTACTGATTCATCTGTTGATGCATTTTGCAAAATGGGTTGGTGGTTTTTTTGTGGGCTTTTTTGGCTTTTTTTAGTTCAGTGGGTTGTGAGTTGTGTCAGTTGGGCTGCTTTGTACTATCATCTTAACTCTTTTTGAATGCAATTATTCTTGTGTTCTTGCCTCAAGACTTCCTATAGGTCTCTGGAAGGTGACTGAACCCCATGTGTTTAGTGCGATGTCTGTCTCAGCACCAAACAAAGGAATTGGGCTTTTCTGGGTTCCTGAGGAAGTGCCTGACTTGAATTAACCCTCTGAGTTCTTCCTTGTAGTCAGATGTGTCTCTATTCTACAGATAATTGTTTCTTTTACACTGTGTTTTGAATTTTTTCGAAGGTGACGTTAGAAGATCTCTAAACATATGATATTGTAAGACAACTATACTTACAAGCTTTTAGTTTTCTAGTTCCCATGAATAATTCAAAACCAAAAACTCTTCCCTAAGGAAGATTTTTACTCCAGAGAGAAAATACAGGAAATCTATGTGGATTTTAGTATTAACCCCCCCTGCCCCTCCAAGAGGGTGCTCAGGTCCTTCAACAGTGTGAAGAAAATCCATCATGAAAGCAGATTTGAAATACATATATTCACAAGGAAGAATTTGAATAGGTCATATCTGACTTTCACGTAGAATTTCCTGATCGCTGTAATTTAAGCTTCTATGGAGCTCAAATTTTGGATGAATTTACAAAGAAGATACATGGACTATGTGCATCTGCAATAAAGCATATATTTGCTGGAACATAGGAAGTACTGAAGACCTCCAGACTAGAGTCCCAAATAGAGTGCTTGAGTGAACTTAAGTTGGAGCGTTGGAGACCAGAAGTCCAGAAAGCTGAAGAGGATGCTTTATAAAGCCCTGAACAAGGCAGTCATCGGGTTGTCTCCTCATGGGTGCATTGATGATAAGTTTCATGTGATCCCACAGTCTTTCTTTCAATCGCAGCACAGTCTCATTTGCGTCTTTGATCAGTCTGTTTGGTTTAGAATTGTATTTTTCATCCTTTAAAAGCTAGTAACATGTTAGTTTTCCATGGAAAAAAAAAAAATCAGGGACTGTTTTGTGGCTTACTGTTTGGCAGTCAGCAGTGAGGGTCTTGCTTGTAATCACAAATGCATTAATTAAATGTTTTTATCATCAGGACTTTGCGTGTGACTTTTTTAGCTGTCTGGTAGACCTTTTGATTGACACTGATGTTTCTGATACTTGCAATATCTGCAAATGCTGAAATCAGCCAGGAATTGACTCTGAAGTGTTTCTGGCAGAAGGCAGTAGCACTTACCTTTGGCTGTGTCTGTGTATGTACTGAAAATAAATAAAAAAGGCAGCTGCTTTGCAGACTGGGCGTGATGTCTTGCAAATCAGACTGAGAAATATTGAACTAGGAAGAAAAAAAATCTAGTCCTAATTTAAAATCTGTGTTATTGGTTAAAAGTAATTCTACAAAAGATTTTCAAAATGATTGATGGTCTTTGTGTTTAAAGTAGTGCCTGTTTCTAGTCTGTGTGGTCTTTGCTTCCAGTGCCCATGTATTACAGCTTTTTCTGCTAGATTGAAGAATTGTGTAGTTTGTTTTCCATATGAATATTGTATATATTTAACCTGTGATTGCATGATCCTTACCATTTTTTGTTTGGCAAAGGAAAGGGTTTGCTTAAAGCTTCATGGAATTCCTGTGTGGCTGGTACTGAGCACATAGAGGGAAGTTGTAAAGATGTGCAAGAAGAAAATGTTTTGCCTTGGCCTTGGAAGAACAAGGGGATGTGTCTTCAAGGTTAGAAATCAGTAATAATATATTTTTTAGTGGGAAGGATTTTGAAACTATTCCTTTAGATTGGGCTAGAATTGGAGGAAGGCTTTAAAGGTGCTGCTCTTGATCAGAAAAGGTATTTGAATTAAAAGAAAAAAATACAAGAAGATTTAAGTATCTTTGAAGCACGCTTAAGAACTATTTCACGTTATCCTCTTCTCTAATTGATTAACTGGATAATAGGTTTAAATGTGCCAAATAACAAACCCCATGGATTTTATAGTAACTGATCTGAATTGATCTAATTAAGTTTGGTTTTTCCTGTTGTGTCACCTGGGTGAATCCTAATGATGTATAGCAGGTTCCATTCAATTGGGTTGTGCCTGTTTCTTGGGAATGGTGTTGAGAAAATTAGAAATTTTTTCAGGAACATTAATTTATTAAATAAAAGTACTAAGTGGAAATGGCTGTTCGGTGTGTTTCTGCTCCAACTATATCTGGTCCTTCTCACTCATTTAGGCAACTCCATTTGATTGCCTTTCTTGATGGTCTTAATGTTGAGCATCTTGACTGCACTTGGTATGTGTAGACGTGTAGCTGATACATGGTTTGAACCTGTGATGTCAGTTTTGCTCCTTACCTTGTAAAAAGTATTTTTGATTTCTGGACCCCCTGAAGTTTCTGCTGGGCAGCTGGATTCTGTCAGAAATTTCACATCTGTGGCTCTTTGGAATATTATTTTTTCTTAATCACTTTTTGGGGGCTGCCAAATCAGCAGTTAATAACTGTTCTAGAAGAGTGTGACTTAAATCCTAAAGATCGTATTGGCCAAATCTCTGTGATCCACACGAAATGCCCTATTTTTACAGTTGGGAAACGTGATGTCAACCTTCCTTGACATCAGATAGCTCAAAGAAATGTTGGTAATCAATTCCAGAAGCTCTGCTGTTGGATTTTCTGTTATGTTTTCCCTTTTCCCTTTGTGTTGCACAAAAAGAACACAAAATACAGTTGTTTGGTAAATACTGTATGTACTTGCTTCTTTCTGAAGTGTTTAAAAATGCATCGTTATTCTCTGAAAAGTAATGATTTTCTAGATTGGCTTTGAACATGCGAACTCCAGCTATGTCCAAATAATTCAGGCCATGCTTGTATGCATTTTGAGATTTTTTGCAAAATGTTACAGGTAACAATCAGCTGGAGGAGATGAGAAAACCTGTTAACTTTTCAGAAATCTTAAACAAAATCTTCAAAGCTATGGAAAAACCATTAGGTTTAGAAAGGTCTGAATTTTTAACCTGAATCATTAAGAAAATACTCTTAATTAATGTTTCAGATATTCTTTGTATTTCTGCATCAAATATTTTGCTTTGAGTGAAGGGAAGCTTTTATGGCTGAGAAAGGATCGTACGTTAAAAATGAATAAATTAAGTCTGCTTGAGCCTTGAATTACAAGTGGACTCATTTTTGTGCCTTAGAAAAGGCAGGTGTTTGGTCTGTGTCTGTTCTCTTAGACTGCATCCTTTGCACGTATATTCAGAGATGTGGAGAGCCAAGGTAACACCTTGCTGTTGCCTCAGGGAGGAGTTTCTGCTCACATCTCTGCCTTCTCGTGGATATACTTTCTACGTCTATCTTAATGCTGTCAGTGGAGCTCACCCATCTTCTTTTTGAACTGGGAGAAATTATTTAAGTGGATCAAATCATGGACTTTGGCAGAGATATTTTTCTGCTGTTGCAAGTGCAGTGAGCTGGTTCGCAAGCGCCGGGGCTGGTACTGCCGGAGTTGGGGAGGAGGGGACCGAGAACTGGGAAACCTGACTTGGGACAGGGAGCTGCTGAATTACCTCACCTGCTTTTTTGGTGTTTTTTCTGTGTGTGTGTTTTTTGTTGGGGTTTTTTGTTTGTTTGTTTGTTTTTTGTTTTGGAAGCTCTTACCTAAGTCACAAAATGTCCTGGGTACCTCTTGATAGTTCCGTAGTTGATTGTGAGTAGAGCATCACATAGTGAGTAAGGGGGCTAAGTTGTCCTTGTAGAGGGGAAAGAGGGTTTTACTTGGGGTTTTTTTGGTGGACATATCTGTGGTTTGTGGGGAAGAGTAACATTGCACTGATCTTGTATTTGAGAACTTTAAACTTCTGTGTGTGAGCCTTGTACACTCTTGTCGAGGGTATTTTTAATAGTGTCTTCCGGTGTGTTTTTAAAATAATTTGGATTTACATTTTATAAATTGCTCATAAATGAAAGAAAAGTTGACTTTTTATAATGCAATGTTGGAACAGGAGCAGAAATTTCTGTACTTGATTAGATCTGCACAACTGCAAATGTTAGCTGTGCTTTTGGCTTTAAAGCCCTAATTCAAATCTCTCCTGTCCAACAAGCAGCAGGAAGATTAATCTCCTCTGGAGAGAGGAATCCATACCCCAGTTTTAGACAAACCACAATGATTAAAGGTATTTGCAGGTTGAATAATCACAAGCCTTTGTTCGGGACTGCTGAACAGGGTTATGTTAAAACATGCAGGAACAGGATTTATTTGCATTCCTGTTGTTGCTGCTTCCATATTTCTGGTCCACAGCATCATCTGATGGGGAGCCAGTGGTAAGTTCCCAGCTGAGCATATAAGCGATATTTTACTTTGAAACCTGTTGTTTGATTAGACAACAGTATCTTCGGGTGTCCTCCCACAGCTGGGGCGAGGGCTGCTCGTGAGAGCGCAGTGCCCTTGTGTGGGTTGGTGGTGGCTCACGGGCTGGGGGCTGCTGGATCATCTTGGCACAATTTAGAGGGAACTGAAGATAACTTTAATCATGCTTTGTTTTTAGAGAGCAAGATTACTACAATTATATAAAGTCTGAAAGGGAAAACTTGGTTTGGCTGGTGTTTGAACTCTGTTTTTTAAAAGAAGCGTACATTTTAAGTATTGAACTTTGGAGGTCTAAGGCAAAATGTTTGTGTTGTAGTAGGAATAGTCTGTCCTTGGGGAGGGAAGAAGGAAGAATGACTCAGTCTACATTATTTAGGAAGAAAAAAAAGTTAGGAGAAGCTGTCTTATCGTTGTTTTAAGGTCTTTCTTGCTGTTTAAGTAATGCTGTATGACTGGTAGCTATATTTTACATGATCATTAATGCACAGTATTAAAAAATAAAGCTTAGATTAAAATGGTGATAAAGTTGAAGATAAAATGCAGGTTAGAAAAGGGGAAAAATGCCTTAAACTGGCTTGTGACTGTGTTAGAGCAACAGTCTACAATTTCTGTGTTTTCCTGTGCCAGAAACCATCAGCAGCTGGATGAAGAATGAGTAGAGGTGTGTCTCCATTAGCGTTTTAGTTCATCTCAGGACCTTGCTCTTGTGGTGAACCTCCTGGTTGCCTGCACTTACTGCACTGCAGGTCCTGGATCCTGTTTGGATGAAACCAGAATTCTCCTTAGAAACACACCTGATACTCTCCGGCTGTGAATTCCTATTCAGTCCAGAGGCTCAGAGTAGAGCCATTTGGTACTGACTACATTTAGTAAAACCTCAAAATGCCTGTAGTCTGGGCACTGGCCCCTCAGCGCTGCTGCTTCACTGCACAAATTTGTTTCTGTCGTACTGTGCTGTAAAGCAACAAAAGGGAGGAAAGGTGTCACTTGGTGAAACTAATTAGGTGAAACTAATATCAGTGTTTTCATTTTTATTTTGTTCCTGAGATGAAAATTAATGTAGTATGATCATAGCCTCACCATAATGTTAAATTCTGGAATAATTGTTAAAGAAAGGAAAACAAAATGGAAACTAAATATTCGTGTAATTGAAAGAGGAGAAGGCAAAAGTGGTTGTGATGAGTTTCCTAACCTCTGGAGGTGTGCTCTTTGTATAAAGTATTTCACATAGTCTGAAATGAAGGCTCAAGTGCCCTAGATAAAGGCTCTCATCTTCAAGCTGTCAAGTCCAATTGGGAAGTAGCAGTGGCAGCATGACAGTGCTCATTCTCCCAGAAGTTTTGTTCTGGCTGTAATTCCTCAGGAAGTTTTGAATTTAAAAACACCTGAGCCACCTTTTGCGGCTGGATTTACAACCTGACTAAAAGCTTTCCTTGACGCCACTGCTGGCCTCCTTGCCAAAATAAATAGGCTGTTCTTAGCATGTGACCATGGTGGTTTGTCCTCTGCATGAGCTTCTGTACAAAATTTGTAATTACTTTTAAGTGTTAGTCCTGGTAGCCGTGATTCTGCATGTGTTATTTTCAGTTTACTTTCATATCAGATTTATTGAGACCGCGTGTGCCTGTGGTTGCTGTGCTTTAGTACAATTCCCAGCCTCAGGGATGGCCCTCTTGCATGTGAAGAGAATGTGTTCACTGTATCGCCTGCACCATAGGACTTGTTATTGAAAGCCTTATAGCTACCCTAGATTTCTTCTGAAAGATGAATTTGGCCAAGCCTGGTCTCTTGTATAGGTTTTGTAACACTTGGACAGAAAATTAATAACCATTTTTGTGGTAATGCTGGTTGGTAATTTTTAGTCACTGTTGACTTTAACAGAATCTGTTGAGCAGGGATGCACTTTCTGGCAGCATTCCTGTTAAATTAATAAATAACATTTTGTACGTGGCAAGGGTGGTGAGTAGTGATCAGATGATGTATTTGCGGTTTTTAAATGAGTCAATAAAACACAGTTGAACTTTGAGCTCAGTCTTCTGCCTTAGATCTTCTAACCATTTTCTGAACAAGAAGTGAGCATGATATTCTTGAGCTGGATTTCTTGTAACAACTCATGGTCTGTAAAAGTATGGAGCTGTATCACTTACTTGCTGCAGCTCCCTAAGACACTGACCCAGCAGTAACAAAAACAGACATTTGTCTTAGACTGTGGCAAAATCTGAGCAACGATTAGCTGTGATCCAGAGTCCATATTCTACTTGGCCTCCTAACTATGTTTAGGGAAGCCCAGGACTTTCTCAAACCTTGCAGAGAGTTAGTGTCCTACCAAAAATGAAAGTTGAGCTGTGGTCAGGATGTGGCTAATGTGGAAGTTGTTATGGTCTGCAGTTTTCCCTGCTGCTGAAATCCCGTCGGTGCTAATGGTAGATTTCCTCTGATTTATTGCTGTTCAGATGCCTAGCCTTTCCAGCACTTTGCCTTCTGTGAAAATACCAGCTCTTCTGGAAGGGTAGAAGAATTAAACATTATTTTAGAATCATAGAATGGTTTGGGTTGGAAGGGACCTTAAGGATCATCTTGTTCCAACCCTGCTGCCATGGGCAGGGACACCTTCCACTAGACCAGGTTGCTCAAAGCCCCATCCAACCTGGCCTTGAACGCTTCCAGGGATGGGGCAGCCACAGCTTCTCTGGGCAACCTGTTCCAGTGTCTCACCACCCTCATCGTAAAAAACTTTTTCCTTATGTCTAATCTAAATCTACCCTTCTTCATTTTAAAACCATTGCCGCTTGTCCTTGTCACTAAAGGCCCTGGTTAAAGTCTCTTTACATCTTTCTTACAAGCCCCCTTTAGGTACTGGAAGGCTGCAGTAAGGTTTCCCCGGATCCTTCTCTTCTCCAGGCTGAACAACCCCAACTGTCTCAGCCTGTCTTCATAGGAGAGGTGCTCCAGCCCCCTGATCATTTTTGTGGATTTTCAGTGGATTTTATGCTTAAAGCATATGTTCCAGATCTTTTGAGATTGAGATAGTGTAGATGATTTCTTTGCAATTACTGTCTCTTGCTGAAATTACTATTTGTACGTTCTTGCCTCGTAATAAGCGGCCCATTATACTTGTCTCCCCAAGAAAACCTGTGGATTTACTGACAAAACATGTTCAGTGTTACTTTCTCTGGGTAGCTCTAGATACTTCTTTTTTTGTCCTTTGCTGTTGATAACTGTCTTAAATGGCTCTCGTGCTTTTTTGTGTTAAGAGAAAGCTTTCAGTCTCATCCCTCAGAATTACTTTATCAGTGACATTGGTGCACTTGGCAACAGATTTTTTTTTTTTTTTTTTTTAAATTAAGACAAGATTGAGTAGATTTGGACAAGAACCTTGTTTTTTAGCTACCTGTTTTTGAAGGAGGAGTTTCTCCTGAGTTCATTACGATCTGTAGAGGATTGTCTGTGTTTCAGCCCATTGCCTATAAATTACACCCATAGTTTTTGTAGGAAGTACAAGCTGATATGAAGAGATGAAAAAGGAGGCGGCCCCTGATAACATAAGCGTTTTTAGGAGCTAATTGCTGTCTCTGAAGGAATTACAGTTTCTATGCGGAGAGGGATGACAGTAAACAGTTCCTGGGTTGTACTCGTTAATCTGCAGATGCTGATTGTCATTAGTTTCTAGTATTTTCTTCTTTAATAAAGTGGCCAAATCAAAGTTGGTACTATTTGGAAAACTCTGATTTACTTCCTATTTGTTATTCTGGTAGTAAGACAGAAAGTACAGTTGTCTTTTTTCCAGTTCAACCTCTCTGCAGTGGCCTGAGGTCAAGCATCTGAGGTTTCCTGCAGACCCTCCAGCAGCCTTTGATGCTGCTATCTGCAGTGCTCAGTTTATTTGATTTGACTTAGATCCTGGCTGAGTATATATTCTTATTTTTCTAAAGTATCTGTTCCATTTTCATTCTGATATGTACCAGGAAGTCATGTTTGGCAATGTATTCTTATTGCTGGACTTTAAAAACAAATTATCATGCAAATATGTGTCTCTGTTCTGTTATTTATACGCATACGTATTTATCAATCTGATAAAACTGAGCACAGGTTGCTTTCTTGCTTATTTCTGTATTTACTTAGTTTTGCATTATTACACTGCAAATTACTGCATTTTTACTCAAAAGTTGGGTGGGGTTTTTGGGGGGTCTCCCTGCCCCCCCCCCCCTTAAATTGGTGGTTAGGGATAGGCCTCTGATTTTCTTGTGAGGGGATGAACTTTCTTGGGTTTATCTGTGTTCAGATGAGTTAGAATAAGTTACTGGGATTCAGTCTGCCTTGTCCTCTTTCTGAATCAGCTTGGCAAAATCTGATGTAAAATGCAATATATGCTTGCTTTAACTGGTATGAGCCCTTGCTGATTACACCAAGGTGTGCTTTTAGCTGACATTTATGGTGGTCTACAGAGGATTAAAATTCTGGGGTCCTGATATCATAATATGCAGCTTCTGTAATTCAGATTGTGGAAGCTGGTGACCAGATATTTACATACCAAACCAATATTTATGACAACTGAGCATTTCCTTTAAGTATTTGGGAATCAAAGGAAGGACTTCCTTACCTTACTATTTTTTCATTTGCGTAATCTGATTTTTCTACTTTTTGTGCTGGAGCTGAGGTCTCTTGTGTTTGGCAGACTTGAGGCCTGTTGGTAGTGTTTGTTTTATCTTGTATACAGAGCTCAAAGAGAAACCGATGGCTGCACAGTCTTAGAATAAACACATCAGTTCTTGTATTAGGTCACCTGAAGATGAGCAATAGCTTGGCAGCAGGGTGCGTTGGGTGTGGAAATGGGACACTTTAATTTGACAGTAGGAGGGTATAAGATGTAGAAGATGAATGGGTGGGGAAGGCTGGAAAATGACATAACTGGAGGAGAATTTAAACCTCATTAGCTTAGAAAGAGTCATCATCAGTCTTCAAGAAGTATTTGTTCTTTCTGATGTTTACACTTGGAAAATGTGGCCCATGAGGAGTGCTGCCTGAAGGGGTTTAAAGTTACCTGCCCTTGTTGAGGCCGTTTGTTGAATATGATTTAAGCCAGCGTGCTTGAGCACTGCAGTCGGTGGTCACACAGTGTGGTCTCTCAGCTGTAGGGGTAGTTAACTCCAGAGTTCACCTCCTGAGCTTGAACTACTCCAGCTAGATCTGCAAGACAGCGTGTCTGTCTGCTCCTGTGTGTTCTTTATGCTTTATCATGAGACAGCTTAAGATGCCTTTGATTTTGCTTTGATGTCTTTATCTGTTCTGCTTTGTACTTCCTTTCTTCCCTTCTCACTGCCCGCTGGTTTCACTAGGGCTGACTTGCACAGTCTGAAAGTGCTTGGTTGGTTTGAATAACCTTTTTAAGACTCTGTCTCTTAGCCATATCTGTTTTTCTGGTCCTCTTCTGAAGTAGTGTCCAGACCATAACTGAGGAGTTCGTTCTTTAATTTTAACTTCAGATTTTTTTTTTTTTTTTTTTGGTCTTGCTGAAATTTGATGTTGTATCTTGGGTTTTGCTACTTTTTCTCTTTCTGCTTGTTGCTATTACTGGCTTAGGTGTTGCTGTTGGTTGAAAATGCTTGTGCAGATCCTCTTGGCATACTTATTCCCTGGTTTGTCAGGAAGCTCTACTTGGGTTATTTCAATTAACAAGAATGGGGACAGAAACCTCTCTATTTTGTTAGAAGGAACTAAAACAGGAACAATGTTCTTGAGAGAACGGTAGCTTAAACAGCTGGCAGAAGAACAGGAATCGCAGAGGAAATCATCAGACCTTGTTGATCCTGCTACGAATCAAGTTTAACTTCCCAATGTCATGGTCAAAAGACCACAACCTCTGTGGTTAGAGTTTTACAAGCTTACAAGTTGTACAAAACTAATCTCGGCCTTGTATAATGGCAGTTGGAATTGGACAAATACTGGCTACTAAAGTTTGACAGAATTTTAAAACTAGCTAGAATTTTGTTAAGAAATTAACTAGAACTACATTGCTGCGAGTAAGAGCTGTTTCAGCCTAGCTTTCATGATACTGAGGGGGTTTTGTTTGTTTGTTTTGTTCTCATTTTGAACTGTTGCTGCAGCAGGATATTACTGCATAAGCCACATCTTGACAGATCCAGTCAGTACTCGTCGTGGGGAGTGCAGGTGGGCACAGTGCATGTGGGGGACAGATACATCAGGTGCCACAAAGATCTTCGGTGCTCACGGGGTCTCGTGAGGGATGCATTTCCAAAAAACCACTAAGCCCAGTTAGGCGGAGTCCACTGGAAAGCTTACTGTGCAAGCGCTTGCTCCTGCAGCCCCGGTTGTTGGTAGATGGGAATACTTTCCACCGAGGTTTTTGCAGCTAACAGTTCTGGTTATGTTTACTAAAAGTGAGATGTTGCTTTTTGGTAGATTTGAAATTTTTGAAGCTGGAACTACTGTTAACATTTTATAGGGTCCCCAAACAAAATTTCATATAGGATGATGGCTTTTTCTTTTAAAGGTCTAAGCAAATGCTTCCATACTACAGCTTGCTGAGAGCTAAATCTATTGGCATTGATCACAGATGAAAGCTGCTTGTTCCTGTCAATTTATTCTTTTAGGTTTATAGAAATTAGCTTTTCTTTTTTTGCCTTCATACATGCCTTGGTCCTTCTTCATGAAGTACACCATGTCAAGTACAAACACGGTCATGGTTACCTCAGGATTTAATACGAGCCAATATCAATCTCCTATTTAATATGAAGTGTGTGTCGCTGTCTTCCTTTGCTAAGTCTCATTTGACCTTCCATCTTCTCCACTCATTGTCATCTTCTCACACGTTACAGTTCGTGAGAGTGTTTGCTGCTTCTCCTCTGCCGGTGTGCAACGAGCCATCCTTTTCTGTCTCCAGCCCCTCTTGTGGACTCATTTTTTCTGCCATCCTCACAGAGCTGGTGTGTTTGTTGTAATTGCCCAAAGCTGCCTTCCTTTGAGTTTCTTGGACCTTCACTGTAACCTCCAGTGGCAGATTTCCTTGACCACGCAGTATTTATTTTTGTTTCTTAGGCAGTACTGAAGCTCTTGGCACTTCGTAAACAACAGCTGAAAGCCACTTGGCCTTTTAGAAATCTGTTCAGTTAAAGTACAAATTGTGTTAGATAAGCTTCCTATGATAGGTGCTTTTTTATGATGTCGTCCTTTTTTAATGGGCTACATTTTTGTTATGTGAAAGGTGCATATAATACAAAAATGATGATTAATTAAACATGATGCATTTGAAAAAGCATGGAAGAAATGTATTTCAAAACTGGAAAGAGTTCTTGCGTACAGCGCAATGCATGTAACACCTCATTTTCAGAATGTTGTTAAATAGGAAACATTCAGTTCCTGTGAAACAAATTTCTTACCATTAATTAACAAATTGATTCTTTTTAGGAGTGTATTTGGATGCAACAGCCGTTTAAATATTTGCAGACAAAGTAGTTGTGTGTTTTTCAAAGTACTTATTCTTGCTCAGACCATCTCCTGCCCTGCATCAGTATATTTCTCAAGGTGGCCAGGAGGGGAAGAGACAGGAGCAAGGAGCAAAGCCAGGACTGTAGCTGGGGTGAATTGACTTGAGCGATAATTAAGACAGAGGAAGGTAAGATGGTTTAGGGTAAGCCATACAGGTCTTTTGCCAAGCCTGTCTCTACCACACCCCTTCCTCTGTGCCTTAAAATTTGTTTTTCAAGGATATGTTTCTGGAATTATTTGCATCTTTTCCTTCCAATTTCAGAACTTCGTAAATGTGTCCCATAGTGAGGGAAGTGGAAAGACAGCACAGATGTTCCAGGTGGAGCTGTTTGAGAAATGATAAGGAGTGTTGCAAGCTTGCTTTACTGAGGTCCAGAACAGTTTTTTTGTAATTGGGAATTGCCACGTTTAATATGGAGAAAATAAAACTGGATTTCTCTTCTGCTTTAAGCATGAGGGCTTTTTTTTAAAATGTTTTGAATAGTGAACACAACAGCAGAGTAGGTATTTGCTATGTGAATGCTAAATACAAAGTGAATACAAATACAAAAGAGTGATTCTTACGGAAGTACTACAGAAATCATTTCTAGCTGCTCAGTATTGAAAACATGTTGATACCTGCAAATATAGAAGAAAATGAGCATGCCATGAGAATAATTTCATAAGCTGTTGTGCTCAAATTGTCTCTGGCAGTCAGAGCGTGTAGCTTTAAAAGAAGTTTTTATCTAGTAATTTCCAGATACGTGAACTGTTACTCTTTGTTTTACTTGCATATATCTACAAAATGTATTGGCAGTTGACAAGTCAGCATTAACATTTTCAAGGCAAATTGTTTTTGAAGATACCTTTGTGCTATGCTGTATTCTAACCCGTGTTCTTCTTTTCTGGGTTGGCAGAAGTCTCCACTTGACACAGTTACCTTGCTGATGTTACCTTAAGTAGGTATTAAAAAACTGCAGTTTGGTATGGCTAAACTAGAGTGTGTTAGTGCAGAGAAGTTTTATAGTAAATTGAAAAAGTAAATAAGAAATAAAAATTGAATGGGTTTGATATTCAGTTAAACAATGCAGATATGACTGTATTGCATTTAGCTCAAAAAAAAAAAAAATCTCTGTACTATATCTGCAGTTCCTTTGAAATATTGTCACTTGTGGTAGAGTGCTGAATGCTGCCTAAGCTTTGATTTGTTGAAGTTTCAGTTAAACAGTGAACTAGAATTGAAAAAATAACTTGATTGACAGTAAGCTGCCACTATGTATCAATGTTTTCCTCTATCTGGTCTGTCCTGTATGTTCACAGGACCTTTCCCAAAGCATTCTCATGTGCCCAGTGTAATCTGCAGAATTTTGAGCAGCTCTTAAACACACAAGTAGTAGGGTTTTTTTAATATAAAACAACCTATGTAATTCTATTCTTAGTGTGATAATTTGCTACTATACCTATTCTGACTAGCTTATTTTCCTTGGATTTAACCAACCTAATGAGATACTGTCAGTTGTTTAATGAAGTTTTTTAATTTGTTTTAATTAGTTAATTCAGCAAGCAGTACACTGCCTTGGTATAGTAAACTGTTCATAGGATAGTAAATAAGATCAGATCATGTAAATGCCTACCTCTGGGCTCTGGTAACAAGTTGAAAATCGCATTACTGTATTTTGCCTTCCTAGACTTCTTTCACCAGATGGTAGTGTTTGATTTCCTTTCGAATACTCTACAAAAATAAAAATATAGTTGTAATACATTATTTTAAAGTCAGTAATATTTAAGTAAACATAAGGGGGATGATAATGTGCCAA
Organism: Haliaeetus albicilla; assembly: GCF_947461875.1. Lineage (NCBI taxonomy): Eukaryota > Metazoa > Chordata > Aves > Accipitriformes > Accipitridae > Haliaeetus > Haliaeetus albicilla. The sequence goes on from NC_091499.1 coordinate 7,039,922, forward strand.
CTTTCAGCTGAGGAATTCTTTGTTGTTTCATATACTCAGTGTGTTATGTAGATATTTTTTTTTGAGAAACAGTATCATTAAACATTCTCCAAAAGAGGGAATAATAGTGCAGAAAAGGTTAAAGAAGAGCTGGTGGGTGTTTTTCTTGCTACTGTAATCTGGGGAGTACAATATAGTTTTGTCTTGCAAGTTGTTTGAACTGCTGGCTACTAGCGTTTAGCCAGTGCTGAATGTGCTGAATACTATTACTGATAATTAAGGCAAGGTCTATTACTGCTTGCCAATTATGAAAATATAAAATCTGACATTTGAAGGAATAGCTATTAAGTTTACCAACTTCAGACAAATGCTTGTTTTATTACTGTCCCTTTCCTGCTCAATGGAGAGACAAACTCTAATACAGAGTTCCTGGACTCTTTTTCTATTGACTGTAGAAAGAAAAGGGCAGCTAGCTTCCCGGTTATAAATGTTACCTTTGTGAATTCTCTCCTTCGTGTTGGAAGAAGTCTTAATTGTGGAGACCAAAATGACCTAGCAACTATAATCAACTACTTTAATCTTTAATATATACTGAGTACATACGTACAAATGTGGAAGATGGCTTATTTTGGCCTCATCATTCCGGTGACCCCTTGTGTTTGGTGGTGTTGCTCTCAAATTTGTTGCCTTAGTGCTTTTAGCCTACATACGAGTCTTTTTGCTTTTACAGTTTTCAGAAACGGTGTGCTCTTCAAACAGCGTAGTGAAGTTGGCTGCATGTAGATTGGATTTAGATGGATGCACATGGGAAAAAGAAAGTTTGTTCCCACTGATAGCTACTAGTGAGTAGTCTGTAACCAGACTGGGACTGTATTTTTATGGGGAAAAATATGTTTTGAAGGTTCTCCATCCAAATCTACATTTTTCCCAGTTTGTACTCTGTGATATGTATGTTTTAATCAGTAAAGCATAGTTTCATGTTTTAAAAAAGTGCTGTCTTATCTTTCTAAAGGACTTATGTCAGGTAGTTGAACTTTGAACTTCTTGTGTTTCTGTTCACCTTAAAATGCTGGGCTGGAAACCGGCTGTTCAAGAGCTGGTTCAGGAATAGATTTCATGCATGTGTCTCAAGGGCAATGGCATATACATCAGATGGAGGGGTAGATAATAGAGCAGGTATGACCTGATAGGTTTCGGTATCCAATTTAAATGTGCTACCTGTCAGAGTCCCAGCTGACAGAGATGGAGTGGTGCCAAAACCAAAATGTTACAACTGGTTTTGTGTCACTTCTCAGGCAGAAGACTGTATTTATTAAAAGTAATTGTCCTGTGAATAACTACTACACTTGGATTTAGATGCTTTCACCCAATGGCTTCTTAGACGCTTGCAAAGCCTCAGGTATTTTCTTTAAACATGCATTTCCTGGTGGTGGCTGAATTCAATTGCTGCTCTGTCTTTCAAGAGGATTTTTTTAGCTTGTGACACTCCTCTGTCATAATTTATTAACAAAGTATGAAGTAGGCTTAAGAGTACGTAAGAAAGCAAAAGCCCATGTCAGTGAGCAAAGCAGAAGCCTTTGGATGCTAATTGGGAAGGTCGGATTCGAACTTTTGGCAGAAATTTTGGCAGTAATTTCAGGGTTTGTCTCTTGTGCAACATGGTTACGTCCAGAGCCCTAGCTGTGCTACTCGGGATGTAAAAGACAGCCTTGTTTTTAGTGGTTGTGTGACATATGACTTAAGTACTAATTTGAACTAGCATTTTAAAAGCAAATAGTAGGCTTGTGAAGAAATGAAGGTCTGCTTATATCCAGAAATAAACTCAGCTGTTTAGCAACCATGCCCGCAATGGCAGTTGTACTCAGAGGTCAGATCTGGCTGAAAAAAAAAATAAAAATCCTTAAAACTGTGGTGTATACTATATCTGATTTACAGTATCCTAACGTAAAGAAAAAATGGCCAACAGCCAATTGTGAGTGAATACAGATGTTGTTTTACAGGATTTATCATATGACGCTGGCAACACATGATGAAGATGATGGTGTTTTGTAGAGTTCATGGGATGTGGCAAAAGGTTTGAAGTAAATAAAGTGAATGTGACACTCAAGGTTTTAGAACAATAACTTTCTATGAGTAGTTAAAAGAAGTTACTATGCTCCATTCATGGGGGAAAAGTAAACCACCAATTTTCCTGTATTAAATATAACATTTTAAATCACATGAATTGCGCGAGTAGAATATACTAGAAACGTTTGTCAAAATCTTCATGAGCTTCTTACATCCTGAACTGCATTCAGGAGGAAACAATCTGCTGAATTGAGTAAATTTGAACACAAAACCAGACATCAACACTAAACTAAGTACTCTATAGCTAGTTTTTTCAAAGTCTCTTCAGAATGCTACTTAATTTAAAAAATATTTGGGTCTTTGCCTCAGAATTACTTTTTTTCTTCTATTATTTCCCATTAAAGTTAACAACAAATTGTCTTATTCCTTGACAAGTAAGATGCTAAGACCAGCAGCATTCTCAAAGCGGTCACAGCAAGCCTTTTCCTTCTCTTCAAACCTTTCTGAAGTCTCTGGAGGCAGCAAAAAGCAGGTCATGTGCAGCATGTCCTGACAGATTCTCTGTGGGACAAGAGTGTCCCTTTCTGCTCGTGGTTGTACAACTTTCTGGTGGGCCAATGACTCTTTTTCCTTGCCGTTGCTTGTGGCAAAGGGGTCTGCAGCTTTCCCCGGTTGTGAGAAATTTCGGAGATCCTTTTTCCTTCAGATGTTGGAAAAGAAAAATGTGGGATGTGTTTTGTAGCTTACAGACTCTTGGAATTTGCTGCCAGTGTTTTCTTTGCTACTTGGCAGGCTTGTTTGGCTCATGCTGAGAGAGGCAAGTTACACCTTGGTGATATGAGATACTTTTTACAAATTTTGGAATCACTAAAACATGTCAGTTTAGTATGTGAATGAGTTTTGGAGGGGAGTAAGAAACGGTCAGGAGAAGTGAGCCTTTCAAGCTGTGTGGACTCTTTATTCTTATTAGGGCAAGGACAATAAAGTAGGTTTTGGAAAAAAAAAAAAAAAGAAAAAAGGACTAATTCAGCATATTTAAAATGGCACTGTTAGCCATTCAGAGTGTGCCAATCCTGGCAACTTTCCTGGTTAGCTCAATGAGCATTGCGTGCAATGAAACACTCCTTTTAATTGGGAGCTTATTTAGCTGCATAACTTGAGGAGCCTAAGGTTTGAATGTCTTGGCCTTTGCATCTATTTCACTTGTATATCATTGATTCCTCTGAAACAATTTTCATACCATGTTTTTGTAGAAAGTAAGGTTGGTATTCCTTAAGAGTCAGAATTGTAATGTTACAGTGTCAGAGGTCAGTGTCTCAAAGGCTTATAGTTTGATAAATCAATTGCGACCGAATATATCTGTGGGTTATTTAAAAGCCATGTGCCCAGCCATATGAAAAGAGTGAGCACGTTCATTCGTCTCAAATGACAAGAGACTGAATTTCTGCTCACGTGCCTTGACATATGCCCATTACAGAAATTCCAGTATTTGCACACCAAGTCAGGTACAGACAAGTATCCATTAGTCATGTGACCCACTGCATGCACATGTATATTTATGTGTGTCTGTACATGTATATACACACATGGATATACACACTCCTAGAATAGACTTAGCTTTGAATCTGTCTTGTACTTCTATTTTGATCGTGAGATAGACCCCCTTTTTCGTTCACAAGTTAGAGAAATCGGGAAAAGAGCTGCAGGGACCAGTCTGTGGACACCACACCCCCCCACCCCCCCACCCCCCCAGATTGATCTGTTCTTAAATTTTCTCCATACTTAAGTCTGAGTCTGTCCTCTGCAAGCAAAGCATCATGGGGTGGAAAAAGGCTGGAAGAATCTTGTCCTGACAGACTGGCTCCAGTCTGCAGACTGGTTCCTTCCACGCTGAATAATAGGAATAAACATAATAAACTTAAGTTTGTATAGTGAATCCTGATACCTTACTAAATTTGTATACAATTTTTTTTTTGTTTAATTTTTTTTTTTTTTTCCTTACAGGAAATACTGGATAGATCCCACAATGGAGGACGGGAAGCCCGTCTGGGCTCCACACCCAACTGATGGGTTTCAGATGGGGATGATTGTGGACATTGGCACTGACAACTTAACTATTGAACCTTTGAATCAGAAAGGCAAGGTAAGCCTCTCACAAACAAAGGAACAGAGAAAAACCTTACAAAAACTATTTTACATGTAGGCCAAATCTTTGCCAATATCTACAATTACATGCAGCCTGAAGGAGTGGAAAATCAGTTTTCTGTTCTAAGTTTGGCTAAGGATCTTTGTTTAGCTTTAGCTTACCTTGCAAGTGAAACATCCCACTGATAAGAAGAGCATGCTTTCTGCCAGTTATCTGCATGTGCATTGAGTATGTGCTTGTCAAACAGAGGAGGATTGAATCTTCGTAGCCATTTGATTCAGTGCTGTATACCTTATTTTTCTAAATTAGAGACTGATTAAGAATCTACTGTTGAGATTAGCTTCTCTCTTTTCCCTTACATGCATAGACAGTGTCCTACAGGGGTGTGCTAGGCTTTGTCTTAGATTAGACACCTTACTGTTAGATTGATGGAGAATGAGAGATGAATTCTGTTACCTCAGGTACCCTGAGTAACATGATGTCAAACAAAGGTCCTATGGAATTGTTACATCAAATTAAAGGCAAAATAAATGTAATTTTAAAATGAAGTCCTAATTCATTCTAATTAGTGTGTTCCAACTGCTTCATTTATCATGACATCTTTCAGATTCAGTATGTTGTAATTAAATGTCAGTTTATACAGGAAGCACCTTGTATCTATCTATTATCCTAATTCAGATGGTCAGCATCCTGGTTTTTACTAGCTGGAATAAGATCAAACGCTGTTTTAGAAGTTGTGATTTTGGTCTTTGTGAATATGTGATATGTGCCCTTTCTAATAATTTTGTCCTTTCTGTATCTTCAGGCATGGAAAAGGCAAAATGTTTTTTGTAACTTCTTTTTTCATGTCAACAATAGCAGAGAATGCCTTGTCACAGGTCAAAAGGTTATGCAGCAGTCCTTCCTTTGGGGGGAATGTTTATAGGCTTTTTTTCTTCTGCATCTTGGAGAGGAAGTTGATTTTGCTTTCCTTAAAAATACAAAGCACTGATTTCTGTGTGTGAGTGAGAAAGTCTGTAGGTTTAATAGCAGTAGTATGCATTCTTCAGTCTGTGGAAGAGCAAAATTACTCAGACAAGAATATTAAATATTCCAAACCTATGGCTAAGTAGTCTTTAACTGACTTAAACTATTTTGACCCCCACTGCTATTTCTGTTTATATCCCCAAATGGTTCTGATGTGATAAAGAGCAAAGGCTGATGTGATAAAGAGAAGAAGGCGCTATATTGAAACAGAAACAAGCAATAAGGAGATCCCCGAGCCGCTGTTTATTTCTAACATATGCTCCTTTCAGGGAGGGGGTTTTTTGGGGTTTTTTTTTTGTGTGAAAACAAAAAATGATCCTAAAATACAAATATTTCACTTCATGGTTTACAACAATCTCTTTGTCTAGAAAGTTTGTTACTCTGCTGTTGGCTGTTTTCCTGAATTGACCAGATCAATTAAGGGCCTAATGCTCACTCATTTAAGGGAACAAACTTCACAGTTTAAATACCATAGAGATTATGGTCCTATATTTCTAATTATCAGACTTCCTTATATTAATAGAGGTGGAGTAAAACATTTTCTTGTTTACCTTCTCAGTCCTTTCAAGGTGTCATTGATTTCTTTTTATAGTGAAATGTTTCTCATTGGTTTTTGTCTTTTTAAGAAGACTGTTCTTGTGTGCTTAGACCATTAATTTGAAGTAGTCAACATTAATACCCATTATTATCAACTTTGTTTACTTAAAGTGATAGTTCAAAAGTATTCTTCAGTAAGAAGGAGTGATCCAGCAGCTCCGGAGTTGCTCATGATAATTACAGGGAGGAGAGGAGTAACCTGATCTTGTAAACCTATCCGGGCAGTGTAACTTATTATTATTTTTTAATCTGGGTCATTAACATGTCATATGCATTCTCTGTAGGTGCTGGTAGCTTACCAGAGATCACAGGCTGAAAAGGAAATGTATATGCATATGTTTGATTATTCCCTTTTATACCACTTAATGGTTAATTAAAATATGTTGTTACGAACTGCAATAAATGCTGCAAGGCAGCAGTTTCATGATGTCTGAAAATCTTCCCTCCCTTCCCCACTGGTAGCTAGCTCTGGCGTTGCAGAGTGGCCCGCTCTCAGCTCTGCGTGCCAAGCTGTGCGTGACAGAGCAAATGAGGTCACAGAACAGATCCACCTTAAAAATGAAGAAGTGGGAAGTTTTCAGGTTGGTCGCAAGCAGCGGCAGGAGGACGGAGGACCTGAGGCCAGCGTGGCCATAGATTGCTTTCTATTATGAAACCAAGTTACCCAGTCCAGACTGGGTGAAGGTAGTTGGCCAACACACCGATTTACTTAAAAACCAGCAATAGCAATTTTGGGTACGGCAGCCCATACAGAGTTAACAACAGCATTTACATTTCTGCGCAGAGGCTGGGTGTCTAAAGAGAGGTGGGGATCTGAGTCACCCAGCCTGCGCTGTACAAAGAAGAGTGATCCAAGCTGCAGGAGCACGTTATCGGAACAGAGGATGCACGTGTTGCACGATGGGAGCTACTCCCTGAAAACTAGATCATCGGCTTAAAAGGCTGGTAAATGCCACGACTAGAAAGAAAATGGAGAAACTGGAGAGTGGTTTGCTAGTGAGTGTGGTCCCACCTAGGGCTGGAGCGCTGCCCTGAGAATGGGCTCCGAACCGGACCGGAGTGCCAGGGCTCGCAGCCCTGGCGTGTGTCCCACCAGCAGTTGCACGCTGGTGTACAAGGACGGAGGTGGGTAGAAAGGCAGCCAGGTGTTAAGCAAAACTAGTATTGTGTTAACACTTGGAGTGTACTTTTCTGAACTTACTGGGAACCCTAACCACAGATCCTGTTGCATATATTTTTATTTTATTGTGTTGCTTAATGCTGTAACAGGGAGGAGGCAGATGACAGTGCAGTTGCCAAATGGGGAATTTACTCTTTTCCTGGAGGTAGCAAATCTAAGTAAAGCAATCAGGGAGCAATGCCTCAGGGGGACTTGCACCGTGAGCTGCCATCCCGGGATCCTCGTGGCACTGAGGAGTGGGGGTCAGGAATTTCCTAGAGCATCAGCAGCGATGAGTTTCGGGCAGCCTTTGGGAAGGCGTGTGGTGCTGCAGGCAGGCACTGACACCCCTCCTGCCCTCAGCTGAGAGGCACCTGGTGGCTCTGTGCCAGTTCTGAAGGGTCATGGAGGGCTTTATGGGGCACCTACTCTGGTATGCTGTGAATAACCAGAAAGGTATTTTCCTGGGCTAAGTATAAATGAATAAATGTACTTTGAAAGTAAGGATCAGAATGTCCAAAGTTCAGTGTTTCAAGCTAAGGGTTTTTTTTTTTTTAGCAGTGAGCGCAGCTTGCTTGCGCAAATGAGACATGTTCTTGTCTGTCTTACGCACTGTTTGTACTACTTTAGGTTGGTTTGTGAAATACGGCTGAGAGTAGTCTCCTGTCTGTATCTGGAAGGCATGGTTACACATATTGGATTACATGGTAGAAAGAAGATCCTGCTTGAATGGAAAGATATCTTTTTTCACTCATCTAGTTTCTGGGAGAATAGTTAAGATTGCCATTGGATTTCAAGCGCTGCTTCATTACAAAGAGGAAAAAAAAACCTCTGCAAAAAACCCTAAACCTTCTGTTTTGCCTCCTGAGACCACTTTAGTGTCTCATAAGATTAAATATCCTTTCCATTTTCTTAGAACAAGTTTGTTTTAATGCACAAGTCTTCCACCAAATGCCTGAAGTGTTTTCTCCTTACAATAAATGTTTAAAAAAAAAAAAATGGGACAACATAGTAAAGAATTTCTTTGGGTATTTTTTTATTGATAGACCTGGGATACCTTGCCCATTTTCCTATTTAATATATTAGATTTTAACAGTAACTGGCAATACTCGGAGCTCTGCACATCTAGCTAACGTACTTACCTACGTAACAAGTAATCACCTTACGTAAAGCAGTAGTCCAACTGTGACATACAGGAGTGAAATTCTTCGTTGTCATAGTTGAAGCTGGGCTTCATGTTCTGATCTAAAAAAGTCCAGCAGAAAAACAGCAGCTTTCAGATAAGTCTTCTTGACATTGCTTGTTTGTTTTATCACTTCTGAAATATTCTAGAAATTAATTCACAATTCATATTGAGTGAAAAAATGGAGGACATAATACAGTATGAATTCTCATTATTTTTTTTCATTGAAAGTTATCTTGGATCAGAATCCTGAGTGGTGAGGACATTGAAAAAGCCCCATCTTTCTCTTCTGGGATAGATCTGGTATGGCTGGCTTTAGACCCATGAAACATTAAAGTATCAGAGATCTATGAAGAGTTACAGAATAGCTTGGTATCACATTCATTCTCTCCTGTGAAAAAAATTCTGTCCTTGCTAGTGGCTAAACTTGGGTTACACATCAGCAGACAAGAACAAGAAGTGAAGTTAGATTTTTCGTGAAGCCGGTCATGCTCTTTTTAAACTTTTCCACTGTTTCATGTACAGTGAACTGATTACATGGGAAACTGTTGTTTTCAAATATATCTTTACCCAACAAGATACACTTTTATCACTGACAGACTTGCAGAGGAAATTATTAGGATAATATGTTCTAACTGCAATATTGTGAGGGGGAGTAAAGGAGGGGGAATCTCTGCCCTGCTAAAACTCTGAATAGCAGCTGGCAACTTTCTGAGGTATGTAAAGATGTTCAGGTCCTCCACAGCTCCACCAAACTTCCATAAAGGATATTTTGGAGGAAGTTGGTCTGATGGACAGTCAGATGTTCCGTCATCGAGCAGCTCCATTTCCCTTAGGAAAGCTGCTTTTGCATGTTGTTCTCCATTAGATCCTGATAAGGTGATGACAAAGTATAATTTATTATGACTACAGATTGCATACTTTGATATCCCTTCCCTACAAAGTTATCATATAGACTTACTGTTTTCTGACTGGCAGTAATTAGTTCTGCTCCAACATTTTTAACCCTTCCCACTTCGAAGGGAGTTGGAATTTGTGGCTGTTCATGATGGTGTAAGCTGCAAGAGCTCACATATTGTGTCTGTTGTACTGAAGCAAAGATGAAGCAAGTTGCTGTATTTCTCCTAAACTGCCATGTGAGGTGTTTCTCGTGGGACTGTCTTGCTGAGTACAATGTTAAACAAGCAAATGTGTTTGTTTATTAAGGTCATTCTTTAGATCTGGTTGGTTGCCTTTTCAAATTTTGGACTGGACTTCTTGTCTCCATTTCCATGGGGAAAAGGAGACTGTGCCTGCAGCAGCATGGTAGCTATCGTGTTTAATTGGTACAACAGGGTTTTTGTTCATTCATAGGTAGCTCAAACAAGCTATTACTACGGTAAACAAAAAAGTATAATTAAAAACCTACCTCTTACAATAGGTATTTTTGTGCAGATGCTGTAATGTGTGTGCGCTAGGATGTTTTCCTTTCCTTTTTACAACAATATAAGTTATGATTTCTGGAGAATAAAGAAGAAACAAAGTTGCTTTTGTTATGAATTTTTCCAGTTGGAGTGAGCACTTGATAAATGGCTGTTTTGTATAACTGGAATACAAGTGTTGAAGGAAGGTCTTGTTTTACTTTAGTATTGATTTACTGAAGAAAAAAACCCAAGCAACAACCAAAGCTACAGTATTTGGGGATACAGAGGATATTATGTATTGAACATTTATAGTTGAAGTAGGAATGTTTTAAAACAGCGTATGATAATGATAGCACGGTCCTTTAGCTGAACTAATGATTTGGGTTTTATTCTTTGTGCTTCTTTGCAAAACTGAGGAAGTTGTGTGTCCTTTACAATGCTGTTCCCTCTGTAGTACTTTTTTTTATCCTTATTTTTTATATTACACAATATTACAATATTACATGCAATTTTGGAAATGAGCATCAGATATTCTTGCAATAAAATATATATTACAGTGACTGCATTTTTGTAATGTAGCGTAGTAATGTAAATGCAGCAGCTCCTATGTGCACCTAGTAACTCAGTAAAATTTCCAGTGCTGAAGTATAAAGCTGGCAACTTCATTTTAAACCACGCACAATTGCAGCGCACTCACTTGTATCATTGCATCAAACATCTTTGAACTATATTTCTATTTTTATGGAATTCTGACAATGTTAATATTTTTCATCTAACAGACTTTCCAGGCTGCTATCAATCAAGTGTTTCCTGCGGAAGAGGACAGCAAAAAGGATGTAGAAGATAATTGTAAGTTACAAATTTTAAAATAAATTACGTATTTGAAGAAAAATCTGCATAGAAGAGAATTTTGTTTCCTTACAAGCTTCCTGTTTCTTCCTTGTACTCTTTGTTTTGCTTCTTTGCTTGAATTTATGTATGACCTCTACTAGTCCTTTAAACTTCTTAAAGTAAGCCCATTTTAAATATAATTTATTGTTTTTTTTAGTTTTCAGTTGAACACTTCAGAGGACCTCATAGTTACCTTATTCCCACACACAACTGTTACTTGACTTCAGATATATATTGAATGTCACCTAACTGCATCAGGATCAACTGCATTCAGCATTATGGGGGTTAACTGTATCTTTTAGAGTGCAGCAAAAGAATTAGTTGCTTTAGCAGCATCCGTATTGTACAGCATTTTCCTGCATGTAACCCATTTCTTAGATAGCATTCCTGTGGAAGTACAGGTAATTGAAAATAAATTTTAAGATAACCTTGCCAAAACTGGAGATGGGAATCTGGACCCATTGGGGCCACTGGAAAAGGAAATAGGTTACAGTGAATTGGATACAGGAGTCCTGCTGGAGAAGGAGTTTTGAGGTGAACTTGTGTAATAAACTTCAGTGTTGATCTGCAGAGCTTTTATTTTGTTAAAAATTTTATAGTTAGATGTGTAGAATCAAATACGGTATTCAAATCTGGGGAGAGGGGAGACACTACCGAGAAAGATGAGCAAGTGCTAGCATCAGATTTTAGAGAACTGTTAAAGAAATACTTTGCTGCTCTTGCTCTGTGTGAGCAAATCGCAGACTCTCCTGTCTTGAAAACCTGATGAAGGCAATTCTTTTACACATTTCCTGTGGTGTTTACTGGCTGGTGAAAATACTGTTAACTTTGTAAATGGTCAGCAAAAGTATCTTCTATTGTTCTTTGTTTAAAATAGAGGCTGGGACTTTGAAAGTTGTTTAGGTGATTCCTGTTTTGGAACAGGGGTTAGTATTTATATCCCGTGACAGGAAATACAGCTGTTACAGCTGCTCCATAAGGAACAAGAAGGTGAAATCTGAGGTTTATGATCTGACTTAGATGGTGCAGTGTCGTTCCAGGTGGAACCAAGCTGGTAGCCTTGTTTCCAGTTGCTTGTGTTTTTGCAAACATTATGTGGGTCGAAACTTTTCAAAGCTGGTATCTGTATTGTCTGCACATGATGATCGTTAGGGAAATGCATTTAATCTGTGCATCTGCCACAGTGATTTTACTGAGATGTCCAGGCACCTCAGAGTCCTAGTCAGGGGCCTGAAATTTGGAATAAGATTATAGAAATGATTTGAGATTCCAGCAAAGTACTATTCAATTAAGTTAAACCAGTCTTCCCGTCGGAGAGAATGTCTTCTTTCGCTTACTGAGTAAAATATAGAACTTAAAAATGCTTTGTCTGGTAATCCTTTCTGTATTAAACATTATTTTGAGACTTTTCTAATGTATTTTCACTTCTTGTTCACTAGCTGAGATTTATCTCCAGGATGTGTGAAAGCCCAGTTCATTTTCCTCTCTGTCAGAGAGCATTTGTGCTGAGCATCATTGACATTTAAGAAGAAACTTTATAAAATACTGAGTGCTTTCAGTCTCGCCTTATAATATTCTTCTGAAAAATCCTGAAAAACTAGTTAATAATACACTTACTATTCCAACCTATGCTTTAGTGATTAACTCCCTTCTAGGAAGCAATTTGCTGAATATTGCTTTTTGCACCCTTAGTCTTCCTTATTCCAAATGCACTAGCTGCAAAAGACACCTTTTTGAGAATCTAGCCCTTCCTCAAATGTGAATTTTCAGTAAATATTGCAAACAGTACAGAGACAAAGCATTTACTTCCTTTTTCTTTTTTTTTTTTTTTTTTTTTTTTTTGTGTGATTCACACTCTTCTTCTGCCCCCACTGAACCCTGCTCAATTTTGGGGGCTTGTCACCATATGTGGAATTTGTATTTTTTTTATGGCCAAGAAAAAGGTTTTGTTTTTTTTTTAATTTCTGTGGTGAAACAATTTTAAAAAAATGAAGGGAGGCAGGTTATCAGATAAGAATCTTAAAAAAAATAGTTCTACAGATGCAGAGCTTTGCAATTACATGGTAAAATTATTTTCCATACAAACCCTGCTTCATTGTGTGCACAGGAGAGCCAGTGTGAGTAAATTTGACATTGGTATTTCCTAGCTTTTAGTGCCTAACTTCACTTCTGTGAACTTTGTGTGTGTGTATAAGTAAACATATGGACTATTAAATGCATATAGATATGTACGGTGGTTATATTTAGGCATGAGCCATATGAATATTCAGAATTCTCTCTCTGGTGACTTCCTTTGCCTCTGGAAATGGATGCCTCTTTTAAAGGATTTATTCTAAATGAGATGCATTTCGAAGTTGCTGACATAAGCCTTAATTTACATGTCTCGAGTGAAGGCTTCAACGTTCCCTCGGGGAGCAAGCTCCCATTATGCATCGAGTCTGCAGGTGTAACTGCTTTAACAAGGACTTGCTAAGAGACTACTGGGGATGCACTGAGATCTGGGGTCCTTTGTTGTTTAGACTTTACCAAGTCTTTATTAGGATGATTAACTGATGACTGTTCCCTTTAAAACATAACACAAACTCTGAGAGGTTCTTATGAAGATAGTCGAGGGAGAGGATCGTTTCTTTAAGCGTATGTAGACAGTTACTATATAGTAGTTTTTGAACTCAATACTGAGAATCCAAATGACTTAAAAAAAAATCAGCAAACTTCAAATGTTAACACTCTGCCCCCACACCCTCGCCCCAAGCATACACAGGGGGAGAAGGAGATTTTAAACTTTGATTAGAGCAAGCAGGAGTTTCTGCTTGTGGCCCATTTCCTCGTCATGTCTCTTTGTCTTGGGATGACCATGTTAAAAAAAGGTGAAGGTGGAAAAAGGTCTGTGGAGGCAGACCTGCGGTTTGTGGTCCCGGCGCCATTTTCTGGGCTGCGCGGAGCGGCCTGGGTGAGCCTGGGGAGGGGAGGAGGAGAAGGCCCGCGGCGCAGCGCCGGCTGCCTGCCCATCGTTGCCTCACGTAATGGCGACCGTGCGGTTACGTAGCTCTGCTGGGGCGGCCGGGGAGAGGCCATGGTGGTTGGGGCCAGCCTGCTGCTTCACGGCAGTGTCGTGCGCGGGCCCGATTTCAAGGCCTTTGTGATCCGAAGGGAGATTTTGCTTTGCGTAAAGCTAAAGCACACCTCGTGTGCCTTTGCCAGCACGGGGATGTGCGCGCAAGGGATTTTGCAGAGGAGGATGCTTTCTTCTAAGCAACCCAGAAGTTGCAGGGTCCTTTGAGAAGCATGAACGATGCCAACCATTTGAAGCAAAGCTGTATTTAGTCATGTAATGGAAGGAAGGGCTGTTGTTCAGTGGAGCTACGCAAGCGAGAGGGAGGCTGGAAATAGCTGCTGAACCTGCCTGTGCCTCACGCTGAGCTGGTATAGGTGGTGGGAGGCACGAGCCACTCCTCGGTCCGCTGTGGAAGGAAGGGTAAACGAAAGACGAGATTCCAAACGAGATTGGAAACGAAAACACAGATGCTATTGAGAAGCTTGCGTTATCCTTCGCCAGTATCTTTTGGTTCAGCAGGAGGAGCATTGAAGGAGATGTTAAGAGCTGCTTGCTGAGCTTCAGGCGTCCTTGCAGGGCAAGGTGGCTGGGCAGGTTGACTTAAGGTCCTAAGAACCAGCAGCCCTTCTTGCGCATTTGTGTAAATAAGTTGGAGTGCATTTTTCTCTGCTGGAGCCCTCGAGAAAGGGCATCGGTTCAACTTGGTTCAAGTTGAGAAACAGCTTTGTTGGTCATTATAGATGAGAGGTACATATGTGGCCCTCACGTGAGGTGCGGGGTAGCAGTTACAATTACAGGCATAGTAGTCAGATGTATACAACTTTTTAAGTGGTGCTAATACGGTAAGGTTTACCAGTATGGTAGTCAGTCAGTTGTAACTAGACAAAATAGTGTTGTGCATTTGAATTTTAAGTGGTGTGAAAAAGAGGATTGAGCATATTTGAAAATGCAGACTGTGTAGCGAGTAGTGCCCTCAGTTGTTTTTAATATTGTTACAATGGGAACTGGTAATGACCTCTGTAATTAAGGCTGCTAAGACTTTCCAGTGCTTTACAGCTGAAAACAAGGACCAGCTTTGCCAGAATGTGAACCCATACGGCCTGAAGCTTTCTGTGGGTGCCCGCTCGCTGCCTTCAGCGGCCACCTTGTAACATTTCAGCAGAGTTGGTTCAGTTATTTTATATTAACAAGCTAAGGAGAAAAATAAAGCTAGGTATTGTTGTGTTAATGGTTTTTTTTCCCCTAACAGTTTCTTTGAGGAGGCCTAGTAGCAACAAAATTCAGAATTGAAATACAAAAGGTTGCGTTGGTGCCTGGTGTTGCAATGATGCCTGCTGCCGCCTCTAGACAGTATTTCTCAGTTGAATCAGTGAATATAAACATCTAAAAATCACCAGGAGCCAGCAGTTATTCTAAACATCAGTTAGGTGGCATTACCCTGGGGATACTGTGGCCGAGACTGGAGAGGGGAGCTGGAAGGAAGGAAAGAGTTGGCGATTTTGGTAGGCACCAGTTTCTGTGCTTACGGGCCGGCATGGTTGGAGATACACCGTGTTTGTCTGAGGCTGGTAAAAGGGAGCTCATGCTGAGCAGGGCCTGTGTTGAGACTCCTGGAGTCTGACACTTTGTTGAGCAACTTTCTGTAACTCCAGTTGTACAGTAAAGAGCAGTTCTATGCTTTTTAAAGCGTATATTGAGTCAGCAGTTATGCCTCAACACAGTATAAAGAAATCATTGATAGGATTAAACTGTAAGGAAAGAGAGGGGAAGTAAAATTCTCCTTACTCCTAAGATTTAGTTTTTCAGCTGTACACCAAAGTAGTCCTGAGCTCTTAATGGTATACAATTGTCTTTTACTTGCAGGTTCCCTTATGTATTTAAATGAGGCCACTCTCCTTCACAATATCAAAGTTCGGTACAGTAAGGACAGAATTTATGTAAGTATTACGTGTCATGACAACCAGTCTAATGATAGATGTCCTTTCAAATAATCAACAAAATAAGCGTTTCCAATTCTGTTTTTTCCTATAACAGAAACTAAACAGAAGTGGTAACATTGGAAGGTTAGGAGGTTTTAGGCCGCCTTTTTTTTTTTTTTTTTTCCTTTCCATCTTATACCTTGTTTGAGATCTGAATCACATTAATCACATTAATATTAGCTGATTTCTACCAGGCAGAGCAGTAGATTTTTCTCTAGGTGACTGTTCATGTGCAACCATAGCACAACATTGTATCACAAAGGTCTGTTCCTTCAGGTAACTTAGTTTGCCAGTAGAGTACCTGTTAACAAAGATGGTTTTCTTTCTTCATTATTTTTGAACGAAGCAAACAGGTGCCGTCTTTGACACCTCCTAGCTCAGATGTCCATCTTAATCTTTTATATTGCTATCAAATTGCCTAATTGTAGTTAATGAATTCTGACTAAATTACATTTTGTCCTTGCCATCTGCCCGGACACTGACAGCTGTGAAATAGTAGAAAGATAACAGTTTCTTTCTTCCTTGTTTTTTTTTCCTAATAGAAAGCTGGCTAGTGATAATATGAAACAGTTCTACATATTTTCTAAGTGTCTGTGTAAAAATAATCAACTTTTGTGTTAGCATACTGTTCTAAAATTAATTGGAGTTAAAACCTTTATATATATGTATATATACATAAAGAAAGTATAGTTGTTTTCCTTTGTTGCAGTTAATTTTACTAGCTATAAATTCTTTATGGCTCAAGAACAAACACCAGCTTTAAAATAAATAAATAAAAAAGGCCATTTGAACACTGTTCTGGAAAAATAATAATTAAAAAAAAAGGCAAGCAAAAAAACCTCAAAGGAAGTAAAATTCTAAAACTGAACTGGTTATGAGGTAGGGTAGTATTTAGCTTCATAAAGCCTTTCTTTATTTTAAACAAATACTACTAATATGTTGTCTTGAGCAGGTGTATTTTCAGGGGGGAGGGGAGGGGTGAGGAAGGTTTGATTTATATTTTAACTACCTTTCCCTTGTAACTTTAAGATACAGTTTGAACCAACAAATTCTTTTTGCTTTTTGTTTAATGCTAGTTAACAGTATTTGTCTTGTCACTAAAACTAATGTTAGTTCTTGCAGCTCTTGAAGAATTCTGTGCATATGTTTTCCTTCAGTGAAATAAGTGTTGAAAATAGAAACATCTAAAAAAATTCATATATTGTGTTTGATCCAGCCTTCTATCAACATACCATGATAGTGTCCAAATTTCTGTTGTCTAGGGATATGCTTAGTAACAACAAGCATTTCAAGCTGAAGGTTTATCTGCTTTTCTTCAGACCTTTTCCTGAAAATCTTTTTTTCTGTGATTCAGGCATCTGTTCTTCCTTGCATGTAATCTGGCCATTATAACCAAGCTATGAAAGGTGGTTTTTTTTCAGAAACCTTAAAAAACTTATCTTCAGTCTTCCTTATCCTATGGAAAGGTAAAAAGCAGTCTGGGTTTGAGATTCTTCTCAAATTCCTTCTCTGTGAGAGTACAGTTGCATTCTGTATTTCTCACTGTGGAAGCAGCCATAGCTAATTTCTCTCGGCTGAATGCTTTTATTGCCTGGTTTGAGCGCGTTTCCAGGCAGGATTCTGTCAGTCCTTCCTGCTGAGTTGCTTCCGTTAGATACTGAAAAATTGTTGTCCTCACTGGAGGAGAGTGCATTATGCTAGCCAGGAGCTTAGTTTATTCACTTTTGACGAGGAGGTTGTGGTGTCTCATCCTTGATCCAGTAACTCGGACAATAGGAAATAATTTAAAAGGAGATTGGGTGAAAGGTCAAATTCAGGACATGCTCCACAGCTCAGTGGCTAGGAAATTCTCCTGAGAAGTGCTTTTTCATAGAAGTCCTGAGAAGGTAATTAGAGGAACTCTGAAAACGTATCCGTTCTTGTATCTGCATTAACTGGAGAGAACTCTAAATGTAATTGTTATACTTAGGCTATGGTCTTCAATAGTAATAGAAAATTGCTGTTAACGATTTGGTTGGATACCAGCTAATAGTTTTCTGTTAATTGTTATTTTCACAGACCTATGTAGCCAACATTCTTATTGCAGTGAATCCGTATTTTGATATACCTAAGTTTTATTCTTCAGATACTATTAAAAAGTACCAGGGTAGATCACTTGGAACGTTGCCACCACATGTTTTTGCTATTGGTATGTATTGAGTCTGTATTTGTCTTTTACAAAACAAACATTAAATACTTTGCAGTTACACACAAAATGCCACCTGTAACTAATTAATTTGCTTTTAACTGTTATAAATTAAAACCACTCATTGCTAAAATTGCAAAACCTCTCATCCTTGATATGCAGTTTGGAGAACTTGGAAATTAGCAACCCTAGCAACCCTGTTGCTATTATTCTGTACCTCCACTGTTTTATGTCTAAGCAGTTTAAATATAATTTACAACCATTAAAAAAAATAAAGTTCAGATTTTAAAAGTGAAGAATGACATAATTATGATTGGCACTGTCTTTCAGTGTGGTGATTTCCTTTGCCTTTTATTGCGTTGCCAGATCACATGCACTGTTTCTTTTTATATGCTTGTGTTACAGGCAGAAAGTACATTTAAATGTTATTTACGGGATATACCTGATTTCAGTCACTTTGTTTAAGAAAAAAAAAAAATTGGAAACTACAAATCAACCTTTGACTTATTAAAAGCCTTCTCACCGTGTTGCATTATTTTTTGTAATCAAAAGTATAAATAGCTGGGGTTTTAGTACCTTTTGCATAACAAGAAAACTACCCATGTTTTTCCAAGTTTCCTTGTCTCAGATATTACAAAGCGCAACTGAAAGTTTCTCTTTAAAGGACACATTAAAGTAATATTGGTTACAATTTTGTAAATACATTTAATTCAAGAGATTTAGTTCTAGGTGGTGGGTTTTGTTTTATTTTGTCCTGGATATAGTTGAGTAGCTCTTTGTTTTGAAAGACTTTAAGCTCTTACATGTCAGTGTTTGAGGGTGAGCAACTATAATATGATCTAAAGCGAAACAGACTTCAATAAGTTGTGATGCCCTCAATTGTAAAGATTTACTTTTTTATTCCTGAAAATGTTACATTTTAATTTTCGTATTGTAGCTTGACTTTATACTTGCAACTCTCCTGAATATTAATTTTTGTCATGTTTACTGTATTCTTCTTTTTAAGCTGATAAAGCATTCCGTGACATGAAAGTGCTCAAGATGAGTCAGTCCATCATAGTCTCTGGAGAATCAGGAGCTGGCAAGACAGAAAACACTAAATTTGTTTTGAGGTTTGTGCTTTTGGACTAAAGTTATTCACTGAATTTCTTGTGTTGATGCGTTTGGTTGACATACAGACAGAGCAAATTGTAAAGTAATCAGTAGGTTTAAGCCACAATTCAGTAAGATACTTCTACGTACACTTTCATACAAGAAATTCATGGGGTTAAACTTAAATGCTGACATGGTAACATATGGAAATGGCTATATATTCACAGAAACCTTAACTCGGTTGTAGTGACATCATGTAGTAGTTATGGTTTATGATGCAGTCATTATGGTATTGCACATCTGGTATTGTGGTACATAAAAACGTAACTAGGCATTTTAACTGTGTCTTGCAAGACACTGTTGGTTTTGCCATAAATGTGCATTTCTGTGTTTTCCTTGTCTTTGTTTCTTTAGTTTGCTTAAGCATCCAGGGTTTTTAACTCTTGACTTTGAGGTCACTGCAGAGATTCTGTAATATACTTTACCCTAATTTATAGAATAAGATTGAATAATGGGTTTTATTTATTTATTGATGTTCACGTATGACCAATACTAAATCAAGCATATTAAACTACATGGAGGTCATTTTGCTGATATATATCAGCCTTGCTTCCTTTTATATTATTTGAACGTTTTTGACCATATTTGCTTTATACTGTAGCAGCTTTATATCACTCTGGAACAACTGTAACTGGAAAGCACTGCTCCATTAAATTCATTTATATCATAGATGGCCTGATTATCCAGGGAAGCGTGGTGCAGGCAGTGTGAATATGCTCCCTTCCCTGTCTTGTCCTTGTTTCCCAGTATAAATCTTTAATTCCCTTTTCCCTGACATCATGTATTCTCTAATATGTATGTACAGCAGCGGTATTATCTTCCACATCCCATGAGAATTGTCATAGCTGTCTGTCCTTCATACTGCTCTTCTCTGCCCCTGTGCAACCTTTAACAGATAGCTATAAGAATTACTGCAAGATGCTGGTAATGATTTTTACAGGGGACATCCTAACTTTGATCCTGATAAGAGTAAAAAAAAGATGGCAGGCACTGGGAGAGCATCTCCTGAAGAATGCTCTCAAAGGAGGTTATTCTTCTGCTTCATGGCAAAGGAAGTTCTGATTACGTGGCAGACAAATATTGCTGCTGCTACTTCTCCCCACCACTCGCCCCCATGAAGTCCGTGTACAAAACATTGAGTTTTAAAAGCAGGAAGGTTTTTCATTTGTGTGATCAGAAAGCAAAAGGTACTAATACAGCTCTGTTAGTGCCCCTAAATTTTTTTTGGAAGGCCCCATTTTCAGGAACTGTTTTTAACTTGTCCCAGATTTACTTGTGAATTTCCAGAAAGCATGCCCTGTGCGCAGGGGAAAAAAAAAAAAAAAAGCAAGCTGCAACTTAGGAGCAAGTATGTTACAGATTTATTTTCAAAGTCTTTCTTCAGTTGCTAAGTTGAATCTTACCTTGATTATGCACCTGCAATTTCCTATCTCACTGTCTCCATGTGGGATTTTTATTAACACCGAGAGTTACAAACACAGAAGCTGTATGCATGGAAACAGTATTTAATTCAGGAAATAAATATGAAACCTTATGCATTTACTAAGGTTATTAATAAATACAGATAGTACAGTAATAGTTTCATTATATTTGTATAAAAGTGTAATTTCCATATGCACATCTAGAAGAAATTTCTAGCGTGTCTTGAAGTACTGAAAAAAATCTGAAGTCTGCAAAAATATTTTTGTTTTAACAAAAAAGAAAAGTCAAACTGCATTTATTTTAAAAGATATAGGTATTTGGAACTTGTAAGAAATATGCTTTCCCTTTAGTAAATGGTTAGTAAGTATGGTACAGAGTCATGCAAAATCCTGTTGAATTGAGGCAACCTGACACATGAAAGATACTGATATTTTTATCTTGCTTTACAGGTATTTGACAGAATCCTATGGCACTGGCCAAGATATTGATGATAGAATTGTAGAAGGTATTGAATTTTCTTTAACTGAATTAAAATGCTGATGGTTTAATTTTTATTTATGTATTTATTTATTCAATTTTGAAATGTCAATCAACAGTAACTAAATAAAAGCTAGGATGGAGATACTATCAGACTTCCTAGGGCATCATTTACTAGTAGTTTACCTTGATCCTAAATTCTGAAAACATAATCTTTATTTGTGATTCACTTTATTTTTATTTAGTATAGTGTCACAGTCCTTGATCTAGAAAATGTTTCAGTGTGTGTTTGAGTTGAACTTCACACATGTGTACCCAAGATTGGATTTTATGCTGTATGAAATCTGCAAGGACAAGGTTATGTTCTCATTACTATCTGTTTGTACCAGGAAAGAGTAATCCCTCCTCCTCACCATAAAGTTCTGAAAGTCAGGTAAAGCAGGGAAGTTATTTTAAATTAAGTTTCTAGGTAATTTTTCTGTTAGGTCTTTTTTGTCAGAAAGCACATAATTAGGATTGACGCTTTCATTGTGTCTATCTTTATAATAGGCTCCCAAACTCAGAAGAGACTGCGTTGATCATCCAGTTGAGCCTCTTTAATGTTGCATGCACTTGCTAATTGAACAGAAAATAACGTTTTGAGAAAATATAAATATCTCAAAAAAAACCAACCCTCAGCCAATCTAATATGCCTAGATATATCAGTTTTAGTCTTCTATAGCATATAGTAGATTTATTTTGGAATTTCATTACTCTCTGTCTTTTTCTTAAACCAAGAATTTTTACTTTTGCTTTAAATTTTCTGTTTTCCAATTCAAGCCACTGGATCATTCTACTGGAACTACTGCAGGCTTTAATCTCTTGTTGCTGTAGGTTTGCTTAAACCAATTCCTTAGTGAAATCCACTGTGTGCTAAAGGAACTCGGAAAGTGGCCAGGAGTTTGATAATGCCTGACACAGTATGCCATAAAATTAATTGGTACTTGTAGGTATTCTTAGAAAAGCTTGGGGGTTTTAATCTAAACCAGCATCTGATGCATGAATTTTGAAGTTTTTTAGGCACAATTTTAATGAGCATGCTTACAGCATATGTATTACTAGAGGAACCTTTAACCTATCTGAAAGACCTCTTGCAATTTGTTTTTATTCATAATATTTTCTTCAAAACTGTTAATATTATGTAGAATACCTGAATAGCTATCAAAGATCTCTTAAGAAGTCAGTTTTGAAAGTCAGATTTGCATTTTCATAAGCTGTAAGTATTAAAAAAATGAAAACCTAGCCAAACCCGAAAAGGTAATGCTGATGTTGTCCTACTAAATCATGCATTATCATCTATAATTTATCCAATCATTGTAGTTATTCCTTCATTCTTTAATTTTTGTAGGACCAGATTTGTAGATGGCTGTCAGTGGAGTTTAAATCTGAGTTTCTGCTCGCTTAGTTTCCAATGCATATTTTTTTAGCTAAAAGCTTTAAAAGATCTTGCACATATTTTCAGTGTTTTATTGTTACTGTGATTCAGTAAATCGGTTTTCTTTGATCTTCAGAGCTAGTAAATGCAGTCTTTCAGAGGCCTTGTATTTCATAACTACTAGGCATTTTCAGACTGCTTAAACTGTGCATGATGTGTAGAGAGAGATATATATATGTACATGCTTTAGATTGCTGCCACTCTTTCTTTATGTGTTTTAAGGCACTTGAAAACTGCAGCTGGTAAAAAATAAAATCACTCAATCACTTAATTGACCTAATTTGAAAAGGCATTTTTAATTTGTTTTTGAAATCAACACACTCTTCTAATACATTTTTTTTAATTCCCTAATCAATCTAACATGCTGCATGCATGACATTTAAGTGGCACTTTTGTCTGTGGGATAAGTGGGTAGTTTAGATTTTATGAGTAACAACTCATTGGGAAGTGTCAAATTGTGTGTTGTGTCATATAGTTTATGTATCAGTTATTTACCTACTTGCTATAGACGAATATCACTGAATAATTTTCAGTGCTTGTCTCTGAATTTCTTACAGTATCTATTCAAATACTTTGCAATGTTATGTGATATTTAAGTACTTCATTGTAAGTTCCACCACAGTATATCCAGTACAATTTGCAAAACTGATTATTCCTAATAGCTAATATTTTTCTTTTAATTTTCAAACCTTACGCCCAATAAGTTCACTGAATAATTAGTATGTATTTGTTCTCTCTTTCTTTTTGGTAGTTTATTGATCAAATTTTAACACTTTAAAATTTTTAATTTTTTTAAACAGCAAATCCCCTATTAGAAGCCTTTGGAAACGCAAAGACTGTTCGCAACAACAACAGCAGTCGTTTTGGGAAATTTGTAGAAATTCACTTCAATGAAAAGGTACTGGAATTTTGATCCAGATAACCAGTGTTGATTTTTTTGCCATAAAATGGTAGTGCTAGAGTGGAAGTAGGCTGAATAGACTTATTTATCTTGCACCAAATAGCTACTGTCCTGCTTTACAGATATGATTTGTATTCTATCACCTGGAAAGGAGAACCAAAGCCACACATTACTGTGTCATTACTGGAAGATGGTGGGTCAAGTCAGTAGGAAAATTGCTTCCATGCACAAAAGAATAAAAATTGTTCCCTTCATTGAAAAAAGGCATGTCTAAAGAATAACTTACTTGCTCTTAAGTATTTATGCATTTCCTTAATGTACAAATAAGTGTGAGTTGCATATTAGATATAAACAGATATAAATGTATTTTAATACTTTAAATGAATTATTGATGGTTTTATGTATTTGTATAAAATTTGGGGACCTCACATTACTATTATGTATGTGACAGGAGTCAGGGATTTTTTTTTTTTTTTTTCAGAAGTACTATTCACTGCGTAGCTTATGAAAAATGTTCCTTGTTTGGGTGTAGTTTTGCTTGGATAGCGTATGCATACACACATTCCACAATTAAGGATGACTGTATAGCTGTCCAGCATGTCCAAGTTCAAGACTTTTGTCGACGATTCTTGTAGAGATTATGTATGTGCCTCCTCATCTTTCTGATTGAGGACATAAACAAATTCTTGCAGTTCTTTCCTGCAGAGTTTAAGCTTATCATCTGGTCTTGAGCTTGTGGTCTTCTCCTAAGTTTTCATCCCTCAGTTTTGTAACTAAACTTCAGATCTTTGGTTAATAGTTTAGATAGTAAAAAGCTAAATTCTTTTAAGGGAGAGGGACTTTATCTGCTGGTCAAGTTCATGTTAATAAACTTATGGAAAGGACCCAAATTTCTACTTGGAATGATGCATTCATGACCTGTCAACTTACCTGTCAACACTTAAATGGTGTTTCAGATTAATTGCTTCAGCTGAAGCAAATAGCACTCAAAGTATCTTCAGAAACTGCTTAAAAGCCTGTTTTGGCTTTCCAGGGCAAGATCAGCCTGTTTACTTGAGCCCCTTTTTTACAAGACTATATACTTCACAAGACTTCACTTCATGGTGACCTTATTAGGTCTGATTTCTCAAAGAAATATAAGTACAGACTGGGGCCTCCTGAATGACTGCATTAGTCAGTAAGCCCTCCTTACTTGCTGTAAGGGCCATAAGCTCAGGAATTTCCTTACTATTAAGATTTGTTTAGACACAAGGAATTTTACCATAGGCCAGATAATAAATGGCTTTCGAAATTTCTGTCAGACTTCCATCTCATAAAAGAAGTGCAAGTGTTTGAAACAAAATGTTTTCTCGTAATTAGTCTGCCTAAGATGTTGCCCAAATATGTATTCTTTAATTTTAACCCTTCCTTCTCCTTTGCAAGAGTCTCAGTGAAATGCAACTAGAGAAGCTTGTAGTAGCCCAGTAATGGCACTTACTGCCGTCCAAAAAGTGTAAGGATGGCTGTAGCAATGCTTCTTGCAGGAACTACTGGAATTCTACCAAGGATTTATGCTTGTTGGGGTGAAGCAGGCCCTTCTTTTAAGAGGAATCTGTGTATATGCAATACATGAGCTGAGGGGAGAAGTTATGGTAAAGGCACTGTTTTCTATGCTCAGTATGTGTTAGGTGTAGATATATTTTAACCTTTGGAGCAGTGTCCGTTGAGCGAGCCATGATCAGACAAATGTAAATTGGAAACTTCTGAATCTCAAATAATCCAAAAAATATTCAGATAATCAGAAAAATATTTTTTTCTCCTAGAACTCGGTGGTTGGTGGATTTGTATCACATTACCTTCTGGAGAAATCTAGGATCTGTGTGCAAGGCAAAGAAGAGAGGAATTACCATATCTTTTACAGGCTTTGTGCTGGTGCTCCAGAAGACATTAGAGAAAAACTGTACCTAAGCTCTCCTGACAACTTCAGGGTGAGTATCAGAGTCAGTGTTTGTAAAGCTTCTCATATTGCCATACATGGATTTTTCATATAGGTCTTAAAATCTGTATTTATTATCTTTGACAGACTCTTTCCCATTACAAAAATCAGAAGTTTTTTTTTGTTAAATCTATTTGAATCTGAAATAAAGCTGCCTGTCATTTTTCCTTATTGGAAGATTTCCTATACTTTTTCTCTATGTCTTAAAATTGAGGAATCTTTGCTTTTTCCAAAAAAATCCTGTTGCATACCCAGCGGGTAGCAATGTTGTTATGGGATCTTCTAGAGGTGTGAAGGGTGAATTTCTTGGTGGTAGTCTAACTGTTCTGTGGGTAACTCATCTTTTAAGTCCTGAAAACTGCATTTATTTCTTCCTATTCCAACCATGTGTTTAGGAGGACATAGGATTTGTCCCACGATTCTCTCTCTTAAATTATTCTTCCCTTACGCTTCGCACCGAGGATCGGACCACTGTGACAAGGTGGTTGTGTGTGGTGGTTTAACCCTGGCCAGCAACTAAGCACCACACAGCTGCTCACTCACTTCCCCCCCCCCCAGTGGGGAAAAAGGTAAAACTTGGTTGAGATAAGAACCATTTAATAGAACAGAAAGGAAGAAATGAGTAATTATAATAATAACAATAATAAATGACAATAATAGTAATAAAAGAATTGGGATACATAAAACAAGTGATGCACAATGCAGTTGCTCACCACCCGCTGACCGATGCCCAGTTAGTTCCTGAGCAGCGATCCACCCCCCACAGGCCAACTCCCCCCCAGTTTATATATTGGGCATGATATCACATGGTATGGAATATCCCTTTGGACGGTTTGGGTCAGCTGTCCTGGCTGTGTCCCCTCCCAACTCCTTGTGCCCCTCCAGCCTTCTTGCTGGCTGGGCATGAGAAGCTGAAAAATCCTTGACTTAGTCTAAACACCACTCAGCAACAACTGAAAACATCAGTGTGTTATCACCATTCTTCTCATACTGAACCCAAAACATAACACTGTACCAGCTACTAGAAAGATAATTAACTCTATCCCAGCCGAAACCAAGACATTGTGCTTCTCTGTTCCAGTCCACATGTTTTCACATCACTTGTCTTTTCTACTCTGTTGCACCTTGTTCCTATCACACCATACTCATTTGTACTGTTCCAGTTTTGAGTCTCTCCTGTTCCTCTCATCATTCTCCTCTGTCATTCTTGTTCACTCCATGTTACACGATAACACTCATCAGTCCCTTTCAGGTGAAAGGTCCCCCTTTTATGTCTGATTGACCCGAAGCCCATGCTCAGCTCTTCCTGCCAAGATTACTTCTATTTATTAAACATGATCCTCCCTCTTAGGTTTTTCTTCACCTGATTTATTTTTTCGTGTGGGCTACTTACTATTTCTGAGTTTTGGCTATCTTTCCACAACCTGTTACTGGTCCAGTCAGTCAAGTAATGGAGAAGCCAATAAAATACACATAAAATCAGTGCTGAATGTAATACTCCTAACTATACCTAAATGAAAGTGAACTTAAAATAAATAGAGGGGAAGTAAGACTCGAATCATTGTGCATACTTCTTTAAAAATGTTAGGTTAATGTTCAGTGGCAGGGAGAAAGCAGAGTAGAATTTTAGGAGTTGTTAGGAAAGGAAGGGAGAATGAAATAGTGAGTTATGCTGCAATGTACATCCATATTTGTAAATAGCATACACAGTGGTGTCATCCCAACTCAGAAAGGAACATAAAATCCTTGGGTGAAGCAGAGGTCATGGTTGAATACAAGCAATTGGATAGTGTGGGCCCTTTAATTCTATCCAGTGTGCCTGTTTTTATGACTTCTGATTTGTTTACTGCCTTCCCTTCTTCTCCCCATGCTTTATTTTTAGGGGTTTTGCCCTTTTCTGAGTTTATGTGGTTTCTCCTGATTAACCCTGATTCTGTGTTATGTTTCTAGTAGCTATCCCACAAACAGGCTGGCTTTCTGTCCTACCATTATGTTCTTGCATTCTTTTCCTCCCATTTTTCCACTGAGCAGTTTTACTACTTCAGTTTAACTGTTAACTTTTTCCTCCAGCTTTCCTTCTTTCTCCTGCCCTTCTCTATGTTCAGATTTCATTGAATTGTTTTCAGAAATGATTGACAAATAACGTGACATTTCCTTTTGCTTTCTTTCCTTTCCTGTGAGTCAAAATTTTTTCTCTATTTTGTTTTCTGTTTGCCTGAGGGACTCCAACCCCATTTCCCTTATTTTTAAATTCTCTTTTAATTTCTCAGTGGTTAAATCTCAATTACTGCAGTCATTTTTTTTTCTTGAGGAACGAATATTATTGAACTCTCATCCAACCAGTGCACCTTTACCGATACAGCTGTTTCTCATTGTTTTCCTGATTGTCCCTTCTCTTTCCCTTCAAAGCAAGCTTTTGCTGTCCCTTTCAAGGCCCTTCTAAGCCTATTCACGTCTTACACTGTTATCACCATTTTACTAGTAAGGTGAAGACTTTTGCCTTCACTCATTTATTCCTGCTATTTAATTATGTATAAATATATCGGTAGGTTTTTGGTTAGTTTTGTTTTTCTTTTCCTTTTGCCAATCACATTTGAACTGTAAATGCCTACAAATATCACCATGTGCTTTGTTGACCTCCACTGAAAAGAAAAATATTGGCAAATCAGATCTTATTGGTAAATACTGGTCAGTTGTTTGCTTGTGTTCTGTCATTTGTCTCCACTGTCTCTTGGCTTATGCCTGGCTTGGAATCTCATGGAAGCAGAATTTTGTGTATCTCTAAAATACACGGACCAAATCCCTGCTGTGGGTTCGAAAGGCTTTTGTAACACAACCCTGGAAAGCACGTACAACTACAAGGATATAAATTAATTGACTCTCATCTTTTTAGACTTCCTTGATCTTAAACGGGGTGAGGAGCACCGCTAACAAAGAATTACATTACTGTGTTAATAGTTTTCTTTGTTGGTGTGTCTTCCTACTTGGTTTTCAGCAGAGAGCTAGAAGGCTTAAAGATACAAAGCTCCTACTAGTTTTATGCAAAGCAGTGCTTGCATAGGTGACACTTAAATTAGTGCACTCGGTGTAGGGAAGGTGGGTGGACACTGGTGACAGAACATGTTGCTGCTGCCTCTTGGCTTGGCCAAGTCAGTCTGCTTAGTGATGAGCCAGGAAGCGGGCACAGAGCTGCAGTTCATGTCGTGCACATCATACATTTGTACTGTGGTGTCTAGATGATTTTGCTCCCTAAAAGCCACAGCAGTATTTTAGGAAAAGTTTTCTTAATTCCTCAAAGGTGTTCCTAGGGGCCTTTATAGACCTTATATTCTTTCTGTAAATATTTAGTTTGTATCTTCTTATAGTTCATCTATTTGTACTCCATTGTGCGATGGAAACTTGATCAGATACTTATTAAGAAGGAATTGCTTCTGTTCTGTAGAAGGAGAGCTTTTCTTTTGAAACACCCAACAAACACAATACTTAAAAAAAAAAAAACCCAAACCAGAAAACCAAAAAAACCCAGCACCATTTATTTTCATATCATATGGAGCTAGTTTTCAAAACTTTCTTCTTTACTGTGCAGTTATTCTATGCAATATTCTCATGTATGTTTTAAAGCTAAACTCTTGAACAAATTTTCAAATATATACTTTCATTGTGCAGCCACTTTTCCATTAAAACTTATTTCTTGTAGTTAATAGATTTTTAATTCTGGAACTGAATATGCTGCGTGCCCACTCTTGGGGATTTTTTTTTAATCAAAAACTCTGCTCATGAGAGCACACAAGGTTGTAGATGTCAAGGTCAGAATTATAACCTGCTTAAAATCAGGTTGGTGCAGTATAGTACTGAACAGCCCGAGTGCCTTCACAGAAGGCACTCGCTGGCCTGTTTCAATTATAAAGAGTTTACAGTCACACCAGCCTCATCACACCCTGACATAATTTTTTTGACTTCTGCTAAATTTGCAGCAGGTACTTTCATTTCCATTAAGAATGTTTATTGCTTTACCATAAGTTAGTATATGAATCCTGAGTTCCTTGCTGCATGTGAAAGATCCACTCTGCATGTTAACAATTCTGAAATATTTCATAATTTTTTTTCCCTTTTGACGTTAAAGTAGATTATCTTTAATTAAAAAAACAAACACCTTAGGATCATTTTCATCTTTGTATGTTTGTAAATTAATATAAATATACTTAAAGTTTATTAGTCATATTGCACTAAATTTTCATGAAGTATCTTTCATGAAGTAACTTCATAGGAAATTTTTAGGAAAAAAACCCAAAACAACTGTAAAAGGTTAATTTTCTTCCTAAATTTGTATTGCTTTTGTCAGGATTATTTTTTTCCCGTGTTCTTTGTTCTCATTTGCTGCTTTGGGTTTTATGATAAAATGGCTCCGAATAATCACACTTGTGTCACTTTTTTTACCAGGTTTTTTGTTAACTGTATGTCTGCTGGTTCAAATTTCATGGAAATACCATCTTTCAAGCTTCTAATAATAGACGGTGATATTATAGTAAGCAAGGTTTGATGATTGATCAGTGTTTTGATAGTAATGTTAATTTTTTGGACAAGAAAAACATTCAGGAAAAAAATAATACTCTTAAATTGGTTATTTAGAAAAGTCTATCCCTAAAGACACAGTTTTGCATTGGCTCTATTGTGCCACTTGTCTTCTGCATTGTAGTTTATCAAGTCAAAGTCCAAATTAGGGCTAGCTTGGGTCCTAACACTCAAGTGTGTTTTGCTCAATGCCTGGTTTCTCTTGAGCTGCACTCACTTGAAAATAGGACTATCTCAAATCTAAGGTAATTCTCATTTTTCACAGAAGTGAAACAATAATAAAAGACAAAGGATAACTTAATGCTCTTTTTTTCCCCCAGTAGGCTGGCTTCCCCTTGATTTAAGTGATCCCTTGTAATCTCCTCCCCATGCATTGTGAACCAAGGCAACTGCACTGGCTGCACCTGCCTGACCTGTTGTCTGGATTTCAGCAACGCTGATGGGGATTACCTCTCTGTTAGTTCATCCTTCCCCCGCAGTTCCCCTGGGGAAAAAAAAATAAATTACAATGGTATTTAGATGTTATATATGATAACCTCAAGCAGCGTATTTGTGTGCTTTAAAAATATAATTTCTCCTAGATTTAGTATGTAAATTTACTTGAGTTTTTAGCTTTCAAATGAAATGCGTTTTCTTGTGACTAGATGTCTCCTACACAGGTTATTATTGAATACCATGGTGGTTCACATTCTTAGCCTGTCAGATAAGTTTCCACACTCCCTTCTTGAAAAGTACAACATTTTTCACTTCCCATCCCCAGTTTCTGGGATCGTGTTACTAATACTCTAATACAGGGATATATGGTGTTTAAAATATGCTGGGCTTTGCATTCTTATTGGCTGATAAAAAATACTTTTTGATATTTTGT
Source organism: Haliaeetus albicilla (assembly GCF_947461875.1). Taxonomy (NCBI): domain Eukaryota; kingdom Metazoa; phylum Chordata; class Aves; order Accipitriformes; family Accipitridae; genus Haliaeetus; species Haliaeetus albicilla. The sequence continues at coordinate 7,070,433 of NC_091499.1, forward strand.
TGAACACCAAACTAACTTTGAACAGTGTTTCTTGTCACTTTGTTTTAATATTAAATTTGTCACCTAGTTTTCTTCTGCTGATAGAAATGCTTTGAAGAATATTTTATTTTCTAGAATTTTGTATATAAATTTTAGTCAAAATATAGAATTATCTGTGTTCACCTCGTTGAAAACATCTCCTTTGTTCACGGGCTAGAGCAAAGAATCAGTTCACTTCCTTTAGACAAAGGGCTCTGTCCAAGCTTTTGGACAGAGTTCTTACTTTCAGCTGAACGAATTAGAAAGAAAAAGCTGGCGATCTCAATTTGCTGGAAGTGTCAGTCATTATCTGAATGCCTGGTCTATTCCCTTTCCTATCCAACATGAGGTGGTTATCAGAAGCCAGATACTGAATTAGGCTTCTGCTTGTACCATGTTATAAGCTTTTAATACTCCTCAAGCTTTTTAATATGCTATGTCTCTTACTACCCATAGAAATATTTCACTGGTGAGGAAACAATTAGTAAAGTTTGGTATTACGCATAGGCCAGAAAATTTATTTTCGTGGTTCCTAATTTCGATTGTCTTTTCTGTAATCCCAGACTCCATTAATAGGTTTAGTAGAGTCAAACGTTAAGAAAACATTGTGGGACTTAACAAAATGAATATCCCACTGTGTCAAAAAGTATTTTAGTTGTCAAAATCAAGAAGCTTTCAACAGAAGTCTGTTACTGTTGCACCTCTGTAATTTTGTAGATGTAAATGAATACATTTTCAAGGAATGAATTCTGAATACCTACTGTGTTTTTGTTATCGTATGATTAAATCAAGCTATGTAGAACAAGCCTTAAATAAAAGCATATATCTTCCTTATTTCTTTCTTTAAGTATAAATTTCTACTTTTTTATTGTTACAGTATTTAAATCGAGGCTGTACCAGATACTTTGCTACCAAAGAAACAGACAAGCAGATTTTGCAAAATCGCAAGAGTCCTGAGGTATGTTTGTATCTTCAGTTAGTTTATATCATTAACTAATGCAGATAAGAGTTCAAAATTATGATTATGGTTTTACAGTGTGGAATGAAATGTTCATTTTACACATCTTTATAGGTCTAAATGGGTACTGTCAAAGCTGTTATATTCCAAACTCTGGTTTTCGAGTTCAGTCCTAGAAAAACATTTTAACATGCACCTTAAAATCCCAAATGGAACAGTATATAAAATTGTTTCCTTTTCATTCTTATTATAATACAACACTTAATGATGCAGCTTGTGTTCTGTGGAAAACAAAAATCTATCCAAGACTACTTGTAATTTTCTTTTTAAATCTTAGTACTGCAAGGAATAGGTCAGAAGCAGTAGTTTTTTCCAGAGCCATTTTTACTGTCTGGATTTTTGAAGTGATGTTCCAAACTGTTTTATAAAACATTAGTGCCACCTCACTTCCAGCACGAGTGTATCTGCCTCCCCAGTATACTGCATTCTTTATTGGTTTTTTGTTGTCCCCTTGCTATGAACTGTTACTTATGGCAGAGTATGGCAGTTTCTGGAAGAAAGTGTGAAACTTCAAAACACTTCTTTCCTCTTTCTCCATCTCTGTTTACATTTTTTAAAACTGGAATGACCAGAATTTGTAGCATTTAAACCTTTGAGCTTTTTCACATGAGGACATTAAAGAATTTAATCCAAATTAATAGTATATGTCAATTGGAAGTTGTTTAAACACTTCATTAAACTTCCACTCTGCTCTCTAATACAATTTTCATCTATTCATACCTAAAGTATAGCTGGAAGATATTTCAAATCTTAATCAAATCTGTACTTGTGATTCAGTAGCAGGGCAAGCTGCATATACATGTGGAAAAATACAAAGATAACTTCACTCGAGCTTCTCTCCCTCAATGGCCATGGCCATCTCTTATAGATTTGAGAACTTTGGCTTAAGCTTGTACGTAGCTTGTGGCTAGCTGTGAGAGATGGTATAGATACTTCCTCTGCTCAAGTCAACATTGTTAAGTCTACTCCTGGATTTCTAGTGTTTGTATGTTGTCATACTGAGCACATAATGCCAATTTCTTTTGCTTGAATGTAGGCTATTTTCTATAATCAGGGATGGTGGAGCGTGAGATACAGAAATGCTGATTTGGTATTACTGTGAGGCAGAAAGCTGGTAGATACTTAATTCTCGTCAAGCATATAGACGAAGAGATGGTTGGGAGATTTTGCCTCTTGTTTACCTAATTTGCCTTAAATGAAGATTTGTAGTGAAGTTGGTCATTTATGTAGGCATAAAGTATCAACATTCACTTATTCTTGCTACTGGAAGATGAACCTTTGCAATCTTCTGTTATTGATGGGATTTACAGGTGGGTGTTCTGTCATAAAATGTGTCCTCTAAAGGACTTAATTTGAAATAAGTGTTTGTCTAAATCAAAACATACTGAGAGAATAATTCTGAAAGTATGTATTAGACATTAAGTAGTGGAACATATGATGCCATAATACCTGTAGGTTACAGCCATGTCAATTTGAAGGCTTAATAAAGGATCAAATTTCAATGATATTTAAACCTAGTCTAGCCACTTAAACAGGAAATATACTGCATTGTTCAGGTTTTTAAATCAGAGATTTTATATTTGCTCTGTCATTCTATGAAGAATATTAAGAGTATTTTAATAAAAGTAGCTGGAATAGTCAATTAATACTTAAATTATTTTTCTGTTTTCCTTATCAGGAAGATGAGGTGATCATTTTACATAATTAAGATGTAGTTTAATTTTATTGATGTGTCTAAATGTTGTGTGAAGTGAATTTTTCAGATGCATGTGGTGTTTTGTTTTGATAAAAATCATGTTAGCTTATTTGATATTGACAAGCCTTTTACTTAAAGTTAATTACTCTTTTTAGTTGAAAACATTTTAAAGTAACTGTAAAAACATAGCTCAGTCTGTGCATGTTCAGTTAGTCTCTTGATTGCATGCAGATGTGTTACTATCTACTATTTAAACCCATTAATAGTTAAAATGGCTTTTGATGTATTTAAATTAGGAAAATCAGCAAAATGTTCTATTGGCTTTTTAAAACATAGCTGGTTTTCTTCTAACCCATAGAACACTGCAAACGACTTTTCTGTTTCTTAATCACCAGCAAACATTAACAAGTATATTTCTCTAAATAAGTCTCTTTAGGATAGGGATAACTCTTCCAGTTCTGATTTGTCCTATACTCCTTTCCCATGGCCTGTCAGACTTTCTGTCATCCTATTACGAGGACCTCAATCGTCTTTCAACTGCTAGGGGCTAGAAGCACTCCTCTGTTATAAATGTTTGGATAACTCTCTTCGCCAAAGTCTTCCTTTCCACTGCTCACTATCCAGTATTCCCCTGTCCTTAGCTGTCACGTTCTCCAACTTCTGCTTTCTGAAGATATTTTGAAGTTTGCTTTGAAGTTGAATTTTGAAGATCATGCTTCAAAGTATCAACAAATTAAAATAAATCAGGGTTCTTGCAAAGCCTGTATTGTATGAAGAGCTCTAATCTCTACTTAGTTTGGCATGCTTCTTTTATGCTTTTTGTTATGGTTTATTCTTGACTGGAAATAATGGCTTACATTTGCGTAAACCACTTACTGAATTTTTGGTTTATCTTGTTGTTTTATAGTATCTCAAGGCAGGTTCTTTGAAGGATCCACTCTTAGATGATCATGGAGATTTCAACAGAATGTGCACAGCAATGAAAAAGATTGGTCTGGATGATGCAGAAAAACTTGATCTTTTTAGAGTAGTGGCTGGTGTCCTTCACCTTGGAAATATTGATTTTGAGGAAGCTGGGAGCACTTCAGGTTAGATGAAACTTAAATTGTTCTCTGTAAAAATGCTGAAAATGTCTCTTGATTACAGTTGATTCCTTTCCATGTGAATTATTGCTTTAGAAAGCTGCCTTGTGCTCAAGGGTAATTCAGTTTTAATTGACCCCATTTTGAAGTCAAGTTTACCTATTTGTTTTAAAGTTGTACTTCTTTACATGCTCTGAAAGCAAATGGGCTGTCACTGAAATTGTTCAAGAAATTGTTCAGTGCAAAGTTTGATATGAGACATTTTGTGTCTCAAAACAGTACTTGTATTTTAATAATAATTTTTTAAAGTCAAACTTCTTGCTAATATCATGAAAACATCTTGAAATTAGCAATTCCATGTGCAGGGAAAGGCATTATGTCCTTTGGCTTCCAAAAATACCATCATGTTAGTATTTTGAAAGGTGAGGAAAAATGTTACAGCAAAAAACTTAAGTAAATGTAAACTTCCTAATTTTAAGATGTCATTCACAAGATGAGTTGGTACAATAGTAGCAGAATGTGCAGGAAGGTTGAGGATAGGGAATGAGTATTTTGGGAATGGTCGTTCTTACCTCACTACTGAAATCAGCCTCTCTGAGTTGAGAACTGCTGTCCATATATTCCTGAAAGACAGAAGAAACTCCCAGTCTGGACATACTACAAATACAACTATAATAGAAAAGATGGGTATGCAGATCTTTATCTTGAGTTGCAAGATACACAAGATAGAGTGAAATTGGTTCCTCTTAGTCCTACTTCAGGTATGTATAGCTCCTGCCAAATTTGGTAAAGTTGCTAGGAAGGGCATGCCAAAGAACATTTTTAAAAGGTGTTTGAATGATGAATTAAATGAGTACTAGCCTTACAGGTTCGCTAGCTCCCAACCCCAAGCACAGAATCACCACAGAAGAGATCAGGGGAGGTCTCTAGTCCAATGTGTCCTGGTCAAAGCAGGGCCAAGACTGAATTCAGACCGGGTAGCTTAGGGTTGTCACAGAGGAGGTGGGTTTTTTTCTTTTTTTTTCTAGTCTTTTTTCTTCTTTTCCTCCTTTTTTTTTTTTTTTCCTTGGGTCAAATCAGAACCTCCCCAGTGTCAATTCATGATCTTGCCATCTTCATGAAGATGACTGAAATGAACATGATTAACATGAATGAATCTGGGAAGATGTGGGTGTAGAAAAGGGTAGTGGCTTCACGGGCCTTGGCAGTAAGCTGGCAGGGAGCTTCCCTGTTTTGGCCTTCTGTGAGTTGGGACTTTGGGGTTGACAAGGTGGGACAGGGAAAAAGGTGCAAATGTGAGTGGAGAGGCAGTTTCAGGAGGCAAACAAACAAGGACAGGGGGAACCACAGATGGTGAGGAAAGTGAGCGTTTAGAGAAGGGAAGGAGGACACCAGAAAACTTTTTTTTTTCTCTGAATGCTGAAATTCAAACCCATTTTTTTCTGGAATAAGTTACTGAACTTCTAAAGTGTTTATTGCAAATACAGGCTTTATTCTGCTCTCACCTTGCATGTGTACACACAGGTGTGCATTTGAACTGCTCCAGGCAGTCTGTCTCTTACCAGAGACCCTCTGAAGTTCTGTTGCTGTTTCAAAAACCTGGGAAACGCCAAACAAAAGCTGTTTACTACAGGTCAGATGGTGTTTCAGAGCTTCCAAAATCAAGTCACAAAAGCCCTAATCTTTTAAGGACTCCTTCCCCCCCCCCCTTTTTGTTTTTTTGCTTAGTGTCATTGTAGAGTAAGGAATTCAAGCAATGTTTGACTAGTTAGTTATGCCCTTTGGTCTCTTCGCTTACCTGTAGGAAAAAAATTTAATGAGAACAACAGGAAATAAATGTTGTAATCCTGGCATATGTAATTAAGTGTTAGCTGTTGCTAAAGTGTTTGAGCGCTTCAGTGAGAGATTTACGAAGCTGTAGTGGCTGGATGAGCTCTGGCGCGAAGGGTGTGGGGCAGAGCAGAAGGAAGCACACCTCTCGGCTGTTTACCCAGGAAAATGTACATACCAGTATCTGAAAATGTAAGTGCTAGGAGTCTGCCGTGCCAGGCACTGCTGTTGCATAGCAAGGAAGTCTGGAGGATTACAGGAACATCGAAATCTGAAAGTTTAAATCCCTGCAGTTAGTTTCTAGGTATTAGCATCGGGATAGTTCTTTCACTTACAAGCAGGTTAGCTTTCGAACAGCCCATGTTTAGAGCAATGTCCTAGAAACACAGAATTTCATCTGTAGTTTTTGGGTGGTGCTTTTTTGTTTGTTGTTGTTGGGTTTGGGGGGGGGGTGGTTTGTTTTTTTGTTGTTGTTGTTGTTGGGTTTTTGGGGGTGTTCTTGTTTTTGAGAGCTGACTCTTTGCATGTAATATGTGAAGCAGTTTCCAGGGGCAAACTTTAATTCCTTCAAAGTTGGTGTCACCTCTAGCCGTCACGGCAAGACCGTCACCACCGGTTCAGTGTTTTTCCTAGAACGGCGGCTGACGGTGCCGGCCGGGCAGCTGCTGCTGCAGCAGCGACGTTAGGAGGCACGCTTTTAAGACGAGCGAGAGGGAGCGTGTCCGTGGCTGCCCGCCCGCCGCCCGGCAGGGCCTGGCTGCGGCCGGGCGCCGGTCTGACCCCTCTCCCACGCAGGGGGCTGCACGCTGAGGCCGCGGAGCCAGCCGGCGCTGGAGTGCTGCGCGGCGCTGCTGGGCCTGGACCAGGAGGACCTGCGCGGCAGCCTCACCACCCGCGTCATGCTCACCACGGCAGGGGGCGCCAAAGGAACGGTCATCAAGTGAGTCCCGCGCGCGGCGGCACCGGGGGGGACCGGGCGGGCGGCGGGGGACGGGACACGCACCACGACACCACACCACACCACACCACACCACACGGGCGGGACACGCGTGTTGTCGTCCCGCCGCTGAAGCGGACCGCCCCCGCGGCGTTCGCGGAAGGGCCTGCGCTGAAGCGCGGCCGCGGGGCTGAGGTAACCCTCGCCCGAGCTCCGCCCCCCGCCCAAAGGCCCTCGGGATCCGCCTGCGGGGACAGGCTTTGTCCCGATTTCTGACCCGCGGGGAAAAGCGGGAAAAATGGCCTCAAACTCCCCCTTGGCAAGTATCAACTGAGCTGCAGTTCGCCTGAGGGCAGCTACTTATAAGGCTCACTTAACGGTGTACGAAAACACGGGGCTGCAAAAATGGGAGAGTGCGGAAGACTTGCACGCTTCCACTCTTAGTCCCTTAACAACAGAAGCACTGTGCTACGCTTTTCCATCATGTGAGTGTTAATTTTGAGATGACAGTTTTTTAACACGGCTTTGATTTTTTTTTTTTCTTAATTTTTTTTTTTTTAAACCAGTTGATCCAAATGCCCATTTTTAGATGCTCGGGCTTGCTTGTTTCGTTGTTGTTAGGTCATTGGAGGATTTTTTTTTTAATTTGGAAGAGTGGCAGTTGTACAATGTCTGACTGAAATGGCCGTTTCTTCAGGAAAAGAACAGCTTTGAATAAGTTACTGTCACGTTTTCTAAAACCTCTCACATGTCAGTGAGTACGCTGTGTGACCAGGGAAAGTATAGTAGGCAGCCTGTTAAATCCATGACCCACAGAGAAAATTAGATACAAATTTAACAGATGCTGTATCAAGGAGTGTTAATGCTGTGCCTAAAATATTTCAGGAGATGTATACTTGGATGTATCTCTCTTGTCATGGGGGCTGCACAATGCTCCCACGACTGCTGCCCTGCGATACTAGGTCAGGGATGCTCTAATCGGAGGGTAGTACATCCACCCTTCTCGGTGTCTGGGTGATCAGTGTCCCTGTGTTTGCCACATCTAATTCTTCTGAAATCAAATTTCAGCTTTAAAAACACCACTGCAAATGGTAAACCAGAAATGCGCTGCTTCTTGCTGTTGCTGGTAAACAAACATTTAATCTTGACTGTGAAGTTAATATTGTTTCATAGAAACATAAAAAATAGTGGAACAGGATAAATTTAAGAGAAAGTTCTTTTTTTTTTTTTTTCTCCTGTAGCTATTAAGAATACATCACTGTTGAAGTAAATAGTGATCTTAAAAAAAGAGTGATTATCCCTTTCATTTTGACAAGAAGCTATTATCAAGGTAACTTCCTAGGCATAGAAGCAGGATAGTGATTTCTTTCTGTACACATATGGAGAAGGAATAATTGCAAAGAACATGTTTAAACATGGTAGTGATGATAACATTTCAATACCGTGAAAGTTATGACTCTTATGAAACCGAGTTTTATGAAGATGATTTCACTACAGTTGCCTTTTGTTTATGAAAAACCTCCAGCTTCCACCACAAATTTTCTCTTGTTGAGATTGATGCTAGCCTGTAAGCTGTCAGGGTTGCTAGCTAAGCTGCATGCAACTGAATTGTGTGTTTTAACATTTGGGTTTCTATGTTGTGTGTTTGCTGGAGTTAAAGAAACCATCGCATCAAAAACTGAACTTGGGCTAAACAGTTTTGAGCACATTAAAAGTAATGCTCAATGTTTAGCTGAATGCATCAATCTTTCAATTAGGAAACTAATCAACATTCACTTCACTCATTGGAAGACTGCGTGCATGGTTCTTACTGACTTACGGAAACAATGAAATTGTTTTAGTGAATCAGAAATACAACTTTATGCACATTACACCAGAAGTTTAATATATGAAAGCCATAATTAATTATCTATACTAATGTGGTTTATATAAGTTCCTTGCATATTATGTCTTTTGAAATTTATTATTTATGTCTTATAGTATGAAGTATTTGTTAACATATCATAAACTTGTGGACTGAAAGTAAGAGCTGATTGATTTAACCTTGGTATGTCACTGTGGCCAGTAAAGGTGGCAGGTGTTAGTTAATACATGCTTAGGTTATGTCAGACTTATGAGGTGAAAAATTGATCTTTGAGCACTTGAGAGCATTGGCTTTTTTAGTCCTTGAGCAATGTAATGGATTTGAGTAATGAAGGTTTCCAGTGGTGAAGAGCTCATTCTGTGCAAGAGAAGTAATCTTGATCTCTACTTAATTCTAACTAATAATGATAAATTAAAGGAGAATGGCTGTAGTGCAAATACTCTTCAGGACCTGCTTCCTGATCTCCAGGGTGAAACTGATCTTCCTGGCCAAAATTTGAGCATAATAAACCATCAGTGACAGCCTGTGCTGTTTGAACATCATGGTTTTTTAGGGGAATGCAGATGCTCTTCTGAGTAAACTCATATTGAGGAGTCTTAAGTTTAGCATGGGTATGGGCTGTTGTTCCAGTAATACATTATTACTGAATAGCTGACCTTTGAGGTGTATTTCTAGATAAAGCAACCAAGTAGACTTCTTGTTGGTCTGCTTATTTCTGTACTTTGAAAGAAGGGATGGTCGAGAGTTAGAAGTTCATAGTGACTACCATGGAAAAAGTTATAATGCAGTGACAAATGGTAAGTAATGATTGGGGAGGGGTTATTCTGCCTTCAGTTGAAAGTTCAAGATTTAGGTCTCTTCATAATATATTCAATAGTGCATTTCTGGGAAGTGGTTATAAATTCAGTTATTAGAAATTGGGGACTCTTAGTCACTATCATCTTGCTGCCTTGTCAGCTGATACGGAAAGCTAGAAATAATTTTTCTCTTTGTAACAACCTTTACGTGTAGGAAGACGTGGGTCTTGCAGGACAAAGTGCCTCCGTTGGCCAATATTTTCCGAGTTTTACTATTTGCTCTCTTCCAGACCATGTCTAAATTGACAGAAAAATCTTTGATATATTCATCCAGGACAACCTTTATCAGTACTACAAATAACATTAGAGTAGAAAACTATGTATTATACAGTACAGGTGGTACTCATATTAACGCATGGCGGTATGAGAATTGCAGGTTTTGGAAGTTAGCAATGTTTTTTACTTAATTCAGCCCGTGATCCACTACAAATGCTGATCTTTGTCTCCTGACTCACTGTTTACCTGGTTATTCTCCATCTTGCATTTGTATTTTTGAATTCTCCTAAGTATACCACCACACACTTTCCTTTACTGAAATCTGTCTTGTGGATTTTTAGATCGTCTCTTCAGTTTGTGAAAATAATTTTGTATGCTAATCTTGTTACCAATATTTTCTGCTTTCTTAGTTCAGTATTATCAGACCATTTTTTTGAAAATACCCTTACTTTTGCATTCCTTTTAGCTGAAGGTGTTAACTAGAAGCAGAAGGGGTTTGAACAAATCGCATCCATGTCAGATTCAGATGGCACCTCACTGGAAATGCTCTCGGTGAACTATTGACTCAGCCTCTGAGAACAGATTAGTTTTGGCTGTTGTACACATAACATATAGATAAAGCGTGTCTGTATAGTTTCTGTTTGAGAATGTTTGGTGGGACACACCAAGCACTAAAGCAAAGGGGTATCATAATATACTGCTTTCCTTTCATCACATCTCAAGTGACCCTGTCCAGGAAGGCTTCTTAAATACAATTTTTGTTACAGCTTCAAATTCACTTTGGATTAAGACTGTAAAGATTTTCTGCTCAGCATATTTATCCTGATAAGCCTGAGGTGTTGTTAGCAGTGTACTGTTTCAAAAGTCTGCAAACACAAGGAGCTATGGTTTTGTGCCAGCAGATTTTCCCCAGTGTTTTTGTGGATGGCAAAAACGAATTCTGAGGACTCCTTCCACCATCTCAAAGGATTAATGCATTAAGCCTCTTTCTCTAGCGTTTTCTAAACTTATGCAGCTAAAAGCAAACATACGCTAATAAATACACTATATCTTTTTCTCATGTGGCTTACTGCATGTACAAGTGGTTTGGACTGGTTTAGATATTTGTTAAATAACCAGCAGGTTTTTCTATGGTAGTGTAGTTTAGAAACTATTTGATTGCGATCAATATTAGAGTTTTGACAAGTACATTGTTTTATTTTGTTACAGCAACCCAAAGAGCTACTCATTTCTCTCTGTCTTTCTTAGGGACCTTTTGTGTGCAAGTAGATCATGTGAGTCCTAATAGGTCACAGTGAATAAATAGCTTAGCTGAAATCACTGTGCTAGGAGTATAACAAAGGCTTTGTTCTGCTGGGCACAATGGAGCCAACAAGGAACAGTAGGAGGGTGACGCTAAATGCTATCTCTGTGAATTTTATTAAATACTAATGTGCAGTGGACTGCCAGGGAGACTTGACAGCTGCACTACGTTTATCTGTCCTTGTTAGTCTCCCCAAAACAGCATAATAATCACCTCATTGGCTGACGTTTTTGCCATCCACGTAAAGTATGTTTACAGAGAGAGATAATGTCTTAGTATTCAAAATTTGGTACACCTCTTAGACTGTAAATGCACTGTACTACTCTTATCCAGTTTCTCCCTTTCCAAGAAAACTTTCAAAGAGGACTCCGTCATCATAAAGTAAATTTTTTTACAGTGTGAAAAATTTAACTTGCATCATTCCAGGTCCTCCAGCTTTTTTTGGAGGATGTTTTCTACCAAAATGCATTTTTTTGTGTGGTAGTGGTGGTACTGAAGCCTCTGTTGGAAAAACACTGTGGGTTTTTTTGTTTTTTTTAAATACTTTTCTGCAGTTTTTGGAACTTCTCTCAAATTACAAATGTGCTGCTTATATTCTTCAATTATGTAGGCCTTTCACTAGTTAGGGTTATTTCATCCAGGCCATTTTATTTGTGAAGCAGTAACAGTATTGGATGACAGCAGCTGATGGGTATCGCTTCACCTGCTCTCTCTCCCTTAATTGTTGTCAACCATGGGCAAATGATACATATTTTAATTGCAGTTTATTTGTTCTGGAAAATGTTTGGGGACTGCATGGAACTGTCCGCAGGATAAATCTAGTCCATGAGAACACTTTACCCCAGACCTCAGACTTTCTGGATCACTGAAAACCTTGCTGAAGAAATTAGTATGAAGACCAAACAAGGGGTTTTGTTGTAGCCTTACCAAATAGCTTAGAAATTGGAAAAATGTTTTCCCTGTTCCTTACAAGTAGCTATATCTTTTCCTGTTCAGACAAGAAACAGGAGGAGGAAAGAGATTCCTTTGTCAGTGTGCAGACCAGAGGAAAAGAGGAGCTGAGTGAAAGCAAGTTCCTGAGAAGGAAGTTACTGATTCTGAATGTCAGTTCTGTAGTAGGGCTCTTCTGTATCTACTGGCTCAGTGCAATTTCAGCATTATTTTGTGGTTCTGTACTTTCAGCTGTGCAAAATGCATTGCAGGGTTACATGTTGTTTCCATGGGTTTCTGCTGCATACTATGAAATTTAAAATAACAGTAGGGTTTTGTGCAGTTTCTAGATTTATACTTTATAATGGCAGAATTTGTTATTTTTGAAGAACAAGGCGGTTTTATGAATACATGCTGTAGACGTATGACTGTTTGTCATGTTGTTTAAAAAAATAAATTGAAAGCATAGATGATTTTAGTGTATTGTATTATGTAATAGGCCTGCAGCTGACGTGTGGGAATTAGTATTCTGATCTCTTAAACGTATCAGAATGGAATGTAAAGGTACCTTCCTTCTATTTATAAGATAAGATTTCTGTCAGTACTCGTTACCTTAAGATAAGTCAGGAGATACTTAGTGGAAGACAAGATTGTATGTTAAAGCTAATTACTGTCTCATGTAATGTAGCTGCAGGTGTCCTTAGTGAACAGAGTCTCTGGTTCCCTGACTCACCAGTCACAATAGAAAGTGATCTCCATCAGTCTCATGTTTCTGCATCAGAAATACCATCCTTGAAAAAATACAGAAATAATAAATTTGAGTTAGTGTAGTGCTTGTGAATCCTGGGAAGTGAAGGAAATGATGCAATATGGGTAAGCTGCATAGCATTAAGTTCTTTTCTGACCTGCCACTTCTTTGTACTCCTGTGTACAGAAAACTACCTGGAGGGGGCGATAGGGCAGTTCTGCAGTGGTGACAGCTTGAACCTTGTACGTAGGGCTTACTTAAACAGTTCAGATAAGAGGTATTTTTTAAATGTAGATTTTCTGCATGCTTGAGAAGTTCCATAATTAGTTATCCACCACCTTAGCTGGACAGTCCATTCTATGATTATTACAAATTGTTATTGTAGTCCTGGTGTTCCAAGGATATGAGAGGCAAGGTATATGGGGAGAAGTGATTTGTTTTATTAAGCCAACTGATTGAGATATTTAGAAAAAGCCTAAGAGCCTTTGGCATACAGCCATCATCCTTATTCTTCATGACAAAGAGGATTGGTGTAATAAAAACCTTGACATTATTGCTCCCTGTTCCTCCCTGCAAATTTTATCAGTTTGGTTAGCAAAGGCTCTCTCCCTAAAAATCTCTTCTTTTGGTTTACTTCAACATTGGATATATCTGTATGTCATGATACAGTGTTGTGCAAAGCCTTTGTGTACCTATAGTTGTTCTAAATTGTAGGCCATGGTTCCATGCATGAAATTTTGATACTGTCTGGTCAAGGGGCTTATCAGTATTTTGATTTAATTTTTTTCCCTCTATATTTTTTTTTATTGACATGTAAAAATCCTTTGGAGTTTTAATCTTTGACAGTCTGATTCTCTTCTGGTCTGATTCTGTTCAGATTGGTGGGACGTCTGCTTTTGAATTCTTTGGCAACATCATTAGGATCTGAGTGCAATTTGCAATCATACCATAAAGCCAAAAGTTCATTTTTCACACTGCTCTCATGTTGTTTCTTAAACACTTGCTTAAGGCTTTATTCTTACATGAATTGTCTTATTCTGGAGACTTCTACAGGTACTTCTTCAGCTATGTACAGTGTAACTGTTTTTTAGGTTTGGTACTCTTACCTGTTAATCTGAAACTTATTTAAAAAAAAAAAAAAGTCTTGTAGAGTGTATTTATTCAGGAGACGATGTGGTTAAATGTGCTTGGAGATCACATGCCTGGCAGTGTTCAAGGCCAGGTTGGATGGGGCTTTGAGCAACCTGCTCTAGTGGAAGGTGTCCCTACTCATGGCAGGGGGGTTTGAACTAGATGATCTTTAAGGTCCCTTCCAACCCAAACCATTCTATGATTCTATGTTGTCTTAAGAGGCTCCTTCTTCCAGTGTTTACAAAGAATCCTTATTTTGGGATTGCATCTAACTTTTACCATGAGAACACCCTCCCTTATCTATGTTTTTTTACTTTTGTCACCAATTTACTTACAGCCTTATAGCCTTAGTTATAGCCCTTATGCAAGTATAGGGACAAAGGTGTCAGAGCAAACCTGAACTATAGGTTTTGTTGTAATGAGGCAGCTCATAAATACATAGTTGAAATATTTTTTGTAGATGGGAGTGTATGTATTTTAAATCTCTCTCTCTTTGGCAATTATCAATATAGTTTCTAATTATCTAACAAACGAGTATGAAAACATCTGCATCTTAACTTCTATTGAGCATAGTGAAACATTATTCTTTCTTTTTACAGGTAGGATAGTTAGTCTAACTTGGCAAGTTTGTTTCCAGCCTGGGCCTAGAGCTCAGGGGATTTTTGTGTCCTAGTTTACAATAATTGGAAAGGCTCTTTTAAGTTTAGGGTCTAATCATTTAGTCTAATCAGTATTTCAGAGTCAGCAATTCTGAAAAGTAAGATCTGTATTTTTGCTTTTTAGGGTACCCTTGAAAGTGGAACAAGCAAACAATGCTCGTGATGCCTTGGCTAAAACAGTGTATAGTCATCTGTTTGACCATGTAGTGAACAGGGTAAATCAGTGTTTTCCATTTGAGACTTCTTCTTTCTTCATTGGAGTTCTAGATATAGCTGGTTTTGGTAAGTACACTTCAAAAAAAAAAAAAAAAAAAATCTAGTTGTCTATTATTGCCACCAAAGATTCAATGATAAACTCTGTAATGGAGAGGGGGGAGGGTTTGGGTTTTTTTGGTCGGGGTGTGTGGGATGGGTTACAAGGGCCTAAGAAGATATCAAGAGAACAGATAAAGCCTCGTTTTCCTGAGATACAAGAATATAGAGGAGGTCTAGAGCTTCTCCTGATGACCTAATAACGCTAACAAGTGTTAGTGTGCAGCTAAGCATCTTCATAATGGTTTCAGATATCTGTAGTGTCTACATAGACACAGCTTTTGAAGGACTAAAAATCTGGAATGAAATCTTACTTTGGCCACCCAGTAAAATTAGGAAAGATATTGCATGTGTGTGCTGTTTTCCTGTTCAGTCCTGAGAAGATCACTGCATACTGACAGGCAAATGAAGTCTCTGAATTAAGATACTGTTTCCTGGAGGCTGGATAGTTCTGTTGCAGAGTTGGACTTTGGGCTCCTGGTTGCTCCTGGGAAGTGGTGGGTGTTGATGGTTCCTGTAAAGCTTTTGTCCTCAGTGGGATGCAGAATAGGGCATGTTTTCTGTTTTGCTCTAGCCCTGCTAAGGTGGTCCAAGAACAGTGAAAAAGGTAACCTTTGGTTTTCAGGTCTTTAGAGCTAGGATATCATGTGCCAGCCTGATGTGACATGGATGTATGAGGATGTATTGGTACATTTTCACTGTATGGTAGCATCTTGCTTTGGTTTGCTGCCAGATAGAACTGTCTGTTATTTGTCATAGAAATATGATCTGCTGCAGTATTTTTATATCTATCTTATGTGCGACTTGAAAATCTGTAAAAGCTTTTATTTTACTGAAAGAGACAGATATGGATCTGAACACATCTTTAAATATTAGCACTGTGAAGCTTTTCTTAGTTACTGTGTAATATAAATTCTTGCAACACTGGTTTATCATAGAAGTTTAACTTCTGTTTTTTCAGAATACTTTGAACACAACAGTTTTGAACAGTTCTGTATTAACTACTGTAATGAAAAACTGCAGCAGTTTTTTAATGAAAGGATTCTGAAAGAGGTATGTTATATTTAATGTTACATTTGAGGATTTATTTTTTTAGTAAAGAGACACTTAAAGTAGCACTGCTTTCCATAAGATTGCACATTGTGCTTAGATTAAAAAAAATTCAGTTGACAAACTGTTTTCCTACTGTGTGACACCTGGTTGTGCCAGAAAAGAATATGGCTTTTTGAAAACCAAGAGTCTTTTCTTTTCTTCATTTTTACCGTTCATTAAAATGAGGCATCCAGATACTGGATAATGTCTCATACCTAATGGGAATATCTAATTGCATGGGCATATCATTAAGGAGGTGAAGTTGGGATATATTAAGCTGTGGAAGGAAATTCTAAAATTTGTGTTGATTCATGCTGTATTTAAAAATGTCTTCAGGTGTATTTAAAAAAAACATTTTTGGTGGGTAAAAAAATACATGGTGAGTGTGTTTTCTCTTTTCAAGTTTTTTTTTGTTTTGTTTTGTGTTTGGGTTTTTTTTTTTAGGAACAAGAACTTTACCAAAAAGAAGGCCTAGGGGTTAATGAAGTGCGCTATGTAGATAATCAGGACTGCATAGGTATGTGCTTCTTGAAATGTCAAGCTATTCATTAGTGTCATGGAGAAAAAGGCTTCAAGCAAGAGGCAAAATATGTGTAGCACTAGAAATTTGTGCTTTTAATGACTGGTGCAACCTTGTGAATTCTTCCATCTTTGTATAACATTCTGGTTCTGGTTGGTAATAGAGCCATGTTGTCCTACGGTATGTAATAACTGCAGCTGGGACTTGTGAATTTCATGTGCATTTTCCTAGAAAACTAATTAGAACACCTAAATAGGGTAAATAAAGTGAAGCAGGGTGTGAGGGTGTCTGGGGAAAAATATTCCATGAATTAAAAAAATCCCATCCCATTGCCCCCATCTTTTTTGAGCCAGTCAGCGAGCAGAGAAACGAAATGAACTGTAGGCAACAGGCTGTAGATGTTACTGCTGTTTTTAGCCTTCCACAGACTGATATATACCAGAGGCTTAAGAGGATGTTGTTGGGTTTTTTGGTTGGTTGGTTGGTTTTTTTTTTGTTTCCTCTGTTCAACTTGTGTTCTCCAAATTGGTGTATTGTGAACAAAAGTTCATCTTGCTTTTGCATTTACAGTAATTTGCTTATGGTAACTAGTCAGTCCTGGCTGAGCAGAGAGTGACAGAATTTAACATCTGTTGCAAAATGTCTGGTTCTTCTGAGATTCTGTAGCTCTGCTGAAGTTTTCACTTTGTCAGATAGGACTGTACAGTCACTAATTCTGACTTAACTAAAGACAACTCTTGTCAAGCAAACCTCTTAGCCATCTTGTGCAAAAGCAACAGGAAGGTATTTGGAGGAGGGAACAAAAAGAATAGCAACAGGAAATAGGTGACTTCTATGAATACAAATCTTATCTCTTCTAGTAGTTTAATAATGTGTTTAATAATGTGTATATGAGCCTGACCCTGTTCCCAAAAATGTTATAGTTTAGAGACTGTCATGTTTCTGTAAAAAGGGTTCCTTCCCTCCCGGTGCATGTTTGGGTTTGGGGGTTTTTGTTGTTGTTTTTGTTTGTTTGTTTTGGGGTTTTTTTTTTGAAACATATCTCGGGATCTAAAGGCGTTCCCTGGTGCGTATTGGAAGAAAGGGTCTCTGTCTGACTCATAGTGGGAAAATGGGTCAGATGTAGAGATTGTTGCCAAGTTGTTGCCTTTTCCTGCCACACTTTCTGTTGAAATACGATTTTGTTTAAGGTGTTGGACCAGGCTGGTGACAGCAGTGAACACGTAGAAATACTGTCACAAAAGACAAGATTATCATGTTGACATGGGCAATTTTTTAACACTATGGCAGAATCTTAGAAACAGTCATTAGTATGTCAGAATGTTTTCATAGAATGGTAGTCATCTCTGTAGCTAAATTAGCTTATTCAGACTTTATAAGCATAAATTCTTTGCATGGGAGTTTTCTTTGTGCTTTATATATAGCCTCATACCGTTTACAGTCTGTAGTAAGAGTTCATAGGCATTGCTGCAGTACAAGCATTAGTCATTCCCTCCTTTCCACAGGAAAAAAAGTAGGTAGTAAAAATTCCTCTTAAAAGAACAGTTTCGTAGATAATACAAAAAAAGTTTTAAAAGCTGCAAAATTCTTGTGTCTAATAGTTTCAAGAGCATGAATTTCTATGTCAGCTTCCAAGCACTTTCATATATGTGTGTGAAAGGTCAAGGCAATACACTTGTAAAAAGTTGTGAAAGCACCACTGTATGCTCAAGTCTGGTCTGCCTTTCTTAAAACAAATGCGTTTCATTTTCCTCCCTGGATCCTGTTGTAAATGGAAGTATGTGCCTTTTCATGCTTTTAGTTTTGACATGTGGTGAAACATGGATGAAAAGCTTAAAAAAAACCCCAAAACCCAAAAACCCAATGATATGAGCAGTTATCCCATAAAGACCCATGGTCATACCAAAGAAACATTTAGGCACCTTTTGGGAATTAGATTGAGACCCAGAGTAAAAATCAAACAATTCATGCCTGATCTTCCCTGCCCGCCGCCCCCCCCACCCCTGTGTTCCTTGTGCTAGAGTTAGAACTTGATATGTATAGGGTATAGATTAAATCAACAATTCAGATATGTAGAATTATTTTGCAATGACTTTTTGTATTTTGTGTTAACAGCTTTCCCTACATACCTTTATACAGAATCAGATCAGTAGCATTTTAAACTTGTAATGTTCAGTTCTGATACGAGTTTATATATTCCATTTTTGTAAATATATTTTGTTTTATTAATAGATTTGATTGAAGCAAAGTTAATAGGTGTACTGGATATCTTGGATGAAGAAAATCGTCTTCCCCAACCAAGTGACCAGCATTTTACTTCAGTTGTGCACCAGAAACACAAGGACCATTTCAGGCTCTCTGTAGGTTTATTTTTGCTGTCTTGTTTTAATAAAACAGGTTTTGGAACAGTTGATAGTAACACTTCAATTTAATGAAACCCTTTCCTAAGAAATCTCATACCACAGCAGTCTGCACAATCCATATTCTTTTGTTAAGGACAAGTTTGGTTATTAGGTTTGTTGAAAACTTCACTGAAGGTTTTAAGTCTTCTAGCAATTCTAATATCCTGCTGAAACTAAAGCTGCATTCTTCACTTGTATTTGAAGTTTGTTGGCATGTAATGCATGAAAAGGAAATAAAAACACATTTTGATTTAGATTATTTCATATCAGATGAGCTATTTTGTTGTTCCTTTCAAAAATTGCTTGTTTTGGACAATATTTGACTTGCATGGAGTGTCTAGCTAGCACTTCAGAGATGAAAATAGGGAACACACAAGGAAAACCTTTTTGTTGTTAATTCTTTAACTTACAGCACTCTCTGGAAGATTAATGCAAGTTATTGCAATTTGTGTACATGACTTCTGTTGGAAGGGGGGGGGGAGGAGTTAATTCCCTGCTGAAAAAATGCAAGCAAATGGAGCCAAATAAAATTGTCATCCATTTACCTTTTGTTAAGTTTCCACTTAATCTTGCTTAACTGGATTGCTGTGCAGTGAAACATTTTTGTCGGTATGTGTACAGTCAGCTTGGTGGTTGCCTTTTAAAATATACCATCTAAAAATATTTTAAGCTTCTATCTAATTGTATTCATATGACAAGGCTGTTCATTAGTTGTGGAATGAACGGTATAGAAATTGTTGATTAAAGCCAAAAAGAAAATCAACTAGTTGGTGTTAACAATCCTGGTGACACTTGTTTTGAATATGAGGTATCTAAGAGTGTGAATGAGAATGAAAATAGGTTTTTGGAATATCTTGGTTTGAACAGGAACAGTAGTGTTCATCACAATTGTACTGCAGGAAATGTCGTTTTTAACACCTAGTACTTCTGGCAGAATCATGGTGATGTTTTAAGAGTAAACTTTTTCTCACTCTACAGTGTAATTCTTCTTTGTAATTCAATTTTTTTAATTCCAGATTCCTAGAAAGTCTAAATTGGCTGTTCACAGAAATATCAGAGATGATGAAGGCTTTATTATCCGACATTTTGCAGGAGCAGTATGCTATGAGACGGTAATTTTACTTATGCAAAACTATTTTTGTTATGCTTTGTAGTGCTTGTGATATTCAGAAGTTGATATGTCTTAGCTTTGAAATTGATTTTATGAGTATGTGACAGAATTGACAGTTTCTTTTAACTTTACAGATTACAGACTGTTTTGGTGACGTATATTTTGTCTAAGTTTGTTATAAATCTACAGGTATTGGTGTCAAATATTGATTCATGATCTACTGCAAATCTTACATCAACATAAGTTTGCATCTTGGGGAGGGGAATACACTACGTGATATGAAAGTACTGTTAGATTTAAGAGTAGCTTTTCGGAAGCATGCTTATCCTTGTATGCAATCACTGTTTATGTTATATTAAAATCACATTTCATACTTTTTGGTTTCCATTTCTACTGCCAATAGAATCATTCATGTAAGAATACGAAATACCTGCAATTGCTACCCTCAAAATACATTCCAGCTTCTTGTACTTTTTTGACTATTCATCATACAAAAACATTGAAACACCTGAAGCCAATATTTAAAACCTGATTTTTGAAAAATAAGAGTTTAGGATAAACAGAAGATCCATAATGCTTCGTTGTTCTAGTCTGTAATTCCAGTGTTTAAGAGGAAAATACATATTTTAAGGGCTTGTTCTTATTTACTTCAAAATACTCCAAGAATGAGAAATGATTGCTGTGCTGTTTTGAAGTAGGCACATTTTGTAGTCATTTTACAAATTGAAGTCTGCGTGTTACCTACCTGATTTTTCTGAGGTCACTGAGCATGTATGTTAATAATACCATAGAGTGTCTTCAGGAACGGAGGAGCCACATAAGAGCACATAAGCTCTGCTGTCTGAGCTAATCAGATATGAGGTAGCTTTGGTCCAGAAGCTATGCTAATATGCTTGACTAAATTTATCCCCTCCCTCAGAGGAACTTACATAGCTTGGGCCTTAAAACTTTTGGACTATAGCTGCCTTGTACCTCACCTGTTACTTGTTTCTCTTTCTCACTGCACTTGTGGCAGTTCTTACAGTCTGATTTGTGGTGAGGAGGCTTATCTGGCTGCATTCATATTCCAGTCTTGTGTTTTCATAGTCCAAGGGAATTTTGGAGGCCTGTGTTTGTCCTTTGATTCTCATCACCATTAAATCCTATCCATTAAATAGGATATCTGGCAAATTCATACTTTCTTCAATTAGTCTTGGACTCTTCTGTTCATAAATATCAAAGTCACTATTAAAGTTGCACCAAAAGCGACTGAGAATTTTGTTAGTGTGAAATTGGATACCTAGTGTCTTGATCTCTGAATTTCAGTGTAATGTATTGTTCTTAACTTTTAAAAGTTAGTGAGCCAATTTAAATAAACCAGAGAGGGAAGGTTTGTAGGAAGGGACAATATCTTTTATTAAATCAACTGTTCTTAGTCACAGTACTACTAAAACAACCGTTTTTTATTTCGTTTTCCAAACTGTGTAGATGCACCAATTAAAATGTGCCTGTTAATGCCCATTTCACAACAGATCTTAAGTGATACTACAAGCAGTGAAGAATTAAGCTTCTCAGAACTCCCAAGTGATGATGTGCTGAGTACTCAAAATGGAAGCAAGGAGGATAATCATTGACAAAAACACAACTGACCTCTTAAAAGGCATTAAACCTTACCTTGGGTTTCATGATTCCAACAGCATCCTTCAAATTTAAGAATGTCTTTTCTCTCTGTCATTAGTGTTTTTTGTGTCCAGTCCAGAAGTTGTTTGAAATAGTGTATGGCTATTTACCCCACATATTCTTGCTGATTTTTGAATTAAGTATGTAACTTTGTTTTCTTTAATTTTCTTTAAGAGTTAAGCAACTGGGGCAGTGACTATTGTTTTCTTGGGTTGTCTTTTCAGATGCAATTTGTGGAAAAAAACAATGATGCTTTGCACATGTCCCTTGAATCGCTTATATGTGAATCCAAGGACAAGTTTGTTCGACAGCTGTTTGAATCTAACACTAACAACAACAAGGATCCCAAGCAAAAAGCTGGGAAACTTAGTTTCATCAGTGTGGGAAACAAGTTCAAGGTAACATAACATAGCAAAGAATCTTATCTTCTTGTAATATATGCCACTTTTAAGTTACCTGAAATAAGTAGAACCTAAGGTTGGGAGAATCGAGTGGTAATTTGAGGTTCAGACAAAGAAAATTTTAGACTTTTTTACTATTGGATTATAAGAAACCAGTATATTCAAGCTACATGCTGTGCATTTCTGTCAAAAAGATGTTTCATAATAGCCCTTAAAGAAATTATACAGTAATTTTTAAGTCAGAATTTTGCAGGGCCACATAAAAGTTTTTATTCAGGAGGTTTAAAGTCTTGAGATTCAGATTTGTATTCTGTGGACTTTAAGGGGTTCTAAATGTGACAAAAGGTGTCCTTCCATCCTATCTTAGTTGTTTGTTCTAGAAGATGTATCAATTGGCTACACTTTGCCATTCTCAAAATTCAATACCTAATCTAACCACTGTTTTTCCTCTTCTAAAATATAAAGGTAGTCATGGCTTTCACAGAATGATGTTCATTGTGCTGAATGTTTCCTTTCTCAATACCTGAATCTGATGCTTCTCCTCATTTTCTCCTTTCTTCTGCTTGTTGTAAAGCTGACCTTCAAACCTTGTCTTCTCCAAATGTTTTCTGCATCCTTTTCTCATTCAGCAGTTTTATTTTAGCTGGACTATTCCAGCTCAGGATGGCTAGAAAGAGAACTATAGGGGAATTAAGAGATGAAAAGCAGGCACAACCACGGGCTGCAGGTAAATTTTTCAATCTCGTGGATTTACTTTTGGTAGAGCTGCTGCAATTTCGGCAAGAGCTCTTCTCAACACATCTGGGCCAGATCCAATGAAGGATTTGTATGCCTTCAAGTCAAGTGCTGCAACATTTTTGGTATGCTACGTTACCTAGGACACCTAAAACCCCACATCATATTCCTAGCTAGACTCCTTACGCAGTCCCTGGGGAAAGCAGGTATCTTGGACAATCCAAAAACCGTGTTGTAGAGTGGGGCACTGCCAATAGCAGAAGAGCATTTCTGCATCTCTGCTCCATGTCAAGGTTAAGTGCTGAATCAGGACTGGAAGATAAATTCATTCTTGCATAATTGTATCATGTGGCCAGTGTTTAGAACTGTTCTCTAAAAACGCAGGGGCTGAAGAATGGGAAGGATACGGTTAGCAGCACTTGCTTTATTATAGCAACAGTATTCTGCTTCAGATCTATACTTTATTTAGTGTTTCATATCTACTGTATTTCCTGAAGCACCAAGTTATTGGTCAATCTGACAAAGAGGATTCTCCTTATACCATTCTGGAGACGGGTTATTATGTAGCCAGAAATAAAACTTTGATGGGCCCAGGAAGAGTAGGAGATGGAGCCTGACTTTTACAGTAGTGGGTTTGGTATTTAACTGGGAATTGGGCAGCCTGCTCTCTTGAGTTTTGCTCTGATGATTATTTCCTCCTCCTTATTATATAGTGGTTGTAGAATTAAACTGTAGCAATCGGCTTAATATAAAACACATTATCAGAAGGCAGACTGAAAAATAGAATTACATACAGATAAGCTGTCTCCTGAGCCAGCCCTGCAACCATGAGTCTGTTGTAGGTGAAGCTAGGATTCATTGTTTTTATAACTGCATTTTTAAAATGAAACCAACTGTGGGATCTTTGACATAATGTCCACTTTCCTCCATCTGGGTTTTCAATTACTCTTGGATTTAGCACCCCACATCCAGTAGATGTGGACATGTGAATGATACCATTGTCCAAGGAGGGCTGGAGTCAAAAAAGGGAGGCATTTTTTAAGTTAAGCAGCAGTCGAGTGGGGAACTTTTTGGATTGCCTTTTGGACTTTGGTGTTCACCTCTATACCTAGAACATGACTAAAGTCCTCTTTGGATCTGGCCCACCAAACTATAATTCTTTCAGTGTTTTCAAGTTTCATGGCATTCTGAATGTATGTGTTACTCCCAGTAATTCATTTAGTGCTACCTTCCCAGACACAACATGTGCTGCTGATGAACACTAATAGCCTTGAAAATTTCACTTCAGATGACATCAAAATAAGTTCTATTACCTTAGTAGAAATTTCATCTTTTTAAGAATAAGAATTTTTAGTGCGTCAGTATGTCAGTCAGTCTCAAATTCTTCTAATTACATCAATTAGATGGTGTTGCAGGGACTTCTCTTTATGGAATCCTTCACACATCCCTTCCTTATAACTAATTAAAATTACTTCTCATAAATCAGTTGAGGACATGATTAATTTGTTCATCAGATCTACTCAAGAATCTTTGGGATGATTTTACTTTACTATGGTAATGATGGATTAAATTGTAATAATTCAAAGAACAGTAGTTTTAGCAAAATGTTTTATTCATATGACGATTTCATCAGTGAAATTTACTTGAGAATGGCTCTGGCTTATCTGTGTCAAATCACAGAGTATAAGGAAGGGGTATTTTTCCTCTAGCAGAAACGTATTTTGTTGATGGAAATTAGTCTGTCCCTTCCAAAATTAAGTATTTCTAACTTAAGAAAACACAAATATTATATTCAAGTAGAGATAGAGAGAGTATGTATAAGTGAGAACTGAGCAGGAGGTTATTAGTGTTTGTCATGCCTCTTGTGGCACTCCTTCTCTCTCTCTAACCATATCCATGATAAGTTTAAAAAAAAACAAACCAATTTTATCCACTGGAAGGATGGCTGGCAGCTGTAGGTGACACATATTGCCCATAGAAATCTGGTTTCGTGGAGTCAAGGTAATTGAAAGATCTGGTTCAAAAAAATATTAGTCAAAAGTCAGATCCTTTCAATTTTGGTTCCAGTACAGAAAATGAGTAGTATGTTAGGACATACAGAATTTTGTCTTCAGTCTATATCCTTAAAGCTTGCTAGTAAACTAGAAAGGCTGGCGCTGCAGTAATCTATGTGGTAAAACAGACACATCTGTAAAGTAAAAGTATAGCTGTATTCCTGATGTGGTTCTGGAATATTTTAAGTCCCTGCCAGTTACAATCAATAGCAACTGTGACACATTTTCTCTGACAGCCTTTAAGTCTCTGGTGATCCTGTAGACTTGCCCCCAAATAATCGTAGGACTGTGGTCTTTTCTCATCACAGTATGTTTAAATCCAACCTTGGTCAATCTGGTTTTAAAATATAGCCTATTGTCATCAACAGAGAATTAAAAATTTGAAAGTTTGGAATTAAAAATAGATTATGCAGGTTCATTCACCTAAATGTTGAGTTAGCTTAAAAAAAAAGAAGATGACCCTGAGCTTATCTGTTTTCTGTGTTAATTATTTAACATACAAATGTATGCTTGTTATAGGTTAAATTTGGGCTTTCACAAATTTTCAGTGTATTTTTTTTAAATTATTGCTGATCAGTCTTATTTTCTCTATAACATTATTACATAGCCATTATTTCCTTTATTTTCCCAAATGGGCTTGCACTTTTTTTTGCTATGTTGTAACTAACTAGTCCATACAGTATTGTTGTACAATTAAACACAAACAATATCCTCAGGACCATTCATGCACACTTGCATGATTTTGGCTGTTAAAATTTGTGAACGTTTTGATTTATCAATTCTGTCTGATATACTAACAATGAACATGCATGCAGTAATGCTATACCACTACTCTGTTTGTGTATTTCTGTAGTTGTCATGGTAAGACTATTGAAATATCTGTTTTCTTTTACAGACTCAGTTAAATCTGCTTCTTGAGAAGCTTCACAGTACTGTAAGTATGTATACAGATGCAGGTTCATAATTTTCTGTCATAAGTCATAATCAATAATCTCAACAATATGGCTTACAATAAATGTGATAAGTATTGCTTTAGAGCTTGAAGTTATATGGCACTTCAGAAGCATTTTGCTGTGCAGGTGATGATTATTGAGTTACTTTAAAAAAAACCCACCACCTTTAAAAAAAGTTGTTGTAGAATGAAAGTTACACAATTTGAGTAAACAATAAGAAATCTGTCTGGGTTGCAATCTCCTTTTTTGTCACTTTTACTTTTTTCCATTCACTAGTTATCATTGATGACTAATTTGCAGAAGGTTTAGAGATGTTACTTCGAAGGAAGGCAGATGATAATTTATTATTAATTAGTTTTCAGATTCCATGAAGCCGTTAAAAATAAAATGTTTCATTTCACTTTTGTGATATGCTGTAAATGCACAGATGGTCAAAGAACCTGATTCCCCTAATGAGTATTTGCTAATTTAGCTGGTGTAATTTGATAGGTTTTAGAATTCTCCATGTAGTTCAACATAACCATTTTTTTTAGAACTTGGAGTTGTAGGAACACATTCTTGTTTCTCTTGACCGCATGTTCTAATCAATCCTAGATATGAGGTTATGCTCTGTCAAAAAAAAAGAGGGGGGGAACATGGGAAACAAATGGGACAGGTGCTGGAGTGTAGCTGACATTAAGATTTTACTGTACTCATGAGGCTGGTCTGAAAGAAAGATGATCTCTTTCATACAGAACACTCTGGAACTGAGATCCAGTCCAGGGAAAAAGTATGTGCCCAGGCTTGCTGTACTCTGAGTTTAGCTAACCCATGACTGGGGATATATTGTTAATATAGAGCTCCCTTGGCAGGTGCTTTCTCACTCTCAGCTGAGAGATGGAAAAAGAGAGAAGACGCTGCAAACCAGCAGTAATACTATGTTTTCTCAGTCCCAATTTTGTTTTAGTATATAAGGTAGGTTATCATCAACAGCCACCTGTTACAGGAAAATCTGAATAATTCGATGGTGTTTTGCAAAAATGTCATCCTTAATGAATGTGAAATGGTGAGAGAAAGCAGTGGTCAAAATTGTAGAGATAGCATGCATGGTGATAAGAAAGGAGGAGACTGGAACAACATGGGGGAAGGGAGAGTGAAGCCATGAGCCTAAAGAAACTGTAAAAAGCAAAAGTTAGAAGAAAGGAAGGTCAAGTTCATCTGGCATGTTTCCAGTGTCAGGGGGCTGGTATCATGTTCACTGACGTGAACTCTGGAGGACGGAGGCATTTAGGTGGTGTGACTGTAGTCGATAATGAGGGTAGTAGAATCTAGACTGCTAAATCATAAGTAGATTGTACTAATGTTAAGCACAGTTGAATGAAAACTCAAACGTTGAGGATCCAATTAATAGTTTGAGCATTGAGATCAGTTACATTAAGATGAACGCTAGAGTGCAAAACTGATATATGAGAGAAAAAGAATGTCAGCATTTGTCTTTCAGAATACTATTATTTTTTATCTTTTTTTTTCCCCACCCATAATTCTTAAATGATTAACTGTTATTTCAGGAGGTTTGAAAATGTGTAGATTCTGCTAACTTCTTGTTTTGCTAATAGGGATCTAGCTTTATTCGCTGTATCAAACCTAATTTAAAGATGACAAATCACCATTTTGAAGGAGGACAGATCCTCTCTCAGCTTCAGTGTTCAGGTAATGTATGCCTCTGATATTTTCCCCTCTGTTTATTACTTTGGCCATTGTAGATTGACCTAAGTTTGAAATATGTGAGATGGAAGCAATATTTCCTTGCTTGAATTGTTGCTTTCTAGAAGGTAGCTTATTTATGCCTTATGAACAGTTATTCAGATTCTTAGTAACTTAACTCTGATTTTAGTCAATAGAACCCTAGAAATAATTCATCTGAACAGCCATAAGGTCTCTTCTTTGCAAGAAGAGTTGATGTAATTTCCATTGACTGTTTTTCCATTGATTATAACGAGAGCTCAAACACCAGGTGCATATGTAAGAAGCCATGTAGCCATATATTGGTACATAAATTTAGATTTCTTGACCTGGAGCTGAATGCCATCCTTTTGTATTGCCCACAATGTTAACAGGGAAGCAGTTCTGTCCAGAACAACAGAATTTCTTTGAATTACTGTGGCAGTTGAAGTGTTAGAAACTCCTGTGCATGTTGAGAAGCAGTCAGTATTAGCTGAGATATCTAATAATGGAAACACACTTGTTTTCTTTGATTTTATAGATATTATGATAGAGTTGAATCATATTGTTTTACTTTTTCAAAATTTCTTTATACCACTGTTAATTTGATTTGGAGCTGAACTTCCAACAAGGGCACTTCATAGTCTTTCCTGTAGCTTTGTATAGTACAGATTTCTGCGTTTTCATTATTCTTGAAATGCTAGGCACTTTCCAATTTTCCAGCTTTATAGTAAAGAGTGAGTATTAGCAGTTTTGCTCATGCCGTGCTGAACAGCGGAAGGAACTGCTTGCTTGGTAATTAGAGTGCTGGTATTGTCGTTCTTCATAGGGTGTTTGTTCATCAAAGTACTTTGATTTTTTTTTTTTTTTTTTTCCTTTTCTGTATTTTTGTACTTTCAGCAGCTTGTGCTTAATTTTTTCTCTTTTTGAAGTCAAGATACTTCCAGGTTCTGTAGCTCCTGTTTTGACAAGCCCACGTGTTTAACATGTCATGTTACTGTCACAAAAGCTTAACAACTTTTCAGCATTCCATTAACATCATTAGTAGTAGGTTTCTTCAGGTTAACAGCATTTGGCATGTCAGAGAAGAAAAAAAATAACAAATTAAGTCCCTGCCCCCCCCCCCAGTGTTTTACAGTAGTCTTACAAGCTCACTTTTCCATATTTGCTACTTCAGCAACAGTAAATGAAGCTTAATCTAGTAAAACAAAGTTATAACATGTAATGTTAAAAGAGCAAGATGTAATGCTGTAAAATCTTTTTTGAAGAAGAAAGACTTGGTGTAAACAAATCAAATTTCCATTTGCAAATATGCAAAAGATTAAGTTTAAAGATAGCAACCACAAGTTAAAGGCTAACTTAAAAACTTATATGCAAAATCTGTTGATAGGGTTATGTAAAGCAGCGGGTAAAAACTGGCATGGCCTGTGCTGCTTGAAGTAATTTGAACCATTCACTGACTGTTTCTGTGCTTTACTGATGTCCTAGTCACAGCCAAAATGTAGTAACAGTCTTTGGGACATTAAAATTACATCTTACCAGCTGGTACCTAGTACTGCAAGTACACTACATGTTCTGGCACTGTATTTGATGTCACATCGGCACCACATCTCACAAATATCATTGACATGATGAAAATAAAAGCCTGGTTGGGCATTATTTGTTGTTTTTTTTCTTTAAAAATGAAAATGTCAGGTCTGCTAAAAAGAAAAAAATATTTAGAAGCAATATTAGAAAAAAATCCTCTGCATGATTAGGTGTTACTTACCTCTCAAATAGGGAGAAAATTGTATGGGCTCTTCTCATCTGTTCAGTATTAACTTTTTGTGAGTGATCACATGATCAAGAAATGTTAGAGGCTGGATCAAGTCCCAGCTGAACTTTGTGGTTTTGTCTCTGAACAATGTCTTTGGGGCTTATGTCATAAACTACTGGTTATCATAAAAATCACTGCTTCATATGCATTTTACTGATACCAGCTTTTGCACCTCTGTTTCAATGAATTTAGGAATGGTGTCAGTTCTGGATTTGATGCAAGGTGGTTTCCCTTCACGAGCTTCATTTCATGAACTGTATAATATGTACAAGAAATACTTGCCTGAAAAATTGGCTCGGCTGGATCCTAGGCTCTTTTGCAAGGTAAGAAAGAAATTAATTCTTCTTCTATAACAAGCAGGACAGAAAATGTATTGGGGAGGGGATGTGTGTTTTTTTTAACTTTTGGATTTGTTTGGGTTTTTTTGTTTTTTTTTTAAGGAGGCAGAATATAATCCTAACTGTTTTCTGTGTTTCAGGCACTATTTAAAGCCTTGGGACTGAATGAAAATGATTACAAATTTGGGCTAACCAAGGTGTTTTTTAGACCCGGCAAGGTAGTGTTTCTCTTGAAGTTCATGAATGTGAATCTTAGAATAATTTTGGTTGGAAGGGACCTCTGAAGGTGACATTTTTCAACACATTGCTAACAGTGTGGCCGACTTAAATAAGGTTGCCCAGGGGTTTTTGTAAATACTGTTCATTTTCTATGAAGAAACGTCAATATTAATACTGATATAATTGGTTTCATAGTCTTGTTGCTAATGCTGCTGTATTCCTAATGCAGTGTTCGTATTTCCAGATGTCCTACTGGTCACTTAAGACTTATATTGACTAAAAAAGAGCAAGTCAGAGCAAAGAAAAAATATTTTCTAGTAAAATCTATTTATAGCTGAAATATCTTTCTGTTATTCTGAGCATAGCTGCTGCTATGCAGAGAAAGAAGATGAAGTATGGAGCTGTTGCAACTAGAAAGGAAAATTATTGTAGACCCAGAAGAATGTTCTTACTGTCATAATTACCAAAGAGTAGAAGTACAGGATTTTCAGAAAAGGTTGCCTTTAGTTGGACTCTTGTACAAAGGTTAAAAATTGAGAAGTGCTTTCAGGGCTTTATTTTTTCCCAGATACAGAATTAGGGGTGTCTTGAAGTTGTGGAAGGCCAGAGTAAGTCTTCAGGATGTAGAGCAACAATTAATTTTTAAAAATTTTGGCAATAAACAGTTTTAGTGATTAATAAATAGTTGGATTATTCAAAATGCTAAGTGTTGCACATCAATTAAACAAACAGACAAAAAAAAAAGCAGTTATTTGTTATCATTAAAGAATAAAGTGATGTCAGAAATACCTGCTCACTTGAATTAATTGAAAGCTGATACAATGATGACATACAGTTTACATTAAAAATATTTTACCTTTTTAACTCAACATGCTCTTATATAATAATGTCTAACACTCTCTGTTCTCCTAGTTTGTAAAACTTTTTTTTTTTTTTAATTATTTAGTTTGCAGAGTTTGATCAGATAATGAAGTCTGATCCAGATCACTTAGCAGAGCTAGTTAAACGAGTGAATCGCTGGCTTATCTGCAGTCGTTGGAAAAAAGTTCAATGGTGTTCTCTCTCAGTGATTAAATGTATGTATTTTATGTTTTATTAAATCAAAATGTTTGTTAAAAATATAACAAAGCAATTATTATCACCATGAAATGTGGCCAAGGACATGTATAGCAGATGGTTACATAGTAAAGTCTGAGTAATTGATTTCAAGGTTGGTGAGTTTGGGTTTTTTTATGCTTTATGTTTGGTACATACAGGGGGGCTTAGAGCAGAGGTTTTTCAAGGTGGAACATACAGCCCACCACCAGTCTCCCGTGTCCAGTCTGCTTGGGTACTTACTGAAGCCTGGGTAAACACTTGCACAGAAATAAATAAATAGCTATCACAGGTCTTGCAAGGGGAGACTTCTACATCAGCAGGAAAGAACAGTAGTTCAGCTCTCAGCTGACAACATGGAGTCGTTTAGTTCTGGGAAGTGCCTGCACAGAGCTTGTCATCTCTGGACAGAAACTGCATGTTTGAAAGCACTGACATGAATTACGGGGTGAACATCTCCACTCCAGCAGTTACTGCTGATCAGCCAATAAGTGCCTATCACTATTGATAGGCAGTTTCTAAGTGCTTGGCCTGCCCAGTTTGCTGGAATAGTAGGAATGAGGCTGTGTGGAATAGAGACTGGTGCTTGTGGGAGGCTTCAGTAAAGATGTCTGGGAGATGGGGAAAAGTCTGATGCAGGATGTCAGGGATCTATGATACAGAGGGTGGAAAGTGTACATTAAGATGGGGAAGAGAAGCATAAAGGCCTCATGCCTTACGACTGTGCATTTGGGCCAGCACAGTCGTGACACTTAAATCTGTCACAGATTGGATACTATTTGTTGCTGTTTATACTGGGGCAAATAGAATTTGTGAATTCTTGTCGTACAAGTTTCACACATCAGAAATTGTTAACACTAAAATAATGTTTTTCATCTAGGAATTTATGCCATTTAATCTATTCTTCAGAAAGATAAGACAGAAAGCCTGTCACTGTGTCCAAAAAGTAGAAACCCAGGGAAATAATATTCTGGTTTGATGTGCCTTACTTTTTTTTAGTGTTTAATGGGAAATTAGAAGCTAATTTTATCACCAGAATAACACTGAAATAGATACACAAAAAGTAGAGTACATCTTTGTGATCACCTAAGTCCAGTAGTTAAATATCATTGTGTTCACAAACCATGTGCTCAGCTGATGACTAAAGGCAGTATGGATCCTTAGGCATCTATGCTTCCTCTAGCAGATATGTAAAAACCGCATTTATTGTTGCACTTCCAAGCTACTCAGCATGCATGCTTGTGCCTGTGCCTTATTCTCTGTTTAACTTGCCTCCTGGTCCCAGTCACTTGAGTTTTTAGATGAAGACTGCATTAGAACAATGACAGCTGGAAGTTTTGTTTTGTGTTCTTTCATTTCAGTATTGCAGAGAAATGCTCAGTAAAGTTGCAGCCGCCTTATCTCTAGCAGATATTAGCTACTTGATTACCCTTCAGTTCAGGACTTAGACTTGCTGAGTATTTCCTGTTTGCTAGGTCCAGTGACTTTTTGCTGAGGTTACTGATGTCTGTGAATCCTGGGGTTGGTGTGTGTGTGCACACGTGCAGTTTTTCCTGTTTGTTTTGGGTGGGAGCTTTTATGCCTGTCTCAGGATTGTGAATTCTGTTGTCCGCTGTGTCTTAAGTGTCGTGGTTCTGGTATAGACCTAGCTCTCAAGCACACATAGTCTACATACAGTTTTGAGACATCGAGTGTGTGAGTAATATAGCTGTTGTGTTAAATGGTATAAACCATTGAGACTCAGTCTCTTCTGTGTGTTTACAGTGAAAAATAAGATAAAATATCGAGCCAGTGCCTGCATTAAAATACAAAAGACTATTCGTATGTGGCTTTGCAAGAGAAAGCACAAACCACGGTAAGAGGATATTCCTTGCTTGAAGAAAATGGATTTTTAATAATATTTTCTTGTAAATGTAAAGAAGAGATTTACTATGCTTAACTAACTATATCTAAAGTCATAGAATGATGCTACGTATGACTGAAAGAGACTGAGAGGTGCCGTGTTCCTCCTTTCTTTCCCAAGGATGAACAGGCTAAACCTGAACCTTTCCTAAGAGAAGTTTGTTTAGCTTTTTGTTCATAAAATCCTCCACTGATAGCCTAGTTATTAGAAATCCTTAGTTAAGTCTCTTTACATTAAAATTAAGCTCATTAATTTTTGTCCTTTACCCGTTCACACCTTTGTTTATAGGGCCCCTTTCTTTTTTATCTTAAAAATAATTGTGTGTTCTGTCTGTCTTGTCTCCTCTTGAAATTAAGTTATTCCTTTAGCTTTAATCTGACTGCATGGAATACTGATGGAAAAACCACTTCGGTCATTAAGCTCTGCTGACACCTTTTTGTTCTTTGATAGCAATCCAACTCTCTGTTCTTTAATAGTGCTGTTATAAAATGTTCTCTTTTACATCCTTTGATAGTTACGTTTCATTTTGTACCTTGGCATTTCTGACCATGTCCCTATATTTTTAAGCTGTTCTGTACTCATCTTTAATGAATTGATTTAGTTTCTACTTTTTGTGTGTTGTTTTCCTGAATCCCAGTTCAGTGATTTCTCTCTGGGAAGGCTGTCTCTGCAGAGTTGTCACTTGTAAGTCTGGCCTTCAGTATTGGTTCTTTAAAAAGCTCCAAGTTTTCCTGGACTCTTTTTTTACCCAGACTTTTTTTTTTTCCCTCTGGGGTCTAATGACTGGGTTCCATGCTGTCTAGTTAAGTTTTATCTGATTCAGTTGCATTATTGCTCTTTGAGTAAGTGGCACACCTCAACCTTTATCCACTCCAGTCAAAATCCTCTAGTGGATACTAATGATTTGTTACTGGAAAAAAAAACCCAAAAAACCAACCGCACATTAACTCTCAAAATAAAAATGCATTTTTCCATTTTGAGTCACTGTCTGTTAATCAGTTTTAATTATTGTTTGCAAAAGGCTCCATTGCTTAGTTAACTTCATGAGCTAATGTTTGAATTTCAGAAAAAGAGGGTGAGTTTTATCAGAAGTCATAACTTGTCTCCCCTATCTACCTCTTTAATGTGAGTAATAAGTGGTAGTTTTAAAAATACCACCTTGTAAAAACATCCCACGATACAAATAAACTGTCTTACCTTCATAGCATTGATGGCCTGATAAAAGTGCGTACGCTGAAGAAGAGACTTGATAAATTTAATGAAGTAGTAAGTGCTCTGAAGGAGGGGAAGGCGGAGACAAGCAAGCAGGTCAAGGAGCTGGAGTATTCTATTGATGCTTCAATGACCAAAATTAAGGTATGATAATAATCAGAGAAATAGTTTCTTATTACTGGAACCTTTTGAAAACTTGATCTAAACTAGAAGGCCAATGTATTTTTCTTAACAGAAAAAACATTTTAATATAGAGGTCTTAATTTTCAGAGGCACTGAGTAAATCCTGTTTAAAATTGTTTGTGAATGTGACTGAAGTGAATCCTGAAACTGGGTGCATATGTCTAGACTTTGGTATTATTATCTGTGTTTCAAAATTGGCACTGGAGCGTTTAAGGCAAAAATGCATGTTGATATTGTGAGACAAGTGTTGTTAATAATTTGCTTGTTGCTTTTATTATTGGAATAATACATATTAGCAATGTTTTAAATTAATCAGGGCTGAAACGTATAAGCATTTGTCACAGAGTGAAGAGATCTATATTCCAGTAAGGAGTTTTTTTCAGACTCTGTAGTAAAGAGAATTAATCTTGCTGATTATGCTTCAGGTTCTGTAAGTTCTCAGTTTCTTACCACAAAAGCACACAGACAAAATGAAAGCACACTGGGATTTATTAGTGTTAGAAAAAAATTTGATGTGTTGAATTTTTGTTTCATGCAACATTACAGCTTTCTTCGTGTACCATATTAAGATTTTTCTATTTAAAATCATGGTTGAAAATATGATAGAGTTAACCTGTCAACTTCCTGTTCTCTTTTCTAATAAAAATAAGATAATTTGATAATTGTCATGTTCCATCCTCAGAAAAGGTCAACAACAGTTTTATTAGTATACATCAATGTGAATTGTAAAATGAAATTAAATTGTAGCTATCGGTGAGGTTTGAAAACATATGTAGCAAAGGCTGTTGTTTTAAGTATTTTCAACCTGTTGTTTGCTACTAATAATGCCTTTTTAAAAAAAGTTAGTCATAGCACAGTCCAATACTTTTCCTAAGCGCTAGCACACATAGTAAGAAAAACTATTCTGTGCTATGACATAAAAGGCAGAGCTGTAAATAACCACTGTAGCAGCTAAGAACACAACACAAAATGCACATAGGAGGCGCTTAGTTTTCATTTTAGTGTGGTAAGAATTAATTTCTGTTGCTTAAAACTGCAAGGTTTAAAAAACCGAAGGCATGTTTTAAAGAGAAGTCATGTTTAATTTCAGTGATAAAATGGAGATTACTTTTTATGGTTTTATATGAGAGAGGAGAGTAATGGATCCCCAGGATTTTAGGGAGAAAGGGAAGGGTGTGCTCAAGCTCCACTACCCTGAAGTGTATATATAATGTAATTATACTGCTCAATGCTCTCATTTTGCTTAATATTTTTTCAATGTACATTTTTTAAAAGTGAAGTACAAATGTAAAATAATATAACCCCTCTTATTATTTAATATTGCAGACGACTATAATGACTAGGGAACAGATACAGAAAGAATATGATGCTCTAGTTAGAAGCTCAGAGCAGCTTCTGAGTGCACTGCAAAAGAAGAAACAGCAAGAGGAGGAAGCAGAAAGGCTACGACGCATCCAGGAGGAAATGGAAAAAGAAAGAAAGAGACGTGAAGAGGAAGAACAACAACGAAGGAAGGAAGAAGAGGAGAGACGTCTGTGAGTCTTGAATAAGTTGCTGGTTATAGAATGAGAAGAAAATAGGAAAGGCACTTTAATGAGGTCATTTTTAATATTCCTATGCTTAAAGAAAGTCATTTGGATTGTAATCCTGGTGTGATATGCAGTGTTAAAACATGTCCTTTCCCAGTGATTTATAACTTAAGTGTAGTCAGAATAGAGTATGGAAGAAGTGATATGATGCTGCTGGAAATACAGATGGACTTGAAAATTTTCTTGACTTTACATGTAATGTCCTGTCATCGGGACTGTACTGATTTCTGGATTACCATTCAGTTTTATGGAAGATGTTTTCCTATCTCGTGTTCACTTGCATCATAATAACATGTTTGCATTTCCTCCTCCTCTTTTATAATAGGAAATCTGAGATTGAGGCAAAGAGAAAACAGGAAGAGGAAGAGAGGAAAAAGAGGGAAGAAGAAGAAAAGCGTATTCAGGTTAATATTTTAGCTATGTGTGGCATCTGGGGTTTTTGTTGTTGCTGGGGTTTTTCTTTCTTTTAAACCTTTTTCACAGCTTAGGGTCTCCGCTGAGTCCTAGGGCTTCATTTTATAAATATGTGTCTCAGAGTCATTCAGCAGTGTCGCTTTAGTAGTAAATGTAAGGCAAAAATCATGCTTAGGGTATCCCAAGACAGATCACCCATTTCTAGTTCATATGCAAGTTCAGGTCTTCTGGATAGAGGGGCCTTTGTTTTTAAAGTTTTTCTAAAGTTACTTTAAAGTTAAAAATACACAACACTGAAGAATTGTAGTTTAGCCTTTGCAGTTTTTTACAGATGTTCCATGTCAGGCAAGTTTGGCACTCTTTTACTAGAAGTCACATCTGCACTCAGGCTGTGTCATGTACCAGCTTAACTGTAAACACTTTCATAATATTGGTAATAATGAGAGGATACGGGACTGTCTCTAGTAGCCCCTTTGGCTACATTCATGTAGAATAAATATATGCAGTTCAAACCCTGCTCCTCCACCCCTTCCCCTTGATTCCTGACACTGCTTACTGATCCCATCATGAACTCACACTCAGAGTTGTGTTTGGCCCCTATACCCTTGTTTTCCTTTTGTCTTGGAGATTACCTGGGTGACCTGGGAGAGCAGTCTCAGAGAGAAAAAGCTTCTCTGTCGGGGCATTTGTAGCAAACGCAGGGCCATGGTCACTGATGTTTACAGACTCTTCTAAGCCCTGTCCACGATTAATCAGAAGCAGAATTTTTCTCCTGTATCTTGTTATCCCTGGAGTTAGCCTAGCACTGCTTATTCTCCTTGTGTCTGCATACTCTCTTCTATCACCTCACCCTCATTCTTGATAAACAAGTCACTGGAACTAACAGAGAAATTATAGCTTAACTTTGGTGAAAAGTGACTCTTTCCTGTGTTTATTGGGTCTGTCACCTGTATCAGAATAATAAGCACTACCAGCTTGCAGAAGTTAAACATAAAAAGAGTAAGCTGCTATTTGACTAAGTCTCTAAATCATTGCTTGGAGACCATTGCAGATGTGCCTAGTGTTTTGTGAGAAATTCATAGGATAAGTTTCCATTCAGGGACAGTTTAAATGGATTAAACTTTGTCCACTGAGGAAGCAAGTTGGCCTGTTGCCAGAAGGTTTGAAAACTTGGTCTGCCAGCTAAGAGCATCTCTAGGGGTTGTTTTTATTTATGTTTCTTTGTTTCTGAGATGTGGATATCTGCGGTGTAGAATGTAATTTATACTTTCACAGAAATGCTGCATTTGAATACAAAGTAGATACATAATCCAGGAGGGTAGTTCTTTCTTCTACATACGGGTAATTACTCAGTCTCTCTTCCTGGTGGTTGTTACTATTAGCTAATCTAAAAGGGGATTCATAGGGTGAAGTCACTGGTGTTACTGCACTGCTTTAGTGGTGCAAATTCACGATGAAGAGTAGGAATTGACTTTGTCTCCTTTGTTGAGTTTTGGGCACCAAGAAAGGTACTGCTAAGACTTGGCTTGTCTGACTTTCAGACATATGAATTGGATGGCCACGTTTTACTTACTGTGTGTGCAAGACCCTTTGTTAAATAATGATGGTAAACTGGTATTTAGTTTTCCTCTGCAGAGGCAGTATATCTGGATTGCTTCTGCATTGCAGTAAGTCAGAATTTTACCATTTGCTTAAATTCAAAGCCAGATCAGGTCCACAGAGGATTCCAGCGTCTGTCTTCATCCCTTTTCAGAGTGAACCATGGACCTATATGCAAAGCAGTGCCAATTGCAAAGTCCTGTAATGCCAAGTGCAGAATATCAAGGGAGTATTGTGTTAGTGCTACGGAGGAGTAACCATATTGCTCTGTATCATCTGAGTTTTAATGATTCTAAAAACTTTTGAAGGCTAATTTTCATAATACCTAACAAAAAGCTTCATGTGTTTTTTAAATAAGGAATAATTGATTGGAACTTTATTTTGAAAAGGTAATACAAGTGGTGGACAATAATGATTTGATAAACTACATGAAAACCAAGATGCAATCTTAGCTGTTTTGTTTTTCTTGGGTCAAATTAAATACTAATGCTGTTACTTTTTCAGTTCTGTAAATTTTGCATGTTTTGAAAGCTATAAATACACTACTTGGCATATTTTTCTAATCATCTGCTTATGTACCATTTTGGTTTTGATTGGGTAAGGTTAAAGGTGTGTTTTTATAAAACAGGCTGAAATTGAGGCTCAGCTAGCTAGAGAACGAGAAGAGGAAACCCAGCACCAGGCAGTGCTTGAACAGGAACGTCGTGATCATGAACTTGCAATGAGAATTGCCCAGAGCGAGGCAGAACTCATCAGTGATGAGGCTCAGCTTGATCTAGGATTGCGCAGGTATGTGGTTAAGTAGTAGATTTCTCTCTCTCTCTCTCTGTTTATTTTTTTGTCTTCTTCCTTTCCTGATCCCTTTCAGAAACCTATGCTCATGTTGGTTTTATGTATTTTTTTATTAATTAAATGGACATTTTAAGTCAGTGTATTCGTATATTTTTCAAATTAACTTGTGAAATTTGTTAGAAATAGATTGCTTTTGCTTAAAGACTTACTCCATTTTGCATCTTGCTACATCAGTAATTTAGTAGGCGCTTGTGAATACGACTGCAGTTCTCTTTCTCATTTTGAGTTCTGGCAAGGATGGCAACCAATTTAAATTATTAATTTTAGGATTCATTTAAAGTAGTGAATGGAATTTCCGCAGTGGTAAGTAGTAATAAGATATACCCCTTCTGGTACTTGATGGTTCCAGTAATACAGTGAGAATTTGTGTGTGGCTTTTTTTACCAAGAAGCCCTCTCTGAATGCAGAAACAGTAGTTATTTCTGTGTCCTGATTTGTAAGTTTTTTAAAGTGGAATGAATATATTTAACATAGATGGGTTTGAAAATTAAATGTCATCTTAAATATTTTCTTTTGTGTGAATTTTTTTGTGTCACAAGAAGTGCTTGGCTTTTGGTATACAGATCCACACCGCCTGCAAAGCAAGAGCTATTCATGTGTAAAGGGTGATCCCTTAGAAACAACTTAGAAGTTCCAGTAAAAATGGTACTTATTGGTCAAATTGCATAAAGGGACTTACAAACATGATCACATCATCGGTGACTTCGTTAGTGCTACTCTACTCAGTTTGTTGTTGTTGAAAGAAGGGGTGTAAGAAAATCCCAAGTGTTTCCATGGTATTTCAAGCTCCCAGATGTGTTCTCTTTGCTACTCAAGTTTTACCTAGTTGTATACTTTTTTTTTAATAACCATATGCCTATGAGAGGTAGCTGGGTGATTTTTTTGTCATGTACAATACTGATTTTTAGACAGTTCCACTAAAATTATTGGTTTTGCCCAGTTATACAATAGCTGTCATGTTGTCTCAGGTAAGACTTTAACATGCGCAGGTGGATGTCTAAGTGCTTCACAGACAGCATTCTGGAGATTTTCATACTTTCCCTGTTTGGATTTTGGTGCAACACTTTGAAGGTAAACCCAAAGTCACTCTAGTGTTGCAACCTGGCAAACTTCTCTCAGACATGAAAGAAGGGAGGCAATACACAAGAAGGGCTCAGAGAATTGAGTAACTTTTCTGTCAGTGAAGCTCTAATCTCCACAGTGTTTCCTACTGCTCATGGGTGATCCTGGTATATGTCTTCCTTGGGTAGTCCTGGAATGGATGATGAACTAACCATCCTGATAGTTATGACAGCCAGTTTTTCTCCACTGTGTAGCTAGCGGTAGGAGAATGAAGACTTTTCTGAATGATTGCAAAGTGCAGAATGGTCTGAACAAATTAACATAGTGATGTAAATAATTTCTTGAGCAAGATAATATATAAATCTAGAAAAAAGTAATAAATTTTTCTGCTTGTATGAGATTTTAGCTCATTAGCAAATTTTTTTCCTTCTGTTTCTGCAGTCTACTTCAAAGAGTTTTATGCATGTCCAAAAATTGAAGAAAATGCTTTTAATTTCAACTTTGATTTGATTTTGGTTTGGTTTGTTTAAAAACAAACTAAACCATTCCCGTGGGTAGATTTCCATGTAACTGCAGGAATTGGTTTAAAAGTAGAAATTGTGGGAATTCTTCTCTGAAATGAAAACTATTTATTGGTTTGAACAAAACATGTAATTTAATAATTTAAATATAAATTCTCAGGACTTACTTTGACTGATACCAGTTAAAATTTTACTAGAGTCTAAGGAAGTTATATTCTGCCAACTTCCGGATTTGAGACTTGCATATTACCATATGATACACTGAAATCACTGTGACTTTTATATATGTACATTTGCCTTTTCTGTTAAATTTTGCTGTAGTAGGATAAAGCATGTATCACTCCATGCTGAATTCATGCAGTATACTGATTCTACAGTGTTTTCACACAATTTTGTAAAAAATCGTTTCATGCTTACATATTGGCATGAATAAAAGGATATTTTCCATTGTGCTGTACTACTTGTGCAGTGAAAATAGTAAGAACAAGGTGATTTTTATGTGCCACTTTGAAGGAACTCTTGTATTTTGCTCTTTTTTTAAGGAACGTGATACTTGTGCTTTGTCATGTTTGAAAATGAGTAGCCTCAACTTTCTTTTCTCCTGAATACCTTGCTGCATTCACCATTAGTTTTCATAGATATTTAAAGGTTCATAAGTATTAGTAGTTTCTTTGAAAAATACATTCTTTGGCTCCTGTCAAAGAAGAAAAGTTGTTTGTTCTGGCAGTAGATCCAGCATTTTTATTTGTGCTTATTCTGTGCTGAATATGCAGGACCTGTCCTAGCTTCATCCAATTTTATTACTCATCCACAATTTGAAAGCATGTGTAACAAGGGATTTACTGCACCTAGGGGTAAATTAACAGAAGTGGTTAACACTTAAGTAAAGAATTAGTTAAATAATAGGTATCTGTTTTCAACTATGCAATATTTTTAATTTGTGGCTTATGGAAACGTGGTGTAACATATAGCACCAAAATAAGCTAGCCTCAGTGAAGGTGGTGTGAGTATATTTGTTCTGTGTGTTGTGTTGGAACAGTCCGAGTAAGTTCTAATTTGTAGCATATTCAGTGCTACATGTGTGTACATGTGGGTCTTCGTTATGGCAGTTAGACTCGATGTCTTTTCACAACTTGCATGAAGAAGCTATCTGTCCTATTCCCAGAGTAGCTACATGAGGATTGCTGTTATTTCTCATGATATGCTTATCCAGGCATAAAATATATCAGTAGCATGTCTCAAAATCTTTGATTTTGAAAGGGGTGGGGGGGGAGAAAGTGTGTGGGAAGTTTTCACTTGTACATTTTTTCCAGATTATCTTAATCTAACTTTTTAAAAATAATTTAACATTCATGATTGAATGAGAGAGGTGAAGAAAAAAGGTCTATATAATCATAAGATAGTAAATAAGACATGAGAGAGCATGAAATACTATGACCCATCTTTTCCCACTTCAGATTATTAGAAAGGTAACTAGGAAGAAGTCTATCTAACATAATTATCTTCTATTTGCAGAGCCAATGGAACAAAGCTGCAAATGACTGCGTATGGCATTTTTTTCCATTTGAATGCTCTAATAGAAAAACAAGCAACACTAATTAATTGAAAGGAAATTGATATTGTCCTCTTATTTACTAATACTCTGTAACAGTCTTTATTATCGTGCATCTGTAAACTTTAAATCAGTTTGAAATACCTTATATCCGCTACTTTGCTTATGTCTAATAAACAAGTTAATCTAATATACCTAATAATATCTATTTAAAGATGATTATGTAATTAGTGTAAACTTTTTCACATACTATCCATTTTTCACTGTCCCATGTGATTTATTGCTCTCTACAGAATCAGGACTGTGTGTGTGTATATATATATATATATTAGAATGGAAGTTATTTTAAATAAGTAGCTCTTTTTTTTGTGTGCACTTCAGTTTGGTTGGCAAGAGATTTTCACAGTTATAAAGGCTGGTTTTATATTAATATGTTTGGTTTATGCTTATTTATCCATTTTCTTATAGGGAACAAATGGCCACAGAAATGTCAGAAATATTGTCTAGGTAGGTGAGAAGGCAACACCAAATGAATCAATCATTATATAAAAAGAAATCACACATGAAATGGGTTGAATTATTATGGAATGAAAAATAATGCAATCTGGGGTTTTTTTAAGTGCTAAGCAGATAAGTAAATTATTTCTTTCAGATAAATTTCCTTTATCAACACCTTTTCAGCAATTATTTTTCTGCTATTTTAATTGATTATATATCTATTTAAAAAAAGAATAGTTCATGTACCCTGGCTTTTTGTGTAATTTTGATAATGTTCCTCCAGTTCTCTTCTCTTTTCACCTTTCTTATAATGATAATAGAAAACGAGGCTCCACAGCTTTCAAAGGAGTATTTCTACAGATTCAACAGAGTTTGTGAAGTTATTTAATGTTAATGTAACTGTTAGTGCTTTTAATAAAAAAAATTCTAGTCATAATTCCCTTCAAATAAAAGCAGGTTTGAAAATTACCATGTTAAAAGCATATTAAAACCCCTCTGAAGACATCTAAACAAAATCCCTTCTGAGATGTCTTGAATGCTATTGCAAGATTTTATGCACAATGCAAGAGGAAAGGAGAATGCAGGTTTAGATCTGAAGACAATTCTTCTCGAACAGTCTCATAGTAGTTTGTGATAGAACACTAATTCTCTGTTGAGAGAAATTGTTATAATGTTCTCCATATCAGTGAGTAATTAGAAAGTGTTTTGTGCAACTTGAGGACAGAAATAACATTTTTGCATTCATTTTCTGAAGCTTACATAAGAAGCACAATTGTTTAGAGTTTTTAAAAGTGAATCTGTCGTTAAACAAGCTACTACGCTGTGTATATATAGTCTGAAGATGATCAGTCTCACATGAT
The DNA here is from genome assembly GCF_947461875.1 of Haliaeetus albicilla. Lineage (NCBI taxonomy): Eukaryota > Metazoa > Chordata > Aves > Accipitriformes > Accipitridae > Haliaeetus > Haliaeetus albicilla. The sequence goes on from NC_091499.1 coordinate 7,113,375, forward strand.
TGATGGGTTTTCTAGCTGTAGCATTGATAATTGTGAATGCAGCTGTTAATTTGTTTCTTGCAGTGGTATTTTAAGAATAGGAATAAACAATGTTGTGTGTAATTAAGCTAGCATGTGAATTTAGATGGCTAGATTATATTGCATATATTGACGTATTTCCAATGACAATGGCCAATTCTTAATGTGCAAAAAAATCAAAAAATTTTGGGGGAAAATCAGAGGCTCTGTGTTTTGGTTGAGTTCAAAATGTAATACTTCTTACTGCATGCTTGTTTAACTAAATTTTTTTCACTTGTCATATACTCTAAACTTTTGACTTGAGACTGACTTTTTTAGTCTGGAAATACTGTTTATGATACATAACTTTGTCAGATTGAGTGGTGAAGACTGATTGGCAAGTATGATGGTCTTCTTAATGCCAGACTGTTATGCTTAAAGTCATGTAGAAAACAAAAGAGTGATCTGCAGAGTAGTACTGTAATGGAAAGACTAAGCCATTCAATTGGATTAGCATTCTTAAAGATTACTAGTTTAACCAGAGATCTTACAGCCTAGTTCTGGTGCTCTAAATTATGTAGCAAACTCTTAGAGTGGTGGGTAGTGTTGCTAAATAAGGAAAATCCTTGGGATTTGTCAAATTAGGTTCAAGAAGGTTAGACACCAGGCAGCGGAAATTACATTTAGCAGCAATTCTGTAATGTCCTACAGGTATGCCAATGATGACAAAATATTAATATATATATTTTGAAGGAGGCAGTCTGCCTAATGATTTGTTTTACAGATAGGAGTAGTACTAAGGGTGAGGAAAAGTTCCTGTCCCTCAGCTATGTACTGATTAAAAGTCAAAGAGGTAGTTTTTTATGTCAGACTTCTCACATACCATAACTGGAAGCTGTGTGTTAACTCAGATTAGTAGTATGAGTAGGCATAATCAAGCTGATGCTTAATTCTGTAGTTTTAATTACATTTGAAGAGATGGTTCAGTTGCTCTTAAGGAGAACATTTGGTGAAACAGATTGTTTTATTCTAGGAAACTTAAAATGCATTTGTTATCTCTGCATTCAAAATTGCTATATCTCCATAGAGAAATTTTTCATAGAAAATATATTTATAACCTATTAACTAAAAAGGGAAAATAAACAACATAAAACTTCATAGTACTGCATGAGACCTTTATGGAAAAATAAACTTTAAAATAATATTCACCAGTTTATAAATACTGTAATAATGCAACAGTCCCACAAAAGTATTGCTGCACAAACAGACTTTAAATGAAAAGGCCTGGTTTCTTCTGTTTTTCTTTCTTGTGAATTTTTGAATACTTGATTGCATCAAGTATTTTGCTACCATGTTAAAGATCTAGTTTCTTCTGAACAAATCCTCTCAGATCCTGAAAGATAATTCAGTTTGCCTCATGTTCTTAGTCATGGACATTAGCAGAGATTTGATAAAATCACGTGTCTGTTCTTGAATTCCTTGGTGTTTAAAACGTATTCTGATTGTCACTGAATGTTGGAGTGTTTTAAACTTAGTTTATATCCAAATAATCCATGGGAAGTTTGCCGTTCCTAAGGGAAAGTTCTTACACTTCTTATCCATACCATTTTTAACACAAAAAAAAAAAAAAAAAGAATTTTTTTTTTTCAGGTTTATCTTTAGATGTATGCATGTAATGTTTGTTTGTTTGTTACATGGATAACCTTATACATGCTGTTAAAGATGATGGATTTTTAGTAATAATTTCTCAGTTGCATTTGCCGTTGACTTTGTTGCCTACTACCTACATGACAAATACCTCTTGCCTCTGAAAAACACTGTTTCTGGATGAGTCTTTTTATACTGGTCAGCCTTTCTTCTGAAAGTGGTCTTTTTTTCCATGGTATCTCTTGATGATTCCCCCCAGCCCTGAATAAACATTGCTGTTCTCAGACAGCTGCTATACAATTAATGTAGAACTAATTTGATTTCTTGTCTCAAATTAGACTTTTGTCAAAGACATGGAATATTTTCTCTGGTCTTGGAACAAGGATTTTGTCCTGATCCAGTTTTAAACAGCAGAGGAAACGCCTTTTCTTCCTTCTCCTTGTCTACTTCAGAAATAGTTTTTTGTCTTATTTTTCAAATGGAACTAAAATGTATATGGCCACTCTTTGTTGTCTGTATTCTGTATCTTGACTAGTACTAAATCATGTGGGGTGAGGTACACATAAATAGAATATGCGTCTTTTCACACATAAGCGCTAGCTATTAATGACAATTCCTTTTAATCTCTAGGGAAGCAATCAGATGATTATATTATTTTGGATGTAAAAGATGCCTTCACTTTCCCTTAATCATTTGAACATCTTGAAAATGGTACTTTGTCCTTGAATTCAGTCCCTCTGCTGCTAATTTTCATTGTAATAAGCATGCTGCAGTGTTGATCGTGGGATCTGTTCTTCCTGTTTTAAAAATTCCTGTCTCATACTTGAAAAAATACATATATATTTTTTTAATAACTGTAGGGGTCCTTCAGTTCAAGCCACGAAAGCTGCTGCTGGTACTAAGAAGCATGATCTCAGTAAGTGGAAATATGCAGAGCTTCGTGATACAATCAATACATCCTGTGGTAAGTGGTGGGTTTTTTCCTGATTTGAGAAAGAAGTCAAGTTGTAGTATGAAAGGTGTTACTTTCTTCCTATGACAAAGATAAAAACTTGCTCATTAATTTATTCAGGTTTGAATGAATGTCAAATTAATTTTTAAAAGTTGTATTACCCTGAAGAGAACAGCAAACTAAGCTATTTCCATATTGAGGAAACAGAATTTCCTTTGTTATCTCCTTTACTGATTATACTTTTATGATGTTAAACTGCTTGGGCCATAAACTACATCTTATAATCTCTTAATTAAATTGTCTCAGTTTTACGTATTTCCACAAAGGGAATAATAGTTATTATGCTTTACCTAGAATTTATGTGTTCTAAGAAATTTTTTGCTGCCACTTCTTGCTGTCATCAAATCACAAAAAAGCAAATATATCATGTAAAGGACAGCAAAAAATATTTTCTGTCTTAGATGTTCAGATTATTCTTCAGTTTTCAAAATGTGTAACTTCATTTGGGAAGCTCACAGTTGGGACATTAATTACTTTTCCTCCAGTGTTATGAAGATCAAAACAGATAAGAATTATTCCTTTATTAAATATTACTGTTTCTTCCTGCTTCTGATTGAAAGCAGTTGGTTAATTTCTGATTTAAGATCACTCAGAATTTCTCCCTGGGAGTAGAAATTGGAAATGAACCCATTCTCTCTATTTGTATTTAAAACCCAAAGTTAGCTCCAAATTCTAACAGTATCTGTATTGTTTTTATGTATGCAAGACTGGAGTGATATTTTCAGCTGAATAGGTGGTGCAGTAATACATGGTGCTATGGTGCTAGTGTGTGTTCATCCCTAGTGAAGCCAGTCTGGATTTTCTTCCGTGACTAATGAAAAAGCCTTGCGATCATTCAGTCTCTTGATATAATGAAATTCAGCAAAATTAAAATATATTTAATAAACTGGAGAAAGAACCTAGGTCTGAGCAATCAAATTGCCGATTTTCTTTTTTTCAGTTGCAGAAATAAAGTTCAGCAGTGAAATTTTATCTGTTTCTCTACTGCTTGGCTTGTGATAATGTCAACAGGCAAATTTAGTGAAGTGAAAATTTTATTTGTAGCATTTCACTGCTCCAGATCTCACAGTGGAGCAGCTACTTTGGGGACTGCCATTACTCTAAAGGAGAAAAGGATATATAGCACTCCAAGGGACTTTTCTGGGCCATAAAATAGAGGTCCTGTTGCTGCAGAGAGTGAGGGTATAATATAATAAATATAATAAATATAATTATTATACTATATTAAAACATATTAGTGTTACAACATGATCTAAAATTATTTAGCTATAAGTATAGAAAAGCATTTAGTAAATAATTATTCTGATTTTTCCACTTATCACTCCCTTCCTCATTTTTGAGACAGATATTGAACTGTTGGCGGCTTGCAGAGAAGAGTTTCACAGAAGGCTAAAGGTATATCATGCTTGGAAATCCAAGAATAAGAAACGCAATGCAGAAACAGAACAGCGTGCTCCCAAATCAGTCACAGACTATGGTGAGGAGAGATAATTTTGTGTTTATAATAATTTTGGTGACAATATTCTAAAGAAAACATTTCTAGAATGAATTTTGGTTTCACTAGGTTGAAGGAAATTCTTGGTTTTTTAAAGAGTATTTTTATATTGATTTAAGGTAAATATTTTGAAAAGATTGGAACTTTTGCTTGCTTGAGCATTACCTGAGAATTTGAGCTTTTCAGGGAATTTTGGTACAGATACATGGCAGGTGAAATCTGGATCCCTGGAAAAGATGTTATCAAAGAATGGGTCCTTGTGGCCGTGCCTAGTAATGTGGTTTTAAGTGCTTAAGAAAGCTTATGACTGAAACAGCAGGAAAAGGCATTTGAAGCACTTCTGCAAAGTGGTAAGTTGCTTTGAATTTGAGCTCACAAGTTCTCTCTGGAGCTAAATAGGTAAAATAAAAATGTATGCACAGTATTGCTGATGGGAAGTAGCAAAGAGCATAAAATGTTTGGATTATTGCAAATAAAGCTTGGAATATTCAAGATCTCATCACATTTAGTTAGATATTTACAGCATTCTTTTCAATGTTTTTCGTTGCATTTTTTTACATTCCTTGAAATATGGCTTCATATTTCTGAAGAAAAGTTAGAACATTGCAGTTCAGAAGAAAGTCACTGATAGTGACCTTTCAAGACTTTTCTTAATGTCAGAAGTAATTTTTCCTATTGCAAATAATTATACTACAGGGGCATTTCACATCTCTGTATTGTAATGATCTGAGAAGGTATTAAGAAGGAACTCTGATTTCTTAGATGTTTAAGCTAAAAGTCTTTCAGGTGTCATGGATGTGTGCTTCAAATGATGTAGTTTTTTCTTTCTGTCTTTTCACTGATGGGTGAAAAATTTTGAGGTAATGAAACTGTAAGTTATAAAGGATCAGCACTTTTATGTTTTGTTCAACATGTAATATTTGTTCACAGATTTTGCACCATTTTTGAGCAACTCACGTAAGTGGGGAGACGGTTATTTAAGCTAACTTTGAAGAATAGGAACACTTGAGAGCTCTATACTAACATTAATTAATCCAGTGTTTTGCTACACATGTATATAGAATTTAATTGTTCAAAAAAAGTCTATTGTACAATTTGGCTATGTTATTGAACTGATGGTAATTACATGTTACTCTGGTATTTACAAATGTACTTTACTGCTTATCTTCATGAGATCCTAGCCATTTGAACAGTCATGGGAAGGGAAATTGAAATAACCTTTTTATGTAGGTTATTTGAAGGTATAGTCTCCTTGTTTTGTTTTTTTTCTCTCTTTTTTTCCTCTTCCCTGCCCCTCCCCACCATGAAATGCCATGCTCGTTCCAAGATTTTTTACTGTTTGCATATGGCTTTTTGTTGTAGCAAAACTCTGGAATCAACAATATAACAGCTATTTTCCTAGCACACAAACTAACATTCAGGTGGTGGTTTCTTTTGAATAAAGAACTACAATTCCATACCACTGAAAAGTAGAGGCTATATTGGCTGCTTAGCATTCCTGTCCTCTAGATTTCCTCTTGGATTTAGGTATGCATTTAGGGGTAGAAATAAGCCTTAGCAATTACCATTGCAGTGCAAAAAGTGTTTGACAATACTAAAGCACTGATCTGCTGTGATAGATGTTCAGACAATGTGCAGAAAATAGAATTAATTTCTTATAAACTGTAAACTATGTCTCCTGGTAAAATACATGCTTTATCAGAGTTGATGTATAAAAGCAGCGTTCACCTATTAAAATCTGTTTTGTTTTTCTTCTCTTGGCTTATGTAGACATGCAAAAAAATTGGGGGGTATGATTTGTATAGTACATACTTTTTTTAAGGTTCTGCTCTTTGCATTTAGAAAAACTATTTTTGTTTGAATCTAAGTGGAAGAAATGTCAAGGTGCAGTTGCTAGTCTATTAGTCTTGTTCATAACTGTAAAAACATGTTATTAGAGGTGATTGTCATTCTTCATTTTATTAAATTTTAGCTCAAAAATTAGCTTTGCTGCTTATCAGACAATGGACAAAAGGAATTCATTTTTAATTATTCCCTTTAAGCTGAAACATGGAACTGTTAATACTGATTTTCTTTTGTAGAGATGGCATAGATTCACATTCAGAATTTCTTAAACAGGGTATTTGTAACAGTGGTATTGTAAACCACTAAAACAAGATCACTAATAAACTTTTGCAGGAGGCAGTTATTAAAGGAAAGGATCTTGCTTGTAAGAGCATTTACTATTTAAAACTGATTATGATAGTGTATACATAACATTAAGAAGGTCGATCAGTTGATGAGTTAACATAGAGAGTATTTGCTTTTATTGTGAAGAAAGTTTCTCTCTGAAGTCTGAAATGTGTGGAACTCTGAGGGAGTCCAAAAATGCCCATGGCAATTGTTTACCAAATATATATGAAGCTTTAAAAGACTTTGTATAACTCTTGTCTCCTCTAGAACTTTGGTCTGTTTATCTTAATGGTCTGAAATAAACAATTTCCTTAAAAAAAGAAAGCAGCCAGAGAGTAGTTCTAATGCTGGAGTTTAGTACGCCGAAATCTAGGCAGAAAGTTATGTTTGGTGGCAGCTTTGTAATAAGCAGTAATTGTTGTCAACATCTCTATTAACAAATTAGTCATTTCTAACAGTATTACACACCCTTCTGTGTTAACTGTCAAAAATCTTCAAGTGGTGCTTTATATTTTTGTAACTGAAAACGCTTCCTTGCGCTGTAATCTTGTTTTACAAAGAGATGGACTGAACTAGAGCTGTTACTAATTAATGTTTCTGGTTGGTAAGAAATTTTAGATGGGAAGTTTTACCTTAAATATTGATTTAGAGCAGAATGTGTTATTTTACTCACTTTGTTTTGTCTAAATGTACCTGATGCCGTTGAGCAAGCTATAGAGCAACATTACAGATGCAATAGTTAACATGAGCCTTTCCTCACCAGTGTTGTAGCTGTAGTGATTAAAAGAATGCACATTATACGAGAAGGGAGTGCTTTTTAGGTTTAATGAGACATCAGATGACCTTGTGTTCAGAGAGATTCTGTCAGGTTTTGGGGGGTTGGGTTTGGGTTTTGGGGTCTTTATTTGTTTGGGGTTTTGTTTGGTTTGTTGTTTTGGGGCAGGGGTGGGGTGGGTTTTTTGGTTTGTTGTTTTTTTTTTTTTTTACTTTGCTGATTAATCAAGCAAGTTATAATACGGCTTTCTTCTTTTCTGTTTTTTTTGTTTGCTTGTTTTTTGGGTTTTTTGGTTTTTGCATGATAGCTCAACAGAACCCGACAACCCAGCTACCAACCAGACAACAAGAGATTGAAATAAACAGACAGCAGCGTTACTTCCGCATTCCCTTCATCCGTCCTGCGGACCAATACAAAGATCCCCAGAACAAGAAGAAGGGTTGGTGGTATGCACATTTTGATGGGCCATGGATTGCTCGACAAATGGAACTTCATCCTGACAAGGCACCCATTCTCCTTGTAGCGGGTTGGTATTGAAAGCAAAATTCAAATGCTGAAAAGGTTCAAAGTTGATAACTTTAGAAAAAGAGGCTGATGATACAAGTTTCCCAACTTGTATCCTCTTTTTTTCATCAGCAGTTCTTGTCTGGGCAGAATTTGAGGATTTGGGACTGCTGTTGATGGTGGCCAAGTGTTACAGAGTATCATTTGGAGATGTAATTGGTCACGTGTTTTACTTGTACATGTACTTTAATCTGGGAAATCGTAGACAGAGTGGCAATCCAAATGTAAATGGGTTTTATTATTAAGTGTCCTCAGAGCGTTCACTGAACTGGAGGCAGCGTGAAGGTAAAACATGATTTATCTGCAAAGTTCTACTCATCATTGTCTTGGTTTTTAGTTAGCTTTGAAAAATTACAGCAGTTTGTATCAAAACAATTTGCACATATGATAGGTTGTCTTTCTATAGTATGGTGCTGATAGCAAACTGATGCTTTTACCATATTTATGCTGCCTAGTATGCAAGAATAGCTTTTTAATCTTAAACATTTAAATAAAAACTAAATGTGGCAATGGATTAGGTAGAGATTTACCTGGTAATGAAATGTATCCTTCTTTTCTGGAGGATCATGAAAGGGGGAGAAAACGCTGGAGAAATGCTGTTTAGAGTTCTATGTTTTGAGTTTTTGTATTTAACGTGGAGACTGAGGAAAAGGCCATAACCAATTTGTTTAGCTTCAGAGTGAGCAAAAGTTCCTTTGCTTTCTGCTAATTATTTTTAATAGAATTTCTTATACCAGCTGTTGCCTGTTCAGTGTCAAAGCCCATAGCTAAAAGTAGCATTGTTGTCATAAATACCACATTCAATGGATCACCTATTAAAAATAAGATTAAAATACAGCAAGTGAGCTACATTCATCATTTCATTGGATTCACTGTGTCAGTCCCATTTGGTGAACACTGTTTGTTTAGCATGGGAGGCGGACAGAGTGAGAATACTGGCTACTTGATCAAAAGTCTCGAGTTCTTAGTCACTTTGCTCCATTTAAACAAATTGAATAACAGCAGTTCACTCTAAAACTGTGTAAAACCGAAAGTATGTGTAAAACAAACGTGGTTGTCATCTTGTAGTGGTTTTCAGGAGAATATATCAAGAAGCTGATCATTTCGGCTTCTTTCCTTTGTTCGTTTGCTCGTTTTTTAAGCACAATTTTGTTGGTTGCAGAATCTGATACTAGTTTATTCTGATACTGCTTTTCTGTACTGTGTGGGGGCAAAAAAGAATAAATTTCTCTCTCTCTCTCTTTCTCTCTGTCTCTGAGGACTGATTTCCCCATAAGCTCTGAAGTCTATTAACAAACCAGAGCTTGAGAGAGACAATCTAATTAACAAAGATCTAATCTTTGTTAATGGGACCTTTGAATAATGTAAAAGCTTTATGAAGATTTTTCTTTTTCCACCATTTCAGGTAAGGATGATATGGATATGTGTGAGCTTAATCTTGAAGAGACTGGCTTAACTCGAAAGCGAGGTGCTGAAATTTTGCCGAGACAGTTTGAAGAAATTTGGGAGCGCTGTGGAGGTATCCAGTATCTTCAAAATGCAATTGAAAGCAGACAAGCTCGTCCTACATATGCTACGGCTATGCTGCAGAACCTGTTGAAATGAATGGTCATTTTGCCCAGTAGTGTTCAAGATGAGAACCCTTGCCCATGATACAAAGGGAAGAGTTCCTCTGTGCAACAGAGGACGTAAACATTCTATAATCATATTAGAGATGTTTAATATAAAGTGAACAGATTTTATTAATCATGTGGTTTGTTAATTTGTACTTTATGATGTTTAATTTGTGTAGTGAACTTTACTAGGTATGAGGACCTTGAAGAAACTTCAGTCAGTGTAGTTTGTTGCATTTTGTTTATATGCTGCATTTTCTGTAACAGTTTCTGTTATAACTCCTAACACTTTTAAGCAATCTGTCTGTACTTGGGTACATATTACAAAGAACTGCATTGCAACCACCTCGTTATAAAATCCCCTCTTTAAAACACTGAATAGTTGGCTTCAAGTGGTGGCCTAGTAAAGAGGATATGCTGTTTCTAATAACTGGAATTGTGAGGCCTTAGCTTTGACTTCTGTTCCAGAGAAGTTGGAGTATACTTTTATATAATCTGAGACATTTTATGTCCTGATTTGAAAACTGGTTAGTGTCTGTATTTACTGACTTTTTCAGAAACTGATGGGAAATCCTCCTAAACTTGAGACCCATAAATTCATATTTAATGCATTCTCTGTCTTGGTTGAAGAGAAATGGTTTTTGTACATTCTGAGAAGCACATTCATATATGTCAATATTGTGTAATATTAGAGGTACTCAAAGAATGTACTGCTTATTAGGGCTTATAACACTTCTCTCTTAGTTTCTTTGTCTTTTCTCTAAGTACAAGTTTCCTTTAGACTTTTATTTTTCTGACTAAATTTCCGTTAGGAATTCTTGGACAGTTTGTTTATCCAGGTAGTGTAATTTCAATATATTATGCAAAATTATCCAAGACTTGTATCTGGAGGCATATAAGATTAAGGATAGCATAAGGGAAATATGTTCAGCTTTTTGGTAGCAGTATAACTTAACTGAATATTGAGGCCTGAGCCTCAGACATCCTGTTTATTTTAATTGTAACGAGATGCACAAGGTCTGTACCTTTTGTTAGATTGTATAAAAATTTGGTCCAGTAACATAATGCATCTACGTGCTGATGAAATAGCTACAATTTTTAGTATACTAGAATATCATAGGATTTGGACACTGAGCTTTATTTTAATCTTCTCTGTCAAGTTTCATAGCTTGTAACAGTCCCCTTATTAAGCAGTTTGTTTTGGGAGTTTTTGTGGGTGGGAGTTATTAATTTCATACAGTTTTAAGATGCATTTGGTTCACTGATGTGAATATTGTTTCACCGTGCTGGCCATTATTTCAACAAATTAAACTTGATTATTTATTATCTCTCTGACAGGCATTCAAAATACAAGTAGCTTGATATTCAATTACTCATTCAACCTGATTTAAAAAGAAGTCTTGTTTTATGAATTGGCGAAGTTTGTTTACACTATAAAATAAATTCCTCACTGTTTACTCGGTGTGAAACCTCTTGGAAACTTTAGTTTTTAAATGCATAAATATACCTAATTAATAACTTTCAAGAGGTACAGTTCTGTGGCACAGAGAAACCTCCTGATGCATATATCCTTGCTGACCTTAGCTTGTGCTTGCATGCCACTGTCTGCTTGTTATTACAGATGCACTCCTTACTGTAACACGTGGAGATACTTGAGTAATACATTAACTCTGTATGAATCCGCTGCGTCAGGGAATCTCAACTTCTGCTGCGTACCCACTCTACTTTTTGGTCGTGTGATTGCAGATGAGAAAATGTTTTCATTTTACCCAAATTCTTCACTGAAGCAGTAATTCTTGGCTGGAAGGTGAAAGGAGCAGCGCATGAGACTGCTGGCTAGCAAGTTGTGTACAAACCTGTACAGTGTTGCATGAGTTTAAAGGTGCTGCTTATGAAATTTAGATTACTGGTTTAAAGTGTTACTGGCTTGGAACCAAAGTTTCAGAACTTCCAGTCTCCAGAAACTTAGCACTGCAAGAAGCTATGATCATTCATGCGATACAAGGAAGAAAACTGACTGAAGTGGTAGGGGTGAGATGCCCTACGCTCTATTTATTACTATCTGGATTTAGCTTCTTGATTTAACACATTCAGTCTCAGTTTATATATATATATATATATATAAAACAGATCTTATGAGACTGAACATGGTAAGCAAAGAACCTCAATACTTAAGTGTGTGTGTAAGTGTATACACATATATATGCTTAAATATTTTAGTATATGTATGTGTAAACATACTTGTGGGGAACTTAAAATAAATAAAATTGTTAACTGAATTTTTCCAGTCTGTTCCTTTGATTATGCCAGGATTTCCTTGACTGGCATCAGAAAGAAAATTTATTTTTCAGAATGGGGTGTATGGGAATTCTTGTTAACTAAATGACTAACAAATATGAGCTAGCAGGAAAATAAAATTGACTCTGACATAGTGGAGGAGGAACTGATGGCTGGATGTTCTCAGATGAGATGTTCCCACCTCTCTGCATTGCTCCAGCAGTATGCCTGAGGCAAGCAGAAGATGCATTCCAAAAATCAGGGTATTCTAGTTTGCACAGTAGCAAGCCTTTTTTTTTTTTTTCTTTTTCCTTTTTTCTCTGCACTGAAAGCAGCATCTGCTTTTAGTTCTACTGATCTTTTTGTGCGACAAAATTAATTTTCAGTTTGTTTCAGTTAGTGGGGTTTTTTTTATGTCAGGCAATATTTAGCTGCTTACCGATTGTTTCCTTTGTTCCATCTACTGTGTTGGATAATTATACTGTTGGTTGATTTGGAGAGGAAATAAGGGGAGGAGGGGGGGTTGATCTGTAGGATTGTAGTATTACCTAATGCCCTTCTGATCTACGGTTATAGAGAAAAATTTGATTTTGTTTTTAAAGCAAAATGATGAGGTAAACATGTTGGCTTGGTTCTGTGTGTTTGATTTTTAAAAGAAAATTCTTCCTGCCTCTCAGTGAACCTGTCCATTATAGTTGAGATCTTCTGCATGAAACACTCCAGAAAACAGAAGAGCAGAAGAGAATCACCGTGCATGGCTACATTTCTGACAAGGTGACCCAGGAATATGAATTTTCTAGAGAATGCTACTTCGAAGATCACGAGGTCATTAAATGCTTGTCTTTCATCCACTGATAAGATTGTTTTTCTTTACCTAGTTGAATCCTTTGGGTTTTTCTCCAAAATCTTTATTTAAAGTATTTAAATGACCTCCTAATACTGTACTGAAAATTATAAAAAATAAATACATTCCATGTTGAAATCTCAGTTGTATCTCTTACCATTTTGTCTTTAAAGATTGAAAGCGTAGTAAGAAAGGGTAAATTAAATTACGAGAAGGATAAAAGGATTTCTGTGCTGGAACTGCCAGCTGCTTTTCTATCAGGTGTTTATGGTGCTTAAAGCTACTCTAGTAAAGATTTTGTCTTCACTTTCTAAGGTAAGCGTTCCTCTAAAATAACATTCTGATACTAAAAAATTCTGATTTTGTTATCTTTAAGTGTCACACCCCATTTCTCAGTATTTGTTGAAACAAGTATCTTTTTACTTTTATTACTATTTTTTTAACCTTTATTGCTATCACTTCCAACCTATTTATCGTTTGCTATGCTGTGTACCGTTTGCACCTTTTCCGTTTTAGATCATGACGATCGGTGACTAGTGAAACCGCTTAGGATGCTTCGAGTTTGTATGCTGCAGGAAAAGCTTTGTTTGGGGTGGAGATGTGTTGCTTTTGTGTTTGTTTGTTGGGTTTTTGTAGTTGTTTTTTTGGATTTTTTCAAAGTATTCTCAAACTTTCCTGTCTTAAGGGCCAAATCAGAGCAGTATTTTTTTAATTTAAGAAGACTGAAATAATTCAGACTTTGATATCTAGGAGATATAATTTTGTTTCACTTCCGTTATGGCTTTCATCTCCAACTGTAGCTTTACATCAGTTTTAAGATAATGTGATGTGTTTTAATGTGAGATTAAATACCAATTCAATTCCCTGTGAAATTTTCAAGTAATAGTTTTATTATATTTTATTGAAATACAAAAGGCTTACATCCAGCAAATATATTTGGTAATTAACAGTTGAGAGTGATAAATACAATCATGAATAATCATTATTAAAATACACATTTTAATATTACTTATTCTTTAATCTGACTAGTGATAACTAGTATGAATTGAAATATACTAAACACATACAAAAATACATTTGTAATGGAAAAAAATGGAATGCTTTCAGCATTCTTAATGCATTCTTAACTTACATGAGCAATAGTGAAAAGCTAACGTTTGTTGGCAGGGATGACTTCCAGTGCCCTGCAAGAAGTATTTTTAAAGTAAGAGTTTTATTCTGAAGTGTTACTGTGTAAAACCACATTTTAGGTTTCCTTTTTATTTTTTTTTTCTAGTTAAATAAATTAAGTAAAAATACTATTTCAGCTGTAGAAACTCAACCTTGTATTCTTGGTGCATTGCCTTCATTTGTACACAATCACCAGTTTTGGTGGTTTTGCAGGCAAATCTGTTTGTGCAGTTAGTCGTTTGGAATTCGTAAACAGTTCTTTTGAGCGTACGTTATAAGGTAAACTAAAGTTCAGTCTTTGCTGTGGTAACTGTGTGGTACAAAGTAAAAAGAATTGTCACTAAAATCAGCTACTCTCCTGAATACATGAAAGTTTCACATCTGAATGAGGAGCCGTCATCCAGTATAGTCATGAACTTTGTAGAAGCTCAGTTTGAGCTGTAAGTACTAGTTCTGGTATGCACCGAGCAGCAAACAGTGCCTGAACGTTACAAAACACTGGTGCAGCATGTAAATACAGATACGCTCAAGAAAGAGGTGTTCAAGGTAAAAATAATGCTCATACTTGAATCAGGATTGTGGATCCATAGAGCATAAATTACTAAGCCTACAAAATACTTAATGGCCACCCATTTTCTGCTTAGATTTCTTCTACAAAAACTAATAGTAACCTCTCAAAATTATTTGTGTGTATGCAGAGTTTAAAGTGTATGTGCTTATGTGCAACTCTGATCTACTTGCTACTGGGAGGGTGCTTGTGAGTATAAACCTCGTGTTTGGAAAAGATGAAGCTGCAGGCATTGTGCCTCAGCAAAAAGTTGGAAGCCTTAGGATAACCTGGCAGTTTAACTGTCATCGGAAACGAAGCAGTGAGGTGTGTATATATATATGTGTATATATAATGTGTTTATTATCAGAAAAATAGGAATCTGATGTTCACAGAAACCATAAAAAAATTAATCCCAACTTCTGTGTGATTTGCTATGTGAGCGTGGTAGGGGGAGAATGAAAAAGTTCCTGAATGCTTTTAACGTGGCCTTTGGTCAATGACAGCTCTTACTTCCATGTTTGCCACTTACATTAGTGTACGTGAGGAAGGTTAATAAAAGGGTATAGAAATGCAGTAAAGTTTCTTTGACATTTTTACCCAAATGGCTGTGACATACAATATTGAAAAAAGTCACTTCTCAGGAAAATCTGTTTCTAGCACTTGGCTCTTAAATGAAAATACAGTTAAGATGTGTAAGCCCTGGATGCTTAATGCATGCATCTTAACACTGGTGACTTCTTACTAGGCAAATTTTAGACATGGTCAAATAGTTGGTCACCTTGGTCAAGTTGTTTAATAAAACAGTTTTTTTGATGTGTACTGATGTTACAGCTAAAAGTTATATCTTGAGGAATCCTTGAATTTTTTTCATATGCATGATCAACCTGAAGTCCAGTCTTGAATAATGCAGACCTTCTTTTTCTAATACCTGTAAGAGAAACTCTCGTAAGACATTCGAAAAGCGTTTTTTTTAATTTGAAAATGTATTATTTATCTACTGCTAATAGGCAAGGTCTCACTAAAATCTGTTGAGATAATCTCCAGTTCATTGTAAGGAGAATTGAGATAATCCTGAAGTTATTATTTACATACTAAGTCATTGAGCTCAGAGTAATATTTATTATTTTTTCTCCCTGGTACAGCAATGCTGTGCTTCTGTATGAAACAACAAACAACTACCACCGATACCACCGTAATCTGAAGAACATGTTTTTGACTGTAAATAATTAGAATGCAGTGTGCTACAAAAGAAGCCATATCTAAAGTATCTACAAGATTCACAGTTACAGCAGACCTGGGATGAAACAATCTTTTGGGACGTTCAGTTTCTACGCATTGTTTTAAGTGTGAGAGCGGCATCTGTGCCATGCAAACTTGTAAATTTGTAAAACCTGACCCCTGGTATTCTTGAACTAAGAGCACAACACTTCCATCTCTGTATGGTATTTTAGGTCGTCTTTCCCCTCTGGTAATGAAACACTAAATCTCTGATGTTGGTGGGGGAGATCTAACAGGCTAACTTGTATTGTTGTTGTAGTGTTTTAATCCAAAATACTGTTTGCTTGATGATCCAAGTGACTGACATGAGGATGAAACAAATGGCAGTCTTTGTTTTCACCTCAAATTTAATTTCAGTCATCTTTCTTGACGGCTGAGTCAGCGTTTCAGAGGATCTTGCTATGTGTCAGTTACTGGTTTTGATGAGCAAAGAGTGATGTATTTTATCTATTTCTTGGGGAGAATCTGTAATGACTTTCAGGCTTCGTCTGAATTGCATCAAATGAAGGGGTCTTTGTCCATGCTGATTAGATTCAGTATTATAAAACAAACTATTCTACCATCCTCTTATCCAGTGCTTTTTTCCCAATGCTTCTGGGCTATTTTGTGTCAAAGGTTTCTGGATCCTCTTAGGTTTTACCTAAGTTTGATAAAACTGATTTTCTGTGGTATTTGTTGCAGGACAGTTCTTTTGCAAGCTTAGAAAAGTTTGTGAAGACTAGATGAGATCCTTTTTCTTTTCGGGGGTTAGAACCGTCACTGAATTTTGCCAGGTAATGTCTTGAAAAAGAAGCTTACTCACCCATGCCATGTACAAGCACAAATAAATGGTGTTTATAGAATAGCATCCATTAGACCAACTGAAAAATAATAGACTTTACGGACAGCCTGACATAAGACCCTTACAGCTGAAAAGCAGTGTGCTGTATTTTTCAGCACCTTTTTCACCGAGCAGAGAGTGTCCAGCGCAGTCACTAACAGGGACAGCAGATACTACAAGAGAAAAGTTGCATTTTGAGTGAGGTGGTGTCTTTGGCTCTCATCTCAAAGGAGCAGAGAGCACACGTGTAGGTGAGGTGGGCAGCAGAGAGTCAGGTCGGCAGGATCATTTTTGGAGAACTTTGGCATGTTTGACTCTCAGCCATAGTAGGCCAACTGGATGTGGACTTGTTGGCCTTATGACTCAATCTGAACGAGCTGATCCACTCAAATGTGTAAATTCTAGCTCATTGTCACATTCTGCTTTGGCCCAAAAAAAGATGACTCAGTCATTTTATTCCTCATATTGTATGATTTGTGGAGCAAGGCACACCAAGTTCCCAGAGACCTAACCATGTAGAAAGGTGGCTTTCAGCTGTTTGCAAGAACTTGGGTTTTCTACTGAGCTCAGAGAGAAGGAAGAGAAAGTTCTTCACCTGGATGTGAAACATGTTTGTTAGTTCCTGGATGACTAATTGGGTAAAAACCCAACCAAACAAAACCCCGTCTGATAACTAAGTTTTGCAATCATTTTCCGTGTAGTGACCCTGTAACTAAACTGGAGACATTTTTCATGCTTAGGAAGGAATTGAAGGTTATTTTAGCTTCTACTGGAATTCTATGCTTCTTTTCGTACACGCCTTTATAAATACAGAGCTGTACTTACTGTAGATAGTATGTCCTAAAAAGCTGTCAATGCTGTCATTACACATTGCAAAACAGAACTGAAAGACGAATTTTCAGTTTCACCTAAGAGTTCTAGATATCCACCTCCTCCTGCAAATTCAATTCAAGTGCCATATTCTGTTTTAAAAATCTAGCCCCAAAGGAGTTTTCTACATTGTGATATGGAAGTGGTGCTCTTAGTTTCAGCTAACAAAAGCTGTTTGTGTTTACATTTTTCTTCCTCCACTGACTTTTTTCAAATCATTAAGAACTCATTCAACATAAAGGCTCTGATGTGAACACTCATTTAGAACTTAAGTAATGGTGAAAAATGGCCAAAACCACCTAATTTTTTTTTAAACCCATTTCTATTTCTTGGTTGCCTCAACTTCTCACTAAATTAAATTCCTTGACTAGATCTTGAGAGGAGCTTTGTCAATATACTTTTGACAATTCAAATAAAGTCTAGATGACAGAGGCCTGGTTTTCTCCCACAGATGTGCCATTTTATTCCTTTCATAAAATATTTAATGCTGTTGTAAGTAGTAATTTTAAGTAGTTCAGCTGGTATGGAAGCTTATTGGTCTGCAGTTACCCACAGACACATTTCTTTTAAGGTGGATGTAAAATACTAATTGCAAACGTCTGTGCTCTTGTTTTTATCAGCAGCGAAGCCAATTCATTCTTGAGCTTTTCCAAACTGCTGCTTCCTGCTGACTTGTCGGTCTCTGTCACTCACTGCCTGCCAGTCCCCGCATTGTCATCTGTCTGTAACTGTGACCTGGAGTACTGAAGAGACCAGACCAGGGTGTGATGAAGATCAGTGAAAAGTAATCTTTCTATATGGTGTCATTAATTGTTCCTTTATTTACATGACAATGTACTGGCTCAAGCCAAAGATTCACGTACCCCGGTATCCTGTCTCCCGTAGTATATAGCCAGTGCCAGGGCAATCCTGTACTGATACTACCCTCAGTAATAATGGGTACTAACAGCTATAGTAAAACCTTTCTCTTCCTAATTGGGCTGTAATTCAGAAAACTGAAAATGGGAAAGTAAAAGCTTTTTGTCTACCTTTCAAGAGAGCATCCTCAGATACATCAGAAGTAAGAGACAGCCTGGCAATTTTAGAAAATTTTGTGACTTGGCTTTTCTCCTTTCTGTCTGGTTTTTTTTCCCCCCAAAGATACAAGAGGTTTCGAGTTGCAAAACTTGAAATAGTGTTCGAGATACGAGCAGTATTCTGTTCAAGTTACAATTCCTACTTGTTCAAACTCTATGTAGCTTAAGCAGGCACACATTTTTAAATGATCTGTTACTGCTAGTTAAAACCTGCCCTTTGGTTTGTGTTCTGTGTGGCTTTGTCGTTTTAGATATTCTTTCTTCCTTCATTTGTTTCAGTGACTGCCACATTAGCAGATGGGTATACAGAATGGAACTTTGTTGTATAAAAGCACTTAAGAAGGGATTGTTGTCATATCAAGCATCTGAAAACCCCGAGCTTCTCTTTGTATGGTATTAGTACAAAAAGGCTTCCTGGTAACATTGACAGACAGGAAACTCAACTTTTTAAAGTTGACTTTAAATTGAAACTCAGATTTTTAAAGCTCTTGAAAATAGTCACAAACCTTGGTTTTGTCTGGCTGAATGCTGGAAATGAAGAATTTCAGAGACTAACTTGTCAGTCCTGGCTTTGTAAACTGGTCTGGTGACCTACAACAGTTTAAAAAAAAAAATAAAAAATAAAAAGACCAGATTAATTATTTCAGTAAATCACAAGAAGCACTCAGATGGGATGGACCACCAAAGCCATGCAAGAGAGCTGTAAGAAAAGCGGTTCTACAGTCCTGTTATGAAACCTACACAGCAGTAAATGTGGAACGTAAATAAATGAATTAGTATTTTTAGTTCTGAAATTGCGCAGCAAGAGATGAGAGTCAAATTTGATTTAGTTGTAGAGTTAATACGTGAAGATGGACCTGCTATTTGAGGTGGGACTGTTTGTTGAGGGGTAAGAAAAGGATTTCCATGCATTTTACCTCCATGCTGAATTGTGTTTTCAAGTTCATGTAATGCTTCGTGATCAATGATCCTTGAGGAACTGACACAAGCACTTACACTACAAGCCGTATGACAAAAGCTAGTTATGGGTTCATCATGTTCAAAAGCAGGATTAATCCTTACAGCATTTTCTGAATTGCAGCTGTTGAGAGTAGGACTTCTACAATGCAGAACATTTTTGTTTAGGTAAGATTTTAAATTGCAAAATTAAAAAAAGGAATATTTTGAAATGTGAAGAAAAAGATCATGAGCAGCTTACTGCAAATTAGAGTTTCTTTTGCTTTTTCTTCTTAACTTAATAATTAAAATGATGAGAAGAAAAACAAGGCTTAGTAAGCCAAGAATGAGAGGTTTAAAAGTGA
The DNA here is from genome assembly GCF_947461875.1 of Haliaeetus albicilla. NCBI lineage: Eukaryota > Metazoa > Chordata > Aves > Accipitriformes > Accipitridae > Haliaeetus > Haliaeetus albicilla. The sequence continues at coordinate 7,132,836 of NC_091499.1, forward strand.
AGGGTTGTATGGGTTCTGGAGCAAATTTTGCACAGCGCTGTCCGTGGTAAAGCTCATGTCTACGTACAGGGCATCTAAAATAGGAGAGGAAGAGAAAAATGTACAGAACTTCAAGGCAGAAAATATGGAGTACCTCAAATGAAAACAAAGGAAAATCTGCATTTAAATACAAGCACAGTATTCCCAGTACAATTAATTGTTACATGTCTGTATGAAATAATATGATTGATAATAGAGGAAAGATAATATTCTTAGATTCATGAGAGTGTTAAATAAAGAGACAGATATATTTTTTGCCAACCTATAAATTTTAAGGAAATGAATGCATTTGGAACATCTCTGACAAATTTCTAGCCCCACAGGTGAAGTTGAAATAACATTTGTATCTGAGTAGCAAGGTCTGAAATAAGAGTTTTACTACAAATAGCTCCCTTTAAAGCAAGGGAGAAGATTGCCATATTTTATATGAGAACACAGGGGTTCTAGTTAGTGGAAAAACTAGCGTGGTTCCAAGTAAATTCACAAGCAAACCAAGTGCCTGACTAAAGCAAATAATAGGCCATAATTGTCTCTCTGCAGACTGTACAAGTTTGCACAAACTGTCAGTATAAGACTGGTCATAAGTTTGTTTGAACTTGCTAGAATTCACAAAAAGTTTCATTTATTAATACTTGTATCATTCCAAATGATGATTTGGTTATTACTGTACATCAAATGGGGGCTTTTCTGAAATGGAAAGGTGTTATTTTCCTTAGTGCGTTGGTCTTGGAGGAATAGGCTGTATACCCTTTGCTACTTTGGTAAAGTTTTGAGAGGACCTCGTTAGCTCACAGGCTGATTTCTAGTACAAAATACTGCAGCTGCACTACTGTGACTCTGCAAATCAGGAATTCAGCAGTAACTGCAGTGAATTCAACATAATCTTCTATTATCATTTCTGTGACGCCCACTGCAGAAAATGAATTATGTCAGTTATGTTGTTAGAGTGAAATTATCATATGAATAATTTGCTCAGTAGTCTTATTTTTTTGACATTAATGCTAAGTATGCTAAAAGATGTATCATTAACCTAGTAAAGTCAATATTAAGAGACAATAAACAAGTGCAAGAATTGTAACTTATCTCTTGCTTATACACGTGGCTGGTGGACTACTGTGTGCCAGTCTAGTATGCAGTTTCACGTAATGCTCTGGATAGTCTAGTCTTACAGTGGGAAGAAACTTGATTCTTTTAAGAGAGAATTAAGACATTCAAGTACTGTGGTAGTTCTCAATATTGGCTTAACATCATTTCATGTAAAAATCCTTATGGAATGTGTTTGCAGTTAGGAGGAGCTGCTAATCTTCAAGTCTTTCCCAGAAAGCCCTGAAAGCAGCCTTCATGTGCTTTAGTGGGTGGTCTGGAATCAGAATAGTGCTCATTGGTGTGTTTATAAGAATATGGATATCCTTTTTAATACATCTTAGAAAAATGGAATTTTTTGAAATACTACTATGTAATCAATAGCAAAACCATGAATGTGTTGCTTCATTTTTCCAAGATGTATTTGGAAATCTGAAAAGAATGCATTGTTTTGTATGTCTCATCTCTGCCAGTGATGCTGAATTTCTAATAAATTTCTAAAGCATCCCTAAAAAATACCTAGATCATGATGTTCTGTGTGTACTAACAGGCAGAAATGGATTTATCCATAGTGAGACTATTTATACCGAAGAAGGGTATTGCAGTGTAGCTTAGAGCATCTGAATGTTGAGGTTGTGGCTTATTAGCTCAGTCTGTGCTGTCGAAAAGTATATACTCAGCCCTGCTTGTTCATGCAATAGACATACCAGGGGTCTGTTACCAGAATTCATGTTAAGCACCATTTATTTACCTGCAGACAGCTCCTCTTCCTGGAACTAACTCGCATTTCCCACCATTGACGCAAAGATGCGGTTCCAGCTCGCACAGGCTCCGACAGGGTAATCCGTCTTGGCTTGCGTACCCAGGTTTACAAAGGCAGTCAGCCTCTTTTGTCCACTCATTCATTATGCATTCGGAAAACTCGTCACATGCCATGAATTTGCATGGGTCTGCCTGATCAGCTGTAAAGGATGGGTAAATCATTAATTGATGCGTTACCCCAAAGTAACTTGGCAGGCTTTGTGGCAGCTAGAGAAAACAATTCACATTTACTGGCCAGCTACTTGTGCATGTTAATGGGAGGATGTAGTCTAGCGTAAAAGGACACGCATCCTTCTTTCTGTAGATGACACAGCAAGCACACAAGCTTCTATTTACTTCTACATTTGTTTACCCCATCACTATTTGGCTGTGATTTTATTTTCATGTCACTGACAAGGATTTTCACATTTGTATATTTTTATCCTTTTTTAACTGTAATTGCTAGTTTTATACTCATGGATGCTATGCTACAGCCTTGCATATGTGTAAGAAATAGTTCTGGCTGTAATGATCTTAAACACATAATTTAGGATATGACAAGGGGAGAGAATTAGGTTATTGAATATTGCACAGTACTATGAGGGCTGCAACCTAGAAATATTGGCACGGTCTAGACAAAATATGTGCTTGCAGGGCTTTTTTTTTTTTTTTTTGAAGTGATATGTTAGCATTGGGAAAACTTGCTGGGTTTTTTGTTTTGTTTTTTAAATATTATGAAGAGATGCCTCTGTGATATTAAGGGAAGATGAGCCTGCTGATGTTCATAGGAAGGCCAGACTCAGAGGCAGCTTGAAGTCCTAACATCTGCTGTCACACAAGTCTACTTCTCCTTTCCCATTCTCTGCTTACTAGAAATGAAAAAAAGACCCAGAAGGAGGCATTTTAACGCAGTGCTCCACCCAGCTTGTGCTGATGGGGTGGTGAGGAGGAGGGCTGCATCCCCCAGTCTTGTCTCATGGAGGCAGTTTACTGTGTACTGCGGGGTAAAGCCCTTAGGAGGCAAAAGATGAGAAGCAGACCAGGGGATGCAAAGTCTGTTCTTGCCAGCAAACAGTTTCAATAAGGTGTGTGAATCCAGAAAGGTTTTAATTACAAAAACAAGAAAAGAAAGCACAGAGAAGGACATGTGAGCATATACACAGCTATGAGCTGGGCTATGTGGCCTTTTTTAGTTAAGTGGGCTTAAAATTTCTTTAGAAGAAAAATCTATAGTTTAAAAAGAAGATTCATATGGGATATTGCAGCTAGTACCTGTAGGTACTAACTGGGCTGAGAATTTTCTTCCGGAGCTGCTTCATGCTCCATACTAGACGCTCAGTAATACTAATTTCAATGAAAAATGAGCATTGCAGTCTTTATAGTAGTACTGAAAATATCAGACACACACTAGGATATGCTTAACTGGTAAAAATTAATCCAGCAGAGCTGTTCACTTTTAACCCCTCTATAGTTCTATGGCTAGTTCCTTTTTTTTTTTTTTTTAAATTTATTTTTCTTATTTTAGACTAGTGAGTTTTAGCATGCTTAGTTTCCCTTTGCTATATGGGGATGTTGATTTGGGGTGTGCTTTGTTCCTGGACTGTAAATGTATGTATGCATAAACTCTTAACAACTGGGCATCAAAGTAATGCAATGAATTACAAAGTAACTTTATTGCCAGGCAAACCCTTGCTTATGTGTAAAAAACAAAACAAAAAAAAAACCCACCCCAAAAAAACCCTAAGTAAAAAAAAGTTCCGAGTACTTTGCTCTGGTCATTGATACTACTGATTGGAATTACAAAGTTTAGTCTCTAATGAAACAAAACCAGCTGGCAAATCAAAAGGGGATATTAATTCTTACAGATTCTTTTCTTACCCCACACAGAATTGCACACCAAGCAAAACCAGAACACTTCTAAAGGAAAAATTGTTAATAAAAGGGTTTGTATGATCGAGTACTAGATTAAAACAGTAACAGCTACATTAACTGCATGTCTCCTGTAAGTCTCTCCCCAGTTTTGATGGTTACAGTTTGCCATTATAGGAGTGGAAGTAAAAGTTGATACTGCTAGTACAGAGACGCAGGCTGAAGCTGAAAGGTCTCAGCACATTTCTATTTGACAAGTAGAGCTTGGCAGGAGCATTTCACTGCGTTAGAGGGTCATTTTTTGGTGATAATGTTTCATTTTCCTTAATAAAGTGTTGGGCTACGTACCTGCCGTACTTTGTTATCTTTTCTGTGTTTTCACTTTGTTTAGATCACAAAAATAATGCATGCAGGTATTTTAAAAGCCCACTAGGTTATTCTTTATGGTATTATTTACGACCAGTGCAGTCAGCCTTTTGCAGCTGCTGAGTCTTGATAGGTATTTTGGACTGTCAGTGCCTATCAGTGTTTCAATTTGGTATAACATTATTACCACTAGATGGCTCTTACTTTCACAATAAATAGGAATTTGCTCAAATTACCTTAATTTACTGAACAGTTCGGGGGTTTTTTTTTTGTTTGTTTGTTTTCTGAAGGGAAAAGACAGTAGGGCTTTGAAACACCTGTATGGGAATATACTGGCTTTATAAACATAATTTCTTCTATTTTGACGTTTTGCTGCTGTTCGTAAGCCTTGAAAGAATAGCTCTCTGCAAACTCATTGTGATAATTGTTTTCTTAAATTAATGTTGAAATACCACATCAGTAAAGCAACCAATACGGATGAAGATGAAAGCTTTTTAAATTTTTCTGTGTTTGCATTTTAGCAACTTTCTTGTTTTAGTTTTCATTTAATGAAAATTTACTACCAAAGCAGAGATGTGTGGCAGCCCAAAGTTCACTCTTTCTAGTGAACTCATTTAATACTTTATTCAGCAAAACATCAGTTTATCATGGCAGTATTTTTGAAAGTTTGAATACTGTGATTCTGTTAACTTTCTTTACCACACACTATGTATGCTCTTAGTGGCCACAAGGAGATACGTAAAATTAAAACAGATTAGAAACTGCCTGTGTGAATTGTAGAGGGATTTCTGTTCTGGAGTTGTCAGAGATCTATACATAAAAAGACAGCTTAACCAAAACTGCTGAAGGCATCTGCATGCTAAGGTATTGGTAGTATTCTTCTCCATGCCAATGAAATTAAATTCAGCCCTGAAATAATTACGAGAACCTGAAAATAGATCCAGGCTTCAATTTTATAAAACAATGCAGTTTTTGAAAACTTTAAGCTTCTGACATTACAATAGTGTCCAGATACATTGTTACTGACTATCTAGGTGTTTAACAAAGACTACAGACTTATTTGAAAGGTATTAAATCAGGAGGGATTCTGGAATTACAAATCTATGGAGTGCTACTTACTGTCATGCTCTGGTCAGTGAGTATTTGTAGAATACAATTATTCCTAGAAATTATCTCCTTCTGTCTAGAACTCTGTAGCCCTTTAAAAACAGATTTAATGATGCTCTAAACTATGGTTTGCTTACAACATTGCAAAAATCATACTCAGGTGCAAGATTTGCCTAAGTCACTCCTGTAAACTGCACATGAGCATTCCTTCTACCTGTCTTCACCCAGCCCTTATTCTAGAGAGTTTTTAGTTTACTGTATTTGGCTCTGAAGAGCAGTCGGTGTACATGCGCAGACCAACACCTGAACCCAGCATTTCATTATAGTGTGAAAATATGTCTGCAGATAATTTGCAACATCTTGTTTTTTCTTATTACTCCTGATCACTGGGAGGCTATTGCTAATACCATTATTTCCACAACAGTAATATTTCTGAAGCTGTAACAATCTGGAAAAGATTATCTGCTTGGTTTTGATTTTGCACGTACATTAGTAATGCAGTCTTACCTGGCTCAATATCCAGGGAATAGCTGTCGATCTCCAAATTGAGGTGTTGGGCTGCAGCATCACAGAAATCTTCCAAAACACAGTGTACTGCTTCTGTGATATTGTATGGCACTGTCCTGGCAAATTTCATTTTGCTGTTCACAATCACACTTCCGTTCCTGAAGTTAAGTATTTCCAGGTGCTTAAAACCTGTAAGGTTGGACTGAAGATATGGAAGTAGCTGCAAAAGAGAAATTTGCCTTTATTTTAGCTTACTGTCGATGTCTACCTGCTATTAATTTCTCTTACAGTCACTTTTCATTATCAAGTACACGCATCACACGCTTATTTCTCTGAATTTAATACAATTGTTAAACCCCACCACCAAATTAACTTTTCTGTTTAGCACTATCTTCTTCAGGACTTTGGTGTCTTTCTCAATAATATATTGAGATGGATGGGCAGCAATTTCCCCTGTAATGAAATGCACAGCAGCTGGGGAGTTTATTCATCTGGAAGAGAAAAAAATCACCTCACTCAAAAGCCAACTTTAATTATTTTCAAACGTTCAATCCAGACAGGTTAGGCCATAGCATAATAGGCATGTTACTGAGCTGACCTGCTGCCCTATTGTACCCATGGAGAAAATCCGTATCTAATCATGTTCCCCCTGCTAAGCTATGATATATTTTAAAAGGCCTATTTTTAAATCCAGCATGTAGACACAAGCCTTAGATGTAATCAGCACTGCTATACTGTTGATGTGAATCTAAGAAAAAGCCAAATAAACTACATGCCAGGCATATATCTGGAGTCTCTTGAACAAGTGAAAACTTTCATCGCTGGCTGCATAAACTCTTTCTTCACACCCTGAGAGCATCCCAGGTTTATGGATCCTTTAAAAATACAGCTTATCAGACTGAACCGTAGTAGGGTCTGATATTGTTAAGATACTGTGCTCTTCAGTGTATTTCGTTAAACCGTGCCCAACTATTGCAAGTGTTGTTCAAGTTGATTTTCACCCACCAATTGCATGAACTGTTGTTCTAGTGCTTTGTATTCTGTCGAACTCCTATTGAAGAGGTCATCAGAAAAGTGCATGTTGGTTACCCTCAGGCTGAAGAAAACTACTAGCTCTTTGCCTTTGGCTGCGGTTGTCATGGAGCTGGTAGTTACATACTTCAGCGTAGGAGCTGGGGTGGCTTCTGCAGGCTCAGTTGTCAGCACTGAGATATAACCGCTGCCGTGCTCCGCTTCCTCCAGTGCTGCTGTGCTCATCGGACCGACGTGATCTAACTCGGCAGCAATGTCCTGCACTCCTGTCCCAGTGCCATCGGGCGTAACGCTCTCAGAGGCGGGCACTGAGGAATCCGGGACTTCAGGGGACTGTTCGATGATCTCCGAATGGCTGTAGGGCGGGCTGGTTGCCGCAGGCAGCGGTGCTCTTTGGTCTGATGGTAGCGCATCTGTAATAACATCTTCAGGCTGCGTGGTAGAGAGATCACTTGAACCAATAAAGAAAGGCAACGTTTCATAAGTGGTGGCTGTAACTAAAATGTCATCGCCTGATGATTCTGGTTCATCCATGATCTTAACTGCTGCAGAAAAACGGGAAAAACAAGTAGCTCTTTTGAAAAGCAAGCATAACAAATATCAAGCATGGAAACAACATGTATGTTGTATTTCCATTGAAGCATTTTTAAAAACAAGCTTTAACGCTATCGAAACATGAAAATGTTATTTCCATCACCAAGGAGGGGCTACTGGAATAAAACACCTCATCCACATGTTTGAGTGATGAGATTTTTGTGGGTGCTCTGTTTAAATAATAATTACACTTGGTAAGTATTTCCTGAGCCATACCAAAGCACATTCCTGTTTTGAAGGTACATAATCACACTGTCAGTTTATATTGACGGAAAGAGTAGATCACAGCTTTGAGCTGTCTGCTCGGATCAGTTGTATGCTAGAGTCATTCTGTTCCCCTCTGCGAGAGGTTAATGCTATTATTTGCTGGTAATCATAAAATGTGGTTAAGGAAAGCAGTACAGCCTCTTCAGATGCACATTCTGTTGATTTACCTAAAAGACAACAGCACCAGTGAAAACAAATTCAAACCTTAAGAAATCATCTGCTGCACCTGAAGCAGCCATTTGATCCAGATGGTGAACCTTTATGAGGTCCTCAGTGGGGCTTGGCGTGGATCTAGGATGTGTGATAGCTGTAGCTGAAATCCAAATCTAAAGCAGGATGAGTGAGACTCTGAATTTGGCTTGCAGCTACCCAGCCACAATGACTTTACAGAAAACGCCGGCCTCCAAGCTGACAACTTTGTCCTTTTCCAGTGAAATACTTGTGTGGGTTCTTCACACGGGACTTTTAGCAGCCCCCTGCAGGCAAAATCACTTATCAGCTGATGGCAAAGAAGTTTTTCTCCAATTGATGAACTGTTCCATTCCCTATGCACTAATTTCCTCCCAGTGGCTAATGAAAGTATTAAAGGAGAGCAAATTTTGCATTGGCAATAACCTCAACTGAAGGAGGTGGCAACTATCCTGTCCATGGCATAGGAGTTGCCCATGGATGTTCTTTGTGTCCCTTTCTATTTCCTTGCTTCCAAACAAACGAGGCCCTATTTTCTGCTTATTGTATTGCTGGTTCTAGGAACAAATGTACATTTTCAACAAATAAAAGCTTAATATGAGATAGCTGTCTATTTTCTTGACAGTGTTAATTTAACAGCACGTACTAGCTCTTTGCTTCCTCCCTGCAGATACAATGCCTTGGTCTAATGTGGAGTATTTTCTATATAGCCATATATAGCCCCATTCTGCTAAGCTGACCACACTTCTCAAAACAGCAAAGAGTTGTTCTAAGGCAAGGTATGTGGTTTTACTAGAATTAGATGCTTGAAAAGAATTTTCTCCCATCTGGTTACCACTTTGCATAAACTTATGTTAAGAGCTGATACATACATAGTTTTTCCCCTTTATCATTTATTTTCTATGTTGTACTACCTGTATGGTGATTTAGTGATAGTAGGGTAAAAAACCAGAACATGTGCTAATAAAATAAATTGATAATATAAAAATAATAAATAGTATAATATAAAAAGATATAAAATTCATATATAAATAATAAATAGTACCAATAATAATAAACTAAGTAAAACACATAATAGACTGACCAGTGGTTAAACTATTGGAGTAGGTTGTGAGAGAGCTATATTTACTTTTTTGGTTTTGCTTCAAACTCCTCAGGAGTCTTAAGAATATGCCTTTGTGTGGTGTTGATCTCACTTCTAGGAGACATTTAAAAGTGAGATGCATCCTCTAAGCCAGTCCTCTCTGCTCCCTTTTTAGTCAAGAGAGAGACATTTATCTCACTTGAAGAAAACCATCCAAACATATGCTGGCTCTTTTGAAGTGCCTGTATCTTTCTGTTGACTTCAGAACATACACAACGGATTTATGTAGGATGCCTGGTTCTCCCCGTACACAGTTTCTGTTACCTAAATCAATCTCTTCAGCTCCTTATAGCATTATTGAGGTTCAGTGATTTCTCTGAGGTGCTCAAGTATTAGGCTGATAAGGACTATTAAAGTTTTTGAAAAAGGGAAACACTTTCCATTGTGTCGTAGTTTGACACTACCAGCAGGGCAGTGTGGTTCTAGCTCTGGTGAAGCGTCAGTGAATTTTACACTGGAATACCAGTAACATGGTGTTACTGGAGTGTTCCTCCTCCCACTCTCAATTCTAAGGTTTTCCGTTTGTTACAAGTATTTCACATGCCTTGCCTAAGGGAAGAACTAGATTTTTTTTTTTTGTCTGTTCTGTGGAGAAGTGAACTTCTAGAAACAATTTCCAAAGGTAACCTGGATACTGTGAAGCAGAACTGCTCAGGTGAAGCAGCCTGGAAGGATCATGACTGCATCTGCTTCTATTTATGCAGTCGCTACATCAGTAAGTACCGCAAATGTTATTCTGTTACAAATAAGCCCATCTGAAAGCACAATGTATTTTAAGACTGTTTTTAACAGGTATTGAGTAACAGATGCTAACACTGTATTTCAGCAAGGTGCTGAGGAGTATCAGGCAAATTCTTGCTAGAGCAGAGTCTGTCACAGCAGCAGTATGTGTCTTCATAGCTATACATGAAAAAGCATTCTAGAAACAAGATGTGGACTATTCTGGCGGGGTAATCAGGGAAAGGACACCTTCCACATTTGCTGCTTTCTGGATGCACAAAATATTGCAAGTTTGTAAGGCAACTGCCTTGCAAGATGCTCCCCCTCTTTTGAAGACCAGGTTATTAGCTCCTGTTTGTTACGTGTTTTTGCAGGATTCCTCTGTTATCTTGTAGCTCAAAGTAGAGCAGTCATCAAAGGCAGTTCACAAACTGCCCTGGACAGCTGGTGTTGCTGGACAAACATTTTGTTATACTTTGGCACATTGGAACAAATCAGTAGGAGGTGGGTGCTGCCAGGTTTTTCCAGAGACCAGGTTTTAAGGGAGGCAACTGCAATGCAGTGGCATGGCACAAGGGGTGCCTATTTTGCCTGTAACACTAGCTGACTGATGGTAAGTTATTGAAGATCACTCATCTCTGCCAATATTTAGTATCCCTTTCCCACTTTAGAGAAGGCAAATTTTTATAGCCAGTTTTGTTGCCTTCAACTGCATGCATGAAAACATCTTCCCCCAAGTGCATTTTAACTGGCAGAATATTTGGAAAACAGAATGATTTAGATGACAAAACTTCCCACTTGGTAAGAGACTATATTTCACCTATTTTGGATTTGATATTTAGGGTTGAGTTCTAATCCCATATTTATCAGCAGTGAACTCACTGAAATCGACGGAACTGTGGTAGCATAAAACCTGAGCAAGTGAGATCAGGATATTTGGATTTGCCCTGAGGATCAGGAGTGGCCAGTCCTACGGCCCTTAGGGGAAAAGCTTTCTGCCAGATTATAAAATAGTTCCTTACCTTTCACATGATGGGATCCTCCCACCTCCCTCCCACATCCCCAACGGCTGTTCATGACCAAAGTGTACAAAATAACAAGCAAACTTAGAGCACTAGTGATTCTGGAAAAGACTCTGAAGTACGCTGCTAATATGAAGCATCTCTGTTGGATGGGATGCAGAAAAAGACCAAGTGCTGCATTCTGCTTTACTGCAAGGCCAGATTGTCGTGACCTGGAAGCACAACGGGACCACGATGTGGGTGCAGCAAATTCCCATTTAAACTAGTTGTACAGTCTCCTTTTATCTGTTGCGATACATAATTCACACTGCTGACAGTATAATACAAGGGCTACAGTCCCAGTCCCTACAGTCCTAGAGAGTAACCAAAAGAGAATAACAAAGTGCGTGCTGTATGGAACTGGGGTTGTGCATGCAGGATGTAACACCAAACGCTGCGCCACAGCTTGATGCCCTAAGGCTTCATTGAGAACTTGAGGTGCTTTTCTCTTGTCATGTCCTTGTGTTTCTTGTGTAATCAAGGATATGGACAGATTAGAAAAACAAAGCCTAGTGGTGTTCTCTGTTTACAAAGCTCTTGCTGTTACTTGTTACGCTGATAAGGAGTGAGAGTCACTTATTAGTTAAGGGAACTCAGAACAGATTTCTTAGCATTAGTGCTTGAGGCATTAATGCAGGATGATCTACTGATGGGATGAACCTGCAGCTCCACAGAGCAACCTTCTCTCAGCATGACAACAAACACTCAAGCATATGATCGCGATGGCATTTGTTAGGCAGATTGTATTTTAGAAAGAGGTAAGTACAGGAGAAAAAAAGAACTGAAATGGCTTTGAAATTGCAGCAAGTATGAAGCAGAATAACCATACGTATAGTACACATTAGGCATACAGCTGTGTATATGTTTGTGTGTATATATATATGTATATATATAGGTTATACAGAGACTATAACGGTCTTCTGGCATCCTCTTATTGCAAGCAAAGTAACTTAAAAGGCCTTGAGGGCATACCAAGATGATCTCTGTGCATCTATCACCTGTTTTCATAAGCTGCCAAGTTTTATTTATCAGTCACTGTCTCTCCAGCTGAGATAGACAGTGACTGACTACAGAGGTGGTGTTAGTCCCTTGCAGTGTGAAAGGAAATGGGCTCACCTTAAAGGCTGCTGAGTGCTTACTGAACCACAGAACCAGTCCTGAACCCAGGGGTTACTGGCCCCTTCTGCTGGTTGCACTTTGTCTAACCCCTGTCATGTTACTGCTGCAAGACATGCCTACACAAGAGACATGTTGAAATCAGCAGTAAAATGATCTGCAACTGGTTTTGCCAAGCTTTTCCACTGTCTACATGAGCCTTTGATAAAAATCAACCCTAAGGAGTTAAAAACTATGGATGAAACAAAGAGGACCTAGATATTTGGGATGAAAAAACCCCACCTTTGCATTTAAAATATTGCTTTCATATATAAAACCAATATATATTGGTTTTCAGACTAGGTATAAAGAAGAAATTTTTTACAATGAGGGTATTGAATCACTGGAAGAGGTTGTCCAGAGACGTGGCAGATGCTCCATCCCTGGAAGCATTCCAGGTCAGGCTGGACGGGGCTCTGAGCAACCTGATCGAGTTGAAGATGTCCCTGCTCACTGCAGGGGGGGTTCACTAGGTGACCTTTAAAGGTCCCTTCCAACCCAATTTTGTTCTATGATGATTCTATGATTCTATAAGCACGTATATATATAGAAATAATTTTGAAATGGAACACAAAATGCACTTAAACTGGTTCATCATAAAGCAATTATTTGTGATACTTCATCCAGTTTGCCTTGTAGATGAGATTTTTACAGCAGAAGGCTAGAAAAAACACAGGCAATTATTTTATGAAACCTCTAAAAGCACAAATGCTGAAGAATTAGATATTCTTAGCTCAGCATATTTCATTTCAGCACACAGTTTGGTCTACAACACTATCATTCAGGTGTAGGAAACCCGCAGAGAGCACGAAATAAGATGCTGAACTCAAATATAACCCCAGAGGAACCATATTGAAGGTTAAAAAATGGCGTGGAATTAAAAACTGCTGTCAGCAATAAAAAACAACTCTAACTCTCAGCCACCACCTACCCTCCCACAAAGATATTTACTGAACTCTCCAGATGTTTTTTTGTATTACATGGACAAGGCAGGACAATCTTATATGGAGAAGAGTTTTATATCTAAAATTAAACTGCTCTTGGCAAAGATGTGTAAACACTAAATTAAGAGGCAATTTCCTGGGCGCATTGCTATATTAAATCTTTGTAAAAAGAGTGCTGCATGTAGGCATGTATTCCCAACTGAGGGAGTAAAATACATAGATTTGACTTAGAAAAAATCAACTGCCATTTCAACAACTTTATTTTAGGTATCTAATTAGTTTGTCCTCTTCTATTTTTTTAAGTGAGGGGAACCCTCCTAATTGACCATGAATAAGGAATTATTGTTTGAGAAAGGTCAAATTGTCATGAAAAATTTTTCTAGTAGGTTTGTATTAATAAGCAGATGCAGAAAGTTATACATTAAGAGGGTCTGGCATTTAATTTCATTCATGAGCTTAATAAGCACTGACATTGCCTATTGGCAATGCATGAATTTTCCAAGTCCACTGGCAGATATTGTTCTGTATATGAAAGTTACAGTATTACAATGTACATGTATGTATTTGTATATATGCTGGCTGAAGAAAATAACAAAGGGAAAAAGTGTGCAATTAAGAGATTGGTCTGTAATGCAGGGTAAGAATCTCTTTATGGGCAGCTCTGCTGATATAAATACCAGATGGATCGCTACAGCAAGTAGCTGGATTCAAATCTATGTATTTTGTTGGTGCCTGAAATGCCACAAAAATCCCTGGATGCAGGACTGTTGTATACGAGGAAATCGATAGTGCTTGAGGTCTTTCATTTTTAACTAGGGCACAAGTAAGATGAGGATTAAGAGAATTAAGGGAAGAGGATCATTAACCTAACATGTCACAACAAATGTCTTGCAGCACATAATTACTGATTAAGTTTGCCTTTTTAACTGTAAGGCCAAGCCATAAAAGCCAGAATGATCTATGGCTGTCATTCTGTCTGTCTATATGAACTCCTCAGAAGCCAGGTCCAGTGTCCAGTGTAATCAACAGAACCCCTTCTCCACTGACTTCAGTGAACCTCATTTCACTGGGAGCAAAACCCATCTCTTCACCATCTCCAGTCCTAAAAATTCTTGTAGCTCTTGACTTTTCCTCTTTAGCATCCTGGCTGAAAATTTTTGAGTAGTCTAATTTTTCACAGAGCAGCCTGATAGCTGTGGCTCTAGCGCCAGTACCACATAGTTCCCTGCGTAACTTAAGAAGCCTTCAGTTTATTCTGAAAGTTCTCATACTTTGCAGCTGTGCTTCATCATCATGTTCTCACCACCAAAGATGCAAATAAATGTCATTCTGACATGATGTCACAAGGGGAGTATTTTGTACTCCAATAAGATACTACTTAGTAATGATAATCATCTCTCATTACTCTCAGAACAATTCAGTTCTACCTTACACTCTGAAAACTAAGAGGATAACATAAAATTTGCAAAATCAAGACCTGAAAAGCTAGAACACCGCAAAATTCAGGGTGTTGAGTAACTACAATTTACTAATCTTGTGTATGTTCATTATGAAAAAATCTTCCAAGGCTGCTTCTTTAGTTGGGTTCCACACACTGGCATCTATTTGGTTACAACTGGACAATCTGGACAACCTCATTTTACTGACTTTCATGCTTAGCTGAGTAATTTGACCAAGTCAACAGACTGTGTGTTTGACCTGGAACATGTTTGCTCCCAAACAGAGTTATGACATGGACCTCATCTCACTTTGGGATCTTTACCACGATTGCTTTCTTTAGATGTCAGTAGTATCATATACTTCTGCAATGACTGAAGAAACAACTTAAAAGCAAAGAATTCTTCACTTGTTCTTCAAAGATGCATAAAGATTTAGAGTAAATCAGGGCCAAGCCCTGACTACTTTTACTTCCATATAGAGAAAGAATTCCCTTTATGGAATGTCTGAGGGTTAATATTTTCATTGAGCCATCTCTGCTTGGGAAATGAAAGCTCCCTTAGCTTTCATGGAAGTCAGTCAGTAGCAAAAGGCAGTCACATATGCATTTATCAATTTCATGTGTTTGGTCACTGTACCTGTAAGTGTCCTCTGAAATATCAGTTTCTTGTGCTATTACAAATTAATTTTTCCTTTGATTATAATTTTCACATGCATTGGCCAATGCATGGCTGAAAAATAGTAATTCAGCTTGCCATTTTCTGTCTCATTAAGGACTTAATTTACTTCAATTAGCTATCTGCTAATAGTTTTCTCATTAAAGCTTTTTGCATGTTTTTTGAATAAGCCCTTTTTTTCAACACTTTGAAATAATGCAATAAATACATTTAATATATGATTTTTTAAAACTTTTTCATCTTCAAAGTAGGCATTTAAGTGCAACAGGTGGAAATATAACAGATATACAATTAATTGGGCAGGCTTACTTTATAGACCTGGGCCAAATTCATATACTGAGAGACTTGACCATTAAATTTCAATGACTATCTTCAGCATTCTCATGTTTCAGCAGTTCTAGAGGATTAAGTATTTCAGAAACACGTAAGTACTTTGAACAATACAGGAATATCCAGTCTTTAAAGCATCCCCAAAGTGCTGAGTAGCAGTGTTTGACTTCATTTTGCACTGAAACTATGCAATGGAAGTACCTGCGGAAAAGAGACTGGAGAGCAGTCAATGATAATCTGTTAAATCTGCGTCTGAACCATCATCCCACAACAACCACTCCACCGACTTCAAGGGCTGCTGCACCTGGCTACGGTGACTGTTCTGCCTCTCTGAGTTAAGGTAAGGAAAAGATGCAGAAATATCCATTTGCCTCAGCACTCTTCTGAGTACAGGAGAAGAAAAGTCAGTATTTCCATATTAATTGCTTTAGGCAGTTAGCAGTATTCACACTCGTAATTAAGGGATTAGCAAGTTGGATATCGAGGCAATATTCCTGCATATTATAAGAATACTCTACAGACAGGTGTGTAATTAGATACCTTGTATGGACAGTAGGTCAGTGGTACGTTATTTCCATAACATGACAAGTCACTTTTTACCATTTACAGAACCTGTACCTCATCAGCTACTGAGATTGCCAGATGAAATGACATACTAGTGCTCAAGCACTCTAAAAGTCAATTTTCTGATTAAAGTCCTTGCTAAAGAAATTATTCAACTGAGATTAGAATACTCTTGTGAAGTAAGGGAATTAGTAAGTACATTTACAATGGAAACATGTTAAAAATACCAGAGGCTGCTGTGAATATTATTTATTGTATGCTATTTTGTATTGAAGTCTGCACTATTTGCTGCCATAGTAAAATAATATTAAAATATATCTTAAACAGGTAAGATACTGAGAAGTCTGGACTTGATTGGTATTCACATCAATGAATTAAATAGCGAAGCAAAACTGAGAAACAGTGAATTCGCAAATATGAATACACTTCTACAAAGGAATAGAATCAAAGCTGAAAAAGAAACATCTCGCTTAAAAGCATAGCTTCAGGAGGATTAACGGTTCTTATTCCTGTTGTTGACTGTTCTACAATTAAATTTGAAAAATTTATTTCATGAGTTCAAAATAATGAAATCTGTGTGGAAATAACCTAAAGCTTTACAAACACCTGGAAACACAAAGAAGCATCCATCTAAATGTTGCAAATACTCCTGTGTGCCACTGTAACGATTTTGGAGCACCCCAAATGGAGAACCTGCAATACTGGTTTTGATTTATTTTACTTTAGAATGATTAGAAACAAAATCTGACAGATTACAATACCTATCCTTCAGAATTGAAAGTACCCTCCAAATCCCTGCCCACTTTCTCTATTTTTCTCAACTGTGTGATAGGAAAAAAAAGAGTAAATTTTTGGTAGGTGATGGGACCACCAGACAGTTTTGTGGTATTGAAGTTTATTAGTTTGCAAAATGGTAAAAACAAAATAGAAGTCACACGATATACATTCAAATAATATGTTGACCCAAGGACCTAAAAACAGAAAAGACAAACAAGAAATTAGAAAGTTAAAACCCATGGCTCTCTCAAAATCTTGTCATCAGATGAATAATTTAAGACTTGTCAAGAAAAATGAAAACACTGGATACACTTTTTTTTTCATACTATATAGTCACTTGTATGTGAAAACCATGGAATTAATGGAATAAAAGTCACAGAATGAGGAGTATTTTATTCTCCTAAATGGTTGTCCCTGGATGTAGGTATTCTGATTTTTCTCATAGTTTTGAAATGGAACAAGTGACTCTCTGAGAGAGAGATGGAAGGAGATATTTAACTGGCAAGATCCTGCTGGTTTTACACTATGTTGCATTGTAAGAATACATTTCAATTTTAGTGATATTGATAATGACTTTGGGCCAGATGCCTTAGCGCTGACTTGGCTTGTTAAATCCATCCACCATGACTGGATTCTGAATCTAAGCGGCTCATAATAGCCAGAGCACTGTTGTCAGGGAGCAGGCAGTTTAAGTGTTAAACCCAGCAATAACTACACAATACAGCCTTTAGCTGTATGTTTGCTTTGATATTCCCTAAGAGACCTTCATATAACATTGGGAAGCAGAAGTCTTAAGACACAGGCTAGTTTCTCAAAAAATTACATATAAATAAATATTTGGGATTGTTCTCACATAAAACATTTGGATTAAGGTACATGGATTTCATTTAACTTTTTTAACTATTGTTGAGTGGTGGTGATAATAGAAACATGAAACTTTATTTGTTACTGTAACAAAAAGAAAGTAACTGCTCATAGAACTTACAGATATAATGGAAAATTAAAACAAGAGAAAAATAACTAGTTAGCTGTCCACAATCTACCCTCCTCCCTCCACATGAAAGAAAATCCAAGTATAACTAATACTAACCTTCTTAGAATAGTTTAAAAAGCACTTGTCAATAAGAGGGGTGAAAACTGGATTGCAAGAAGAAAAAAAAATTTTTTTTTTGTAACTGCAGCTGACGCTGTGTGTATTCTCTTCTGCCCTGCCATATATTGCCAGTGAAGTTGTGTGTCCTGATGCTTTCAGGCTTGCATTCTCCTCAAGCCACTCTACTTTTTTTCTTTATTAGAGCTTTGCAGTATCATGTAGGCATAGGCATATTGTGAGGTTCCTCAAGAACTGTTCAGCATAATTTTGATTTTTATTGTTTCACTTTAGACTGTCAGTTAGTGCCTAATTCTGAAATGGGGAATAAGATATTTAAGACATATTTAAGAGATTTAAGATATAGGGATGAGAATGCAACTTTGGCCTTATCTTAATGATCTAAGACAAATTTAGCCAGGTCTTCAGCCACTGCTCTAGGCTACATATACATTTAGGGGAAAGGACTGAAACGTATTACTGTTGCAGTATTTTTCCAAATTCATTCCTTCTGATCTCTAGCAAAATAAATCAAAACAATGGCAAGCTTTATTGAAAGGTAGAGCTTAGGAACTGAAATCCTTGGGTACGAAGATGCCATTCGTGAATAATACTTCTTGTTTTCTCAGTCAACCAGTGGCAGGTTTTGCTATGCCAACAATACCCTCCTCCCACTCTGCTTGAAAGCCCATCATTCCAAATTGCATGGCAATAAAGATGGTTATTAAAGGAATGTTTGGCCATATATAAAATGTTGACTGTAAACTCAGTTATCTGTTATTGGCACCACTATTCTACAAGTAGTGTATTCTACACTACTTTAATTAAAAAAAAAAAAATCCACCAACTGGGGAAGAATGAAGAAGAAATGTAAACATGTAAATGCAATAAAATGAACAAGAAATTAATTGTTTCACATACAGGCTTGGTTTAATCCTGTTCGTACTGATGCACATGATGATCTTGCCATTCTACAGAATAAAACTTCTGCCTCCTTTTAATTTACACCTGGGTATCATTGCTTGAAACTGTGTTTAGTCCTTTCTTCTATATGTCTTTCTATAAAGTTACATTGAGAAAACAATGTTATGAACTTAATGAAAAAATGCATGTTAACTTCAACCAGGAGTCTGACACCCCCCCCCCTTTTTTTTCCTTCCTTTTTTTTTTTAAATTGCAATGTGCAAATATATGAGATCTATCCTGGCAGGAGTTCTGCACATTCTAGACTTTCACAAACACAAACCCCATTAAATTTAGTATAAACATTATTGCAAATTTGCCTCCATTTAAGATTTTTATGTATTTTTGTTTGTTAGTTTTAAATATTATGGCATCTTTCAAACTGAAGAACAAGCAGCTTAAGTAAGTTGATACTAACATCAATGCCACCTATGTGAGGCATCTCAGGTATGGCCAAGAGAATCAAAGTTGGAAGGCCAAGCCCTCTCTGTAGATAGAGATATAAAACTCCATTCAGAGATGTGATTCAGAGCACCCAAGTTACAACTTGCCTAGTCTAATGCAGGTGGCATGAGTTATCTCCCAACAAGGAACTGACTATTAAAAATTCCAGGCTCAGCTCAGATGGACTTTCTTATGCTGGAAGGACAGTGAATGCCCCAAAGAGAGGACTGTAATAATTTTAGAAAATCAAAATTTTAGTGCCATTTGATCATAACACATTATTTCTTGAAGCCAGCATTTCTAGCAAGACCAAGGATTTTTAATGAGTGAGGGAAATGCATTATTTAGGGCATGTTAGTCTCAGCAGTGCCACTTTACCTGATATTTGTTCCAGCTGGACTACATGACATGTAAACTTCATTAGTTTCATCCGTTTATGACCTGGCAAAGGGTAATCTTACACCCCCAGCCCAAAAGTCTCTATTATTTGTTTTAAAATATTTTTCTTAATTTACTACTTCATTGGTCACAGGTTTTTAAATTATTTTATTCAGGGCATTAATTTATTAAAGTTATTTGTGATACTGGCTCTTCAAATTCTGAACTTGTTTCTGCCTTTTTATATTCTGTTTTTATTAGAGGATTGGAAATACTGTGATTGTGTCTGAAGACTGTAAACTTCCTCAAAGAAGTTTTTAGCCCTTTAGTTCTACAGAAAATTCATTTTCTGGAACAAAGTGCAATTAGACCACATGCAGCAACAGCTACATGTCCCCCCTGGAGGGAGAGCTCCTTCATGCACAGTAACAAAGATGAATTATGGGTGGGTTGGAGGCTGGTCAGGTTTTCAGGGTTACCATGTGGCAAGTACTCCTTCCCTCCCCTCCTCTGAGACTCTATAGCCTTTGTGGCTGCTCCTGTCTTTCTAGGCAGCAGGCAAGAGAACTTTCCCATTTTTCAGCTTTAGATCTTGTCTCTGCATGCAGGCAGAAAAGGTTTTGTTTTAACACAAGATGGGATCTGAGACTGAAATGTATGAAGGCCTGTATTACATATGTTATGCCTTACTCATAGCAGAGGGCTGCCTGCAACCAATGAAAAGCTTAAGCTTTTACTAGTGGAGTGATTTTAAAGTCAGCAGTATTATGGTGAATTTGGAGGGAGGGAGATGATTAGTTTGGAGTGAAAAAGCATTGAACATGGAAGGGGACAACCGTCAGGGGAATGCTAATTATAGAAGTGACAGCATTTAGGAAACAGAGGTACTGAAGGATGGTTAGCTTTAAGAGTCTAAAAGGGCGCATGTGAGTTACATGAGAATTAGCTGCAAGAGCGATGGAGTTGACTACCAATATACAGTGATGACTGTGTGACAGAGAAACCCCAAGTGTGTGTGTAGCATATGAGCATCTGGTCCAGGTGTCCACATGTGGAAACAACGGGAGAGCATTGTGTGCCTGTGTCCGTGGAAGAGACTTAAGAATAAAAAGTATGAGTAAACAAATGGCAGAGCACGGAGGTATATCGTCCTGCTATCTATATAGGTGGAAAATGAAGTGTTACATTTTTCCACTGTACAAGTGGCTCAGAAGATTTGCCTTTGGATAAGCAAATTTTCTTAGCAGAAATATAAATTGTTTTCTGTACTTCACACAGTAATTTCAATGAGTCATTTGAATTACCAATTGCATATAAAGTAAAGTTTCACTTATTTTGGTTAGCATGCATTTATATTGCCTATTTGGGGGGGCATGAATAAGAAATCATATTTGAAGGAAGCAAAGCTTAACCTTAAAGTAAAACTGAACTGAAGTGATTGGATAGCTTAATAATTTTTAAAAAGTGATGTGTTAAATGGGGAAAATAGATAGTACTCTGTTTCTCTCGTACCTTTTTGCTTGGATTGGTCATTTCATTTTAGCTTTGTTAAGTACGTTTTGAAGACATGATGCAGGTTTTGTTCTATTCAGGTTGCTCCTGCTGTTCCCAGCACAGAGATGGCTGAGCAGCAGGCTTTCATTAATTTTTGGCCATATACTAATCACTTACTATAATACATTTATGACTCTTCAAGATACCTGTAGTACTCCGAGTATGCAATTTTAACTTTATCACAACAGTGAACACACTATGAACTTTTTCTTAAATCTGACATATCCTAATATGGGGCTGCTGAAACTTTTGCATTCAGCCTCATCTTCAATTCACAGATAACTTTTAGGCTAATCAATATCATATATAATGCTTGAGAAAATGACATAGCTAGACCTACCTGTTCACTTCAAGCATCAGACTGAAGCAGCACCTCCATGAAAAGCATTCTATGCACATCTGAACTGGCAAGCGACAAGTGAAAATGCACAGAGAGAAGCTGATGGGGGAGAACATTGAGAAAATCCTGTCAGTTTATGGTCAAAGAAAACATAAGAAGAACAGAAAAACATGTAAAGAAACAGAGAGTTCTTACCCTGTATAACCACCGATGTGAAAAAACTGGTGAGCGTTCCTGGCACAAAGAATCAGTGAATTCCAGTCCTGGGAACATCCGGAGTGGTTCTTGCGAGAATTAATGGGGTTTTCTCTTCCATGACAAGGCTGGTTATGCCAAAGAGAAAATCTATGCTAAGCACAGATGGTGCTTAGGCAGCTGGGGATGAACCAGAGGCAGAAAGAATCCCCAAACATCCAGAAAACTGAGGTTTTCTAGAAATTGCTTAGAAATAGTGAGTCAGGAGCACACAATCAAATTAACTGTTGGGCAGGAGGAATATGTTAAAGAGGACCACTCACAATAAGACTGTGTGAACATGAGAGCAATTATGGAAATTAATGAAGCTTTTATCAGTTACACATACAGAGATGTGACCACCATCTACTCCTCATCAGTGTTATTTTTCTCACAGAAAAAACCTCTCTGATACACCCTGCAGAGTCTTCTTCTCTCAGAATCTTTCTTGAGAGCTTGAGGGTGATCCAGGCTGGTCAGACTGAGGTGTGGTACAACAGAATAGCTGAAGTATTTTACTGCTAGCTTTATTTTGTCCTATGCTTCTGGAATAACTTCTCCAGAAATAATGCTTTCTCCATGATGGTCAGGATTTTGGGATAACCATTTACCTGGATTGTATGATTTATTAGTAGCTACAATTAATACAAATACGAATTAAAATTCTTCTTACTGTTTAGGAAGTAAAAGTATATCATTATTGTTGTTGCAGACTTCAGGGACTCTGTTATCTGTTAATATATTTATTTGCATTTGTTTTACTGCTGAAATTTTCTTGGTTTTTGAAATAACAATCTGTCTAATATGTTACACAAGTCTCTTCCTTTCTGAATGGTCATACTATTTTAGGTAGAGTCACAGGAAGACTGCAAAGAAAGGGAGAAGAAATTTAACCATACAGAAGAGATATTGATGAGTTAACTCATCAGAGGGGGGAAAAAATATGAGGAAGAAAGAGGAATGCTAGAGAACAGTGAACAGGTATCATCTCAGAGAGCAGAAAAAAGCAGTTTTGCACTGGTTGTAAATGGAAACAGCCTAGATTTTGAAGGTGCTACAGCAAAAAATAACATTTTGGAGTAGTCAAATGTTTAAACCACGACATCTGAACCAGGCATTTCAGAACTTTTCAGTAAGAGGTCTGGAAATTTGTACCAGGGTTTTTCTAATTCTATTGGGAAATCTCAAACCAGAATTTGAAATTAAAAGGTTAGGCTTACTTTAAAGACAGCTTAGCATCTTCCTAGTAGTTCTGGGCTACTTCAAGGACTGGAGTAACTGCCATTTGGCCAGCAAGTGTCTAATCCTCACTAGCCTGCTCATTACTGCCCATGGACAGCATCACCACTCCAGAATGAGCACAGTACCAGCTGAAAGAAGCATCACTTCTGCTCCTGGCTCGTTCCTCCCCCTTGGCTGCCCAAGCCTGACAAATCCCATCCTGTATGGCTTAAAAGGACACCTCTTGTTAGTTCAACTCCTCGTCCCTTACCTGTTTTTTACTCTTCTTTCCCTAGATGTTGTATGCAGACCTTTATATTTGTGTGTGTGAGGCTGAGTCTGATTATCTTTTTGAGAGCTGTGAAAGAATTTTTTTTTATTGCTTTTCTCAGTGACCTCAGGTAAGCACAATTAAAGTAGTTGGCATAGGTTGTAGACATTCAATAATCAGGAGTCTGTAATAATGTTCAGCCTGTAGTTGCACACATGTGATAACCAATGCAATAAAGTCCATCTGCGAAACATATAGCTGATGGGGATACCTAAAAGAATCTCAGACTATGTTATTTCTGGTAGCCACCTCTTCCTTTCATGGTAAAGAAGAGTGAATTTAAAGTTTTAAACATGTGATGAAGAAAACTTGCTCCATCTTCTGGACCGTAGGGTGGGGAAATGGCTGGAAATTAATGTAGTAGAATTGCAGGCAACTGTTTAGACCCTAACCCTCTGTCCAACCTCATACAACAGCGTCTGAGTAGTTCCTGCTCTTTCACACCAGCAACAGTTAAAAGTTTGGGGTTTTTTAAAGAGTACTAAGAAATGCAGCTATGAGATGCAGCCAGGCACAAAGTGTGAAAAATTCTGTACCTGCTAGTGAGGAATTCTGCTTGCCATATTAAAATTAATATCATAGTTATTGTTGACTTGAATAAAACTTCTGTCATAAATGTTGTTAAGTCCTGAATTTCCAGATCAAATTCTACCAGTTCCTATTAAAAATGCAACACCTAGGGAAATAAAAGAATAGAGGGAATGCTGTACACAGGACTGCCAGAATTGAAAAAAGCTATAAAAAGAGAAAAAGTTTTAAAGCATATACACTAATTACTCTTTTAAGAACTCAGAAGATAGATTTTCAACATGTCTCTTCTATTAAGCATGCGATATATTTTGTGTACTATAAGGTTTTAAGCAAATAGAATAACTACAGCTTTGTGTCATTACTAACATGACAGCCCTTCTTTTGAGACAGGGAACAATTATTTTTCTCCTGCTACTCAGCTGCAGAGATAATGATGGAATTCTTACATTCTAGTGCTTGTTTTAGACATAACTTGTGTTCAACAAGGAGGAACAAGACAGTGGGCCTTATTTCGGGGAAGCTTTTTTTTTACAGCTCTAGACAGTTTGTTCTGTTTTGCAGATTGACAGGTTCCAAAGCAAATATACAACAAATAAATTCTTGAAGTAGTGTTTAAAGGGTCAATACCAGGTGCTTTCAGGATCAAACCTGCACTTACAGAAGATCCACATCTCTTTAAAAGAACAATTCCATGCTTTGTGGGCACAGGCAATAATGGCTTTAGGAAGAAGAAAATCGTTTATGTATTTTTTAACTGAATTTCAAATTATATGAGAAAAATTTGTTGAGGAAATCTGTGTTAGTAAGTAAGTGGTGAACTTTCCATTTGTATTATCCTTCCTAAAATTTCCTTTGGTCCTGTATTTGCCTGATGACATTGAAATTCATTAAACTATGCAATGAAGTGTCTCTGAGGATCATTTAGAAACACAGAACCAAATCCCCCTTTTGAACCAAGGTATCAGAGCCTGTGCAAGAGTCAAATGAACTGTGGTCCTACACTGTTACTGGGGAATGATCAAGCAAGCTTGAACCTTGGGGCCAGAGAGAAGTCCATCTCCTGTATCCTTCCTCACATCCATTGAAAAAACAGTCAGGCAGTAACTGTAATAAATTGCAATAAACAAATTCTTTACAGTTTTAGATCTGAAGAAAAAGAATGGAACTAGTATCTTCAGCATAAGTCGCTCTGCATTTTTGGTGAATCAAATGCGCTCTGCTTCTTCTCTTCAGTCATTTGGAGATGTTAGGCTACAAGGTTTTTCAGCTGTTTAGCGAATTGCAAAATAGATATGTGGCTTTATGTGTTTTTTTATGACATTAAATCCCTAACCCAATGAGTGAATAGAATGAAAAATGCATATGACTTCCCCCCCCCCCCCCCAAATATAACACTTTTCCACAGTTATAATGAATGTTATTTAAAGGTATGCTGTACTGTTATTTGAAGGTATGCTGTGCTTTTATCAGTAGCGCTACAAGACTTCTCAGCATGCATTTGAAAATAGTTGTGTTTAACGCTTTTCATCATAAACTTTATTTTCAGGAACATTTGACAATTGATTCATACAAGAAGTGCTTTTCTAATCTTTAAGTCACTCTGCTAATCATAAAGTATTTGCCTCTCTCACTTCAGAACTCTGTGTATAAAGGCAAGACTATAGAATGGGAAGTTTTTATTTCAGTACAGAAACTACCAGGTGCAACAATATGACCATGGAATATGCTGTGCTTTTCCCTGTCGAGGGCTGATCACTGCATGATCCCAAATGGCAGCTTTTACATTCTTTAAAATTCTGATCTTGTTATTTACTGGATCCAGAAAGAACAATACTATAGACAGTACACTACATGGGCATTGCCCACTCTTATATTTCTGCTGTGTGGGCCCATTGTGAAGGATGTTATCACCATGCAGTGGGGTGTTTCCGATCAGCTATGCAAACATTGCCTGTTGGCCTTACAGGATGTGGCTGGGAAGCAGGGATGTTGTTTCTGGGCATGCTGGGTCAGGAAGAACATCTTGAAAGGGGGAGGAGGGTTCATTATGCTCACTCCAAGATGCTTCTGGAGTGCAGGTTGGGACATGAAAGCCCAAGGACTGAGCAAGGATGTAGCTGGTGGAACAGGGACAGAGTAGAGCCTCCTATGGGAGCAGGGAACTTTCCTGAAACAGGGAGCAAACTTACAAGCTTTGAGGATGACATTCTTGGGGATCCAGAAACACTGAGCATGGTTATGCAAGCTAATGTATATTGTGGGAATTTTGCCCTGAATTTGTTTTTTTTTGTTTGTTTTTCTCCACAGATTTTTTATTATTGCTTAGACACTATGTGGGGACTTCAGAGAATCCTGCTAATTCCTGTGAAGTTCTTATCTGCCCTCTGCTTTTCTGTTGAGAGGGTCAGTCAAAAATTGGAGACAAAGCACACCTGAATATTCATCCAAGAACTAGTTCCTCTCATGTGTTTGTAGCGACCTCTTGCATCTTACACAGTTAGCACAGGCTTCTAAGAAGTGTAAGTAAAATTAAAGTTTACTGACCTAACGCTAAGATGGTGAGGCCAGGTCAGGGAGCAGGAGAGGGAGCAGAAAAGAGCTGGGACAGATGGAGGGCAACAGCAGGAACCATGGCTCTTGCTGCTTTGCCAGTGGAGCCTGCTGTCCCACACAATCCAGTTACCCGCACACCATGGTTCTCCGCAGTTTCAAGCATGGCTTTCCAAACCACTGACAGAGGTGATGGAGGCAGCAGCCTTACTGACATTTTGCTGTTCTAGGGAAAAGCCCAGTTTGCTGGTGCCCTAAAGCTGACCCTACTATCTTTGTTTGAACTTTTTCCAGCTGCAGGGTCAACACTTTTCTGGTAACTGTGGGGAACATGTCTACAATGTATTTTTCATTTTAAAAGCTAAATTATACGGACATTTCCTCCACCCAGACATATGTATGTGTACACTTTTTTGATATATTATGTGTTTTTTCTCATATATCTAGGTGCCTCTAAAAAACCTTACTGTATGGATAAAACTGAATAAACAAACATGGAAAACAGAAATTTTTAAAAGTTTTTCACATTCATCAGACCTGTAGATATGTAAACTTTTCTGAGCCATGGTACTCTTTGCTTGGAATAAATTATTTCCTGATACTCTTGCTGCTATCATCCATATCTGTTTGTAGAACCCAAAGTAATTTACCTTCTATGTTTTAAATACAAAAATTTTTTTGCGTTAGCCTGGGAATTCCTTCTTTTCTTTTCCCTGACATGTCTTTTTGCTCTGCCCTTTTGAATTTTTACCATAATATCCTGTACAAAGAGTGCCTTATCCTCAGGCATTTGTTGTTGGGTTGTGGTGTGTTTTTTTTTTCTTTGACAAACTTGAAGTCAGGTACATTAGGATTTTCCTGAAGTGGGCATCAGAAATGTAAATTTTTTACCTTTGATGGTCCAGAAAAAATTCTGTCACAACTGAAAGGAATGCTTACTGTACTTATACATGACTCTATGTGTCGTAACAACTGGATTTTTCCTACTGTCTCTTATGGAAAAAATCTTTTGTGTCTTACCTTGTCCAGACAGGCTATCTTGATCAGCTTCCTTGAAAGGTGGTTCTGTTATATCAGTCAGTTCTTTCTTCTCCTCAGCTTCACTATGCTCATCTCCAGCTTGGAGGAAATTAAGTGGAGTAAAGCTACCTGTGGTATAAACTGCCAGTGTGGTAGCCTGCTCCATTGGAGACTCATAGCCATCGGTGATTAAGTCATTGCTAGCAGAATCATCTGCTGGAGGAGGCAAATAGGAATCCTCTGGTTTTGGAGGACTGCTAGTGCTACCCAGAGCATCAAAAGGCACTGTGAAACTTTGGTGGCCAGTAGTGATATCTTCTGTGTCTGGAGGAGATTTGTCCTGAAATGGTTCTCTGGAGGGTTTGGTAGGGAACACAGGTTCAGATGAAACAAAATTATTAAAGTCTTCAGAGGCATCAATGTCTCCACTTAGGACAGGGATTCCAGTTGTAAATTCATCGACCAAGATGTCTCCTGTTCGGTCCACTGTTGCTGGGCTGGGGTAACCTAGTGGGAGTTCCACACTCATGGAGTCCTGAAAAAGTTTTTAAAAAGCAGCTTTCATTATTATGTTTAACTTTTCATTGCTAAAAAAGCCAATAATCTTTAGTCACAGGTGCTTGCAAACAGCTAACTCAGCATGAAGTCATGGGATGTATAAAATGTTTGGCATGTGCATGGGATCCTAATCACATTGCCTGTAATTTTAAAAATGGTCAAAAGATGACTTTCACTATCCCTGTCAATTGCTCTCCTGTCATTAAGATGTACTACTGAACTGGTAAGACATTGTTTATTTTGTAATTAAAACTGGAAAATGTGATCAAGCAGTAATATTCACCCGTAAATGCTCTAAACAGTATCTCTGTTGCAGTATAAGAACACCACATTCATCCTTACAGCATTTATAAAAGACAGATACGTATTTGTGGCATAGCATAAAAGAGCCCTTTTCTGTGTATTTATGTACATCTTAATACTGTTCAATTTCATTTCTCATGGAGAAATAGATAAATATAATAACCATTATTAACTTACCAAATCAGGGCCTGCCAGAGGAATAGTGACCATGGCCTGGATATCATTATCTAAATCACTAGGTGGTATAACAGATTCTAGGGGGTGGAAAAAAAAATAAAAATTAGAGAGAGTGAGCACAATATTTAAGCAGTGGCATACTGAAAACTGGTCAAGACACATAAACTTAGTAAAAAACAGTATTAAAACTATTCTCCATCAAAAAAACCCAACTTTTAAAAATCCATGTTAAGAAGAAAGAGGCATAAATTTCCATTTAAACTGGCAATTATAAGGAAACCAGGAATTTTAGATGCAGTATTCTCTGTACTCTTTATTTAGTATAAATGGGATAGGTCTGCAGAGAGCTGAACCATGGATGAATGCTTAAAACCAGCTGAACTGTGAATCACTCAAATCCACATGGGCTATGATGACTCATTATATTGTGTTGTTCATTAAGCCTAAATTCTTTCCAGTTTTACCCAGAGTCCACACCATTGTCACTCTCAGTGTTTTGGCTTTAGTGCCCAGTTGCTCCCTTCACCCCCTCAGAGGACCTCTTTAGACATACTTGCATGTAAGCTGTTTTTCTAAAACTGGTTATTAAAAATAACTAGTGGGAAAAAGTAAATTAAAATAGCTATTATTAAAGTGTTCTATAACCATGAAATTTTTTCTTGGACTTTCAATCTACATTAAAATATGACATTTTATTCTTACAGAAAGTGTTAGTTAATTTTTTTTTTTTGCTAGAAAATGGTGCTGTTTGTTTGTAAATGAAACACTGTAGCTAAAAGTTGGTGTGTGTTTTAAGATTGTTTTGGTAAATATACATATGAAAAAACATTTTAAATTATTTTGCCCATTTTTAACCCACCTCCCCAAAACTAGGGCTATGCTTGCTTTGAAAAAATCATTGATGGACTAGAAGGCGATATTTATCATCTGGATTACTAAAAGGATGCAGCCTTTCAACCCTCTGCTGGAGGTCTTCACACCCAGCTTGCCATCTACACTCCTTCTGTGTTTCAGAGAGCAAAACACACCTTTACAGTGTGTTTCACACCATGGATTTTAGCTTAGGATCAAATGCTCTTTAAGGTGTCTGTCTCTCTGACTTCACTGGGAGGTTAGATAGCTTGCTTACAATTAAGACTTAGCTTTCAGAAAGCTAAATTTGTATTAGAGAAAGCCTTCACTTTTTTGTCTTATTAAAGAAAGGAGACTGTCCATACTGGGAAATTAAAATGATATCGTGAATATTCTTTTTTTTTTTTCTCCTCTTATCTGTCTTAGTGTGCAAAATATTATAAACGCACATTTTGCTCTAAAATTTAACTTAGATCTGTGTATCCATTGGATGCTATGCAACACTTAGGAGAATGGGATACATCAAATGCAAACAATCTGTTAGAGAAGCAAAGGAGACCTTACTGAACTTGCATCGGTTTGAAAGGGCAAGGTTCAGACTTGTGCTAGGCATCAGCTCGCCTACTGACCATCAGTAAACTGAAGTGTTCCAAGGTCCATTGGCAGGGACTGGTCTTCGTGGAGTGCTATGGCAACCAGTTGCTGAAGGTCTGTTACTGTCAGTTTAGTTGCTGATATCTCCCTCTCTTCCTTTGGAGAAAGTGGAATTTTTTCATTTTCAACCTTATTAGATCCAATAGTTGAGATGTCATCCACTGTGCTTTTGGTTTCTGAGCCATCTCTCTCAAAGTTTACCACATAACGTGCTATAGTGCTGCTTGATCTGCAAGGGGAAGATGCAAAAATGCCCAGTGCAGCAAAATCAGTTGCTGGCTGAGAACCGATTTTACAAACAAACAAACAAAAATATATGCAACTATAACATATTATCTTCTGTAAAAATAATGCAAATATACTTCTTTCTAATGAGACTGTCATCTTAAAATTACTTTTGCTATACCTAACCCTTTTTTTCTATGCATAATTTTTAATAAAAGTTCCAATATTGAAGAAAATTATAAAAATGTTCTAACATAATCCAGTTTAATCTGACTACTCAGAGACCTGTAGAACTGGTAATATAGTTTGAAGCCATTGACTATTAGTTCAAACAGTCATAAATGCATGCTGGGATTACTAGAAGCCATAATCACCTCTTAATTATGCAGGAACCTATGAAAAGGGATTAGACAGTTCATAAAACTACAGATAAGAAAAAATCCTATCACATCTGGGGCAATTTTTTACTTTTTTTGAAGAACAGCATGAAAGTTAGCTAATGTGGCAAGCAAATAACTTTTCGCAATGGGAGTTAGCTTTTCCAAGTTCAAATGAATGGGTATAGCTTCTCCCTAGATGTACTTGTTTAACAGAAGTCTCAAATTTTCACCATTATTTATACATCACTATTCATAAATGCTAAATTCACCTAATGAAAATGAAAAATAATGAGTACATTGTAAAACATTTGTACTCCACTATGTTGCTTTTTGTAATATCCAGTAACTGAAGAGAGAGGAATTTCACTTTATCTAGTATGTGCTATGTATTTATATTTATATGACATTGCAAGAATTTGGGAAAAGCATTAGACAATTCTTTCTTTTAAACTACAAGTAAAAGAGAAATTCTGGGAACTGCTAGACAAATTATTCCCAGCAGCACTTTTATGCAACAACAGTCTCTGTAGCTGTTTGTATTGCCAGTCAAAAGCTCCCTGCATTTTATCAAGCTAGTTAACTGGTCTCTTTGCCATTCTATCTGGCCTGATAATGGAGATAACAAATAAAATTCTACATACTTATTGAAGATAATGTGTATATGGGAATACAGCTAGGAAACAGCAGATCAAAAATGAAAATTTAAATATGAAGTTTCCCTATTTTTTTTCCCACTTTCAATTTATGACTGATGAAGATCTTTTGTCATCTGAATGTGAATTTTCTTAGGTCAAACAATTTTCTTTCCTTTAGAGAGAACCTGACAAAATTTGATTACGTGAACCTTTCAGATTAAGGTAAAAGCTGTCCTTTCTGCTTTACATCACAGATTTTATACTTGGGCAGAACACAAATCAATTCACTTTGTCACATCAAGATAAAGAATATTTATTGATGTATCTATGTACATTTAATAGTCTACAAAATGATTAATCTTCATAATGAATTACAGACAAATTACCCATCTTTCTCCTTCTTCTGTCTTCATTTCATCACAGAAGAAAGGGTGGGATAAAGGATTGCAAAAGAAAGAAAAACAAAGATACATGTATACCGGTAAATCAATCAGTAGTACATCAGAAACATCTTTTGACAATCTATCTTATCTTCTATGCGTGGTCTATAATTTTTATGTCTGTATGAAAATGACAGCCTACTCTCCATCATTTCACTTTTTGTCTTCCAAACAATGGGAATATCCATGTTTTGAGTGGGGAAACAGGAATTTTACTTTTATTTGATAGTTTGAAGCATCTGCTTTCCTATTTCCCACTACAAATGGTGCAATTTGAACACTGTCATTGTTAATCTATATCTTTATGGTGGCAATGAACACCTGTGACAGTAGTAGCAACTATTACTGTTACCACACATGGTGCCTACTCAGATCCTAATCACAGGCGTAACTTGAGCTATTAATTACCTCTGGAAGACAGGCCTATGTTGACCTTCTGTAAATAATGCCCTGTTATTTTCCCTGATGAATTCTCTAGCATATCTCTAATGTTGTCCTTCCATATTGCCCCATGGGAAATGCTGCTAATATATGTAGCAATACGGCTAAGGGAGAATGGACAGCAACACTGTCTTTGCTGATCTGTAACTCTCAGGAGATAACTAAATTACTAGATGATGGGAAGCAATCCTGGTCTTCCACACTGGTGAATATACTTTCATATCAGCTCCTAAGACCAAGATACTAAACAGAAAGAGATCCCAGATCTCATGGAGTTGCAACTGAAAGAGGTTAGTTATTGCAAGTTGTACCTATGAGATACTACTAGAGATTTTCTCTGCTTGTTCTGCAGTAACCAGCTTTTTGTTTTCTTACTTTCATTATCAAAAGGTAAGCAACTACTTTTCACTCTATTTATTTTGCTCTTCTCTCTCCTTTTCCCCAGCAATTTTGCAGAGAGGAAAGCTGGGAAGAGGTATGCTCTTGTCTAAACTTGCATTGCGATATGAATGTTCTTCAACATGTATTAAATATTACTGAGGATGTGTTTGCACTTCTCTCCATATTGACTCTGTGTTGTTCCCAGAAAACTATTTTCTGTTTATAGCAATACACACCCCAGTATTATATAGGTCTCTTCATGTTGGAGGGAAAGAAGGAAGAGGAGAATCCTAGTAGCCAATAGAAAAATGAGTCCCATTTTCTTACTTACTTAAATCCTAACACGTGGATTTCTTTGAATCCTGGAAGTTTCTCAAATATTTTTTGCATCTGGAGAAAACCATAAAATCATTAATTCAGTGTAAGTTCTACCACTAAAAAGCAAGCACAGGTTGACTACCTAGACAATATTTTTCATATTTAAGAAAGAGCTTTAGGGAACAGTCTCAACTGCCCTCTTTGGGGTATCATCATTGCTCAACTTAAACACTATATTTGGTTTGTATATGATGCCTGTACTACCTGTTAATAGGCAAAATGAAGTACAAAATATAGCTTTTTTTAGTAATGTAATTATGTAAGTCATTGGTTATCTAGTTCATAATAGAGCAAGTCAAACAACACAAATCAAATGGTTTTCTCATTTTCAGCAGTTTTGGTTCATTAATAATTTTGTGATTCAAGTTACCTTACTGTAAACTGTTAATATTTTAGAAATATTAAACAAATGCAGATGAATTTAGATTATTTGACGAATCATTTATAAATTAAACAGTTTTAACTGTGTTGTACAAATAGAATAACTTCATATATTTTTAATTCTAATGTAAACAATTGTACATGGTTTTGAAAAGAAGAGACAATATGAAGAATAAACAATGAGCAGAAAAGGTGCATTCTGTATACATTTTTCAGGCTTTAGGATAATAAGTGTTTTTATCAGCACCTCAAGAATTAACAATGTTTTGAGATCCAGATGATTGATCTTTTGGTCTTTTTCAATTATAGCAACATTTATGCAGCTCAGTCAAATGAAATATTTTATGTACATCTACTATGTCAGAGTAAAGGGGTTTTTAAACACACAGTTCCACAGTTCCTTTCTGATTCACTTCCCGGTCCTGTTAAGTATGGGGCAACCCATCGTCTAAGCCTTTCATCTGCAAGCAAAGCCTGTGGAGTTGAGGGAATTGAGCACTTGAAAAGAAGTGAAAAAGCCTTTTGAGGAATGAGGTCCTTTTAATTCAGCATGTGACTTAAAAAGGATGTGAACTAATGTGGCAATCTTTCCTCTACCTTAGCTATATGGTTCTGTACAAACCCAGCATACATTTAAAACTCATTCATTCATGCATGAGAGTTTGTCAGAACTGGTAGGGAATGGGTGGTCAGACCCACAGCTTTCTCTGCCTCTCTAATGTAGGTTAAGTGAAGAAGAAGTAGCAGAATATCAGTATGTTACCACAATACCAGGTATCAGCCACACTGTATAAGCCTAGATATCTTTTTCATTGCAGCAAACAGAAAAGAAGATAACGTCTAGTGCAGAAAATGGCCTGTCATCTACACTCCCCTTGCCCATCTCTCGCAAGAGGACAGTAGGAAAGGAGTTGAGGTAAATACTTCATTTTGAGTTTGGTCTGACTTAGTAAAAGTGGGGCGGAAATACCAATTAGACTGTGGGAAGATTTTAAATGTTATTCATGTGACTAATTCTCACTTAAAGTAACAGAGATTAAGGGCCTAAATCAGTAGGATGCAATTAATTTCCCCAAATTTAAGCAAGCACTATAATTTTAGATGCCTTAAGGTCATCTTCTGCTCAGTTGCTGGTTCAAAAGGGTGCAGTGCTCTCATATTTGAGAGGCCCTTGCAGATGTATTCGATAACCTGGGGCACCTGAAATGGCACAAGATATCCATGTTTAGGTAACTGAATCCCCTTTTAGCCATGTTCTGCCAGCTAACTGTTGGCAAGGGCTCTGTTCAGTCTCTTCTTGGTTCTCTTTATATCATAATGAAGTTGATGTTTTCTTTTAACTGTATGCACATATGTAGCTTCCTGTTTCCTACTTTTCCCAAATGAATCTCCATTTACTGAGTAGCATAAGCACCTGAATCTGTATTCTGTTTCCATGTGATTTTAAATGTATGTTGTGGTATACAGATGTACTTCTGTACATCTGCACTGTAATGTCTGCCATAACTCTTCCCTCTTGACCTGTCCTGGAATGAATTAGAAACTGAGCTTGGAACTCCACGGCCTCAACCTTCGCAAAAGCTTCTCTGGAATTTGTACAGGAGCTTATGTAGCTGGATGAGGTTTTAATTCTGAATCCAACCTCCTCACTCTCACTCTTTGTGTACACTTGTAAAACTGTCTTGTATCAAGGTTGCCCTCTGCCTTCGCCGTGACCTATCTGTGTGGAAGAATGTCAGGCGTATTTCATCGTGCCATACTACAAATAATTTTCTATTCAACATTGCATGTCAAGAACAGCTTTGGACTCTTTAAAGTGACAGATAAAATTTGATGACAATGGAAAATAATTTAACAATTAAGAAACTTTGCATTTCTCCCCCTCCAATTAATGAAATAACTTAAAAGTCAGATTGCTGAATTATGTCATTGTACGTGTAGTAAACAAAGTCTGCAGGCAGTTCTGTTTGAGGATAATACTGGAACTCTCCAGAGAAGCCACTTTTTATCAGCTCTGCCAACACATCCTTCACCATTTTTCTATGCATATCTGAAACTGAACCAGGATAGTGAAATAGCTTGCACTAAGGAATGCTCATGAAACTGATGAGAAGCTTTAGTTAATTTTACTAAGAAAACCTTTTGGGAACCTCAAGTCATTAACCGCTATCTATTAAATTGATAGCTGAACATTCAGTTAATATTATTAATTATATGGAAACATCACAGATGTTCCAGTTCTTACAGAAACTATGGTAATGCACAACAAAATGTCTGGAAGTCCTTTGAAGAATAGTTCAGACAACAGTAGCTAATTACTTTAACATTTATATTACATTTCTCATTAGGTTTATTGTAGAAATTAAATTATGACAAAGTACTGTTCATGAATTCCTGATTAAGCCCGAATTATATTCCTAAAGTTACTCTGTTCATTAGCTATCTGAGGCTCTGCTGCTTACAAAAGACGTTGGCTTTTTAGGTTGGTGGCTGAACAGATGGCCTAAACAAGGGGAAAAGCTGACTATACATGAAGGGAAACTGAACGTCTTGAGACAACAGGAATTATCTATTTCAAGTGAGGGCAGTAGATTCTAATTCTGTTTCATGGTGAAGGTAGTTTCATAGCATGAATCTCAGCCAAGGTACAAAGCCAACATTTTGGCATTCAGTCAGCCTCCTTACCTGTAGCTGAAATTTGGCAGCTAGCTGTCGGTACTGTGGGGAGTTGGGATCATTAAGTTCAGCTGTGTACTCCTGATCAGTGAGAGTGACACTGAATTCTACCATTTGCTCCACAGGCAGTTCTGGGACTGTGTTTGTTCCCAGCTCCTGGAAAAGGAGAGGCAAAAAAGGGGACAAATAAAATGAAGTGATTTTTTTTCTCCACATTTCAGTATTCAATAGGTAGAAGGGTTTCCTTTTAAGCTCGTCCCCAGAATAGCTTTCTGAACCATATCCTACAAAAGGCAAGGGTTCCTAGCCACATCTGTTGGCTTAATTCTTCTGCCTTTGCAAACAGGGTTCTATTACTGTGACTTGAGAGTTGCCTTTGATATGCATAAATGAAGCTGATAAAGAGCAAAGCAGAGGGGAAAGGCAAGGGGCCGGCTCCCACCTGGGGCTCCTTCAACAGAGGGGTCCGCCCTGGTGAGGCCTTGAGCCCTGGTGAGGCCTCGGGCCCTGGTGTGGCCTCGGGCCCTGGTGAGGCCTCGGGCCCTGGTGAGGCCTTGGGCCCTGGTGAGGCCTCGGTCTCTCTCCAGAGGGAGGTTCTGGAAGGTTCCCTGAAGCCACACAGCTCTGCTGAGACCAGGGCCGCCTCCCTGCCACCCCCAGGCACAGCAGCCAGGACAGGGAAAATAACAGCCCTTCCTATGGCCCCCACCCCTCCCTCAGACATAACCCATGGCCTGTGGTAGGTGCTGTAGGCCCATGGAGGCAGGGGGTGCCCCCCCGTGCCATGCTGCGTGGCTGCTCTGAGGAGACGTCAGCAGAGATCCCCGCTTTGACAGCTGGCTGGCTGGGAAGAAAAAGGCAAGAAGGTCCAGTCCTATCCCCTGCACTGTGGAAAGCTCAGAAGGTATGCATTTTTACATTATTTAATGAAGAACAAGGTGACAAAATGGCGCAAAACAGGCAATGGGCCCCTCATTAAAAGGATACAGACTCTGCCTAAAAGCTGGTTGCCGTATTTTTATACCTTCTACCGCGTACGCAAGAAACATCATGCACTATTCCAGTCCAAAACAGATGCTAATAAAACCCTTTGGTCCTACTAGCAGTAACAGAGGGGAGCACTCATGGTTTATAAGCACGAAGTGTTTATAAGGCTTCCTCCTCTTTACTGCTAGCTGAGCTCAAAAAGAAGAGGTG
The DNA here is from genome assembly GCF_947461875.1 of Haliaeetus albicilla. Classification (NCBI taxonomy): domain Eukaryota; kingdom Metazoa; phylum Chordata; class Aves; order Accipitriformes; family Accipitridae; genus Haliaeetus; species Haliaeetus albicilla. The sequence continues at coordinate 7,169,833 of NC_091499.1, forward strand.
AGTGAAAAAGTGGGATAGAAAAATAGGCTGCCCTCACCTTCACAGGAGTCTTCGTGTCGTTAACAATTTCGTTGAGCAGTGTGCCGTTAGGTACTGGTGCATATGGAGAGAAGGATGTGCCAGGGGAGCCTGGAGGGGTTTAAAGTAAAATCAGGCAAGAACAGGTTTGCACATCAAAAATCTTCCCCTTTCTCTGTCGGACAGGTGTCAGCTCACTGGAGAAGCTTTCCTTATGGAGGGTGTGTTTGAGCGTAAGCCTGCGCCAGTGAAAGGTGGTCATGACTTATGGCATGGGTAAAGCTGCTACTTTTTATACAATAGACGGCCTTTTTTTCCAAGTCAAAAGATCAGTAGCATTGCATGTCTGTGACTGAAGGTAAAAATGGCACTGACTATGCATAAATGAAATTGTGTGAATTAAATAAGATTTGATAATTTCCTGTCATACTGCCTTATATATCACCAAATGTCTAACCTTGATTTTGACATTTGAGATCTTTGTCTCTATGATAGCCACCTTTCTTTAGGGCTCAATTTAAAGTAACAAGAGGCTTTGACAGAGTTTTCCAGCTAGAAGCAAAATTACCATGCTGGAAGTTGCTGTCAATAAGATTCTGTCATATTTGGCCCTCATAAAAATATGTGTGCAGGATGTTTCCTCCTTGAACCAAAATGCTCAGATTTACAGATTTTTATCGCTGCATAAATTTCTAGCATTAAAGAACTGTAGTACACAACAGTGTTGATGTAGGTCTTATTGGAATAATCTGCTCAAATTAACATCTTGGCATCACTGTGACTTTCTGGCTAAAGTCATTCTTTATTTTCATCTACTTGCTTATTTTGGCTAACAAAATGCAGCAACTGACACCCTAAATGTTGTTTTATAACTGAAGCAAAATTAGCTCTATTCTCTACAAGTGAAACTTAGGAAAACATATGCATTTAAAGACTGTAAAACAAACCTGGAATGCTACATTTGAGTAGCAGACATGCTGTAAAGAAATAAAAAAATGCTTCTTATAGATTATTTTGCTAATGCGTTTTCATTGTACTTCACTGAACTTGTCATGCTTCTACTGCATTCATTAAACTACAGCTTTCTAAGATCTATGAATCACTGGTTTTAGCAATTCTATTTAATGGGCAGATGCACAGCAAGCAGATTTGATTTTACCTGTAGAAATGGAAGGAATGTCTTCCTGCTTTTTGCCACCTGTTTTCTCTGTGGATATTTCATCTTTCCTATCAATCAAATAGAAATGAATGATTTAATGATCAGCATGCTGTACCGGCAATGGCAAAAGGGTAAAAAAAAAGTAGAAATTACCCCAGTACTAAGTGTGCTTTAAATGAGAGAAGTTATTACTAATGGAATATTTGACAAGCTGGTTAAACAGGCAATGGAACAGTAGATCATATTTTATATTCAACAGTTTATGTATTTCCTTTCCTCTCCTTCAATACGGTATTTGCTCTTGCAATGAACAAAAATACTGATTTGACATATTCCTCCACCAAGGACTACCAACCCTGCCAGGAGTCTGCTCATGAGGTTTCATGACTGATATTCTCCAAGCAATCAGAGGGATGGAGTCACAGAGATTAAATCAGTGCACAGGGTCTGCTTTGTGAGTGAGGGCGTTGGGCTTTGGGTTCCTTCTAATTTTACAGCCAATGGACATTTCATAGTTCCAAGGGTGTTTCATATGGTTTAATGTGAGAAGAGAATGGGTGGTCTTATTTTTCAGTTGTCAGCCTGCATTTTAATATCATAAGGATGCTTCCAACTAATGATAGTTTCAAATCAGATTCCTGGATCAAGATTATTATGAATTGTAGGAATGTTTATGTTTGGATCTGGATGTAATATTCATGGGTTAATGGCTACCATGGTCCCCATGGCAGACAGCTGAAAACTCCAGTAAGAATATGGTGGGGGTGATGCACAGACTGTCTGCCTTGCATCACAGGATTTGTTTTTGCATTGTTGATATCATTTTCTGTTGTAAGTTTTACAGTCATGTGCTGATGAATAAATTTTGTAACTGCAACTGTTAACTTGCCTGAAAAGCAGAACTGGTATGTATATATAAGTACACTTTATAAAAGATGTGTTCAAGGTTCCTGCAGTTATGGCTATAGAATAATTTCTGCTCTAAACCCAAATTTTTATTCATTCATAGCTTTTGGAAACATTTAGATTCATAGATAAGAATCTTCTAAGTGACATTTTGAGATTTTTCTTTCCTGAAATTGAGGGGTGAAGAATTTCAGTTGTTTTGGGCTCTAAGTAGAGCGTGGAAAAAAACACAACATAAAATAAAAAGACCTATCATGGAAATAAATGAGGATAGAATTCCTCAAAGTTTCTATAGAAATAGCTATTGTTAGGGCAGTGCACACAGGTGGAGTGTTTGTGAAAACCGATATGAGTGAAAGAACTAAGGGCACTGCAAATGCATAGTGTGGTGGTAACGGAGACAACATGAAGCTTGTAGAATAGACAGAAAAGATGGCTGGGCTGCATTTCTATACAGGACCAACTTAGATGTTTAATAACCTAAGTAAAGAACATGAACAACTCCTGATTTACCACATCCTCTGGTTATCTCATGTGGTGAGAACTAAAGTACTATTTGTAATGTTTTCACAATGTGTTGCGTCTTTAACTGGAGGCTGATCTCTCTACATGGCATCTACAGAAGATACAAAATGTTTCCCAAACCACACAGTAGTGAAGATGAATTCCAACAATGTATAACCATGGCTGCCTCTATTTCCAGGTACAATATGAGTAATTTCATAGCATTTACTTCACATTCTGAATTGTGTCTAGGAAAAACCATACTGTTCACATAGAGCATAAGAACCCTGAGATCAGCCCCTTCACTTATTGCCTTGCTGCTGCTGTTTGCACTAGACTGAGTGAAAAGACCTCCCTTTGGACTTCCAGGAGAGTTTAATTAGGCCCTACATTATTAAAAAAACATTTCTGAGAAAGAAGAACACTCAAGTTCCCATGTCATAATGAATAAAGATACATAAGATCTCTGTGATCATGAGACAGTATAACTTATGAATGGAAAAGATTATTTGCTACACCTGAAAATCTAAGAAAATTTGAAGGAAAAAATAATACATTAATCAGAGAAACTGTGGACAATGATTTGTCTGGCTGTACTATAGTATTTATATGCAGAGAGACAGAGTTCAGTATTGTAACTTTAATCCTGCCATTCTCAGACTTCTGAGCATTGCCAGGAGCATACTTTATTCCAAGAGTTTATGGAATAAAGTATCACGTTAGCTAACAGTATGATGACATCTAAAAATACAGGGGAAAGCTAAAGTAAGGGCATAGAGGTTTCTTATTATTGCATAATGTATCCTCCCAGATAAATTTTTGTTAAGGTCTCTGACTATCTTTTTCAGAATTGTAGCTATTGTGGGTAATCTTTTGTCACACTCCCGATCAACACTAGTCTAACACAAGGCCGTGTCTCTGTCAGGGTTTCATGCTCACTTTGGTCTAAGAAGACATTCTGTGATGTGTCAAAGTGAACAGGCAACTCAGACATTTGGCCACCTTCATTATTTGTGATTCAATTACTGTGTACTATGATACATACAGTATACGCATCTCTCACAGCACACACCAAATACACCACAGTGCTACCTGTGTATCTGTTCACAACCACACACATCTACACATATCTTTTTCAAAAAAGGCAGTAACAGCAAGTGGCAAGGTTCTACTTGTGCTACTTACCTTTCCTGGAAGGTTCTATGTTTTACTCGCTGCGGAAAGATTAAGAAAAACAGCATTTTACTAGTGGGTGTATCCAACCATTGAGCAGAAGCCTGTTAGCTCTTTCATTTACTGTACTTTTATGTTTTCCTTCTAACACATGCCCCCTCCTCTTCCTGAGCAATACTTTGCCCTTATATAAGCAGATGGGGAAGGACTTGGAAGTCTCCCCCAGTTTCTAAACAAATGTCAGTAATCCTTACCCGTTGGATTATTTCCAGGTGCTCTTGGGAATTGCTGAAGTTTTTGCCAATGTCAAATATGCAGAAAGTTTCCCTCTGGCAGGCAGTAACCCAGCTCTGATATTCAGAAGTGTCAGGAATCCGATCCAGAAAAATACGAAAGGCTTCCCACACAGCTTCCTGGCAGACTGAGTAAGAAGAAAGGGACTGGGGATAGATGCTTCGTACCAATAAGTAAACTTGAAAGCCTTTTTAAAGTGATTTGGGATTTACACATTTTACTGTACTTAGTAAACAAGTCCATCTTCTAGGTATTTTTAGATATTTAGGTCTTCTAGGTATTTTTGAGTTGACGGTTATTTGCCTGTATGCTGAAGGATTAACCATCTTTGAGTTAAGGATTGCTAATTCCCCTCTTTTTAAAAGGGAGATTAATTTGGCCCGACATCATCATCATTAATAAGGAACAAACACAAAGCACACTTCCTTCACCTCAAAGGTACATACATACAAAGATACATACTGGATGTTCTAGTGAGACCAAACAGGGAGGTAGAGAAAAAAAATAATCTAGCAGTCATCATACTTGAATAATTGTAATTGTAACTATATACAAGGTTTTGTACGTTAGTATGGTTAACTACACATAGAACAAGCTAAACAGAACATATTTAAGATTTTGATACTCCCCACACATATAACAAAATATTTAAATGGAAAAAAGTATTTTTTAAATGCAGTAGGCTAAAATGATTTGATTATATTCCAAATTTTCAATGTAATTAGTCTTTTCAAAATCCTAAGGACATTCTGCAGCAGGTAAATGCTTTTATGTTTCTTTAAGCACCTCTGGAAAATTGAATGACTTAGTATAGGTAAAATTCCTTTGGAAAGGACAAGATTTCCTTCCTTTCTACACAGCTGTACACAGTCATCTGTTCAATGTTAAATATCTCCTCCATGGTGATGAATCACCCACTTAAATGCTACATCAGACAAGATCAACAGGTGCTGTGGCTGCAGAGAGAACAGTATTGTCCTGCATCATTTGGGGAAATGAAAATTAACATAAACAGAGTAAGACAGTGGGGGAGATTTTGAGGTGGTGGTATTCAGGAATGGCTCTAAGGGAGTTTCATTTACCGGATGCAAACTGACTTAATTACATGAGATTATGTAAAAAACATAATATAATAATGGAGACTAATATTTTTACATATTCTGTTGGCTCACTCCTTATGCAAGAAAGCCGTGAAGTTCACCTGTAGTATGTTACAAAATACATTAGAATGCATATTTGGGCTTGGCATCCAGTTTTTTGATTTATTTTCTAGGGAAAACTTGTAAAAGTTAAGTTCCTGCTGCAAAGACCTTGCTCTTTAGCACTGTGAGTGAGGATCATGACATGCATGAGTATATGAGGGAGGGGAGAAAGCAGCAGCAGCTAGGTTATAAAATGACTGCTCAGAAATACTTTATAGGGTTTAGTTTCCCTTGATGATTCTGATAACACAGGTCTTAGATATGTCTGCAAAAGTGAGTTTTTGGGAGTGACAGATGGCCAGGTGGGGCTATACTTCTGAGTGCACTTTTACCAACATCTTACTGAAGTCTCCTCTTTTTTTTGTAAGTTGAAACCATTTCTGAAAGATTCTGGAGGATAAACTATTCCCTACTCCAGACAGCTACTGCCTATCTGACTAACTATATTAATATGTCTTTGGATTTCAGATACCAGCCCTTCCCCACACCCAAAATATTTGGGTTTCACTTAAGTCATTTCGCACAGCCTCAAACTAAACATAGAATGAATCCTGGCTGCACCCAAGTCATGTTTAAAATCCCTGAGTGGTCCAAAGAGATCCTCAAGCTAGCACAGAGCCAGCCGGGAAGTGCTGTTCTGTATGGACTTTCCTGTTTAACTGCAGAAATATCCACGTACGCAGGTTGTCCTCTGCAGGGTCTGTGAACTCAGTTGTGTTAAGATCACCAACATGGCTCGATGGCTGCTAGAACTAATGTGTTTTGAACAGAATGAGTGCAGTTTTTCTCAGCTGTCGCTATACCTTCCCATTTGTGGATGATTGCCTCTGTCACTACTTGTTGATTCCTCTGGTATTGTTTAGTCAAAAAAGTCATCTGTATTTTTGGCTTTGTGAAAATATAATGTACATTCACTCAAGGTGAAGGAACACGCTTCTTCAAAATGTTGTTTAAAGTTAAATGCTTTTAGAGAAGGGGATTTTCAAACATATTAGAAAAACCATTTTAACAAAACTTGCTAGCAATTTAAAAGCTGTTGCCTTTAGCACTTTACTTTGCAAAGTTCATTACTGTGAGATGGGCCATTTATTGTCAGTACTTGATACCTGCTTTGACTTAGAGTGAGATAATTATCTGCATTACCTAAAATATCAGTGTCTCTGAAATTAGTGCAGTTTCTCTAGGTGTTCTCTAAACTTGCTGTAGGGATGTACTCACCTAGCTGTGTTAGGGCACCTCAATAATACCTCAGGAACGACCTGCCCTCCCAGTAGAGCAGCTGCATGTGGAGCAGATGTAGTCAGATTATTAAAAAGGAACAGGCTGTCTTTTGAAAAGATTTATTCATTATGAGCTAGCAGTTAAGGCTACTTTCTATCATCTTTTTTTCTCACTTACAACTCTCTGGTATCTGTTTTTCTGAGCAGTAACTGCTGAATAAAGATATACTATCTGATGAAAAGTAATCCAGTTACCAGGGTTCAAATAAACATGACAGATGGCCAGCTGAGGAGGCGTCGTAGCTGATTCCATGCATGAGGGACTGCCTTCATGGGGACTTAAGATATGCTGTGTTATTTCAGAGTTGATATAGGGTCACAGTAGACTCAGGTTATCCTATAGCAACTGTCTAAGCTCCTATATCTGAGCTGGTTTGAGTTGTAGGCTCATTCTTGAAAGCGTAAAATATATGTAATATGTAAAAAAAAAATTGTGTAATTTTTCTTAGGAAGCAGTAAAATTCTCTAGAGGACAGATATAATCCACAGTGCTGTTACAGTTCTAAACATGTCATGGGACTTGGAGGGGTGGAAGTGGTCTCGTATATTTAGATACAGAAAAGAACGGACCTAAAGATATGTCTACAAAACAAAGTGAAGGTAAGATTGTCCCACACATAGGCACAGGCTGTAAGACTCCAGCGTGGCTACCAGATTATCTTTTCATGAAGGCTTGTACTGTGGTTACAGCTTCAAGGATAATGCTTGCACCACCACATTTTCACTGCTACTTTTTTTCTTCATTTTTCCCTTTCATCAGGTAAATTAGGATGCTCAGCTGGGAGGGCAGAATTCTTGGGTTCTGATCTTTCCTTGAAGGAAAGATTTTCTGAGGTTTTAACGAAGGACACTGTAATGGAAAATGTGCAATTATTCAAGGGACCAGAAACACCTTTTTCTGAATGAGTGTACAAGTTATTCAGCTGCAGTCATCTGTTTTCTTGCTTACTTTTGGGGAAGTACTCCAGCTTCAGCTGAAGATCTGAATGATACCTACTCAGAGAATTTTGTGAGTGTAGGACACTCTGCTGGGAAAGAGTAGATGCAAGTTTAAACCTGCTTGCACTACACGGTTTACAGAGCCCAATATCCCAGCTGATGTTCTGCTCTCCACAAAGGTGGTAGTATTGTCATCATCAGTTTTTAAACGAAAATATCATAGTTGCAGTTCTTTGCGTTCAAGTCAAAGATACCACACTGTCCCAGGATAGCTTGTTTTCAGCCCACTGAGGGATGTGCCAGTGAGTTTTAGGGACTTTCAGGATTAATTACTATTGAAGAAAGGCTTTTTGAATCAGCCTTTTTAACACGTTTCACAATTCTGTCTAATGCCCATTGGGTTGAAATTCAGTCCCACAACAGATACCAAATATGCTTGTATCTATAGGAATGGCTGCAGACATTGGTGTAGTTTGCCCGTGCTGCCTATAGCAAGCAGCTGCCAGAGTAAAATTTTTGCAGCTTTACATCCAGGTTTCATTTCAGAGGGAACTAGCTGGTTCCCCGGAAGAGAGCTGAGGAATGGCCAAATTACATAAATGTATGTGAATGGTTGGAGACCAATATAGAGGACAAATAGATAAGCAAAGTTGATTTAGGGAGTAGATGTTGCCTTAGATACTTGCATCCCAGAAGTACTGACTAGATTTTAGAATTAGCTTTGGACCATCTAGCTGCAGCACAAAAATATGCATTTTTCTAATACAAATTGGATCAGCCACAGAATGAAACACTGGGAGAGTAGAGGGAGGAAGAAAGGAAATCTGAAAACAGGGGCTATTTGCACCGTGCCCCCTAGGGACCCAAAATTGGCGTGGTAACTCTATAGGCTTTCTATGGTCAAGGGAGGTAAAGAAAGGACTGGGGAGGGAGTGAATTAATTGGGGGAGGGAGCGAATTAATTGGGAAAGGGCACAAAACCCTTTCTAGACTTTCTGAAAGTAAGACTAAGGTCTTTGCATGAGCTGATGGCAATTATCTCAGTGTTTGTAGCATACCAACACTGCCACAGACTTTATATAACTACAAATACACCAACATATTTGTGCAATGACCAATGAATAGTTTCATTACTTGTCTTGAGCTGGTGGGATTAATTCTGAGTAGCAATGATGGTACCTGCTGCACTTTGAGAAAGGCAGTACATCTTTACACAGTAGTGCAAACATAATTTGGTCTTCACGTTCTGCCATGCCAGAACACTGTGCAACTGAGTTCATAAGTCCTTTGAGTGCACTGTTTTATTCTGTTCTGGTCACTATCTGTCTTGAGCCATGCTGATGTACATGTAACATTTAATTGTCTATGTAAAAATAAAGCATAAAGCAAATGGCACATACACTGCCTAGAGCTAAAGAACAAGATTCTGGAAAATTATTGTGTTTCCTCAATTAAAAGAAATACTTTCAGAGAGGAAATACATGCTACAATCATCATCTTACCTCTTAATCTATAGTAAGCTTGGTGACTGGCTAAAATCTGCTTCACTGATTCTTGTGGGCAAACTTTCACACCAGTTGAGAAAAAGGATGACCTCTTTGTTCGGTGTTTTGCCATGTCAAATATCCGCCTTATGGTTGATACTCTGGACCTCTTTGTTGTTCTTTCTGTTTTGTCTGACCCTGAAGCATCTGCAAGATGTTTGGCTTCACTGCGGTTTATTTTATTAGGGATTTCTGGAAAAGATAAAAAGTAAGCATGAACATAAGCATACATTGCATAGGCAATAGGTATCCAATGCAAGATCATGTCTGGAAAATGGGTATGAACCTGAGAGTCCTTTTTGTTACGTTATATTGGTGTCAATGCCCTGACTGAATTAATGTGCTGAAGAGAAACATCTTGTGATCACATGGGGGAACTGGGACTCAAGAGACCTGGTAACTAATTTCCTTGTATCTCAACACATGACCCCAGGACACATAGGGTAAAAGTTTCAGGAGCCCTAAATCTTGTTTTCAAAAGTGACTTTGGGTTAGATCCACAAAGGACACTTAAGTGCTTGAACTTAGTGCTACAGGATCTCATTTGTGAGCGTATCCCCCTGTAGGGAAATTTACACTACAGTGATTAAGTAATGGTCTGGAGCTTGGGGAAAGTGAAGCATATCTGTATCAGCTTACAGTGTAAAAAGGTGTCTGTGCTAGAAGTAAAATGAGAAGTATTTGTACCTTAAATCTGCACCCTTTTGAGATATTCTTATCTTTCCTTCGGGCTTCAGGGCACATCTCCCTTCACATCAGGTTCATAGTCTTGAACCCATCCCAAGAACTGGACCCTGAAACACTTTCTTTCAAAAGCTGAACAGGAGTTTGATTGTCTTTGGGGAAAGAAAGAGCTGTTTCCAGTCTCCTCCTTTTACTGCACAGTGCACTCCTCTACCCTTCCCTCACATAAACTGAAGCATTAATCAGAACAGACTGCAATTATGTTTCTTTGCCACTGGATGATAGGTGTTGTGAATGCTGTGGCATTGTATCTCAATAGATCTTTATTCCTGGCAAAGTGGAACAGCTACAGTAGAAAAAAATTAAATCAGTGAGTGGGAATTGAAGATCTAGGCTTAACTGTTACTTATGGAGCTATTAAGTTATAAAATAGCCTCAGGCATAGGAACCCCCATATTAAAGGCACACAAAAATTCAGGACTCATTTGGTTCCACTTCCTAAGTATTTGTGATGCAGTATTACATGACATAGCAGCTAAATTTAATGTAAAAATGTTAATGATAAAAATAGCATATAAGGAACACATTTAAAAGAGCTGAAATACAGCATTTTGCAGGATCGTGTGAAAGGAGCAATTAGTATCTTTTAGATTATCTTCCAAAATTTTGCATACATATTAATAAAGATGTTAAGGTTAATTTGGAAATACCTTTTTTTGGTTGCATTTTCATACATTTGATACAGTCATTACAGATGAAAAATAAAGAAAAAAGTAAACAGAATAAAAGATGTTTTGAAAGAGCTGTTTTGAAAGAAAAGTGTAAAATTTGTAGATAATTGGAAAACTTCAAGGGAGAAAATGTAAGAAAGACCTCATATATGTATATGCTGATGAATCAACTAAAAAAATTGCTTTGAAGAATGGTTTAAAAACTTGTAAAGGAAGAATAAAAGGAAATAGCAGGGTTCAAAAGGAACAAGTTCAGTGAGAGTAATACCATCAAAAAAATTAAGAGTAAAAAATTATCAGTTTGCTGGAGAAAGAAGAAATGTCGTGCTGCATATAACAAACACTAATTATCATGTTCTTAGGCAAATCAAGAGAAAATAAGGAAGGTAAAAACACATTATCTTGACAATTTGGAACTGAGTTAATTAAATGTTTAAAGAAAAGTGGGCAGATAAATGATGAAAGAAAAATAATTGAAAAGCATACTGTTACAAAAAGAGTAGTACTTGAAGTAAAAAATGGAAAAAAGTCGACTGCTTCACTATGATGAATATTGTATGAAAGGCAGGAAGTCATACAATTAAGGCAACAGGTGATATTGCTTTGTAAAGCATGCCAGAGGCAGCAACCTGTAGGCCTATAACTGTCTAATTGTTGCAAGGTAATTTAAAATGATGATGCAGTCATATAGTGTTTGTCATTAAATAAAATGGAAGTAATTTTTCCACAGTAATGTCAGGTCATGAACCATAAACTGCATAAAAGGAATTTCCCTTGTGAAAACATGGCTTTGAGTCCATCAGAAACCACAAGTGGCCAAACAGTGGATCAGCTGAGACACTGAATTATTTTAATGATATATGGGGTGAGAGCAAAAGATTCAATTCCATTGAAATCTCAAAGCAGACCCCTGAAATCCTCTAGAAGAAAATACCAAAAATCTACATGGAAAGTAGCCAGTTGTAAGTCTGTTACCTTTCACAAGGTATATTAACTGCGATAGACCAGCTGCCCAGGCAGTCTGACCAACTGGAGCAGAGGATTTTGTCACTAAGCTCTTTGATAGCTTTTGTATGGAGCAGAGGCCTTTCTTGAAGGATTTGCTTCTTCCCCAGGATTTATCCCTAAGTCATTAACTTGAATTAAGAATTATACTATTAATAAGACTGACAAAGGAGATTCTTCTCCAATGATTGTTGTAATGATTTCAGTCTCTCTGTGTTAGGGTCACTATTTGGGCTTTTCAGTCTGAGAAAGTGACCATGCATTATCTGCTTTCAGTTATCACTGTTCTGCTAGTCTATTCAGGGTAGGTGTAAATGTTTTTCTCTTTTCATTCTTTCCCTTCAGTTTCCAATTTTTTTTTGTGGGAGGGATCTGTTGCTTAAGTATGCTTATTGTAATAGGTTTAATTTCATTTATATCTTGTGGTTAGTAAATTTCCCTTACTAGAGTAACTTTTATTACCATCAGTTCTTGAAATCACTTTTTTACTAAACTTAAACAAAATTTGAATTGGAAAAAGCAGCAGCCCCTCTCTCCACATGATTGTCCAATACTTATTGCCTAATAGATGAATGGAAGAAAACCTGTCTTCTGGTACAAACATTATTTGTTCACTGTTCCTCAGACCCGTGCTTTCTTCTGTGTCTGTGGAAATTCTGAACTGAGAAATTTTTACCTAAGGCTCCCAGGTGGTTCAGCCATATACTTTGCTGTAGTATGCTTCCATCTACAACCTTTTAGATGCTTTGCTTTCAGTGTCCTCAGTTGAAAAAACTAATCTAAAAAGACCTGTGCTGTTATGAAGTGGAACCCATATATATTAGCTGATCCCTTTTCATTTTACCATGCAACATAGTAATTGTGTAAACTGGAATGGTGCAAATTTTACGGGGTGCATCATTTGATCACGTAAAAAATCCCAGTAATACTAGGCTGATTTACTTTTCTTAAAATAAATAATTTTTGTAATCTTTTTTGGTTCTCATTCTCCTTTCTGGAACAAACTTATGCAATTAATATATTTAGTGTTTACCGTGCCCAATTTGACTTTTTTTTATTTAACTCCATTGTTTCACAAAGGTGACTGTGTCAGTTTTACCTTTAAAAGGTATGTCTAAGATTTTTAGTTTTCTTTGATAGTTCTAGGGCAGAAGGAGAGATAACTGTCAAAGTCTGGTGAAATTTTATTGTACGTTAGCTTAATCTCCAAGGTGCCTTAAACAACGCTGTAACTCTCCTTTATTCTCACATGAAAGAACCTGCATCTTTGTCCCCATTTTCCAGGTGGCATACTTGAGGAAAAAAGTTAAGGTAGTTTTACCAAGATGATCTACAGAGCCACTGTCAGCCATTATTAAAATTTGGAGTCCCTGACCTCTAGTCCTGAACTTAGACAAATATAACAAAAGATTTTCAAAATATAACAAAAGATTTTCAAAATATGATAAAGCAATTTTCAAAATATGATATAGCAATCTTTTTCATATGGGACCTAATCAAAATGCTTTGACATCCATACAGACCTCTCAAGCGCATAGTACTGTTCTTCAGGTTTTGTTTTCTGGCAGATAAATGGTATTCATGTCTCAAACTATAAATCTGAAATCCTCAGAATTAGGGCAGGCCTTGTGTCTCTTGAGGCCTGCGTTATCAAATTTATATGCTCACTAAAAAACCAAGGCAGGAGAAATAGATTTCAAAGGTGAGAGTTCCTATGTGTTTTTAATAATCTACATGATGAAAAAGGAAAAGTGCGTCATTATTTAACTGGATTCTAGGAAAAAAAGAGTTTAAAACCATTCAGATAAATGGTCAACATTATTTTTGGGTGGTTTTTTTTGGTTTTATAAACACAGGAGGAAGCAGCTTGTAGTCATACCTTTTTGTATAACTGTAGTGGATGCTTTTCTGCACAGCTTTATTCATTTCTAGCTGTTAATAGTATCAGTTTTGGGAGGACTCCAGTTTTGGTGGGGGTTGTTTGGGTTTTTTTCAGCAATGTAGGCAATCTCTGTGTAGGAACATTTACCTACAGCATTAATTTGAAAATAATTTACTAAAATGTAAAACTTTTAGTTTTATTTGACCTTAGAAAATTAAGATGTCATTGTATACAAAAAGAAGAATTTAAAATATGGTAGCTAAAGGTTTCAGGAGCAAAATTCAAGGTGACATCAGGACAAAACTGTTGAAGTCTGAATAATTCATCATTAAAGTAATCATGAGGTTTGACGTGTATGAAAAAGCAGATTAGCCTGAAAAATAAGTGGATGTTCTTAGGATAGAGAAGAATGCTTGACTGATAAATGATACATATTGCCTGCACAATAAAATAATTATTAGTTAAAAAACAAGGCTTATTTAATAGGAACTGCTGAAATAGGATAAGGAAAGCTTATCAAAGAGGGTTAATTCAACAAAGATCCTATATATGTGTTGTTGTGATCCAATTAAATATACAGCAGGGCCAACAGCCCCTGTGTTGATAATTCAACCAGTAACAAAAGCAAGGATGACTAGTCATGGAAAGTTGATCTTGAGATCTCTGAAAGGGCTGATCAATGTAAACACCAGATGGAGCATAGAAAGTACAAAGAGGGGTAATATCCTAGACTTCAAGTAGAGGCAGGCTCCTCCTGTCATGGGAGTAGTGAGGACCCCAAATTCTAATGGCACTTGCCGGTGACAGACAGGGTGGCCATGACATATTCTCTCCTTCTATTCCTTTTAAAATCTTTTATGTCACATTGTCTCAGTCCCAGTTGCATGGGAAGGGTCTGACTGGATTGAAGGGGCTTAGATGAGCAGGGACAGATTAAAATATGGCATGGCTTTATCATCTAATGCAGCCTAGATCCTCCATACGAGTACTAGGAGCAGCATCTATCTTCTCCCAGAGAAGCATGCAACAACCTCTATCTTCCCATGCAGATGTGGAAGTAGAGGCCCTTTCCTTGCACTCTTGCTGGTGTTTGGGGCTGCTTTGCCAGTGCTTTGTCAGACACTGTAGCTCTGACTGTGTTTGCATTAGATTTTCAAGCTTGGTTTCACAACCGTGAAGGCTCACAACTTTAAAAACGTGAGAGTATGGAATCCCATATTAGAAAAATTAATACTAATATTTAATCTGCTCAGGTCATCTCTGAGAGCTCTGTGCCCTTAAACACAGGATTATATGTCTTACTTGTACTTGTCTTTGGGTCCAATATATTTTTTAACGCACACAGTGAAAGAACTTTGAGAGGAATTGCTGAAGGGACTCAACCTCAACAGTTGCTGTATCCTGGTGGGTAGTGGGTTTTGTCTGGGAGCTACCTGGGGTAGCAGAGGCACAGGAGAGAACTCAGTATGGATCTCACTTCTTCAGGTTTAGTGCACTTAGCTAGTGAGCTGCTGGGTAAGAGGGCAGTATCCACTACCGTGGGGGTGTTTTGCTGAAAGAGAAGGAGCTGACATTGATGCCTAGCTTCAGAAGAAGGTGAACACTGGCCAGAGGAGAATGCCTGTGTTCCTAAAAGAAAGGAAGAGTGCTAAGGCATTTATATTAAAAGTAATTAATTTTAATTCCTCAAAATGAATATTGGCAATTATGAATGTGGTAATTCCTGTTTGGTATGTTGGCTTGTGTGAATGCCATTCTTAAATGTCACTAAATAGTAACATGGAATGATGCCTGGGTAGCTAATCATGACAAAGAGCTATGTGGCCCAAATCCAGTCCTCCAGCTTGGAAGACCTTGTGTTCAGCTGCTGGTGTTCACTAGCAAACTTCCTGCACAAGTACCACAAAGGTACAATGGGGACTTTGTATTGAAGACAAAGTATATCTGATCCCTGTATCTCTTGCTTGGATTCAGCATGACAAAATGTCACCTGCACATGTGCACAAGCTGTGCTCAAGCTCTCTATGACACAGGAGAGCAGCTCCAGGCTCCTGCTTAAAAGGTAAGTTCTGTGATTTTTAGCATTTTAAAGACTATGTTCTTGTTATGAATTAGATCTGTGCCAAGGATTTTCCTCCTTAACAATTCAGGAAAGTGGTGGGTTTTCATAAAACCTGCTTCTTGGCAGGAATGGATGATGGTGCTCCATTAAACATTTATGGAAGATGAAGAATTTAGTTACTGTTAACATAGTACTCAAATAAGGCAAGGCTCCCATTAATCCATATGTGATATATTCCTGTTGTTATCCTTATGTTAAACATACTAAGTGTTTGGTTGTAATGAAACAATTTATACCTCAGAACTTATATGGAAATAAATCTGGAGAAGAATGTGATAAATTATTTGGAAATATATGTTATAGCAATGACAGTAGTAAATGTCTAAATTTTAATAAACCCCCCAAAACTTCTTGTTTTAATGGTGTTACATTCAAAGCTAGGAGATAGCATTAGATAACAGTTCTTTTGCAGAACCCTTTAAATTAACCTGAATTTACCAAAGATCACTGTTGTCAGCAACCAGTGTGCTTTGGAATTTCATTAAGTGTGAAGCATTTAATTTCTGTAGGTAGGTAACATTGAGAAACTAAAATAGGTATCATAATCCCTCAGCTGTTCCCCTCCTCCCAGATATTCACTCAAATCTGTGTGGTTTTCTATGCCAAGTGGAGAAACACAACTGTTAAATCAACCAACTTCAGAAAGAAAGCTAAGAAGGTAATTTGAAACAATTCTTATGAAATTTATGTTTAGGCCCTATGACAGACAAATATAATTTTTTTTCTCTCTCTAAATAGGCAATTTGGTAACATCTTTGAATTACGCTGACTATACAATTCATGGCAAAATAACTATGCTAAATTATATACCTATTATAGATGAGAGCAGGAAACATAATAAGTCACTGGTAAGATCCTCGTGCTTTTGTGAATATAGTTGTCATACACTGACTAAAAATGAATCCACGTTCACGATAAATGCAGTCTGTACCTACCACAAATATTGAACATGCTGAAAGCTTTATGAGTCAACACGTGTGATTTTGATACATTTCCTTCCTACCTGAAAGAGCATCATAGGAAACTCATGTTTTCCTTCACATCATGTGTCTCATTTAAGGTAGAAATATATGCCATCTCTTTCAGACAGATAAGTGCAAGTTCTGGAGGAGGATCCTCCTTGTTATTCATCAACTCTACTAACCGCTGCTGCTGGAATTCATAGAAAATATCAAAGGCCATCTATTGTTTCATTGCCAACATCTGAATCCTGTAACAGTCTGCTTAAGGTCCAGGACCCAGACTAGAAACACCATTAAAGAATGGTTGGTTTTAACGTTGACATATGAAACATATATATATTTGTGTTTCCTTGGCCATCTTAGAAGCATTTGACCTGAAATGCTCTTCTGTTACCTGATATGGTTTACATCAAAGGATGCAAGAAAATGCTTCAAATGTTTGAGTACTTCTTGGAGGGGTGCGTCCAATCTGCAGTGATGAAACACTCACTTGAGCACCTCTGCTATTCATTTCCTAATCAATCTTACTCAAGACGTACAGCCATCCTCTGAGAAAGTCAGTGAGACAGCATAAGTTCAATTTCCTATGATATTTTGCTATGTATATCAACATTTCAACAATTTTGATGGTGTGAGTCAGGGTTGCAGTGCAGAATGGGCTTATTGATGTAACCATATTAAAATATGATGACAATTAGGATGGTTGGCATATGAGAAAGCTTCCAGGAGCCAGAAGCCACAGTGCCATCTCTCTGCTTGAACGTGTGTAATGGGAACTGGTCAATCTTACGCACAGTTTAGGGGTGCTCATCCTGCAATACAATCTACAGTCTCTGGCTAATTGACACCATCTCATGTTGACAGAGAGTGACTTGGGCTTAACCTTACCTAACTTAGTTATGTGTCAAGCTGCATAGACCAAGTTACGTTGGGAGGACACCTGGAAGTCACCTAGTCCAATTCCTTGCTCTAAGCATGGCCAACTTCTGAGCTAGATGAAATTGATCTATTTCTGAGGGAGAGGAGGAAAGAGAAAGGAACTGGATTAGATCTGTCTTCATTTTGTGCTGTAATGACAAAATCACAAAATGAAAGATGAGTGCACTACTGCTTCCTACCTGAAACTGCTGGGGCTTCTATGATCTGTGTTCACTCACGTATGAAAGGTATACCTGGAACATACCCACTAAAACTGTATTTCAGGTAACAGGTGTCTGTAAATAGTGGCTGATAGTGACTAAATGCCAGTATATATGTACATACAAGCAGACAGATAGATAGATATTTCTTTTTAGGAAGTGTGTTGTTCAATATCACATGTTCCTAAGGGGAAGAAACTGAAACACAGCTGGGCTTGCGAAGTGCAAAGCACATGGAATGTGCAGAATAGTGCACCTAATTCCTGATAAAAATTGAAGAATTGTGTGATAGAGAATGAGCAGAAGACTCATTTTAATCCCCAAAGGACTGGGAATAGGACAGAGGTACAAAAGCAGAGGAGAAAACATATATTTAAAATATTTTAAAGCATCAAAATGCAGTGGTTTTCCTTCTGGGAAGAAGCTAGTGTGTTTGCTACATCTGATGAATGTTGGCCATATCGCTTGCTGCACTGCTGAAGCCACTAGGACACCACAATTAGCTGAGAAATGAAGAATAGCATAAACAATAATCTGGATTTCTAGCAGGTTAAGATTTATTGTAGCTACTTTATTGTAGCCTGTAAATTAATGTCCTGTAGAGGGAGAAAACCTTTTATTATGAATAGTAATCATCTTGTCCACAGGTATTTTCAGAGAAAAAATCCCACACATCTAACTGTTCATTCACACATAGTTCACTAATCACTATGGTATGGGTATGATTATATCTGGAATTAATCTTTAATGCAGCAACAATATTGTAGTATTTTTATTCAAGTTTGGCTTTTAGCCAGGAAATAGATAAGATTAAAACCCACATATAATCCAGTGTTACATTTGTTTGGGAGGGGGGGAAAAAGGGTTTACTTTTCATTTGTTTATAAGCATAACCAGGAAAACTAACTTTAACTTGGTGATTCTTTTTTTATGGATGAAAGCAAAAAATAATCTTAGTGCAAAAAGCAGATGTCTTTCTTTTTCTTCTTTCTTTCTTTGAAGCTTTATGCTCTTTGACTTCCCTTTCCCTTTGGCACAAGTTTGCTTAACCCTTTTTTCAAGGGCAATTATAGTAATGAAGATCTGCAACACATTGCTGAATTGGAACAGCCGAGCGGGAAGGACTAAGTCAGAATGAATTAAAATTGTTTCATAGAGCACACACAAAGCCTTTGTGTCCTAAAGAATGGCTGAGTAAATAGCAGATATTTGCTTGCTGAATAAGAAATAGCACTAAACAGCCTTGAAGGCTCTCTGGTTCCCTTACATTTTCAGTATCAAGTGCTAGGATGTACCCAGCATCAATGTATAGTTTTGAGAGTTCAAAGCTCCTTTGTGTTTTGCTAGTTATTCTGGGGTTTCAGTGGTTTACAATTCAACAGTTAAAAATTATTCTACTGCCATATTTCGTGCGTAGATTTTTTGCCATCGCAAAGGTTTTATGCCCCTCACTTTCCCTTCCCATTATTAGAGCCAGTTTGTGTGAGTTCAAGTCCTGAGGTCATTTCCTGGATTCTGGCACTAGTCATGGCCAAAGATAAACACTCTCCCTCTAAAGTCTTTATTTTGTTCCCTACAGTTTCCTGTTTGTTTACTGTAGAATTGGAGGTGCTCCTGGACAGCCTCCAAATGTCTGGGAAAAGGACTCTTTTGGTCCTAAAATAGGGATGAAGAAGAAGGACCAAAAGACATTACCGAGCAAGCCCCACTTTTGTTAATGCATTTTTTGTTAAATATAGATGTGAGCAAATCAGGAATTTGAATTTAAGATAGTTTTGTTCATGAGGAAAACAAAATATCAACTGATTAACCCTATAAATATTTAGAGATTATTAGCTCTATTTTTTTTCTTTTAAGATGGGAGTATTTTATGTCTTAGTCTCTTATTTCCTAGTCTGTCATTGTTTACATGTACTGCAAACTTGAATAGCCATAAAAGCCTCCAATCATCTGTTAGGATCGCTAATGATCCTAAGTATTCAGTGTATTGGCAAAGCCTGTGTACTGTTGAAAATATTTTCTGTAAGTATCTGACCCTAGTGCTAAGTCATAAAATAACAGTTCTGGAAACATCCCTGCTCTGGTAAAGAAGTTTCTTAGCACAAACACTAAGTCTTTTGAGATCTGTGTGCATATATTTGAGATAATGTAGTTTTAAAATATTACATATGGCATGACTACATGGCAGTAAAAATTATTATGCATTTATGCATACCACATGTACTTTATAAAACTGGTGGGAAGGAATTTTTCCAATTATCATTCATATGCATGTATAGAAAAAATGTTTTTTCCCCTGAAAGCCATCAAAAATGAGAAAATTCCAACACTGCTACATAAGCAAGATGCTATGTGAAGTTTATCATTGGTCATTGTTTCCTGAGTGTTGATAAACATTCCGTGCACCAAGTCTTCTACTACATCTCTTAGGGAGATAATATACAGTTCTGTATTCCTCTCTGTCAAGATAGCCTGCCAGGATTTTGCTGGTCTTTTATGGGAAATGTATTGTACCATACAATCACAATTTGCAATAGGTGAAACTGTGTGACCCCACTTTTTACATTATCGCTTTCTCAGTTCATAATTATAAACATGGACTGTAATGATGCCATCAAGCATGCACAGATTACCTGGAATTAATTCTATCTCCTTCTATCATAGAATACGCAACTTAAATGCAAAAGCAGTGCATTTGATATAACTTTTCTTCTTGTCAGACATGAACTATCACCCATTCTCTCACTTTTTGCCACATTTCCAAAATATCATTAATGATTATATGACACTATTTACATGGAATTAAAAAGCAAAATCAAAGAGCAACACAATATAAATCTAACGTTAAGTAATACATTACTTTTTCCCAAGGGTTTTTTCAGTACTGTAATTGTCCACTAGAGAAAATTTACATCATTTCAGTGAGATACAAGAACTGTGTTCTTTATTTTCTAAAGAAAATCTGTGCAAAGAAAAGTAAGACCAAAAAAAAAAGTGTAAATAAAACTTTCAAAGTAGTATTGACAGCAGACTATATTTTACACCATCATTTTAACAAATATTAAAATACTATTGAGAAGACTTCTCTTTTATCATTTTACATTCTTTGCATTTAATTAAATGCCTAAGACTGACATAAGATAGGAGGTCATTAACTTGGGCAAACATAAAGCAGTTGTAATATTGGCTTTTAATTCAGTTATATGAATATCAAAGCATGGACGGAAGAGTTGATAAGAAAACTCCCCCCAAATTAAACATGTTCCCCAAAGCTCTAAATCTATTGAACATGGAACTGAACAGGGAAAAATCACATTGCCATCTTTTCTTTTTTGTTGCTGAAGAAGCTTTAAAATTGCTGTGAACTTTTTAATGTTTTTAAAAGGAGCAATAGTTAGCTGTTACAATTATTATTACTACAGTAATCCTTACTAGTACTGCCATTTTTTGTATATTTGCCAATATGGTTTATTCCTCTAGAATTTGTATATCTAAAAGTTTGAAGTTGTTTCTAACAATGGCTAGTAAATACAAAGATATACTTTACTACTTTCCCTTCATTTCAAGGATGACAGACCATCTTTAACAATGTCAGCACTTACATGTTCTTTCAGCTATTTTACCCCTTCCATATAATTGTTTTTGAAATTATATTTTTCCATAACAGAACATATGCAGGTAAATCAAAACTAAATGGCATCTCTTACAGAGATTGTAAAGCCTGGGAAACACATATAAGAAATCTTGCCAATGTTTCCTTTTCCAACTTTTTTAGCAATGTCAGTAACTGTGCAGTCTCTAGCTGAATTGTCAAAACACCGATTTCCAGACAAAGAATTCTGTAATGTGAAAATACCTTGATCTTTCAGTTTATTTTTTCCAACATATGCATTGTAAATTCATATAAACCTTTAATATATGAACTTACCTCTGCTTCCCTGAACTTGGAGAGCAAGGCAAATGATCAAAAATATTAATCCAGTTTTCAAATGCATGCTGTCTATTGATCATTCACAGTTTTCAAGATCAATCATGCAGGAAATAACAATACTTAGGTCAAGTAGAAGAATTTTGTTTTCTTAAAGAACTAAAATCCCCAAATGTCTTCCCTCTTATTATTTTTCAGGTGTCCCCAGCCTTGGACTGCATTGAATTGCAACTAAGCAAAGAGTGCATGCAACAGGTGCCAGAATGCAAGAGCTGGACAAACCCCTCCAACGCACACACTTCTAGCCTGGGGGACTGGAGTGGTAAGACAAGAGTGACGAAGTTTTAAAAAAAAGCAGTGTCTGTTTCTGGAATAATCTGTTTATCTGCTGCTCAGACATAATCCCTCTTATGGTCCAGCTGGAGGAGCTTTCTTCATCTTATTAACCTTCTGGAGCAGCATCTGTCAACCCCAGAAGACTTCAGGAGCACCATGATAAACAACGGAAGTCTCTTCTAGTGCCCATTGCCTTTGAACATTGATCCTTTGGGCATTCCGGAGGTGCAGCATGTGAGCGGAGGCGAAATCACGGGGAGAGCTAATTGTGCTATTTCCAAATGAGTGATCATAAAACTCAGGGAACTTCCTTTGAAGAAGAAGACAGCTTTGTCTGAAAGAACATACTATACTCAGCTTTTCCACTGCATATGTCTTGGAAGCCTCTCTCTCTTCTCATACCAAAAGGTTGCTGTTGCAATATTCCTATCCAAGCAGTGATGATGATGTTCTGTGACAGCAGTGAAATGATGACTCAGCAGTAAATTGCAGCAGTGTTCAGGGCTGGCACAATCTGATGCCAAACCGCAAGTGGGGAAGGGAAGGTGCTGCATAGAGTGGGATATGCTGTCTCAAGCATATAGCTATAACCAGGCCAAAAATTGGCAGTGAGTGAATATACTTTTCAAACAGCTCTGTTCCAGTTTCCCAAATAACTATTCCTGTTACATATTTGGCATGTGTAAATGTTCCATACTTACTTTTTATTTTCCAGAATGGTTTTTACTGTTGCATTACACCTAAAAAAGTTACCAGGTGGGCATTTGTAATGGTCTGCCCCCCTTAGAGATTTTTGTGCAACTGTGCTTTAACATAGGAAGTATCTAAACTGGCAGCAAGAATCTGTAAGTACAAGTCAACCCCAGAAGACTAAGAATAACCTTCGTTTGAACCCAATCAGTATTCTATTTTTACGTAGGATTTAAACAATGGTAACCTCCCTCCCTTTACGAGATTGCCTAATTTTAACTACTCAGACCAGCTAGTACACAGAGAGGCTGGGACCAAACAAGATCTGCTTTTTTAAATTTTCACAATCTTTTTCTGATTTTCAGTGCTTGTTTTAATGCTTTATATATATTGTTTCATGCATGTTGATTTATTGTTCTAACAAACCAAATTAGGAATACCTTGCCAGTAGCACAATCCAAAACAACAGTGGAGATGATCATGATTTCTACTGGAGAAAATTTGAGTATTACATAAGGATCATTCTTTAACAGTAACATTATTTGTCTTTACATATTTTATATATCATAATCATATGGTGTATAGTGTGGTCATATAAGTGCTACCCCTATGAACCAGCTAAGCTTTAGCAAGCATTTACAAGCATATTATAGTCGAAAGATGAAGTTCCCCCCAGTATGTTATCTGATTTTTAGTTGCTTCAGCTCTCAATCTGCAGCAATTGGAAATGTAAGTAATTTTTCTAAGGTGGTGGAATCTGCTGTTTCTGGTGAAAATGTGGGATTGGCGAAAGTCAGATTATTTCCTCAGAGCACCCTAGGTACCAAACTCCCTATGGAATTTGGTAGGAATGTGATCCTTTAATTCCATTAGGAATCTAATTTAAGCATCAGACTACATTTTGAAAATGTGCAATAAAGAGATTTACTTAATTACTATGCAGAGACTTGTTAGTGAAGCCTGTGCCAGGAATCAGAAATCCTTTATCAAAGTTTTCATTTAAAAACAAATTTTTGAGCTCTTCACATGCTGCAGAAGACAAACATTTAATAAAACATACTCTTATCTTTCAGAGATAAAGGAACAATCCTTGAACACACCACAGTATTGTTTAGCATCAAGGTATGACTTAAGGAAAATATTGAGCTCCATAGATAAACTGTGACTAAAATATTTGTAGGGCAGGAATCTGCATACTTTGAGATGCTGCTTAAATCATGAATATTTCAAGCCGGTTTCTGTTAAGGCAGTGCCTTCTATGTATTTCCATTTAATTAAGAAATTTTGTAACTAACCTTGATAACTGCCACAGTGGAAGCAAACAAGAATGATAAACACTCATTAAAGCTAAAGCAGTATTATCTAGGGACCACTCCATCTCTAAGCACTGTAGTGTTTAATTATAGGTCACTGTTAATTAATCTAGAAGTGTTTCTTCTAGTTGGTTTGCTGTCAACAATAATTATATATTGTTAAAGAGGCAATTAAAAAAATTCTACTGAAATTCAATAGTGCATTATAAATATACTACCAAGACATGGGAAGGGCAAAACTGTATGCCAAACTATCCATTCACCCAGGATAAGTGCTTGTAAATGGGTTAAATCAGACCCGTTAATGGTCACCTCAGTGAATCACTGCACATATCTAGAATAATACACTGATGTGCTGTTTAAATACAACTAAAGCTGTTTCCTTTGCTTGCAGAAAAATGACAGTTTAGGACATCAAGGACTCCATTTAGAAGACTTTTGATGTGAATTGTTAGTAAATCTGGGGCTCAAGGCATTGTCACATAAAGATGATCTAAAAGTTGCTATGCATAGTGCTGAATTTCAGGTACCCTATGTAGGGATGTAAATCAGGGCACCAACCAACTCATGTTACCCGTAAAAGCAAGCCAGATTCTATACCATCAGACTAGCAGTATATCATCTAAGTTTGACTTCTGGTTTTAGTTGTCCTGAGTAATTTCTCTTATTCTTCTAGCCACCTGTTTTCCTTATAATTTCCATGCTGCATTTACCTGACAGACCTGTCCCACCCTCAGGAAGGGGAGACAAATAGTTATGAAGTACATTTTAAATAACCTCAAGTCTTTCTTTCTCTGGTATTATTTCCATAGGAGTCAGATTGGTAACTGGCAGCCAGCAAGCACCAGGCACAGCTTTAGGCTCCTGATTAAAAGTGAGGAAACCTGGCTTCTTCTGCTCCCTTCTTTGCTGTTGAGGTTGATCAAACTACACCCTGTCTCTCAGCCTCCGTATGTGCAAATAGAGGGGATGACCCTGGGGCTAGAAAAGCCTCTGCAGGAACAAATAAGATAATACGTGTAAGCAAGAATGGTTTTTCTCCTCCTTTCTCACACATTAAAATGTAAGTAAAATCTTTCACAAATTATTATTTTAAATTTTAAAAGGAATATTTTATTTTTAGATGTTCTGGTTTGCATATCAAAGTTAGGTATCAGCAGCAGTCCTGTAGTGGATTTAAAGAGTTTGTAATGAAGAACACAAATTGTCTTTTTGCTCTTTGAGCTTTTCCAGTTGGGCAGTATTTGTATTTTGCCCTCTACTGCTGCCCAGCCACCGTGTTTTCTTTTTCTCACTGAAATAATACAAGATTTATATGTAGTCAGTAAATTAAATAAAATAAAAAATTAAAATAAACACATATCTCTCGGGCCATAAAAAATACCTGTGACTTTTTACTGTTTTTCTTTATATTTCATAGACAATTCCTCTTTCTGGTGTCTCTCCTTAGTAGCAGGGAACAAATATGATCACATCAGGGAAAGCCAGTTTGAAACTAAGCAAAGTATTTTCTCCCTGAAAGAACTGATCAGTGTCCAGACATTGTGCTTGCAAATGTTGTCTTGTTTTTCAAACCAACAGTTCTTTAAAACCTATTTCTTCTGGAAATTCTTACATTATTCCTTCAAAACTGAACTCAGTCAGTATATCCTGGAAGAGTACCGTATAACTCACTTTGCTGATGGCCATAGACAGTGATAGCAGTGGGATAACGCACTACATTTTTATTGGGGTGTCATTAAAATAATAGTAATGCAGCAAATGCTGTGGAAATTAAGTTACTTTTTAGTCTGAGTAAATGCCAGAAGTGGAGTAATAATTTGGTTTAGGGCAAAGCAGTAAATTTGAATTGCAAGAAATAGCCAGTAACAGATACCAGTGATCCAGGAGTTCAAAAGAAACTCAGAGATTAAGGTTCTGAGTTGCTGATTGTGCAACTGAATGTTTAGATCGGACTCCATACCAAAGCAAAGAGTTTTCAGAAAGGTTTCACTACAAATCTGGAGAACTGTACTAGCTTCTGTACTAGGCAAATTGATAGAAACCATAATAAAAGAAATAAGCGCAGTAACAAGAATGATGTGGCTGATACAACGTGGCTGGACAACAGTTTTTCATGAAGTCTGCTTTTAAAGAAACTAAGCTCTCATGGAGTAAAAAGAAAAATCTTCTGTATTAATAGCTTATTAAAAGATGAGAAATAAGGGAAAGAAATAAGCATTTCAAAAGCTAGGTGTTACCATTAGGTTTTATGCTGGAAAAGGGGGCAAAAGATAAGGTAACAAAATTTGCTGATGGTACAGAATTGCTCAGAATCGTTAAGATTTACACTAATAGTGAAAAGATGCAGACCTGTGTCCTGCTGCTGAATGTGGATAACAAAGCTGCAGATAAAATATATCCATGGGAAAAAAATAATACTATCAATGGACAGATAATTATTTGCTCTAAATTAGTAATAGCCATTTGGCAAGGAGAGTTCGAAAGAATAGTCTTCTGACAATGGCGGCTCAATCTTTAGCCATGATCAAAAGAAGAAATAGAATATTAATGGTTATTAGAAAGCAATAGAAAGGAAAGCATTTTTTTTTTTAATAAAATGGTATATCATGCATATTTAATGATGCTCTGGTCCTGCAATAGCAATAATTCCTAGTAAAACTAGAAATGTTAATGGGATGGTGGGGAAGATTATCAGAGGAATGGAATGGTTTCCATATAAGGAAATATTACACAGACTAGGAGTCTTTGGCTTGAACGGAGATGACAGAAAGGTTGAGGAAATTATTAAATTACTTAGTTTTTCTTGTAATATGAGAACAGGAAAATACCCAAGTGAATTTTCAGGCATCTATTTTCTACCTTCTTCCTTAGCCTTTTGTATTTTTGGTCTCTGCAGCTTGCTGGGATAATAAATTTTCCAATTTAATTATGCATTTTATGAAAATTTACTTCCTTTATATAAGGATAAGCAGGAATTTGACAAATTCATGAACACTGGGTCTATCAAGGAATGGGATGCACATGCTGTTCCAGTGGCAACCTCTTGCACAAAGACCATTAATCACCAATTGTCAAACACTGAGGGCAAGCTTGGAACTAGATCACTTTTGCTTGCCGGTTCCTTATATTATTTCCATATCCATATATTGGCCATAAATGTAGATAAGATAGTGGCTTAACTGGGTCTTTGATCTGATCCAGCATGACTACTGTTAGGCACTGGGCTGTATTGCCTAACTTGGACTAACCTGTCATTGAAGCCAAGCTTACCCAGTAGTTATAACAACTCCTGATCATATTGAATGGTGCAGCAAACTCATCCTCCAAAACAAGGAGCTTGATGCTCTGTTCTGCAGTTGCAGCAAACATCATGGAATTCTAGTCTGAACACAACATTGAAGCAGGTGATGCGTTAACGCAGTTGTCTCCTTTCATGAACATAAGCCTAGACCTCTTCTTCATTTGAAAGATACCTCCAAGATTCTCTGGGGTCTTTAAAAAGCTTTGCTGCTTTGCTGTTACTAACACAGTTATGAAGTCCTAGCACACCTTATTATTTAGAACTGGAAAAAGTATTGTGTGCATACATTTACATGATGACTTACAGATATATCTCTGATGACTGCTTGACCCCATCACCTGTGCTTTCTTCTGAAACTTTTTATACTCCTCACTCTTAAAAGGATTAATGTATTTAGACGCTGTTTAGTATGATAAGGGAGATAAGGGTATGAAAAAAGCATGGTATTAACTGAGCAATTCAGCATAATTATGAGGAAAATACCCCAGCCTGACTGCTGCTTCAGGATGATCACTGATAAACAAATTATGCTCATGTTGATAGTTATATGATCTTTCTTTGGTATCATCAAATATCTAAATGGGATTAAAATGATTTTTTTTCTAGTGGGCAGTGATACAGCAAACTGACCATTAGCTTCCCGTCAGTGGAGATAAAAACTACAGTACATCTGCTCAAACAGATTATCATGCACTTGCTTGCATACCAATACACAACTTTCTGTTATTCCTGGAGCTACTTAAGCTTATATCATGGGGAGCCGTAATGAGCTGAAACGTGTTTTTTCCCATGCTTGACAAGTTGTTTTTCTCTTGATGCTCGGAAAGGATCTTTCTAGATTTAGCTGATAGAGTTAACTGATGGATTTACTATTCACAAAACTGTCCTCAGCAGTGTACCAAATTACGTTGAACATTGTAGTTATCAGCTATAAAAAATTCAAACTATCAAATATGTCTCTGTACATGAAGCAAGCCTGCAGAGATGTGGTCTTTTACAGTATGTGTTGTCTAATCAGAAGCAGGAAACATAGGAGTAGCTGGTAGCTCAGTTTCTTTTTATGGTAATGGGAAAAGACATTTAGTAGTGAGAAGGCAAGAAGACAGATATCTAAAGTGTTAGGTGTGCTTGTATCTTTAGACTAGCTTAGTTTTTCCCCCTTTTGAGAGATTTGGCATGAGATAATAGTTATTCTATGTTGCTTAGCCTAACACTATTCAGTTTTTTCTTTCACAGTTTTTCTTTCAGTTATTCCTTGTCATGCACAAATGACCATATTTCCTGTGCACAGGACTGATCTGGTAGGCAAGAATTTTTGGCTTAAGAAAAGGTTTTGCAAAAAAACCTAGTGTGTGCACCAGTGTTGTGTGGCACTGAAGCTGTTGAAAGGAAAGAAATTAAAAACCTACCCAGAAAGATAAAAATGTGCACAGATGTGTGGAAATTTATTATCTTTATGGTGGAATCCATATTTATTTTTATTATTATCTCAACAGTTTCTTACTCTCCTTTTTCAGGACAGGTGGGTGTTGCTTTTGTTTTCAGGAAGGGACAGGTGACAGTAAGCAGGACTTTTATGGACCTGACCATACCCTGGAACTTCCTGATCCGTATGTGTGATGATAACTGTCATTAACAAAGTTAATGGCTGTGATAACATGTAGTTCCAGCAAGAGTAAATATCCAAATTTAATTCCAATATTTTCTTAACAAAACGTAGGGAAATTGGAAGAAGTAGTGTGGAGGTTGCATTTAACTAGGCCTGGCAAGGCTTGGAGAATTATTTAAGTAACTGAAACACTGCTGTTATCTATATTATTGGTCTTTTTGCTTCAATTACTTTCAGTAATAAACCTCTGTGTTTGAACTCAGAGAAACGCTGCGAAAAACCTCTTCTGTCAAAAATGCTTTGAGAAGCAGGTGGAATGTGAACTTTACAAGTATTGGCCTCTCATCTAACAAGCTAGTTTCATGCTTTTGATAGATTCCTAACTCTTTTCTATCCAGCCGACAGTATCATAGTTGTCATTGTTTACATAGTGGAATCTGTGTATGTGCAGAAGCTGTTTTTTCCCAGTACTGTTGCTGCTGGATCCCTCAATGGAATCTCACCCAGTTAACTTTGATGTTGTGGTTACCACCAATAAACTCTGTTATGGTTTATTCAGTATAACATTACCAGTGTGACATTGCCATTATTCAGATCATGCTTTGTTACTTGTATCACTAGTCACCTTATCTTAGACTGTTAAATAAATTCTTTCCAAAGGGCTCTGTGCCAGTTGGGCCTTACTCTGCATCTCATAGCTACATTTTTGGAAATGTAGCTGATGCAGACTAAGGATATAAAAATATTTGCTCTAGTTCTTTCAAACCATGTTATAGTTCTTGTTTGTATTGCTTGATTGCCGTTTCTCATTTTCATATTTTGGTATTGTTAAACTTTAAGGGAAATACAAATTAAATGAGTTCTTAGTGTCCATTCTAAACAGAAAAATTTTGAATAAGTTTTGACTATATTCTGTGAAGACAAGTTTATTTCTATTGTTTCCAAAAGTAGTAATTATAAAGTTGTTCTCATGTTTAAAAATTGCTTTTTCACTTTCATTAAGCAGCTTGAGAAGTTGTCATATATTATTTAATAAGGTTGTGACCTTGCTTTTCTATGAAGATGCCAATTGCCTCTCAATTCCATTTATTTTTCTTTCTTGCAGATTTGTATTTCTGGAAGTGTTTGCAGTTTCAGTGTACTATTTTACAAGGCCAAATGTATTATACATGTGTTACTCTGCATGCTGAATAGAGCTGGGACTGTTTAGCTTTCAGAAGAGAAGACTCAGGGCGAATCTTAACAACATTTTTAAATACCCGATGGGAGGGAGTGAAGAGCCAGAACCAGACTTCTCAGTGTTGCCCAGTGTAAGGACAGGAGGCAGTGGGCACAAACTGAAATACAAGAAATTCCATTTGAATAGACTTTTTTTAGTGTGAGGGTGATTGAACACTGGGACAGTGATCTCCAGAGAGGTTGTAAAGTCTCTGTTCTTGGAAATAACTCAAAACCCAACTGGACACGGTCCTGAGCAACCTGGTCTAGCTGACCCTGGTCTTACTGTGGGGTTGGACTAGGACATCTCCAGAGGCCCCTTCCTACCTCAGTCATTCTATGGTTCTATAGTACTCTCATAGTGAGGGAACAGAAACAACTCCCTGTAAAGAGGCAAGTAACTATTTTCAAATTCATCTGAGCACCACTTCAGCCTACTGTAGGGCATCTATAAGCCACATTCAGCTCCAAACAGTATTTTCAATGGGATTCTTTGATACAACAATTATGTTCACACATAAAGATTTTAGAGTATAACACACAGAGAACAGGAAGAATTATTCCATGTACAGTTAGGAGTTTATCAAGTCTAGAAAGCTGAAATTATGTTTTAAAGAAAGAAAACTTTAGACTGAGTAAGAAGAAAAAAAATTCTAGAATTTGTTCGTTTCTGGAACAGAATTCTGTGATGTGGCAAAAGTTCCTGTGTGTGTATTGTTAGAAATGGTGTTAATAACCTGTTCAGGGTTTTTTTTTTAATCATTGTTCTTACTGTGATTCCTAAACTAGGCTTCAGAAATTCAAGGCACACTACAAATACTCAATTAAAGATGACAAATTCCCAGAAAAGAATACACAGGATTTATCAAAGTAATAGGACAGGAGTTTGAAAATTTTTTCACAGTATAAAAACCAGGACCAGTTGTGGTTAAGTTACTTCCAGTTTATAACCTGCATCCTTCAGTTAGGGTACAGTTATACTCTGCATAGCATTGATGGTGCATATGGACAGCAGGAAGGGAGAAGCTGGGTCAGAAAATCTGTTGTACACAAATCATATTGTTCCTTCCCCTTCAGTCCAGAATGAATCCTAAATACTCAATCTTTCTCTGATCTTTTGCTCTGTTTTTAAAAACCACATTCTCCCCCAAGTTATTATTTACCCAAGCACTATTTTTTGATCCTCTGCCCTGGTGACCATGTGGCCTCTTGTCTAGTCTCTTTTCCTCAGGTTTCTATCCTTTCCATATCTGCTTTCTCTCCTTTCTGGCCTTCCCATTTCATCCCATCTCCTAATTTCGTTCTGCTTCTTTACACAGTTTTCTCATCTCCTCCATGTCCTTGGCTTGAAGTTGCTTTCCAGCCCACTATAGTGTGTTATTTTGAAAGCTAAGAGTGGAGTGGAGGATTGTTGTGGTGTTAGCTACCCCTGGTTGGTAACACCAAGGTAAGAAGGGCAAAGCTACTTATTTTATCTTATACAATACCACCCTCCGCTGGCAGTTCTTCTTTCCTTCCCTCTGCATTTCACTGATGGCTACAGCAATATATAAGTAGCTCCTGCCTTCAAAGGTCACAAGGGAATTATCATTTAGAAAGGCTGAATAGCTTGTCTTTATATTAGGAGAAAATAAACAACAGCACTGTGCCTTCTTTCTACCCCCTGCATTGGATTGTGTTAATGTGGGGGTTTATTTAGCTCCTTTTCAGACAATTTTTTCATTCCAACTCCTCTTTCTTCATTGCTACCTTTAATTTCCCACAGTGGCTCCCAGCTTCCCCATGCCACAATACAATGAGGACATTTCCTGAAGCCAGTTTCCAGAAACCAGGCCCTGTTGTCAGCTGGACTCGGGGCTCTGCTCAATACAGATGGAAGAGGATGTGCTATGTGGATTCCTCCCACCTCAGCCCTGAGATGACTGGACAGTGAACTGGGGCTCCCTGGGGCTCCTCAGCTCTCTGGTCTGGAACAGCAAAGAAGAGGCACCCTCTGGGATGCATCAGCTTTTTGCACCACATCAACTCTCAGCCAGACAAATGGTTTTGGAGGAGCCAGCTCAGGGCTGATTGCGACACAGAAGTTAAAACCCCAAAACTTTCTGTATAGCAGCTATGCGAGACACTTTGCGGGCTGGCTGAGTATCCTTATTACCCATTCAGGGCTGCCTCTTTGCTATGAACTTGTTAGAGGCAAGACAAGATAGTACCTCTGTCCCTATACATTTAACACCACAGACATCACACTGCTTTTTACAGTTCTGGTTATGACTACCTCTCCCCTGTGCCATGCAGCCACCTTCTGCAGCCCCCTGAGCCTCCTTTCTTACAGACTCTTTGAGCTCAGCCTCACTCCAGCCACTTTCTGTGTGCCTCTCCTCCCTCCCTCTGGCCATTGCATTATCTCTTTCATTCCTGTCTTTAACATCCCCTGTCCTCTGTCTTTCTGTCAACTAATCCCTTACTAATTAAACTCTGCCCAAAGGACAAGTAAGAAAAGGTAGCTGAACTGACATGAAATTTGCAGGCTGTTACACTTCTTGCTTTGTTTGTATATTTAATCCTTCTCTCTAGCTTTTATCTGCTTGTCTATTTAGATAAGAAGCTATTGTGGAGTAGGGATGCTATGTGTGTATTGTATAAGCCCCACTTTCATAAGCACTGTGGCAATGCATATAATAAATGCTACTATCACATTATATTTAAAGGTCATCAGAGGCTGCTGTTGCCATCTCTTGAGGGTGCTAGTGGCAGCTATTTTACTGCTATCTGTTTGGGATCCTGCTTCTCCAAACAGGTCCTGCTTATGAAAGTGACCACCGGCTCATCAGGCTAGAAGCTTTTTTGGGGCTCAGATGCTTTCCTGGGTGCCAGCTTCCATGAAAATATTCTGGGAGCATTTTATAGACTAGCACTTTAAAACAAACAGGTCTCATTGACCTGCCTTCACACATGAGGACATGCAGACATGAGGCACTGGGTGGCAGCTCCAACTTACTTCCTCAAACAACTTGAATAGCTTGGGATGAAAGAAAAAGAACACCATCTTTGGAGGGATGCCACTGCCCTGTGTTTCTTCCATTTACCACAGATGCCTCTGGTTTCAGTTAGAACGAGCATTTTTGAGAACATCTGTAACTTGCATAGCGATACCTGAAATCCATCTGTATTTACGTGCAGCTAGCAGTGGAGCCACAGCAGCACACACTCAACATTGCCCATGAAAGTGAGCAAGAAAAAACTAAGCAGCCAGGCAGTGCAAAGCTCCATATTACTTTTATGGCAGTGACTGAATTATCTAGTTTAAAACAAGTGTGGTCATCCTTATTTAAAGCATGGAAGAGGTGGAATCTTGGGTTAGGGTCTGTGGTAGCATCTCTCATGGAGAGCCATGCAGGGTTTTAGCAGCTATTTTGCCTTGCCTTATAGCCTCCACATGGGTAAGTGTGCTCATGATACGTGAAGAAGCTCCTGCTTACTTGGTACCTAAGTTTTCTCTGAAAATAATTTGTGGGCTGTCTGTGAAGGCCATTTGCTCAAATACTTTTGAAGTGCTCATCAGTAAAATGGCCCTGCGTTGTAGGAATTCTGTGTATAGGGTGTTTGCTTTGCCCTAGGAAAGTGATAAGCATGACTACAAGAACAAGGTGAAAGCAACATTCTGTCCTACTTTCATGTTGAAGATAATGTCTAATTCCTGTTTATGCCCATTTTTCTTACCATATATTTTTCCCTGGGTCTCATTTTCATCCAAGGCAAACTTGTCTACATATCTTAGTGTTGAAATTGGCACTCTGTTCTTAGTGGAAAAGAATTAACTATTTTGGGAAATGCAAACACCTTTTTAAGAACAATGCAAGGGAATGTTTCACTAAGCTGAAATTCCTGAACTGGCATTGTGTCTTAGTAGTTAAGAAATCTAGACAGCTGATTTTAAAACAGAACAGTACTTAGTAAGAAGCAACTTTTTTTTGTGCTAAGGGCTTTCATGAATGAGCTTGGGGGACGTCTGTGGTTGATCTGAGTTTCAGGTCAGGGTTTCAGGTCAGATACATAGGGCAGGGTGCAATACAAATTGTTGATCAGCTTTTTAGCTGTCAAGTGGGGCAGTTTCCCGCAGTGGTATCTTCAGGACTAGTTTCAGGGTTAGTGCTGTCTGGATTTGGGGTCAGACATCTGTCAAATCTACTCCTGCAACACAGAAGTGGGACATGTTTTATACCACAGAACGGATTTAAGTGTGAGATATTCCTTTCACAGAAAGTCTAACACTGTGTTAGAATATGGAAAGATCAGTGCCTGTTTCTGAGAAACATTACATGTGTTTTTAAACTGTGCTGTAAAATGTAATGTATCTAAATCAGTAAAATCTCCAAACAAGTTAGGCAATATGACACATGAAGGTCAGAAAAGAGAAGTTAATTTGCACAGATTAAAAGACTGAGTTCTTGGTGTTATGGAAGTGATTAGAAAAAAATCCCACTGTGATTAGCAAAAATCCCTCATGGTGACCAGGAATTCATGCAGAAGCATAATATGAAAGTGAGTATAAAAACCCCAGTAAACTTACACAATAAAAGGAGAATGGAACACAAATATCATAATGAAATAAAATGGATCATAAGGAAGAAGTAGAGAGAGGAGAAACAGGAGGTCCAATAGTAGCAAACACTTAATAATAACAATGTGAGAAATAGCAATGATGGAAAGCAATGGAATATGGTGCTATGTATAAACACTCAGGAAACAGAGGCCATTTTTACCTCAAATATCCTAGAACTTTGCTAAACCAGGCAAGAGGATGGGAGACATGGACTGAGCTCCAATCTTACAAATAATTTACAAATCCGTGAATAGGACCACTGCCAATATTCCTACATCAGCTATGAAAGAGAGTTAGTGTACTCCATGTTCTTTCTTAATGTAA
Source organism: Haliaeetus albicilla (assembly GCF_947461875.1). Taxonomy (NCBI): domain Eukaryota; kingdom Metazoa; phylum Chordata; class Aves; order Accipitriformes; family Accipitridae; genus Haliaeetus; species Haliaeetus albicilla. Next base: position 7,204,702 of record NC_091499.1, read on the forward strand.
TTTTTTGAATCTAGAAACAGGCTTCTCTTCTGCTACAATATGACAGTCTGATCAAATTTTCATCATTTGTAATAGACTCTTATCAGTATTCATTTTTCTAATGCAGTAACAAAAAGTCTTATCACATATGTGACAAAAAGATTCCTGATAACACAGGTAACATAGATTAAGTAACATGGTAAAAAATTTTTGAATACATTAGAATACCCCCAGCAAGACTTTTGCCATTCATTTCCTGTTGCACCTTGGAAACACTGCTTACCCAGCAGATTTCACAGTAAAATAAATAAATGAGCAAAACTGGTGAATAAAAACATCTCACTACTGAATTTGTAGAAGCTGTATTGAAGCCATGTGCACTCCATGTGTCATGGGAACAGATCAGATAAAAATGGAATTCACTGTGAGGAAGAATGCTGAGTGCGTATACCTAGATCTAGAGGTATAAGTGATTCACCTGGCAGAACTAATACTTGTCTGTAAAATAAACTATTGGCTACCACAACTAGGATGCCTGAGAAGCATAAAACAAAGATACATAGCTCCTCATTCAATATTACAAAGCCTACCAATAGGATACAGAAAGCTTTCTGTAATACATCATAATTACTTCAAAATTGGGTCTTTATTCACAATGAAGGAGAAATGTTTTCAAATTCTGTTTTGCTATATTGCAGAAAAGCAGTTAATGTCACATAAATTTAAATTGTTATGTATTATGCTACATGCTTAATTTTATTGCATTGGTTAAATTATATTACTTTCCAGAAAGAATTGTGTGCTGTAGAATAGTTGTCAGTTTAAGCGTTTTGTAAGAGTAACTGAAAAGTCCCACGTGGGACTTAATAATTTTCTTCTATAGAATTCAGATATGAATGCAGACAGTCCTACTGAAAACTTGCAGAGGCTGAAGGTAGGGCTTCTGCTGAACGGGAAGATAGCTTCTCCTTCCAGAAAATTGCACAGAGCCAGCAACATCAGATAAGTATCTTATATTTGCATTACTGATTCTTTTTCTCGTAACCCTCTTAGTAGACTGGATTTGTGCTTTTTTAGTGAAAGTGCATTGCCTTTCAGCTCTTAAATTAGCTTTATTCTAATGCCCATTAACACACAACAGATGGAGAGCTATAATCTGAAGGGTCCTGTAACTAAGTGTCCCAAGTGTACTCTTAATAAAGGACTTGATTCTATCATCTTTTTGGCTTGAGTTATACAGAACGGTATATAATTGACTTAAAGTACACAATCAGTTTCATCAAAATTACCGATTCCACTTGTGAGCAAAGTGGAGCACACATGCACGTGTTTGTATGACTGAAGCCCTGGATACATACTTCTCTTAACTTATGTTCATAGTTTTATACTTCAACATAATAAATATATTAGTCTCCTTAGATTGTTGGCTACGATACAGAAATCTTAGAATGATAAATAAGTGGCAAAGACATGGTATAAATAATACACCAAGCCAAACTAGCTGTTTGTTTTGCATTCTGGATTTGGATTTGTTTTGGATTGTGACTGGATTCTAATAGCAGTTTGTAGTTTCATAGACATCTTAAAATTTTTTATACAAGAATTTAAACACATCTGGCAAAGGTTGGTACAAATTTAGGATGGGAATGTATCATGACACACACTTTGTCAGAACCTCTTTAAAAATATATAGCTCATTTATGGCATTTTATACAGAATATAAAAATAGTGAAAAGAGCAGCAAGTAAAAGGTTCACTAAAAATCTTTTTGCTGAGATGTTTGTTGAGGGTAGCGAAACCTACACAGTCCTACACGTGTTCATAATACATAAAGCAATATAAAAGAAATAATAGGAATATACATATTTGTTAAATTGCAGAGATTAAATTTCCATTAAAATGCCACCATTTCTTTCAGTGCTATAGGAAAGTAATTAGAATCGTTGCTACAGTAGTTGCTTTTGTTACATTTAGAGATTTCATTACAGAGAGAAACATTTAATATCAGGGAATCCTGATGCTTCTGAATATATTTTCTACTTCATAATATAAAAGGGCTTTGTGAAATTCACAACAGCTGCTGAAGCATTAGGGAATATGAAAATATTGTGCAGCGCTCGTTCAGTTTGCTAAACGGTAGGGCAGAAAAGCGCCTTTTCTCCCCTGTTTTTGCAAGGCTTATTTCATGTCCACAAATGCAGAATGGATACTTTGATACTGATGGTCAGTGCTGAAAATTCTACCGTTTGTTGAGTGCACTGCAATGCATTCCTCCTGTTGATATGGCAGATAATATTAATTCTTTTGGTATAATACAAACTGGCCTGTTCTGCTTTAATTGTGCAGTCAGTGCTCCTGTTGAAGTTGTTTATGGTCTCAAGGGAATCAGTGTGTAGTATTTTATACCCATGTTTGTATTTTATGATTTATTGTTTACTTTTTAAAGGCTCCTTAACTAATCTGTAGTGAATATGAGGGGGAATGGTTATAAAATTGCTGAGTCCAGAATTCTAGTCTAATGAGAAACTGCAGACTTATAAGAAAACCAGCATGTTTTCATCCCCACAGAATCTACTTCATTATGCAGGAGACTGCATATTGCACAAGGAGGATCGGTAGAGAGCAAAAGCTAGAGAGCTGTACAAAGGAACAGGCTCAAGTGGAAGAGGGGAAGGAAGATATAAAGATGCTTATGGCACATAAGCAAGTCAATCTGATCTTTAGTTCTCATTGGTAAAGCTATTAATCTAAACTGGACAAACTGAAGGGGCTGACTTAAAGGACAGTTGACAGAATCTTGTCCTACTAAATAAAAGGAACTATATGGTATTTAACTAGGATTAGCCAATTGATGTTTCTGGGTATGTAATTACCTGGATTACATCTGCAAAATGGTAAAGAACAGGCCTTCTTAAAGAGGAGGCCTGTTAACAGGATAATAACAAGCAGAAATACAACAAGCAGACTTCCCAGAACCGATCTAGTTCAGCTCTGTGTTGTTTACCAGAAACTACACCTTGCACAAAATCCTGCACAGTGAACAGGGACATCTAATGACTGAATCAGAGACTGCAACTAAACATATTCCTCAGGCTACCTGACCACACAAGAAATAAGAAGTGTACTACACAGGAGAGGCTGGGCTGGGTATAGGCAAAGCAGGTGTTCAGAAAATTACCTTACATATATGCAAATATTGCCTTACACAGTCCAAATAAAATTGAGTGTTATCTGAATATGAACCCTGAATGAGGCTGTGAGATAATCCTGACCGATGCAGTATTAAAGCTGATTGAAACAACTTAAAACCAACAGCCCCCATCCCCCTTATTTTTGCCACTGAAGAGTGTGTAGTTTTAAAATGACAGGATGTATCTACATGTAAAAAATCAGAGTATTGCTCATATACGAACATTTTCTCAGCAATCTACTTAAGGCATAGGGATTTGAGGAAGTGTAATTAGAATAGTAATCTGGGAATTTAGAAAGCTGGATTGAATTCCGTGTTCATCTACAGACACTTGTGTGACCTTCAGCAAAGTCCTTGGGTCAGATCCCCAAGGTTGCAATCGGGGGGAGTTAGAGGCTTAATAAATTTGATGATCTGGAGCTTTGTTGATCAAACTCATTTCCACAAAACTTTGGTATCTCAAGGCAGTATTGGGAGGATGAACATGTTAAAAAAGGGTGCTTTTATGATAGTAAGAGAAGTACCACAGACATTTCAAAACTGGAAGGCTGACTTGTGCATAGTTGCTGACTTTACCTGTACCTTCAAAAGGTGCATGCAGATGCTTGACTGAATCATAATAGTATAGGTTTCCTTTCTTGCATAGGAGAAAAAGTTTTCTTGAGTTTTTTTAGATACCAGACAAGACAACTTCAAGGTTGATGATCTGAATAAAAGCACTAGCAAAGAAACTTTTAGCTGGTCAGTTCTGTTTTCATCAGGAGATGACTCTTCGGTTAGTGGGAATTGTTATAAAAGATTTCATGGAACACTGATATTAAGACTGCCTGTCATTGCCTGCTTAACTGCAATATCTTTCTAGGATTTATAGAACTCCCATTGGCCACCAAAAAAAAAAAAAAAAAAAAAAAAAAAGAATCCCTGACAGATTTTTTCTATGTTGGAAAAGTCAGTGGACTCTGGGGACATCTTCTTGTACTTTATAGGCCTCCCTGTTGCTTTCAAATTGTTGATGTAATGTTTCTCCATACAATTTCTCTTTCCTTATAAAAATCTATTTGAAAATTTCTCTCCTGAGGAATGAAAGCAAATTCCTGCCTTTGAACATTCTCTCTGTTTGTGTCTTTCTCTTATAAAATGGATTTTCAGGTATCATCTTTATCATCTTTTCAGCAGTTCCTGAAGCATGAGTGATAGCTTATTTGTAGAAGAGGTAAGGGCTGTTTTAAGTTTGTTTACATAAGACTAGAATAGGAACCTTACTTTTGGATTCAGAGAGATTGTTTGAATTTACCTGCACTGATCCAATTTGTGAACTTTTTTCCAGACTCATCCCTCTAAAATTATTAGAAACCTTGCAAACACAGAGCTGTAGTCACAGACAGCAGAAATAGTATGGAAGTGCATTTATGCACTGGTTCAGAACTAGCAATTTGTCTACATGGTTGATTATTACAAGACAAGAATGAATGTAAAAAAAAAGGAAATTATCCAATATATTAATAATTCTTTTCTGCTGGGAAGGATTGAACTGATGGCAACAATGGTGTACTCCTTTCCAGATTAAAATTTTAAAAAGTTTAATTCTACACAGTGGTAAATGTGTTCAGATTCTTTGACATCAAAGGAGCCATACCTTCTTACTTTGAAACAGAATTTGTCCCAATGTATTTATATAAAAATACATGCAGATATATTGGCCACTGGAAAGCATTATTACTGAGATCTGTTATGTTTGTGTATGATTCTATAAATAACCTTTAGGGGGGCTCCTGAGGGAATGAGGAAGTTGAGCAGTAAGATGGTAAACGTAATTCATGGCTGATGTATGCAAAGTAGTCGGCGTTAGAAGAAATAACTGGAACTTCTCATATCTCTCACTGGGATCTGAATACAGAGCCACCCAGATACAAAGACCTAACCATCATTGTCGACACCTCAGTGAAAATTAAGACAAGGTTACAGAATACCCCAAACAGAACAGAAATGATTCTGAACTTATGTAAAGTTTTCATGTAACTTAATGGGATACACTTTCCTGGAACACTGTGTTTGGTTCTATCATCTTTTCTCTACAACATTTCTTGGATAACATTTAGGAAGACATGGAACCATGCTTTTCCTGTTTCTTTTCCAGCAAAATAATCTGATGTAACAATAATTTTTTTAGGCTTAATTTATGGATTCCTGGTAACTATCTTGAGACCCCTAGTTGGAAGGTGATATAATAGGTGCAGAGCATTATTATTGCATCACATTAGCATTTAAGATGGCAAAGATTTTTAATGCTTAAAGAGACACCATGAATATTGATTGATTCAAAATGTTAATCCATAGTCTGAAATTCCTGTGAAACAAGTTTTCTGCTCATCCTGCACCTATTGTACCTCCCAAATGAGATAAATCATTCATAAAATCCTAGTATCTCTGATGAGGCACCTGCTGAAAATAAAGTTCAAGAATGTGCTTTTATCTGTGCATACAAATTCATTTTCAAACCGATTTTTTTGTGACTGATTATCCTCTACCATTTATATGAGCTAGTAAAACATTAAAAACCATGACTATGAAAAATTTGGAAGAATTCTGAAATTATTATCTCTCCTGGACAATCTTATTGAGAATTACTTTGAGAGTTTCAGGTCTCTTTTTTCTTTTTTTTTTCCTTTTTTTTTTTTTAAATACAGATAATTGTTCTAGTACTCATAGTACCACTGAGAAGAGTCTGTCTCTGTCCTTTCTATACCCTTCCAGTAGACAGTTGTAGACAGCAATAAGATGCCCCTTGAGCCTTCTTGTCTCTGTTGAATTAATAGGTACAGGCAATTGTGTGAAGCATTGTTGAAGTAAAATATGTTCAGTAGATTTTGTTGATGCTGTTGTTGCTGTTTTAAAATTAATCTTCTTCGATCTGATTGGCCTGGAGAACTTCATAGTCTTAGCCAAGGTCTGACTTGTTGCCTTACCTCAAAGGAGCACTAACACAGTGCCGTCTCCCTTCCACTATTCACCTTGTAGATTGATATGGTGGCTTAATAACCTCTCTTGAAAATATCTGGGAAATAAATACCGCAACTCTGTCTGTTTTTGTGGGGATTAGTGTTAATTAAATTTGTTTGCATTTCTGACATTTCATAGGCCACATCCTGAGGGGAGCTAAGGCTCTACTGTACTCTGGCTTCACTTCAGTTTCTCACAGAGATGGAACACACTGGAGCTATGTTTCATCTGAATCATGTCTATCCCTTTAAGAAATTACTGGTTTTACAGTCCACTGTAGCAGGGAAGTGACTATAGGAAACACTAAGGCTTTGAAGAATTGCTTAGGCCCTGGTCTCAGCTGGGTTGCCTGTTACCTGCTAAAGAAGGATTTAGTCTGAACTGCTGTAATGTTTAAGCAATAATATGACTTGGAAGTAATTTATCTGAGTATGTTGTGCTAAACCTCTTGTCTGTTAGTTCTCTAAAAAGTCTGCATATTTTTCTTGTAATTGAGTTTCTCAATAGCATATAGACAGATTATATACATATATTATCTACAATTTTCATGCCACTGAAAGAAATTTCATTATGCAAATGTTTCTATTCCAGCGCAAGCAGATGTGATTTTTTAATAATTTCTTGAGATTGTTTCCAGCCCCTTGCAAAATTCTTGGCTTCAAGTAGTTTATTTTCTTGCATTATTGTCCTGGTTTCAGCTGGGATAGAGTTAATTGTCTTCCTAGTAGCTGGTACAGTGCTATGTTTTGAGTTCAGTATGAGGAGAATGTTGATAACACACTGATGTTTTCAGTTGTTGCTATGTAATGTTTAGTCTAAAGTCAAGGATTTTTCAGCTTCTGATGCCCAGCCAGCGAGAAAGCTGGAGGGGCACAAGAAAATGGGAGAGGACACAGCCGGGACAGCTGACCCCAACTGGCCAACAGGGTATTCCATACCATGTGACATCATGCCCAGTATATAAACTGGGGGGAGTGGGGGTGGGGGGATCGCTGCTCGGTGACTAACTGGGCACTGGTTGGTGGGTGGTGAGCAATTGCATTGTGCATCATTTGTATATTCCAATCCTTTTATTATTACTGTTGTCATTTTATTAGTGTTATCATTATCATTATTAGTTTCTTCTTTTCTGCTCTATTAAACCGTTCTTATCTCAACCCACGAGTTTTACTTCTTTTCCCCGATATTCTCCCCCATCCCACTGGGCGGGGGGGAGCAAGTGAGTGGCTGTGTGGTGCTTAGTTGCTGGCCGGGGTTAAACCATGACAATTATACATTTCTTAGTCATTAAAGGCAAGTGGAGACATCTCCACTTTTGGGAAAGCTGGGAGTTGGGTGAAGTACTTATTCACACTTTGTGGTTTCAGAATTGCATTGTAAAACATCTTTTTGCTAATTTTTCAGCAAATGTTCTATGCGTAAAGTTTCTTTATGCAATTGCTTATGGAAAGTGGAGTTTTGGTGAATGAAATAACTTTGTTTAACCAGGAAAGTAAAGTCTAACTCTCCATGATGGCTAAAAAAATAATGATTGGAATCACTTTTAATTTGAAAGATAACATTATGTTGAGGGTTTTATGTGAGATCTTATCTCATGGAAGAAGAAATTTGTCAAGTCTAGTTCATGTTTGTGTTCTGTCTTTTTCTTGTTTTCTCTGCAGAAGCAACACTTCTAAATCCTCAGCTATGTAACTGAACACTGAAATATCACTGTTGTTTAGCATTTCTTATGTTTGGATGTTGTGAAAGATTGAGGTGACGAGACATTTCTCTTGGGTGTGGCAAGGACTATTGCTATGACATTCCAGATTGGTTTAGGTAATGATTTGGAAATTATTGTTCTTTTCCTGAATTCTATTCGTGAACTAGATGAAAGGGACACACAGACTGTGATGTCTAAATGTAACAAAATTTTAGCAGTATGCAATTGTCTCAGAGGAATAAATCATTTTTTATGGCTACTTATTTTGTGCCATGTTTGAACTTGATTGCAGGTTTGCAGGTTTGGATGGCATACAAATTATTTTCAAACACACAGAGACACACCTTAGCACTTAAAAGATAAGCTGGGAAAATAAATGAAAAGCTGTAGAAGTGAAATCTCTTGTCCAGTATTTTTTCAGAGATATGGGGTGTGTTTTCTGAATGCTGGCTCACACCTCTGAAAATTTACTTAAAATAACTTGCTACTCTTCATTCAAAGTTTAAAAATGTGAGGAATAACCTTTTCTCAGAAGAATTGCAAGAAGAAATATAATAGGCAGAGGTCTGATGAATCTAAAACACTGGCTTGCTAGAACTTTATTAATGCCAGCATTAGGCCAGTTCTGCTGCATTCTTATTCCTTGCAAGCTCTTAAGATTCATCTAAGTTTTTTAATTCACACATCAGGTGCTGATTTTTTTTTTCATAAAGTCCTTGTCACTGTGCAATGCTAAAAGATATGAGAAATAGTGCAAACATTGGAAAGAAATATTCAGCATGATCCAGCATTTAAAAATATCAGCTATCCTTCACATCCTTCTTTTTCACTGGCTTTAATTTACTTGTTATTTGAGTTACTGTTTTAATAAGTTTTTTCTACCATTAATGTTAATTATTGAGTGCTGACAATGTATTTAATCTTGCATAGGAATGCAACTGTGACTCACAGGCAGTACAAAAAGTCATAATATACTGACAAGGAGTCAAATCATGAAGCCTTTCCCCTCAAGGGAAAAACAATATTCACTGGATTTCTAATTTGAATATTCTGCACCAAAATGGTTTTTAGTTTGAGCCTGACTTTTCAGACACTTCTTATGACACCAACTCATTCATGCCAATCCATTCTGTTACAATGCTAGGATATGCTCTGAAGAATACCTGCAGAACCTATGTAGTAGTTCTACTTTTCTAAGAATTTATATTAGGCAATTTTTTTTGTATCATTGCAAATCACACATACATAATGTGTGCCTCCTTGCATCAGATGTTGTGTTCTTAGCTACATTGGTTAAATAAATTCTTAAACTTCACCAACTTGGTAGCTATTAGTGCTTGTGCAAGTGACACCCAAACCAGGATCATTATTTCCCTTAGAGGTTGCTGAAGAGATGTATAAATTTGTTTCATGGTTAATATGTATTAAAAGCTTCAGCAGTTGAACTGTGGAATTAGATCATATTCTCAAATGACAGGAGGGGAAACATTCTTTGTTATGTCTATGGAGCTTGAACAACATATAAATAAATGCTGAATTCATTCTTATGCTTTTCAAAGTAAAAAGTTTTTCATCTTTCTGAATGTGAAATACAAATTTAATTATGCTCTCCCACATATAAAGTGCAAACTAGTTTGAAGAATGCACAGTAGACATTGTTGCACTATTTTCAGAACGGAGACATGATAACTTGTCTCTAACACATGATATTAATTCAATACTTTATTTTAAAGATGTCAAATTTGAATATGCAAAGGGCCCATTTCCCTTGGTTTGGATGTGAACGTGAAGTCAAATCTAAGTATACATTTTTTAATGCAAATGATGACCTGCTTTACATTTATATACCTCTAGAACTTCAGAGTTCTTGAGAGTTCAGGGAACTTGCCTGATCTATTGCATTCTCCAGCATGAAGATGAACTAGTACAGAATGACAAGAGCCAAATGTTTTTCATATTTACCAAAGTACCTCTAGGAAGATTTACAAAGTGTGATTTTTAATATGCTACTCAACTGCTGTGAGGGAACAACCAATGGTTTCTTAAAATCTGTTAAATTGGATCTGCAGCACTGTGATCAATGGCAAATTTAGGGTATATGTGGAGCTATCAGGAGAGCTACACTTCCTTGCTCCTCTAAGCTGAGCATAGTTCTATTAATGTTGAAGGAGCTGCTGGGGAATTACTGAGTGTTGTATTGTCACTGCTGAGTGTGTTTGAAGACAAAGCACAAACCTCTCCGGTGTTAAAAAACTTCCTTTACAATTCCTATTAGATAGCAAATGTGAACCAAAGTGTCAGACTAAACTAGGGGAAAAGCTGACTGCATCAAATCATCAACTGAAGAGCTCCATCAGACTAACTGCAGGATCCCTTAAGGCCTTCAGAATTGCAGCTGCATTGGCTTCTGCCACAAATTGAAGTACAAGGGAGAGACTGGAGTTTCTCAAAATGTTAATAACTGTTTGAAAAGTTTGCTCCCTCCACTTAGCTAAACCAAAATAACAGCAGCAAGTTACAATGGTTTTCTTAGGCCTGTCAGCTGACATTTTAAAGTGATGTCATTCATACTACAAAGTCAAATAAAGTTTTTCTTATGAAAGAAGGAAAATTTAGGTATTTTATAAGCAGATGATTATTAGTTTCTTCTTTTCTGTTCTATTAAACTGTTCTTATCTCAACCTGTGAGTTTTACCTTTTTTTCAGTTCTCTCCCCCATCCCACTGGGTGGGGGGAGTGAGTGAGTGACTGCGTGGTGCTTGGTTACCAGCTGGGGTTAAACCACAACAGGGGCATACAGAAAAGATGGGGAGGGACTTTTTACAAGGGCATGTACTGATAGGACAAGGGATAATGGCTTTAAACTGAAAGAGGGTAGCTTCAGTTTAGATGTAAGGAAGAAATTCTTCCCTGTGAGGGTGGTGAGGCACTGGCACAGGTTGCCCAGAGAGGCTGTGGCTGCCCCATCCCTGGCAGTGTCCAAGGCCAGGTTGGATGGGGCTTGGAGCAACCTGGTCTAGTGGAAGGTGTCCCTGCCCATGGCAGGGGGGTTGGAACTAGATGATCTTTAAGGTCCCTTCCAACCCAAACCATTCTATGATTCTATGATTAATATTATAGAGTTCCTATTTTTCATTAGGACTCATGTTTTATTACTTGGTAATAATGTATATTAGATGTGAAGGTATGATTTTCAAATGGTGAATAAATGACACAACTATAAAATATATTTGATTTTGTGATAATTATGGGCATGTTAGAAGGCATTCATACCGAAATTCTATGTAGTAAGTTGACTGAAGCCACACTTCAGTCATTTGTATAATCATGGAAGCTTACTGAAAAAGAGAAATAAATGTATTGATCTCGGTCACTTAATTACAACCTGGGAATTGACAGAATCCCATTGTTATCCTCTCAAGGATGGTGAAAGCATAGTTTTATTTCTCTACAACAGTTATTTGTATCCAAAGATATTGAAAATTTAAGGGAGAGGGAGGTTCTCAGTGGTTTCTTAAGCTGGCATTGTGTCATATTTTTATTTTCAAGTCCTTACACTCAGAATAGCTTATAAATTGTGAACTCTATATTAAAAGGATCAACCTGGAGGGTTTTTTGCCCTTGGTGTCTAAACTGGTCTGTGTCAGGGTACACAGTACAAGCAGTGATGTCATTATCTGCTAGATATGAATGCATTCTGAACTTAAATGGACCTGCCCGAAAATAACAGAAGTTCAACATGGTATTTAATACAACACTATTTGGGACCACTGTCTTGAATATGTTTAACTTTGTCCAAAAACACAGAGGCACATACAACTCTCATCTCATAAAAGATCAGACAGCTTCTACTTTGTTTAGATCTGTGGCTTGCTATTGAAGTTCCGTTAAATTTGTTCATCAGTGAAGCTATTATTTAGTATATGTGGTACAGACATTAACAGCTAATTTACACATTTGTATTGAAGGTCAAGTGTTTCACATACTATTTAAGATTAAAAAACAATTTTTCTGGTGAATTTTATGCATTAGAAGAAGTACTTTCACTGAAAAACAAATAACTGACAGAAAAAGCAATTCAATTTTTGTTGTGTTTCACTTGTGTTTATTGAAGACTTGTATATTTGAAGGAGAAATCTTTCCTCCTAGATACAACTTAACACAACTTCTCCTTTTGCTGTTGCTTGAAAGGAAAATTCTTCTGTTTATGATATTACAGTCTAATACTATGACAGACCGTAATTTCTCAAATAAACTTGGGTTGACTGGGGACATTGCAGGATTAATTTGAAAAAGATGCTTACTGAAAAATAAGCAAACACAAGAACCTTATTCTAAAATTAATAGTTAACATAAGAATGCTAAAAATCATAAGTATGATTCTGTAACTTGGAGGATAGAGAGAGAACTGTATTTCTGTGTCTATTATTTCGTTATACAGTTCATTTCTCTGCCTTAAAATCTGTTATTTAAGCACTTTATGTGTTAAATTCATACTTAAGCTCAGTTGTGGTGAAGGCTAGGATTATGAAAATTGCTACTTAGTCGGATGGCTGAAACCACAATTTTGCCATCTTGGGCTTGTGTTAATGGCATATTCCATCTGCATGCGCTGAATGAAGCTCTGCTCACCCCAGACATGGAAGAAAAAGAACAATGAAGGATAACAAAATGGTCAGAGGTACAGCAACACACATTGCTATATGAGAATACACTAAACATTATGATCTCACAGCTTGTAAAAATAATACCTGGGAATACTTCCTCTTTATTTCACATAAGCAGGAAGGGATATCCAGTGAAACCATCAGGCACCATGTTCAAAACAAATAAAAAGAAGAGCTGCTGATCAAACACAACTAAACTTTCATATTTACTGCATATGATACTGTACCGGCCAAAAGATTATACAGGTTTTAATAACGGATGAATTTATGAAGCAGCTGTTAAACATGATAGTCTGTCTACAACTTCTGACTGAAGAAGTCCCTCAAGATGCTCTTTTCAGGAAACTGGGGAATCCATGAGGGAAAGGATCACTCTTTAGCCACCTTGTTTCTTGTATTGTTTCCCTAAGCATGGTCACTGGCCTATGGGCAGAGAGAGTATGTTGAGCTAAGCAGCCTTTTACTTAATTCTGCATTCAAACGTGTCTTTTTTACCTAACCAGCAACCCGTGTGGCTTTGTTGGCTGGTGAGACCTCTTTAGCATACATCTATCCATACAGCTGCTTCTTCCAAAGACTTCACTGCTGTAAACACAAAGGAAGGCTGGAATGAAATATTGGTAGAAAGACATAATAACTATAAATAGTTATAGTGTAGAATATTAACACTGTTTTCTTATACTCTGCAGAAGTGTATCTACAATTGCATTTAGCTGAGAAATTTCATGTGGAAACAGAAAATACCTGCAGAATATTTTTAACATATTCCTGGTTTCTTCTTTTTCTAATCTGCCCATCAACAGTAGTTCAGTATTGTCCTTTAATTATAGTTTAGTTGAGTTTTCCTTTGCCTTGGAGGAGATTCTGAAAACCTGCAATAGCAAAGACAAAAAGAAATTGGAAGAAATATATGAAACTGGATGGTTATATAAAAGGCATCAGTGGAAAACATTACAGGATTTTTTTTTTCTACTGAGAGAAATCCAGAGAAAGCTAATTGTACCAGAAAGTACAATTGCCAGAAAGTTGTTGCTGCGTAGCTTCCACTCTTAATTATTTTGCACAGCAATAGACAAACATATGGAGAGTCTTCTGTTCTGTAATGCTCCTGGAAGATGTTTCTGACTGTATGACTTTTCTTTCTTAGGTCCTGTTCTCCTGTTCTGGGTTAGGAGGCATGTAAAAAAAAAAGTCATGGAAAAAATCTGTCAGACTTCTGCACAAAGTGCTCTTTTCTTGTTTCTGGGAATCATTGTCTATTTCTGGCAATGTCTGATTAAGCAGCAGGAAATAATGTCCAATGAGCAAAGAATTACATTTTTAATAAAGCAATGTTTGAGGTTTAAACATATACTCTAGATATTTGTCTAGGTGTTTTTATCATGCCACACCTGCAGAATTTTAGCAACTGCCATATATACAGCTAAGGAGAAGCACCAAGGAACAACAAAGAGTAAAATGCAGACACAGAGACAGAAGGATGGAAGGATCAGAGGTCAGATAGTGGGAGTTGTTGTATGTAAGATTTACTTCTGGAATTATTTGAGGTGGAGAGGAACAAGGAGCCAGCACCTCTTATCATCTAGCAATCTCACTATTCAGATAGAACATCTCTGAGGAGCACAAGTTTCAGCAGTGCTTCCACCCACTTTTTATATCACTCATTAATCACTACTCAATCAGAAAGGGTAATCTCCTGGCCCTGGTGCACTGAATCTCCTCCTTCAGCAAGATCCTAATAGGAAAATATGCCTTTAATGAGTCCCCAAGGCTAAGATTTTCTGCCCCCTTTACCAGTTAATTCCTTGAAATAATAGGGAAGAGATGCTAGCTGTTTTAAGTCAGGCTTATTATGTGTGTACCATTTCTTTGTCCATGACGCTGCTGACAATACTCAGGGGTTACTTTTAAAAGTCCAGTCCCTGCTTTCACATATCCTACAGAGAGTCACTGAATTGTAACCGGACATATAGACTTACCATGGGTTCCAGAATAAAATTCTTGCGAACATTCCTTACAGATGAGGAATAAAATCAATGTACGTGTTTTTGATTTCGAGATAAGCAATCACCTGGGATCTGAATTATTATTATTTGCTGAATGATGCCATTGTGTTTAGTACAATGTTAACACAGGAGGTTCTTCAATGTTGTGCAGAGAATTTCAATGTCTGGTTCCATTAATATTCATCCTGTTAAACCTGGTCATCCACACCCACTGCACAATCATGAGAGATTCCATGCTTAGATCTAAATAGGACAAAAAATAAGGTTTTGAAAAAAAATGAAGCATATTCTTCTTTGTCTTCCTGACTCACTCTTACAAGCTAATAATGCAGAATCAGTATGTACCTAGGTATGTACATGTCTTGGGAAGCCAGTAAGTATGTTGCACAGAAGTAGGCTGAAAATAAGTAGGGGTGTCTGACACTGATTCCTGCAAAGCAGTGGCATCAATCTGTGCTGTGGAGCACAGTAAAAAAAGCGGAGAAATTAAAGGTTCCTTGCACTGTTTTGTTGTCAGTGCCCCCTGCAGTTTTTCTGGCTGAAGTCTGGGAATGAAATTTTTGATATGCAGATTGTTCACGCTGGGATTATACATCTTTCATTCCATTTCTCTCTGGATACATAAAGGGTGATTTCCATAGGTAAGGTTGAATGGATTTTGTCAGTCTAAGCAGAAATTAAATTACTTTATTGCTTATTCACCTCAAAATTACAGCACCTGCCTTTTCTGCGTGCAGAAACAATTTCCTAGGATCAGACACAAAACCTGATTATGATTTAAAATGGATCCTTCAGAAATGTACCCCTTTGTGTCTGTTCATTTTCTGTTTTGACTAAATTCAGTAACAACAACCATACAACAAAGTAGTCTGTAACTAAAACTGGCTTCATTCCTGTATACCTCCTATACTGAAGTATTTTCTCCACTGTAAGACCTTTATTCACTACCATTTCACATAATGGAAATAAAATCCTTACACGGAGACTGACAAATACTGTTTTCCTACAGAAAATGTCACAAAGACCTATCTGCCTTCCTTTGTGTGCCTTTATCTATGTTTTTCCTTGCAGGCTTTTTGCAGTGGATGTCCTGGGACCCTGCATGGAGCAGCTTCACAGTCACTTCACTCCTTTTCTGACTGTGCAAAATTCTTTTGTTCTCTTGTCTCCTCCTCTGCTTTGTCGTTCCCTCTTTTTTTTTTTCTTTGTTCTTTCATTTCATTGATCCACACTCTAGGAAAATCCCACACAAACAGTGCCACCAACACCTATCATCCCCATCCCAGAAAAAGCACCAAAGTGATGGCATGATAGTTTCCATTGTAAGTTATACCACTTTACTGTGCTTTTTGTAAGTATCGACTACATAAGATCCATCTGTTCTGTCTTGTGAAGTGGCCTCCGGAATGGGATCCCGTATTAATATGACTCTTACAATATGTGTAAAAGAGGGAACAAAATCTCATGTTACATTCATGAGATACTTGTTTAGACTTGTTCTTGGCTGCATGATTAATTATGTAAGGTAAATAACTAATTTATAAATTAAACATGTATGCAACTTTTTAATGTATGTAGTTATTTAATTTGTTCATGTATTCTTTTCTCATTTCCAGAGAAAGTATTATAATTAATGCTATTTTAAGAGCAAATGAGTGTAAAATTGCAGATGTCTTCGAAAGAACAGACTTCATTTAGGCAGGAGGTGGTAACTGAAATAATTGAACCTCACATTGTAGTTAAATTTGCCTCCTGCTTCTTTCTTTTAACAGTCACAAAAGAATATGGAATTAAGTCCTTTAAACTTTGAGATGAGATTCATTTCCTGCAAGTGCTCCGGAGACAAAGGTAAGAGTGTTTGAAATGGGGCTTCCACGTTCTTCCTCGCAAACCAGCTTCTGCTAGAACAAATCTTTCTGACAGGGCTTTCTCTTTGGATAGGTCAAAAGGCAAGGCCGCAGAGCGTCAGAAACTGGCAGGCCTCAGGCCGGGTTTTTCCAAACATTTCGAAACGCCTCCGTGAGGCCTTTTCCTTGGCGCAGCAGGGACCGGGCTGCCCCGAGGCCCAAATGTCTGCCCTGCGAACGGCCCCTCACAAAGCTGAGCGCAGAGGCCTGGCTGTGGGGAGGACGTACGGCTGCCCAAGCCGTCAACGTCTCCTGCCCCATCCCTGGTGTGCCTGCCCCGCTCTCCAGGACAGCACCTGAGAGGACGAGGTGGGTCCTTCCTTTCGTCTCTGGCAGCAAAACCAGCTGAGGAAGCTTTGGTCTCGCCTTTTGTCCTTCTTCAATCCCATTCTCGTGCCATAACCTTCAGCCCCCGTTGCTTCGCCAGCACAGCTGTGCTGCAATGGTCTGGGCTAAAGAAGTCTTCCGAAAAAGAGGGGTTTTCTTCCCCTCTATGCCATACAGCGCAGCATACCATTACCCCTCACTGACAAGGTTTGAAGCACTCCGGCAGCGCTCTCTGCTGACTGGAAATAGTGGATCCAGTGGTTCAGGGTCCTGCTGAGGGCTTGTAGCACGTGGGTGACCTCCCCTGCAGATGAAGCAGAAGATGGACGCAATTTAATGGCACTAATGCTTGTGCAATCATCATAGGCCCCGACCTGAAAGCAAATGGGTTAAGAGAAGACGGGTTTTGGAATGAGGTGGGGGACATGGAGGTTACAGTGAAACGGAACGAGAAGTGGAGCCATGGGACAACGCTGTTATCCATTCACCTTCTTTTTCCTATATTGAGTGAAGTCTCCCTGACTTCCTGACTATCTCAGGGTAACGTGACAGAATTTCACTTAAGGTTCGTGTAACACAGATTTATACTGCATCATGTTGTATAACAGTTTTCTTGTCTAGTTCATACAGCACAGAGCTCATGTCATAGATTTAAGATGCTGGTAAGTTCTCCTCCCCTGGGAAGGATGAGTTGCTTTAAAGTTATTAAGGTTTCAATGTGAAACAAGAAATGGTGCCTCACAAAGAAAATAATCCCATTGATTTTTTGCAGCTTTTTCACTGAAAGGTTGTTCCAAAGACAAAATACTTTCGAGTAAAATGAGATTGAGAAGAGAAAGAATATTTCTGCTGATTGTTACAGTTTTGGCTTTTAGCCACTTGTCAAGTACCTCTTTTAAGAGGGAAAAAACAGAAGAGAAATTGGAAAGTTTCATGGATAATTATCAAAAAGCCTCAACATAGTCCTTCCTGACTGTACTTGTCTGCTATTTTTATGTGCAAATGTGTTGGTTTTAGTAACACATAACAATTCTAATTATAAATGGTAAAACCCCCCAACCCTTTTTATTTAAATCCTAGAAAGCACAGGCCCTGTGTGAGATCCAGTGGACTTATATTGGGGTCTTCCAATGCGGTTGCAGTTGAACTTACCTCTCGTCTCGGTGGTCCCCTTCTGTGGAATGTGCACAACTCTGTACTTCTCTCTCTGTTCATTGGGTTATGAAGCCAGTTTCCCCTCTCTCCTTTTGTGCTGGGAAGTCAAAAAGTGACTAGTTTGCCAGTAAAGTGGTAAATGCACATAAGGGGTAGGAGGCTTCTCTTTAAAAACTAACTTTTTTTTTAGAGTTTGTAGTAGACGACCAGCATTACATGCTAATACATCTAAGATGGATGTTAAAGCACTTGAAGTATGCACCAACTTCAACAACAGCTGTGAAATACAAGCCTTGTTTAGATAAAAGTCTTTATTCCTTCAGTTAGTGAGTACTTCTAGAAGAAAAACCCACCTGGCTGACTTGATTTAGGTAGTTTTGAAGACTGCTACAATAACATAATCCAAAGCTGAATAAATTTGTATTGGTCACATGTTTTATTGAGTATTGCTTCTAGTTTTTCACTAATCATGACCTCAAAAGGTATTTCAGGAGAGATATTCCTGGTCTGCTAAGCCAATATATTATCAAATGAAGACAGAATTATGCCAAAGAAAATAAAGGGTTAAAAAGATAGAAAAACGTAGGCAGGAGATGTTAAGAGCAGGATCCCAAGTCTGCACACCATTCACAGTTTAGTCACAAGCCTTGGCTTCATTCTTCTCAGTCTGACCTGATCTACTATTGATGGCTCTGAAAGGCCAGGTCTGTGAAAGCATGAACTGGGCTGAGCAGTGTCAGGATTTGGGTATGGGTATGGTAACTTTGATGGCAAAGCTCACAGTAAATTCCAGTAATCTCCTGTATTTCCACACAGGAGTGCCTTATAACCAGTTTAAAGAGGGATAAGCAGCCTCAACCCATTATCAATGTACAGGAAAGGTATCTGTAAGTGGCCTCAATGCTAAATATCTCCTTTTGCTTGTAAAATCCTTCACACCCGAGTCATGCTGACCTAGAACCATACCAGGCACTTTTGAGACCCCTTTGTCAGAGCTTTTAAACCATACAGTTTGTACCATTCTGTTTCACTTCAGCTTTGTCTGACTTTCATAAACAGGTTCACTTTAGTGGTGACAGATTTTCTTTTCTAGTTTGGCAACTTAGAAGATTGGCCTTTGCATAACAACATTTTGCTCATACTCAGCATTTCTCAAACCTATATTTTAAAATTCTGGTTTAAAGTCTAGCTTTGGAGTTCACACTTAAAAAGGAATTGAAAAACTGGGGAATATTTAGGAAAGAACCAGAGAAATTATTTGTCATCTGGAAAACTGGATTACACTCATAAGATTTAAGGAAACTAATCTATTTGTCGTAAGAAAAGGTTAAGGATTTATTTGACTACAGTCTACAGGGAAAAAAAGGAGCAGATCTTGGGAAATAGGGAACTTTTTAACCTAACAAAGAATGTAGGATTTTCCATTTATTATTATTAGAATACACAATATGAATAACGTGCAATTTTCTTTTTATCATGAATGATGATTAACTATCGGCGTAAGGTTTTTTTGCATTTGAATCTTCTGGCCCTGGTACAACAGAAGAATGAAAATTCTTTCAAACCTTTGTAGCAGAGACAGAAATGTGTCAAAGAAATAATATCTGGCCTGGGATCCGGATCAAGCATTGATTTCTTTTTACTGGACTGACCTTAGCTGGCTGAATTGGGAAGGTAGAAAAGCTGGTCATGGAGAAAGAGCCTGAATCGTCTTCATTTTTTTTTTCATATTTGCTGAATACATTTTTTTAAAGTTGCAGGTTTTGCTATAGGATTTTTTTAAATTATTCATTCTATGGAAAAGTAGAAGGGAGGAATATCTCAAACCATATAGTGTGCTTTTCTTTGTTAAAGGTCTGTAAAGGTATACTTCCGTGAGGCTCTGCATAGAAATAATGGTCTGCTTGAAATTTCATGTATGCTTGAAAATTCAATACAGAAATTATACTCATTAAATCAAACAAACAACTCCCCAAACCCTTCTACACATGCACAGGTCCCTTCACCCACACTGGATAAATAAGCAGAGAAAGTCCCTCGCTCATCAGAAGAATTAATTTATATGCCTCATTTGGATAAGAGTTACGTGGGCTGCAGGCATTATAACTAGAACAATACATATGTTTACATCACAGCATCCTCTTAAATTTTTAGCATTCAGTTATAATAGGCACTTCTGGGAATCTAGAAATTGGTAGCTTCTGGCTACTCTGCAAGAGTTTGTAAATTCCTCATGTCACACAGTCCACCCAGATTCTCTGCATCTAGCCCTGCATGACCCCAACAAAAAGTAAAGTAGGTTTTCTCTTCCTGCAGCATATCTGGAGAGTTCAGCTAAGGTAGTAATGAATTTACAGGCTACCTAGCTTATCCAGTTAAGGTAACAGTTCCTGGCAATTCTTTAAGATGTTGACAAGCAGCATCTCTAATTTACCTGCTCAGACCTCAAGCTGTCTGCTTTCCTTCCTTTTCCTTGTAGGCAAATATAAACCTTCAGGTAAGCATTGGTAATTCAGTTTTAAAGCTCAGTACTATTGTTACAGGGTCCTGATTTAGATCTTGCTTACTTCCCTTCATAACACTAACTTCAACAGGGTCAGCTGTGGTTTGTACTATACCTTCAGAAACCTCATTGTCAAGGTGTGCCTACATTAGGGTCCCCGTTTGGGCCAGGAGTGCTCTTTCAAAGTGAGTCTCTCTGTTGGAGAGACTGGACAAGAACTGACTCCTTTCTGATTAAATTAAGTCAGAAGATACACTCCGGGAACTCACCTGCTCTACTCCAACAGTTAACCGTCTGTCCATGGGACCAGAGTAGGGCTAGTCCGTAGTAAAACACCCCAAATGTGTATTTGTCTATTGTTGCCAACAGTAGGTCCTCAGCACTAATTGTTTCACCTATAAATCTGCTTCTGTTGGCAACTCTGCCTCTTGCTAATGGAAATGTAGCCTCTACAGTCCATAGTTTTTTGTTAATTTCTGTGGTATCTTTGCATGGCTTTTAGTAACTGAAATGGCTAGAGGCAAAACAGTCACAGTTTGATAGATTTAGCTGCAGTTAGCACAAGCCATTACTGCCTCTCTTTATATGTTGCTGATGCAAAAGGGATTGTTTTAGGCTACTGATGATGTGAATATCCATATTCATAGTTTTAAAGGTGTGTAGGTGTAGGACTTGTAAAAAGGGTTATGTTAATCAGAGAAAATAGGTTTGAAAGAAAACTTAAGAAAGCATGAATCCATCCTTCTGTCCCAAGTCAAGAATGACTGCATGCAAACCATTCTTGACCAATATTTGCTGAACCTAGAAAGACATAGACTTTCTAGTTTTATGATCTGTTATAAACATAATATGCAAAATGTTACAATTTTTTGCTAATAAATAATTTAATTCCCACAGAAACAGAGGATTTAAAAGATACATAAGCATAGTTGTACAAAACATTTTACAGCATTTCCTTACAATAAGTGGCAACTGGCAACTGTTCTGAGCAGGATTCCTTAATGGGTATGTAGCTTTTCAAACTTTTACTTTGCATGTTTGAATTTTTTGGGGAAAATTTCAGCTAAAATGATACAGTCATTTTTTTCAGTCACTTCCTTTTATCATTGTCTCTCCTTTGTTCCTCACACTCTGTTATACTATCATAGGAAAGACACTTTGTTTTGCCCATGCTGTAATGTTCTGAGATTATATCTTTAAAATTCTCTAGCCATCACAGATATTTGGAGAAAAGTTTCTCTTTTTGTCAGGGGGAACCTTTTTGCAATATCTGTGAAAACTGAAATTGGCAAATACTTGGTAGGGAATTTTTGAATTTCCATAGTTAAAAATGGCCAAAAAAATTCAATCACCATTTGCCTTCACACTGGTTTTCCTCAGACAGATCCCAAAATGATGCTCAAGCTACATCTATCATCCCTGTGGAAAAACTGAACATGGTCCATGTAGCTCAGAAATGACCATGCTGAATAACTGTTGCTGTTACCAAATATTTGGGTGTGCTCAAGGTCAGGGCTACAGGAGTTTCAGAAGACTTTCCACTTAATTGATTTCTGGTGAGCCTGGTCTCCTGAAGGAGAGCAAGTGATCTGTTTTTCTGTGGGGAGTAGAGTAAAAGCAGAAGGGGGAAACGGAATAAATTCAAAGTGTGATGAGACAGAGACTGGAGGAGAGAGAGAAAAGAGAACTGGAGAAAGCAGTTGGTAATGAATTAGGACAAGAACACAAAATATTGGATTTTGCTGTGATAGTTGGGTGAGGAACGATGGAGATCCTGCTGTTAGGGTTGGAGAAGGGGGAAGAAATGGGAAACTGGGAGTTGCTGTTCAAAAGCAGAATGATGACAACAGGAATTAGAGTGGAAGAGTCAAAGGATGAGCTAGGCTGGCCAAGTACATCAGGAACCAATTTATAGAACAGGGTAACTACTTAGAGATCTCTCCAGTGAGGCAGGAATCCAGGCCTGGGAACAGTGCGAGAAAAACCATGACTTTATCTTCTGCTTCAGATTCAGCCATACAAGGTTAATGCCACTAACGTCTTTCACAGATATGTTTTGGGAAGATGGCTGAATACCCACAAAGTCTTCAGAAACTCTATTGAGGACCTCTGCAGGAAGAATTGTAAGTTAATCATACCACCTACATAAAAAGGTTTGAAGAGCATGCAGGAAATAGGCAAGCCCATTAGCTGAGCATAGTCCATTTTGCACATCAAATCTGACAGGTTGAAGAAATGATGCATGCCTCAACTTTTTTCCTTCTCGGTGTACTCAATCTGATACATCTGGACACCATGACATGAAGTGGACTGCAGTGGTGAAGCACTGGGTGGCACATTACCCACCACGCACAACTCTTCTTCCAGTGCTTCATCTGTGGACTACACAGACTGCCTCAGATCCATGCACTTGGGGAAACCTGATGTGAAGTCACAGGACAAGAGAAGGTTCCATGTTGCGCTGAAAGGTCTAGAGCTTGCAGTGGGAGAAAATGGGATGTGAGCCCGTTGTCTGAGTCTAACTTGGTCTGTGAGATTTGGTAGGTCTGCACTAAGGGTGTGATTATGCAACAAAATGTTGTAGGTGATATATTCCTGGAGTGGATGAGAGGTGAATGATGATGTCTGCACAGGCAGTTCTGTCATTTCCTAAGCCTAGTTCCAGCATTTGAATGGCAACTTTAATAATGCTCTTTTAACATAGATGCTTTTGTGTATCATTAATTTTTAATTTTGCAGTCTTGCTGTAGTCTGAGACAATGTATTTGTTTAGTTTGTTCCAGAAGATGGGAACCTGCTTGTGATTAATCTGGTGTCTTTTGTCTTTTTCATTTGGTGAGGAGTATAATTTGCCCTAACTCTTTGTTTCTCTCTCTGCACTCGTTCCAATACATTGCTATCTTTCCAGATGTATGTGATGTGAGAAGCAGCCCTGCAGGAACCATTCCCCCTGCTTCCCCCACACCTTCTCTCTTCCAGAGCAGGCTCTGACAATACAGATAGATAGCCAAAATAACACATTAGTCTTTGCAAAAGTAGATCAGAGGCTTACAAGCAACACAGGTAGGAATACCTCAGACTCCTTTGTTCTTCCTTACGTAACTTGCTCTCTTTCCTTAAGGTGGCATCCCTTGGGCGTGGAAAGGGAAGAAATAAGGAGATTGGGTTGCACTTGACCTGGAAAAAAAGAAAATCCTCTTGAACTCAGAGTTGCCTTTTTAGATTCTGTAGACATGGAGATGTTAAAGAGCTGAAAATATCATTAAAAATATGATAAAGCAATAAATTGAGAGTTTGAACAATTCCAGAAGGCTGTCCTCTCCAAAGAGATAAAGTTTGAGAACTTCAACTTCAGAGAAACAACTGTGGATGTGAAAATTCTGGACTAAGCAACAGAAAAAATTCTGTTAGGTACAATAGACAAAAACAGATTGTGGGATTAGGTGGCTCTGTGTTTTAGCTGGGGTTTGAATTAAGATCACAAAAGTCATCTTGAATGCAATTTAAGCGGGATGTTGTCTCCTGTCTACAAAAATAAGAGCTTGAACGTCTAGTCCCTGTTTGTTTACATCATGAAACAGCTAACACAGTAGCTGGTGTGATTTACAGATTGCATCTTGCATTGGAGAGGGGAGGCCCAGTGTTACAGGGAATGCTGAAGTTTGGGAGGGAAGTGGCTTAGTAGTGCTCCATGACAGAGCTTGCTTAGGGCCTAATTAAGCCAGTATTGTCAGGGACACCTTCTATTCAAGGAAATTCTAATCATGTTTTGTTTCAATTAAATAGAGTTTTTCTTTCATATTCTTCACCTCTCTGGATCACTGTGCTGAAGAGTCTTGTACCCTGTCCTATCTTGCACTTTCAAGTGCCTGTGAGGCTAAGTGCACAACTGCTGAATTGTCTTTAAATAAACTTTAAGTAACACTTTTAATTTGTTGCCTTTGAACACTGAGATTTTTAATAAAAGCTTTGGAAAGGAGGTGTTCACACTAATGTTCCAGTCAAGCTGTCATGTAATGCTTTTATGATGACATCATGGTTTTAGCTAACTTCCTTACTTGGTACCTAATCATAGCCCGTAAAACAGAACCAGCATCAAAAGACTTGTGTGGCCATCTGAATTTCATAGCTTGAGAGACAGGATTAGTTTTTTACAGTGTTTCTGTTTTCTTTTTCTTACTACACCTCCTAGAAGCTTAGAAATAAATGCCCAGTGAGCCACCGAAGTGCTGAAATTACTGCAAACACCAAAAGCTGGTATAAATAGGCTAGTTCACTGTATATAATTAACAGTGTGCAAATATGCCATTTTTAGCCTTTGTAAAAGTTCATGCAGCTCAGTGGCCAGGAACCAGTGCAGAGTTCAGGGACCTGATTTTAGAACAACATACTTAGACCATGAGTCGCCAACTTTCGCTCATGCCCTTGCCTTCAAGCAACGGTGGTGGCCAGAAGAAGCAATAGTTTGGACTTTGGCTTGGGAGGTAGGGTAGGAGTTGCTTTTATCACAGGAGTTCTGACTTTGTAGCTTAAAGCGCCCACTCTCAGGTTGTCTCATAAGGTGGTTGCAAGCCCAGGAGCTGATCAGTGTTTCCTTTTGAATTTATAATCTGGTCTGCACAGGCAGGCTCCCATGACCAGTGCCTGAAAACACTTCTGCAGAGCTCTGTGTGGAGAGTGTGCAAGGCCTTTCTGTACAATAAAGGGGTTTTTTTGAAGGTTCAAGTTTATTCATATACTATATCCCTTGAAGTATTGAAGGCAGAGATGGTGAACTATGGTTCAGATCCCTGTGCATTCTTGGATTACGGAGTGTAACTTTGCCATTTAAACATCGAATATACACTTTTGTCTCTAAATTTCTTCTTCACATCAGTTTTCCATTGTATGCTCTATTTTTGTGAACAAAAAGTGTGTTTTAGATAGTAGTGGAGTTAGACATAAATATATGGAAAATAGTATCTCATCAGCTACAACATCTGATCAGCTGGCAGCTGCCACAGTCTGCTCTGGCTGTTGCTTTGGAAATGCGGTGGGCTTGCCAGCTGGCGGTCTTGCTAAGGTCTTGATGAGTTGCCTTGCTTTTTGGGCACTCCTGAATTTTTCCCTAAAATAATTTCAACAGGTCCTGCTTATGTTTTCCTTTTTTAATACTTGCTTCAGCTCTTTGGGAAGCATTCTTCATTAAATTGTGTGTATGTCTCACATTGCTCCACCTAGCATGGCACCAATGCAAAAAATATTTACTTTTAAGTCACACCCGCCTAGAAAACAAGGGTGGGCTACGGCAACTCCACTGAAAGTTGCTGGGAGCTGTGTCCCTCAGCACTTCGGAGCATGCCCATGGCATGCAGTGGAGCCCAGTGGAGGCAATCCCGAACTAGTACTCATTGGAGTCCTTCCCACCAAACCGGAGCTGGAGGCAAGGTAGCCATCTTATAGCAGTGCAGTACTTAACGCTAAGCATCGTTTATTTGCTTATGAAGCACAGTTTATTAATTTTACCAAGTGTCACTGGGATACCCGTGTACTCCTTTGGGACCAGTAGCTAAAACTATTTCACTGTGTCTGCCTGTGCCATTTTGCCATACAGGGGGGCTTGGGCTATTTTAGGGATTGCACTGCCTTGTGTTATTCTGCATTCACAGGCCCCCTTTGGCAGCTGCAAGTGTTTTATCATCTGAAGTTTATCATGTGATTGAACTAGGGTTCAGTCTGATAGTTAAAATATTGTCTGCTAATTCATGCTGGTCAATATGTTGGCTCCTTCAACACTTCAACAGAAAAATAGAAGTGATTATCTTTCTGTAGCCTCTGTTGGTTATAGAATTGATCTGGAGCTGCACTTGCAATCTTTTGCTAGTGTAGTGTATTGAGCAAGCTGTGGGAATGTTTCTTGTTTGTTTTTGTTTGGTTTAATATGGGTCTGCTAGGAAAAACAAGCAAGAAGAGGAAAAATTGTAGCTGAACATAAGACAGACATCTGCAAACCCTTATGAGTTTTTTCAAGTGCAAACTTTAACTACAAACAGTAATATTTTCAGATATCTGAGCCAGTACTGAGCCAACTTGCTGTCTGAAGACCGTGAAATAGATGTGTCTTAAAATCCAGCTTTGAAAGTGTTTTGCTCCAACTGTCAGAATAACAATGCTTTTTCAGAAATATGTGAATGGCCTTTGGATCCACGATATAGGTAATTTATTTATTTATTTAAGATATTAAAAATTACTTTACCGCAAAACTGTTTGTGATTTTTGAACTGGATTTCTCTGATTGTTTAGGAGAAGAAATATTTCAGAAAAATGAGAAACAGGCAGTGCTTTCCAGCACTTTTTAACCAAAGATTCTGCTGTAGCCTTTTTTGTCCATATTTTCCATAGGCAAATTGCAAGCATGTTATCTCTTGTAGTCTCTCCTGCTATTCCACTTGCAGAAAATATTTCTTAGTTGAGGCACTAACTGAAAAATGGGTTTTACAAGTAAGTTATCTATCAGCTGTAAAATAGTTCTTACGCCCTTTCTAATGTAATATATATTGCACTTTTCTTTAAAAAGTATTGGTGTCAAGAAGAGGGATGGAGAACAATTTACTGAGAAATATACTGAAACCTATTGGTAAAGATACTCTCCTGGGATATAAGGGTTCAAATCCCATCAAAAAATACAGGTATGTGTTTGAACATGAGTCTCACATCTGACTGAAAGGCCCTGCTTTTGGGCTGCTTGGAAAAAAAGATGCCACATCTTCCCCATCAATTCTATGAATGTCTTCTCAGCTTATTCCATTAATTGTTAATATTTAGGTGTTAAAAAAAATGGAAGAGACTCTTAATTCATCCTGAAATAATACAAACCCACTACTTTTTTGCTTTGTTGAAGAAAACAAAGATTTAAATTTCTGATCCAAATGCATAATTTTTCCACCTGATTTTTAATTGTCATTAAAATGAAGAGACAGAATCATGGATTTACAAGCTTGTATGGGAAATTAATTTCTTAATAGGTAGAGTAGATAGTACAGCAGATAGTCTAGAATATTCTTGATTTCAGAATTGGCATGAAGAGCAATGTGGAGATGCAGCTTGAAAAGAACCATGCTGCTTCATTCACTCTAATTTGCACTGTCCTCAGGATGGACTAGGCAAAACAAACATTTCCCAACATATCCATCTATGGCAATAGTTGATAATTTAATAAAGTACATTTGCAGCTCAGGAAAGTTCCTTTATAACTGTGTTAACCAAAACACATATCTCCACCATAGTTACAAATAATGCAAGATTATTCCATTTTTAACTATTATTCTGAAGGATTCATAGCAGTGAAACTCATTAAATAAAAATGCTTTAACCTGTTTAATACTGGAGCTTGAATGAATTATATATGAGAGTAATTTCCTCTAGACTGCTAAGCAGCAGAACTGTGTTTTGCTTTTTGTTTGTTTACCCCTTTTTTTCTCTTTTCACAGAACAGCTTATGTAAAGTAGTTCTAGAACAACTGCTAAAACCAGGTTTTGACTTTGTGCCACCATCCACTGATGAACAGAATTGATGTGGGTACAAATAACAGGACTTCGACTTTCAATATACTGGGATAGGATAAATAAAGACACATGTGATGCCAGACACATCTGACGTCAGAAATTATCCTTCTGGACATAAACTTAAGGTCTGGATGGTGTTGGTTCTCAAAATTTGGCTCTAAATCTTTTACCAGAAATGAATTAATAAGATGAAGACCTAAAGAGATAGCATGTTATTTATAAATTCAGTATTTATTTGAAATGCACACTAATATATGAATAATTTTGTCTTTGTTTATTTTAACTGAACTCAGAAAGACTGCTTTTTGCTTAGTCTCCCTAGATGGCCATGAATAAATAAGTTCCTCTTTTATTACCTGTGCTATACTTTTGTAGCACTAGCAAGTTAGTCAGACCAGATTTTCTGCAGAATGAAGAGTAGAGCATTGTTTTCCCTTGAAAGCTTCTTTTTCCTTTTTGCAAGACAATACTGATGTTAAATCACTTTTTTTTACCATGTTTGATTAATGCACCTCTCCTATGCAGCCTGTAGTCTTAAAAGTGTGCTTGTCAAGATCAAGTCTGGTTAAACCAAATGTTAAAGCAAAGCACAGGTGTGTTGATATTTGTTTCAGCATTTGTAACCAAGTTCCTAGTGTGAGTGGTCAAAAAACAGAAGAAAATGAGGGACATGGTATGAAGAGCTCACCCCAATTATTATCTATCAAAGCTACAGCACTGTGTAACTTGAAAAAGAGTTCTGAAAGCTTGTGACCACCAAGGGGGAATGGCATTGGTAATACACTTCATGATTAACAAATTGAATGCAAGGGGTAAAAGGATGATATCTAATCAACAAGGCCCACATTAGCTTCTCAAGTGTAATTATATGTGCAAAAGCACTTTTTGAAAAGGTGAGCAGTAAAATATAGGTACCAAAGTATGTCCCCTTACATAGTTGAATAGCTTAACGTGCTCTGTCATACATTTTTAAATTACTTTTGTTAGTGCCTTTTTAAACAAACAAGGCTAAACAGAATATCTCTTGCACTTCAAGATGTAGGACCAATTGCAATTTTTTTTTCTACAGCTTTGGTTTGTTCATATTTTTACATTCTGGGTCAGATTCCACTTCCACTTTGTCCTGGTTGTTGAGCATAACAGCTACCTTTTGCTGACAGCACAGCTGTGTGTCTTTATGATAGCTCACTCATTTAAAATGAGGATGCACATGTGCATGAGAATATTACCAAATAATATTTTATATCACCAGTATCTAGTAGGCTTTTGATATTAACCACCTGTCTCTCTGTTACTACCTCATAATGCTCTCCCAATGCAGTGAGCCATTCAAATTTCTTTTTTTCCTCTGGGATTTATGCTTTCTTAAGGTGCTCCTTACACTAGCAAAATTCTTTTCATATTATTCATACAGAACTTCCACTGCTTACATCATCTGTGCAGCAACCCACAGCATATTACAGAGTGAATAGAGATATCTACAAAGACTTACTGTGTAATTTTTACATCCTGCAACAAGTAAGAATAACAAATAATATGAGATGCAAGGTAAGAATAAAAGAAAGTCATGGGAACTTCATATTCGTATGCATATCATATCATATGGTTATTTACATACTGTACATAAGTGATGGATTAACTTTAGAAACATCAGTGAACTAGGCATGGTCTTATAGTTGGAAAAAAAATGATTGCACCGAGGTTTCTTGAGCTGTGAGCCAAAAACTCAGGGAAGAACAAGGAAACACTCTTCAGTTTATCGGAAATCAGAAAATTATTTTGGGGAAGACTGTCGGAAAAATGCCAGGTAATGAGGAGAGATTATAGACGGTAGTGGAAATTTTATGTGTATACATATTTCCGAAAGCATTTCTGCATACAGGGATCAGGTGACAAAAAACAATGAAAGAGAGATTTTGAGAGAGGTCGAGAGAAGAAACGTGAATGGCCACTGGCACAGGAGAACATGAGAATTGGAAAGAAGGGTAGCAGGTGACTGAAAACAGTATGTGGGCAGTAACACAGCTATACAGAGTATTGAAAATCAAGGCAATGACTATGAAGCAGGTGCAGATGTGATGCCAGGACAGGAATGGTATCTGTGAGAGGGGTGACTGTGAAGTAACAAAATAGATGCTTGCACTCAATGAACTTGACAAAAATGGCAATAGGGGAAACCCAGAGAAAAGGAGGTGTACAAACAGCTAGGCAAGGACTAAAAAGTGAAGATTGATAGGAGGAATTAGTTAAGTTTGTTTTGAATTGTTAAATGTGATATTTAGTGGGTAATATTCCTTGTAGAAAAAGACTCCTTGACTTGCTGGAAGCAGCAGTATTTAAAAACATTGTACAATAATTTAATATTGGCAAAAAGTAATTTCTGAAGCAGTCTGATGTTGTAGATGCCCTTAGCTGAACTTTCAAGAACTGAAGTGAGATTTTTCAATCCTAAACCACTCATGTCTGCACCACGAGTGAAGGGACACTTTCTAGCAGGGACAGCAGCAATGGTAAACATAAACTAGTGAATTATACTTTCTGTCCACACTTTGGTGTTTTCAAAAATACCAAAATGTTGTAAACTGCAGGGCTTTTGTCAGTTAACTCTATTTAATTCTTACTTATTGCCAGCTGGACCTATATATGTCCTAGGACTCTATTGGCCCAGGCCTGTATAAGGCAAAAAAGCAGCCCTTGTCCCCCAAAGTATATTGTTTAACCGTATGGGTAAAATAGGGGTATTGTAAAAGGGGAGTATAGTACATTAAGACAAAACTGCCCACCTAGAAAGGAAATTTTTACAGACTATTAGCAGCCTAAATGTTCCCAAGCTTTTTATAAGCAACCCAGACATGCAGGAGCAATTTGAAAGAAGGCAGCAGGGTGGCTGTCCAGCTGTTGACAGCTGCTGCCCTATACAGGGGACACTTCACAAGAACAAGTGCAAAGCTTTGAAAATCAAACTATGCATATTAGTGGAAGGTTTTGTTCTAGCATGGTCAAAGCAGAGACATTGTTTAGAGCAATATAAACAAGAGTTTAATTAGAAAGAGTCTGCTGGAACTCAGTCTGCCTGTCAGTGCCTTACACCATGTGCTCCAGGTCTTGCTGTTGTCTGTGATTGTATTTGGTGATTCCTGATGCTCAGTTTATGTGCCCCTTAAAAAGTCTTTAGGAACTAATCTTTGAGGACTGAATATGACAAATAGGTTCTGAATAGACTGTGAGGGACTTTGAAATGCAGTCAGATACTGTTCTAGGTGACATCAATAAATGTATTTTTCCTGGGGACTCCCTTGGTTTTTAAAAAATTTGTTTTAACCATGCAATTTGAGGAGCACTCAGAGCTCCATGAATTTTAAGAGCAAAAGGGACCATTGTGTTCCTTTAGTGACCGTCCCTAGGCTGCACATAATTTCTGCATAAGGTATGGCATATGTTGAAAAAAAAAGGTATGATTTAAAAAAGACAAAGATGCTTGACAAGCCACCTCTCTCCTAATATTTTTCCAGTGATTCTTTAGGCTCGTAGTTGAAATGTAAACCTGAGCCTGAACTTTATCTTTCATTGTTTTCTGGTTACTGGATCTCATTATACATTTTTAAAATTGTTATTATAAGAAGCTATAAGCCAGGAATCTTTTACTTACATGTATTTGCAGATGCTGATCAAGTCATATCTTAGCCTTCTAATTGATAAACTAATCAGAGCTTATTGATGCTTTCACAGATGGATTTTCCATATTACAGGTTATTTTGAAAAC
This sequence comes from Haliaeetus albicilla, assembly GCF_947461875.1. NCBI lineage: Eukaryota > Metazoa > Chordata > Aves > Accipitriformes > Accipitridae > Haliaeetus > Haliaeetus albicilla. Next base: position 7,236,446 of record NC_091499.1, read on the forward strand.
CATTTTTGAATCCCTTCTAACTTTTTACCAAGTAATTTTTAAAGTGTGCACTGCACAGCATGACATAATATTCCAGTAATGGTCTCACTAATGCTCTTTACAGAGATAAATACCAGCTCTTCAGTAATCTTAGTATTTGCTGGCTTAAGCATTCAGGAATCACAGTCATTTTCTTATCCATAGCACTGTGCTGAATGTTCATGCTTAATTAGCTCATTTACTATGACCCCAGAATCTTTCTCTGTGTAAATGTGTTTCAGAATGTGGTCTCCCATTTTGCTCTTAGATCTTGTTTCTGTCTCTGCAAATTGCATGGTTTTAAAAAAAAATACATCTTCTGGAACAATCAGATTACTGTCCATAGCAGCTCGATACGCTGTTACTTGGCACTCTGCTGATTTTCACGTGATTTTCAGACTGCATATGTATAGAATTCAGCATTTGTTCATCTATTACACATCTTCACTGTTGTTTACAGCAGTAAGGGAGAATTGATATCCATTAGTGAGATATTAATGAAATGCAGATGAAAACGGATTAAAGTTGTGTGCCTGAGGCAGCTGGCGCTTTCTGTTCTTTGCTCTGGAGCAGATCTTGCTGCTGTAAATGACAGGACTAGCTGAAGCATGCATGAACCAGTTCCTGAGCTGAAGCACTTACAGTCAAGCATACTAAAGTAAAGGAAAACGTATATCAGTTTACATGACTATTCTGCAGTGAGTTTGGGGCTATTCCACCTTCCTGTCTAGCAACAGCAATCAAAGAACATACACGGGTGGAGATCTTGTGGCAGGAACATCTTTAGCCACCAAGTTGAATCCACCAACATTCACAAGTCAAACCTGCAAAATACGTAGTTGCCGTATTTTAGGAATAATGATGTAAGGTGGTGCATCCTTCGCTATACATGCTCCTTCTATCCAGAAAGTTTGCTGGAGGGTAACAGCTCTTCATATGCTTTCATTCTGGATTTTGCCATGGCATTGCGATGCAGGATGAGAACTGTTTCTGTGAGGAGATAGCCGATGTACAATGATAGAATACGAGCTAAGAGCATGGGATTGTGTTTGGGCTCTGTAGATGAAAATAATGTGTTACTGTCAACGCACCTGGCTTTAAATGCTCTCTGTTTGCATACAAAAAGACTTTTTTTCTGTTTCATTTGAGGCAAAGGGTGTGCGTGCCTGAAAAATAACGCATTATCTGCCAGGTGCAAAGATAGGATTTTGCTGGTTGAATGTGTTGTGATTCAAGTGCTAATGGAGTTGGCCTGGAGGTTTTGTTCATTAAAGGCTGTTTAATTGCTAGGATGTAACATGAAAGTGCATAAGGAAAGCATAGCTTCAGAAGGATGGCCAGAAAAGCTACGTGTTTACATGTATCTGCATACAAATGCTTCTCACAGTCCATGTGACCTGGAGGCTGCACTTTTCCATCCTCTGTGCACCAGCATTTGGAATGTTAAATAGTGAACTTTAAAATAGGAAAACTGAGGTTTTCCACTCACCAATAATATTTTGGAAATGTGCAGCTAGATAAAGGCCAAATTAGAACCCTGGTGACCAACTGTGGTGATAACTGATTCCAAATACGTAGAGAAAAATTTAGAATGAATGTGCCATATAAAACCGGATGTCTTCAATGAATTCAGATTAAATTATTCACACTTACATTATGATTTCATGTCATGATAAAGATATCTCTTTAAAAAACAATGACCAACTAATGCCTAAGATTATCAGTTATGAGACATTATTTAATTTGCAAACCATTTTAAAAGTTCTTTTTATGCAACACCTATCTGATGTAAAACTGATGTGGTAGTTTGTTTACAGCTGTTTTTATAAGATCTAAGTTTACACTGAAAATATTTCTCTTCGCACTGGTAAATAAATTATCATCATTTTGTCTGGGGATTCTTGAACAGGCTGACACATTTCTTTTATTTTTTTTATTTAATAAGGTATGTTTTTGAATCCCATTTGGCCTTCAGTAATAAAATTGAAACAATTACCAAGTTATTTATGAAAAAGAAATTGCAATAATAAGATGCTAAATAGAATAAGATGCTAAAAAGAAGATAGAGAAATGTCTTTTTTTTCTTTATGAGACATTCTAGCAGTGTATGGACTTCCATCGGTAATATCTCTTACAGATGTGTTGCATCAACTGTCACGAAAAATCTGCCTTCACCAAACTGTTGTTATCTGCTGTATAATCTACTTGCCTTACCCACTGAAACATTTCTTCCCCCTGAGTATTAAAAAAGATCAGGTGGAATGCTGACGCATGCACAGACTTCCCAAAGTCTCCCCTGTCCAGCTGAGGAGGGAAGTGACAGAGCAGCTTTGGTGGGCACCTGGCGTCCAGCCAGGGTCAACCCACCACAGTGTGTCTCCTTGAAATCCAGGTAGGTTTTTTAAAAAATATGAATAGAAAGCCCAGCTGTTCAGACTGGCTTTTCGTGTGCTAACAAGGTCAGCTGATCTGTTCTCTTTTTAGTCTTGTCAGAACTATCTTTTTTTGCACTGTGGTTCATCCCCCTTTTTTTTCTGTCCTTATCTTAAATCTCTCTGTTCATTAAAAATAATCCCTGAATGCAGATTAATGGCTTGTTGTGATTTTGGCCTGATCAACTACTTATTGCTATTACAGAGACAGTGACTATTGGCAAGAGTAATAAATATATCATAAATTGCAGGGTCAGATCATTAACTGCAATTGTTATGCCTCTAATATATTATCTACTTCATCACTCTTCTGTCTACGAACCTATCTCAGCTAGGAAAATTTTAATGCTCCAAGTCTCTAAGTAGCTTTAAATAGCTGCCTAATCTTTTAAAAATCAAACTCAATTGTCCCTCATCTAAGGAATATTACCCCCAAAACTAGCTGGTGTGAGTACAGGAGGGTGGTGTTCAATCATGCACAAGTGATGACTTAAAATCTTTTATCTATTAGCCCTTCAGAGTAAAATAAAAAGTGGACTTAATATCTCTTGACAGCAGAATTTTCTGGATGTCCAGTAAGGCCATACAGCTCAGCTTCTGGTTCTTTAAGAGTCTGAAATATGGGCCAGTAAGCAGGGTGTTGTTTGTAATAGGAAAACTTCAGTTGTTTGAGTTTTGCTTTTTTTTTAAAGAAACATCTTAAATGCATCTTCTGTAATTTTCTTTTCCTCAAACCTCTTTCCAGTTAGAAAAGCCTAATGATTTTCATAAACCTTTTTCTCTCTAACATATTCCAACATTTTAGAATAGCCTTTTTTTCCCCCTGAAACAGGTAAAATACTGTATTGGAAACATTTCTAATGCTTTCTGGGACTGTCTGCATAATTCCCAAGTGGGTAATGCTCTTCTCAAAAAATCATGGTGATGAGATATTTGATCAAACAAAACAATTAAGGCTGGAAACTCATTTCCATGTGCTTGACTTTGCTTTTTGATAATGCATGTATATGTATTATTTACTGCACGCTAATCAAACTCTCTTATGAAATTAAAAAATATGCATTTTCTCAGTAGCTTTATGGTTCACCATATAAAATCTGAGTGCTTCGCAAAGATTTCATATTGACACCACTCCAGAAAGTGAACATATCTATTTTATAAACAAGTCACTTGATCCAGAAGACTACATTCTATTAAATTCATCTCCCAGTTTGTGGTTCCTAGGACTTGAATTTTGATGTTTTAGGTTAAATTAGATTTCTTCACACTGAATTCAGGCGCTGCCGTGAATCATAAGAATTTTGAAAAATCCAGGCTGAGGATCAATTTAAGTTGGAAACATTTCCAAAACGCAGTACATTATCTTGCTTCTTTCCCTGGAAGCTCTTCATTAGGTGCATGGAGTGAAGCAGGAATGTTACGGTAAAGCAGCTCGATCTCTCTAACCAGCTTGGTGCTCCTAGACACGCAGGAGATGGGAAAGTAGCAGATGATGAATGATGGGAGAGCTGTTCTAAAGGGAAGTTTTTCAAAGTGGTGGAGGTGGAGCTCGGAGCACTGCCTCTTATTTCACTAAGGAAGTTAAAAAAACAGAGCAAAATTCAGGTGCAGTTGGAGTTGCCTGTTTTGGGGGATGGGGATGGGAGTAGGTAGATGGGGAAATAGGAATAAGGGTGAGCTTTTATACTGCAGCTGAAAACCTTGAAATTCTCCTGTCTTTCCCCTCATGATAAGGAGAGGTGAGTAAACTTTTGTCAGATGGAGGAGTCACAATATTTTGAAGGCGTTGGACTGGGGAAAACAATATAAAAGCTCTGGGCATTTCACTACCAGTTTAGATATCCTAATTTCCCTTTACAAACTTAGTATTCAAAAAGTGAGAGTTCAGTTTAAATGTGAAATCACCTTTTTTTTTAACTGAAAAAGGAGTCTTTTGTCTGAGCTGTCACTGCAGCATATTTTATCCTGCATTTATTACGATGCACATTCAGTCACTTTTCATTTTTTATTTCCTAGGGTTAATTAGAGTTTTAAAGCCTTTTGTATACTTACTCCCCCACTGCTACATAATTACAACTTATAATGAATTATCTCTAAGTTTTGATTGGTTACTGTGGCTTCTCATCATTTAACAGATAAACCTGGAAATAGGAAGCACATGTTCCACACTGTTTAGGAAAAAATTAGTTTCACCTAGCTTAGCCACATGAAAGCTAAGTGTCTTGTCTACACTTCTTGACATGGCACCTCCTATCATCAACGAGGAAAGATAGGTAGTGGATAGGATAGTTTGCCCCCATCATTTTTATGCCTGAGTCAGAGGGTCACAGGAATCTCTCTCCATTGACTATTAGAGGCGCTTTAGAGAAGTAGCTCTGAGATGTCTTCAGAGCCTACACTTGTCGGTCCACTCAGACACAACAGTTTCCACATTTCACTGCTCTCTGCAAACCTCCTTCAAAGAACTACTATGTCATTACCGAAAATGTGAAAATGGTTGAAAATGCGTATTTCTGTGATGACAACATTCTGTGATAGTTGAAAATGTGTATTTCTGTGATGAATAGCCAAAATGTGTGTTTCTCTTGTCATCACAGAAATAACACTTTTTAACCATTTTCACATTTGAAATTTCACACTAGTCCTGACCCTTTAAAAAAGGTTAAGAAACACACGATTTTAAGACCTTATAGAAGATGTTATCCTAAATCATAACCTGTTTCTACTCTCTTTGGCATGCAACAGTCATTTTGTCCTTTGAGATTCAAATTCACTTCTGAACCCAGAAACTTCCTTGCAGTTTTTGTAGATTTTTCTTGGATTTTGATCTTATGAATTTGGGTTGTCCAACAGAGTAAATGACCATTTTTTTTCCTGTGGTCAAACAGCTGTTTCAATCTTTGTATAATGCTGAAAGGAAAATTTAATAAAACTCTCTCTTGTTCTTTGAAGGAAACATAGTTCACCTCTTACAGACAGGGAAGGGGGATACTCTCTCTAAATAAGATATGTCCTTCAGTGGAGTTTGCATTCTGGCAAAATGTTATCTGAATACTCAAACATGATTTTCTAGATGTTCTTAAACTTTTTTTTTTTTTTTGTATCTCTAAAGGAGTTCCTCTTGCCTTTTACTGCATTTTTTCCTTCTGCTAATGTGCAACATAGTATGTGTTACTTCCCTAGTAGCATGCCAAGCCGATAAAATCATCCTCTATTTGGAAAATTGTGAATAAGAAATCTGAATCCTCTCATTAATATCAAGAATAGAAAGTTACCTTTAAAAAGAAACCAAGTGATTGATTCCACTATAAGAAGGTTTCTTCTATTTTAACATCCTTTTAATCAGTGGATCTTTAATGACTAGCAGAAGATTCCCCAGTTGCGGTATGCACCTTGTTATCCTGCCCTTGGAAGCTACAAGAACAAGAATATAATTTAAATATTTCTCTGAGAATAGTGAGCATAACAAAGCCTCACTATAAATTAATTGCAAGTATGTCTTTGAATCGGAATAAGTTAGAGGAGCAATAATGAGTGTTTTTGAAAGTAGTGGATGGTGCAAAAATATCATTGGTGTCTTTGTTTAAATCTTTGTATGACTCTTTATTCTCATCATTTGAATCATACCAAAGAAACTCCAACACTAGCCCAGAAGAATGTTTCTGTGATGGAGAGGTGAACGGTAGCCAAAGTGGGGGACTTCAAGCAAAGTTAATGCTTGTTATTAATTGTTTCACAAAAGGAAGTTTTCCTTTGTGGTCAGTGAGAGAGTGAAAATCTGGCAGCTGGCTTTTGATAGTGTTAAATACATAAAGGCTAACAAGGTAGGTGTTAGAGACACCATTTCCCAACACCTGCCTTTCAAGTTCCTTCATTTAAACCAGAGAATGCTTGCACTATGCTTCCAAATAAGTCTCCCTTTGCTCTTGAGCACGTAGCTGAGCGCCTCACCCCATCTCACCCACAGCCCTGAGAGCCCTCTGACGACCGGTACGTCAGACACCCATATCTTGATACAGGTATTCTCTGCAGGTCCTGAAGCTCTTCTGTCCTCTGTGCCAAGCAGTCCTGCCTTATGGCTTTGAACAGAAATTCCCCCAGCTCTGCCTCTCAGAGGCTGTTATCTATCTGTCCTGTCCTAGGCTAGTGGCAAGCAAGCCAAAGTATCTCAGCAACTCTCCCATGGGGAATAATAGTAGATGTATGCCTTACCTGAGATACCTGAGTTGTAGGGACCTGTGTTTGCACAGTAAAAAACAAACTAAGTAAAAGGTATTCCTCTTATTGCTAAACCAAAGTCAGTTCTAACAGTGAACTTGTTCAAAATCTTGGTGTGACAGAAAAAAATGTTGAACAATGTTCATCAAAATGTCACTTTGGGGAGCATCGCCAAAGAATTATTCTTAACTCCTTCTTATTTTCACACCAATATGCCTATATACTTGTTAAATTATAGCACATGGCCATCATGACTACGTGATAAAGGCAGGGCATCATATTCTGTTGATTTAAGTATAGAGACATTTGTATTTATGGAAGAAAAAGGTTAACTTTATTCTTACAACTGAATTATTTCAGAGTCAAAACAATTGTCTCAGAAACATAATTTGAAAATATCAAATAAATTTACTTTATTCTACTTAGTCAAAACACCTTTCAGTCCTAACAAAATGACACATAACAGGCTCATTACCCTTCTATCTAATGAACAAAGATGAATTATCTTCAATGTCAAAGTCAAATCATTCTCATATCATTTTACCCAGAAGCACCTTTAACTTCTTCAGATTAGATCTTGTTGACTAGAGCTCCACGTCTTCTCTGTTCTACGGAAAATACTGAAACCTTTAATTGTCTGTGTACATCTTGAGCATGTACTTAAAGTTAAATATTTGCTAGAATATCTTCCTAAAATAAGGACAAGTGGGTTTATTTTGAGATCCAGGTTGGACATGGCGTGCGTTTTGCAGAGCTGCTGCTCAGAACTAAAGTACAGATTAATATTCATGCCTAATTAAAGGAAACCTGATTTAGGTAACATCTCAAGATACAGTCACGTAGGCTGCGGCGCTTGATGCAGTTCTGCAGGGAGAAGTTCCCCGGTAGATATCTATGACGTTATTTATTATTTCAGTCTGTGTGAAGTTGACTTGGATTCTGGCCTGAGACTGGCCAAGGCTTTTAGTGATCTTTGCTCTCCCTGGAGTAGTTGTGCATGGACCGTGATCTCAGTGAGTCTGGAGATGGGGTTATTAATATTAAAAAGAGTCTAAAAGAATTTGTAAATAGCTTTAGGCAAATCAACAGCAGTTTGTCTTCAGTATTATCTGTTTTATTTATTTATTTATTATTTATTATTTTATGTGAAGGCTATAGGTCTCATCTAGCACTGTTATTGCCCTTGTGTGAGCCACGGTACCTATTGAATTTATCACTAGCTGACACTGATTCGAATGAATGGGTGCAGACAGGAATTTGTAATTTGTTTCATTATGGAAATATTTATAATTGTTAAAAAATTAAGTATACATTTCTTCCTTGCTGAAAATGCTTAGGCTTGTGTGAAAACTTGATTTTTAATATATTTTTATGGAGAAAATCCTTAGTTAAAATAATTTCTCTTTAAGATAATTATTTTTGTAGGAGGCTTTAGAAAAATAAAATTAAATATTTAGAATTAAAACTTTTTTTAAAAGGGTTACAAATCTGAGTGATACCCTTTTCTTAAACAAATGTATCACCATTCAAAGAGAACCAACTACTTTAGCCTTCCTTTTGGAGTTGTATTGTGTTCTTAGAGTTGCAGAGAAGGTCCAGCTTAGTTCATATCACAGTCAGTTTATGCTACAGAAGGGCTATGAAGTTTTAAATATAGTTGTTTTGCCTTTTTTTATTTAAAAAAAAAAGGTCATTTTAGTGGATGATCCTTCGGGGCAAGAAACATTTAAAAACCAATATATTGATAATACTACTTATTCAACTTTTATATTTTACTTTTTATTAGTAAACTTTGAAGAAATTTATAAAGGCCAGTATTGTGGTTTTTTTTATTATTGATAACTACATACTCAACCCTCAATTTTATTGTGATGAAGACCTTAAGGAGGGCTTGTGAACCTGAAAGACCTTTATTTTTTACAAATATACTAGCTGATGTTGTAAAAGAAATTACTTCCACACCCAAACCTTGTTTTTCTTATCACCTTGAACTGTCATAGGTACAAGAAGATTCTTCCCAAAGTGTTTTGTGGCAGGGTATGTTTACATACAAAAGGGATAATGCTAAATGAATAATAATAATAACAAAAAAGAGTGTTGAGGTCTCCACTCTTATTAAAGCCAGAAGTTAAACTGTTAACTTTACAACAAGAAGGATATGATCCTCTGTTTCCAGTGCTTCATGAAGTGTCCTTTAAGCAGTAAAGGTCCACACTGATTTTCAAGCAGGAATAGCAAAAAATGTTCATGTTCACAAAAATACTAAACTGTGAATAACAAGGTCTTGTCTGAATTGACTCCCAGACTGATATGGTAGATTATCCCCAAAGATACTGCATGTGTTTCTCCCATATACATTTATATTCCTCAGATGAGAGCAGAACAATTTTATCCTCTTACAGTTTCACCCTCTTATTTTATTACTATTATATACCAATTATATGGTTCTTGTATGAAACATTTTCTGATGTGACTTTTACCAGTGGTATACAAGAGCTTTTCCACTTACTGAAGATTATTCTCTTCGCATAATGAAAAGCAATTGCAGTCTTTTTAAAACAATGATCTCTTGTACTGGAGAAAATGTAATGAATATAGTTCTGACTTAGTCAAAATTAAGTACCTATTTTAAGTTATTTCAAACTTACTTATGTCTCTAAAACTTTAGCACCTGGCCAAAAATGTATACCTAGATTTTGTCAGGCAAAATTACCATTTTTACTACTTACTCTCTGGCACATGATTTGCAAGTTTATTGATTTTTTATCCACTTTTAAATTGTTATAGTTTCCATCATCCATGCTATTGTATAAAGAAAAAAATGTTTTCTTTGGCTCTAAACCCAAATATAGATCTTTCTTATCAATTAGATTTTGAATAATGCTTACTGTATGTGGCCACAGTCTCCTTTCTGTCTTGGGCAGAGACAGAGTGAGGACCCTCTGAGGAGCTCTGAGGGCATTCCCACTCTTCCAGAGCAACCAAAGTGTTAAGCACCGTGAACAAAGTGAAATGGTTTAAGAAGGGCATTTTTAGAGCTGTGCCTCTGCCACAGAAAAATAGTTATTGACAAAAACCCACCACACATGCCAGTGTTTCTGGTAACCATGGCTCATCCCCATGAAAAGGCAGTGCTGGCTCTGCAAAGAGCACTGCCATCAGTTTGAATTTTAAGAGGTTGTCTGTTTCTTGCTGGAAGAACTGGAAAGCCATGTAAGAAGGATCCTGCTTTTCATTTTGGTCATGACTCCAACACGGTGGGCTTTATCACCTTTCTGTTAGCTTTGCTACGAGCCTGCTGGAAATTGCTGTTTGGGAGTGCACAGGAATGGCACACCGCTCCTCTGCTGCTGCTTCTGGAAGACTGCAGTTGAAAGTTCCTATGTAAAGTCAGTTGTAGCACTGAAGTCACCAGCTGTCATCATGGAAAGCCTTTTACTTTTTAATTTTAACACTTTCTTTACTGACTGAGGTATTTGGGAGTCTTTTTGCTTTTTTATTTAGATAAAAAATAGTCTTTATTTTTTTGTTGATGGGGGAAAAGGTCAGAAAGAGCTGCCCATTTTGTTTCACATTTATTCAATGGAAATGGTTATTCATTATTTCCAAGCTTTTGTTCAGGTTTTACTAGCCCAGCCCATCTGAGTGCCTGCTGGATTACAATCTTAAAAAAATTGCTAAGACTCTTGAGAAATGTGGTGTTCCAAAACAAATTCTAGAATGCTATTTTGTCAAAGGCAAACAAATAATTAAATGAATCATTATTTCCCACCTAGTACTCATTGTGGAGTTATTGCATAATAAACACATCTGAGTACAAGGAGAGAAAGTAAAATCTGGAGAGAAATCAAGTCAGTATGTGGGAAATTACTAGACTTCATTTGGATTAATACAAAAGCAAGAAAGAGTGATGGTGGTGATCAATATCAGCCTAGAAAATTTCTTTTATTACACCTGTCCTTGCTGCTGTATTGCTTTTCCACTTGAGCTAAATCCAGGTAGCTTCTTATTTATCACCTGGCTGCAGATAGCCGGTGATTTGAGCCTGCACAAATCTAGTTGCCGAACTCCTCCATGAGTTTATTTTCTTTGACTGCTGCTACTGAAATCTCTGCCTTTGGCCTCGAGATTGGAAAGAAGAGAGCGTGACCATGCAAGGAAGGTGTGAGGTGGGGAGTCCTAGCACCTGAACTCTGAATCCTGCTCTGTAACACAATTGCTCTCAGGGCAAACGTTTTATCTTGCTCATCGGTACTAACAAGGCCAGTCTGAGGAGTGGAAGGGTAGTGGTCACAGCTCTTACTGGCTTTGGTAGGATTAGGGGTGCTTGACGTCTTCCAAACCAAATTCATGGAAGCTGGACTTAGAGGCCTCTGAGCACAAGAGGAGAAAAATGCCTGATGCCAAAAGGCACTCTGTAGTCCTGGCCGTGGGGCAGGACGAGGCCGTAGTTCCAGTTCCTCCCCGTCAACCTTGTGGCTGTGAAATGGTGCAGCAGGAGTCCTGCTTTGGTAGCAGATCTTAGAGAATTTACGGTCACTTTGTCTCTGACCTGCACTAGCCCTATTGCAGTCACTTTGCTCCCCCTCACCCTGTAGTTTTTCTCCCAGTCAAAATCTTCCTTCTCCCATCTCCACCTGGAGAGGCAAGGCCAGTCCTTGCAGGAGGAGAATGGGCAGTTCCAGCAGTGCCTGGAGGAGAGAGGGGGAAGAGAAGGGTCCCCAGGGCAAATAGCAAAAGATTGCACTGGACCTGAAACAAACCTGTGGCATGAGTCTCTGCTGTGGAAGCAAGAGTTGTCTTGGTTCACATCAGGCTGATAAATAGGAATTTTCAATTGGTCATCCCTCAGTTCATAATGGAGGGAGATACATCAAGATTGAACAGAGGTGAAATTAAGAATTTTTTACTGGAGCATGTAATAGTGGCATGAAGGTTTCTAGGTATTGACAATGATGCTTTATAGTTGTAAAGTATCTTCCACAGCCCAGGCATTTGTTGCTCACATTAGAAACCTGAATTAGTGCAACCACGCAACAGCCATCATTTTCAGCCAAATAACTGCTGTAAGCAGCATTTCTTTACTGGAGGAACTCAAGGCATATATGTTTGAGGTTTGCCTAAGGTCAAACAAAAGATGCTAATTTAGATTTTCAGTGAAGCCCCCCAAGCTAGAAACATATTAACTGTGTTTTAACTTAGCTTTCCAAGAGTGGATAAGACACATTGTACAGCTCCGCATGATTTGTGGAACGGGGGCACTGCGGGGATGGTACGTATGGTGCCATAATACTTATCAATAAAATGCAACATTTCTATATTTTGACAGAGGTGACAGGAAAGATCCAGGAATTAACACTATGTGGCAGGAGGTAAAGAGGAGACGCACTCTGAAATTAATTAACAACATCACTCATTAAAATGGAAATATTTACAAGAGAAATGAAGTCTGTGTAAAAAAAAAAGATGACAAGAATACACACTGATGCCTTAACTTTTGACTGCTGCAGTTTCACACAATAACTATCTGTATAATAAGTAATATTCTGGATATTTCAACTGAAAAATAAGAACCATTTCATCATATCATGCATGGAATATACTTTTATACATAAAAAAGAAAAAATGCAGAAATCTGAAGAAAGGAGAGTTTTGCCACATTATTTGCCAGTGACTATCAGTGAAGTACTGAAAACATTTTTGTGTAGAAAGGAAGCGAACCATTTCCAGCATATTTCTGTGCTGGATAATGTCACATTTGCCTGAATAAGTTATTATTAGGCTCCCTCCGGTTTGACAAATGTATTTGAGCTGTCAGATTGTGTCTAAAGGCAGTCACTCACTTCTTTGTTTTTAGTCCTAAATTACACATGACATTTATTGTTAAACTCAAGGTGCCTCCATGCAAAACCAGTTCACTCTTTGCGACTGTGCACTTTCTACTGACTAATCAATAGATAAGCAATTTACATGGCCTGTGGCTTCTAGTTCAGTCACTGGCTTTTAACAGAAATCACTGCCTTGGAAGCAACAAAGACCTTTAAAAGGATTGAAACAGTCATACATAATTAAGATTTTCTGCCAGTGTATTTATCCTTTGATACCAGCACACAGAGAAAAAATTAAAATCTGCAGGGATTTTGCCTCTTTCATTTAAAAAAAAGTACTGTTTTCAGTTTATGCATTTTCATCACTTGTGGACAAACAGTTCCTGTGCTACTTGGCTAGAGAGAGCTAGGAAAAAGAAGGAAATCAGTGGAATACTTGTAGAAAGTAGTACTAACACCCCTTTGTACTTCTCTAGGCAACTTTGAATTTACTCCTTGCTGAGAATTAATGGGGTTTGTACTGGGATGTTGGCTAGAATTCACTGGCTACAGATGCAAACAGTTGATGGCCACCTCTTATTTCTTGTTTGTGGCCTATAGGAAATCGCAGTGTGGGAGTGCATCAAAATCATAAAGATGTATCTTTGATAGGGTGGAGGAAGAGAGAGGAAAGATGATTCACATTCTCATGTCGACTGCTCGGTATTTCCAATTGCTGACAGAAGACCAAAGAAAATTGTCTTTCACGCTCAAAGGATTTAGTGAGGTTTAAGGAACACTGTACTGCTGGTAAGTTGTACTATGTCATATTAATAATCTTTTTTTTTCAAAGAACAGTATTACTTTTACAAAGCTGAAGTTAGGTGAGGCGTCCACCTACAATGTATTTGATTCCTCCCAGAATTACTTACATCCCCTTTCATTGATTAGCCTCACAATGAGAGCCTTCTGCATGAATTGTGGGGTAGCAGCATTCAATCATTTCCTTACTGTGAGGGAGGAAATAGTTTCTATGAGTCAACAAACAGTATTCCCCATACTCTGAAATTATTGCACCCTCCTGAAAGACTGGAAATGCTTGACCAAACCTGCTTGAGATCAGTAGAGAACTGAAGCTCTCACGTATGCTAGTGAAATAAAAGCAATTGGGTAAAGGGAAACACAGCTTTGAATGAAAGACCTGGCTCACTTTTTGAAGAAATTACTTAGATGTCCTGTTTCAGGAGGCAGTTCAGGTCTGGGCAACCTCAAGTACCTACTGCCTGGAGAGAGCCAGGATTAGAGGGACATGCCCCCTTGTTTAAATTTAGGTAGTCTCTGTGGCTCCCCTCTTGTGATAAATTTTAGAGTGCTCTTCATCACCTAAAGCCCATCTGCAGATTCATCTGCAAAGCAAAATGTTGCAAGCTGGACACTGGAGCAATGAACACCGCACAATGTGCAGAAGTTCTTTTTGTGCACTGTGTCCTTTTCCCACTGCTTTGCAGTGTTGTCCAGTCTCACTCATCCAGTGCTCCATTTCAGGACCATTTTTATTAAAATGTTCAAAGAGTTTCCTACTTTGCAGTCTGTACCCTTGACATGCTAGATATACTATAACGAGCTCTTGGAGACCAAAGACTTTCATGCTCAATAAATCCTTTGAGACTTGTTACCATCTGTCAATCATGAGCCTGATAAATCTTCCTACTTAAGGCAATTTAGAACTTTTCAATAGGCCACTTGAGCTTACAGCATCTTTTAAAAAATTGCTTGAAAGGAAAAAAAGTTGATGAAAAGCAGAAGACAAATAGCTCTCATTCCAGTGGGTGTTTTTTAAGTAGCTTCTGTGTGTCCCAGTTGCTGTCATGAAGCCATTGGGCATGTGCTTCTTTGCATTTACATTGGGTATTTAATGATTAACCTAGACCTTGTATAGCTAGACACTATGTTTGTCAGTGGGGGTGAAGGTGCTAAATTCTGCACTGAAACTCCAATCTAACAAAGAATGTAAATGCTGGTTTAAGATGGGGCAGCAAACCTGAATGCCTCTTTGAATGGATTTTGTATTATTTAACTGAAGCGTCAAGTCTCCACCCTTTTGAGTTAAGGAGAAGCTAAGTCGTGTTAAGCAAGAAACTAAGGGTACTTGATATCACTGAGTAAAGTATTTTTATCCTTGTTACAGCCAGATGCTGAAGGTGGTAGGTAATCGGGGACATAATTATTATGAGTTAAAACTGAGGACATGGAGATCTATGTGACTGCAAGACATATTACCTCCCAAAGATTTTGAGAAATATGTAACTGGTTATTTGTTCTATTAGTTTTATAAGATTTTAGACATGCACTGGGCAAGAGTAAAAACTGTATTTCTGCATTACAAAAGCAGCAACAACTACTTCATATTTGACTTGCTCAGAGTACTAGAGACATGATACCAGTAAAATATATTCTGAAACCTGGAATCATTGAGAGCAGATAGTGAATAAATTCTGTCTGAAGTGAATCTGGCAGATGACTCTGCTAAAACAAGAGCCTAACACAGCACAGCTTGCTGTAGTGCCACAAAAGAACTGAAAGTGTCTGGCAGTGGAAGCAATCATCATCTAATAAAGATGATGTGGTAAATTTTATGAATAAAAAAGCATATAAAAGCTCAAGGTTATTATTTACAAAATGACCTGACAAGTGCTTTTTTTCTTTTCTTCCCTCCTGGAATCATAGTCATGCCATGTCTTTGGTTACAGGTGACATGAAGTGAAAAGCAAATGACTAGAAAAAAGTATTAAGGAAATAAAAGTCCTTTTGGCCACTTCTGTCACTCAGATAAACCCCAACTAATGACAAGAGCAAATTCTTCAGTTGAATATCCACAAGAAAATACAGAATTTCCTCTCATCTGGGAGGTGGTTGAGAGTGTTCACAGCAGCACATTAGCACACCTCTGGGGCTTCCACATAACGGCTGGCAAGTTAGCAAGGATCTTCTCTGAGCTCAAGAAATCCTAGAAACTGATCAAAATCCTCTTGTTTTGAGCAACAAAGTGTATACATATTTCTTTCTCTTCTGTAAATATTTTGGTCATTAATTTTCAGAAAACCTAATCTGTAAAAATAATTGATTTCTGTTTCAGGAATATTGTACATAGTTACAATGATTCAGTGGGAGTCTTCTTGCTTTGCAAAAAACTTTTAGATACTATGGTGATTTGTTTTGCATTAGAAATGTAAATTTTGCAGAAATATGTTGACATGTTTACTGTTGTAAGCAGTTGTAACAATGCGTGACCTAGTTTTGATTTGGGAAATTACTTGAGCAATGAAAAAATAACTGGAAACAGGCATGTGGAGCAACAAGAGCTGCAAGTTATCTTAATTTTGTTAAAAAGACAAAATAAGCCTCATGTAGCTTTACATTGCTGTTTTTGTTCTGAGGTTTGGGGTTTGTTTTTTTAATACTTAAGCAAATGTTCGTTTACAGTAGGAGTTTCATTGCACTGTTTTTCCACTAAGCTTTGGAAATGGATGCAGGAGTTGGGCGCTCCCCAGAAGTTGGGTAATGTGTAATATATGGGTGAAAGAGTGGTGGGTTTAGGTCCAGTTTTTATTAAATGTTGCATCCCCTTGGTTCCTAGAGAAGGAGTTGTGCTACCTTTTCTTTGCACCTTGTCTCAGTTTGGATGGCTAATCCTTTGTTGTCAAAGTGCTGCCTGTTCCTGTATCCTTTCCCTCCTTCCGAACTCTCAGCTTAGCTGCAAGACTGGGTGCACAGAAACTTTTCAGTGGTGTTTTGGACTGTGGTACCTAATCCTCCAGCCATGGAGATGGGAGTGTGCCATTTCCTTCCCAGGCAGGGACTGAGTCCCCCCCCAGGTCCGTGGCACGTACACCTGAGCTGGAGGGCTTGGAAGCGACTTTGGGATTCACAAAAGCAGGTATTGCCAGAAGGACCAGGCTTGTCCTTTTCAGCAGAGTGGTGTCTGTGGTCTGGTGTGCTGTTGTTGCTGATGACTGATTCTTTGACTTGTGATTTTCTAGGAAATATCACCATTAAGTACGTAGCAAGCCATCACTGTTTGCTTATGAAGGTGAGGCAACATGGAGTGCATTCAGCCCTGTGTATCAGAGAGCACACATCATTCACCCTCATTAAGACTCTCTGAGTGTTTGCTAAGATTGAATAAAAGCGTCAAAGCTTGGTCCTTCTCTAGCTGCACGCCGACATTAACTGCTGTCAAGAGGAGCCCAGAAGTTAGATAGCATTTCTGCCTGCTGTGCTGTATTGATCTTGTTTTTATGTTATTAAAGTAATTAAAATTATGTCTGTGACAACAGTTTGTGAAGTCCCTCAGATATAGAAATGAACTGTCTTTATACAATTGAACAGTCTTGTAAGAAAGAGACACAGTGAGAAAGAATATCAGAGCCAGAGAGAAAATTATATTCGTTTTCACAAATTGAATTATCTGAAATAATTGCTAGCAATTATACACAGTAATTCTGCATTCCAAATGGCAGCAAAGGTACCGAGGTAAGCTTAGATATTTGTTTTTTAGATGACTGTTTGATCTACTCATAACTAAAAGATGTTTCACATGCTGGACCATGGTATCTTGCAGTGTCAAGAAACTAATCAACGGAAAGGGAGCAGGGGCAGGTTAATTGTAGGTGTTGTAGGAACTGAACAGCTGCACTGCTGGGATGGACAAGATGATTTAGCAAATATTTTCTTAAATGATTACCCAATAGCTTAGCTATTATCATTATCCTTCAAAATTAACATACAATTTTACTTTACTCTTAGAATGAGCAAGTCATGTTTTCAGATACTTCTGTGCTCAAAACCTAAATTTAGCTGGAGGCAAAAGCTGAGCTTTTGTCGATCGCGAATGCAAATATGACTATGTTTATCATGTTATATGGCAGGCACCTGCTACAGTTATCTTATGCAGCTACTGCAGTTGTTCATCAAATCTAGTAAATAAATTTCTGTATTACCGTATAGCAATGTACTGTTCAGATTGCAAAATCAAATAAATACAAATAAAAAAATTCTACAGTGTTTTTTTTTTTTCATGAGTTTGGATGCTTTTCACATACATACAATATATTTCAATCCTACTTTCTGTGCTTATTGTAAATTTGTATTATATATTTTTTCAGATGTAGCATACTGTATGCTACTTAAAAATAGAGTATGTTTCACTTAAAAATGTGAAAGACACTTCACTAACTAAATACCATATTGACATTTATTTTCTGAATTTAATGATTGTCTAGCCCAAAGATATCACTTTATAATGAGGATGATTCTTTCTACTGTAGTTTTGACCTTGCAGCAAAGAATTAAATCCAGTCTTTCTAGAATAGTAAAAAGATCTTTTCAAAGAGAGAGAATTTTGGTCTTCTCCCTGTATAGTAAAAGTTTTATTTAAAAAAAACAAACCAAAACACACACATAGGATGGGTAGAGTGAGTGGGAAGTTCTGATTAACCAATAGGATACTAAGAGACAAACCAATTAGCAGGTAATCCCTGATGCTACAAGAGGCTTTCTTTCCAATGTCTTTGTTCTTCTGTGCTTACATATAGCAAACAGATGCATTATTAAATAAAAGCATGAATGGGAAAATTAGAAGAACAATTTCTCTTTCTTACTGCTTTTTCTAAAATGTTCTTTATCACAGAAATAAAAATAAATCAGTATATGAAATATTAAATATCTGGTAACATTGTGGAAGAAAAAGGTTATGTCAGGACAGGGGGAAGAGAGATACCTGACTGTCATTAAGAACAGAAGAGATGTCTGAGAGGCAAGGACACATCCAGAAGTATTTATGAGCAGCAAAAATTACCAGAGAAAGGTGAAAAATTTTCAAATGTTCATGGTTATCAAAAAGGTTTGATATTTGAAAAGCAAGGAATCTGATGAATGAAATGAAATGAAAGAATCTGATAATTCTTCTGACATAAAATCCTTAGTGAAGGAAGCAGGTTTACTAGGAATGAACTTTTTTTTCTCTTGTTTAGTCCTTCAGCTCCTAGATGCTCTTAAAAAATAGTTTTACTATAACTACCTATCTCATTTTCTCAGTCTATCATAGTTGTGCATTACCTTCTTACTACAGTTCATGTTAAAAACAACAACAAAAAAGGGAGATGCTTCCTATTTTCAACTCTGCTTGCTACTTCATGTTCCCGGGAGAATTCCTCCCTATCACCTGTCCACTTTTACCATATGTCTTAATTTTTTTTTCCCCTGCGTGCCACAGTTTGTTTTCCTCAAGAAGCCTGCTAATCTTATCAATTACTTCCCTGTTTATAGAAAGGTACAGCTAAGCCACAAAATGTAGCCTCTCCTGAAAAGCCAGAGGTTTACCAATTGAGCCAGGCTTTCTGGTCCATCTGGGCTGCAGTTAGTGGTGCAGGGAGGGTGGCTGTTCCTCAGCTCTGGTTTTGAGGGCACCTTCAATAAGCTGGAACAGGCTTCTCTTGCAAGAGACTTCAACGCTCCTCTCCCTTTGAGGGGCATTCATCGGGGAGCCCTTGACTCATCCCAACACCATCTGCACTTCAGTAGTGCACGAAGGAAAAGGCGATTGGGGCAGGTACTTGCTGCCTCTGTAGATGTATCCTCCTGTCAACATCTTATTTTGCTGCTTAAGGTCACACATGAGTCCAGACTCTCTGGTCCTCCTGGGTATGTGTTGGTTTCCAGGCTGATTCAAATCTAGACCAGAACCAGATGGCTTACAGGGGGAGAAACTTGTGCTAGGCAAGAAGAAAAAGAGTGGGAATGGTCAAGGGAGGAGTACTGACTTGAAATCTAGCCTCACCCTACTTTCAGGTTATAGAAGGTGCAACCACCTGAAGCCAGTAAGTGTGCTGAACATAGAATCATAGAATCATTTAGGTTGGAAAAGACCTTCAAGATCATCGAGTCCAACCATCAACCATGCTCACGAAACCATGTTCTGAAGTGTCTTGTCTACGTGCTTTTTGAATACCTCCAGGGATGGTGACTCAACCACTTCCCTGGGCAGCCTGTTCCAATGTCTGACAACCCTTTCAGTGAAGAAACGTGAGCCTGCATTGGAGCACTGCTGACAAGGCAGGGGAAACCCAGAGCTTTCAGGATATTTACATTATAAACATCTGGATTCGGAAGCCATTCCTGTGAGTTTGTGCATTGTTTGAACAATGGAACCTCAACCTTTGGACCTCTAGGTAAAACTGAAATGTAGATGGCAATTAGGACTTGCAGAAGGGTAAACCATATGGTGGAAAAAACCCCCAACGTTATCAGCTCCAGCCTGTGTTCATCGCACAGTGTCAGGAAAAATGTGAACGTGCCTTTCTGAAAACAAGAGGGACTTTCTGCCAGGAAACATTTCCTTAGTGATGAGTTGAAGTCCTTAGTACAAGCAATGTTAGTTTTAATTAATACGTAATGCAGTGTTAGGAAATGTGTGGCTGCAATGACAGGATTTTTCTTCTCTGCTGTGCAGTGTTCTACCACCAACCACCAGTTTCTATCTTGCTGTAGCAAGTCTTTATCTGTGCTTTACAATTTATCAGACGGCCATAACCATTGTACATTCAGAGGATCCCTTTTAAGTGTCTTTATTCCTCTCTATACCATTGTTTTATTTTGGTTTGAGCCCCTTTCCATTACCATAAAGCAACAGCCCATTTAGTGAAGAGGAAAACAAGGCCTGTAGGTAAGCAGTCAGAAACAATTATTAACACAAAAGTAAACAGCTTTACTTTAGTACCTGTATTAGGTTAGGAGCAAGTGTAGGGGAGAAAGAAGACTCTGCAAGTGAATAGCTTAATGGTACATGATATAAAGGATTTTGTGGAACTATCATCTATGTCCAATGAGAGAAGGGGCATAAAGTCATAGTGTCACAGGAAAGCCAAGGTTTTGATGGCCTTGAAGGGAAGAAAATTTTTATTTGCTTCTCATAAATATTACAAAACTAATCATTAAACAGAGTGGGAATTCATATTTTGTTAGCATAAAATTGATCCTGTTGGCCATCACTAAATCTTTGAACATCCCTGGAATATTACTCAAAGTTAATAAACCTTTTCTGGGAAGCACTTTATAGACAAACAGGCAAGACAGAAAAGGGTAGAGGCACTTAATGTCAAAACAACATTGTCTATTCCAGAATTGCAGACAACTCTAAAACAAATAATCTCAGAAGAGCATAGATCAATGTGCTAGTAGATAAAACACAGACTGGAAAAGAGAAAGATCAATCATTTAAACACCCATCTACAAGAAGAAGGAAAAATTAGCTTTTATTAAGGAGGACATTAATCTGGCCACCATATTCAGGAGGGCTTATACGGCCAGTATTAGGAATTTCTGAGAAAGTAAAAAAAAAATTAAATAACAAGTTCCTCAGGCAAGAACTTTGCACTCAATTCCAATTCAGATGAAAATATTTTTTCACAGAACTAATAATAATAAGTGATTACTTAAGTGCAAATGACCAAGACTTGATTAAATTTTTGAAAAAAGAAGAAATTATAAGCAAGCAATATTCATGCTAGGAGTTTTAAAGGTTGAACTTCACAGAGCAGAAAAAAAAAATTCCAAATCATTTGTGAAAGGAATTTAAACAGAAAAATGGGAATGACATTAGTTGCTCTAGCTTTTTTTTTGTCATTTTCTACCAAAGTAATTTCACCTCCATGTACCATTTGTGTGTCCTGGCAAGTTAATCTATATTTACGTTCATAAAGAAAAGGCATGACTTCATCACCTGCTCTGTTGTTACTAAAGAATCTGCAATAGGCTGGGTTCAGCACTGATTATGGCAAGTTTATGTGGACATTGTGGCTATTCAGATCCACAATTACTTTCCAATAATCCTTTGCCTTTTGCAAGTTTGCAGTTTACTTTTTATTAGTGTTAAAGCAAATAAAAATTCAGCTAAGATGAAGTAGTATGGTGAAAAAGTATTTTGAACCAGTATCAATACTTTACTTAACAATCAAATTTTTTTTTATCTACTATATCAATATTTGCTCCCTAATAGCCTGGCCCTACTTTGATTAGTAGACAAATACTCCACATAGTAGTAAGTGGCCATTTAATTTTATCATAAGAACTAACCTTATTTGCCTGGCAAGATTTATTCATCATCACTTTACAGAGTTTAAGAAACATGGTTCAGCTGGTTTTTGCTTGCTTACTGATAATTCATCTCAATATCTTCTCCACTATTTCATTAAGAGAAGAAGATATGTTTATGCTTTCTCTTCATTCCCTCTTGAAGGCTGGTACTACTTTTACCTTCCTAAAGTCTTCCTCTGGGTACCAGCTGTTCATAAGTCCTATAAAAAAGTAATAATAAGTACCATGGATTGCTGTTCAGGTTGCAGCCTCATAAGCACATGTGGAGACATGTGGCTTTATTTGTACTACTGCCTTTAATTTAGCTATTAAGATACCTTAGACAACACATACATTTGAAAGCTCGCAATATTATGATTTACTGAGGACACTAAACTTATCCAAATCCATATCCTAATAAAGTGTAAATATGCCATTGTCAAGCACTGTTAGATAAACCACAAATGTGTTGCTCCCTGGGAGAAAAGATTTGTTCTTTTAGTTTACTGTGAAGTCCTAAGGAGGAAACCTACTACTTGTACGGGGAGAAAGGGAGCAGGTTCTAGAAGAGTGCTAAAACAATGGGGTTTTTTCTTCCTGGGAATGTCTAACAGTACAGTGCTCATGTAGTGTCTATTCATATTTTTCAAGTCTTAGCACCTTTATTTGCTCACTTTTTGGAATGAATTTGACATATATTCGATTTCTTAACATTCCTCAACAGTTTTATTATGTTCTCTTGCTGGAGTTCCAGTGTGGAATTTTCCCATATGGGGGGGTATGTTTGCTAGCGAACTTCTGCAGAGATGAAATATGTATGAATTCCTTGGGGGAACGCCAAAGCACTGTTGCATAGATGATTCTCTGAAGCATGGAGGATAAATGGGGAAAATTGTAAAGAATGAAATAAATGAAAAGTAAATAACTGAAATAACAGTAATTTTTGTCTACAACACGTCGATATATATTTAAAGGACATAATTTTTCTCTGCTCTCCATAACATACCTTTTCTTAACTGCCTAGAGAGAAATGGCTAGAAAAGATCACAAGATCTTCATTACAGACATCAGAAAATAAAGAAAAGCACTTCCAAAATTCTTTTTAAGCGGTAATTAACACTGACTCAATGCTCACTGTAGATTTTGAGTATTTTGTCAACATACATCAACAATAAGTGTATTAGATGAGAATATACCACGTTTCTGAGCAGAATAAAAGATTCTCATATAATCTTCTGCCAGCCCAAGAAATAAAAGGCAAGCCCAGCTGAAGGGAAACAGAAGGTGATTTGAATCTGGCTATCTAAAGGCTTTGGAGTGGAGGCAAGGTAAGACTGTGCCACAGCAGGCTTTAATTCTAGTGAAAGTAAAATAAGGAAAAAAGGAATAAAAGTAATAAGTTCAATTCATGCCAGGAGACTGCCAAACAAGTAAAGCAACAGGTAAATAAAGAGATTGGAATAACATGACAAGTCCAAAGCATGTAGGAATAAGACCCTGGGGAACATCCTATTCAAATTCTGCTCATTGATTTAAGTGGGAGTAAAATTTGGTTTCATTCCATGAATAGCTTGTTGAAGAACAGTAATGGAAAAGCAGACCAAAGCCTTTTGAGCTGATACCTGTGGCAGTCCCAAAGATAACATTTCTCACCAACAGCTGTGTGAATAAAAGTTAGAGGCAGATGAGAAAATTGTAAATAACCAGCCCATTTTTGTGTTTTCTTTTCAAGTAGGCAGGACAGAATTTGAGAAAACAATGGTATAGTTGTGTTTCATAGTGCAATGCATGTTAGCATATGACAATTAACTCACATTCTTCTCTGTAGAGCTTGAATGCTAAGATGCAAGAGTGGAAGTTGTTTGCTCACATGTGTAAATGCTTCCATCAAGAAACAATGTATAAATAATGTTCTTAACTCATTCATTAAAACTAATAAATGGCAAAAATACCTCTTAGACCTTTTTCATGGAAAGCAGGGCTACAGGCAAGCTTTTCAAAACCGGGTTCTATGGCAAATGGCAGGTGTGGATAATGCTGAAGAATCAAGTGGTCTCACAGATATGGGGCAGATCACGCAAGAGGCAGGCTGGAGCTAAAACTTTGCCCACAGAGAACAAGCCTGCTTTCAGCTACATTGCAGTTGAGCTTAGATAAGGTAATAAAGAAGCTTGCCCAGCAGGGGACTCTGTTATCGCTTTCATACAGAGTCTTTTTCCACTTTCTCTGCATTGCTTGTGCTTACTCCACTGTCTTTGCCCTCCTGATTTCGGTAGTCAAAACTACTTGCTGCAGTTGCCTGAAAATCAATCAGCAATTGCTGAAATTGCCTTCTACATAGGTGGAAAAATACTGTAAACCTCAACGTCTTAAGAGAATTTTTTTCCCTGTACCACCTCCAGTTCGCTCAAGGAAGCAGTACTTACCGATGCTGCCACCTCCAAGGAAAATCTGCACCATGAACGGGAGAGTGGTACAAAGACCCCAACCTAGCAGAGACCTTTGCGGTGCAGATATTGTGTGGACTCGTGTCTGTGCGCGGAGAGGTCATGTTAGACAATGCTACACCTGAGCTAACAAATCCTAACCTATCTGCACTGTCAAAGTTTTATTATGCTCTGTGGGAAGGAGCCATGGCAGAGAGGGGAGAATTTGCTTGCTGGTTTATTCCTCTGGAAATTATTCGTGAGAACTCCTTTGGGAGTAATATATTTAAGGCTTCCAAGGCTGTGCTTCCAAAAGCAGTGGTGGACTATGTGCTATGTCTTGAAGCCTCAAGACCAGTGCTTATAACCCAAAGTACATGTCTCTCTGGGGAGTAACTGATGAGAACTTCACCTCTGCTGGTGCCTGATGGAGGAAGGCTGCGTCTTGCATTAGAAAAGAGACCACAATATAGACTATTGAGCAAACCGAAACATGGCTGGGGACCTTTGCTTGTGTTTATACTAAGATGACAAGGTAGATGTGTAAGTGTTGTTCCATTAGTCTCCATACAGATGAGTTCTTAGCATGTTCCTTGGTATGTGTTTGGCTTTTGCCTCCTAATATCTTCATAAAGAATATCCGGGCATTTCTTGGGGAGTAGTGTAGTGCTTCTAATTGTTTATGGAGATGAAACCACCATGTTTTGGGTTGGGGGAAGGTTTAGTTGCAGGGTAGCAGCTGTGCTGTGCCAATTGCCCTCAGCACCAGAGGATGGTCACCAGCCCATTTTATTTACTAGTACATATGTTGATTTTGTGCAACTGCTTTAGTATCACCTATATAGCTGAGTTAGGTTACAGTCATCTTTGGAGTAAGACAGTTCTGTAAATTATTTTGCTGTGGGGAACAAAAAATTCTCCTTTCCTATTTTTGTTTCTTAACATGGGATAGATGTTTTCAAGTATTCATCAAATACTTTTTCAGGTATGTTCAGCCATCCTAATTTATTCCATAACACAACAATCGAGTGTTTATTTTAAAGCTTCCAGGACTTTCAAGCAAACCCTAAATACTGTGGTATCAGACTGCATTGAAATTAGTGGGGTTTTCCTATTGTCCGTGTTTCACAGTAAACTTTTGTAAGGATAATATATGTATTCCTGGATCCTGGAAAAGGAATTGGAAAACTGTATTCAACTCTTGTCTCCATCCCCAGCCCTGCAGAAAGCACAGTTTGACAGCAGCTGTATACTTTATTGTACTGGGGAACATGCAAGTTTCTTTTCAGCAGAAGTTGCCAGTTGTGAGAACTTATGTTCAGTTTTATGAGCAGTGGCCACTGGAGACTGAACGAAATTGGATTTGCACTCCAAATCCCACAGCCTGTGCCTTTTTAGGAGGAGCTGCTCCTCGCATGATGGTAGGATTTAAATATGGTTATTTATGATATGCTAGAAATCTACTTCTGTAAACAAAAGTAGTTTCATGTAGAAGAGCAAAGACAGGATGTCAAGAAGAAAAACTACAGGGACTGATGGTTGCCTCTGTAATATCCATATTTTCTAAATAACTGTATTATTAATTTCATAAAGCTTCACAAAATTCTGACAATATTGCAAACTCTGACGTTCAGATTGTATGTATTGATTAAGCTGGTGATCAATAGCAACCCATGTCCTTCCAACTAAATTAAAAGTTTAGAGTAGATATCCTGCAGAAAATCAAACTCCGAGGAAGCAGGGAACTAGTGCTGAAGCAGAAGTTGTTACCTGTTTTCACTCCTGTTTAGCTAAAATTCGGGGATTGTTTCTGTTTGGATGAAAAGTCCCAGCTACCTTTGATGTGGATTTGTTTATTTGCAAAGAAAGTAAAAGGTCTCCTTTGCCTGAACACAGAGGATCTAGTTTTCTTACAGCTCCAGGGATCTTTCAGATAGCTCTCCAGCCAAGACCTCTGTTTCTGTTTGGTTTTCTCCCTTTTTCCCTTTTCCCTGCTTCTTTGCTGCCTGGAAACCTTTTTTTTCCAGCTTCTGCCATTTCTCTTATGAACATGCCGCAATGGGAGAGGACTTTGGTCAGCAACAAGTGCAGCGGAAGCAGCGCAAGGCTCAAGAACTCTTAGTAAAGACAGGTCTTCAGGAAGTTCGGCTTTTAAACCTCGGAAAAGTTGGCAAGTTTCTGTTGGACTTACCTACGCCAACCCTGATTTTCAACAGGCACATTCTTGATGAAAAAGCTCAGCCCTGCCAAATGTCGTGGTCCTTTTGCAGAGTCAGGGGCCAGTAGAACTTCTGTAAGAAAGGATAAATGCTTTGAATATTTAAACAAAAATATATTTTCTTCTGGATGGGTTCCAAGCTGAACTATTCTCCTGGGATTTCTCCATTAAAGTGTGATCTCAGACAGACATCTGGCCTGGAGAATTTCTGCCCATTTAGCTTTGCAAGCTTAAAAAAATAGTAAACAAGGTGTTACAGTGGGAAGTGTCTGACAACATTACTAATGGATTGTGCCAACCAATATGCATAAGGGTCAATAATAATTGTGTAATGTATGCATACACAAATGAAGCTCGGTGGCAGACTCCCAAATGGACTAAAGACATGATTTGTCGGCACTCTTGGGCAAGCCTAAGGGGAAACCTTGCTCATTGAATTAGTCAAAGTGAGAGCTTTTACCACGACGTGCAGTGTTTGTTGGCGAAGGGTTTTTCTGCAGGCTGCTGAGCGCACTGTGCATACAAGCCTCTCTAAATGGCTCATTCACTGCTGTTAAGAAGATGACAGGCTTTATATCCCAAAGGAGGATTTTTCTGCTCCTGTTACTTCCCTTGGAGACATAAAAATATATTAAGTAAAGCTATGGCAACTTACAGAAACCTGCTCTTTGCATGGTTCTTGGTTTCCTTTGGTACCGCCGTCTGTGTAACTGGTTCTCGTTTCTCCAGTTCTCTCAGTTTTTTCTCCATCATTGTCACCCTGGCAGTGAAGTTGAACAAGTTCCACTTTGTAACCAAATCTCCAGCTCTCATCTCTTTCATCAGTTCTTTTGAATCTAAACTTTGCTTCAACAGCTGTGACGAAGGATGAGGGGAAACAGCTTCCTCAAGAGCTGCTCTTGTCTGAAAGAAAAAGAGGCGAGATGAGCGGAGGAAAAAGAAGCCTCCTACACGACCTCAATGAAATTGTTACTTGTCCTGTAGCTGTTTTGATTAAATGGTCTTGGGACAGTACTTGGGACCCCATTATTTAGGGTAATGGTTATTTTTTATGCTCCTGGCTTAAAAACTGTTCAGGAATGCTAAGTACATAATAGACTCTTCTTAATTTGTGGGGGCTTGTTAGTGGAAAATGGCCTGATGTAACCAAGAGGAAGGCATTGCAATGTATCTCCATCGGACAACAACTAATTTAAGTAGGATAACTTAAATTAATTAAGCTCAGTTTAACTCTACTGTTTTTTCTACTCAGAGTAAAACTGAAGCGGGCACCTCTTAACAACGAAGTCCATTTCATAATAGCAAGGTCTGGTTTTGAGTCTTTAAGACATTTTTGTTTCCTGTAAAACAGGCCTATAGCTCCTGGTGATTCTCTGATGAGGGCTGTATTTATAAGAAACATTACTCTGACATTCTCTTCTCCTGAAAGAAGCTTCCCAAATTTGTTCAGCAAAACCTTATTTATCCTTTTTTTTTTTTACTTTCTAGTGAAGAATCACTTATATGGTGATCCTCACAGAAAGTGAGCCATGGCAATTTTATGACATTGTGTGTTTACCTACATTTCAGTGAAATTTTGTTCTCACGTCCACAATTATGTTATTTGCCTGTTACTTTTGTCCCCTCTGTCATATAATTCATGTCAGTTGGATTTCAGATACACCGGGATGGAGACTGAAGTTTGTAATTACTTGTTTGAGATTCTGAGTACATATCTGAAAACTATAAAAAAAGAAACACACCAAAATGGTGATAAACCCAAACTAAAAAGTGGAGACTGGATTTCTTTTTAAGGCCTACTAGTCGAAAGCAGGAGGCTTGAGTCCAAATCCCAGCATTATCTCAGATTTACTGGGTGACCTTGGAGAGGTCAACAGGGCCCTGAATTAACACAAAGGGCTGTAGACCTTCCTTCTGGCAGTAATGCCACCCTGAACAGGAGTGGGATTACTCAAATATGTGCTTAAGGGGTTTGCTGAACAATGCCTTTAATCCCACTGTGCATTAGTTCCTTGCCCACACTAGCACGTATAGCACTGCAGTGAGTAATTATTTCATTAAAGTTTTTAGTATGCTTAAAACTAAAGTTACAATATATAAACATGCATACTAATAGCCTATGATGTATATCAACCCAGAATTTATATGTATTTTTTTCTTCTTTTAAACTTCATTATTGACTAGGAGGTTGGTGATGTCTTATTTGGAAGCATCAAAGTCAGGGATACTTACAAAAAGATGTTGAAATTTCTGTTGAAAATTTCAATTAGTCACACCTGCAACCTTTTCAGGGGAAGGGCTCAGATTAATTGCTCAGTGACATTCTCTTTTGTTTGTTTGCAAATTGTTGATGCCTCCTTGTTTGAATAATTAAAAAGTGAAAAAACAATTTTTCTGACGTGAAATTTTTCTTTTATATTCAAATTTTAGTTATTTTATACAAACCAAAATAATCAAAGTCAACAATAACAAAATAACTTAATTGGCCTAAACCTCCATTTCTCAGGTTTTGTTTGTCAATGTTTCTGGAAATTAATTTTAGATGCTGATTTAAGGTGCAGAGGTTCTTTTGGAAGTCTTTTGAGTTTAAAGTTTTTTTCCAATAACCTACCTAAGGATGCTAGGAAAGCTAAGCTCTTCCGGTTGAACTTCTTCAGTAGGGACTGGAGATGCACCTACAAGTAAGAAGTACAAGTCCGTTGTCTGTACTAACCTAAACCTAGGTTAGCATCACTGTTAGAAAATAAAGTTACTGCTAAGAAAAATAAGGAAATGAGTATGATAAGTCTCAAGAACTGTATCTGAGAGGCACTAGTGACAGAGAACATGGAAGGAACTAGATCTATCTTATGTCTCTCTGCCTGAACATGATCCTTAGGTGGGCCTGTGTGTACAAATTTCTATCCTGAAGGGTGAAGAATGAGACGTATTTGGAGTTTGGCCCCGTTAGGAAAATATAATTGAGGAAGTCACTTAGACCAACATCAGAATAAGAATAAATTTTCTTGCCCAAAGTTTTGAATTCATTCACCACAACAAGAGTGTAATACTTCTTAAAACAGATAAGAATCATGTCTGTCACATTTCAGATATTGTACAGAACTTAACTGCAGGTTTAAAAGTCTCTCATCTTTAATGGCCTACCGAAAAGGGGTCAAGTCGGAATTCTTGTTTACTGATTAAACAGCACTTGACTTGACTTAGCTTTTAGCTGAGTTAATACAAAGAATGTCCATCTTGTCATGTTGGCTTATTTCTACGCCTCATATGGCATTTCTTACTGTACGCTGTAGCTATGTTTTCTTTAACATACTCTTTTTGAACACTGCTGTAATATGCATATACTTGAGTAATTTACTGGCAAAATGAGCTGCTGATTTACTGGTGGGGAAAAATGGAGTGCTAAGTGAGTTTTTGTTTCTCCCCATTGCCCTGACTCAATTACAGTCTGGCGCTATGAAACATTATAGCATCCGCTTCGCAGCTGCACCACACATCTCCCTTTTCCATTCAATGAGGGCTGCAATGTTCAGCAGTCAAGTAAGTGTTGTACCACCGTTTTGTAGCTAGTCCCTGCAGGACAGCAGGGTAGTGCTTTAGTCTCAATGTCTTCTGCCGGGGTGCTCAAGTAACAGAACTTCATGTTTGTCGCTAAAAATTCCTGTATTTTAGGCACACGTCTGATTCACAGCCTAGTGAAAATAATGTCTCTGCTTTGTCCTTGTGCAGACCCAAACTAAAACAGAACTAAAAACATTCTCTGCTAAAACCATTTCAGCGCCTGAACCTGGGAACCTTCAAGCCCCCACATGAAGCTCTGTTACTTAAGCTAAGCAAGCAGCTACGCCAGATGGTAGTTAGAATAAGCTGCTCTTCTGTGCGTGGACTACCCAGAACACAGCAACGAGAAAGAGGGTTAAAACCCCCTATCTTACAAGCACATTACGAAGGCGTGAGATTAACATGTGAAATTTTCGAGCGACTCGCTGGGTATGCCTACGCTGTTCTTAAAAGGTGGTCCCCAGAGGAACGCTGAAGTGCCTGCAGACAGGATAACTCTAAGGAGGTGGCTGCAGTTTTCAGTGCTCTCGTTGCCGGCTGACACCGTATGATTTTCAGAAACACTGGCAGCTGTTTTAATGGAGGAAGTGAACAGGTGAACTGAAATGACAGCTCTATGACAAATAAATCTGAGTGAAAGTAATGCCATTCTTTGCTAGCTCACAGACCTTTAGTTTCTGGAGGAAGAGGTAGTGCGCTTTTCTCTGCGTGTTGAACAGTGTGTTCCTTGCATTGATTGGTAAACTTGTATGGAATGCCATAGCCTTCCCAAGCTCATCCGAACAGTGTTTGGTCTCCTAAATTTGTGGCTAGATTGGTTCTTCTAAACTCATTGAGACTTCTAAACCACATTGGGGCTAGCATGAATAACTAAAAGCCTATGGTTTCATGCAAGACAGAGTCCATTAGATGTTTTGTTTGTATATGTGCTTGTGTCACCCAGAAATTCAGGACCGTATCCATCTTAGAAGCTCTTATATTAACTGTCCCGATATTAATAAGAAGCAATACTTTTAAAAAACCCCAAATGCTAAATCACTGCCTATTGAAACTTAATCTTTTGTCAAGTTAATGTTTTGTTCTGTGCTGTTATTTTCAAAAGATTAACTGCCTTCTGTGCTGTGCTTTAAGTATTACCAGATTTCTTACCTCATTCTCCTCTAAAATATATTTGTGTTATCTCATGGATACGGCCGGCTGTACATTGTACATGAACTCTTGTGTACAGCACTGCACGTGAAACTGTGTAAGCCAGTGCCTGCCTGCATATGGAGACCACAGCAACCTGTGTGGCTCTGCAATGGTCTGAAGCCGTGTTCTTATGAAGAGTGCATATTGCTCCATAAATAAATTTCACATGAAGGATTCTAACAGAACTCACTGGCAGTACAGCGATGAATCAGGGAGTTTATGGTAAGAAGTTTTTGTTTAGATTTATATAGAACAGGATGGCTTTGAATCACAAAGAGAACTGGATTCTGAAATAATAAATAACGTATTTCTTCATATTTAATGGAAGGTACCTGAAATGGAAATGCATTGAGTGACTTGAAAGTAGATCCAACTACCCAGTTAGATCAGCTCGCTCTGGGTTCAGTTTGGGGGCTGGTCTTGCTTTGAGCAGGGAGTTGGACAGGGTGATCTCCACCCAGAGGTCCCCCCCAGCCTACACAACTCTCTGATATAAATAACAAGCAGAAGTTAGATAGTTCAGTCATGAAACACTTACTCAAAACGTGTTGTTCCTGCAGTAGCCAGCTCTGCACTTCTGTGGGAGCCAGCATTCCCCGGGGAACGGGAAGATGCAGGGAGTGGGCTGCGCCGCAGAGACGCCACGTGGGCTGCGATACCGCGCTGCCCTGCCAGCTGCCCCCGAAAAGTCACCCAGGCATCTCTGCACCAGCCTTCAGACAAACACAAGCAGCCACTGTAAGCCTGGCATTGCGTTCGAGCAAATACACCCTTCTGGAAGCTGGAGAATTGGTCTTTGAGGTTTATCGGCACGGGCTGTGCCCTGGGCGAACGTGGCAATACTGCTTGTCATCCACAGCTGGCAGTGGAAGGCAGAGAGCTGTGTTCAGTCTGCGGGGAGCCAGGCCACGAGTCGCGCTCTTCACCGCGTAATGAATCTGTGTTGCAGACGAACCGCCCATGATAATAGCCTCAGCTATTTATTTTTTGTTTGTGGCTCAAACCCAGGCTCCCTGTTCATCTCCACTGTCACTGCGCTGGCTAATCCTCCGGTTCCAGTCTAGTTCCAGCTGACTTCATCTTCATTGTTAATGTTCAGTGTAGGAATCAAGGCAATGCAGACTTTAACATTTCATAATTGTCCGTAAGTGTAAAAACATGTTTTAAAGCCTGGACTAGTCATTGTGACAACCAACAAGGAGTATAAAAGAAGAGCTTGTTGAATTATTACGTTTAGTATTGACTACAATGTTCTTTTTTTGCAGCTGTTACTCTTCCTCATTTTAGTTTAATTAATTGGTCTTTGAAGGCTGTCAAACTGACTTGGAAAAGCAGAAACTTCCAAATATATGAATGAAATGAGGTAAGAGAGGTGGGATCTAGTAGCTTTAAAATCTTGAACTGCCAATAAACCAGAAGAAATCAGTTACATTTCTTAATTATGGGGAACACATTCCAAGTTAGCAAACCAACTTTGGGTCCTAAATCTGTTCTGATCAATGAAAAAACACTTTTCAGGGTAAGAATGCAATTCCAATGTCAACTTCAAATGGAACTTGACATAAATCACACATTGATCAGTTGTCTGTAATTAAGTTGTTTATAATTTGCAATCGCAGTGTACAAAAGCTAGGAATTTGAAAAAATCTGTGCCACATAATCACATAATTATATTAGCATACTTGCAGTGAGAAGTAAAAATAAGATTTAACATAATTGTTTAAGTGAAAGCTTTTTTGGATACTTTAAACTATGCTTGGAATTGCTATCGTTATAATCAATCTCCTCTGATTCCTTGTATAGATGGATAGTAATCAGTTTTTCACTTGCAGCTTCTGTAGATCTTTCATGTTGCAACAAAGATAGAGTTTTAAAACATTTAATTGTTACTGTAAAAATCCCCAAAGCTCATAGAGGAGCTCAGAAAAAAAAGGTAGTTTCAGGCACTAAAACTAACTTTACTGTTAAAAGATCATTTTGGTTTCAAAGGACCAGCAGTCTTTTAAATTTGCATTTATTGGATTTCACTTCTGTTTGAATGCTAATGTCTGAGGAGTCTAACTATAAATCTTGTTTGTTTTTAGTCATTTTATTGCCAGATGTTTAAATCAGAATTAATAAATCTTTTGAAAAGTGTTACAATTATATTAATCCTGAATAATCTGAATGTGATCAAATCTAGCAAAAAATAAGGCGGTTATAGAATAAAATACCTTTAAAAGCATTAATATAGCAGTAGTAATTTGAAGGATGTCTACTTCTATGATCTAGGGAAAATATAATTTAATAGCATAAAATTAAGGGTATTCATATTCAAATTTGAATTGCAAACAACTAGTGAAAAATAAAATCTTAAATAATAACACTTCATGTTTATGAAAAGTACTCAGCGATTTTGATCTGGATCTTAATCTCTGGAGAAGTTAGCCCTCATTTTCCTCCTCAAAAGTCAATTGGCATGTAAATAAAGGTTGTAATCTCTATTTTTCTCTCTGTTGTATTGATGATTATTC
Source organism: Haliaeetus albicilla (assembly GCF_947461875.1). NCBI lineage: Eukaryota > Metazoa > Chordata > Aves > Accipitriformes > Accipitridae > Haliaeetus > Haliaeetus albicilla. Next base: position 7,269,962 of record NC_091499.1, read on the forward strand.
TATAATATTGTTTGGCACAGCGTCTAGCTTTCTCTGTAGAGAAAACTGTGTGAAAGAGCTCCTGGATCCTGTAGTTATTGGAGTTTACACCAGACCAATAACTGGAGTCAGGGTGAATCCACAAGGATTTTTTGCAACAGTATATATGTGTTGGGAGCTTATTTGCTCCAGTTTGCGAGCAGGCATGGTAAGGCAGACTTGACCCAAAGCTTCTCAGAAGTATGAGAAAAATTAACTTTTTGTCACCCTGAGAATGACAAAGAAAGGGTTTTTTATCCTCATCACCAATGGCAGCAAAATTAAATTTTGTGTTGACAGCACGGTTTAGGGAAGCTGGGAGGGAGCGATGGTGAGGCAGAGCAGAGCCAGGGCCCTGGTAATGAGGAAAACCTTTCTCCAAGCACGCTGCTACTAGGGGCAGCCACCTACTTTGTGTCTGTCTAGGGCAGGCCCTGTCCATAGGACAGCTTTAAGTGTTTATTTGGAAGAGATTAATTCAGACCAGTGCAATGAAGATGTGCCCATATGTCAAAAAAAAAATAGGTTGCGAGGAATTTGCTCTGTGTTTTCTTTACAATGTGTTCTGAAAGGGGGAAAGAAAAAAGCTGGCAATTGCAAAAGTTGTATTTGAAGTTATCAGTTATGCTAACTGCACTATTCCAGTATGGATGCCTGGACATATATTTCTGTGAAGTACAGTAGCCAGAGTTGTTCAAGCATTTTCTGTAATATTCTTCCTCGATTCCACAGGAAAAAAAAAGAGATTTTTTTTGCTTATTTTTGTTTTCTGTTGCTTCCTAGGTGATAAATATGTTAAAACTTTTTTAAGAAAAGAAGGTGGGAGCTGATGCTTAGAATTTCACTCTCAGGTTTTATCCTGGATGTAGAAAAGTGACAAGCAAGGTGAGTGACAGCAAAAATATTTAGCAATCTCTTTCTTCCCTTTGCCAAAGTATTGTTCTTTTCCCCTATTGATTTTCCAGTCCCAGTCACTGCTGCTGACCTGATCTGCATGAACAAGAATTTCTTGTTTAAAGAAATGTATCTGAAATGCTCAATATTAACAATGATGGGGGAAAAAAAAACCCTTGATACAATAGGAAGAAATATTCTTTTTATTATTAATATTTGAGATTTAGATGGAAAAGATGAAAGTTTTCTTTTTCCTCTGCTTAGGGAAGCATCAACAGTTAAAGAATACAAATTCATTTGTAGATGAAAATAGTACTGAAAAGTTTCAGGCACTGCACCTCTTAAGCTGCTCAGTTCCCCAGATTTAGGAACCCTTGGGAGAGGGCGATGCAGAATATGTCCTTTAGTAATGAGACTATTGAAAGTACATCACTGAGTAAAGAAATCTTTCGAGCATCTTAGACCCAGAGCAATTACTGAGCCTATCATTCTTTATCAAATCTATTTGTCTTGAGATGCTGAAATAAAAGTATGACGAGGATCATTAAAACAATAGTCTAAGACAGCACAGTTATTAGTATAATACCCTCTAATATATATTCAGAAATAAATCATGACTATTGTTGTGATGAACCTTAACTTTCTCCTGATTTAGTTGCATGTTTAACTTTAAAAGTTTTGGATTACACCATAGCATTTTACACTTCCATTTCTTTCCTTTTTTTTTTTTTCACTTTTGCTGATTTAATTGCTTGTTTGTCACTTTCTTTCTCTGAACAGTTCTTCCCTTTTCCCATTGCTCCATCGCTTTTTCTGTTGTGGTGCATTCAGGCATGCTGTTATCCTAGCGGCGTTATCTGTTTTTGTAGAGTTGAGCATATTTTACCACTCTGCATAAAAAACTACACTGATGGGAAACTTGCAGCATCTTAGATCCTCACATCCTCTCATCATTTGAACTTACATCTATTTGTAGGTATTAACGTAGTTCATTTGCATATTGTGTTGTCAACAAACACAATACCTAGTGTGGGGTAGGTGCAATGCAAGCATGTTAGGCAAATACTAGAAGAAATAGGATTGACTTCTGATTAGAACTGGCTATGTATGTCTTGTTCTTCACATGAACGGGTTATGGAGGTGGCTTCTGCCACACCTTCCTTTCCATGCATATGCTTCTGCTGTTGTTACATTAAAATGAGTTTTGGGAACAGGGCTAAGGGAAAAGATACCTCAGGGGTAATGCTGGAGTAGTGGATAAAAAATTTAAAAAGTTGAACAACTTATGATGTGGGGAAAGGGACAGAATAGTCTTCTAATGTTAAACTCTAAAGTCATCAGAGACAATGCAATGCCAATAGAAAGCAGAATGAGGACTTCCATTCCCACAAATGCTTTTAAAATTCTATACAAGCTTTCCAAGATGTTAGTTCTACCGATAGTAAGATAATTCCAGCTGAAGATATATAAGTGAAAAACAGTTTCATATTAACATTACTTGCAGCCACAGCTACAACATTACTAGTGCATGATACACATTGAAAACCAAATAATCTTGAACCAAAATGGTTTTGCAAAATACTACAGTTTCTTCCAGACTAAGGGGTAGGCAAAGTATCTGACCTGTAAGTTCACCATTTTACCACCTACAGGCAGAACTGCACGGTTTGTGTTTGCAAACGCTTGGAGTTCTGTTGATTCCATACACTCGCTGAAGAGTTCATATGCCTCTACCTTTGTGAGTGCAGATTACTAAATTGAGTAATACTTAATATAACAATGTAATTTTAAAAAGAGAAAAATGTTATCAATAACATTTTAATGAAATATGATATTTTAAAAAGACGCTGTATTCCAAAGATCTCAGAACTAAACCATGAACTCTGAATTCAGGGATATAATGTATCGGTTTTAATGTATAGGTGTATAATGTACTCATGTCACAGGATATAACGCATAGGTTTTAATACCAGAAGGACCTATGAGACTGTAGGCAGCATTATAGATGAAGTAAAATTAAATAGAATTTAATTTTAAATTAAATAGAATTTAATTTTCATATGTCTGGATATGATGACTTTAAAAAGGGAAAAGTCAGATATTCTGGTGCCAGTACATAATGACCCTCAATCTAAAAAGGTATGTCTTATTTCAGTGTGTCTAGCTGTATTTTATATCATTAGCTCTAGTTATATTTCTTATTTTGCTCCTGTCTGCCTAAACAGATGTAATTGCTCCCCTAAAACATTTGTATTGACTGAAACTACTTTATCTTCTAATGAATCAGCAAAGCACTAACCCACCTGCTTAACATAAAGGATCTTGAAATCAATGGGACTTTAATTGAATAGACGTTTAAGGGCTTCATTGAACTGGGACCTTGAGCTGTCACATCTCAAATAGATGATACATTTTTTTGTTACCTGTCTACCCTGTGGCTTGCCCTTATTACAGAAGGGGTCAGTTGAGAGTCATAGGTTTTCTGTGTCACCGCTACAAATAAGTAAGTAAATTCTATGTCTCTATGCCATTTTGGACTTTTTCTTGACTGCCAAAGTTTACTGGTTTTTTTTATTGAGTTTAATTTTTCAAAGTACTTACAGCTCTGTATTTGTCCAACTGATCTCTCTGCTGCTTCAGGTCAGAGTCATGCAGGCTAAGCTGAGCATCATTTGAGCATTATCAGTGAAAGGCCAGTTTCTGGGATCATAGTAACTTTCATTTTTGTTTTACTTTATCTGTCTTTTGTTCTACAGCATAACAAAAAAAGCCACTAATGTAGAGGAAACCCTGGGACTAAAACAAAAGTTTTGCTTTGAAATGGATTTTAGAGAGTGGAGAACCAATGTAAAAAGACCTAAGTGTTATCAAGAAATGTGAGTGCCTAAAAATAGATGTCTAGTGCCATTTTAGAGGATGTAGGGGATCTGAGAGACCTATACGAAACTGACAGATGCTATTAGCCCTACGGGAGATCCATACCTTTCTTGTTTAGTAGATGGCATCCAGATTTTACCTCCTCCTGATATTGGATTGACTTGCCTAATATGCTTCCAAATAAATCTTGTATCAATAATTATTTGTCCTTCAAAACCCTCAGTTTCCTCTAGGAAAATATTCACAGCAGGATACTAGCCTTCATCTGAAGCTCTCAGATTTGACACCTTTACAGCATTTGTTCATATGTAAACTCAATTATAGAAAAGGTCTTTGTAGGACCTTGGTGCCGTCTGTAAAATAACAACTGTCTTCAAAGCATTATTGATGTATTAGAAAGATCAAAGCTGACACAAGAACCTGTTTAAGCAATAGAAATAAATTTTGAAAAGCTTTTTATAGACTAAAAGTTCTGTGATGACTACTGCTATGCAACTAGCTCTTTGTTTTGAGTTTCACCAAATGTCATACTCAGAATGACCTTTAGCATCCCTATTTGTTTAGATGTGGCTATTTCCAGTAGCTGTCCACCCTTATGTTTACCCTTTTCCTCCCTCCTCATGTTCTAATTTCTAGAAGTACGTTGTACATTGCTGGCCTTGATTGTACGTTCCTACCATTTTATAAATTGTTTCATTACTTATGTGCAGAAGCCCAAGCATTGTGCCTGCTAATTACCAGCTCCCCTCTTAGCTTGGGGTGAATGCTGTGAGTAATGTGCAGTTGCAAATTTGTGTGCTTTATGCCACGCACCTTTCACGCACTGCTTCTAATGGGTGTTTGGAAATAGCTCAGTTTCTGTCACCAGATTTTCATTTCTCAGTGTGCTTTTGACTGGGTTTGAGTAAGGAGTGCTTCAGAACACAAAAATATCATAGGCAGAAAAGGCTGTTCTGATATTTTTCAAGCAAGACCACAGTTACCAACCTCATTCTTCTACCATGTGCTGGAATTTATTAATAAAACTTCAGCCAGGAGCAAATACTCGCTGTTCAATATTTACCATTACTTCAGATCAATAGGAAAGGGAGAGGAAGACTCTTGTGCCTGGTTATCACGTGTCTGTATTTCTGATAGAGAAGAACACCTGATTAAAAATGGCAGAAGCCACAGATACAGAAGTATCTCATATTCCACTTTTCTTTTTCCTGTCTGCCCACTATCTGTCTGTTAGGCTAGCCCAAGGAACCACAAGAGAGTCTCCTTAAGCACTTGCTTATACCAGTTCAATGAATGGTTGAATGAATGGCTCATCACCAAGGGAATAACTGGCCACAAAAGAGGAATCATATAACTAGTGCCAATGCAGACTTCCAGTGCACAATCCACCGCTATTTACAGATTAGCTCGACGAGACAGAGGGAATATGCATCTGCAAAACTATCGTTTAGTAAAGGGGTGAGTGATCCAGTGGGCACATTGTGAATATTCATAACTTGGGCATGATGAACTGAGTAGAAGCTGCCAAATGATTTCAACAGCCCGGAGGACTTTTAGAAAACAGTGAAGATTAGCTGCCCTCATCTCTATTGTTATGAGGTGACTAGCTGGAGTCAAGAGGCTCTTTGTTCTCTCCGCAGTCCCATGAAGACATTACCTTCCAAGGAGTCTGTTCCATAGGAAGCTGACATTCTCTTTAAAACTTTCCATTAGATAACATCAGATGCATCTCCTACTTGATTTTTTTTTTTTTTTTTGTGATCCACATACCACCTTCAGATTGTACAGTAATCAATATTTCTGTTTAGGATTAGGAAGAAAAACTTCCAAATGTGACCTAAGAGTAACTGATACAATGTGGTCTCCTTAAGCCTGTAATCACATAGAGTAATGATTTGGGGGTAGAAATTCACTGTTCCTGCATCATCTCCTTGGGTCATCATAAAAGAAACTGAGTAGAAACCAGGGTTTCTTGCAGATGGACAGTGGGGACCATCCCAACTATCTCCATCACCTTTTTTTGTCTTTCTGTCTCAATAGTGACATGCAATAGTGGCATAATGCAACAGGAGTTACTGCAAACCTGGTACAGACTTGTTGCAGTATGTAGCATGTCTCCATAGAAGTGTACATTTTTAATAGCACTTAAATGTGCTATGTAATTCTTGAACATTTGTGTTTGCATGGTAACTGTCAATTGGGATCTCATTGGTCATCCCAAGCTCACAGAGGTGTGCCTGTCTCAGCCTCGGCTGAGCACAGAAAGGCAACACAGGGGATAATTACACGGTTCTTTATATGGCAACGGGCAATTTTTCCATTTTCTCTGATGTTCTTGTCTTGTTACTATTACTTTCGTTATGAATAAGCTATGCTGACCTTCTTTTGTACAATATAGTTCTCTTAAACCTCTGTTGTTTTAGGGGTGTAGGCACACAGAAACACACACAGAAGCTTATTAAGAAATTTTCTTTTAAGGATTCTGTGGGTTTAAAACACTAGAGCTGCCACTGCTACAAACATTAACTATGTTAATGCCAAATCATTTTTACAGAGTATGAAATGAAGACTGTAATTATGTTAGGTAGGAGGGCAGAAGTAAGTAAAGGAAAAAATAAAGATGGATAGAATTGAGAAAGGAGAAGTTAGGGGGAAAAAGTGGGGAAAGGAGCAAAGGATGCAGCACAGTAATTCTAAAACTTCACCACATTTTCCCCACCAAATAGTACTAGAAATTGCTGAATAAATAACACACAATAATTAAAAAAAACAAAACAAAGCCCCAAACAACAAAAAACCCAAACAACAAACCCTTTAGTTGTTTTACCTCTAAATTGATATTTTTTCCTCCTGTTACATCAGTGGGGGTCCTGTTGCAGCTTGAGGAGAACGTATATCTTTCCCAGTTTGATAGCTGTAATGAAAAATAAAAAGTGGTAATTGAGTTAAATTTCCCTGCCTTAAAAATTAGCTGGAAATAAAGTAGGAATCTTTCCTCATCTTTTCAATTTACTTCAATCTCAGCTTGTTTACATCTTCCAATATTATCAAGCTATCTTCAGGGAAAAAAAATTCCTATCCCCAAAGTATTCTAGGAGCTCTATAAGTTGCTGCTGTACTTTGAGAGACCTATTTTCATGAAAGACTGGTCTGTGTATCAAGACTGCATTGCCGGTTGCTGTAGGAACCTCCTATGTTTAACTGTATTAAAGCAGGGAAACAAAGGATACACATAGAAACATCACTGCTTGTGGTTGCCTTCAGGCAGGTCGAATTGATGTAATTCCACTTCTGAAAGGTTATCACAGAATATTTCCTCTTTTATTTGGAACATTCAGCTCTTTGGGGATGTTTCCAGTTGCAGCGTACTGTGCCCCTTTTCCTAGAGAACGTCATATTTCTGTACTTGTTTCAGATGAAGCCATTGTGGTTGAATAGTTACTTAAAAATAGTTGGCGCTGGGTTCTGAAAACATCAGGATTTCTTTTTGTCTGATCTGATAGTTATTAAATACCGAACCTAATCATATCAGTGAATTTGACCTTGTGAATTCACTGAGAATTTGATTTTAACACTTTCTGTTGTATGGACTTTCATTTTTCTGTAGACTGAAGTGAATGCTCATGTTACTCTTTTTACGCATACATTGAGTTGTTTACCTAAAATTGCCTAAAAATGTCTCAAAGAAATCAGAATATAACTCTTATGCAGGCACCCCAATGCTCCCTGAGTTAGTACGTGATTGAAGGGTTTAGAAGATAATCCAGTTTTTAATCTGAGAATAAAGTAATTTAGCTGGTTTCAACTTCTTAAGTACTCCTCTACTCCAGAGGTTTATATCTCATGCTTATAGGAAAATTTCATAAATATTAATTATGTCAACAGTGAAGCTTATATTATGGAACATTTTATTATTTAAGGCTGACATTTTTGTAATCTATATGCTAACATTTTAAAAGGGTCTTTCTGGGCTGCCTAGATTTATTTTTTTTTCCATTTAACTGGTGTTAAGTCTTGCCATTCTAGTCTTTGCTTGGTCACCCTATTTGCCAAACTACCCAATAATGAGTGGTGGGGTGCAGAGGGTTGGGGCACACTGGTGTTTGCACAATAGCTGTTCTAGACTCGTCACATCTAATTTTAGCGTGTGCCTCTGTAAGGACGGGTCACATCTACTTTTCACGTGCGCTTGGTGAAGGCAATGTTTCTCCTAACAACTCTCCCTGAATTAATATTTTAGTTATTAAGCTGCTGCTGGCATGATTTCTGGATGCTTTTGGTCTGCCTTGCTTATTTAAAACACATTTTGCTCTTCTGAGCTATTGTGCAGCTTCTCATTCGTGCCAGCACTTCTGCACTTCTGGAGCCTCAGTTATTTTTTCTGGTAGTTCGTTTAACCGCTCCTGTCAAGCTACTAATCAGTTTTCATTTTACATCTAGCCGCTTCAGAAATCATAGCCTTTTGCTATATTGAAAATTAATTTTCCTTGGTCCTACTGCTGTACTAGCTTCAGTCATGAATCAGTCATGTTACTGGAGCTAGAAATTGTCACCTTTGCTGGGATCACACAGCCATAACTCTATGTACCATTTTTATGTTTACCTATGGCTTCAGTTAATTCCAGGAATGTCACACTTTGACTGGAGCAAACGCAGCCTCGTCAGCTGTCCCGCCATCCGCGCTGGTCCCAGTTTGTCTGTGCTACTGGTACCCATGGCTTGTTCAGCTGCTGTGCTGAACTCGCTGCCTCTTGCTGCAAGACGCAGAGGAAGCGTGGCCAGAAGCAGCAAGGCAGGTTTGAGGGCATCTTTCTTTTTTGCATAAGCCCGTGCACCATGGGAAAGGGAGGAAAGCGGTTCCTCAGTGCTATCTTGGCACTTGCGGGTAACAGTGCTCATTTCAGGCCTGAAATTAATTGGCTGCATTTCTGCATCAGCCGTGGCAGATGGCCCAGCCATACTTACTTACTATGTCCTTTTAGCCCTGTGAGGTTCTGGCAAAAAGGCATCAGCAGTGTGTCCTCCAGGCTCACAGCAACCGGTGGTGGACACAAAACTTTCAGAGGTAGAAGGCCATCGGTGAGGCTTTGTGCCAAAGGCTGTGCCATTCCCAGTGCCCTTCTTCTCTGCGTGCATACCAGAGCGTGATTCCCCAAGGCCTTTGGAACAGAAGATAAAAGAAAGACGTCCAGGTGCAGGGCAGACTCCCGAGGGGGTCTGCTAGTCTATTCCTGAGTCGAGGGGGTGGATTTCTCTGTCTCCTTTCCTTGGAAAGTCCAGTGCCAGCAACTCCTCACGCGGCTTGCTCAACTGCCCAACCTAGGCATGCTCACCATGACACCCAGACGTGCTTTTCTCTGCAAAAATTCTTACAGCCCAAGTAAAACTCAGAAGAAGTCCACTATTGCTACATTTCTGCCAGCTGATGGTTCTCAAAGTAGGGTTTGGAGACAATATTCTCCCTCTGATGTATCGTGAAGAAGAGACCAGAACAAAAAAGATGCCTGTGTGACTTTTTCCTATGCACCAGAAAGGCCTAATATCCTTGGCCAGATGCAGCTGAACTGCCCTTTTGTGCCTGGATGGTAAATCTCATTAATTCCTTCAGAAACCGTGACCATCTCTGTGTACCAGTAAATTGAATGGTACCTGAGCCAGGATTTCCCAGGCAGTGGAATGGGATTGCACATGCTGCAAAAAGGTTTAGATGGCCCCTTAGCATGCTTTTGGCCTCACCACCTAGGGAGTCCCCAACCAATTTCTGACATAGTCTGGCACTTATCACAGCTCAAGCATCATTGCCATTTAGTATTTTGGATCAATTCATGCTCCTAGAGAGTGATAACATTTAATTGTATGGACATGGGCCACTCTGGGCCACCCTGGGCCACCTGGCTTTAGGAACCTGACTGTTCCCTAGCTTCACTGGTGAAGAATGGTTTGGGGCAAACATCCAATTTACTAGTTGTAGGCTGTATGTCCAAGGAGGATCATTCTGGGACAAACATGAAGCAGGAACAAATGTGAAGTGTTCACAGATTTCTGAGGAACCTGTTGATTTGTGCCAGAGGCAATCCTGAACGAGAAACAACAGATGGACATTGTGAACCTGGATCCAGGATAGCATGACAATAAATACATGACCTAGGACATTTAATGTGGCTTTTGTTACATGAGGGTCTATCAACTCTTGGCTTCAAAACTGACCTTTTCATGCACAGTAGTTTAAGCTCCTGGGACACCTTGGGCTGAAAGGCATTGCCTGAATCTAACTGTCCAGACTTCTGTAGCTACAACTCCAGACACATGCAAATGTCCTGAAGGCCTTGGCTTGTACCTGCTTTCTGGGTGTCTTAGAAGCCTAATGGTATCCTAAATAAAATGTGATTAGATAACATTTTGCACAACTGACCTGTGTCCTTCACCCCCTCTTACCCACATGTGAACTTCTGTGTTCTCAGAAACTCACTGGACAAATTCAGTCTTGGTATACTTTTCAGGACACAGAATTCAATTCAGCTTTTAAAATATAAGAGGAAAAACTTTTTCTTCTAAATATGCCTTGGGCATTCACAAATAAGTGTTGCATATAATATTAATCTCTTGTGCCAGAAAGAATCAGAGTGCGTTGGTGTGTTCGGCCTTTTTTATTTCCCTTTGATTGGCTAAATATGCCACTTTAGCCCACACAACTCAGTAGGGATCTTGCTAGCTTCCAAAAAACTGGAAAACTGTGCTGAATGCTAATTTCCCATGTGCAGATAAGAACGTACACCCTAATTTGGCATTTACATTTGTGAAAGAAGAAAGCTGTATTCAGCAACGGAGATGAGGGATATCAGTGTGAAAATGAAGCCAGGTTTTTAACAACTGGAACTAGAGCTTTTGGTAAACTCTATAATTAGAAGAAACTGTGAATCTCGTTTTTAATGCAAATGCCAGGAAGAACCCTTTGTGCTTTGGCATCAAACTTCCTGCCCCAAGCCGCAAAAGCATATACGGATTTTGAACGGATTGTCATAGATTATTATTAAGAACCTTAGGATGTGAACTAGGGACAAGAAAGCTCGTGGCAATGTCCCCATGCCTTGCATTAGCCAAGGAAAACTCCAGGTAGTGTACCATTATCAGGTAAATATATACTCTCACCATCGTTGACTGGAAACCCGTGAAGGCAAGTAATTACCCCTGTGTTTGCAGTTTGTGTTTAAAGTGTGTAATTATCTCTCCTACCCTCTAAACAAATGTGTTTCATTGTATTTTAAAGGTGTTTAATGAACATTTACTGGCTTATATAAAATCCAGCAACTATCAGAACAACTCAGTAAAATTATGTTTCTATGTTGAGAAACTTTAATTTAAAAACAGAAGAAAAAGACTTCTAACCTTTCTTACATTAAATGTAAGATCTCAGAATCTTTCTGATATTTTCCTCATATGAACACCAAACATATAAACATGGACTAAAGGTATGATGAACCCTGAGGGTCCACATGTTTTTGGTAGGTATTTTAGAAATTTCTCTGTAGAGAGGAAAGTTTGTTCTGGTGAGATATAATGTGTAAGCTTTCAAAAAATTTAAATAAATACAACTTGCTTTTTATGCTTAACAAAATTAAGTAACCCCCAGGTTTTAAGTTTGACAGATTTTACCTTTTTTTGGTATATCTTGGCTATGGTGAGCCAGTCAAAACACAAAGCAGAAATCGCACAAATAAGAAAATTATAATCTTGTAAGAAATACAAAGTCATTTTTTTGACCAAGGAGGTTGAAATGGGTTTGAATGAAACAACAAACTTTCAATATTCATTCAAGCCATATTTCTAAATCTATTAGTGAATTGTCTAGTCTCCATTGTCACAATCATCATATTATTACCGGATAAAATTGAATTTAGATTCATATCTAAACCCCTTTAGTCATTGTAATTCAACTAACTCAGCAGAAATTGTTAAAATGTAACTTTCCTTACATTTTTCTAAAATTGTGACTTGAATTTGAAAGCAGGTTATAGTATCTTTAACCGTGCTGAATATTACCTTACTTTGTGCATAGTCCTAAAGAATTTCCTAAGATTGCTTTTGAAGGAGGACATTATTTGAAAAAGAACAAGAGAAGCAAAATCCTTTTGCTTTTGTCAAAATGTATAGGCTTTACCCCAGTTATGAAAATCAGGCAAAGTCCATTCACAAGACACATGAAAAGAGCGTTATAATCTTATGCTCACTATGCTCAGCAGGATAGAAACAGGACTAGCAACACACTTTATGAGAAAAACTGACATTAAAAGTGTGATTGCCTATTATATGTTGAAATGGTTACTGTGAGAACTCGGAAATTGCTTCTATTGAAGAACATATTTGAGTTTTGCTTATTCATGTTTGCAAATAGATTTTGAATAGATTACAACACTTCAGAAATATTCATTTCTCAAAAGTAATTCACTGGCCAAAAGTACTTATCAACTTGGTAGGCATCTTTTTTCTCTCTTGAAATCTGGTGTTGTTTTTCTGTGGTTAAGCCTTCTTTGAAATTTGTATTTTACAAAAAAAGGTGGAATTATTGTTTCACTTCTCATAACTAACAGACTGGTATGTCTACCTTGCGAACTGTAAATGAAATATTATTATGTTATTTTCTGAAAAATATTCATAATAGTAAAGCTTAGCTGCCTAAAAAGTCATTGAAGAGTATAAAAGTTATGAGCATATGAAAATCAAAATTAAAATTAATGTGATCACATTGCGCATTACCCAGCATAGTGGCACACCCTGCAATTTTGGCTATGAGATACAAATGTCACGGAAGACCTGTTCTTTTCTCCTTCTGCCTTCCTCCCCCCCAACCTGGCTTCAGAGTAATTTTAATACCAGCAATTTTCTCTGATTCCACATAACATTTGGGGAACATCTGCAATTAGGCTCAGCACCATATGGAATAGGCTTGGTCTCATATTATGTGTCAGTCTGAAACATATTGTGTGAGTTTAGTGTTTCATGAAGTTAGTAAGAGTTTTGCAGCCATTCCCATGTAGCCTGGTCTACACTTGGAACAAGTGGACAATGCAGATTTTCATTCTAAGTGCTCAAGCCAGAAGGCCACAAGGGGCTTCTGTGCTAAAGCAGATGAAACCTGGCTGTTCTGAGACTCACTTTTGAGATTTGGGTCTCATTCTGCTTACAAACTTGAGTGACGGTAACAGCCCTTCCCATCTGAAGCCAAACTGTTGTTGCATAACTAGGGTAAAACAGTAGATGGTGGACGGAGACGGAGCTGAAATCCTAGTGATATACCTTGATTTCCACCGTAACCTAGAAGTCCAACCCTTTGCATTCCAAATTCCTCTTCATAATCTATGTTGTTCACCAAATTGTACTTTGTACGAACATGAAGTGGCCAGATATCGTGATTTTTTTTCTACATTTGCTAAGTGACTTGTGACTTTGTATTCCTAACCATGAGCACACTTCAGATGACTGAGTTTCAGAGCTGCTAAAAGTCAAGTCTACTTTGAATGCCTCCAGGTAGATGCAGAAAATTGCAATACGTCCTCCAAATCACTAAACACTCCAAACCACTTAAATATACCTAGTTATTTTGGCAATGCAAATGAACAGCTGGTAGGTAAATATGCAGTAGAGAGGAAGGATATGCCAATGGAAAGTGATTCATATTCTACAATAAGACTTTATACATTTAAAAAATAAAGGGTGATAAAATATTTAACTCAATGTGGTATATAACCCTACCAATTTTGTTACTTGTGGAAAAAAACCCCATCCTTAAAACATGACAGTTTTACAAAGAACAGTGGCCAATGGTAAATATACACAACTTTTACTCAACAGTATTTTAATTTTGTCCTCTATTGTTTAGAAATAACACTTTACAGTGTTTCCTTATAAAATGGAATCAAATTGCAGTACAAACACCATGCCATCAATTTTTCCCTCTCTTAAAGTTTCAAATTATTATCAACTATGCTTTTAATTATATTCTTACTATGTAGGACTAATTGCAAAATATACACTTAAATTTTGTTATGAGCAATTAAGTAATTGTGAACTGTGTGCACGTAATTTGATTGCTTATATAAAGAAGGTACAGGATGGAAAATTTGTGGATGGGGCTTGTTATATTTTGAGCATATAATCCAGAACTGGAGCTCATTAGTGTATTTCCTCTGCTTATTTGCATGCAAAAATATAAGTGGTGGCAAAAGCGTTATGTAAATAAATTTTAAAAAAACCATGCTGACCTATTAGAAATTCTGACTATTAGAATTGTGCAGTCCAGCAGCATTGCAAGAGAACAGCCCAGGACAGGAGTATTTACAGATCCCTGGAACAGTGGTCAGGTTTGAAGGAGAACTAGCTGGGATGCTTTGTCTTGAACAGTTTTATTTTACAAAACACATTTTTTTCACCAGCACATTCGTTTTAATGGCATCTTCCACTAGAAGACATTTTCCCAATTGTCCTGGTTTTTGTACTTGCATTTGGTAAGAAATTAAAATAAAAATTTTACACTGAAGGAGATCATGGCCGTTTCTGAGAAAATGGAAATTCTGAGCTGGAAGTAATGGGTGGAAATTTTCAATGGCGTGAGCAATTAACTAGGTTTCCATGCAGCAATGAGAAGTCATTCAAACCTCTGGTGAGCCCACCTGAGCCGCAGTGATACAGTGGTGGATTTGCCGGGTGGTGGGAAACTCTGCCATTCCAGGAAAGCATCAGTACTACTGCACCCATTCCCTGTCGGAGGGAAGGAGTGCCATGTCTAATGGACATTGATTTACTGTGCGTGGCAGGACTATACTCTGATAAGATTTAATACCGTTTCTGCCGTGGTGATTCATTTCCCTTCGGGAATGAAGTAGAACTGAGGTGAGGAGATTCACGAGCTCAGAAATCCTGCACAGAATGACTTTCCATTTTATGTCCTCATCATTTTCTCCCTGGAACAATTTTCACTGTGCCACAGTGAATGAAGGAATCTGCAGTACAATTGGAGTTTGACTCCGTCCCTCCTTCCCTACTCTCTGTCCCACCACTGAAAGCATCCATCGTTGGGAGATAACGGCGAGTTCACAGCCTCCCTGGAGGGGTTCCTATTTAAGACGAGCTGTGCGCAGGCTGCATACGGGAGCCAGGAGAAAAATCAGCAGTGGCTTTGCCCTTTCTAAGCAATCCCTTTTCTTTTTTCTCTTTTGCTGCATGCATTCTGAATGGTACTAAACCGTGCATGTCTGCTGAAATCCTAATCAAAATTTATTGTGCATGAAATTCACTGATAGCGTATTAGGTGCCCAAGTGGGCATGCAACTAGATTCTTTGCCTGCACATCCTACGGAAAAAAGCCTGGGGTCTGAGTGAGATTTTGTTCAGTTTTGATGACTTCCATCAAAAAAAAAAAAAAAATGTTACGTCTCTTACAGTGGTGGATGATAGCAAACTGCCCCCCGTCACCATCAATCCTTTATTTTCTTGTGCTCCAGCTCCTGCCCAGCTGCTGCAGCTGACATTCTGTAGCCCGATAACTGCTGGGTGCCAGCTAAAGGACTGCTTTTAGGATTGGTTCCTAATAGGAACTGGGGTCTTTGCTTTCTGTTCCTGCTGCGAGGCTACTGCAGAGCATTAGGAAAAAAAAGACAAAGCTGACTTTTCCCATTTGATTAGACTATAACCCACAGA
The DNA here is from genome assembly GCF_947461875.1 of Haliaeetus albicilla. Taxonomy (NCBI): domain Eukaryota; kingdom Metazoa; phylum Chordata; class Aves; order Accipitriformes; family Accipitridae; genus Haliaeetus; species Haliaeetus albicilla. The sequence goes on from NC_091499.1 coordinate 7,285,445, forward strand.
GCTCCCGGGAGAGTTACCTGAATGTTGTATTTTATCATCCAGACGAAACTTTCTTTTACATTTCAGTTGTTTGTCCATTGATTGTGTTGTGTTCCGTAATTGCTAGTTGCTGAGGTGCAGCAGGGTCAGGTTGTACTCTTGACACATAGAACTTAATCCTTGAGGGTTCTTCTTAAAATCAATGTAACACTCAAGGGAGGTAGAGGTAGGCACTGGAGGTCCAAATAATTGCTTCTAACTGGTGCGCTTACAACTTCTCAAGCCTTATCTAAGGGAAAGGAAGCTCTGACGTCTCCATGTCTTCTTCAGTGTTGGAAACTGGTTCACTTTTTAGTGTGCTCTCCTTGAGGTGCCCTGTGCACCATGGTCACAGGTGTTACATCCTTTTTTATCAGTACTCTTCTCAAACCGCACGGCATTGCAGCCTTTGGGGCTAGGAACACTGTTACTGTGAAGAGCACATGGAAATGATGGAGACAGGAATTACGTTTTACTTTTGCTACTTATTCTCTGCTTACTAACATGGTACTAATATGCTGAAACTTCATATCCAACTGCAAGTAAATTCTTCCCGATTCCCCACAGTTCTGAAAGATGGTTCAGACTTATTCGTGTTGCTGTCTCTACTCAGAGAAGGTCTTTGGGTTTCATAGGTTTTCTTTTGCCTCAGGGATAATATTCTGCAGGCTGGCAATAGTGGAAGGACCCGTCAATTGGAAAGAATGACAAGAAGAGGGAGAAAAGGCACATTCATTTAAAAGAAATGCTAGATGAAGGAACAACAGGGATAGGGAGTGTGATGCATTTCACAAGGCTGTCTGGATCTGTTCAGCAGAAATAACCAAACATGCAAGGATGGATACACTGTGCTCTGTCTTGAGAAGTGTTATAGAGTGGTGCGTACTGGAGAGATGCTCTCACAGCAAATTCTACCTGATCTCTCCAAAGCCTTCCCTGTGACTGGCACACGCTCATCTATGGCTGCTCCGCCTGAGAGCGTGCAAGCTGTGCTGTTGCTCTGAACAAATGTGAACATAAACAGAAGCGTGCAGACAACAAGGTGGTGAAAATACATATGCAACATCGCAGAAATATTGTCCTGGGGAATTATTACTGTGCATTTCTCAAAGCAGGGACTTGGTCTGAATAAAATAATGCCTGTTGGAGTAGGACTACTCAAATCTAAATAATTATAAAGACAGATGATCAATCTGTGTGGAGGTTTGAATACATAAAAATATATTGTAAGGTACGTGTTTGATTGGCTTCTTTCCACCTAACAGCACATTCCTAGCATTCACTTAAGATTATTGTTCACTGAATGTCTTGCTTTCATTTTTTTATTATGAGGTTCCTTTCCCATAACCTTTGTTATCCAAAAGTTAAGTCCCCAGTTTAAGCAAATCATCAGTCTCCTAAGGTCCTTCTTAAGTTAGTAAACATATTGTCCTCTAAAGATGCCTTAATCCCACCTCTTTCACAGAGGTGTCTTGAATGGCTAGGCTATAATAGATGCAAGATTTTCAGATAGTAAAAGTGGAAGAGAATGCTACTCTTATTTTGCTCAGATAAATGTATTCCTCTTATCGTGTTATGTAGCATTGTCTCTGATCTGTTGCGTTTTTTTCTTTGTGATTTAGTCCTTTCTGGGACAGCTAGTCCATCCGCAAACATGGGACTTGGGGTGATACTGCTGAATGTCTAACTAGAATAATGAACTTGTTCCAAAGGAAAGAGAACTTTTCAGGAAAAAGAAAGATTCACACATGTTACTACATTGCAATTACTTTCTGTCTTCTTGGTTCACCTGCCCATTCACAGAATGGCAAAAGCACAGTATGGCTGGGGTAGGAAGGAACCTCTGGAGGTCATCTAGTCTGCCCCCCCCAGCTCAAAGCAGGGTTAAAAAGAGCAGGTTGTTCATTTTCTTGTCCAGTCGGGTTTTGAATATCTTCAGCCTTTATGAAGAAAATAAATACTTTCTTCAAGGACATATACATTACTGGAATGCCATAGGAGCTGACAACAACCATATTGTTCCCACCGACCCTTTTGACACAGTGAAATTATCTGTTGTCTTCCATGATAACTTTATGTTGGGCAGGACCTTCATTTAACATTGTATTCAATGACTGGGGCACACTTAAAATGTTGTTAATTAATATATCAGGCACTGAGCAGATCTTTGCCTATCAGCTGCAGCTCCCTGTTGTGTTCTGTTTTGATTTCGGAATTCGTTTAGAGCTCATGTCCTGAAAGATATTAGAGCATCCAGACCAAAACTAAATTTTGTTTAACAGCATTTCTGATAACTTTCCAAAGCTGTATGAAAAATTAAGAAATAGATCTTATTTATCCATCCACTAGGGAAAGTAATTATGTTAATTGCATATTGTATATAATAACTGTTAGAATTTAGGAAAGAATGATTTGTGTGTGCATATGTCCACATTCTTACACAACGAGATTTGATTTACATAATATCCACACCACAAAACATAACTTGTACCAATTTATTTTTTAAAATTATGTATTCTGCTTCAAAGAAAGGTTACTAATAAAGTAAGGTATTGTGGTTTAACCCCAGCCGGCAACTCAGCCCCAGGCAGCCGCTCCCTCACCTCCCTCACAGTGGGATGGGGGAGAGAATCAGAACAGTAATGGCAAGAAAACTCATGGGTTGAGATAAAGACAGTTTAATAGGTAAAGCAAAACCCATGCACACAAGCAAAGCAAACCAAGGACTCCATTCCCCACTCCCCACGGGCAGGCACGTGTTCAGCCATCTCCAGGACAGCAGGGCTCCATCACGCCGAACGGGGACTTGGGAAGACAAACGCCATCACTCCCAACGTCCCCCCTTTCTTCTTCTTCCCCAGCTTTATATGCCGAGCATGATGTCCTATGGTCTGGAATAACCCTCGGTCAGTCGGGGTCAGCTGTCCCGGCTGTGTCCCCTCCAACTCCTTGTGCCCCCCCAGCCTCCTCGCTGGTGGGGTGGGGTGAGGAGCAGAACAGCCCTTGGCTCTGGGTAAGCCCTGCTCAGCAGGGACCAAAACAGCCCTGGGTTATCAGCACTGTTTCCAGCACAAATCCAAACCACAGCCCCGTACTAGCTACTATGAAGTACTATCCCAGCCAAAACCAGCACATAAGGCTACTAAAATTACAGCACTATAATAAAAACATAAAAAGTGTAAGGATATGTCTTCCTTATTCATAAAGACTAATTAGAAACCTCCTTACTGGTATCAGGCCCAAGATATCCCAGATAATTCATAAGGACTACCATACGGAGTTTTTCTTTTCTTTAAACAAATAGTTGGATTCAATTGTACGTTGGCTTAATTTTGTTATGAAATATTGACAGCAATTTAAAAGGACTTTGTAAACCTTGCTGAAATTAGATGTTGCATTTACCTTTAGTAGAAGGCACGCTGAAGTATCACATACTGCAGAGGGCAATGGAATGGCATGGCAGGAGGGTCAGGCTTTTGAATCCAGTCCCAGAGCTAAAGAAGAAATCATATATTGGTCTCAGGGAGAAACTGGTTTGCACGTCTGCCTTCTGGAAACCCCTTTTTCAGCAGTCCAGCTGATTTGAGTGTACCAGCTCATAACATCATAACATACTTCAAACAATCCCTGTCAAATTGTAAAATATTGTAAATATACCTAGATACATAGAAGAAGCAGTACCTTTCGCAGCATGACCCCTATAATAGATCTGTGCATTTACACTGGTGCTATTTAATTAGTGCAATATACATTGAAATGCAGATTGCCATTTCCACACTAGGATTGCTATTTCTTCCTTTCAAAATCTCTTCAGTTACTTCAAGGCTTAGCTTGGCAGTCTACAGAAATTGTTGTCTAGTTGATGAAGCTTCCCGTGTTGCCGAGAGAGAGACACACACATAGTAAACAAACCACCTTGTTTAATTTAGGCAGTAAGAATAGGGTGGATTCACCTGAAGAGATGTTTTGCATCTTAAAGAAAGCCCCTTGTGCTAGACTTCTAACTTTTGGATGTCAAAAGTGAGCTGATATGAATCACAAATTCTAAAATATAAAAGAGATTAGCAGCCGAAATGTTATGCTGCTTTCCTATTGATCACGATCACACAATCTGATCAATACAGAAAGGACGCGCATTGGTTTTCAAGCTATGTCTTTGAGCAGAGCTGGTATTCCATAAATTACATATAATAATCACAACTGAATTTAAATATGACAGCTAAGGTTGTGTTTCCTCCCAAACTTGCTGTGCAGAGGAACACTCTAATCTGTATGAGCATCACAGCACAGGACCGTCAGGGACCTCAAGAGAGCCTCAGTGGGTTCGTCTGCTCCATGGCAAGGGTGATTGGGTCTTGATCACTCTTGTCAGTGTTTGTCTAAGCAGTTCCCAAGGATCTCCAATGCTAAAGCCTCAACAGCTTCCCCAGTTTGATCTATTCCAGTGCTACACTACACAACATCAGGAAAAATTTGCTAGTACCTCGTCTAAATCTTCATGCTAATTCAAACCAATTACTTCTTCTGCTATCCACCACCAGCACAGTCAGTTATTTTATTTCTCCTTTCAGCAGCCTTTTATGTATTTGAACACTGTTGCATGCCTCTTCAGTATGCTTTAATTTAAATGACCCTTCAACCTTTCTTTATGGATCAAGATTTCTTGACTTCTTCATTGCTCTCCTAAGGATTCTGCTCAGCTGGTCCACATTTTTCTTGAAAGACAATGCCTGAAACTAGAGCGAGATGAGTCCTTATTAGTGTTAATCAGAGAGAAGGGATTGCTTCAGGTATTTTACACAGTGCATTTTTTTTTTATATATGCCGGTATAATGTCAACTCATGTCCTAAGCCTGTCTATGAAGATTGAGAACTTGAAGACTATAAGGCTGATGAAGCTGAAGCTATGCAAAAAGTGGTCTCGTTTTTCTGAGACCCTTCATTTTTGTAGTATCAGGAGCTATCTAGCAGCGAATGCAGATATTAGTAGCTAGATATATTAAAAAAAATGCAACCATGGAATTGCCATTTCAGAAACAAGTTCAGGGTTTAGACACACGTTGAATATCCGTTCTTTGGTTGTGATTACTGGACAATGAAGCCCAATATATGGGTGTTTTTCCCCTCATAGAGCAGATTAGTCCTAAGCGTTAGCAATTCAAGCATCTTCACGCTGTTCTGCTTGGTATCTTGACCTGTGACCTGGGCTCACTTCCTAAATGGAAGTGTGCTGCTACCATGGCTACTGCTGATGTTAGCTGCCAGGCAAGCTGAGCTTTGGTATCTGATATAGTGACAGTAAAAAAGATCAGAGTCCAAATGTGATGAAGGTTTACTTATAAAGTAGATAAGTGGTTAATATGAAATCAGTATCAAGACAGAGGCCTTTCACCTGGACCTTGCAGCTTTTGATATTTGAAGATAAAGGAAGAATCAGTTGCAGAGCCCCCTCTTTACCAGCTCCTGGTACCCAGACCAGTTCCAGCTCTCCCCACAAACACCCAGGTTGGGGCTGCTGTAGCTGTGGTTGCGCACAGAAAATAAATTTGACAAGCCCGTGTTTGGAGAGCCTTTTAAAAACATGGTTACATGCTTTGGTTACTACCCCCCCCATAAATAAATAAATAAATAGATAGATAAATAATTAAATAAAACTAATCCCATCCCATTCACCTCTGCATATCCACATGCTGTTTAATTATTAGTGAATAACTGGCTTTGACAAAACTAAGCCCAAATCTCTATTTTTAATTGTGTGGATATATACAGATTAATGTGTGATATTATGTTTTATATTTGGACTTATAAATGGCAAGAAAAATGTTTAGATGGTTACAGAAGTCTATTTCATGTAGGTAATGGACTAGAGCTTCACAAACCTGTAGATAACATTGAACTTTAGAACTGTTAACTGCATAAGCAGGAGAGTAAAATAAATGGATGTTTCACTGCAGTTTGCCAAAATTAATATTTTTTTGTGAGTTCTCTGTCTGGTGACTAGCTTCTAAGGTGACTCCAATGTAATTCAGAAATGACAGTCTGCCCCTGAATATGATCAGTAATGGATCTTCGTGACCTGTCACTGTGAACGTGGTTGTCAGGGCTCTTGTCTTTTAAACCAGTACTCTGCCTAGATTAATTCACTGACATTCAGCTTACTTTACAAACACAATACCTAAAGTTAAAATTTGCTTTACATAGTGCCAGGAGGATACTGGGATTGTACTTAATTGAAATAAATTTGTGTTGCAGTAATTATAACTTGGTGTGTCCTTTTCTCCTGAACCTATTTTCCTAAAGAAGAGGAGCGGTTCTAAAACTAGATGTTATTTTCCTATTTAGATAAATTATTTAAAATTGCCTTGAATTTAATTTATGTTTGGAGCTCACAGCAACACATTAATGTTCTAAGGCAACTTTTGCACAACTTTGCTCTGATGAAGTGCATTTAGCAGAGTTCCAGCTGGCAGCTAGAGGCTTTTGAACCCTCGGCAAGATTCAACCTCAGTGGAACCTCAGTGGTATAAAGTTAGAGTAGTGGAAGTGCAATGCATCCTTTTCCAACTCATTAACAGAGTTCAGAAGGTTTCAACTGAGAGTTCATGTCAGCATTAGAAAGTCTAAAATTGTTGTAATGCTCATTTTCTGCAGGCTCTCTCTGCTGATAACAAAATTATTTTTTTAAGCTAAAAAAAGGAAAAATCGAAGTAACCCATGAGGGTGAGCATAGCCATTTAAGGCATACATTTTACACTTAATGTAAGGAGAGGAACTCTGCTGTGCAAGTGCGGTAAATCTGCATTCCAGAGGCTTTGGACTCATTGCACGGGCAATATAGAATCAATCTGTCCATGAGTGTATACTATTGCCCATGTGCAGTAGATGGAAGGAAGATGTCATTATATCTGCTGTTTCTGAACTCACAACTGATGGGAGTCAGCAGTTATTTTTAATAATTAATCTTTTTATCATACATCATCAATATGGTAAATACAATGCCGATTTACAGAGAGGCCAGAATGCACTTTTTCTTCAAAGGACATATGTGAGAAGGAGAATTCAAGTCTTACATTCCAGAGATGCTATTCTTGAACGTATCAAAAAAGATGTTAAAATGCATGATACAGAAATCCTTCCTTTTATTTTCTTGCGAAGACAATCAAAAAAACCTAAAAACTAACGCCAGGTTGCAAACAGCAAATGTAAAAAAATTAACAAGGAAAGGAAAGCTTTCTTTTACGTATACACAGACTCAGGAACCAGTCTAATTGCTGTCCTTCCCCCTGTTGGTTCTCATTGCAAAGACCCTGGAGCGGTCAGGATGTAGCCTTAAGCAGAATTCTCAGGTCAGGGATCTCCTACGAGGTTTTGAAGGGCTCAGAAAATGTTCTGGAGCTGGAGGCTGGGAGGTCACTGGGAATGGCAGGCTGGTGGGGAGACTGGGATGGTGCCTCTGAGTTTGTGCAGGGGCAGAGTCCCCTCGGGTTGCTGTTTTCTGCATGACTAACCTCACTTTCCTTTCTTCTTCTCTGCGGACGGGCCAGGTCTGCAGCGTGCCTTCTAGTGACATGGGGTGACTTCTTGCCATTCAGGTTTATGCACTGAGACAAGAGGAAGAACGTAAAGCTTCTTACTCTCAGGTTTTGTGCTGTAACCTGGTGTTTCAGGCTGAATGCCATGAAATGTGACTTACTGTTCCTCCAGCTAAGAGTAATGTCCTGGAGGTTTTTTGGGGGGCGGGGTGGGTTTTGATTTTTTTTTTTGTGTGTGTGTTTCTAAGGGGTCTTAAATTAATTTTCTTTCAGGATTATCTGGGACATTTAAAATGGTAACCAAACTGTACTAATTGCAACTTAAACAAATGAAATAATTGATGTTTCAGAATATAAACATCTAAAATAATGCATTCCTGTTCAAGATATCCTTCTAGTTTTATCTTTCTCCTGAAGGAAGATAATGAAGGAAAAACAGAAGATCTCATTTCCTATGTGAGCTGAAATACTGGTATCTTTTTTTCTAAAGTGTTCTTTATCTTTCAGGGTTAGAGTAGCCATGGCAAGTAATCTTTTTTATCCTTCAATAGCCTCTGACTCACATACGTGTCCCAGAGTGGTGTCTCAGTTTTGTCGTCACAGTTGCAGATAGAGTCAGTTTTTAACAGCACTACTGTATTAACGTTTACCCTAGATTAACATAAACCTAGGTCATTAACAATTTTACCACTTGATAGGGCTTGAAGCAAAAGGGGGCCTTTTCTGCTTCTACCACTCATTTCCCCAGAAATCCAAACACTGTGAGATAAAATTTAAGTCTAAGATTTCTGGTGGCAGTGGAGACTCAAGCTACAGCATAACAACCTGTCGTCGTTTTTTTCCCACCTGCCATCAGAACAATACTTATTGCTCTCTGCTGTAGGGCTGAACTCTGACATAAGGCTCAACACAGCATATGTAGGTATAATTGCAAAACTGAAAATGTGACAGATGAAAGGCTAGTTGCACTGTGGTTGCATGCCTTCTAGCTGATGAATTTGTCCATTTCCTCTCATGTTCACACCAGCCCCTCTGTGCGGAGATTTAAATTTGCATCTTCCTGGATGACCTTAACTACCATGTTATCCTGTATTGTGTGTGCAACACCTTTCGCTCGCTGTCTTCCACCTTGTAGATGCTAAATGTTCTCTAAGACAATAAAAAAGAATAAATACAACTTGGTTAGGATACATTTCTGAGAAAAGAGAGACCTTGATTCCAACTTCTGCTCTGAATCAAAACATGGATTTGAGCCAAGATTTGTCACCTTCCAGGAAAGTGCTTTAATACTGAGTCATTTTCCTTCTCACTGCCTTAATGAATATTTAAGTATTCCATGCAAAATGGAACAGAATCAGTGGGAGACACTGTGAACAAACCTCTCCAGAATACCTTACAATGTTGTAGCTAGGTCGTTTTTGAGGAGACATGGCTTCAGAGCCTCACAGGGAAAAGAAAAAATTGCATCTGCCTCCTATAATTTGGGTGAATATGTTTTTGTTTCCTCAGCTTTTTTTGCTTGCCCCCACCCCAGCCAAGTGCTACCAAATAAAATATTTGGACTGTAGGGAAACAAATAACTTTGGATATTTTAAAGTTAATTACTTGGTCATTTAAAAACATCTAATGAGAAGTTCAACCCAAATTTGCAACTAGTTTAGCTATTCTGAAAATATCAGGTTGTTTGGGGGTGTTTTCATATAAATAATCTGCTTTGAAAAAAAAGATGGTCTCTAACCAAAAGAGCTGCTCATGTCTCACAGAAAAATGCAATGTGCATTCTCTTGCCACTGCTACAGAAGAGAAGTTTTCTCTTCATCCACCTGAAGGACAAGAAAGAAGCAGTGGGATGGCTGATGTGATTTCCTAAAGGGACATGTCCGTTCATGAGGTATTAGATTATGCACAGAAAGATGATTTTTGTAACACTTGGACATGGCAGTTGAGCTCATTTTTCCTAAAAGCTCTGCAAGGATGAAGCAGCTTGAGCTTCCTGGGCAGCTTAAGCTGACATAGGGCTGCACTGATGCTGAACAAGCAGTCTCATCCTCTTCTAGTCCTGGCATGGTGTTCCTACCCTGTCTTTTGCTCTGATGTTAGTCTTCACACAAAAGTACTTTGAATATGACTGACTCACTGGTCTGAGAGAAAAATGGGTGTTTTTTTTTTTTTCTTTTTTCTCTGGTCTACTTCCATGTTGGTTTGCCAGTCGCGTCCACTCCGTGGCCACATAATTCCTAGAGCCTTTTGGCAGATTTGCTGTCTTAGACTGCCTTCAGTCCGACGTAACCAGGTGTAAAACTAAAAGGGGAGGGGTGAAAGCAAAAGTCCTTTCTGAGAAATGAATGGATGCCAAGAATGGGCAGTTGATGCTGGTAGAATTGCACAACGAGACAAGGGCACCGTTACCTGTTTCCTCCTGTGTGGAGACTGTGAAGGTCTCCAAAGAAGGCAGCAAATCCCCTTGTTCGTGTCGTAACTATGTGGCTTGTCAGGTTTGGATAAACTACAAGTCAGGCTAAAAATAGACATTATTATCCTTTCCTAGCTACAAGTCAGGGTATTTGTTTAAGTGCTGCAGTTCTGCCTGAGTATCTCGTATTAAAAAAAAATGTGGAAATACATTCTCCAAACCCCTGGGATAAGCTGACAAATAGCAGGTTTGCTTTTCACATCTGTACTCACAGTAGTGGAGTTATTCAGACTTTCTCTTCATAACAGGTAGGTCCTGCAGGGACACCTATAAAAGAGTCAAACTTACTTTATAACCTTGCATAATTAATGTGATTCACTACAATGCTTCCATGAGGATTCATAGTTTTCGCAGCTGATATATCTTCAGAAATATAAACGTAACTTTTCAGTGTCTCTGTTCACACATTTTTAGAACTTAATCAATGATGAATGAAGTTAGACGTATAATATTGCTATTTCTTAAATTATTCAATGTTTTATTTTTCACATTCATCCAGTACTTTTTTGTACACAAACTTTAACATTATAGCTAAACAATAGCAATTGTTGCTATGGTGTTGTTCTTGCTTATAGAAGGACATTGTCAACCATAAACTATTTTTTTAACCTTCTCAGCTACTAAGGAGAAAGTGCCTCCTCCCTTTTTTTGGTGTGTGCAAATGTATTATGTCTCTTGATGGATATTTTTAATTTGATTTTTAGGGCTAGAGTGGTTCCAGAACTGATGAATATATTTGCATAAAAATTCAGTCTTGTGCCTGTCATGGATGGGCTGTGTTCATTATTAAAATAATGAGTTCTGGAGGAATCACTCAGTGTTAAAGAATCTCTTCCTATCCACTTTCTGCCATGTTTGTTTGTTATTTGTATTCTGGTGGCAGGCACAACAAGCTGGATGCTGGCTACACATTCAGGATAAGTCTGCCTGTAAAGGAACAGAGCTCATAATCAGACTCCTACCTCCCCAGCACAGAAAACTTCTAGTTTTTGGACAGCCATTTTGGAGTCAACGTTTTGGTTTAAAATATCAAGCTAACAAAATGGTCTTTGAAACAGAAGGTGATAAACATATTCCACAAATGTTAACCTTAAGAAAAAAATATTCCCAGTTTTTACTGGCTCTTCTTGTGTTCTTCTTGAAGACTTCATTTTGCAGAAAAGACAAGTGTATACAAAGAAATCTTTGACTTAGAGAAGTTTTTGTTTTCCTAATACGGTAAGTATTCTTTTTCAATGCATTCAATAATAAAATAGATCATAATCTAACCCATCAAAATAACTACTGTATTTTTAGACTTCATACACCAGATTCTAAAGGCAATGAGAAAAAACCTGAACAGAAGGGGTTTACTAGTTACTAAACCTTGGGGCCAGATTGAACTGTTAGGCATATGAGCATAAATCTGGAGTTATGCTCTCAAGAGCAATCAGATTACTCCAGATTTATGCTTGGCTACCTGAGATCAGCATCTGGCCAAGGATTTTTTCCTGCAAGTAAATTTTTGTAATTAGCACTGTCAGTAAAAAGAAATATCAAAAATGTCAGACTGTCCAGGTTTTGATAAATACCTTGAAGGACTGTAAATCTTTTTATCAGGCATTCTTTATTTTGAATTAAAGGGGACAGAGACCCATGGCATACTCCACTCTGCATTTGATTTTCTTTCAGGCTACATCATAAATACTGAAGCAGTAATTTAAAATAATGCCTACTGTTAAGCTAGAACCTTCCACCCTCCTTTCCCCATCAAGGTATTTTCTATTACCTATACACAAAAGGTGGAGCGGCAGTTGTACAAAGATTAATGTACAGAGAGGCTAGAGATGCACCTTTTCTATAGCAAGCCATTTTGTAAGTCCAAGTTTTTACTGGACTAATCTAGTAATATGTCTGCAGCATCATGCCTGAAATGATTTCTTTAATCCATAAAAATCTCCTTAATGCATAAATATAATTTCTTTAATACATAAAAAATACAGCAATTTCCTTGCTACATTTCCAGTTATTCTCTACGTGATCATTTATATTGCACCATTATAACAAAAATCCCCACTGCTGGATTCTCATACCAACCAACTCATATTTGCATCTGCATTTTTAGTTGGACAGAGCTTTTGTTTCCTGAAGCTGACAAATGTTTCCATGGTCTCTTTACTCTCTCTTTCTTTGACGTTAGAATTTGTGTTCAACTCATCTCTGTTTCAGGACTTAACCAGAGTCTTGCTGCGATTTTCTTCCTAATACAAACATTTTGTTTCCTAAAAGTCTGAGCTCTGTCAAAGGCATTGTATTTCTTCTTTCAGGCTATACTTCATTTATTTTTTCACTATTGTAACTTGATTTTCATAATGGCATGCCTTTCTTATTGTTTTTGCAGTCTGAACAGCAAACAAGGACTTTCCATTTAGCCATGATATTTTTGTTTCTCTTCCTTAATATGCAAAGAGGGGGAAAAAAATTCTCCTCTTCTCTAGACTTCCTCATCTAGGAAGACAAATTTTAAAAAATGCTTCTTATATGGGAGTACTTCCACACTATAGAAATGACCTTGTCAAAACTGACAATTCATAACAAAGTCATGACAAAATATTTATTTGCAAAAATTCCTAGTATGTGCTGTATGCTTTTTGCATCTCTAAAAAGGGACAGTTCACGGTCCTTGGAGGTCTGATTCAGATGACTGATCGTAAAGTGGATCTTTAAGAGGTGTTTGTAAATGACCAGTTCAGGAACCCTGGGGATCTTCTCAGGGAAATTACCATACCTTCTTGAGGACTGCTGAAGAAGTCATGGAAGGATGTAGGTAGGAAAGTGCTTAATTTCATTTGTGCTTCAGAACAAAATTTCAGTAAAGACTAAAATGTTGGTTCATATCTAAAACTAAAGAGGAGGTAAAGAGGAAAATTATTAAGAAAGGGTCCTGATATTTAGGTTTGGAAAGGGACCTGGAGGCTGCAGTGAGAGTGGCTTCAGTAGAGAAGAAATATCAGAAGCCAAGCTGGAAGGTAACCAGCTGCAGAAGACGAAGCTGCTGGGTTTGTTGTAGGTGGTACCTCACATGATTTTAGAGACTGGGGGGACATCTGGAATGGAACCAGCATTTAAGAAAGGAGTTAGAAAGGACTACGGAAACTAGGGAATTTCCTGAAAGAAATTTCTGCATTTTCTGTAAAAAGAAATGCAGGACAATGAGAGGCCGAGAAGAAAAGTGTCAGAGGGGAGCAATACAGAAGCAATAGAATGAAAAAAGATGAACCGGTGACTGGGGCAGAAGAGAGGGTTAAATATCTAGTGTAGAGCTGAAAACTACCAAAAACTGCACAGCTCTGTCAGGGCATGTCTGAAACATATGGTGTTCCCAACAACTCAAGTTTAAGGAGCAGCTCCTTAGGTTTGCCAGTTTACACTAAGAGGATCAGCTCTCAGGTTTGTTGTTATCATAATGACAGAGGTTTTTAAGAGTCAGTGTTTCTGTTAAAGATACAATCACAGAGGAATTAATTAGCTCTGACAGAAGTCAGTTTGACAGTGGTACTCAAGAGAATATGATAGCCAAAAGGGGAACAATGACAACAGACACGGCAAGATTATTCTTTTTGCAAAGCACTAGAGAAACTTGTTCATTGGCACATACAATGAATCAGGCAGTCTTCAACCTCTTGGATGTAAAAGCGAAGCATACAATATGTCATTGCCATGCTGAGCAAAACCTGAATTTTTTAATAGTCTGTTCACAACAAGATGGATTAATGATTGGCAGAGAAACAAGGAACACAGAAAAATAATTCAGAGAATTAAAGGATCAAAGCGATTTGGCTCTGGTGAGACAAACAAATAATTTAAAATTTGAAGGGGAAAAGAGGATAAGAAGTAAGGACAAACTCAAACATTAACTTAGAGCAAAACTTGCAAAATATGTTCTTTCTTTCCTTGTTCTTTTCTCTCTTCAACTTTTAAATTGATTGAAGGAGACTTCAACTTTTATTTAATTTACTTTGTTTTCTAAGCCCAATCAAGGCTGCTATACAAGTAAAAGGCTTTTCATGTGGGGTTGTTTTATATCTACAAATGATTGTTTCTACACATGTGATGACTGAATTACAGTGTATGTGCAGTGCACCTGAAAGTGCAGTCGAAATTTCTTATATATGTAATAATTACACTTAAAAAAGTCAGTCTCAAGTAGTCTCAAGAAGGAATAACGGTTGATCATAGCACAAAACAGATTCCCATTAAATTTACTTTTTGGCAAGGGGACTGTAAATGACATTGCAGTTAAAAAGCCATATGATTACCTCGTGCTCTGTTTTTGTATGGTTTGGAATTCATGTAGGGAAGAGGCATGTAGTAGATCTTCAAGAATGAGCTGACGTGGAGCCCACTGTAGGTGCATGTCGCTTTCAACAGCAATGTGTCTTGCACAATTCATGCCTTCAAGCTTCTCTCATTGAACAACAGACGTGAGGTTTTCCCTGTCATCCTTTAGTTCCATCTTAATGCCTGTCATGGGAAAATGGTACTGGAGAGCCATTGATATTTCTTATATTTCTGTTGAGAGATCTGCTTTCCTATCATTACTTCTTTACACCGTTAGTTTGAACCTTACAAAGATTGTACAGTTCTGCTTTCATCTCTGTGCTATCAAGAGATTTCTAAGCAAACCAAATACCTTCTAATTTTAAACTCTCAGTGCCTTGCAATAGACTTACTCTGTTAACGAGTCATCTCAGCTGCAGTGTGTTGGGGAGGGCTGAACCCAGTACACTATGTGTCACTGTTGTCCTTAGGGTCTAAGTCTCAAAACAAGCATCTTTTAGCTTTGTTTTGTGCAAATGGTGAGATGCCTCTGACTCTGAGCATTCATGGGGCATCAATGCAATCTCAGTGAGTGTGATCCCTGCCACTGGGTGTGCTGTGCCAACACAGATAACAAAAGTGTCCCAGAAGAACAAGGCAGCAACCAAGTAGATAACTAATAACCCATGTAGCAGGGAGTGATATCCAGGGAAATGGCATTCAGAACACAGACCAAAACGACTCCAAGTAAAGGCTGGAGTCATCTCCTATTGTCCTGGTTTCAGCTGGGATAGAGTTAATTTTCTTTCTAGTAGCTGGTACAGCGTTGTGTTTTGCATTCAATATGAGAAGAATGTTGATAACACACTGATGTTTTCAGTTGTTGTTGACTGGTGTTTAGACTAAGTCAAGGATTTTTCAGGTTCTGATGCCCAGCCAGCAAGAAGGCTGGAGGGGCACAAGAAGTTGGGAGGGGACACAGCCAGGGCAGCTGACCCAAACCGGCCAAAGGGGTATTCCATACCATGTGACGTCATGCCCAGTATATAAACTGGGGGGAGTTGGCCTGGGGGGGTGGCTTGGGAACTAACTGGGCATCTGTCAGCGGGTGGTGAGCAATTGCATTGTACATCACTTGTTTTGCATATGCCAATCCTTTTATTATTATTGTAATTTTATTATTGTTGATATTATCATTATTAGTTTCTTCCTTTCTGTTCTACTAAACTGTTCTTATATCAACCCACGAGTTTTACTTCTTTTTTTTTTTTCTGATTCTCTCCCCATCCCACTGGGGGCAAGTGAGTGAGTGGCTGCGTGGTGCTTAGTTACCAGTTGGGGTTAAACCACGACACCTATATAGAACTATCAAAACACTCTTGGCAAGAAGTCCTCTAAGCCTTGCAGGGGTGGCAGCAAGGGCTGGGTACGCGGGTGGTGCTGAGAGGGTGACTTGGTTCTCACCAGGACGCCAGAGCTAATAATATATACAAAGCAGATAGTAAAATTGGTCTCAGCTGTAGATTTAACAGTGATTATGAAACCTGTCTTTGTTTCTGATAGGTATTTCTGTGCCCAGGAATGTTAATTCTTCTTGTACATTCTGCCATAGCTCCTATTAGTAGCAAACTGTCTTTTTTCAGCTTAGGAAAGAATGAAGTTGTTCCTAAAAGTGTGTTGACTTGCACTCCATGTTATGGTGGATTTTTGGAGGATTTCTCTATAACGTAATGCAGAACTATTTGAATGTGAATCTGCTTTTTTCCAAGTTTGGGAGTATTTGGATCTCAGTTCTGCATGACTACTTAGTGAAAGCCTGGATGACAGAAAGTTACTAAAATCAGACTGTTGCTTTTTTTTTCCTAAAACTATCACAGATCAAATTACGAGTGGGAAGGAGGGAAGAGGGAAAAGAAAAACAGAGTTATGATATTAGACCTCTGAAGAAAGTGGAGTGTTTCTGACAGAGAAAGTGGAGGAACTTTAAAGAGAAGTTAATGTAAAAAGAAAAGAAAAGATGATTATTGGATATTAGTTTCTCTCTCAGTATGTGCTTTAGTTGATTAAAAAAATGGTTTGCAGAGAGACGCTGTTAAAAAGATCAGTAATACTGATCATAAAAAATGGATTTCTCGGATATAAAGAGTGGCTTTCAAAAATCAAATTGAAAATTAAATTATAGAAAGCAGTAATATAGCAAGATAATTGCCAATATGTTCAGATGAGATAGCAGATAAGAGAAAATTATTCGGTAAGAAAAAGACAATGGTGTATAGAAAAACACTTCTAAAAAAGTCACTATTTTTATTGTCTATAGGGAATAAAACAGTCTTTTAAGAAAATTATCAGATTTTCTGGCATAAGAATTAAATAATGTCTAGATAACAAAGAGCTTGCATAAAGACTTATTTAAAATCCTACTGCATAGAGAAAAAGCCTAAATATATTACTGTCATCCACAAAGCTAAAAAGTATTATTTGTCCCTAATTTCTGTCAAGATACCTTAAATTACCAGCGTTTAGTGGTTTTATCATATTTTTTCTTTACAATAGCTGGAAGCAGATACACATGAGAAGACAGGAACTCTTCTGGACAGAGCTCAGGCTGGGATTGAGCCCAGACCTGGGGAAGGCATATCTGAAGCCAGTGGAGTTGCCCCACATCTCGCTGTAGCAACAGCTTTTAGCTTTAGCCCATGCAATAGGATTCATCTCCTTTCCCTTTGCCTTGTAGCACTTGCACCACCAGGATGGTGTCAGGGCTTCAACAAGAGACTGGAAGATAGGGGTGAAAAAAGAGGGACAAAGAAAGTCCCTATCACTCCCTGCCACTGCAAATCTGCCTGGGACACCATAGCCAGGTCAGATTAAGACACCTGAAATTAAACATCTACATGGGTGCTATGTGTCCAAGCTCCTTTTGTAGTCAGGGGAGATCCAGCTAACATTCAGCAGAGTATCTGCCTTGGCTTCGTTGGCTGCACTGAGGTTTTGCGGTATGGACTGGAGCACACGTTAGCTTGAACACTGGCTCTTCTAGGGGTGTTTTGGATGAATGATGTTATTGTTGAATGTGTGCAATAGATAGCTGGGACTAAGGAGTTCCTAGGGTAAGCATTACTATGTCCTGCATCTCTACTAAGCTAACAATGAGTCTCTGTGGACCAGAATCACATCAGGAGGGGAAGAGTGGGCCTCTGCTGTTCCCCGAATGGGCTGATCCTTGTTGTTTCTGAGTTGCCATCTTCTGACTCCCAGCTCTTTCACTAAAGCTTCTGTATGTTTTCCTGTTCACATTTTTTCTCTTGAGTTGTGGTCTATGCACATTCTCACAGTTCTTTCTTGTAACTTAGCAATATCCTCAGAAGTCTGAGATGATATGCAGCGGGGCTGTGCCAAAACTAGACGTGAGGAGCAGCTAGACAGACAGCTGAGGAGTTGGGTAGGAGGAAGGAAACGCTTAGGTGACGCAGGACATCGGCAAAAGGCAGGCAGACATGGCACGGGACCTCCGGGGAACTGCACCCTCTGGAGTAGAAGCTGAAGGCCAGGCAGGACATTGGACGTGGCTTTCGACGTCAGGTTGGAGGCAACTGAATCAAGCCCTACTCAAGGTAGATGTAAACGCCTGGTGCACCTGTGGATACCTACAGGTGGATGCTTAAATGTAGGGATCTTAATCCTGAACCGAATTTTGCCCTAGATGCTTAGAACAGCCATCCAGATACTTAGTAGCATAAATAGGGTGAGATGTATTCAGGCCATAGAGACTAAGAGTATGATTTTGCTGTGAAAAGCCTATACTCCAAAACCATTAGCTCAATCCAAATGCACTTCTTGTCTGTCATTTAGACACTACTTTACTTAATGTGTGTCAGACTCTGCCCATTTAATTTATTCCGGACATGCTGGCTATTCATATATCAAACTATCGTTTGCACAGACTTTTTAGGATAATGTGGCGTCATTCCAGTCTAGGCACTGTAAGATGATTTGCCTTCTCTTTCTGACTCTAGCAGCTGTTGTCTTCCATAGCTCTGGCTTTGTGGTTGTTACCAGTCAAACTATATTTTCTGGTTTGGTTTTTTTTTTTTTTTTTTGAGTGTCTCCTTACTGTAAGACTACTATTTATGATGCTTGCAGCTGGCAGTAAAAATCCATACCCAGTATGGTGCTGGGTACAATGGATGTAGGTAAAGCATGCAAGAGGGACAAGGTGGATGTGGTAATTGTGTTTTCATCCCAAATATAAAAAGTGGGTTTTGAGCAGAAAACTAGATGAATACTGTAGGTCTTTATAACTGTGAATAGGAGAATATTCACAAGGAACATGTTGCACTTATGCATTAAGGCTCAATGCATCTTTGTACTGAGTTGGGAGGAGACTGCTAACCAGTGCATCTTGAACTTACCTAATTTTATGGACTGCATTGCATAAGGGCTGATTTTGTTGCTGAATAAAACATAAATTTAAATGTAACTGCGTTTGCTAGCTTGAGGTGAGTCTTTCAATTGTTTTATATAGATTGCTTAGATACTTAATAAACCACTCTGGCATACCTACAGCTTCCCGTTTCTTGCAATTGAATGGACAACAGCAAGTACTTAAACAAAACTGCAGGGCTTCTTATGCTTACAAATATGTAAAAAACAATTCAGAGCCCTGGTATTAGATCTGCTGACTGCTAACAAGAAGTAAATGGAATTTTACACTATCAGATAAGGTACAATATGAAAAAATCACAATTCTAATTAAAACTGAAGTATTTACAAACTGCTCAGGAAGATTTAGTGGTGCAGGCATCAGCTGCCTGAAAAGCTCTTCTTGGTTTTGTTCCTCTCCAGTCTTTACTGTCATCTGCACAGAGAAGAACAGTGCAGGGGCTGTTTGTGTGTAAATGATGCTTTGGGAGCATCATGAGTGTTCACGCTTATTCTGAGTTTAGCACAGAGATGTGCCCGGAGTGTAGAGTCCATCTGCGGATTTGGGGGGGTTGGTATCAGTCTAAGTAGGCGCTTTATAAGGTTTCAGTAGTGCCTGCTTGGTATTTTCTGTTGTATTATACTGGCAACGATATTGCCTGTGACTTGTTTTCTTTCTCCTCACTGCAGCACTCTCTGTGTGCTCAGGTTCCAGGGCATGAAGCGTGTCCTTCAAGATCTTACTTGTCTCTGAAATGTGTTTCCTCACACACTTGTCATACATGACAGAACACTGTTTACAGTATTTCACCCTTTCTTATTTGTGAACCTGGTTATATTAGAGATGTAATGAACAATTAGCAAGGAAATAACTTGTCACAACAAAGGAATTGTTTAGGGTTTTTCTGTCTTTTCTAATTTTCAGGATATAAAAATGTTTGATTGAAAGTACATTGTGGGGCAACATAATACTAATAAAATCCCTTTGGCTTGCTGGGGGTTTTTTTGGACTTTTTAATTTGTGTTGGCCTACAATGGAAACATTGATTTTTCAGAGGCATCTGAAAAGAAAGCATGGCATTCCAAGCCAGTGCATAGGATTTTCTGGACCTGTGCGGAGGAGATTTTTAAAGAAGCTAACACAGAAGGTCAGAAAAAAAGAGGATCTGTCTTATCACGAAGGTGAATCAGAAGTTGGCTATCCCAGCCAACCTATGGAGAAAAATTCTTCCATATGACCAATTTGCAAGCTCCTCTTTAGAGAAGAGCGGCTAAAATCTGGAAGGATGTTGGTAAATGATGGTAAAAATGTAGTTTGACAGCTAAGCTGTAGACCTGCAACCTTATTCTCCCCTGCCCACCTCTGCTGAAGCTCCAGACCCACCAAAGTAGAAGACAAGAACAATGTCACCTTTTCCCCGTTGCTGAAATAGACAATTGTCTGACACAGGAACTGTGAAATATGAACTGAAGGCCACTGTTAAAAAAATGAAAAAAACCCCTATGAAACTCCCTGTCATGCACACCCACACCCCGTCCCATCCTCTCCTCCCCACACACATTTCCCCATCTCTGTGACATTCTTCCAGAGAAAAAGCATTTACAGAAACAGAGCTGATTTCTGGTGACTTACAATTCTTGTAAGTGTTGTTTAGAGAAGAAATTGTTTGACTTGTAACAGGGACACAATTCTAGTTTGATACTGAAGTATAAAACATGAAAAGGAAGGCTTTAAGAACTGCAGCATTTTGTTTAGGAAAAAACCCTGCAAACTTTCATTTTTGTTTGTAAGAAGTCCAATAGGCTGTGGCCACTTCGCTTGTATATTTAGACATATTTTTCCTTTATATACCTTATGCTGTGAAACTAATATATCTCTAGCAGTGAAACTTATGTGGTAAATCTTATGAAGTGATTGAGTAACTGAGAATGCAGCAATGCAAAATACACTTCCACTGTAATACAACTGATTTTAGATCCTGGCTGTTACCCAGAAAATCACCACAGCTTGGCAATGGAGTGGAAAATTTGCATTCTCTGTGAACTGAAAGTGAGAACAATTATTAAGGTTAATTCAAGATCATTTTGGTAACTCAGAAGAAAAAATTGTACTTGTGCCTAAAAACACTGGGATTTTTTTTGGGAAAACTAATAGTACTAGGTCTTGTCAATATTTTTTCTGTAAAAAATTGGTCAATGTTCTGCGAATACAGTAGAATTTGTTGTTAATTTTTATTAAAAGGTGATTCCCATGTAGTGTATAGAGCATTGCCTTAAATACTGCTAGCACAGGGAAATTCAGGTTCCATTACACAGTCAATAATTCATAAACTTCCCTGTATTTAAAACCTAGGTCTTCAGAAGGAAGGATAATGCTTTAAAATAACTTTCAGAAAATGCCATGTGATTACTAATGCCCTAATGAATATTTATAAGCTAAAGTCTGAAAGGTGATCACTTTAACACCATGCCTCTAATAGCCAATAAAAATAGAAAAAATTAAGTATTGACTATTAGGCCTGAATCTGTATAAAAGGAATCAATTTCTCTCTTACAATAGAGCAATCATGAAGTCGTACATTGGAATGAATGAAGTTATATTTATGTGTAAGTAAATTAAGTGAGAGGAAAATTAGTACTTGGTATTAAAGAGGATCCTCAGTGTTACAAATGCTTTGAATAGATGGCAGAAAATCCATAGCGATAGCTGAAAATAAGATGAGGTAGCAATGAGAAGTTGGTTATCAGCACAGAAAATCATGAAAATACTAAGCAAGTAGGTTCTCTTCTAGCATTTGCACATCAGAGAGTGACAGTCATAGATGCATAGCTTTTAACAAAATGCTTTCCTCCTGCCAAAACCCCCTTCCAGTCCAACACTGACTTCAATAGCAACTTCAGGCTAGGGGTATTTATTTCCTGCAAAAACAGGTATATTCAACATGCTATGTTAAAGAAATTTATGTGGACAAGACACTATTATAATGCAGGCTGGCAGCCCTCAGGCCATCGGTGAGCGAGTCAGAGCAAACGGATTTATTTCTGTGGGAGAAAGAGTAGCGTAAAAAGGATGCCACAGGTGGGTGTCAGAAATCAGTATTTCTTTAGGACAACCTGTTAAAAAAAGTCACAGTCTGTCGCTGTGAGTTCTATATATTATGGAATGCAAAGCAATATTGTTTGTATTAGAAATATTGAGAACATTATTATTTGTGAACCTTGTTATCGCTGTGTAATTTGCATAGGAATCAGTTTTATCTTTGTGATATTTTTTTTCTTTTCAGGGAGCTGTATGTCAAATAACATAGAATGAGAGGTAAACTAGCTGGACATCCCTCAACCATATTTCTTGAAGAGTCCTGTTGAATTTTATGAACAGTTTTAGACTTACTACTGTTATTGTTCAGTTATGTGCTTCTGAAAAATTCCTTTAGGAAATAGTCAACCAGAAAGTAAGAAACAGAATCAATATAATTTTAATAATAACAACTTCAAAGAATTGACATAGTTAGGTTAATACAGTGGGTTTTACTGTTGTTATCTTTTGGTGTGGGTATTTTAACTGTGTTCTCTCTTTCTAAATGTGTAGTACTGGTGAAACAAATAGGTTATTATGAAAAAAATCAGCAGGCATTAGTCTAAGTTACCTTAAAAAATATTGTTATCAGTGCGTAAAGGTCAATGCAGAAAACTTCTTATGTTTTAGACACTGTTTGTCTTGTTCAAACTCCAGAAAAATGGCAACGTTTCTGTTTCCTTTGGTACCCCCATCATCCATTAGATATTCAAATCTGATATGAATTAATCAGGATTTGATGCATATGGCAAACTAAATAATCCAGATGTAAACCTTATTGTAGGAATTTTCTAAACTTCATTTTTAGATCAATTTGAATTCTGCTATCTATATGCATTTGAAGTTCTATTGATCTTGTGAAAAGTCACAAAAAAGTTGCAAATATAAAATAGATCAGAGAAAATTAGTTTTATTGGAATTTTTTTTTTTAAAGAATTACATTGTACCTTACAGTGTAAATAATACATTTGTACACAGATGCACACTGCTTAGAAATTATGTATGCTTAGGCACTGAAATTATCTATTTTCTGACTCTGGTCAAGAGTTGATCCTGAGCTTTCCCAGTAGCAGAAATATTAATTCTGGCAGAATAACACTTTTTGTAGCACCTTTAAAACTCAAAAGCTGCAACGTTAACTTGCACATATGCCCAGTTCTAGTTCTAGATGTGTCTAGAGTGTTTCTTCTGCCTGAAAATGCCGATGAGGGAGTACGCCTGCTCTGGTGGCACTGCGGGAGAAACAGGTGGGTTTCTAAGCAGAGCGGATGACCACACCAATGTCTTTCCAGCTACTTTATCTCACCTCTAGGACAGCCCAGGAGACCTGGATTCTCAAAACTCAACAATTTACTATAAGTTACCCTTACTCAGTATGCAAAGCATAAACCAAAATTGCCCAGGTGGCCAGCTGGCCAACACTATTTTTAGTTTTCTTTAACTTGCTAGGCTACTGGAAGTCACAAACTGATTTTACGGGAGAACCATGCTTATTCTGATGTCAACAGCCTTTCTTTTTTCTCCAAGAGGTACAGTATGTACCTGTACCTCCCAGTGCAGTAGAACTGTGAATAGAAGTGATTGGGATTATGGATTTGTGTCACGGAACAGTAGGATGACATGAGATGATAGCAGGCAAGAGAAGAAAGTGCAAGGGCTTATATCCCTACTTTAACAGGCACAAGGTGCTGGATTTTGATGTTCTTTGGAGGGATCTGTTCCCTCAAGAACACTAGGTAGATTGTTGATGTTGTAGAAAAAGAAGTAAGGGGGACTGTTGATTATCTTTTCATCCTCATTCTGCCAGTGGGCAGCACAGGCCCCTCAAATGCATTTTTAATGCCATTGCAGGAAAATAGCTTAACTCATCGTACAGGCTATGGTTGCCATTTCCAGCCTACCAGAAGAAAACACTTGCAAGGGCTAAGTGATATAAAATTCACTTTATAGAGGTTTGGGTTGTTGGTTTTTTTTGCCAGGAAAAGGAAGGAATCAAATGATATGACCATAAATGAGCACTGGCTTCCCAGTACACTGGGAATCAACTTGCCCCAAGGCATAACATTTCAAATCACCTAAGTAAATCATATATCAAAGAGATGGTGGTTTCTTTGAAATCCTTGAGTTTGTATGACATGGACATACTTTGTTATTTAATAATTACATCATAGCAGCATCCAGAGGCCTTACTTATAGTACTAAGTGTGCTGTTAACTTACAAATTGCTTAAAGTAGAGGTTTTTCTAGGCCAGTGTCCTACTTTCAAGAGCTTTTTCAAGAGAAATAGGGATTCTGCAAGAACCCACCATTAGTTAATGTTTCCAGTTAAGTATGAGTAGGAAACAAATTTTATGCCTTGGATCATGGAGGTGTAGAGTTTATGCTTCCTCTAAAATATTTCTTTTAAAGATAGGTTTACTGCTACACATCTGATATTGGTGTTACTCATATGCCTTTTCAGCACTTTTTTAGTCTTGCTAAATTTATCTTTTCAGTAACATCAAGTGACAATGAATTTCACAGTGTGATTGTACATTGTATGGAAAATTATTTTTGTATTGATTTTATATTTCCTAGCCACCTTTTCATTTCTACCACTAGCTATTTTTCTTGCACTCTAAACAGGACAAATAGAAATTCTGATAGGTCTTCTGTGTAGAAATCATAGTTTTGCATATTTTGTCATGCTTGCTTCTGCTCTCATTAGTGAAAAGAATTAAAATTTTCATTTAAATATTCAGTCATGTGCCCCTTTTAGTTTGCATTGTGTGCTCCTGGAAAACTCTCTTCGGCTCCATTAACTTCGAGACTAGGTGATGGCAATCCAACTGAGGGTGAGCCATTGCTTGCTATTACTGTATTATAACAATTTTGGAATTATTTTTTATCCGATTATTCAGTAATCTTGTTAAATATTTCCTTTGCTTCTGACTACTGCTGTACAGTGGGTGGAAATCTTAATTAACTATTGTGCAATAACATTCATATGTACTTTCTAACCTGCAATCATTAATTTCAAACCCTAAATGTGGTTAAAAGATTTCACTCTTTCACCTCTAACTTTTGCTTTCATTGGCATGGATATTCATTTGTCATTATGATCCACTTCATTTGTTCAGGTCTTTTGAAAGCTTTTCATGTTGCTTTCTGATTCTAACTGAACTATCTCATTACGAACTCAGCTGCCTCATTATTTCCCCTCGCCACATTCTAAATCACTTACATGTATATTAAAGAATACCAAACCTGGTACAGAAGGTAAAGATACATCATCATAAAGTTTTAATGATGGAGTGATGTCCTGGTTTCAGCTGGGATAGAGTTAATTTTTCTCCTAGTAGCTGGTATGGTTTTGGGTTCAGTATGAGAAGAATGTTGATAACACACCGAGGTTTTCAGTCATTGCTAAGTAGTGTTTAGACTAAGTCAAGGATTTTTCAGGTTCTGATGCCCAGCCAGCAAGAAGGCTGGAGGGGCACAAGAAGTTGGGAGGGGACACAGCCAGGACAGCTGACCCCAACTGGCCAAAGGGGTATTCCATACCATGTGACATCATGCCCAGTATACAAACTGGGGGGAGTTGGCCTTGAGGGGGTGGATCGCTGCTCGGGAACTAACTGGGCATCTGTCAGCGAGTGATGAGCAATTGCATTGTGCATCACTTGTTTTGTATATTCCAATTCTTTTGTTATTATTATTGTCATTTCAGTATTGTTATTGTTATCATTATTAGTTTCTTC
Source organism: Haliaeetus albicilla (assembly GCF_947461875.1). Lineage (NCBI taxonomy): Eukaryota > Metazoa > Chordata > Aves > Accipitriformes > Accipitridae > Haliaeetus > Haliaeetus albicilla. Next base: position 7,311,005 of record NC_091499.1, read on the forward strand.
CTTTCTGTTCTACTAAACTGTTCCTATTTCAACCCATAAGTTTTACTTTTTTTCCGATTCTCTCCCCCATCCCACTGGGTAGGGGGTGGGGAAGTGAGTGAGCGGCTGCGTGGTGCTTAGTTGCTGGCTGGGGTTAAACCATGACAAGTGAATGTAATGCTGCTGAATCCTCTGCTTTCATTAGCAATTCCTACCTAGTCATTAACTAATGAATTTTTTTGTCTTTTATCTCAAGACTACTTAGCCTTTCTAGTAGTCTTCTGTAGATCATCTGTCAAGGTCTTCCAGAACAGAAAATACTTGCAAGAACTTAGTGATGCTAAGGATCTGGCAACGCATCAGTGATTTTGTTTTGGGTCTCCCTCCCCATCTTTGCTAATACTCCAGAGCTATTGGTCAGTACAATCAGTATGTCAGGAACGGAAAGGAAAGGAAAAAATCTATCTAATCAAGAGCTTTATATATCAATAAAACATGATGTAGGTAAGTAGGTACTGTAACAAATGAGTTGTTTCGATGGGTTTATAAATGCACATTTAAAAAATAAATGTGTGTATAGACCGTGCATATCACTGCATATCTAAATCTTCTTACAAGCGTAATTTGGGATCTGAAAATACCTCTATACTAGAAGTATCTTCATCAAATCTATGAATAAGAATTACACCTGCATTTATATTATATAAGAAAAAACCCCAGGTTAGTCAAATTTGTGTAGTCGGATTTCAGATGCTTCTGGCACTGTTCTAAGAATATGGTAGCTAACTTCTCATGCTCCTCTTTGAAACTGCAGCTGAGATCCTGGTACTAATGAAGCCAGCAAGAGTCAAGTTCTGTTGATTTCATTTGGGCAAGTGCTTCACTCTTTAAGCTTACAAACAGTATGAGTTCTATATTATCAGTAAATTTGTCTTTTGTTTTGAAGGAAAAAACATCAGTAGAGTAGCTAAAGGGAGTATTACCCAACCCTGAAGAAGAGGGAACAGTTAATAAAAAAAATAAGTGCAGAAGATAGTCAGCAAGAAAAGAAAAATATTGAATGAATAAATACATTTCTCTTATGCATATGTAGTTAGAAATGTTATCTGTATTTGAAATATAACAAACACAGTGTACAGAGAAAGCTGAGAAGGCACGAACAAAGAGATTCAAGGTACAAACACTTCCAAAATGTTTATTTTGGAGAAGCCTCTGAGTAATAGAGACAGAAAAAGATTACTTTTGTGCTTTTCCTCATTAGGAACTGTAGATTGAGTAAGACTGCCAGAACAGGAAGAGAGAGAACTTGCAGTCCTTAGCAGCACTGTTTATTTCCTCAGTGTGGGGAATATCCTTATATGACACCTTCTGCCCTCTCATGTTGTCTGAAAGGACTGTACTTATGTGATCCAAATCTTATATAAATCCCTAACAAATATTTTCTATTTCCCAGAAACCTGAGAAGTTCATGATTAAATTGCTTCTTTTCTTCAGGGGGCCTGACTGCAATTTCTGTTAATCTTGCCTTGATTTTTTTTTTTGTACTGAATGATGTAAGAATTATTGAAGGCAGTGAGAGGAAGTTCATCATCGCATAAGCTGGCGTGAGTCTTAACAGACTCATGGAAATAATAAATCTTTTTTTTTTTCTCAAGAATTTTAAAATATAAATTAGATCTGATAAAACAAAGAACAGGAAAATGGGGGAAGAAATGGGGAAATGGCAGAAGGGTAACATTGCAAACTAAAATAGATATGATGAATACACCTTGACACTGAGCAACTGTAAAGTTTTCTACACTGATAAATATGATTTCTCTGTAGCATGATCTCAGCCTCTGTTTCCTTGTTAAGGGATCTAGGTGAATTACCTAAAACGTTGCACTAACATCACTTTTCCCTTGTGTCTTCACAAGATCCTTGTTATGAACATTGCAGGGATTTGATTTTTCTTCTTCACTGATGTTCATTTTGTTTGAATTCACTTAAAAGTGAGTACGATTTTTGCTCTTCTTTCTTACTTTTTTGATGAATACAGTTCCCAGTCCCCATCCATATCCTATGTGTATGTTCCTTATAATGTGTTTTAGAATTTTCTGATTAGTTCTCACAACTTTTTAAAATGAGACTAATTGACCTTGCTTGCATATGCGCTGCTTGAGTGCAATTGGGAAATGATTCAGCTGAAGCTTAGCAAATTCTTTTTGATTTCTTTTTTCTTTTTTTTTTTAATATCGCACTCTGTTGTGTTGCAGGTTTGATAATAACAGAATTTCAAATAAAACTGCTAAGCACTTTGCTGGCCCTGAGGCTTTTCTCTTGCTACACCTCCTCCAGGTCATGTATTCTTTAAAACTAAATAGTATTTATTGTGAATCATTCCTATGGCCCAAAAACTGCCTAAAAATGCAATAGCACTATGACTTGGGGCAGGGGAAAAAGCAAGAGAATCAATTGCATGGAATTGTACCGACCTATGTAAATAGTAGTGTTAGGAGAAAACCTTCTGAATTCCCTATGAAAGTGCATATTCCAGAAAGGCAGGAAACCTAGTTAAGATTCATGCAGTCCTACATATGGAAATCATACCAGGTCTCCAAGAGAAGAGGGAATCCAGCTTTGCTAGTGATTGACTGGAAAGGGAGCAGCTCTTTCTCTAGAAAAGGAGGATACCTAAAGCAGACACTCACGTGAAGCTGCTTGCCAGGGTCTCTCAGATACTCTGAGAAAGCTGGATCATATCAGAAAGGGCCTGGGTCCTGTTACCAACTGGTATGGTAAAGCTTTTCCAGCAGTGATGCAAAGATGTTGTAGGAGTCAAATGTAAAAAAATCCTACATTTACCACAAGGAAAAATGCTGGGGTGGTCATATTAAAGCATATTCTGCTATGAAGAGTACCCTTCAACTAGAGAGAGAGGGGACACAGGCTTTAGCACTTCTGCAGCACAGCAGCAGAATGGTGGAAAGGCAGTGAGGGGCTCGCACTAAAGGGAAAGCCACAGCAAGCTGCATATTTCTACCCCACCAGAGAGCTGCCAGAAATTCCTCTGTGTGAAACAGTGGTGGGTGGAGGAAGACATCAGCTAAGGGTGGCAGAACCAGGGTAACAAAACCCCAACAAATCTTAAAGTAATATACACAATTTGACCTCATCTGATGACATTGGTTCTGGAATGAAGAGTGATTTAGGATGAAGGAACCCTCTAAGGTCAAAATCAGATTCTTTCTAGTTTAACATTGCTGAGAGCATAGTACATTTCATCAAGGAAAGATGACAGAAGCTAAGAGAGTTTTTTACCATTTGAAAGTTTTTAGGGACAAAGCTGATATGGCCCATAAAGAACAGTATGATAACAAGTGGTTTGAAACATAAAGCGTGATTGACTTCCTCCCCAGCAGCAGAAGCTGTGACAGAAGGTAGGCAAAAAGCTAGATTGTTGTATTTATCCCCTTTGCTGTTTTCTTTTCCATTACTACCTCACAGCTTTGAAGAGCTCATACCTTGTAGTTTTTAAGATCAAAGTGATTGTCTAATAAAGGTATAGCCAAAGATGACACCATTTCATTAAGCGTTGAGTGGCTTTTTCTTGGGGTGGTGAAGACTTCTGATGATTGTATTCTGATGGACTGTCATTTGATGTACGGCTACAAAGGTAAAAAAAGGTCACCTTTATTTCATATGGAAGAGTAGAGGGGTGGGTGATGATTGGATTTATGCAGGTAATTAACAGGGTAGTAAGATGACTTGTCAATGTCCCTTCAATGACACCAGGAGTTTTTTTCGCATTCTCTTAAACTTGACATATATTGTACTATTCAAACTGTTTCATTTTTTGACTGTAGAAATGAGGGGACTTTGCTACGTCTTGGAACAATGACAAAGAAGTGATGATAATCAGCACTAAAATCAATAGGCAGGAACCAAATGCCATACTGCGGATGCTGTGAGCGTCAATTTCTAGCTCTGTTGATGTGGTGTTACATGTCTGATGTCCAGACTGATTTTCCTAACTATGTAATATGCTGTACCAGTATGAGCTGAAATCACTTCAGGTTGCTATTTTTGCCCTTTTCTTACTACTGTGAAGAAGCCCGGTACTGTCACCAATGAAATTTGTACTTTCTAAAATTTTCTAAAAGGTAGCCACAACCTGAGTCCAATTAAGTAGACACTGCTGATGTATCCTGGAATGAAAGTTGGCTGACAACCTAGTCAGTCTTCAGTTTTGATGAGTTATCCACTTCGTTCACATCCACCTGCTACTTCTTTTCTCTCCTTTAGCAAGGCTTGCTGAGTCACATAAAAGATTCAGGCTAAAAACATTTCAGGACACATTGTTCAGTCATCATTTTGCGACCCTTACATGTAAGGTTTATGCCAATTTTGATCTATATACAAAGTCATAAGTAATTACATGTATTACAATCGCTCAGCATGACAACAGTTGATGCTGGCAAGGACTGTGGGTGTGTTGCTGTTCCATGTGAGGTTTTCTATCTAATGTCTGAGCTTTTATAGTTGCTTCCCATAGAAGCTTACATCCCTTTAGAACTAAAATTAAACTGAATTTTATGTTTAAAAATAAAAATAAAAAATGTTAAAAGACAAGTGCCAGACTTCTCACCTTGCAGCAGGTAAGACTTTTTAAATGAAGAATTTGCTGCTTCATTTGGGAAACTACTGGTGCATGAAGCTGACACCCTAACAGTAGATGCTGTATTAAGAAAAGAAACATACTTTTCTTCATACAAAAGGATCTGACAGCACTCTGGCAAACCTAGAAAAAGAATTAAACTAATAAATTAGACCTGCTACGCATCTGAATAGTGCTTCTGTGCTTGCATATGGCCTGCCATACCGAGCAGCAAAATTAATGCCTTTATAAAAACACTAGGTCTTTCTTCCACCTATCTCATCCGAAGGCCCCATCTGAGAGTCAGGCTTAGAGAAGAGCTGTCCTATGTAGCTGTCCTGTATGAACACCATCCCAGGGGTTCAGGCAGGAATGGGAAGACAGGGAATACAAGAGTGGGTCTAAAAGATGTAGAAGTGAACAGCTGACATGCACAAGGAAAACAACAGGAAGATTACTAGCAATTCAGCCTTTACTTCTTCCCCTCATGGTTGAATCCTCGCCTGGTTGAGTGAACACAAGTTCATGATATTCTATAACTGAATTAAGTCCCAGACGCAGAGGATCAAGGCTACCATGGCACACTGCGGGATCCTCACGTGTTCTGGACCAGGCAGGTTTTCATCTCCTGGCTGCTGGAGTTGGCCTCCTGCTCTGCCCAATGGACAGTTCAGGATCACTTCCAACGTGCTTGCCATACACCACACAAACCAGTTATTTCACAGGATCGTATGAATCACAAGTTACGTGAGTGTCATGGCATGTAAATTTGTTTCTGGATCTAGAGGTCTGGTGTACAAGAAGCACTGAAGTGCCACTACCTCCAAGGAAAACCAAGGAAACAGTATACCTTAGTAAACATACTGAGTAAAAGAGGACTGGTTTTGAATTTGTGGGAGGGAAGTGTAACTCATTTCAATCAGAAGCATAGCTGAAGCAAACTAAAATTAAATACATGTGAAGTGTGTAAAACTCACCCTATCTTTAGCACAGGTGCAGTGACATCTACTCAAGCCAGTTTCAGAATTATTTTTTTGTGAGAAGACGACACCTCCAGCACTCTCTTGAAATGTGCTCTAGCATTACTTGATATCTTTGAAATAAAAGACATATACAGTGGTAATTTTCAAAAGCTTTTCCATCAGATCTCAGAGTTTTATTGCTGTTTGCCCATGACTGTTTTCCACAACAGAGCTAATACTTGCAGTGTTGAACAGTCCCATTCAAAAGCAGTCGATTGCAATGGTGATTCTTGTGGACATCATTTGTTATGAATGTTCTCTTCAGTCTAGGACAGAAGACCAGGTCTTCACTTCTGGGAAGTTTCATTCTTTTTCACCTAAATGTGAACACATACACCCCAGGAAATCTGTTTTTTTCCTACTTAGAAGGGGACTGATCTAGTGAGACATTACCTGATTGACCACATGTGACTTGGAGAGTGTTGATACACTCTCTTACCTTGTTATTTGAAAACAAGACTATAAATAAACCTCTGAAAGATTTTCATTCACAGTACTGCTGAATCCTATGGCTACTACAATCCTGAACCCTATGATTCGGCTCACCGATGTAGTCAGCTGCAGGATCTGGCACTGTAACTGTCTGCATGTTGGGAAATGGTTGTGCAGGCATGCTTATATGTTAGTATTCATGTTTGCTACTGTTTCAGCCTTTGTTGAAGAACAATCTTGTAGGTAGATTCAACTGAATTTGTGCACTCTTTGTCATACTTCCAAAATTCATCAGTCAAACTTCCTCAGGTCTACCAGCTCATTCTTATTCCAACCACTTGTCTCACATCCGACAGACAGTGACTGAGGTAGACATTTATCACTTGGGCATTTTGATTTCATCTGATGTTTAAAGAGTTGCTAGAAATAATAAGATGAATGCTAGTCTGATTAAAAGGAGTGCTGGTCTGGTATGACATTTTTTTACTGCCTATTTAGTGTGACATTCTTCTGGTTAGTTCCACTGATGCACTTAGTACACAATCAAAGAAAAGTATTATTGTGCATCAACATAGAAAAGATCGTAACAGAGGAGAACTAAAATGCAAAAAGAGGACACAAAAAGTGGAAAAAAGGATAGACAACAAAGGAAGCATCTAAAAGCATTGTTCGAACATTATGGGACAAAGGAGAAGGCCAAAGCCCACCTGGAGGTAAAATTGCTTATAGTTAGGCATAAGGGGTAACAAGAAGGGAGTTTCCTAATGCAAAAGGAGTTTTAGAGAAAATGTGAGTCTTTTGAATGGGGAGACAACATAATGATGGATGATATGGAAAGGGTCAAAGTATTCAAAGCTTCTGCCTTGGTCTTCACAGCCACAGTCATGGCTCCTGTGCCTATGGTTTGGGAAGCTGAAGAGAAGGCAAACATGGAGGGAGCCAAGCTACATCCACCTCAGTGAATTTGATTGTGCCAGGGATCATTCTAACTGCGTCACTGTACTGTGTCACTCTTTGGCACATAGCCTTAATGTAGACCTCTGAACTCAAAACCGTTGGAAGCCACCATTTCATGGATGGATATTTACTTGTCTCCAAACTGAGCTTTGTGGTGACAGCAATGAAAGGGCTGTCATGCAAACCCCATTAAATAGTGAGTTACATAGTATATCCAAGAAAATTAAATTCCTGATCTCCTTACTGAGACCCGCAACCAGCTGAGGTGACGATAGTAAAGAAAATAAATTGCTGTAACCCAGAAGTGTTATCAAGTTTCGTTTCTAGAAACTGTCAATTTTAACAATTTCCATTACTAAAGAGGGAGAAGTCTGTTACTCTCTTTCTGAGGGTTTTACAAACAGACTCTCTAGCTTTCAGTTGAAAATGGATTTCTAATTTCTAGTGAATCACATGATTCAGGTTGGTGAGCTTATAAACGCAGCAAATGAGTGCCTACAGTGGTTAACTGAAAGTAAAATATGAGGACGTGTGTGTGTGGAGGTCTGAAGAGCAGTGGATGTAGGAAAGACTTGCAGCCTTGTCTTTCAGTCTGTAGTCTAGAATTGGGACAGCCACTGACATATGCTTAGTCACTTCCACTCCCTATTCACATTTCCCAAACAATATAAAGGCAATGAGCTCATGATCTGCTTTGCAAAGTACTTTGAGATATACTGATGGGAAGTGCTAGCATGCAATGTGTTATTATCTTTCTCGATGACCAGAAAAGCTTTTGAGATCAACCTGGACAGCTTTCAAACAAGTCTTTTTAAGATTTAACATGATTGTAATGAAGCTGACAATGATTATAATGAAGATGGACTTCCCTTCTCAAGCCCAAATCACCATGAAGTATTATTACAATTTGCACAGAAACTGAAAGGATCCATTTGAATAAAAGGCTGTGGCTTGCTAAGATACATATTTTGTCCTTTCCTTCCGTCCTCTCTTTTTATTTAAAATTACTTCATTTAAAAGAGAAATTCTGGTTTGTGTGGTATAATTGTGCTGTTAGCAAGGAGTATTCTCTTTCCAGCTTTATTCTACTAGACGCAGGCAGCAAGGCATCATATATCTTCATGCTAAATAGAGGTCATTTTTGGTGCTGCAGGGCCACATGAAACCATGCCAACCTCTACATCCCCATGGTGCTGCTGTCGCAGTCAGAAACAGCTGCTATAGAAATTGTGTGTAGGAAGTTGTTTCTCATGTCTTCTGGCTTATATACCTGCCAATAAAATTCTGTCCTCACTATGTATTTTTTAAAAAATTCCTTTGAAAACCTGATTTCTAGGCAAAGAAAATGCAATTGGTCTGATTTCTTGGTACTTCAGTGACAAATTTTATACGGTCCTATATAGAAAATTTTTATTTCAACTTGGTAAAGAACTTTAAGGCATTGAGGAATTTTTCTATATTGGAAATGGAAACAGCAACAATAGGTCTATTTGAATAAAGAGATAAATGAATAGGGCAGAGCTTATTGCTTAGCATTCTTCAAGGACTCATCTTGCTACATATCTTATCAAAAGTTTTCCTTAACATCCCGGTGCAAAAATAAGGAATATGCTGATGACTGATAATGACACAAACTCGGAGCACTGTTTATATAGTGGGGAATTGAATCACCATAGGTATAATAGTTGTAGGAATGGAAGGAAAAATAGTTGTATGATGATCATGATAGGGCTTAATAAGAATTTGCGTTAAAATTAGGGAGCTGATCAGTTTGAACTGATGAAAAGTCCAGTAATGTTATTCAGTCAAGAATGTCTATGAGTGGCTAAGATGACAAAATTACAGAAAAGCCAAAGTGATCCTAAGGCAGATAATTTCTGGGCAATAACAGTATCACTTTACTCAGCCTTGTAAGATCTCATGTAGAATGCTATAAACAAGACAAACTCTGGATAAAGAAAATGGCTACTAAGATAACAAGGAACATCCTATCTAGCATGAGGAGATTAAAAGAGCTTTCCTTGTTTCACTTTGCAAAAAGCTGTCCAAACATGGATATGATTGCTCTTTGTGAATACAGTATAACATAAACACCAAGAAAAGAAAAGAATTATTTAAACTGAAAGGCAGTACTACCACCAAAACACCATATATAAACTAACTATTCATAATCTCAGACTAAAGTTTGTATCGATATTTAAAATTATGTGAACAATGTGGCTTGAGAACCACTTTCCAAAATTTAAAAAGGTAGAAGCAAAATAACCAGTTTCACAATAGTGTTGGATAAGATTCTGCAAATTATTGTATGGTGTATATTTTATATATATATGATTATACAATATATACTGAATATATGATGCATGCTATAATAGGGATAAGACTTAAATCTCTCTCTAGATATGCCTACCATATATGTGTCTACCATATATATTCCTAGCCTTTAATATTCTAGCTAGTACAATTTAAGCACGCAGTAAAATCTTATTATGCCTTTAATACATGAACTTGCTTAATGCTGTTGCAGTAAGCAAGTGTCAGAACCTGGTGTAATATTTTATTTGTATACCTGACACATGCTTATTTTGAATGTAAGATTCGGTTGTGTTCTCACATGAGTGAAAGGAAAATAAAGCCACAATGTATCAAAAAAAAAAAAAAAATCAGCAAGGAGTTCTTGATTATGGAACAGAATTGGAAAATTGACTACACTTTAAATGTTATGGTTTCTCTCTGTTGAAATTCTTTTTTCTCAGTGCTCACTGTAGCTACTGGGGCGTACTGAAAGATCTTCTGCAAGATCATTGAAAGGAGTAATTTTATGTGTCAAGACAGGTGAAACCTGAAGAATGCCATTGATACAGCAATTCCTACAGCACTGTGTGTGGCCCTTTAGTTTTTCAAGTATCTAATAATTTTTCTGAGTGTGTTTCTATTTGTTTGTTTGTTTGTTTTTAATCCTTACAGCAAGTGAACTATGCAGCTTCTAAAAACCAACTTAAAGACTGCTGAACCAGTGAATCAGCATGACTATTTTCAAGCGAGTCACTGAAATATGTGATTGTTAGCCCATAATGGCTGTGCCTGTATTCATAAACTGAGCTGTGGCAAACCCTGTCCCCCCAGCACTGGGTCCAGCTGGTACAGAATAGCTGCTGTCTAACTTAGCAGCCATTAGTAGCCTCTAGAAAAGACAAACATACCCAAACTGCATATTAAGAGAGGTCTCCAGCCTGCGCTAACCTTTCAGCTATGCATAGGAATTGTTTGCAATAGACAATAATTAGTTGTGGCCCCAAAATGGCCAGGGACCATTCTATCAATTTGAACGGTGGAAGGGATCACATCGCAGTGCCCAGGACTCGGTCTCAGCTGTGGTTAAAGTATTGGTACAGCCAGAGCCTCACAGTCCTGTTTGAATAAGGCTTTTCATGTCCTACATAAGTTATTAAGTGGTGGTTGATTTAAGTGATTCTTATGTTCCTGATTGCACTACAGCTAAATTTAAACCACCTCCTTAAGACGACTTTAAGAACTGCTTATCTTAGCCCTAATGCAGCCTCAAGGCTCATTCTCAGCTAAGACCATTCTATTTCATATTAATGACTTTAAATTTTTTATAGTAACTGGTTCACTGAAGCCTCACATCTTCAGTCGCTAATTGTTGCACCATGTTTACTGGAGTAATTGATTGGAAAATATGACTTGATTGCTGCTGCTGACTTACTGTGTTCTGCAATGCTGCAGTGCTTGAAATGTAGCCGATGACTTTGTCTTCTGATTTGGATAGTGGTACATTTCCTTAGGCTGAATTTAACTCTCATATATACCGGTATAGGTAAGCAGCTGCTCTTACTTCACTTGATATTTCCTACACCAGTGACACTGAAACAAAGAATGCTTACAGCATATGTACTGCATGAGACTGCACTACTACTAACGAAACATAGCATGCAGTCATATAAATTAACCAAGTGGTAAATATTGTAAAGTGACCCCATCAACGCAATTCCTCTCTCTTGGTCTGTGTCAGAAATCCCCTACAGGGATGAACTTGAGCTACGCTCCTGTCACTGAATTCTTTGTGCATACAACTAAATCTTCTCCCCTTCTCCCTCTATCCTTCACTTAACTTACAGATGGATTACTTCCCCTTCCTCCCCACAGGTATGTAATCCTGACCATCTGCTTCCATCCACTATGACTGTGATCTCTTCTTTGACAGAATAAGCTCTAACAAGGGATTTTTAGGAGCCTTAGCTTCTGGGCAACTAACTGATAGCAACATTTTTTACTGTCAGCAGCCATTACTGTAATTATGTGTTTGTGCTCATATTCTGTTACTGTTATGCTAGGAAGAAGGATGCTTTTAAGGCAAAAGATAAAGAGATCTTATAAAAGTTTAATTATAAATACTTGTGTCCTGTGTGGCTTCTCAGCTACTGAGAATATGAAGAGTGCTGAATGTAATTCTGCCAGTGTAGGGCTGCATGCAGCCGAGGTATGGGGCAGTATCAGTGCAGTACTTCCAGGAGCACAATTTTGCTGCAGCAAGGAACTCTTCTTCCTTGATTTTCTTTCTTCAAGATAGAGGACATGCTGTCACAGCTGGCTGTGCTCTCACCCCTGGGGATGCAGAGGGGAAAAGAAGGGGACTAAACACAAAAAAGGGCTTATGGGCTTGAATCGAAGTCTGACGTTGTGGTACAAAACTCATGTTAATGCCTCACCCAGAAGTTGCAGCCTTGGTGCTTACATTTTAATTGTAAAGATTCTCAAGTACTTAGAGCTTGTATATGATAATAAGTGGCTGTCTTTCCTGGGCTGAGCATATTCACACATACATCGGACAAAATCCAAACAGCACTGCCACTTCCAGTCACTCTTTTAGTCCCTCACAGTAACTCAAGAACCTAATCCCAGAGCATCTGAAATCCCGCAATAGGTTTTTAAGAAGTAGGAGGGGTAGGGAGGGTGCTGACCTTTGCTTATCTAATAGTAAGTGCTTTTCTGGGAAGGGAGAAATCCTGGTTCAGTCCCCTTTTCAGCTTGAGGGGGTACAAAATCATCTCCTTGGAAGAACGTCTCTTTTCTGTAAGCAGCTCTACTGGGTGAGTCAGTTAAGAACGAGCATCACTGTGTGACTTATTACAGATTTAGGGAGGAAATGATGGGGTGACCCTTGCCTCCCTCTTATAAAATAGTTTTGTGGTGTCAGCACTTGCCTGGAACCTTCCTTCCTACTTCCACTGTATTTTGTCTCCTCATTGTTGAACATAAAATGGCTCCGAATAAAGCCATGAAGCTACGACTCCCTTGTGCTCCAGAGTGCCCTGACTGCGTGGTGGGAGATGCCAGCATCTGTCCTGCTGTCCCACGCTGGACCTCTGCACCCAGGACTCATTTTGGCACAGTTACACAGCTTCGTTAGGAAGAGGTGGATCAAAGTAACCGCCAAAAGACTGAAAACATAGAAAATTTGACTTGAATTAATATAAACATGTAATAACAAATAAATATTAAAACCGGGAGTGAAAATGTTATCTTGAATGTTTTTATAAAGAGATGTTTAAATCTCATACTGCAAGTCTAATTGCTTCTACTTCATGCAGAATTTATTTGAGTTAGTTTTTTGCCTAATATTTAGGCTCATTGGGCTAATTAAAGACCAATATGATTTTATTTTCTTTGACTTTTTGTGGTGTTCAAAGTAAAAGTAGGGAAAGTTTCATATTCTCAACCTAGATAATGATTTTGGTATTGATGCAATGTACTTTTATCAGGCTTCTGAGGCAGATGACTACAATTCAATACCCATTTAATCATTATTCTACAGCAATAGGAGAACAGTAATTATTATTTCACTTAAATACAATCAGATTTGTGTAATCCTCTGATATTCTGTGTATCATAGAGATTTCATCTCCATAAAGAAACCATCCTGAATTATTAGGTTTTTTGTTTTTTTTTTTAAATATTATCTCCTACGGTTAAATCATATTTTTATTAAGAAATGTTAAAATAAATAGGACCAGAATACATCTGAAAATACTTTGAAAACCTTCTGCTTATAATTTAGATTTTTTGCAAGAAATGGAAATGTTCACCTCATGACATCTCCAATCCGTGAGTATTTATAGCAACCTTCACCTTCTGAAAATCACAGGCTGGATAGGCATTTGATTAATAATACAATAATACAAATCACAATGCAAATTAAATTCAGGAAATAAGATAGCAGATGGTAAACTATTTCTTTCCTTGGCAGACTGGCATTATGTAGTTGCAGGACATCATATTTCACATTTCTATTATCAATATATTTAACTATGCTTGCGATGACTTTTGATACTGTAAATATAGTTGCCTACTTTTAACAAACAACAGATGAATTGTCTGTGACTCTATTAGCTTACCTATATACGACATATATATGAATATTCAGAGGATTAAAAATAATTTTTCTTAGGAGTTACTGATGTGGCATGCGCAGCATTTGTTGGAGTGATTAGAGATGTTACATACATCATCGTGAACTGACTCAGAATGTATTTAGAACTGTCAACCTCCCACTTTTATGTAATTCACCAATTAAATAACATAAATGACTTTAATTCTTTCCTCCTCTTCCCAACCCTATAAACCCCTGTTGTGTTCCAGTTCTGTGAACATGCATAGAGATAGAATGAATCTTATCCAGAAACTGGAAATACTGTAATTACCAAGAGTGTACGGTGACCACACTTCAAGGCTTAACAGGTCTTCAGAATATTGCCTATAATAGGGATGTGCAATATTTTGTTCAACTAGATTACTGCAATCGCCATGTGTAGATAGCTGTTGTCAGACATGGAAGCAAAATTAGCAGCCTTAATTTAGGGTGCAGAGGGAAGCATGATTGTCTTTGCTTCAAATTGCTTTAAGCATTATCTGTGGGATGGCCATTTTTCTCAATGATAAATGTAGCACTGATAACGATTTAAAGAAGCATGTCACTTCACCTACATATTGCAGATACCCTTGGATAATCTAAGAGAGTCTTTTTGCATTAGACATTTTTCATGTCTTCAAAAGAGAGATACCTTTATAACAGGCTGTTCTTTCACATGCCAGCGTTTTTAACAGGCTCCTGTTGCAAACAAATAAAAAGTTGGTTTTTTTTTATTTTATTGCATGCTGTTTCTTAAGGATTTGACCCAATCTGCAGAGGGTCCAGGTGACCAGTGACTAGGTAACTGAAGACTCTAGATAGTACAAAGGCTACAATGATTACTAGAAATTTTGTTTAACTGAAAGCTATAATTGCTAAAAATTCTGTGTAACAGTAAACCACATTAACTGCTAGAAATCATAGATAACAATAAGCTATGCTGATAACTAAAATTTTTGTGCAGTAATAAAGGTCTAATCATAACTACAGCCCTGTGACCATTCCTCATTCTACCAAAGAACCCTAAAAGAACCTGCCTGTCCCTGTAGCATTGGGTGACAGCGCTCACAGGCTAGAGGAAGATCTACTACTGCTATACATTTCCACTGGTTTAGGCCAATAGTTATTGCTAAGTTTTTCCTTCACCATCAATGTCCAAAGCTTCAGCTTCTGCTCTGTGCCTGTGAGCTTTCTAATTCCATTCAAAAATCTCTCCCGCAGTTACCTTGCTGCACAGTCTTTTTTTCTTCCCAAGAGTTAGTTGATTTATTTTGAATGTAAATATGCATCCAAGTGATGGGAATCATCGGCTTCCCAGCGTGCTCTGTTCTCAGTTCTGTCTCCTTTGGAACATGGGGACTGTCACAGAGGATCAGGGTATAGCTAAGCATCAGCTGTGTCTGAAAGAGGAAGAAATTTTTCAGTAGGCATTGAATTTTACATATTGCAAGAGAATTAGCTGGAGATCTCAGTGTAAGTATTCATACACTGTCCAAAATTTGCTGTATATCTACCAAAACTCTGGGTATTGTTTTCCAGGTTTTTTTTAAGATTTGATCTGGTTAAGATTTTGACCTCAAATTTATACCTGGCAATGAATTCCACAGGTTAGCATTGCATTACAGGACATTTACAGTGGTTACCATTTGCCACCATACGCTTTGTACTGCTTTGTGCTACCATGTGGCGAGATTTCTCCTATTTCACATATTTCCTCTCTCAATTTATGTCCTTCCAGTTCAGCTTTATTCCTTTTCAGTCTTTCATGCTTTACCAGCAGCTTTGGGCTGGTTCCCTCCTTTCGCTAAGTCCGCCCACACATATGAGATAGGTTGTAAACCTTATGCTCTGGCACAGCGAATTTTCTGACATGGATCTAGACTTATTTCTCAGGTTGTAATTGCTACATCAAAACCAATGTCAGGGCTGTATAAAACATCCATTCCTCTTTCTTCCAACAAAAAAAAAAAAAAAAAAAAAAAAATTCAAATGTACAAATCCTTTAAATGAACTGATTGGTTTTGAACTGGAATAGAAGAAGAGAGAAAGGCCCTGGTCTCCCTAAGGAGCATACAGACACTGTCTAACCTCATTTAGCCTCCAACCTGATCTCCCACACTAGCCTTACCCTTACCCAAAAGATGACAGCGATTTGGAGACGCTAGAAGGGGTTGCTGTAACCAGACTTAAGGGCTTTAGAATCATTTAGGTTGGAAGGGACCTCCAGAGGTCTTCTGATCCACCCCTGCCCAAAGCAGGTCCAGTTAGCGCAGATGCTCAGGGCTGTGTCCAGTCAAGCTCTGAGCACCTCCACAGCCTTTCTGAGCAGCCGGCACCAGGATTTGGCCACCCTCACCGTGATTTTTTTCCCTCTGCAGATAAAGTTGGAACTCCCCATGCTCCTGCTTGTGTCTGTTGCCTCTTGTACCTCCACTGTGTACAGAGAAGAGTCTGTCTCCGGCCTCTTGACACCCTGCCTAGATCTAGGTACCTGCGGACAGCAGTAAGGTCTTTCTGAGCCTTCTCTTCTCCCAGCTGAAGAAACCCAGCTCCCTCAGCCTCTCCTCGCATGTCCTGTGCTCCAGTCCCCTCTCCTCAGGGACTTCCATAGGTCTGGTGTTTCAGTTTCTCTCTGGGGAGTCCAGAGCTGGACCCAGCATCCTAGCTGTGTCTCACCAGAGCGGAGTAGAGGGAAGCATCACCTCCCTCAGCCTGCTGCTCTGCTCTTCCTAATGCAGCCCAGGAGGCTGTTGACCTTTGCTGCAAGGGCATATCACTGGCTCGTGTCGAGCCTGTCCACACCACCACCACGCTCTTTTTCTGCCCAGCTGCTCTTTAGTCAGTTGGCCCCCAGTCTATACTTCTGCATGGAGTTATGACATCCCAGGTGCAGAACTTTGCGTTTGCCTTTCTTGAGCTTCACGAAGTTCCCATCAGCCCACAGCCCCTCGAGTTCCCCCTGAACAGCAGCCCTGGCCTCCGGCTTACTGACAACTCCACCAAACTTGGTATTGACTGCAAACTTGCTGCAAATAAAGATATGTTAACTACAGTTGTGTTAATAGGGATAAGATAAGGAGAGACCCAGTGGAGACATAACCACTTTAAATGTATCTTTATCATGCCACTGTGGAAAATTTCCTCAGCCCTCATCTGTACCCTTTTCTTGCTTACTCAATTGAAGGTTAAGTTTACTTTCCTTCTGTCAAGTTAATCTCCAACAACTCTTTCTGTTCAGCTTGGCTTTCACACAATTTGTTTAATTGAAATGGTCTTTTTCTAAATTTTACACTGACCTTCTAGCTAAGCTTGCTGTTTCTTCTTTATTGTAAATGTCCTCAGTCTTTCAGCCACCTTTGATACAACACTCGCTGAGTTTAGGACTCAGTGCTCTTTCCAAAGGTTTCTTTGGAAGGATGGCTATGGAAAGATGGAAGGCATGTTACCAGTAATTTTAACTGAGGAAAAATAACCAGAAAACCCCCAAACATCCAGCACTTCGGGGTGTCCCTGTTTGTGCCAGAACAGGTAGCTCATGCTAACATATGTGTGATGGCAACTAGCTAATGCTGGAAACTCAAGCCACTCAGAAATCTGGGGGTATTTTGCCTTGTGTCATAGTATGGTAAGCAACAAATTTTATCCAACCTAGAGATTCAGTAAGTTTTTCTCATCTCTTCTAAGCCCTCAGAATGCAGGTCTCATGAATGAAAATCTCATTTGGGTTTTAATGCTGTTATAAGCTTCCTTTTAAATTGCTTATGAAAGATACTCATTGCTATTGAATCATTAAAGTGGACTTTTTATTAACAATTGTGTCAGGTCACTGGTTTTGCATCAGAAGCTCTTTTCCTGCAACGTCAATGCTACATCTTTCATAACGATGAAGTGTTCAGAACAGAGTGAGGTTTTGTATCTAGGATGAAGGCTAGGACCATGCAGAGACGGATGACAGCTTCCTATTTTTCTTCATTGTACTACCAAAAAACCTGCAGCATCCTTTTGATATTCAGAATTTTCAAAGTATTTCTCTATAGCTTTACATATCTACACTGTGCAGTTCAGCTGAAAAAGAAAAAAAAAAAGCTTTATTAATACTTTATTATCTGGCCTCAGTAGAAAATTGAGGCAAAATCTTCTGAATCCTGAGAGTTAAGATACTGTATGTCAGAAGCATACAAACCCCGCCTTTAACCTGTAGTGCAAGAGCTCTTCTCTGAGTCCGGTAAGGTAAAAAGATCGTCTGCCTTATAAGAGAAATTCAATAAAACAGTCAACTACACCTTTGTTCATATAATCCCCAAATGCTTCTAGATGGATGATCTGTCATTATTTCCTGCTGCTGGTAGAGAATTCCTTGCCATAGTAGCCTATGACGGCATTCATCTCACCCACTACCGTAGACATGTTCATCTGAGCTAGCTGTTATAAGGTCTGTTGATAGTCAGCAGAGAGAAATGTGCTTTAAAACCCATTTCATCTGATGTATTTTAGGTGAGATAAAATCAATCATTCTTTGGAAGAATTTATTTGTAAAGGAAGCATCAGGCACCTAGTGCAGATGTAGCTATGGTAGATATTTCGTCAGATGAGTCCAATCTCTAACTACTATTATGCAGTATTTAATTATTTTTTTCATATGTGTAGAACTCTAAGTAGACCTACATGGAGTGGATTTTGGCTATGAAAACCTCAATTCCATGGAATTTCAGCTGTCTTTACATGTGAAAGCTGTCTTTAAATGTGAAATGTCTTACATAACTGGTACATGAAAATTTCCTTCCTTGCAATAATCAGGCACATAGATCCAAACCGCCCAAGACATGTCATTACTTAAAGTGAGATGAGTAATTGACACTCACTTTGCTAATTCTCATTCATCAGACTTCTCATTTTGAGGGAAGTCTCTTTTCTTTTATCTTTCAGCTTTTTTTTGTTTTCAGAGTTGTTAGAGTTCCCCAAATCTACAGATGTGTCATAAATGGGATCACCTCAAAAATGAAGCTGCCTATCTTTTGCCCATAATGTTTTTTTCCTGCCTTGAGGCTGTGCAGAAGACACATTTATTGCCACAGATCTGAGAACCCCGTTGCAAGAAGGAAAACTTTCAGGCACGGCACAGAGGAATTTTCCATCTTGCTGAAATTCTAAACAAATATGAGCAGCAATACTGTGGTGGGTATCTACTCAGCCTGGTGAAAACCCACTAATAAATGCTGCAGAAGGTGTGTATTCCTTGTTTTAAAGATCCATATAAGAGCAGAAAAGGGGGGGGGGGGTGTTTAGACATAATTGGTTTTGGTGAACAATCAAAATATTGATTCCAATCTAGGATATTTGTAAGGCGATCTCTACTGTGGACCACTGAATCAGTGGACATGGTTTTGATTCAATGGGTACAATATATTTCTGTGTTCTTCTCAAGCTCTTCCACATTTCTATTTCTTTACAAAACAATGAGGGGAATTTTGGACTTCACTTAATTTTCTCCCTGTTTTTACAATAATTTTCGGCTTTTAAAAAGACCATGTAACTATGGTAATTAAGAAAATGCATTGCTTTTGATTAAATAATATTAAGTATTCATTAACTATTGAAAGTCCTTTTTATTTACTACCCATTAACACATAGAAAATTTATATCTTGTGCTCCGAATCTTTTGAAGTTATTTGTCTCTGTTTTTGTTACTGAAGGAGAGAGCAATTTAGAACAGTTTGTGCCTGGGAGAGTAGAAGTGAAAGAAGTCAGATACTAATGAGTCTCCCTTTTCAGACTGCGAGGCTATCTGGGAAGCAGCCCGAGCTAAGTGGAAACCTGAAGAGCAGCAAAGAGGTGGAGTGGAAGAATCTATGGGTCAGGGAGCTAAGCTGCCTTGTGCGTCCTGGTTTTTACACAGGTTAAGGATGTTGTTTCTGTTACTCAACTTGCTTGTAAGTGTTCTAGAAGGAAAAGCAAAATGTTTACACCATCATTAGCAGGCAGGGTTATCCAATTCTGCACCCATGAACTAAACCGAGGTCCTAGCATGATGAGTTGGGGCAGGCAACAATGGACCGAACCGAGCAGTCAGGCTTTGTGGAGCGCGATAGCTCAGTTTGGCCATTTCCAGAGAAGCCTGCTCCTTAACCAAACCAGTTAAAAATGTGTCTAACTTTCAGTATTCAAAGACTATTTCTGGAGTTTATGCCTGGTTGCAAGTCAGATAAGGCACTTAAAAGATTTCAGCGAAATTGAGCTTCCAAACAGGCTGCAGAACTGCCGCTGAGGACTGGATTCACGCCGTGTCTCAGGCGCAGTCACTTGAGGTTTGTGATGCAGCCAGTGGAGAGAGATGCACCTCCAGGTCCTGACTTAGGTCTTTGTTGGGCCCTCCCAAGGCCCAGCTGTTTTCTATTTCCACAATTCTATTTTCAATTCTTTTAGTATAAAGGGAGACCAGAGTGACTTGGCTTCTAGTTGAAGCTAGTTGGGATGAATCCTGGCCCAAATAATCTGTTCGGCTTACTATATAATGTGTATTTTATGTTTCACTGAATTTTGAGGGAAACAGCTATAAAAGGAATTTTTCTTAATAATATGAGGTGCAGTATAATGAATGAAGCATAATCCTGAAGAATTGCTTAGAATATGGCCATTTGTCTTCTGGCAGCTCCCTGTGAGCCTTGGTGATGGCTGCAGGATGTCCTTATTACTGTTCAGTGGGAAAATGCTGGCAGGCAAGACTGCTCATGCCAGTAAGACAGACAGCTGTAATTTTAAAAAGCCTTTAGAAACATCTGACATGTATGCATGTGTATGTGTCTTTAAGTCTATAAATAATCATGACAGCAGTAGTATTTCTGCATTCATTCTTTAAGGATTGTAGTTGCTGACTGCAGATGCAGAATTGTTGTTTCCACTATGTGTAAAATTAATAAGCATTTTTATATATCTTATATATATATATTTTATATATGTATTTTATCTACTTGGGGTAATTATCATGTCATGCTGCTGCATGTAAGCTTAGCACAGCATGCTTCAGATACAGACATATGGAAAAAACAGTATGGATAAATACAAAGATAGCTGTTTCTTTGGCATTAGTTTCCAAATGGATACAAGCAGGGTTTTTTTTGCATAATCTCCCCTGTACCACTATACAGTTTTTTGTTTTGTTTTGATTTTTCTGGAGTCCTGTCTTGCTTTAATTACTGTGTTCTGGAAGCTACATAACTCTTCTGGCATGAATTACAGTGGCATAAGGTTTTCACAGATGTAGCACAATGTCAGACCAAATCTCTCTATATGAATAATTATACCACTTTTGTACTGCTTTTCACCTGCATCAGGTCCTCTGTTAATCTTTGCACCCTTTGTTGCTCTGGCACCATTTTGATGGATTGTTCGCTCCCTCTTCAAATGCTTATATGAAGTCAGGTGCAACTCCTCACAACTATCACTGACGGCAGGTTTGAGTACTAGGAGTCACATACATCTTCCAACTGACTTTGCTTGCTGCTTCCTTGACCCTCTTGTCCTATGAAGAGCGTGGTGGGCTCGGCACTGCTGAACAGAGGGTGACTGTTCTGTTTGGCATGTTTCAGATTGAAAAGAGAGCCTGAAACAGATTTCCAAATTTCATAACATCCAAGAAAATTCATTAGAGTTGATCAAAATATTTCATTTTGACAAAAATACTCTGACTTTTGACAATTTAAAATGATATGTTACAGTATTCCATACTAAATAAAACAAATTTTAAAAATCATTTCATAAAGCAAATAACAAAATATTTTGACAGTGTCTGAACATTTTCCCCTTTCCTCTCCAGAATGAAATTTCAGCAGAATCTACAGGGTTTCATTATTTGATACAATTACATTTCTCACTGGAAAAATATTCCAGCTAAACTTTCTTCCAGCTAACTCTAGCCCAAGCTGAAGAGAAATCTGTGAAAAGCCAAGTTCTATCAGTAAAAAAAAGACATGAAAAATTAACTTATTGTCTAACTTGCAAATAACCAAAAGATATTTGCCAAAAAGATATATGCCAAAGATATCTGGAATTACTTCATACTCAAGGGCTGCGTCAGAAGCCTTGCTACTCAGGCAGAAATCCAACCTGAAACTGCTACAGAAGACATCTCTTCATGTCCGGATTAAACGCTTTGGTGCTTAAATGCTAAAGGATTGACTAAGCGCTATGGAGATGAGCATGACAGTCCGAGTAGGCTTTCACGTCTGGTGTTTTCAGTAGGCAACCGGTCTGATTTCCTGACAACAGAATACCTCCCTGGAAAATGGAGCCTGCAGCCATGGTCAAGGAGAGGAGCCAGACTCTCTCTGCTGTATCTACCAAATGATGGCCACCGTCCTCTCTTATTTTCTAGCCTGCACTGTCAGCCAGGTGGATTGTGCCTCTGGGAACTAAGCAGACACATGAAACCGCTGGTGTGATATGGCTGTAAATGTACTTTATGCAGTATTATTCCCTGGACTTATTTAAGCAGGGATTGGTATAGTGCAAGTCTTGGGACACTTTAAAGTTTATAGAACAGTCTTGGACCAGATGTGGTGGAAATTGCATGAGAAGTTTGCCTGCGTGCCCTGCACTTAGTGGTTTCTGGTCAGCAGGGAGTCAGCTGGCCCCGCAGGTGCCAATAGACTCAGATATGAAAGTAGAAGGATGAGTCCAGTGAATTCCTGGCAAACTGTGTGGCAGCTGTCCCCATATCTGGCATCTGCACTGTTGTGTGAAGCTTTCAGCTCCAGGTTTCCTATCTCACCTCGCTGTGCTGGGGAACAGGCAGAGACTATGGAGAGCTGGGAGAACAGGTAACCACCAACGCGGCCAAATCCCATCGCAAAGACATTGCAGGGGAAAGGGACTGTACAAAGACAGGGAGGTCTTCTGGGACTGCAGCCACAGCTATGGTTTCCCTGTTTCCAGGGCTAAACATGTGGGATTTTAAGCTGTGCCTCTCTTAAATCCATCCCTGTTGAGCCAGGCAGGGAAGATTGAGGAGCAAAATGGAGGAGTCTCAGACAGGAGGTTTGCAATCACTAATTCTCCAGTGTCGTACCATGAATAACAGTCAGACCAACACCGCCTTTAGTGAAATCCCACTTTCTGTTTGCAGCGGCTTTGAAATGGCCGCACAGCGGCTCATTTGTTCACATCTTCTGGGAGTTTTTAACCTCCCAGAAGGAGAGGTGCTGTCCCAGGGCACAGGACCTAGAAAACCACACTTAAGTGTGGCCTTTTCCATTGCCAGGAAGGGTCTAACTTCCCTTGGGGTTCTTTCCTGTGGTGGTAGGGTGTGCTTTCGAGGGCTAGGAGTGGCCCAGGTCATCGCTTCTTTCCTCATGAAGCTGCACTTTCAGCTCGGCTGTGGTGGGTGGCATCTGCTGCCTGATGGGAACTAACTGTGTTCACAGGTTTCTCACTCTGAGACTGTAGAAGACCATGAAAAAATAACGGATCTTTTACATAAAGTCATCTTTTCAGTCACCTGAGGGAGTTTTGGGAGCTAGTGTGCTTCATGCAGGCTGGAGTTCTCTGTGTCCAATGTACACCCATACCAGCTTGTTATTTGGTCCTAATCTGTCCTCATTTTCAAGGGGGTGAGATTCAAATGGCCATCCAACAGTCATCTACTTTAGTGTGCGCTGAACACTCTCCAGGCTCTATTGACTGCACTGAGTAGTTCTCCATTCAGAGTAAATAGGTGCTTGGGCAGCTAGTGCACATATAGAAAACTAATTTCACATGCCCTAATTCCAAACTGGATCTCACTCAGAGGTTTTCAATAGCAAATCTTCACATCTTTCAGCTTCCTGCCTTACCCTGTTAACACCCCGATTCTTCAAGTTTGTTACAACAGATCAGTCATTACCAGATTGGTGGCCTGTGGTCCAAACAGAGACAAAATGGCAACAGCTCTTGACACTTTTTGGTTTTGATCTATCTGTAACTATTGTGAGCCTTGCTACTGCTATAAACATCCTTATCTCATCTAACAAAAAAAAGAAAAGGTTTTGCACTAGCAGGCAGCTGATAGTGATCAGATGGACAGAGTAACAGCTGATATTTACACAAAATGGAATTTTTTACTGTATGCTTTACATTTGTGTAATAGTTCTAGATCTCTTTGAGTCTGAAGGGAGATAATGGATAGAAACAAAAGGCCAATATCCTTTACAGGAATCTGAGCATAAGGGAGAGCTGAAGACTGAGTTAAATTGTCTGTCAACTTTGCCATTAAAATAACGGGTGTGAGATAATTATCTATGTTCACATATGCATTTTATATTTTGAAGAATTAGGTTTGGAAAGAGGATAAGGGACATAGGTTGGTAACTTGAGGGACCCTTCTTTGGGAGCAATTAACATGGCAACAAATTGTCTCATCTCTTAAAACAAATTTATGAATAATTTAAGAACATTTCATAATGACAGCATTTCAGAAACTAAGGAAATGAAGACGCATCTTACTACATGTTCATTTATGCTCATATTATATATGTACCTATGCTCCAACTCATTCTAGTAACCCAGGGAGTTTCTTATATTAAGAATTTCCTATGAAGTAGTTATCTGGGGTAAAATTATGTGATATAATGATGCAGTGACACAGAAGACACCTCTAGGTGACAAAGTAGTATGCCCTTACTGTGTTTGGAGAAAATAGCAATTGTTATGTGGAAGAACCCTGTGGAAAAAACTACAGCGCAAACTTGACAGAACTGTGATTATAGTACAGAAGTCACAGGTAACTCAAAGATAGGGATGTCTCTGGAGATAACATATACAAATATTTGAACTTATTAAATAGGTTATAACTGGAAGATCTTGACATTCACAGAATCACAGAATGGATGAAGTAGGAAGGCATGTCTGAAGACCATCTAGTCCAGCCCTCCTCTTCAAAGGATAGTGAGCTAGAGCAGGTAATGCAAGGCCATGTTCACCTGACGTTTGAATATCTCCATGGACGCTCCACAGCCTCTCCAGGCAACCCGTTCCAGTGTTTGATCACCTGCACAGTAAAAAAAAACCCACGACAAAACACCTGGGGGTTTTTCTTATGTTTAAATGGAATTTCCTGCAATTCAGGCTGTGGCCATTGTGTCTTGTCTTTCCCCTGGGAACCACTGAGAAGTGTTTAGCTCCATCTTTACTGCTTCACATCAGGTATTTATATGCACTGACAAGAACCTCCTGAGCCTTTTCTTCTCCAGGCTGAACAGTGCCAGCTCTCTCATCCTCTCCTTGTATACAGGTCCTCCTGTACCTTAATCACCCCTATGGCCTCTGATGGACTCAGTCTGGTATGTCCATGTCTCTCTTGCACTGGAGAGCCCAGAACTGGACCCAGCACTCCAGATGTGTCTCACCAGTGATGGATAGAGGGGAGAGATCACCTCCTTAACCTGCTGGCAATGCTTTCCCTTATACAGCCCAAGAAGCTGTAGTCCTTCTTTGCTAAAAAAGCATATTGCTGGCTCATGGTCAACTTCTTGGACCTTTTCTGTCAATCTGCTTTCCAGACAGTTGGCTCTGGTGTGTACTGCTACATGGGTTTATTCCTCCCCAAGTGCAGGATCTTGCACTTCACTTGTTGAACTTCATGAGGTTCCTGTCGACTCACTTCTTTAGACCCTTGAGGTCCTTCTGAATGGCAGCATAACACCTGATGTATCAGCCACTTCTCCCAGTTTTGTGTCATCTGCATAGTTGCCAGGGGTGCACTCTGTCTCATCATCCAGGTCATTCACGAAGTTGTTAAACAGTATTGACTGCAGTATCAACCCCTGGGGTACCACTAGTGATGGGCTTTTGGCTGGACTTTGTGCTGCTGATCACAGCTCTTTGATAAATCCTGCAATTTAGACCATTTTCAATCCATCTCACTGTCCAGGTAGCTAGACCATATTTCATAATATTGTCAGTGAGGATGTTTTAAGGACAGTATCAAAAGCGTCCCTAAAATCAGGGCAAACAACATTCATTGCTCTCACCTCATCCATTGAGCTCATCATCTCATTGCACAAGATTATTAGGTTGGTCAGACATGATTTCCCCTTCATAAATGCATGCTGACTACTCCCAATTACTTTTTTGTCTTTCAAATATTTGGAAATATTTGGAGGATTATTCACTTCAGCAGCTTTCTAGTGATCAAGGTGAGGTTTACTAGCCTCTAGTTCCCTGGATTCTCCTTTCTGCCCTTCTTGAAGGTTGGAGTGATTGCTTTCTTCTAGTCCTTAGGAACCTTTCCAAATTGCTATGACCTTTTGCAGGTAATTGAGAGTGGCATTGCAACCAGGCAGCTTCCTCAGCATTTGCAGGTCTATCTCATCAGGTTCTCTGGAATTATGTGCAGTCAGGTCCACATTTCCCCTAGTTTTCCTTCTGCTGTTCATACACCTGCAGAAGCCCCTCTCTCCAGATTTGACTTTAGGTGGGCTTTGGCTTTCCTACTTGCACATGAAGGGTCAGTCCCTGTACTCCTCCCGAGTCACCTTTATCTGCTTCCACCTCTACTGTCAGGAGCTCCTTGTTCATCCCTGTAGGCATCCTGCTCCCTTTGCTCGATTTCCTGCTCATCGGGATGGGCCACTCTTGAAAATCAACCAGCCCTCCTGGACCTCTCTTGTCTCTGTGATTATAACCCATAGGATTCTTCCAAGAACGTCCCTGAATAGGCCAGAAGCATTGCCATAAATATGAGATATGAGTCTGAGTCAGACACAAAATGCTTGTGACAGTATTCAGAAATTAGCATACTATGTAAGATTCCTTTAAAAACTAATAACTTGAAAAGGAAGTTATTACGAATACACAATTAAACACTCAAGAGACAATATGATAGTTAAGATTATCAGAAGAATCTTAATGCTGCCTTTTACAAACATATTTTCTGATAAATATTTACACAGTAAATACATCACTTCAGATTAGGTGGTTCCATGTCTTAAGCATCCTAAAATTATGCAGCTTGGTATGGCACTTTAATCTGTGTAAACTGTGTGGAAGTCACCAGTGTGAAATGTACAGAGCAAGTTTCCTACGAACTACCCCACAGATACTTGAAGAGGTTGTGGAAAAAAAAAAGTGTCAAATTATACTGCAGACTGTTAAAATAATGCAGACAACCTAAGAAAGCCACAGAGAAGGCAACAAATAAAAATAAATCTTTTTGTTTTGCTTTGTTTCCATGTGCAGCCTTTGCTTTTCTTCATTAAAATTGATCCACAAGCTTTTAATGTTATTTTCTCCCCCTGAACTGCTGAGGAGGGGAAGTGAGAGAGCAGCTTGGTAGGCACCTGGCTGGCAGCGAAGGTCAACCTTCTAGACCAGCAATGGGCTTCTAGAGGAATTCAAGATAAGGACTGTAATTGCAAAATATAACAGGCAAAACATGGACCGGACATTGTCAGACAGCAGAATAACTGAGTGGAATTTTTTTTGTAATTGTGGTGGAGGGATGAGGGGTGGAGTGTGTGTAAATTGCTCACCTTTGTTGGTGGTGTGATGGTGTTATTTTGACTTTGGTGTTGGGAATTCTTTTTGTTGATGTAAGTGAAGTTCGTGAAGATTGTGTGATGAATGTGTAATTTAATGATAATTCTTAAATACATGATCACAGAGGCGAGGGGTAGAATGTATTTCATTTATGTGGCAAGGTTTTGGTAGCAGGGGTGGCTTCTGTGAGAGGACACCAGGAGCTGCTCCCATGTCGGACAGAGGCAGCTCCAGCTGGGTCCAGGCTAGACCCACCACTGGCCAAAGCTGAGTCCATCAGTGATGCTGGTGGCACCTCTGTGATAACATATTTGAGAAAGGGGAAAAACTACTGTGCAGCAGCTATTAGGGAAAGGAGTGAGAAAACATGAGCGAAACAACCCTGCAGACACCAAGGTCAGTGAAGAAGGAGGGGGAGGAGTTGCTCCAGGCATCGGAGCAGAGATTGGGGTGGTTGGAAGCTGGTTTTAATTTTGTTTTTACTTCTCATTATCCTACTCTGTTTTTAATTGACAATAAATGAATTTCCCCAGGTTTAGGCTGTTTTGCCAGTAACAGTAACTGGTGAGCAATCTCCCTGTCTTTATCTCAACCCATAAGCTTTTGGCCATCTTTTCTCCCCCTGTCTTGCTGAGGTGGGGGAGTAATAAACTGGCTTGGTGGACACCTGGAGGCCAGCCAAGGTCAACCCACCACATACATATAGATGACACAATCACCAGCCCTTTTTTTATGTTCAAAGAGAGTAATAGCTAGGAAAATACCATTAGTACGACATTCAAACTGAAGTTTTTCATGTAAAAATTCAAAACCCATGAAATTTCAAAACTAAATGTGAACAGCAAACTTTAATCCTGTCCCCAGCCTGCTTTCTAAAGATAGGTTGATTAAACTCTTTGGTCATACAAGATACTGATATAAAGAGATATATTCAGGGGTGGGCTGCAGCTTCAGAGCCCTAACTTTGAAATTAGTTTTCTCCTGGCAGACTGAGTATATTCCTCTTAAAGTCATGTCTCCCATTTTACTGTTTTGTGCCTCTTTGAATAGAAGATGGTTCTTGCTTAGTGCTGGAAGTGGTGAATGATTGAGGATTCGTATAAAACACTGATTTTGAATAATTTTAATTCTGCTGTTGAAACACTGAATTCATGATGACAAGAAGAATTGTGTGTGTGCATAAATACATGTATACACACACAAACATTTCGGGTTCAAAGAACACAGGATGGACATCCTTATCATAACTTTACAAAATCCAGGTAAACTATCAAATAGCTATTATTTTGGAATTAGAGTGCTGGAATATTACTTGAGGGAGAGAAATACTGTTGGTAATTGTGCTTTTACAAAAGACTTTAACCTTCAGGTTACACACTGGAGAACAGATGCTTAAATAAAGATAGAGCCTGCTTTTGCTTTGATGCGACAGATGACAGGTCTATTGACCAAAAGAGACCTTGATCCAAGTAAGTGATGCTCCTTTAGACTTGTTTTTGGTCAGTCGTTAAGACATTAAAGAAAATTTAATTTTCTAGGGAAAGAAAATGAGTTAAATGTAATTTGCTTCAGCCTCAGTAAAATGCTTGATCTGATTGCTGTAAGGAAAATCATCAGGTTTTCTTAAGAAAGAGGAGCTGGAGGTTAGCAGAATAATTGCAGACTCAGGTTTTCATGCAGAATATCAGATGAGCTCATACCAGTTACTGATGCCACAAACTTAAGAAGCATTGTCACTTCAAAAGAAATCTGGGCTAGCATTCAGGAGGAAATGGGTGACCTTGAGAAGTGAGGGAACTGAAGCAGTAAAGCACTCAGTAGTGCTAAACAGGAATTTATGTAGAAAACCTAAGTCCCTAAAGATGAAACTTGATTTGTTTAGAAAGTTAGTTATTTGGTATGTTGCCTGCAGTAGCTCGTAACAAATCTGAGGCCTGGTCTGGTACTCCTAAACAGGGCTTGCCCTGTTTCTAGGCTTTGTTTAACCAGCACAGTCCTAAGCATAGATAAATAAAGCTACCTTTAACACCGAGAAGGCTTACGTTGGTGTTTTAGAGAGGGAATCGCTTCTACAGGTGCATGGGAAACCTCTGTGAGCTTCCATTCAAGGTACTGGCTGCAGAGGAACATGTAATATCAACCACCTTTGGCTGGGAAAAGGAAAAACATTTAGTCTAGGCTGAACTTTTAGGTTTTGGGATATTTGTTTGTGGTGTGATTGTCTGCAGGCCAGTCTCCACAGGAAAATGAGATAGAAGACGGCGATTCGGTGTTAATGACAGTATATCCTTTTACACGCGGTGTCTCCCAGTGCATGGCAGTTGCACAGGGGGCACCCAGCAGAGGTCAGAGGTTTTTGTGGCTTTCCAGATTTTGGCTTTGATAGCATATCACTTGATTTGAAGAAGCGTTTCTGGTCAATACTTATGCAGCTTTGGGTCCAGCTGGCAGGTTTCTGTAGCGCAAACAGAGCCAGCACTGTTTGCAGTCCCAGCACTGCAATTCCTAATTTCAGTTTTGTACTCATCGGGCTTCTGTGGACCAAGTCAGACAGCACATCTCACCGTGTCCTGACATGCCTCTGTCACTACATTTCATGCAGCGCTACCTCCGCTCTCAGTTCTGCTGCTTCAAACATCTAGACTCATAAGGAATAAATACAATTTGTTCCTTGAAACTTTCTTCTTTACACCAAGTATCAATCAGTATCATAGCCATGCCAGAGAGGACTGCAAGTTTCTTTTAATGTTCAGTTCTCAGACTAAAGATAAAACTCGCTGGTTTTACCTATAAAGCAGGACAGTCTTTACGTAAAATAGTGGCAGTGAACACTTGTCCAGACATAGCCTAATTTCCTTGCTCCTTGAGAACTATTTGGACATGAACAGAAAATTGTCATTCGTTTCTATTTTGCTATCTATTTCTTTTATTCTTAGTCTGCTTGAGGGTACAAAACTCCAAATGAAAACACTACTGAATTAGTATGCTTTTCACTGTTATTTTTTTCTACAGTTAATTTCTCACATGGCATACAAAAGAGGGTGAGTGTTTACGTTTGGCTGAACAAAAGAATTTATGCAAACATAATAAATATCTTCATACATATGCCTGGATACTTTCCTGTGCAATTTTAAAAACTGAAAACCTGCATTCACTTCTAGCCCTAGTATCATGCCTACTCACCTCATGTAAGGATGCAGATGTTGCTTCAGCGGGACACTGCAACACTGCGTGTTGGAGATGCTCCCCACTCCTGGTCCCTCTGGAGCACGGCTCCCGTGGGCTCACTTGGGCTGCCTGCGGGAGAGAGCCCTTGGCAGCACCCCGACATAATCCCTGGGTTCTCTGCCCAGAACATCATTCTGTCCATTGCACAGTGTTTGCCTTGTCGCATGTAAGATCAGCTCCTTCAGTTTTTTCTGCTGGCTTCCTCCTGCACATGTGTAGGACCCATGCCTGTTCCTTTTATAAGCAGGAGCAGATTTATTGCTTTACATGCAATGTTCAACGGAAGTAGATATTTGTTTTATTCCAGTGCACAAGTCATTTGTGAGCAGGGATGAAATATGATCTTAATCTTTGTTCAGGCAGAGCTCAAAATCACAGCAGTAGATTTGTTATTATCCCTTTCAGAAAGCAAGGGCTGAGGAGAAGTGGCAGGACTGAGTTATGGATCATGTTTCCTAGACTGAAATAGTATTCTCGAGAGTGAGGTGCTCTGGGTTAGCATGGGTTTGATGATGCTACAGTCACACGTTCTCAATACATTCTGGAGTTTCTGATCTTCGTACTCTTCTCAGACATATTTCACGAAGTAGCAGGGTGATCAGATCCTACGGATGATGTAACACATCAGAGCAACAGAAGGAAATGAGAGCTCTGTCTTTTAACACAATAGCAGCCAGTGGAATAAGTCTTAAGCACACTAAGGTATTGACCCACCTTTATTTTAACCTCTTTGTGTAATTTAGTTCTGTGGAAAGAGGCATCAGATTCTGTGAAGTTATTAGCCCTTCCAAGAACAGACTGGAGCCTGAGAACAAATTAGTATGATTGCAAACAAGGAAATCCTTTGCCCCCTTCCCCTCATTCTGGGACTCTGAGGCTGAGGATGAAGAAAATGACCTAAAGGATTAGGGGGGGCGCACAGCTATGTGGGAGGGAGGATCTCTCTGCCATGGTGTAAGAGCCAATCTAATTTGGATCATAAATTTCTGAACTTAATCAGAGCAGGAATTTCTGAACTGGTTCATTGCACTCTGCCAACCACCGACCTTTTTGTTAAGTTTGATACTTTAAAGTGATAGTATTAGTGAGAAAATATTTATTTTAGTGTTTTCTCTGTGGGTTTCTTCCTATGCTTCTCCTGGTGCTGCATCTTTGGCTCCCACTTGCCTACTGTGCCCAGATAAATGTCACACTAACTTCAGAAATGTACCTGCTGATGGTGGTGACTGTGTGGTAAGAGCAGTTTTGATGCCACTGCACGCTGTGGCTTGTTTATCAAGCCCTTAACTCACAGAAGCTGATATTGTGTCAGATCATCTGCACTTGATTGAAAAGTCTGCCTGACGAGAAGATAAGAAAATACCCCATTCTTTTCCTACTGATGTCTGCTGGATGTTTTATATCTTTGCAGTACTTTACAGGGCAGTTCACAGGATAGTTTATTCTGTGTGTAACGTTGAAAAAAAGGTACCTTATTGTTCCTTTCTTTGCTTTTTCTTAAAATCAAATGTTTGCATCCCTTTCTTTTTGTAGTGTCAAAAATCACCCAGATGTTTTAAATTCTTTCTGCCCTGAACTAAAATCACAAAGATCCAGCTGTGGTTGGATCCAGTGTGGGTTTTGGTACAAGAATTGTTCATAAGGAGGGGATTCAGGAGCTCCTGGTAATGCTTTAGATTCACTTGGCAAAAGCTCCCTTAATTTATAGAGAAAAGTCCTTCTGTGGAGAACTGGGGAAAGAATTCGTCCTTCACTGGTGGTGACAGAGAAGCAAGGTTTCATATGTGTTCAAAAAACCAACAAAAAAAGCAGACTCAGCTTTGGCTATTGTTTAATGCATTTTCAGGCTGATGAGCATCATAAACCTGCCCATCCTATCTCTGCAATCCTCGAAAAAAAGGAAACTGGATTTAAAATAGGCTAGTAAACAGTGGTATACCTCATTTTCACTTTTCAGATCTTCAGAGAGCTTTCTTCACATATGCAGACTCTAGGATGGACAGTCCCATGGGTGACCACCAAAGTCAAAACCAGCACACAGCTTCCTCCCGCTGTATATATTGAAAGGGCTGCTACAGATTACCCTCTGAAATGGATTTCATAAAACAAGTTCAGAATGTTAGCTGGAAGCATGAATGCTCTTAAATCAAAGTTTCCTGAACTCATGCTTTCTGAAGCATCAAACGATGAAAAAATTACAGCAGAGAAGGACAGGTAATAAAACAACTGCTCCCTCAAAATCCAGGTCAGGGCCTTATATTAATTCTGTATTCATCAACCTATTTTTGTAACAACAACTTTCACAAAACTGAATGGAGAGGAGTGATTAAATAGCACATCCGGCCCTGAAATATTATTTCTTGATCTTATAACTTGAAAAAGGACAACTAGAAATGGCAACTGTGGTATAGTTCCTGTGTGATAAATTCTGCTCCTGTGTCAGCACCTGCTGGGCAGGGAGAGGGGAGGAGACTGAACTGAGCCTTCATTTCATTCACACAGCCTGATTATACATGAGCTTTAAATCCAGCTCTCATTCCACTTTATATTTTCATCTCCATTCAGTTTCCAGTGAAGTGTTCCTGTGTTCTTGAGAAAAAAAGGAGGACATGATTAGGTAGGAGAGTGAAGCATGCATTCGGTTACAGAAAGCAATATCATCTCTCCCCTAAATCTGATTAGTTATTGTTCCTTTAAGTAGCACTAACTATGCTCACGTGCTTTGCAATCCAAGCCATAAGGCATAGGCACTGGCCAAACGCCAGTGCAGCAGCCCACTGGTGCCACTCAAAGAAGACAGAGCCTAAAAAGGCTCCACGGGAGATCCTCTGGGCAGCCTGAAGCTTTGGCCCACGTTTTCCAGGAATCCTCTTTCTGAGCTTTCTTAATGGCCCTGCTCCCTGCCAGCTCATGCTCATCCCATTGGCCAGTTAATGCAAAGTGGGAAAGGAGCCTAAACACTTGCATCTTAAAATCTGTGCTGTCCTGACTAATTCATTAGATCAGCATGATTTTATACAGCAGAGGAATGTAAGCGTAACTACGACCGTGCTTATCTTGTGGTGATTTTACACAAGTTTCTGTATGCTCAATTATTTTTTTCTGAACAGGCTGTGTGTGCCATAGCAGACACTTTTGGGATTTTGATTCAACATTACTGTATGGGAATGTTTCATGTTTTACATGTTTTACTGTGTTACTCACCATCAGTAACATAAAATTGAGACGACAAGGATAGAAAGGACACAGGACGGTCTCTGGGGACAATCTCCTCCTGTTTGTCAGTTTGGAGAGAACCTTTAGATAAAGGCAGCCAGCTCCACAGGAAGCCTCTTCCCCTACCAAGAGAAAAACAGGGGTCTGGAGCTTTGGTGCTTCTCAACCAGTTGCCTTCTGAGAGGCTCACTGGGCTAAGAGGTGAAAAGTAAAGCAGCAGCAACTCGGGGAGAGAGCGAGGGGACCAGACTGCAGGAGATACGGGCCAGCTGAAATCATCTGCGGTTTCCATCACTCCTCAGGGACCCACCAGGAGACCTGCCAAGAGACAGATGGGGGACTCTTCTAGTGGGTACTAGTGTATGAAAAAGAAAAAAGGAGACAGGACCATAAAGGATATTGCAGAGCTGTCGAATACAAGGTATCATCATGGCTTTGAGGTATATTATCTAAGATGTCAGAGATTTTGTTGACATTATTTCTTTTCAAAGATTAATTTCTTCCTTTGCTATTGTGTTGCTGTCTGCTTACATCATTAAATCACTAGAGTGTGTCCAGTCTTGCAGTCTTCTATCAGATATCAACTGATGCAAACTGGAAGCTGCCTAATATTCATTATTAGAACTGGCTAAAGCAAATGGTGGCTTGTGTAAGCTGCTTTGGTAGACCTTATTTAAAATACTCAAACACAGAAATGTAATCACTTGTGGTTATTTTTTTGTGTAAATGTTTGTAGCACTCAAAAAAGTTCTTTGTGGGCAATTTGTAAGCATGGTATTGCCTTACAAAATAATCTATACCCAGAGATTATTTTACTATGCAGCAATTCCTACAGAAAGTTAATCATGAACAGATAGACCATATTTTGAAATTTTGGTCCAGGGCCTTTAAAAATGAATGTGGAAGTAACAAATGTAAACAGTTTGTATTTATATAAACTTCAAAACAAATATTTTGTGTTATTTGCATAACCATGAGACTCAGGTATGCAAACGAAACTCCAGTATGGGCATCTCTAAAAATGTACTTAAGCAATATAGTGATAAGGACAGTTAGATACAGTCATCAAATCAGTTAATAATCTAAAAAATGTGCTGTGAGCATCACTAAAGACAGACAAGACATCGTTCTGCCCCAAATGGGCATATATGCTGCATGAGAAAGTCATAAAAATTCAGCGTTCACTTGTCCTAATTTAGTCATTACTTATTTAGTAATGTAATATCACCAGTAGAGAATGAGCAGAGTTAAGAAAAGTGAGGGTTACATAGACAGGACTATCTGGTTATTTAAGTGAGACAGAAGCATGTCGTGATAGTTCTGTTCTGAACTAAGCTGATAATGAACACTAATATGTCACAACATAGCACAGACTGAGTTCAGTTCAGACAACCTCAGACATAATGATTAGTACAGATGATAGTTAATGCTGCAATTTGCATACTGTGGATTAATGCTTAACCTGGGTGATTACCATAAGTAAGCCATGCATCTCTCTCCTACATTCCTTCATCTGCAGATATTCAGGCACAACTTTAAACTGGTCCCCAGTGTGCAATACTCACTACCATGATCAGCAGTATGAAATGAAATGTTAAATCCAAAAGCAAAGAATCAGCACCAGCTTTATGAATTTATTATTCAAATCAAGCAGTTTAAGTTATGAAAGTCTGAACTGAAAACACTCTCTAATTATTTATATCTCTATGTGAAACTTTCTGCTCTTGTAAAGCAGCTAGATAGACTGACAACCAGTGAATATTCGTCATTTGAAAACCACTACCTGACCTCAGGTTTTACTGTAATTAATTTTACTTCTGACAGGGAGAGAAACAATATTCTTGAGTTTCTTTAAGACTTAAAAAAGCTAGGTTTGATTCTCATCTTTTTCTTGCAGAAGAACTGTGGAAATACATATTCAAAGAGAGCCAGAGCAGATTTGTAGGTAGCATCGGTGGTACAGGAAATGTAATGATGGTATACCATCCACATATTTGATTTAAAATGTATTTTGAAGCTTTTTGCTTACTGATTGCAGTGGCAGGTGATGACTGCGCTGTGTGAAAAACGTAACAGATTCTTGAACTTTGAAGATATCAGCCTGAAGATATTTGGTATTTTAAATAATTGTCTTAATATTTTTTGTGAAGTTTGGGGAGGTCCACTTAAGGGTTTTCTGGTAACATATGGAGCTCTGTA
The DNA here is from genome assembly GCF_947461875.1 of Haliaeetus albicilla. Taxonomy (NCBI): domain Eukaryota; kingdom Metazoa; phylum Chordata; class Aves; order Accipitriformes; family Accipitridae; genus Haliaeetus; species Haliaeetus albicilla. The sequence goes on from NC_091499.1 coordinate 7,346,613, forward strand.
ACTGTGATTTTGGGATGCATGCACATTTTGTAGTTATGATCAGTCACTGGAATCTATAATGTCTATCTTCCTAGAATTTCTATCTTTATTTCAAAGAATATGTATTAATTTATATACCAGGAAAAATATGGGCCCAGGTATATGGCTACCAATATTCAAAAATCCTAAAGCCTTTTCTGTGCTATTTCCTTGTTACAAGTCCCTGAATCTTTTAGAACTGACTGTCCTCTTGTTGAAATGAAATATTGACACTTTAAATATTACCTCCAAAATGCAGTAAGTACCATATTTTCAGAGACATCATCTATTCCAGAAAGGTATTCTTCAGATAACACCATTTCTTTCTGCAACATTCTACTCTGGGACAGGGAGTCTCACAAGGATAAGAAAGCAACCAAATGTTGATCTTTTGCATTCAGTTAACCTTGGATCATGATATATAATCTATTTCAGGGATTACAGCCCACACCTAAGCTTTTCTAAAGGGAGTCAGAGGAACTGTCTTTTCTTGTGACTGTTATTGATGGAAGCAGTGATGAAAGCAGTGTTTAAAATGACTTTCTGTATGTATGTGGAAGAAGTCTTGATGCAGACTTGACCCAACATTGTTGGTTTTATCTGATAAACCATGGACCATTCTCGCTCAGAGATACTGCTGCCAGAATAGCTCCTTGAAACTCCTGTGTATTTTTACTTTAGAAAGACTGTGATCAATACACCTACCCCGCATCTCTCCTCTCACTGCCAATTTACAGCATGTAACTTCGTGTTTCAGCCTTCTCACTCATTGTATCTGTGAAAGTTCAGTGAGCTTGAGCAAAGCCAGCAGATAAGAAAAAAAAGATCTTGCTCTCTATATCCAGTACAATACTATGAATGAGCAAAGAAGCAATAAATATCCCTGTTTATAGACTCCCTGCTTGCAGAGAACCTTGCACATTCTTTTGCATCCACTCTAAGGAAGTCCTTCATACCTAGAGACAAGAAATTTAAAAGAAAAAACACTCAGGCTCTCCTTTGCCTGAAATACTGTTTTCTTTATGAAGCATCATTGGTGTTTTCATTCAACTCCATAGCTCCCAACCCACAGTTAAAGTGAAAGAAAATGAAATTTAATTTAATAGGTATAATTTCTTTTGCATCTGAGGTGGATGTTGCAATAATTGCCCTTTTGCAACAACAAAAAAGTTTGTCTGTGTTTCCACTTTGAAGATATTTTTTCCCTCCCCCTAAAGGAAAACAAACTTCCCTCAGAGTAGCTGCTGTTCCAGGTCCTTCAATGGTTATATGAAGATATGCTGTTTAATTTTGTACGCAGTGTAAACACAGCACATAAGCCAGTACTAAGTAGACATGGATTTAAGTGAGACGTTTGGAAGACTTTGTTCATTACTGTAACATGGAGTAGTCAGCCTCAGTGTGGAAAATAACTTGCTATTGTCACAATGTTTGCAGCTGGAATAGAGTTGACTCAAATTGCCAAGAACAAAATTGATTTTGGAATGTACTCCAGAGGTATGGCTTATTCTGTCAAAAATGATTACACACTGAGAAACCGCTGACTCTGTAATGTCATGTATGCTCCTCTCTTTCTTTCTTTCTTTGATAACAGTCTTAGCAGTTTTCCTAACTAGCATTTTCTTCTCAAAATGTCTTCTGTAACGAGGATTGTATCCTGCACTCACAGATTTATGATGCTTAGGAAAAGCAGAATGCTCAGAAAAGTTTGAGAGCTATTTATTTATTTGTTTACTTATTTATTTTTGGTGCTCACATAATTAAACCTGCCATGATTAGTTTTAATATGATGAATTACAAAGATAAAAGTTAGCATGCTTTGTGCCCATTCATTTCATTTGCAAATGCAGCACAGATCTTCCTTATTGTCTGCAGTGCACTTTTGCTAATATAACAGTATGTTTAGAGAATACAGAAATCAGTCATCTGAAGCCTGTAGAAATGTGATCAAGTCTGGTGTGAACTATGCAGGCTTTTCTTTCCTGGTTTACTTTGTTTTTGAAACCAGAGCCGTAACTATGATAGAAGCTGGTTCTTTTGCCTCAGTGTGTCCATGATTCAACTCATCAGTAAGCTCAGGAAATAAACTAAGCTGACTCTTCTTCCCAAAAAGCTCTTCTGATAACTGTGGTTTTTTGTTTTGTTTTTTTTTTTTTAATATCAATCTCTGCACATTTTCTTCTGCAGAACGTTGTCTTGGTTGCGTCTAAACAGGTTGCATCTAATAGCCTGTCTTCTAGTGACCCACGTGTTCTTGTTTAAAAAAACAACAACAAACAAAACAAACATGGTCATTCCAAATCCTCAGTTAAAAAAGGTTTCTTGGAACTGAACTTCTCCAGAACAACTTTGTAAGACTACATGGATTACTTTTACTTTCCAATCATAATCACAGTATATTCCTGGGGCAATTAGTTTGTTTATATAAAATAAATGTAATTTAGCATTGGGAAAGGAGAAGGTGTGCCACACTGGTTGACCAGCCCAAGTAACTTGGTAATTTTTATATTGGTTTGGTAGACGTCAGTCTGAAACTCATATTCAAGCTCCTATTCAGAGAGATGACGTTACTGAATTATTAAGTACTGGAGCGATTCAGTAACATTTGCCATTATGCAATCAAAAAAAAAAAAAATCAGCTGTATTATGGGCACCTGAATTAACCAATGGGATTATATGATGCAAGAGTACTTTTCTCTAATGTTTAATTTTAGTTAGGGACCTAGGCATACTCCTCTTAGTCCTAAAGAAATAGAATAAAACTAATGAAAAAATAATGGACAAAATCAGATTACAGTCAGCTAAAAACTGAAGAAACTTAAATGCCAAAATTTATTCGTCTGTTGGAGAGAAGATGTGTGTCTCACTAACAACAGATGGGAGACACTGTGTGTCTGTGACATCATCACTGCATGTGACATCAACACTTCATCTTTCTCTTGTAAAAATGCATGTTATCTATAGCTCATAAATTCAGATAATCTCTAACTGGGACAATGTTTCTTCTATGCGTGGAAGGTAGATGACAAAACCATTTGTTTTAGTGTTGTAGATGGACCAGAAAAATAGTTTACAAAAGCACTTGTAGGTAATGGTAATTATTTTTTACACTCCAGTCCAAAAAAGCATTCAAGCAGTTAAAAAATGCTTCCTTTCTTCTCCCTTTTTTGTTTATTTCTCCTTTATTCTGTGATTTGTTTGGTGTGCTCTAAGCTGAAGGATGGTGAAGAAGACATAGACAGGATTAGTAGCTTTTGAAACCATTTGGTTACTCCTTCATGAGTATGTTCGTTTCCAGCTACTCTCAGGTCAAATATAGTAAATTCTTAATTCTGAAAAAAACATTTTCTTATTCTTGTAGCAGAAATGTGTATTTGCATATGACTTTAAAAATCACCATCCATAAAAACTTAATTTCTTGCTAATGTATTTTCATGTGTTACATAAACCAATCAAATAAACATAGGAATGTTATCACTTTTGAGTAAAAGCTATTACAAATTACAATTCCATAAACTATAGTGCATTCCCCCTGACCTGTAAGCTATAGCATCCTCTCAACCTTTGAGAATGACCCATTCTGTTTACTTGGTCTCGAGCAGAGGTTGAAAGCTGGTAAAAACCCTGAACCCATCATTTTCTGTTTTCTCTGAAATCAAAATTAAAACAAAGGCTGGATGTATATTTAGCTAAGAAGCCCCTGCCAGAACAAGACCTAAAAACTTGCAAGGAACCTGAGAGATCAGCAGTACTCAACAGTGTCCAGTGGTATCTTAAACTTTTTTCTCCAAACACTTGCTCTTGCTCAGAGGTATTCCAAAGACAAAAAGAAGCCTGCTGACTTACATTGCTTATTTTGAGGGAAATTTCTGACCTCTGCCTTATTATTTGAACTCTGAACTAATTCTAGAATTATATCTATGTATCCAGTCTTAAGTATGAGATTTAATACACCAGACTTAACTTAGTTTGATGACTCTTGCTGAAACAAGATCTCAGTTTAAGTATAGCAGTTTTGTAGAATACATAACAAAACCTCTGTAACACACAGGGTTCAAGGAGGTAAGTTCTTCAGCCTGTGGTTTTTGAATCTTTAACTAGCTCTTGCCTTCATTATAGCTAGCAGAACTACCTGAGCACTGAAAGAAAGCATAAAGAATCAGCCACAAATGACAGCAGCAGCACTGTTCTTTACTCCATGGGACATGCAGCACTGAGCATTAAGCTGGGATCTCTGCTTTTGACATACAGCCAGTAGCCCTAACTCTAACCTTAATTATAGCCCAGGGTTCCATCTCTTCAGGAAATATGGATATAAGGCATGGGACTTAAAAGGATACCTTACCTCTTCCTACTCTTAGGCCCATTAGCATACAGCAAAGAGGGTACTTTATATTTTATATTGCCCTGTCCTAATTCTTAGTGTAATTAAATGCAGGGGAGCTACCCCAGCAATGAAAGAGCTCATCACATACTGGCCATACTTGACACTAAACCTCTGCCTAATTCTGACCATCTATATTTTTCTATCTCTGTATTAGCAAATCCTGACACCATTCCTGACTTCAACCAAGGAAATCCATCTCCTCTGGAAAAGTGAATACTGAAAGTGGCACCTGCCTTCTTGCCATCACTTAGAGCCATTTAGCCCCCAGCAAGGAAAGGAACACTTCAGTATTTAGATTTAAAAATCCAAGCCCTAACTCTTGCTTTCAACTTCATTGTATCCCAGGGATCTATTGTGAGTAGTAAAAATGACAAAATACTGCTCATGAGAGACATCTACTTTTCTTTGAACTCTGAAAGGCCATTCAGCCAAAACTTTCAATTACTTGTTCCCAAATGCCACCCTTAGCTTTCAGCTTGATTCTAGCTAGAGGACCCACTTCTTTTGGACAAGTGGATATGAAGTACTGGACAAAAAGGCCTTTGTGTTCTTCAGAAATGCCTAGAGTCATTGTCCTGGTTTCAGCGGGGATAGAGTTAACTTTCTTCCTAGTAGCTGGCATAGTGCTGTGTTTTGGGTTCAGTATAAAAATAATGCTGATAACACACGGATGTTTTCAGTTGTCGCTAAGTAGCGTTTAGACTAAGTCAAGGATTTTTCAGCTTCTCATGCCCAGCCAGCAAGAAAGCTGGAGGGGCACAAGGAGTTGGGAGGGGACACAGCCAGGACAGCTGACCCCAACTGGCCAAAGGGATATTCCACACCATGTGACATCATGTCCAGTATATAAACTGGGGGAAATGGGGTTGGGAGGGATCGCCGCTCGGGAACTAACTGGGCATCGGTTGGCAGATGGTGAGCAATTGCATTGTGCATCACTTGTATATTCCAATCCCTGTATTATTAATGTCATTTTATTATTATTTTTATCATTATTAGTTTCTTCCTTTCTGTTCTCTTAAACTGTTCTTATCTCAACCCACAAGTTTTACTTTTTTTTTCCGATTCTCTCCCCCACCCCACTGGGTGGGGATTGAGTGAACGGCTGCGTGGTGCTTAGTTACCAGCTGGGGTTAAACAGTCATGCAACACACAAGAAGAAAATGGTATCTAAAGAGTAAAGATACCCTTAACCTAATCCTAACCTTCACCTTCACTATAGCCAAGAAACCTATCCGGACAGTGAAAGGGAGGTAATTTATTCACTACGACCAACTCTAACCTTGTCCTCAGTGGTGGTGATCATGCAACATCCAGCCTTACAATGAGATCTTCTCTCTCTAGAGGCCCAAATCCTGCCTGTCATCTTCGCTTTCATTCTGGCCAGCAGAGCCATCTGTACAATAAAAGAAAACATAAAGAGTTAGTGTCAAGAGATGACCATTTCAATTTCTGTCTGTGTGGGCTACAGAGCATAAAACTGACTTTTTCAGGCTTTAGATCCCCAACTCCTAAAATTCAAGAGCAGGAGGAACCAGGTTGGATCTATTTTCTCTTGTTGGGGATGGGTGTGTCACACATACTAATTTAAGATCTGCTTGGTTTCTGTTTTATTTTCAGACATACTGACTCCATAAAGTTATTTTTTAAATATTTTAAAGCCACCCATAATTTCCAGTCACAAAGTACCTTATACTGGGTCATGGTGCCTACCCTCTGGGCATTACAACATGCATGTTGTATCTGCCTAGTATAGATAACCAAAACATGTCTTTTGCACAGGTACACTGGCAAAATGCTTAATGAAAGAGGCCATCATTAAAAGCCATTGATGTTCTGACATCTGTCACTGTAAAGACTTTTTTGCAGCTATTATTACAGTAGACAAGACTGCTTAGACTATGCTAGGTTGATCTGGTGTTCAGTAATAGCTAAATTCATTAATTCCTAAGATCTTCATGCTTTATCCCGATGTCTCTCATCACTCCTCATATGCCACAGTCCGTGTGAGAGAACATGAAAAAGACAGATTGGAAGCCTGAATGTTAATGAGAAAGTTAGTGCAGAGGTAGCAAAAAGGAGTCCTAAAATAGAGCCCAGCAATCACCAGGAAGCAACTTTATTTCTTCTAATATATATTTTGCCTGCCACACAGTAGTGTTGAGGGTAAACTGATTGATGTTTTAAAGTGCTTTCCGTTCCTTTGATGGAAGTTGCTATGGAAATGGAAAGCATACTTATTAGATATTTGCCGTCACTTTTTGTTGAATCTAACTCTTCTAGGTTCTCTTTATCTCAGAGTGTTGCTGCACTCTTCAGCATCTGATGTCGTTAGCAGATCCACAACAGGAGCTCTCCTATGCTGTTCTGTGTACTCGCTTTCCATCTATACATTTCAGCTGGATTTCTAAGTGGCAGAGCTATAAACTCAGAGTCGTTTTCAGCATTGGAGAAATCTCTGGCAGTCATCCTTGGGATTTGCATGATAATGTATTAAGCCGTTCAAAGGTTGAAAGGGCACTCAATCAATTGTTATTTTAAATATTTATAGTATCTATTACAATATGTATAATAATATGTAAATGTAGTTAAAGTATTAACCTCTTGTAACAACTGCCATCAAATATGCCATGTCAAGGCATTTGGGGCCCTGGAGACACGTGCATGCAAATATACACATAACACCTTTTTAGCCCTTCAGTACTTTATGTTGCTGCTACCACTTCACGACTATCTTTCTTTTTCCTGAATTACAACAGCAGCAGTTGACAGAAAAGAGGAAGGCATCCATTTTTGCTCCTGTTTGACCCTGCTGCTTACACGTAGGCATTCTCCTTGTTATAGCTCTAGTTACAAGTTTTGATTTTTTTTTCCATTCTTTTCTGTACTTGAGAGGAAAACCATGATTTAATCATCCAGATGGGTGAAAGGGTTTGTTTGTTCATTTTTTTTCATGTTATTTAATGTGTCTTCAATAGAGAAATTTTTCCATAATGCCATCAAGAACAACAAAAGAGTAGGATTTAAAAAAAAAAGTCTAGCTCTTTAATAGGGTCTAGCTTACCCTTCTGAGGCACAAACATGAATTGCTTCTTGATGTAGGTATGCATGTGCATGGAGACTAGCCCTCCAGGAACACATGAACGAGGAGGTGAAACTTCACTGGGAAAACACCTCCCTGAAAAATGAGTGCCTGTGTTAAGCATGCACCACTTATTGCTCCGGAAGGGAGAAGTGTTGGCAGTATTACTAATTGGCTTTAACCTCACTAGAAAAATGTGCAGGTGCAGCTGATTTGCAGTCAGGGCTTGCTGGGGAGGCGTGGATGGCACTGGAGCAAAGAGAGGTGGGAGGCTCCTTTCCCAGGCAGTGACCTTTTCTTCTTTGCAGCCACTCTTGTCTCTCAGCGCTTGGATGCTCTCCGTTGGTGTGTGTCCTTAAGGAGATATTAATGGGTAAGTGAAGGTTGTGTTTTGCTATTGCTTCCTAAATCTATCCTAGGTATGAATCGAGAGCCCCCGTGACTTCCTTGCCCATCTGTTAAAAATCTTACAGTATAGTGAGGGAAATACAAGTGTTTTACTATCTCTGCTGCTGAGACTGGCAGTTTCTTAGCAGTAAAAGCAGAAAGAAATACACCCGTTCACAATGAGGGGACAATGTAATAAAAAGTGACCTTCATCTCTATTTCATTTTCTTTAAAGCTTTGAGAAAAAAAGGCAAAGCTTGCAGCTGGGTTGTCACAAACAGCCTGTAGGACTGTGTAAAGAAACTTGCTTTCAGGATGTGTCTCTGCTTCTAGGTTTCTAAATGCTTTTATGTTTTAAAAGGTATTCTAGTCTCTCATGGAATTGCATGGAGACTGCTAAAGCTGGACCACACTTTTCCATCCAGACAAAAATAATTTAAATCATGTTGCCTAATGTTTCTAAGGACTGAACAGTAATGCTGAAATAATTTCCAAAGCAGAAAAACAACTATCTTGTAGTTTTTTGTTACAAATATATTGTAGCATTATAAGAGTCATTTGGAAAGGAGAAAAGCCATTGGCAGAGGGAAAAACAACACATCCCTAACAATTCAATACCATTTCCATTAAACCGTGAAATAAGTAAGGACATTGTGTGTTCTGCAGGATTGATCCTGAGCCGTAGTTAAGGGTCATCAGGGCAGTTCAGGTAAAAGGCAGGAGGGGGGAAGAAGGGCTGTGGAAAGGTTACACGAAATTTACTCAGTGCTTCCTTTGCCATGTGCTGAGCAGCTATGAGATGATCCTTCGCATGTCTGAAAGGTCTCGCTTTTTTCCTTTAAAACTGCTAAGAGAATAAAGGGGCTGAAGAAGCAGTTCTACTCAGTAGTTACACTTGGCAGTCTCACTAACTCAGTCTGCATCTCAGTTCCTGCTGCTTCTTTTATCCTGTTGTTTTGGGTGACTGGGCAGGTGGAGAGATCACTCCCCCTTCGGTCCTTTTTACACACAGCTGTATTTCCCCTTCTGTAAGACCTCTGGTGAAGAAAAGAACAGTGGCTCTTCTTTGATAAACTTTGCTTGGACCCCATGAGCATCCATGAAATGGAAATGCACTGTTCTTTCTTACCGCATCTTCTAGTCTAATGAAAATTTGGAGATGGAGGCCTGCACTGTCCCACCTTTCGTGCTACAGCAGAGTTTCTCTTGTGGCCTTGGTAATGCTTGACATCTGCCTCACTGCTGCTCTGGTTATTTCTGGCTTATTCATAGTAGGTGTTCATTGAATAAAAGCCTACAGCTGGGGTGCTGTCTGGATTGAAGACATCTTGAGTGCTACTTGGTTTGCTTTAAGAGAAAAGGCATTTTACACAGCGCAGAACCACGGCCTACAAGAGACATATGTATGGGAAAGGCTAAAATTTTTAAAAATACTTATTTCTAAATTTGAGTGATTTCAGAGTAATTGTTTGTAAGTGATATACAAAACAGCAAATTTGTAAATAAATTCTGTTTATGGTGATGGTAAGAAAGAAAAAAAAAAAAGAAGGAAAAATCCCCTCCTTTTCTCTGACATCATCAGGAAAACAAACTGTTCTTCACGGCAAATGCTGTTATAGGGGGGCAAAACACTTTAACAAGAAGTAACATATCCACTGTGCTGAAATATCCGTTTCAGTACCAACAGATCATTAAAAGTCATCCAGATTTATTTCAACAGTCTCTCTTCAGCATCAGAAGATGCTGAATGACACAAGTTTAAGTGTTGGCATATTTTTCAGATATAACTAATTTGTAAAAGATGATGGAAAGGTATATGGCATTCTTTTCATGAGGCATGATAGTTTTTTTTAAATAAAATAAGATCTTTCAGGTGAAATAAAGAGATTTTAAGAGTGCAATGTCAGAAGAGGAGATACTGAAGTAAAGTGCTAGATGAAGCTCTGCTTCTGACAATACTTACATATGTGCGTACCTCTACTTGCCTGAGTCCCGCCACTGGTAGTAATGGGAAAGTATTTCAGTGAGTAACGTCAAGCATATCAAGTTGTGTAACTGGACTGTAGCGAGCAGGAAGTTAATGCTGATGAAGTTTCAAAACAATAGCTGAACAATTGACAAAATATTTTAGACTAGAAGACTCCTTGGTTGGTGGTTCGTATTAAACAAATAAACAAACCCACACTGCAAGGTGCTATGGTTGCATTTAACTTCAGAGGGAGATACTTAAGCCAGGAATGTGTCTTTGTTAGCAAGCAATAGACGTGAACTATTTTTCAAGGTCTATGCAGTAATGAGTACCTTTCCCATAGCAGTAGCATTTCCCTCAAAACAGTTTTGCTTCATCTCATACACTATTTGTCATCCAATGAAAAGGTATATTGTTAGGTTTGATTCTATATTTACCAATATAGATAGCACTTTGAGCCAGCAGAGCAAGAAAGGATTCCAATAGCTGTGATTACTGGGCAGGGCTGGGGATGCTGTTGGCATTTCACCTGAGAGTACAGTGAGCGAAAGCCTCGCAGGTGTCATTTTTACACAGAGAACTGTGGATGTGCTACGTCTCTATTTCTGTGGAGCTGAGTACACCCTTAAACAAATGATGAAAGGAGTTGAGGGCTAGTCTAAATCATTCAGGACTTTCTTAGTGCAAATGTACTTTTTTTCCTATATGTGCCGAAGGAGATCTCGTCCTAAAATGCAGACTTCTCACTATCGGGTTAGACATCTGCATTGATTCAGAAGGATACTCTCTTCACTTTCATCTTCCCCAGTAGTTGTTTCTTCACGGTGCCTACAGAAGTTGCTTGAGGTATTTTATCTTCCAAGTAGTATGTGCAGGAATTGGAGACCTATGAAATCATGGTCCTTTCCCTCTCTACTTTGGTAAGAAATATCTTTGTGCCACCCTTAACTGAAGGCTGTGTTTATCAAGTTTACAAAAGCTCTACATCAGACAAATGACTAACACGGACAGCTCTTACACATAACATACGTTTTCCCAGAGCTTGTCCCTTTCTTTAAGTCAAGATGTAAGAGAGCTTGCACTGGGAACGCACTTTGGCGCGACCAGCCTATGTTAACTGTAATCTAGGAACTATCGTGAGTAAAAGCATAGGGAGTAAAAAGAGACTGGTAAAAAATGTCACATACCCGTGATAAGGTAATTGTTTCTATCAATAATGGTAAAGAACCTATCCAAGAACCTGTTTAGAGTATTTATTTACTTGTATCCTCATCTACTTTCACTATTGAGGTAGGAAAGTGTCCCCTCGCCTCAGAAACGGTGTGCAATTAAAATTTATGTTTCACAGAAGTCACAGGTCTCTTAGTATGGCAAAATATTTTAGTATACTGGCTTCTATACTGCTGCTGAGAGATTTTAAAACTTGTATGCCTACATAAGCTAAAGATTTATTATTTTTATATTCTTCTCAGGTATGGAATAAAATCAGTCACAAGCTTAGAAGCTGCTACAGAGGATTTCAGTTGAAATTCAGCATAACTACTAATTCATAACGAGAGGTCTTGCTTATTCCTTATTAAACTTGGTTATTTCAGGAGCTAATAGCCACTTAAACTGCACAATGTTGATCTGCCTATTTCTGAATATTAAAAATCTGACAGGGACAGAGGGAAGAGTTTTCCAGAGACCTTTTTCAATCATATTGACAGGGCATAATCTGATCCTTAGCACTTGTTTAAGGCAGCTGCACTGAGGCACCATGCCATCTTAACACGCATTCAGGTATGGTATGCCCTTCCAAGGACACACCAAGTCACATTCAGAGATTCAAGCAGGACCGCATCTCATCACAGTAATTTCTTTTTTCCTGAAACATTTCCTCCAAAACATCACCTGTGAAATATAGAGCTGTGCTTTCACAGTGTATCTCCTCCCTCTGTTCTGCACTTTCCTCAGGTCTTAACATAAACCTTTTGTAATTTCACAGAGAAAAATAAATAACTGAAAAACTTCTGATCATTATATCACAGCAAATGCTGTTGTTACTTAAGAGGAAAAATATGTTCTCCATCTCCATGGCTGAATTCCTCATTTTTTTGTTTGAAGGTACATAATGTTGGTGAAAAAACCAGTGCCCAATCTACCAGTGTGGTAGACAGGCAGTAGCTAGACAAGTAAGTGATTTCTGCTTACAGTATGTCCAGGTTCCCTCTTAGCCCTTTTGAACAAATACTCGGTATCACTTGCTTTGCATCTACAAAAAGAGGGACAAAGCTGCCTTTTTTTTTCTTTTTTAACTTGCTTAATGTGTTTGGAGGGAATTAAAAATAGTTCATTGTGAAGGGAACTTAGCGTAGCAATGTAAGCCCTGACTTTTGCAATGAACTCTGATGGGACTGCACGCATACCAGCCAGTAACAGACTACTCATAGTCTTAGAGTGTGAGCTATTCTTAGTTATTGAAGAACAACGTCTATTATCAAGGAAAAAAATCCATTTGAACTAATTCTGAAAAAGATGTTCTGGCAAACATAAATGTTCAGAGATGTATTTTGTGACTACTGACCCAAATTCAGCTATTTAGTGACAGTATTTACCTTTTTGTCTATTGCTACAAATATACATTTTATGCACATTCATTTGTGAAGAGCAGGAAGTCCTCCCTGCCACCAACCAGTGAGGATGATCTGACTTGTGAGAGTCGAGTGAAAGACATATGGACTGTTGAATGTCCTTCAACATGGAACTCCAATAAAAAAAGGATTAAAACATGGCAGTTTTATTAAGCAGCATTAAACCACTGTGTAACACGTGGGTTATCCTCTGCTACACCTGCACGTTACTGCAGCAGATATCCCTGGCTTTATAACATCTCAGACGCTGGTCTGTAGTGACAGATCCTTAAACTGCCTCAATCAAGTTGCATTTAATTTCTTACTCTAGATTTAAGAGACAATGCTAAGATGTCCTTGGAGAAGAAACTAATCAGACAGGTAACAAATTTACTACAGTTTATATGAAAGCTTTGATTTATTCACTTTGCCGAATCAGACTTTCAGTTGTTGTTGTTTTTAATAACATAAAAAGAAAAACTCAACAAAAATAGCTAGTCAGGTACCTGTCATTGTATATCCCTACTCACATTATTCTGTAGCTAGTTTTCCTGTTACCATTTGTATTCAGCAGCACACAGTAAAATATGGCTCATTCTTTGCTTTTCCTCAGGATGAGAAGAACAAACAAAAAAATGAACAAAAAAATGTTGCAGACTTGACGGCTGCTACTGGCTTTAATCAGTTAATTTTTGTGTATTTATTATCACCTGCCTGTTTAAGAGAGCAAATGTAATTTTACACTGATAATTTCACTGCTGAGGTCTTTAATCTAATATATTCAGGTCATATTCATTCTTCTGACCTTTAGCAATTAGCCAGTTTTATCTATGGATTCTGAATATAGTTTGCATTACAAAAAAAAAAAATCCTACCCCCTCCCCTTTAATTATTCATAAATTGGCCTGTTGACATTTGTGTGAATAGAAATTTTGGTTGAAAGCAAGTATTAGTAAAGGGCAATGTGTTTTGGCCAACAGTAATGACTTGTAACACTTGAAGTTTATCTAAAGATATTTATAGTAAATTAATTAGCAAAATTTTGCAGAATAAAACTGCAAAATACCTGGAGAAAACAAAAAAAAAAAGAAAAAGAGCAAACCCCCCATCCTCCAGTGAGCTTTTGACATCAGGTAAAGATTTGTCTAGTAAAAAAATCTTAACTGGCAATGTGAAAAATTTCTAATTTTTAATTTTGTTAAATTTTTCTAATTTTTAACATTACTAATTTTTTCTACTTTCTTAATTAATTGGAATTATACCACTGTGAGCACAATGATTCCAGAAGGTTGTTTTATCTTGTTTTAGACTATAAGGAATTTGAGATGTGGGTGTAAATTTTCTCTTTGGGCGGGTTCTACACTGTCAAACATTAGAGATAGTGAGACAGACAGAACATGGAGAAGTCCCCAGCATCCCTGCACATCAGTATTTACACAGCACTATTACGAAAGAGCCATTTCATTTACCCCTGCTCTGTTTCAGCGGATTATATTTGGGAATACTTGAATAAACAAAAAGGCATCTAAATGTGCAATAGTCTGTACTGTAATGACAAAGCATACAGGCTTGTTGGTTCTGTTTGGGTAAGCATAAAATTTCTATGTTTATTCTTAGATTTGGAAAGTTTAGACCCCATATCTTTTAAAGGAAAAGTGTATAAGTACATGAAGAAGATCCTTAAAATATTTTCCAGTCTAATTTTCCTTCTGCAGAACAGAGGAATGACTGATGATGTGTCCCCTCCTCCCTGCAGGTTTTTTGTTGGGAGAAGATGATTTGTAAATAAGTTTAGTTGGTGACGGAAACCAATAGTCCCATAGTGTTAGTCCATTTGGGCACTATTTAGTTTACAGTTTGCAAAACCGCACAAGGGTCTGGGTACGAAGTGGGAGAGCAAATGGGGACACAGCTGCTGGTGGCTATGTGCTTTCACAAGAGGGAAGAAAAAGATACTGGTGGATGAACTGATTTTTATTTTTTTTTAAGTGATATTGACTAGTATTTTGCACTTCGCTAAATTTTTCACAAAGATTTTTGGTTTTCATAACTAAATGAAAGAATAAAGCAGAAAAGCTTTGCATTTTCAAGTAACGTTTAGATAAAGAAAGAAGTTCTTGATATTCTAATTGATGTGGATTGCAGACAGTTGGGTTTTCTCTTTGTTGAACTTTAACATGCATATAAAGTTGTGGTGCAACAGACTATATTGGGCACTTTTTAAGCATTTCTTTCACATTTTCACTTCACTTTCTGCAGGTAAAAGTTATTGATTCAAAATTTAACTGCTGATATAGAAGCTCTGCTATTTTATTACTAAACAATAAACTTTGTATTTACTGAGCAATTTAATGTAGATGGTAGCATACAGTGCTGAAAATTCTGGGTATGTTGGGAATGGTTTTTGATACAGAAATTAGGGGAAACTCTCAGTGACATGATTTAAACTAAAAGAAAGATGGTTCATTGAGGTTGTTGAGGTAAAAGATGACTTGGGTGAAAGCGATGGTGAAATTATTGAGATCATGCTCCTCAGCAGCAACAGCAGCAGAATAAAAATAGTCATTCTGCAGCAGAATTACACATGCAAAGCAAAAAATCTAGATTTTGGAAAAGTAGACTTAATCATTGACTGGTAAATAAAATTCCCTGGAAAACTGGTTTAATGAAAAAGGATCAAGGCAACAAACTTTTTCTTAAGGGAACAATAACTCAGTTGCACAAACACAAATTTGCCATTGCAGAGGAAATACACGTATTGTTGTAAGAGACCAGACTGGAGGCCAGCAGGTTTTAGAGAAGAATATAGCTTGCAGGACTTCAGTATGGCAGAGGGATTATTTCATAGCATTGATAAGGCCTTCTCTGTTCATAAGTTGAGTCAAAAAAACTGCATTTCAGGAAGGATAAGTCTCTTCTGACTTGAAACTCAAGAATTCACCTGAACTGAAATGTGGTGAGAGCAGTGAGAATTTTCTGTGGTCTAGAAAACTGGAGAAAACTAAATACTGGATAAATGGAATAGCTTACCATAAAGAAAGGAAGCTGAAGGAGGAAGACAAATTTTCAGATATGTTAACAGCTACCGCAAAGAAGAAATATGTTTCCCTTTCTGCGGTAGAAAAGGCAAAAATGAATGTCTGAGCTGTAGTAAAAAAGATGAGTGTAGAGATTTAGAAAAAGAAAGAAAGAAAGAAAGAAAGAAACAAACCTGCCTCAAAGGACGGCAATGCACTGGGAAAGATTATGTAGGCACTTGTAGAATCCCTGTCACTAGAGGATTTCAAGACCCAGTTGGTAGAACAGCTGTTAGGATGTGGATTAGGGTTGGTCTCAATGACTTCTGGAGATGCTTTCTAGCACTGTAACTCTGCAACCCAACTGCCCTTGGAATTCACCAGCAGCCCACTAACGCGCAGCCGAGTCCTGACTGCTCGGCGCTGCGATGCACGTCCAGTGGTCCGTGGGCTCTCAAACACCAAGAACATGCTTTGTCACAGCTACTGCCACAACAGTATTTGTAAGAAGAGAAAACCCATCAGAAACCCATTTCAAATGGGTAATATATTTTAGTGAAGAAAGCAGCAACGCAGAATTGGGAAGGCATGGTGATAATTGAAGCAACGGGTTGAGGCAGCTGCTGGAAGCAACCCATTAAAGTTAGCATGAAGGCAATAGATTGAATAGTGTGTTGCCAGGAGTTAGAGCATGATTTGATTAGATGTGTTTTTCCAATAATTACATGTTGTTCCTGCACCTCTATGAATCACAAAACCTGTTGGCCAAACTGCCTGTGGCTTGTTTTTTCTGTTGTTTACCAAGCTTAAATCAGTGCTTCCAACATACCAAACGTGAAATCCAAATCTCTTCTTTATATCCATCCCTGTTTAGTTAGGATTAGTATGAAGACTGGAAGTATAAATTAAGAAGGAAAAAAAAGAGGAAAAAAGAAAAGGATATTCCTGGAATGTATAGGCATTTCCCTCAGTGTACTTTATTAAAATAATCTTTGGAATAAAGTGCTTCCATAAATCATCAGAAATTCAGGCACCTACAGTCCATGCTGTGTATTCTGAAAGGAATTTTATTTTTATGTTTCGTGGGTTTTGTTTGTTTGTTTTTAAATGGAAACAGAACATTACCATCTTTCTTCTGCATTGTGTCAGGAAGGGAGGTTTTTTCCCTGTTGCATTTTGCTCCTTTCCCATTAGGTTTTGCAAAATAAAAAGTATCCCCATGTGCATAAGCATAAGATTTGATTCTCTACAGGCAAACTCCTAGAAACATACAGTTAGGGATTTGCCCATTAACTAGGTTTTAAAAGAGAGAGAGAAAAAAAAAATTCAATTGCATTTTTCTTAGTTGAAGTTACATTAGTTATATTACCTAAAATTTGAGAAGGGGAGAGAGTTTTAATGCAAGTCTATTCTTGCAGCATTGAATTAACTATCTTTATTGCTTATGTTGGGTTGATCAATTCCAGACCAGTGTTTCAGGAACAGTAATAGCTTAATAAAGGTAAAAAGGGAAGGGTATCAGCATTTTGGTTTCAAGCAACATCGACCATGTCACAAACATCTGAAGGTCCTTTTTTCCCCATGTGAAAAAGCCCTGTGAGTGCAGTGTAACCATTTTTGTGAAGTGTGTGCGCATTGTGGAGGGGCTTTTTGTAAGCATATGAGCAGTCGTGCAATTGTGCTTGCTTTACCTGACGGAAGTCTTGGCTGCCACATTGCAGGAGCAAGTCACAGAAACTAGTTAAAAATGAGTTGGCAGCAAATTAGTCCTTCCTTTTGCAGGGAAATGATTCCTTGCACTGCACCAGCCTTTGAGTCCACTCCCAAGTCCTTTCAAATAATTCCTCTGTCCCATGCCACCTAGCTAAGTAGGAAAAAAACAACATTTAATTAAAGCCAATATTAGGAACAAGAAATGAGACTTTTGTTGCTCATATTTCCCATGGGCTCAGTAAATGTATTTGTGTGAAGAAAAAGAGTAGAAATTAAGCCAATAATAATAAAACTTAGCCTTTGCCTTTCTCTAAAGTGCTGTTAAGTCTGAGAAATCTTCATACTGCTGTTGTGAGTTACAGAAGCAATAGATAACACTAGAAGTCTTAAGAAGGGGATATTTTTCTCTCCATGCTGACAAAGAACGTGTGAGGACTGGCACCTCTAGCCCCTCCATTGCTTTTGCTTCCAGTGGGCTGGAAGAAAGGCTGCTGAGAAGGGAACTTGCATGAACTTCTTACTTCTGCTTTTTGGGGTAGCATTCGGCACTAAAAGGACAAACGTTCTTAACCGATATGTAAGTTCAAAAGCTATATGCAAAAATTCAGGAGCCCCCTGTGAACAACGCCTTTTAATTTTTTTATCTAGCATTAGGAATATTTACATGAAAAAAGAAAAATATTTCTGCTTCTTAAGCATTTATCTAATTCTGCTGTGTTGCCCTCATCTGATGCAGATTTCAGCTGTTCATTTCAGAGCAATGTTTCCCTTTTTCCTTTTGGAGAAGAGCAGTGAGGACTGAAGCAAGACAAGTAGGAACTTTGTGCTTTAGGCTGCATGAACAGGTTTCAAGTGTTGCAGGAATGAGTGGAAACAGCTAGTACTAGTTTTAATGAGTTTATTCCAGAAGTGTGGAAGAACTATAGGAGCACTGCACAGCTTTGGTGATTAGCAGCACAACTCCAGAGCAAACGGGTTTGGAGGTCAGCCATACCAGAAGGTCTCTGAAGTTACAGAGGAAAGCAAAAAGTCTGTGCAACACTGTCTGGAGCTGGGGAGCACTCTGCTTGGTTGAGTTTGGTGTCCGCTATGCAGGGCATACAGATGAAGTAGGATCTGCTTTGGCGAGTGATTTTCCTTCATTCCACCGAGATACTTCTGGGGGGAGGTTGTTTGTTTTGTTGTAGTTTTCTACAGTAGGACAGAAAATGGTTTCTGACAAATTCCCAGCATTGTGAGCAAAAAAGATGCTGATGATCTTCTTTCACGCTGTCCTCATGGCTGCTGCTATTGTGCTTTACTATCAGCTTTATATTTGCTGGAAGCTGTTCTGGGACACAGAGTGGATGTTTGCTGGATGCTCTGGAGCTACCTAGTCCTTTTTTTCCGCTTTTCTGTGAAGTACAAGTCTATACTTTAGAGCACATGTAGCAAACATAAAACTTGGACATTCTGAAGTTGTTTGTACTGTATTTCTGTCTTCCAAATCGCCAAGTAGATTTAAATACTCAAGTATTTTAATTTCTTTATCTTTGTCATTTATTTTGTTTTCCACTTTCTTCAGGCTGCTTTTTATATGTGATCAATGTGTCTCAGTGTGGTCTCTATGGTGTTGATAGGAACAGAAGAACTGTAGGAAAAAGGATTTAGATGTTTGGGATGAAAGTTACAGCAGAAAATCCTTTTAGTAAATATGCTAATTTAGACAGTTTGTTGCAGTTCATGAGGACTGTCCACACACTACACCAAGCAAGTCTTTTTTCTCCCTCTGTCTTGATTTTCCTAATTTCAAATGTATAGAGCATGGTAATAATTCACTGATGTAAAAAGGAGGTTTCTATTTGAAATTCAGCCTTCATCAGGAAGTATTGCATTGGTTTAGCTGATATTCTAACCGAAACCTGTATGTGTACATGGACTGACTTTGAACTAACTGTGATTGGTACTGAGGATGACACAACTGTGGCATCCTGGCTGCAGCCACCTAAATATAGAGATGGGCTCAGAGACAACATTACGTCTGGGAGGAAAAGAGGAATTAATGTATGGAGGCCTCACACTTGCACATTGGATGACTGCCCTGTAAAATTGGCTCTGCATACAATTTTAAATGGATTTCAGCTTGGACTGAACTACACAGCTGTTCTGTTATGGACAAAAGAGCAAATCAATTTAAGGCTATTTAAGTCTACAGAAGTGACACATGCACCTTCTGTGTTGTAGTGTGGATATTATGACTGTTGGTCACTGGCTGTATTTTTGCTTTTTAAGAAAATGCATGCCCTCAGGGGAAAAACAAACAGCCCAGATCCTGAAGAACAGCAAATCAGGGTTGGATGGACAATGCTAAGGGAATCACCAAAAAGATACTGGTCAGTCAGAGCAAGAAGCTGACTTTTCAGGTTAGAAATTCCATCAGATTTTGAAGACTGTGGCTTAGAAATGACTCCTGAGAGATTTCACAGTGGAAAAATGGTACAGAAGAGCCAGGTAGGACTTGCTTTTTAAAAATCATTAGAAATAAAATCATTAGATTCCTCTGGTGTTTTGATTTGAAGTGTCAAGGTATATAGACAGTGCTTCAAATATAACCATGAATAAATTTTCTTTAGAAGTTTGGCATACAGAGATGAGTCAAATGGCAGGATACTTTTTATAACTGACTGACTATAAAACTGTGTGTAGATTTTAACCAGAAATGCGAGGTCAAAGACTGTATCTCATTCTGTTCTGCCCACACAGTTACATACCTTATAGTTTTCCATTTAATACTTGGTTTGAGATCTTCAGACTACATCCGATGGTGACTGGGGTTTTTTTTACTCTTTTGTATTTAATCAGGAGGTTCAGAAATTAATGCAGACTTCTAAACCTGTAGCAGCCGCCTGTGCAGAGCCAGAGAACAGAGCACGGAGGCAATGTTTTCTTTTGACTTAGTGTGAAACTGAGGATGTGACAACACAACATTCCGAGTGACGAAAAACTTACATTAGCTTGCTGGAGGGTACCCAGGGATAGGTAAGCACCAGTTTGGTGTGCTTCTTGGGCAGATAACCTGTGCTGGTGTGTACCAGCCCAGCTGGCGTATCCCACTGCGGCAGCCCCACTGGTCCCACTTGTGCTGGCACCGATCTCGTGCTGCAGCAATGAACTCAGGAAGTGCACAGAGCATCAAGTTTTGTCTCAAATTGTCTGACGTCTCTTCTTCAGAGATACGTTTCAAGTATCTTTTTATGTCTCAATATGATTTTTTTAAGTGGGTTTATGTGGGATTTCTAGGCTTAATACAACTATATGCTACACTTCAATAGACTTCTAGTTGTGTTCACTGCACGCAACAAACTTGCAGGTATACTTCTGAGTTTCTTTTATGAAACCTCTTCATGGCATGTACGGCATGATCACTTAAAAAAGAGCTGATGGCATCCAGCAACTCAGTGAAATTGCTGTTGCATATGGTGGATTTCAGGATAGGATGCTATGTCTGAGCAAGTGTGGAGGACACTGAGGTGAGATTTCCCTTGTGGCAACTCCCAACCTTATCATCATTCTCCCAGTCACTCCTGTGTGACTGCTCCTTTTTTAGTTCAGTGTGTCTTTCCCCAAACCAGCCACAGAGTCTATAAAGTTTTAATCTATTCTTTTAATGGATATGTAGTAATTACTGTTAAACCTGAAAATGAGGTTTATGGCATCGGAAGAAAATATTTCTAATGTCCATTTTGAGCACAAGAATAAATTCTTCATTGACATTCGTACTTTTTTTTTTTTGTTATGGTACAGCATTTAATGTAGCAGATGTCTAACCACTTTGGGCTCTTGGGAGCCATGTGTTATTTTTAGCAGGTCTAATAGGCTCTTCTGGTGGTCTGTCACTATCTTGGGGGATGACATAGATCACAAGTTAACAGGGCTTTGCACTGAGAAAAGCAATGTAAAAGGTAGCTGAGTGGAGTTGAGAGGGAAGTGAGAGTGTCTTTGCTCTAGCCCTGGTGAGATGGCAGCCACGCTGTGATGGAGCAGTGTTTCCCTGTTTGTCCATGAACAATGAAAGAAAACGTTGTAGCTTCCCTTACTTTTTCCAATGACTACTGTCTTTTCATGGAAATACCAAACACTTGCCATTTTCATTTAAAGTTCCATCACAAGAAATTATACCAGGTTAAAAAAAAAAAAACCAAAACCCAAAGAATTCGCATATGGCAACTGCAAACATTCCCCCAGATTTTGGGGTGATTGTGTCTTTATTTCAGTAATGATGCAGTGGATAAGAGAGGGTGTTGGGGTGCCGCACGGGCTGTGGACTCAGGGGAAAATGCGTGCATGAGCTGCACTTAATGGGCTTCTGAAGCAAACTGGGGATAGTGTCCTAAAGGCACAGAATTAAATATGTGATTCTTCCGTATCTCATAAAAAAACCAACCTTGCAAATAGATGAACTTCAGACTAAAAGCTTTTTTTCAGTTTAAAGAGGAATGGTCTTCAAAAACCTTTCCAGTCCCCTACCCCTTTCCTAAAAGCAGGACCACTCTGCTTTTCCTGAAAAACTGGCTTGGCAGGTGTCTTTTAAATAAATTAAAAAAAAAAAAAGAAGAAGAGAAAACCTCAATTGATGAAAATTTCAGCAGTTTAACTTCACTATCCTATGGGATATCCTAAATGTCCCACGCTTCAGTAATATAACCCATTAGTACTTGTCCTATCCTCAGTGAACAAGAACCTTATTTCCTTGATTTGTTGGCAGCCTTTTGCACAATTGATCGCCTTGTGAAAGAAAAATGATATGGAGGTTTCTTTTACCATGATATCCCCACAGCACTTTATTGAATTTTTGTCTGGTTTGTTTACATAAACCTGTCTTAAGAAACAATCCTTTTTTTCTGTTAGTTAGAGAAGGGGTGCTCATAAAAAGCTGGAAAAAAATCCTGTGAAAATAGCTGCTAGCTAATTTCCAACCTAGCTTTTAAGAACTACCCTTCCCCCCACCCCCTGTTTTTCCTTTGAAATGAAAGTGGTAATCATCTGTACTGGAGAAAATGGGAAGGAAGAGGGTAGGAAGAACAAATATGTGTAAATGAGATTTAAAACAGAAGACAGATCCCCTTTTATGCCAATAGATTTACTATAAATAACAGATCCCAGAAGTAATTGAAACACTTGACTAATATAGCTTAACTTATAGTTTGAAGAAAAAGAAATCATAAGAGTTAAGATATGAAACTGAATTTACTGACATTTGCATACAGTTAAATATTACCAAAAGGGATTCAGGCTACTAACAGTACAGTTAACATAAGACTGAAAAAAGCTTTCCTTAAACAAAACTGAAAATTTATTCAAAATTAATGCTATTTAAACATGAGTTATTCTCTTCATACTTTGTATAACAGAAGGAAATAACTTTTCCCATTAGAATATTTGTGTCAATACCTTCTACTACATATTTCAATATTTAGTGTGCGAATTAACTGATAAATATATCCTTATTTATATGGAATATAAGCAGTCCCACAGTGCTGTTATGTCTACTGCTCTCAAATATTTATTCAAGAAGTGCTGCCTTGCAGCAGAGATGATAGCATTTGTCTTCCACGTTGATTTCTGTGATGTAGGGTTCTATAATAGGAATGTGATGACACACATTTTGGTACCAGAGACGGAAGTGAAACCTTTTTTTTCTCAGAGGTTCTATAAAGTT
This sequence comes from Haliaeetus albicilla, assembly GCF_947461875.1. Classification (NCBI taxonomy): domain Eukaryota; kingdom Metazoa; phylum Chordata; class Aves; order Accipitriformes; family Accipitridae; genus Haliaeetus; species Haliaeetus albicilla. Next base: position 7,369,496 of record NC_091499.1, read on the forward strand.
ATTTTTAAAAATCCATGGAATTGAGACGATTGGTGATTTGTTCTGATATGAAACAAGGAACAGGGAAAGAGTATTACTATTTCTAAATAATTACTTGGAAAGAGTGTGTTTGTTTATAACTACTGAGTAACACAACAACATTTGAAATGGTTGCTCAGGGGTACTGTTGCTATTTTTCTTATATCTATGATGGAGTTATAAACATTTTTAAGACAAAATAGTAAGATAACAAAAGTAATTTTTATATACTAGAAATTTATTTAGACTGGTCAGGTGATGTATTTAAACTTGAGATATGAGCTAGTTGGCAACTGTAGCTAGTTGCCCAGAATGAATGTTTGTAGTAGAGCTGCAAGCCAACAGGAGTATAAAAGACCAAATTTGTTCTAGCTTTACAAACAACTCAGAGTAATTTTTGTTTTATTGAGTACAGTTGAGGGCAAAATTCTTGTAATGAAATATTCACTTCAGGCTGCTTGTGTTCAATCATATACTGATTGTTTAGGCAAAATTAGAACTTCTTCAGCAGGAAAATGTAACCTATTTTGTGACATGAAATATTTTTCATATGCATTGACTTGGGATAACTTCAGTTATTTCACGTTTCAGCAGATGAGTCCTTCATCTTCAAGAAACATTGAACCATTCATTACTAACCTTGGCTCTATACAAGCAGCAGCAGAAATTCCTCTGTTTTCAGGAGAAATAAAGAAAGACTAAATGGGTATTTTCAAAAACCCTTGTGTTATTTCTAGTGAGGATTGTGGTTCCTGAGTCATTTAAACACTCCTGAAAATCTTTACCTGCACAGAAATTATTTTTCACTCTCCACTATACCTTTCCCATGTATAAGTGAGGGTTGTTGCCCTTATAAAGACCCTTCAGCAGAGAAGGAAATAAGGGCCTTGAAGCAAAAGTGAGTGAAGGAGAATGGCCCCTGCAAAAGAATAAAAATGCTCAAGATTAGTTAGGTGACATGAGACTTTTGGAGGATGACGTGGTCTTTACTAGCAATTAGCTCGATCTGGAGCTGCATTATTGCTGTTTGGAACATGCTTTTATTGCAAAGGAACTACAGTGCGTTCCTGGATGTCACTGGCAGTGAGCACAAGAGTAGCAAATAGGAGACCATTTACAACAATCTTTAAATCATAAAAGGTACCACAGAGCTTGGGCATATCAAGTGTATTTTCTGTCTCTGCTCAAAATTACTCAGTTATTGAAGGTGTCTGTTCTTCCTCAGCAGAAGGAAGCTATTTTGGTTTTACTCCTGCTGACTGCAAACAGGAACTCAGTTTTGGTGCTTTCAAAACAAAACAGTACTTTCCTATTGCTGCTAGTCTTGCTGTTAGTTTAGCAAGGACTCACTTCATTCCTATGAGACTGACTCTGTCAGAAACTTGCACCTACCAGTTCTCTACAATCTTTAGAAATGACTCAGTCATTTTATTTAAAAACTAAACAAATTAATATAGAACTTCATAACTCAGATGCGATTCTGGCCCACAGAATTCTTGAAAGAATAGGCAAATGCTGGCAATACAATTTAGATGAGATAAAATTAAAAAAAAAAAAAATTAATTTTCAGTTTATATCTAGAGCAAAGATTTTGATAACTCTGTTAAAAATAGATAATTCATTGGTGAAGTCAAAGGAACACTTTTAAACTGAAACCATAAATAGTGATTGAGTCACGCATGCAACAAGTAATAAAGATATTTTCAGTTTGGAAGTGTGATCAAGTCAAATGGGGTTTAAAATAAATACTGGTCCTGTACAGCAAGGAGAACAGAACAACTGAGCATTGCAGTTCTTTTTGCTTGCACTCTGTGTGCATGGTTTCTTTTTTCCCCCCTCAAAAAACCTTGGGAAATCAAATTATCGTCACAAGCTGTTCTTATAAATATACATGGAATTTGCCTGCTAGAGACCTCATCTTAAGTGGGGGTTATTTTGGCATGTTCTTTTAGCAATCTTTCTTCCAGTGTAAGTAGAACTTACACAGGGACACATCATGGGAGTTAGCATAGCTCCCCCACATTTGTTTTTGTCTTTTTCTCCTCTATTGAGCACATAATTGATATCCTAGGAAAAATCACTCCTTGAGGACCAGCTTGAGGTTCTTGAGGACCACTAGAGAAGTGCTAATTTAGACATATAGAATGTGACTGACCAGTGTGATCAGTATAATAGTAGGATTCCCCCCCCCCCCCCCAAATTCTACGTATTTGGATAAAATTCTGACTGTCCTGAACTCCATGTCAAAATTCCCACAGAGTTTAGTGGCAATCAGGACTGTTTCAAAACACCCAATAGTAAAGATTAAACTGCACTGAAAATTCATTCAGGTCTAAGAACACTAGCCACAAGAAATAACAAAGATAGGGGAAGAACCAAAACATGTAAGTAGGGATGAGGCCATGGAAAAAGTAGTATGTAGCTACCACTGCAAAGCTGCTCAGGAGATGGTGCTTGGCCATTTCTCTGTGATCAACAAATCACTGAAACCTGGTAGCAAAGAGTGCAGTTTCCCCTCATCTAGTGGTTGCTCCAGATGGAAGAGTGTTACAGCTACAGTTGTATGTTGGCTTAAAAGGTGGATGTAGAAGATCTAAAACCCTTGCTGATTTAAGGGACATGAACTCTGTTGTTCTATGGTTCTTCCTTTTCATGCTGGTTTTGAATGTCAAGAGGCACAGGGGATTTCTCCATGCACATGCACACTGCTGGGAGGAAGACTTTGGTAATGGTCAGGAAACCAGGGTTGTGAGCACAAATATAATTCAGCTCTCAGACTGTGCACTTCTTGATGATCTCTTCAGTCAGTGGTCACAGGTCTTCTTCCAAAAGACAGCATGTGTCTTTTACTGCACAGGGTACATCTGTCCAGTGCGCTGGGATGAATTAAGGTGGTTGTAATGGAGGCTTCTGGGTCCTTGCTTCATTTGATAAGGAAGTTGAGAGAATAAGGGAGATGGCAGAAAGAGAACAGATGCAGAAGGTTAAGGAAGAGAAATGTAAGCTTGGGAAATTGGTTTCTGTCCCTGCCTCTGCCACAAAGTTGGTATATGAGGAAGGGCAAAATACTTAAGCAGAAATCTTCAGAATTGGACATCGAAAGTGCATTATCTAGGGATCCAACTTGTGATACCTGAAGCCTCTTTTAAGTAATTGCTGAGTAATCACAGCTGCAGGCAGAGTTGCTTGGAGATGTGCTTTGAATATATAAATTGCTGTGAAGACTTTTTCTGCAGCTTAAAGACACCAAAGTATTTCAAACCTACTACTTCAAAGTTAATAGTAACTAGAATCTCATTGTTTGTTCACTAGCTGTAAAAATGAGAATAATAAAACTTAATCTTTAACCATCTCCTTTTTGTATGAAATCTGTGCCCACAAGGAGACAGGTGATATTGTATTCACTGTGTGATTAGAATAGCTGACAGATCTAATGAACAATGCTGATTAAAGAGTTAAAAAGATTGGGTAAGCATATCAGGGAACCTTTTAGAAATCATCTTTCATGAAAGTGTCAAAAAAAATGTTTGCTAAGGCTGTCACATAATTTACATTTCTCAGCTTTTGAATAAATTGGTTCAGGCACATCCTACATTCTTTTCATTTTTAATGTTCTGGGTAACATATTAGCTGAAGTAGTAAAAGGTCTTGCTTCTGTCTAGAAACTTTGTCTTAATAATGGTTTAGCTTGCGAAGGCTACAAATCATCTATTACTCTGGTTCATGGGCTCAATGAATAGGGGATGGTGGGAAATGACCTCTGGAGATGATCTAGTCCAACTCATTTCCTCAAAGCAGGCTCAGCCAGCTCAGGTTGCATAGAGCCACTGAGGTTTCAAGCATCTCCAAGCACGGAGACTCAACAGCCCCTCTGTACAGTTTCTTCCAGTGTTTGACTGCACTCACAGTAAAAAATGGGGTTTGCTGTGTTTAAATGGAACTTCCTATAACTCAGTTTGTACTCACTGTCCTTGTCCTTTTGCGAGGCATTGCTGAGATGGGTGTAACTCTGACCAACATTGCTCATGTTCTACACTGGGCAGGGTGGGAAGGCAGGTGAGGGTCAGGTGGGAGAGGCGAACCCCAGATGGATTTTCCCAACAGCATGCTGCACAGATCCCATCCATCCAGTGCTGCACAAACATGGGGTTCCCAGCATCTGAAGGGACATAAGATATTACATGCAATATCTGTATTCCTTTTTTTATTCTTTCTTATTAAAACAGTTATTTTATTAAGCCATTTATTGTTGGGCCTTTGTTATTGAGATCCAGAAAGAGCCCTGCGCTCGCTTTCTCTCTCCCCCTGCTTCCTTCCCCCTGGTGCAGAACTGTCCATCTCTAACCCTCACCCACGTGCTTTCAGCTGGCTCATCACCTCTCCCAGTATCCATTCATTCCCACTTCTCCCTCGCATAAAGGGTCCTCGCCAATCTGATACCTGCATAACTGGCATCAGAATAAAATCATATTACTCTGGCAAGGGACACAGCATCAGCATGCTTGCCAGAGGGTTAGGGTTTTATGCTAAACTGTGTTTTAAAACATGGTTTCTATTAGAATAATTTCCTTCTCAGTAGCAGTCCCAGTTGATGCTTGTTCTTGCAAGACAGGAGAAAGGTTTTCGAAATGGAGCTAAGGAAAGTCATGACTGAAGCTCCTCAGTGTCGAGGCCAAATGTCAAATGTTGATGCAATTAACCAAGCAAAAAGGCAAGGCATAGCAACTCTTGACGCCAAGTGTAACTGCACGGTTGCAGCACCATACGGCATGTTTATGTGGGTAAACCACACTCTGACAGAAGGATATGGTATATAGAGCATAGTAAGTAGTTGAGAGCTCTGACATGTATGCGCCTTCCATATGGGAATAGATCCTCTGTACAACACATTTCAGCTGGGCTAATTTACTCAGACAAACAGAAAGGAAGATAAATGGTTGGGTTTTGTTTTTTTTTTATGTGATAATTCCCAGTTTATTTCTCCAGCTCTCTTCACATAAGCATAAGGAGCTTGAAATCAATCTGGCAGCCTTTCTTTTTCAGGTCTCTGCCATCTAATGAGGGAACCAGGAGCTGCTTCATGCAACTCAGATGATCATTTGCACAACTCAAAATGCAAATGATATTTTGAAGCAGCCAGTGAATGCCCATGGTATGCTGTTTGTGTATGCTTGTACAGACAAAATATCCATTGCAAAATTTGCCTTGAGTTTATTCCGTCCAACCTGGTCAAAAAAAGTCAATTGGAAACATAAATAAAGGACCATGTTAGCAGATATTTTCTATTAGAATACAATTACACTTACAGTCAGATGCCCTGGTGATGGGTTCAACATTAGAACAGTCAGATTTTATCTGCTACTTACAACCTTTGCACAAGAACCAGCAAAAGTTGCTGCAAAATTTAGATAAAGCAGGCAACCTTACACAGGATCATAGAAAAAAATGATACTGGGAGAGACCTCAGAAGATCTCTAGTTCAACCTCCTGCTCAAAGCAGAGGCAGCTCTGAGATCAGAAGTTGCTCAGTGCTTTACCTAGTCAGGTCTTGAAAAACTCCTAGGATGGAAACTACACAACCTTTCTGGATGATTTGTTCCAGTGCAAGAACATACAGGTGAAAAATAAAATGTGTTGCTGAATAGCAAATAGGGAAATCCTATATTGCTAACTTTGTGCTATTATCAGACCAGGGTGCTATAGCCACGTGCTGTGCTTTTCAGAAATAGGTGTGTATACTGAGATTACTGGAGTTAAGATGTCAAGCACTCCGGAGAAGATCAACAGACAGGCTTACCCCACATTCATACTTAACTTACAAGAAAATCCACTTTCCCTAGAAAACTTATGAAAGGCTAAAACCTTACAGTTATGCGTGTGAAATTGCCACCCTATTAGCAGAGCTGAATATCTCAGCAGCTGGCTGCTCTTCAGGATTCCCAGGCAGGGTAGCCCTCCACAGAAGTCCTGGAAAGGATGTTATAAGCAAGTATAACACATCACAGTAACGATGCGCTGAGCATGAGCACAGTAGTCTTTCAAATATTTGGTCATTGGAGGTAGGTTGTTCATCACTCATTGCAGGTAAAACTCCTGTTACCAACAGGGAAGGATTCAAACTCTTATTTCTCATTGTTCAGCCCTGATCTGAAATTAGATCCATGTAGTCCAGGTTCATCCCTCCATTAATTTTGGTGTACTGGCCCCATTTTAAGCAGAGAAATATAGGGTCTGAAGGGCAGGAGGTAAAGTCAACAAGAAATAACATGATCCTGTCACATAGGACACTTCCCTGGGAAGGAAGTGTGTGCAATTCCAACCACTGCCTCCCCTACTGTTTTATGCAGGGTTTTTTCAATATGCTTTAGTCAAAATGCTTAGCAGCAGGGGAAAAGAGGAGATTCTAAGACTACTGTGTGTCCATGAAACTCAGAGAAAATGTATGGTTTGCTTAATTTCCTATCCCCTAAATTTTGCATTCCTGTTTAAGTGATGTTCGGCCTCAACTGTGATGATGGCAAGTAGTCCTTATGCAAGTAGTACAATAAGCATAAGGCTGCACTATTCTCCTGAAACACAAAGTAATGAGTTTCAGACCAAACCCCCTAATTTTCCTCAGTTTTTCTGAAAGTAGCTTGGGGTTCTAGTCCGGGCTTATAAGCTGTATTTCTGAAGCCATAAATCTCTTTTGTACTGGGGAGCCCAGAACTGGACCCAGCACTCCAGGTGTGTCTCACCAGTGCTGAACAGAGGGGAAGGATCAACTCCCTCCACCTGCTGGCAACGCCTCTAGTGTGGTCCAGACAAGTGATTCAGGTTCTTTAATAGACAATCCTTGCTGTGTTGTTTTACAAATTTGGGTGATCTTTCTTGAGAAGGTTAAGATGAAGACATGGAAGCAGATGTTTCTAGTATTTTTTATTACCAAATAAGTTATCCAGATAATTTGCAGAGGAGTAGGACATGAAGGGGAAAACATAAATCCTATAATAATCTGTTCTTCTGCCCTGTTTAGGCTTTTCTTTAGTGATATTTAGTGCAGCTTGATTCGAAAAGCACATTTCAGAACAACTGTCTTGTTGTTGGCTGATTATTTTTAAGATATCTCTTCAAGTGCAAATGAAATCTGAAAAAGATTAGTGTGACTAATGTTCTTTGAATGACTTCAGAGACAGATGTTTTAGATCCTGATCCTGCAAACGTTTATTCCTAAGTAGAAGCTGACACTTCTGAGGACTGATCATTTCAATGGTTGTTCTGTACAAAAGCTCTCAGCTGGGGATAACTTGGCCCATGCATAAAGCAGTGTCTGATTTAAGTTTCAGTTCCTCCATTTTTAAGATGTATATAGGGATATAATTCAGCTTCCTGGTCTATTGTTACTGCAGTTGACTTTTTAATTTTTTGTAGAAGAGCTGCAGTAATTAATTTTAAACTAATTTTCTGTATCTATCTAGTGGTTCCAAACCTTTATTTCTCCTGGTTTCAATAAATCGGAGTCTTAAACCCTCCATGAAAAAACAAATGTGAAAAATGCAGAAGAGAAGGAAGCCTCAGCCATGGGATGAGTTAACCTCATTGCTTTTTGATTTTCCTTGACTTTGGATCTGGGACAAACTCTCAGACTAATACTGAACAACTGAAAAATAGAGAAAAAATATTTGCATGAATTGTGAATCTAGATGGTAGTCCTGTGTTTTCATTCAGGTTACTGGTATTAATTAAATTGTCTCAGAGATTGTGGCAATTGATTAAGAGGACATGTTTGGATTAGGACAGTGTAAGAGACGGCAGCATAATACTTTACTGCAAAAAACCTTAACCTTGCTATTTTTTTTCTAGCTTGGTTGAGGTTACATCTATGAGTCCCAATTTCTCTGCCCAAACTTGTTGCAGAAGTTCTTGGTCGACAGCTGTTTGTAAGGCACAGGATGGAACGCTGTATCTGTAGCAGTGGAATGGGCAGGGTCCTGATGGTGAAGCGTAACTGGAAAATAGTATTTCACTGTGTATGAAGACATTTGCGACAAGGTACTTGCAGAGAAAAATGTTCTGGAGAAATGCAGTTTAGGCTTACAGAGTCCTCCTCGTTTCCTTTTCCTTAACAAAATAACACTTCTTCAAATCAATTTCCTTATGAAATCATATTGTGACAACAGATGTGGGCCATATTTCTGTACATAGTTTATGGGCAATCCAATTCAGACAAAGCAAACATGCTCAGCTTCCTCTAAGTGCTCCTGCAGTACAGTGATTTGCAGACCCTGGCTTTCCTTAGAGCCCTCTCAGCAGTGATTGCCAAAGTACTGTCAGTTTAACAATGTGCAGAGATTTATACGCTAGTTCTGTGGCCCCCTGGGACACAGCTAATTGTACTCATTCCTTGCCTACACAGTAGAATGGATTTATAATCATTGTAACCCGAGAAAACACTAATTTATTGGTGTTGAACATGGGTTGTTTCACATTAAGATAAAGTAACTAAAACTAAAGTGAGTGAGAGACTTTCCTCTAAAGGCCCATGAGCTGAGAGCCCCTGGATAAATTTATGTATTCCAGACACCTTGAATTATCCTTAAATGCTGTAGAATCTCCTGTAGTTTGTTCAGAAACCCATACCACTTCTGTAGAACTCCACTTATTTAATTTCCACTCTATTCTATAGGGGTTTTGACTGAAAGGCAAGGGTATGATTTTTGCGATTTATTTATCTATGGGAATTTTCCATGGGTTTGCATACATGCATTACAAAACCCATTTTCAAATTTGGGCCTGACTCCACTAATCAGATAACTGTTAGCTGAAAACAGGTAGTTGTTTTCTTAGTAGACAACCTCTAAATACATTGTTTTCCCCCACACAGAGGCACTCACAGGATGTATACAAATGTTCTGTTCTATTCTTACAGATATTTTTGTTTTCTAAACCAAACAAGAACATTATCTCCCCTTCCCTCCGGGCTTTCCTGTGTTAAGAAACAAAAGGCACACAATCTCAGTTTATAGCAGTTCTTTAGCCCACATCAGCAATTAGCCCAGGCAAGATGCAGGACTTGTATTTTTTTCAATAACTCGTTTATGCACCTGGTGACATAGAACTTTCTTCATTTTATAGCCAGGTTGCAATTTATGGAGTTCAGAATGCGGATGCCAAAGTTAAATGCAGGAGCACTTGCATCCGTCATCAGTTAGGTGACATTTTCGAGTTACTGCAGTTTGTAAATGACCTTTGGGGTGGTAGAAATGTCTGTGCAACCACCGCTGTGCTGTCAGCTCTGCTGCAGCCTAAAAATCCCATTGCTTTAAAAATGTATCCGAAAAGACATTACCATTTCCAGGAAATAAATTGCTTGAATTTTGTATTCATTTTCTTCCCCATTTCCTTGCAGCTCCCTGTTGAACGCAGCCAGGTGAACGGAACTTTTGAAGGAGATGAGTTTGACCCTGAATTAAACTTCTGCCCAGATGAAATAACTGAGCACCGAATTTCAGTTTTAAAAAAATAAAATCTAGATATAATTTTTAAAGTTTAAGTGCTTGAGGCATTTGCAATGCATTTCCACGTTCTAAGTGTTCCAGGTTCTCCTAAGAAACACATGGCAAATTTTAAGAGTCTGCTCTCACACAAGTTCCCTAGAGGATGTCTTCTGTTGAAAAAAGTTGTTTTGCCTGTTATGGAAAAAAAAAAAAAAAAGTATTATCCCTAAATCTTCAGACCCACAAGATGACCATTGTGTAGACAATATACCGAGAAGTTTATCACATAATGTGATGACAAGGGAAATAACAGAATCTGCCTACCAAGACAAAGCATCTACCGAGTGGTGAGTGCGTGCCTTCCTTCTTTGTTTTTCCCTCTTCCTTTCCTTTTGATAGTTTAATGATAGAAAAACATCACTTCAGTAGAATTTCATGAACAGTCTAGAGAAACTGAACCCCTGTATCAGGCCAATTTTACTAAATGTCGGTGAAGGTGTTGTGTCTTCTTTTCCTCTTCTCAGAGAGACTAGTAGGAAAGGCAGACACATGGGATGTAAGAGGGCCAGCTCCAAGTCTCTAAACCTTTATCATCCCTACGCCAGACCAGCAAAATTCTTAGATGAGCCTTATTTTTGGCTGGGCCTGCTATAATCTTTCCTGCTGAAGCAATGCTACCCAGTTTCCTTACAGCATACAACACATGGTGCACTTAAGTACAATAAAATGCAAAACATTTCAGTATGTTATTTAGGCTCAGTGTTTGCAAAAATTTCTGGTCAGGACAGAGAGCTGTGAGTTGACAATTTATGTGGAATGAAACAATGTGGAACTATTTTACAGTAAGAAAAACTTTGCCTTCCAACAGTGAGGTTAAGATAGACTTATTGCCTTAGTACTCTACTAGGCTATGGATTCTCCTTGAGTTGTTACAGTTCTTCTGTTTTTTCTACAGTGGCCTGGCTGGATGTAGTAACCATTGACTTTTACCATCATCTCCCCTGAGTTTGCTATTTTAATCCTTTGTTTTCTCTTTTTTCCTAATTCACAATGACCAGACAGTTTTTTCAATTTCACTAACAAGATAGGAAAAAAGTTACATTGGATTAATATTAACTAATCAATCATAAAAAAACCTTTTTCTTCTTTTTTTTTTTTTGCCACTGATCTGAAAAAATTCCTTATTTATATCATTCTAGTTTACCCACCCAGGAGATGGTTATTAGGGATATATGACGCTATCAGTATGCCTTACTCTTATATTTCCTTGAACAAATATTTAGGAACTCTATTACTATGAATTTTCACTGGAAGACTTGTATGAATAAGAAGTTCAGAATTTCAGAAGTTTGACCTACCCGTGAATTCCCATGAGCCTATGACCCCAAATATTATTACTTTGATACATCTTCTGTTCATTCTTACTCTCAGTGAACAGAGTTAATTCATTGCCTTAGTATGTGATTTTCACAACTGTTTTTCTTATGGCTGTATTTAAATTGGAAGTCTGAATCTCTGCATTTAATCAATGACCGCATTGTTACGGTTACAGGGAAGGTAGGGATATAAAACTTTTGTAGTGGGAACAATTATGCTGTAGTAGAATTATTAAATTATGCAGCTGTTTTAGTTAAAATGAAAATAATGATTGCCACTTTAATACGGATTGTTCCTTTAACTGATTTTTGAAACAAACCTGGAACAAACTGGCTTTTAAAGGCCAAAAGTTTCTTCCTCGTGACATCATGGAAAAAGAAACAAAAAATCCTTCAGCATAGTCTTTCACTGGAATAATTTTTTGGCTTTGTGGGTTAAATGTATTGTTTGTTGTTTTTTTTTTAATCTACATTGTACCTTGATATGGAAAGGAATGAAAGGAAATAGTTTATGTTACTTTTTTTTTTTCCCTGTCTCTTTTTCTCTCTTGTTATGGAAATTACATTTTGGCTCCACTTTGTACCCAAACTTGCCTTACCTAAGTGCAACTTAGGTGGGCAGGAGAGAGGGGGAGGATACAAGGGTAGATATCTAGGATCAATGAGGAGGAGGGAAACCTAAGAAACGGTTTGTCCTATCCCAAATCGGTGGCTATTTTCTGATGGCGTGGACGTCCTCTCTGAGCACCTGTCTTTCACCACTTTCTATACCTTATCCATCAAACTCTTCTGAAAGAGTCTGTTTGCATGTTCTTCACCCCTGTGGTTTCCAGCAGGGAGGGGAGGGATGAAAGGCACAGAGAAACTGGGCCAATGCTCTTCACTCTTGTGCTTTCACAGTATTTCTTTTCTGTAGGACCCCGTTCTGATGATTCAGGAGTGTCAGGTTTTTTTGTCTATTTGGGGATGGGAGTAGAAGTCCACATCATTGCCCGCATGCCTTTCTGTGTGTCTTGTTGCTGTCTTCCCACCTTTCCATCCCATAGCCTCCGCACAGCCCTCCTCCTGGGGTTAGTGCCCAGGTCCGGCATCCTGAGCCTCTCGGGATGTGGCTGCGAGACGTGAGCAAACAAGCACTGGACTGGACAGGATGGTCTGACCTGTCCTGTGAGTCTCAGCGGCTTTCAGAGAAGCTAAAATCAGAGTAATCACTTTTTCTAGCTGTATGAAGGTGAGTAGAACTAGGGAAAAGCAGTATTTTTATAAATTAAATCTTTGCCTGAGCTGTTCCTTAAACAGTTCATGAAATTTACAGAAATGTAAATAATCTGGTTTTTTTTATAATCTTCATATGTAACTATGGTGGCATACAGGTGGGCATGATAAGTAGTCTCATCTAGCTGTCTAACAATTGGCTAAACTGACTGCAATTTTTAATTGCTTGAAAGCATCCATAATTGCTACTTCATTAGCCGAAGGGAAATGCCAAAAATCACTTCTGGGGCAGAATCTCTATTTGGCCAAAGAACTCAAAAGCTGGTGTTCAACAATACTTCAGTCATATGTGAATTTTGAAGAAGACAGAATATTCTCTACTGGAAATGCTGCTGCCCTGTAATTTTTAAATTTCAGAATTTTTTTCAACAAAACCAGAATTTGAGAGCTGAAATTAATCAATAGCAAAAGCAGCATGTGGAGATACATTTTTCAGTAACTGCAGTATGTCTTTACGAACAAAATTTTAGAAATTAGAAAGTTTTTTTCAAAAATTAATGGTATAAATGGGTAGAGCTATAAAAATTATCTTCCTTGAATTGGACTGTTTACAGATTTATAGACCTGCAGTAGGTCAGTTACATTGGTATTCCCTTTTTATGTATACTGAATTCAATGTATACTAACTAATGTGTATTGACTGACCTTGTAATATGACTTAAAATGGTTCCAATTCTTACATGACTATCAGTGTAAAGCCTTGTGGCAACAGAAGGCTGATTTTGTCACGTTCATTGCATTCAAGCCATTTAACTTGCTCAACAAAGTTAAGTTTTTATGTGCACTGGCCATCTATGAAGCCCTGGAGACTTGCAGACCGTGAGACCATGGCCTATTTGCAAAGCCTTTCCAGGGTTTTAAATACTTATTTATGAGACCACTTATTATGGTTTCATTATCTGAAAGCAGTTAAGCATTTGATATTGTAAATATTTTTCCTGAAAGAAATATTAATAAGTAATTATATGCAAAAGCTTGCATTTATATGTCCTCAAGACTTTTTTTCAGAGCAAATCACCAAAATCAACAGTTTAAAGATGGAAGATTATAGCAATAACACGAATTCTGCTTCACTGCATGTATGCAATATTTTAATTTTGTTTAGCTATGGTATGCAAACCAGGTAACCTGATGCCAAAATCTTAGGTTTCCATTTATATCACTTTAAGTTTGCAGCCTTGGTAATGCCATGTGGGGTTGTATTTGAATGCACTACATGTACTGCAAATGATTTTAATGGTTTTACAAGGTCAAAGTGATCCAGTTAGGTACATGGTCATATTTTTAATCAAATTATTATATCACAGATAATATGAGGCATAGGTGAAAAAAAGGTCAAATAATCTAATATGCTCTTACACCACTTGAAAATGTCCTCTCTAAACCATGCTACCCTAGGTCTTTTAGTCTGGCTTTATTTTAGGAATATTTGTTGTGATGTAGTGTACCGAAAAAAACCTTCAGAATTTTTCCTCTCTGTTTTGAATAGCTAGTTATGGAAATGATCTGAATTTAGATTGAACAGTGGTATGTTTACTTTAACTTATAATCTCATGTCTGTGTAAATGGATTTTGTCACAGTTTCTAGATGTCACTTACGTACACAGTGGCAAATCACTGCTGCAGCAAGGTGGGAGTATGAAATCATCCTTGCCTCATGTGCAAAGGAAAGAATGTTATAGGTACATTGTGAGATCCGAAATGTATGTTTCTGCTGAGCCGTACAGATCGCTCCTTTGAATGCAACTAAAACTATGTAATGTGTGACACAGGGAAGTCCAGATTTCTTACAGCTGTTCCCACTCTGTTTAAAGCATGTCCTTTGTACTTTTTGAATCTGAAAACTTAATTGCGAAACAAAAGCTTCAAAAGGAATGTGTATTCCTGAAGTTGGTTGTTTGTGTGTCTGTGGCTGCCCATACAAATACTGGAAGTTGTACATCAATATTTTACCACCTGTATTCATTTTCCACTTCAGCAATGACTAATCAATTGCAATTTGACTTAAATAGATCACATTGTTCATGGATGTTTTCTCTTTATGCTGTTCAGTGTTTGGTATACATCTGTCACATTCATCTCCATTTAAATTTCTTTGACTGAAAAAGAAATCTCAGCTGTTGTTTAGCAGAACGTTTAAGCCACTAACGTAATAAAACTCAGTGTAAGACCTCATGGGAGGGGAGGTGAAATTTAAATAAAACTTATTTCTCTCACTCATGGTCGTTCTCTGACAGGTTTCACTCCCTCTCTCACACCACGTGCACTAGGAGGTGTGTGTCCGAGCAGTTTCTCCGGGACCACTTCTGAGACACAGAAGGACGACAGATGGCCGCTAGCCCGTCCTCTCTGTCCCTCTCAATTGGTAACAAGAAACTGGGTTTGTTTGAATGTCTTTTGCACCCTTTAGGAGTCAACAGTGACAATTACCAAAGGGTTGTTGTGATCAGTAACGAGAAGTCCAGCTGGAGGTCAGTCTTGAGCGGTGTACCCCAGGGTTCAATACTGGCACCAATACTACTTATCGTCTTAACACGATAAGCGTGTCCAAAGAGGAACAACGAAGCTGGTGAAGGGTCTAGAGTACAAGTCTTATGAGGAGCTGCTGAGGGAACTGCGGTTGTTTAGCCTGGAGAAAAGGAGGCTGAGGGGAGACCTTATCACTCCCTACAACTACCTGAAAGGAGTCACCATCCCTGGAGGTATTTAAAAGACGTGTAGATGTGGTGCTTAGGGACATGGTTTAGTGGTGGACTTGGCAGTTTTAGGTTGACAGTTGGACTCGATGACTTTAAAGGTCTTTTCCAGCCTAAACGATTCCACGATTTTATGATTCTTTAGTTCCTTTATTTGCAGGTGGAATTCCATCTGACTACTCTGATAGAAATCTAAATTTGCAGAGCTACCTCATCAATGACAATGTGGTTTTGCACCTTAGAATTTCTTGCTTAATTTCAGACGCTTTCCTAAATGTTATTAAAAATCAGTGGTCAAAACATGATAGACATTTCTACTACACTGTTCTTCCCAAACATGCAATACAGAACTATGTCTGCCTAGTACTTTAGGGAGTACGTTAGGCTTTTTAGAGAATTCTTGATGCTATTACAGATATTCCAATATTGGGAATTTATTTTCAACATGCATTAGTGGACTGTATAAAGCTGAAAGTCTTCCCACACCATGATGGGTATTGAGGCAAAATAAGAACTAAGCAGACAATAAAGACCAGATTCCTTTGGCATGTGTTGACAAAGGGATGTGGAGAATGAAATAGACTGACACCGGGCATTCTTTGGTGAAGGTAGTTCTGGTCTGGGACAGACCTTTAGGCTTTGAAATCAAAGAGAATAAGGGAAAATAACAGAGAAAGGTGTAAGCAAGTAGGCTTACTGCACTAAGAACAAAGTTCTTAGAGAATGAACTTTAATATTGAGACTGGAATACCTAGATAGTTGGTGAATGTCTTCCAAACGGTGGCATTAATGTATAAAGACCTTCTCTACATCTTGCCTTCCATGCCAAAATGCTGTGAAGTCCTCAAAAGGAGGATGAAGATTGAAATCCCTGAAAAACAGCCTTTCCATGAAGTGGAACAAAAAGAAGAAAATCTGTGGTTTTACATGGAAATAAATTAAACTTACAAGATGTGTGTATGTAGGTTTAGCCTGTGCCTTGACAGAAAGGGTTTGTATTCCTTTGATGTCATCTGCTCTGTTTGCTGCACACTGAGCAGAGATCGTCATTCTGTTGACTATAATAGTGCACAAGTCCCTAAAAATTTTACAGTTACATATATATAAAATGTGGATTTTAGCCCAAATTAAGTATTCACTCTGAAGTATATTATTTAGAACTTAAAGTTTTGCAGATGCCCTATAAGGTGCTTTAAATAAGTCTATATAAAATGTTAGAATATAAAGTCAAATATTGGGTTGCTTTGATTTTATATCATTGGAAAAGGTGAATCCTAATTAAACTGAGAGCCCTCTTTGAAAACTTCTAGTACTCGTTAATGAATTAATTTGCAGTCTGCTTCCTGACTACCTTACAAGTTTTCTATCAGGATTTTTCATAAGTACAACAGCAAAAATGTTGAGCATGATATGACTGTCATTGGAAAGACATTGGTTGAAAAATATCAGAGGAGATTATGTTGCCCTTCGACTATATGGTAGCTCTTGTGCCATGTGGGGCATATAGTCTGCGGTAGAGGTAGTTTCCCAGGAGAAAGACTTTATGTGTCCCTGCCATGCTCTGTTACCATGCTACAACAAATGAGGCAGGTGTTGTTTATGTGGGTCTTCTTTGGGACATACATATAATCTGTTCCCAGAATACTGGTCCTCCAACACAGTGAGTGAGGCAGGGTCCTTTAAAAAAGTTATATATGGTTGCAGGGTTGGAGGAGGCTGGATGAAAATACTGTATATATAAATGGCTGGTGAGTTTGTAATCCATGAGAATTTACTTCTGCAGTCTTTTAAAAATACATAGTTTACTCTTGTGTAAGCTATGCATGGCTTTTAAAAGATAAAAGACTCAACTCATTAGAGCATATGGCATTGTATCTACACCTGCTGGGGTCACCAGCAGGAACGGACACTTCTTCATCCTCTGCAGACACCTTTCCCACTTGAATTAACGAAGTGTCTAATGGAATGTGACAAACTGTCATCACTGGACCTGTCCTCAAGGCAGGCAGGGCGCTGTGTCCCTGGATGGCAAAGCTGATGATGATGATGCCGGAGGACTGGTGAGTACAGAAGCTCCTATACCATATCACAAAGTCCTGGGTCGTTGTTTCCTCAAGGGCTCACGTGCTGGGTCTTTCCCTTTTTCCCAGCCTCTCTTCTCATATTGCAGTGCCTCATCCTTCCTCCAGTCTTTTTGCTAAGCTATTCGTGTTCTTATTTCTCCAGGCTTCCAGTCCCACTTTTTTCACCCAGTCCTTTACAGATTTCCACTTTCCTAATCTGTTTTATTCTTCTGTGATAGACTCTCTCGCTGCTCCTGATTCCTCTTTTGCTCAGTCTCATTCTTACCAAGAGGTCTTGTTCTCTTTCTCTCCTCATCAGCTCAGCTTCCCCTAATTCCTCCCCACATTCAGTGCAAATATCATTTTCTTTTTGGTTCCACCATCATCTCGGTTTTCAGTCTTCCTTCTTCTTCCTAAGCTTTCTGGAAAAGTTTCCTTTCCTCCTTTCAATTTTTCTCTCTTCCTGCATTTCCAGTTAGGTGGCATCATCTTATAAGCCAGTTTAAGAAAGAAGGTGGAGTAGGTTGAGGCTAGACTGGAGATACAAGGAAACAAATGACTTCTGTTCGAACTTTCATGTCCCCAAACTTCTGTTCCAACAAAGCCTGCAGCAGCCCACAGCAACCCAGAGCTGCAATGCCAGAGAAGGTCCCAAGGAGCCCTAGTTTGCTGAGTGACAAATTTTTGTAGAGCTTTCACTGACAGCTGGCACTTATGAGGAGGAAAAGGGAGACGTGAACTGAATCTGTAACTTGGAC
Organism: Haliaeetus albicilla; assembly: GCF_947461875.1. Taxonomy (NCBI): domain Eukaryota; kingdom Metazoa; phylum Chordata; class Aves; order Accipitriformes; family Accipitridae; genus Haliaeetus; species Haliaeetus albicilla. The sequence goes on from NC_091499.1 coordinate 7,387,158, forward strand.
AATCTACTGAAGCATTTTAAAAAAATCATCTTAAACTACCTGTAAATGGCAAGTGAAATTTTGTCCCAGTTCAATTTTGGCTAAGTTGGCTGAAAATAAGGTTTTGGCAATAGAGGTCAAAATGAATACTAATGCTATAAAATCCTGCTGCATTATATTCTGAGTTTGTCAGAAAAAGCAGGGTATTAAGCATTGCTGTAGTGCTGAGAGAGATGGGGCTCTGATTGAAGGGCTTGTAAGCAACAGCAAAATACAGATAATCAGAAGGAGAATAAAAGTAAGAATTGAGAGGTATGAAGTGACTGCAATTCTTAGTAAAATAAATTTGTTCAACCTGTGAAAGAAGTACTGGAACAATTGCATACTGGAACCTGATGGGGAAAAATGAATGATTGTTCCTAATTGGTAGAACTGTGCATCTAAAAATGACATTTTATTCAGTCTTTATGAAGAGATGTGTGATCGTACCCTATATATTTAGGCAACCAACTCTAAATTATTCAGAGGAAAGAAGAGGGGAGCTAAAACAGATAAAGAAAAAACATAGGCAATATGAAGACATGCAAATTGGGCTGTAGGAGCATGCACTGAAAGTGGAACGGAGAAAAGAATGTTGGTTGTTGAACTGAGAACATTTTCCCCATAAATTTGTTATTGCAATTTGTCATGGATGAATGATTGGGGGGGGGGAGTAGTTTTATAATACATAATGTTTCTGTTCTGTTGTAAAATCAACTTTTTTAAAGTATCTAGAATTTCCTCAAAGGGAATAAATAGAAAAAAATAAAGTTCAAGCATTTCCTGAGCTTTTACTGATGTTTCAAGGCTAGATGTGTTAAGCATTCTTCTCTTTTCATATATGCATACATATGTCCCCATAGACAATTTCAAGTTACACAGTCAGTTAATGATGCAGTTTCTTACAGGCAAACCTTCTTTTAAAGTTGTTTTATTTTGTATTCATTGAGGTCACCCTCTGTCTCTCATCTTTGCAAGCAGCTCTCATTCACGTCATAGGCAGTTTAACAAGCTTAAGCTCCATAGCATCTTCTGGTCCCAAATGTCTTCTGACAGGGCACGCTATCCACAAGGCTACCAAGCTCTGCTGCATATGAAATTAGCAATACACAACACAGTAGATAACTCTATAGAAAGAGATAATAACTGCAGATGTACAGTAACAGTGGAAACCTGATGAAGGAATTGGGAACGTGGGCTCATGCAGTACTATCCCCTTAACAGTCTGTTCCAGTTTTGGATGGTCCTGCTTTTCTCAAAGCACAAAAGTGAAAACATAGCTGAATCAACAGATGTAAATAAATTCAAGGCTTCTAAAGTGCCTTCTTGCGTGTTTCTTTGCAGGCAGAGGACATTACCTATCAGGTTTCTTGAGTTTTTGTGACATATGGTGTTACACTCACTACAAAGTACACAAGAAAGGAGAGAGTAATCCTTCTGTGATGTTCCTTTCCTGTGCACTTTACATGATCAAGGCATCCGCTAACTTTAATAAGAGTCTTTAGTATGTAAGTGTTATTGGTTTAAATCCAGGATGAAGGGTATTACAGATTCTGGTGAATTTTGGTCAGAGATGGACGGACAGATCCTGCAGAGCAGATTGACTGCCAGTTTAATTTTTTCAAGCTTTGGGATATGGAATTTTTCAAGGCTTTTTGAGATTTCTAAGATTTGCTAGATGAGTTTGGTGTCTATGCATCCAAAATAATTGACATTAAGAAAGTATGTTTAGCTGCAAAATCAAATAGCTGGGAATTAGGAAGTGCCTGAAAGGATGTTTTCTGCACAACCTAAGTCTTTTCTACTTTTCCGCCCACCTGCCCTCCCTTCTGGATATGCATTTGGAGACAAGGTCAGCACTGGGCACAAGCAGAGTAAGTGGTTGCCTACAGTGGAAAAACTGCAATGAAATGTCCTTTGGAAAGGCTATAATTTATAATTTTTATAATTTTTTTATATTTTTTTATTATAATTTATATATTTTTAATATATAAAGGCCTTTCCAAAGGACATTTCATTTTATAGGGTCTTTGGGACCCTATGAAGGGTCTTTAGCTTTGTTGCCGATATAATTTCTGTCTCTTCTCCAAGGAGGCTGGGACCAGCTGTCAGAGCAGTACTTACTGCTGAGCAGCCAGGCTCGGCCTCTTGCCTGCACAGCCTAACACAGAGCCAGGCTTGCTGCCACTGCTGCTAAGGGAGCAGAACGCAGTGCCGTGTGTTTCTGGGAGAGGGGAGATTGCTCCCCCGGTGGTATTTGCCGTTTCTTCCCAAATCCTGTTTCACATCCCGTGGGAGGGTCTGTCCTGGCCCCCTGCTCTGGGGTCAGGACTTTCTGCTGCAGAAGTAGCGTGGGGACTCAGGAGGCAAGTCAGTCTGTGGGGACAGGGGGTCGTCAAAGATCAGGTCAGCTGGGGTGGGAGATGGAAGGTTCACGAGAGATGTCAAAGAGGGAAAGGAATGCCCTCATTCACGGCTCACCCAAACTTCCCCACACTCTTTCCTTTCTGTACTTTTTCCTTCACCTCACTGCCAAAACTCTGCTGACATATTTCAGCCCTTTGCTTTTGCACAGAGCCGCTTATCCCTCTGAAACAAATAGACAAGCAAATTCAAACCTCACTAATACTTTTTGGCCTCCCTCAGTCCTTCCTTTCACTGGTAGTTAGGCTACAAGATTAACTGTGCTTTAAAAAAGAATCAGGTTTGTGTAGTGCATGACGCTCTGGTTTAGTCCTTTTTAAAAGCAAAGCAAATTCAAACAGAGCCAAAAGCAAAAACTCAGCTCTTTCACAGTTGGCCACTAACTGTGACTTAGTTTTCTATTTCTGTGTGCTCAGCATGAGATATCTAGGAGCAGATCTGTGGAAGCCTTGAGCACACAGCTGTGGCTGAAATCACTTAAAGTTGTGCTTTGAACATACAAGGTCCTATGAAATGCTAAGTGTTCAGGAGGATGATAGCCTAATGCTGTTAAATTAGGTGCCCCACATCAGTGAATGCTTTTGACAGTTTTGACTTTTACTTCTTTGGGCCTTAGTTCCTAGGAGGTAAAGCAAAGGTAAGACCAGGTAATTGGGGATGCTGTCAAATCCAAATAATTAAGGTCTCTGAAGCACTAGGTTTATGATGGAGAAGACGAAGCAAAACTCATGCTAAGAGCACCGTTTTAGTGTTCAAGCACTAACTAGCACCGTTTTAGTGTTCAAGCACTAACTGGCCTTTTTTTTCAGAAGGGTAAACTATTATTTCTCAACTCAAAACCGAATCCTTTTTATGATGTGTGAGATGTTTTCTTCCTTGAGCTCTGAGAAGTCTAAACCTTCTTTATTGAATCCTGCTTGGACCAGACTCCTGATATAGTTGGTTCAAGTTTGGAAAAATGATAAGGAATCGGAAGCAGGGTTGGACAGGCGAGTGTCAGAGAATGCCAGCTGTACTTGTCACAAATGGGTTGGACTAGAAGATCTTTAAGGTCCCTTCCAACCCAAACCATTCTGTGATTCTGTGAAATGTTGCTACCCTGCCTTACATACCTGCGTACTAATGCCATTATTGAAGATAACTGTGTGCCTGTGAGCTTATAAATGCACCATTCCTAATCCTTTATATTTAAACTGGGTTCTTAGCAGAGGTGGAATCTGGACACTTACAAACGGCTTCATATGGGTGAAATTCACTGTGATGCAGAAGCACGGACGCTGAGTCCAGGCTCTTTGCAACCTGCTCATCTGGCTCTGCTGACCTTGTGCTAGGGCAAGATCCAGGCTGCATGCAGTACAAGGTCTCAAGAGGTGGAGAGATGAACTCTTCATCCTCTAATTAGCATAAAATATTTACTTTTTATGGTCTACTGACACCCCTAGCCCTGATATGAGTATTCTTATATTAACACAACAAACAACTTTCAGTCATTTGATTGTAAACAGTATATTGACAGTGACTCTGGAATTTTCACTCATCTAATTTTCAAACTCACTTAACTGTCAGCTGTATTTCTCAGAAGCCTGCCATTTGATAAATGCTGTAAAATATTTAAGCTTAACCTGGCAATCCAGAGACATAAAACAATAGGATCTTCACTGCTGTGTTTTATTTCTGGAAGAGAAGTTAAACTTCTTTTTATGAATTAGAGTTGCCAGAGCTACATACAGTAGGGACCACTAACATTTTATGGCCTTGAAATTAAGTGTCACTCAGCAGTTTTGCTAATCTTAACAACCATTCACAACCAGATAATAAAACACAATACACTCAGAAAAACTATGAAAAAATATGCCAACTCAAAGAACAAATTTTGGATAAATCTTAGCACCTGATCTGAGAATTTTTCGTATTGACTATGTTGCTCATTGTCAGTGGATTCATGGAAGCTTACAGAACTAAAACCTGCTATAGAGAAATTGTTCCTGTCAACAGTTAATTCTCTGTAAATCCACTGATATTGACAAAGGGGAGGACATGTACGGCTGTAATGAAACATAACAATTGCTAGCTGTGGGGCAAAAATATTGCTGTTCTTTAGTACTTTAAAACTGTAAATGTATCTGGAGTTAAGTAAGAGGATGGTCAATTCCAAAGTCGTATCAAATACCCACGTCTTTCACCTGAAGCGCAACAATTTCAATTGTATTCTGCTTGTGCATGCCTTAAAAAAATTTTTAAAAATACTCATCCAAATCTGGTTCCAAATGTTGAACACATTGTCTAATTACTTCATAAAACAACCTCTGATCAGCTACCAATTTAAAAAAGCATGTCATGCTGGATGAATTACAGAAATTATTTTGAAAAGTGCACAACTAGACCACAAAACCTGTAACTCTCTTAAGGCTAATGGCACATGCTCCCTAAGTAGCATTTAAGCAGTTTTTTGAGATAAAAAAGAGTAGCTGACGAAAAAACACATTCCTCATTCAGTGTTCTCTGATTTTATCCATTGTTCCAAGTGACTTAGACTGTAAACAGGATTTTAAATAAAGGAAGGGTACCATGACCACAGCTTGATAGCTTTGTTTCTTACTCAGAGCCAACTCCAGCATGGTTTAATGCACTGCTGCTTTGTAAGAGCTTCTGAATTAATTTGTAAAGCCTTAGGGTAGCTGTGTTGCACTATTTTAAAAATAATTTTTAAGGAATAGCGTGGCTCTACTGTGGACAGGAGTAAAATGTTATTGGAAAACCCCATTGTATTCTAGTGGAAATTAATAGGTTTCCTACGCTTAACTTTCATCACCCAGGAAAATGAGTATCTCAAATAGTCCAGCTGAAGGAAAAACTGAAGTAAGGCTGTCCTTTCAGCTTGGATTTAGCCTCTCATGGGCAACATTCTCGCTTGACCTAAGACAGATGTGGAAGCAGAATAATCACATTCACTGGGCATTGATTTTAAGCTAAATGAGTTTAAGTCAATATGCCTTGCTGACCTGGACTCACCTGACTTAGACATCTACATAGTTTATCCACATGCCATAAACGTCACCTGCACATAATAGGAAGCTGACTATGTTTTCAGAATTGTTATCTCCCTTTATTTGAAGAATAAAACAATATTGTTTTGGTCTTGGGGAAATCTTAGAGATTGCTTTCTAGTGCTTCTATCATAGAGATACTTTGCATGTGTTCATAGTGAACAGTGTTGACAGCCTGTTGGAGCATGACCTACATTTTAGTGATTTTCAGAGCAACTCCATCACTGTGCCCGTCTCAGTACGAAACTTCCTCTTATCGCCCACAAGGACTGTAAACAATGAGTGTTGTGATTAACTGAGCACAGGGATTTTACCAGCTGGTGGCTTGTGCCCTATCCACTATAAACCCACAAGCTTGTGTTCTTGGAACGTGTAGCAGGACACATGTAATACGCTTCTCTGAAACGGCTTACCTTCAGCTTCTGCGGGCTGCTTCCCTTTACACTCCTAACTCACTTTAATTTCAAAGGGAATTATTCTTTGGTTATCCCTGGTGACCAGAGGCTAGGTGATGAGTTGTAGACCATGCATGAAAGTGCTGCAGCTGACCTCTGCTGTCATGTTGGAGCCCACAGAGAGCAATTTTTTGACATAGCTAATCACATGAGATTTTCTAAAGGAGAGCCAACATACTTCAAACTGCATTTAAAAGCAGATTAAAGTTCTGCTCTGTCACAACACAGTTTCACATGACAGAAGTCACTTGATCAAGCACACCACCAAACAGTTGCTGTGGCTTCTGGGAGGTGTTAGAGTGTTAAGTTGCATCTGCTCGAGTAGTCTAATCCAGAGGTTATAAGAGCACAGTGGCCCGCCAAGGTTTATAAACCCTTGGCTAGCTACCCAGAGATGTAAAAAGCCTGGAGAGTGGTGGTTCCAGTTTCAGCAATACAAAATTCCTTGCAGAAATGAAATGCATGTTATAACCAATGCTGTGAGAAACAGGTAGGAAATGCATAGATCCGCAGAAGGGTTCTCTGTCCTGGTGGAGATGGAGGAAACTATAAACAGATGCAATGAAATTCTGTGCCTTATTCTGAAGCTAAATACAGCACCCAGCTGTTTCTGGTTTTCAACCATGAATTGGTAAAAAGACAAATTAAGAAATTTCTAGGAAAAAAGCTTACTTCAAGGAGAAGTTCAGGCTGACCTGTGAAGGTGAAAATTCTGAAGCAACTCTTTCAAAGGAAGTTTGACTGTTTTGTAATTAAAGTTTTTTGGGGGATCATCTCAGGTTTGAAGCACCAGATAATAAGCATGAGAGACTGACCTTTTTTTTAATCTTTCAAGATAAATACATTATGCCAACAGAACAAGAATGATGTGTAGGAAAATTGAGATAGTCTGCCTTTTATGACCAAAAGCAACTGTTCAATATAGGAAAAAACCAAACCCTGGAAGTTCTGCAAAAACTGTTTTCTAATACTTTTTTCTCTATTGCAATTTTTCCCATATGACGATGTGTACAGAACTTTCTCTTCAAGCAAAATTGTGAATGACTCATTGCAAAACGGTGAAATGTTAAATATTAGCCTTGTTAAATCTGCATTTTATTGACATTTTAGTGTTTATATCCATATATTAGCAATTTTGGTTTATAGCCATTGCTGATTGGATAGGAATTTATGCCAGTGCTCTGACCATGGTTTAGTATGGATGGAAGGTTACATGAGTCTCTTACTGATTTCTAGGGAAGTTGTAAATTGTGACCTTTCCCTTGGTTGAGAAAATACCTTTCAGCAAATTTAATATTTAAAACTGGTCTCTTATACTGAAAGTCAGCACAGTTTGCACAAAGTATTTTTGCATAGTTATATTCAACATTTCCACTGAAAAATTAGTTTCACTTGCATTCGATCCTGTTTTTTTTTCTCGTTGTGGAAGAACACCTTATTTTCCCTCTTCACTGTCTCTTTTTTTTTTTTAGTTTCTAATTTTTGCCCTGTGCAAAACATTTTTTTTTTCCATATTCCTTGGTTTCTTTCTTATTTCTGGGAGCCATGACTTTTTTAAAGAAACACACAAGCTGTTTGTTGTGACTACTGTGGCCTTTTGTTTTACAGTTATGTGTATTTTTAAACAGAGACAGAATATGGTAGATGTATTATTCTATAGTATGTTTGTTTCCACTTTTTATAAAGATCTGCTGTGAGCTCAGAACACCCTACAGCAATTAGCGTGAGGGGTTTTTTTGTTTTAATATGGACATAAGCAACTTAATAATATGTCAAAAGACCTTTTTATTCCTCATCCTTTCCACTCGTCCTATCCCATGCACTCCGGTGCATTAAAAAAAAAAAAAAAAAAAAGGAAAGATAATTGAATTCTTTTTTCTTGGGTTTTCCTTCCTCCCTCCATTCCTTCTTTCTTTCCTTCTTTCCTTCCTTCCTTCCTTCCTTCCTTCCATGACCTTTACACAGGAAACAGTTAATTACATTTGCTGATGATAAGTAATTGGGAAATATTGTCTGTTCTGAGAAGCCTGGTGTTTTATGTAAGAAACATCAAATGACTTTGAAGAATGAAGCAAAGAAAGTGGGCTGAAATGTAATAGCATTAATTGTAAGCTTACATGCTTATGAAGAAGGAACATCTGTTTTATAGCACAAGGTGTTATTAATTGAAAATGACAAAGAAGCAGCACTGGGTGTACTAGTCAGAGGATGATGACAACCCACTGATGTAATGTGGGCATGGAAAATGCAAAGGTTAAGATGTGTGAGCAGTGATAAAACACGTTGTGTAGTTGAGGGTGATTATTGTTTGAGGTTGTATATTGCCCCAAAATCAGAGTTTAGTCAGTTCTTGTGGGTATCAAAAGAGGTGAGTTAATCTACTTTTTTTGCTTTCTATCACAGCACTGTGTAGGACTTTTGGAAAGCCTGTGCAATTTTGCAGAACCAGATTCAAGGAAGATAACTCAGATTAGGACAGATTCAAAACAGAGCTTCTAACTTGACCATATCACTGAACATCCTGCTTTATAAATATGATGTGGTATATACTTGCTTGCAAGCAGTGAAGTCACTTTGGCTTATTAAGTTAGAACTCATCAGCTAAGTTATCAGGTGGACTGTGAGAGTGTATCCTAAGAAAAACTGAATGCTCAGCATGACAAAATAAACCCTTTCTTGAATCTCGTAACCAACATCAGGTTGGGGGGAGGATGAATTCTGGTTTTAGTTTCCACTTTATTATGAAAAATTATCAGGATTTTAGCTGAAATGGCAGCTTTTTGTGTTTGTAGGAATGGGCTCTTAAGATTAATTTTAATCAAATGTACTAATGAAACAGCATTTGAAAGTGAAAAGCAAAAGAAATACCCATTGCTTCAGGATTTAAATTTTATATATATTTTAATATATGTGTATAAAATTTAAATTATGTATGTTATATATATCTTATATAAATTATATGTATATTTTAAATTTAAATTTTATATATATGCATATATTTTTAATATATGTATATATCATTTAAATCCTGAAGCAATAGATATTTTATATATGAAACAGATATATACAGTCTAAATTCTTTGTGGTTTGCACATTTTTTCACCTGAAACAAGGGCACAACTTTTTAGCAAGCTTAGAGGAGTGTCTCCTTTTAAATGGAATGACAGGTTTTGTGTGATATTGTATGAGTATACAGGAGCAGGTTAGCAACACTTTGTTATTTTTGTGAAACTCTGTTATGAGAGTCACTGTCTTAGAACAGCTGCAGAAATATCAGCTAATGATGCAGTCCCCAGAAAGCACCATTCATTGCATTGCCATGGATGAAAACCCCTGAAGCAGCAGGAATATTGGATGAAGCAACATTATCTGTACTATAAGTCATATTAGAGTCAGCCATAGTCTCTTTTGGAGAACTCATGGTTTCTAACGCCACTTGTGGGGCTTTGATTGAATGAAACATCTTATTCCTTTTTTTTTCACATTTAAAAAAGCCTGTGTGGCTATGGGAGAAAAATACTGGTTGGACACATTCAGGATTTTGAGAAAAGTGCAAGATCTGATGTTCTTCATGCTTCTTGAAGATAATTGTAACTTGATTACATTAATCACAAGTGAAGTCACGGTTCTTATCCAGGACTCAAATTTCTAGTTGTTTTTGTTAGTACCCACACTCTGACCATGATGTGATCAGTTGCTTTGATTAGTAGGAATATATTTTCAGTATTATCGGAAGAAGCAATATTGGAGTAAATGGCTAAGATGTCTCTCCCTGTTAAAATCTGAATGACAAGCTGTAAAAAATGCCTTCATTTCAGTACAAGAATTATCATTGCTTTACTGACGGACTCAGCATTTACTCAGCTCTGAGTCAATATTTAAGGTCTTAAATAAATTGGCTTACTGATCTTCAGAATTGCCCAAAATGAACCTGATACAGGTTTCTGTTGAGAGTCACAAGGGACGTGGACAGCCAATGCTGGAAACTGAATCGTGAGAACCGTGGCTAGTGCTTTTACAATGCAGAGGTTGACCCAAAATCAGTTTTATTTACATGAACAGGCTTGAGAACTGTGGCCTTAGGCTTTCTTTCTGAGCCTTGATAACTGGGGATGTGGCATGCAAGTGCCAGGTTGAGAGTAGATGGGTGAGGGTTAATGCTAGTTTTATCCCACAGTCGTCCCCTGCAGCCACTCTCTGCCTATCTTGCTGTCTTAGTTCTCCAGCCGTAGAAGTGTCAGTAGTACATCCTTTAGAGTTTTGGCAATTTCCCCCATTCTGTTTATTTAGATTTTCAGATGTGTCTCCTACTCTCTTTCTGCACATTACCTATCACATTAAGATACAGATATCAGCTGAGAATTGTAAGCATGACTGGAGAAAAAAACCTTAATAAATATAGCTTTTATGGCAAATTCAGGGGTAGGTTCTTGACCGCCTCTTGCGTAAAACTGAGAAGACAGGAGATCTGAGAAAACTGAAAAGCCATCCAACGGAGTCATGTAAATGAGATACTTGTGGTGGTCAAATGACAGCCCAAGGGCAGAATCCAGTTTGAGAGGTAGTTTAATCCACTCCTGAGAAGTTTACATGTGGATCTTGCATCCTGATCTGCCAGGAGCCTGCAGCAGGCAAACTTTTCCATTATATCTATAAATTATTTTAAAGCCTAGAATAGCTTCCTGAGGCTTTTTGTTTGAAATGGGAAGGAAAATGGGTGAGATGGGCTAAAGATAAGTGTTTACTTATTGACCAGCCAGTTGCTTTTTCTTGTTGAATGGCTCTGTTTTGAAGCAGCGTTGGAGAGAAAGAACAACGGGTAGTCACTGGGAATGCCAGTGTGTGGGGGGGGTCAGTGGGCATCAAAGGAAAGCAGGGACGGGGAGTAGTCACTTGTTCTGTGATGTCCCCGTCCCTGCTCAAGCCCAAACTCAGTAGCAGAAGCCAGTCAGCCTGTGGGTATGTCAGATTACATCTCTGTATATCATTAAATCATGCGCTGGCCCAGCAGCAAACTTTGGGAGTCTTTACAGAGAACCTCAGTTAATAAGACACCTGCACTATGTCCGAAAGTTGTGCTGCCTTGCAGCGGTACCACTGCTCAGCTGTGAGTACGGTAACACTGAGAGACAGTGCCTTACCTACAGGCAGGATGAGAAGAAGCTATTCTGTTTGGAAAAAAGGCTGAATATGGGTCTCTGTGTCCATGTTAGGCACTGGACAACCGAGAAGGGCAGTTGAGGAGGAAGCACAGGTGGTGACCCACTGAGAACTGGTGACTCATGTTTTTGCCCAGCCCTGTGTTTAGTTTTTGGGAGAAGCAGGGAAGACAGGGCAGGAGGGGGAACGCAATGGGGTGGGCCAATGTTGGGGTCAAGGGCAAGCAGCTGGAAGCAGTGCAGATAGATTTCTTCTCAAGACCGAGGTGATCACCATGAGCATGGAGGAGTTAATGTTTCCTTCATGGCAACTCCACTTTTTAGCAGTGTCTTCAGATGCAGAGATGAGACCTTGTGAATAAAGCCCATAGCAAGCCTCCTTTAATAATCATTAAACTTGCAAGATTTTCTTCTGTGCATGTGTGTGTGTATGCTTGTGTGTGTGTTTTCAGAGCTTGCAGCCTCTGGAAATTATCAGTAAGTGTAATTAAGCATCATAGTACTGTCACTAGAACCCACAGACTCCCTGGTACCATTTTTTTCATTACCCTTCTTCCCCACAGTCTTTGGTTCATTTAGATCACACTGACAGGGCAGCAGAGGAGAAAATATCTGCGTCTCTTGACTATGTCTGGAATTAGTATGGCATCCCACACACGGCACCTCTGGAGGAGCTTTGTGTCAAGTGCTTGACTTGAATATCATGCAGCATAACACTGTGGGTACTATTAGGAAGACAAAGACTATGCCGTGGCATTGAACCTTCTCAGAAAATGCCAGCAGTGAGGGTTAGCATCATAAGCGCTCCAGATTTATACCAATCGGAATTAGTCCATTGCTGAGAAAGGTGATTACAAGAGTAAGGTTGACTCACTCACTTCTGTAGAAAGTTTTGGCTTGTGTTGTGAACAAGTCTGACTGTGACTAACCTCCTTTAGAGAGCAAGAACCAAAATCAGAGACTGCCTCTTTTTTAGAAATGTGAGATGGATTGTTTGCATGCTTTTTGTTTTCTTATAGGTGATTTTAAACTCCAGCTACTAACCTTTAGTGATGAATAGCACCTTGTAACAGTTACAGAACAAAAGCCAGGACATCACTCAGGTATTATAGAGCAGGTCGACAACCTTAAATACTTCAGAAAGGAGCACTGTGAGATAATCTTCCTGCTGGCACATGTAAAGGGGCATTTTCTGATTCAAGGAGAGCTGTTCACTGCAGATCTGATCCCTTCCCTGGGAACTCCAGCTGCAAAATGCAGCATCCTGCTTTCTTGGGGCACAGCCAACCCTGTTAGTGATGGATGAGGAAGAAGGTGCCCCTGTGGGTATCTGACACTTTAATAGTCCGCTCCAGTGTCCATTATAACAGATGTTTCAAAGAGTGATGCTAATTTTATTCGGAGAAGGGACGGAGAAAGGAAAACCTGGGTGTGACCTGCACCTATCACTCCAGTTCTGGTTAGTGGGACACTTCTCTACGCTGTAAATATGAGAGACCTCATAGTCTCTGTACGTAGCACCAGGAGAAGCAGGTGATGTTGTTTCTAGGATGTTGTATTTGGCACAAAACAGGGAAGTAAAACAGAGCTGATGATTGACAGAAAACGTGAGTACAGGCATAGATATAAAGCTCAATGTGATTCATTGCGGTACTTTGGGGGGGTTATGAAAATGTAGTATGGCTGTATACTGCACTCCGAATACTGTGCTGAGGGGAAGCAGCCATCTGTTGCTCTGAGGGGAGATTTTTATCCCTTCAAACTCCCATCTTTTTACTGTGGCATTTCCTGAGCACTGTTTGTGTTGCCTTCCTCCTTTATTGTCCCCACTTTTCACGCTCTTCTGGGACACGTTTTGTGTGGAACTAGTTACGACCGCTGTAATCGCTAAAGTCTTTGAGTTTTGCAATAGACTCTCGTATCATTAAAGGCATCCTTTCACTGGCCTCCTGCCATGCTTTGCAAGGAAGCACAAAGGTGAGAAAGGTTAGTACTTCAGTATGGATAATAGCTAAATGTGCCTGAAAGGAACTGAAGGTTTTTTGCCTCCGCACAATGGTTATGTCCTTTCTGCGCTGGAGTGGCAATGCTCTTGCATTCTGATACCCTAGGAGCCTGCAGCAGGCAACCTTCTCTACTTTATTTATAAATCCTTTTTGAATCCAAGATAGCTGAAATCACAGGATTTGCTTCCTGGAGTTTAAATAATTTCCGGTTGCCCTACAACCATATTTCTCAGTGTCTTCATTTGCTTGTAGCTTTATCCTTACGGCACAATCTAGTTCTTTATCTGTTTGAAGAATGAGATATTACTCCTGACACTGCCTAACTTTATTCAGGGGTTCTAATTATGCCGATTCCTTCAGTCAGGTCAGGCAAAAACCCGAGACCTTGCCAGAATGCGTACAGGCAGACCGTCTTTTTTGTAATGTGCATTTCCCGAGGCATCCTTGGATTCCTTGAGTCAGGACAATTAGTGCTTTTTATCAACTGAATCTCCAGTCTGTATTATGGTTCAGAAAAAGGACTAAAAATATTCTATTTGTTTTACTGTTTACAGAACTGATATTGGACTCTGTTTCTATTTGGCTGCATTTTATTGTCACATTTGTGACACACAGTTAGCTGTGCCTTTTATAGTGCTTTGAGTATAGGAATGGTATTGAAGTGTTCATTAAAATGTTTGTTTCTAGGGACACATGCTGCCAGCTCTACTCTACTGTGAATCTCTGCATTTCTGTTTTCCTTGGCAAGCTCTATCCTACTGTCTTAAAGTAAGCAGAGATCATATCTCAGGATGTAGCCAAAGGCCACTAAAAATTATCAGTGATCAGTTCTTGACCTTTCCTTTCAGCTGCTGAGAGCATCTCTGACATCCACAGCCACAAAACCTTGATTTTTTAGTGTCTTCAGCTACCAGCCTTTAACTTTGTACTTCACTTTTCCTACTGAACTTTTTTTTTCTTCTCTAGGAAGAAGCCATGTGAAGGAACGAGTTTTGAATTAATAAAAGACCTCAGTTAAGCTTACCTCCATTGAGAGCTAAATCCTCTACACCAAAGATAAAAAGGTCAGGTCTTTGTGCAGCACAGGTTGAGTGAAACTGTATCCCCTACCTACATCATATTACAGGAGTTAATACTTTCTTGAAAGTTCATGCTCTCTGTAGGTCTTCTCAGCTTACCATGGTCAACTGACACACTTGAAGACTAATTTCTACCCCTTTGCCAGATTTCTTACATTGCTGAAATTCAAGGGGGAAACAACTCCTACCTGAATTTCAAAGGGCGGAAAATTTCTGTCATTTTCCATTTTGGATGAGGGAAACCATCTTGAAAAGATGCTTTTCTGGAGGATCTTTATTGCAGTGATTCCTGATCTGAGAGAGGGAAGGGGGGAGTCACAGAAGTTGAGTGTGATCTCAAGGCTGACATAAGTGGCAACTATGACTATTCCTAGTGGGGTCTATAATTATTTCTCTCAGACAGCTCTTGAAGGAGCTCTATCTGATTAGCCCAAGGTCTTGTGGTCCCTAAAGGGAAGTGCTTTCTTGTTTCCTTTCTGTGCTGGATGTTTCCCCAGAAATTTTAGTCCTTCAGCATTCTGACCATGTTGTCACCTTTCTAACCTCTTTCTCCAGCTTCTTTTCATGTTGGCAGAAAACGGCTGCATCAACATCTGCCTTTGGTGGCTCACTTGTATTTCCTGACAGAGTTCATCGTAAGTATGATGCCTCCTACAGCGTCATCCGTTTCAGCAGAGGTGTTCACTGCACATGCCCTCTGGCGCTACTCCTCATGAGGCAGCTCTGCTTCAAAACCTAAGGATATTCAAGGACAGCTTGGGGTTTTTTGTATAATGTTTGGATAAAAGGTTGTAGTCATAGGAGAACAGCTAAACTACAACCCTTAACATGTTTGTTTGCTTAGTTGAAATACAAAGTGCAATAATTTCAAGTTTATGGTTTCTTGTCTTATGAAAGATATTATCCAAAACTCATAATTACTTACCAATGTGTTACTTATATTGTCACATATGTTACAAGTCTTCTCCAATGTCTGTGGCCTCACAGTGGGTCTATTACTGAAAAAAAGGAAACATACACAAATTCCTCCTAGAATCATCCCTGGTTTGCTCTGTAGCTTCTCTAATTCATTTCTCAATTCCACCTTTCTACATGTTAAATCTAATTTTCCCATTAAGATAATGAAATGGCAGGAGTATTTGGGCTTCTTAGACTTTTAGTGTGTTAAAGCAACTTTTTCTTTGGCTGTACCCTTTAGAATTTGGGGAATGGCAATTATTCTTCCAAGGTTCAGAAACTGATAGAGCACAGCCTTATTTTATTTTTATTTTTAAGGATATCATCACAGGCCTCAGTTTAGGAAGGCAAGAAGGAGGACTTGCTGAGCAATATGATTAACCACTAAAAGATTTTTTTTCCCATTCTACTAGGATAGCCTCTTTTTCTGCTCAGGTACAATGCATATCTTATCAAATAATTTTTGTAAACTCACAGTGTCCTGAAAATTTGGAATTGGAAGGCTGATTCAGTGAAGCTCATAGTATATAACTTCCAAAGGTGCCAGAAATCTGTCTGCTGTTATTTGTTCTTTCTTCTCCATCAACAACTCTGTTGTCATCAATTCTCTGTGTCTACCATGGTCCAGTTCTGTGTTTCCTCAACGCTTTCCATGGCAAAAGTGACAGGTCAGCTATCACAGGTAGGAAGCCCACCCTACGTTTCAATGTCAGATATGGTCCGTCAGTCAGCGATTTGAAATAGGTCGTTATGACTCTTCGCATGTTGTGAGCACCCACCCTTTTCTCCCAACACATGCGCTCTAGTCTGACAGCTGAGGGGGTGATGGGAGGAAATAAAATGTGTCCACTCATTGAGTATATGTCATCTACCGTCATCAAATACTCTAGCAAAGATCTTAGCATGGTACCCAGGACTCCAGTGTGGTCTCCCGTCTCAATGGGAAGGGAAGAGCCATAGAACACCTATTTTTAACATTGAGAATAGTCATAAGCCCAATATGACTGCTGTTCTGTCCACAGTGTGTCTGAAAGATTGTTGCAAGGTCTTGTGTGTGCTCTTGGCAAAGCTCGCTTCACCAGCTGCTATCCTGCTACTTTACCAGCCTCCTGTCCTGAAAGTATCTTGGCTAATTGATAATCCAGTGCTATAGTTCTCATAGGGATGATATTTAACATTGTTTGCCCTTTGGGGGGATTCTTTCTTTATCTTCTATATTTTGATTGTTCTAAACTGAAGAAATCAGGATGTTCTGTCTCAGTGAAAAATCACCTTTGCCTTAGACCATTAGTAGCTAGGAAACATGATTCTCTGTGTGTCTGGTTACCATACACGTATGCTTTTACTGCCAAAACTGCCTTTGGCAAAGGGCTAAAGAGTTAACTAAAAATAGTCAAGGCCTATAGGGATCCTGAGTTGATGAGGCTAATTTTGTCTATGTTTTTACCTTGAAGAGATCACACAAAAGTAGAAAACTAACTTTGAATCTCAGAAGCTAGGTTTTGCGTGAATATGAACTAGACCAATGAAGTACTAATTAAACCAGCACTCAGGGCAACGACTAAAGCAAAGAGAAGAGTTTGTACATCAGTTCATTGTCAGACGCTTCTTTCTCTTTAGGGTTGCTCTTAAGAGCTCCCAAGGACTTCCCACGTGCAGTAAACTCTGCACAGTTGCCTGTGCGTCCTGAGGACGAGTCTTTCTTTCCATCGTTTCTGGAGGGCTGGGTCTAGGTTTCCTCCCTGGCAGTAGCTCCCTCCTCTGTGTTTGCTTGGCACCTCTCTCTCTTCTGCCTGTCTCTGTCCCTGGGAAGTTGCTTGCTCTTGACACGCTCTGTTGTTTTCACGATAGGCAAACTCTTGCATTCTGCCCAGGGGGATCAACAAGATTCAAAGCACAGCTGCCAGGACAAGGCTTCCTCCCTTCTGTCCAGCTGCACCCTTGCAGAAGACACAGTACAGGACATAGCAAACGATGAACAAATTAACCAACTGTTACCCATGACAAATCCTGAGGATCCAATCTAGAAGATTTACATAGGTTAAAAAAACCATTAGAGTTACAAATTGCATTATGTGGCAGTCTGAGACTTACCTTTTCTTGAAGCAGTTTCTGTCTGGAGAAATATAATATGCATTCCTACCTGCACTGAATGTTTGTACAGAAAACAGAACAAAACAAAACCCCTGCAAGCAGTAAAATAATACATAATTTTCCTCTGTGTTATTAAAGCAACTGAAAAGCACACCAGTGATAAGATGTATTATCTATTTGTTACTTATTAAGCAGACAATTTGCTTCTTGAGAGATAAAAAGTGCATCCTTTTACAGGGTTTTTTAAGGCTGCAGTCCTCAAGCCATCTGTGTCATTCTGCAGTGCTCCCAGACTAGCCATATTCTGGCAAAAGCAAAAAAATAAAAGATACATCCCTTACTGGTCATCCAGAGTACTTGGCAACTAAAAGGTTGCCGATAAATTTGAAAGCAGGTGTTTAAGATCTTCCTAGGTGACAACATCCAGCATAAAATGGGTTTCTATTCTGAAGGGAAATGTAGAGTAGATTGTGTAATGCTGTTTTTCTCTCTCTTCTTCAATGTTTGATATTGATTTCAATTTGAAAAGAAGCTGTGAATATTTTGAAAATAGTAAATCCTCATCGAAATAGCTATTGACATAAGGCTTCAGAAAGTGAACAACCAAAATTCAGAAGATGCAGACTGCGTAGTGTCAAAGGTTTAGAACAAACTAGATAATGATTTCTTCCAAACCATTGAAGATTTTTTTTCTTTCTTTTTTGCTAAGTAATAGCCTATTAGAGATGCACTAAAGCACTGAAGCATTGGACAACTAATCATACTGACTGACGAGGCAAAGTGTATGCTTGACAACTACCATTCAGTAAATATAGCTCAAAGTTAAATCATATGTTTTGAAAAACAGTGTTTCCTTTCAGGACTTTTTAATCCATTAAACCCTCTGTCACAAAATATCACTGATGCCAAGAATTTACTAGGTATCAAAAATGATGAAGCATTTATGTGGATGGAGAGAACATTCATACTCCGATTAGACTGGGCTAAGATTATTATTATTTTTTTATTAGGAATGTGATATTTGATCGTCTAGTTAAATCAGTGAGAATGGCTCAGGACTATAAACTCATGTTCAGAGAATAAACCAGCCACCAAATTTATGGGGCAGAGGAAAACTAATCAAGCTATTCTGCAGCTGTTTACTGTAGGATTTCTTGTGACTCACTGTCAAGCACCTAGCACCAGCCAAGTTTAAGAGGAAGGTGATGCGTTACTTCGCAGACATTTCAGTAAGCATGAAGTCCTGAGTGTTGCACCTTGAATTTCATCCCTCTCTATGGGTTCTATTATTCAGATTTGTAATTTTCTTCTCTTCTTCTCTTCCCATCCCTAATTTTTCTTCATTAATTTCTCTTAGCACTGTGTGTGAAGCTATTTTGAAGTATATTCATGTTTTTCTTACCTCTAATATGTGAAATTGTTGTCACTTCTTTTTTTCTTTATCATTTGCTCAAATATTGTTTTTCTAATTCTAAGTCTACCTGCTGATACTGCTTACTGTTTCAAAATGTCTAGAACATTTACTAATTTTATATCTTCTGCTCTTAATCTAGCTCTCCCTTTTCTCACAAAATTCATGGTGTTTTGGTTTTTTTTTTTTCCTGTCACTGCTCCAGGCAAAGATTTTATTCAATCACTAGTTTTGAAAACATTTAGCAGAGAGGAATGAAACTGAACATCCTTAATTTTTCCCCCCAAATAATGATATATCATATTCTTTCCTCATTGTTGTTCTCATGCAGCGTCCTTGCATTGACAATGGAAATAGCACTTGTTAGTACACAATGTTCCTGTAAGCTTATTACAGTTAATAAACTGCAGTTTTATGGTTAACACATAAAGTGTCTGTATAGCTCCTGTGGGTCATTCAAGCCCCTTTTTTTACACACAAAAAGAGGGAAGGACACTTGTCTGTTTTCTGATAGATACATTTTCTTCTGTTGATATCTCAAAGACCATTTATGGGTTGAGTTTTGTTAACTGTGCTTGCTCTTGGAAACTGCAGTAAAGGAGTTGCCAGCACAAGTGTCCCAAAATAGTGAGCTGGAATACTGGGATTTAGTGTCAAAAATGGAAAAGAATCCCAATCAACCCAAGTCTCTTGTATTGGCTTTTCAGTTTGTCTTTCCAGGCTCTGTCATTTTGCCTTGGTTTCTGTGTTTAAAGTTCACTTTAGAGAAGATAAATGAGGCCTTTCTGGCATGGATGCCACAGTAAAGAGGAAACTAATGCATTCCTCCCCCTACAAGAATAAGGAAGTGCCTAAAGGTATTCTGGCAACAGGTTTATAAACTCAAACTTGACACACAAGTAATTGCAGTACCACAGGATGTTGCAGATGGCCAAAATATGAAGGGATTCCCATTTAGTATTTTTTATATATATATATACACGACCCTGCCAAAACTGTGCTTGCAGTATCTCCTGCGGTAAGTGGCTTCAAGCAAGTCAGTCCTGCCGCTGCAGAAGATGTGGTATTTAAATGACTTGAGTAAACACTTGCACGTTGAGTTAGAAAAAGAAGTGTTGTCTTGCTCTTCATCAGACAACCTGGTGGTGCATTTCCTAAGGAAAGGCTGTTTTTTAAAAGCTGCTTAAGATTGGTTGCTGATTTGACTTGCAGTTCATTTGGCGATGTGCTTCATTACAGGCGGATTTCTGTCTCTGCAATACTAAATACCATCTTCCAAAAGCAGGACATTTGCATGCATCTCAAATCTTTATTTACTACTTTCCACTCTTCTCTAGAATAATTTGATTCATTTCTGCAGTGCGTCAGGTTAAACTCACTGGCAGGAATTATCTGAAGATTTTCAGAATGTTGTCTTTCTCCAAGTGTTCTCATGGAAGACTGCATTTTTATTCTCAAAAGTCTCAGCTCTGAAATGCTCCCTTCCCCCTTTATACACAGTTTTAAGTATGATTTGATGGATCTCACTGATGAAAAAAATATGCCAATAGCTACCTCCAATAATAAATGAAAGCTTTCTATGAGTCTTTCCAAGTGAACTTCTACTCAAGGTTACATTTAGTGCAAGGTCACCATTGCTTGTGGTTTTCTGAGGACTGGGGAAAGGGAAAAAAAAAAATTTTTTTTGCATTAAAATTGTTTTGATGATGACCTGAAGAGTTAAGGGGCAGTCTCAAGGGATCTGTGACAACAGCATCTCGAAGTATTCAAAAGAAAGTCAATATCAGTGCTGAACTTGGAACCAGAAAGGTAAAGCTTGAAGTTGGAATCTTGTATAAGAAGGCAAAGCTAAACTCATCTAAAGTTATCAGGACTGCTCTGAGCCCTAGCAAGTTTCCATGATGTTTGTTAAGACTTGAGGGTAACCACAGAAGATAACAAATGTTGTGGGCATTTTTAATCCAGCTTTATGAGTTTTAGCTTTCTTGCTTGTGTGAAAACTAAAAAAAAAAAAACCCCATAAAACATTATCCTTTGCAAATGCAAAATGTATAGGAGATCCATTTTAAGGGAAGAAAAAAATTCCTACTTCTCACTTTGTTTATATGTGTGTCTTTCTGTCTGTGCATGTAGAGTTCTCAGAAAAATATGAGAAAAGCTTAATGCAATCTAAAGTGTAATTTCTCAGTCTCAGCATTAGGTATAATTCTAATTACATGTCTTCTTCCTTGATATTTCTGGGATGAAAAGGTCAGAGAAGGAAAACATAGAGTAGGAAAAAATATTCTACATTACTAAAACATCTTTTGTTTTGGTGTTCTCATCTTCCTTTTACTTCATATACCATTTCTTTCAGTCCTTCTGTAATGTCTTTCTTCTTGCCATTTTTACTGTGTTTTAATTTGCAATTGCTTTCACTGATGACCTAAAAGCTATTAGGAATTTAAAGTGCTAGATGTTTTGTGTGTATAGCGCACAGATCACCGTAATCAAAATCTGTGAAGAAAACAAACAAGGCTGACATGATCACACTGGTCCTATCTCAACAGCACTTCAATCTGCCCATTGACATGGAGTGGTTGTTGTCTAGAATTCATTTATGTTTCAAAACATGAGAGCAATTCTTGTTGCTATTGAGTAGAAATATGTTTTGGAAGTGGAGTTACCAGGACTGATTTTAAAATTGGCTTTGTCAACAGAAGAGATGTGTCTGTACCAACACAGTGTGAACGGTTCAAGGCACCTGCAAGTGAGCTGGTGAACCTACATGTCTGATCACTTCTGGTGAATTTCTCCAGAAACCATTATAGGTAGAGTAGCTAAATGAGAAGTTTGGGGTCCATCCTCATAGCCCTTGGTATTATTTATTAACTCTCAAGAATTAAAGATGGCTGTTTCCATGAAGAAACCTGGAGGACTGCAGCTGCCCCTGTAGGAAGGTCAGTGGTAGGAGAAGGACGGTGGCATACTGTACCGTTGTCACAGGGATCTGCCCTCTCTTTTATAAAGCATTTGAATATAAATTAGTAGCAAGTTACAGATAAATTAAGAAAACATCACAAGCAGTTGTTAAGTATCTTATGAGTATTATTCTGATGAACTTCAGTTGTATAAATATTGGTTAGCCACTTATCCAAGTGTTGCATTGGATTAACTTGTATAAATATGTTACTCTGAATAAACTGTTACGCTCGTCTGACACACGTATCAATTGCTCCATCCCTTTGTCTTCTTTAATTTCATATGCATGGAAAATCTGTGGGAAATATCAAGTTTTTATTTAAAACTATCTTAAGTTTTAATCTACAGTAGGGCACCTTTTCTTAGTGGTCATACTAACCATTTTTATAGTTTTCCCTAAAGTAATCTCTAACTGGCAATCCACCTTTTCTTTCTCAGTCAGGACATGCCATGGTGATGTTTATTGCTGCCCCTTGGACCTTTCTTATCAATATACTTTGCACTGCTTTCTTGACTGAGTATATTTGTTCTGTCTAAAAAAATTGTATATTCAGAAAAAAAGGAATTATGTAAATCAGATATTAATTGCAATTTAGCAGCCAGTTCATTACAATTTTTGTTGTGGGAAATTCTTGTAATAGAAAATATTTAATTTCAATGTTTTGAAGGAAATGTTAATATTTTAATAGTTGTCCAGAATGAAAAAAACTTAATCTTACAGCAAAAGATTTTAAATGAAGTCTTTTCGATTAACCTGTCTTTTCTCTCCCATTCCCTTTTGGTACTGCTCAAATTCTGCATAAAACTTGTTTCAGTTCAGCTCAAGCTGCTCTTCTCTGTCTTTCAACCACTAAAGTGAAGCATCCTGTATTCCCTCAACTCTGGCTGTTTGCAAATTCCAACTTTTTATGTCGGCTTCACTTCATCAGTCCATACATTGGAAGGCCAACAGGGATCACTAGATCACTTAGCCTGAGCTAAATATAACACCAGCAGTACAATTTCACCTAGTTAAGCTCTGTAGTAAGCCACATAACGTGTAATGGGCTCAAACTTATGTCCCAGAACAGCCGTCAGTCTTGATTTGAGGACTTCAACAACTGGAGAAATATCATCACTTTACTTGATGGCTCTGATAGTTAATCACCACTGCAATTAAAAAATTGCCTCATTACAAGTTTGAATATGTCTAGCTGCAAGCTCCAGCCATTGATTCTTGTTATGCCTTTCTCCACTAGATGAAAGAGCCCGTTGGCGTCCAACATTTCTCTCAGTTCTGCATAAAATGTGCAGGTTTAGGTCAGTCTATGCCAGAATAATACAGTAAGCCTCAGAAGATGTCACATTTGAGAACAGTTAGGCATTGATGTTTGGGTGCTCTCTTTACTATCCAGATTCTGCAAAGTCTGCTTACAACAGACAAGTTGGATGTTGCATTTGGCATCTAGTTAGAAGCATCATCACTGAGAACGTAAGTATTGATTTTTTTTTAACCTTGTTTTGTAAGGAAATGAGGCTTTTAAAATCATACTATGTGTCTGTCCCTTTCATCTTCTCCCCTCACTTCGCAGAGAACTTGGGAACATGCTGAATAATTCCAGCCATATGTGATAGTTCAGCAGACATCGCAAAGCTTTTGCGCTCCTTTAGCTTCTTATAGGAGACAGAGGGAGGAGAGAGATCTCTGTTCAGTTTGTTCCTCTCTCCCACCGAAGGAATAGCTGCTGTACCCTATTTAATTTGAGCTGGTACCAACAAACTGATGACTATCTGAGTGGTTCAGAACCGGCCATATTAGCTGCCTCTTCGCCATCCAGCAATTAGGAGCTGTGGGAGCAATTTAAATGATGATGAAGAGCAAGGGTGGTTAGGGCATGGTGGGAGGAGGTACTGCAGGAGGCAGGGATCACAAGGGTAAATGCCGGAATTTCTGAACTGGGGCAGGTTGGAAAGGATTAGAGGGTCATTGGAGGTTTCCTGGAGGAAACCATTTTTCTTTAGTTTCTGACTCAGATTGTCACAATTAGATATTTCTGTAAAAAGTCAGGATTCTAGCTCTAAATAATGTCAACAAACCCTACAATATATTTGTCATGATCACAATAAAGAGTCTTTTCATTATATTGTATAGCTTCTTGTTCTAAAAGGAGTATCAGATAATTTATATGTGTAGCTCATAGCCTTAAAAAAAAGTTTTGATGTCCACTTGGTATGCAGCATGGTTGGAATGCATTTTTTTAAAAACAATTTTCTCGGCTTTAATCCTGGTTTTGTGGCAGAAAGATACCATTTGCCTTGTGCTGTCATCTTCAGAAACTATCTTTTAGGCCCAAGACATAACTTCACAAATCAAAAAATCAGGTTTCTTGCTCTCATATTTTTTACCTTTTCTTTTAAATATCTTTTCTGTCAGGCTTATTTTACAGGCCATAATTTCCCTTCACAACTAAAACATGTGAAAGGAAAATAACCTTTCAGAACTAATTAATGAAGATTATAACTCGGTGGGTTAAAATATGTTTAAAATAATTAAATGTGCCATTTACTGGTTGGAATTCTCACAGCTTCTTATTAAGGGTTTTTAGTAAAGGGTTAGCCCCAAAGTTATGTTAGGGTATAAGTAGGTGTCTGCTGAGTTCCTCACAGAAACTTGTTTTACTTGCAATTCAAAGTTTTCTTTCTAAAGTGCTCTCTACTGCGTACAACTCATACTGAAAAATGACTGAAGACTTTGAACATAAAAAAAGTTTCTTTACTGAGTGACTTCCTTTCTGTGGGAAGAGGACACTTCACAGCATCTTCTGGTATGCGTAAGAAAAAACAAGATTATCATGGGAACTGAGAACTGGACTTCTGGCAGAATTGTTGCATGGGCTTCAAGAGCAAATCTCATACTTCACAGTATTCTTGGGAATCTGAAAAGATATAATTTCTCAACTAGTTTGTTTGGGTTTTTTTTTCTCTCTCTGCTTCTCTAGGACTCTCATCATTCATAGCACATATTTTTTTCAGTCTGATCGCTCAGAAAAACAGTGAACCCTTAAAAACTATTTTTCAAGAGAATATGAAATAAATTTGGAAGGAAAATTCAGATTTGAACCTCTACTGTTGAAGTAATACATTTCTCAATTGTCAAACCCTGTAATTTTTAAGGAAACTAATAGGAAAGGCAACTCTCCATCCTTAATATTGTGCCTAACCCTATTCAGACGTGCATATGTTTGAGACCACAGAACACTAAGCTGTACAGAAGGTTACCTGAGATGTATATTAAGCTGGCTTCTACTCCCCTTAATCAGTATTCATAGCAGCATTAACTTCACTGAGAGCTGCATCAAACTCTAGAGTCTGGCTACTACAGACCAATCTAAATATTTTTAAAAATCAATAGAAACATTTCACTTAAATTTATTGGTGATTGGCCTAGTCCCTAATTCAAGTACCTCCTAATTACAGAATGTCATTGGCACAGCCAACACAGAATAGTATGTCCCATGTTAATCTTCATTACCCAGCTTTCCCATCCCGTGCAATAAAGAACAAATGGGCAAAACTTTAGTATTCTATTTCTGGAGCAGTGTCTTTCTAAACTGAGAACAGTCAAACAATTTCACAATTTTAAATAAATGCTAAACTTGACCATTTACTTTTCTAAACCACTCTGTCATCTTTTTGCAGTGTGTTTAGCTTAGTCAGTACCCGGATTTCAAAAGCACTTCATTCAAGCTTCTTAGATCATTAAAATTTACATTAAAATTCTTTGCATCAGTTGCCTCTGATTGCAGCCAAAGGAGTACTGAAGGAGGATGGAGCATAGCAGAGCCAGACTACATGAAGGCTGATCATGGATCTTAGTTTAAAAGGGACATAAAACCTCCATCTAAACAAAGAGTAATTTAAATGTGACAGTGGATGAAGTAATATCATTAAGCAGAAAATGAGAGATCAATGAGGAAGACAGTGCTAATATTGATAACAGCGATAACTGGGCTGCAATGTAATTAGTGCCTAATCAAAGACAGGACAGGCAGTGGTCAGTTAAACACACCAGTGTATAAAGTATTTGTAAAGTAATGGTAAGACTATGGGCAAGCAAATGAAAGAACTAACAGGAGGGGTGTACGAGGTGAAATTCAGTACAGGGTGGGCTCACAGAAGCAGGACTGGAAAGCATTGACTGGAACTGAGCTATGAACTGTGTGTTGCTCATGGAGAATGAAATGGTGGGTTAAGTATTCTCTTTTATTGTCTTTAATTGGCAGTACAGAACTGGAAGCGTTTCCATGGTTAAAACAGAAACCCCCTGAACTGGAATAATTGGGGAAAGAATAAAGAAAAATTCTCTTGCAGTAGCGAGTGATAGGAGCCAGCTGTTGAACCCCACTATCACATCTGGCTATAGCACAGGCTAATTTTTCTGCAGAGACAAATGCTATTAGAAATGTTATCCTTATGAGAAGTATTAACTTCTAAAGCACTTGTTAGGCAATGCACATTATTGTTAATACTAAGGTCTAACACTTTTGGTTGTAACAAGGTTTTTCAGTTTTTCATTGAGCCATAAACTAAGAAGAGGTTACCCTGTCTTGGACCTGCTTTAGATACCTGATTCATCTATAATATTGTAACTACAGGCAAAAAAGTTTGGATCAACTGACTGCAAGTTGATTGTTTAATTTTGATGGAAATACAGACAGGAGGACTAGTTCTGTCCAGATTTAAATTTCCACAGGAAAGTTTAAGAAAATAAGTCTAAAAGGGCTCAGCATTTGAGTGCAGAAAAGGTTCAGCATTTCCCAAAGTAAAGGGTGCTTATAGTACTGAGCAACTTTATTCTCAGTCAAGGGAAAGGTTTGCAGGAGAGGGATCCAGAGGAATAAAGGAAGATATTAAAAAGAATTAGAGTGCATTTAGAGAATAAGAAAGTCTATGAACTATGACAGAAGACTGCCCAAGTTGTCAAGGAATATAAGGATAAAATGACAGTCACCAAAAGATGATTCAGAGAAAGAAGGAAAAGGAGGAAAGGAAGAAGGAGGGAAGGAGGGAAGGAAGGAGGGAGGGAAGGAGGGAAGAAAAGAAAGAAGGAAGGAAGGAAAAAGACTGTAATGAGGGACCATTAACCACCTCTTGTTAGCAGCTTCCAAACAAACTCATGCATTAAGTTAGTCTCTTAGTATTCAAGATCAATGTATTACTGGCATAGATCTCTTCTAGAGTGGTCCAAATACTTTAATATTCAAGACCACTGCAGTTTTGGGTGTCGAATACTTTGTTATTAGTCACTTATCTGGAAAGTATACATAATTTGGGCCTGAAGAAGGTAGAAGAAAATAAAAATATTTCTTTTCAAAATCCAAAATCATAGAATCATGGAATAGTTTGGGTTGGAAGGGACCTTTAAAGGTCATCTAGTCCAACACCCCTACAATGAGCAGGGAATAGGCAATTCCATTAAAAAGGTATACAAAGACCAGCTGACTAAAGGAGAAGGAATCATGCTGAATTTTCTTATTAAGCAACCAAGACGAAATCCCAAATGAATCCTTCTTATGAATCTCTCTTGCTCTATATTCAACTATGCTGCTGTTTGACGTACTATACTGTCAAGAACAGCATCCTTGCACACTCTGTAAACACTTTGACTTCCGTTATAGCAGTGAATATAGAATTTTGGAATTGCACTTCCCTCTTGGGGTCTTTCTGATGTTTAATTAAAACGTAAAAGAGTTGTTAACCCAGTGTAAAGAAAAAGCTCTTTTTCTTCTAAGTTCAGCATTTTTAACATGCTGAATATTACATTTAATTTGAAGCTTATACCTCACTGCTGAAATATCTCTGGAAAACTTCAGTAATATTTAATAGTCTGTCATTTTCATGTAAATTCTTTCAGCAGTTCAGTTCTGAACTGGGTTTGCTTTAATTCAGTTGTTCTCTAAAATTCAGTTAAATTATGTGCATTAATAGTAGCTGAGGATATTGACCTTTGATTTAGAAGGCAAAACAGATGATTTGTGGTATGTAATGAATGGTGCCTCATTAGTGATAATTTAAAGTGTCTGTTGTATGTAAAGGGTTGACTGTCATACTGAACTGTTTGCTGACTGCCCCTTATTAAAATCATGCTTCAGACAATCTGTCACTGAAAATGAACAATATCATCCAAACTTTGATGTTGCCCCGAAAGCCAGAGCACCCTCAATCATCTTCCACATAAATCAGCAATAGATTGGACCTCTTTCTGAAATAAGGTTGTTTTCCTATCAAGTCTGGTCAATATGAACAAAACAGAGGTAGCAGTAACATGACCAGTACAACAATGTGAGGCATAATTCACTGAAAGCAACAAATGTTGATTGCATGCACTAAGAAACGAGTAAATATACAGCTGACAAAAAAGCAATAAGGGGAGCTCAGAAAGATCTCAGATCAAGCTTTTCTGTTTTACCACAAGACGTTTATAGTAATTTGCAGATGTTATTTTTCATCATAAAACATTTCATGTTTAGAGGCTATCTATCCCATTTATTTTACTGATCCTGTATTTAAAAGGATATATCTCAAGCAAAGTGGGACCCAGGCAACGAATGAAGATTTGGAAGGAGACAGCTGTGGGTATACTCCTGACTATTTTAGTCTCTGCTGCTCACTAAGATCCTTTTGTCTTTTCATTCAAAGGTGCCTCCGATATTTGCGCTATGTCAACACAAGACTTGTACACTGTGCATACTGCAAAGGCCGATGTCTGTCTTCATGGGTGTTCTCTGCCTGTGTGGTAAAGGGGGAAATTGCACCTGTAATTGCACATATAAAACTTGTAGAAAGACACGTATAAAAAAAATTAAATATAAAAAGAATATTAAAGAGAGAGTTCCCCTCCGCTAGCTGGAAAATGAACTTTCTGGACATGTCACTGAGAGTCTAGATGGAGTTTGTTTAAAGTGAGGTAATACCCTCAAATGCTGCATTGCAGCCAGCAAAAGTGCATCCCACACTTCAGAAATACAAAATGATTATTACTCATTACCCAGGTTTTGTCTATTTTGGACTGACAGTGCGCTCTCCTAGAAGGTAAGGGCATTTATGAAAACAAGAATTTGCCAAAGATGCAGAATATCTTGTTGTCATGAATTGCTGCCCAAAAGTATTTGTGTAAACCGGATTTCTGCCCTGAATGACCTTATCTAATTTCAAAGTTGGCTCTAACTTTAAAGATTGTTCTGCTTTGAGTTGGGTAGTAGACCAAATGACCTCCAACAAATTAGGTATCCAACCTAATTATTCTATGACTTTATGATTTAAAAGTTAGTGCTGTAAATACTCTATTGTGATTTACTGGATTATGACTTGGGACAAATAAAAATTTTCAGTAAAAGGATTTCCGTTACAGAGGTCAACTATCTCACAGTAAGCACAGAAGCATAATGTATTTGGGAGTCAGCCATCTTCTAGTTGTGATGTTAAACTAGTTGAAAGTTATCTGTATACTTAAGAAATAGACTTTGATGGCTAAAAGGAGAAGAAACGTGACTCCCAAGATATGTTACCTAAATGTTATGTCAGACTCAGTTAGGGCCTGTCTCTTGCTCTCTTTGATTCTCAGAATTTTCTTCTTGCAAGAAGCTAGTTAAATCACAGCACAAGCCCAGGATTTTCAGAGAAAGCTTGGTATTTGTATTCATTTACTCTCAAATCTCAGCACAATGAGAACGTCTCTGAAAAATGCCTCTACATCTTTGCATTGAAGGCAGCTGGGGATATCCTCGTCTAGACATTGTGAGACTTGAGACTTGCATTAGTGAGAGGAGGTTGCTTTGTGAACTCTCACAGGTTTTTCATGGTGTCTGTCTAAGCTAGTTATTTATGTTGAGCTATACAGGAAGGAGAGACCACTGCCCATTTCACACAACCCATTGAACTGGTTCTATATGACTATGACTTGATCTGGGATCAGAATTGGGATTGGAATTCTAAAAAAATATGTAAAACTTTGTGAGGTAAAGCAAATGTATACTGTGTTTCATTATTTACTGATTAAAATTGATTGCTATAGAGAGTAAAAACATTGTTTGAATGATGAAGGAAGATTTGAAGAAAGAGCAGCCCAAAATTACCACCAGAATGATAATTCAAATGGCTAGTGATAGGGGGTTTATTATTATTTTGGGAGGTTTTAATGTGTATTGTTACTAGTCATGAAAATAACCATGAAGCTGGGTCACACTGCCAAATCTGAGACTTTGACTTCCACATAATTTAAGCTTCTGGTTTATTTCACAGCAGTTCATCCTCTTCTCCCACTGTTCCAGTTATAGTTCTCAACCCCTTGCTGTTGTACCTTTTTCACCTTGAATAAAATACAAGGTTTTTCTTCCTGCACTCAGAATACCTCTTTGCATAACAAACCATCATGCATCCCTTCTTGTTTCTTTGCACTACAGTTAGCTATTATGTTTAGGATAGAGTTCATTATTAGTGATTCCAGACTAAGACCCTTTAGTAGATTTAGGAAGCTTCTTCCAAATGCTCCCAGAAGTTTTACTCATGTATTGTTCTGCTGTGATTTTGGTTTTGTTATTTTCTGGGGAGAAAGGAGGAGAGAGTTTGGTGCATATTATGTATTTGTGGCTTTGTCTTATTGAAAAGAAAACAAAAAATTCTTCAAGAGGGATTATGAAGAGCAACTGTAATAATGACTGATCATTTAATAATAAAAATATCTCATAGTTACGCCATTATTTATCTCCTGATGTAAAAGCTTGGCTTTAGTACACTTTCAGTTTAATAGTTTGATTAATGTTGGTGTCAATAAATCTGAATTTTAGACAAAT
The DNA here is from genome assembly GCF_947461875.1 of Haliaeetus albicilla. Classification (NCBI taxonomy): domain Eukaryota; kingdom Metazoa; phylum Chordata; class Aves; order Accipitriformes; family Accipitridae; genus Haliaeetus; species Haliaeetus albicilla. The sequence continues at coordinate 7,417,600 of NC_091499.1, forward strand.
ATCATTAGATATTTTCCTCAAATCTGACTCATATACATCAACTGCATCTCAATAAACTGCTGCTCAGTAATCCGCTCCATAATAATAAGATCAGAGTTGATCATTTGCCTTGATATGAGAGGCTTATTCCTTTAGACATCACTCAGAAAAAAGACCTTCCGAGATTAACATAGTGATCACCTATGTTTTCCCATTCATTTTCTGATTAGCAAAGCCAGTAGGAATGTTAACTGCATAATGACAGAATACTTGGGTGCAGAAGTGTTACATCTCAGAAGCACAAATATTTAATCCAGCAATGTATTCTCTGCACAAATGTCTTCCTGTCATTCTCTTCTATTAAACACAAAGGACTGAAGAAAATAAATTATTAGGGCTAGCTCGTGATAATCACCTTATACAGTACTTCCCACTGGAGTTCCTTAGGAAATCAGTAATTGAAATCAGTGGGGCTTTTGAAGGCGTGAGCAACTACTCAGGAGGAGCCAGGATTTCACAGGTTAGACTTTAGCTTCTCTGAAATGACTCTGTTTCCTGGTAGCTCATCTGAATCATTTATTTGCTGAAAGGCTTCCTGCTTCTGAAAATGTGAAGTCTATCTTGTTTTTATTCTTGATGTCCTTAGTTACTGCCTTTCCAATTTCTATTGATCTTGTAGCTTGAATCTACACCTATTACTCTTTTTAATGTTGGGATTTTTTTTCCACTTTACAAGAGTCAGATTCTGTTTCCTGAAGCTCCCTTTTTGACTTTCTAACCACTCAAAATCACCCTTTATTCTGTTTTTTATTTTCCTTTGAATTTCCACCTTCCTATTTCATTTCTTTCTGTCTCTGTCTTTTGTGTTAAGTTTTGGTATCATTCCTCAAGGCAGTTGTGTTCAGTGTCATTAGTATATATATTAGTATATATTAGTATTGAATCTATTCCTGTTTTCTGATTAGGACTAATATTAATAAAGAAATTCCTTCATGAAATACTTGAACTGAACTTTTTCACCTTGAGTAGGAAAGGTATGTTTTTTATGCAAAGGACTGACCTATTTTATTCTGTTTTGCATTGTCAATAACTGCAGCAGCAGTTGTCCTGTCTTCAGAGGCCCTTCTTGTTTCAAATTTACACTTATTTCTTCCACCACACACATGGTTCTTATGCGATTAATATGCAAGAGAACAGGTTTGGTTGCATATCCTGAGTATCACAAAGAGTATGACACATGAATATTCATGACACAGCATTTAGAGCTGGATCTTGAGTCTGAAAATTGAGAACTCTAGGAAGCTGAGATCTGAGTTTTTTACTCCTGTCCTCTCTCGTGCCAGGAGCTGCTGGGTCGGCAGTGGGGAAGAGGAATTCTTAATCGTGGAAGGGTCTCAGTTTCTCTGAAGAGAAGGCTGGGAGGAGAGCTATAAACATGACAGCACAACTAAAGGAGTAATTCCGCTGCCATGGAAAACCATATGGGTGGTACAGCTATAATCTTGCAAAAGGAGACAAGCAATCACAGAGCTTGAGTAAACAGTGTATGGCTCCCTAAGGCCTTATTTTTCCTCCTGGAGAAGATGAGTCCCCTGTGTCCTGAGAGCCACTTGTGCCCTGTGCTACAGAACTGTGTGTCAAGAGCCGTAATTTGACTTAAGCTGTGAACATGAATACGTACCTGATGAAAGAGATGACTTAGTATTGCTCTTATTAACATGCTAATTTTGGCAGAAATCATCTGCCAATTTTTGTACAGCTGTCATAGATGGCAAAAATGTCTCTAGTTTTGGTATCTTGATACCAAAAATACTCCGCTAGCTGCAGTCTTCTCATGGCTTCCCTAAACCACCTGGGAATATATAATATATAAAAAATATATAATTTTTCAAAGACGAGTTCCATCACTCTTTTCAAGATACTGTAAAAAGAGACATTTTAAGAAACTCTTTCAAACTGAAAATGAATGCACTTTCTAACCAAGAAGCAACTGTTTCTCAGGTAGCTCAAAGTGTTTGGCACTCCATGCACTACAGTACCTCAGAAGCATAGGCAATCTCATTGTAAAAGATGCTGCTTAATCAAAGACTTCTATTTTATGTTTATTTTTCATCATATTGTTCATTATTTCCACACTTGGTCCAGTTTTATCTTGTCCTTGGTGCCTAATCCTTTTTCTAAATGATCTCATTTAACTGGCATATTTTGTTGTGCGAATTCTCTTTCTTTAAAGAAAATATTTATTCAGATGATGCTCAGACACCAGCTTATCTGCCTCTGCCTTCTTTGGACTGTGATCTGTCAGCACCAGCACATTCACTGGAAGTGCACCTGATTATTGGAGAACACTTGGTTTCATTGTGATAATGCCTCTCTAATTGCCCTTATCAGGACAGGGCATAGAGAATTCCCACTCCAATTGTAACTCACAGATCTTATTATCCTCTGCTCAGTCAAATGTAATTTTGTTTTCACTGCCTTTCTCAGGTCACATAAATGAGACAGCAGGTTCTCCTTTTCATTACATTTGATGTTTTGACCTCTGCTGCTTGAGCCAGATCATATATTAAAAACAATTAAACCATCATTAGGCTCGTGGGGGAGCTGCAAAAGAGGATAAAGGCTCCTTTTGGCCTTTCAGTACTTAAAGGGGGCTTATAAGAAAGATGGGGACAGACTTTTTAGCAGGGCCTGTAGCGATAGGACAAGGGGATATGGTTTTAAACTAAAGGAGGGTAGATTCAGACCGGATATAAGGAAGACACTTTTTACAATGAGGGTGGTGAAACACAGGACCAGGTTGCCCAGAGAAGTTGTAGATTCCCCATCCCTGGAAGCATTCCAGGTCAGGCTGGATGGGGCTCTGAGGAACCTGATCGAGTTGAAGATGTCCCTGCTCACTGCAGGGGGGGTTCACTAGGTGACCTTTAAAGGTCCCTTCCAACCCAAATCATTCTGCAATCCTTTTTTCTTTAACCCACGTGGAGGGTGGCTTGCCCTGCTCCCTGCCTTCCCTACCGGGAGCCCACACAGCTGCCATGAACACCTCCACCGTAAAATTATCTTGGTGAAGAGGGAAGCAGCAAGCCCCTGATGCTGGTTGCTGTAGCGCGGGGAATGGGACGTGCCGCTGCTGAGGTGGTGAGAGAGAGGCAGGCAGCCGGGATCAGGGGTCGTGGGAGAGTATCTTCTGACTAAAATCGTTTTCTCCCAGGTGCTGGAGGGGACACTGATTATCCACAAACAGCACTTTAACCTTTTAAGTCGGTGCTGACAACATGTTCCGGCATGAAGCGAGAGCGTGTGGGGGGGCCCTTTGAAAGAGAAAGCAAGCTGAAGCCTAACTCAGTGGGAGCATTAAACATCTTTTGATGGAGTTTATAACAGTGTTGCCAAAAAGAAAGATTGTTTTTACACAGCAATTTTGAAGGGACTGGGGACATGGGGGAAGGGGGTCCCTGCAGAAAAAAAATCTTTTGTTTAATTTTCAAAAGTTATAGACTTCAGTTCATTTCATGTATTCGAAGCCGCTTTAAAATTTTGTGATGCTTTAAAGGAAGGTAGAAGGTTCTTTAGAACAAAAGGAAATAGAATGGGATTAATATGGAGAAAAATAATTTACATCTTTTACTGTTCTGATTTTCTTGTGGATGAAATAAATTGATTTATTCTTCTGCCTCTTGAGACTTAGTTCTATCCTACTGTATCAATCTTCCTCACAGGTGAGGTGAAAATTAGATTCAACAGTAGTAATTGAAAACTATTATGTGAATTTGGGAACTGTCTTGGAATGTTACTCCGAAACTTTTAAATACCAGCAATTTAGGAGTCATCAGTTGCTGTTCCTTTGGCTTCATGCACCCTATGTTGCGCCTCTAACGTTTTAAAAGATAAAAGCTTCACTCAGCATGAATGAACTTGGAAATATATGAAAACTAATGTGACATCAGCTTTCTAAATGTCAGCAGAGTGAAGAGAGTAAATTTCTTTCCACTTCTTTGGGAAATGATGTAGGAGTGAACAAAAAAGACTAAAGAATGGTGACCCACTGCTCTGTGTACTGAACACTTCAGAGGCACACTGTGTTGTATCACAATCCAGAAAGAGGAATGCAATTTGTAAAAATGTACAGCAGAGGTGGAATATGTCTTCAGTCCAGTGTGCTAATTTATACAGCATTTCATAAAGCACGTTTTAAAAATTGCTGACTGAAAATTTCAATCCCCAAAGTAAACATCATCTAATGTATCAGCTCAAATAGCTATGTGGATTTTTGTCTTTTATGATGACTAACTATTAGGGAAAAGATCTGCACCTAATAGTCAAGTGTATGTGTCACTGTGAAAATTTCATGCAAGAGGATAAGACCACTTCAGCATGTCAAAAATAAGATGGCTGGTTTCAGATCTCTTTTGGTAATTTTCTACCTAGTGAAGTCACTGCGGGTGGTACCTCCATCTCCTCCTTTCCACCCCTCTCTCCCCAAGGCACGTATTAGTCATCCCCATAACAGCATACAGCACAAGGACTTCTTCCAACAACTGTAGGGCTCCATACACCATATCTCCTCCTTCAAAGCCAGCATCTGTTCCTGCACTTCCACCCCCAAATCCTTTCTTCCTACCACCACCCTGAGGTTCTCTGTGTTTTTCCTGACCTCCTTTCTTTCCCCCACATTGATGCTCCCTCTTCTCTGCTAGGGCAGCACTCACACCTGGGAGCTGGTTCATTAGTATCTTCCTTTCTCTGGTGAGGACTGGCTGTATGATGTAGGGGTATTGTTATCCAGCAAAGTATTAACACCTGTGGTCAGCAAAGTCCTCAGATAGTGCTGTTTTGTGGTTAGGAGACACGGAGTTTAGCTTGACCAGAAGAGTTGTAGTTCTGTTCCAGGTAAGTTAGCAACTGTACTTTGTCATCCTGCTCTGGAGGGCTAACTGTGTTCTAAGGGAAAGAGGAGGGGTGAGAAACTATTACCATTTCTTCTCCTTTTTTTGGTATACTGATTAATGCTCACCAACACCTTCCTAAATAAATACATTTCTAGTGATCTAAGCCTGTAAAATGTGTGGCTCTTGCTAAAGTTCTGTATGAACAGAGCAATAACAAATTGGCATGTAGCCTCAAATTTAGCATGTAGCCTCATAGCCTCACATAGAAACAGACTTTGACTAAAGAATTTTTTTTCTCAAAAAATGATTTTTTGTAAAAATGAAGTATTAAATCCCTTGAAAATTTAATTAGTCTAATCTTGGATAGCTATTTTGCAGGGAGATGCCAGGGACGATGAACAAGAACCATATACATCTCTATGACTGGCACTGATGTGCTCCTGCTGAAATGTTTGTTGTAGTCTGGTCCTGGGGCCTACAGAAATCCCATTTTTAAAGGATGTTGATAAAGTGGTGCAAAGAGTTGAGAGAAGAGCCACTGAACTAGAATATGCGCTTTATTAGTAAGACTAAGGAGGTTGGTTCCCTTTAGAGAGAAAGTTGAGCAGCCTTATAAATTGGAGTGGAAAAGCTGCTCCAGAAGTTTCTTCAGTTTAGCAGACAGAAAAAAGCCACCAGTGGCTGCAGACTGAGGCTGGAGAATTTGGCCATCTTCTTTGTCCAAGAGGGCTTCTGTTTACATAGGAGACTAATGACCTTCTATACTTAGTCCAGCATCACTGCCATCCCAAAATGGAGTGATACAAGTAAAGTGTACTGTATGTAGCTTTTTCAAATAGTCATGTCTTTGTAACAGTCACAGTCATCTTAATTATTTGGAATTAATTATTTCAAATGAACTAGAATTGATTGGGGGGGATGAAATATTATGTACAACAGCATCAAACTTTTCTATAGAGGGTGTTTTTCAAAGTTATGTTTATTATTCAGAAAAATCAAAGACATAAGATAGGATCAAAGTAGCTGTACTTCAGAATGACACAGAAGGAGGGCAGTGGGAAGAGAATCGAGTATTCTGACCTACTTGAAGGCCCCTGGGCTCTTTTTATATTTTGGTTGAACACATCAGCAAAGCAATATCACATCTCTAAAAACCAACATGTTTTGCAGTAGCTTATAGCGATGTTCATGCTTGTTTAGACTGTGATTTTTCTGAAAATAAGTATATATGTAGGGCAGTTAGAATCACAGAAACACAGAATAACTTAGGATGTCAGGAGGTCATCTCTCTAGCCTCCTGCTCAAAGCAGGGCTTTGATGTTTTATTGGGTTGCTGTTAGGTTAGATATCCATAAGGGAGGATCTTAACTCCAAAAGACAAAATTCTGGCCTGTTAATGCAGAAATCTTATCTATATTAATTTATGTACATTGTGAATAAGTATGTATATATGAAATGGTCATGGAAATATTTTCTTTTGCACTGATCTCTTTATTGCAAATATTATGGCTTATTAATTAATTACTGTCAGTATCAGCCAAAATTTAGGATCTGGTAAATAAATGCATACTTATGCTGTGATGTCTTGTAAATAATAATAATCTTACCATTTGCTAACTGTGACACTTGTGGGCTTTAGCCCTATTGGAGTGGTATTACCTGTAAGCATAGTGTTATTTTTCATATCTATGTGTAAAAAAACAAAAAAAAATCTCACACCAAATAAAGCGGGAATTAATATAGTTCTTCGGAAAAAAATAAACCTATAGAAATGTCACTAAAACCTGCAGAACTAAGAGAAAAACTTTGCTTTTCTAGAATTTTGGAACTCCCCAGGCTTTTATGGCAAGGATACAATCCACCATTCATTCCACAGTTGTTCTTTACAGTTATAAAGAAAACCGTCCTTTCTTTCTTTCATTTTCCTGTATAGTGCAAGTACAAGTCATTCATTATTCTGCTTGGGCCCTGTTGATCCTACAGAAATTAGTTTTTGCTTTCAGTCTTGGCTAGAGTTTTTTCTGATAGCTGAAGAAAAGGTGATGAAATTATTTAGGCTGAGAAGAGGATGAAAAGCAAGTAAATATTTTACAATGGTTGCATTTGGTAAGATTGTGTCTTCTCTGTGCTAATGCACATATAATTCCCCTTCCCAGCTATTCAAAATGCAGCTATCAATATTCTCTTGATCTGGCCATAATATTTCTACACCCTGAATCATTTCATTGATCCCCTTGTTTTGTTGCTGACTGTGGGATCTTATTAAGTTCTAGTGAAAGTCTTATTGACAACCTGAATTTTTCACAGCCATCTCAAGTCCCCCGTCTTTGGTATTTTTCTGTAGATGGAAAAATCCCCTTTATGCGAGGTACTGGCCTGGCTGAACCATCCGCTCTCCTGTTTCCCTGAAAAATGTACTTCTCATGGGATGTTACAGCAGGAAAACTAGCCATAAAGAGGAGCGGATGAGAGGCTCAATACTTACTTTGCTTTTACTACTTCTTTTTGCAAAGCAGAAGCTCTTTGGGAAGAGATTTGGGTCTGTAATTTGTCACATTTTAAGAACTGTTCAGAGTTTAATACAATAAACAAAGTAGTTATTTGCTATAGGATTCAAACTGGGCAAAAGTTACTGCAGTGTTATTTGATTTAAAATAGGGTTTTGCGTTAAACAGTTCCCTTCTCAGAGTAAATTATGGAGGTTCAGAAAACTCCATTCAGCTATTACAGGATCAGGAGATTTGGGTTGTTTTTTTTATCAGGGAAATTCAACCTCTTGCCATCAAGTCAAGCATCTGGCACTTTGACTTTAGAAGCAAGCAATATCAGCGCTGGAAATACTTAATTTCTCTTTTTATGGATTGTTTTATTTTGTTTTTCCAAAATTAAACTTTTTCATTTTCAGTCATGTCATTGAATGTTACAACCAGTAATCACGTAGTTCGATCCCTGTCCTCTTTCCTTTTTTAGGAAAAAGGACGAGATTCCAAAGTACCAATAATGTGTAGGCAAGGTACTGAGAAAACTGCTTGATCTAAGTTTTCCTAGAATAAGAGTCACTGCTTGCTTAACCAGTTGGCTGTGTTTAAGATTAATGAAATTTCCAGGGAGTTGACCCTGGAAGATATTCTTGACCGTATTTCTTTGATCAGGCCATTTACAAAAACAGCATACCAGTATGACATTCAACACTGCAACAAAAAAAACTGGGGCATGAACTACATAAGTCTATTTTCAGCTGTTGAAATTACTGCTTTTTCTTTTATTGGCAATCTTTCCAGCTCAATAATGATTAGTGAATTAGTGTGTAGCAAACATTTGTGATATATAAACTTTCTCCAGCTGTTGCCAAATCAAAAATGAATGCAATCACCATGAGGCTTGCAACTCTTTAATTAGTTTTGCCAGAATGGCTAACTTGATTTCTGCATCCACAATCTTGACTGTCCAATATGAAACAGTGAAAGTCACTGAATACTTGAACAGATGACCATCAAAGTCCCACCCCACAGCTAGAGCTGCCAAATCAGTGCAATGGTTGTATCAGTGCTACTGCTAACAGCGCTTTAGCACTTGTTGCACCGGATCCTTTATGGCTGCTGGGAATTGAGAGGACTGATAAGCACCAGGAGCTCCATCTCACAGCTGTCTTTGCGCCCCTTTTCCATTTCCTTTATTTTGAAAGCTTCCAACAAATGTCACGTAGGTCTCTGTATGGTCCTTTCCTTCTCAGGTCACTAGGTTCTTGATCCTTCACTCCCTCTTCTGTTTTAGATGTCTCCAAGGATCCTTCCACAGCAGGCATTTTTTGTCCTACCCCATGTCTGTTTGTACCACTGCAAAATGCTACCTTCGGAGAATCTGCAGGCATAGCCTGTCCTCCTTCTGTCCACTTGGCATTGTGAACATAGAAAAGTCTGGATCTGAAGGCAGAGTTGGTACTATTTTTTTCAGCAAAGTGTTTATGCAGTCTGTGTCCCAGTTCCCCTTTTCAATTTGCCTGATGTATAAACATTCCCTCTAATCTTGAAATCTATCAGATGAGACATTGGAACAGACCGTTAATACTGCCTGGTTCCAGTTTCTTGACCAAGTGAATAATGTGCTTTCTTCTGATGTGCAATATCATTCTGCAGAGTGAAACACAGAAGCAGACTTGATGGGGAAGCCACTTTATTCCATGAGTAGGTCTGGGTGGAGAAATTGTAACAAAGCATTCAAATTTTAGGCAGATGTTAAAAACATAATTCTGGTGCTACAGACTTTTTACTCCATGCTGTACAACTAAGAGTGAGATCTTGCATCTCTGACTAATCCAGCAGTCTTGTGAGCAGGTGTGATTCTTTTGCCAAAACCCATGTTGCTTAAATATGCTGTAGGTATCATTTTGCCTACAGGCCATGGAGAGGAGCAAAAGCTGACATATTTCTCCTACAAAAGCTTCATAGCATTTTGTTTCTATATCTTTCCTTATGTGAAATTAAAGGCCAAATGTTTTATTGGTGTGAATACAACCCAGTGCAGGAGTTATGTGTTTGACGTACTTCCATAGTGCATATTATGCATTTCTATATGGCATATAACAAAATGCAATGCATGTTAAAAATATTCTATTAAGCCTTGAAGCATGTGGAGGGACATTAAATTACCTTGGTGTATGTAGGCATTGCAATTCTGGCCAACTGACAATGAAAAGATCATGTATTTTATACAGTGACTCATAATGACCTATATAAGAATTATTTTTTTGATATGTCCCTACCGTGTCTTTTTTTTGAGTCATGTAAGGAGTTTTATGTAATGTAAGGAGCACTGATGTAACTCATTGCCAAGTACCCTCTTTCTTCCTACTCCTGTTGATTTTTTTTTTTTTATTGTCATTGTTGAGAATTTTCATTAAATGGGAAAAATGCATCTACCAGTAATATCAATAATGTGTTGAGGGCCAAGGACATTTTATTCAGTACTACAAACCATGACATCCACAATTTCTTTGTTCCTTGCCATACAATTTTAAAAATTAAACTTGTGGGTATTTTTTACTAGGTTCTTTTTATTTATCATCTGGCATATTTTTCAAGCTTCAAGAAACTTATTTTTTATTAAATAAAAGCAGAGGTTCTTAAGGAATCATGTGACTTCAGAGCAGGGACTTCACATAAAATATTTACTTTTTTCAAAACTCACTGTAAATTTACAAGAGCCAGAAACACTTATTTTCCCTGTAAGAAAACACTTATTTTTCTGCTGTAGAAAAGGACAGAAAGTTGACCAAAATTAAAATTTCTTAGTTTACATTCAGATTCTTGTGTAAACAGATAACCATAGTAGCTGGTAAGGAGATTGGTGATATGAGACCAACTATGATTGAGTACTCCAATAATGTTTTGTTATCTTCAAAGCAGTTCCTATAATACCACCTAACAGATATTCATGATGTCTTTGCTAGGGAAATACCAAATAGGTGCCATCACCAGTTTGCTGTATGACTGTACAAAGAAATCAAGGCACTTGCTGAGGCCCCTGACAATTCAGTGTGCCTCCTGAATGAATAAGGGAGAACTTGACAGAAAAATGGATTTACTGAATGAGGCAGAAGCCTAATTTAGTCCAGTACCTGGGGAGTCTTTTGATTTCTAGCAGTCTGAAGCCCAAGCAGTTCCTGAACTTCATACATCATAAGTTATCTTTAAGACATTTTTCTTCCATGAATTCTTCAAAAGCTCTTTGAACCCCTGTTAACTAGCAGCATCTCCAGCACATATAACTGTGAACTATCAATAAGTATCAGAAAGATGTCTCTTGTTCCTTTTGAACTTGCTAAATATTAATTGTATTTCATACACTTTAGTTCTGGTTGTGAAGACAATAGCTAACAGTTCCTTATTGCCTGCCTCTGTCACTCGTGACTGTTTTATCCTCCTTCGTAGTCTCTCTTTCCATGCTGGAGTCATTGTTGACTATTTCACTGTTTCTCTCTATATGATCTTTGATGCCCTTCTTGGTATCACTTACAATTGTACTGTACACATTCTGTGATGCATAGACCAGAACTGCCCAGAGTATTCAAGATGGTTTGGGCTTTATCCAGTTTTATAGATGTTTTTTTGCTCCTTTCTTCCCAACTCCTACATCTCATTTGCACTGCTTAGTGCTGATGAGCACTAAGTTGACATTTTCATCAAACTACTTTAGCCCCAAGAGTCCATTTCTGAGCAGTAAGAGTTAGTGCAAAGCCTGGCTTTATGTATGCAAAATCAAGATTGTTCCTTCCCCATGCAAATTATTTATCTATACACACTACAGTACTAGCATAGAAATAGAGTTTCACTTCCTAACTTATTTTTATTAAAGAATATCTTAATCTTTTTTTAAAAAGTTCCATTTATCCTGTCGTATTCCCCTATTTTCTCCTCGCCAAAAGGTTGTTTAGGGAGGAAAAGACAGTGCCTTGTGAAGTCTTGCAGGTGACTGATAGAGTGATGTTGTCCTCAGCTGCAGTATTCCCTATCACAGAACTATCAACATCCGACACCTGGGTCTAACACACACATGCCATAACATAAAGCACTTCAGCAAATTACTGAATGCTCTTGTGAGAAGTGTGGAAAAATTGCCGTCCACCAGAATTAACTCTTACAAGGAGATCATAAAGCATACAAAAGAGGGAATTACCATTATTTTTATGAAACAATCACTCCTCCTCCTGATCCTCAAGGGAGAGCTAGAAAACACCTCCAAAAAAAAAAAAAAGCATAGGAAATCTTCAACTGCATGAGATACTAAAAGTCCTGGACTGGAGAAGAATATTAGTCTTAAAGCACATTGTAATCTTCCTCTCTGCTCTTGACAGCCTTTCCATTTACCACTGGTGATAAATGACCTGTCTCACTCTCTTATCTATAGGAGATAATCTCTTTCTCACCTTTCCCTACTATTATTCTCCCCCCAGCCCTACCTTCTGCATGTCACAGCTACGGTTTCTCTTTGGTGGCTGAACTAACATTGTCTAGTTAAATTCAAAGCAGTTTTTCTCAGCTTATGTTTGGCTTTGAAGTTTAGGCTTTCTGGGCATTTGTAATCCAAAGCTTGCCTATTATTTTCAAAACAGACCAGTAAGTTCAGACCTTTTTCCACTGACCTTGACCACACCACAGTTTTGAAGGGACTCCTTCCAAATGGGTGATTGCTTCAGAAGGCATAACCTCCTGAGGGCCAAAATCTTGGTGCTTCTGCTAAGATTCAAAGTAAGGAGCACTGATTGCTAAAAACATGAAGATCATTAAGCAAATCAGTTACTCGCACTAACTCACTGCCTTGTATAGTTTTAAAGGAGAACTTATTCCTCATGTGTTTTTGAAAAGTAATTGTAAAGGAAACATCCAGCCATTTTGTTAATTTCTTTGTGTTTTAATATAACGTAGTTTATTCTTCTGCTTTCTGAAGGATTCCTCTTAGCTATGGCTGAGTTTTCTTGCTTAAAGGGGCATTTTTTTTCTATATGAATGGAACCTGGCTGCACGGATGCTCCCTGTAGACTGTGTGACCGAAAGAAAGATTCCTTTCCTTCAGGGATAATTATTTCTATTTCTTCCTTTGCTTGACATATTTACATCTTAATGAAGCACAGTGTTCAAAACAAATTAACCTTATCACCAGCACACCTCTCCCTTCTACTATTACCATGGACAAATTTTAGAATACAGTATTAGAAGATATGCACAGAGTACTTGTGTTCCTTAGGATCAATGCCAGAAGGCAAGAAACGTGCCTCTGAGACACGTTTAACTTCACAGAATTTTCAATTTCACCAGCTATGGCGGCCTTTTGTTTACATAATTTCACAAAGAAATCCAGCTTGGAGTGACATTTTCTGGCTGGGAATATTGAAATGTTTCCTGCATGGACTGACATTTTGAAAGCAGAGGAATGGCTCATAACTGCCAGAAGAAATCAGACAGTACAGCAGGCTCAGGGAGGGACTTTCCAATGCAGTCTGGCGATAAAACAAAATTCATTTTTAGCCCACACATCAAACTTCAGGTCACTGTTAGTGATCTATGACAAAGACAGTCTTCTGCTGCCTTTTCAGTGTTAAGGTTGGCAGTGAAAAACAAAACCAAGCACTGCCAAGAATATAGCAGGAGGAGTGGAAAAGAAAATTGCACACTTGAAAAAGTATTCAGATTTGAGCAAGAACATTGGGGTGATTAAAACAAGGACAAATAAAAAATTAAGTCGAAGAGGTTATGTTGTAAGTTGTCCAGTGTTTTTAAGAGGTTCTGCCAGATTACTACCAAAAAAAATTAGAAAATGCAGCTCCCCAGCATAGCCTCTTAGGGATTTTTTTCTTCTTGGATGTTAAGCTAAAGTAAATCCCTGTGAGGGAAATATCTCAGAGAGGTTAGGGATGAATTAAGGTACCAATTCACAGTGTGGAAGAGCTTGGTTGAAAGGAACAGTCTCACTTTGAGGCAGAAACTCAGAACAACTGAACAGTAGAAGTAAATATTCACTTGTCAAGTAAGAAGATGGTGAGTAATGGGTTCCTTTGAAATATCTGAGCAAGACTGGATATTGTCAAATATTTGTTCAGTTATGTGAAAGAAATAGAGGGGCACAGAGTTGACAATGTTGCTAGAAGAAACAATGTTGTTATGCTAATTGAGATATCTGGAAACGCTGGAGGCATCACAATTGTGTAGAAGACTGGTAAATTAGGCCAGTGTAGCATTTCACAACAAAACTTTGCTAGCTTGACATTCATTAACAATGTACATTACCAGAAACAAGTTCTCGATCGTTAACAATCATTATCATTAGTTATTCACAGCAGTCAGTCCTCAAAAGTCACATCCTAAATTAGCTGTGAGTTTACAACACCAGGGAGCCATGTCTTACAGTTAGCCTTGATGGCTAACTTAGTGCTCTTAGTTAGTCCTTGGTGGTCTTAGCTGGTAAAACATATAGCTGTGGCAGATGTCTCCAAGTGCTGTGTTGAACCACACATATACTGTCACAGTTTTTTTCTCTGTGTGCAAGCAAATGTTTGGCTTAGGAGTGTAAAACAGCTATCTTGTTGCTAGTTATTCACTGTTGTAAAGAAACGATGGTTATTAGAGGAAGACAAAAGCTTTTTGATCTCTTATTAGAGAGGGCATTTAAGAGAGGGAACATTTAAGAGAAGAGCTGCCCTCTGAGATACCACAAACTACAGCTGAACTGAGACTTGTGAATAAGAAGATGTTCTAAATGTTAGATTGCCTGTTCCACAAATGTTGTAGGTATAAATGTAAAACGAGGTATGTCCAGAATGTGCTGCAGTGGAATCACTGATATCCTTTCTATCAGGCCAGTAACCTGAAAATCCCAAGACAACTTCCACTGACTTACCAAGGGCTGAAGAGAACGGAGTAATGGTACCAGGGTCAGTCATTCTGCCAGGGAAAAGGAGAGATGAAGGGTGATAGACTTTTCTTATTTTCAGACATCCATTCTTGTGGTGATAAAGCTAAATGCTTCAGTGACTTTAACTTGGAAGGTATAAATTATGCATATATTGATTGTAAAATAGTTGACATAGCAGGTTTCAGACATTTGATTTGGCTGACCCACATCAAGGTATATCTGAAAGAGTGCTCACTGCATACGCCCACAATTTCCTTTGATCTCCCTTTCTGGAGACTATTACAGGTTTTGGAGCTCCTCATCTGACATTAGCTTGGACTTCTACCATTTCACGTGTGCCTTTCTTTCTTAAACAAATGTATTTGCAAGGCAAAAGTATATTTCTCATTCTTTGTATTTATTCGCTCCTTTGAGCTGCTTTTTTTTCTCTTTTCTATAGGATGAAACATTAGTGCACTACAATAACCTCATTTGTGCTTCTGTGACATCTTGGAATACCTGGTAGGAAGATTTCAAGCCCTTGTTCATGCTGGATAGTGCTAAAAGACAATGACTAGTTCAAAATTGACAACTAGTGAAAGGGTATTTTGAAAACTCACAGAAGCGCAGGTCCACATTATTTATTTTAGACATTAATAGGGTTTTTTTTGAGAGAGACAGATCAAGTTGATCTGATTGTAGGATTTATGATATGAAAATGTTCCTTGTTCTTTTGAAGTTTTTTGTCTGTTTATTTCATTAGGTAACTCTTAGCACATGAGAAACAGAGAAGTGTTCCTCATTTTAAAGCTCTTTTGCAAATTGAAGGACCTTAATCCATTCTGTGGACATTTCTGGTGGGCCTTCCTACTCATCCTTCCAGTTGCACTATGTGCCTTCACTCAGATGTTTTGATTGATCCTAAGGTTCTCATGAGGTGTCTGTACCAGGGAGGTATACTGATGTGCAATGATGATTTCTGCTTCATTCTCTGTTCCTTGCCTAATAATTCCTAACTTTGTTTCTACAGTTTTGATCATCACTTAGCTGACATTTTCAGAGAAAAAAACTCCTAGAAAAAAAACCCTACAAAAACTCCTAGATCTTCCTCCAAAGTGGTAAAAGATAATTTGCAACCAATTATTATGTATATTTATTTAGGGCTTTTTTTCACTACTAGTTTCACCTTTTACATTTTCAACACTGAATTAATCTGTCATTTTATTGCCGGTTAGCCAGAATTATAAGATCATCAAGCAAATCTTATAGAATGTTCAGATTTTTATTATCCTGAATTATTTTCTTTTATCAGTAAACTTTGTCAGGACACTATTTCATCCTCTTTTTCCTGGTTGTTAAGGAGTATGTTTAACTGTGTAGGCTCCGGAATGAATCTCTTGGTGATCCTGTTGCTAGCTGCCCACAGTGATGGCAATTTTATCTATCTATCTAATCTATCTATACCTACCCTTTGTCACCTGTCTTCCCACTAGTGGGAGAACCTTTGAAAGACTCTTCCTTTCCCATGCCCATGCAGCTTCTTGGGGAGAATTTGGGGAAGGACCTCGTTGGAAATCAAAGGTATATGCACTTGTATACTTTCTGAATAACCTTATTCACACTTTCATGGACTCCTTCACAAAACTTTAACAGATTTGTGAGCATGACTCCCCGCTCCAAACATTTTGTTGTCTCCTTTAAAGTATATTTACTCATGTATACACATTCAATTGTTTTTTACTTATACTGTTTTTTTTCCCACTTCAAAGCTCAAAATATCCTGTCAGTCACAGGATACCTCCAAAAGTTCATTTTAAAGTCTGATGGTATGTTTGTCACCTTCCATCCTTTGGTATTGGTTACATATCACAGTTAGCATTTCAGCAATGTCACACGTGAATTCCTTCAGAACAGTCTTGTCCAAGCAGTTTGCTTTTTCTCCAAGATATCTTCTTCTCATACTTCAGCTTGAGACTACTCCTCATGCCCACAAAAGAACCCCCCCCCCAAATTTCTGTGCAGCAGATATCAGTGCATTAATTTTGGTTTTCCCCCTTTTCCCCCTTTTCCCCCTTTTCCCCCTTTTCCCCCTTTTCCCCCTTTTCCCCCTTTTCCCCCTTTTCCCCCTTTTCCCCCTTTTCCCCCTTTTCCCCCTTTTCCCCCTTTTCCCCCTTTTCCCCCTTTTCCCCCTTTTCCCCCTTTTCCCTTCCTTCCTTCCCTTTATGCTTTCATTATTTATTGGCCCAACTTATATATCTTTAGGTAGCTTCTCCTTTGTTTTGGGTTTTGGGGGGTAAAAAATCACAAAAAGGCACAACAGTTATTTCACATTTAATTTCACAAAATTGATGCTCCTTTCTGTTTCTTCCATTACTGGCATTAATCAGCTTCCATACTGCCTGCAAACATTTAACCTACAGTTTGGTTTGTCTCAAAGGTTAGAACCTTGAAATACTCTGCAGTTGGTTGCAATACTTTTGGATTCTTGTTGATTTCTTGGTCATGCTAACAATGTGACTGCCAGGAATTTAATTTTAGTAAACAGCTGCAGGTTCTAACAACAGCTGTTAAGAATGGTAATGGCTAGAAATTGGGGGCAAACCCCTTGTTTTCCATCTATTTAAGTATAAAACAAAACTTATGTTGAAATATATTTGGTGACTCCAAAACCCCACTCCCAATAAATGTGTTTGTCAGTCATTGAGACTTTTAAGACTGTAAATCATTAAAGCCAAAAAGATAAGGGAAATTGAACTCTCTCAAGTCCTCTGTTTTCAGATTTTTGATACCTTGTGTCAAATTACATTCTCTCTTCAAAGAGCAGTCCTTGGTGGCATGAGCTGTTCTGGTTTTGTGGTGTTCAGATGAGAGGCACCATCCATGTGACAGCACTTACAAATGCAAACCATGTATTTCAAGTCCACATGGCATTTCTAGAACTTAGGAACATGGTGTCTCAATATTCATTTTTCTTCTCAGCCCAACAACATCAGAGAAAAATTTGAATTCTCCCCTAAGGACATGTGTGACTTTCCCTTCAGTAGAAAAGAAAGATTTAGCAACAAATCGGAAGCAAACCATGGGCTATTTTTTTGTCTTCTTTTCGTCAAAATCTGTTTCTGATTGATCGTAAAGCTCTCAGCACACATTCGACTTGAGATCCACGCTGGCAAAGATAAGTTAGTGTGTTTTTTTTTTTTTAAAATGTTGTCTTTATGGTATATTTTAGTTTCAACAGCTGCATTTTCTCCTCCTAATCTCGCATAACCAAACCTCCTCCAAAGTCACGCAGTCATTGCTTGAGTCCTGTAAACCAGTAATTTTGTGCTTTGTGTTGATATGTTTAAAAGTAATGGTGGTGTTTAATACTTGATTCACAGGGCTTGATTAGTATTTCCCAACTTACATCAAACCTCCTTTGTCTATTTTATATTCAGAAATGACTACATTACTGACTCAAGCCTTATCTGTAGGCGTTAGCTATTCCGATGGAAACTTTATACTCTGAGAGAAGCCCATTAAAATGTGCATTGTGTTATATGTTCCAGGTGGCACCAAACTAACAAAAGAAAGGATAACAAGGTATATCAAGAGGACAGGAAGGTGAAATGATATGAAATTAGATCATAAGAGGCCTTGATGCTTTTTCTAAAATATTTTTCTAGTATCCCTATTCTGTATGCTTAACTCTAATTTTAAACTTTCCATTTGAAATGTAAATAGAAGTACTATTACACCTTGACAAATTGTCTCCACTGACTTTCTTTTTTGATTGAAAACCTGATTTTTTTACTGTGTGGTATTTTTCACTAATTATATCTCCTTTTGATTTTTTATTGAAAATAATTTTTCAGTTCTCAGATTGAAAGACGTGGGATCTTCAAATCAAAGTGCTGTGTACACGTCACTTTACCACATGTTTCTGAGCTGCTCAACTCGGTTTCTCTTCTGTAAACCTGCCTGGACTAGTGAGGTGCAATCAATAAGGCAAGTAATGGCACGCCAACAAGAATGTAGTCCACTATAAGAGACCAGTTAAAAGAAACTAGAGAGAATGAGTTATTTGAAATTTCTTTGAGCACTGCAGCAGGAAAAACTGAAGCAGCATAATTTTAAGCTGCCTTGAAACAAAGTATTGCTTTTGTTTGACCACCAGAAATATTTAGATCTGTTTTGGAGCAACCTTGAAGCAACCTTGAAGTTAGATTCTTTGAAGGACATATTTGGTTTTGTCCAGAAGTTTTTCCCTTACAAGTGTTTCAATGAGAAATGAAAAATCTCCATATGCTGTGGGGTGCTTTTTGGCATTGCCTTTGCTGATTCTTTTGTGCTACACCTTTGGTCACTCGACTCAATGGTTAGCAAAATGCCTTATTAATGCAGTAAACTTGTAGCCAGAGGTAAGAATGGAGCGTAAGCACAGATCCACTATTGTTTAATTTATAACCTTTGTGGGTTTTGAGGGGGATCATGGAAATCAGGGGAAGTCCCCAATAACTGGAGAAAGGCAAATGTTGCACCTGCCTTCAAAGAGGCCAACAGGTCAACCCGGGGACCTACAGGTTGGTCAGCTTCACTTTTGTTCTTAGGAAAACTTTGGGCTGAGTTGTCTTGGGGCACATTTGTGGGCACATGTAGGAGAAAAAGTTGACTGGGAACAGACAGAATTAATTTACCAAGAGTAAATCATACCTGACAAACCTGATTGCCTTCTATGTATGATAAAATGACTGGAGAAAGATAAATGAGGGATGGGCAGTGGGTGACATTTTCCTCAACTTTAAGAAGGCTTTTAGCACTGTCTCCCAGAATATCTTGTTTTCAGGTTAGGACATTACAGTCTGGATGGATGGACAACGAGATGGGTTGAATGGTTGGATGTTTGGGCTCACAGAGTGGTGGACCACTTGGAGGCTGATAACAGATGTACTCTGTATCATGAGAGGCTATCCTGGGACATGGCCTGCTTGACATCTTTATCAATGGCATGGAGGAGGTGATGGACTGCACTCTCATCAAGTCTGCAGATGACTACAGGCCCCACTTAATATGTTTGAGGGCAGGGCTGCCATTCGGCAGGGCCTAGACAACCAGAGGAATGACCCAACAGAGACTTTACAAAATTCAGCAAGGACAAACGCCAAGTCCTGCCCGTGGAAAGCAATAGCCCCTTGCAGTGACAGGCTCAAGTGTCTGCCTGGGGACCAGCTTTGCAGGAAAGGCCCTGAGGGCACTGGTGGGCACCAGATGAGTGTGAGCCAACAGTGGCCCTGGCAGCAATGAGGGCCAATAGCATCCTGGGCTATATCAACAAGAGCCTGGCCTGTTGATGGACAAAAGGGAACACCACCCTTTACTTGCACTTGTCACATCTAGGCTACTGCAGGCTTGTTTGCGGCTCCCCAATATTGGGAAAAAACCCAATAAACTGGAGCAAGTTCAGTGGAGACCAATGAGATGGTCATGGCTAGATCTCTTGCCTTTTGAGGAGAGCCTGAAGGAGCTGGGCTTGGTCAGCCTGGGGAAGACATAACTTCGGGGATATTTAACAGCATCTTCCAGTGCTTAAAAGGAGGACATCAAGGGGACAGAGCCAGGCTTTTCACAGTGATGCACGGTAGGAGGATTAAAGACCACATGCATAAGTTGAAAGAATAGAGGTTCAGACTGAATATGAGAGATATCTTTTCAGCATGAGGCCAGCCAAGCAGTGAAGGAGGTTGCCCACATAAATTGTGTAATCTCTATTCTCAGACACTTACAAGATCCAAAAGTATTAAGCCTGGTCTGAGCACAGAACTGATTTTGCTGTGAGCAGGACATTGGAATAGATGACCTCCAAAAGTCCCTTCCAACCTGAATTATCCTATGATTATTATATTTACATGAAAAAGCAACATATGGCAAATGCTTTCTGGCAGTCATCATTTCAGAGCTGAATTTCTTGAAAGTCAAAAGACAGATGTGTCTAGTCAACTCAGTTTAAAACTAAATGGACCCCTTGCCTGAAGATTTCCAGAAAAATAGTAATTATTATTAGTTGTGTGACAGCTATGTCACCTCTTTCTCAGACACTTACTTCTTCACCAGTTGTGCCTCAGTGGTTTTCATAGCAGATGTCAAAATACACAGACTCTAGTTCTGCGGACTCCCTATAGAAGTCCTGTGTGCAAAGGATATTTATGATTGGCTGAATGAACAAGGTAGGGAAATTTTAGGCTGTGGTTTTGTCATCTTCTCACTCTGCAAAATACATATTAAAATCTTCACATGGACAAAAACCATCAGCAGCATACAGCATACTTCTGAGACCTGAGGGGATGGGGAGCACTGTAATTAAATTACAGGCAGGAGGTGGCTGCTCTTCAGAGATTCCTGGATTGTGTGGGATGGCAGTGGATGAAGCTGAATCCCCAAGGGCTAACATCACCAGACCTTAATGGCTCATCATTTCTCACAGTGGGGGGTTTAGATTGTACAGCAGTCACCTCCCATCCCAGACCTGAGAGGCACAGGAGGCCCTCTTGAACCATTTGAGAGTTACCGTTTTGGCACTACTGTCTTTGGCAATAGGAATTTAATTATCTGAGTTACATACGAAGTCAAACTCTGTGAAGGGGGTTTGCATGAGGAGTGCCAATTCTGTCCAGAGAAGGGCAGGAACTTCATCTGCTTATTGGGGGGCAGGTTTCAGACAGGTTGGTTTTGCATGTTGTAGGCTGAAAGGTGCTGCAAAAGAATATGTCATTCTGAAACTTTTAAAAAATCCTGGTAGTCATCACTTCCTTACTGTGTCTTCCTCCCTTTTCTTTCCTGTCAAACTAAAAACCAGATGAAACATCCCTATTCTGTATGCTAAATGTTGAACAAATGGTAAATCTGTTTGTTAAGTCCTTTCCCTACAATCTGACAGTTCCTTATTTCCATTTACTTCTATATTAATAGAAATCTATTGCTACCATTTAATTTCCAGGAAGAAAACAAGATTCAATGTTTGAAAGTGCTTTTAGCTTCAGACAATGCCAGAGGAGAGTTCTTGCCTTCAGAAAGCTTGTGCTGTACAAAGGAGACAGATATATTGAATACAATATGCTACTTGCTGTGTTGTCATGTTTAAGTGTCTCTGTTCCTTTATGACATTTATTGTAGTGAAAATATGAATACCTCCATTTAAAAACACTTCTACATATTTTATACATTTTAAAATGGTGGAAAATGAGTGTAAGACAACTTCTAAATTACTACCTGTGGTTATGGACTAAGGGAATTTTCTTCAAAGCTACATCAGGCTGCGGGAAGGAAGGCCAAGGCTGGCTTTTGTGGTGCCTTTGTATCATTTGAGTTCTGGGCTTTGGAGAGGTGCCTGGCCAGTGTCAGGTGAACCTCTTGTCCGTGTTACAGCTGGGGAAGATGAGGAATGCTGGTGCAAACTAGACTTGCAGAGCTGGAAATAGAGAGGACTGGGACTACACACCTAGAGAAAGGAGTGGTCTGCATATCAGAAATGGAAGCGGCGTAAAGATCTGTTTGGACTCAGAAGATTGCTTCCTTTGTTAAATGGAGATGAAGGTAGTAAAGCCTTGTTTCATATTTGTTTGGGAATATAGAAAAGTGATAAGGCATCACCCTTCAAAACAGTTTGTTTTAAAAAGAGGTTTGCAAGGTTTGGTTCTTACAGCAAGTATTTTGATGATTTATAAAGTCCCAGTGATCTTAATGGTGCCATAAATATAGAAGTGATAAAATATGCAAATAAATTACTCTTTAACCAATTGAATAAAGTACCCCACATGTAAAAAGAATTTATGACCCAGTTGAGCTGTAAGTGAATATGTAAATTAAATGGCTTGGGTTACGAAAAGACATGCGCAAGAAGTGTTTACTTCTTGCTTTCTGCAAGCTGACACATTTAACACCTCTTGGCCATCATAATTTTTCAAGCCAATATTACGAGGGTGAAATGGATAGCAAACTGCTAGCAAGTTTTTGCTTTGTTAGAGCCCTTTTTTGGATCATTTAATAAGCAATGCAAAAATTCCTGCTTGACTTCCATTCAGAAAAGGATTTTTCTGTAACAGATTTAGTGTGACAGGTGAGGAAGGAACCTAGCAGAAATGATAAACGCAAACTGGGTTCAACATGCACTCAATTTAAAATGACAGTCAATAGTGCAAGTGCTTCCCACAATGCACATGGATCATAAATCTTATGTTGTCAAAGTAAACCATGCCCAGCTTACACCTTCTCTGAGAGGACCTGAGAAGAAATACTATACATTGTAGTCTAAAAGAGCTTCTCTTAAGAGAAGAACTGTAGCATAGGTAATGTCTCTTTGGGGAATTCAGGGTCGGGATAGTGTCCCTTCTAAAGTGAGGCAAGTTCCCACAGTTCGAGGTGGAAGAGCTATGCTGTGCTGCCATGATTCAGTCCTTAATTTAATATTTGTCATGTTTATTTTATTGTCTTTCTCTGTTCTTACCTAGAACAGTGAATCTTCTGAAATCAACAGATACCAAACTAAGCTACCAAGAAAACAACCTGTAAATTTAGCCGGTGGTCTTTGTGAATAAGAGCTGAAATGGTAATTTTTAGAAGCAGATATAAGCAGATTCATAACAACTCTGAACTTTCTTCATGTACTCTGCTCAAGCCTTTTTTATTTTTGCAGGCTTTGAACAATGTGTATAAAAATAATCTCCTAGCTTGCTTTGCTGGGCTCTCGATAGTACAGCCAATCTCCATACACACACTTGTTCCCTCAGCCCTCCCTACCACATGAGGTTCCTCTGCACCTCTGACTAACTCAGGTTTTCCTGCAAGCAGGGTTGGCTGAAAAGTCCCATACACCTACTCTCAGACTCCCATCCCTACTTAGGCCTGGCAAGAAACGTGAAGTTCTCCAAGAACCATAAGGAGATGTTGAAGCTTGCCTGAGAATGAGATTGCTGCCTTATGGCTTCAGTCAGAACATTTTTTGAGGGGGTGTGGATTGCGAGGGGGGGGGTGAGCAATGCCAAAGCTAGACATAGAAATGAAATGAGAGGTAAAAGTCATGCTGTACTAATCAGCGATCCGTTCAGCTTCATGAAACGTCAGGAAGCTAAGTAGACCATATTGCCTGAAAAAGCCAGAAGGATATAGTTAATAAAACGGTTTCCAGGGCTGCAAGTGTCTGTGTCTGATTCAGACTGTGAGGCCACAGACTCCTTTTTTAAAATATTTATTGTTTATTTTCCTCAACGGCCCTGGTAATCCCAGAGGCCTCTTAAAACTAAAGTACTGGAAGAGAAACTACTCTGCTCCCTGAATAGACCTTGTTCATGCTGGGTTGTGACTTACCTTCCCAGCAAAGAAAACACCATTCGTCCTGGAGTACTTGGGTCTTTGCTCAGTGTGGGCAAGAACAGCAGCACACAGAACTAGGTGGGGAGTGCCAGCTGTAATTGTGTTTTGCATAAAGCAAATTTTACGTCTGGAGCATAGGAACTCTTCCAGTGCAAGATGTATTTTCCTGCAAAGCAGAAAGGAAGGAAAAGTGTGGAGAGAAAATTTAGATTTATTTCGCTTGCAGTACAGCAGAACTCCACTGTTAAGTGTAGAGTGCTGTGAGGTTGTACTGTATGTCTTAGTCAACTGCCTTTAGCAGAAAAGGCTTATGAAGAACTCTAATCTCACACATATATCTTAATTCCTTTAAATCAAGTAGTGGCTTTGTGCTTGAAAAAAGATGTGTGCAGCTTATTCCTGAGTTATCAATAATAGTAATCTTTTTATCAGTTGAGAACTTTTAGTGAGTCCTGAAATAATTATGGGATAAACCCTTCACATTTCTGTATGAGTGTTGGGTTAATTATGCAGCTCTGATCAAAAAAACAAAATCAAAAGAACTTTGTTCCATTGTGAGTTTCAACCACAAAGAGAAAGAGAACAAATTTGATGAAATTTCAAATCCTAAAACCTGTATTTTTGGTCACTGGGGGGAAACATAATCGTATTTGTTACTTAAATATTTATTTGGATGTTTTCCCTAAATAAGGGATGCCATGGTGTCCACAGCATTTCTAAAAATCTGTAAATACATAAGTAGAGGTTCAGGTGTTTAACTTTAGATGCACATGTTTTAGAACATCAGTGATATTACGTAGCATAAATATTTGAGAACAGGGATTAGGATGTTTATGTTCTCACCTTCAATTTCCTACTTCACACTTGGGGGTTGCAGTGAATGCAAACTGCCTCCCTGGTGTATGACAGAAGTTAATCCCTAGTCCTTTTGGCTATTCATACACGTTAGATACTTTCTAAAACTGTTATTAAAAATAACTAAGCAAGGCTCCAGGTGATGAAGGCATTACATGTGCACAGTTCTCCCAGTTTGTAAACATTTTCTCTTCATGGGGACTCAGTTCCCTGAGACACATTACCCAGTAAAGCTCATCAAATTCTTAGTTTAACTCGGAGCCAAAATCTGACATTGACACTTAGGTCATGCTTCCACTGCTTTCAAGAGGAAATTTGGCTATTGGAGCTTGACTTCTAAACTCACCTTTCCTTTTGTCCTCACCAATAATGGTAGCACCATTTTGTTCCATTTAATTGCAGACATAAATAATATCAATTAGCTCTCTGACTGCTTGACTGTGCTGCCCAATCAGGATAATGTCTCTCTACTAGTATTAATGTCTATACTTGATAATGTGTGAAAAAATCCAGCTGAATTTATTTGGCCACAAAATAATACACGTTTAAAAATTGCCTTTAGTGACTAGTCTGAATCACTTGGATGGTATCCTTTATCACTCTTTTTTCCCTCCAGCTCTTCACACTATTTATCTTTCCTCTTTGAATTTCATCAGGAGGATCATTGTATTCTTTTTGCACTTTTTCAAATGATAGTTGACACAGAAAGAATGCAATATTTAATTTTGAGGCTACCATAATGCACTCCCCTATTGTCTTTTCTTTTTTTTGCATTTCTGCAGATAAGTTCAGGCTTATGTTGGTCTCTCTTGTTAAAATACAGTTTCCAGGGCAAAAAGCACGCTTATTAAATTCCCTACCTGTACTAAGCTATTAGCTTTCAGGAGAGAAATGTGTGTTGAATTACAGTAATACAAGAATAGCAGAATAATTAAATGAGAATAATACATTAGTACTTCTATGTTTATCTTCCAGACCATGCAGAACAATTATGTTTCCTAAATCACAGGGGACCAGGGACACACTATTAAAGGAATAATTCTTCTCTATTTGCTCCACCATCTATTTGCAGCTATAATGATTTGTACACAGTACATAGAGGTCTTTATTACACCTACAGGACTATTTTCTTCCCTGGCCACTTAAATGGTAGCAATAGTAATGCACAAAACTTACTTTGTGTTGCTTGATAAGCATTTGTGATCTTGAGAGACACTTTCACATTTCTGCTTTTGATGCCACCTTTTGACATCTCATCACAATGAATTCAGGATTAAAAGCATATGGATATTACTACTTTAGGATGTATGTTTCCTAAATTGGATAGTCTAAGAGAAAGTATGTGGTTTTGGCAAGCACTTAACCATTACCTGAAATACTTCTTATATAAAAAATAAACAAATTGAGATTGCATATATGTATAATGGCTTGTAACAGTAACCATCTTTATAAAATCATATTCTACAGGAGAGTTATTTTCACTACACAGCCTCAGTACTACATTGTTTCATCTGTAAAAGAAATGACTAATGCGGCCTATTCATTTGTCCTGCAGTTAAATGATACTCAACGGTGTGAGGTTCTGAGCTGGAGAACATGGTTGTACTGCTGTGTTCACTGTTACCTGTTAGACTAATCAGGATTTGAAACTCGGATCTCTGCTACTGTGAAAATGACAGCATTAAAAGCAGCTGTGCGTGCATCAGGGATCTGGATTTCTGCTTGTGCGGCAAAGACCCATCTCTGTAGTAAGAGGAGAGCTATACTTTCTCTCCCATGCTGAGATATCAGCCTAGACAGAAGACACTGTTGCCACACTATTTTAAGAGCTACAGAGCTTAAAAGCAATTGTCTTGGCTTTAATTCTGTTGTCTGCCAGCAAAGGAGTTGAGCCTTACTGGCTTAACATTTCCTATTTCTAACACTTCAGATCAGGTTAGAAAGGCAGTTTCTGATAGGAAGGATCTCATGGCTTCCTGAGACTCGGCTAGTTTCAGGATCTAAATTTAAACCATAACCAGTTTCAAACCAAGCAGGTCAACAGGTTAGTATCCTTCCAGAGTATGTGAGTGTTGGCACACAGCAAAGTGCATTCAGGTTTCGGTAGCACCTTGCTGAGATGAGAGCTACGTTGCTGTAATCACTGGGTGTGAGTGGTCTTAAACTGACCCATTGATGAGTAAACTATATTAGCACATGCCCCAGTTAACCAGTTTTAGGAGGCCACATTTTTGCCTAGAGCTGGGGCATGCTGGTTGAACGCAGGCAGGGACTCAGTTGACAGACACAACTCAAAAATGTTGCCACTGTAACTCAAAAATGTTTAATTCTGTGTTTGTACCTTTTCTTTGATCTCTCTACACCAAAGCATTATTCATTTTGATTCTTTCAGCTTATCTCCATCTCTAGTTTCTTCTTAATAGTTCCCAGAAGAGGAAAAAAATTATGCAATGAGAAGAAACACTTATTTTCTCAGAGGGAAGCACATGAAGTAAGACAGACATCAATCGCTACCACTTTCTCTTCTTTACCTGGGAGTTATTTCTCCGTTTGTACATACCTATGGAGTTGAATGTTGCTGCAGGCAATGTGAGACGCGAGCCCTGATTGTGACACTCCACCCACAGACTGTACAGCAACACGCCGAACGAAAGGCCTTCATCTTCTTCTTCGTTACACTCATGCTACGGCACACTGTCACCTCCTTTGTAAGCCATGAGAGAGATCACGGAAGAAGAACAAAGCAGAGTCTTGAAAGAATCTCTTCTCGCTTTCTTGTGTTTCAAAGGATACACAATTTGTCTTCGAAATAAAGAAATGTAACTGCTGCTGCTCTCTGTAATACTTCTCCCCTGCCTCCTTCAGGAGGGGAAGAAGTAGAAACTAAAGCTTTAAGTATTATTTTGACTGCAGTTTATAAGAGCTACAGTGTAATCAGTCCAAACCATCACCGCGAGAAAGCACATACATTAGTCAAATAACATCTGCCGTTCAGCGTCTAAGCCTAAATACGCGGGCTCCTGCCAGGAGCTTGCCCGACAGCGGCTGACAGGACCTGGGCAGGGCCAGCAGAATGGCGGCCGAGCTCCCACCACCACGACCTATCAAAGAAACCCTTAGTGAGCACCAGCACCAAGGCTTGGCACAGCCATTGGGGTGGCAGGGCGTGCAAGAAGGGTGCTGAAGCTCTGCCAGCTGGACCAGGGACCAGTGGCATCCACCCCGCATAAAGCCGTGGCCTCTCTGAGCTCCACACCCACCACGACTGACGCAGCCGCCCAGACAGAGCCAAGACTGCTACCTCGGACTTCAGGAGGGCAGACTTTGGCTGGTTTAGGGGCCTGGTTGACTGAGTCCCTTGGGAGGCAGTCCTGAAGGGTGAAGGAGTCCAGGAAGGCCAGACATTCTTCAAGAAGGAAATCTTAAAGCCGCGGGAGTGGGCCGTCCCCATGTGCTGAAAGACGAGCCAGCGGGGAAGAAGACGGGAGAGCTTTGGATGGAACTCAGGACAAAAAGGAGAGTTTATGACCTTTGGAAGACGGAGCTGTCAACTCAGGAGGACTACAAGGATGTCATGAGGTTATGCAGGGAGAAAATTAGAAGGGCCAAAGCACAGCTAGAACTTAATCTGGCTACTGCCATAAAAGACAAGAAAAAAATGATTCCATATGTATTTATTAGCAACAAAAGGGGGGCTAAGGAAAGTCTCTATCCTTTATTGGATGTGGGAGAGAAACATGGTGACAAAGGATGAGGAAAAGACTAAAGTACTTAATGCCTTCTTTGCCTCAGTCTTTAATAGTAAGACCAGTTGTTCTCTTCCTCAGCTGAAAGACAAGGAAGGGGAGCAGAATGAAGCCCCCATAATCCAAGGGGAAATGGTTAGTGACCTGCTACACCAGTTAGACACACACAAGTCTATCGGGCTGGATGGGATCCACCCAAGGGTGCTGAGGGAGCTGGTGGAAGTGCTCACCAAGCCACTTTGCATCATTTCTCATCAGTCCTGGCCACCTGGGGAGGTCCCAGTTGACTGGAAGTTAGCAAATGTGAAACCCATTTACAAGAAGGGCTGGAAGGATAATTGGGGGACCTACAGGGCTGTCAGTTTGACCTCAGTGCTGGGGAAGGTTATGGAGCAGGTCATCTTGAGTGTCATCCTGCAGCACGTATAGGCCAGCCAGGTGATCAGGCCCAGTCAGCGTGGGTTCATGAAAGGCAGGTCCTGCTTGACCAACCTGATCTCCTTCTATGACAAGGTGACATGCTTAGTGGATGAGGGAAAGGCTGTGGATGTTGTTTACCTAGACTTTAGTAAAGCCTTTGACATTTCCTACAGCATTGTCCTGGAGAAAGTGGCTGCTCATGGCTTGGACGGATGTACTCTTCTTTGGGTAAAAAACTGGCTGGATGGCCAGCCCCAAAGAGTTGTGGTGAATGGAGTTAAATCCTGTTGGTGGCCAGTCACAAGTGGTGTTCCCCAGGGCTCAGTATTGGGGCCAGCTCTCTTTAATATCTTTATCAATGATATGGATGAGAGGATCGAGTGCACCTTCAGTAAGTTTGCAGATGACACCAAGTTGGGTGGGACTGTTGATCTGCTCGAGGGTAGGAAGGCTCTACAGAGGGATCTGGACAGGCTGGATCGATGGGCTGAGGCTAGTTGTATGAGGTTCAACAAGGCAGAGTACCAGGTCCTGCACTTGGGTCACAACAACCCCATGCAGTGCTACAGGCTTGGGGAAGAGTGGCTGAAAAGCTGTGTGGTGGAAAAGGACATGGGGGTGTTGGTCAACAGCCAGCTGACTATGAGCCAGCAGTGTGCCCAGGTGGCCAAGAAGGCCAATAGAATCAGAAATAGGCTTGTATCAGAAATAGTGTGGCCAGCAGGACAAGAAAAGTGATTGTCCCTCTGTACTCGGCACCAGTGAGGCCGCACCTCGAGTCCCGTGTTCAGTTTTGGGCCTCTCACTATGAGAAAGACATTGAGGTGCTGGAACACATCCAAAGAGAGCAGGGAAGCTGGTGAAGGGTCTAGAGCACAAGTCTTATGAGGAGCAGCTGAGGGAACTGGGGTTCTTTAGCCTGGAGAAAAGGAGGCTGAGGGGAGACCTTATCACTTCCTACGTGAAAAGGAGGTGGTGAGTGTTGGTCTCTTCTCCCAGGTAACAAGTGATCGGATGAGAGGAAATGGCGTCAAGTTGTGCCAGAGGATGTTTAGATAGGATATTAAGAAAAATTTCTTCACCAAAAGGGTTATCAAGCATTGGAACAGGCTGCCTGGGGAAGTGGTGGAGTCACCATCCCTGGAGGTATTTAAAAGACATGTAGATGTGGTGCTCAGGGACATGGTTTAGTGGTGGACTTGGCAGTGCTAGGTTAACAGTTGGACTCGATGATCTTACAGGTCTTTTCCAACTTAAACCATTCTATGATTCTATTCTATGAGTATTCAAAAGCTCTTCTGGTTATTCCAAGGTAGTGTAATATCACCAGCACTGAAATATATAAACAAAAGCAATAGCAGTGCTGATATTTCTGCTGTGGTTACTTAGGATCTATGGAACATCTGTGGCATTTTTGAGAATCAGGCGTCTTTTAGACCCAGCACTGCTAAGGCTCATGCCACAGCTTAATGTTACACAACCTGGACGTTACTTACACCAGTTCAATTCCATATGCACTAAGGACATCATAAGAAGACTGAAATCTTTGCCATGTTTTTCAGCTGATTTTCATATTCACTTTATGCTGCTAATTCATAGAATTGCTAATCATTAATGAATGGCAGCAAATATCAGTTAGTTGAAACATGAAATAATTGGGATGGAGCTAAACTTTTATTTTAAATCAGGCTGCATTATTTTCTAAATTCTTTTAGAGCACTATAATCAAGAATCACCAATGAGCATTTCCCTGTCTGGAGGCTTATGGGAGATATATCTTATGGAATAGCCTGGTATCACAATTTTGAGAACCTTCAGTGGAACCCATAGTCTAGAAGAAGATGGGTCTCCATTTTCTGAAACAGGACCCTTGAAAACCTTTTCAACTTAGGCATCTGAGAGGTGGAGAGAAAGATGTATTGATCAGCTCGCTGCCATTGTAGTAATATTTTTTGATTCCATGCTGAAACACTGCATCTGAAACGAACCAAAGAGCCTATGGAGACTATTCCTAGCACATCACAAATTTAAAGATTACCTTTGTGGTTTCTTTCATCTTTAAAATGTGGATGGGTACGGTATTTTTCAGATTCCTTTAAGGTGTGCTGGTCTAAGATACATGCTAAATGTACTGTTTTAGAGCCAATTTTTGTCTCATACTGAATCGTCTATGTTTCTGTCTCAGTCATTGATAGGAGTGGGATTAATGCACTCGTAGTCAGAACTACGGTTTAGTGAAGTACAAATATACCTATACAGTTATGACAAGATAGAATTTCCCTGATGTATATTATGCTATTTGTCCACTGAGTGCACATTCCCGCTGCCAGAGGGGAGAGCTGGAACATGAAAGAAAGCACCTTCTGTAAATATCTGCCCTGTGTTTATGTTTTTCAAGTTTTGATGTTCTGCAGCTAGGAAGGTGTGAAATACTTCCCATATGATACCATTTTTATTTCCTATAACATGTGGAAGTGACTTTGCTGGGAAAGTGAGCTGACTCCAGTGCAGTAAATTTGGTTGCATGACTGCTAATATATTTGTAGCCTAACCCATAACAGTCTCTATTACTTCAGTCTTAGGTGTCTTCTGAGCAGAGGTTGTTAATAACACTGAGCATGCAGAAAGTTTGATACATTTTTGGTGTGCATGACCGGAAAAGAGCATATGGCCAACTAACTAATTTCCTCGATCAACTCACAGCCAGAAATGACAGGCAATTGCACTGAACTACTGCTTCTTCCCTGCTGGTTACCAGGAGTTCTTGTCTGATACCTGTTTTACCATATATTCTTTGTATATCTTTCTAATCATATTTTACCCACTATCTCTGATAAATCCTAAAATCTAATATAAAATAAGTATGTCGCTCAAAATAAGTCTTTTCCAAACTCACTTCAAATTTCCTACTACCCCTTCGGCAAGGGGCAGCTGATGATGTCCGTAAGCCATCTGCCAGGAATATAATAGCAATGGAGTCTGCAGTCAAACTTTATGGTTATTTGGCTTAGGAGTCCCCACAGAAAACTGCGTGACTCTCAGTAGCAAACAAGCCTTTTCAGTCTCAAGTAATGAGTTAAACAAATGGCTTTAAATAAACAGAGCTTTGGCAGAGTTGTGGAAGGGAGTAACCTGTCCTTTCGTGGGGCTAGCAGAGAGCAGAGAGCTTCCACTGTCCAGACCACCTCAGCAGCAGGAACAGGACGGTCCTCTTTCTCTTGCTGTTAGTGGCTACCAGAGAGTCCGCTATAGCCCTGCCTCTCTCAAAGGCTGTGTTTATAAAGCTAAGTAAAGCGGTGCCAGAGGTGGCCTTCAATGAAATGGCGTAGACTGACCGCATCCACACACCACAGCAGTTGCCCTGAATCTCTGCATTGCCTCTGTACGATGTTCCTGTGGTCCACAGACAAAAACACTGCTTGTTGCATGGGTATATATTTGAGGTTTTTTCAGTTCAAAGTCTCTGAAATAATGCTGGACCCATGTGCAGCCCGACAAACTGTTTTGTGGTGGTTTCTTTCATAGCATGAAACTGGAAGTATTTGGATTGCACTGGAGAACTATGAAGGGACCCAAATCTGTCTTGCCTATACTGCATCTGCAACGGTCCCTGGCACACACTGGCCCTCAAACTGGGCCCAGGGATAGCCTCAGTGTGCTAGTTGCTTAGTCTAAGCTAAGCCTTTGAGTGTCTGCCACCTGAGACTAAGGGGACAGCGTGCACTCAGTTAAGCCGTAGGGATGAATAACGATGCTGTGCTCAAGCTTCCTCCACACCCTGGGTTTTTTTAGCTGTATAAAAGTAGTCACAGGAGTCCAACTGCTGAGTTGTTGCCCCCTTAGTGTAGTCCGCTTCCAGAGCTACGCAAACCTATCTTAGCATCACTAGCATCAGCTTTTCTGCAGAGGACACGCTGGGGTTCCTGTGCTAAGCTGCTTATTGCTGTGGTGCACCGGTTCCTGCTGACACTGTGTACCACTCTGTCTACCACTGGCTTGCTGATATTCTGCGGCTGCTTTGGGTGATTCTTAATTTTTAATCCAGTTTGGTGGTACAAGCGGTCCACACAAACCCCACATCACAGAAGTAAGATATATTTGGCATCATTTCCTTCTTCTCAAAAAGCCTGTTTCCCCAGAGCGGGGTCATCCCAGTGAAGCAGATTCAAACACTTGTTTAATGCATAAACATGCCCTTGTTTGTCTCAGTTCAGTTGTAACTCTGTCTTTAAACAGAGTTTTCAACAGAAATGCATCAGAATGTTACAAAACCTACGTACTTGTGAGTGTACCCTGGCGTAAACCCTTAGCTTGAGTCAGCTCCCATGCTCTCCAGCAGATATCTATAGTTTTATTCACCCTCATTCTTCTCCCTCCATCTTCCTAAGAGGAACTGCTC
Organism: Haliaeetus albicilla; assembly: GCF_947461875.1. Classification (NCBI taxonomy): domain Eukaryota; kingdom Metazoa; phylum Chordata; class Aves; order Accipitriformes; family Accipitridae; genus Haliaeetus; species Haliaeetus albicilla. The sequence continues at coordinate 7,450,623 of NC_091499.1, forward strand.
TTTCTGCCCTTCTTCCTTACTTGTCTACACGCCTCCAACTTGTATACCATGCCAACAATTCTTTAAAAAAGTGCATACCTCACGTTCCTTATGAACACCAATTTGCTCTGAGCATAACACATTTTTGAGCAAGACATCAATTCAGCTGAAGACTATATAAATTCCTGTTGCTTTTCAAAACTTCAATCAAGTTAAGCAAAAAGATTTACAACATTTTATGATAATGAAGAGGTGACACATTCCTGATTCATACTTATTCAAAGATTTGCTGTGTTGTGATTGGGCCTCCTGGCTCCGTGAGGATTGCTGGATACTCTCAACAATTTCTGCTGACAAGTTTTCTTTTATGGCATCTGACTTCTGTAGGAGTGCTTGTGAAATCTGCATTACTCAAACATAAGCATTTGCAGGATCTGCACCCTTAGAATGCCTGCCTTAGTTAGCATGACACCCAAAAACCTAATAGCTTGCCAGCTTCTGTTATTCACCTTTTTGTTTCCCAATAGGTATGGAGATTTTTATTCCCGGATCTCAATTTTTTAAAAGTCAGAAAAGAAAGAGAGAAAACAGAGGGAATTCCCCTCTAAGTACATGTAAGTTTCCAGATAATAGCAGAAGCCTGGGATTTTTCTCTTTTTTTACTCACTGTACCTTGCAAAGGCTTTAAAACTTTGAATGGCTCCATGCAGTGCAAAAATTACACCCCAGTCTTGCTCCTATGTTCCAAATTTCAGTTAAAACCATTTATATGGAGCTTATGCAACCCTATCATCAAAGCTGAAAAGGCAAACTCTTCATCACACATGATTTAGAAGAACATTAGAATTTAATTTTGATTGATTCAGAACTCCTTTGTAAATTACTGGTTTAGGTTAAAGAACAGGTTTTCTATTAAATCTGGATTTGTGCAAAATCAAGATGTGAAAAAATGCTTTAGAATTTCACATAATTTAGGAATATTTTAGCAGGATCTCTATTGAACAGTGACTCTATTATTCTGTATTTTAGGCTCAGAGAGCCCTTATAGTCATTTATTCACTACTAAAAGAATTATTTAATGTGAATTTTTCATGTTCTAAGTATTATATCTTTGCCTACCTTCTCGCTAGTTACTGCAGATTCTTGTTTTCTTTTGACAGGGATTTGGTTTTATGTTGCGTTTTATTTTTGTTAATCTCTTTTTCAAGGTGAGCTTCTAAAAGAAGTCTGTTGTATTATGGTTGATAACTGCAATAATTAAACAAATACACAGTCCCCACTTGATGGAGAAATTAGTAAGAATTGTCCTTGTCTTAAACAATTGCAAATTGTCAATCATGCCCATTTTAAAAGATGAAGGCAGTGGGCTAAGGGGTTTACTTTCAGAAAACAGGAGTTTCAGGTAAATAAATTGTTTTTCATTTTTCGTGGGCATCTTCCTTCTCACCATTGTCATGGTAAAGGCAATGTGAAGCCAGTAAAGAGAGATCTGAGAATTGCTAAAGCCAGGAAAATGATTTTTAGAGATCTTTGAGTCAGAGGCTTGAGGATAACCAAAACCAGATGCAGACTTTATATTAGACAGATTGTAATTAGGCTTGCACGAGTGCACAGAAGACATGCCTGTTGGATCCCATGCCTTCTCCCTGTGCCTGTATGAAAGACGGTCACTGTCTCTGTCCCAGCACCCCTAGAGCAAGAGTGGGAAAGAAATCATGGCCAGCAATGCTGCTTGCTCTAATAGATGAAGGGTGGGCTACAACTGTCTTAATTAAGACCAGCTGTCAGATTCAAACTGTCATACACCTTATCACCCAAAGTATGTGGAAGGTGCCACTTTCACTTTGACTTTCCCAGTGAGTCAGAGCATATCTGACATCCCCCACTGACACCCAGAGCCTAAGTTATAGCAGACAGTATGTTAAAGTCTCAATAAAATCCCATATAAGTCTTTCACCAGCCATAGTGCCATAGCTTACAGAGCAAGCTTTTAATAAGGATTTTTATTTTCAGACTTATATTAATGCCCACTGAACAAGGTCAACAGAAATCATTGCACTTCTAGAAAGAGCACTGCTCATTACCACGTATCATAAAGATGAATCATTTGCAAGCTGCCTGCACTTACAGCTGTCTTGCTTAACTTATTGGATGGCGCGTTGCCTGCTCATGTGTTGTTTAGACGTAGTATAGGGAATAGGTGTCAGAAAAGATGATTTTACCAGGATAATTTAAATAGAACAACAACTGTTAGCTTCTCAGCAATAATTTCCCTTTTGGTGACTGAACAAGAACGCATTATTCCCCCATGAAACTTTCCAACCTGCTGGCACCTGCTCCCTGCTTCAGCATCATGAAATTTAGTTAGTTGGGCCCCTGGACTGCTCTCTCTGAGGTGGGGCCCATTCTTGCTAGGGATACCAGAACAGCAAGAACATGTTTTCATCTTACTCAAAGTGTAATCCTTGCTTTGATATCAAAGACTAGGAAAGTACAGAAGAGGAAATGTTTCCTAGCCAGCAGGGTTGGTTTTTTTTCCTCCTCTGTCTCTTGCTGGAGCTAATTCTCCCCAAAGTGCTTCAACTTTTGAGCTGGACAAACTGTTCTGAACTTTTCTTAATAAATCTCTTGGATCGTCTGTAAGAACCTCCTGGAAGGGGATTTCTGAAAAAAGGCTAAGCATATCCATTGCCCCTGTTTTTTAAGCACTCTGAACTGTTATGAGGGATACACTGATTGTGTCCTCCCAAAGGGGTGAAATAAATGCAGGAATTTGAGTTTAATTAGCCCTCCCTGCCTATTTTACTTTTTTTTTCCTTTTCAACTAAGTCAGAACTGTAAACACGAAAATAAACAATTCTTGCTCAATTTCTCATCATAGTGTAACATAGTCCAAACCACTTCTCAACTCCCACTCAACATTCAGAAAACAGAGCATCTCACACAGAACACCTGCCATCTTGCAGGATAGTGCCATATGTGATTATCTAGAAGATTTATGTAGAGATATAACAGCAAACTTAAGACAGAGAAGAACGTTTCCTCTTACTGGGGGTTCTGGTTAGCCACCAAATAAAAATTGTGCAGGTATCTCCATGTCCCCTTTCTTGTCTTGCCTCTTTTTTAATAATTGAAAAAACATAAGTAAGATCTGTCAGAAAAAGTAAAACTGCAATAAGGATAAAAATACTTGAGCAGGGATATGGAATATTGCAGTGTGCTACTGATGCTCTTTGTTTTCACCTTCATAATCCAATCGTATTTCTTGAACATGTCATTTATCTAGGTATTTTAAGCATGTTCTGGTTTTCAAATCAAAAAGTGGATTTTTATTTTCTGTATCTCAGAAAACATGTTAAAAGTATTTTGGCAAATTAGCTTCCATTTCACTTAGCTAATTTGTCCATAAAGTACTCAGGCGTCCGAGTTTATGATCAAAGCTCAGCTAACAGAGTTATGCAAACTTTTAAAGAAGATCCAGAGGGCAGTGTGTATTTGTTTCATAAACTGCAGGAGTAAATGTTCTAAACTATGTGTATTTTAAGAGTTGACTGTGCTCTATGACAGCTATAGAATCTGTAAAGTCTGTCTCTATGAAATACAGGAAAATTCATGACTTCTTTCCCATGAATCATTTGATTCCTTGTTTTTATGTTGGAGAAAAAAACCCTGCTACATTTTCTGAACAGTAGCTGCCACCAAAATTGACTTCTAAGGAGAATTCATTAAAGTTTTTCCTCACATTTATTCTAAAGAAAGTTCAGGAAATAATGATGCTATACTTAGTGGGGATAATAAGAATGAATAGTACTATTCATAATAATCTTCACATCTATTGTGCATTAGCATATGGACAATAGACATCTAATATTTTTGGCTGCTTGCTTTATTCTTTCTCGTCTTTGTGTATGTGACATGTCAGTGTTTTGAGTTTTTTACATCTCAGCTGACTATGATGACTAGCTAAATAACAGTATAACTAATCTGAATTATTTTAGTGGCTCTGGAAGTCAGATGTGCCATCCAACTGCCCAACTGGAGAATTCCTTGGAGTGTGGTTGTATAACCTGTAGAAGACTAATTAATTCAAATAATTTAAAAATAAAAGATAGGTACAGCCTTCGCTGTAGTCCCAAAGCTGCAGTAATTTATCAACTGGAACTAGTGTTAACAGGGACCTGAGTTAATTGATTGAAAAGAACAAGACACGACATGCATCTTGAAATTTTAGAATAATTCTTTAGTGCTATCCATCTTGGTGACAGAGAAGAACTTCCCTGATGAGTCTGTGGCTGCTAATAACTACTATTTAATTGAACTGAAGTTATTGTTGGTAGAATGTTCTGTTTCTAAATTTAAATACCTTAAGTGGCTGTCCCAAGCACGAAGGACGACCTGCTTAAATAGCTCTTAGGAAGTCACACATATGCAGCTGTGTGGATTCCATAGCTCAGGAAGAAGAAAATAGTACGAATAGGTCTTTGAGAGAATGGAAAAGTAATGTGGCTCCTGACCTGCAAACAGAACAATACTTTTGATTTTCATGACAATTTTAATGATATTTGTGTTAACTCTGCTTTCACTCTGCTTGAGACTTGTCCAGACTCACCTCCCAAAAGTGGACAAGAGCACAGGGCTTGTAAGACAAATAGAATTAACAAAATGGAAATGTGTAAACTACATCAGCACCAAATTGCGCTGGTAGGTGGCAACATGAATCCAGTCTTGCGTATTACAGAGGAGGTGAGAAAGGCAGCACACTTTCTTCAATCTCACGCTTTCTCTTCCTGCTCGCAGGAAGCTCCCAAGTGGTTTTCTCACAAAAAGACATCCAATTCTTTCCAACTGGTTTCTATTTTTTCTAGTGAATGAGGGAAGTAGGAGGAAAGAATACAGCGCTGCCCTGCGTGCATTGTAATTTTTTCAGCAAAACTGCTTTACCTCATAAAATGTAGTTTCTTCAAGTCTAAAACCTTTGTGGAAATACACCAGTTTAGAGCAAGAGGTTCCCCAGGATCCGCAGGAGGAAAATTAATTTTCAGAGAAGGTCAATCTCAGAGGAGGTGAATTATCATCCCAAGAGACCAGCAGCAAGTTCCAAAGGGAAATCTATATGTTGCAATGCTTGGTGCTACAGCTGTTGGTGGCCTGGTGCCAGCCCCGACTGTAGAGCAGCTTCAGGAGTGGCATTTGCACCTCTGGCTCAGGCACCTACACTTTCCATGTACTGAACACAGGGAGCTGGGAATGCTGAAGAGGTGGGAGAATGCATAGCTTAAGCCACTGAAAATGCTGGGGGAGGCATGTTTCTGAAGGCAAGCAATTCTTCAGGACACAAGTATGTAGCTGAAGTGTCTCACCTTTCTTCCCCTAATGTTAAAATGTCCAAAATGCTATTTTTCTTAACCAATTGCACCTCCATGAGGATTCAAGAGCAGAAGTACTCACCTTGCTTGCATTAGACTTTATGTAACAGAAAACAATTCCAAACAGATGATCTGCAGCAACACAAAATGACATCTATGTGTTGGGTTGACCTTGGCTGGCTGCCAGGTACCCACCAAGCCACTCCATCACTCCCTTTCCTCAACTGGACGAGGGAGAAAATATGACGAGAGACTCGTGGGTCGAGTCACATGAGCCATGTAAACCCAATACAATCTGCCATGCCAAAACTAAGGGAGGAAAGAGAGGGGCAGGTAAAAAAAAGAAGAACAAAAAAACCAACCCCCTCCAACATATGCATCAAATCTGGGGAGGACAAGGACTATTCGTTTGACCATCTGCTCTGGCTGGTGGAAGGCTGGGGGCCAGGAGAGGATGAGCAGCTGAAGCTCCTGTATGCCAACATAAGTTCTGTTGTGTTCCTTCAGTGCACTCTGCCGGACTGCTGTATTCCCCTCTCCCAGTATGGCTCAGGCATGGAGAGGAGGACGTGAGTCACCAGTGAGATGCATGGAAAGGGTGCCGTGAAGAGCGGCTATGTCACAGAATAAATATGCTCCTCAGTGCTCCCCGCGGACCTGTGCCCCAGCCACCCACACCACCCCAGCTCACCTCCCCATCTCTGCGCTCCCCTGGGCTTCCTTAGGCAACTGGGGGAATGGCCTCTATCTCATGTTGGTTTGGAGTTAGGTGATGGCTGAGGGCACAGTCCTGGGGACCAGGGCGATAGGGCACAGAGCACCGCCTTGCCAACTAGACACAACCGCTGACGACGTCTGTCCAAATGTGAACAAGGACTTCTCGCTCTGACGGTGGCTGTATCAATCAGACCCTGCGCTCTGAGTTGAGGGGGAAGTGAGTGAGCATTAGGAATTTATGGTCACCTCTGTCTTCAGCTTCTACATCAGCAGCTTGGCACTAAAAATCCAGTGGCTTAACTGGTGAATAGCCTGCCAGTCACATTTACAAAATGCAGAGGAGGCACTTTTAAATTCTGGCATTCTTGAAACACTTATGATCCTTTCCATGTATCTTTTAGCCCATGTCTCTCTTCTTACTTGAATAAAAGAAGTGGGAGGATGAAAAAGAGAACAGCAAGGGCTGGAGAATCTTGTTATAAATATACAGAGCATCATCTGTAGGTGGTGATATAAAAATTACAAAAAATGTTCCTCTATGTTACTGTATATAGATAAGCCTGGTTGGTCAAAGTCTGCCACTACAAACACCAGGAATATAACCACACTGCTGAACGTCATTATCCTACTTGCTCCAATAGTCTCATTAGTAAGTCTGCCTTTGAATTCCTTCAGTCTTTCTGAGCGGTTTTGGCTGTCTCAGGAATTAATTTATCAATTGCTGGCTTTTGCAATCACTTGCTTATTCCAGCTAAAATTGCATTGGAAAGTTGTTGTCTCAGTTACTTTATCTGTACTTTAGCTCTTCTCTCTGCATTCTCTCAGTATTCTCATGGCAGTATGAATTGTGAGCTGTTTGTTTTAAATGCAGCCACCTGCATGGTTTTGGTCTAGTTCTTCTCCCTGGCTTTCCAGACCACTGTGAAATTTCCACATCTTGTTCCTCATTTTTGGGAATTATTGTCCTGCTTCTTTCTCTTTTGCCTCACCAGTTTGGAGAACCTTCAGTGACATCCCATTTTCAGGAATAAGTTAGAAGTACAAACTCAACCATCCAAACGGCGTTTCACTAGTACCTCAGGTGAGTATCAGAACAACTCTATTAAAGCATGCTACCAGTGGTGAAATACTCATCTATCAGTTCAAATAAAAGAAACTCTTAACCTTTTTGTATTACCTTAAGAATATCCAAAAGAATATAAGACTGTCTGGAAAGACATTTTTGCAATAAGGAATTGATTTTGAGGAAGTTTTTGCAATAGAAAGGCTTATGAGGTCCAGGGCAGTCCGGTCACTTCTGATGGCAGATAGAAATAGAGATCTGAAATGAAAACGTGGCATTATCGATCTAAAAAAGATGGTTTTGATAGCGTGCCATTTTTGAAACCAAAAAGATACAGGTCTTGTTCCAATGTGAAATATAAACCAGTTTCAAAACCTTAAGAGCTCATAAAATTGCCAGATTGTTTGTTGCTAATGAGTTGCATGTCAAGAGGGACTCATGCAGTTATGAAAATTAGACCAAAATGGTTTTTACTCATTTTTCATAACAGAATATGCTCTCTGAAGAGGGGAATCCCTGAATGGCAAGAAGCGGTGGTGTCATTTCTGCTACGGTGTTTACAGTAAGGGGTGAGTGATGCATCATCCTTGTCCTCGGGGCAATGGCACCCTGACGGCAGTGGAAGATTAATTACTCCATCTACTAAAAGCATCCTGAAGTTCAAGGCTGGCTCCGAGCCCGGGCAAAACAGGTTGCTCCCCAGGAGATCAGGGTGTTGGGGCAGAAGCATAGCAGAGGCACTGCTGCCTCCTTCTCCCGTTTCTGAACCTGGAAAGCCAGGCTGGCTCTGCCGCTGCCCCTGCAAACGCATGGGTGAGAGTGTGTGCGAAATAGGTTATCCTTAGAGGAGGATGGGGACCCAGGGGTGGGAGCGAACTCTTCCAACACCAGCAGCAATTGCTGTGTCCACCTTCCTGCAGGTGACTGCAAAGAACAGGAGCAGGAATTTTCAGGGAGACGTTTACCAAGGCCAGTAAGTAGAAAAAAGTAGTTTAGGACAAAAGCTTAAAATGAGGTCAAAAAAAAGCTGAAATGTGATTTCACATTAGATGTTTCAATGTCTTTTTTTACTGCATATGGCAATCCTGAATACTTGTTATGGTTCAGAATATCACAAAGCATTTTCTTAAAGCTTTTTCTTAGTAAAGTTTGAATTAACTGAAATATACTTTTGTGGATAGTTCAGAATTGGACTAGCAAGGACTAAAATCTATGAGCTTAGTTTTGTGTTCAAGCATTTATGTTTCTGTGTTTACAAATATTCATTTTGTTTCCCTTAATGACATGGCAGATTTTATGTCCTGTTTATTTTAAAAATGAAAATAATCATCACTAATGAAGATCCATTTGCTTTTATTTTTGCATGTGGTTATTTCCAATTTTTAGTTATATATTTGAGATTAGTATGATAAAACATTTGGACAATTTATTTGTCTCACTTCTGGGACTTTCTGACTTTTTGATCTGTGTTTTTCTTGGGCTTTACATCTTTCTCCAACACACTGTAAGATGTAGTCTGGACATACATCGCATTAAATAAATGAACAAACTCTTTGCATCAGGCACTTAACATCACAACAACCCACTCGCTTGTATCTTGAAATTCACCAATAGTATCACTGGCATTGTTATTTAATATTTCCTTTCCCAGTAAATGTTTAAGAAGGGTGCTGAAAAAAATGATGACTTTTCTTACATGAAGGAAAGGTGTTTAAAAAATTCCCAAGCCCTGAAGAGACAGTAGCCCCTTTATTTCAAGCCTGTGTAGGTGGCACTGATCTCAAAGTCTTTTATTCTTCAAAAAGTGTTTTAACAGGAGCTGCCTTTGGGGACCACTTTAAGGCAATGAAACCAGGTTAAGACTTGACAGCATCTTTGCTAAGTAGGGGTGGGCACATCCCAGGCACAAGGGGAATTCTTTCTGTTCAGCCTATCTTTTCAGGCTCTCTCGTCTTCTAATCTTCTGGCAATATTCTAGCTGTCTCCTTTGAGTAAATCTTGCAAAGATTATTTCCCATAACAGAAATAAAACCTTGTGTTCCCTAGGTGTGGAGAAATGGTATGCAGGTAGGCAGCTAGCAGAAGCTGGTGTTCTCCCTGACTGTACTTTGCCTCAACTGAGGGATGCTGCATGCTCAGGGACTGCCAGTACGACTTCTCTTAGGAGCTTTACATTGGTTAAAATCTCTTAAAATGCAATTGCAGAGGCCATTTGTCTTCTGTTTGAGCATGCAAGCTGAAACAAAGCCTCTGCTGAAGACAGAGCTAAGCTCAATCTCAGCTTCAAATCCTAACGATTCTGTGTGGCAGATTTAGTCAAACAGAAATACCACTCAAGAGAATTTGTAAAAATTATACCCACTGGAAAAACTTGAATCCTTCCAAAGACCTAAATGTAGCATAAAACTTTGCCTGAGTAACCCTCTGCTTTATCCAGGTCCTGAAATCTCATTCCATGTAACTTCATATCTTACCAGGACATAGCTTTGTAGCGATCTCTTGGGGAAAATCCAGCCTCTTATCAGGTCTATAAGGGTCCATGGAAAATTGTCCTATTAACTTCATTTTTCCACCAACTTCAGCAGAGAAGGTATTTTGCCTCTGTTCCTATATGCAATAAATAACTATTCTGAGGATGATTAATGTACTTTGCAAATGAAGTTTCAACTGTCTTACTTTGACGAGTATTAGTAACATACATTTCTGTTGTTGCTTGAGATCTAAGAAACTTTTAATTATTTGTCATAGAGTCCAATGGAGTTACTTTCAGTCAACAGAAACAACTGACTCAGCTGTGAAAATAATGTATACTTTTAAAAATGTGATAGTATGTTAACATAGAAACAGGCTATAATATTTGGAAGCACACTGAGGACATTGTATTGAGAGATAACTTTTTCATGCTTTAAAGCAAACCCAAGATACTATTCATTACATCTACATTATGGAACAAAGCATGTTTATTTATTATGTAAATTCTTCAATTTTAAGGTACTTCTTCAAAATGGCTTCTACAGACAATGCGCTAGAGGAAAAAGATAAGCAAAAAGAATCACATTTTTTGTCATAGCACTGGAAGAAGACACGTCAAGGTCAAAGGCTGATGTTTCATTTCAGAGACGTGCCTGAGAAGTAGGAGTGGTGGAGGAAGTGATGAACAAACTTGTGCATGCAGCAGCATCGCCTTTGTCCGAATTATGGCTGTGAACACTGGAATATCTGAGAACTCCCATACTGGGTAAAGCCAATGGTTCATCCATCCCAGCGTCCAGCCACTAAGGGGAGTTTAGTGAAGAGTGTAGGAACAAATCTGTGTGAACCATCCCTTTCCTGTTTCTGGCAGTCACTGTTTACCACAGAGTTATGAGACCTAAAAGAGCGTCTTCAATTTGTATGTGATACAAAGGGCTTCAAAATTACTAAATTCTGTGTAAGTGTTGCTTTTCATATGAAGGCACACAGTTCATTGGAATCACAAGTCTGGTGCTGGTGGATTTGCTAAATTAGTTTAAAAACCCCCACAAAACTGTTCAGTCTATTTTTTTTCTGGGAATGGGCTATATCAGTGAAATGCTAATCATTATTGTTATCTTCATCATTATACAATGAATTTCTGAACAATTAGCTTTTTTCTTCCTTTTTCTCCCCCCCCCCCCCTCCCCCCAGTAAATGCCTTCCAGGACTTTCCTAATCAGGGAAGCCAAGAATTTCAAATGTCTCTGTGAGCACAAATCTTTCTAAATACTCCCTAATACAGATTTATTTTCTTTCCATTTTTATTCTGATGCTTGTGTAACCTCTCTGTTCTTGCACTGTACAATGTTACCAAGTTAGCAGTGAGACCTGCAACTTCAATGAAATGGTGTAAACAAAAAAGTTCTGTTCCTATTGAGAAAAACCTTCATTTGCAGAACATCAGATCCCTTAAGACTCTGTGAATATATGCGAGCTAGTCTGGAATGGTGGGTTTGCATATACAATACAATTACCACACCAACTTGTCACATTTCATTTATTATTACTAGGATTCACTATTTAGATTGTGACAATGTTTAGTCTGCAGAGGCATTCTGCAAACACGAGGCAGAGTAAAACTGTAAAAAACTTTAAAAAATGTGAGGGAAAAATAAGCAGTTGTCTTATAAATGCAGAGGACACATAGCAAAACTACATCTGGGACAATATTAATTTAGTTAGGAAATAAAGCAGCACTCCATGTCTGAAACATGAATTTCAACCCAGCTATTACAGTTTCCAGAATCTCTTGTTATGACTTGAGAGCAACTTGCTGTCCAAACGAATACTTTATCATGTTCTTTTCTGTATACCTGTAGGACTTGCTTAGCATATCTCTTTTAAAATGTCACTTGCTGTGTCTTCTTTTATAGGTCTCTGGTCAGGTTTGCCAGCTTACTCAGCTGCCAGTGCTCGTGGTGCTGTAAGAATAGTTGTAGCTCCCACTGCTTCTGCAATGTCGACTTGGGGTTTGGGATAACCGCAGACTTTTAGGCATATCTAGCTAGCTGCCTTATCAGCCTCCAGTCTGCAGGAACATGGGTGCTGCTGCTTTTTAAAGTCAAAATCTTCTTTAACTTATGTTAGCATCCTGAACTGCATGTTGATATTACTTTAATTTTATAATTTATATATAGGCAAGCACTTACATATTTTGAGCAAAGCTGTACTATCCCTTAGGTTGAAGTTTTTTCCATAACAACTAGATTTTATTTCCCTAAATATTCTTCTCCAAATGTTCGTATTATAATAATGAAAATTACAGCCCCCTAACTACAGCGTCACCACCAGACACTCTGCATTAGATATTGACTTACTGAAGGCTCAAAAAGTGACTTTTCTGAAGCCTGTACAATGCATCAAAGCTTTAGTGGTTTGCAAAGAACTGTCAGATCTGGAACTTGATTTATTTTTATTACAGTCACGAAGGACTTGGAGAAAAAAAGGGAAAGTTTCTCTTCAATGGGTAGAAAATTCAATGTTGTGTGGGTTTTAAAAATTATTTTGATTATGGAATGGGGGGGTAATTATTTTGATTATGGAATGGGAGACTATTTTTCAAGATTTCCATATTTACCTGGAGAATTATGTAAAGTTTGACATTTATCAGAAATGGAAAAAATGTGATTTCTCTTAAGATACACCAAGATCTTTTCTATGTGATTTATAGGTTTCTAGCTATTATCATTAATATTATTCATGGAATAAGAATATAATTCATGGAGTAGTATTTTTGGAAATATTATTCATGGAATAGGAACAACTGGTGTGCAATTGTTTTTGCTCGTTCAAGGAAAAGTGCCTTTCTGATTATATCCCAAACTATGTCACATCTTTGCATGATGGTGCATTACATGGCCATGTTAGAGACTTGCTGAAAGTAGCCAGAAGGCAGAGTGTCTTAACTCGCTTTAACATTTGTTTCAGTGGCAGGTTTATCATTTTAAGGCTAAGCCAGAGAGCTACATGCAAGTATTCTGTGATTCTTATCTCACTTCCCAAACTATTCTTTTCCCATCTTGCTCTAAGTCTGGTAAAGTAGTGCAGAAAAAAAACGAGGGGAACCGTCTTGGTAACAAGCTGACCACGAGCCAGCAATGTGCCCTTGGAGCAAAGAAGGCCAACAGCACCCTGGGCTGCGTGAGGAGGGAAGCCATGCCAGCAGGTCGAGGGAGGTGATTCCTCCCCTCTGCTCAGCACTGGGGAAACACATCTGGAGTGCTGGGTTGGTTCTGGGCTCCCCGGTAGAAGAGAGGTATGGACATACTGGAGTGAGTCCAGTGAAGGGCTGCTAAAATGATGAAGGGTTTGGAGCAGGAGGAGGCTGAGAGTGCTGGAACTCTTCAGCTCCTATGACACTGGGACTCTCAGTTAACAGAGAGTGGATCTGTCTGGGCGCAGTAAAGGAATGTACCCTTATACTGATGCTTCTTTCTACACCTCTCCCCTCCTTTCTTTTCAACCTTCTGATCTCTCCACAAATAGGATCATATTCACTCAGGCTACAGAGACTAATGAGGTGGGGGGGAGAAGTATTTGAACAGGGATGCTCCATGTCCTTTCTTAAGTATTGCATCTAAAGAAGAGATGATCTCTGGTTCATGTCTCTGGGACTAGAAGCTGCCTTCCTCCAGCATGAAAATGCTTTTTTACCTAGAATATCATCTTCATTGTGCCCCTACCCTCATAAATTCCCTGATATTCTTTCCAGCTTTCAAAGATTTATTTATATACTTTATCACATGGAACCCCTTTTGACTTCTGCTTAATGAACACATCATCAATGTTCTCTGGCCCTGATGTCAAATTATACAGGCTAGATGTTTCACGTTTCTCTCCAGGTCTCTTGGGCCCTTCCAGACCTAAGATGTAAGATCTGACTTTCTTGGATGGGAAGGGAGTTATTTCATTTTACTTAGTTTTAACCTCCCAGTCACTGAAATGATGTTAGCATTTTGTTGCAGCCCTTTGGAGTAAAGTTGGGTATTCTATTCCCCAGGCCATGGTTGAGGTGCGCATGGAAACTGAAACAGTCCCAGGCTGTTTTTTAGCTGCACCCCAGTGGTCCAGGTAAAGCATGGATGTTGACTGCTGTTGCAGTTAAAATTGGGTTTTTTCATCATTTATCAACATGAGTTTTATAATGGTGTATACGTAGGAATGCAGGGAAATAATTCATGGAACAGTAGTTACATCTGAATAGAAGTATCAAAAACAGAAAAGTGAAACACAGATCTAAACCCAAAATTAGTGACTCAAGCTATTTCTAATTTAAAGGGTACTGACAGTACTCAGTATTTATTTCAGCTGAATTTGATTTTCCTCTTTAAATTGCTCCACTGAGTTTATAGATTTACTTTCGACCACAAACCTGAAACCGTGTCCACACATCTTACTTTATAGATTTTCCTTTCAAATTGTTGTCTCTGGGCAGATTTAGTTGTTGATTGTTTGATGGACAAGCTTTGCTTATGATTTTTTTTTAAGTCATTTTCATTTCCTTTATAACATTTTGAAATGTCATCTGATGTATTTACTCTGATAAAAAAGAAGAAATTAGTTGTCAACCAAGACTGATTAAATAAAAAGGAAAAGGAAAATAAGCTTTTAGCTAGTACACCTAGCTAAACCAAATTGCTTTATCATGTTGATTAGCTTCTTTGGAATTCACAGAGGAAAGAAATTAAGAAATTTCATAGTTTATATTTGCAATGACATCTTTGCTTTGAAAAATAAAGGACCAAATTTGTGGTTCTTTTAGTGATGCCCTCAAAATGAGTGGACCACATTTTTAGTAAAAAAGTTATGGTTATATTCTGATACTCCTCAGCAAAAAGCTTTGCTCTTGGAACTCTGTGTCAGACTGTACCTTCCTACCAGTAAATCAATCCTTGTACTGGAAATTGGGTAGTTACAACTGTGATCACCTCATTACTGTATGTAAATGTGAGCTTCTTTTCTTGCAAAGAGATACATCTGCTCACTCTGCAGTCTCAGTAAGACTGGAGTGGAAAGCTCAGACTGCCGAGTCTCAGCAAGGCTGTCCACATACTGAACTTGGAAGATGTTCCTCCTCTGCTTAGAGCTCCAGCAAGCAGTCAAAGCACCTACAGTAAAATCACATCCCAGACTTCTGTTGTTGCATAAAGGAGGTGAGTTCAGATAAAAGTAAGGGAATAACAGATAAGAAAAAAGGATAAGAATTCTACAGGTTTTAATTTCCTTTCAACTTTTTTTTTTTCTTGTCCAAACTGTTGCTAAATTTAATATTCATTAAAACCCAACCTAGAGCAAAAGACTGGTAGATTTTCCTACATGGTATTGCTTGAATCTTCAAAAACTGATCTGGACCAAGCACTCTAGTAAAGAAATATAATTTATATTATTGAAGGGAGGATCAAGAATACTTGTGCTGAAGAGAGTTCACATCCTTGTAAGTTCTTGTGGAAAAAAGAAGGGGGGGATGCTAGACTTCTGGGATTCTTTCAAAAGGTTCAGAGGGGTGATATTTACTTTAGAAGCAGATGGGGGGAAGTAGGGGAGAAATTTCGGGCTCTGTTAGTTACTGCTCTCCCACAGAGACTGTCTTTGTGACTGTGTTTAAGTTGCTGGGTTATAGCCAGACTGGCGGATAATGCCTAACTCATCAAAATCCTGCCTGTGTCTGCCTCTTCAAGATCTGTACACCTCTAGCTGCCAGTGTTCAAGGAAAGGTGAATTCAGACCAAGGCAGGTACAGAGACGGGTTATTATGATGCTTGGGTAAATGGGGAGTCTAAGGGAGAAGAGTAGAAGAGCTTGGATTATTCAACCAAGGAAAAGAAAGACTGAAAGGATGTGCTTTCTGTCCATAAACACACTGAGGAGGACACCAGGGAAGGAAAAGGGCTACTTAAGGTAGTTTTGGCACAACTACATATACATGTTTAAATCAGCCGTGAATAAATCTAGGTGGGAAGTTCGACTGGCATTCCCAATTATCAGAGTACTGTAATGCAGGAGGAACAACTTTTCACTTGGAGAAGCTGGGCAAAAAGCCTAACCCGTTTTAGACTGGAGTTTGATCAGTTTATGAAAGGGATTATGCAATGTGGTTGCCTGCAGAACTGGCTTCAGGCACTGGCAACAGTAGGCAGCTACTTATCTTATCAGAATTTTTGTCAGGGGATAAGGAGAAGAAAATTTGGCTCCAGACCTTACGGGGTACTAAACCCCTAACGCATCCTGTCTTTTCTTTTGACTTTTCAGGGCCTTAAGTACTAAAAGCTTCCTGACAAGCAGAAGCAACAAACTAGTGCCTTGGATACCTATCAGCAGTTTTGCTCTCAGCACGTCTGACAAGGCCTCCAGGGTGGAGCAGTGTCATATCACAGCATCTCCAAAATACACCCCAGCCTCGTCTTCCCTCACCGCCATGATTTCAGCACGCAACTCAAAAGCGTACGCACAGTCTTGCCTCTGCAGACCTCAGAGGGGATTATTGAGATCAGTGACTATTTGAGTCTGCCTAAAACAAGCTCTGTGCATATGTGTGTGCATCTTTCCTTGGACCTCTCTCTGTGTCATCTCAAGTTTAAGGACATCCTACTGCAGAAATGGCAACTCTTCACTTCTCCAGCAAAACAGGGCTATCAACCTGAGCAGCACAGTCATGGGATCCAGCAAGGGCCAACTTGAGCTGTAGCTGCCAGTGCGAATGCCCACACAGAGGTAGTCTCATTGTGAAACAAGATCAGATTAATTTGGCAAACTACGAGACTGCTGACAAAGGTTGAAGATATTCTTGTCCCCATCCCAGATGATATGTATTTTCCATGACTCCAACCCAATCTCATGCTGGGTAGCAACTCTGACATCACCACGAGGAGTTTGCCACCATCATGACTTGGTAACATAAGATGTCTTTCCAGTCCTTGATTTCTAAGTACTTAGGAAAGAACTGTTCCCTGTGAATTTCTCTTCTCCTATAAAATGAATCAGAGACCTAATTTGCATTATATTTGTTGAGGCAAATACCCTAATAATGCTAAAGTATTCCACTATGGTAGTATTTGAAATGTGAGTAAAGTAGGAGGAGTGAAGGGTGCACTGGGTGCTGGCTCTCGTGATATGCTGCTTCAGTTTATGCTGGGCTAGCTGGTGGGGGGCTGCACCGTGAGTCAAACTGGGGGCTGAGCAGGGTTAAAAAGAACATGGGAAAATGTGAATGCATTTGCTGTTACACTGTGTGGCTGCACAAAAAGCTGGAGTAGGAATAAGTGAAGGAAGGGGATGGAACAATAGCTGCTTAACGAAGACTGCTGCTTAAAGAAATACTTGTTAAGCTACGGCTTGAGGTGTAATTGAACTGTTTGGAAGGAAAATTATCTGGGGGCTGAGGGAGCAGTAGAGCAGGATAGTCTGCAGAAAAATCCTTATTTATGGGGAAGAGGGTGTGATATAGGTTAGTTAAGACCTACTTTGGGAGCAAATGAAGCAAAATGGTGCTCTAAAGAGGGAGTAAAGGAGATGCTAATGAAATATTAAAACATTGCCAAAAAATAGGATGCATCAGCGTACAGAATATTTATGGCACAGGTAAATTATATATGCTTCTAGAAAATAGAATGAAAAAGTAGCAATTGAAAGAGAGGCCTTGAAGATTCCAGATACAGATAGCATCAGTAGAAATTGGATAGTATCTTGTGTACCGATAATTAGCATCAGTGCATTTCACAGAGAAGTACATTTACTGTTAATCACATAACGAATGTCTCTGGCACTCAATTTTAGCTATTTCTTCATCTGCTTAAGAATTATTTTGAAAGTAAAAGCTGGTATTTCATGCAGAGGCTGGAGATGACAGGAAGTTCAGTACTGGGCTTGGTATGAGCAAGATCTCTTTAAAACACTTATTCAGGAAGCCAGGGAACAGTTATTATATTCACTGTCCCTTAAAAAGAACAATTCTGTGAATAATACTTAAAATCATCTTTTATAAAACAGTCATTTCTTTTGGGTAAACAGTTCTGTGAGTCTAACTGCATGTAGTTCACCAGTAGATACATAATTATAACTATACATCCCACGATGACTTTCTGTGTGGTAAATGTCATGCAGGAAATGAACAAAGAAATAGAATTATATTAGAAATGAAGTGTAACTACAGCATCTTAAAATCACTTTCTGAAATTATGACTCTCCGGTCTGTGCATTACAGGAATTTGACAGTCCAGGTTATAACTTTTTGAAAAACGATTTCTAAGTCTCTGTTTTATGTAAATTACATCCTCTTCTGGGCTCGGTAGTTTGGCACATTTTATCACCCTGAGTAGGTTGGAGTTTGTTAGTTTTCTTTGCTTAAACTAGAGGCTGGAGGTTTTGATGAGTACTGCAGTAGTACATTAGGCATTTTTTTCCCACTCATTTTAAAATGACTTTTCATAACGAACACAGAAGTGAGGTAGGTCTCTTGTAACTGTGCAAGGACTCCTCAGGACTAGTAAATCTTACCAAATAGCTTCTGACAATCTGGTACATTCTCAATAACAAAGAAGCAGCAGGCACCAGCACCCTACCTATGGGCCTAATGATTAACAGTATTTAAAGGCATTAACTAGTTTGGTGCACTGAGGTTCAGTTCGTACCACCAGTTCTGGCTATGAGCAGTGGAGAATATGATTTGTAGTCCTCTGGTAATAGGGAGAACCTTCAAAAGCACAAGTTATGAATTAAGATAAAGGACTTAACCCTTTTTAAGAGTTATGTCATTAATTTTCAAGTCCTTCTTAACCAGCCTTCCCAGAGAAAGGCTGCTTTGGAGCTCTACTGCAGTGGACATTGCAGAGCTAAAGACTCTTAGTAAAGATATAATAGGCTGAGGAATGTGCCGTACCGAGGTTGGAAGATGGTTTACATACCCTTCCACTAATTCCTGGAAGGGATGAACTTTGACAGATTTGTGGAAGTGTAAGAACTGCCTGAAAATGTGGTGACATCTCCAGTAGTAAATAAAGCAGGCCAAGGGCTGCTTTCCATCCCTGAGGCAACCCGGCACAGCACGTCCACGGGACTGAATCCTCTTACATCTCAAAACAACGCAGCAGCATCCATACTGCCTACAGGACATGGTCACTGGCTCATGCTAAACCTAAAATCACACCTGGGAGGAACGTTAGTTGGTGTGGGGCAAAACCATGGAGCATGCTAACGAATTAATGGTGTGAACAGTTACACGCCAATGACCAGATGGACGCCCTGGTCTTGGTTTGTTTATTGGTACAGACTTAGCTAAAGACTACGGTGGACCAGATGCCTAGAAAGAGCAGAACCGCAGACAGCAAAGAGGACATCTAAGTCAGTGGATATATTCAGGTTTGGGGTGGATAAATCACTTCCACACTGAGGTTCAGTGGATCAGACATAGGTTTAAGATTTGAAAAATAGGGTTCAAACCTTAGACAGCTGTTCAAGAAACCCTAGAAAAGTAGGCAAACTCCAAGTGTTCAGACATATTCTTCTTTTTAGTGGGAATGGTGGATTTTGTGAAGTGTTAATGACATTTAAAGTGTCAGATGACTGCTGCATTTTCTTTCTCGGCTTCTGCTGTATATCTGCTGAGCTATATGGTGATAATTGGCAAATACCTTCTAAAAGCAAGGTGATATACAAATATATGTGAATCACCAACCCACGTACAATCTATCAACAGGATAGTGCTGTGTTGGATCATTTTTCAATAACTACTGTACTTTGCAGATATCAAATGATCATGACAGCTTAGAGTAAAACAATGTTTGGTCAAGATTGTGGCCAGTTTCAAATGTGTCTTTTGCTCCAAAGATTGTCTTTTCAAGTTTTATTTTATATCCTTATTATAATATTACTGTATATTACTGTAAATTATGATAAAGTCTGTGGAAAGACAAATCTATAAATGGAATCTTGAAATCTTCGTTCCAGCAAACACTTATGGGGTTTAGTGGAAGTGAGTCAGAGGAGATGACCAGCTCATATGTTTCTCAAGAATTTGACCAGTCTTTGCAATAAATAATGGATATTTTGCATAGAATACTTGAGAGCAAACCTAAACAACATTAAACAATTTATTTTTACAGTAGCCAATGTTAAGTTGTGTTTACAGCCCTACAGATCCTACTGAACTGCATTACAACATTGTTACAAGGGCAGGGTTCAAAAGCAGACATTATGTGAAAGCCAAAAGCCCTCTGTTGTCACAGTATAAGAAATGAATCCATAGTGTTGAAACAGTTTCCTTTATTAAAAAAAAAGAGAGAGAGATCAGAGCACTTGAAGAGTTTATAAGTTTGTCTAAGACTTTATATGTTTAAATGTTTGCTGGTGATCCAAATTAAATCTCAGAGTGACATGAGCTTCAGTAATGGACCAAATCTTGAACTCCTCATGACAGTGAAGTGGGTGCTTGTGCATTGTGCCAGAATGAAATCCAGACTGACATGTTTGACTACTCAAAGAAAAGTTATATCTGGAAGATGGTCATTCAGACTTTTTTTTTGCAGTGCCCCAGAGATAAATTTACTTTCTATTGCTTTCGTTGAATTACTGCCTTGTTAGACAAGTTCAGATGTCTCCTGGTGCTGAGTATCTTAAGGGCTTTAATGTGCAGCTACTAAGAATGGAGATCATCAGTGAATTTCATACAGCTTTCAAAAAAGAGCCTGTTGTCTTATCTGCATCAATTCCAAATGTGATTGATGGATAGAAATAAATCTTCCAGTACATTCACCACCTCATGAGCATGTATTACGAGTTGTTTATCAAACAAGGTTCTTTGTATTGCTGCGCTTCAGCTATTGAGAAGGACAACACTACACAAATTGGCATAGCATCTGTTGGGTTGTGCAAAACCCTACATACTTTTATTTTTGTCATAGAGCTGCCTGCAAAATGTTGATTTTATTTGCATATAAAAACATGACAAGTGTTGTTTCATGAAGTGCTGATGGTTTTAATGCTGATTTGTATCCTTCTGCCTGTGTGAATTGTGGGTGTGTGAACAGGTTACTGAAGACATGCTAATTTAAAAGGTACATATACTAAAAATATAGAGAGAGAAATCACAAAAAACGTAATGGCTGTGGCCAGGTCTGATAGGACAAAGCACTATTTTCTGTTTTGCCTAAGGTGGAAGCTGACATATTTTTGGTACCTTTGCTACAGAAGCATCCAGCAACGTTGCATTCAGTAGCATCCAAAGAGTGAGGCCACCTCCACAAGCTGAGAGCAAATTCCTGGGAGATATGTCAGCAGCACACACCTGTTTGGTATATTTGCTCTGCTCACTAGCTGTCCAACACAAGTAAAAAAGTGCAAGGAAGGTGATGCATCATAACTTATAAATTGCAGTGAGCAGCCACAGCACACTCTGAAACTTGCCTTCACTGGAAGCCTTTTATACCTAATCAGGTACTTCAAATGTCTTGAGTGTGGAAAGATACAGTTTCTTCTAGGACATTTGATTTCTTTCTGCGTACTATATTTTTAATGTAATTGCTAGTATCTAGTGAATAAAATGTGCACTGAATCTTCTGAGGCTATTTTAGCAATATTTATATTTCAAATTTATCTCTAAAATAAATAATTCAATCCAGTATGCTAGGTTTTGGGTTGTTTCTGGTAGATAGTTTGGAAAGATACAGTTACGATTTGTGAGCAGCAATTTCAAGCTATGAAAAATCACTAGTTTATAAAATACTATATTTACATTTTGCCAGGTATAAGTATTGAATTATTATCAACATTACAGAACTACAGATTTTTTTTTTAAATGTATTATTTTAAAATCAGTACTGTCAAAGAATGCAGAGCACTTATTTGCTTTCCAAAACACTAAAGAATTTGAAGAACTGTCACTGGGAGGCACAATGCAAGCTTTTCTGGGTACACATCTTTATTTCTTTAGGAATGAAAAGAATTCTCAGATTTATCTTTAAGAGAAAGTGATTAGTAGCAGTTTCTCATGCACACTATTCAAAATAATGTTACTTCTAAGAAAGTATGTAAAATCTGAGAAACATATAAGCAAACTCAATATTTGGAAACAGATATAACATGTGTTTCTTTTGGTACACGGATTGGTGATTTTCCAGTATTCCAGAATGGAAGATGACTCCTTTCTCAGCTTTGCAGAGGGATTTCTATCCAAAAATCCTTGAAGGGAAATAAAATCTCTCAGCCTCCCTGAGTCACTGGCTGTTTGTCAAGCCAATAACCTCCCTTTCCTTCAGTGCTAAGGATCATCATGTGACATTAAGTGCTCTAACTGCGATACTGATCTGCAAGTCTGATTTGCACAGTCTAGATCTGATTTCAGTCTCGGTGTGGTTTTGTGCTGTTGGATCTCTTCACTCTCTTGATGTCACTGGAATGACTCCCAGATTACATCAGATTATGCCAGTAAGTGAAATCAAACGGTTGGTCAGCTTCTGCTCACAGTGATCATGTTGTGAATCTAGGATTGATCGAGCATAACCCTCTTTTGATTTACAAGAGTGTTCTTGTCATTAATGTGTCTTTTTCATACATGTACATATGAGAGACATCTAACAGTCAGTGCTGTAGGTGATTTTCTATCCATTTTTTAATCCTGCTTCTTTTCCATTATTATTCTTATACCAGCTGCAGACTGCTAACCTGTAAGTACTGTTGTCATCTTGTTAATCTTTCTTGTGCAATATGAATACTTTTTGAATCTTTGAGATTTATCTGATATTCGGGGATGTATTATAAATTAACACCAGAGACCTTTTTAGGTTACCAGATGGTCCAACACGTTCAGGAATTTGGGGCTAGTTTTACAACGTTTATCTCCAGAAGATGTTTCACATTGTTCTTGCCAGAAAATACTCCATCATTCTCAGGTGGAGGAGAATATAATACAGGGCTTTGAGTCACCGCTGACAATCTGAACAACAGGCATCAAAACTAGGCATAAGGATTGAATCTGTTTGTGGAGCTGGTTGTAACAGGTTCTGCTTCAGGTGCTGCCAACTGGCTGCAGCCAGGCTGGGCTCTGCTTAGGCTGAATGGGTGGAGACTGTCCAGGAGCCTCAATGGTGGTTTTTTCCACATATCTTGAATACAAGGGAGTCCTACCAGACATTCTTGCTCTTCTATCTGTCTCTTAGAGCCCAATGTCTGCTATTTTCTAGGGGTCTCCATCTGTCTTCTGTAATCAGGTTCATTTTTCTGTCCCTGGGATATCTGAACACCAGTTGCATGGGGAACAAGCAAGAGGAAGTAGCAGTATAAATACATTTCAAAGTTATGACTTAATAGACCTAATAAAGACCTGATGGGATGATTTGTCTAACCAGGAACATTAATATAAACAGTATAACTTGTTCAGGATGGGTAGACACAGAAAAGGATGTAGGTGTTACCTTATGCGTTACCTTACATGCAGGTGCTACTTGCTCTGAGGTTAAGAATAAAGAGGGACATAGGCTGCCTCATAGTTCCTGAGTAACATTTAAAGGAGAAAAAGTGCTGAGTTCCTGATGGGCATCAATAGTGGGCCACCTATCAAGGAAATCACGTGATGAGTCTTTTGTGAGCAAAATTATCCAAACTCAGTGCCACCAGCATACTTTGATTACAAGAATTTCCAGGTTGGGCAAGGAATACAGCTGCCCTCAGGCAGTCTGGCTAATTTTTGAAAAGTTTTAGTGGAAACTTTTTGTTATAGAAGTTGGAGAAAGCGAAGAGAGATGACATTTTCCAGATTTGATCTTCATAATTTGGTAGAGCCTAAAGGAAAAAGTAACAGTTAAAAACAACTCGGGCACTTCATGAGCAGTCATGAAGCAGCAGAATTCATGACAAACAGGAAGATCCGCAATGTGCTTCAGCAGAGCAGATTATAGAAATTCAGAGAACTAGTAAGTGAGATCCTGTGGGAGACAATTCTGAGAGAGAGTTAAGCACAGTAGGCAGTTCTTTAAAGAACTATGGTAAATGCAAGTTTATGCAAAACTATGCAAAAGAAACTATGCGAAATTGCAAGTTATGACAGTGCGGAGGAAGGATAGGAGCTGCAGATCACTCACCAAGGAAAAGACTTTTAAGAAAGATGAATGG
This sequence comes from Haliaeetus albicilla, assembly GCF_947461875.1. Lineage (NCBI taxonomy): Eukaryota > Metazoa > Chordata > Aves > Accipitriformes > Accipitridae > Haliaeetus > Haliaeetus albicilla. The sequence continues at coordinate 7,474,362 of NC_091499.1, forward strand.
GTGAACATTTGAGGCCAAAGAGAGAAAGTCAAAAGCAGAGAGTGAAACCATGTGATGCATAAGTGGCATTTTCCCTCAGCATGTTAGTGCACTAACAAGTGCAGGAGGCTGAGGAAAGGCTTGGTCCACTTCTCTGCAGAGTGAAGATTATTGGCAAACAATGGCTGGAAAGCTGGTAGGTTTAGTTCCTTCTTTGTTTCACTCAAAAGGCCAGTCGTGAGCAGATGATGTCGTGAAACCAGCACCATGACAAAAAAGGGCAAGAATTTGAAAAGGGAAAGAAAGCATTCGAAGTTACGCAAGTAAATGAGATATTTTCTGATCAGCTAGTCCAAAGTGACATTCTGAAAGTCTAGAAAAAGGTAGAAAGAGTGCCTATCTTTAAAAAGAAATAGAAGAGAGAGGTTAAAATTATAAACCAGATAGTTAATTTCAATTCCTGTAGAAATAGTGGCAAAAGTAATTAACATAGTGGTTGCAAAGATTTAGAAAATAGTACATAAAGAGAAAGGAGTGGTCAATAAAAAACATGTCAAGCCAAAATAATTCCATTCTGTCATGGGATAACACTTCATGTGGCTACAGAAAAACAACTGATGTCACATCTTGATTTTAGTGAGTGTCTGGACATGGTCTCCTGGAACATTCTCATAAGTAAGCTAGGAACATACAGTCTAGGTGAAAATGCTGCAAGAGAAAGAAATCAAACTGCAGCAATACACTGAATGTGGGTTTTTTCCAGAATCTCCTTGTTCCAGAATTAGTTGATATTTTCTTCAATAACTTGGGCAAAAGTGAGGGTGCTTATTATATTTGCAAATGATACCTGGTTAGGAGGAAATGCAGGTAGATCAAAATACTCATGATAATTTAGAGAATAGATCTGAGACAAATCAGGATGTAATTCAGTAAGAAAAAGTATATGGCTCTGTACTTAGACAACAATAACCATCGACCCAAGCACAGGCACCAGAGTGCCCATGTAGCTGTTTTGGTTTGTTTTGTTTTCAGAAAAGGAGTGAGGAGCTTGTAGAAGATCGTGAGATGAATGGGAGTTGGTAAGGCCATGAAGCTGCGAGAAAGCATTTGCCGTCCTGCATTGTGGTGATAATCCTGGAGGAAAAGAAACCAGTTTCCAGCTCCCTGGGCTCCCTGCCTGCCCTGGTATGACCCAACGTCCCGCTGCCCCTTGCAGTTCGGTATCGGGCATTGGTGAGCTCCTGTGTCACCTCAGACTGTAGGCATCCTCATGAGCAACCTGTACAACTAGCTCCTTTTGCTTCTGATCTACTAAAGTCCTGAATTTTTTTACTTTAAAACTGTTAATTCAATGGAAAATATGCCAACCTATAGCTATGCAGTAGCTTATTCCTGCCTAGGAGTGGTAGCATTCTGTAACTGTTCTACCACTAGAGTGTGTGACAAAACATCTGTGTGACAGAGGGCTTTAGAATTGTATGTATGCAGATTTGTTGAAAAGCACACAGCATTTTGTAAAAAGTGTATAATTTCACTTTTAGAACTAGCTAAAACATTTCATAGGAAGTTTACCCTTTTTTGGTTTAAGGCTTGTCCTTGAGCAGTTGATTACCCTCACACCACTCCCCCCACCCCAGATATATCCATTATCCAGAACTGTCCATTAGGTTGTTTTTGGAACCGGTTCCTGGCTCGAAGACTATTCCCAGATATTTCAGTCCCTGAAACGCCACCGTGGCTGAATGTTATTTTCAGGGAGAGGGTGGAAGAACTGATAATAGAGAGTGTTACCAGAGCAATTCAATAACAGATAGCCGAGCTGTCACTGGGGTAGACTGCTCCAAATTCCAGCAAAGCCTTTCACCAGGCAGATACACTTTAAAAATATGAGAGATTTTGAAGGATTCTGCCACTGTCATTTCCCATCTATATCATACTAACAGAAGTGAGATAAGCTTTCGCAGTACTGCTGATATCTGGAGGGTTACTGTACCACACCGGACTGGCATATGTTCTGTTTGTTAAATACAATGTGCAATAAATGTTTTCAGGAAAATTTTAAAGATATTTATGAATTACATTGGAATTACTTTGGATTTCCTTTCCGTGTCTCAGAAAAGATGGTTTAGTTGCAGCACCGCCAAATGAGGCAGTCTCTGAAGGGGAAATATGAAAGTGTTGTAATGACAGAAGGCACTTCTGATATGTGACCAAGTCACTGTATAATGCATTACCTTATCCATACCCGACCTTACCAGTCAGTGCTAAGGCCTTCTACAGAAATGAGTCTGGCTTCTAATACTGAGGAACTAAGGCCTTACAAATGGATTTTGCATGAATAAATCACATTAAATCCTCCATTTCAAGCCCTCAAGCTGATGTCATGTCTTTGGGAAAAAATGTATATTTGATAAGAAAATGAGAAATACATTTTCTGGCAAACCACTCTTCTACATTTGTCTTATTATTATCATTTTAAATCTGAAAGCATTTGGAAGCTGCTTAAGAGGTTGGGATGTTAAATTAATCAGAGATGACGGATTAGTGGGCAGATGAGATCAAGTGCTATCATGAATTGTTGTCATGTGACCCTGAAAGTTAAGGTAGTGTCAAACTGTGTAGTCAGTATATCTCCAAGACATTTATAAACCAGTATTTCTAAAGGAAGCAGGTGATATAATACCATTTTCTTCTTGGTTTTGGTGTCCTGCTTGTAGAAGGGGAATCAGAAGAATTCAGTAACTGTATGAAAGTCTTTGAGGAATTCCATCAATTTGTCATGACTGTGAAAATCTACATATTGTTTTGGCAGGTGCTTGGAAGCAGCACACTCACCAAAACTTTCCTGACCTCCAAGACTCTGCTGCCTACCAGGCTGGTGACTCTGAGATGGAGTCCTTGTAATGAACCTGCTGCCTAGGGCCAGTGTAAAGATTTGTGCAACAGGCTTGAATCTTCCTTCCACTTTTTTTCCCAGCATGTTTCTGTGCATATCTCCAACTAGAAGGATAATTAATAATTGGATATGGTCTATGGGACTGAGCTAACTTGCTTAAGGGAAAAAACTATTCTGAGATATTTTTTCATTTTTGCCAATAGCCAAAACCAATAAACAGTAAAATGTTGTTATTCCAGTGATGACGAAAGTTGTAATAACAATTTCATTTGTCAAGGGAGGCCTGACTATTTTTGTCCTTTAGATAAAGACGAATAAGAACTTGAGTTACACATTTTATTAAATAGAGAAACGTAATTGTTTTGTTCCCTGGTTTAGGAGGACAGATGGAGTGTAAAACAGCACAGGTGAAGGAGGCTTGAACACAAATTTGTAACAATAACTTAAAAGTCAGATGCCGACCTGTAAGTAAGAGCCATGTGATATAAATAAATCATAGCTGCGTGGCACATTTGAGCTAGATATTGGATATAAAATAGCAATTAAATGGCTGGAAAGCAGCTGCTTGCCTGTCTGTAAGACATCTGGCTTTTTTCCTCAGCTCAGGAAGAACTTGCTGCTGCAGCCAACTGTTGTGTTTCAGGGACCTGTTTTATTTTCCAGCACAAAATGTAAGTGCAATGTGACACAAAGCAATTTCCCCTTTTAAATTGCTTAGAATTTTTAGGTTCCTTTTTCTGGATCTCTACTGCAGAAACCTCTGCTGCTTCTGCCACCCTTTGCTGCTGCCCTTCCTACTTGCCCCCGATCTCCTAGTCAGGCTGGTTTGATCATTATATTTGGCAGAGATTCCCTGCCTTTAAAAGGCCCACTACTTTGTCTTAATGGTGCTTTTATTATTTAACACAGGCCAGGGGAAGATTGTGTTAAATGTTGCTTTATGAGCCAAATACAGCCATTTGAATGCCGTGGAGTCAGGAGGCTGCAGCTACCGTTGCACGTATTGCACTGCCTGTCAGCGCGGTCTCCTGGTGCCTGCTGCTAGCCTCAAGTCATAGGGCAGTTTTCTTTATATCTTTGCTGATTTCTCACTCTCCTGAGGAATTCTGAAATGTCGAGAAAGACAACGTGGAGGCATTCATTTGTCCGAGAGACACACGGTACAACAAAGCTATAGCTCACAAGCTAAAATTCTTCTTTCTTTTTTAAGGAATATAGGAAATACGATTTCCTTTTCATATGAGATGAATGGAATTCACTTCTGTCTTTCTGAAAACCACTGAGCTAGCTGAAATTCAAAAAGCCTTCCACTTCTATTTTCTACTTTCCTTTTCCTGTTTTCAAATGTTTCATGAAGCACCCCCTGATAGAAAAGATCACTCTTTGCTGCTTGTTTGTTCCAGGATGGCTGGTACATACAAATTCATTTTTCTGGTGAGATGAAATACCCATATATTTTTCTTGTGAATCTTTAGGAGCTAGGTGAGGTATTATCTGGCATTCTGTTTATCCATGTAAAAATCAAACTAGGTGTTGTAAGTGTTTGGGTTTTTTTCTTTCTTTCAGAAGAAATTACGGAAAAAGCTTTGTTACATACAGTTCTGGTAACACAGCATGGACCATTTTGGGCTGGAGTGAGTAACAGCACTGTTGGCCAACAAACAAATACATGTGTGTGCGTGCATGTGTGCGCACACATGTGTGTGCATGTGTGCACGTGCATCTAAAATAGCACTTACAGAAGTGGAAACTCAATCATTGTCATCTGCTGATGATTTTTTACCCTAAGACAAGATCCTTAACATGTTCTTTTACACTTGCTGTCCACTGCTGAGTTACAAGTTTTGATTTAACTACAACGTGGATAAGGAGACTATGCACTTGCAAAGAAATACCCTGGGGATGTATCACAGAACATGCACCAAATTCACTTTTAGCAATGCTAAAATGAAGACCACCACAGACCTTAGTAAATTCTCTCCTAAGTTGTCAGTTTAAATTTTCCATTAAGTTATAATAGCAAATGAATTCACAGACTGACATAACAGATTATATAAGGAGTTATTCAACTATGTTATATTAGTCTATAAGGGTTCCTTCAGAGTGAGAGAGAAGCTGTAGCTATAGCAGAAAAAAGTTTCTCTTTTTACAGCATTTAGTCTGAAGCATGTTCACTTCAGAAACTCTCTCCTTGGTTGTGGTGCAATGGGACAAGTTTTCACAGTGGGCAATTAATTTTAATCAAAACTATCATCCATTTTAGCTAAGAAATATATACATTCAAGTAGTTTTGAAGAACATCTGCACCCTTTTGTCCTTTAAAAATACATAATCTGATTTGGCAGGCCACATTTGTGGTGTTTCTGTGGTAGATTTTCTATTAAATTTATTTAAATACTCCCATTCTTGAGAAAATAAGCTAGGTGAGTTGGTTTGAGACATTCATTAAAGCCTACTCCAAACCATGTTTTATATGAAAAATGGCTTTGCTACTGAGAATGATTGGTATGTCAAGAATTTCATTTCAGGCAACATTTTTGTTATTAGAACAAGCTTCTGTTGTCTACACAGGGGTTTTGTTCAGAAAGATATAATGCAAGATAGGAAAAAAGCATCCTTCCAGTGTTCTTATCTACTATGCAATACTTCTATTGTAAGCATAGATAATAACAATTCTAATATTTTTTTCATTTCCTTGGGTGCTGCTTCTTACTCACATCTTATAATGGTCCTCATGATTTTACTGCTGCTTCTCTGGGGGCTAGAAAAAAAATCAAAGAGCTTGTTTTTCAGTGAGCAGTGTACTTGTTTATTGAAACGTTAGAACTGGATGCCTTAAAGGTGATCTTTTAAATCCCTTTTTCCCTTTTTGTATTTCCTGTGTAAAATACGAAGACTACCACATTAAAACATGTTTTCCTTATTGTTTTCTGCATCGTTAAAACTTGACAGGCCCATTTCTCTCCTGTTTCCCTTTGAAAGACTACCAGTTTCTGAAAAGAAAGGAAGGAGGGAGGATTGAAGTAGGTCACAGCCTTTGGTGACATCACCATGCCAGTCCTCTCAAACTGCCCCAAAAGCCAAATCATCCATAAATGGGGAGGAAAATGAGAATCTGATTAAAGCCAAAAGAAACAAAACAGACCAATAGTTTGTTCAGTAGGTTTCTGTGGTTTATGTTTTGTTTTGCTCTTGTTTATAGCCTGCTCCACCCTTGCCCTCCTGGAAGCATTATTATTTCTCTCTCTTGTTTGTACACTGATAAGCAAGTTTTAAAATTCTCTCAGATCAGCACAACACTGCAATGATCGACTGTGTAGGACCATAGGTTTCTCCGGGTAGCAGATACGTGTTTCTCTCCATCTTGGAAGACATGTACCATACTTTATTACTACAGTGACTATTTTTATACAACCCTGCTTCCTGAACAGCAACCGCATTTCCAGAGACTGTTTGCATATGCCAGCAGCAGATAAAGTTAGCACATTAAGCAAGTGAGGCAGCTAAGGAATGGGGGTAATGCACTGGATGGTGCTTGCTCTCTCATTTCTATTTTTGCCTGTCCCATCCTGACAAAAAAATACCCCACTAAACCAGAAAATGAAGGTGTGTGATACTTGCTGGGAGATAAAACGCCTCATTATTATATGCTGCCTCTGACAATGGGCTGACAAGACAGTGATCATCACAAGATCGTCACAGCTATTGGAAGTGAAGCACCACACTTCACTTGATCACAAGTGATTTTCTTAATGCATTTTTTGCCTTGTCTAGTGTAGAGTGTGCAAAGTACAATGTAGTAGATCGCAGGAAAAATACCTGGAGCTTCTTGAAACCCAGAAATTGTTTGGACACCATTAGATGAGGAATCCTAGAAGCAAATGAAACAACAGAATGATGAAAGGGGAAGCTGGGATGACCTTGCCACCCAGCGTCTCCTCTCAGGTCAATGTTAAACACAGCAGCGAAGGGAAGAGAGGCTGACCAGCAATCTTCTGCACACCAGCTGAGTGAGCTGGATACTGGGTCCCTGGGAGGAACCCAGGGACATGTTTTAAACACTCCTCTACCCTATCTCTTACCAACAGGATCCTGTAATTTCCAACCACTTCCCTGTTTGCCTGTCTCTGAATGTCAACAGTAGGTAAAGCTGACACACACAGCAGTTGAAGCATTTAAAGGGTCTGCAACAATTCACTGGAAGAAGTTTATTATCATTTGTAGTTGTGCTTGATTATTTAAAGGCCACCTCTCGTCTCTACATAATCAGTTTTTCTTGCTTTCCTTTTTACTTTAACATCTGCCAAACTAAAACAATCAATGAGAAATTAAGTATGGGGAAAGCAATGACTTTCATACACCAAAAATCACAGAATCACTGAACGGTTGAGGTCGGAAGGGACCTCAGGAGATCACCTGGTCCAACCCCCTGCTCAAGCAGGTCCACTTAAAGCAGGCTGCCCAGGACCATGTCCAGATGGGTTTTGAATATTTCCAAGGATGGAGGCTCCACAACCTCTCTGGGCAACCTGTGCCAGTGCTCGATCACTCTCACAGTGAAAAAGTGTTTCCTGATATTTAGATGAAATCTCCGGTGTTTCAGTTTATGCCCATTGCCTCTTGTCCTGTCAATTAAAAAGGATGTAATAGCCTGCAGTGAACCAAGTAGATGGAAGCTAATTCATGTATTTTATTGTAGTGTCCAACCGAAGTATGTAGCACAAGTCTGGCAAAATCCTTGGTTCATTTCTGGGAAAGAAATGAAATTGCATGATGAAACCTCCTTAGCACTGTCAGCCACTCATGGATGCAGGGTTTGGCACTGGACATGTTTTTAATTCAAAAGGTGTGAAATATTACCTTCAGTTAATTCGACAAGCATCTTTCTTCCATCATTTAGTCTTCAAACCCACAAATCTCAGCAGCAAGTACCACATAAATCTTTAAAACTGAGCAGTAGGTAGAACCTGCTGCTTTTAATTCTCTTTCAACCTTTGCTGAGCTGCTGTCCTTTAAATTGCCACTACAGCTACTTAATTTTCCTCCCCAGCATTACCAGTTGTTCAGGTTTTATTATCATTATTATTCATCAGTTTTTTCTTTTCACTTGAATGGTGGAAGACAATAGCCATGTCACAGTGATGCAGCACTAACTCCAGGCACCAGCCCTTCTGATGTCATGGCTGTGTCCCCGCAGGTAGAACACTGGTGTTGGCTGTGTCACAGGGGGGTTGGTGACATGGGAGGACCAGGATGGGTATAAAAGGGCTGCAAAAGCCCGGGCTAGCAGGCAAATATCCAGGTGAGCAAGGACTGAGAGGAGAGGGCAGGGAGAGGAGGGCAAGGAGGGGAGGGCAGGGGCTGCTGCCCATAGCAGTGGGGGGGTGGCTGCTCCTCCTTTGCTGCTTCTCCTGTCTATTACAGCTGGACATCTGGCCAGGGATGTGACCAGACCATGGCACGCTCCTGTCCTCTCCCTCCTCTGCCACTCAGGTGGAGAATGGTGTAATTTTCTGCAAAGGCATTGACCTAAGGATGAGAAAACACACACAGCCCCAGTCTGTGCACTGTCATGGTCCTACAGGCACCTGGAAAGTCCTTACAACCCTGGACAAAGGGAACTCCATACCACCCTCCCTCTCTCTACCTGTCATGGTCTTACAAGAAGCTGGAGGGTTCCCAGAGCCATGGATAAGTGGAGTTCCTCACCATCCACCTTCTCCGCATGAAACTTATCTCAGTATAAAGTTTCTGATTCATGAACCCATTGGCTGCTTCTGGTTTGTGCTGTCTTTTTATGGGAAATCTTTTGGGGCTTTTCTTTTTGCATAAAGGTTGCATAAGCCTAAATTTCTTAAGAAAGATCCCCCAGTGTCAGGCTTTTCCATATAGACCAGCTCCTCAAGAGCAAGGACTCAACTTTCAATATCTTTTGCCCCAATTCCAATTCTCCTTTTGGGCCACATCTTTCCAATTGGATGGAACAACTTTGTTACCTGATATCAAAACTGCTTTTTCTTTGATAAGGCCAGAGTCTCTTTTGCCATTCCCTTTTGTTCCATGCTCTTTGTTTAGTGAGAAAGGCAGGGTAGGCACTCTGGCCTAACTAACTTGAAGCTATTTTTGGAAAAACTGCCTAAAGATAGGAAATGGGCAGGCTGTTTTGTTCCTGCATGAATCCAGACCAAAAATTACTTTCTTACATAAGAAAGCGCTGGAGTGGAACTGGAGATCACTTGGAATATAGCTGTATCATGTGGATCTTCTTTCCCCTTTGTTAAAAAAGGGTGTTTAATAAATGGCATATGGTAGGTAACATAACTGAAAACTGATGCTGTTACAGAAGCAGGGATCTAAGATTTCCTTGGAGACCTAAGGTATAGCATATTGATTTCACCTGATTACTGTTGTAGTTTTATCATCCCTATTTGTTTATGTGACAATTACAATGGTATCTGGAGGTTCCAAGCAAGATCAGGGTTTCATCACTTTTTATACTACAAAAAGTATAAAATAAGTTTGTCCCTTCCCACTCATTGCAAATTTACATGGTAGTTAAACACAGCACTGACATTAATTATTAACTAATGAAAGACATTCACAGCGGTACTTAAAACCAACCCCTACCATGGCACACCGCAGTCTTAATTTTGGTGGAAGAAGAAGATGGCTTTAAAGAATAAACAGTCCTTATGCAAGCCTGTCATTGCACTAGATCAACCAAGATTCCTGGCTGTAAACAGAGAGATCTTGGCCTGCTTCTTCCTTTGGCGAGCTACCACCAGGAGTACCATGTAGTTCAAGATAGAAAATTAGAAGAAACATATCAATCAAACTACTTGAAATGTAAGGCTTTCATTTCACCAATACTGTTAATTCCCTCTGCCTTTATGCAAAGAAAGGTTTATCAAGAGAAACCATTTGATGTTTTTCAGATGGTGTTAGGAAGATAATAATTGCCTTTTTAGGGAGGAAAAGGAATAAAGTTAATTTAGAAAGACTAAAGCTGCTGTCATCTTTTGCTCTTGTAGACCTGCTTCTTTGAAGCCAAAGCAAAAAAAAATCTGCACACAAAAGACAAGAAAAAAATATCTGCAAAGGAAGAAAATGTAGCCCATCTTTTCTAGTGTCTCAGAGAGAATATCTGTATTGAAAAAATTCTCAGGCTACCTCTAAGCAGCCAGCACAGGATGCTAGAAGTGCTTTAATTGTGTTAGCATGGTACTCCCTTAGGTCTATTCATCTGGCTGAGGAGTACCATTAGCGCAGGGAAAGCACCCTGTTAATACAACTGTACTTCTCCAGTGCCTGAGCTAGCCTGTTCACCTCCAGCTGACACATTACACAATCTAGGCTTAGGCTGACTTTGTCTTGCTGTCAGAGAAGAACAAGTGCAGAGTAGCACAGACACTCATGGACTGAGTGTTGAAAAACCTTTGGCGTAGGGTAAACACGTGGGAAAAACAATTCACAAACAAGCAGGCCAGTTGCAGTCTGAGAGGTAACAGGAGTCTCTGTTGCAAGGGTCTTTCCAGCAGTACCTTCAACTGGATCAGGAGATACTCCCCAAACTGATGTTGTGTTCATTTGTATAGCCAGTTGAACCACGGTCCTGAGTGACCATGCCAGCACATGTGTGATCCATCACTACTGTGTACCTTAAACTAAATAAAAAGCATATCCTAACTATCTTAACTATGTACGTATGATTTTCCTATGTTATCATTTCAACACCTGAAGGAACAGTTTCTACTGACTATTGTCAATTATCTTATCTTTTACAGTTTGGTCAATTCTACAGCAAGAACCACCTGGGGAGTCTTTGGGATGGCCAGGTTCTCCACCCAGGTTATTAATCTGCACACTGAAGATGTGTGCAGACTAACAAAATGGTTAATACAAATGGCTGCTGTCACAAAGAAAATTTTCACATCAGTATTTTAGTTTTCAATTTGTCTGTTGATCCTCTCATACTACTTTTAGTTTCTTCATATCTTACCCAAGATATGTCGGTCCTACAGGCACTGCCAGAAGTCAGCCTCAGCCCTCTAGAAGGCTCTAGAAGAAGACTCTCTCTTTTTTTAAAAATTGTTTTTTAAATCTTGAATTTGGATAGTGCTATGTGTGTGTGTCTTTAATTTCTACTGAGTTTGACAATTTTATGTAGCAAGCTGTGTTATGGTCTAAGTTGTCTATGACAACAAAGCCTAGGCCTCCACTTAACAGTATTTACTGTTCCTTACCCTGACTCCTGTGTGATAGAAATGATCTATCCACCTGAATGTGAACATCTGATTCAGAAAGTTAGCAGTAGTTAGTAGTCAAACCAGAAGGTGGGAAAATGGGTCTCAACACTTCCTTTGCTTGGGTGACTGAATAGAACAATGAGATATCATGTTCAAAAATCGGTTGCCTGTCAACTTGCACTGTGTTCCACTTGCACTCCAGTCAGAGGAAATCTGCTCAGCTGCTAATTTTTAATTTGGTATTATTTCTTGCTTTTGATAATCCTATCTGAATTCAGATATTTACTTCTTAGCTTGGATATGGATTTATGACATATTCATTGTGGCCAATTTTGTAGGAGAATAATCTTTCTCTTAACAAATTGGTTGATGTATATTTGATGCAAACATATTGACAAACCACATTGAAACACCTGTGCTAGATTGAAATGGCCTTTGAAATGCTGATGTTCATCAAAATATGCAAATATACTGTAAGGTGCTCTTTCCTGTATCTCTCTACCTGGGACATACTCATAATGTCATTTAAAGAAAGTACATGCATAATAGCAGAGAACTCACTTAACTTCTATGCCAAAATGTATATGATATCACTAATGTTTGGGTTTTTTTCTTCTCCTGGTTTATTTTAGCCTTGCCCTGAAAGAACAAGAAAGTTACAGTCTCCACAGAACTGGCATTTTGGTTGAGGAGTCCCAGCTAGATCCTCCCTAGATCTTTCATTCCATCTGTCACATGACAGTAGATGTGGATGGTGCCCAGCTGAGATTAAAATTACCTTTACTTACATAGTGAATCACTCAGTAACTCTATTTAACACACAGAATTGTCATTAAAGAATATTAACTATGCAATATCTCTATGCAGAATTTCAGAAGATAATGTACCTCCTGCCAATTCTGAAAATGAAAAGAAAATTTGATACTTCTGTTTCCACTGTTTTACTTATCTATATTAGTAAAGCTACTTAGCAGCTATGTATAGTAGAAATCAGACATGAAAAGATATACAGAGGAGTTTTATTTGTAGTTGCCTTTCAAAGGTAATCCTAGAGAAAAGGGGTGAGATTTACTAGCCAAAATTATATTCAGCATAATTTTAAGACATCCTAGGTCATCCTTCCTACCTCCTTGCTCCAGAAGGACAGAAGTCTCCCATAGGTCCTATATTATCTAGTAAACCATGTGCAGGTGTCTCAGATACTCCAGGATGTCTAAAATGCCACTAAAGGCTAACGAATTCAACTTCAAGTGCCCCTTATACTCTTGATATTATACTACAACACATTAAGTTTTAATTGAAATTTAAGTTAAAATAATGCCATTGCTTATATTTTAATTTTTGTCTTTATTATATTTTGTTGTTTTAAACTTCTTGCGATACAGTATTTTAGGGGAAAAAAAAAAGATTGATGTGTACATTGCGTACACTGGCGAGGCAGACGAGGCTAGTGTGTGAAGCCAACAAAGCTAGGATGTAATACTGGCAGCACTTTCAACAGACCATCCACCTGAATTCCTAGCCTCCTGCACTGACCATTGTTGAACTTTGTTTCGATTAACAAACTTCAGACATTAGGATATATTTTAAAAGGCCTTTTGCAAAGTTTTGAAGAAGCTTTAAACATTTTTAATAATATCCTTTCAGATTTTCTTCCTTGAATTCAACTGCTTGTCTTTTTTCCCCAAGCAGGTAAATGAGGACATAGGATCTTATTTGGTTATGGTGTACCCAATCTACTGACTTGGACTCACTTTCTTTACAAAATGACATTGATAGCAAATAACGAAGTCTTAATAATAAGCCCCAAGACTTCTGTCCATCCCTCCAAATCAGCAAGCAGTTACCTTTCCTTGGGTTGCCCATAGCAGATCAGAGTTTGGAGGAAGAAGTGACACCCAGCTGCTCAGAATTCCTTTAATTCCCTATCATTGCTGAGCAGCTTCCTGTGGTTCTTGAGGAAGATTGAAATGAGGCGTCTAATTGCAATTTAGAATTCATTATCTACTCTTTCTACAGGCCACCACAAATTAGCCAGGAAAGGCCAATGTCAAATCATCTGGGGAACTTAACAGAACATCAAGAGTAAGAACAATTATCTGACTCAGAGTAATCAGTAAGAAGTTTGCTGAATGAAGAATGTATTACCTAAAATCAATTTCAACACTCCTGTCTGTAGACAGAATTTTAGGTAGTACTACTGAGTGCATATAGTCACAAAACCATGATTTTCAAATTAATTTCAGTCATTAGTATTTGAGGTTTTGCACAAACTGCCAAGAAAAGAGCATTTTCCTACAGGATTTTAAAGCTGCCCCTGAAGTGCGGATAAGCTGTAGTGTGTGCAGGTACTGCATATAAATTAGCACTCACATCTAAAAGCAATGGAGTGAAAGAGGACCTTTTAAAAAGTGATAGTTATTTTATCAGGAAAGTGTTATCTCAATTGTCAATAAGTTCATATTTTTAGTACTAATTTTATCTTTGAAGTATTTTTCTCATACTTTTTGCAGAGGCAAATTGCAATGAGAGTTCCTTCCATACAGCCAAGATGGATCCATTTTAAATAAAAACAAGGCTAAGAGCATGAAACTTTTGCTGAAAGCTTGTTTCTGTTTTATTGATCATTGTGCATTTCAAGATGTCCCAGATGTAGCAAAATAAGTACAAAGACAGATAAGCTGCAGCGTATTTATTGCCAGGTAATGGTGAGCTACTCCCAGGAAATTAGATGTAGCTTGCTGCTTTCACATCTAGCTAGTTGCTTGCACTTTTTTTTTTTTTTTTTTTTTTACCCAGACAATTAAAGAAGCAAAGAAGAGTGCTGGAACTGAACAGCTGAAAATGCATTTGGGATTGTCTAGGAGAAGAAACTCACAACTGTGGCTTCCTCCTTGGCTCATTTGGCACATGCTGTTGATATGGTCAAAGTGCTTGGCTACGTGGGTGGATGTGGCCAGACCCAGAGCTCAGTGCTGGCTTGTCCAGGGCACCCTTGTCCAAAACCTGTTTGCATTTACCACTGTGTCTTCTGATAGCACCTCACATGTCTGTGCGTCACATGGACAAGCTCACAACAGCCAAACTAGCAGGGTGGTGGGGAAGCGTGAAGGTCTGGCTGGAACGCGCGCTTAACACAAGTTACCTCACTGGAGAGAAAGAAAGATTGACTATGGTTCTTTTTCACAAAGCTCAGGAGAAAAAAAGGGGCATGCCATCAGCAGAGAGTGCAGGCAGCCTGAGCTAGTATAGATTAAGTAACAAGTGACAAGAAAGGAATTTGCCCGTCAGCAGATACATGGTTTGGGCAGGCCTTTCAGACTTCCTGAACATCACCCTGCTAAGCACACAGCAAATCAGAAACATGCCCTGGGTAATTGCAAAAAGGTGAATAGAAGGGCTACATTTATGTGTCTTCTTTTCTATGTTGTACGGTTCTGTATTTTACAAGCTGTCCCTTTCTATGGGAATCTTATTTCCAGTTCATATACAAACACTATATGAGCAAGCAGTAACTGCAGTTAAGTATATAAATCTAAGTAAATTTGAATAGCATTTTAGAATATCGCAGGAAATAATATTTCATGAATAAAGTTTGTCATGCTTTAAAATAGGAAAAAAACTCTACAATAAGATTTCCAGTTTGATTGTTTTGCTTTCAAACATCAGAATACACATGAGTTTTTCAACTTGTAGAGCAGTGTCTCAAAATTAATGTGCTGTGAAAGTAAAATGACTTTGTTACACTTTGCATGCTTTGCTTCCTTATCCAAGAGTCTTCCTGCAACCACCTAATACCAGCTACATTTTCAAATGTCCCTTCTTCTCCTTATTGCAGATAATTGGAAGCATCTGTTCCATTCTCAGAGCGCGCACTCCCATGCTTATAGCTGAAAACTGTGATCGCAGCATATCTAAACATCTCTTCATCTTCCCAGCTTCAACATCATTTTCTAGCTCTGATCACGTACTGGAGTAAAGAGTTGGTTATTTTAAGTAGTCATTCCTTGATTTATGTCAATTTGACAAAATTGCAGAACTGCTGTAATTTTCAAGTCAATTCTTTCTCCACATGCCACCTGTGAACTAAAAAGGATGTGCTTTCCAAAAGAGATTTGGTGGCTGGTGCTCCGTGATAGGTTCCTCAGCCATTCCTGAAATTTTGTAAGTGTTGCAGCTTGGCTGACATGCCAGCAGCAGTTCTGCTGTACAAAAGACGCCGAGTATCAGAGGTCTGGTTATGGAAACGATCAGTCTGGGCACGCCATTCCCTTTGGTTTGTGAGGATCCTTTCAGGCTGACTGCCCTACATACAATCAAAGAAAAAAGATTCTTACACATTGAGAGGACTCAGTAGGCTTATTTCCACTACTTTTTGCAGGGCTTGCTGGTTAAAAGGGCCAAGAGTCTGACAGTGGGGACTGTCTCCATGAGTATGTTCAGCTTGTGACAGGTTTTGGAACACAGGTAAGAGTGAAACAGGGTCTTCAGTTCTGCAGCAGAGGTTGGTATCTTGTCTGTGGGGGAGACTGTATTTGCCTATAGGTGGTAGTTCCTGTTCAGAAGAGTTCAGACACAAAATATGCAGGTTGCTGGTGCATGGCAGCATTGCACAAAGACGGCAGAGTTAAAGGAGCTT
This sequence comes from Haliaeetus albicilla, assembly GCF_947461875.1. Classification (NCBI taxonomy): domain Eukaryota; kingdom Metazoa; phylum Chordata; class Aves; order Accipitriformes; family Accipitridae; genus Haliaeetus; species Haliaeetus albicilla. Next base: position 7,490,122 of record NC_091499.1, read on the forward strand.
GGAGACTAACTTAACTCCTGCTTTCCTGCTTTTGATAAGTTTTGCAGATGTACTAAGAGATTTCAGCATCCCCCAAGAAATAGGTATCTTGAGTCTAACTTGATAATACATTTTTTACATTGAGAATCATTAAGAAGTTTAATTTGTGTCTACAGGCAAAGTAGGCGTCCAGTCTCCCGTAATAGTCAATGACATCCAACCTACAAAACCAATGCGTCTGGTAAGTGACTCGGCTCATCCTGAGGTAGAGACTCGCTCCCTGGGCTCTCTCCACTGACTCGGAAGAGAGGTCAGACACCCGTCTCTGAAACAATAACACCTGTAAGCAGACGACTAGGGCTGGTTGTCTTCAGTTGCAAATAGAACACCTCCCTGAATCTCCTGTTATCGTTGCCCTGAATGGGACCTGCTTTTGTAGGAGTTAATGGAGCTGTACAGGAGTGCTTGGGGTACTATTGTGCAAAGTAAGGGACTCTGTGGGATTTCTAAATCCTTCTTCTCACTCCTGGTCACTTATTTATGAAGCAAAGGAGATGAAAATGCTTTTTCCTTTCTCTTTCCCATGATCCTGTTACAACACATAACGCTTTCTACCATTCTCTTTAAATCATTACCATTTTGAAGCTACTAGCACATAACAGAATTGTTTTTCCTTGTCTGCTTACGGACTTAAGTGTTGCAAGTAGCAGTTTAAAGGGTGACTGAAAACACAGTGGTATTGTAGCCTGAACTCCAATCAGACCCCTTTCCAGCAAGCATCCAAGCCTGGACTCCCATCCCTCTACATTCCTGGAGGTCCTCACTGCTTCCCCCATCAGGTTTGTGCTATCTATCCCCCTTTCACTTCATCCTTCCTCTTACACACTTCCACACTTCCCTTCATGAGTACCACAACCCACCTTCGAATCCCCTACCCCTTAAAACCCTTCCCTTGTAGCCAGCATTTGCTGACATAATTTTTCTTTTTCTCGAAACTAGTGTGATCCCCTTGTGAACTTCTTCCTGCAGAGAACATTTCTGCAGAATAATATTTGTTGAAAGCTTCAACCAGCTGACAGATTGCAGCAAGCAGCTTCTTTCTCTGGAGATTTTTGCCGACAGTCATGCTCAAGTGCCTGGGGCTGGGCAAGGCTGGCTCAATGACTGCTGTACCTACCCAAGAACTGCCTAATTCATGTAAATCAGGCAGGGCAAAATGCTTTGTGGCAAGGAAGGGTATGTCTACAGAGGCAGATGCCTACAGGTGCAGTACATCTCTAATCTGGAAGCTTTGTACTCTGTGTGATCTATTCTGCTTCTTAGGAAGGCCTGACATCATATAAGCTTGGCTATCTGATGTCTGCTAACGGAAGGGGTTTCTGTCAAAAGAAATCTACACAATGAATAGAAAACTACATTCATCTTAGTATGGTTTTGTTTCATAGTCTTTCTGTATTACCCAACTGTCCTGTTGTCCATCTCCAGCTCTTGCTTTCCTTGCTGGACATTCAATAATATTTTCCATTCTGAACTTTCTCTGCTATTGGATGATTTTTTGTCAAAAGCACAAGCAGGTCTAGCAGCCACTCTTCTGAGAAGTAGGCTAGCACTCAATTAAGGTACTTTAAACTTCGGTGCATCAGACTCTCTAATGGCATCTGCAATTTGAATACAGAAGAAGTGGTTAAGACAAGATATTAGGCTGCTGGGACCTGGTATCAGATCTGTTCAAAGGTGATGGAGAAAAAATGAAGAGTCAGAAGACCCAGAACTGCAGTCCTTGCCTATCGCCCAGCCTGCTAATCACTCCCAATTTCTTTTTTCACAGCTCTTTTCTTCACTAATGGTTGGCACAATCAGACCATAGGTCATCAACTTAGTGCGAAGAAAATGTCAGCATAACCCAAGCAGAGCATTTAATAGCTAAATGGCTTTTCGTGAGTAACAACTCACACTTGTAAATTAATCATGCTGCAACAGTCTCACTCTAGGCTAACTCAACATACCAATTTAACTCATTTTCTGTGTTCTGAATGTGGAAACATTAAATCTAGGTCAATATTTTCAGTAAATTCAATAAATTATTCACTGAGTCAATTATTTTCTTGAGGTCTTTTGTACCACAAATTTTCTACCTCATGCCATGGAACCATTTTAGCATTCAAGGAAAGAAAACATTCTTATCTGCAAAGGAACTGCGCAGACATGCATCTTAATTCTGAATTTAACATCACTAGATATTGCATAGCAGGAGGTAAGCAAATTTCACCCCACCACACATTTGATTATCTTCAGACTGAGACATACTTGTGTCTATATCAGCTTATTCACAAAGTCAAGAAGGTGAAAACCCTTCATTAATGCAATAAAATTTGTATATTCCTAGAAGCAAGTCATTAAGCAATTTGTCTATCATTGGCTGGAAACCATAATACAGTTTCAGATCATTTGCCTGATCTTGTAAATCAAAATGTGATCATTATGATTTAGCTAATCATATTTTTTAACTTATTTCCATTTCTATATTTGCAGCTTACATGTAGGATCATCAAAATCACACCAAAGTAAAAATTAGAAGTGAAAATTAGAAGTAAAAAATGGATAATAGTCTCCTGTCTTTGTTAGATTTATAGGCTTTTGACAGAAGCGAACTCTAAGAAAAAGTTGAATGAAAGATATAGACATCAGAAATGCAAAGTTGAATAAGCAGTTCTAAAAATAAGGCTGGGCAGATGAAAGAAAGAGAAGAATACAAGAGGATGCAAAGAGATGGTTTGGAGGGCAAAGAGAGGGTTGGGAGGTCCGCCAACATGGGGAGGGGCAGATTCAGACACGCTGTCATAAAAAATTCACAGAGCTCAACTGCCATAGATCAAAAGTTAAAAGGGAATCTTCCAGTAAAATCCTGTCAAAATTGACATGCTCAACATGCTGTTCTTTACCAAGCCAACCCCAGCAGCTGTACTGGTAATGAATGGCTTGAACCGAGATGCTGCCGTAGAAGTTTCTGTCACTTTGGCCAGCTGATGCTCATCGGCTGTGGCAGGTGTTGTTGAAGCTGGCAAAGGCATCCCACTCTGTCTGTCAAATTTACCTTCCCTTCTCCCTTAAGTGTTCCTTTTGCTTTTCATCACTGTCACAGCCACCATCCGCAAGAGGTCCTCTTCCTCAGTTGCACTCTCAGCAAAAAGTCGAGAGTGTCAGACATACAGGACCACACAGTCAGAACCTCTGCTCCCACTCACCTCCAAAAATTGAACCTTTCTCCCTTTCTGCAGCCTTGACCTGCTAATGGTGGTGGTAGGAGGAGTAAACTGTTAGTGCTGCTCCACTGAGCTGGGATTTGAAATGTTCATCAGGCCATTCATTAAAGCTGTAATTATTAATAGGTATTTTTAAAAAAAGGCATCAGTGTCATGCATTATTTTTTCCACAGCCTGAGTTCTGATGACTAAGGAACTGCCAGAGAGAAGAGAGAGACTGTTTTCACAGTATCGTACTTGGACGTGTTTAACGAGAACTTTTTATCTTCAGGTTGAACAAACCATTTTGAAGAGCCCTGCTTTTAATGGGTTTTCCAGTTATATTGACTACTGTACAGAGAAGAGGTGTCAAGTAACAACTATGTCCAAATAAAATTAGATGCTGCTGAAATCAGAATCCGTGCCTTTCTTAGTTCCGAGTCTTTTTCCCAAGCCATTCACTATCAGGGGGTTATCTAATTACATAATATTTTACACAATAAATGCAAGCATTGTGCTTTGTTGGCATATCTTACATCTCTATTAGAAGAAGTTAATTAGACCATATTTTTCATGTACAGGATGAATACGCGCTATCTGAACCCAGATACATGGTGTTGAATGTTCTGGTGATTAACAGTGATTCAATGTACAATTATACATTTTGGATTTGAACTTCACTGGTAAAAACACTAACGAAGTACAATGTTTTCCATTAACCCACTGAGGTTTTGGGACAGCGAACCATTAACTCAAAGGTATTTCCCTTCTGAAGACCTAAGGTGATGAGTACATACACTGATCCTACTGTGGCCTCATTCTTGATTGTCACCCAAGTGCTTCCATAATGCAAATATTAATCTTCAAAACAAGTCAGCAGATGCATCATATACCAATTCTTTCTGAAGCGTGGACACATCATGAACCACACCGCAAATACTTAATAGGATTTCAAGTACATTTGCAAAGCAGGGTGTTAGAAGCAGTTTGTTACATTTAAATGGCATAAAAGGTTGAGTTTATTCTAAGCTCTATATTATGTTTGGCATTTGGAATTTAATACAAAACAACAGGAACAAACCAGAAGATAGCTCTGGTACCTATTTTTAGTTGGAAGAAGTCATTAACACACTGCAGCTTATATGACAGGGCCCTTTCCTGTCGCAGGACACTCCCAGCAGTAAGCAGAGAGAGACTGGGAAAGCCAGGGATGAGAAATTAAATCCCTGAAACACTTCTTTTTGAGAGCAGGACAGGAAGTGGTGAGAACAGACATTTATTTTTATTCTGAGTGTCTCGTTTCTAGGGAAATGAGCAAACGTAGTGTGAATTGTATTGGCAAGCAGTGAGTCATTGATCCATTTTCTTGATAAAAAGTATGGAAAAAGTATCCCTCAAGGAGGAAATAAACTGTTGAATTTGGAGCTTTACCCTCAGCTGGGGCAAAATGCTTTTTCTACTGCTCTGTTGTTGCACCTGACCATGTGAACCACTGTAGAAATTACAAATATAAATACATAATTGAAAAGAAATAGTCAAGGAATGACAGCTAATCAACTCCATTTTCCTGATAGCCCCTTGTACTTTATCTTTGCGTTGCTTGATTTGGTGTTATTACTAAAGGCAGTGTACAATCTCCTCATTTCACAGACTCATTCCACTGCGTGCTGCAAATATTTGCTGAATATTTTCTTTTAGAAACATAGAAAGCTATAGGCACGGTTCCCTGGTGGCATAACTTGCATGTAAAGATGCCTCTTATGTGTTTTTCTTGCCATTACTTGAATCCCCTACAGCATCCAACAACCCTAAGGTAGTGCTTTCTACCCAAGGAGCTCAACCATGGGTCTGCTGACGACAAGTTTACGGCCAAGAGAGGGGACATCAGGACCCAACCTGCTCCCTACTGCCATGAGTTTGCACCAGGGAGCACCAGTGAGGGAGAGGGACAGCTGCAGAGAACCTGGGAAAGGTGAATACCAAATTGCACCACTGAGTCCCCGACCTGGTCTTGGACCTGCGTGGTACCCCATCCTCCAGGGGGCTGAAAAGAGGCTGTCTTAGCTCTGTCACTGCAACCTGGGCTCCCACTAGCATTCCATTAATCTTTTGCAGCCTTGAAATCCAGACCAAGCCATTACATTATCCAATTTGATCTTTCTCAGGAAAAAAGAAAAAAAAAAAGGTTTCTGGCCCACCTCAGACTGAGTTGGGTGGTATTTTTCTACGTGATTTCAGACCTGTCTAAGCGATGCAGGATTCGGAATTTGACATGGGGTTTATTTCTTCCTCAAAACAGTGTTTAATGTTTCTGCTTGAGCCTTCCTTTACTACAGAAAAATAGTAAAAAAGTAACTAGAAACAGGCAAAGAGAAAAACACGTCCTGGAGAGACAGAGGGGGAAGGAGCAGAGGAGGAAAGGGAAATGTCAATATAATCAGTGCTGCAGAGGTGGAGATGTTCCAAGCCTGTATCAGGGCAATTGGTCATTCAACTTGATCTTGGATTTGTCAGGAGTGCAGAGCCTAAACCATCATTCACTGAGAATACACTGTTCCTCCTACATTGACTGCATTTTTAGAAAAGTCAGCATTTTCCTTGAGAAAACTTTCACAGATGCTCTTGGGTATTGAAGAATACCAGCCTTGCCAAAAGAGGAGCCTTAGGTTTCTTGTTATTCCCAGCCTCTGAGGACTCAGAGTGTCATCTGTTATCTTTCAAATCATTTTTTTGTCAGAATGTGACTTTTTGATTGGGGTTTTTTTCCCCTTCTGTCCAGTTGCTTTTACATTTTTCTCCTTCATATTGAAGCAAAAATTTTCTCTTGTTGTTTCAGCACAGCTCCCTTTATGTTTCACTTTCTATTTCAGCAGCGTGTTGTATTTAATAGGAGACATTTCCAAAAGGGCTGAGGGTCAGACTTTCAAGTTTGCAGCACTTAACGGCTGCGTGTGTTTGAACTGAACATCCATTCAGACAGCTATAAAGGTTCCCTGTTTCACAGCACTCCAGCAGACCAAGCATGGCCACGCGACACAACGCACTGCTGCCTTACAGAGTCCCGAAACAAATCCTGGTGAGCAAGTGCAGCCATTTGAGACTCAAAATCAGGATTTCTGTGTCAGTGTCTGGGCAACATGATCTTGGCCCTCCCAAAGCAATTCAGGTCAGTATTGGACTGACATGGTGTCACTGTCCCGTCGAAGTGCGGAACCTGAATTACATCTTGACTTAAGGCTGACGTGGAAGAGGCACTTTTCCTTCTCACCTTGCTGCACATTTTGAAAGAGTGTGACTTCTGTATCAATATTCACTTTCCAATCTCTCATTCTGGTCTTGAAGGTTGCACAGCAGCCGTGGTCTTTAAACATGGCTGATCAGCTGTTTAGGCACAATCTGTCTTATATGTGACTGGAGTATCTGTTAAGGTCACCGTACTTCACCAGCAGCCTAACTCTACGTGCCCACTTCATAGTTCTTGACTACTTTTATTAATGTTTTGTTATTATTATTATCAGAGAAAATGCTATTGGCAGATCAGAACCAAAGTCGCCAAAAAGCAAAAAGAGATTTTGAGTCCCAAATTCAAGGCCTGAATGAAATTCAGCTTTGGGAAGTTTTCTTTGCCATTTCCTGAAAAATATGCCAAGTATTTTGTATGTTTTGCAGTGGACATTCTGTCCATAACAGATTTGTTATCACATATTCTGAATTTTCTGCATTTTTACTGCTAGCCATGTAAAATGATCAACTTATTTTGCATAATGTGTCCACAAATAAAAGCAAAAACTAAGAATTTTATAAATCATCTGACATTCCAACAGTATGCTGTTTTCCGACTTCAGATGACTCATTGTCATATTTATTGTTAGCTTGTTCATCTATTAAATGTAACATGCTCTATAACAAGTGACCCATTTCATTTTCCATTCTAATTTTGCCTTTTTGGAGCCTTCTAGTCCAATTTTTTCTAGTCTGAGAGTCAAAGGTTAATATCTTATGATTAGACATCTAAACAGAAGTGAGCCATAGTGACTGCTAAATGAGCAAAGCAGTTAATAATTGTGCAGCTTTGAGCATTTCTTCTACTAACTTTCTATAAATAAAAACTTTCTTCAAAGCTTTCAACACAGCTCAAGTCTGAGCTAATACTAACTAAAAGTTACTCCCAAATTCAAATAATTCTGAAGTTAAGACTAACAAAACAATTACCATAGAACTCTATAGAAATGTAAATTTTTTAGATATTTTGCTCAAATTAGAACACCTTCTGACTACATACAGACACAGAATATAAGCACAAAGCACAATCTTGTATCAGATATTCTTGCAGATTAGTACATCTTGATTAGCACATATTGATGGAATGTGATCATTGATGCCATTACAAAACATACACTTTAATAGTGTTCAAGATTGTTGATGTCTGGCAAGCTCTACAACTGCTTTAATATTTTATACTAATAGTATTGCATTGATTTTTTTTTAGGCGTTTTTCTCCTCTTTCTCAAGCTTGTGGATCTGCTACAGGTTTTTTGCTAGTTGTGTCCAATGCATTTCAAGATCCGTGTGCCTTTCCTCTCATTCTACACATTTACTTTTCAGCTCTTTCCCCTCTCTTCCAAGAAGGCCAGCGTAAATAAACAATTTCTGCGGCCATAAAGGCTTGTAAAATGTCTGAATGACAAAGTAATGAACACTCTTTGTGACTGGAGTCAGCACAAGTATTTATTGCTAAGCAACAAAGACTGATGTCAAGGAGTTTTGCCAAATGCAGATGGTGAGTAGGTTTGTTGAAAAAATGAAATCACTCTAACACAACTCTTTACAGCAGATTCTAATATAATAGAAATAAAATGCACTCAACTGGCCGGATTGAAGGGCTCCACAGAGAGGAATCAGGTTAATTTAATAATGGTTTCTGCTGGCTTGACCTGTATTTTGGGGAATTGCTCATATGTGAGGCTATTCCTAATCTATCTCAGCAAGACTTATGGAAAAACTTCTGCAAAGCTTCCCTAAAGTGCCTGCCCTCTGAACAGCTGCCATTCAGAATGTTGTTGACGACAAAGGAAGGACACAGTACGTTGTACTCAGTTGGCAGGGAGGTGGTGTTTGGAATACGCAAGTACAACCTTACTGGTCACTTCAGCCTCTTAACGGTGTCAACAATTTTTAGTGCTCAGTTCAGCAAATGCCTTTGTGTTCTCTCTCTGAACGACTCACCAGGTGTGACCGGTGGGCTGAGACTGATGATTACGTCACTGTAAAGTTGAATGTGTGCCCCATGGGGAACGTCCACCAAACTCCTTTTCTCCTTGTTTGAGACCAGATCTGCCACAGCAGAGAACACACTCATTTGTCTCATAAAAACACGGTAATCTTTATGATATCCTTTAGGCAGAGCTTACTGTCAAAATCAGATGCAAATTTTCCTTATTCATATAGGGAGCAGACAAAAGCAGACCTTAGTCCCACGTTGTGAGACACCCTGCCTCCCTGCAAGGACAGTGTGCTTGGGCTGAAGAAGGTGAAACCAAACGGCCGTTGGTTAGCACTTCAAGACCGTGCTGGAGGCAACCTGTTCTGGTTCAGTCAATCAAACTGCTAAAATAATTCGCTATAACTCACCTTGGCTGCTCCAGGAACCATCTACCTCTTTCCCTGGAAGCCGTCTCACCCGTATACCTTGCTCACCCTCACAGAAATAACCTGCTGGTATTCAGCTTGGAAGATCAGTTCTGCTGCCCGACTCCCAGATGCCCTTCATCTTCTGTGTACGGAGACCCAAAGCTCAGTCCAGAATTCCTGCTCCTTGGCCCTCAACTGGACGATACGGAAAAACAGGCACATTCCCATGTTTTCAGCCTCCACAGCGATTCACGCATGCTGGCTGTACCAATAGTTACGTTGGTGAAGGGCCAGGAATAGTAGCATGTACCAGGATAAGTACACAAAATAGTGTGATGATGGCAATAAATTCAACACACACACACACACACACACACACACGTGCAAAACCAACCCTACATCTTGTTATAGAAAGTGGCTTAATTTGCTTCAGAGTAAAGATGTTGCACCTCGGGCAACTCATTAAACAAGTCTCTTGTGTCTGAATGAAAAATGTAATGTGTATGAAAATTACTATCTTGAGTGAAAGAGAGATCGGTCAGAGCTCATGTGGGGCTCAGCTGAGAAAAATTGTTTTACTTGAAGCTATTTTTATTTCTCATAGTTGTGTTAGGCAACCAGCTATATTGTATCTTACAGCTGAAAGTCGTGAGTGGCTGCCTAGAATTAGGTAAATTCACCTAATAAAAACATTAATCAGTTTTGAATAGTGATTGCATTTGGAAAAGATTTTAGGAAAGATTGTATTTTTTTTCCACTTGCTTTGCTGCTTTGATGGTTTTTCAGTGTTCTGGGCTTTTGAGGGGTTTGGATCTAGTCATTCCAGTTCAGTTTTGCTATTTGTAAATGTTCATGAGCTAGTGAGAATAAATGATTTTTCAAAGCTTGAGTTATTCAAAGATTGTTCACTTTTGCAGCTCACTACTGGATATTTGCCCACATGGTGTGTTTCTCGTGTCTGATCAGGCAAGCAAAAATCCTAAACAGCAAAAATGGTGAACTGGTGAAAGTGGTAGTGACCAATGCATACTAATGCAACCTGAGAATTGATTTCTTGGGTTTTTTGGATTTGAAGATATTTTCAGGAACACTCAGCCATTCAGGTATTTAGGATATAGTGAGAAATATCAGTTGGGCAATCCAAATTTAATTTGAATTTCAGCTGTTTAATCACAAACTTCTCTATGAATCTGTTTGGATTGGGGGGAAACTCCTGATTTTTTCAACAGTCCTCTTCACTGTGCTTTTTCTCCTGATCACCAGGCATGTACGCAAAGCCACAAAATTCTGTTTTCCTCATCTCTAATGCACTGCTGAGATATCTAGCACTCATGTCATTTAGTCTTAAAAGCTATTAATGCGCTTGGTAAAGATGAAAAGTGAAATATGAAATCTTGTCAAACCTACTGAAAGCTGTAGTCAGTCTTTTTTAATAAATATTTTTCAGAAACTCAGTTTTGTCTATGATAAATGCACTTTTCCAAGTGTAGCACTGTAGATTTAGTACTTAGAAAAATCTGTTGACAGCAGCTGGATTCTGAACTCTTTATTGCTCTGCAAAACATCCAGAGTAGACACAGAGACAGCATAAGCTTTTCAAGCCCATCGAAGTTCTTTGCCCTTGAACCGGTCAGACCATCTGTAGATGTGAGAGGACTCTTCCTTTTCCACGTCCATTTGGCTGTCAGCCTTTCTGCTGAGCCTGGCAACAAGGACTCGAATTAGTGTCAAAATATGATGGTGGGTATTAAATATTTAGCACTGGGGGCTTGGATCTTGAGTTCCCACATGCTACCTGAGTGGCTAGACTATAGAGAGTCCTTTGACCCAACAAGTAGGTGCTCTTAAGAAAAGGAATGACTCCATCAAGGAGGGTCTGGAGACACTGACATCCCAGCCACCAGCAGCCCCAGGCATTCCCACTTGGCTGGGGGACACACACATTCACGACCCTGAAGAACTTCCTCAGCCTAAGCCTCCACTTCCCAGACAATTTCTGCAGCCATGGGGCTCCCTGCAACGCTTGGGTTTCTCACCCAGCATGCCCAGTGTCCTCTCCAGTGTCCTCTCCAGTGTCCTCTCCGGTTTCAGCTCCTTCTGACTGTGACATGGCTGCAGGCAAAAAGGATGCCCAGCGTGGGGCAAACTGTTTGTAACCGAGGACTTACAAAGTCTGTTGTCACACAGGGTGCCTCATAATGTCCCACTGAGTATAGTCCTTCCCCAAAATAAGTTTATCGCAGCAAGTGCAGAGTATCTTACTCTACTTTTCTTCCTAGGCACATTCTCCTGTAATTTGAAGCCTTTACCACATGCATCTCAGTTGGAAGGGACATGAAATTCATACTCACACTTAGGACAACACTATCTAGCCTTTTACAGAATTAATTTTGATTGTAGTAAACTTGAATTAGAATATCAAAGGACCTTAACAACTTGATGGAATATAGAAATTTGCATTGTGCTCTGAACTCTGAAGTAATGGACCTCATTTCTATTTTATCATTTTTAAAAGGCAAATGATTCAGTCCTTGGGAAAAACTCCAAAATTAATTTTTTTCTTTTTTTTTTTTAAATAAACTTCAGCAATCAAGAACTAAGTTGAGATGAATAAACAGTCTCAATTTACTAGCTTTCCTATAGTTATCCAAACCTAACTATAGAATCAAGATCTTTTAAATTGCAACCATCTATAATGTTAGTTGCAGTTTGAACTACACCATAGCTTAGGCAACCCTTGTCTAACCAGATCCCTTCGTATTTGTGTGATAATATTGTCCCACAGCTATTGATCTCTGAGCAGATAATACAGCTCTCTTTCAACCAAAAGCACACATAGAAAAGGCCCTTTGAAAATCAAATCTTCCCCTCAGAGTAAGGTAGAGTCTGGAAAATTCCACTGAGTATGGAAAGAGCAAATTGCAGGGAATATCTTTCTTATGTATTAATTGAGAACAATGTTGGTATATTGTAGTGCCCTTATAATAATCTAATATATTAAAAAACATTAAAATATTATGAGCTATTAAAGCCCTGATGCTGATTTGGTGTATGTATCTTTTGGCTGCCAGCCGGTAATGTCGAAATGCTGTGAAATGATCCCGTTCTGAAGATGGAAATTTTGAAAGCCCTGGGTTTTTTCTGATTCCTTTTGCCCAGGATGTGTCTTACCCCCTGTCACATTAATAAGGGGGCTGCAATGCACACTGTAGTGTTACAAAATGTGCATACATCTCCCTTGGAGAAAACAGGGAAGATCATTCGAGAATACAACTGTTAGCTGCTCCTGGCTGTGGGCCCAGAGGCCTTCTGGTAAATCTGACTTCAAAATTCAAACTTTCAGCTCTGTCAAGATGTATCAAATGAAAGTGCATTTATTTGGTTCCTTGGATGTGCTGTATATTGAATTGTCTGGTAACTCAATAACAAATTCATATCTTGTCTTTTTAGAGAGATGGAGGAAAATAACGGGCCTCAAAGGAACTACCTTTCAGAACAAGCATGTTTTCTCAGTGTTTTCTTAGAGAAGGAAACAAGGAAAATTAAGTAGAAGCAGATGGCATTTCATTTCAGAAAACCATCTCTCAGAATTATGTCTTCTAAAAACTCAATAACTCAGGTGACTTGTCTGCTACAGAATTTATGTTTGCTATTACGTCCATGAACTCCCATACCCATTGCTGTGAAAGGTTTGAGAGAAATGAAGTCAGGATGTCGCACCAAAACCAGCAGTATCTAATAATGAGTCACAAGAAATATTTTCCACTGTTTCTTATTGAAATCTTGCTTGACAGAGATCTAAAGATCTTCTTTGACACTCAAGTCAGCTTCTGGAGGAAATAAAATACCATAAACAGAGACGGAGGGTAGTATTGATCTTCATGGTGATGAAAATTAGGATACTGAAATGCCAGATATACTGAAATGCCAAAATTTTGATTGACTTTAAAAAACAAATTCTGGGGCTTTAAAACTTTCTAATTCAATCATACAAAAAGGTCAACAGAATTTAGCTGCTCTTTAAAAAAAAGGACAAAAAAATGTCAAAGGGTCTTTTATACCTCCACAAGACTCAGCCTTTAAAAATATGCATCTTGCTTAATAATTAGGCAGTTATATCACACTTTTATAAGTTGTTTGTATGCTGACATGCACCAATGGGTTTAAAGTTGATGTGTGTGTGTGTGTGTGTGTATGATTTTTCTGCGTGCCTTCTCTACTTTCTCAGCAGGCAGAACTGGGTCCCGCTGAAGCTGGGGCACGGGGCCACCCTCGCACCACCAGCCTTTCCTTGGTGGCAGCAGCCAGTTGGTTTTTGCAAAGCTTAAGGATGGGTGAAAGGGGCAGATGGGCCGTGATGGTTCGGCTACCCCGGCACTGTCTGCTCTGCCGAGAGTAGGAGCGGTCCCTGCTACCAAATGGGGAATCCAGGCAGCTTGCTACATGCTTCTGCTAATTCATGCAGAAATTGCTTCAGTACTTGTGAAGAACAAAGACAAATATTCCACTTTAAGGTTTCTCTTGTGCTGCTTACATTGCAGAAGTTGGAAAGACTATAAAGAAATAAGCTGAGAAGCTTCAGCTCAGGAAAGATGCAGAGAAACCTGAGGTGACAGTAGTTTGTTATCCAAAACCAGCATGGGTGAATACTGATGTGCTGGGGTACACAATTTGTTAAGACAAGAGCTATTTTGTCCATTGATGTTAGAAAAAAACCTGGAGGAAAAAAACAGAATCTTAATATTCTTTTAATAATGTGAACTTCCCTATGACAATACCACGCGGACAGAAACAGCACATAGATGGTGTTAAAAAGCTCTTAATAATGTCATTAAACTCCCAGCACAAAAAAACCCAGCAACTCTATTAACAATAAGCACTATTCAGTGTGAAAGTTCCAGTAACACATTTACTGAATTGCATGCCTGCTAATTCTGAAAAACACCTCCATATGAGACAAGAATAAAAGATATGACATAAAGTACACAGTTTACACCAAAGCTTTTACAGAGGAGTAGCTGCTTCTATACTTGCCTGGAATTCTCTCAGCTAACAAAGCTTGGTAAGATGCTATAATGCTGTTTGCTGAGACGGGTTATGGTTTACATAATGACATAACCTTATTTCTGAATTTTCCACTCTCTTTATGGTGCCACAACAATAGCTAATTGTCTGCCTTCACAGAGTCACTGAAATATCAAAATCTCTTGAGTCCATCACCGCTCGCTATGCCTCCTTGGATGTAACTGTGCAATGGAAGCTGCTACACATGCTTAGTAGAAACATGTTGGGGTCCAATCACCCCAAAGTGATTAATCACCATTGTGTCTGCTTTCAGTCGAGAGCCTATTTATCATGGTTAGGTATTTGTATCGGACGTGTTTGTCGTATACCTAGTGTTAGAGAATATAAAGTAAGTTTAAGATACATTTCACCATGTCAGAGTCAAAAAAGGAGGAGGAATAGAGAGAGCTTTCCCCCCTCACAGAAGCAAGGAGTTATTAATTAGCTAGTCAAGGACTTTGCTCTAGCAAGAGACATTTGCATCTCCAAGGAGCTGAAGTAAAAACACTTATTTTAATTGAGAAGAATGATCAGATGGTCTCTTAGATAATGAAGAAAAAGAGTAAGTTTCAGGAAGAAAGATCAGATCTATCTGGGCTCCCTAGAGTATTTCAAAGGAGAAGTTTCTTATGAGAGATAAAACTTTGTCCCAAGGGAGGAAGAAAGTAAGTATACGCCGTAGGTCTAGCTCACTTCTCGGGGTATGCTGCAGGCCTGCTCTGCTGGGTGTGCCCTGGCCATGTTCCAGCTCTGCGTTGGGAGACCTGGGTACCACCCCGGTCCCCTTCAGAGCTGTGGGGATGTCCCCTTAGACTCAGACACATCGAGTAGTTTCTGAGGGCAGCACAGAGAAGGTCACCAAAAAGGCAATAGCAGCACAGACCTCAGCATTTGCATGTCTAGGACCGTGTAAAACCACCAGGTTTCTGCTTCTCCTGAGAAAAAGAATCATATGTGGGATAACAAACAGTGCTGGGGTGAGAAGAAGCCCCATTCCGGAGCAGCAGACACCAGCCCCATGCCTCCTGTCCCGCAGGAGCAGCAGGAGGAACATGCCCAAAGCCCAGAGCTGTCTTGCTATCGCTGCTCAGGCTCCACCTAACTTCCACAGCAGAAGAAGCCAGGCTCTGCTCGCTCAACCTTGGGATGTCAAAATTAACGTCTGCCTACTCGACTAATGAGCCTTGAGCTGGTGATTGAAAATGTATCAAGCATCCCTAGTTTCTCACTAAAAAGCCTGCTTTTGCCAATCTCAACCCATTTATGCAGCTCTTCGGTTCTTCACCATGCTCTTGAAGCTCAGGCAGTCTTCCAGTCACTAATTCTGCAGACAGGGTCATCACTGCCCCTCTGTCCCTCCTCTGCCCATATAACCAAAGGCACTTTGCCTTCACCTTCGAAAAGAGGACTAACACCTATTTCTTCAGTATCAGACAGGACAATCATGCTTATTTTGGTAATTTATTGATACCTCACTTTCTTCAGTGCCACGTCAATCTGGGATATGGATGTATCCTATTTAAAAAGCCTTCTGAATTTGTTTTCTTCTTGTGAAGCTAATGCTGTGAATCCCTTCTACCAGAAAGACAAAGCAGCAGCTTGCAGAGCGAAGACCAAAGCAGTGTAAAGGTTCATCAGCTTTAAAGTGGGGCTGGTTAGCTCCACACCACCTATAACTGTTACACAGATAGTTACAGAGTCCGTCAGAACAGCAGTTCAGCCCCTGTAGTGCTGCTTGCTGGCTACAATATGGTCAGAACTGCATCCCAGCTAAATAAAAATACAACCATTTATAGTGGGGGCAAAAATAGGCACTGGGACAGGAATTCTCTTTATTTGCAGATATATAAATAGCTAAGAGATAGGATACTAGGAGATAAAGCTTGAGAATATGTAGCTTGGTTCTTCGGGTTAAGATCAATAAAGCACGTACACTGCAAATAGTGCTGTGTGTGGAGATCTTTGTACCAGCTCCAGTGCTTCCTCTGAGAGGTGAGAGGCTCTTCAGAATATCTCAGGAGTCAGAAGCAGAGAAAAGGTAACAAAGCAGGGGGGAGGACAGAGATGGTTAAAAGCAATTAGGAACTTCACCGCTATTCAGGAACTCGACAAAAGTTTCTTGGAGCACAGCAAAACTCCCAGTAGGAACTGCTCTTTTCTACCTGGGAATGGATTTCTGAAAAGTTGAATAGCTCTGTAAAGGTGGGTTCACAAGGTCAGAGGAGTAAGAGATATCTCTAAGGAGAGCCCTGATGTTCTATCTTATCTTTACTTACTGTACTTTGTGCTCAGGCAATGTCTTCCCAAAATACCGCATGATAACACCAGAAAAGCAGCTCTGAAGACGATAGGAAGGATGTGCTTTTGGAGCTCTACTGACACATGCTGAATTCAGCATCTGCAGATCGCTTTTTTTTTTCCCCCGGCTAATTATCCATGAATCCTAAATTTAATCACCGTCAAATATTTTCAGATTCTGATTAGCTCTCCTTCAACACAATTTAAATTAAAAATGAGCTTAAGCACATACCCTTGGGTCCTGGGCAGGTGTCCTCCTACAGAACTGGTTTCAGAATAACCTTCCTTGGTGATTTAAGCTGACCCAGATGGCTTTCTGCTGAAATAGGCACGCACATCATCTGATGTGGCATCTTGACTTCAGTAGAGTCAACTTTACCTGAGGGCAGTACTTCCTACAGTGCTTCAGAAAGATCCCCAAGAGAAATGCCTCACTGAGTGCTCTGACACAAGTCATAGCCTTTTCACAATCAGTCACTGTTTAAATGAAAAATCACAGCTTTAAAAAAAAATCAATCAAAAAAAACCCCACTGAAGTCTTGAGTCTCAATCCAGAAACACAGGACCTGGGGGCCAGAAGCACACAACGGGTCAGACAATCCAGTAATTCAAAACTGTACTTGTAAAATATTTGGCTGAAATGTGGGTTCCTCAAAAACAGTATTTTAATCCCTCTAAATCTAGGTTATAGCTCTACTGTCCTTGTTACTGATGCTTTAAATATTATCAACTTAAGCTATAAATTTGGTTTGTTCCAGTGAAACAGACACACAAAAACTCCTGTTCCTTTAAATCAGAAACAGGATTGGGCCATTTGTGTCTCTATAGATGTGATTCTATGGAGATGTGCAGGGAATTGGTTATTAAAAGGGGAACAGATTGATTTAGGATGCCAGTTGCTCTTTGTAGTTTAGGCTGGGTCAGAGTTAACATAGCATATGGAGTTGACGTCCAGTTTCCAATTCACTTCATTGCTCCTCCTTATGCACTCGCAGCGCATTTGCATGTCAGACAGGATGCCAGATTGTGTTTAGAAATAGTGGTGAAGAGGGTGCGTAAGGAGTCCTGCTTTCACCACCGTGGACAGTCAAAGAAAAGAGCAGTCCAGTTTGCAGTCCTCCACAGGGATTTTACAGGAATAGGCACCATGTGATGCCCTTTTCACTTTTCTTGAGTCCCCTGATTCTGTCGTCCAGATGATCTGTGTTGCCCGTTCCAGTAGACGCAGTTGGCAGGCCATGCATGTCATCCCCAAAGAGAAAGCGTAATGACAAGTTCACCTCCTCTGTAGGCAGGAGCTGCAGGAGGACCCCCACCTCTTCGTACAGGCTAGTGCTGTTCAGCCTCCAAGCCGTAGATCCCGGGAGCAGACAGGGAGCAAAGGGAAGCACGGACAGCTCGCAGCCTTTGCTCAGAGCCTGGTGGAGCAGAGAGGCCTTGCAGATGCTGCTGACCTAGCCCTGAGAGGGTCAGAGAGTGGCAAAGAGAGGAAAATGTTCTGTCCATGCAGAAGAGGGCACAAGGCTCTCATTGCAGATACCAAAATCCACAGTAGTGGTGCCTCACAGCTCTGGTATCGTTTGAAGTTCCATGCCTTTGATACTGTGGTGCTACTACGATATGTCCATCACCCATCACTGAGGCCACATCTAGAAGATGTCACTGGTGAAAAATATAACAGAACTTGAGAGATTAAATATTGATTTGAAAAAACAGTGAAATGTCTTTTGAATTTTCTTAATTTTGAGGCTACTCTGTGCAGATGACAGAATATATGAATATAAGGTAGATAGTTTCTTGAGGTATGAGATGGGGTTTTGGTAGCATTACTATTAGGTGTATTAGAGCAGTATCTAAGTTCTCCATTTAAGAGACATACATACATAGGGAAAGAAACCTGTGCCGAACAAGCATACGTGCAATGGAGATAAGACAGATGAAAATGCTGTTGCCCCCATGCTATGGTCTCTTTCATCTTAGTGAAACCCACTCTTTACTCCAACATTTTCATCACTAGTGGTCCATCTTCCAGTGCTGTCTACAATATCTAGAGGAGAGTCCTCTTCCCTACAACTTAATTTCTGCCTTCTGTGCTCCCTTCAAAACCTTCTCAAGATAGCCTCTAATCATTTTCTTGGTCAAATGGCAAAACTAGTATTTAACCCATCCTATTATTGTCTTCTCAGCAGCAGCAGAATATTCTCACTTAGCGTCTGTAACTTGATCTTCTCCCAGTTAACCTCCTCCCTCCGCAATTGCTCCTGTAGCAGAGCTCTGAAGGTGCTTATTCATCTTCTCCGTGACCCAGCACTCAGCAGAAACTTTGCAGCCTTATTCCCTCTGTGCTTTTTGCCTGTAAATAAGCCATACTGGTAAATAAAAAATCATCTATCCTCTCTAGGTCAGTGGCCAACAGATTTATTACCCATCCATAGACGTCTCTCATTTAATTTGAACTAAACTAATAATCTGTTGCACTGACATTTCCTCTTAGTGCTCTGACTTAAGACTTTAAGCTAAAGTGCAATATGTCCAAAGCAAAATCTTGTCTTTCTTCCCATTACCTTTAGCTTTACCACTGTGGGAAATGTCACAAAGACTTACGATCGGGAATCATCTTAGATTTGACCTCCTTATCCTTGTCTACCTTGCAATTCTCTCTGCATAACACTTCTTCACAGCTGAAACTTATAACCGCATCACTCACTATCTCATTACTTGCTTCCCACAGTATTCTTTTCTCTGGCTTTGACAAATACCATCTTGCATTGCTTCTAGCCTGTCAGCTGCAAAGTTAGTTTTCTTAGCTCATTGTTTTGACTGTGCCATTCTTCTCCTTGTATTCTGTAACAACAAACATAAGCTGCTCAGAGTGCTTTCAAGGCTTTGTGACTGATCTATCCTCTCTCATTTACTGTATCTTCACATTTAAAGGCCACATTCATGTAAACAACCTTACATCAGGTTTCTCCCTCCACACCCCACCTAAACATACCAATTTCAATTATCCATTCATACCTGCAGCCAGATTGCTAGCAACTGAACATGAAAACCCAGCTTGCCTGCTTGGTCTTTTCTGCAGGCTGAAGTGTGGAACCATCTTTTCCACCCTCAGCTACAAGCCCTGTGATACCAGCCTGGCCTAGCCAAAGGCTGTGATGAGGATTATTAATGAATTATACGAATGCTTCAGTAGGCCAGTCATCGTATAAATCTGCTGATCTAATGTCAGAAAACCCTTCATATTTCTGACATTTCCAGCTGTGGTACCTATTTTCTTCTTGCCCACAGAAGAGTCAGACCTGAGGAGCCTGCTTCGTACCATGCAAGTGAGTGAGAGTTTCACCATTGACCTCAATAGGACTACGATGGATTTATATCTTTAAAACTTAGTTTAGGATTAAAATCTATACCCCAGAACACTGTGCAAGAAGGGGCAGCCTTTCTGCTAGAAGCAAGACTTCCTGACAATGAAAACTCTTCTCCTGATCACACCTTTACTGACATTTTCTATTGTATGACATGTAATAGCTGTCACATTCAACTCCTTGGCTATGGACTTCCAGACCTCTCCCAGAGCCAACAACCATCAGGTTGTCCCACACTTGAAGTCTTCTCTTACTATTTGTCTTCATTGGAACAAATTCTCTCCAGTCATCAGGACTCCATTCCCCTCCTCCAGATATCAGTTTTCAGTATTTTCCCCGGTTTCAGCACATGGTGTCTTTCCAGTGATACAAATCAAACCTTCCATTGACTCAGTGGGAGTAGCTGTTTCTCTAGCTGTTAATTACAAACCCAAATGGTGAATGCAAACGAGACAAAAAGTTAAAATAGTTTTATATTAGATGCAAAAAAAAAAGAGAAAAGCAAGAGCTCAACTGAAAGAGGGCTCTTTATTAATAAGTATAGTTTTAAATAATTGAAGTAAGGAAAGATTTAATTTAAGGACTGTACAAAGATAGAAATAAAGGACTGTCCAGGGCTAAATGCAATCAAAGAGAGATCAGGAAAAAAGTAAACTATAAGTATTTATACTACACTCCCCCCCCCCCCCCCCCCCCGAAATTGTATAAGCCATCTGTTGCTTGCACCTACTCAGAGTCTGATTCATGGCCAGAGGTACATTCAGGCAAATGTTGCCACCCTTTCCTGTCTGTATCATGCACTTCTAGAACACAAATTCTTCACTATAGATTTTTTATCTTCCATAGATCTTCTATCATAGTTTTTGAGGGGGGTGTAGCAGCTAGCAAAGTCTGAGTGCTATCAATGAATTACAAAACAAGATATTTTACTCACTGATAAAATATTTCCTCCTTTGGTTTTAGTGTGTGTCTGTAGTCTGGCTGCAATATGTTGTTGTCCAAGTAATTATTTTCAGATAACACCCTGAATAGTTCTTTAAACTGTCCTTTATTCTTTTTTTCTTTACCAAAAGATAGAAAATATTTTCTTTTTTATTTCTTTCAGCCCTCATACTCTGCACAGATTGTTACTAACCCTGCTCTTCTATCAATGAGAAGGCAAAGCCCTTTTGGCTTCTTTCTGTGACTCCGGATTCATGAGTTTGGCTCTTCCCAAGAACGCACACTGTGCACCCAGCTGACAACAGCTACGTGGCCATGCAGGTTGTGCAGTCAGGGGGATCTAAGTATGATTCTGGCATAGCACTCGGTCGTCACTACTGACTGCAAAAACTGGCACACCAGATCAACAGTGTTTCAATGGATGGACCTTTGACCTTATGCTATTGTGGCCCTTAAAATCTCCGCTTGAAATTTGGTCCCCAGCTGGGCTAATCTCTGTGATAGTGTACAAAAGAGGACTGGACACATCAAAAGATTTTGCAGTCATAATAAATAAAGTGTTGAAGAGAAAGAAGACATATAGAGATCAAAGGTGGCATTATGACTCTTACAGTATTCCTCAAAGATGAGAGTGGGTGCACAGTTAACCCTAAAGGCACCATTACCCCGAAGTTACAGGTCACTGTCACGTCTGGTCTCACTTAAAAGCCGTTAAGGAGCCCACCAGTCATACTCCCAGCTTTTTACTGCTGGTCAGAGAATTTTACTAGTCATCACTTGTCCCGAGAAGACATTTCTTCCTCTCCTTAATCTCGTGATAAACTGCCATGGAACATGTATGGAGATTTATCCTACTGCTCTTTAGATAAGAGAAACGTAATGTACTGGATAACTCAGCAATTTTTCAAGGTGTCCAGTGCCACAGTTTTAAGATTTGTAACAAGCTGGGGTAAGGAATGCTTTGCTATATGTCAAATGACTAGCCAGATTTATTGCTAGACCAGACTACAGATTAAAAGAAAGTTACTTGAGAAACATAGGTTTTCAGTCATGGAATAAGGTTACAAAGATAAAATGACAATGGCATAATTAAGATTACACTTAACAATACATGTTCTCCCTGACTGAATTCAACAGCAGCTATGCCGTACCTCATTTTCTCTGACATCTATTTGGAAGCTTATCTGCCACTATTGAGTTAAGATGGGATGATTTTGTCATGACGGCTCTTGCGTCTTCCACGGGCCTTCCTTCCCCACACTCACACCCACCTGGGCATGGAAGAGCACAGGAGAAAGGCTGAGAACCCCTTTCTGACTCATTGCAAAGCAGAATGTCTCATCTCTGGAAGAAAGCTTTCCTCCTCTCTGCTTGTGAGTGATGCCACCCAACACTGAGGAACAAGGAATTACTTTACTCTCTCCCCACCTCTCCTCCCAAAGCTTCCGTGATGAAGATTGCCACTGTATCTCTCAATTAGCACATTCAGCCTGCCCGTTTAACAACAACTTGAAACACATATGTAAACCAAGGAATACAAGAAATATCATAGGTACCATTTCTTTTTAGATCTATTAGTCTTACTCTGAATGAATAGGTAACACTTTGAGTAATGCAGATCCAGCTGCATGCTTGTGGTTGCGTGGATCTTCTTCTACCGTACCAAGTTGTATTTGCATTGCTGTGTACAGTATGATGCTTAATGTATATATATGAAAAATAAGGATCAATGCATGAAAAGGCTTCCTTCTCTAGACTACTGTATTGAATAGGAGTACTCTCAGTGGATTCATGATTCGCTAGCAGTTTAGTCAACCACAGAAATCCCAGTGAACTGTCGTTACTGACTGTCTAGACCAAGCAAAGAAAGAACTACGCCAGCTCAACACCCAAAGGAGAGTAGCATTTCCAAAGCTGGAGGGAACAGATAACAGTTTTGTCAGGAACTAACAAGGGAGTCAGGACTCTTTCCTGGCTGAGCTGGGGACGAAGAAACTGCTGGGAATGCCAGGCACTTGCCTAACTCCAAAGAGTTAGACCTGACTGCAAAGTCCAGAGCCATGTCTGGAATACAAAGAAGAAGTGGGACCTGCCAGTTCTGGAGTTTGACAAAAGGCAAGTGGATCCCAGCCCTCAGCAAGGATGGTTGTGAGTCTCCTGGCTGAAACGTGCAGGGTAAGGAAGAGCGTTAAAGCTAATCCAGGTGAGCAGTAAGTGTGGAGCTATTTCCTTGCACTTCTGCACACACGCATTTTTGTAAATCTCTTCCACTGTGTTGTCTAATGTTGACATATGTCTAAAAATAATTCTGTTCATTTTAACTTGACTTAAAGGGTTTTAAAGGTAACTCTAACAGCAACACATTTTATCCCTCCAGCTTTGACATTCCTCAAAATCAGCATTCTGGGGCACTTTAGGGATGATTTGAGAGCTGGTAACAGAGAAAACATAGTTTAGAAAGCTCTGTAGCATACAGCAAGGTAAAGGAGAGTATGCGCAGACCCCAGGAGTCCTGAGACAGCATGTGGCACTCACTCCTGAAGATCAGTGGCAGTGCTATGGAGCTGCAAGCTAGAGGACTAGTGGACTGCTCTGCCCAGTAATGAAGCAGGCCAGAACGTTCCATCACTTTGTGCGGTAGATACAGATTTCTGCACGGATTTGGGTTCTGGTATCACCTGTATTTTGCTGTTTCTCTGTCAGACTGCAGGTAAATCACCAGCTGCTCTCAGCAACATTTTGCTTTGTATCCCGAAACATGGAAAAAGGCAGCTCATGGCAGAGAATTCACTTGGAGGTACACAGAAGAGGGATGTGACAGGAACTGAAAAGAGCACTGCGGGTTCTGAACCTTTAGGTCTGGCCTGCAACAGGCCGGAAAACAACATCATCTGAAAGCCAAAAGGATTAAAAATCCTGTCTGTCATCCTATATCACGTTTTCTGCAAGTGTGGATGGGGTGGGAGGCTGCAACTGTTATCATTTTTGTTTCTGAAACACTAAGGACCGTATCATGTGAGTACTCTGATGAATTCCTACTCCCCTGGATATCAGCTCTCCTAGGACTGACACAAACATGTTCTGAAAAGGATAAGAAGATAATAACGCTCATCACTGGCATCATTGTCTTCCTTAACAGAGGGGATTGAAGGCACAGAGTTACTCAGGGACACTTAGCAGGTCAAAACCTTCCCAGTCTTTCTTCTCCTCCCACATCCACTTGCTGGTCCCGCTTGGGCAGCACACTGCTACGTGGCCCCGGGGCATCCAAAGTGTGGGCCAGTGCCCACGAGATGGGTGCTGGGGTGGGTGATGTGGACTTGGTGCAGGGCAGGAGCACGGCAAAATACAGCTTGGGCAACCACTGGGGCTAGCGAAGCCTCGGGTCTCCTGGTGAAGGTGAAGAGTGGTAAAACATGGGGAGCAGAACAAAAATTTTTTTCCTGGGGCAGGAGGTCTCGGCAGTTACGCTGAGAGATTGCCTCGCGCTGAATTTCAGCATTTCAAGGAAAAATGAAATTCCTGAAACATCTTCTTGTATGCAGTGAGGATGGGAAAACGAGCTGTTAAGCTGCTCGCAGAGGTCAGGCAATGAAAATGTATTTATCTATCTATTGTTTCTTTTGATCAAATCATCCTGAAGTAAGTGTCCAGACACTCAAACACATGGCTGGGACTAAACATCTGCTGTCCTTCAGACAGGCACCCTGCCCTGGCCCTGCCAGATGCTGACTAAATGAAGGAAAAAGCTTTTTTTTTCTATCTTCCTTATTCCTGGGCCGCTCGCCAAGTCCTCTCCCAAATCCCTGTGCCTCTCTCTCAGGAAACGGGAGCTGGTCGTACCTCTCCCCCAGCACCCCTGCTACCCCAAGATGGGCTACCATGGCAGGGGGACGGAGAACAGCCCCCCCAGTCCCACTCCTGCCCCCGCCAGCGTTTCATAGGACCTTCCCAGCCTCGTGTGGGGCTGCCTGGCTCTGTGGGCCACATCCTGAACTCCAGCAAAAAGCGAGCCGGCTGGCCGAGCCGTCACGTCATCCCCCTCCGCGGTGTGTAACGTATAGCCCAAGGGCAGCCGATAGACGTATGTGACTGGGTTTACTCCTGAAAGGCCACAGGTTTCTGGCCAGAGAGCTGACTGATTTACAGCGCTCACACAACCGTCTACTGGCAGTCAGGGGTCTAAAATCCTTGCCAAATAGTGCTGCTTGGTCACTAACGGAGCACACGCTCCCTCAGTCAAAGGGAGTGGTATCCCCTCCACTACCTCCAGCAGCCTTTTATGCATTACATGAAAGGAAAATTGCAGTAATCTCAGATATTAAAGGAAATCAATGCTTGCCAACATGAACTCCACAACAGTACTGAAAAACCATACTTCTTTACTAATCTAGTGGATCAGAGAATGTGATGTCTTGAGCAAAATGAGCCTTTTAGCCCTGAAAGTTTTCCTTGGGACTTAGAAGTACTTGCGTTGATAACTGCAGGTCCCTCAGATAAAGAGCTACTGCCACATTCAGGCAATCTTTTAGAGAAGATATCATTTTCCTTGCCAGTATCAATGCTCCTTTTTGATATTCCTTTCTCATAATTTTCAGTTTCATAAGTAATTTTTTTAGGAATACATAAGATATTTTGGAAAGGGAAGGGCACGAAGCCTGGGTTTGAAAACTTCAACTTTTCAAACAACTGAAGAGAACATTTAGAATTACTTTAAAAGCATTAAAAAAATCCACTTTTTTCTTATAAAACTAATCTGCATCTATACAAACCCCAGTGTTGCTCCTCTGCTTAGAAACAACTGCTTCGTTAAATGCAATGGGAAACACTGCATCGTTCTTTCTACTGTCTTTTTAACGATGGGTCTGAATTGTTATCCTTTAAGCAGGAGTATTGTCTCTAGCCAATTCAAGGATTTAATCCACATATATTACTCAGGCAAAAATCCCATAT
Organism: Haliaeetus albicilla; assembly: GCF_947461875.1. Lineage (NCBI taxonomy): Eukaryota > Metazoa > Chordata > Aves > Accipitriformes > Accipitridae > Haliaeetus > Haliaeetus albicilla. The sequence goes on from NC_091499.1 coordinate 7,515,599, forward strand.
GTAAAGGAAGTTGAAAGAATGTGAAGAACCTCCTTCTATTAGATGAACTAGTAACCATGCAGCTTCGAAAAAGCCCGGTGGAATCCCTTTAGGATCTTACCCTAAGCCTGATTAAAGGAACTCAATTATATGTGCTGACAAAACTCTCAGAATATTTTTGTGTACTGTAACTGAAGTGTGACTGAAACCTGTCATTCAGGCAGAAATCAATTCACTGTTCCTGTAGCAAAATGTAAAACTCCCAGTACTACTAACTCTTATTTAATTGAAATAAATACTGCAGTTTGAAAGACTAGCTGGGCAAGAGTATCCTATGGGGTGTTGACTTCCAACTGCTTTCTGTGGAAGCTGAGTTATAGCAGTGCCAATTTATGAACTAGTGAGAAGGTCTGTGATTTAATTAAAGACAGTAGAGATAAAATCCTTCCTTCATAAATGAAAGCTAATGCTCTCTAATTGTGCATAGATGAGGAAGAATACTTAGAAGCATGTGTGAGCCTTCTTTCCTTATAATACCCTGGAGTCCCCAGTTCTGGGAAACTGCAGGATGATTATTTTTTCAAATATTCAGTGCTTCTGTACGTGTAGAGACCCACTTAACAATCCAGAGCACCAGGAACTGGGCCCTGGATTTTCAAAGCAGTCTACCAGCTCCAGAACCCTCATTTGTTGGATGGCCACTCTGAAAGACCTAAGATGGTGCTTCCTTTGAATGCAATCGTTATTGTACCATTCAGCGTCCGTTTTTAGCTGCAAGTTAATACCTAAGAGAGGATTCGTGGCCGGGAAACTGGCAGAATAGCCAAGGGTCTTAATTCCTCTCTGCCTCATGCAGAAGCAGGGCAGGATGGGCTGGGGAATCAGCATTCCTCAGTACAACTAGAGACAAGAAAAGCATCAGAAATGCTTCCTGGGGATTTTCAGGCACAGTGGAATCAGACTGAGCAGAACTGATTTAAAAATGGGTTGTTTCCTATAATAATGGTTGTACTCTGCATGTGCCCGCTTTCCCTTGCCTTGCTGTTGGGTTGTCCTTGCGTGGTACAAAGCAGAAGCCTCAGCACCATCTCAGCTGTCTTGGTAGCTAGAGTGCAGGATTGCTTGTGTCCAAAAGAGGCTTCAGTCACACCCTGATGATGCTCTTTGTTTTCCTGAATGTTTTCAAGTTCCACGCTATCGTTTCTGAGGCAGGTTTGACTTCTTGTAGTATGCAGGATACAGGACACAGGAATTTACAAGGTGAAACAATGCTGTCTTCTGCCTTGTTTCCTATACGCAATCTCGTCTGCTCTTTCGACTGCAGTTGTTTTCACAGAACAGTGTCCCCAGGGTGTCTAAAAAAAGTCTTTTTGTGATTTCATTGTGCATTTTTTTTTCCATGTTATGTTATTTTGCCCATCTCAGCATCACTCGCCTTTTTTTGTCCACTGATTTTCCAGCCTCTCTAGTGAAAATGTTGAATAGCGTATGCCTCAAACACACCTGTGGGACTTGGCTGTTGGCTAAGAGGAGGACAGTGCCTCTCCCCAAGGTTCCCATGAGGCCCCAAATCACAGACTTTAGAGATCACCTCATACTCTTATTTGAAAACAAGAGAGTTATTGGTCTCTTGACTTAGTTGTATGTAAATATACTGCTCAGAAGTACATTTAAGTATGTGAGTGCATTGCCCAGGCACCTATACTTGTCCAGCGCCTTATTGGTAATCTCATAAGGAACTAATGGTAGCTCCTGCTAAAATTTTAGCCAAAGCACAAGTATATAAATGAAAGAGACTGATTAACTTACCATGATGACTCATGATGACTCCTTCAATCATCTTTTCCATTAGTGTGGAATTCATCAAAGTGCGGAAAGCTTGCACAAAGGCACTTCAGATGTAGCTGTCTGATATGCAAGATCTAAACTTGGGATATGCAAGATCTAGCTCTGACCTGACACACAAAGACTGTTATCCTTCAAGGTCCTGAAACAGAGAATAGCTCTGAAATACTCATTTGTGAGCTGTTGAAGATTGCTTAGTGGCCATCTAAATAATCACACTTTGCCTATGGTGTCTATATGTTCATTCAGCATGAAGACTTCACCACAGGGGTTTTTTTGTGCTCTTGCTATATTTTGGTAGGTAGTTTCTGACATTCCAATTAGTCCAACCTATATTGGACATTTAGTCTTCTGACATCTGGAGCAGTGACTGCCAGCTATTTCCCTTCTCATTTTTTCCTGAAAGAGATAAAATATTAGGTTACGTGTTAAAAAGCTCCTCTGCACCCCTACAAAGAGACAATGGCAGGTGGGGGAAGCCCAATAATACCCTTCCTCACCTCCTCCCAGACCCATCAAGGGCCATCAAGGGCCCATCTCCACAAGCCCAGAAGAGCCCAGGGGCACAGCAGGTGGTTCTGGGGGACACAAATTAAGGACTCAGAGGAAGGTACAGCTTCTCTGGGTCCTTCCCAGAGTTGTCCCAGGGGACCCTCAGCCCCTGCGTTCAGGCATGAAACCCATCGCGATGAGTCAACAGGAGAACCTTTTCAACTGGGGGGATTACTACGTAGGGGTATGGGATGTGTTGTGAGATGCAAGGGAAGAGCATTTGGGGATAGCACAAGACTTACAGTGGGATACTTAGTGGAAGAACCAAAGGTGGGGAAAGGGAGGGCTCCAGGTCATTTGGGGAGGAACAACTGTAGCAATAAATGACATGATGGAGTGATAAAGGGATAAAAGGGGCTGGCCCTGTGTAAACAAAGGCTGGTCGGTATGGTTGCCTGCCCATACCCTGTGCCTGATCAGGGCAGCCTGTTGTGTCTTCACTAAACTCTGTTTCTATCTCTTTTCCTGGGTGAGGGTCTCTATTTTGTGTGCATGTGTGCAGCTGGAAGTCTAAGAGCCAGTAACTGCAGCGGGATGATGGGGGGGGAGGGGGGGCTGCGTGTCCGTGGTGCAAAAACTGGAGAAAGCAGCATATGAGTGAGTGTGTGATGACTGGCAAAGGTCAAGCCAGAGTAGCTGGAGAGTGGGTGAAGTGCCCTGGGAGCCAGGAGGTGGGGGGTAGGGGGGGTGCGCATCATATCGTGGCATCCTTAATGGGTGCGTGTGTGTGCCTGGTGGTCTGTACCAGTGGCTGGAGTGGGGCTACAGCATTGGGGGTTCATACGTCCAGGTGCAAACAACTGTGGACACCCGGATCCAGGGTCTGAGCCCAGCTGCTGGAGGGACCCACCTTCCACATGTGTGTAGATATATAGATATATATAGATATATATATATATATAATATTCTTACTAGTGGACCTCCATCCTGATTAGCCGCACTGTGAGGCCATCGGGGGCTGTTTGTGTCAGTGTGAGCCCCGAGCGTGTCTGTCTGCGTTGATCTGCGTGGCTGGCAATGTGTATATATGTGTGTTGCACATGTGGATGCACGTACCTGGGAATACGTGCTCAGCCTCACTACTGGTTGGACCTGGGGCATGGAGCTGTGCAGCCTCACCTCTGCCAGGCTACTGGATTCGGCTGCCCTAACCCAGTCCTCCCAGTAGCCTGATCCACGGCCATGTGGCTCCTGTGTCAGAGGTGCCCGGAGCCAGGGCCACCCAGCCCCAGGGGAGGGCGAGCCCGTGGGACCCCCGGGGAAGGTGGGTTCCTTCACCCCCTCTTACCTAGACACTATTCCTGAGGTTTTCCTCGCCCTTTGCTCCCTGACGGATCCTTTGAATCTTTCTGGACTCAACTAAATGCAGAGTTTTGGTCTGTCCCTTGTGGGCTGCTGAGACCTGTATCAGCACGAGCTTCACACCGATGCTTTCCTTCTGCCGCCCAAACCTGGCTGTTTTCTATGTCTGCGCTGGGTTACGGTCTGGCTTATATCATATCTGTGTCGTTTAAATCTACAGGAGATTCTTCTAGGAACTGAGTTCAGAGAAGGACAGCCTTCCCCTGTAGATAGCAAACAGGAACCTTGCTTGCTTTTGCACTAATTCTCTTAAATCCACCGATCCCAATATTCCTTTGCAAAACAATGTTTCTCATCATTTCAAGGACTGGATTTTAGGGGGCTGCGTCCAAATGAGATTCATGTTCTAAACGCAGCACACAGGTAGAAAAGAGCACAAAGTAATTGGAATTTGAAATCTACAGGAAAAAGAGTGAATGAGCTTTGGAAGTGTGTGCCTTAATATAAAAGCAGGTAGGAATGTATTAATAAATGGTAATTTGAACATATCTGGGAATATCAAGCTTTTTAGAAACGGTATTATGAAACTAATATTAGGATAGTGGTATCCCTGAGGTATCTGGATGGAAGGAAACTTCTAATTTAATTTCCACTTCTCTGAATTCTGGAAATGTATTTATTATTTTTGCCCCATTCTACCCTAAACATGTTCCTGAAACCTAATGTAACCTCATTAATGCCTAAATTTTCCAGATCTCGTTTTTTCCTGTTATTCCAGTTTTTGCCTTGGTTCCGTATAAGGAAAGAAATGCCGAAAGGGGGTTATTTTACATAATCATCCCCTGTTCCTGTCTTTCCTATTTTTCTACAACCATTCAGCCTAAAAGACAGAACATATGATTACTCAGTGAAAGCCCTGCAGCCATGAACTCTCTCTGTTTTGTAGCCTTCAAAGTATTATTTGTATAAAGACAATAAAAAAGTCTTGTTCCTTTATAAGGATGGCTGCAAGGAGTTTGATCTCTGAGAAGAACAGTAAAGATTTTCTTTCTCCAGCTCCTGAAAATGACTCAGTGAGAGATTTTGATCTCTATATTGTAAATTTGATATCCTGTGGATCTCCTTTTCACCTCACCTACTGAGTTGCCTGTTATATTACATCTTTCAAGCTTAATATGTGATTGATTAAAAAGCTTCATTTTCTGCTTGCTTTTCTATATGATCATTCCGGGCTTAAATGTTTCATGCTCATTATTATCACCAGCGAGACTCACTGCTGTAGGAGAGTTCATTTAAACCGCGTCTGTGTTTTGGTTTAGGCACTAATTGTTGGAAAATGCAAAAAACCTCTTCATACGAACCACAAACCTTTCTGCCCTGATGTAGACAGGTTTTTAAGGATAGATCTCAAATATCTGTGGTTCCCCTAAAGACAAAAAGGTTCCCACCACAGGAAAAGGGGTTAGCATCTACTTTATTGAATAAGGGCACACCTGTAATTTTCCTACATGTCTCTGGGTATGGTTCTTCTCTCTGAAATTGTGTGGTCACCTGTCTGCTGGGGTCCTGAGACCTAGGACTAGTAAACTTGGGATTTTTCCTTACACCCAGGTCAAGGCTTGGAGATTTTGGTCGACCTCCTTGCCCTCTTTCTTTGCTACGGGCTCTCTTTGGTGGAGAAACCTGTTCTTCAATCTCTGCTACATTTCAATTTGAATGGGATTTCACCATTTGAATACAGAATTGCCCTCAGCCATGCTGCTCAGCCTTATTTGCCTCTGCAAATCTGGATGCTTGTTCTCCAGTGTTACTACTACTTGGTTTTTTCACTTTATCCCCTGAAAGAATAGCTTTAGACTGATCTGGATTTTCAGGTAAAAGTGCTTACTTCTGACAATACCCAGTCCTTTCTGACCAAGAGAGCATGGGAGCAGCAACCGTGAACCAGAAAGCCATGGGAGAGCTCTGCTAATGGAAGGCAGATTGGCTTTTTGCAGGCAGGGGCAGAGGAGGGTGGAAATCTGCTGCTCCAAATGGAGTATTAACTCTCATCCCTGCTCTACACGGCCCTGCTGGAGGCTGAAGGCCAGGCCAGCTTCCTCAAATGCTTGAGAATTAGTTGAATTCCCTTTTGTCCCACGGAACCTCGGCGGGTTCGTCAAGGCACTTTCTTTTTCTTATGCATGCAGAAGAGGTAGAAATTTGTAGGCTGCTGCACGGCTGTATGAAGGTTCATTGCAGGGGATTTCCCCTCTCAATTTCTATATCCTGCATCTGTGTTTTATTAATTGGAAGAGTGAGAAATGCCTTTTAAGAAAAATTGAGGAATACTGGGGAAATAGTGCAGCTATGGGGCTGCAAACAGCTACTCCCACAACTGCAGCTACTCTTGAACAGTCATACCTCTCACAGCGCTTGCCGTCAGCAACACTATCACGCACAGATCCCTTACCATGCAACGTGGGAAGCACGAAGTTTGCGAATGTGTGATCACCTCGGTGCCCAGCAGAGATTTGTCTCAACGTCACCTGACAATGTTTGAACCCGATGCAACAAATAAATAGATAAAAGGCATGCCGCTTCTGTAATGAAAGACTGAAACAGCACGGGCTTAAGCACCTTTGGAGTTTACCTGTGGGGTCATGAAGAGGTTCCCGTGACAAAGTAATGCCAAGAGGCAGGGTCCTCTGAGCCCCTTCCACGGGAGTACAGACACGTACTGGGGTGGGGAGAAAGGACAACCTCTCCTACTGGAAATTTCAATGTTCCATCTTTACAGAGGCAGAGCGCAGTGACCTGGCCCCGCAAGGGAGCGGAGGGGCAGGAGGGCAACATCCTCAGACCTCTCCAGAGTCAAAACTTCACTGCCACATCCCTGAACCCTCACGTCTTTTACAACCGGGGTTCAACCGGGACACGCTCTGCCAGTCACAAAGAAGTGAAGCTCGCATGGGCCACCCTTCCTGCCCTAAAACACGCTACGTGAATCTTAGAACGTGTTTTACACATTTGTATTTTCTGGCACTGAGTGATGTCTGCCCTACATTTCTTCTCTTTCACTGCGAAGATGCGTGTCCTCACTCTACCTATCTCCCCGCAGGAATGGTTTTCTGAACTAGATGATACTGGCTGGGTAGCACAAGGCCTTTTTAACTAGCAGGTTATCTCAGCAGGGCTCCGGTTACCTTCCTCTCCTCGAGCCCCGAGTCGCTCAGCGCAGCTTTCACACCGACAGTCTTCCCAACAGCGAGCGTGGTTACCTGAAACGTTTGTTGGTGCAGAAAGTCCAGAGCCTCGGCATGACCTTGGGAAGTTAATTTCTTGATGAATTAGCTTTTCAGCAAAATCCTCATATCACGACCGGGAGCCGGGAGTATTTGCTGCCAGTTGCTGAAGACGAAGGTACGCTCCCGCAGCGCGAGGACCGGGAAAGTCCAACTCCTGAACCTCGTGCTTTCCAAGTCACGTAACTCTATAAAACTGACAGAAGACTCAGCTCTCTGTGCAAATGCTGAAAATACTCATTTTACACTCTCATCTTCCATTTTTTCAGACATATGAGAAGCCTAGTGACTTCACTGAGAATTTGGGGTAAACAAAATTCATTCTACGTGATTGTAAAATGACAAGCGAGAACAGGTTAAGCATTGTTTGATGCTATCTTCCTTGTTTTTTCACCCCATGTATGCAAAAAAAAATTAAATTTAAGAGGAATACAAGCACTTCAATCAAATAAGATAGTGCTTTAGAAAATTCCTCTAATCACATTTGTCTTTAATAATTTAAGGGAGTAATTTCTAGAAGCATAGTATAGTAGTTCTGCTTTTTAGAGGTATGCAATTTTGAGACAAGCCTTCTGGATTTCTTCAAATTACTGAAAATGTTTATTTTCCACTACTTTAATTTGTATCTTGCAGCCTTCTTTCCTGCCCATGACCACATCTTCCTCTTTACAGTTAATGGGAGTTTCAGAGGCACAGAGGGTCAGGTTCTTTCTTTACTCTTCAGTTAGGTAAATAAATCCTTGAATGACTCTCTGAAGAATAACAGGAAGATAAATCATGTAAGATTTTTCCAGTCTTTATAACAGCCCCCATCTAGAATACATACAGACAGTTTTGAAACAACATTGATTACAGTACCCACCAAGTGCTAAAATAAGTTTTGTTTGCTTTTAATGGAGTAAGAAAAATATCTGTAGAAAAAAACACCTAAAAACTTAATCTGGGATTATACGAAAACAGTAAGAATTATACCTAACAGTACCGGTTAGGAGGAAAGCAAAGCTGCCTGTTAAAAATCTGACCACTGATCGAAGCTTGCAATTTCAGCCTTCATCAACTGGTTTCTTGAGTGACTCATCAAATCAGCATTACCTAAAAAGTCAATACTGAGGAACCAGGTAAACCAATAAATACTCCTTTCAGTCACACAATTGCTACCACTCTTGAGAACACAGTAAAGCGTTTTATTGTTTATACTCATTTTCATTTACACATAGGAGGAACAATCAATGCAGTTCTATCACAGCAGGTGGACCATATCCCGAAACTCGAACTTTGACTGCTGAATATGCATAGACCTGTCTTAAGGTCTGATCAGGAAAAAAAAAAAAAAAAGAAAAAAATAGGGGGCAAGTAGGGAGGAGAGTAATTTCACTAACATCAGTTAATTCATGATTCATGGGTATTTATTTTGCAGGTGATACAGCTCTTCTGAAAGAGCAAACTGCTTCACTTCTTTACAAAATACACTAAATAATGTAATTACTTCGAGAATTCTAAATTTCGCAGTGGTTCATGCGGTAAGGGTGTGCAACTGACACAAAATGGAAAACATGGTTACAACATCAAACTGCTACTTCTATTCCCAGCTGGTTTATGGAAAAGGTCATTGGACTTCTTGATTTCTGCTCTTGAGTTACGGAGTAGAAGCAAGAAGCATTTACTTTATAAAGGCAACTATGAGGACAGACTATAGATATGCAGTGCAGTTGAACAGGTCTACAACTCTTGTTTCTACAGCATTTGCATTTGCTATTGTTTTGAAATACAAATATAACTTTTGCACACTGTCACTTCTCACACGTGTTCAGCTGAAGGAGTCATTTACAGAATTTACTGCGATGCTCCTATTTTAAACGCTGCTTTTTTTCTCCTCTTGGCCTCCTAAGTGAAGGGAGCAACTCTTTCCACTGAAAGAAAGAAATTACAGGTGTGCAGAAGTACAACTATGCTACCAACACAGACAGAGACAACTGTGCTCTTGTGCACACCCCTACAACCGGCCGGAGAACAAATAAAGAAGTTAAGCCTGCAAAATAAATGGAGTTTACTCTCAAACTTTTTCTTCAGTCCGGATGAATTATAGACCTTGATTCGAGGCTGCCCTCTTTTTTTGCAACTGATCTGCGTGACTATTGGAACAGCATCTCTGCCAGAGTCATTACACTGAAATGCAGAGCTGAGCAGTTTGGTGGCAGTATGTATTGACGTTTTTGCAGCATCATGAGTCTGGCAACTGGGCTTGGGGAAGTTTCAAGCAGTGGGTCTTTACAATAGCAACTTGATTCTGCGGACAAAAAGCAAAAGATTGGCAGAATTATTAAAGTATCACAATAAAGGCAAGGATGTCTTCTGCAGAACGCGGCGCTGAGCTTCGCTATTAGCCGGCGGCCGCTTTTGGCAGAGGCGCAGAAAGGCGCAGCTTTCCCCGCGTGTCAAGAGAAACACAAAGGTGTCGAGCCTTTCGCGGTGGCTAAAAGGCAGCTTTTCCTCGCAGGATGCCAGCTCCCAGCAGGAGCAGCCGGAGCCGTAAGGAGGCCAGAAAGTAGGCTAAACTTTACCGGCAGCCTTCATCGGGGGCCTGTCCTACCTTCCTTCCTTAAAAAAAAACAACCCCAAAACCTCCAAGAAAACCAAAAACTCCCCAAAACCCCCAAAATTCCCACCCCCCCAAAAAACCCCAAACCCCCCCAAAACCCCAAAACCTCCAAAACCCCCCAAAACCCCCAAATCCCTCCAAAACCCCCAAATCCCCCAAAACCCCCAAACCCCCCCAAAACCCCCAAACCCGACGCTAGCACCGGGGCTGCCTCCGACTCCCTGCCAAGAGGGGGGTCGCATCCCCGGCTGCCAAGCGATGTTCCCAGATGCCGGGGGGGGGGGGGGGGGGGGCTCTACCCGCCGCTCCCCGGGGAGCTCGGCAGCCGAGTTGGGAAGCCAAGTGCCGTTTAGCACTAATTGGTCTAAAGACAGGCATTAGCATACGAAATGGCGGCAGATCGGTTTAAAAGGTGGAATAAAAAAGCAGATTGCCGTGAGTCACTCCTTGCGAACTGGGCGGGGGGGGGGGAACTGGGGGACCACAGCCACACACACACACAAACCCACTGGGAAATGTCAGGAGCGTGCAGCACCGTTGCCACTTTTGCCAAGGGGCTGAGCACCAGCCAAGGGGCTGAGCACCAGCGCCGGGCTGGCCCGACCCACGGCTCGGCTCGGTGGGAGCCTTGGCCGCCCCCCCCCCCCCCCCCAAAAAAAAAACCTCCAAGCGGGCTAGAAAGCAGCCGGTCCTGCCCGGGACGGGATGGAAAAGCTTGTTTGTGGGCTCGTAGCTGCTCCCCTCGGTTCTCCATCCTCTCCCTCCCACCTCCCCCCCCCCGGGGCTTCCCCGCCTCGAGTGGGGAACGGAGCCGGGGGGGGCGCGGGGAGCGCACCTACCTGTGGCATCGGGCACGGGTGGGCACGGGGGGAGCCCCGGAGAACACACGGCATTCAACATTTTCAGCTTGTGCATCGGAAACGTATGAGTTTGTGGAAAGCTTGTTTGAAGTCTTCGTTCGACATCGTATAGATGATGGGGTTGATGAGGGAGTTGAGATATCCCAGCCACGTGAAAAAGTCAAAGATGGCCATGTGGAACCAGCAAGCGTCCTTGCAAATAGGCAACACCAGGCTGATGATGAAAAAGGGCAGCCAACAGACGATGAAGGCTCCTAAAATAATCCCTAAAGTCTTCGTAGCTTTCCGCTCTCTAGCGGCCGTGAGCTTCTTCTTCTCCAGCAGGGCGTCCGAGACCTTCACCTTCACCTGGTTCATGTACACGGGGGACCCCGTTTCGCTGGATCCCTCGGGGGCCTTGGAGTTGATGGACGTGACGGAGGAGGACGACCCCGGGGAGTCTGTGATCAACTGAGCCCGCGTCAGTCTTTTGCCCGCTTTCTTTGGCGTCTGCTTCAAAATCCGCGACCTGGCTTCCACGTAGATCCTCCCGTAGAGGGCTATCAGCAGCAGGGTGGGGAAGTAGAAGGCTCCCACCGTGGAGTACACGGTGTAGAGGACGTGGTCCGTGTTCACCACGCAGTGCGAGACCTCCTCGGCCTTCGCCTGCCGCCAAAACAAGGGGGGCATGGAGATGCAGATGGAGAAGACCCACACCAGGGCGATCATGCCCGCTGCCCGCTTGGGAGTCCGTTTCGTGGAATACTCGACGGCGTCGGTGATCGCCCAGTAGCGGTCCAGGGCGATGACACAGAGGTGCAGGATGGAGGCCGTGCAACAGGTGATGTCCGAGGACAGCCAGATGTCGCAGACCACCTGGCCCAGCGTCCACTTGCCGGTCACAGTGTACATGGTGCTGATGGGCATGACGAGGATGGAGACCAGGAGGTCGGTGACGGCCAGCGAGGCGATCAGATAGTTGGCCGGCGTGTGGAGCTTCCTCGTCTGGTAGACCGTGGCGATGACGAAGGCGTTGGAGAGCACCGTGGCCAGGGTGACGAGAGCCAGGACGGCGGCGAGCACGATCTTCCCGGAGAGCGGGGTGCCATCCTGGTAGGTCCCTTCCTCGGCGCTGCAGTTGCGCCCGGGGTAAGACTCGTTGGCGGGGACCAGCGGCGCCTGGCAGGGGCCGGCCGGCTCCATCCCTCCGCCGCGGCGCGCCGAGGGGCTCGGCGGGGCTCCTCGCCCGCTACCCCGGCAGGAGGACCCCGTCGGCGCCGGAGGAGGGCTGCGGCATCCCCGCACCGGCACCGCCCGCCCTTCCCGGGAGCACCGAGCGGAGGGGGGGGGGAGCTCCGCGGAGCCCTCACTCCCCGCGGCCGAGGGAGCGGGGCGACCCGGCGGCCAGGGGGGCCGGCTCGGAGCCCCTCCAGCTCATCGCCCCGCCGCTTCCCCGCGGAAGGCGGCGAGCCGCGGGCATGGGGGGGGGGCGCTCCCGCCCCGGCCGCCCCCTTAAGCTCGGTCCCGCCGCCCGCGGCTCCGCACGGCGGCTCGACGGGCGGTCCGCATGCCCGCGGGCGACCGCTTCGCCCCCCGGGCTGCCGACTCCGACGGCGGGGGCTGCGAGGGCAGCGGAGCCCACCCGCCCGACCCTGCCTTCACACGCAGCCCGCCGCAGCAAGTTTGCAGCCGCCGCCGCGGGTGCGGGAGGAGCGGCAGGAGGAGGAGGAGGAGAAGGAGGAGGAGGAGGAGGAGGAGGAAGAGGAGGGTCCGCGGGAGGCAGGGGGGGAGACCACCGCCCATGGCGCCCCGCCGCGGGCCATCGCTGTCGGGGGGCCCGGCCTCGGCCCAAGCGCCGGCAGCGGCGGGCAGGGGCCGGTGTGAGGGAGCGGCGAGCAGCCGCCGCCCTTTATAGAGCGGGCGGCACGGCGCGGCACGGCGCGGCGCGGCGCGGCACGGCTCCGCCGGCACCCAGCAACCGGTGCCGCTCCCGGGCGGGCTGCCCGCCTGCCCCGGAGGAGGAGGAGGAGGAGGAGCTGCTGCCTCCCTCGGCCCTCCCTCCCGCACCCACGGTGGGGGGGGAGCCCAGGGCGGCCGGCCCCGGCCCCCCCCCTTCCAGCCTCTGCTTCTCCCCCCCCCGCAGGCAGCGGGAGGAGCCCGGGCTCCAGCTCCAGCCCCACCGTAACCCGACGGGAGAAGGGCAGGGGCGAGAGAAGGGGCGGGGGAAGGGGCGCAGCCGGGGGGCGCCCGCCCGCCCTGCCCGGGGGGTCTCGGTGCTGCTGGGGGGGGGGGGATTTGCGCGTCCCACCGGCTCGCATCGCCTGCTTTGCGCTTCAACTTTTCGCCAGCCAGCGCCTCCCGGGCTCAGGCTTTCCTACCCTCTTCTCTTTTCTTTCTATTTTATTTCATTTAATTTCATTTTATTTTATTTTATTTTATTTTAATTTTACTTTATTTTACTTTATTTTATTTTATTTTATTTTATTTTTTCCGGTATGCTTGGAAACGCACAGCCGGGATTGACCAGCCCTGCGGGATCCTTCAGTGCTCGGGAGGCGGCGGCAGGACGTGCCCCCCCGGGGCTCACATCTGCCCAGGTCCCTCAACTCCTGCCGGGGTTTGGTTCTCCGCAGCCGCAGGAAGTTTTTACACACAAAGGGAGGTGCGAGCTTGCTTTTTGCTAGCTCAGGGTAATTCCAAGCTCAGTCAAATGTCTGTGCTCCAGCCCTCGGGTCGATCTCCCAAAGATGCTACGACAAACCCGGTAAAGAGGAGACAGGGGTTTAAGTCTGCAAGGCATGTTTGTCAGCGCTCCCCTCTTGGATATCTCCTCCTGGCTACTTTCCTCTGTGGTGGGAAGGCAAACTGTTGCCCTGGGCCCCCGTCCTTCCTGGGCCACGCTCAGCACCACACAGGGTTAGGCACTGCGTTGTTCTGCCTGCCACGTCGAGCTTAAGGGCAGGGTGAGAAACCTCAGCACCCCGTCGGTCATTCTTGAGCAAGAGGGGCTGGCACACCTGAAAGGGTGCGGATCAAGGAAGGACAGCAGGAGGAGGCTGGAGGGGATCCGTCGCGACCCGCAGGGGTGAGGAAAATCTAGGAAAAGAAGCATTCAACTGAGGGAGAGCCAGGGCTGCAGCGTGGGAAAGCCAGAGCCCTGCAGGGACAACGCTTTCCCTCCCTATTTCAGTATGGGGCAAGGTGCCCTGATCTTGGGCTGCGCTAAGCACCCGCAGGTCCCCTGAGATCAAAAAAGCAGTGACGGTGCTTAAGATTTTGTAAAATCAGTCCAAGATCCGCTCTTTAGTTAGGCTCTCTCAAGAAGCGAGGTAGGGAGAGGATTGCCTTGGCTTAATCAAAGTGTGGTAGTCGAGGTTTGCCTACATTCACCGAACTGATAGGAAGGCAAGATGGCAATAAGCCTTTTTGTTTCCCTAAAAGGGCTTGGGATAGGGTTTGGTCTGTTTCCATGTTTTTGTTTTGTGGTGCCTCCTTGTGCTCAGTGGAGCCTGGTAATTGGTTGGAGCCTCTAGGCCTTTACTGCATTAAAAATAATAATATAGAGCTATCTACATCCTTCTGGTCTCTTTGATGGGCAGAGATTTTATAATCCTGCTTTCTAATACAGTGTGCCATTGCTTCCACTTCTGCTCGACATTTCTGGCTTAATTTAGTTGTGCTTAAGTTGGCAGCTGCCCTCGAGCCTCCGTAGCTCAACATTCTTCCCAAATAGGACTGTCTCTGAGACTGATTTAAATTTAAAACACCAATAATAACAAGAGGAAAACCTAGTCCTTCATTCAGTTTTGGAACAGCTTTCCTCTTGTGCAAAGGCTCTTCTGATAAAATTAGAGAGCCTCCAAGGTTCTAGCCCTAGCCACTGTCATCAGCCATGTCATGCAACGCAGACAAATACTATGCAAATGGGCGATGAGTTCTGGCCACCCTACTAATGTCACTGTTTACCCTCATTATAAAATGTTTGTGTTCTGTGCACAGCTTTTGCTGTTGCCCTTCTCCATTAATTCTGGGTTATTATTCATCACTAATCATCATTCATTGCTTCCCTCTTTGTCTTGGCAAGAAGATGCTTTTCTCCTCCCTTATTTGTTTTCTTCTGTTGTGCTCACTTGTTTCTTACTCAGATATGTGGTACAGCTGCCAGTGGTCAGGAAAACATTCACCCAGGGCAAGCCAGGTCCAGCCGTGGTGACTTCACTTGACTTCCCCCAAGGATCACCTGGGCCTCCTGGGCAGGTTCAGTAAACATTCCCCATGCTCCTCTCTGGAGCTTCAGTCTTGAGTTAGGAATAGCTGCAAGCAAGAAAGTAAAGCCAGCTTCCTCAGAGTGCTCCGTGTCACGGACCTGGTGCTGTGCACCACTGCTGGTGGGGCATGCAGAAGACATGTCCCCACCCAGGCACTGGGACTGCTGCTGTCTTATGGCTGTGCGTGCTGGTTCCCAGGATTTGTGTCAGAGCAAGAGGTGCTCAGGTTTTAAAGAATGACTCTTCCTCTCTGCCCAGCCAGGCTGCGCGTAGCCCCGTGCCACGGCTGGGCTGGATGAAAGCAAGAACCAGGTTCTACCTAGATCATCGATAAGTACTGGAGTCTTGGAGTGCCAGTCAGAAACGAATTGTGAATCATATGTGTTATCACACGAACCATCAAATCTCGCTGCTGTACTGTCACCCCGAAGCTTGCATTTCATTGTTTACCTTCCCCCCTCCTAACTGGATCTGAAAAGATGCTTACGGGAAGAGATCCTATTTCCTGCAACTTTTGGCTTCTGTGCAGGGGCAGGCATAAAATTAATTTCTTTCTGCTGGCATAAGACTGTTAATACTTCTTATATCCAGATTTTGAGGTACTAAAATACCCAAATGTAGAAACTGCAGTGAAAACTGAGCCTATTACTGGTTTATTGCGTCACAAACTGCCCATGTATGGCATAAATGTCATCAATGACTTATAAATAAATT
Organism: Haliaeetus albicilla; assembly: GCF_947461875.1. Taxonomy (NCBI): domain Eukaryota; kingdom Metazoa; phylum Chordata; class Aves; order Accipitriformes; family Accipitridae; genus Haliaeetus; species Haliaeetus albicilla. Next base: position 7,530,981 of record NC_091499.1, read on the forward strand.
AGGGAGAAGACAGACACATAGAAACAAACCTAAGTATCAGAAAGTAAAAGTCCTCATCCTACAGTCAGATCTGTCCTGGCCACAGGTAATGTTGTGTGGGTTTTGGCTTTTGGATCTTTTAGGTATATTTGAACAGAGGCCTCAGTGCGCAATATAAACTTCACCTCTGCCCCTTGACTCAGGTGGCAAGTTGTGTGTAATGCCATCTGTAGCCTCCTGCACTGTGATGAGATTCATCCTCATATTTTAAATAATGAAATTCTGAGTCCTTCTGTTAGCAAAGATAACCTTCACTATGTAAATCAACGCAGTGGTATTTTGTTGAGTTTGCCAACAGACAAATAACGCTAATGTATGTGTGAAGTTTCTCAATGTTAACTTTGAAATATAGCTGAGGCCATTTAAATGCCAACACTTTTAAGTCACTAGTCAAAATAAAAACACCCAGTTTGAGTTACTGAAATTTAATTATAAGGAACAGCTGGGCCTGGTTTTGATTTTGACTCCAAGGACCCAGAAAAAGAAACAAGCACATGGGCTCAATAGGCACACATACACACTGAGTTTCTCCACCCGAGGGAATAAAGCCAGATCAAGTTATCTCCTTATTCTTCATACTGGTCAGGCACAGCTGCTGAAAAATGCACTCACATACCCTCTGAAGAGTACTCAATTACTCTTTAAGTAGGCAACTGAGGTCAAGCAAAAAACCCCCTCCAGTCCTCCCTTACACTGTCTCTACCATTTCATCTCCAGACACTGCACCCATCCTGACACATTTCAGTTCATGGAGGCAGCAGCTGAGGTTGGTGACTGTTGCTCATTCATCTACAAGGGGTTTGCTCTTTAATGATGTTCCTGGAGATGCTCCACAGGAAACCACTTCAATCCTGCCCCATCTCCTCTCCTTCCACGCTGCCCGTTATTCTCCGGCTTCATTACAAAGCAGAAGAAATGACTGCTTGTGTGAAAAGGGCTGTTGCCTCATTATTGTGGTTTCCATCTGAGGCTGCTGGAGCCTCTAATTCACACTAAAATCAGTGCGAATGCCTGTTTTGCTGCCAGAGGGTCTGGCTGAACAATCATCTCTACAGTTCAGGCTGTCTCCGGTTGTCCACCTGAAGGGGTTTTAACCCACCGGGACCTGTCTGCGATGAAATACATGCAGATCCATTGGGGTACGAACTGTAGGAAATAGCCAGGACAGTATGACACAAAGGTACAGCTGTCTACCAACAGTCAATGGCATAATCTTTAACTCCTGCCTGTCACATAAGAAAAAAAAAAAAAGAGAGGAGCACCTGTTTAGTATGAAGGCAAAGGATGCTGCGTTTAGACTCTGTAGGGATTCAACTGAAAAAAAGTCTCAAGTTCTGTGCTCAGACCTGGCAGAGGATAAATTCTCCGCTTTCAGATATGGACCTATATCAGGTTTAAAGCTTTGGTCCCCTTCTGTATGTTCAAATCTTTCTTTCTACTTTAGAGGATGAAATCTGTAAGGGTTTCCTTTCAGGATCCACAGTTGATTTCAAACGGGTCCCAAATACCAAGTTTTCAGAAATGAAACATTGGATTCTGTGTTTAAAAAAAAAGGCTGCACACATTTTAAAGCAACAAGCTACTAATGCAGAAAGCTTGATGGAAACTTGTGCAATGCAGTGAATCTCAGTAAAGAAGTAAAATTGCTGAAAATTAAGAATCAAGACTTTTCCTTGTGAAATCAGCATGTCAACATTGATTTAAGGGGAGCCACAAAGATTTCTTCCTACTAAATAGCTGGTTCTTCTGTATGGCTAATTAATATTTATCTAGGAAAGAAGGTAACATATGCTAAGCCCACTGCCACTATTTATAAGCATGCTTTAGTTGTCTTTGTTCCCGGAGGTAATCAGAAGCTAGGAGCTTTGGCTGGCATGCAGCTTTGGGCTGCTAATTTAATAAAACGCATTATCCATTAATTTGAGTCCTTTTAGGATGTTAGTGTTTACTAGTTGACAGTTTCTTCTGCAGTATGAGACTTAATTGCAAAATTTAGTTGTCTATTCTGCTGAGCAAGAAGCTTAGAGACAGACGCTTACAACATGCTGAAATTCAGGAAAGGAAGAAATTTTGAAGGCCACAAAGCTCTTGTAGGCCTACTTTGATCAGCAGAGCAGGGCGGCAAGACTAAAGCAGTAGCGAATGGCTACGGGATCGTCCGAATGCCAGAGCTTTGCAAGGTCAGGGCCCTTTGAGGGATTCGGGATAGGTGCGGTTACTCTCAGCAGCGCTTTGCAAGGTAGTGCACAGCTGAAGATCTCATTCTGGTTACAAGTGAGAGTTTCTGTTAACCAATTAAATCCAACATAATCTGGTCTTGGAGTGAGGCTGTCACGAAACTGTTGGTCTAGATGCTGCGAAGTGTGAAAGTCACTCTACCAAAGAAAAATTGAGCCAGCAAAGGCCATCAGTGTCACCACTGCTCTATGTGTAGCTCTTTCTTCTTGAGGAAGAAAACAAAGACTCTGAGAAGCAAAAGGCTCAGAAGAGGTAGGTAAATAAAATTGTGTCACTTTAAGCTTCTGCCAAATATGAGCCAGTGGTATGTCCCACTGGCTGGAAGCAGAGCTGTATCTCATCTGACTTTGAGAAGAGTAACCAAGTAAAACTACAGAGCCAGGTCAGCAGCCCGGATCAGCATCGACCCAATGATTTAAGGAAGCTGTAGGTCATCGAAGGAGGTGGCCTGTTATTATTTTCCAATCTTTTCATTATCCAAAGGTTGTTTAACTGGCAGGTCTCATAGAAGCCTGTAAAACTGCATTTCTTCACGTCTAGTGTATATGTGTGTTTATTGGGGGAAGGGAATACTTAACTGTAAGACATAGATGTGATCTCTATTTAGAAAGGTATGTTTTATTTTTCATTACAGGAAGAAGTCAGTCTTAAAGGATTTGGGTCTCAGGTAGAACATGCCCAGATAGAGGTTTTGAGCTGATCTTAAACATAGCTTGCTTCTGGGTGTAGCCTTCAAAACATTAATGGATTTTTTAAAAATTGAGATGTGGTCTTGTCCTCATTTGCAAAATCACATCTGTGTTTGTGGAAGCAGAATCAGATAATTTTATTTTGTAGCTTTCACATTTCAGTTGTGCATTTCATGGGTTTCCCTTTCCTTCCTTGGGAAAATCTTGTTATGCCCCTTCCCCAATGCTTACTCTCCTCGTAGTCCTGTCTCTACTCTCCAGGAGGTCTGCAAAGGCACAGTGAGTGTACAGTTCACCTCTTTAAGAGCAAGCCAAGGCTTCCAAACCCAAGCAGTCTTGTTCTTACAAAGTACAAGAAAAATATGCATCTATTATTTAAAAAAAAAAAAAACCAACCTGCAGCTCTCTCTGGGTTTTCCTTGGCTTTCTCATCACTCTCAAACATTCCTTGGGCTTGGCCCAGATGTGTCCCCACATCCCCTTAGTTCAGGACTTTTTATCCTAGTCATGAACTTTCTCCCCTTCACTTCCAAGCTGCTTTCTCCATGCCTTGCCCCTGCAGCTGGGCACACCTCTGCACAGGAGCCCGACCTTCTGTTCCCCCCCCGGCTCCCCCTCCTGTCACTGGGAAGGAGGAGGGAGAACATCCTTGTGTATCCCTCCAAGACTCACAGCCTCTCTTGTGTTTAAAACAGAGCAACAAAACAAAACAAAAAAACCAAAATCACAGGGGATTTCTACACTCCCAAAACCTAAGCCCCATGTAAGATGCTGGAAAAAACCTCAGGTGAATCTACCTTACTGCCCAAGCTGCCTCTGCTTAAGAGGTTTAGTAGCTAAAAATAGCAGCCTGGTTTCTGTCCTGTTTCAGTTACTTTTTTCTAGCCTTAGAAGCTGCACTATACCTACCCAAATGCTACCACACATTTCCATAGCCTGCTGTTGCGGTCATGACCCCCTTCTCTCTTCATCGCTTCTTTGTGCATCCCTTCCCTTATCTCATTCCTCCACTAATACCTCACTAACAAGCAAATTTTCTTTACACGCCTTTCAAAGCCTTTGGTAGTTTATCCACTTCTCGTCACATATGCAGGTCAATTCCTGCCTCCCACTACCCTCTGACGCTGGTCCCTCCCAGAGCCTTACTTGGTTTCAATCAGATATCTTCATGTCATCCCAGGCTTGAGAGAAGCTTCTTGTAACAGGCACAAATATCCTCATTATCTTACCTAAAATCCTCCTTTGCTGTAATGCCTACAAAACACACTTGACAAGAGTCAGGCTGTTGATTAAGCTATGACTGCTACCTATTATTCTTCCTGGTAGTATTTTGTTTGCCAATGTTCTCCCACCCGTGTGCCTCTGCTAGCGCTAATCTTAGACTGCAGTTCTGTAGAACAGAGTCTATGTATTTGCTCTAAGTGCTTGCAGAGCCTTGAAAACAGCTTTGAGGGTCCTGATCCTGGGCTTTGAGTGGCTTGTTATAAACTGCTTTTATATCAATAGTAGCTATTAACAACATCTTTTGTGTTGTTTTTCATCTGTACAGTTCAGAAGTCACTTTGTCAGCAATCCAAGAGCGATGCGAGGCATATCCTTAGCAACATATGGCTGATCCACATAAACTGCCATGATCAGTGCAGCAGAGAGTTCAAAATAAGACCAGCCAGAACCTACAAAAAGTAAAAATTCCTCATTTTCTGTTCGAGGAAAACAGGAATGTTTTGCTATTTTTAAAAGATAAGAAGAACTGTCCCTTATTTCCCTTATGCAGCTAGCCAGAAATAACAGAAAGCAAAAGAGCAGACTATTAAAATGTAATGCGCACCTGGTTGTTCTTTTCTATTGCAGCTCTGAATTCTGAGCTGTGGAGATAAAAGGGGAAAAAAAAAAGAAAACCAAAACCAAACCTGCTAGAAAAGATGTTCCCAAAGACTGGGGGTTTGGGAAGCAGAGAGCATGACTACTCTTTCCCTTCTGCATCTGCTCCTTATCTGTCCTACGAGATCAAGTTCTCCAAAGTCTCCCCAGATGAGAATTTCTCAAAGTTTGATGATAAGAACTGGAGGTTTCATCTTAAGTGATCCTGCCTAACCTCTGCCTAAAGCATATACACTTAAAATAAAACTTTAGGCACTTGGTCATGGCAGACAGGATCTCTATTCTCAGTGACTTTCCAGGCCTCTTCCTCTCTCCTTCGGCTGTAGTGCAAATATTGGCATTTATTCTGGGTAATTTCTTTCATTAAGGGTATGTTTCTTGCCTCAGTGAGGCAGACTTTCTTACTGGCTTAGCACTATATGTAACATTAGATGTTAATTTACTCTTGTCTTCCACCGTGCTGGTCTTTCAATGGCTTTTGGACCAGTGGTGACAAACCCAGAATGTACATGAAGTCCTGTGAGACATTGTCCTCTGAGGAGCAGTGAAACACGGGTCAGTCAGATGTTGACAGCCTAATATTATCTGGCTGAAACAGTATGAGGAGAGAGATTCCTGGGAGCTGACGGTTGTGTGCGCTCCCTTTCTTGGACTCGTTACATGCAGATTATTAGAGCATGTTTAGAAATCCTTCTTTCCTTCATGGAGGGAGTCCTTTAAGCTTGTTTTGGAGATTTTAAGCATGCTTTAAAATCATCTTCTGCTCAGTACTTCACTCCTTTTTCTGGACCCAATTCTGCTTTCATTTAAAAGGGTCAGACTGCTGCTTTTTGTAGAATCATAGAATCATTTAGGCTGGAAAAGACCCTTAAAATCATTGAGTCCAACCATTAACCGTTTTCAACACTTCTGACTTTCACTGATGTATCAGCAGTTTCCGTTGAATTGCCTATCATCAGATTTAACAAAGACCAGAGAAATGAAGAAACGAATTACTTGGATGTCTAATCATAAGCATGTTTAACGTGACCTTGAAAAGGGAGAGTTGGATGAAATGGTTCTAGGGCTCTTTTGGTGAAGTTTCTACATTTTGATATATTTGAAGCTAAAGGGCACAATTTTAGTCTCTGTAATTTAAAGAACATTTGGTGGGCACAGCCAGATGAAGGAAAGCAACAGGGAAATTTGAGGATATTTATTCAACTGTTTTAGATAATTTAAGTCTCTGCATCTTGACCACAGTAGATTATACAAGCAGTAGCTTCACTAAATTATACAATATTCAGATGGAGGTGATTTGCAAATGGATGTATCTGTGTAGGAAAAGTTTGTGTGGGTTACTCTGACAGCCAGGAATGTGAAAGTATAGAAAATGAACAACAAATGAACTCAGGGACCACAAACCAATTTTGACAAAATAAGGACCAAACCTCGCTATCATTTAAGTAATATAACTATGTACATTTGGAGTTAAATTCCACTTACTCTACTTACATACTGGCTAGCATTTTTTGAATATTTGAAACTTGTTAAAGAATTTGAGCATCCACCTATTGCAAACAGAAAAAAGTTTGAGGTAATGGCAATATCCTGACAGACAATTTTTTTAGGCTGGAGTCAAATTGAACTTGGCATGACATGGGATGAGATTGTTAGGAACTGATACAACCAATGTGAAAAAAAAAAAAAAAAAAGGACTAATACTGGAGGTCATACATAACTAGGCTAGTGGAAATTATGCTTGAAGAGGTTTGGATAAAGACAAAGTCCTTGACCAATATATCTAACATTTATCCATAGCCATAATTCATACATAGGAGAAAGAAAATGGTTAGAGTGTTCCTGTGATACCATCCTTCCCTATTTATCCATGATCAAAGATGAGAGAGTAGGGGGGCTGCTAGGGACGTAAGTTCCTTCGCTCTGATAATATGGAGGTCACTATAGTTAAATGCTGTCGTAACTGTATAGCATAAATCAAAAGATAAGTAAACATGATTCTTCAAGGAGGAAATCCTTCTTTTGATTACAAAATATTCAGAGATCAATGCAGACAATATTAGTAAAGTAAGCATTAAATGTAATTTGTTGAGAAATGAACAATCATAGTGGCAGAGAGTCCTGGGGAAAGCGATATAATGCTAATGTAGTGGAATGATAGAACAGAATGGCTGACTGAGTGTATCTAGAACCTGTTCTAAGAAATAAGAGCTGTCTATATACAGAAACAACATAAAAGTTGGGGAAATACGTCTAGCCATCTGAGGCTTCTTGCAACCCATGGTCAAGTAACAGATTTTTAAAGACCCAGGGAGTATTAGGGATTTCTACTATAACCACAGGCCACACCATTTCACCAACCCTACTCTGACTCAAGAATTTGTGACTGGAGTGAGAATCAGGCCATAGAGGAGAGAGACAGGCAATGTATTTTATCAGCCCGGCTGAGACAGCTGGAAGAAAAACAGACAAATCCTCAGGGACAAAGGAAAAAGTCTTCAGCAGGTCACACATTCGAATGCTGACCCATCCCAACTCATTCTCCCACATCCTTTTTTAGTCTACTTCACCGGTAAATTGCTTCCTCTGATAAAAATTTCCATCTTCTTTTTAATGAACTTGGATGCCTTCAGTGTTCAACAGTTGGTCCTTCCATGCTTTTGTCTGTTCAATTAAAGAGTACCTGGTATCAAATGACTTCTGCCAATACAGTTCTCTGTAGCCTGCAATCAAATAGCCTGCAATCAAGTTTCTTTCTTAACCTCTTTCCACAGGTAAAACAGACTTGCTGCCTTCAACTCTTTGTATCCCCATTCCTACCTTTTGTGATATTGACTTCTCAGTCTCATTAGCTCTTCCTACACCATTCTCCTAAGTTGTTTTGCTTACACTACTTGAAGTTAGTGTAAGAAGACTGAAAGATATAGATAGGTATCAGATCTGTGATATACACATATATCATTATATATATACACTGTATATATCAATACAGATATAATAGAATTCTATATGATATAATATGTATACATGTATATGGATATATGTGTATGTGTGATATGTATAAATATATGTGAAAAGCAATCACAGAAAGGAAGGGAAGAATCTATTGTTTATGATCATGGTGGTTAGCATACCAGTAGTGGGAAATTGCAGCCAGGAAGTTTGTTACAACACATTTGGAAAACTTTAGTTTACCTTGAGAATAGTGAAGCTCTTAAGCTGTCTTCTAAGAGAAACACAAACCAGAACTAGTATAAAATCAGAGCTGCACATTTTATTTAAAAATATACAGATGTAACATAGCTGTTTGCTAGGAAATTGCAGGTGTACTCTACCATTTTGTAAACTAATATAGGAAGCAAGGTAGGGGGCAATTTGAAAGAGAAGCTGCATCTACTTCTGCTGCGTTGGCAAGGCAAAGCCACGGGCTGACCTGACCCTCTGCTGGCACAGGTCTGCTCCCCAGAGCAGGTCAGGCTGGGTGACATCCAGGGGATCCTTCTCCAGCCAGCGTTTCTGTATTTCTTTGCTTAATGCAGCAGGACTGCTGGACATAGCCACGAGGGATTCATAAATAGCAATGACTGAATTTTGGAAAGGTAGCTTTAGCTGGCAAGGCAATGAAGATTTTGTCAGCCTTGATGTAGACTTGCCACTTTAAGTATTGTGTATGGGTGGGAGTGGGGAGAATCACCATTTGGGTTAAAATCCCAGCAGGATTTGGATCCTGCCTTGTCGTGCCACTGGCCAGCACCATATGTTAACACAATAAGGGTGACCTGATTCTGGTAGCATGCTGTTTGGCTTTTAGAATGAATTGCTGTAAAATCACGGGAATTAGAGAAAATAGGGATTGGACTAATGAAGTAAGAGATATGAGGCATTGCCAGGAATGTCAAAGAGCCCAGGGGACAACTGGAAACAGCAGCATTTCACCAGTCCGAGTGTGGTTAAAGGGGGGATACAATGTGCTAGAAAGCAAATTGGATGGACTAAAGCAAATCTGTTTAGGTTATTGATGGAGGCAAAGTTTTGCCTTAGCGCGTATGAAAGCAAAGTGTTACAATTCTGTTACAATTATTGTTGTTCCTATTAGTTATCCAGTACGACTCGATAAAGATTGCTTTTGTGCTAGGCAGACCCTGTGGATCCTATGATCTTCATAAGAATTTTCATTTAGCAGGAACACTCAGTGGCTTCTTGTCTAACTTTTTTTTCATGCTAATAGAGTATTTGTATGACAGGACAGCTCTTACTAATCTAAGGATTTAATAAGAGGTTCAATTGCAGAGGCGTTTTTCTGAAAAGCAGAAGGATATTTATTCGCTCCTCAAATAGCCATGAGGAATGTGAAATGAAGAGGTTTGTAGTTTGAGATTAATATTGGGTTTAAAGGACACCTGACCACTTCAGCAGAAGTGGGTTTGTAACGATCAGAGCGATGAAGTAAAGAATAGGGAATTACTTCATTTGTTGCAGACAAGTCAGATATTCGAGTCTTCGGTAAGCTTGGAAATTAGCCTGTAGTAACACATTTGAGTTCAGCTTCTCTCTGATAATCACCTCTCTGATGGGTGACGTGACTGTATGGTGCAAAATGCATTTTTGTGGTATGGAAGTCTCAGCGAAATCCCAAACCTGTTCACCCTGCCTGGTCCCTCATTAGTGAGAATAAAAGACTCACAATCTCTCTCCGATAAGAGGAATTTGGGGGTCAACATTCAGCCATCAATACATGTGGAGAGCCTGGTCTGTGCTGATGAGTGCTGTTAAAAGCATTACAGCCTGTGCCAGGGCAGGATAAAGGATTTCGTGCTACACATGTCTCTGCTGCAGCAAAGAACAGGGAGGCTGCCTTAGCCTACTTGCCTCTGCAACTAAATATTTGCAGCGTGCGTTAAATTTTCCCCATAAAAATCTCTTTTGTCAGAATGGTATAAAGGATCCTAATGTAAATGAGATTCAAACACATATTGCACACTACGGTAATGCTCATTTGTTACAAAAAGGAAGGGCTGCTGTTCAACACTGTGTTAATGAAATGGTGAGACATAGCCATCTTGAAAGCACTGTGGGAAAAGGATGCTGAAGCAATTGATTAGGAATCAAGGAAAATTGAGAAGATGTATTTTTTATAAACCAGCGTTAAATATGGGCAGTAGGCTTTGGCTGCAGCTCTACACAATTCAGATTTACTCCTCATTAAGGAAAAGGATATACTCTTTATTTGTTGTCACCTAAGTTGACACCAGAAGAGTCATTTAATGAATCATAATGAGGTTTTCCTAGATCTAAACTGGAAAGGAAAACAAAACTGCAGAACCTCACTAGTGTGGGCCATAGAAACCTGATCTTTTACCCTGCAAATTCTCACGATTTTGTTTTGTTTGCCAATTGTCATTCTGTTCTCTGTTGCTTTTGCAATGCCAGTTGCAAAATCCAGCCTTATTTTTATTTAATGTAATACTTTTATGTGGCGATGTTATGTAGTCAGAACTACGCCTGTAAGACCAGTCAAAAGCAGGAAGTCACGTTGCACAGTACTTGAGATTTATCTAGCCGATAATAACATGGTTACTTGTAAAACAGTGAATGGAAATAAAGTCATTTCTTACTGTGGTTTGTTTTGGTTTGTTTTTCTTATACCAGGAAGTTCAGTGACAAAGCCAGCTATCAAGAAGGCAGTGGCAGCTTTGAGGCTCTGGAAATTTCTGTTCATTTGAAACAGTCAGAAAATATTTCAAACCTTTGAGATAATCTTAAAAATAAGAATTCCTCTTAGAAGGAAAATTGTGGGCATTATAAGTCAGTGCTTTTGTTAATCAAACTATTAATTTGTTTCTTTTTAAACTTTTTTTAAGAAAAAGGAACTGGCACACAGCTCAGATGTCTAGTGTTTTGTCAATATGTGCTGCCTTGGGACCCTTGTCTCTCAGAACAGAAAACTAAGCAGAATTCTTTCCATGTGATTAGGAACTTCTGCAAATCTGCACCCTTTTCTCCTTCACCTCCTCCATTTAACCATGTGCTGTTTTGCTGAAAACTCTTCCCTCTCCCTGCCCAGTCATCACACCGACAGTTTCTTCTGAGCTACAATCTCCTTGTTTCACCTTTTAGCCATATCTTTCATTCTTTTTCTTCGCTGGCTTTTTTGCAGTCGCCCTATTGCTTTTGTGAAAGGTCTCCTTGGCACATGCCTACGATGTTCTTGAACTTTGCATCCTCTCCTGTCACTGCGTCGTTTCTCTCCCTGTTCTTCCATCCACACACTCAGAAATCAATCAGTGCTGATTACCCACTACATCTACAGGGGGTTCAGAGCTGCAGTTTTGAAAGAAAAATTGTGGAGGAATTCAGACTTCAAAGGGGGTCTCATTCTGTTGGATCAATTTGGACTGAGAACATTGGAGTAACTTACTGTTCTCCAAAATGAATGCTCCCACCAGTCGATAGCTGAATAACTCAGACCTTGCAGAACATGTTTCATTTCAAACCAGTAAAATGCCTACTTTGTCCTCTCTGGAAAAAACTAAATGGTATCAATAAAAGCAAGGGAGGGCTGTTGTTATTTTAATTATTGCTACTGCTGGCAAATAAAGCACTGGAGAAATCTAAAGGTTTGTGTTCACAATCTGGCACATTCAAATAATGCAGATGCTATCACAGAAAATTATTTAAATGCCTAATCAGCCTATAGCCACAAAATAATAAGATGTTAAGCCAAGGAATCTTTGGGGTCACATTGATTTATTTAACAGTTGATGCATTTCATATGGTCACAGCAAGCAACCAGAATTGATTTAGAGCTGCTATTTATGGAGATCAGCTCACCAGGAGTTGTAACCATTCCGCCTCCTGAAGACTGTCTCACGTCGTACTACTAACGTGCAATGCAGATGGACAAACTTCTGTGATTACTTACCCTGTTCGTGGCACCAAGGGATCAGTACCACTGTGCCTTCTCGGTAAAATTTGTGATCCTGTTTCTTTGCTTACTGTCGGCGGATCATAGAAGAGTTTCTTCCTGTGGGGAGTCCAGCTTGATTCAGGAGAAATCAAAATGCAGGGGGTGAGGGAAGTGAGGAAAGCAAAGTTTGAGAAGAGTGAAAATTAAAGTCTGGAGGAGGTGATAGCGGAGCACTGGAGCATGGTGTTTTCAGCACATACTTAATGCTTAGGAACTCACGTATCATTAAGAGAAGACATATTTTAAAAGCAAAGCAAACTTCTAGCACTTGGTTCTCTCAGGTAATTTTGGAGGTTTCTTGAAAGTTTTGGAAATGGGTTTGTCATTAAAACACACAGGTCTGGAAAGAATTATTTTACAAACAACAAAAAAGGTGCACCTGGTATACTGTATTGTGTTGCCTTTGAAACGTAGCCATGGGGGAGATACTATAATGGGATGTGCTGCTTGTCTAGCTTGGGAAAAGCATAATGTAGGCTTGTTCTTTTAAGTTGTGTGCTACACCAGATAGTGTTATAACATCCAGTAGAAGCATTTAAAAGCACATTCTTTGAATTGCAGTTTCCAAAAAACAACAGTTGGTGGCACTTTGAAACAATTTTTATTTCTAAATGTGCATTTGCTGATTGTAGGTGTGTAGAGGATTACATTAAAAAATTAAATGACGGGTCTACAGTGACTCAAATTACGGCAGCGATACAAAACTTATCAACTGCCTTCTGCATAGTGCACAGACAGCTTGCTTAAACGGAATCTGAAGATCCACATTTGTTAAAACAAGGGAAGGTGCGCAGGCAGATTAATTCTTTTTAAAAAATGTCAGAGAGAAATTACCAGAAGAGACAGCAATGACAAAGGCAGCAGGAGAAGTCACTGCAAACTGCGTAGTTTACTCCAGTCCGCAGAGACACTGAGGCCTGCACTGGCGTGGCACGTTTCAGTGGACAGCTTGCCTTCACTGAGTTTCCATTTTGAAGGTTTTTTTGGTCATGGCACTGATTTGCATGGCATGTAACGTGCATATAGATTTCTTTTTTAACCAGCGCCCACTAGGTAAACAGACATTTCCCAGCATTTTAATCGTCCAGAAATGTGAGGGAGAAGAACAGGGAGAGACTGCCATGGCCGTTCCAGAAGAATCAAGCATTTATCTGTGGTGTTTCTATCCATCAAGTGCAATTACACCACCTGCACAGGAACTGCAGCATGTCTGATATCACAGAGGGAAACCTGGGCATTACTGGAGAAAACTGATGGTTTGAAAGATATTCTCTCTATGTTATCACATACCTTGTCTGAATACATGAAATTTAAAGTAGTTGACAAGCAGAACCTCTTTCCTGAGATATTACATATGAGCCTTTCTTCCACGGGCCAGTTTCTTTTGGGCCATTCCAGTTCCAGAAGGGACACGTCACCTCTTGGACACAGCGAAAGCCCTGAGTACCAGGATGACTTGCTGCATTAACTGCGCCCATTTGTTCAAAGGACTGGAAGACCAGACCACAGCTGGTGCTTGGCCAAAGGAGCTTCAGTGCCTTCTGTTCCATCTCTAATTCTTGCATATTGGAAATGAGAAGTCTATGTCAACAGAGGATAATAAATCTGGAACCACTGCTGGGCTCTGCCCCTCCCCATCATCCTGGGGATCAGTTGCAAATGATTCCTGTTTGCCGTCTTGGCCCTGAATATGTTGGTCTTGACAGTATAATCTGTAAGAGATTCTTATTTAGCTTTCTAAATGACATGTTTTGCAGTTATTAATAGTTCTTTCTATTGGCCAGTTTGAGTTCTGTGGCAAAATGTTTCCCTCAGCTTCAGACAAATGTTGCTTGATGCATTTACAAATATGGTCTTGCCTGGGAATATTTTGCTGCTTTCCCATTTGATTCCACAAGACGGTTTGCACTGAGGAGAGAGCTTGACATATCCAGTACGATAAAGGCAAACGTCCGTGTTGTGAGCAGTAGTGCTGCTTGGCATTCTAGATTTTCCATATGAGCTGCTAGATTTGGTGTAACTGTGAGCTAAATACTGATTTGAAGTGTGCTGGTTTTCATTATACTTCCATGTACCTCAGCATTTGTAATGTTCTTGCTTCAGCTCCATGCGTGTGATGTTTAGGCAGCCCAGCAGTGCCTACAATTCTTGTGCCTTAGTAACTTTCTGAATACTTGATACCCCTGCACAGCCCTCCCTGCAGCAGAATATTTCTTTCGGTCTGAGAGCACAGCTTCTGCTTCAGTTTGGGATGATGTTTTTGGGCTTTTCGAGAGAGTTCTCTCCAGTGCCTAATTTAGTAATTTGTACCTGCACCCACAAGACATGGTTTGCTGCTGCTCATGTTATTCTCTTGTATACCTGATCTTGTGCTTTCGGAGGGCTCAGGAATCCTTTGTTTAGGCATTTTGTATACCTGCCTGGGTGGCAAATCAATTTTCACACACTGGTGCTTTCAGTTCGGATGTGGATGCAGAAATACCTATTTCCTACCTGACTTTTACCTTGCCTGCACATAGACTTATGACCCACCCTTTATACCGGCTGCCAGCCAAGGTAGTAATTTCTGGCTCAGCAGGTACTATCCTTCATTGCATTTCTGACCTGCAGGCTTGATTGTTTTTATCACGCTAAGCATAATTCTTTTCATCACGTCCTGTCTCTGAGCAGCGGGATCAGTTGTACCACTGGGTACCTGCTCCCAGTGTGACTGGCAATGTTGTAGCTTCAGCTGGAAGCTCGCGGCTGCAACCTGGGACTCCCCAACTCTGATTATTTTTATTTTTTTGTGCAGAGCATCATCACTCTGGTCTCACAGTCCTATTTGTAATTGTTGTTACCCACAATTTCTGACCTGCCAACCACTCCCATAGACTAGTTGTTTTGAATAATTTAGCCTGTTATTAATACCGGCTCTGAAGTGCCTGTTCTGAGTAGGTGTAAATCAGTGTCCCCTCCAGGGCTGTCTTGCAACTCTGCTCTGGGACCCAGTTTCTTCCCCCACGCCAAGTTTCTTGATACCCTCAAGCTCTAGTGGCTGCCCATTCTCAGACAAGCATCAGGTGGACCATACTCCAAGTAAGTGAAAGTATCTGATATTTTCCACTATCTGTTTGTACTCTCCGAGTAGGAGAGGTAATTCATTTTTGTGCTTCATCACTCCCTGAAAACACCCGAGTCCCCTCTGCTGTCAATGAAGAGGAAGAGGGGCCTCTGTTTGGTGGAGGAGAACGCCCTCTGTAGCGTTTGAAAAGCTGGGCTCTCTTTCCACTGACTATAAAGCTCCCTTTATAGGGAATGTATGTCATTATATTAAGTGGATTGGATCGTTCTCACCCTCCTTTATTCCTTCTTTCTCTTTGTCTCTTCCCTTCCTCCCTAGGCCAGGTGCCAAAAATGCTGGTGAGGCAGTGTCTCAGCGATCAGCTTGAATTGTCAAACTGGCTTCCACCTCTTTCATTTCAGAGAGCACTGCAATTGAAATTCCTCCTATTTTAGGCAGTGGTAGTATTTTAAACTCAGAACTATGTAAAGAATTGGCGATAACGCTGAACTGCTTAGCTGCGAAGGGGTGGTTACAGACCAAGTGAGGAAATGTTTGCATAAATCCTATGTAGGCAGATTCTCACCTAGAAAAAGCCGGCGTTTCTGCCAAAATATTCAGAATCTCTCTGGCATGCACCACAAGACAATTGTCAGGCTTGATTGGTCCGGCAGGGAAAGGCTTTTGCTTTCATTTCTGTGTGTTTGGTGTCAGCGTATTTCCCTGACAGTGATGTGAGAGGTGATCGGATGAGTTCATTGACCGTGGAGATGCCTACGCAGGGAATCTCTTTCCTTCTTCTTCGGCAGAGGTGAGTGGAAGCCTGCAGTCGCTCCCACGGAGGATGGGTTGCCAGCGTGCTCAGTTTTTGTAAAGTCCCCAGGTTGCATGGGCTGGCGCTGCTTAAGCGTTGCAGGTGGCAGGACGGGTGAGTCCAGGCTTCGCTCCGGAGCCAGAGCTCGGGGATGAGAAACCTGGAAGGTGTCCCGGCTGGGGAGGCTCAGCTTGAACTATGCCTTGTGTCCTTTTTTTATCAATAAGGCTAAAAATCAGGGATTTCAGGGACACAGGAGTCCCAAACTCCTCTTTAACACCTTGGTAACTAGGTGGTAAGTAAAACGTGACTCTGCATTTGCTAAACCAGAGAAACTTGATTAACTTGCTGTTCACTTCTGTTGTGTCTATTTTGTCAAGCATTAGGGGGCAATAATAGGAGAGGAGAGAGAATATAGGTTATAACATTTCTATATGGACCTGGCTGGGCTTGTTCGTGGCTTACTTCAGACATGTGAAAGTTCAAACGACGGGACTGCAGTGGGAGATTTGCTTGGCTTTGTTCTAAAGGTGGAGAAGTATAAAGAAAGTAGGACTCCAGCCCTTAAAATGTTTTCACTTGTCAATTGTTATCAACTAATCGAGAATAATCATGAGCAGGGAGCCTAAAGGATAAGGCTATAAGGGAAATGCTGACTGCACACAAAGATGGGACTGGTTTGCCTCAGGTAACCTGAGCGATGGTTTCCAGTCTGAAGTATTGGCCAGGGGAACAGTGAGGCACAGCATCATCCAGGAAGGCTAAGGGAAGTGTTTATGAAGACTGACTGTGGCGTTTCTGACCTTAACAAAGAAGGATTTCTTATACCCTACTAAATGTGTAAATTAAATTTTAAAGGGGGAAAAAAAAGTGAAATGTGGTATCTTTTGATTTGTTAATGGAGAAATGCTGCACAGCATGTCTCATAAGCAGTATAGCAAGTATCACTAAGCACTATGGATGGGAGGGAAAACAGAATTATCCTTTGGGAGATGGAGTGTATTGGGCAATTGAGCATCTCCTGCATGGGAAACCTCTTGCACAGAATCAGCGTTGATTGGTTTGTTCAGCTTCAGTATGGAAACATTTTCTTAGCATTCACATTTTTTGCAGAACCGATACTTAAATTTCTCAGCCATCTCCTCAACTGCTGTGTTGTCTGTCTGAAAATATCTATTTAAACTCTGTTGCATCCTCCCAGCAACCTGTTCTGATGCACATCTCCCTGCCCAGGTGATACCAGAGATCTGTTTGGCTTTGCAGATCTAAGAATGAAATACAAAGTTATTTTTCCATTTTAACATGAATTCAGCTGCCAAGGCCAGCATCTTCATTAGCCCACTTCAGCATGCATGCATGCTAAATCCATTATTTATAGGCAAATTTCTGCCGATGACTATCTGTATGTCATTGGCAGAAATTTGCCAATGTTCTCCTTCAGAAATAGGTTGTCATTACATAACCTCGCCTAACCAGCTATACTACTGGTATGTGTATGCAGTGCAGCTCAAAAAGAAATGAAAACATTTTCGTTTTCAGGTAATACTTATGTTCAGGTAACAGCATATGTTGCAGTTGTAAGTCTGAAAGTATTAACAGCTGACTTAAAAGGTGATATAATTTTATCACTTGCTGTTTGGGAGCCAGTCTTGGCTGTCTGTTAATGATAAGAAAACAAGCCACTAATGATGTCCAGTAAAATAACACAGAGAAATAACAGCTGATTCCTATAGGTGGTTACCCATTTAGAAACAAGAGCTTCTTCCAAAACAGAAAACTGTGTATGTAATGTGTAGACCTAGCCTTAGAAAACATTCTCCCAGGTCCTGTTGTCTCATCTGCAAAGTATTTCCTACCTGGGGAGCAGTGGCCCTGACACTGAGGGCTGCTCACACAACTAAAGGGTTGCGTGATATCCAGTTGTCTCTTGTCTATCCAAAACCAAAGCGAGCAAACAAACAAGTTAGTTGCATAGAAGAAGGCTCTTTTAAAAAAGCAGATGAACAATATGACGATATCTGTTAACACTCTTGAGGCCAAAAGCTTAACAAAAAACCCAGAAAAGCTTTTGACGTCTCCGAACAGGCACAGGCTTTTGCTGATGCTGTCAGGTTTTTTATTTCACTTGTCTTCCTGGGTGAGACAGTCACTCAAAAATGGGATCAATGACTTTCATCAATACCTTGCCCAATATCGTGAAAGGTCATCTATCATTGTCTCCCAGCCCTAGGGTAATCTGCAAACTGACGTTCCTGGTACCGGAGTCGTGCCCCGAGGATTCAAGCAGGAAGGGAATGCCACTCTGCTGGGCAGGCACAAAATAAAATAGTCCACACTTACCGCTGAAATAGGAACGGGCTGCGACAGCAGTAAAACGCAGGCAGCAAAGCCTTGTGAGGGAAGGGGCGAGGGAAAATAATGGCAGAGGAATGGCAGAGTAAGGCAGCCACTGTTCCCTGAGGCTAAGAAATGTCTGTATGGGGCAGCTCATTAGGAGACTGCAGCTGTTTCTAGCACCTAAAGCAATAAGAAGATTTTTCAGAGGAGCTGGTGCCCGAGTATTTTAGAAAATCTCCCCATAGCATGACTGCAGGAGCCACAAGCTACTGGCTGCTACTGAAAACTTGCCTTTTGCTTAGCTGTTGACATTGAAGCTAAACCCATCCGAAAGTCCGTGTTTCGACGTGGCTGCTTGCAGCTGAGGTAGCGCGTGTTCCTCCTCCCTGTCCATTACCAGACCCTGTTGTGTCCTAGACGTGGGAATTACTGATGTCGTCAAAGGTTAATAGCTAAAGAAATAATTTCATTTGTAAGTACCCCCAACTGACAAGCTGTTAATCACATCCCAGGAGAGCTTGCCAGCTTGCATTTTTGAAGATGCAAGGCAATAATGTTATTGCCTGTTATTTGTTTTACAGCGCTGTCTAATGAGAGTGGGCGTCTTGCCATTTTATACAGTGTCCAGGTATGAAATATAGCACTGCCTGTCTTGAAGTGTTACTCTGATTTGGTACACTTTTTCATGAAAATGGCATACATTAATATACTCCATATATACAGAAAGCTCTGATCTTTGATTAGGTTATTAAATTGACTCTCGCTCAAAGGGAAAACAAAATATTTATTTGCAAGTGAAGATAAAAAATGAAATTAAATTGAGCTTCCCAGAACGAGATGGATTTCAGGGGCTGTGAAATCAGAGCTCAAAAGGAAACATTGCATCCTAAATATTTTATTAATAATTATAATTGCTTTAAGTATAGCATAACTGGGCTAGTGGTATTTGTTGTTTTGCTTTAGGAACACATTTAATTTCTCAATTGTCTACTGACAAACATTGCTTTCAGTGAAGTCAACACAAGAATAGCATCGGGGAGGAATTTAAAATCATGCAATCCCTTTCATCAAGTGCTATGAGAAGTTTATTAGCTGTTTCAGTCAGTGTGTGCAAGTACATTCATCTGACTGTCCCTGGGATGTAGATACACCACAGGATAGATAATGAAACTGTTTGGGTTGCCCTGTTTCCAAATTCCTCAGTAAACATTTGTTCTCTAAAACTGGAGAAATCTTCTGTGATGCACCTTCTGCGATGCTACCATCATCCAGTTATGAATTATTGACCATTCTTGACCATTCTGAATATTGAAATATACCTCATAAGCATACATGTGACCAATTTTCTTCCATTAGTGTGAGATGCTGTCAAAGCAACACCAGCTTTTCTGCACAGATTGCAAGAATTATATCTTTCTTCACATTCATTGTGGGTAAATACAGCCATGATATCCTGCAAATAAAGAATTATGGTGGCAAATCCATCAGCTGAATCCTTGGCTCACAAGCATAACTATATTCCGACAATATTGTAAGATGAGCTGGACTTATTTCTACTCAAAAGTTACAAATAAAAAATAGATGTAAAAGAAAGCGGATATTGGAAATGGGTTTTGGGTTTTGTACAGCTTTTTAAAGTTGAGGACTGCACCATTAAAATCACCCATATAACTGTAATTCAAATCATATTCATGTTTTTGGGACCAAAAACCTTGACATGACTAAGTCTTATGCAGTACAAATTCTACATTAAAAGCCAATCTGAGAAAATTATACTACATGATACTGGACTAAATTATGATTCCTGTAGTCACACAGAGTATCCTTTTCTTCCTAAATGAAAATTCATTGGGTCCATTCTGTTATTTGAAGAGCAAAGTACTTTTTTAATGCAGTAACAGCCCACCCGAGTGACACTGTGAAGATCCTGACCCACCTGAAGATGAAACAGTACCAGTTTTCCTATTCCAGAGAAACCCTTCTTCACTGCTCATGTGGTCTGCTGCCGCTAAAGGTGCTATTACCACATAAACACACAAACCAGACCTTGAAAATATTCAGTTGATCAAGAAGAAGAAAAATGTCAGTGACTATAGTGACTAAATGCAGAGGATTTTTCCTAAGAAATGACCTGACCTCATCTTATGCCAAATGGTTCATATTTTTTGTAACACCTAAGAGGTCTTGAAATCCCACATTGCCCTCCAAAATACAAGTTCTTTTACAATGCAGCTATTATTAAAGCCTTTAGCAAAGGTCTTGATTTCAAATAAATGAATGGAAGCCTGAATCTACATCCCAGTCCTAGTCCAAGATGCTGACTCAAGTGAACATTTTGAATATCTTATTTTGTCAATATGCACCTTCTAAAACGTGAAGATCAATTTTGCAAATAAGAATCCAGTTGTCTCCAAAACTGCGTAAGTAATCCCAAATTGACGTTTGAATAATTCAGCAACTTTAAAAAGAAACTTATTAAATATTTCCAGCTATGGAAAATCCTTGTGTACCATAAGTCTAAATCCCCTAAGCAAATTTGCTACAAATATAATGTCATATATCTCTTGAGAGAATTCTTCACCATTGCGCCACCGTGTTGTCTGAGGGGATTTTGTTTGAGGAAGTTAGAGGTAACAACTTTTTATTTAATCATGAAAAATTTATTGCAATGTTAACTGCAAAGAGCCCACTCCTACTCCATAACCATTAAAATGCAGGAAGTCACCTCTTCAATAATGCACAATTGTTGTGTATTAAAAATTCAAATCTATAAATATTAATAGAACACAGGTCAGTCTCTTAACCAACAGAGGTAGTTGTACACACAGCTATCTTTGTAAGCCTTAAGGGTTGCAGATTTGTTATGGTGTGGAGCAAAACAGACGTGTTACAAAGCAGTTGTCTGATAAAGGAAGTTTTGATCCTTTTTTCAGATGATGGATAAGGACAAGATACCCTGCATTATTCCTGGGGTCTGTGGTTGTCCTTTGGGAAGGAAACGTTCCTATTTCAATCTAACAAGTCAACGTGCTGGAGTCAGCTTTACAAGAGCATGGCATAAAAGTGTTTATAAGTAACAGCAGCCAAAAAGTCACCTTCTGCAGCCTTGCTCCTTTGCACCACTTTGACCGTTATCAGGTCAGAAACAGGATAGTGCTTTTCAAGGGACTGAAAAGACCCGGCCAGTGTCTGCCAAACGTATCCAACGCCAACAGAGAGGTGATTGCCCTGCAGGAGATGAGAAGGGAACGCACAGGTCGGGGGTATTCATGTCCCCAGGAACGGGGAAGCTGACGGGTTGTGAGAGGGCTTTCAGCGATGACCGCCGGCGTAAAGCAAACCTGAAGTACTGGAAAGCTACAGCTACCTCCTCAGCAGCAATTCCTTTTAGACGTGTCAGCAGTTTCTGGATGCAGGTAGCATCAGCCTTATTTCTGGCTAGAAAATAACAGACTCTTCGCTGTAGTGGCGTTATGCTGCCTTTTCCAGCCTGAACCGCATTTGCATCCCTTGAGCCATCTCCAGCTCAGCCAGGGTAGGTAGCGAGCTCCATCCACGAGTGGTGGCCTACATGAAAGACACGCATGCGACTTGACAGCAGAGAGGAGCTTGGACAACGTGCAGAGCACAGGTCCGTCAGGGCTGTGTCTAGAGAAACGTCTTTCCTTCTTTGCTCACTGCTCTCCCAGTCAGCCGCCCTGGGAAACCACTGGAACACGGCCTTGCTGTTATACACAGGAATAGTCTGCAGAAAAGGGTCAGGATCTCACAATTTTCTTAGACAACCTTTCCTGTTGTGACTGTCAAAAACAGAAATAGGAATAGACAGACCACTGGTCTGCTCAGGGAGTGCATCTCTTATGTTCCTATGACTATTTTCATCTGTCGTTTAAGCCCAGCTGGCAGCAAAGGACCACAAAGCTACTTGCTCACTCCTACCGCCCTGGTGGGATGAGGAGGAGAAAATATAAAGAAAAGCTTGTGGGTCGAGATAAGGACAGGGAGGGATCCCTCCCCACTTATGGTCATGGGCAAAAAACAGACTCAGCTTGGGGAAAAAAACAAAATCAATTTAATTTACTACCAATCGAACCAAAACATGGATAATGTGAAGTAAACCCCAATTTTAAAAACACCTTTCCCCCACCCCTCCTTCCTTCCAGGCTGAACTCCACTCCCGGTTTTCTCCACCTCCTCCCCCCAGCAGCGCAGGGGGAGGGGGAATGGGGGTTGGGGTCAGTTCATCACACCTTGTCTCTGCTGCTCCTTCCTCCCCAGAGGGAGGAGGACTCCTCACTCTTCCCCTGCTCCAGCGTGGGTCCTTTCCGTGGGCTGCAGTCCTTCAGGAACAGCCTGCTCCAGCGTGGGCTTTCCCATGGAGTCACGGCCATCTTGGGGGGCATCTGCTCCCCCGCTCCCCTCCGTGGGCTGGGGGGGGACAGCCTGCCGCCTCACCACGGGCTGCGGGGGCATCCCCTCCTCCCCGCTCCTCCTCCCCTCCTTCCTCACTGACCTCGGGATCTGCACAGGGGTTTCTCTCACATCCCAATCTCCTCCCCTGCTGCAGGTTCCCCTTCTTAAATCTGTTCTCCCAGAGGTGCTACCGCCATCGCTGATGGGCTCGGCCTGGGCCAGCGGCGAGTCCGACTTGGAGCCGGGGAAGCTTCTAGCAGCTTCTCACAGGAGCCGGCCCTGTAGCCCCTGCCCTGCTACCAAAACCCGCCACACAAACCCAAAACACCATCCCTGGCCTGTTCCAAGATATTTCTCCCCCAGTTTTGTGAGAATACAAATGCAAAAATGGGAGCATCTTGCTGCAGTCTTAAGTGATCGCCTTACTTGGGAAATGTTTCCTGGGTATCCACTATCTGCCTTTCTTTCTGAGAAAGTCCACCAACAGAATTGCTCTGGGTGAAAACATTGAAAGGAGATAAAGGAAGGAATTAAGGCAGCTTTGCCACAGCCATAGGAAGCCTTCAGAGGACCTGAAGGGCTATCCACTTTTGGTGGTATTGGTTGGGACTGGATGCCAGGCTGGACAAGGCTACACATCCATGTTGTGAAGGACAGGGGACATCCTGAAGACCTTCGAGAAGGAGGAGACATCAGCCCTGTGATATCCTTGTTAAGGAAGGGGATGAGCAGGACACAGACATCCCGGAGAGAGCAATCTGTGCTCTCTGAGCCAGGGCAAACAACATAGGCCATGAGGCAAGACCCACTGAAAAAAAGGAAGGAGTCTCAGCTGCATTTCTGCATGATTTTGTGTTTGTTTTTTTTCTTTTACTATTTCTTACAGGCTGTCAGTTCTTCCTCCTATTCCCCTCAGGTAAAGGGGCAAGAAACTGCAGGCCAGAGCATGGGAATAATTCTCCAACACACCACGGAGAAAGCTGATCTTCTCACACATGCTGCCCTTTGGCACAATCAGGAAAGCACATACGTTTTCACCATTTCTCAGAATGACAGTGTCGAACACCTTCCCAACGTGCTCCTCCGGCCCTGCTCCTCGCTGAGGCCATCAGCACCTGGGGCCAGAGGACCCCTGGTCACTGCGGACCCTCTGAGAAACACACCACGCAGGGTCACCTCATCCTATTCGGCAATGTTCACTGTGCTGAGGCTGTTTTCTAGTACGCTTGATAGCTCACATGAGGCCTTCAAATCTCCAGGCTTTGAGAAGCACTCTTTGATATTTCCTCTGCTTGATTTTGCTGAACTGGCTTGAAACAAGCCTTGTGCATTTAATATGTTTACAAATAACTCTAAACTAGCTGCATGGAGTTTTCTCACTGCTGTTTTCCTGGCTCGTGTCTCCTTTTAAAACTGTCTTGTTCCTTATCAGTGCCTATAGCTGGTGTATTGCACAGAGTCATCTTCACCACATCTGCTGAAAGCTCAAACTTCATTGGAAAAATAGGAGAAATAGGCAAGGAAAAAGTTTGTTTGCTTGTTTGTTGGTTGGTTTGTTGGTTGGGGGGGGGTGGTGGTGGTGGTTTTTTTATTTTTTTTTTGTTCTTACAAGGTCCAAGGCTGGTGCATGAACAGTTAGAGAGAAACTAGCCCATACAGGAAGAAAAGCAAAACATGAGGGTATCTTCAGGAAAGTCACCACAGATTCCTCGACTAGCTGTGCAGGTAAGCAGCAAATCATGTGGAGAATGAGCAGTTAGATGTGACTTCCATTCACTGCAAAGCTTTCATTCCAAAGTGAGGAGCCCCTGTGTGATCCATCCGTGTGCTTCAAAGCATGATTTGATGTTAGGGCTTGATTCAATTTTAGACTAATGGAAGTCATAAATAGTTTCACAAGGCCACTGGAATGAGGAAAATACAAACTTGATGGAGACAACATTCAGCTGATGAAATGTTTTGAAATTGGAAACATTGCTTTGAAATTGAATGTTTGTTAGGCAATCTGGGCCTGTTTAGAAAGATTTTATTTAGTTATTGAGTCTGAAAGTGAAAAGCAATTTCATAGCTGTGTGTTTTTCCTAAACTTCTTCGTCTGTATTTCTGAGGGCTCTTGATATGCTACTTTGTGGAATGGTCCCTGCTTTTAATGGTATGACAGCTCTGCAAAAGATTGATGGCTGCTATTAACATAGTGGAGAACATGTAGGTCCCATCTGTATATCTGACTGTGTTTCAGAATTGAAGCCACAGCTAGTACCAGATCTCTCATCTCCTGAAATTTTGCCCCTTTTAGGATGACCATTTGTATCCCATTGTGATATTTATCCCATTTCTGATTACAATTTTTTGAACTCTGCAACACCGAAGCCAAACATGGTGTGTGCGTTGATCTAACTTGGACCTTGCCAGGAGGAGGAAGATGGGATGTAGCAGTAGTTAATAACTTTTAAGTATGAGGTTAAATAGTCTGAGGTTAGAGAGGAAAAGATCAGCAAAGCACTTCTAATTGATTTGATATGGAAAAGCTGTCCTGGTTTTGGCTGGGATAGAGTTAATTTTCTTTCTAGTAGCTGCTATAGTGTTATGTTTTGGGTTCAGTATGAGAAGAATGTTGATAACACATGGATATTTTCAGTTGTTGCTGAGTGGTGTTTACACTAAGTCAAGGATTTTTCAGCTTCTCATGCCCAGCCAGCAAGAAGGCTGGAGGGGCACAAGGAGTTGGGAGGGGACACAGCCAGGACAGCTGACCCCAACTGGCCAAAGGGGTATTCCATACCATGTGACGTCATGCCCAGTATATAAACTGGGGGGAGTTGGCCTGGGCGGGGGCAGATCACTGCTCGGGAACTAACTGGGCATCAGTCGGTGAGTGATGAGCAATTGCACTGTGCATCACTTGTTTTGTATATTCCAATTCTTTTATTGTCATTGTTATTTTATTATTATTACCATAATTTTATTATTATTATCATTATTATTTTCTTCCTTTCTGTCCTATTAAACTGTTCTTATCTCAACCCATGAGTTTTACTTTTTTATCCCTGATTCTCTCCCACATCCCACTAGATGGGGGGGAGTAAGTGAGCTGCTGCGTGGTGCTTAGCTGCTGGCTGGGCTTAAACCATGACAGTCCTTTTTGGCACCAGCTGTGGGGGCCAAAGGGTTGAGATGACAGATCTAACCAGAGCATGTTAAAACGGATTTGTTCTAAGCACTCATTACATTAGTTTAGCAGTCAGTGGTCACAATGTTGATTTATTGGCTCTTAATGTTGTGGTGCTCATTCTTAGACTTATGTTATGTGTCACCTCACTTGCCATATGTAGTCCCTGTGCTGCTGCTTATCATCCATGGGAGGTGGATTAAGGCTTTTGTTTTGCTATATTATGTAACGCTAGCTTATGGTATCATAAAATTATCAGTTGTGGAACTAATCTAGTATTTGTACTCAGCATTTTCATCACCTCTATATTTTGGGAGCCATCTGTTGAAAACTATGAATAATTACACCCTTTACCTTTTCTCCTCGGAGAGCCAGTCTATGGGCGAGACACCTTCCTTCACCTTCCTCTTCTCCTCCAGGCTAATTATGATAGCGTTTGAGAATTTTGAAAATTTTTAATATCCTTGGGATGTTGAAACCAGCATGGTCCTCTTGCTAGGAACTAGCATGTTCCTGAATGTGTTTCAGGTCTTGTTTAGGGTTAAACAACTATTTAAGAATATTACCCAGAGATCTGCCCCAAGGCTGGATAACTATGAGTGGCAGGGTGTGTGGGGTAGTATGGGCAAGTACCTAGGATAGGGGGCACCTCCAGTGTTCTGGAACTTTATCCCTGAACAAGTGCAGAATCTGGAAAAACTAGTAAAATATTTGGGAAAAGTACACTGTCACCCTGGTAATTTCAGAGAGACACAAATCACTGCCTGGCCTGTGCCTATCAAGCCCCGTTCAACACTGCTCAGTACCCTCAAGGGGAAGAGAAGGTCTCTGGATCTGACGACAAAATGACAGGGACTGTGGCAGAACCAGAGAACCAACCCATGCTGGTATCAGTTGCCCCCATACAGAAGAAGAATTATACAAAAAAAATCAGTTCGCTTAGTGAGGGATGAAGATGAACCAGGGAACAGGAGGAAGAGGCAGAACCAGAGGTAACCACCCCATCCTTATCCCTGAGCGAGCTGCGGGATATGCAAAGATTAGTTGCTGGATGGGGTTAAACCACGACACAAGCCAACTGCATTCATTTGTAACCAGTACCTGTGCAATAAAAGATATTAAAAGAATAGCAAAACCTGTTCTTTTGTATGTTCTACCAGCCCTGGGTTCCTCCCAAGGACTTCTCAGTTTCTTCCACTTCACTATTTGTTTTTACTCACTCAGGTTCATACAAATCTCACGTAGCTGCACATGATTAACACCACTGCCATTCTTTACTTCTTTGTCATCTCTTTAATTTACTGCTACACTTCCTGTCCTTTGATCTACTAATTGGATCCTTTCTTTTTTCTCAATTTTTAGTCTGATCTTTTAGAAACACAGAACCTGGCCGCTCCTTATGCCCAGTTCCTTGCCCTCGCTTTCTTTATTTGTTTCCTTCCTTCTTCTCCGGCTCATGGCACATTGTGGCTTTTACAGATTAAGAAGTTTGTTGTATGTCTATTTTTGGACAATCATCATTAATAAATTGAACTTTATCAGTCTGTGTGCCCCCAGAGAAGGAGGGTGGGCCTGGGAGCAAGGAGGAGGTGGTTTTCCATTTGTGGGTGCTGCTTTATATGCCTGTGCCAGAGATTCCCTCATCCCCAGAAAGCAGACAGGTATGTTTAGTGTTGTCTTTTCTAGAGAGACTCTGAAAGAATTATTTGGGGAACCAAATTCCCTGCAAGCAAAACCAGTGAGATTGCCCCAGGGCAAAATGTGACCTAGTGTCTGTGTGATATTTCAGAAGTGCACATTTCTGCATCCTCTCTTAGTGTTTCTCCTTTCAGGAGAATACAGGGCATCTAACAAATACTAGACTATCAGTCTGTTGGGACTAGTTGATGGCTTCTGTGCTGAAAGTACAAAACTTGTGATGGATCTGAGGAGTTTTATTCCTTTGTCCCTTACGGGGCCCTCTGCTTAATTAAGCTATTTTGTCTTTTAGCTAAGGACAAACAAGTTTAAGTCTTAGAGTATGCCCACATCAAAATACAGCCTAACACAAAGAAGAACATTTAGTAGAGATAGCAGCTCAGTCTCCAAATCTCTGTAGACTTGTTAGCAAGAGCCACACATTGTATTGATGCTTCTGTGTGGCTTTTGCTTCTGAGCTGGCGTGGTCTCTCCTCAGCATCTGCCCTGTCTTTGCAGAGTAGCTGGGCGTAGTTAAACCATGCCTTTGGTTTAACAAGCCCCAGTTGTGTATTTCACTAGAAAGCAAAATCTTCGTAAAAAAAGACCGGATTTACAGTGACAAAAAGATGCAAAATGAACACACATTATGTATTATATAGGGTTATAAATACTGAGACATTTTATTTGGAAGAAGACAAGAGAATGTGTTTATGTACGCGTCCTAGATACAGAGGCATAAAGTAGAGCTTCTGTGTGAGGAAAAGCAGTAGGTTTACTGTATAATAGCTTTTATTTAAAATTTATCCACAGTCTTCCATAACATTTACAGTGATTTACAGGATTCCATTTATATGCTTTTTACAATTTACACTATTTGCTGTAAACACTGGAAGTTGACTGGAAACTATTAACACCTATTTATCAGAGTGTTTTGTGCAGAAGTCTTGAGACTCAGACTGTATCTAATGCTTTTGGAAGAGTTTTGTAGAGACAAAAATCTGCCCTGTGTTTCAGCATTAATGAAGGACAGAAGGAAGGAAAATAGAGTTCTATAGTATCTATATACATAGCAGTTCCTCAAGCAATATTCAGAGTGAATTCAAACATGAGAGAGAAGTGAATTCTTCTCTTTCTTGTTACCATGAGCAGAAGAGTTGATTGTGTAAGATGCAGCTACTGAAGCATAATGAGAGAGGAAGGCTGAGATTTATCCAAAAATGGAATTTGATCAGCATTGGTGATAATACATGAGAAGGAAAGAAAGAATCCAGGTTGCCACCCATCTGGAAAGGCATTTTATAATGGTTAAATATAAAGCCCTCTGAACAATTTTGGCCTTAGAAAAAGTCCCAAAGAGCCAACAAGAAAAAAAACAAACAAAAAAACCCCAAAAACTGTCACAGAAGAAAAGTAATGCAAAGCCTGATAAAAACAGATTGCTTCTTCCCTTCAATATCTGAAAGTAACATTCCAGCCATAGATCTGTAGTGTCAGGAAGAGATGAGTCTTTTAAAAAAAAATATGCAAATTCTCAGGTATATTTCTTTTTTTAATACCTTGGACAGAGACAAAGTAGCATTACATTTCAGTAAGCCAAACATTATAATTTCATCATGGCATATACACAATATAGTATTTGAGTTTGTCTAAATAATATTATAAATTTACAAAATAGAGAAACTGTTACAATTAGATGGTGGATTTACTAAGCCAGTGAATCTATACTCTTGCAACAATGCTGATATCTTCAGTCTGATAACTGGGTAGACATTAAATCAGCAAAGAGGTATCCAAGGCACATATTTTGTGTGTGTGTGTGTGTATGGGCACACACATGCACTCTTATGTACCATGCAATTATTTTCTTCAAACTGTAAATTAGTTACTGTTCTCAGAGGCAGTATATCAGATTTTCTGATGAAGGATATAAGAGTTTTTCCATTATAGAAATCATCTATACTCCCTCTCGCAGGGGGAAATCCAGACTATGGTATACAATGGTACAAGAAACCATATATTTTGCGCTGGCTTCTAGAACTGGCTGGGTCATACCTTTACTAAGCAGGGCACTGCTTGAACTTAAATATAGCTGGAATATAGTTTGGTATTTAGCTATGTGGGACTAACATCAAATTGTGCTTCCTGGGTTTACTGTAAAACACACGTGTAACAGGCTAAGAAAGTTTAGTTCAACCTGATGCAACACTGTCTTCATTGCTCAGCTCTTATCTCAGCTATACTACTTAAATTGCAGTATAATAACTGTTAGGGTGGTCTGACATAACCTGTGATAGTATTGTAAATGCCTTGTTTTTCTATGTGTTATCATAGACAAACTTAGTGGATAATTGCATATTAGATTTTATGCCTCTGGTTCATATAATTCTATGGCTCCAGTTCAGCCACAAATACACTTAAAATTAAGTTTCTGTGTTTTATCACAGATTAAACTGTCCCTGTGAACTGTTCTACCATTCTCTCAATTAGATCTTATAAATGGATTCCTGTTAGCCAATTAAATAATTCTGGTTTATAAGAGATTGCATTAATAACAATTGGCATACATGAATTCAAATTTTTAGGAAGGTATTACCATGAATAAAACTCATCAGGAACATGTCTCCCTGCTGTTGTCTTCATGATTCTGTAATTGCAATGACTTCTTATCTCAAAATTCAGGACAAAAGGGCTTGACTGAAGACATTTTAAGCTGATAGAAAGTCTAACCAATTTCAAAATGCTTAGAACTGGCCTTGCTAGTCACCGCTAATATTATCATAGATTAATAGAAAATCAGAGCAGGAAAGTCCTTCATGGGGTCATTTAGTCATTTAAACAGAATCAGAGCTGTCACCGAGTTCAGTGACTACAAATCACATCTTAGGAAATATAGTTCCTGGTGTTGAAAAATTACTCATTTTAAATATGTTTTTAGATATATTTTTTTTATTCTACAGAAGAACATCTTTTCTCATTATTCATTTATTCCACTTCCTGGGCTACACAGTGGATGCAATGTTTTTCCAGATGCCAGGTTTTTCCAGTCAAAACTATTTTTTCCCTTCTAGCTGGCTGTAATCTTTCAGGGTACCCCAGAGTCACAGCAGAGCTCTGTTTCTCAGAGCATTCATTTACCCCCAAACCAAATCCAGCCTGTGAAGGTCCCGTTTTGCTCATATCTATGCCCACGTGAGGAGCCCTTCCACTTAAAAGATGTGCTAATAAGGAAAAAAAAAGGAACTATGCTGACCTGTTAAAAAATGGCAGTTTGAGAGCTTAGAGATCCCTGATTTTTCTGTGTAATTTCTTCAAAGAACAAAAGTTTTGTTCTTTGTTGGTTAATCTACCTTGGAGTTTAAACATACCGTAAAGCAGATTGGCTTCCAAGTGTTCAGTACCATTCATTTATCTCCCTCTTGCCATTCCACTGACATGTTTACCTGCCTCTGAAGTATCATTGCTAGCGCTCTCGAAGATTTTTGTTAAGGTTGTATAAGTACCCTGCTTATTGCTTTGCTATTCCTTGCTCCAGAGTGCATTTTCATGCCCTAGCTGCTGCTGCTGCTGCTGCTGGACATTTGTTGCTTTGAACATCTCTGCATTAAATCTTAGAGCTTATCTGTAGAAACTTAGGATGACGTGTGATTAACTGCAGGGCTTTGATTTTGTTAGAAAGTTCTCCTTTTATGTAGGACCCCAGCCACTGGCAAGCAGATACGGACTACCATTTAGTTGCTATTTCTTCTAGCATCAGTAGTTGCACTTCTACAGTTTCTTCAGCTTATTCTCAGTCTCAATCCGTCAAATTCAGGAGTTCATTGGTACATCACATCTGCCTTAAGAAAATGTACAGAAAACATTACTCTGTCATTTTTTCATCTAAAGGCTAAATATGCGTCTTTTTGTGATCCCTCAGAAAATCTACATACAAATTTCAGCTCACCCAGAGAGGCTGTGGCTGCCCCATCCCTGGCAGTGTCCAAGGCCAGGTTGGATGGGGCTTTGAGCAACCTGCTCTAGTGGAAGGTGTCCCTGCCCATGGCAGGGTTTGGAACGAGATGACCTTTAAAGGTCCTTTCAAACTCAAACCATTCTATGATTCTAATTTACTGTTTCAGAGTTACATAGCATTGAAGATAAAAAAGTATATTTGGCTTGTGATAAATTTTTTTGGTATAGTCATCCAGATCTCATACATTTTTGACTTACACTGCATTTGTTGACATTTTTACTAGCTTCTAAGTAATTGTCTTTAGATTCCAAATATATCCTCATTTAAAGTATACAGTTGAATGAAAATGTAAGTATATGTGGCTAGAGCCTGTTAACTGATCACATTGTGAACTGAAGAGCAGCGTGTTCAGGAAAGGATAACCAGGATTTTGTCACTCTGAAATTTTGAAGGAAAATACCTGAGTAAGCATTTAGTGGTAGAAAGATGCCACTTTCATTAGTGCATGGAGTGGAACAGTTTGGGAGGTTTGGGTTATTTTTAGAGGGGATAAGCTAGGTGCTGTTGCATATAATTGTTGCCTGGTAACACATCCAGGATTACAAGACAGCAGGGTCATTGATGTAGACTTACTTCTACAGAAAAGAAAGAAAAAAACCCAAACCCACTCCAGCAAACTGTTGCTTGGCAAGTTCTGTTTTTCAGTGTTTTGTGAGCAACTCAGTAATGCCAAGCTTTCGGAAATATATGTTCTAGAAATGCAAGACCAGAGTAACGGCTTGTTAGTCACTGCTTTTGTTGTATCAATAAGAAAGCCAGTTTTGCCTTTGGGCTTGGATTAGATTTATTTTCATTTGCCTTGCATGTCAGTTTACAAATACACAACAAGCTTTGGATGCTTCTCTGTATGCTTTTCTGCTTTAATAAATATTTGTTGATATTTCTTTTGTAATATCTTTGGACCTGATCCTAAGAGTATAACTCATACTGAAAGCAAAATTTCTTTAATAAGATCACTTGTGCTCAGCTACTACCTCTCATCACTAAGAGTGGCAGAATTAGGTTCCTCATAAATGTAGACTGGTGAGCTTTTCTAAGCATGTGTACTTAAATCTATATTTAGGTATTCAGTTGCTGAAAAAGTATCCTAATTTGCACAGGCATTGAGTACTTACAATGAACATTGTTCGCCGTGGGCATTTTTGATCCTCAGAATGCCTTGATTTAGGCAGCATTCAACAATTTTGGCATCAAAATATGCTTGAAATTGTTGGTTAGCAAATACAGTTGTCATTGCCATATTCTTAAGACCACTTTTTCCTCTGAATACATCCTACCTTTCTGCCAAGAACATTTTTCCAGCCAAACTGGGGACAGCTACAGAAGTCACTTTGCAAGTGGTTCCTCAGAGGTTCAACCTCTTCCTCTGAAGTCTTTTAACTTTCCTAAAATCTTTTATTTCACTGTCAGGAACCAGGAACTCATCCTACATCATATCTTGCTTGTTGCTAAGTTTCTTTAAAGCTGTGGTGTAAACAGGAACCGATGGCGATTGATGATGAATCACACTGGCCCTTGAGTTTCTTATGCAGTAGAATTAATCTTCCTGGGTTTTGCATGTACAGACTCAGCCTGTGACCTCACAGCTGTGACCTGTGCTGAAGCACAGCGCGATGAATCATAAAGGACCTTGTCAGAGACTTGGGGGGGGGGGGAATTCTCTTTTGTTACTCTTTGGACTCTCTTCATAAGGAACAGAGGGACAGACAAACTGGGGAGCATTTCCCACTAGTGCAACTTACTCAAATAGCAACAAGGCTCAGCCAGCAAAAGAGAGGTGTTCTGTCCTAGGCTCAGGTCCTTTAATTCTTCTGGTTTCGGGAGGGTGAAGGGGGTGTGTGTGGAGAATGATGTTTGTGTTTTCTGATCTATCCTTTTGTTCAATAAATGCTTGTGTCCATCTTTGGTGTTCCTTGACTCCACTGGGAAGATGTTTACATTATCAGTAGTTTGCCACATCTGCTAGGCAGACTTTTGACATCAGATATGGAATGTAAATACAGGCTCTTGAGGAAAGGGAAAAGAATAAAATGGGAGAATCACTGCTACCAGCTTTTTTCTAGCACCCTAGTCCTACTTTGCTTTCTTCTGTGTAGGTGGTGACCTGCATTCTCCTTGAGAAGCAGAACGTCTTCACACTCACCCTTTCCTCACAAAACAAATCTTGATCCCTTACGCACCTCTCATGTTTGTGCCATGTTTTGATCTATACGAAATTGCAGCTTTTGACAGGAAATATTTTCTAAGTATGAATAGGTAAATATGAAAAATCTACATTCATTATCAAAATGAAGCAATTAAACCACAGTCACCCAGAAGTTGGAGGCTGGGTGCTGGCCACCCTGGAGCTGCATCTCAGGGAGTCACAGTTGAAATTAGTGAAAAGTGTTGCCACTCCTTAAAGCTAGAAATACAATTTTTTGCTTCTGCTGCCCAGTGGAAGAAGGTGAGAGGGAAATCTCTCTGCATGTGGGACAGGTTCACTTATAAAACCACATAAGAACTCAAAAGTTTTGTTTTTATTTGGATGAACTTGCAACCTGGACATCAAGCTGTACTCAGACAGGGCAACCTTGTGTTTAGGAGTTCCCACAAGACAACCTGGTACTTCCCTCGGAAATGAAGTCAGCCCCCTCCTTCTCCAAAAAAATTTCTCCCAAACAGAATGGAGTCATGTGTTGCTCCTGCCTTGATCGTGAGCAAAATCTGAGAGATCCGGAGGCCTTCCCCACATTTGTCTGGGGCCATACGATGTCTGAGATCACTGATCCCACCTGGGAGGTTTAGAAGCCCACGGCTCACCCTCATCCATGTGGCAAACGCCGCATGTACCACACCTGTGGGGCAGTCGATCCGAGGGACAGGGGATGGATAGCTCAGTCTTGTTCCATCCCGGGCTCCAGTGGGAATAAAAGAGCATATTTTAAGTGGCTTGCAGCAAATAACTGCTTTTGGGCACGCTTGCCTCTGCCCGTTTCATCACCCTCCCTAAGCAGAGCACCTCCAGCAGCACTGCCCAAGTGTTATACAGACCTGGCTCTCTCTGGGCTCTTCCCCATGTAGCTGTGGTTTTAGCTATTGCTTTACACTGATTTATCAGTCCCTGTTCACTCTATCCCCTGTAGATACAGTCCTGCATTTCACTGTCAAGCTAGGAAAAAAATCTTTAATGCGTTAAGCCAACTTCTGCCCACAAATGCTCCATTAATTCCATCAAATCTATTTTGGTCTTATTTCTGCCATCAGTTCTGCCACATTTTGTGCCAGCTTGAACCAATAAGCTAAATTATTAAGGCTTGGAGCCTTGCTCAGATAATATGGGCACTTTCTGAGCAGCACAGGACAAAGGTTAGCAGCAGAACGCAGCAGTGGAAAATGAAGCACAGAAGGGATGTAGCGTAAAGATGTCACTAGTTTTCTAGCCAAGCCTAGCATTAATGCACTTACTATATTTTCCATGTCATTTACACCATCCTCTTCCCAGTTAATTTTGCAATCTGAATCCGAGGACTAAGGCTGGGGAGGAGAACTGCTCTTCTGGAAAATGGGAGGCTGTTTTAACTATTTGAGAATTAAAGTGGAAATGGGGAGAGGGAAGGCTGGGAGATTTTGTCTGGGAAAGGGAAGGTGTTTCATTTGACTATAAAATGAGTGTAAAATGAACAAGATTTGGCTAAGCAGCTTTAGTTTAGAATGATCGCAAAGCTCTTCACAAATGCTTCACAGTTCGTACTTAGGGGAAGCTTCATTTTCCACTGAAGAATTATATGACGCTTCAGTCAGAAAAGAAGGACTAAAGCCTGGATTTATTCCTCCTAAATTGAGGAGTTAGGTGTCAAGATATCATACCATAGCAACCAAAGAGATTTTCAGCCATTGGTGTGCCTTTCCAGCTCATGACATCCAGGGTAGGGACCCTAACCCCACGTGCCTTCCCCAAGATATCTTGCATTTGATTGATTCCCCCTCGTGCGAGGAGTACGACCATCTGTATAAAAAGACCTCACCTCATCCTGACCTTTGTGCCAGCTGGGGAAAGAACAAGCAAGTAGGGGTTGAGGGAAATAAACATTGAGGGGGTTTTGTTTGGTTGGTGAGGTTTTTTTAAGAGGCAAGTGTGAGGATAAACTAAACTGGAGTGGCTTGGAAGATATCAGCAGGTTTCAGGGAGAGAGATTAAGAAGGAAATCAGCCCTGTATGTTTCTTCAAGAGTTTGTCAGCTAGTCCCATTCCCTATGGGATGCTGGCAGAGACATGCCCTAGGGGCAGGACATAGTGTGTACGCCACTATTAGGAAGTTCACGGGGGACACAAGAGCTAACCAAAATATACAAGATCAGCTCTGTGCATAGGTGGCAGAGTGCACTCTTTCATGACTATCTCCGGGTCCCTGCCATGATGCTTCTGCATGGTCTAAGTTCGGTTTCTTCACCCTCTTCACCTTCAGGGGATTTCCCAAATAGGCAGCTACTTCCTAAGCAAGTCCTAATGGGGACTCATCATGTTTTACACTTGATGCTGCTTCTGCATGGTGCTTACTGCTATATGGACAATGACTACATGTTCTTCAAAAGGAAAAATGCCACCTTCTATATAAAAAAAATTCTGATTTCCTTATGAGCCTGGATTTAATATTTATAGATCCTCACATT
Organism: Haliaeetus albicilla; assembly: GCF_947461875.1. Classification (NCBI taxonomy): domain Eukaryota; kingdom Metazoa; phylum Chordata; class Aves; order Accipitriformes; family Accipitridae; genus Haliaeetus; species Haliaeetus albicilla. Next base: position 7,566,916 of record NC_091499.1, read on the forward strand.
GTTTTTCTTGTTTAAAAAGCACATCCTCCTCCTCCTCCAAAATCTGTGTCAGAAGCGTGAAGGGGAGAAGCACACTTATTTGTAAGATTAAATTCCTTTTATCTTCCCCACCACCAGTCTTCACTTCGATAAGACAAGGCAGGTTAAGAGGTCTCCGTAAAGTACAGAGTTCCAGTTCTCATCTTTCTTAGTACAGACTTTTCAGTCTCTTCCTAATCTGTCTTATTACTCCCATCTGCACCCTTAGAAAGACTATATTTTGAAATAGGCTAACCTGAGGACAGTATTCCTAGCACAGCAGATGTATCTTGATTTATAAATGGGCTTATGATCTTTTCCTTTTTATTCTTCACACCAGCCTTTTGTAGCCTAACATTTACTTTCTGATTTTCATCTCTGTTGAGCAGTGATCCTTAGAGAGCTGTGATTAGTAATTTAGAACTGCATCCAGATTTACTGTAGCATTGAATTTCATATTGCCACCTCACTACACTGCCTATTTCCCCATGTTAGTCCTTCTAGTTTTGCCTGGCTTTGCTATCTTGCTGTTTATCACCCTCCCCAGAACGCTGCTACACATATAAAACTGCATAAACCTCATGAATGTATTTGCTGTACCTCAGCAGTCACCTTTTTTTGACTCTTAGCCAGTTTCTAGTCCATGGCAACAAATTGCCTCTCACCTTGATCCTGCTGAATTTCTTTATCCGTTCAATGTGAGGGATTTTGTCAAAGGCAGTTTCAAGATCTAAATAATGTCAAATAATCGTCCATCTCCTATAAAATATTTTCCTGGTATTTTGAAAGACTGCTAAATAGCAAGAAGGCACGATCTCCCTCCTAGCGTACTCACCCTCACCGAGCCCTATGGTCGTGAGGCTTTAGAGGACATATAATTATGGTTATAATTACCTCCATAACCAATTCACAAACTATAAATTCAAGAGATTAGAATTATTCTGATAAAAATATATATTTATCAGACATTAAAATTGTATTTGAATAAGAATAAATGCTTTTGAAAATCTAATGCTTTTGATTTACTTCTCCATAGCAAAAAATGTAGGCATTGTGGAAACTTACCCCATTCAGAGGAGAAGCTTCCCCTCTGCAAGTCATTTGTGCAGTCACTAGAAGGGAGGCCACATGGCGTTATGTTGAGCTTTTCGAACAAGATATCCATATGGGAGATCTCAGTATTACTGATGCTTTCAGTTACAGCAATCTTGTTAGGCAGAAAAATACTTCTGACATTTAGGTGAGATTTTCTTCAGGACCCCTCAATTGTTACATGGGCCCCTCATTTTTCTTCATTTATCGGAGAACATGTTAAAGCACATTGGCATATATCAAAACCCCTATAAAATGATGACTTTTTATGCTTTAGTGTTGATTTGGCATTAAAGCACTTCTTTGACATATTTATTCATTTAAAGAGTTTCACTAATAATTATAAGCCATCAGTTAGAAGAGTCTTAAAGACTAATACAGTGGGTTGTCAGATTAAAGATCAAATTGTTAAGTAGCAAATTAAAACATTAGATCACACTTTTCCTTCAGTTTACCTCTAGAATCCTATGTCATTTTTACACTTGTCCATATTCCTTGTTTAACTGGTCAAAATGTGTCACCCCAGTGTGCTGATCTCTGTAAGTCTCTGCTGTGTTCCTGCCCGGTTACCATTTTTTCCCATTTTGAATTGCCAGAGCATCATATTACAAAGAGCTCTACTCCAACTCATTCTAAGCAAAGAATAATTTTCTGCCCATCATTTCTCTTCCTTTCAAATGGGATAAGCTTTCCTAAGCTTTGGTGGAAAGGTCCTGGAGGACCCAGACAGAAGCACAGTCTTTGAGAAGGTGATTCAACCCATCTGGAGATAAGCACGAAGACAAATAATGTGCATTGCCTTTGGGAAGCACCTATCTCTCCCCATTGACTGTGGAAAGTAAATAATACATCTACATTGCCCAGTGCAGTGCTACACAGATACCTGAGCTTAGTCTATAAGCAGAAGCATAGCGGCCACTCCACCCTCATTAATTAGTCTTTCTGAAAAAAAAAAAAAAATAAAAAAAAAAAGCACGGATGTGGCTGATCGCAGCATCTGAACAAGCACCTCTGCTTGACACTGGTATTCAGAACTGCCTGGGGATCTTTCTATGGCAATACACTGCACTGAGTGTATCTGTGCCATCAAGGCCAATGTCACCTGCAGATGGCAAGTCCAGGCTCAGAAGCAGCCAGGAATGTGGATGTATTTTGGTTTTGACACCACCTACAGAAACATCAGGGTCTCGCATAAAGCCTGGGGTGATATGCTAATGCTAGAAAGCCTAAAGGGAACCTTCTGGCTTTAAAATGATTAAAGCAGGAAATCAAGGAAAGAATAAAATTTCTCTAGCAATTTAAGGATTTTGAGGTTTTAACTGAGTATGCTGATTTTTTAAAAAAATCTGTGGCTTTATTTCCCTCTTTTATCAATGAAATCCTTTCCACTTTAATGTGTATATTTTCTCTGTATGTATAGAAAGACATTTTAAATCAGCTTTCATTTTTTACTCCACAGAGTACCACTCTGAATAAGTGTCATTTATTCAGAAGACTTCCTGAAGAAAAACAGATTTTCATGACAGAAGGTCACTAGAAAAATCCAGTAAAGAACATGGCTTTTAGTAAGTTAAGACTGCTACTTGTTTATTAAATGTTCTTGTCACCACGGATCTCTTGACAGAATTAGGTGCAACGAGTGGAAACTTCTGTAATCTATCCCCCTGTGCCATTTTACTCAATTACAACGTGCTTGCCTTGTTTTCTCTCTAGAGCATAGGTTAGCTGTTTGCTCAAGCCATTACTGGATGTAGCCTAAACATGACTAATACTTTTAACCAGATGGCTGTACAGATAGGTCTTTTTCAATTATTTTTTCAATATTTGCTTCCTGGACCTCTTATCTAGATTTATCTTGAGGTTTTAGCACCATATGTCCATTTTATATACCTTTTAATTACTTGGACTTGCTACACAGCATTTTCTTTTTTAATGACTCCTCAAAACAGTGAGCTAACCAAATTGTTACAATTCATGGTCATTTTCACACTCTAATGTCTTTTTTCATAATCTGTTTAAAAGTAATTCTGGTACCTTATCCAACTAATGCTGCATCCTCTGAGACACTCCAGAGATATTCTCAGAAAACACAAAAGGTTTGTCCATTCATTGAGCAAGATGTTAATGCAGACTTGAGTTCTGCGTCTATCACATTCCTGCTTTTAGATATGTAAATCTCATCATCAGACGGCAAATTTAAGTGAGCTTGTTTCTATATAGAAATACCATCATTTTCTTTTATAATGGAAATCTGTGTGAATGAACACTTGATTTTGCAAGTAGTTTTGGTGACTGCACAAATATGTTCCTAATCTGGGACTGTATTTTCCACTCAGATGTTTAAATTTACTTATGTGAATAATGTCATGGAAACTTTTTTTTTTTTTTGTCAATTTAAACGTACTGCATGTAGAACATCTCACTAAGGATGTCTGTACATAATGGTATTGGCTCTAGTCTGTGTACTGAACAAGAACTACAGATAATTGCTGACATAATCCACAATAGCAAGAAAACATTTTTAATATGTGTAACCAATTTCTTCAGCAAAAATTGCAGCTTTTATTGTAATTAACTCTTTGTAGTTAAGTGGCCTGAACTGGGCATAGATCCCATTGATTCAATACCTCTTCCAGGATGTAGCATGTGGTGAGTACTTCAGGGACACCTCTCTGTTTGTCCTTGAGTCTTTTGCTCAGTGCCTCCTTCCATGAGCAGAGTATTGGCACTCGTCATTGCTCTCATCACCTCCAAGCTGCCAGTATGATCATCGGTATACGTCTACATTATTTTTTCTTGGTTCAGGTAATTTTCTTTGTGCTATTTTGAATAAAATTGAAATTGTTTCTGCTTTGGAAGTGCCAGCTCTTAAACTTTTTCCTTAATTTGCTGCTATACGAATGGTAGCCACTAAAAAGTCACAGTTTATCATGCTGATGTAAAAGCTGTTAAATACTTTGAACACAGCTTAAATAAAGTCTTTAAACTTCCAAAAGACTTTATCGGAAGATTTTCTTAGAGAGAGAAAAAAACCCTCATACAGTGAAAACCTAATTAATATTGGCAATGGATTCACAAAGAGGAAACAACATTTCTCTCATATGGTCAAATAAATGATGCTTTTCTACTCACTGAATCAGAAAGCTGTCATCTCGCCAAACAGTATAGCTTTGTGGTCCAAATACCAGATTCCAGAATTAATAAAAACAGATTGTGGCACATGTGCTGGACAGTTTGTTCTCAGATTGCCTGTAACGTGATGTGCCTTTCAGGAGAGAGTGGTGGGCTCCAGAGGGCTGGGAGATGGTCACCGGCCCCAGAAAAGGAAAAAGTCTCTGGGTGAGAGAGTCGTGGCAAGAAAGCAGGAGCAAATTTTCTCTCTTTAAAAGGTTAATTACTTTGGTTTATGTTTTAATAAATTCTGGCTTTGAGTTGAAAGAGCTTTTTGATCTTCTGGTCGCCACCCTAAGGGAAGGGTCAAGACACGCATCTCAGCTTTACCTGGCTCTCCCCTCGCACCATTGCACACATATCGTTGGCTTAACAGTATGCAGCATTTGAATTTATCAGAACTGGCTGCAAATTAATACCTACATCCTGTGAAAATGCCAGGGATTCAAAATTTGTGTTGTGTCAGACGAAAGAAATATTGTCACTTTTTTTACATGGAAGTAAAATTTCACAGCATCCCATTCTTTTGTTTTGTTTTGTCATTCTAAGCTAAACAACACTTTTTGACATTTCCAGGTACTGGGTTCACTGTGAGCTTAACCAAAGCCTATTATTAAACTAATAATCTTCCTCCAATTTAGTCTGGATTTTGAGCCACTGTGCTGACTCCTGAAGAGCTGGTCTTTGTGCCTCCACTCTATTTTAACTCAACTTACGAAACTTAACCATCTCAGTGCTGTGGAATCCAGCCCCAAACTAAATATTTCATTTCCCAGTGGCAAGCTGAAACATCTCAACCACTGCTTTGGGGTTTGGAGGTTATCGTTTGGTTGGTTTTTAATTTTGAAAAATTGCCAATCAACTCTACACATCATTTATGAAAATACTGGGCTTAATTTAATAAAGAAGTTTTTACTGTGTTCCCAAAGAAAACCCTCAAGTTATTTAATAGTCATTATATTTTTTTATCCTGGCACTATGGTGCTGACTGATTTATGTCTTCTCCCATGGGCTGCTTTCCTCATTTGGATTTAGTTTTAGATCATCCAGAAACCTGGGAAAAATCTCCAAATATCCTAAGAATGAGTTTTTGACTTACAGAAATGTTGGGGGTTTTTTCTGTTTCACTGTAATGGTCTTTGTAAAGTACTAAGTTATGAACATGGGCCTCTGCTCTTAGGTATGTAATGGAGACCTTGCATTTCAACACCACACTATTATTTTGAGTACCCTTCCGTAGCTACACACCTACTTGAATTCCTGGAAAACTGCGCTGGTTTGGGATTGTGACTGCCCGTTCCCTGTTGGCGCTCTCTCCTTATCTCCTCCTTCACAGCATTTCCCTTCTCTCCCACCAGCTTTGTGCGATCGTTTCCACGAACCACAAATACCGCTCCTGAGAGCTGGGCAGGGTCATCCAAAAAGACTCCTTGGTACTGTGGGAAAGGCACAAATAATCTTGGGTCATCACATTTTGGTACTCGTTTGTTTATTTGCAGGTTGAGATCCTAATTCTTTAGTCTGAATTGATTCACAGTGAGCTAAAGGTCATACTCATTTTGGCCAGGCAGTTGACATGATTTATAATTCGTGTTTCTCCAGTCTTAACCAGGGTCAAATACTTATGAGAGCTGTATCTGAGATGTTAACGGCTTCCTAATCTAAGTACAGGGGAATATTTTTGGTATCCATTCTTTTTCTTTTTTTTTTAAAGAACATTTGAATTTATAATGAGAAATATATAGGAAATTCTTAGATTAAATCTTTTTCTGTGTATTTTCTTTCTGCCTTTTTTTAAAAAATGAATATTGAAATTGTGCAATAGTATGTCTTTCTCTTTAGGACTGTTTTAACTTCTATACTAATTTTCTTTTGTTTCCATAATTACAGCGAAATTCTGTCATGTCCAAACATATTTTCTAGTTGATAATTTCATGACTATTACACCACCTTTTTTTAATGCGTGCTTACTGTTTTCTTCAAACACTAATAGTTTCTATAAGAGTCTACACAACTCATGTGTTACTGTTTACTTCTGCTTAAAGGGTAAATGAGAACATCCCATTTCCTCATTCACACACACAATTATACGTGTGTGTGTGCATGTGTGTATCTACACATACAGACATATATATCTCCATCCTAAGCCCAGAGCAGAGGATTTCATAACTGTTCCCTGGCCATGAGTGAATATTCTGAAGCTATTTTTACACCGATATTATGTCAAGTAGTCATAGTATTTGTGACATTTTTCCATTCTAAGTGTCTAGAACTCTATAATCACTATATAATTATATTATTATTTGTGTATAAAATGTTGTGAATACTATGTTGCCCACAATAATTCTGCTTAAACCTGGGGAAATGCGGACAAACAATTAAAAAATCTTTTGCTATAACCCTTTGTTTCAATGTGTTGACAATTTGACTTTAGATTTTTTATGTTATCGTCTGCTTTCACAATATCAAGTTATGCTAGACTCCAATTTATTGCCTATAAAACTATTTTCTTGGAACCTCTGTTACCAAGATCTCAGACTGAAATAATATATTTTCAATCTTTCTATAAAGAAGAGATGGTATCTTTCAGAAGGTCTGGAAACTGTTCTAATGCATAAAGTGCCTTTCAGTGGACAGGTACTTCAATTAAAGTAATATCTATCTGTAATGTGACAGGCTTGCAATAACTGGATTCCTTGTCTAGTCTAACTTGAAAGCTCAGAGGTGACCATTGAAAACCACAGGAAACAAGGTTTAATTTGACTATGTGACCTTGTGCCTTGATCTAGATTAGTTGTGTTGTGGTTTCTGAAACCCTAATGAGTTTGTTTAACAGCCACCCTGTAATAAGCAGCCAGTAAACAACACCTCTGCCTCAATCTACCTATTTTTATTTTGAAGAAGGCAAGAGTTGTGGAGATATGGAATGAAAACTAAAAAACAGTAAAGCAAATACACAACTAGATAGGAAATAGCAAACAAATTGTCACATTACCCAGATGGCTTATCCTGTTTGGATAACAACTCCTAACTGCTGCATACATCTAATTTAAATGCAGAATAACTACTTGCAGGACTACGCTATGTAGTGCTAGTTAAGAACTGTTTTCATAGTTTTAGAACAAAGGCTCCTTCATATTTATTATTCCAAAGGAATAAATCTATTCTCTTGCAAACAAGTTTTTTTTTCTGTTCTTTTTCTAATCTAATGCTAAGAATTTTAATATTCTTAATCTTCACTTGATTTATTCATCTGCTTGATTGGTTAAACAGTGATCACACATGATGGTGTCTCTGGGATGTGCTTTCTCTTGGGGTTTTTATGAACTTGCAATCCTGTGTGCTGAATACTTATCAGAAGTAGTCATCTTAGTTAAGACTGTATTCAATTATAGGGCTGTTATGTTTCACCTTCCCTATTTGTGTAAGGTGATTTCATCCAGAATGTTATCTGCTTTGTCCATTATCATGCAAAATAGTATTTCCAAATAACTTTCTTCTTATCTATAATTTGCTTTCTCGTGGCCCTTTCTGACTGCTTCAAAATTTCTGTATTTGAATTCCCATGGTCTGACTCTCCCTTCAGCACAAGAACAGGACAACATATCCAAGTATTTTGAAGCTCCTGGGATTGCTGATCCTAGTTTTTGTTCCCCCAAGCTCAGCTTTCCTCTACCTCCCCCTTTTGCCATCGCTTCAGCAATCGTCTTTCCTTTGGACATCTTGCAGAGCAAGCATCCTGTGAGTAATATGGGGTTTTGTGGTTCTCTAATGCTACTTCTGTTATCCTATTTCTTATCCTGTTTCTCCACTCTGGAAGACTTCCAATAGTACAGCTCTGCCTCTAGCAGTGCAGTTGTCATGATACCTAAAGAGCAGAGAAGTTACTTTATAGCTCTTTACACTTTTAAACGAGGTTATCTTTGTTCTACTTCTTTGTAGACTTTTTGAAATACAAGGAAACTTTTCCAGGCTCTGGAAGTCACTACACAAAGGGATAGAGCCCACAGGCCCCTGCGCCACAGGCAGGTGGGCTGTAAGCCAGTGACAGGTTACGTCTGGGGACACAAAAATGCTGACTGCTAGGCATAAATCTCTGTACTTCAGGAGCTATAACCTTAGAAGTTCTTGAGCTCCCAGACCTTCTGATAGCTGCAAATAAAGGTTTCGGTACTACTTCTAATATCTAACCCTGAGAAGGGGTAATTCTCAGGAGCACAAAGGAAAACACGTGCATATGGGTTCTGTAACTGACATAGTGAGCATCATTGCAGCTGTCTTCAGTGAAAATTTACACTGATGCAATCAAATGTATGCATTGATGACTTGTTAAACCAGTCCCTGGCACATTTTGAGCTGAGTAAGTTAGTACCCTGCTGAGCAGCTCCAGAGCACAGGCTGCCCCGTGCCAGGGTCCGTTCACAACAGGCAGTTTGGAAGTGGGCACCCCATTTTGGAGGCTGAGAAAAATGAGCAGTATGGGCACAGCCAGTCTAAGCCAGTCGGCCTGGGGATTAAGGAGCGGACCTTGGGACTGGTACGGTTACTGGTATAGACATAACCATCTTGTTTACTGAGTGCTTGGGTATGCACTGCAGAACTGCAGCTGGCCAAAACCCCCAGGGAGGGGTGGGGGAGTGGGGTTTGACAACCTCATCGAATGCAATTTAGCTCTTTCATGGTAGAAGTGCCCGAAATGGGCATGAGGGGGCAGTGCCTGAAAGCCAGGCTTTTTGCAAAGTTACAGTCCATATACAGGTAGCAACTAGGATCTGCATGAAAGGGCAGGGAGCGGACCTTACAGAGTCCTGGTATTTGGGCAATGAGCACTAGGAACCTCTGGGACAAACCACCACAGGTGGTTCAGAAAACATCTGTAGTACTACCCAGAGAGGGAGCTCTTGGGTTAACTGCTGGTGTATGGTATGCAGGTATGTGCTGGAGGACACATACAAATAATAATGATAAGGCTCAGTTATTATTACATAGCCACATGTACAAGAATAACAAGCATAATGGAATAACAACCATAACTGGGATATAGGTTTCTGCACCATGATGAGTTGAGTTGATGATTGGGTTAATAGAAATGGGACAACATTCAGTAGCACAAAACATAAGGCCAAGGATTAAGGAGTTTCTGCAGTAAATTAGCTCATCTGTTGGAGCAATAGACCAAAAAAAAATTGATAGCTGGTAGTGATCCTGTGATAGACTGATTTGATGCAGCCATATAAAAACTATCCTCAGGGATAGGGAGGTACTAAAGAGTACTCAAGCAAGAGTTTACCTGCAATGCAATGTACAGTTATAGCTGGTTATACAAGTGAATTAAACACGCTGAAAAGCAGAGAAAGACTTCCAAGATAATTAGGGAAAAGAAAGGTTATCAAATGATCAGAGGGCTGGAGCACCTCTCCTGTGAAGACAGACTGAGAGAGATGGGGTTGTTCAGCCTGCAGAAGAGAAGGCTCCAGGGAGACCTTACAGCAGCCTGCCAGTACCTAAAGGGGGGCTGCAGGAAAGATGGGGAGGGACTTTTTATCAGGGACTATAGTGATAGGACAAGGGGTAATGGTTTTAAACTGAAAGAGGGTAGCTTCAGTTTAGATGTAAGGAATAAATTCTTCCCTGTGAGGGTGGTGAGGCACTGGCACAGGCTGCCCAGAGAGGCTGTGGCTGCCCCATCCCTGGCAGTGTCCAAGGCCAGGTTGGATGGGGCTTGGAGCAACCTGCTCTAGTGGAAGGTGTCCCTGCCCACGGCAGCGGGGTTGGAACTGGATGACTTTTAAATGCACTTTCCAACCCAAAGCATTTTTGTGATTCTGTCTTCTGAGAGGAACTTGGCTTTCAGAGCCTAACAAAATGTTGCGTGTCTATAACATTGCATGTTAATACACCAGAGAAAAGCTATTTGAACTAATAGCCACTTCTGGCGCAAGAACAAATGGGTATAAACTGGACATTAATAAATTTATCCCTAAAAGAAGGTTTTCAAGCATCAGAGCAACAACATTTTGGAACAGCCTTTCTAATTGTGGCACAAAATTTAATGTGGTTAAACAGCATGATCACAACCTGGATTAAATGATGTGACTGACCAAAATAGCAGAACTGCTATGCTTTCCTATGGCCTGTATTACTAGAGGGAAACTTTACACAAGGTTTTGAGCAATGGAGGTATAGATCCTATATCTCTAGATAAGTTTCTGAATTCAGTGCACACTGAAAAACACATTTGCTGTCGCCAATTTTTTCTTGCCTCGCTTAATGCTTAGGTTCTGTGTCTGTTGTTTGTTAACAAGAGTTTGTGAACTTGTTTATACATTGTTTTGCTACTGTTTAGGTACTTAACTACATCTCAGTCATTAAATATACATTAATTCTTTTAAAAATATAAATAAAATGTTTTATTATTTCAGTAGATTAGATCTTTGCAATATATTGTTAATCTTTTAGTTGTATTGTTACATTTCAGTTTGGCATGCTGATGTGTAACGTCCATTCCCCTCTCCTATTAGGGTTTTATTGGTTGCTATAGTTACCAGCCATTCCTCTTCTCGTGTCATTTATGTAGGCGAAATTCTTAGTGACCCTAAAGCTGTTATCATACACAACTTGTTGTTCTATTTTGTGGGATGGCAAGGTACCCACCCTGTTCTGAGAAAGACTTCCAAAGAAATGAGTATAGCTTGTCTGCATGACAGTCCAGACTCGCAGGGCTGAATCCCTCCCTGCACTGCCGTATCTTTTAAATCCACACTAACAATAACCCAGCAAGGTCTTGTACATGCTGTAACACAGTCTATCTTGATATTTATTATTTAATCTATTAAAACATTTGGCTCTCTTCACACACAGTTGGGGAACCAATTAAAAGTCCAGAAAAACCATACAAAGTTTCTGATGTAATTAGACATTTCAGGGCATGCCATTAGGGGCCATCTGTTCTCCTGGTCGACGGAGTACGACTGAGAAATGCGATGTTTCCTTTTGTACTTGGGGTTCCGTCTGCCTTGATGGAGGTGGGGGCTGAATTTATTTATAGTGGTCTTAATTTGTGTAGTCGGTTAAGTATGGTTTATCGGGTAGGATGTTGAACTGTTTAGCATTTGAGGTGCCCTTTATTGTTTCAGTGCAAATAACTCTCCTGACCATTTTTCTAGGAGAATCTCCACTGGTTTTCTCTTGTTTACATTCCCCCATCACCTGTTTTTTTCCTTTTTACCAGTGATCCAATTTTGCCATGCAGTAAATGGTTACAACGAGAGGGAGATCACTGACATTTCATGCATCTTGAATTTGGCTAGTAAAGCCAAGCAGATCTCAGCAGTACAGCAAAACATACGCTGTAAAGTTTTGAGAACTGGCTTACTGTCTCCTCTGTAACTTCTGTGTGGTCCCACTGAAGGCAACTTAGAATATGTCAAACTGACACACAATGTGGAGATAGATACCCAAATTAACTTTTAATTTAGGCATTTCTGCTATTCTGCCAGCCGTGATGTGTCAATACTGTTAAGAGGAGAGTTCAGTCCCTTTGTATCAGTGCAGCTGGTTGTCTACACTTTTCTCCCTAAGTGCCTCTAAATCCTAATAGAGCAATGACATGCAGCAATGCTTTCGTTTAACATTTCTAACAACTGATTGCTTCAGCTAGACTTTTGCACTAGCACACACACATTTAAAACCTAAGCTGGGCTCTAAATAATATTTTCACTTCTTGTGTAAATTCATGCAAATAAGATCAAAGGTCTTGTATGTTCTGCACATAGCAAAGTATTCACAAATCTGTGCCAAGGCAAGACATCTGGTCATTCTGCTTGGGTTACGGCACTGTGTTTCATTATTTCTACTGTGCTTTGTTGTTCCATCCACTTTATGTACAGCAGCAGGTACAGTTATAGCAATATTCAAGCAACACGTTTATCCATTCTTTCACTCAAATGCAATATTGTTTGAAGAATTAAACCTGAAATATGAGTTTATAATGCACTGTCACTGCACGCTTAGCAATGCTAATGCCACTGCTCCAGCATCACCCTTAGGCATGTCATCCCTGGCACTTGCCCAGGCTGGATGGCTTCCTGTCGGTTTTAGGAACGTTTATCAAATCCATAAGCAGTTCAAAAATAGCATTTGAAGATAATTGTAGGCACTTAGGGTAGGATCATCTCACCAAAATTAGACAAAGTCAGTTATCAAGGAGTGAGTTAGCTACCTTTCATTCCCTTTAGTGTCAGCAGAGAATAACAGGAATTTCCAACTTGCAATTATTTTCCCTGATTTAGGGAAGGTGTGTAATTAGGTACCTCATTTGGAGTGAGATGAATCACCTAGGAGCCCACATCCCTCATCACTATGAAGAGCTCAACCTTGACTTCTCTAAGTTTTAGCCCCCTGAAGCTAACTTCACCCACCCCCCAATATGTGTTTTCCTGACCTGCAATGCGATGAACTCAGCATTTTTCAGCTATTAGTAGCTGACCCTAGAGATGTTCTTCCTCTCTCTTGAGGAGATAGGGCATGCATTTTTCTTCAAAGAAAATATAAGTGCAGCCACTGTGACTGTGAAGCTGCAGCTGTTCATGATGCACACCATAGTGAACGCAATTAATAAAGTCATCTGGAATTTATTATGTACTGTGAAGGAGATGTGGATACTTTGGGGTGTAATTGGAAGGAGAATTTAACTTCCTTTGAAAAGAATTCTCCCTGAAATAGAGTATCATTTTTTTAATTTAAAGTGAGTGAAGTTGCTTAAAGAACACAACAAAAGCTATTAAAACTTTGACAGATGTTCTGCTCTGGTAAAATGGGAAACTGTGTTAATTTTAACCCAAATAACATAGAGCTAGATTGAGCACGTCAGAACTTTTTGTTGCAACACTTTTGCAGACTGAAATGTTTCTTTGCATTTTTTTCCTTCAGGAATTACTTTGTTTCAAAATTGTAATTATTCTATAATCAGAAAACTGGAAAAATGAACTTTGATGGATTCATTTTTTTCTAGAATGGTTCTTTCATAAAGTATCTGAAAGCATCAAGATTTCAGGAGGAATGAAATCATCCAAGAACTGGAATTTTCATCCTCACAGGAGCTCTACTTAAAGGTCATCTTGCAAAGCTGTTTTCATCTTGGGAATGGTCATGTCGACTGTCTGCTCCCTTGACGATAATAATGTACATCACTTCTCACAGTTTTCATGAAATGGAGGATGGTGTAAGTCACTGCAGATTATATCATTACTAGATGGTAAAAATACTGGGTTTAGAGATGGTTTTCTATGTGTTTTAAGACATGTATCTTCCAGGTGCTACAGTAGTGGCTATGCTTTCTCAAAATTTAATATTCATCAGGAATCCTTAGCATGTTCCTTATCAATTTTCTCCATTTTCTTGCTTCATAAGAATACACATTCTGTTACAGAGGAACTGAAAGAAAGATACGCACATGAAAGCCGTGGTCTGAAAAATGGCTATACTACCAGCAGGATGGAGAAAGGTGATTTTTCTGGCCCTCTTGGCTTTTCTAGGCCCTGGCAAAAATATCTGGGCTGCTCGGGCTCCTCCCCTGTCTCAGCAAAATTGTTTATAAATACCTAGAAGGGACATGTTTTCTTATAACGGAGACTGAGCGGCCAGACATTCAGTCAAGTCTCTGCTATTCAGTAGCGAGTGTAATTTTCCATTCCAACACTTTACCTAGAGACACAGCAGATCCTTTGTCTCTCAGCATCTAAATTAAGATCAGGTTTTTATCTTATGCAAAGATTCCTTAGCGATATCTGCCGTTTTCCATGCTACCGAGGACTTTACAGGAGATCGCTACAGCCTGATCCGGCTGCAAGAAGCTGTGAAGTTTCGAGCTGTGTTCAGTGACTCTCCTGTCCGTGGGATTGCTCCTCCTGCCCGTTCCCAAGAAGAGGGAATTGCATGTGAAGCCGTTTGTCCCTCTCTGGCAGGATCCCGAAGCTGTGTGTCCCGCACGCCTCAGCCTGTGAAGAAGCCCTGAAGAACCTGGGTGACTGGTGCCTCTTGCGTTTCCCCACGGGGATGGGTCTGGGCTGAAGCAGCAGGACGTGCAAACGGGGTGCTCCTGTTTTGGGGAGCAGTTGTCCAAAAGAGGCTTGGGGACCTTCTGCGCCAGTGGGGTTAGTAGGGGGTTTTTTTGTTCAAATTTTGTTTTAGTAGAGGAGCAAATGAAAATGGGTATGTGAAAGCTGTCCTGTTAGGCAGAATATTTCAGACTCTGTGTTCAAGCTGTATTTTAATCAAGGGTATCAAAAATACAGAGAGAGTTTGTCACACAGACTGAGTGTTAGGGATATTTTAACAGGCAGAAAGAAGGGTGAGTAAGAGCTTAGCAAACTAACATAGGCCTGGAAAATAAGATTTGATGACCTTTTAATCACTGGCTTTCTCAGTATGTAGAGGAAGACAATTTATTTTCCCAGTGCTTCAGTTACTTTCTGTACAGTGGGGATAATAACACTACTTGAAATAAGCCTTGTAGGGAGAAATGTTAAATATTGGCAGCTGCTTATGGGTTTACAATCAAAGAATCACACTAGCTATTTACTTCGGGCGAGTAAATGCTATGTGTAGATACAGAATTTCAAAGTAAAATTGGCCATGAAATCATAACATGGTAAGGCACTCCTCTCAAGACTATGACCAGAGGGTACCGGAGGACCTGTGGTATTCTATGAGACATCTGTACCATGAGCTAAAACACCAACTGGACATTAAAGAGCCTTTGACAATCTTCAGAGGAAAAGACGAGTTATCACCTTTAAATCTGAAATTACAGATAATTACATTTTCCTCCCTTAATCACCCTGTAGTTCCAATTAGGGATGCTATTTCTCACTTTCTCTCCCAAAGTGTGGCGCAATGCCACTATGCATTAGTGAGCAGCTGCCTTACTTGACCCCAGCGGTGACTGCTTCTTGGCGGTGGATGAAACGAGCCACGCTGATTCCTTGACTACATCACAGGGATATTGTGACTAGCTTAATTAGATAATGCTCAAGAAGCATTGTGAGATACTTGGCTTAAAAGCATTATGTAAGGCCAAATTAATTATGAGTATTAATACAATCTTGATCTAAAGAGTAATTTGAATAAGGGATAAAATAATAACGAGATCTTTGTGAGTCACGTACAGAGTGCTTTGCTTCTCCACATAAAACATCTCCCACGTCATTTAAAATGTTTCCGTGGAGCAGAGCAGGGCAGTGCCGCTCAGAAGTGACAGGAATATGCGCTGCCAGATGTGAGTCATCGCTGAACTCCAGCACTCCTCTCTTTGTTCACATCTCAAGCACAAGACACCCTGTTCCCTACGACAGAGCTGCCTGCAGATGCCTTGATGGAACATGAAATGAGGAACCCGCCAGACAAGGTGGGGTTGTTTGCTTTTGTTTTGAAGTTTGGGGGATTATCTTCATTCCCGGTGCAGATCAACCAACCTTGTCCCTGGGTGAAATCCTGGCATTTCTGAAATCAAGGAAATGTTCCCTTTGACTTCAGTGGAACCAGGATTTCCACCACATACATGTTTCAGTGCTGGGTTCTTTCAGGTAAGGAAATGTGGAAGCGCTGGAAATGATGTGAATTTATGTAGCCATGTAGTCGATTTCCCTACAAAAATAGAAAAATCAGACTGAACTGAACTGACTGATCTCCAAATCTGTCTTGACGGCTGTGTGGCCAGCACAGGCTTCCACTGCAGCTTTTTGCTTGGTAAGCTTTATACATTTTATGGATACCTAGAAAGTTTGGTATCAGCTTTATTTTAATGAAATCTGAGCACATGGAGAACAGATTTCTAAGTCTAAACTTTTTATATTGCTACAGTAGATTTTTTTGATTAAAGACACATATCTACAGTACTCTAGGATGAACTGAGTTGCTCCCTAGATCTGCACTGACTCTAAGAGGAGTCTACAGTAACTAACTACATTTAGTCACATGAATTTTATAATTTTATATTTACTTTTTGGTAAGTACTTTAGGATTTTAATGTAACAGGGCTGGAATATTGAATGAGTTAATGTTACTGAGCTAGTTACCACAGAAACTGAGCACAGAATTGTATTTTAACTTTAGAAGCAGTGTATCTCTGCAAGCTTCTCACTTTGTTTACTACCTAATGAAATATTTGAACTGAATAACCATTTTCTTTTCAGGTATTGGACAAATATCTCTAATGACTACTCTTCACACAAACTCCACTTATAAGGCCAGACTTCCACTTGCAGACTTCCTTGTTATGTAAAACTTGAGCTGCCTGACTAAAGCCAAGCATATAAATGACATTCTGAATATTTAGTTCTAGTCCTGTTATTTTTATTTACTTCTGTGCTTCATTACAATGAGAGATACATGTTTTTGTGTTTCGGGGATTATAATTACTCGTGTCCATAGAGCAGCTCACCAGAGAGTGTAATTATTGCTCACACATTGGCTCAAGGCAAGAATAAGATTAGAAAGTCGGACACGGTCATGACTCTTACATTTTAATTTGTTCACCTCCTGGTACCACCTAACAGATCACCTACGCCTGTCCTAATTTTTCAATACAAAGAGATTAAACTCCTGCCTCCGTGAGGCAGATATTTTTTGTGAGGAAGATATTCGTACCTGAAAATGCAGTTCACCTTGCTCACAAAGACATAGAGCTGTCCGAATCGCCACCTGCGGCAGGGACGGGGACGGCACCCAGGGCAGCTGGCCACGCGTGCACTGCAGCCGATGTCACAGAAATGTCCGAGGCCACAGAGACACGACAGACAGCGCTGGCTGCACAGGGATGGAGGGTGTCGTCTTTTTGGGGGAGAATTCAAGTAGGGTCTTGGGGCAAGCTGCGTATCTACCACAGCTGGAGAGATTGATTCAGGCTGGAGGTGACATATCCATTGCTCGTGAGCCACGTGTAGACCAAGAATCGGTTTGACGTGGCCTCTGAGGACTCCTTGAAGACGGGGGCTACCGTGGGGATGGCCAGAGAGCCATCTATTTCCAGGTGGAACCTGGTCCAGAATTCAGAAGTGCTTTTAGTGCAGGAAGACACTGGCCTGCCCCTTACTCGCCTGGAGAGCGGGCGCAGAGGGAGGGAGGGTGCTGCCTGGCGCAGGTACCTGCTCCTTTGCTATTACACTGGCCTGTGCACTGCTGATGCTTCTGGTTTCTTCTGGTTTCTGTCCGGTGCACAGCTTAACTTCCTGAGAACTCTCATGCTTCAGTATAACAAAAGTCTCCAGGCTTTAACATAGCATGTCTGGTAAGACATTATGGTTTCTGCTATACGTTGGGCTAAGCCAAACAAGTTAAGCTCTATCAAGCAGTAAAAACTGGTAACATCCCTTCTTTGTCTATTACCAGTGAAACCTGGACCTCTAAATCACTGAAAAATATCTGGTACTCAGACTTTGCCCAGGCTGAATTACTCTGAGTTTGTGCGAAGATTTTCCTCCTCCGCAGGGAGTCCAGACCATCTCCTCAGAGCTATATTGAACAGCATGTATTCATGAGCGTAGTTTGGGAGCTACAGCCCTAGCTATAATGTTGGCCAAGATTTCTCCATGAGGCCTTGGTAAGGTACGTGAGACCACATAGAGATGGCCATCCCGCTCTCCATGCTACAACCAAGTGATCAGAGCAGCTGCTTTTCCCTCTGTACACTCGGTTGAGATCTTCCCTTTCACTGTCTCACCATGTATGGCTTCCTCCTCTCCAGAAAAACTGTCTGTCTTGACGACAGGGTAAGGAACAGCAGAATTTCTCCTGGGCCATTCTTTTTCATGAACCTAGTTTATATTTGATCACAACCATTTTGGTATTAGAAGCCAGGTACCATACATGACCATTAGAAGCTTTGCTGAATGTGACATCCCACTTTTTTATTGAAGTGAAGCAAGGATTATAATTTTTTAATTCTACCCAGGACCAGAACCCTCATAAGAGTTGTACACACTTGCAATTTTAATGACTTAAAAGTAGCACTTATCTCATGCCTGAATTTAGCCCAAAATGACTCGCTACAAAACAATAAATTTTTTTTTCAGAGATTTGTCTCCATTTCAGAAATGCTGGAAGTGGTAAGAGGAGAGCGAGCAAGCTGTTTGTAAATATTACTTATTCTGTTTTAACATCTCTTAGTAGTAAATGTTCACAAACAAGCATAAATTGAGAAGTTCATTCTGCATATTTTACCTGTTTCTTTTATCGGACTTATGTCTGACTGTATGATTTTAAGTAGTTTTCAAAATTGCTTCCAAAAAGATGCTTCTGTAGAGTTTGCATATACTTGATATATATATCTTTGGAATGATTTGTTCCTGTGCATGCTTTTAGTTACAGAATAAAGACTGCTTAAACTTTTATTGAGACAACTCAAGTAATTTCCTTACAACAAACGGAATGAAACCCACAGCATTAAAAGAAGATTTAAAGACAAGAAAAAAGCCTTTTCATGAGAGCACGACTCTTGAATAATAACTTCAGCTCCGACAGTGAATTCTTAGTTATTTAATGAAATCCTAGTGAGCAGTACTTGATACTATATGTGTCAGGATTTTTCAGTGTGAGAAAATGAGCTTTGGTCCTAATGTGTGCTCTGGGAGCGAGAGGCACTGGGAAAATATTATAGCAGGGCACTTCAAATTAATTTGCTGAGTTGTCTTTGAAGGTAGCTTGGGTGCTGATAACAGCAATTCCTGGTTCTCCGTCAGGCCGTGCACGTGTGCAGGAAAAAACGTGTCACTGTCCTTTCCTTCCCCACCCACCGGTTATGTTCATTCCTCCTGATACATAATGCACCTCTGCAGCTCTCTCCCCAGCATCACTAACCGTGACCCAGCTGCATCTACTCACCCCCCTGCCGCCTTCACCCCAAGCCCTTTTTTTTGCCATCACAGCAGCCCCACGCTCAGCCAGCGAGCCGGAGCCTGGACGCATGCCGCCGGCGATGCACGCTGAAAGCTCGCGTCCTCCCACGCTCGAACACCTTGGGGCAGGGGCTGGCGTCGGGACGGTTTGGGGTGCCCACGGGGACGCCCTGCACCCAAATGCTCGGGTCAGCACGGTGGTAGCCGCTGCTCTGAGGTACCGCCGCGCTGTCGGCCGTGCTTGTAGCCCAGCGGGACAAGGGCTGCAGTAATGCGTTGAGCTGCTGAGGCTGCAATTCCTCTCGCCTAACTCCGGCTTTCTAAAGGTTAGAGAACTTGAGACTGGTCTGTTCCCTTCCCTGCTAATGGAAGGAGACAGGAACAGCTGTGCTCGGAGCCGAAGCTCCGGGTGGACCTCATCGCTCTCCAAAGGTGTCTGTCCTCCACTGACAAGGACATCAGTTGGCTAACGCTAACTGCATGTGGCACTGCTAGGTCTCGAGAGTTCGCAGAGACAGAGCTTGACCTTAATGTGCACCAAAATCATTTTAGCATTAACAGAACCTTTCTCAGCAAGTGAGTTGCTCTACATAAGGCAAGATCTGCACAGGGTCCTCCCAGCATCTGCTCCTAATATTTCAAATTTCTTTTGCAGGTTATAAAATGCAAGAGCAATACAAACAAAAAGCGTTCTCAATGATGAAGAAATATTGTCATTAGAATCTAATGAAATAACTTTCTAAACCATTTTACACCAGTTTGCCAATAGCCCAAGCCCAGAGTGAGCTAACTCAAAAGGACTATAAATACTGATTTTTGAAAATTAATAAAATAAATAAAACCACACTGTCCTGGTTTTGGCTGGGATAGAGTTAATTTTCCGTCTAGTAGCTGCTATAGTGTTATGTTTTGGGTTCAGTATGAGAAGAATGGTGATAACACACTGATGTTTTCAGTTGTTGCTGAGTGGTGTTTAGACTAAGTCAAGGATTTTTCAGCTTCTCATGCCCAGCCAGCAGGAAGGCTGGAGGGGCACAAGCAGTTGGGAGGGGACACAGCCAGGACAGCTGACCCCAACTGGCCAAAGGGATATTCCATACCATGTGACGTCATGACCAGTATACAAACTGGGGGGAGTTGGCCTGGGGTGGATCACTGCTCGGGAACTAACTGGGCATTGGTGGGCAAGTGGTGAGCAATTGTATTGTGCCTCACTTGTTTTGTATATTCCAATCCTTTTATTATTATTACTGTCATTTTATTATTGTTATTGTTACCATTATTAGTTTCTTCCTTTCTGTTTTATTAAACTGTTCTTATCCTAACCCACCAGTTTTACCTTTTTCCTTCCAATTCTCTCCCCCATTCCACTGGGTTGGGGGGAGTGAGTGAGCCGCTGCGTGGTGTTTAGTTGCTGCCTGGGGTTAAACCATGACACACACTAACATTATCTGAGCAAAATTCAAGGTGGAACCAAGAAAAGTAGAAGCAGATTATTTGCATTTCTCAAAGATTATTGCTGGAAGTATATTCATGTCTATAAGTACAAAGGGGAAATTGAAACTGATATTATTCATAAATCAGCACATTTAAAGTAATATTACATAAACAATTTCATTGAGTATTGATCCACTTAAAAGCCATATAGCATAGAAGAACAGTGCTCTCGTTACATGAAGTGCTTCATAATAAATACATGAACCACTGAGTAAATCCATCTCATTCATAAGCTGCACAGAAGATAAAGGTAATCAGTGGGACAGAAACCATCAGCTAAATCTGTCATTGTTCAGTATGAAGTTCTTGTTTAGTGCCAAATTAAACTTTCTCAAACTTTTTCTTCTCATGTCACTACTCTTTGATGCTTTATGTTAAAGATGTATCTGAATAGAAAGCCAAAGTCATATCTTTCATTTGCAAATAAGAAATAAATTGAAATTTGATAAAATACATTTCATCAAATGGCACTTCTGGTACCAGGATGTGATTGTGAAGCTCTTCCAGTATAGTGAATGACTTTTAAGCTCTTTTTTTTTGATAAAAAAGTTACTTGCTTGCTTTCTAGCACTAGCATTTACTTTTTACAAATACATTTTCTGTACCTTATTGTTTTTGTGATGGAGCTGTTTTGACTGATCTCACACTTTTAAAAGTCAGTGAAAAACCTCTGTTTCATTGAAGTGGAAGCCTTGATCAGGCATTGCTTTTCCTTCTTAAAGCTGAAATAAATATAGAAGCATGTGTCTTAGTACATTTAGATCAACCTTTTCTTCTGCTCATGAACAAAGAACTCAGGAGTGGAGGGAGAAGATGAGGGCTTTCTCTGGGACAAGAGAGAAAGCCAGGGGTGGGCGGAGAATAAAAAAACCCATAGTTTCTCCTTAAAATCCTTAGAAGACCAACTTTGCCTCCCCCTTCGTGTTTTGTGGATGGAAGGTTTTGAGCTGATTGGTGACAGAGGTAGGTCAGCATAAGGACCATTTATTGAAATGAGGAAAAAAGCTCTCCAGGTCAAATGCTTCCATATCCTCTGACTTTCCAGTGGTTAATCAGTACCATCTTCTGAGACAACATGACTATGTTGAATCCTGTTGCAAGAAGATTATTGCTGTAAAAATGTTCAACTGACAAAGATTTCAGAGTATATATTATCAATCTGTATGGGTCAAATCTTTGTCGGCAAAATCTCACTGGGATTTGCTTGATCCTGCAAAATGCAGTTTCCAGCTCTAGCTCAGCAGACTCGTACCACGTATGTATGACTCGTACCACGTATATATGACTCTAAGCAGACCACCAGTCCCATGTATCAGAGTAAAGCTTTTCAGCACGTTACAAAACTCATCCCTAGCTGTTTCTGTTCCAGTAACTCTTCCATATTTTTATTGTAGAAAGTTCTTCTTAGTTGATACAAAATTCCTTTCTTACACTGCATCCATCCCAGAAGATGCAAAACAAATTGTCTGAGTGTGAATGTGTATGTACATACACACACATATCCACACACATGTGCTCTAATACGTACACAACATCAGCCAGACTCCTAATATCTACAGCCAAAATTAAAAAGAGGGACTGCTTGACACAAGAACATTAAATGCCCCTACTGAACTGAAAAGGTGAGGATATCTTTTTTAAAACATTCCTCTTACTGCAACCACCGACATAACTGACATAGCTCTCCTATCTATCATCAAACCAAAGCCCTGGAGGCATGAAGTTCCATATTTACATCCCTCTTCAATAAATAGCCAGCTTCATCGGTTCAGATTTCATTTATGTGTAATGAAAATACCAAAGCATCTGAAGATATTCTTTGATCTGCTTATAAACATTTTGAGATCAGTGGCAACAATCAAGGTACAGTAACATGATTGACTGATACAAACAAATTAAGCATCAGTGAAGAAAGTCATTGAAAAGTCTGAAACTGCCCAAATCTTAGAAGACTGGATTTCTTCTAAAAGACTTTTTTCTCAGTTAACTAACTTGGCAGTGCTCAATAAAACTGAAAAGCTATTAAGCTAAGTTAATAATAAGCTAAGTGAATAAAGTTAATAACTATCAGAAACTGTCTGCTTTTTTGTTAGTCAGCTTCTTGACAACCAGTTATAACCAACAGCCCTGGCGTCTGGGAAAACTCTTGGCTCTGGATAGATTCTTAGAGAAGAAATTTCAACATCAAAATAATGAATGGTTTCCATGTAGCTTTAAATTTTCATTTTGTTTCCTAAAATTATATAAGGAGATGGAATTTTGTTCTCTCATATACCAACCAAGAGCTAGGAAAATTTAGCAACAATAGCCTGGATAGATGGTTACACATAACATACTGAGTATTGCAATAGGATGTGACATGCTGCATATTGCAAATGACATAAATCATTAAACATTTACATGTTAAAGGCCCTTAAGTAATTTATGCAATTTACTGGCTAGTCCACAGGTCAGTGTTTCAAGATTAATATTATACTATTATGGGTTGTTGAACAATGTCAGTGGTCAACTCCCTTCTTTTTCCACCACCTTATTTTGTGGTTGTCATTAGCGATACCAATTAACACTTTATTGGACTTCCATTTGCCTGTTTTCTCCCTATGTAGATATATTTCTGTTCCCTGTAGCCAAGTACCCACAGAATAATATGAATACTATTCTCTTTAAAATGTAGTGTCATTATGAGTACTTGCTCAAGCACACAAAAATTGCTTGCATTCAGAGGCCAGTAAATACGGAGTCAAGCCAATCTCAGGTGCTATTGTCAAAGTCTTCTCATTCTTCTACTTAGGTTTGTACATTCATTGAGCTATATGATTGCATCGTTCATAAAGAATACTGGGATCACATCCCGACTTTGTCATTTCTGCTGGTTTTGTAACAGTATACACTCCACTTCATCATCTTAGAAAAATAAGAAGGGAAAAGAAAGAGAATTGTATTTTCTATTCAACATTGTTCAGCATACAAAATGCTATTTGAAGTCCTACCTGAAAATTTTAGCGCTAAATGGTTATTGCAATACACACTGAACACAAAGGAGAATTCTATTAATTCAATTAAAATGGAAAGACAGATGTCAAGCACAAAAAATCCCACAAATTATTAAATATTCCTTTAACATCATCCTGTCATCTAAGGTAGCTATGAAAGTAGATTACCTCTTTGTTGGAGGAAATACCAAGCCAAATGTTATTACTGCACCCGCTCATTTTAAAAGAAGTTGCACAATGTCAAAATGTTTTATTCCTATAATTTATCTCACATTTTATTTTTCAGTATGCCTCTTTGTATGTGTTAGGAGAACTGTTTTCATGAAACGAATGAAAAGAAAGAGGACAGTAGGAATAAAAAATAGAAGTCAAGGCAAAAATAAACTATCTATAGTCATGTATCTCTCTGTAAAAATGCCAAATAACCTTGACACTAGGATAACTGGCTGCTTTGTGTGGCAAAGGGGACAGAGGAGGCATTAGCTCACTCAGAAACTGTACCAGTTTCACTGGTGATACCCAGGTTTATGGGGTCCTTGGAGCAGGAAGCCCACCTGGACATGAGCTGCAGTTCCACCCACATCTCTGTGTCCCCTGACCTGGTCACTCTTGTCACATGAAATCTCTGAGGATGTGACCAGCATGATGTGAGTTGTCCTGCTTGTTTAGAGAGGTAGGACAGGAACGGCGTGTCCTGCCTGGGGCTGGTGCAAGCAGCCTTTGTCTCTTCTGTCTCCTGATTCCCTTGCATCACCCACTGATTCAAAGAATGCAATTAGACTCACCCTAAATGAGAAATCACTTGATATTACATCCGTGAGCAATGGTATTGTAAATTACTGTCACTGAACAGAGGATGGATAAACAGAGATATTTTTCTAATGTGCATTCCTCTTTTATTAATAATATCAATAAGCAAAGTCACTTGTCTTCTCAGGCAGGCTGGGGAATACAAGCAACTGCAATTGCTCATTAGCTCATTTACACAAGTACTTTTTGCTAAATAGGCGCATATTCTTGTATCCTTACCGCACGATCAAGACAAGATTGCTGGAGCTCGAAAGAAACAAAGACAAGCCCAGGGGGACTGCAGATATTTATTTAATCACAAGACCATTGACCTGATTTTCTTAAGCTATTTGCTAACTTGAATTCAAACCCATCCATAACAAGGATTAAGCAATTCACCAAACTTTGAGATGTAAACATCAAACCAAGCCTGTTTTATCTGATTACGCAAACTGAAAGGAAAATTTCCCAGTCTCTGGCACATTAAAAGATAAAAATCCTCTCCTCCCTTGCCCTCCCACATGTTTACACCTTGTCTCCAGGTCACATGAGAAAGAAACTTGTCAATTATCAAAACTCTTAACACTGAGACTGGGATTAGACAGAACATGGAAACATGTTTCAAAATTAATGCAGTAAAGAAATACAGCAGTAATAAAGCAGCCTTATGCCTCATTTTAATATTTCCTCATTTTGGTTATTGGTTTGCAATATCGGCATCCCATTAGAGTCTAAGCTACAAAGAAGGCTTCAGGATAATAGATCTTGCTTTAGGCACCACTATTTGAAGGGAAAAGGACAATTTAATATTTTAAAGTCAGTGGAACTGTGTGTGGGCAGTAAGGAAGAGGGGCTTATCTGTAGATTTACTGTGAAACAATTATGCTCCTGCAAGCTCTAAATCCCTCTCCTACTCACAATTAAAGGCATAGATAACTTCTTAATGTACAGCAGCTGACAGTTCAGATGATGGAAAGCCAATATCTATCAGTCTCTGTTTACTTCTTATTCTGTGTGGGGAAAATCAGCCATATGCAGCATCCATTTGGGACAAAAAGAGCTTGACTAGCAGAGTAGAGATCATTTCCAGTATCAAACTGTTTCATCCATTAAGTCTCTCCAGCAAGACAGGACTGGATGTTTTCATTTGCAGGGCAGAGGAGGCGATACCAAAGGAGGAAGCAATCAGTTCAATGAGAAAAGGAAAACTCCTTTCAGGCAGAATTTCAAGCTTCTAAATGACTTCCTGAAAGCCTCTGCATGGCTCCTTGATGGTTCTTTTGTTTGCTTGTTTCTTCTCGGAAAGGTAATTGCCAGAAAACTTCACTCAACTTGCGTTTTCATTCATAGGGAGAGCAGTGCAAAAGGAAAGGGTGTGGGATTTTAACAGGTACAATGAATCAAACCTTGAAGACTTTCTTCAGTTTGTGTTTTACAGCTTATACAAAACTCTAACCAAACCTGGCAGAAGCTTTAGCACTTCAGGAACCCCAGAATTTGGCCTGCTGTGTTTAGCTGTGAAGCTCTTCCTTCCACCTATTACACAAAGGTACAGTATTTATTTGTACAGCTAAATTCAGTTTATTTCACTAGTAAAATTTATCCAGTCCACCAACAAAGGTTGTCTTTAATGCACATTACTGCACTCTTCTAGCAGAGAAAGCCATGAAACAGATCCTGCTGGATCCAAAGCATCCTATGGCTCTCCTCAAGCTCTTTGGAGGCAGCGAGGCTTGCCACTGCAGGAGCAGGGAGTTACTGCCTGGGGAACTCGACCTGTCTGACACCTGGATTGACAGCTTAAGCACTTTTGTAACTCTGTTCTGTGTCCTTGTTTTTCCTATTAATCTCTTATTTTACGGGATGTAAAAGGAAGACTGGCAAACT
The DNA here is from genome assembly GCF_947461875.1 of Haliaeetus albicilla. NCBI lineage: Eukaryota > Metazoa > Chordata > Aves > Accipitriformes > Accipitridae > Haliaeetus > Haliaeetus albicilla. Next base: position 7,593,257 of record NC_091499.1, read on the forward strand.
AAACTGCAAACACGAATCCAAATGAGAAGTTTGGCTTGCCTCCAAAATATCAGTAAAAACATCCCAATTTTCATATTACTTTTCAGATAACTGTATCCTTCCTCCTCCCCTTCTCTTTTAATATCACAGGAGGTTCCTGGCTGATCCTTACTTGTCATAAAGATTTTGTAAGGAATTTGTTTAAGGGGACTTTAATGAAGATGGCTAGTAATAGCTCACTTGTGCTAACTATAGAGCGAGTAACTGAGGAGACCTACAACTTGTCTTCCATCTGCCAACATTTGCGAGTCCAAACCCAGATGCCTGCTGCTTGAGACTTGCCACACGTGCAAAACTGCGTGAATTGGTTTGCACATGCAGTGTCCATTTGCCTAGGTTATCTCCTTGCCTGGCCCAGGAACTATATGGAAGCCTGGCGGATTCCTGCTAAAAGCTGAAAAGCAGCAGGTCCTTCTGTTGAAGGTCTATTCTGCCCATCTACTGATATTGCAAGCAACTCCTTGACATCCAAAACATTTACCTCAAGAGACACATAATCTACAGTCTGCAGAAAATCTGGGTACCTTACATAGTGTTATATCTCAGTGACAAAAACGAAGTCAAAACCACTGTGTCAGTTCTGCTCCTTCAGGATTACATTTCAGTCTCAGCGAGACTGGCAGCAGCCTAGGGCAAACAAGTAAAGATGGCAGGTACTGATCAACAGTGAAATTACTTACTTCCTTTTTATTCATTGACCCATGATTGAAGTGATTGAAGATCAACCTCCTAGAAAATGGTATCAAAAAAGCAGGTTCAGCTGTTTTTCACCTCACTGGTTATTTAGGTGTAGGTCTTTGCAGCAGCATTTTTATTTTTGGAAAGAAAGGACCCTTGCTTTGATCTTAAAAATTTATATCAATATTTTTTTAACCAGTTCAATCATACCTGAGTAGTATATTTTTGTGCTTCAACATAGTGTGCAGAGACTTGCAACAAGAAAACCAATAAAAGGAATTTTAAGGGGGGGGAAGCATTTGTTATTATGACATTTGTCTTCCAGAGCAACCACTACATGTACTGAAGCTCTACGTCCTGGGAAATGGCTGGACACTGCCTGCTGATGGGAAGTGGAGAATAAATCTTTTTGGTTTTCCTTTGCTTCCGTGTGCAGCCTTTGCTTTAGCTTTATTAAACTGCCTTCATCTGGACCCATGAGTTTTTTTCCATCTTATTTTCTCCCTCTCCTGTCCAGCTGAGGAGGGGAGTGATAGAGCAGCTTGGTGGGCACGTGCTGTCCAGTCAAGGTCAACCCACCACAGCTACTGAATATTTTTAACATCTTTCACAATCAAAGGTATATTTACTTTTATAATTTTTGTAACAACATAATTTTTGTAGTATTTACGAGAGGGGGATTGGAGAGTTGGCTACTAGGCAGAACATCTTTGAAACTGTTAGGGGATCATTCAATGTATTCTCACCAAAAAGCAACATCTAATCACCATGCAAGACACTTTAGTTTCTAAGTCATCCTAGAAATTAAAAATCAACACTACCTTTATCATACAGGGAAAAATAATGAAGATGGAAAAACTTCCAATGCACAGGTTATCCCTGTGATTTTTGTGGAGGCTCAAAATTTTTTTAAGATCTTCTTATTTCATTGTTTTAAATTGAAAATACAAATCCATGTTTTTATCATTTTTTTCTTTTTAGCTTCAGCTGTTTTAGTCACCTAACAATCCATTGTTCACAATTTTCAGATTTTAATAACTCAACATTTCCTTTCAAGGATTTGCTTTGAAAACTTGCTGTCTAAGCCCTTGTAAAAGTCTGACTTGAGTTGCATTTATGATTTTATGGTGAAGGATCTGTCAGATTTTCAATTATAAAGTTTTATTTTCAAGGACATTTACATCATCTTTGAATTCCTTCAGGGACATCTGAATGATCCTTTTAGGGTTTCCTATATTTGACAGGATTTTCCAAGGTTTCTGTGAGCTACTTAGATATTTCACAGGGGCTTTCTTAGCCCTGTGGTACAAGCTTACTGCATATAACTCAAGAAACTGTAATTTAAGCATAGAAAATCAGTATGGGATAACATTTGACACAGTACTCAATAGCAATTTTTTCAGTTATAAATGGTGGGGTTTTGGGAGTTCTCTTAGAAAAATGTAAATACTCTGTCCTGCAACTCTGTGGTTTGAACACATGTTAAAACCTACTCTATTTAATTTATAATCAATTTATCTAAGCACTTAGTTTTTGTAAACTGAATTAACATCTCTGTTGCATCAGTGTCTTTGGCAAATATAAATAGTGATGTTGTATATGGCCACAACCTGACTTACAGCTGTCATTTTACCAAAGGAGAAAAAAACTGTAAAATTTAGACTACAGCTAACGAGCTTTGAGGGCAATTAGTCATCTTGAATATGATCACTAACACTTGAAATGAGCTCTGGTTAAAAACCATTACCTAGAATAGTAAACACTATCTGTATAATTTGCACTTTTGCATTAAACAGATAAGAAAACCTACTGCATGATCTTTGAAACAAATAAATACGCACTGAAGAAGGCTAAACAAATGAACATCTATGAAAGCAGCTAGGTTAAACTGAGTTGGCAAGAATTCTGTCCAAGTTAATTGCTAATTAATATTTGTTAATCACATGGGTCAAATAGGATAACTGACTTTATTAGATAGGGTGCTAGTAAAGAAGCTGGAGACGAAAGTTTAGTTTCTCACTCTGTGGTTGATTCCCTGTGTCACTCTGTTCAATAAAATTTAAGCAATGGCACTTTCTTACCATGAAGGTAAAGAGGAAAATAGAAGGATGCTCAGCTATGGCAGTAATGAAGGGCTCAACGGTGTCTACGAGCTGAAACAACACACAATGGAGAAAAACAATGCCAGCAAGCAATCTTTAAATAATTTTCTAACAGCCTTTCCCTCTGCTGCCATAGGAGAGACAAAAATGGGCTAGATGGACTAAAACTGGGCTGGTGAGGAGGGCTTTAAAGTTGCCAGAGGGGAGGAACCTCAATCCATCCCACTCCTACCAGTTTGATGCCAGTGCCAGCAATAGATGCCCAGAGCCTGGAGGGGGATCACAGGTCAGCAGGGAGCACCTGAAGAGCCACACAAAGGAATTCCAGACACTCCAGCCAGTAAACCAGCCTCATCAGGGGCCCAGCTTAAATGCCTCTATGCAAACGCTGGTAGCATGGGGAATGATACGTAAATAAACATTTCAAATGAGGAAACAAAGAGGAAAATGTCTTTTTTTACTTCTTACAGCATCTCACTGGCAATGGCCATAATTATGGTTGAGAAGGTATTTCTATTATGACATTTAGAGGTTTAAGAACATGATCTGTTGTGCTAATATTGTTCATGTTTGTTCACTACCCAAATGTGAATTATTAGGGAAGTGTAGTAAAAATCCAGTCTAGCTGGTTCTGAGTTATGGAATATGAGCAAACATACTTCTGCATAATTTGAAAAATGGTTAAGTTGCCCTTTTACACTCCAATTCACGTAACTTTTAGATTGACATATACCTGCCTTTGGCATGTTTGAAGAAATCTGTTTTTGAAATAATCAAGTTATGCATCTTCTGCCTACCTCAATCACAACTGTGCCACACTGCATATTTATTAAAGGCCACATTTTCCCTTGAGAGAAATATGTGCATATGTGCATGACTCTCAGTGAAGTCACGCACATATCTGTGTGTAGAACGAGGTGATAAAGCATAAATAAAATAGTAGAGTTGAAGAAGGAATGAAAATTATAAAAGCTATTGGAAAATAACTCCCTTCTAAATGCAAGGTGCATGGGAGTACAAGAGGATTATCTCCATAAATACATTTCTTGGACCAATTTCACCTTAGGTTCTCACAGACCAGTGCAGAGCAAAACTTCTGATTAAACTTCAGTTTAACTTTCTTACAGACCTTAAAGAAATTATATATATAGCACATATATCAAGTATCACATGTACTCCACAGACCTCAGATTTCTTTATTCTCAGATATGAATTATAGAAGAAACCTACATAAGAATTTCACTCTGGCGACTTGCTGCTTTTTCTTTCATTGTTCCTCAAATCCTTGAGACTTTGAGTTATACAAACAATCAAACTTATAGTAAAGAGCAACTGAATGTTACAGTTGAAATGAAAAACTGTGCATTGATTTTATAGATCATAACTGACAAATCAAATAGTGAAATATTTCAACAAAAGTCTAGAAATTCGCTAGAACTAAACTAAATAGAATTTAGTCAGAACTGCTTTTAATTTGTTTTATGAACTATACTTATACAGTAGTTTTCATGGATTTAAATGAAGCATCCTTCCCTCTAACAAGGGTTTTAGTGATGTTGTACATCATGACAACTCGGCCTAGTTCCACAATGACACATATCATAAAATTTAGGTTCACCTTCATTGCAGCTAATTCTGTCTAACCATTAGTTTTCTTAATAATTACACAATTGGCAATCTTGTCAATTTATTTTTTTTTATTTTCTTCTGATGTTTTCTACTCATTCAGCAGAAACATCATTGAAGATAGCACGCACATTTTGACAGATGGGTGATTGCCTCTTAAATCCTCCTGTGGAATGGATATTTGTGGAGACCTATGGGCATGTGCAATATTTTCCCCTTAAAATATGCAGAGCCCAGCCTTTGTGGTTCTAATCCATGGCCTGAGGCCCATGTACGGACCTTCAGGTTTCTGGACAGCTGCAGCAAGACATAACTTGTATGGATCTTATTTGAATTGGAAATTCTGTCACTTGAGTCATGCCATGCAAGTTTTAAATGGCATCTTCATTTGCATCTACTGCTGCTCACATTTGTAGATCACCACCATTTTATTTCAGACATGGGAACCATGGGAATGTGACCCTCTCATGCTGTAAGCAGATGCTCTTCTCTTCTGCAGCAACAGCCCAGCTGCTGGAAAGAAGGATTTATGTCAGGTCCACTGCCCTTCCCTGATGGGCTCCAGGAGCCCCAGGAAGCACAGGATAAGAGTTTCAAAGCAGATACAGTATTGATTGTAGCTCCCTTGATCTGTTAAAATTATGTTCACCCTTCAGCTGTAAAGCTCAGTAACAACTGAACTAGGACATGTGATGGGATTTTTCTGAGGGAAGGAAAGTTGTGTGTGGAGGAGACAAAGTGTTTTATCTTTGGAAGCCAGTTGCTATAGTTGAAACATATTAATCAGATAACAAAAAATTACTTTCTCTGCCTCTTTACCACAACCTGTTTCACTTCATCATTTGTATCTAGCTATGTGTCTGTCTGTCTGTCGATCTATCTATCCACCTGTCTAAATGTGTATATATATATTTATGTGTGTATACCTCTATATATGACCTATTCTATTTATGCTACATATTGCATTAGAAATTCATTTTACTAGTCTAAAATATTTAAGTTTTTCTGAGGAGGTTTTTTCTTTCTCCAGTCTCCTTTCCATAGTTGCTAGAGACAAGGAATTCTGGGCTCCAAGAATCTACGTTTTTAATAATTTAACCTGAAGCCTACATTTCACACCAGGAAAAACAAATGAATTAATAGTTTAAGCTCGTTAAAATCCATGGGACTCATTTACAATTAGAGCAAACTGTCAAAACTCCTTTTAAGTGAATGAAATGGTGACAATTTATATGGCTGAACTGTACTCACTGTATAGCAGTACAGTACAGTCCTTTTGAGGGGAGAAGTTACCCCAATTTTGAAGACTGCTTCGTCTATAAGAATAGGTCTGTTAATCACTAGTTATGTGTGCGCCTGTGTGCAAGCAGTGTGTGTAAACAATATAAGCTTCCACGAAATGAGGAAATGTCTACGTTGTCCTTTGTGGACATTTTAATGCACTCAATTTTCTATACTACAAGGCAGTTCAGGAGAACTGTTCAGATGCTCTTTGATTCTAGCCCTGTGTGTAGAGGTGTAATCTAAATTTTGTATATCCTAGGATAGCTATTTGATAGCAATTACCTCTTCTCTCTGCTTTTTCTATAAACTTCATAAAGAAAACCTTGTGGAATTACAATAAAAAGTACTAAATTAAATGAAAATTCTTTTTATATGTCCTTACTTTAATTTTTATTTCTTCCCAGATGTCTGTTGTCCTATATAGGGAAAATGGAGAAAAAGCTCTCACAACAGTTTTTTGTTAGTCTTAGATCAATGATGAAATGCAAATGCAGAAAATTGTCTGTTATGTTGTTACATTCATTTTTAAACATCTCTACACTAAAGTATGACTATCATTCTGATTACTTGCTAACACACTTCTACCCTTTTTCTTACCTGGTGGTGTGGGAATCTTTTAGTATTGATTTCCAGATGGTGCAATTCTTTGAGGGAAAGGTTTTCTTTCTTTAGTATGTGCTGTATAGAAAAGAATGGAATCTGTTGTCATTATCTTGTGTGTACATCTAATTTTACAGTGTTATATAAGTGATAACATTTAAATAAAGCACTGTAAAGTATCTATTCATAACAGAGCACACCATCATAACTGATGGTATGTTGCCTCTTAATGGTAGCAAGTTTTGTTTCCCTATTCTCCTCATACTGTGTCTAACTTTTTATATTGCTTTTGTAGCATGCGGTTTTCATAGCATCAGATGCTGAAGTGTTATCTTTTTTTCCTGATGGTAATGCTTTATTTCTGAACAGTAACGAAGAAGTCATCGCATAACTCCCTGAACATCCTAAATCAGATGATTTGTTTAGAACTGCAGATTATGATCAAGGGGACTACTTGAACCGTGTTTCTGTCATCAGAATTACATACGAAATAGAGCCATCACAAACATATTATAATCTATTTTGAAAAGAGCATGATGCTGAGTAATGAAGAAACATGATGCCAAATTTTTTTTTTAATTAAATATAGCACTGTAACACAGAAGAATGAAAGCTCAAATGAGAAGACACTGACGTTCCTGCTCGTGATTTTCACACATTCTTCTCAAGACAGCGTATCTCTTGCCCCACATCAGCTAAACAAAATTGCAGACTACAACAGTTGAGACAGCATATTACATACATATTTTCAGACACTTGCAGCTCTAGGGTAAATTGAGATGCATTGAAATATAAAGATATCTGATGACTTCTGACAGATTGTAGTTCTCCAAATAAAAAGTTACTCTTTCACGTTTGCTCAAATTATTGTTGATATTGTAGGTAGCCAGTAAGAGCAGGGCCTGCCTGTCGACAGTAATGTAATCCATTTACTTTTAACAATTGTTTGAAGCCTGGTTTTCTGGAGTTTGTTCCGAGTGGACCACTGACTTGTCTGGAATTATTCAGCATGTGGATTGGTGAAATACAGAGAATTCATGACCTCTAATGTGATTAAATACCTGCACTGCTTTTATATTTAAATATTAATAAAAGCAGCTAATTATTTTCTATGACCTATTGCCACAAATATATCCTTTGACAGTTCTTGAGATCAAAAGGCATCTTCAGAAACCAAGATCAAAAGAATTTATCTGCAACTAGTAGAATCAGCTTCCTTCATGATCTACAAACTGCTTATTTCAAATCAAAGCTTGATTTTACTGTTGGTTCACTTGAGACTACATACAGTGCTAATCATCCTACATTTGGATATGGAAATGGGAATTGTATCTTATTTTTTATTTATTGGATATAACATTAATTTGCACACGTGCATGAATGCATGTGCACACACACACACTGTTCGTTTATGAAAAAGTAATGTTAGATTATGTAACCACTGGGAATATTTAGTGCATAAAGTTAATACAAGTTCTGTACATTATTTTTGAAAAGTGTTCTTCAATAGAACAGGATCACGCATCTCAGTGAATCTGCAGTTGATTGTGCTCAGATTTTGCTGCTTTCGGATGACTAAAAAAGTCCTTAGGGATGCTCTGTTAATGGCGGGGGTGGGGGGAATCAGCTTTTGCTTCGATTTATTTTAAAGGCAAACCTAAAAACTGTAAAAAGGTGTTAGTTGGTATTCGGAAAGTTGCATACAGTAAGTTTATAAGTTTAAGACACATTCCTTTTAACTACACCTAGCTCCAAATCCCGGGGGGGGGGAGGGGAGGGGCTGTGTATCTAAAACTAAATTTATGCAGCTCTTAGATGTTTAAGTCCAAAATAATCAAGCGAAAAACATCCTTCCAGGCAGCTGTTTAAAGGTAGAAGGTCTCAGGATTGTTAGGTGCCTCTCAGTAAGCCTACATTTGTGAGTAGGACTGGTACTCACACAAAAAGCAAACACTTTATTTTTTAGAACAGTAATAATGTTGCCTCTTCCTAATTCTGCTTTTCAGATTCAACTCTCCATATATAAATGCCAGGTTTGCAGGTAAAAGCACTGATGTCCCTGAATCTTTTATTTCAGTCACAGTTGAAAAGACTATGTGAAAACATGGATGTGCTGCTCTACCTAATGACTGTCCACTTTGCAAAGCATCTGCATCACTTACATGCACAAAAGATGCGCAGCAAATGATAAACAAAGTGTAGCTGCTGATATGTCACCGAAATAGAAGGCTGGAGAATGTTTTGTTATTTTTTCCCCTGGGTTTCACTGAGAAATAAGTAGTGCTGTCAGAATGAAGATAGTCTCTAAATTATTCAGTCTAATTTATTTTTATCATTTGAAGTCTAAAATGAAAGTTCCAGTGTGTTAAGTTTTCTGTAGTTGGGATGGTAAATCTGTTTTTCAAATTAAAAAAAAAAAAAATTAAGTACATTAGCTGGGAAGCCTACCACTACGTATTTTGATAAAAAATAGTTAGTTTTTTGAATACATTAATTTAATGTGTTAAAAATAAAGCTGTTTAGATTACCCAGGAACAAAAAATGGGGGTGAGAATTTTAAAAGTATATAGTAATGTTTGTCACATCTGAATACTTCCGTGTTTAGAAAGGTCAATGCCCCTCTCCTTAAGATACACTGTGCTAAGGCTAACCGCACCTAACGCATCTGACTTTATTACTCATTTCTTCTCTCTCCTCCTGTCTGCCCTCCTCACCCTCCTCACCTGAAGAGACTCCGTTTCTGGCCGAGAAGGTCTTAACACAGCCTCTTCGGCAGAGTTTGCGTAAAGAATGTAATTTTACATGCAAAACTAATTTCTTAAGCTAACCGGTGAGCTTTCATCGCAGTGTCGCAGCTAAAAGGCAGCTTCTATTTCCAATCTGCTGCGAAAGAAATACTGCTATGATCTGATTTGCTCTTAGGATAGCGGAGCATAAGAGATGTTTGAGGAGACCAAAACGAATCCAAAATTCCTCTCGCGCTAGAAACGCGGCGGATTTGAGATCGCCCATAGATCGCCGTGCAAGCGTGGGGGGTCCCGTCAGGGGACCGAGGCGGCGGTGAGCTCCGCCACCTCCACCCTCAGCAGGCCGAGCGGAACACCGAGATAAACACGAGTGGGACGAGGGGGGCCTGGAGCGGAGGGCTCCCACCGAAGCCCCCCGGGCCGGGGCCGGGGCCGGGGCCGGGGCCTAGCGAGGGGCGGGCAGGGCCCCGCGGGCGCGGCGAGCTCCGGCCTCCCCGCCTCAGCCCCGGGGCGCCTGTGAGGGCGGCTGCCGGCCGCTGCGCCTCGCCATGGAGCCGGGGAGCGGGGCTGCCCTTGCAGGTGGGTCGGGGCCCGAGGCCGGCTAGGGCTGCCCGGGGAGGCGGTAAGGGAGGCCGGGCGAGGGCTCCGGGCGGGAGGCGGCGGCGGCCTGAGGAGATGCCCCCAGCCCGCCGCCGCGGCGCGGCGCAGGGCGGGCTGCCTCCCCCGGCCGCGGCCGTCGCTGCGTCTGGGGCCGTCCTCCGAGTTTGACAGCCCGGCGTGTGGCGGTGGAGGTCTGGGTCTGGGGGAGCAGAGGTGGGGCGGGCGCCTCAGGCGGGCCGGCGGGGTCGCGCCACCCGTGGAGGATTCTGCTGGCGGGCAGCGGCGGGAGGCCTCGCGTGGGCGGTGTGGGGTGTCCTGGAGGGGCTTCCTGAAGAAAGGTTCGGTTTATTTGGCTTGTTTTATTGGGCTTCTGGAAATGGCGGCCCTCCCGTGAAAGTTGCGCCTCTTATTGTTAGCCAAGACGATAAGCCATGAGCGACTGCTGCCAGCCTGTGTTCACGGCCTTGGTGTTCTTTTCTGATAGGCTACGAATCTGAAGTTTTTTTCTTACTCGTTTCACCCAAGTCACAAGCGTTGTTGCTAAGTTGTATTGGATAGATGCTGGAATGCAATTAATGTTTTGCTAAAACACAGTTCCGTTAAATACGCAGATATAATACAAAGGGATTATCAAAGAATTAGCAAAGAATTACCAATATTTTAACCTGAAGCTGATTATTTCTAACGTCATTGAATTAGAATGACTGTTTCTGATCCCCTCGTCGTTAGGAAATTAGAAATCATAGTGCTCAGTCTTCTACACTTTTATCAGTGACTGACAGAAGAAAGTGGTGATTAATTTTCTTTTATTTCCTGTTTGTTTTCTTAATTTGAATGCACTAGTCATTGAGCTGAATTAAAGTGTGAAAAATACTTTTCAATGGACTTGTTGCGAATGCTTGACAGGCACTTCCATAGTCCACTGTCTTTTACAACTTCCAATGCTTCGTAAACTAATATTCAGGCACTATGTATTTAATTGTGGTTATAGTTATGTTAGTAGCTATAGTACATATAAGACTTTGTTCTTCACTGCATACTGTATGCTTTTGAGAGTACCAGGTTCCTATATTCCTGCCATTCTCTCTTTTCCTTGTCTTGTATTCCAGACATTTGCTTTCTTTTGAACAGTCTCATCTTTCATTCTGCCAGTATAAAATTTGTCTAAGAAAGCCAAGATCAAGGTTTTTAAAATACAACAGATGCTTTGTGGTAACTTACTTGAAGGAAACTCGTTCACTGAAAGATACTGATCTTGCAGATTTATAAACTTGTGGAAATGGAACTATTCAGGTGAAGACTGAAAATGTGAAATTAAAAGAGAGAAGTATGGTGATATTTTAGCTGATATATTTTAGCATGGGAAGAGAAGAGATGCAAAGTAATCCCTGTATAATCCTCTAAACTGTTCATGACTTCAAAAAAAGGCACTCTGCTTTGAAATTCTACATTCGAGAACTAATGCAGTCATTGCAGTAGGTAAAACTTAGGAGATACAGCTGCTTTCTTGTTGTAACTTGGCAGTATAGAAGGACTGGGATTCTTTTCCACAGTCCAAAATGCCAACTGTAAATTTATACTTTATGTAATTAAATATTATTAGCACATGTGAAACATTGTAAATTACTAAGTGTCCGACTTTCATGGTCTATCTCATAAAGCTACAATTGTTTGAAGAAATAAATCATGTTACAATTTAATCACATTTCCTTGTGCTTTTGACATAATGTATTTTAAATACTTACTTCTGTATAATTTTAGCACCTTGAGTCCATTTAAAAAAAGAAAGGAAAAAAAATATGCTGGAGGTATTCTTTAGGCTTGTGGTAGTAAACCCGAGTTTTTCCCTCACCAAGTATGTCAATATTACATATCTTTGTGTGTTATGAGTATAGGTTATTTAAAAATGACACTGTAGAGTAGCCTTGTTTTAATATACATTTTTACAATAAAAGCTGCTTAATTGGAACACAAGACATACTTTAGTTCATCTTGATTATGCAGCTGTCCCATTATCATTATTTATTATATACACGAAAGACAGTATTACGTTAGGCATACCAATTAAATCAAGTTTATTGGTGCTCAGTGTTATGGCCTTATGTGTCTGCAGCTCAGCCCAGTTCCGCTAGAGCACTCGCATCGTTTTGTGACCCATTTTGTGTTCCATTATAACGGATCAATATCTTGGTTGCTATTGTGTAATGCAGAATGAGGTTACAAAGATGTGGGTAATTTTTTCAACTTTATCTGCAGCGTGTAATTGACAGGCTAGTTAAAGTAAAAATCATGGCAACAAAGCAGTTTTTCCTATTATGTTTATGCCATTAAAGACAGACCACACACTTATATTTGGAAGGAAAACCATTTTTTTAATGTTTGTTACATACTATTATTTAGGACTGTCTGAAGATTTTTTAGCTGTGTAGTAATGGTGAATCCTAGAATGGTTTGGGTTGGAAGGGACCTTAAAGATCATCTCGTTCCAACCCCCTGCCATGGGCAGGGACACCTTCCACTAGACCAGGTTGCTCCAAGCCCCATCCAACCCGGCCTTGAACACTGCCAGGGATGGGGCAGCCACAGCCTCTCTGGGCAGCCTGTGCCAGTGCCTCACCACCCTCACAGTGAAGAATTTATTCCTTATATCTAACTTAAATCTACCCTCTTTCAATGGTTAAAACCATTACCACTTGTCCTATCACTACATGCCTTTGTAAAAAGTCCCTCCCCATCTTTCCTGTAGCCCCCCTTTAGGTACTGGCAGGCTGCTGTAAGGTCTCCCTGGAGCCTTCTCTTCTCCAGGCTGAACAACTTCAACTGTCTTGGCCTATCAATTGCAATTTGTTTCTGTCCTGACAAATCCTTTTATATGTTCCATCTATTTCAAACGTGAAATCTGAGCCCTTGAATGGCCTGGAAGTTAAATGAGTTACAGTCTATTTTGTGTCTTACTCTATTTTAAAATGTTCAACCTTAGATGATAATGATCTGAATAACAAATAAATGTCCTGTTGTAAGCAACAACATTTTGTCTATGACGTTTGAAGAAGTATCTTCCATTATTAGGCATGAATTTTATGGGCAAAGTTAGAGATCATGCCTAAGGTGTGCAATCCTGTGACATAAATGAGTATTACTCAAATGTTGAATTATTTCAAACAAGTTTAGGGTTTGGTTTTACTTTGAGGTGCCTTATAATTTTAAATCACAGTAGAACTTAGCCCTGTTCCCCCCATTGCTTTGTGACTTCCCTGTTTCCAAGGTCAGTCAGAAAACTGTATGTAGCGCTTGGAAAGGTGAATTATCTAAAGTTATTCACCTCCCTTACCCAAAACCATCCCTGAAAGACTTCTTAAAAGCTCTAGAGCTGAGAATTCCCCTGTGCAAACTGAGTAGCTCATCCCTTGTTGGCTGGGTGCAGCACAGGCTGCTGTTTCTCTGGGTAGAGGAGCCCAGCTCTGGGTTGGAGAGACCAATGGACATGGGCCCAGGGGCTGGAGAAGGCTCAGACCAAGACCACTGGGGTTTTCGTCGGGGAGCAGTCCGTTTTGATCTGACTGCAGACTTAACTGTCCCACTTCCTAGGTTAATCACGTTTGGGAGGCCGATTCCTCTAGTTCACATGGTGAACTAATGCGAGGAATAATGAAAAGATCATCCCTGCGCTTCTGTTAAAGACAGAAAATTATTGTTATCCCTCTCAGCCTGTTGTTGACACTAGTGCAATTCTGGCATGAGGTAGAAAAACCCATATAGCATCCAGGAGTACTTTTTTTCCTCTTGAGACTTAATTTGCTGGTTTGTGCAGCAGTGAGGGCAACTGCTGTGCATTCAGAGACCAGGCTGTTCAGTTGTGTGTGTTTAACAGTGAAAAAAGAAGCAATGAAGAGGTAAGAGGCAGAAGAGCATCTTCTGACAGCTGAGAGAGTGCTAGGGGAGGAAGGGATGCTTTTGTGCCAGTAGTGGGCTGAGGGAATTGTCTTTGTTTCCTGAAGGTGTCACATGTTTGACCTCAACTTCCAGACTTCGACAACATGTTATGGGGATGAAAGTGGGAATCACTAACAAGGTGCACAAACGGCCCTTTTGTGGGGTTGCAGGTTTTTTGGAAATAGGAGATTTTATAGCCTGTTAAGATGACTTTAAGGAATGATTTAAGTTTAGATGCGAGTTTCATGGCTCTAACGGATGTTTTCAGTTTTTTAATAACAATGAATGATTTGAATTGTTTAGGGTTTTTAGCAGTAATGTGAAACTTTTGAGCTTTGGAATGGAGTTAAATATACGAAGTTTCCGACTGACAAGAAAACGAACTAAAAAGGTGAACATCTGAAACTAGTGGTTTGGTTTTTTTCTAATTAGTGGGAATTATTTCTTCCTCGCGTGTTGCCGACAGTGTCAAAACCAAGGTGAGACTTACCAGAAAGGTATCTTGCTGTAGTTAATGGTGTAATATGAGCTGCTGCATCAAATGCACTTGCAAAACAGCAGGACTGGCAGGTTGGGGGAGTAGGGTAGTGCTTACAAATCAGATTTACCCTGGTTCTTTCTGTTATCCTGTTTCCTGTTTATATCTAAGGTCCTCAAAGGATCTTACACCACCTCTTATTTCCCCTTGGTTATCTAACACAGAGCTGTATAGGACAGTTGACTTCTTTTGTAATTATTTCAGCAGCTGAATAATTACTCGGCAGCCTTCCACGGCTGGGACCTCGGCAGGGCTGTGGGTCCTCAGTACCCTCTCCCTCTATGAGAGTTAGAAAGCTGGAGAGGGGTGGAGGTCTCTCTTGTGCTGGAAATCGGGAGACTCAGTCCTGTTTGACAGTGATGTTAGCCAATCCTGTCCTCTGCATGCGCTTCCCATATCAGTTTGCAGATTGAGGGGCTTGCATAGGTATCTGTTGTTAGGGTGCTGCTCCCTGCTTCTAGCAGAGCTCGCAAGGGGTTACTGGTTCCCTCCTTAACACTGAGTAAACGCAGTTACGCAGTGAGCTTTGTTAGTAAGTAGTTACTCTCACTGAGCAACTTGCGTCCCAAATGTGTTTTGGTGGATAATTCTTGATCCTTTCAGTTCTTGACAGTCACATTTTGACATTAGCAGCTAGGATTAGACTGGTGACTTTTTCCTGTTGTTGGCCCAATCAAGGAAAATTTCTGGTTTGGTTCTAAACTTTTTTTCTGCCTAACCATTGGTGTCATTTCTGTGCTGATATGAGCAAAAATATTATTGATAAAACTCTGTAGCTGCCAATATGCTTTTAGTACAATGCATTCACATTCGGTGGTCTTTGGTGCAGCACTTCCTGAGGGCAACAGATTGCTGTGCAATTTTTGCTAATGCACAGTTGGCCAGCATCCCCGTATTTCTAACAATGTCATCCGGTGTGTTATTTTCTAGGAGAATTTTTACAGTGGTTTCTGAGAGAGCAGTTATGCCTTTAGGGTACTGTGAAAAACTTGAATCAACTCTTACAACTCCTGCTTTTCCTTCCGCAAACTTCTCTTTTCATGATCATAAAAGAAGAAAAGAGAAGAGAGATGGTGATAGTGACAGTAATAGAAAGGAGGTGAAAGAGCTGTATATTCTCTGTAAAATCTTCATGAAATCCACTGTTTCTGGAAATACATGCAGGTATATCACCATTAGTCATTAATTACCTGGTTTTAAACAAGAGATTTTGAGATTCCAACAGAATTACTTCTCCAAAAACTGTCTTGTTCCTATGGAGAACCAACTTTGTGATCTGTGCTGCTTTTTTTTCTTTTTAAACCAGCATCTCTACAAGTAATTATTCCAGAAAAGGAGTGATTCTTTTTCTCCAGAGTAAGAGTATTTCATTAAACTCATTCAGTGTAAGGCATTACTACTGTAGAAGTGAGTCTGTACAAGATGTTAAAGAGAAAAAGGCGTCCCTCAAAATCCAAATTTCATTACTTAACTGTATGTCCTAAGTGTTAAGGTGGAATGCTTTTAAGATTTTGATGATTGTGATTTAAAGCAAAATTAGGTAAGATACCATGGTTTATGTGATTTATTAGGGATGCATCTCCTTTAGGAAATAGCATTTTGGCATGTTGAGGGTGAAAGAACCTTTTGCTTGTCTCTATTGTATTATAAGCATGTGCACTAAGGTTTTTGCTCTGCTTAAAATGTAGTAGTCCCCTTTAAAACACAGTAGAAAAGTGACTCTCTTTAGTTTGGTAATAAGTAGTGAAAAAATACTAATAATTTTCCTTGACCTGTAGAAATTCAGTCTCAACTAATACTTGTCTACTACTTACATTATTTTTATTGGGGATTTGTTTTACTCTAAATCACTTGATTTAGAGTTGTGGGCTGAGATGTGTAAAGTATATAGTGGTAAAATATTACTGGTCAAACAGCTAACTTTGACTTTTCTTTGTAATAGTATGTCATGTGAGTAGAAATAAACAGAGCATGATAGAGAAGAAGGTATTGATGGTGACTGTAATGATAAAAGGCACCTGAACATTCATGAAATGCTGAAATTAAATACTATCTCCTGACCCATACTGGAATGTTGGTCCTTCTGGAACTTCCCTGAATATAATTTAAAGGAAAATGCTAGTACTGACAAAACATGTTATAAAGCACAAAGCGAATCTTTATTTGTCCTTTTTTAAAAGGGAGTGAATCAGAAAACTTTTGCAAAGTAGACTCTGGAGATATCAAAATGATAAACCATCAGTGAAAGCCATTTGTAACACATCTTTCTGCCTGCCTTAATGTGTGGCTCTGCTCTGCAAAGGAACTTCGTAAGAATGAAGCTTGACAGACACTGTTTGAGTGATATCCGGGTGAAACTTCTATTGAAGACGAGATAATCTGGGGAGCACTTTTCATGTTCAAAGCCAAAGATTTTGGATACCTTACTGTTACTACTTACTCTTCTTTCAGTGTGGTTCCATGTATTTCATTTTATTCACAGCTTTGAAGGCAGTTCAATTACTGCATGGTTCTGTATTTGTAAAACATTTCCTTTGATGTATGAGGCAAACAAGAGTCTTACATCAGTTTGTTGTCCCACAGAGGGGCTGATCCTTTGAGGCTGGGAGAATTAAATTGTGCTTTTCCACTGGAATTCTTGGATATGGTTGGAAAAGTTGTGTGAAATAGATTTTTAAAAGTAATAAGTTTTGCAAAAAGTACCATTTATTTAATGCATAACTGCTTTAAGCAGTGGGTATAGATAGTTTAGTTCAGTTTCTAAGGGCTTATTCTCTCATTAGCTTTAGGAGTGCACTGGTGACTTAGACTAGGTGTTTTCTGCCCTGACACAGGGCAGGAATGTAGAGTTTCAAGTGGAGAACAGTAGCTTAAAACATAGCTGTAGGTAGCTAGGTCCCAATGAATTTTTGCAGTCTTATCCTTTGTGCTCTGTACATTTCAAAGTGTGACTGGTGTGTCTGAATGGACAGTGTGTAAGGAATGTACAGGAATTGTTTGTGCATTTCAGAAGTATTTGAAAGGCGAAATAAATATTTAAAAGGCAGGTCTTTCTGTAAGTGCCCCTGATGGATAAATAAATATGTGATGATTTATGACTTACTGTTCAAGGTTGAGGAGAAGGAAAGGAGGAAATCAGCTTAGTGATAGCAGGTGATCTCGTGAAAGGACGACATAAAATACCTTATTCAAACCTGTGCTGTGACTACTTCAGAGATACTCAACAGAACTTATTATAGTGCCTAATCTACAGTTTTCTTGGATAACAAGAAAAAATAATATTATGAACAATTTTTAGATGTCAAGACCAGGATGAAAGTGTAGGAAGTGGTTTTTTATTATTAGTATTATTATTATGGAAGGAATATTTTTTCAAGTCAAAAAAAATACAGTGAACTACTGAATGAAAATGGTGTAGAATTAGAAAAAAAAATTTTGCTAATTAGGCTGGATATTATTAGTTATTTTTAATTTCATTTTTTTCCTTTTCTGTTCCTAGATCCTGTGCTGTTGCCCATGACACAATCATCTAGATAAATATTTTCTTTTTCTGACTCCTGTAATGCCTTTTGCCCTGTCCTCACAGTTTGTAACAGAGCTGATAAAACTATTTTCTTCACTTATCTTACTATCCACTTGCATCACTTTGAAGCTGTCTTCATAGACCTTTCTGTAGGCTTGAGGCTTAATGTAGATTTAGAACTGCAAGTGCAGCAATACCAGGTGTCCAAAACCAGAAACTAACAACAACCTTAGAGTTTTATCTTTTGAGCACTGGGACTTTTTGGTGTTTTTTAGTGTTTTCATCTTTGTTTTAGTGGAGATAGCATTTGCATTTAAAATTTTGCTAGGATAAGCCTATTTGAAGTGCTTGCTATTTCCACAATTATTCTCAAACACTGCCTGAATTTTATTGTTATAGCTGGAGTGCAGCTCATGTATGTTTTATTCTCACATTGTGCACAGATGCTTACATTTCTACTCTTTTCCTTGATGATTTAGGAATGCACTAGAAATAAAATAATTGGTCTCACTGTTGAACAGTTTCCAAAGCCAAGAAAATGCTGTGCATAATTTCCTTAACAGAGTCATAGTGAAGTTACTTTTTTGTTTTCTGTTTTTCTAATGTAATAGAACTCAAAGGCGGAAGAGAAAATCAGGTCTGGTATTTGAAAATATCAAAACTAGCATTGGCTTTTGCAATTATCCACTCAAAACCACCAGGGAAGAGTTGCAAAGAATACACTGAGCAACTTGCCAAAACTGTATCCGAACAAGATTTTGGATGGAAATCAAAAGTTGAGGTGCTGGAAGCTGAAGTTCTTCGATTACGTCAGGAACTTCTTTTGAACAAGATCTGTCCAAGATTCTGCTTGGAAAATGGTAAGTTTCTGAAATAACTTCTGACTATGTTGCAGTAGCAAGGAAACAAACAGCTTTCATGTTGCCTGCACCATTTCTTGTCCCTAGATATGAGTCTTTAGTGTACAGCTTTCTATTTTTCCCAAAGCTCTGAAGCAGTAGAACACTTAATTAATTTGTAATGGGACTGAGCTTGGGAATTTGATGCTTACTCAGAACTTACATTTTTAACTTTCAGAATCAATATGTATCATGGAATGTATCATTATCTGGAATAATTCCAGACCAAGTTGTCAATACAAAATGTTACTCTATAACCTCAGAGACACTAGTTTGCAAGAATATTGATGTAACCTATTTACATTTGGAACATGTCTTAAAGATATATTGCATATTTTTTTACCACTTTAAAGATGCTTAAACTCAGAATTTCAGCCTGATGTGTTGAAAGCATGAATCCCTAATATGTATAACGGGAAGGTTGGGCAGGCAAAGGACTGTATGATGTCTGCTATTTCTGTTAATGTATTTAGACTGCGGATACTGTGAATGTTTATTATGACATATAATAAAATTTTGTGAGTCTGATACTGTAGGATTCAGGAAAGCTGTTAGTTAAAGAATAAGAAAAAAAAAGAAAAAAAAAAAGATGAGCTCAAACAGCACTGTTTCTCTGACTTGTGCATGTTGAGTGAGTCATTCTCACTCTGAGATATCAATGGCACAGGATGAGCTTGGAAATCGGGCAGTAGGGGATGTCTCCAGGCTCTGGGGAGATACTTCCCCCAGGAGATGGAGGTCACAATGCTCTGGGCTGAAGGAGAGAGACAGCTCACTGTTGAGGGGATCTCTAAAATCAAAATGTATAGCTAGTTGCTTTATGACTTGAGATTTTTAGAAGGTTCCCTGATAGAAAACTTGATGAGGCTTTATTGGAATGGTTTTGTACTGAAACGGTAACTTCTTTATTTACTTGTGAAAAGATTTCTGGATTCTAACTTTAACTGAGAGGGCAGATATATTAGACTTTAGCTAGAAGCTGTAATATTTTATTTTTTTATATAATAGACATTTCTCTCTAGAGAAGTGAATTAATGACTATTCATACTTAGTTATTGTCTGTATGTCTGTTCTCTGCATCCTGTTCCAAACATGAAGTTTATTTGAGTAAAAGTAACTTTCAAGCTGCTCTTTCGAACAGGTGTCTTAATGTTACAAAGAACTGGTTCCATATGATGCATATGATCAGGAGAGATTTATTAACATCTAATGTCTGGAGAGGATATTCTAATTGTGGATTACACAGAACGTACCAAACGCTAGAAAAAAAATCAATTCATCTGCAACTTCTGTGTTCCAAGTGTAACTTCCTAAAGATTCTTTACCCCAAGCTGTTGAACTGAGCAATACTGGTATGTCACTTGCCAAAGTAAGCTCTTTTAGTTGCGAGATAGGCAGAGGGAAGCAACTGTCCCTGGCAAATACCACTTTTTTCAAAGGATGTTAATTTTCATTGCCCTAGTCACAGTGAAGTTTGTTCACAGGCCTAAAATGTGATAAATCTTGCCTAATTTTAGATGTCTGCAGCTGCACTAAATTTTCTGTGCTTTCTTCATTATCTGTACAGGGAAATGGCATGCTTACTTTAAAATTTATGGTACACTTGACCCATTGCGATATTCACTAATATGGATATGATGAATTGTCCACAAAAGACGTTCTTCTCCATTCTGCTAGCAATAGGCTGAGTGGCTTAGAAAAAGTCCCATGATTCCCAAATCACTTCAGTAAGCTGCTCTTCATAGATAGCTCTTTTTATTTTTTTATGGTCTCAGCAGCCTGTTCAAACATAACCTGGGTAGCTGACCAAGTCTCATTTTTCAGTGAAGCCAAACTTTAATTTCAGTCTATGTTTAGCTAATGGGATCATAAATAGTAGAGATGAGTATGTGGTATCTATATCCCTTTAGTTTCTCCAGGGTACAAAACCAACACCCTACTAATTTGAAGGATTACCGTGTGGCTGCTTTTCCCTTCAAATGTTTGTTTATATTTATGATTACACTGTAGATAAACCTGTTAGACAGAAAACCTTTTGACATTTGAAATATCTATGGGAGCTTACATCAGCCCCACCTGCATCATATCCTGGCCAAGAGGAATAGGGCATAGTCTTCCGCTTCAGTTTCTCTTAACCACTGGGGTGTAAGAGAGCAAAAATATGTGGAAGACCTGAACTGTATCATAATTTCTATTTCTTCATACAGGTTTTCCTTAACATTGAAAGGATACTTTCGAGCTCTTGGAGTCTAACTTTGAGATGGCCGTTTTTTGTGATATTTCTTTATTTTGACTGTTTTGTTTTGTTTTTCCCCTCCTTCTTAAACCTTGGTATGACATGTGAATTCTTCTGATAATGGATTTGAGCCATATGTTCTCTTGGAAAGAATATGTTCTTCATCAGACAGATGTCACTGCTGAGTGAGCATTCATGGTTACAGTTACATTGGAGACTACAATGCTCAGTCTCTTGCTTTTGAGTAAAGAAAGATCGTTACTAACACCTGACGGGATATCTGTTGGTGAGATCTGTGCACTCTTCTGGTGATGAAGTTGATGGTGTATATTAATAGCAGAACACCTGTGGTTGACATTTAAAGGGGGGTGGTTGTAGAAGCAAAGCCTACCTGAAATAGGGGCCACTCCACCACTGACATCTTCTGCTCTGGGGGAAGAAAGTTTCCTCTCGTGTGTTGTGCCAGTTTTGAGATTTTTCAAGCCCATGGAGATTAGAAGCTAAAGGGTAGCTGCTGCTGAGATAGGAAGGCACAAGGAGCTTGAATCTAAGTTGAGAGGAAAAGTGGTGTAAGTGGTGTTCCATCCTGTTCACTTGCAGGCTACTATAGATCCATCAAGCCATTGTTATGGTTTGTTGTTGATGGTATATTGCCCAAGTTTACTACCTAATATCACACCAGAGGAGTTCTCTTTAGGGCCAAGTATAACTGGGCTTGTTCTTAGGGCCAGATATTCTACAGATATCATGGATCCTTTTCCTCCTCCATTTGTTTCTCCAGCCTTGTTTTTGGAGCTGGTGTTCTGCTTAAAACAATGCAACCTTTTAAAACAATTCAAACCCTGAGCTTTTCTTTGGCTTTCTTGTGTTCTGCTTAACAGCTCTATAGGTGAAAGAACAGCAGGGTTTCACAAAATCCACCACTGGAAGATCTCATGCAGCAAGGATCAGATACTGCACTTGTGTCTGCTGCTGCCTGTTGAGAGCTGAAGAGTTCGAGTCCTTCAGCCAAGGTTCACTTTGCAGCTGTATCTTCCCTGCTCTGCATTCTGAGTGTGAGAGCTTTCCTCTCCCACCTGCTGTTTGTAATAATAATAGTAGGTCTTTCAGAGGCTTCAGGAATGATTAGAGACTGCCCATGGAGTTTTATTTCCCTGATGTGAGAAATCTGTGAGCTCTTTGAAGCTGTGATGTGTGTTTTCCTTCTCCACATAAAGTTGCACACAGTATGGATGCACAAGCACATGAAGGAGAAAAAACAAAGTATCCATTTTTAAAGATATGTTGTCTAGATTATTTTTGTCCCACCTGACCAGTTCTTTGTCCTCAGAGACCCCAAAAAAGTTTGGGGTTCCTCGCTGAGGGGAAGGAGCATGCTTTGCTACAGGTAAACTGGTGGTATGGGTTGTTAAAGTTTAATGTGTTGTTTATGAAATTGTTGTGGTATATATTCACTGACTGTGCTGTGTCTGGAAGTTCCTTATTTGACTTAATGTGCAGCTGTCTTTCTGAATACAAGGACACTAGTATTCCTTTTACATGGTGCTGCTTTTGGCTGTACGTCAGCTGTCCGAGGAGGAAAAGCAAATCTTTTTGTAATTGTCTGGTCATTATTTTTCACCTTGCCAGTATTGTCCTGACAATTATGCCTATGGGTAGAAAAAAAATCAAATTTCCTATTAATCAAAGTTTCTTGCCTTTCTTTGATTCAGATTGAAATTTCACAGAAAGGAGGAAACTCGTTGGTGTTATTCTGCAAATAAGAATATAAAATATTTGAGCATTCTGTTGTCACTTTGCTTTGGAGCTACATGAAAATACAAAAGGTCTTACAAAGCATTGATGAATTGATAGATTCATGGATTGAAGCACCTGTCCTCTAAGACAAATTCCTTAACTCATCAAATCAACAATCATATTGTTTCTTGGCAGCCTCTGTTAAAGAGATCTGAAAAGCCTGCAGCTGTTACTCCATCCTAAGAAGGCATAAATGCAATACTCTACCCTTTTTTGCCAAGCATGTATTTTAGGAATGACAATTTAGAGGACAGATGTTTATTGCCTTGGTTGCTTTAGGCTGATACTCTTGAAGGGTTCCAAATCAGTTATCCAGGGTAAATTTTTAGCAAAACTTGTATCGAGTATGTGTTCTCTCTTCCTTAGCTTCACCTTCAATCTTGGTTCATGTTCTTCCCTTCTTATAGAGTGGATAGGAATTTACTGAACTGCTTGCTTCTCTAATTAAACTAACTAAATACATAAACAAAACAGATTCTCCCCCACCTTTTTTTTTGAATTAGTTTATTCTTCCTTTTATGGATAATTTACAGTAGAACTTCATCTGCCATGCCCTGAAGTCCCATCCTGTGTTCTTAGCCTCCACAGTAGCATATGGCTGTCAGCCCACCCTACCATAGTCTGTCTGTGTGTTTAGGGAAATGCTGAACTCTGAGTCAGAATGTGATTAATGTGAATGTCTGATTTTTAACTGTGTCCTGAGGCTGTGTTTGACTTCTCAGGGTACTAAATTCTGCTTCCTGTGTCAAGACATTTGAAGCAACTTGTACCTCTTTAGGGAATAAGAGCCAGAGACAAAAAGAATTTGTTATCTCCTGCTTCACTCCTTAACTTGGTGTGTTTCTTGAGGCATTTAGATGTACATGTGGAAAAAGGGAGCAATTTCCTTTGTAGATTAGTATGAATGAAGACACTTCAGTCTCCTTTCTTCTTGCTGGAAGGTCAGACTTGTTGCAAAAGCAGAAACATATAGAATTGGAACCAACCAGCTCATCAGCTGAAGTAAAACTGATTATAAATGATACACAACTCCAGTTTACCAGCAGCCTTGTTTTGGGCCACAGAATTCAGCCATCTCTTTCCTTTCCACTTCCCTGTAAGTCATGGCTTGGGTGTTTCTTGCTCAGTAGGGAGAGTCAGAAACTCTGGGTGCTCAGCTTAAAGCCCCAGCATTTCCTTGGTGGGCAAAGAAGGGATCAGATAAGTCCTGCTTTGATGAGAGCAGGAAGAGTGATAGCCAGTCAAAATCTTTTTTGAATAATTTGATTTCAGACCTCTGGAAGGGCAGAACTCTCTGCCATAACTTAAATAACTTGTGATGTTTCTTATTCCTGCTTACATTAAAAGGAGCGGTGGGAGAACATAATTGATAATAGATTTTTTTTTTAAAGCTCATTTTCAAAGAGAAACCAGTCAGATGAATTCAGAAAGATCAGACCAAAGCATATGCAGATTCCTCAGAGAATATGTTATCTGCAGCTTCATAAAGGAATCTTCCTCGTTAGTGGAGGGAGCAGCAGCAGTCCAAATCAGACTGAATAATAATGATAAAAACATATTAGTCTATTAGGAGAAATTACTTCCCTCCCCGGAAAGAAGATGAAATGGTGTGAAATGTTTACAGCTGCCCTGAATAGCACTTAGCAAAGGCATGGTAGTAAGGTAGAGGAATATAGACTAGAATATCTAAGTTATCATGGTAAGTTTATGTAAAAGCTATTTCTTCAGGTCAGTATGTTTGAAAGAGCTGCTGTTACAGATTGCTGTGTCCTGTCACCACTTTTTTCCCTCCTGGTATTTGGCAGGAAGCAAGGAATGCAAAAGAATGACAGTTACAGAGGAATAGTCAACCTCTGAGGGGTATCTTTGGCTTCTTTCTTTTTCTAGCTTCCTTCTTGCAAGGTGAGAGGATTCTCCATTGGGCAGCAGTCAACACTTAGTTTGATGTTGCCGTGGAAAACATATCTGATTATTTTTGTCTGGTGCTTAGGGAATGTGATGTTTCTGCCTAAAAAGATTCTTCCTCCTTCCCTCTGCGTGCCTCCCCCCCTGCCCCCCCCCGAAAAGGTGGCCTTGTCTCCATACAGACACATAAGGGCAGCCCAGTCTAAGTGTCATCTCAGCATTTTCTCTAAGGCCTGATGGTGTCGGACAGACAGTATTTCAAAAATGAACTATTTGACATCTTAAGTGTACTAGTATACTCCTATGCTTCTACCAGTGGTACTAATGCAAGTAGGCCAGCATTGCAAGTAATGTCTCACAACCTAAAAAGTATTTTATTTTTTTAGGAGGGGAGCAGGGAATTGAGAACAGATACGTGAGATGACAAAAATGAAGTTAAAATGTGTTTAGCACAGATTTATGGGAACATGGCTCTTGGAATATGATGATGAGATAAATCTGTTCCCCATAATTGTAGTGACACAATGGGGAACTTTATGAAAGCTGAGGCCTTTTCAGGATAATTAAATAAGTTAATTTGCAATCTGGAAAAAGCACCAGCTGGAGTGTAATGATTCATTGAAATCTCAGAGTACTGCTCCTTCCATGGATAACAGGTCTGTTTTGGTTGTGGAAACTTTCTCCCTTTGAAAGCAGATGCTGTCTATCTTATCAGATGGCATTGCTACAGCTGTTCTAAGCACAAACTTGGGGCAAAGGGACCCAAGCAGCCTCCTTTTCTTTCCAGGCTTCTGTATAAGGAACCTATTTGGAGGCAAAAACAACCCAGTTGTCCCAGCAAGAGAAATATACTATTTTATAAATTCCCCGTGTAGATCAAGTTCCTGATAAGATGCATAGTGATTTTTAGGAATAAGGCTCATAAAAGCAAGGGGGATTCCTAATTTAGTGTAGATTCATTTCCTTTCTTCTGGGTAACAGAATTATAGTTTTGGGGAAAACTGAATATATATGGTAAAAACAGGTTATGAAGTGTGGCCATGGCAATTAGGATCCTCTTGCCTATAAGTCTACTGTGGGGAGCTAAGGATCAGTCAAATTTTTCTGTGGAAATACAGAATCACAGAATGGCTGAGGTTGGAAGAGACGACTGGAGGTCATCTTGTCCAACTCCCTTGTCAAGCAGGGCCACCTAAAGCTAGTTGTGCAGGACCGTGTCCAGACAGCTTTTGAGTATCTCTAAGAATGGAGATTCCACAACCTCTTCGGGCAATCTTAACCTAACTCAAACTTAGATTTGAGTTCCTCAAGCAGACCTTTGTTTGTGGGCTTCTGGATATATAAACAAAAAAGCCAAATATTTATACCGTGTTGTATTCAAGAAAAGAGATGGTTTTAGGAATGTACACCCTAGCTGATTCCTTAGGGAGTCCACCTCGTATCAGCCTTCAGCTCATTACAGTTGCACCCAGATCACTGCTGCCTGCATTGGCTGATACTTCTTGTTTCTTAGAGAAGCTCTGTTTGATGATGCAAAGCATTTTTAATAAGACATAGTACTTATAGTTCAGTACTACCAGTTCAGATGGGTAGTCTTCATAGGTAACATTAATTCACTTAATATCTTGAAATATCCCCTATCTAGCTTAGAACTCAAATTTCAGTCATCGCATTGAGATGGTCAATATTGTAAAGCATATGTTAGATCTTTTGTTGTGAAAACTGCTTGATGAGCATTAACTGACCCAAATCTGTATGTTCGTCACCTGATTATCGATCCTTCCATATCTTTACTGCAAGTATTCTTTATTTGACTTGAACTACAAAGGATTTGTGCTGTCTTCTACAGAAATCCCCTAAAAATGAATGTTTATATCCTCAAAATCCTTCTCGGTTCTTAGTGAATTCTAAACGTTTAGATGCTTTATATAAGCAAAATCCCTAACAAATTGAAGTATATGCTTCTAAGCCTTCTGAGAAGCATTTAAACCCTGGCATTGAACAATTAATTTGAGAATTTTAGATACTCAGTCCTATGTTCATTTCTTGAAATTATTCCTAAATGGGAAAAGTATGTCAGCATGAAATACCTTAGCTTTAAGCAGAAGAGCTTTCTTTTCCAAGCTGGTTATAAAAAAAAAAAAAGGAAATGCAGAAGCAAAGTGTGGGTTACGTGGCTTCTAAAATGTCTCCATTTGGAGAATCCTGGAAGCTTTTTATTATTTTTTTGTTATTATTTCAAAATGTTCAAATATGTGAGACAAAATTTCTTTGCTTTGATATATAGAGAAGTTTGGCTTGGTTCCAGATCAGGACAACAATGGTGTGCTAAACACATAGGAGTTCATGAGGGAGGAGAGTGAGTTGTTTTTTCTCAACCAGTCAGCTTGGTTAGTAATGAAAACAGCAGAATAGGGACAGGCTTACACATGAAGAAAAGGTAAAGAAAACAGTTAATAAGTGTGAGAAGATTTTTTTTTTAAGAAGAGAATAAACTTGATTCATTGTTCATGGAAGGTACACTTGTAACAAACCAATCGGTGAAGACTAAATGAAGAATTACAGAGTCCCAAAAAATGCAGAAGTGGAGCAGTGAATACAGTAGGAAAAAATATGAATAATTTCACATATGTTTTCATTTCCTTTTAGAAGTTACTGACTGAACACCTTCTTGGAAAGAAGAATGCAGTATCATCAAAGGGGTTTCTAAGATTGTCTCATTTTTAATTGTCTTTTTATTTTTTTCTTTTAGATGTGGAACTGAGCCTATCAATTGTAACTGAGTTTTAAGAGAGCTTTACGTGTCAAACGTCATTGGGTTTGATTTTCAAGTGATAATCCATGTGTGTGCTTACAAAGTGAGAGAATATAAACCGCCTAATGCTTGAAACTGAAGTAATTTTTTCTTTGCAGAATTCAAGTCATCTCTTCACTTTGTTTCTTACTCCTGCCACCTTCAAGCCCATTTTCTGTTCTACAGTCCCTGTTGGTTGTGTAACTGCAGATATATTAAGTTTTTCAAAAGACTTGAAGGCCATTTTATGATTCCACAGCAATTTCATCAGATAGGGACCCTTCTTCAGTTTTTAAATTTTGAACTACATACAGCATGTGGCCTTCCTCATTCTAACACTGTCCGGTCTGTGGCAGCCAGTAGTGCAGGCGTCGGACAAAGCGTCTTCCACCGCCCCTGCTTCTGCTACATGGATATTACAGATGCTGCCTCTCTTACTCTGCGTTGGGTAGGACCAGGAGCTGGGTCATTCCCTTTTCTCTCCACAGCTCTGAGAAACCTTATGACAGTACTGCTGCCAGCAGGGCACTTGGGAGACAAAAGGTGTTTTCCTGGCCTGGTGAAGCAACTGGCTCTTCCTGCTCCCTTTCTTGTCCCTGAACTGATTCTTGGTGTCTGTGTTAAGGTGGCTATTCAGAAGTGAGAGAATTCATCTGGGAGATGGGGTGGACTCTGGTGTTTGCCAGAGCTCTGCTTCCTCACGACTACTTGAAGACTCCACAGTATCTCATCGTAAGACTGATTGGCATCTCACTCCACTGATAAGAGCCTCTGTGTTCTGTGGTCCCACAGCAGTATGTGCATTTGAGTTCTTGTGCTTCACAGAAGTGCCTACAAACCTTGCTTACATACTCTACACAGTATGCAAGTCACTCCCTTGTCCCTTGAGTGACTGCTGGTTTTCAGGCCAGACACTCTCTGCAGTGGTTGATAGGTGTAGAGGGATGTCAGTTCTTCAGCCTTTGCACCCCAAGGCTGTTCTTGTGACTGTATCTTGCTTTGTTTGGGGAGCACGTAATTCTGATTTTCAGCTCAGGATCTTAATGTAGTAAGGCGCTAAAGGAACTTAAGAATTTAAATGTTTCCTGAATCTGATGTGGCATATTTAAAGAGGCTGTAAAATTGCTCATGACCAGATATTTCATTACCTATATAAAGGCATTGTAAAATTTTGTGGTTAGTTTATCATGTGCACTAAATTTTCATATTTCTTGTTCCTGTATATTTATAGTCAAATGTTTTTGAAATTACTGTTTAAAGATTATTGTTAGTGTGAGGCAGGCTTAATATTGTTCCTCTTTGGTTTTTGTTTGGTTTTTTTTTTGTACTTGGTAACCACACGGTGTGAACATCAAGACTGCTTTCTCATTTAAATAGTAGGTAAGTACAAAGTGATTAGTTTACCTTCTTTCAAGAAATAAATGATAAGCTGTTTCTAGATATTTTGAGGGAAATAATGAGTATTTCCCGGTGGGTGATTTATTTTTTTTTTTAAAAGATAACTTCCACCTCCTCCCCAAATGACTAGAACATATAAATAACTGAACATTTTTAAAGCATTTTGTATTATTCGTTGAACTGGAAATATGCTGCTATTGGGGACTTACTATAACGGGTTTTCTGGAAGCTCATCACGGGACAGGAGTTTGATATCTCAGTGAGTAGGAACCAGAGCATAAATGTAACATTGTCTCCTACTGGTAGGAATTTCATTGAATATGCTACCTCTTTTATTTGGGGACAGTCTGAAGTTTGGTTCCTACTGGTATCTCTATGTTACTCTGTTCTTCCCTTTTTCCTCTCTTTCCGTCTCCTTTCTTTCACCTCTGATGTTTTTTTCTTTTCCTTCGACAAGAGAATCGGTGAACATACATATGGTTTTTTGCACGTAGTTCTTGCTTTGCTTCTTTTGACTCCTGGCATTACATCCTCATGAGCAATTTTCGTGTTGCCCCATGGGATTAAGAACAGGAGCAAAATATCCACATAGTGAAACTCACAGTAGATGGATTCCCTAGAATGGCTTCTTTTCCTTAAACAGTACCATAAACTTTCAATTTTTTTCTTCTGGAATGTCTTTTGCTCAAAACCTTAGGGAGAGAAGACATGAAAGATTGATGACTGTTTTTGTTAGTCAGACCATGGGAAGTGTGCTTTGCTTCTTTGCTTGCTTTCAAAGTCTCGGTATGCAGGGCATTTGGGAACAGTGTTAATATATAAAATGCTAGGCTGGCCTTACAAGCCCTGCTTTTCCTACCTCCTGGAAATGTCGGTTGATTTCCCTACAGTTAGCCCTTTCATTGTGAGTCGATTGGTACCAATTCCTGTTCAATTTTGAGTGTGTCTGAATGTTAAAGGCATGAAACTCAACGATAAATAAATAAACCACATTTCCAGTTTTGATCTCAGTAGTAATACCCTCATTGGATGATCTGGTATGTTTTCAGAGACTGAAGTAATGGTCAGAATCAATTTGAAATTGTGCATTTAATGAAGTCTGTATAAACTTTTTTGAGTAATGTTTTTTTAGTGTACAGAATACTGTAGATTGCTGCCTAGTGATATTTTCTGTGTTAAATTTTTTTTTTTTAACTTGCCGTGAAATATAACATTTATTTCCTGTCAGGCCAAACGATCTATAAAATCTTTTTATTCATTTAAGAATACAAACACAGAGGAGTATGGTATTGCTTTAGATCCTTGGGGAAAATATGAACAGTATATGCATGTTTTTTAAGAGAGAAGCAGTTTGTGGCTGTGCCCCAGTAAGCAGGGCACAGCCAGGAGTTGGTCAGATGGGGTTCTAGCCTTGCCTCATGGCACAGAGATGTTTATGTGTGTTGGTCTTCCACTTCTCTGCTCTAATGTCTCTTGCTTGTTTTGAGTGTAATCTTTTAACATAGGTAGCATGTAGCGCAGAGGGAGTCTGTTGTCACCTAGTACTAAGTTATGCCCAGAGGCACTGACTTAAATATATCTAATGTGTGAAACAGGATGAAAGAGAGTCTACGATAGTGTACAAATATAATTTAATGGTGTAAATGCAGTGCATACCTTCTGTAACATAGTTTTTCTGTCTTTAAAGAAGATGGTATGAGATAGGTGGTGACTGGAGAAATTTTTGATTCTGAATGTTTTTCTTTGTTAAATAATAAAAAACTCAAGTGTAATGTTCTGTTCAACTTTGTCTCTGTTAGAATTCCTTACCTGTCTTGGGGAGAAAGAGTACACGTAAAGGATGAGATCTTATTTGATGCAGTTATAGTAACAGACCTTTACTGTCTTATAAAAACAGTCTGAGTTCTTGAGAATAAAAGTAGTGAAAAAGTTTGGAGGGCCAGAAATTTATATGCATTTTCTTCCCTGGGAATTAATGGGAGTATAGATGTCCACTTAAATTATATATGTGAAAACTGAAAACTGTCAGGAATTTTAAACTTAAAATTACTGTTCATATTGCTATGAGCATAAAACATCTTGTTCACAGATAGATACTGCCTTCTGAAAGTTTTGACTTTCATTTAAAAATGTCACCTTCTTCCATAGCTAAATTCAAGTCATGGGAAGTTCTTGGTGAGCAAGCATACATATGTATTATGTGATTTTTGTGTGGAAGCAAAAGGAGAAAGCATATACGACACTTCCCGTAAGTATGTATTTAAGTGTTATGTAAATGTAACTTTTACATTTGTGTTTCAGGAAAACCAGATGCCTCTGCTGAAATTCTTCTGGATCAGGAATGTATAAACCCTATGAGTTACTCAAGCCAGCTAGAAGACTCTGGATGTGATGTCTCTAATGACTATGCATTCGACTCTTTAGGCATAGCTTCTGATTTTCACCAATCTGAGCATAATGTCAACACTTCTAAACGTTGGTTGGAAAGAGTTCCCCCATTGAATCTTTGCTGTACTGGCAAGGAGGAATCTCTGACTGCTCCAGTGCAGTTTTTGCAACATCTGCTTGAAATAAGAAAACTGTCAGAAGGAGGAATTCTTCAAGCAGACTTCACACAGCTTGAGAATGATTCCTTCACCATATGCAATTCAGTGTCTCAGTTGCTTGATGGACTGACTGTTTTTTACAACAGTCCTAAATTTCCAGTTTCAAATGTTCTTACTGAAGCAGTTTGTGTTTTGATCAGTTTAATAACTGATACTAAATTATCTAATCATGTTTTGAAGAAGTGTTTCAAGAAGCTGGAAGAATTTGAGAAAAACCTAATTCAGATTATTTTAAGAAACAGCAGTGTCAATAGGGTAAGTTTAAAACATCTTCCATCTTTACTACACCATTCCAGTATACTGTAATACTCTCCTGGTTTTAAGCACTTTTTTAATATTAGTTTGTCTTACTATATTTTGAAGAGTACTTCTCAGAGATTTTTGGGATTGCTCTTTTTTGTGATATGTACAATAAATACTCTAAAGCATTTTAAAAAGTTCTTGCTCAGGCATGCAAGTTCTTCTAGTCTGTTCCTGAGTGTAGGACTTTAAAAAACCTGTTAAAAAGGCAGATTAAAACAACTTTTTATAGAAAATATGAGACAAAACCACATTGTTGCTCTTGCTATATGAAGATATTTTGTAGATATTCAGAAAGTAATGACTATACAATTTTTTTTATTCTTTCTTGTGCACCTAGATTAAATAGGTTGGTTTGCTTCAGAAGATCTCTGTCACTCTCTAGACATTTGCAAATTTGTGTTTTAAAAATAAATTGCCAGATGAGTGAAGAACTC
The DNA here is from genome assembly GCF_947461875.1 of Haliaeetus albicilla. Taxonomy (NCBI): domain Eukaryota; kingdom Metazoa; phylum Chordata; class Aves; order Accipitriformes; family Accipitridae; genus Haliaeetus; species Haliaeetus albicilla. The sequence continues at coordinate 7,625,299 of NC_091499.1, forward strand.
AGAAATAGCACGTCCCCGGCACAAACGGCAAATAGGACTGAATTGCATTTTGTCTGTATTCATCATTCTGCTTTGTTCCATGCATCATCTTGTTAGTTTCTTCATTCGACTGAAATATCCCTAGTCTGTCTTCACAAGACTTCTCATAAGTAATGAATTCCATTGTATGTCTTAGGAATTTTGGTTTTCATTCTGTCTTTTAGAGTAACTTGGAACAGACATGATGGTGGAATTGTTTGAGACTTAAACATACCAATTTAGTGTATGCAACTACGCTACCATTATAGTAAATGAAAATCATATCCCTATAATCCATGGAGACTAAAGAATGCTGACCAGGTACTAGGTCCCTATTTTAGGATGAGCTTTAAAGTTGCCTTTAGCAAAATGAGAGCCTGGGCATCCGCTACACCTGTGGACAGATGTACCCATTTGTCTTAATTTAAAATGAATCCCACTCACTGTCTATTAAGTATTTACCCCAGAATGTAAATATCAAACAAATATTATTACCAAAATAAGGGGGGGAGGAGGGGGGTGTGGATATGCCTGTATTTTGGTTAGAAAGTATTCAGAAGGAAATCTTCATATACTGAAGCTTTTCCAGCACTAGAGCCTTCTGTCTCTAATACCAGGGTGCTTTCTGTTTCAGCGTTGCCATGGTGTGATACTTACTTAGTTTTTAATTAGAGGTGTCCCTGGCCAGTGTTTTGAAAGGATGTGAGCATACATGCCGTTTGTGTGGTATCAGGAGTAGAGTAATGCAGGTGTGACTCCTTTTATTTTTTTGTGTGATTACAGGATACAGAACAAAGAAAACTTGAGCAGGCATTCATTAAGGACTTCTTCATAGTTGATGATGTCCGGTGTTTCCACCTGTTCCCCTCCTCTACCTGAATGGGAAGTTAATAAATAATTAAAATAATGTTAATTGTAGGAGAGCAACCAAGAGGTTTTCCAGAGAGGGATTACTTGTTGACTGGAGGAACCTCGCAAAGGTTAAGTGAAAGGTGCCACATCTTAAATGAGAGAGAATATCCTGATAGATCAGGGATGTTTCAATTCTGCAAAGTGCTTTTATAAATCATTCAGGAAGGGTGGTGTATGTCCACATAATTTGCAAGTGGCATCTTTTCTCTGAATAACTTCACTGAAACAGATGGCTTTTTATGAGATGTTTTATATCTTGCTTCCACCAAAATATTGACTTAACAGTCGTTCCTATCAGCAGCCATTACTTCAATCAAACAGATTCAAAGACTTTAAAAATTGTATAAACCAATTATTAAGGGATAATTGTGGTAGTTTCCAGATTTGTAGGGAAAAAGGGAAAACGTTGTCTGTAGTAATTGCAATGTTTATAAAGATTTATTGAAAAATCCTTTTTAGAGGTTTGGTTTTCTTTAAACTGAATTGAATATGGAAATAAACATGTAGAATTCAGAATTAGTAGTGGAAATTGTATAACTAATTCTTCATGTGCTGTGTACCAGATATCTCCCAGGAACACTTTATGCTTCAGTTTTAATCATCACTGTTTACTCAAGTGGTGATTGAAATATCAAGATTATAGGTTTAAAATAAAATTACCATTAATTACAAGGCTGTCATCTGGAAAGAGTGGCAAACTGTATGAATTTTGGTTCCAGGAGGATGCTTAAATCCATCCAGTATTAAAACATTAGGAATTTTGTTGTATCTAACCTTACTAACTGTCAAAAAGCATTTGTGCAGACAGTCACCAATGCAGCTATAGTATTTAACACAACTTTCCCTTTGCCATCTTCACCTATAAAACTGTCAGGAGCTGTCAAGGAGGACAAAGGGCTGTGAGAAACACCTTAAAAAGTGAACAAAGAGAGAAAAGGCTGTGGATTACACTTAACACCTCATCTTCAAAAGCAATCCCAGCGTTTTGCAGGGCAAATTAAATAACTCAAAAAACCTTTAAGAATTGGAAAAGAGATAATTATCTCTGCATTAGATGTAAAGGAATTAAAACAGCAGCAGAATTGCGTGCTGTAACTGTTGAGTCCTATTGTTTGAGATGTTTCTAATTATAAAGCACTAGAAGCTGTAGGAACCAGCAAAGGCATATACTGAGAGCTTTTCTGCCTGGATTCAGTTGCCTAAAACTGTGCACTTCGGATAGAATTTTCGACCTGAAACTCCAAATTGATGTGAGTATCAAAAGGAAAAAAAAATATCTATCATTTAGGATATGAGAGCTAAAATAAAAGGAAATATTACTTGAAATATAAAACCATTTAAGTCAAAGGACTACAAATAAAAGTAGCCTCTTGAACTTCCCTTTTTAATTTTTCTGTTCTCCCTCCATGTTTGGAGAGCAGCTCAGAAGTCTGCACACATCTGTCAGACACACAATCTTTTGGAGGAAGCTTTCTGGAAAGGGCCTTAAGTCACGGCTACTAAGGGTGAAGCATGAATGCTCTGAGGTTAAATCATCTGCTCAAAGGCCTGTCTCTGCACATTCTCCTGGGATGCCATGAAAAAGCTTGTGAGGATCCTGTGTCTAAATCTGGTACAGATAAGCTGTTGCTGTCCTGTTGCAAAATCTGCGATAGTTGCTGCTGATCTATGGAGCAAGCACTTTGTCACCAGTTTTTGAGTCCTCAGCACTGAGGCTCTTGCAGGTTTGTGTGGGTGTGTGGCTGTTGGTGCATCGCGTTTCGATGTGCAAATTGTTCATTCATGTTGAGTCACTCCGCTGTCAGCAGAACCACTGTCCTATTTATGCAGGTTCTTTGCAAGTGCTGCTTTCAAGCAGTCGGAAGTGTATTATAAGAAAACTGTGAGACTGTATTCAGTTTGCAGAGCCACTGGTTCTACTTTTCAAATGGACTGTTCTCTACCACCTGACAAAACATCGGAAAACATTTCCCATGGAGAAGTTCCGCAGGGTCTATGGTATGTGATTACAGCTCAGTGGAGTAGAAACTTTGTCTCTTCTTCAGAGAGGAAGCACAGAAACACTTTTTTCCTTAATCCACCCATGTGGGATTTGACAACAGCTATCTCCATCCACCTCCACAGGGACAGAGCGAATGTGCATCTTTTCTGCTCCTAGATTCATCTCTTGCTCACTGGTGCTGAGATGTGCCTGTTCTGTTGAGGTTTGTCTCTGTTGTCCAGGATGTATTGGAACAAGGGATCATTTCTCCTATATCAGAAAAATGCAACAGTCAGAGGCACTGGGGATTCCGATTCCCAACTCCCTGTGCTGTTCAGAATAGCATGGTGTATGTTTCTGCTGAAGGTTTTGCACAGCTCATTGCAGTAGGGCACTTCAGAGAGGACACTAAATTCCTTTTACATGGGCAGTGTCCTGAATCCTGCCGGAAGCCTTCTGTAGTGAACTTGAGCTGGCTGTAGTATATGGAATTATCTTTAAAGTCAAATCCCTTTAACAGAAGTTAAGATACTTCATACACGTCTTATTTACATCTCTCATATATACAGCTGTGTAAAACTTCAGAACAATTATTGTTAAGGAATTTGGAGTCTCACTTGTTACTTTGGAGATAGAAGAAAAATACTTTTATATCTTGCTTCTTTCAGTGCAGTTCAGCTGTATTCAAAGCTGTCATGGCCAAATACAGTCACAGGGTGCTGCATTACACAGGATTTATGCGATGTGATCCCTAGTGGTGTCACACTAGTTTATCAGCATTCTTGACAGAAGTTCAGTTCACTGGTTGTACTTCTAGGTGCAGCTGATACTGTAATTTGGAGGATGGCTAATGCATCAATTACATCCCAGAAGATCCTGGCCTTCACCCTGGGTTCTGTACAGAGATCTGTGTCTGTCTGTTGGACTTCCCGTTTTAAGGAATTAATGGAAACACTAAAATATAAGACAATGGTATATTGCCTTCAGGATTCTTGAGCAAAGTCGAGCTGTGTAGGGCTCTCAGAAGACACTGCTTTCTGCTGCCTCATTCCTGTTCAACAAATACCTCATCCATCTGCCCCACCTCACTCATAATCTCTTTCAAACAAGATGCAGATGGAAGAGATGTGTTTTGGTGAACTGTGGTTGTTTGCTTCTTCTCATAGTATGTTTAAAACATCAATACTGACTTCAAAGATGCTGTCAAGAGTCATGAATTGCCTGCTTTGTTCAAACAAAGCAAAAAAAAAAAAAGTTATGTGTTATTTCCTTCCTTTATTTTAATGCTTGTCCCCTTTGGAAATTGGCTACCATACCTTTAGGGTAGTTGTTCTGAAGTTGTTTTGCATTAACAGTATCTGAATGGATACCGAGACATGAACATAGTCTTCAGGAACTTTTCGTATCCTGTTTGGGACTTTACTGCCTGTTTTCATTTTTCTCTCTCTTATGTTCCATCGAAAAATCTTTATGTAGAATTTTGCAAATGCTTAAATATTACTATTGATATATTTAGGACAAAAGCAAACGCAGGAATTCTGAGTAGTAGTTTAATGCCTTTGTTGTCCCAAAAGTGGGGTCATTTACCCAGTGTGCGAGACACCAATATACACACAGAGCAGAGGTATTTTATTCCAATTCATGTTTATGCAGATGGGGGCTAGGTGGTAATCCACAAAGCTAGCACACCTTATACCTAAACGGGCAAGCAATTTATACAGTTTAGTTTTGCATATTTGGTTTCCAAAGTTCTTCCTGAAAACTATTATCGGTAGTCACTTATCTACCACAGTTTCTATTTGGCTAAAGTTTTCCCCACTTTGAATTAAAGGTACAGTGTTCTTTTATTCTACAGCGCATGCTCAAGGTGTTGTCCCACAAACAGTGTTCGTTTACCTGATGTGCAAGTCAATAACACACAGAGTTGAGATATTTTCAAATTAATTTCATTGATGTGTATGAATGGGTGCCTGTCTCAAGACAGCACACCCTTGTCTCAAAAATTCTCACATTTATACACTTAACTAATACATATTCATTGTTATTTTCCTTAATGATTGGTTCTTTCTTCTTCGCCTCTCATGTAAATTAGTGCGCACACTCTGTCTTCTTTCATTGTCTTCTTCTGAGTAGGTGGTCTTGTTTGAGTAGGTGGTCAGTGAGTCGGTGGTCATGATCTCCTCCTGTAGGAATTACGTTTTGCCTACTTCTTCCCTAATCTTGGTAGTTCCAAGTGGTTCTTCAAGGTTTATTGCCCAGACCACAGTCCATTACCTTTTCTGACATAAAGCCCCATTGTCTAATAGTTCCTAAACTGTAAATCATGTGTAGTTATTGTTTCCCTATTTTAAATATTAACTGATCCGGGCTGTACAGAGGACTTTAGCAGCTCCCTGATTATTTCAATCATATTATACGTATTAATTGATAACAAAGGGGGGGGGTGGTCTTTTTTGGTCTTGAATTGAGTCTGTGGTCGTGATCTCCCCCTGCTGCCTTTACCTTTCCCCCAATTATGGAAGATCTTTGCTGACCTCATGCCTATTAGCAATTATTCAGCTTTCAGAGCCTCCTGGGGTAGGATGTTTCCTTCTTACCCATCTTTTAGTTCTTCAGGGGCACAGTTGTTAGCAAGGCATGCATTGGTTATACAAAGGATATCCTGTTTCACAAGACCTTTGTGGCCTTTTTCAGGTGGCTTAAGTACATCACCTTTACCAGATGTTTGTGTGAGAAAGGATTCACAATTCTTCATGAAAAAAACAAGTTGAATTGTAGTACAGTGAAAAGCAGAAAGAGAGAAATGTTTGAATCTCATTGGCAATTATAAAATGAAATGTGTGGAAGTGTGCTTGTGCAATTGAAAAAATACACATTAATCAGAACCATGGTTTTGAATCTTTTCTTATCTAGGATACAATTTGTATGATTCATTAATGACTGAAATTGCCTGGAAGAGAGTAATCATGAACTTATTCCAATGGTTTTAATACATGCAACAGTATGTATTTAATACATGCTCCAACTAGTCGTGGGTAACAATAAATTCCCCCAGCTGTGTATAGTTTGCAGTATCTTTTGTCAGCAACTGCCAGGACAGTATTTAACTCATTAGTTTACAAGAGTCTTGCCTGCTCAGGGACAAATAAGATCTAAAAATAGTTATTCATGTCACTAGTGGTTCCCAAGTATAAAACTAGTGGGCCTCAGTTTTCCTAAATTAATTGAGTCCCAAGGGGAATATCATGGCTCTTGAGACATGGTGCATTTTCATCAGCCAAAGAATTTTGCTTACCTAGTGGAAGAGCAGTTCATTCATATGAATATTAAAATGTGTTGCCAGGATTTTATGGTCTAGTAAGAGTCAATGTTTGAATCTCTTGATTGTTGAATTAAATTTTCTCAGCAATTCGTTGTCCTATGTAGAGAGCCATTTAAGTCAAATGGTAATCAAAATCCATTGTTTTGTAAATCACGACAGTCTAAAGCAATCACCAAACTGACTGACTCTCATTTACTTCCATAAAGTGGATCATAGGAGTAACTAGACAGGAATGAATGAAAGGAAAATGAATGAAAGCCTCTTAGACTTTTGTCCACCTTCCTTCCTCAGCCAGCCTCAGCTGGTATACATTAGGCACTAAAACTGCAATTATTGAAGAGTTACAGGATGAAGTTAGCAGGATTTTTTTTTACCATTAGGGCAAAAAAGTCTTACTTATGTTTTCCAGCCTACCTGTAAAACTCTTTTGTCAGGACTGTCTCTTCCTAATGATAAATACTGTCATTGCCTGCTTTTAGTCAAGTAATTAACTAGTATTCAGGGTATTACAGATTATTTCCACTAGGAGGAGAAAAAAGGGATGGAATAGGCCTTTGCTGTTCTTTTGATTTACAAATTAAATATATGGGGGCCCTTAACTCAAGAATACAGGAAGTTCTTGGTTTTGTCAAATATGGTAGGAAATACATATCAAAAGCTGTTTGTTTGTTTCTTTCCTCTGCCCCTAGTCTCTCTCCAGTGAATACTTTCTATTAAAGCTCTCTTAACTTCCTGTAGCATCTCATTAGCACTGTCATTTTGCTGCTTTGGCATCTCTGTGATATTTGCAGCCGAGACCATGTGGAACAGCAACATCAAAGCCCATCCCTCAGTCCTTCACTTATCATGCCTGTGTAAAAGCACTTGAATTCTATCTAGGCCTTGTTTTCTGTTATTCTAGCCATGTTATTGAACAAAAGGACCTAAAATTGTTCTGGTTTTTTGGTCTCGGGTACCATAGTAGGTTGTTATTCCAAAGGATGATATGACCACGTTCCTGCTGTAAGGATTGTCTTTCTCTGCACAGAAACATTCAGTTTGTTGCTTTTGACAGAGATGGTACTTTTTTTTTTTTGTCTTGGGGGAAAATCACCTCTTACATCCTCTAGTTTTTGAAGGTGGCTGTATATCCTAAGGAGTTTTTGGTAATCGTCCTCAACTGTTGCTTAAAACGTGTGTACATGCTTTAATAATGAGAATCTTGGGGTTTCTCTGTTCTTTTGCCTGTTTACTAATGAACCTTTCCTCATAGCTTAAATTTGTCATGCTTCTTCTCTAGGAAATATTTTTGTGTGCCCAAACAGGGTGTGTGTTTGTGTTATGGTGATAGGATAGAAATGAAAAGTAAGCTCTGTAGAGCCTGTTATCTACAGCCAGTTGCAAAGACAGTTGAGTACTCCTTGACTAACTTTTTAGTGCTTAGCTCCTGCAGTGAAATCTACAACCCTAAACAAGGTACCTCTGTTCTTCCTAGGTATGCATGCCAGATACTTGGCATCTTTAAGTGGTATTCAAAGTAGTTGGCATATTGTGGGCGAGAGGGAAGAAGAGTGAAGGACTGGGAAATAAACATCTGAAATCCATTTTCATTTGCAGGGACTGTCTGTAAAACTTAGACGCTTAAATGAGACACTGAGTTACATCCCTAAGCTTCTTTAAGGATGACCAGCTCACCCTTTAGGTTAATAACCTAAAAGCTAAAGAATATCTGTGTTCTGTAATTTATCCAGTGACTTTTTCTAAGCAGTCCTCAGTTTAAAAATTTGAATCCATAACTCCTCTGCTTTGAGTGAGCTCGCACTTGTCGCTTACTGTCTTCTGCATCCATTAACATGGCTTGGCAATTCAGCATCACCAAGCAGATAGGCAGTTCTTCACTCGTGTAGACCAGGACTAGTTAAGAAGGAGTAATCAAGAGTAATATAAATTTTAATCTCTCAGGCAGGGAAGGCTTTATATCTAGAGCTGCTTCTTCATAATCAATAGAATATTTACAGCAGGTATTAAAAAAAAAAGGCAGCAATAACATGAATTGTCTGAGTCGCAGCTGTTGTGATGCTGTTTATTTAACTGGGATTGATACTGTCTTCCTGTTGACAGTATTTACTGGATCCAGCCTCTTGGATGAACTAGATACCTAGTTGCCTAATTCATGAACCCCAAGGAGATGCAGACGTTCTTGATGTCTGCCAAGATAGCATTGCTTAAAGTAAATTTATTGGTGAAAACTGTGATGCGAGCAGGATCCCAAGTGTCTTCAGTAGTTTGCTGGATTTCCTTATACATCAGTTTGTACTTAAGTCTTCAGATGAACTGAGGACTTCTGTGTTTGTGTGTCCTCAAGGAGAGTGTTGCCTTTTCTGTAAAGGTGATTGGGGTGAGGTGACATAAGCAAGGTACTTGCTTTTAGTGTATGGAAATGGATATTACCATTTTGAGGTGGACACTAAATTAAACGTGACAGTGATTTGCAGGCCTGAATTCCTCTAAGGACATCCAGGTTGTGCTTTAGTTTTGGGTTGGGGGTTTTTGTTTGGTTGGTTTGCCTTTTTTTGTTGCTTTTTAAAAACCAGAAACTCACAACAGGGTCTGTGATATGTATTTTATTCCTCAACTAGGTGTCATTGTTTTATATATCTTATCCAACTCAAGAGAATGTAAGGTGCTCAAAATGGGAAAGACAAGGTAAGTCTTTATTCTATGAAACCAAAAGAAAAAAAAGTGAAATAACTTTAGAATCAAAGACTTAGAGATGGTATTACTGTAACTGTAGAATTTCTAATATAGCATGCTCTATGTTTGAAAGTGAAGGTTAAGAGGAAGTTACCTGGATAGTAGTTTTATCTCAATAACATACAAAGCTTTATAACAGAGTTAAAAGAAAAGAATAATTAAAGATTAACAGATAAATGATATGAAATGCAACATGAGTTTACCAGAGGTAAATTGTGGCAGAACAACATAAGAGCATTCTTTGTAAAATAAACTGTGTTTACAGATGGGAGATTTGATAGCTTTTATCTATCTAGTGTTCAGTAAAGCATTTGTTATGGAACTCATGCTAGAAAAATGTTAATGAAACTGAAAAGGTGTTCTTTAATGCTTTAATCTTCTGTAGCTGGATAAGAAAGCAGCTAGAGAAGTAGCAGCAAGTTGTGCTGTGTACGGAGTGTTTGTACTTGACAGGAAGGGAGGGGAAAGGTTTGTCTATGTCAGTCGATTAGAGGACGTACTACTTAAGGGTAGTCCAGTCTCTGCAGGTGCGCTGGGTCTGGCCTGAGTCTTTCTGCCTTAACTTCAGCAGTAACAGCCTTCCCTTGTGCAGGGAAGGAGAGGGTAAACACCTAGGAAATAGTCTGGGAAATTTACTTTTGCCAGAGGGCTTGGTGATGTGAAGAAGGAGTAAGGGAGCAGGGGAATAGGAAGATGGCTGCAAGCATGTCTCTCCTTCACAGCAGTTTCTGTGGGGTCTCATCTCTCCTCCTTGCTGATGTGGCAGCAGCAGCTGACTTGGCTTAGTTTAGCCTGTGGACAGGAGCAAGTGGATGCACCGATTACTGCCTGCTTTGCTAGGGAACTGGTACCGGGTTGGATAAAAGCATATATGGAGCCAGAGGGACCCTGCTGATCAGTATATCAGAGAGTGACTTTCAGGCAGCCATGAAGAAATAAACCCAAGAAAGATATTTTCAATTCGTGAGCGGAAAAAATTGCACCTTCACACTCCCAGTCTGACATACAAGCTTCATAGTTAGCAAAGATGACTGGGAGGAGTTCATGTAGTGTACTTCCTTGGAGATATTCCCTCCTCACTCCTTAAATTCAACAAAGCGCCACTTAAGCCAGTAGGTTGCACATTTCTTTCAGTGAGTACCATAATATCTACTGCTGGCATTTCTGGCTTTTCTAGCATCATTCACCAAAGTGTTCTGGCTTTCAGAATATTTAGTAGGCTGATGGCAGGTTATTTGTTTTTCCATCTCCATCCTCTGCTTGGCATGCAGGTGCTGTATTACAATAATTCTTTCCCAGATATTGAAATACCTTAGTTTACTTTTCATTATTTTTTCACCTTTTCTGAATCATTTCTTAACAAACTAAAAAAAATAAATAAATTTTTCATCCTTTTTGCATCTTAGCTTGGTTTCTGTAAACATTTTTGGTGCATGTAGTCACAGATGTTGCAAATAGACCTGCCTCTATTGTATGTCACACTGTGTCAGAATGTTTTTCAGCTAAAGCTCTGCCAAAAAGTACCGAAATACTGTAATATGAAAGGCAGCTTGTGGCAGTGAAGCTAACTGATGGTCCTAGCAGAGAACATCAGGTTTGGAAGAGTGGAGAGAAGTATGAACAGGATTTTGAAGGGGTAACAGCAGAGCAAGGGATTGAGATGAGCAAAGAATTGGAATAATATGTATCAAATCCCAAGACTTGAAGATAGGAGAAATAGTGCAGCATAAGCAGGAGGAGAGATAAATGACAACCACCAAATTAACAAAGGAAGCAACATGACAGATAAGGAAAGGGGTACTAATGTTCCTTGTATAAAAGTCAAACTTTTCAGTTGGCATTGAGTTAGGAGTGGAAGTCAGGTTGTACTAAATGGGCAAAAGGCAAGGGTGATGTGAATTCAAAGGCAAAAATACTGTTTTGTTTTTAACACCTCACAGTTTGAGGACACCTGTAATAATTGTTTGCCTTAGTCCTGTATTGCCAAATACACCAGTCGCTTGGGGAAGAGTGCTGTTACTTGGCATGAAAGCTGTAAACTAGTGAAACAGAAACTAAGGTGCAGTTTTCATAGTTGCAGGGTGTAGTGAATCGTGCAACTCATGAAGGAATTGAACTCACAAGTTTTGGATAACTTATTAAGGAAAAGTCTAACATTATGATAAATGAATTCTAAACAAATAATTGGTAAGATTTTTCTCCTGGTTTCCTGGGGAAGCAAGGCTCATACAAGTGTGCTGTTTATTTTGCCTGTCAGTCTTTTCCTCTACTAGTAACTTTTAAAACCGATAGGCAGTTTGAAATCAGTTGGAAAGATGTGGAAGGTCAAAAATACCTTCCAAGACGCTTTAAAATCGGTGGGTGGGTGGAGGAGAGACCAAATTAGTATGCTTGAGGCAAGCAGAACATCGACATTATATATTCATTTTCGTAACAGCCAGGTCGACAAGCCACACATCCTTCCTCGCTACTGTCACAGCATTGCTCGCTCTTGCTCTGCATCCTGAGGAACATGGAGGAGAGCAGAAACCAGGGTGTGGGAGGAGGGTTAAAGACAGATGATGCAGCTCCTGAACAGTGAATCAGGCGCCATTATTTTCTTGTTTCTGATCGTATGGTTTTTACAATCTAATTTTCTGACTGCTTTTACCTGAGAATCCCTGAAGAGCATAGGTCTTTATTTCATCTATACCATTAAGCAAGCCCAAGGGATTAAAAGATTTCTGTTCCTTTTTTAATGTTTGATAGATTTGAGAGCTGAAGATATGCTTTTATCTTTAATGAAACTGCATACTATTTGAACTATTATCAGTTTGAATGTTTCCAGAGTTTAATTAGCAATACATGAGCATTGCTCTGAAACACAAAGTCTTACTGCTGTTCGCTATTGACAGTTTTATTGCTTGTATGCTATAAACTTTTTCTGTATGCATTTAATGCATACAGTCTGTGAGCATTATTTTAACCTTAATTCTTTGTTGCCACCTTATTTTCTTAAAATATACTACGAGATCCACTTGAATACAATATTAATTCCATACTCTTTAATAAATGAGTTAGCAGGTGGGATTTTTCAGTGGCATCAATACCCATATCTCAAGTACAGTAACTACTGTCATTACAAAATCCCTGTTTACTTCCCTTAGTAGAGGCTCAAGTTTTAAATTTGAAGTTCCCCTGTTATCTAGTCCTACAAAATTCCAATTAGAAAATGGTAACTCTTGCCAAACCAGAAAGGATATGGAAATTTTTTGAAAGATCCTATTTTAGTTAAATCTCAACTGCTAGCATTAATAAGCACAAAAAGTTAAAAATTTTCATTGTTTCACTGTCTGTCTAAAAGTCTTGTAAACAAATAGAAGAGAGCTTAAAAAAGAGCAATCATAATCATGTTTGTATGTAAATATGTACATTTAGTGTGTTCTTTGGGAGAGGTAGCATTGAAAAACTACTCTGGATTGTCTAGTTCACTTGCTTGCCAAAGGCAAATTAGCAAGTATACTCAATGTTATGCTCTGAAAATATAGAACTATAAAATATGTATCCATTCTTAATTTATAAAAAGAAGTAAAAATGAGTGGAGACTTTAATGAAAAATATGCTATTTTTTAGCATTGTTTAAACCTTGAGTTATGATTTGAAGCAGTTGTACCCTTTCAGAACATGGGTGCTATCAGGGCAGAACTATCCAAGTGTTGCAAACTTTGTTTCTGTCTTACAGTTTTAGTAGTTACTATGGAAGATCTTTCACAACTGTAAATGTCTGGATTATTTTTAGGAAGAGGAGTCATTGTTTTGTTTGGAAGGGTGTACATTTCCAGTATATGGAAGTCTGATTTTAATTCATATATCTGCAAAGCATATGTAGGTGCATGCATTACTTTGTCCTTTCCTATAATTTTAATTGTTCAGAAACCTGTTTTTATCTCACCTTCATTCACATTTCATCTTTATAAAAGATGGTGTTTTGGTGTATACATTTATGAATGATTTGGAGCTCATAGATTTTCAAGGCTATATGTGTACAATTTATGAATTCTCTTTAATATGAGGAGCTTACTTTGTATCTCTGACTGCAGATTTGATTCTGAATATAAGACTTGTGTTTATTATAGTTTTCTTTTTGTATTTGTTTTGGGATTACGTGCTAAAGTGAGATGATTACAACAAAGATTTATTAAAGTTTGATTGTTGACTGTGAATAGGAAATTGTCTCATATTGGGCAGATGATAACCAAGCTGATCAAACTCCTCAGTTATAAAAGGCTGGTAAATAGGCGTTGTATCAACTGGCAGGGCAGTTTGACCATCTTATCAGTCAGACAAGCAGTAACTGTAAATGGGAAGCTGCCTATTTAATGGTTTTTACAGCAAAAGTTTTCGGTCCACCTCACTGTCCGCTTACCTAGCCTGGTCATCTCACTGTAGAAGTCTGTCAGGTTGGTTAAGTACAGTTTTCCCTTAAATCCATGCTGACTACTACTGGATCGCCTTCCTGCCTTTCATGTGTTTGGAAATGATTTCCAGGAGGATTCATCCAATGCAAAGTTGTAAATGGTGGGCAAGTATTTTAATTCATATATATGTATATGTGTGTGTGTGTATATATACACGTGAGCTGGCTAGAGGAGTAAACTAGATTGTTAATAGGATGTGGTGGTCTGCCTTTGAGTGGTTAAGACATGGTAGTTATTCTTAGAGATACAAATTTGGGTCAGAGTATCTTTTTGTCAGTCAAAAATGCTCATTTACAAAGAGATACTGAATATCAATGTTGTAGGGTTATACATTTGTATAAATATATAAATTATAGTATTTAATGTGTGTTACTTTTGTCTTTGAAAGAACTCCAATACACTTATATATAGAAATGATAATTTCTTCTAGTAGTGTTTTATGAAATAATGTTGCATTTACTTTGTAGAGCAGTATGTTTCATTACGTAATAGCTATACATTTCTATTTCAGCAAACAAAGAAAACAGGTGGTTTTTTTTTTTTTTTTTAGTAGAAAAGACTGTGGGGAAAAAAACCCAAACCTAATATAATTCTCATGTAAGTTCACATCACTCCTCCTGTGCTTCAGGAGGAATGCCTTGTTTACAGCTTGTTAAACAACAATATGAAAGTGAATTGTTTGAATTTGAAAATATAGTGTATCTTCTATCAGTTCACATTTAATGAAGTTTATTCCTAATAATACTAGTGACTGAAAACTCCAGTATAGCTCTTAGCTTACTAATGTGTTTGAATTTCAAAGAATTCATTTGTTCATTTGTCTACCTGTGACAAACAGAATTACTGTATATGCAGGGTAGTCGCCCACTTTCTATGACAGCAGACAGGCATGATGACAGCTAATGCTGAAAAGCTGCCTCCTGGGGAATTCACACTTTTGGAGGAGTTTGTTCATATGACAGTGTCCTGTAGTGCTAATCTTTTGAGAAAGGAAAGTTTCTAGGTAATGGATGTGGGTTTCTCATAGATCTCATATGTACGTAATTAATAGAGTTTTAAACTCTTTAAAATTTTGAATTTGACTTTTTTTCTTTAAAATTTTAATCTCTAAATCCCATTTCTATTTAAGGTAATTGTTTGGGATAAAAGAGAGATGTATTTTGAAAGATCAAACTTACTGTTATTTTCCTTTAGTTTCAGGCACTGCATGCTGTATCAAACACGCTGGTTTTGCTAGGAAGGAACAACATACTAAGAAATTCTTTAATATCTCTTCTACTATCAGAAGTCCATCAGTTTGCTGAGCAGCTGTTGCAAGCTCACCAGGTACTGTCATCTTTTCTTTTGGAGAAGGGCCGAAGAGTGGTGTTGGGGAGTGTTTTGTCTGTATCTGTTTGTTTGTTTCATAAAACATAATAAATGGATCATTCTATAGAATATGCAGGTTTAAGAACCCAGAAACTGCTAGCACCTAACTTTAACAGCTTATTCCAAAAAAAAAGATACAAAATAAAGAATATTTCCTTATGGACAAAAGTAAAATTATCAGACTGTATAATAAATAGATTGTATAGGTTTTAGGATCATGCTATATGATTTGGAAAATACTTGAAATAATTAGTTAAAACAATTATTGCAACTTGTAAGTTGTTGGCTATGCAGGCAATGCAACTTAGGTATCCAGCTGGACCCACAAAGAATTATGTCTATCTCTAGCTCATGTAAAACTGGAAAGAAAGTTGCATTATTTTATTTCAGAATTAGATTTCATGTTTCGCATTATAATATTAATTTCCATGATGCAAAAGTTATCCAGTGCTTAAAATTATATTTAGTTTGATGCAATGAGCAGGAAATGAAGAGCAGAATAGAATGGAGGTAATGTTTTTTGGTAAAATGTATTCTGAAGTTAAATTTTTTCCAGTAAACTATAGAGTTTAAAAAAAAAAAAAGACAGGAAGTGGATGTTCCTTTAACACTTAGAGAAGAGATGTATTAAATAAATTGGGTTTTCATAGATTTTTCATGTATTTGTGTGTGGTGGTATGTATTTAATGCAAATTGATTCAGTTTCACTTGGGATTATGACTTGATTGTACACTATCCTAGAAGGCTCAATAAAAAGAAAGCACGCAGCTTTTAATTTGGTGGCAAATGAAGTTATTGATATATATAGAAAACATTCATCATCATAGGTATATCTAGTGGTGGTCCACTTTAACAAATGCTTTAAGTGTTGCTCATGCAGTCTTAACTTTATTCTTTTTTTCTCTAGGATATAATATGGGAGTAAGTTCTGACTGCTGGAGAGGGAACACCTAATTTCCAACCCAAATTTCTAGTATGTTTGAATTACATTCTGGAAAGGCTTCAGAAAGGCCAGTTTTGAAAGAACTAGACAATGAGCTGTGTCTTATTTTAAGTCACTAGTAGCATACCAGAGTTATTGATGGCAGCCAAAAGCAAACAGACTTTAAAGAAATGTAAGGATAGGGAAGTGTGTAATTAAAAAAAAAAGTTTTGATTTTAAGTTTAAACAAGTTGCCCATTTTTAACATTATTAAATTTCAACTGTTTAACAGAATTAGTCATCCCTCCTTTCAGCAGAATTCTTGTCAGTGGCAACACAGAACTCTCCAGTGCTCCATACTGATGAAGAGCTTACGTTGAGCATTTTGTTTTGCTGCGTTAGTTACTATGGTACTACTTAACCTTGCCATCATAAGTGAGCTTCAGGCACTTAGGTGGACACTCCAGTGACTAGTTTTACAACGACCAAGTAGTCTTGAAATGTTCGCTCCCCAACACAGTGTTGGACTTTTTCTGGGAAAAGCAGAAGGTTCAAGGTGGCTGAATTTGAAGCCGCAGGAGCTGTACTTCTATCTGTAGCTGACACTTTGTAGGACTATAAAAGTTTGAAAAGCTGCAGTTCATGTAGGGAAAGTAACTGAAATTCTGGTTTGCTTAGCTTGCTGTGAAGTCAGTGCTTTTAAAGTTTGTGCATTCTTGCATTTAGTCCAAATAGATGTATTGTGTTCATTTACAAACATTTATATGTTCTCTATGTGATAATTATTTCTGGAAATACTGCTTAAAAAAACCTTTCTACTTATCACAATAGGACACTAAACTCTAGTATTTCTTACAGCCTGATTTACAGATCTGCTTCTGAATGATTCTGACTTTGTGTACCATTACTTTTGGTAGGCTTGATTCTAAAAAGGATTAAAATATTTTTTTCTTGTTTTATAATCAAAACTAACAATATGGTATCAGTTTGAAATATACCAAATGACAGCTTTAAAAAAAATTTCTTCATAAATAATTAAATTAGAATTTGCAGGATAATACTTTATATAATCAAACTTCATTAGCTGGCAAGTATCCTAATGCTGTTCTGTTACTTAAGCAAAACTGCTGTTCATTGCAAAGGCATTTCATGTCTTCCATTTAAGACAATCAAATTAGGGACCCTGAATTCTAGTTATCATTAGAGGTGTGCAAATACCTGTTTCCTTTTTGTTTTGTTGCTTTTTTTTCTTTTTTTTGTTGTTGGCAGATAGGAGAAATAAAGAAATCATCTGAGGCATGTATTCAGGTTAGCTTGCAACTAACTTTTAAACATTTGGTGAAAAACAGAAATTGAAAAAATAGCTTATTAATCCAATCAAATTTCTATGTTTTATTTTTGTATAATTATAATTTTTTTTAAAAGTTGAAAATGTTTTCCAACACTGACTTGGTTTGAAAACAAAATTCCTTTTAGTTTTTCTAAATGAATCATCTAGGTATCTCAACATTTTTATTTTAACTTCCTCATTAAGACAAATAGTTTGTAAAGTGCTTGCATTCCAGAATATGCAACTTTATATTCA
This sequence comes from Haliaeetus albicilla, assembly GCF_947461875.1. Classification (NCBI taxonomy): domain Eukaryota; kingdom Metazoa; phylum Chordata; class Aves; order Accipitriformes; family Accipitridae; genus Haliaeetus; species Haliaeetus albicilla. The sequence goes on from NC_091499.1 coordinate 7,642,597, forward strand.
GTCATTTCTTCAATAGGAAGTGTGCTCAGCTCAGGTTATGTAGATTTGTGGATATATCCTTTGATAAATATTGAAAAGTTTTTACTTCAAAGTTCTGACTGATTTTAGTGAGTTTGTATCTGTGTCCTCTTTGAACAAGCTTATCTGTCTATGACCCACACTTTTAAAGAGCTATCTATGCCTCTAGCTTTACAAACTAAAAAAATAGGTTGACTGTAGGAGAGTGTATCTAATGAACTACACCAGAAAATTACAGAGATTACTCTGCATTTTTTTATGTTGTTCTCTAATTGGCTAAATCCATTAATTGTAGAATATGACAAATTATGTGAAATATATGAATAATAGAATTTTGTTCAATATTTTGGACCAATATTCCCACGTTAATATAGAAAATAAAAGTAACTAAGGAGCATGTAAAACAGTATAGTTATTCTGATTTTTCACGCAGTTGAGATGAATTTTATGGTAGTAAACTCTTGAGCAAGTTAGTAGTTTGCTTTAATTCATTTAAGTACTTCATCATGTGCTTAAAGTGAAGCTCATACTTCAGCGCTTTGTTGACACCATGACACTGACTTCTAGGCAAAAGCATATTAATATAAACTCAGGTGGATCCCTTAATTTTTTACTCATGTTGGATATGTACTTTTCATTTTTATCTGTCATAGGAACCTTTCATGCTTCATAAATACAGTTTATAAGAATACAGTAACTGAATCTTATCTTCCTATGGAATAGAAATCTTCTGATCTCCAATTGGATTCCTGCTGCAGAGCAGATACAATTTTAAGATACTAAGATTTCAGAATGATACTGTGGAAGATGGATTATTTTTCAAATGCTGAACTCCTCACCATGATAGCAGATCATCCTTTGTGATAACTGTTTCAAAGATAGAGGACCAGAAAAGGAAAGCACATATTGGTTTGGTGCCCATTTCTAATTCCCCAGGTATTAATTCCAAGAGCTCTGAAAAACAAAATTAAAAACCAGAAAAAAAGATTTGAAAATAGAAAAAGGAAGACATACTGTGAGGTTTTGGAAAGCCCTGTTATTCAGTAATTGCTGATACATAGCTTGTCTAGCATTACATTTTTATATCACATTATTTTCTGTACACTATTTTTCCATTTTTAAAACTTTAAAATACTTTTATCAGAAACACTGTACACTGTACACTGGATAGTTTGGGTTTTTTTAAATCAAAACACCAAGTTGTATATAATTCTTAATGTTACATGTAAGCATTAAGTCCAAATCCAAATGTGGGTGCTAACTTTTCTCCTGAAATGAATGGTGCACTTAGACTTTGACACAGGATCCAGGGTGGGATGCATCCTCTTTAGTTTAGATGTATGTAGGAGGCACTGCTGTCTACTTCTCATAGAAGTCAACCAAGCAGCTAAGGTTAACTAAAAAATTTGCCAACGTGAAGATAGTCGTGCAAGGCTTTGTTGAGTGTTACATCAATTCTTGAGAATCGGGCTCATTACAACAGAATAGCTTGACTCAAATGAGCGAAAGGAGTTAGACATATGGTGGGATTTGTCTCACTTCAGATTTCTATGATGTTTCCATCTGATTTTCTTAGTTTAGTTTTCCTTTATAACCAAGGGAGGGAAAGAGGCATTTCTTGTCCAGCCTATTTTGGATGTACTTAATTATGATAATTGGCCCTAGAGTTGTCTGCTTCTCTCTTCTGGCTATGAAGTTCTCTTTTGGATGATGTGGGCCAGAGCAAAGGCCTGATCCTACAGAACAGTTGTAACAGGTAGTCATGCAAAGCGTATTTCTGACTGAACACTGAGAAACTTATTCAAGTAACCTTCTTAGATGTTTGTAACAAGTTATATTTCAGTTAGGATAATTAATAAGTTAACTTAGTTCCCAGGTATTCAAATTCTTTAAGTGTACACATCATTGGAAGAGATTGGTGATGAGCTGGGGTGCAGGATACATATATTGGAGCTTCTTGTAACCTGTATTCAGCAATGGTCTGTCTGATGCATGCCTCCAAATAGGAAGCTCTGTTCAACTAACAAGTCTCTGCAGGCAATGTACTTAGGAAGAAAAACAACAAAGAGGAGCATGAATGCAGTATGATTTTGAGCATTTTCCGAGATTTTTGTTGCCATTCAGCACTGTGTAGCAAACAGTCGTGTCACTGAAATGTCAAACTACACAGCAACAACTCTGTGTGGAAGCAAATGAAGGGCTGAAATATTCCTGTGGCTGGAGAGCTGTTTTTTTCTAGCAGGCCTGCAAATTAGAGACATTGTGAATGTCAAGATGGACTAGCACAGTTGGTAATCAATCCATTGGGGAAAATGGAGTTTGCCTGGAGCTGTGTTCAGCTACATAACAGAAAGGTTTAAAGTGCTAAGAACTGAGCTATTAATGTCAGGGCTTGTCTTCACAAGCCTTTCTCCATGCAGCCATTCTGTATCCAGCAGATGCTCTGGGCAGGTATGGTACCCACCACATGCTTTATTCCGAATGCAAGCATGTCTGATGTGATGTAGAGAATTCTTCAGATAAGCTCCTGTTTCCAGGAAGTCTACTTCATTTATGCAATATGTCTAATCTCTTCAGCCATAAGTTTATATATGTTGTAATAGAGCTTTTATATGGGTTAGAAAAAAAGCTATACTATTTTTCCCAAATATGATAGAAAATGGCTAAAATCATTAATTAGAAAAAAATAGTTGAGACTATTATGCAACTAGAAAAGCTAAATGCATTTTGCAGTCCACTGTTGTTCAAGATACTAAAATGGCTATCCAGCATATTTGGCTTTTTGTAGTTTCTACTGTTGACTTTTACTAACACATCAGATTACTAATACTTCACCCAGGTAAAAGAAAAGAGATTGGTGCCCCGTAGACCTTATGAAAATAATTAAATTTGCATCTGGACATCTGTTCGTCCCTCTTAAGATGTCATTTCTTTTCTTGTTATGCTGATAAGCATAGATTGTAACATATTTCAAATTGTAAATGATTAAAGATGCTGCAAAATAGTGCTCTGGGTAAACGTAGGATTATTTTTTATTCCATATGACTGCTGGTGCTACTGGTAACAAAGGAGATAATGGCTGCATAGAATAATCAGTGGATCTGCATTTTGTATCTGATATATACCTAGTTTGGAGATAAAGACTTGTGAAAACATAAATCTCTCCCCTGAAAGACAGGAGTGAAAGAATCAGTCAAGACTCGGTATATGTCGGAAGAGTGCCGTACACCTTTGATGTGTATACCTGCTTTTCCTGCATATGTCATCCCCTGTTACAGATTATATTTTAAGGTGCATACGTGTCAGATGGAACTGGAAAATGACAAATGGTTCATGCATTTTCTCTCTTCCCTCTCATACTGTCATAAAATGATAGCGCTAAGGAGAAAGGAGTTTGGAAGGATTCTTACAGAGCTAAAAGGTAGCGAGGCTTTGGTTGCACTTACTTAGGTGTTGGCAAAATTGAGGATGACATGTAATCAGAAAACCTCAGGTGTGTTTGGGAATAGAAGCAGCAAATATCGATTACATGAGGAGGACTCTGTATTACTGTCAACTAGAGAATTATTACTCTTAAAATTGGTGAGTCGTCTTGTTCATGGAAACATAATACTGGAAAAGGAAAAATGCTTAATTACAGAAATCAGAATGTATCATACCTCAACAAGTAAATAAGTAATATTCCTGGAAATCTTCTTGTTTCAAATCTTGCACAAAAGCCAGGCTTAAAAAAACCCAAAATAACATGATTATAAATTAAAATGACCTATTTGAATTCTTGGTACAGGAAAAAAAAAGTGCAATGAAACCTTATCTGGGTTGATGCTGCTCTTACTTCCTTATTCTCAGTGTTAATTCTGTTCTTTTCCTATTGCTTTCTTTACAGCTCAGTTAATCCTTTTGCATGTTTGAAAGCAGAATGTGAATAAGGAAGAAGCATCTGATTTCTGTGGCATATGTGGTATACCTGGGAGTCTGGAAGACCATTTGATTATTACTTAACCTATGTCTCCGAATAGGTAGTTTTAATGCTTCTGTTAACTTCCTTTCTTCATGGAGCATTCTTCCTTACTGATAGTGATTTGCAAAACAGAATGATGTTACAGCAAATTAAGCACCGCTTCCTTAATGCTTTTGGATATTGGAGTTGTCTATGTGAATTAGCATATATACCATATGTGCTCTTAAAAGTTCAATTTACAGGCAAGGTAACATTTGTTACAGATTTATCTTCTGATTTTCTTTTTTCTTTTAGAGAATTGTTTAAAGTCTTCATTACAGTGTACTTTTATCACAGCTTCACTGAATGCTTTTCGGAATACAGTATAAATGCACTGTTCCTGTGTCAATGGCTTTGCAGTTTATTTGCTGTTTTAGTATTTCATATCTTCATGAAGTGGAAAAGGGAAGAGTTGTAGCCCTAGAATTTCTAAATAGAAATTATTGATATATTGGGTTTTTGTTTGGAAGAGTAATTACAGTTGATAATTAAAACTGTCTTTAAATAAAAGCCTACTTAAATATAGTAAAATGTAAATGAAAACTATGGAATGATAGTGGATACTAGTGAACTCATCGCTTCATCTTTCTTTCAAAACATTCTTTTCATTTTACAGGACACATTAATATCTTTGGATTTCTTAGCTTTGCACGCACTTGCCTGTCTCTAAACACGTGAGAGAGTCCTGTACATAATGACTTAGAACATCAGCTTGCCCCATTGGGACCTCATTTATTGGTTTGGGGTTTTTTGCTGAAAATACCTTTGAAGCTGTGTTTATCTACCTATAGAGCTTATGCATAACCATCACTACTTTAAATCACAGTACCAGGAAGATTAACTGATGTTTGTTCAGTGCTTTCTAAAATGTTAAAGTGCTTTTAAAAACTCATTATGTAGCTCACTGTGAGACGTTATAACCACTAAGCACGTGCACAGTGGCATATCTTTTGCAGTATGCTGTGGTATGCCATCAAGCATAGAAAAACTGCTTCTGTTCTTTGCATGTTCTTCTTTGATAAGCAGTGTTTTTCCTTATGAACTGCTGTGAATGCCACCACATCCAGAAGGAGCTGCTGTCCCAAGTTTGGCTCTGAAACAAGCAGAGCTTGTGTTGCTAGGATTTGACTGATGTATGAGTTATTAATAGAGTAGGTTTATGTCTGGGATGAAAGGGTTGGCTACCTGGAGTTTCTTTTGTAGCTAAGGTTGGAATTATGATTTGCATGGCTGAGACATGGTAGGTTAAATCTGGTTTTGTAGCTTACCTTAAACGTAGTCTAGATTTTGGGTGACAGCTGGTTAAGGCTTGATCTGGCAGGGCAGCAAACTGCTATTAATACTGTGCCCAGAGGAGGAGGCAAATTTCAGGACTGGTGTAAGCAGCAACTCCTGTTCATTGTTAGATTGACAGCATTTCTGATATAGATTTAATTTAGGGAGATAGGATGTGATGAGCTAAAGCTGAACGTGCTTACAGAAGGTATCACAGAGCTAGATTTAGGGATGTCGTGCTGAGAGCTTAGGAATCTGGGGTTTCAATTTTAGGTAGGCACTGCTGATGTAGCCCTCTCAATCCACAACTAATTTGGTGGAGGTAGTGTATTGGTGGGCCTGGGTAAGTGTAAGAATGATAATTGAGCTTATTAATGCCTTTGGGACTCATAGGGGTTTTGGAAATACAGGAATGGGATGCTGGGCTAGGTTTGTGGTGAGAGAGAAAGGGAGCAGCAGCTGAGTGTGTTTAGATCTGTGTGTTAGTGACAAGAGTTGCTGGACTGGTGTTAAGGTAGAGAGCAAGGCTTGGATGGCCAGGATTTGTAGAGCAAAGAATGCTTTGCTAAAATTGGAGGTGTTGCAGAAAGAGAAGCTGAAGTATGCTTGGGCAGGATATGATTTATATGGCTTGATTAGATTTAGGATTAAGACGTTGTTGCTTGCAGTCTTGGACTTGGATGAAATACAGGCAACCAGATACCTTTGCTGGGCTGAACCACAACTGCAAAGCACGTGTGCGCACATTTACAGTCACAGGATAATCTATGGCAGCACAATCTGTATCGCGTATCTTCTAGAATGATTTATTTCCTGCTGAAGTATGTATGTGAAATGCCTGTAGCACTAACATTACAGAATTAAAACTAGTTTTAGGAAATAATGTTCTTGAATCCACTCCAGTTTAACTTCCTATTATATAAGAATAAATTATTTTCACTTGATTCCAGTAACAGTTCACATAGGGAGAAAAAATTGAGTCAAATGCATAGAGCAAGAAAATGGGGAAAATAGAAGAAAATTGTGTATGTTTGTATTTCTCCTTTTTTGTAAACAATGGCATCCCAGGTTGCATGATTACAGTGCAGCCTTTGAAGATTTAGCTTGCATGTTTTGAATTTCCTGGCATCTGTCAATCCCTGAATTGAGTTGGCAAAGCACAATTAAACGTCTAGGTGTATTGTCTTGAAACAAGATAATTTTGGCTCTATTTCATCCTTATAATTAATTCTTTCATTAAAAGTTACTCCTAGTCTCTCTTGAGTTTTCAGAGAATTAAACTTCTAGCTGAAGTTGCTGGTTTAAAGAACTCTCTTTTGTGTAGCCTTATCATTTAATCAAAGCTCCTTTACTAAGCCTAGCTACTACATTTAATAGAGAATACTATAGGGAATTGTGTATGATAAATATAAGAGTGTGGTAATAGATGGAGATACAAATCTGAGTAGTAGTTCTGCCTATAGGAATAAATTATAAACAGAGCTTAGTTTAGGCTATTCAGTTACTCATTTTGAGTTCTTCTGACCCAATTTGATTATGTGAACTATATTTCAGTCCTGTTGACTAACTTAAACAGAGTGAATTCATCAAATGATCATAGAATTGCAGAATGGATAAGGTTGGAAACGACCTCTGGAGATGATTTAGTAGAACCCTCCTGCTCAAAGCAGGCTCAGCTGGAGCAGGTTGTTCAGGGCTGTGTCTAACCAATTTTTGAATTTTTCCGAGGATGGAGACTACACAGCCTCTCTGGGCAGCCTGTTCCAGTGTTGATCACCTTTATCATAGAAAAAATTATTTCTTATGTTTAAGTGGAATTTCCTGTATTTCAGTTTTTGCCCATTGGCTTCTGTCCTGTCACTGGATACCACTGAGGAGAGTCTGGCTCTGTCTTCCTTATCCCCCACACCACCAGGTATTTATACACATTGATGAGATCCCCCCGAGCCTTCTTTTGTCCAGGCAGAACAGTTCCAGTTCTTTCAGCCTCTCCTTGTACGTTCTTGTCCCTTCATTATTTTTGTGACTCTTCACTGGTCCCACTCCAGTATATCCAGGTCTCCTTCGTGCTGAGGAGATGTGCAGAACTGGACCCAGCAACCCAGCTGTGTCTCACCAGCGCTGAGCAGATGGGAGGGATCACTTCCCTCAGCTTGCTGGCAACACTTGCCCTCATGCAGCCCAGGACACAGTTGGCCACCTTCGCCACAAGAACTCAGCTTTGGCTCATGTTCAGCTTGTCTGCCAGGGCCCCCAGGTTCTTCTCTGCCAAGCTGCTTTGCAGCTTTCAACCACCAGCCTGTACTGTGCATGGGGTTATTCCGCCTCAGGGATAAGATTTTACACTTCCCTTTGTGGCAACTCAGGATTCCTCTTGGCCAGTTGCTCCAGCCTGTTGAGGTCCCTCTGAATGGTAGCACAACCCCCTGGTGTGTCCATCACTCTTCCTGCTTTTGTATCATCTCCAAACTTGCTGAGTTTGGAGATGTTATGAGAGTCCCATTGTCCAGGTTGTTCACGAAGATGTTAAACAGTACTGGTGCCAGTGTCAGCCCCTGGGGTACACTAGTAGTGAGTGGCCTCCAGCTGGATTTTGTGCCTCTGGTCACAACACTGTGGGAATGGCAGTTCAGGCAGATTTCAGTCCACTTCACTGTCCACTTCCCAAGCCTGTAAATCTATGCTGACTACTCTCAATCACCATTTTGTCCATCATATGCCTGGGGATGGTTTCAAGGATTATTTCTCCATCACCTGGCCAGGAATCAGGGTGCAGCTGACTGGGCTGTATTTCCCTGTATGCTCCTTCGTGAAGACAGAAGTGACATTTGCTTTCTTCCAGTCCTCAGGAACTTCCCCTGATTGCCATGACTGTCCAAAGGTAGTTGAGTGGCCCTGCTGTGACATTGGCCAACTCCCTCAGCAATCGTGAGGTGCATGGTGCCAGGTCCCATGGTCTTATGTATTTCCAGTTTCTTTAATGTTCCCTAACCTGATTCTTCTCCACCTCAGGTAAGTACTCCTTGCTCCAGACTTTTCCGCTGATCTTAGGGACATGGGATTCCTCAAGGCTGGTTTTACCAGTAAAGATCAAGGCAAAGAGACCACTGTGTCCTTTGTCACCAGTTTCCTTGCCACATTTTTCCTCATCTTCATTTTGCTGCTGATATACCTGTAAAAATCTTTCTTGATGCACTTCACCTTCCTTGCCAGATTCAACCTGAGATGGGCTTTGGCTTTCCTAACCATCTCCCTGCACACTCAGACAGTGTCTTTTTATTCCTCCCAATTCACCTGACCCTGTTGTATGCTACCTTTTTATTTTTGTCAGGAGGTCCTTGTTCATCCATGCAGGCCTCCTGCCACCTCTGTTTTCCTGTACCTCAGGTAAACCATTCTTGAGCTTGAAGGAGGTGATCCTTGAAAATAACTAACTCTCCCAGGTCCCTCTTCTCTCCAGGGTCATAGCATGTTGGATTTTCCCAAATAGATTCCTGAAGAGGCCAAAGTCCGCTATCCTGATGCCCATGGTGGCAGTTGGGCTTTTTGATTTTGATAATTTTCAAGCAATAGGTGAGATTATAGTTGCAAATTAGTTGAGTTCCTAACAGAAGTGTTAAGTCATATAGAGGCAAGTCACTTTTCTGCCTACCAAGGAGTAATCCTCTTCAGGAAAGCTTATAGGAGCTTCAGTAACGCTCTCAGAATTACGAACCAGTGAAGATAATTATTATCATTATTATATGAAGGTAATAATTCATAATGAAGCCCACTGAGTTTGTGGGAACATAATGTGAGTATTGAGGCATGCTCTGAAGCTCCTCCTTTTTCTCAAACAACCTCTGGAAAACCTTTGCGTATACCTAAGAAGGTGAAACAGAGGCTGGTATCTGTTCTGGAGGGTAGCACATTACCTACTAAGTTAGTCCTTAGTCTTCCAGGGCTAAAAGATATTTCAGAGGGACCTTAAATAATAGCTAGAACAAAGTATATTCAAGTATGTTCCATATCTTGGCTGTTGTTATTTTTTTATTGTTTTAAGAAAAGAAACAGAGAAGCTAATGTGGTGCTTTCCTAAAAGTTATTTGTTACAGTTTGGAACTTGTGTGATTTTAAGAAGGGTCTAGAATAACTTGAGCAAGCAAGAAAGCAAAATTATTTCTAAGAAACCTTAGTATTTGGGTTTTTTAGGAGCTGTTTTGTTTTTCATCAGGATGTGCAGATTAGTTGGGAAGCGTGCAGCTTAAATTGTTAGCTTGACAAACTTTCTTTGTGTCTGCTCATGTCTGAGAGCATACGTTCTTTCTGCTTCTGGCGGAGGTATAGTACTGCTGTTCCAGCAACACACAGGGCATGGAGAAACCACCAAGGATTACTGGGAACTCATATTAGGTCTAGAGCAGTGCTTGCCACTAGCAAGAGTGTAATCAACATGGTGGTTCCTTCACTGTGATTAACCTCGCTTCTGTGTCCATCCAGGTATCTTGAATTCTCATTGCCTAGTCATTTCTGTCTGGTACCATTGTATTACTGCTAGATCATTGATGTTATCACACCTTCCTTCTAGTCGCCTAAATCCCATAACAGTTATCTTCCTTTTACTTCTGTCAGCCCTGGTTACACACCAATCCTTGTCTGTCTGTCACAGACTCCAGAGTAGCAAGGAGGAGGTAGCACCATAAGTTTGGGGCTAAAGAGGGCAAGAAGCTTTTAAGCTTGAAAACTCTTTCTCATTAAAAATAAGAGTAATTCTAGATATTCACTAAGGTTTTTCTCAAAAGTAAATGGCATGTGATTCCATTTGGTATTTCCAAAATGGATAGCAAAATTAGACTAGTGAGTTGCACTTCTGTCAGATAAATGCTGTGTGGTTGAAAGATGTTATTGTACCACCCGCTGAAAACAGAATAAATTTTCAGGTATAACATGAAAAGAATACTTTTCTCTCTCAGTAACAAGACAAAAGAAACAGCTCTTACACAACAAAATTCACCCGCACTGTAGATCAGGTAAATTATAGTGTTTTCTATCATAAGAGCTTGTTTTCATTTTGTAAATTTTGGCAGATGTTAAGCATTCAGGCTGAAACTTTTTTCTATAGATGTCTGCCTCAGGCCATTTTTGTATGCGCTTTTTCCTTTATTTTTGTTCCTGTGAGTGCATGTGTACAAGTTTAAAAAGGAAGGCATAAGTGTCCACAGCTTTCACAGAAGTCAGTAGGAGCTTTGTTTTGAATTCATGCAGTTCTGCGTAATGTCAGGCATTGTAAAATCATGTCCTAGTCAGCCAAGATCGGCAGCTGCTTGGAGTATTTAAAAGATTCTTTCGTAAAAAGATGAAAGCATTACCTCTCTCTCTAAAAGCAGCTATGAAGTTAAAGTAATATTTGAGGCATGCGTGGAATTATAGCAATGATTGTAATTTAAAAAAAAAAGTATTAATTCTGTATTCAGAACAGAGACTGAATGCTACATTTTTTATGCCCATGCATATAAGGACAGAAAAAGTACTGAGTAGTATTTCTTCTAATTCCATCCTCTATAGTAATAGAAGTAAGTACCCTCGCAAAAAAGAAAAAAAAAAACCACAACCAAACAGTAAGTGATCACATAATTAATACTGAAGGCATAAGAGAGTCAAATTAGGCTTGCCATGTTGTTGTATTAATTTAAAGTTGCCTTTCCTAATAAAAAGCAGGTAGCTAGTAGTACATTAAGAAACTATATAAAATAAATGAGAGAATTAATTCGCAATATTTAAGAACATAGTCTGAATCATAGACCTTCATTTTCTCAATGTTTCATGATCCTGTTAATGAATCCTTTGACCAACCTTTGGAATATGTCCTGCTAGTTCATTCTACACGGTGGTTGCTCAAGAATCATTCGGCTCTACTTAGCTTAGAGGAAGGTATGCTTTGATTAGTGTCTGAGTTTAATGAATTAGCAGTTTATACCTACATTTTGTCTGTAACACAGGAGCTGATTCCAGTTTGTGCTTTTTTAAGATACAGTTTTCCATGGTCACAGATTCTTGAAATTAATTAATTATCATTGTCTGTTTCTCTGAGTGTAGGTACCGCTGTACAATAGTAGAGGAAGTTAACTTTCAGAGAAAGTATAAAGTTGCTGAGACTTTCCTTATGCATGATTTAAGACTAATGAAAAGGAAGAGGGTTTCTGCTCCCATAGTGGTTTTAGAAGAGGTATATAGAGATTAAACTGCTTACAGAATTCTCTTTTTTATATAATACTATTGTGTTATTTGCTATACGGCATTACTAGTCACCTTTAAAGTGTTACTTTTGCAATTATGGAAGACTTAGCAATATTTTGCTCAAAACTCATCTATTTTCCATAGATAGTGTTGCTAAGTAGGCCAAACTGTACAAGGTGCGGTTGTAATAGTCTTCCAGGACATGAAAAGTTGCTATAGAAGGAGTAGTCCTTCTGACTTCTGAAGTGAACAAGAATAAATGTACTTGGTGATTAAGGTTAGATATCCAACTTCTCATACTGAAGCTCTTCAAGTACGTTCCTGATGAGCATCTTTTGGGGGTGACCAAAGTATACTTGAACCTGTCTGAGGGTGAGGGTTGGAACTAGAACATGTGAGGACCCTTTCAGCCATAAATCTGAACTCTGCACTCCTATTTATGTATTATGGTAACATTGATAATTATGGTCAAAATTTGAATCAGTTGCAAGGGAGGGGGAAGGAGGCAAAACTCCAGTGCAGATTTCCTCTGCACTGAGTTTTAGAAGAAATTGAAGTACTATTCTAATTAAATGTGTTGATGCTAGTTTTGGGGGGATTGGTATAATGAGGATTTAATAATTAATCCCGGTAGGTCAGGAAAGAGGTTTTACAGAAAATTTACAAAATTTGACTCATTTTACAAAATTACTAACACGTCCTACAATCAGGATTTCAAAGTGCAGGAGGTTAGAACTCTCTTCTTCAGGCAGTAATAAAAATTCAGGCTGTAGATTAGATGTGTCCTGGCAGGGATTTTAAACAGGTGATTTTTGCACAGAAGGGACTGGTTTGCGTCAGAGGAAGCCTCTTGGGGTTTTCATATTTGGAGCCCTGTGAATTCTGTATTTCTCAGGCGATTACTTTTGATGTCCCCGCTTATATTCAGTATTCGCTGTAACACCTGTGTATAATATATTTTATCTATATAGACTGAGAAAACGGTAGTTTTAAGAGAGGTCTTGGAAACTGGGAGAAAAATGTAGCTGAAGACTGGACTGCACCATTGATCGAAACCTTATAGATTTGTGCTCGGTTACATTGGTGCTATATGTACATATAAGGATCTGAATAATGAGTAGCTTACAGCTGTGTTCACTTGAATAGCATTTCAAATAATATGTACTGTTCTGGGTTGTTTTATGCTAATGACAAAATTAATTATATTCAAGAGCCTTTTTGCTCATTTTTAAATATTTCTATTTATCATAAGAGCTGTTCTTCAAAATGTATTTTAGCATACATTTCAATTTCAGAATATACTTCTTAACTTCCTTGCAAACAATTTTAAATGCATTTGAAAGTTAAATTATATTATCAATGCATGGATTCTGAGGTCAGAGGGAGTCATTTAGTCCAAACTCCTTTCTATACAGGTGATAGATTTTTCCAGAAGCTGAATTTAAGAATGTGTTATCAATACATCTAATCTGAAAACTGTTACTAATTCTGTTAATTTTTTGCAATTATTATTCTCCTTATTCTTTAATAATAGCTTATGAGTTTTGGCTTTCTCTGTCTGAATTTTATTTCCTAGAATTAAGTAATAGTTCAAAAAAACCCCAAACAACAAAACCCTGATCAAGACTGATAGAATATGCTGAAATAGTATAACAGCTGCATAAAGTTATATAGTGCTATATATAAAGTTATATAGTAAGCTAGATAAATTATGAATGAAGCATAAGCAATTGTCCAAACAATTAGTTTTATGTTGAATCAACTTGAATCAATAGTATTAACTAAATATTGATTTGTTTTGTTATTTATTATGTATTTGTTAAAATATTTATTTGAGGAAGAAATCCAGCTGGTGGAAACAAAATTTTTACTAGAACTTATTTGAAAGAAGCGTTACAAATGCTTAGAATACTCCCACATTTTCAATATCAGTTAAGATAGTTGGGAATGATCCAGTCCTGGCTATGTTGTGGTCTAATTGCATTCTGCATGCTGCTAGTCCTGTTAATTCAAAAGTTAAAGACCAGATCCAGAGCCTGTTGAAATCACTAGAGGACTGTATTTTTCAGTCAAATTACATTAAATGTTTGGTTTTATAATATGATAGCATTATACAGTTGTGGAGTTCGGGTACTTTTAAGAGTACTTATTTAAAACACAAATTCATATTCTGTTCATGTAAGTATAATTGAGTTTCCTTTTACCTAGGGATTTATAATTTTTTCTTATACTTCACATAACCCTTACTTTGTATCAGTAATTTTTATTATGACCCTTTGTAAGCCATGATTTCATCATTTTTTGTTATTTATGAAACATAAACTCTTAAATAATCCTACCTGCACTTATCAGTGATGTCTGCCTTGGTTGTCTCCCCTACCTGATGCTCTGAAACAGGATTCTCTAGATCTGTCTCCTTATTCACAGAGCGTACCACATTTAGCACATTTACCACATGAAGTACTCTATTTGCATTTTCAAACTTATCAGCCACTTCTGTTATGATTCCTGTAAGAAAGCAACAGTTACAGTAATACATGTTCAGTAACAAATGCAAATGTCTGGTTTAAAGACAGAAGAACAAACCTTAATAGTGTAAGTTGTCTGTACTTTTGGGATTGTTTTCATGTCATCCATATTTTCTTATTCCTCTTGTTCAAACAGTTTTAAATTGCAGCGTAAGATATTCAAAGAAGAAATTGAGTGGAGATTTTGAGGGGTTATCAGGATACAAAAAATAAGGTATTTGAGGTTACTCTAGCAATTCGTCTTATTTTTTCGTAACAGTGTTGGAATGGGGAAGAAATTTTATATTTTTAATGCAAACACCCAAAAGATGTAGCCAAAATAAGTTGTACTAAACATAGCAAAGATGAAAAATACGTAGCATAGTTGCCATGGCAAAGCTTTTTCTTCTTTCTGGTGACAGGCAAAGCAACTGGGAGGACTCTTGCTTCTCCATATGACCTTGGTACCCCATCAGTCTCAGGTCCTGTGGGACAGCACCCCAGAGAGCTTGCCGCCAAGCCTGCAAGCAGCAGTTCTCCCTTTAGAGCCAAAGGACCATTTGCTCACTCAGCATCTTGGCACATCTTTTGTCATCCTGAGGTGCTTCCTGATTGATTCTCCTGCCTGAAAAGTGAGGGCAGAGGAACCAAAGCAGGGAATTTTAAATATCCTTGCTGGCAGCCTTAAAGACACTTTGCTGTCACTGTTGCAGGTGTGAGAAATTCTGTCAGAATTGCAGGTAGCATACAACATTGCGTTTAACTCTACATACAACGCCACCACCACCCCACCCTCCGGAAGACCTCAATTTTTCATGTGTTGCATTGTCTTTAAAGAAGCATTCTTCATGTCTGCTTCTTTCTTCTAATAAGCAGTGTAATATTAGGAAAGAAGATGACTTTTTTTCTCCTCTATCAGTATCAGTGTACAGATCTGAATTCACTGAGAGCAACTCAGGGTGGTTTTTGTGTGCAGAAGTGATGGCTCCCAATGAATTTCTGCACATGCAGGAGCTGGTATAACATAAACATGGCAAATTCTATTGTAATCTGTGCACAAGGCACTGGTATTTTTTTTATTGCATTTGACTCAGCAGGAGACTGATTTCTCGAATTTCATTCACAAAGATGAGATGCCTGTAGTCATTTGATCAGTAATATCTTATTTGTAAAATACCAGCCTGTTCTAAGTTTCAAATTCCAAAGAAGACTTAAAAAAAAAAAATCTAAAGGTAACAATCGAAAAGACTGACTTATTTCGACTTATTTCTAAGGAACCTGTTTCCTTCAGTAGGAAGTCAGGATTTGCAGTCAAATGCATCATGTGAAACAGCAAGATTTTCAGGAATTTTTAGCTATCAATGTAGTTAAAAAAGTAGGTTGCCAGTGCAGTCTGTGGATTTTTTTATAATTATGTTGAAATTGAGTCATACTGATTTAATTGCTGTTGTGGTAAATTAAGGGTCTGCAAGAGCAGCAATGAACAATTCTCTTATCAGATTATAACTGTTTCTATCATTGGCAAATGAATTTTTTTGTTTTGGTTTGGTTTTTTTCCAAAAGCCTCAATAGTTAAGTGTAAAAGCATTGCATCTCAAAAACAAACTCTCATATAGGCATCCAGTTGCAGTTGGCATATTTCTAACAAGACCTTCAGGGCTTTGTTGCTGTAGGGAAATACTAGCAATTAATGTGAAATCTAGTAAGTGCATGTCTGTCTGCTAACTTAATAAATAAAACATAGATGGGTTTTATTAGCTGCCAATTGTATCCAGCAACATAGGCAGTGAACTGTGATACATAAAATAAATTGGCATCTTACAAATACTATTTGAGAAATAATTATAGTCCCTGAAGTGATTAGCCATAATAATAAATTTTACTTTTCCACTTCTTCATGCTATTTCAAAATTAATTAACTATAGAAAAGTAAACTATGATTTTGTGATTTAATCAAATATCTGTTAGTGCCAGGATCTTTCTGGGGTAGAAGAAGGGTCTGCTTCCTTTGATACTCCTTGTTTTCAGTCCAAACCATGAAATGTTATGTTTGTATTGAACATAACACTTTTTGCACAGAAACTTTGTATTTTTGTAATACTCAACATGAACATAGGGGACAGAACTGTGCTCCAGTTAATTCAAAACTGTATGAGCATAAAGGAAATTCTTTAGCAGACAGGCCCCACTGCCTTTTTGGCAAATGCAATATCCTGTTGAAATGGATCTTCCAAGCAGTGATCTAAGGCTTAATATATACTTATGTTTGATATTTTAATGTGGGTCTTGACATGTGTTCATTGTGAGAAATATTACAAAGGTGCTCTGGAAAGAACTTGAGAGCATCTCTTAATAAAGTGGTAGGCTGTGGCAGATGATGTTTCATATCCCCACTTTTTCAGTTCTGTCCACAATATCATATGGAATAGAAATGTCCTTTTCTTCTTCTTCCTCTTCAGAAGTGGAGGAGAAACCACTCTTGAGTATTTCTGTTTTTTTGCGTAACTAATTTATAATTTTCCTACTTATATTTAATAGGGTAAATTTGTTTTTATCTGTGGTTTTACTTTTATTCCTAACATGCTTTAAAGTTCTTATTTCAGGGTTTTGGGTTTTGGTGTTGGTTTTTTTTTTTTTAAGTCTACTACTTATTGATATTCTGTGATCCCTTTAACTTCTCTCATCAGTTAGTAGCATTATAAATTTTCACTTTACCTTCAGTGCCTTTAATTGCCTCCTCTTCTGTTCCCTCCGTATAGATTATTTAATGTTTTATCAGTGCTCTCACATTTTCTTTTAATGGGTTCATTTTTATATCAGCATACTTTGTAATGTTGATATTTGGAAAATTCAGCTGACATACTGGCAGCTTACAAGGAAAAATAGTGACTTCCATAGTTTGTCACCTTTAAGACAAAGCTATATATATATGTTTCTGCAAGATGATTAAATTCATTTTGGGGGAAAAAAGATGTGATTTTTTTCCTTGAACTTTCAGATCAAGCAGTGTGGTTATTGTGGTCCCTTCTAGATTTAAAACTGAAGGCTGTGTAAAAACACCATACTACATTATTTAAAACTTTCAGATACATGATTACCAAGAACTTGGAACTATTTTTAAAGAGGCAGAATTACTACTCTGCTTTTGTCTACGTTTCTTTGCTCTAAGTATTTTAAGTCAAAATATTTGTTCTGAAAAATTTGAGCTTGTTTATTTAGTTTGTTTTTACATGCTCTTCCCTTCAAGGGCAGTTGTGTTATAGAAATGCCACTGAATGGATATGAATTTGGAATTAGGAAGGGTAAAGTAACTGTCATAAGATGTGAGAACAACAGCAGCAAAAAGAAAAACCTTTGAGAATTGATTTCTAAGTAAGCAAAGCAGCAGCAAAGGAGGACTTTTTTGTTTTCTTTTTATGGACTGTGTAGAATTTCAGCCTTCTGCAGTCAGATACACACATACAAAATAGAAATAATAAGGCCTGTCACAAACTTAAGGAAATGCTACACATATTAGACAAACAAGGACTGTCTAGTTATAAATTCTAAAATGACTGTTTTCTTATCATTTTACTGTTGCTTCTGGTTCTTAACGTGTGTGCCTGCTGGTAGCTAATATTTGAGACTGACCAATAGATGTGATTTTCTAGTTAGTGTGTACTTCTCAGAGTGAGCTAGTGAGTCACCGTCACTGTCCGTTTGGCTTCTTGCTGTCAGCCAGATTTTGCTGCCTTTCTCACAGCTTTTTGCAACTCTGTCAACTTTGCACTTTTAACAGTTGTTCCTTGTCATTTCACTGCACCGTTTGCTCTAAGGCTGTTGATTTTCCTAGTTTCAGAACTTCTCAGTTTTGTTTGGCTATGTTTAAAGCTAAACGTTAAAGCTAAACTCATGGTTTCACATCAAAACTACCCTTAAGTATTACCATTATGCTAATCTTCTTATGGGTCATTCATATTTCTATTGCATTTACTCGTCTTTCCTTTTATTTGTTTACACACACGGTTAACATCCAGAGTTGCTTCTGAAAATAGACTATCAAATTTGCATTAGTCTTTTAAGCACCTGTGTCAGTATGTTCTAATGGTGTTACTGTCGTGCTGCATCTTCCTAAAGCAATTCAGAGCCCAGTTGTCTGTCTCTGTAGTGAATACTGCAGCTACTTGAATTAGTTAACTTTTTCAAAAACAAGGACAAAGAAATACTTTCAGACTTGCACAAAGTCAAAATAAACCTAAAAAAATGTACCTATATTCTTGCAAAATTATTCCCACCAGTCAGTGACTGCCTTCTCAAAGGCTCATAATATAAATGCAAGGGGAGCATTGCAAACGAACAAGTAATTGACTGCTATTCAAAACTGCTTACAAACATGAATATTATAATAACCAGTAGAATGGCAATTACAGTCTGTGTGGAATGTTAATGTGCTACTTTGCATGAAGTAGGCCTTTGTTATGAGTTCATTTTATAGGTGAGCCAGTGTAGATTGTTTTCAATATGAAATATGACATGCAGTGGTATTAATAAAATCTTGTTGCACATATTGCCATCTCTTAATATGCAATTAAGTACAGTTTTAAATTGTAAGATAAATCATACTGCATGCAAGAGCAGCAAATTAAAAACCACTCTGAGTATTTTGTCATTATTCTTTCATCAGTTAGTGTCGCAAGGTGGTGCTAGCTATTGTGGATCTAAATTCTGATGATTGCAGTTAGTGTAATTTTTACTCATAACTGTAATGAATGATTATTTTGTTTAACCCTTAAGAGTGAGTTCTTTAAATTTAATTTCATGTAATTTACCAACTACAGAAAATAGGTTCTTAGCTATTATTTCCATGCAGAGCAACTGTTCTAAAATATTATTCGGATTTGAGATAAACTGGTAAAGATATAGATGATGAGTTGTAGCAGACCTGGTCATATGATAATGTCTTCTTAGAAAATATGTAATGGAATAGAAAGGGTTTGGATAAAACCAACAGATTTAGACTTGCAGTCATCTATCCTGAGAGAAAGAAAGATTGTGATTTAAAGAGGAAACAAGTGAGGATTACAACAGCAGTATAGAAACCAGTGTCTGATGTAAAGAAGAAAAACTGAGTCGTTCTTTGCCCTTTATCATTATGGAAGAACTAGATGGCATTGAAATTTGAAGGTTAAAAAAACTTGCATCTGAGAAAAGACACACCTTTGTTCAGAGGTAATATCTAGTATATTTTCTTTCCTGATCTTCAGATCCTGTGTGAGAACTTTCTAGCTGCTTCCTCTGTGTGGATATTCCATGAAAATTCTTGTCATATGAGCTAGTTCTCTGTAATCTTTTTTTTTCCTCTGCTTTACCTTTTGTCTTTGGACTATTGATATCACTTCAGATGTGTTTCTCTCTAAGGCAGTAATTTTCAGCCAATACTTTGTGCTTCGCTGTGGATCTACATCTTATGAATCCTAAAGGGTGAGTAAGAAGAGTAGATTCAGGAAGTACTGTGCTTCTAACCTTTATCTTGTTCTCAGAAAATGCCGTTAGAACATGCTGCAGTTTATACAAGGAGTCCCAAATGTCCTAAAGAATTCAAAAATTGAAACTGCTCCTTGAAAACCCTCACTTAGCGTTTCTGTATGTTTCCAAAGCTGTAATGGGGCAGCCCCTGGAAAATGGGGCACCTGGTGGCAACCATGGGAAGACCAGATATGAGTGGAATAACTGTTTCCTTGTCACAGTAGTCTCCCACCTTCAAATGATGGTTGCTTTTGGGAACAATGCATGCGGATTACTTCCATAAAAATATTTTGAGCATTACCCACCTGATCTGTTAAGCTTTTTTTTTGGTACAAATGTGGTGAGAAAGAGCATTGGTTCAGGAGGAATGTTCTGTTGACTATCTGACTCTCCCTATTGTTAGAGTCTAATAAGTAGAAATTTGCTAGGAGTCGCTTATAGCATAACATCTGTGAACCTTAATTTTGATAGGATTTGATTTTGTTTCTTCTCTCCTCTTTTAATGATTCAATCTGTGATGATTTTCTGTCATATTTTTGTTAATGTATTTCCTGCAGTCATCTGAAATCATTTTGAAGAGCTAGGTGGCCTGTGTATTTAGTATGATTTGTTAATATGATCTTTTAATATCTTTCACAGTGGTTTTAATCCTGCCTGATAAATTAACCAACTATGTTAAATTGCATTAAATTTACAGCATTATATCTGTTTAACATAGCAAAGAGAAAAGAGGAATGCTATTGTGTTACTAAAGGCACTCAGATAAGCATTGCTACTTTCTTGTATGTATTCCCTACTGGTAATTATTAAATAGAATTAGGTGACTGTAAACAGCCTTGTCCATAAAATGAAGTAGCAGGTATTTTGAATTATGACATCTGGTCCACAGTTAGGAAGATGCTTTATTTCTTGTTCCAGACCATTTAATTTAAAAAAAAAATATATCTGTCTCAAACTGAAGCTTACCTATCGTTTTGAAAGGCTAGTCGTCATCTGAAATGTTGGAGTTTTTCTAATCTTTTCAGGACAAATTTTTAATAAATATCATGCTATATCTAACATTGCATTCTCATTGCACAGTAAACCTGACATTAGCATTGCATTTCGCCTACTGTGTGCTCATTTAGTAATTGGCGAGTATTCTGGCACCTGCAGAAAGAACAGGATCATCTCTGAGAATGTTCTGAATATCGGTTACCTTAATTCTGCTAGTACGATGCTATTTGTTGTTTTACACAAAAGGTCATGTGCTGTCTTAATGGTGGTAAGGATTAGGGACTGATTTTTGTAACCTTGAAACTGTGTTAAGCTCTGAAATTGGTTAGGTAAGTACCATATTGTAATTGCTTTTTTAAATTCTACTTCAGAAAAACAAAAACAGCCTTATGAGATGAAAAGCGTGTTCAAAAGCTTCTCTTCAAAAATGAATGAGTTATGATTAAGTACTGATAAGCATGTATCTTGCATTACTGTCAGGATTGTGTTTGTTAGAGCGAGCCACTAAAGCAAAGTGATTGCTGTTTATTTTCAGTACCTCTGTGCGTTTTCTAAAGATATGTAAACTTCGGTCTATAAATCTGAAATTAATATAGCTGTATTTTTCAGCAATCCATTGTTTTCTGATGTGATTTTAATTAATAGAGGACTTTTTATTGTTGTTGTTATTCAAAACTTAATTTTATTACCTTAGTGTCATTCTTTACCTATAAAAATGTTATATGTATGATGTTTACTTTCAGGACTTGCTTAGATTACTAGCATTGCTGTATACTTTATGACATTTCCTGTAGGATGAGAATGTAATTTCTTATGTCAACAAACAGCATCTATTATTTTGATGATACGGTTATTGCCTATGGTACTCCTACACTTGCTTGTGGTAAATGAAAGAAAGGCACATCAGACAATGAAGTGATGTTATGAATGTGTTACCTCTCACCTGTTTGCCAAAACCAGAAGCTTGATAGGTGTAAGGCTGACCCAGGGAATTGAGTGGAAATCTTGAAGGACAGACAAATCTGCCTGTGAACAGAACACAGTTCTGTCTGGGAAGGCCCGTTCAAACATCAGCTGCAATCAAAGCACTGTAGGGTTTCTGGTCAGGAGGAGCTTCCTTACCACTTTTAAGAACGCTTGAAGAAAGAATATGAAAGCTGTTTTCTGTCCTACTCCTTGCTTTTCTTACGGACTGTAGCTACTAAATGGGGAAACTGATGGGCTGACAGCTTATATTCTTCCTGCTTTTTTAGCTTGTTTTTCTGATATGTTAGAATAACTTTGATATGATACTTGACCTTCTAGTTATAAAATCTGGATGCTTATGTGCTAGGACCCATACTATGATAGATACTTTCACAATCTTTATTTCAGATTCTTTTCTGAAAAAACTAATAAGAACCCAACATATTTCATGCTTCAGATGTGAAGAATTGATTTTTATTTTTTTTCATTCTAGAATAGATTTCAAAACTAACATATATGACAGAAGTGACAATTCAAGTTTATGCCTTGTAGATTGGAGTAAAATAGGTTTATAAATTCCCAGTATCCCAAGAAGGCTGATACATTAATCTTTTTGGTTGTTCTCTCTAAATGAGATTTCTTAGTGGCTCCTATTTTAGCTTTCTTTAACAGGATAATGGGGATTAGAATTTACTTTTTAAAGCTTTGTGGGTCTTCGTTATGTTACTTGCAAAGCGGTTGTTATGATTCTTACTCCAAAATGGAAGCTTGAATGCTCTACTGCTGGTATATTTCATTTCTTACAATATGTTGTGGAAATCGTATTACTAGATAAGAATAATACTGCTTAAGATGGCTTGGGAGTTTCTTGTAATTCAGTGTGTCATATTAAGGGCTAGTAACAGATGACCCTGCTAAATGATATGTGGAAGAGGCATGATGCATAGATGTCTCGGGGATAAGCGTCTTCCACTTGGGTGATAGAATTTGAAGTGCTTGTTCTCTTTGCTATCAAAACTATTTTCCAGGGTATGCCAAATTATTGTGTCTGGGCAGACATCATTTTGGCAAGATTCTTACTGTTGCTTCTGAAAACTCTCTAGCGTGCAGCTGGCTGGGACATCTAAAGTGTTGTTCACAATATGTTGCTCAGGACTGTTGTCACTGCACATGCTGTAGATTCATTTGTTCCAAGAGTTTAGCTGATGGTCCCTCCTCTGGAATTTAACTTTCAGAAATGTTAGTAATTCCTTGACCCTTTCTGGAGGCATGTTTGGTCTTGATCTGTAAGCAGAATTGCTGAATCTTAGGGAGCCACTTGAGAAGAAAGTGATAGCATGAATAAAGACGCCACAACTAGAATTTCAGATCCCATTGAATAAAAGATCAAAATACTTCGAAAGTTTGGGGCAGGGGGGGAGTTGATATAAATTTAAATAAGGAATTGTAGGTGATGTGAATTTTGCTTTAGATACTGAAAGAGGGTGTAAATCAGTTTGAACTTTCTTGGCAGGTGAATATTGATGTGGTTAATAAGGATTATGATTACTGGGAGGGATGTTAGGGAAATATGCATTTCAAATCACAAAACAAAAAGCAATTAAAGAGAAATGCTAATCAGCTAAAAACTGAATCCCAAGTCATGGCAATTTGTAATGTAATTACCTTTTATTCAAATACAGTAGTATTAAAATCAGAACAAAAAGATTTCTAGTAAAGTCTTTCATGCATACCTGCCTTAAATATTGTAGAGATGCTTATCAGCATGTTATTTAAACATTAAACAGCAATTAGAGATAACCTCTTTTATCCTACTGTATGCTTTCTTATACCATGGATATTGTTGGTTTTGTAAATTTTAATGATCCACATAGAGGTTACTTACATGCTTGTGGAACATCCAGTTAAAGGACTTCCCATGTTGTTTTGAAGTAAAATACCTATTACCCAAATATACATGCCACACTCTGAAAAATGTTTGTCTTCTGTTTAGGACTTAAACACAGCAATGAGTAGCCTGGACAGGGATTTCTCAAAGGAAAAACAAAGGGTCAAAAACAGAATTCCCTGTGAGAGTCTTCTTTATTCATAAAATGAGACTGTATTGCCACATGAGGAAAGAATTCATTCATTCTTGAAATATATTTCCATTAACCTCTGACTCAGCATGGATGGGTAGAGTAAAACAGTGTTGATTTTACTGAAAACTTTAGTTTTGTCAGCATTACCTTAGCAAACACAAATTTACTAAATGCTCATCACATGTTGATAGAGTTTCCAGTCCGTAACTTCTTTCTTATTTTTCATTATGATAATTTAGAAACTTTTTTCCTGAAAAGTAGTGCTGTTAAATCTCTCTCCCTTTAGGGACTTGTTTTTATAATGATATACTTGTTAGGACAACTGTAGTGTTAAAATACAGAAAACAGTTTCAGAGAAGCATCCCTCCTATATGCAGGCATAGTGAGCACAGAAATATTTTTTTCATTTCTGTGGACATCAATGGCTATTATTTAGTTTGTCACTGCCTTGTTGTTTAGTCCCAGATCCGCCTTCCTCATAGTTCTAGATGGAGCAACCCCTCCTATTTCCAGAAAGCCAAGGCAGCAAATAAAATAAATAAATAATTTTTAAAGGGAGTTGGGATAATTGACCATTAAACAGCATACCCAGTGTTGTGTATGTCTAGAAATGTGTAAATCAAGCTTAGACATTTTCTAACAGGCATGCTCCACTTCAAACAGTTTGAAGTAGTTTGGGTAAGTCCCGTGTTCTGTGTTACATGGGACATCAGCTTACGCTCTCTCTGTGGCCTCCTAACCCATGAATTTTACTTTTCTTGCCAAGAATTCAGTCTGCACGTGTACCTGCCTGCACCAGCAGCCTTCTGCAAGGAAGCAAGGGGTAGTGGAACTATTTGTTGAGTTGTGTTGGTTGGTAATGGACTATTTCAAGGAAGATCTATGCTCTTTGCCTGCTCTCACTCGCTCTAAAGAATTTCTAGGAACTTTGGCTCCATTTGCTTCCCTGAGGAGGGGACAGGCCATGGGGGATTTTTGCTGGAAATGGCTAGATGGGCAGATTTGGTTCTGCTCTATCCTCCGTCCTACTTAACTACCTGAGTGATCACAGCCCAGGAGCTGGTGGTGCTGCAGTTCCTACTGCCTCTGCGTCTGTTGAAAGGCAGTATTAGCCATAATACTTCCCTTTAGAAGTTCCTGTTTATTTCAGTCTTCCCTTTATGCTTCTCTGAAAAATATGCATGTAAAAGGAGAGAAATACCAACTTTTAACGCTTGATATTTCCGTGAAATTTGAAATAGAATTTCTTGGGATATAGAAGACATCTTGCTAGCATAAAGTTATATCCCTGCTGAATAATAGAAGTTTGCCAAGAAATGGAAGTGGCAAAAGTTGCAAGAAAAAATTTACAAGAAGCAAAACTGTTAGATCATGATGGATTGAGGAGATTTGGGTGGAACACTTCTCTGCTAAAATAGCCATCTTCTAGAATTGTGAATTTTATCACTTTCTAAACAGCAGAGGTTTATAAACACTCGTCTTTCCAGTTTGATTCAAATTTGTATCAGTATGTCAGTATTTTATATAGCATTATGTTGTGTATAATTATTGGTTGCAATATACATTTAAACTCAGTATCTTCATAGGACTAAAAAAGCCTGAACAGGTGTTAACTAAATTATAGGGATAGAAAAGCAGTAAAGCTTTTTTCGTTAATCAAACATAATGGTGCTTCTAGATTAATTCTAATTGTTTTAATTTTGTCAGAAATTACAGCATTTCAACATTACATTCTAAACTAAAAATAAGTTTTCCCGAGTTAGAGCTGTTTCTGGCTTATTTGAGAAAGCATACAGGTGTTGCTGAGGCTTTGTCCGTAGCCTACATAAGTATCTGAGTTGCATGGAAGCAAATGCTAGTTGCCATGAACATAATCTCTTTCTTTTCATCTAACTTGTATTTGCACTGATAGAGTATTGTCTCCATTTAGTAGGTCCTTTGAGACATAAAAGCAATAAAAGTTATTTGCCTATACTCAGAAGGTAACATTCAGTTTTTTGCATGTGAAAATTCCAGCCTCAACAGACGGCGTCACTAGAAATATGAGTTGCAACTGGTAAATGGCTTAAAAATTGTAGAGTATGTCTGCAAAGCTAATATTTATTCTCCTGTTCTTGTTTATATTGCTCTTATTGAGAGTATTTGAATAGATGACATAAATGTGCATGAACCACATTCTAAGTGCAAACATTGCACGTAGAATATCACTTGGGATTTTTTCTGAATCTGGTTGAATAACCTTCAGAAATTACATCTACTGTTCTGTGAAGGTTACTTCAATTAATTCTGTGCTTTCAGATCCCTACTTTTTGTCCAAACTTTTGCAGAAGACCCCCAACTCCAAATCTGTCCAGTAAAAGAGCAGTGGCTTGGAATTTGATCTGGGGCCATCTGATCTGTTGCTTTGCAAAGAGGAAGGATAATAAAAGCCCAGGGACCTGGAGCACAGATGGCTTTTTAGCATCCTGACTGTCATTGCTGCATACATTTTTGAGCAGTTTCCTTTAATGTATTAGTCCTGGTTTCTATGATAGCATTTGTAAAGAAGACAGGTTAGAGAACTTCTTCCCTGCTTTCAGATTGTGTAGTAAATACGTGTGCTATTCCAGGTGATCACCGTGTAAGGTAGGAGAAGCTTGGAGAATTAATTTCAGCCAAAACCTTTGACAATTCCTGCATTCTGAACTTGGTGATGTAAATATATGAATGCTGATTAGCAGATCATCAAATCCAGCCAGGAGATCCTTGTACCCCTTGTTTCCATCTGATGTAAAGCTCAATCTTATATAATTAATAATTTTTTTAAAATTATTTAACTTTGAAAAGTTTTGTTGGATTGAGAAATTGTAATAAGAAAATAATTCCAAAAGTTAAGTTCAAAACTGAGGTGTGTACTAAATGCATCTTACTGCTAAGAAACACATTTCCAAGTAACTGGTGAGGAAAAATTGGCAAGGACTGATCTCAGAAAAAAAAATAGTATCCAAACCCCATATTGCATACCCGTCTGATCTGTAAAAAGAGTGATTATCTTAAAGTTCTTTCTGAAAAACAGATTTAAGTGTTAAATGTAGTTAAAGTTGGTATTAATGTATTGGAATTGTAGTCTATAAGTGAGGTTTGCGTTACAGACATACCTTCTGAATTTTCTGGATGGGCTAGCTGGGTGTATGTGTGTGTACACATACATATGCCACTACCCGCTTACACACATAGGTCTGTTATCTGACGGCACCATTAGGTAACAGTAAAGGGATTCCTTTACAAATTCAGTGGCATAAATTTGCATTGGTAGTAATCGCATCAATTAGTGCTACAAGAGACATCTAACAAAAGAAATGGAGACGCATTTTATTCAGGTTGTTAAATGGGTTGGAAAGGTTAATAAGCCTTGAGCCAGAAAATGTCCTAGACTGATATCTTCCCCCCGCCCTGTTTTTGTGAAACAATATTTCAAAGTGCATTTGTCCCCTGAAAAGCAATAACCTCAAAAAAATACTCCTCCTTGCCATCAGACTTACCCTTTCTGTTCAAAGTCAGTTCTGTGTGGCTAAAATAATTTTCCTTTAGTGCAGTAGTATTTGCAGAGGAAAGAGAATTAGTTAGGTTGTGGTTTCTATTATCCATAATCAATTAGATAGTTTACTAAGTTGCAATTAGTTGCACTTTTCAAGACGCACTGAAAGTAACACAATTGCTTAACTGCTTGGAAGAGCTTGAGGTTAGGGGGATAAGTGAAGTGACATAATTTGCCTTTCTAAAACATTTTCTATTGATTCCTCGTGCAAAAGGAAGATCTGAGTGAATTTACAAGGCCAACACATAAGAATCAAACAAAGGTTTTTGCTTGTAATGTTGTACTTCTAATATCCAAATTACAGGAACTGAAAGCACAGAGCTTCAATTTATGTTTCTACATAGTCATTTTTCTGGGCACAATCATACTTTATCACTGTAAAGAGTTTCAGGACATGGTACATCTGAAGATCTAGTTTAGAGCGGGATGAATTACATCCTGCAAGACTCAGTTGCCAAAACTTGGACATCTAATACCACACTAGATGCGATGCCCTAAGGTTGTACTCCTGGCTTACAGCTGCTGACTCTTATGTAAAGCTCTACTCATCCACATGCCTTGGATACCCATGGACATCCAAAATGGCAACAGATACCTGCATTCAAGCAACTGAGTCCCATCCCCTGCTTCCATCTGTTGGCTAAAGCAGGAATCAAGGATAACTATCTCAGCCTGTTGATGCCTGTGTTTGGTCAGATGACTCCTACACTGAAAGTCTTAGGAGCAGACTTTGTAGGCCTTTAGAATCATGTATTCCCTAGAAATTCAGGAAATCATTAATACCAGTTATTTTCTCAATTTTGAGAGAGCTGTAATTTAGTCTAATCAGCAAAATAAATACAGTTATCTCACCAGTATCAGTTAATAGTCAAAACAATCACTGTTTAGGCATGGTTGTCCTAGAGGCAGATGCTTGATATTTGAAGAAACATACTGTCTTGTAACTCTGCTTTAGAAGGAGGTTTTCCCTAGTTATAGAATTTGATTTAATTGGACTTTAAAAGTATGCAAATAATTAATATTGTCCTTTTATATTTTTTGCTGTATGTAGTGATAAGAATGTCAATATCGAATTCTTGGCAGCAGCTTTTGAACTGCAGATTTTTCGTACCCGGTTCCAGGGAGACAGAACGGGAGCATGCAAGGCTAGGGATAATATTTTTCAGTAATTAACCTAAATTTCAAGATGTTTAGAAAACTCAGCAAAATTACTTTGCTACATTGAGGCTTTGCAGTAGATTGGCTATGGCCTCTTAGTCTTGTCCCTAAGGTGGGAGGTTACCTGAAAGACATTACCCTAGAGAGCTTCAAACACAGATTTTAGGTTTAAGAACTACTAGCTCAGAAAGACAAAGTGAGCAGCTGTTTTTACTTTTCAGTTCTGATCATCCATCAGGCCATTGGTAGATTTTGCTGTTAAGGAGGACACAGAATTTCATTCCAGGGAGACAAGTCCCCAAGGTTTAAGTTTTTGTCTTACCGGTTGTTCCCTCTGTACAGCAGAGATTCTGAAAGCTTCAGTTTGAAGCAGTTTCCAAATACAGAGCAGGTAAATTTATATTAGATAAAGCTATAAGGCTTTTAATGAATTAGTAGTTTGGTCAGTGAGCTCATTTGACAAACTGACTCTTCCACTTTGTAACTGACTCAGATATGTAGTACTGGCTTGTGTATTTTCTACTGATATTGAGAATTTGGACTTTTTGTTTGCTTTCTAGAGGTGTCACTTGAATAGGTGATTGTCTATATTTGAGAGTAAAAAAAAAATAAACCTTTTTTACTTGTTATTTTATTTCTCAGAAGAAAGAAATCCACCCAATATCATTGTATGCCTAAAACAAACAAAGCTGCTGTTGTTGTTTATCTGTAGATCATTATTGTATGTCACAGCCTCTGAATAATTAGGTAGAGAAAACCCTCTTTGACTCATGAACAGGATGTTATGTTGACTTTTCATTTGGTAGCACGATGGAGAGTTAATTATTTGACTGTTATCACAAAAAGGAAGACATTTCTTGGAAGTAATCCTACTGAGTGTGTAGCTGTTCTGATCATATAAATACTACTGCAGATTTTTACATTATTCCTTAAACCGTCATCTGAGATGGTGGGCTGCAGAAACATTTTCAGACTGTGGTTATATATCGATTTTTGTTTATTCCCAGATGCAGGCCATGTACGACATTACCCAGTATGAGAATATTTTTCCTTTGTGCATGATTCTGGAACAACTTCTTCAAAATGAGACAGAAGAAGGTAACGTTTCAAGCTCAGACTATGATGGAGAAGAAAAAATCGAATTTCTGAAGAACCTTGATCGAATTATTCTTCATCTCTCAGATGAATTCCCTTTGTTTTCTTTATATTTATGGAGAGTGAGTGTTCTTTTGAACTCAGCTCAAATACAAATTGATTAAAACAAGTAGCCTGCTTTTTAACAGTGCATTTGTTGTGGGATTGCATTGGAAAATTTTTGAGCCAGACAGGAAAATTGTCATTATTGGAAAACATTTACTTTAAACTACTATGCTATACAGCAGTTTCAGAGATAATGCAGTTTATTTCCAATTTTAAATATAGAAAAAAATGTTATAATCCAGGTGCTGGTTTTGAATAAATGCTGTTTCTCATAATGGAAAACAATATGTTGGTGTTTGTGTACACAACAAAGTAAGTTGTTTCAGGTGATGTTTAAAATAAGCACTATGAATTTTAAAGTCTAGGCATAAAGTGTGTGTAGAGCTTTCAAGTTAGGAAACTAATGCCTGTCTTTTAAGAGTTGTATAGCTTCTGTGTACTTTAGAGGCAATGGCTAGTTGGCAGCAATAAAAATGTTTCTTTTTAAACTTGGTAACTTATCACTACAAATTCTTATAGGACAGACTTTGTTTCTGATTTAATCAAAAGTGTCATCACCTGAGCAAAATAAAATCTGACGCTTAGTTTTACAGCTTTCTTACATGCATTGTATACTGCTTTTCTTTACTTGTGTATGCACAAGTGTAGGCACGGTAGGCCTAATTCACTCCGAGTTGACTGATGATTTCAAAGATTTAGGCTGAATAAATTAACTCCTTTAATGATTACTTTAAACCTTTCTGTTCAAAATTAATGAATATTGAAAAAAATCCCCTTTGTATATTTATGTATTATCTGATTTTAAAAATTTTATTTTTATGATGGAATTATATTCTTAGTAAAAATTAAAGTAACATATTTTAACAGAAATCATCTTAAATATAAAAGGCCTTTAAAGTTTGAGTTCAACAATACCTTAAATGATCCAGAGTCTTTGATAAATTTAGAGGGGAACTAATGACATTTAGTTCTATGATGAATAACATTTACTTCTAATAGATAAACAATGTTTTAATTTTGTTATGTCTCCTAGTAGTGCATATTGACCGTAAATATAAAACATTTTTAGCATTAGTCCTTATCCTTCCCCTTGCACTTGTTTTGTCAGATCAATTTTTGTCAGAAAAATTCTCTGAAACACCACTTTTTAATACTGTAAATAATTTATCTTGTTAATTTGAATGCATTTATTTCAGATAATAAACCTTTGTTTTCTGTATATGTAAAATATATACATATTTACAAAACAGGTTACTCTGATGTTGAATTGGCTCCCCAAAGAGAGATTCTTATACTTGTTTAGACGCTGGCCACTGTTCTTTCTTAAACTTTGTATTTGGTATGTCACATGGTAACATTTGTTTAATGCTTTCTTTTAGCAAACTAACTTTCAACAGAAATGTTTGATTTGCAAAACAAGTGTTCCTGAATAGTCACATTAGGAAATAGATCAGATAAGTTTAGCCGAATTAAAGCAAATTAAGTTAAATAAGTATGTATGTTTGGTAGCCACTCAGGAACTACTGTGCCCTTTTTGTTAGTGCTTGACTTTGTTTGTTTCATTAAGGTAGAAGATCAGTTCTTCTGCCTCCCTCCAGAGCACTGAAAGCATTATTATGAAAAGAGCAAGGAAAGGAATAAACAAAAGGAACTGGTATCTAATTGATATAATAATTTTCATTTTATAAAAAAGCTTCATTCAAAAGTATTTTGTAAAGACAACACAAAACACAGGATGATAATGGAATCTGTATAATAGCAAAATGTATATTGTTTCAAGACTCCTGTTCTAAAGAACAATTTTAACACTAGATTGCACACCACTGCATATTTGCTGATCTATTGGCAAAAAATATTTTTGTTATTAGTAAAGCAACTTGGGCACAAAGGGACACATATTTTTTTCTTTGCAGATTGTAGCATTTTTTCACCAGCAAACTCTCTAGGCCACTGGAAGAGCAATGGATATTTTGGGAAATACATGCCTCCTTGATGAGTTTTGAAGTAACTGCTGACTTGAGAGATGATTTTTGAAATCTTTTTCACAACGTATATAGAGAGGGGGGTTTTGTGTCCAGAGATGGAATAACTACCTGGCACTTACACTTTGACAAGGATTTGAAACAATTTGTTATGCAGCTTTGAAAGTGTTGGGGCAGAGAGTTCCCCTTGTAATGCCATTGCAGCGTTTTAGACACACACTAGCCTCTCTGCAAAAGTGCTATTAACTGGCCACCTGGGCTCTCCATATCTGTTTCAGTGCAAAATTAAATAGTGGAGTTAAACCACATTAATGAGCATATCTCAGCTTTGGTGGAAGCAATAACCTCTGCAACCAGAATAGTTATTAGACAGATTGTTGTCTCATGTTTCTTGAAGAGATTTTTCACCAAGATGGGACTTGCCTCAAGATGAAGATGCACAAAGGTAGACATGTGCATTTAGATGTCTCCATGTGGTTGGCATGTCTAAGCTATAAAACTCTTAAAATATCCTAATATTTTGGGCTGGGTCTCCAGCTCCTGCTCCACAGGACTGCAGATCTTCTGTAAGTCCTGTGTCACATTTTCTCTCTTCATGTAGGTGCCTCTGATACCCTGGAGCATCTTGAGTGGCACTGTCACTAAATGTGTCTGCTTAGGCAGCTGAATCAAACAGTGGTGATAGCATGAGCTTAGATGTGTAGTTCACTGACATGAACATGCATTTAGGTGTCTTAATGTGAGAAATAAATCCCACCCGTGTGATATCTGTTTTTAGGAGTAGGAAATCCTAGGTTTAAGTCTATGCTCTTCAGAGAATTTCTGCTCTTGTCCAGCAACTGTTAGATGTAACTTGAGTAAGCATTGCTGTCTTCAGTTTTGAAATAAAACAGGATGACTGAGTCAGTCCCTGGAGTTGGCTGTTACAGGTGAGGATTTGCGACCTGGTTGGAAGAAACCTTCCTGCAGCTTGGACTTATAACTAACTTGTAAAGTACTCACTAAATAGGTATGTCGACATCCAACTTTTACATATCTGGCCTCCAGAGAGGAATCCCAAATCCAGAGAAAGTAGCTATGGTCTTTGCTGAGTGGAGACTATTAGATGTCTCAAAAGAACAATCTCAAAGTCCCACGTGCTGAGTATAACATGTCGTAGATCTGAAGAATAGGAAGCACTAAAAAAAGAACTTGGTCTGACCTGTCATCGCTCCCTGGAGTGTTTCACCTGAGTTACCCTTACAGTTTTAGAATTAGCAGTTCAAGGATAGTTCTTTTGTCTTGCTGATTTCATTTTTGTAAATACATGTACTTTAGAATTTGGCAAAATGCTAATGTTCTGCAAATGCAAATTGTTCAGGCTTTTATGTATGTGTATATATATATGCACACACACATATGGTTGAATTATATGTTTATATGGTTGAATTAGCAGTGCTTATTAATTAGTAGCCTAATAGCAGTTTATGATTTTGTAGTTTGTTACTCTGCCACATTCTTAGCTTCCCAGGTGACTGTGTTTTGTACCTGTCTCCATCTGTTTTAGAAAGAATTTTATGGTAGAGTGTCTCTTTTTATGAGAGTAGAAAAATTATGAGACAAGGAAAATAAATTTTTATTCTAGTGCTGCTCCATTGACTATTCTATTCACTAAAGAATTTTACATGCCTACTAATGACAGCAGTGGGTGGGATTTTGAAGTGAACTGTCTCAGGATTTTTTTGTAAACTTAATTTGGAATCTTTTTATAATCTGTTTGTGATTTACTGATTTTTTTTTTTTTGAGGTAGTTATTGCTTGTGTATGTTGATAATAGCCGAAATGAAGTTATACCTTATTTTAATCCTGTAGTAATCTTTATTTTTTTTCTTTCAGTTATCTATGTATTACTAGCTGATACAGAGAAACACTTTATAGTTTGCTGTGGCACAACATTCAGCTGACATTCACATGATCATAGGAGAATTTGGATTAGGGGCGACCTCAAGGTCTGCAGTCCAACCTTCTGCTCAAAGCAGGGTTAGCTATGGGGTCAAACCAAGTTGTCTGTTGCTGGTTCAATACTCAGTCAGGGACTGAAAACTTTCAAGGACAGAGACTGCACAACTTCTCTGGATAACCTGCTCTTCTGCTTGACTGTCTTTGTAGTGAAAAAAATTTTCCTTATATACAGTCTGATATAAAATTTCCTTTTATGCTCTGTGTCTTTAGTCTTCCCACCACCCAGAGCCTGGATCTGTCCCCTTGGTACCTTCCCCATAGGCCCTGGAGGCTGCTGTTAGCTCCCCCTGAAACCATCTCTTTCCTAGGCTGAACAAGCCCAGCTCACAGCGCAGATGCTCCACCCCAGTCGTCTTGGTGGTCCTCCACTGAACACACTTCAGTTTATCAACACCTTTTTACTGGGGGGCCCAAAATGGGCAGTACTAGCCTAGATGCAGAATAACACGTGCTGAGTAGAGGGGGGTAATCCCGTCCCTTGATCTGTGCTCCTGCTGACACAGCCCAGGATGGCGCTGGCCCTCGTTGCTGCCGGGGCCACTGCAGGCTGATGCTCCGCTCGCTGCCCACCAGAGCCCCCGAGGGCTTTCCCTGCAGAGCTGCTCCCCAGCCAGGCACGCCCAGTCTGTGTCACTGCAAGGGGCTCTTCCTTCCCAGGTTGGGCACGTTGCACTTGTCTTCCCTGAATTTCATCGTCTCCATCTAGCCCATTCTTCCAGCCAGCATCGGTCCCTCTAACGACAGCTCCGTCCTCAAGCGTATCAACTGGGACTCCCAGTTAGGTGTCATCTGCAAATCTGATAAGGGTGCAGTCCATGACTTCTTCCAGGTCACTGATGTTAAACAGGACACATCCCAGGGTAGTTCCCTGCAATACTCCACTTGTGACAGACACCCAGGTAAAGTACAACCCATTAACCACTACGCTGTGAGCTTGATCATAATATGATTTTTTTTTTTTTCACCCACCTGCTTTTTAACCTATCCAGAGACATTCTATCCTTGCTTTGCAAGGACACTGACCAATTCTGTCAGCACCCATTAA
This sequence comes from Haliaeetus albicilla, assembly GCF_947461875.1. Lineage (NCBI taxonomy): Eukaryota > Metazoa > Chordata > Aves > Accipitriformes > Accipitridae > Haliaeetus > Haliaeetus albicilla. Next base: position 7,677,124 of record NC_091499.1, read on the forward strand.
TGTAGACCACCTGATCCCATGGACATATATGGGCTAAAATCTCACAAAGAAAAACCTGAACTTGATCTTCAGCTACTCCTAATAGTTCTCTTTGAACAATTTCACTAAGCAGAAAGGCCTAGGAGACCTTGTTGAAGACTGAGGCAAAGAAGGCATCAAGTTCCTCAGCCTTATCTGTGTCTGCTGTCACTAGAAGTTTCATGCTTTGTAAATCCTCAATTTGGTTGAAAGCCATCTGTGAAATACCATGATGTCAATCACTTTGAAAGTCATCAATAATGTAATTAAGTTCATCTTTGCATTTCCAAGATCTAGCTTTGAAATTTCAGAATTAACATCAGATTTGTATAAAATTATTTAATCTGAAATTCAGTTTAGCTTAGCCTGTTTTAAAAAGCTATACATTTGGGGGTGATTAATGTATGTTCATATTTTATTGATCGAGACAAGGGAATTTAGTCTTTAGATCTCTTGCTGGTATGGGAACAGAGGACTCAGAATGACTGTTTCATCAAACAAAAAAAATCTTACAGCTTCCACTTTTTTATTAGTTCCACAACCCATGAGCATGTCTGGCCTGCAGGGACAACTACGTGGACCAAACCACCGTTTACTTCTCAGAGGTGGAAAGCCCTACTCATAACTTATTTTACACCACAGAAGGGCAGGGCATTCTCCAAAACTCTGCAAGGGAATACTGCAGTGCTCCATGTCTGCGAGGTGAAATAGCAGTGACTTCTGAGTAAGGGTATTAAAAACACAGTATTTACATGCAGATCCTCTTGTAGCTCTTGCACAGTAGTAAACCCTTTAGCTATCCTCAGCATCCTGCGACAAGGGGAGAAGCAGCTCATCCCAAAAAATAGACTGGGGAGAAGATGGAGAAGGAGGTGTGGATGAGCAGGAGCCTTTGACGCTGCTGGGGGTGCGAGGTGGGACAAGGAGTATGGGAATATCACATGGCCGGGTGACAAAATGAGACACCGTGCAGAGAGATTGGTACTGTAAAAAAACATCATTTATCCTTCTTTTCACAAAGAGGGAAAAGGCAAGGGTGAAATTAGATTGGTTTTAAGCTAAGGCATTGTCACCTCACTCCCTCACAGCCACAAATCTTCCAGCTTCTTCAGTTCTAACCCCTTAAAAAACTCTCTTCTGTACCTTAGTGTCCCTGCACAGATTTTGGTGATCAGCTTGAGAGAGAAGTAGTTAAGAACTACAGTCGGGTAATAATCATAGGACTACATTAACATTAGCATCTTACTCTGTTTCAGTTTAATAGTGAAAAAAGGGCAAGTTTTAAAATATTTATTCATAATGCTAAACGCAAAAACAGAAAAAGCAAAGGATAATGTTTTAGATGTTTTCCTTCAGTGTTTTCATTCTCTGAGCAGTTGTCCATATATATATATTTGCCTTTAGAGCTCAGAGAAGTTTTGCCCAGCTATATACTTGTAGCTTTCCTGGTTTGTGCTTTTTCATCTATCACATGCCAGAAAGGGTCTTCTTCTGTTCTGCAGTTCTTAATTGCCTTGATTTGAGATGGAGTTTCTGCAACTTCATCCAGATGGTGTGCTTCACTTAGACCTTCTTTACATCACCTCCCCCTTATATAAATTGTTTCATCCTCCTTAACTGTTTCCTTTTAGTTTTCCCTTTTTTCTTATAACTAAATTCACTTAGTCTGCACGTGCTTCTTTAACTGAACAAGCAAAGTTAGTTTTCATCCTTGCTTTAAGCAAGTTATTCCTTCAATGTAGTTTCTTCTGAACTTGCTGATTTCAAATTCATCCCAAATTCTTTGGGGTTATGCCCACCATTACAACAGTTATAGTAAAGAGAAGCTCATCCTTGAGAAGAGCACTGTTTGCCTATCAGCTGCTTACCAGGCTTGACTTCATGTTTGAGACAACTCTTTCAAATTACACTTGAGGAAACAGTCTCTGCCAGCCAGAAAAATCCTCCAGTGAACAGAAATAGTTCCAAGACAAGATCTTTGGGGTTGTTCAAAAGGGTGCTCTTCTTTCTTTTCATATTCCTGTAGTTGCCGGAGATTCACATGACTTGATGAAGGCCAAGCCTGGCACCTTACAGAATGAAACTCTTCAGCATGTGAGGCTTAAAAAGCAACACACATGCATTCATCAGCATTTTCTCCATCACAACGGCATGAGAAACTGTACACTGTGGATTTTAGCACTGATGATGGTTACTCTTCCAAAAAGTTTTGGTGATTTCTTGCCTCCTCCTGTCAGCTGCTGTTTCTGGTGTTTCTTCTGCCAAAGCATAGCTTTTTGCAGTTATTATTGAATTCAGTTATGTTCTTTGAAGACCTTCTTTCCAGCCTATGGAGACTGAAATTCGTCTCTGTCTTCCAGAGTAACTGTCCTGTCCTGACCCCGGCATGAGGACACCTACAAATTTCATAAGTATACTCTCTGATACATTGTACAGCCAGAGGAATGTTCTGAGTAAAAACGCTGGAGAAAACAACAGAAATTGAAACTCCTGTAAATGGCTATTATGTACTGAAAGAAGAGAAAACATTGAAAGCAAAGGTATTATTACAACAGAAATTCAGAGCCTAATCTGTTTTCATTTAACATAAATGAGCTCCATTGATTTAGTGAAGCATTTACTTCATCTTTCTGCTGAATGCAAGTAAAAACTGTGTCAGCCTAATTTTCTATTATCTTTTTGACGTATAGAATTAACAGGAAGGGTTTACATCCGCAGAAGCCTTTGAACACACTTACATATACTCCTTTTGTTACCTGAGGAAGATACCGGGACATCTCTGACCTTCACAGCCCTTCGCTGTGTCTCCTTCTGGAAAGTTGTTACTTTTGGCCATTGGGTATTCTGGGCTTTGTCTTTTGTAGCAGAGATGAGGAAATATGTCTTGAGCCAGAAAAAGAAAGGATGAAAGATTAATCTTGTAGCTTACTATTTTTCTTAGTGACTGACTCCATTGAACAATTTTTTTTCTTGCAGGGGGAAGATGGCTAACTCTTTCTATGGGGGGACTCTCAGTACCTGGTTTCAGGACTCCGAATTTTATAGGATATCAGGATGCCTCACTGGTACCTCACTGGTACTCGTTACTCATGTGGTAATGAGTCCTATCAAGATCAAGATTCTTCAGGCCTTAGAGATAATGGAGCGTTTTCCAGCTAATCTTTCAAGTTATTTTAGTAGCCATCCATAAAAACGATTCTACGGGCTGAGATAATTCCACATTGACCTTACTCTGAGGCTGTCTCATCCCCACAATACAAGGAAAAAAAAAGATGGATGAGAAAAACAAAGAAACAAACCCTGAAGAGACCTCTCAGAAAGTGCGAACTCCAGTGAAATTTTCTAAAAGCGAGTCATCCTTTTAACAGTCCAAGCAGCACGACCAAATCGCGCCTTGCAGGGTCCTTGCCGTTAGGTTGGAGCCAGCACAGGCAGTAGGAAAAATGGTCCCACGACCCAGTGCAATGTCCTCAGCACCGTGCACCTCTGGGATGTGCAGCACCAAGTAGTTTGGATCACCAGGGCAAGCACTGGACACTTGGCAGAGCAGTTCACTACAGGTCTTCCTAAAAAAACTAAGCATAGTCCGCTTCCAAAATACAGAGCCAATTGCAGGTTTTCATATGGTTTTGTAAGAAAAAATTAAAGGAACCCCTCATAACCGGGCAATGAAGATTGCTAAAATCCCCTTCAGTGGTAATTTTTCCTGTTAATTATCACTTACTTTTTAAGGCAAAAACCCAAACCCTTTATTTCAAAGGAGACCTAGTTTTTCTCTTTTTGTTTTTGTATAAAAGGCTCTTTTGAGTAGAGAAAATTTATAAGAAATTATGCAACACTTCAAATGTTAGTCTGCCACCATTAGAATATAACAGAATAGATTCTTTTGTAGGTTTTTGGTGCAGCAATTTGTTCCGCTTTTCAGAAAACAGATTGTACTATTTGATCCTTTAAAAGCCTGCTCATATATTAGAAGCTAAAAGAAGCACAAAGGAAGCCTGTTCCATGCGGATACCCCTTGACTCCAAATTCCTTGTTGTACTAAGGTATTGTTGCAAGGATTTCTGTGTAATATTAATGTATGTTCTTGAGCAGCATACTCAACTTCACTTTTTTTCCTCCTAATGATTATATAAACCAAAATTGACATCCAAAACTGTAAGTAAAATGACTGTGAACTTTAGGATTCTGTTTGGCATTTCTAGTTTTTTGCTCCAAATGAGAAAGAAAACCTGCTTAAAATAATTTATGCTTTAGTATGAAAATCACTTAAGGCAATAATTGAAACAAATAAGTTAAAGAAATACCTGCCAGTCGTGTATATCACTGGAATTATTTTTGACACTTTCTGGTTTTTTACTCATTAGTTTCTAGTAAAGTTGAAAAGGGTACTAGAGGCAGGTTACACCCAAGTCATTTCACTGCTAAGTTAATTATCCCGTTGCACACAAAGTGCCGTTATGGTTATTTTGAAGTAAACTAGGGGGGTTCATTTTTAACAGGGGAAAATGTTGACGGCTGAAAGGCTTTGTTGCATTCTGTGAGTAGACTGCACACAGATATCACGTCTACCCTTACTGTTAACACCTTCCCTCATGTCTTCAGCCCTGGTTAGGCAGACCATACAGGGAGAGTTTACCTGCACCTCTTTGGCAATTAACGAGAAGGGTGAAGTACTGAAATTGTGTGATCACATTTAAAATGAAACATTCCTGAGGTTTTCTTACCTATTTGATTTTTGCAAGATATTTCACCTTTATTTTGGTTGCTGCGAGCACACAGACATAACTAAGGGTTAGATTTTACATTCCTTACTCAGGGTACCTTAGGGTGGGTTTTTTGTTCCTGTTTCTGGTTTATTATTTTATCGTAACTTCAGGATGCACACATGATGCAGGAATTAACAGAAAAGCAGAGGCATGAATCCTAAGCTCCCATAGCACTCCTGCCCCAAAGAGCAGAAAAGACAAAAACCTTATAGATGACATTGATGAAGAAGTCTGTGTAGTTTTCCTTTTTTGTTCTGTATTTCTTCTGGATGGATTATTTTCAAAAACATTGTGAAGAAAAGTGTTTATCATAACCAAACTGTCAAAGCCGCTTTTAGGCTCACTGACAGTATTCATGTCAGCAACACTTTAGAGGAGGATTAGAAATTATAAGTGAACAAATATCTTACTGATTTCCAGACTGATGAACAGCAGATCATTTTACATGTTGTCTTGGTAATGTGCTACCAAGTGTTTATAAACAGGAATATCTCCATTTAATATTCTGTGTCCCTGGTCAGATCTTATAATTCTTCATTTGCTTTCATTTAAATCTCTTGACTGTCCCTATGATTCAGTCTTTCCAGGCAGCATTATTTGTGTTGATAACCTGTGAGCTGATTTGATAATAACTTTCTAATAACGTTATTATGCTTGGAGAGTAGTAATTCTAGCCGTGACTGTACCGGCTCTGCTTTGCGTGATTGCAGCCTCCCTTATGCATGTTGCAGCTGCTTGTACAAAACCACCGTACATTGTGCTGGATACATCAGGCACTTAATCCCCTAACACTGCTGGGGGTTTTGTGCATTAAGATTTAGATGTGCATCTTTTTTTTTTTAGTGAAAGAAATGGGTAAACTCTTCTAACTGGTCTCTGATCACACTGAAATAGGTGTTTCAGCTAAAATGGGTCAGCTGAGAACAGATGTGCTCTTTATGGTAGCTCATTTCAACTGGGCTGGGTTTTGGGTGCGAACAAGAACAGTTCGGGAGGCCATCATGACCCCAGGCAGCTGCAGTCAGGAGCAGCTGGAACTAATTTTGAGAAGTGATCTTTTCAGTCAGTTCAGCTACAATCAGGAAAGAACAAGTATGTCTGCAACCGTACTGATTCCTGGGTTCTCCTTTCCTCATTGTGCACTTAACTCCTTTCTCTCTTCTCCCCTTCCCCTTCCTCATTGTCTTCTTCTGGTAGACACCTGTATTATTTGCTCTACTTACCACATAGGCGCAAAGAATTATCCTAAGCCATTACGATCCGCAGGGCTTCTCACAAAATGCATTTGCAGGTTCCTTGTTTCGAAGGGTGGCCCCAGAAGGCAGTAGCGAGGACGTTCGTTCATTCTTCTTAACGCAGTATCCAGGTGGGTCACTCACCCAAGCGTGGAAAATCAGTGACCCCTGCTCAGTCTTTCAGAGAAAGGCTTCTGGACAAATATTTTCAGAAAAGATACACTCTGTGGCTCCCAAGCACTTTCCTATCGTGTTGCGTAAAAGCTTACATTTAAGGCCATCCTTCTCATTACTCTCCCAGTGACTAACATGGAGCAGGACCTTGCTAAGCGTGTTGGCTTCGCACGGCTCCCTGCTGGCTCCAGTTCTCCTCCTGAGGCGTGCAAGACGTCTGCCACCCTGCTGAGGCCCAAGGTTCAAAGGCTGCGTCTCTGGCCATCAGGCCAACTTAAATTCTCAGAGTCTTCTAATCCGGGTTGCCGTGTCCAGGGCAGCTGTTGAGGGAAGGTCCCTGGTCTGAGTTGTAGGGAATCACGGGGGAAAGTGCTAGATGAGCGGTGCCAAAATGGTGCTGGGGACCATTCTGGCCTTTCAGCGATGGGTGATTGAACTTCTCTGCCCTGATGCTCTGATTCACTGTGCAGGCAAAGTCCACAGGTTTCTGAGGTCGCGCAGAGGCTGAAATAGGATTTTGCACAGACACGCCTGTTGCTGGAAATTCGTGTATATGTGTTAGGCTTTGCCTAACATCTAGTTACGTGTGTGTTTGCAAATTCCATCACGAGGTTTGCGCTCTTTGCTTTAAATGTCATCCTACCCAGAAGGAAATGTCACCAGAGGTTCTCAGAAGGTCTGGAGAGGGTGTCAGGGAAAGTCCGAGGGGAAGCAGGGGAGCAGAGCTTTGGAGGGGTGACAAGCCACGGGGCCTGAATTCCTGGGAAGGAGAATAAAGGGAACGCAGAGGAAAAGGGCTCCTGAGAAGCAGAGCTAGTGCCTGGGCTTCCAAAAGACATGGCATGGGAGAGCTAGATCACAGTTCAGCAGCTGGAGGCAGGAGATCATTCTGGGCTGAAACCTCAAGTATATTCAAGATTATTTTCTTCCTGGAGGCATTAATTTTATTTTTTCTGTTAACTGGAAAATTCTGTGTTTTATTTATTCCTCTCATTAGTCTTTCCTGTTGATTTCTTTGCCTTGTTTGTGATTTGTAAGGTCTCTCCTTATGCCCTGCTTATGTTTGAGAGTGTCGCTAACACAATCTCTACTCCTTCTTGCAGATCACTTTTGACGGCATCACACATTGTCAGTCTTAACACCATCTTCTGCAATACACACCAGGATAGCTGCCTGCAGTCAGTTCACCAACATTTATCATCGCTTTTTGCTAATGCTGCTTTCGTCAGCTTTTTATTTACTCAAGTCGTAGCAGGTATAATCCCAGGGGAAACTTCCAAGGGGAAATGTAAATGACAGTCAGCATAAGGTCCCCAAGGCAGAGGAGAATGAGCCAGGTTTGGAGAGGGGATCATCAAAGCGAGGGGTCCTATTATATATTCAGATTCCATCTCCAGCACCTGTTTAAATCTTAGATAGCAGCAGTGATCTTATCCTTACATCAACTCTAGAGTTTATCATCTGAAGGAAATAGTAACTGTAAGTGGGAGCAGCTGACAGTAAAGAAATTAAGACTCAGGAGTGGGGAAAGAACTCAGAAAAAGAAGAGAATCTTGGTTTGACCTTCAAAAGGACAGCTTTAGTGGGAATAGGGCCTCAATGTATACTATGGGAAAAAAAGAAGCTTTTATAAAAATCTGATCATTTTAAAAGTTACAACAGAAGATACCTGTTTTTCAGTAAAGACCATCTCCTGAAACAGCTGCAGCTGAAATACTAAAGGGAGAAGCTGAAAGTGAAGATGGGTACACTCAGTAGTGTGCAAGAAATCCAGAATGTAAATAAATATAATATAAAAAAAGTAAGTAGTACAAGTAATATTGACTTCTTCAGCTTTAATAAGCTGATTAGCAGTTATGTTAAAACTGTGATTATTGTGAATTTTATGTTACTGATTTCTGTTCACAGCACCTTGAAGATTAACCTTTACACTGCTGATATCTTAGCATGAAACCAGGAGAGGAAAATCCTCATTTACAGATGTTGGGAGTAAGGTTGATGATACATTAGAGTTAGTAGTCTATATTTCTTGTAATGAAGCTATTGTATTCTGTACTTTTATTAGAACTTCATTATCAGTCATTCAATTTCTATTTTTGTCTAGGTTTTTATAAGTTGGGGTTTTTTTTGTCAAAACCCACTAACTTCAAAAGACTCTTAATACTTAGAAGCAAGCAGATTTCGAAACTTGCATTCCTAAAAATCAAGGCCAGCTGTACCCAACATTTACACATTGAAGGCTTCAGATTGCCCAGAAGTTTAGGGACAATCCCCCTCTAGCACAGGAACTCTGTAACTTATAAAGACAAAAAGTATGCACACACTAACTTGTGAATAATTTCAAAGAAAATATGCAAAGCATAAGATGAATATGGTGCGAATTGAAAGTGCTGACATATCAAAATTTGCTTTAATTCAGAGTTGTAATGAAATTCTGACAATACATATTTTGCATGAAATATAATCTCTGCAGCTTTGCAGTTTCTCTTGGTTTTTTCCCTATTGGAATCTTACCTTGGAATTTCACTTTTATATTTGTTTTATTTCTGTTTTTAAATATATATATGTATATATTTATACATATACTTTTTATTTTACTTGTATATTTACTTTTATTTTATACTTATTTCTTTTACATGCCATAATTTTTTACATAAATTATGCAAACATACTTTACTATTAATATGCCATAGCAACTGAAACTTGTATTATTTGAATTGTTACTTTATCTTTTTTTTTTAAACTTATAAGCAGCTGTTGTTCAGTTCTGCTTGAAACGTGTTGTCATTTTGTCTTTGGTGCCTCCAGTTTGAAACATGAGGGCTTTCTAAAGTCACTGTCTCTTATGTGCGGTCTGTGGCACAGAACAGCAAAAATGCATCTGTCTCTAAACTTGATTCTTGAGTAGTACTTACTACTGGTCTGATGTCCATAAATTTTATTCTCACTTATACTTTATACTCACAAAGTTTACATAGCTTACTTGAATTACTAGACTTCCTATTGCCTGTTATCTCTCAGGTCTGTTTTGGTTTAGCATTTGTATGTTTTTCCAGCTTAAACTCTGTAGGGTTTTTTTACATGCCAGTCAACTTGTCTCATTCAGAAAACAATTGCATCCAACTTAAATACAGAGCAAGATTGTTCAGTACTTTGTATTCAAAAAAGCTTTAGACTACAAGTCGCCCAATAAAGTACTAATAATTAAGGATTTCATTTAGCAGATCAGATGCTATTAAGTGCAGCTCAAAGTTGTTTAGACATGTCAACAATTAATTCTATAGAAACAAATGTTATTTATTAATGAGTTGGAACCCATTAATACACAATTCTTCAAATAAATAAGCTGTAATTATATCAGAATATAATCCTCTGATGGAACAGCTACAAAGTTTGTCTCTTTCTAAAAGCTTTTTCTAATGCCTCACTGATTTCTATTTCCTACTCGATAAATTATGGCCTAATTAGTGTACAGCTTTGTTGTAGAGAAACAGCTTTTACTTTCTAAAACATTAATCTTTTCATATTTCTGCTTTCAGCAGTAGTCTGTCTAAAAATGATGCTGCTCTGCATCAAGGTTGCCACTTCATTTACTGTTATAAAATGCTGAGGTGATGAGGGGTGTGGAAATTGCTGTAATTATGCAAGTATATGTATTTACTTATTGTCTCACAGCTGCTTAAATATTATTTAAAGATAGGGCTCATGAGCAAACAAAAATTTCATTTACTAATTTTTTTTTAAGTCTTTTACACTAAATTTCTTCCAGTACAGTAGAAAAGGTAAAGCTTCAACCAAGATAGATCTCTTACCTAGACCCAAGTTCAAGCTTTTTGCTCTTCTGCAATCTGGATGAGGCAAGATCTTGAACCTGTTCCTGTCACCTTGTCTGCCTTAGCTTACAAATTGATTTGTCTCTGTCTCTCACAACTCAGGTATTCTTGCTGTGATTAAGATCTAATTAACCTGGTATTTTAAATCTGATTAAAACTTCTACCCAAATTTAAGAAAACTTTCCCAGCAATTTTTTTTTTAAATTTTTTTAATTAAAACTTCCCTGAGAAAAGGCTTGTCTTTCAGGTGGATATTATTCTAAAACCCAAAGTTTTCTTGAAAGTTCCCAGTCAGCTCTATTTAGCTGCTGGAGGGGGGGGGACAGTTTGCTGCTATAAATCATGTACAGCACTTAAAGATAATTTGTGGAGCAATTAAAATAGCTACTAAGATTTTATGGTGTGCAATTATGTTTCTTCCATCAGAACATCATTAGAAGGAAACTTGTTTGCCCTTGCAAGTAGAGCTTGCTAAATGTAAAGAAAAATGCAACTGGCAAGCAATAAAGGGCAGATTAAGGGACAAATAAGATGTCCAAGGAGTTCTTTATGAGCAGGGCTTTTTTGTGTGCTCAGCTTTTAGTTTTTCTAGCCTTCCCTGGAAGAAGAATAAGAGCTCAGAAAACCTACTGAAGCCCATATAGTTGGCTGACAGTTTTAAATGCAACTTCATGCATAAGTAGTAAATATATTAGGTTATAGTTAAGTAAAGAAGTAGTACATGCTGAACTTGTGTATTCAATACTGTTGTGACATTGCCCTGTTTTTTTCAGAGTTTTAGTTAATCTGCAAAAGGTGTCTGCATGGTTTTTAGAACTGTAGGAAAGTTCAGGTTGGAAAGGACATCAAAAGGTCTAGTCCAGCCTCCTCAAAGCAGTGTCAACTAGAAGGACAAACCGGGCTGCTCAGTGATTTATCTAGTTGAGTTTTGAAAACTTCTATGCGTCACCTCCCTGGGCAGCATGTCAGGCTCCAGCCCTGATCATCCTGGTGGCCTCCACAACTCACTCCAGTTTATCAATGTTTAATCATTTCATTTATTCATTAAGCATACATGCCTGAGTAATTCTACCCCAATTCAACAGTAATCCTTGTTTAAACAGTGTAAGTATACTCAAAGTAGCATGCGTGCTAAACAAAAACAGAATTCATTGACAGCTCCAGCACTTTTTCAGAAAAATGAGCTGAACGTTATACTACACTGTTGCAGAGTCAATAAACATCGGACTGGAATGCGTAAGAGGAGTGAGCCTTCAAAACATGAAATCATTCTCTGCGTCCTGATACTGATAAGGCCACAAGAAGAGTAAGGACCAGTAGCAGAGAATTGGTGGTGGGGTTGTTTGTGTTTTGAACTTCTTCGTGATTAGACATCTAACCATGACTTTTGGGGGAACACTGGAAAATTAGAATGAAGAGACAACTTAGGGGAGCCATTAATAGCAGCTTTCAAGTACATAAAAGGTGTATTTAAATACTGTCTCTGATGCTGAATTTCTGGTTCGTATGTAACACTTTGAAGCTGACAAGATTGATACTTGCATGAATCAGCATGGCAGAACAAGAGTTGTCAGATGGAGCATCCTCTGGCTGAACCACTGCTCAAAACGGATTGATTCAAAATACAGACGGAACTAAGTCATGCTTTGCTCTCTGTCAGAAAGTTGAGCTTTCAGCTGAAATAAAAAAGAAGAAAGCACAAATGAGTTTGAAGTATCTATCCTGTTTAACCCATTGGTGTGAGAACAGGTAAAAATTGAATGAGAATAAGGTCTGTTTAGCAAAGAGAAAATGTCCAAAGCATTTATTTATACAAGGCATCCTCAAGTTTTAGGGAGAAAGTGAAGGAAGGAAGAGGAGGCCTCTATGATTACTTGATAGGCTGTTCAAAAGTGGTAGCATTCGTGTCATTTTTTTCTTGCCGGCACTCCTGGCGAGAAACAGAAGTAATTCATCTCTGCAGCTGTGTACTGGATTCCCAGGTGTCCACGTTGAAGGTGTACTTAATTTCTCATGTCAGGCTTCAACTGAGAAGTCTGATATTTTGTCTAATACTGTTTTCCTGTTGGGGTGAAACAGACCACTTTCTGCTTTAACCTCAGCAGATAGAAATAGAAGAGGAAAAAATAGGTCAGTAGATACTTAATAACTTGAGTAATAGACTTGCACACAGCTTTACTCAGAATGTCCATTCATTCTCCTCAATTGTATCATCTCTTACTAGACTGCATTACAGGTGAACATGGAATTTACAATAATAAAAAGATAAGTTTCTGCCACAAATAATTCTGAATTTAAATTAAAGACAGCAGTAAGCCAGAGTTAGCAGAGCAGTTATAACAGCAGCTTGTCAGAATAATAAAATAGTTTATTGTTGCAGATTTTTAAACTTAAAAATGCTTTGAGTTTAGGAGTTAATGTCCAGAGGGCAAATATGATGGATACATGTTCAGAATAAAAAAATCCAGGAGTTTTCTGACATTAAAGTTATATAAAGTGTCATTTTAAGTTCTGTGGGGTGGGCCCTCCACACTCGTTGAATTTCCAGATATGCATGTGCAAAACCGTTCCAGACTAAAGGCTTGTTTGCATTTGTGGCATTTTTAAGTTATTTCTCAAACATTCCTGTCTTTTAATGCTCTGTGGAAGAACATAATGCAAAAATGTATGGTGTTTCTCATTTCCTTTTGTCAGCAGTGGCTCAAGATAGATGGAACATTTTATATCTAGCACTTCTGTTCCTGTCAATATAGCTTCCCTTTCATGACTTAATGGTTTGCTTTGGCCATGACAGTCTCATTGGTTTGGTTTGTTTTTTTTTTTTTTTTGGTGGTGTCATGTTGTCATCAACCACCAATCTCCATCTATAGTGGCTGAACATAGTCACCATGTCAGGTGTCTGTTTTGCCAAAGAGCATCTCAGGAAAATGGGACTAAACTAAAAAAAAATGCTGCACAAGCGGATCCTTGCTGCACAAGTTGTCCTTTGACTGTGTAGTGCTAGAGATGGAAGTCTCCAGCTCCTTATCTGGAATGTGTCATACCTTTGGGCACCAGCAAAGTTCCAAGTCCTGAAAGCCCCTGAGAAGTCATTCCCTTAATGACCTTGCACCAGGAGATGCCAGCCCCTTCAGTTCCTCTGGGCTTTTTCTACATGCTCCCATCAACTTGTGAATTCCACGGCTTAAGGCTGCATTATGTATGTTTTGCTTTTGCTGTCTTACAGCCTTCCCCTTTCTGGGAATTTTTTTCAAGAGCTATAGGAGTCTAAGCGCCCATTTTTCAAGCACCTGGCAACATCAACATTGCACCTGGTTTTTAAGTGTCTTTCTACTTTTGAAAGTATCACTAGGAAGGGAGAAAAGCTATGAGTTCTATTGTTCATGCTCTGTCTGCAAAGACACAGTATGAATGTGTTCCCTGCAGTTTCTGAGATTTATCTAATTCAGAGAACTAGTCTACCTGTGTTCTACCAAGAAATTCACATCCCAAAAGTGGACTCATTCTTCAACACTTTCCTTGTCAAAAGGGTATTGCTTTTCACCGCACGAAACAGTCCCCAAGGTTGATTCCACTGGTAATTGGGAAAGCTAAATGTATGATTATCTCCTGCTAGAGCTCTTAAACTGGATAAATGAGTTGTATCAAGGTCCAATATGAGATTACCAGGATGGAGACTACCCTCAGCACTCCCTGGAATTCAATAGAAGTGCAATTTATCAGGCATTATAATATCTCAGTGCCTTGGGTGACCAATAACCACTGGCTAGTTTGTGCCTATACTTTCTGGGGTTCTTTTGGTTGGACTCTGAGCCCTGTATGTCAGGGAGAAGTTTTGAGTCATCCACAGTGTATGTGTGCCCACAGGCAATGACTCAAAGGTATAACAAAAAGGTGATTCAGCACATTCATGCTCACGTGCATTTCTGTGCTCCTCCTAACATACTATAAAATTAAAAATGAAATTGCTTTTGAATTGAGTATTAATGCACTCACGGTGGGGCCACAGGCACATGAATCTCAATGGACTGCTCCACTAGTAACATATTTCTTGAGTCTGATTTAAGGGAGCAACAATTTTGACTGATAGAACGCAGTCTGAATGAGGTTATATTTTGCAATGCCAATCCCTGATCAATGATCACAGTAAATTTCTCAGGAAATTTACCACCCACATCTGTGAAGCTGTCTGATGCTATTTTAGATAGTGTATCCCTGGGTCCTGTTCCAGCAGTCATGTCTATTTTTTGGCCTAACCTCTTTCCTAGTAGCACGTAGACCGGTAGAAAGTTGGCCAATCTTCGTCTCTGCCTCTGAATCCTCTCTTGGCTTGGTCCTTAGGCTGGCGCCTTTTTACTTTCTTGGCCTTGGTTTGTGCTTGACCATGCAGCTCCTGTGTTCTCCGCCTCTTCTGGCTCCTCTCCTGGCTTGGTCTCAAAGTCTTCCTCCCTTTTGTGCCTAACAGCTCCCACCAAGAACACCACTGCTCAAGCAGGGTCTCAGACCTTAAACATCTCCTTACCCTGAACACTCCCCCACTCCCTTTTATTTATTTATTTATTTATTTATTTTTAAATTTAGGCTATTATCTAAATAGTTTAGTTAAGATGAAAGAAATGTTGCTGGATTTGTTAACTTTTTTAGCTGTCAAGGCCATAGTGGCAGACAGCGCCTGAGTTGTTGGGTAAGAAGGAGATGGATGGACGGGGTTTTGGCTTTTGTGTTTTCTGAAGTAACGGATGTAATACATCTTCCAGCAGTATCTATGCATGAGGGTTTTTTTTCCTCAGGATTTATTCTCTGTATTAATGACTTGATAATTTCAAAATTCAGGAGCAAATTATTGTTGATTCATTGGTTGATTCACTCAGTCTTTATTTTGATATATTCATTGTTTATTTTTAATTAGCTGAACAATCTAGAGTAATTTAGCCCCAGTCATTGTTATTGCTATGCACTTCTTCCTTTAATCATAATCCCTACACAGAGAAGAGAATTGATCTTTTAAATTACATCGTTAACTCCGAGATTGTCAATAATTTAGCAAATAACTTCAGTTATTTAAGTCGTTCTTCTAAATTACTACTTTTGTCCCCCACAAAATGAACTATAAAGTCAGTAATGAAAAGCAAATAAGAAAGAGTCATGTGTTTTGAGGGGAAGATATACCATGGTTAAATCCGGCGCGAGCATGGCTCGGTGTCAGTCAGGGTCTGCCGGTGCCCTCTGAGTGGCGTTGGATAATGCGTGGGGTCTCGAGGAAGCCGTGGAAGTAAGACACTCAACATTTGGACTGTCCTCCAAATTTAGCATGAAAGCCATCACCTGTGAATGTCCTGGGCTCAACCTACCTAAACACCATCCTGAGCCTCCGAGCGACCCCGTGACTTAGCTGGGGCAGCAAGGAGCTCCCTGTGTGCCAGAAACAGGGCTTTCTCGGACATTAATTCAAGATCAATTCACTCAGCAGAGCTAGTGGCCATTGGAGAACATCGCTATCCTTTGATCCAAGTGCAAAATGTGCCTTTTTTTTTTTTTTTTTAATACCTTAAGATAAGCCTACAATAGCACAGACATTGAGCTCCCGCAGGAAAGCTCTCTTCCCTCCTGTCACCCTAATAGTCTTTATTTTTACTTATGTAGCCAGAGCTAATCTTTCTTGAATGTACATGGTCGGATATGTACACAGGAGTCCAAACGTGGTTTCACCAGGTTCTTCTTGGAAATTTATACTGCTATATTCTTTTAGCAATACTTTCCCTGATACGTGTTTGCTTTTTTACAGCAGTGTCCCGTTGGTGGTTCTTTATCCTATAACGGATTCAAACTCCTTTCACGTACCCCTCCTCTGTGATTTTTTCAGCTGGTTAGCTGCATTTTTAACACTCTGTTCTACTCATTTTGGTACATTCTTCTGTTTTGACAATACTTCCCAACTTTGTGTCTGTTGTCCACTGATTCCATTATCATCTTCCATTATCTATGGAAAATACTTATATTCTTTAACAAGATTGGTCCAGAAAGCAAGCTTCAGTGGAAATCCTCCTCTGTCCTTTTAGTCCAACCTGCTATAATTTTCTTCTACCCAACTGTTGATGGCTTATTTGGATTGCACATGACTACACTTCTTTTATTATACGTGATTCAAAAAGGATAATGCTGCTCCTAATTGCCATTTTGCAACAGTGCTAATTTGGAAAGGGCAACTGTCAATAGGTGTGGTTTCACTTTCAAGAAATGTCGTGGGAGCCCAAATTGATTAATACACTAAATTTTTCTTCTTATTATGCAAGCACATTTGTTTATTTATGCTTTTTGTGAAAGCCTGAATTATATATATATTTTCCTCTGAGAAAATAAATAAATCTGGAGACCTGGCCTGACATGAAATCAAGAACTGAAACAATTCTGTGATGTTCTCTCGACATATTATTCCTGACTTTATATGACAAGTTTATTGGAAACATTCAGGTAAAATGTTCTGATTTATTGCCTTTCCATGGTAGATTTACTGAATGCATAAAAATGCAGTGAAATTAAATAGGATTTTCATGAAATTATGCATGCAATAGCATTTTGATATGAGTGAGAGATCACAATTTTAATTTTATTTTAATGTGTGCTTTGATCCTTTACTCTTGTATCAATTGTATAGTCTTTTTCAGCCCCGGTATTTTCTTGGTAATATTTCAATCATGCTCCAATGTATTTATGAAAAAATATGGGAATTTAAAGTACTGGGACTTTTTGTAGGTGTTCCATTTGGTGGGTTGTAAACCTCTTATAGGAGGGCATGCAATTAAAAATGTATTAAAAACATATTTCATGTTCTGTGTGAAACAAGAAGTACATTTCGTCTCTTAATATCATCTGGTGATGACTTATTTTAAGCAGAGCTCCGACCATTAAAGCCCAGAAGGAGCCACTCCACATGTCTCACTGCCAGTCAGCGGGGTGTGCATACAGAGGAAATGCAGCGTTGCAAGTCCTCAAGGGCCTCAGAAAATAAAAAAGAATATTAACAGTAGAGACCACGAATGCCCACATGATTGAAGACAAAGGTCTCCAGTAGGCTGAGACCAAAAATCATGCTCTGGGAAAGGAAGGAGTGTTCTGGTACAGGGTATTCTGTAAGAATAAGTATGGTTATTTACTTGGAGGCAATAATTAAGTGTTCCTAGGAGACATTGTAAGGCATTAACTTTCTCTAATAGTGTGATAGTTGAGGGATTTGGAATAATTTTTACATAAACGTACAATATTGCTTCAAAAGCTTGCAATAGATTATATGGTTTAAACTGTGTTTAAATTGCATAAATTTGCTCCTATTTAGACTGGGCTTGAAATACCTTTATGTGGTTAAACTCACAAAACAAAAATAATTTAAATTTTTCCCTTCAGGTCCCCAAACTAACATCTGAATTTAAAAATAAGATCTAAATGTAAGTTTTAAAGATTATTGATGTAGCAGTGGTAATCAACCCATGTGTTCATTTCTAAACTCTAAGACTCCCCTTTTGTCGTTGCTGGGGAACAGATCCTGCACTGGCTAAGCAGTGGGCATTTTTTTTCTTGACAATATTGAAATAGGTTCAGAAAATTCAGTCTGAAGCAAGAAAAGTCTTTTTCGCTCAACCCCCTTTTTCTTCCTAGTCTTAGAAAACACACCTATCAACAACATCTTACTTCTTAATCTTTTATGCAATAAACCTAGGGAAAGTAGTAATCTTCAAAAGGTTTGGGTAATTTTTGGTTCCAAACATTTCCAGCCCGTGCCGCCTGGGACGTGTTGTGATTATCGGAGCAAAACTCATTCGCATTGAAAGACTGACATATTTTATTTAGCAGACTTGGATAGGAGCAGGTTTAATGGCAGAAATCACAAAAGCTTAACCAATTTGCCTTCTTTCTGCAGCAAAAAGGTTTTGTAGTAGAACAAATAGGCTTTTCTAATTGTTCTAAACAATGTTACGCATGAAGTGCTTTAGAACAGTTGCCAAACTGGTGTTAGCATTTTACAGGGAAACCATTGTGTTGGCGAATGCATTGAAATAAGAGACAAAAAGCACAAACACCTTAAATTGCACTTCATGTAGACATGAACATTAGGAAATATTGCAAAACAAAAATATTGATAAAGCTTTTTTTCATGTCCCCTGCAAGAGCCACGTGGATTTTGTGACTGATGTCACAAACTGCAGTAACCCAAGAGTTCAGAACTGGACAGACTCGTATCTGACGAGTAGCTTAATAATCTTTAATACCTTGGAAATGAATTCACAACTAATGACAATACCACCTGCACTCTTATAGTAAGTGCGTACCTAGTACGCTTGTCTCCTGGAAAACTGCCTTGCTGGTGAGTAAATAGGTTGAATACCATGGAAAGAGGGGGAAGTATTAAAAACAAACAAATGAAGAAAACAGAAGAACCCCCAAACCTTTCCACACAGTGCAGAATCTCAGCGTTACTCCTTTATATCTCTGTCTTTGTTACATTCCAAGTGTGCTATAATTAAAAAAAAATCCATGTACTTCATTATTTCCATTAAGTTAATTATGGGATATTCAATAGGGAAACTCATTTATTCATTGAATTTCATTTACCCTTTCTGCCTCATCACAGGAAACTGTATCAGTTTGCCTTTTTGATGTAAGATGTCTAATATAAAATGCTGAAGATAAAATATGATCAGCCTTACAAAGGAAAGCAAATGAGCATTATGTCTTTGTTGCAAAACTTTTAGTAGGACTCTTTAAGAATTCATAATTATTGAAACCTTACTTCAATAGTCTTAGTTTTCTAGTGACTGCATTCTCAAATTTTAAATGCTACCGTTTAGCTAAGTCTGTGTTTTGTCTGTGACTGAGTGCCATGCGTCAGTACGTATTTCCTTTTCTGTCTCTCTGTTACCATCAACGCCTCTGTGGAAGTCGTGGTTTAAAAATTAAGGAGAAGGGACGATTTTGGAGGTAGCGGAGATGGTTGTGCTGCAGCAAATTTGTAGGAAAAGAGAAATGGAGGTGGCTGTGGCCTATAGTGAACTTGAGGAGGCGGCACCTCTCACATCTGACTGCAAACTCCCGTTCCACACCTTGTCAAGCGCCAGAAGCCGCAGCAAATCGCCCCAGCGAGTTACCGTCTTCTGAGTCAAGACAAAGACGTAAAGAACCAACTGTTTATTGATGGTAATAAAAAAGAGGTCGCAGGCTGCTGCGTGCTAAATGGATGGACCTCGCGCACACCCTGCTGCTCCTGCTGGGGGCTGAGCTGCCCCCGGCTTTGTCTTGAGTCAGCAAGACTTTTTGCTGAGTCAGCAAGAGCTGCTCTGCCCGTGCCCCTTGAATTCAGTGGCCCTGCCGTGCCGTCGTGGTTTAGCCCCAGCCGCCAGCTCAGCCCCACGCTGCCGCTCACTCCCCCCTGCAAGCGGGATGGGGAGTGAGGAGTAAAAAGTGAGAAAACGCGTGGGCTGAGACAAAGCTTAATAGGTAAAGCACACCAAGGACTCCATTCCCCGCTTCCCATGGGCAGGCAGGTGTTCAGCCATCTCCAGGACAGCAGGGCTCCATCACGCCGAACGGGGACTTGGGAAGACAAACGCCATCACTCCCAATGTCCCCCCTTCCTTCTTCTTCCCCAGCTTTATACGCCGAGCATGATGTCCTATGGTCTGGAATATCCCTCGGTCAGTTGGGGTTGGCTGTCCCGGCTGTGTCCCCTCCAACTCCTTGTGCCCCCCCAGCCTCCTCGCTGGTGGGGTGGGGTGAGGAGCAGAACAGCCCTTGGCTCTGGGTAAGCACTGCTCAGCAGGGACCAAAACAGCCCTGGGTTATCAACACTGTTTCCAGCACAAATCCAAACCACAGCCCCGTACTAGCTACTGTGAAGAAAATTAACTCTATCCCAGCCAAAACCAGCACACCTACATGGCATCTGCTGTTACTGGCAAGAAGGGTGATGTTGATTTTTCTAATCTATGATTATGCAGGCTTTGCAATGGATCTGAACAGACTGTTCTGGAAAGCATCTCCAAAGCCCACTAGTTAGTCAGAAGAGATAGTTCAATTGTATGTGGCTTAAATGAGTCCGATGTTTCTCTGAGCTGGGGTATTTTGTCACTATGTGACACATTAGTGAATCGACACCAGAGAGAGAAATGAAATCAGGTATTAATTTCACAAAAGCAGAGCTATTGGTCAGTAATTGTCTCTCACAATTCCTATTTTATCCTTAAAACAAAATCAGAGAAGAAACAAAAAAGATCTTTCCTTTCCCACAGGATAAACAATTGTATTTTTTAAAATGCTACTAAAATCTATGTGTTCTTTTAAAACACAGATCTTAAAACTGGAATACTTTCCACAGCAGGATTATTTTACAACTCAGTTTCCTGGGGTAATATTTTCTCTTCTTTTTATTCTAATTGTGTCTGCACAGAAGTCAATAAATTCATAAACAATGCTTGTTTTGTATTCTAAATCATAAAAAGACGTAGTTTAATAACAGAAACATTGTCCTATGTGGTAATGAAAACTCTGAGATTCAATAATGAAGCATGCATGCAAGTTACAGTGAAATGTACTTGTCCTGGTTTCAGCTGGGATGTAGTTAACTGTCTTCCTAGCAGCTGGTACAGTGCTATGTTTTGAGTTCAGTATGTGAAGAATGTTGATAACACTGATGTTTTCAGTTGTTGCTCAGTAGTGTTTAGACTAGAGTTGAGGATTTTTCAGCTTCTCAGGCCCAGCCAGGGCACCTGACCCAAACTGGCCAACAGTGTATTCCATACCATGGGACGTCCCATCTAGTTTAGGAACTGGGAAGTGGGGGGCAGGGATTCGCCGCTTGGGGACTGGCTGGGTGTCGGTCGGCGGGTGGTGAGCAATTGCCCTGCGCATCGTTTGTACATTCCAATCCTTTTATTACTACTGTTGTCATTTTATTAGTGTTATCATTATCATTATTAGTTTCTTCTTTTCTGTTCTATTAAATCGTTCTTATCTCAACCCAGGAGTTTTACTTCTTTTCCTGATTTTCTCCCCCCTCCCACTGGATGGGGGGGGAGTGAGTGAGCGGCTGCGTGGTGCTTAGTTGCTGGCTGGGGTTAAACCACGACAATTATCTACAATTTTCATGCCACTGAAAGAAATTTCATTATGCAAATGTTTCTATTCCAGCGCAAGTAGATGTGATTTTTTTAATAATTTCTTGAGATTGTTTCCAGCCCCTTGCAAAATTCTTGGCTTCAAGTAGTTTATTTTCTTGCATTATTGTCCTGGTTTCAGCTGGGATAGAGTTAATTGTCTTCCTAGTAGCTGGTACAGTGCTATGTTTTGAGTTCAGTATGAGGAGAATGTTGATAACACACTGATGTTTTCAGTTGTTGCCAAGTAGTGTTTAGTCTAAAGTCAAGGATTTTTCAGCTTCTGATGCCCAGCCAGCGAGAAAGCTGGAGGGGCACAAGAAAATGGGAGAGGACACAGCCGGGACAGCTGACCCCAACTGGCCAACAGGGTATTCCATACCATGTGACATCATGCCCAGTATATAAACTGGGGGGAGTGGGGGTGGGGGGATCGCTGCTCGGTGACTAACTGGGCACTGGTTGGTGGGTGGTGAGCAATTGCATTGTGCATCATTTGTATATTCCAATCCTTTTATTACTACTGTTGTCATTTTATTAGTGTTATCATTATCATTATTAGTTTCTTCTTTTCTGCTCTATTAAACCGTTCTTATCTCAACCCACGAGTTTTACTTCTTTTCCTGATTTTCTCCGCCATCCCACTGGATGGGGGGGAGTGAGTGAGCGGCTGCGTGGTGCTTAGTTGCTGGCTGGGGTTAAACCACGACAGTACTTGCAGAAGAGCTCACCTAATTATGTTTGAGTTCACTGTCAGATTTTTAAGGTGCAAAATCACTGTGCTGTAAAAGACCCACTTTATGTTCATTGCATATCCCAAACTCTCACTAAAACTCTCAGTAAAGGGGGAAATAACCATTGGACCCAAAGGACTTTTGCATTGGCTCTCTGGTGAGTTCTAAAATAATACTGGGTACAGCATGTAGTGTATCATGGAAGTCTAATAAAGTAAACAGAGCTTGCATTTCTGTAAAATTGAAGAGTTGCTGCAGATTAATACATTTTCCTGGTCTGAAAACACTGTAGCTTTTTTTTTTCCCCTGTAAAAGTATGTAGAATTCATACAGGTTTGCTATGTGAAAGTCACCTCTTCCAGCATGATGATTTAGTCACATCATTCTGGTAGCCGAAGGAGGATGATTACTATCCTACGCTGTGATTTTCACTCTGGCTAATAAGGAAGAGAAAATCAGACAGAATTATCTGAGCAATTAGAAAAAACGTACTTTTTTTGTTATGAACATATTTTACATCATGCCCTTGTATTGTGTGTATACAGCATACAGCAACATACAATAGTGTGCTGCGTAGGAGTCTTATACCAGCAGAAAAGTTCCGGCAGTATGTGGATACAGCAAGGAGCAGAATAGTAGGATGGAGTTTAACAACTTCTGAGTTAGAGGTGGAAACTTTTGGGAATGAGCTAGTGAGAGGAGACTTGCATGATGAGAGACAAAAGGCAAAGTAAAATGTCTTCCCGTGTCAAAGGCTAAACTGTAAAGCAGGTTTCTAATATAAACCAGAGGTTCAGATAGGGAGAAAGTCTTCTAGGATATACAGCATGGTGCAAATAGAGGAGATGGAGGGGAGGGCAAGATCAGAGGTATAGAATAAGCATGGAGGACAGTGTAGAAAAGAGGTCAGAGAGTCACCTGGGGATCCTTAAAAGAAGGAGGAAAAGTTTTAATTTGATTTAAAAATACCACAAAAGCTAAGGAAAGCGATTGATAAGGTGCAGCTTCCGGATTATAGAATATATGCCACTTGACATGCACTGTACTTACTGGGAAAGCTTTAAGAGAAGATGAGTAACAGTCAAGATGAGAAGTACTTCAAGTCTGAAAGCGTGTAAGGAGACAGTTAAAGCAGACAATGGGAATAGAGGAATGAATTGTAGTAAGGTTTCAAGGGTGGGGATAGGCTCCCTCATAGTAAAAATTATATGAAGGAAAAGCATTTGTTAGCTGTGAAAGCCTCTCAAGGTTTTCCTAAAAAATGGGGTCTAAGAACAAAGTCAGAGCCTGAGATTCAGACCCTAATCAAGGTGCTCAGCAGAAAATAATACCAGTATCCTGTGACTGACTAGCCCTCTAGTTTATCCAGCTGAGATGCAGAAACAAGAGGAAAGCTTAGTGGAGAAGGAGATATGAGAGAGTACATCAGCCTAGAGAAGAAAAAATTAAAACACTATTGTTTCTGTAAGTTCTTGCCACTCAAAATCGACCTAGATTTAGAGAGCTAGACCCCATACGCAGTGCAAGGGGAATGCAGTTTTAAAATTGCGGCAGGTGAGGGGTGGAGTCACCAGGATTTGGAGGAGAGCACAGCTGCGTAAAATGAACAGGGAAACGGTGCAGATCAAAACCTGGAAGCCCAGTCCTTCTGACCCGTTCATCGTTTGGGGATTCATGGCTTGAATGCTGTCTTGAATTTATATTCCCATTTTTTAAAAAACTGAGAAGGGACCCCTCAAGTGTATGACAGCTGTTCTATACCAGCGCTTGCAAGACACCGTACCAGGTAACTCTGTCTCGACTGACTGTGGAGTTTGGGGGTTCCTTTTTCTTCTCTTTGAGGTTTCATGCAGAACAATTGGAACAGAACAGCAATCCAGATTTTCCCCTAGGATGTTTAACTTGTCCAACCCCTTTTACCACCACTCTCCAGTGTACTAATCACTAAGAGTTTTTGCAGCCTCAGCAGCACTAGTAATTTGTATTATCTTTTGCCTTGCATGTTAAAGAGTGTTTTCTCCACGTGTCTGGAGTAGGTGCTAAACGCAAAGGCACACAGCTATCACAGATGTTTCTTCATTCACATCTGAGATGACAAAAGGATCTAGGAATTAGACAGCTATTTAGGAAAAACTTGGAGATGACTGGAATAAAACAGAACAGCTGCTCTCTGTGGAAGCCGATAGCATTATACCAGAAGTAGAATCAGCTCCCTTTAAGCCAGATGTCTCTAAATTAGGAACAGACCCAATAAACGACTTAAATATTGATGTGCTATATCGAGATACTCTAATGCTGTAATTTGGATTTTGCTCCTGACAAAGGAACCCAAAGCACAGTTAGGTACACAATCATAATAACCATCGTGTGAGGACCGTCTGGCGTGTCAGAATGAGATCCAAACGGCTAAAGCACTGAGCAGGGGACAGTTTAAAACCGGCTTTCTGGAATGGCTGGGAAGAGGGCTCTATGTTGAAGTTTCTCCTTGATGTTCCAGAACAGGCTTCTTACAAATGCCCATGTGGAGGCCCTTCTCTCTGGTCTGGTTACTCTGTGTGTAGCCATCTCCTCAGGACGTGTGTCTATGATTATTTGTTAACAGCAGGGCAAGGCTTAGCCTTTTCCTTTAAAGGATAGCTATTTGGTGGTATTGCCTACTTCTTATGTACAGTCAAAAAGCTGAATATTCAAAGAAGGAAATCTTGGGTTCAATATTTGTCTTAGCCCCCCATCTTCCAGGCTGGAGTCCTTCAGAAGATTATCTTAACCACCAGTTTAGAGGTTACAGTAGACAGGGCAGAGGGGCACCTCTAACTTTTTAAAACCGAAAGGAGTAGGGAATTCATTGCCTGACACCACAATGGTTATCACGGTAGCCAAGGCAGTTGCCCTTTTCGGGGACCAGCACCGTTCTGCAGGGTCCATCAGATGCAATCACAGCAGAGCAGCTCTGCTGACCCATACCCTCTTTGCTGGGAGTGTATAATATTAAAAGATTAAGTCAAAACTGTGAATAGAGATTGATGATAACAAGGTAATTTATGAGATGTTAATTGGCATATGGTGTATGTCAAAAAAATGCATTACAGAATAGCAGGAATACCAGCTGTGTGTGTTAATACTGATGATACAAAACAAGCAGCATCTGACCATGTAACAGCCACAGCTGGGTGACTCGAAAGGAGCACCTGCACTGTGCTGCTCCGAGGAGTCCGGGCAAATGAAATACAATCCATGTTTCCTGCAGTGAGTATAATCACTTGTCATCGGTTATTCACATTAGTAGAGATGGGTTGATAGAAGAAAATTATTATATTCTTTGTACAATACCATTTCTCTGAAAAACAAGATCAGCTAACAGGCAAGTCAATATTTATATGGCAGGAACGGACACTAGCAAAAAGACTAATTTACTTGATGAATTCAGAATGATCATGTTGTGAGTACTGGTATAAGTGTTACATAGTGCTAATTAAAAATGCAAGTGCTTCAGGTTTTTGGGACATAAATCTTTGCTTTTGAAATGGAGTAGGCACCTCCTTGACTAAAGTGATCAACCACCAGCTATACCCTGTCTCTGATAGTTCAATCTCTAACATGCAAATCAACATGTTCAGACAACGCATTATAATCAAGCTAGAATAATAACAGCAGTTAAAATATTTTAAAAGAAGAGTAACCTAGCATGTATATTGTCAAAAGGAATATGAGAATAAAATAAAATAGCAGCAAGGCATGTGTTTAATAATGAATGCCAGCCTTTGTCATAGATACATACAAAAGTATTAGAAGTGCTTTCTCATTGTTAGGGTTGTCAGCTGGAGTGACCCGGTAAAAAGAGAATGCGGCTTATTAAAAATAGTACATTAAAAAGTTAGTTGTGTACACTTTATATGCACACGTGTACTGTTTGTTCATATTGTTGTGGAGATGTGTACATCCATGCTTGTTATCCATGGGCCAGATGGTAGTGTGACTTGCACCAGGTGAGGAGCCAATTCAGTATCCTTTTAAATGAAGCAATCAATGTAATATTGAAATGCATCATTTGGTAGTGTTTGTCATCCAAATTCATCAAAGGAGCTACGGTACAAAGTGCAGATAGTTCTGACTGTCTGTTTGTAAGGGAGAAGATGAGCGTATGTTGTATAGCAGCAGGTAGATTCCAGTTCCCGCTAGTTGCTGGTGTTATCGGAGCTGCTAAAGCTTTCTTGCACACAGAGTAGGTACAGGCTACAAAGGATTCTGTGGATCAAAAATCATCTAACGACTTGAAAAACATGAAGCTTGCACAAATATTTAGTGTTCTGACATAAAGAGGAATGAAGTAATGATTAGGGAGATGTAAGAGTAATTGGCCTTACACGTGGCAGAGAGCATCCCAGAGGGTCTGGGTCAAACCAGCTAGTGTTTAGGTGAAGGACTGTCACTGAGACGCTCCCGCTTTCCCTCCCTCAGTCGTCTTCTGTCAGCTTGGTTAGCCTATTTATCGGTTTATTAATGATTGTCAGTTACTCATTCTGATGCCAATTTTCTTGTCTGAGAACTTACAGGTAAGGTGTTTTAGTCTGATCTTGATCAAAAGGGACAATCGGACTCTTTCACTTAAGTCCTTGTCAACAGGTTACTAGGGAACTATTTTAAAGCGTGTTACTGTTAATTTGACACATGCAAGAGGGAACAAATGGCAATTATAGAGGTGTTTTCATGTTGCAGGTTGTACTTGACTATTGCAAGATGCCATTGAAAGCATCATACAGGGCATGCATCTTTTCTAGCTGTATCTAAATATGAAGATTGTTTATCTTTGTCACCAGACTAGTGATTAGTGCATCAGCTTTAACCTTGTTCATCAAGAAGCTCTAAATAAAATTTTCAAAATCATGACCCAAGACTTGTGATTCTGAACCATCTTGGCTTGTGGATGATTCACAAGACACCTTGCTTTCCTGCTGAAAGACATAGCCAGTGTGTCATTTTGGAGAAGTACTTTTTTTTTTTTCCCTCCAGTAAGAACGCAAACATCTAAAAAACTGTGAAGAAATCAGAATTGGATTGTTAGGTTTCAGTTATCCACTGTCCAAGATCAAAGCTCTGATTCCTAAACAAGGAGAAGCTGCCTAAAGGTTAATTCATAATTCAACTAATTGAAACTTTCATTATAGACGTGATGAGGATGTGGACCAGAAGGAGTACTGATGTATGGGGGTTTTGACCTGAAGATCTGAGGTGAGGTTGAGAAGATCTGGCAGGGGTTCAGGGAAAGGCACTCAGGCAGGCTGAGTCATTCTTGGAGGGATGCATCCACAAAGTAGTGGTGAATTAAACCACAAACTGGAAAGAAACATAGTATGACAAGCTACATACAAAAAAAGAACTGCAGGAATGTAGAGTACAGATTATAAAGGTTATAGTAGCTTCCTAGGAAATCTGTGGCATTGTTTACTTTTCTTTTTTTCCCCACTTGCTTGCTGACATATTTAAGGAATTTACACCACCTCAATCATTCCACTCTTCCTGGAAGGAAAATAAAAATAATTTTATTAATTCAAGTGTCTCCCTGTGGTGTTAGTCCAATTCTATTTTTTTCTAGCAGACCATGTTTCTCAGTTTCATTCTCTTGTAATATTCTGGCCTACCTTGCTTTAATATAGTCCCATTGATTATAGTCATCTTACTACATCCTTTGTAAGAGCTAGAAGAATTTCTTACAATGTGCCAAATTCTGAAATACATTCATAAAAGATGTAGCGTTGAAAGGATTTTCCAAGAGTCAACTGATCCCACTGGTGCAAGCTCAGCAGATACCTTATGATGAATATTTCTCTAACCTGTTCCTAAAAATCTTCTGAGCTTTACTATGTGGACCTATTCTTTCTAAAAAAATTTAAATGAATAAAAAATGCAGTGTACTAAAAAAGCTACATTGAATTAATGAGATTTTTTCCCTATAAATTTTTTAGTAGCCATTTCAGCTTCAAAAACACGTTTAAGTCCTTTCACTTTAGCATTATTAGATAAAAGTTGTATTCTGTTGTCTTTGTTCACCATAAACAAGTGCTTACTTCTGTGCTGTATAAAGAATTAATAAATCAAATGGTTGAAATCCCTGGATAAAAAAAGAAAAGGAATTTTAGCAGATATTGAGGAAATTATTTGACCTTGTTGGCAATGAATGACTTGCTAGATGACAGCAACTACTTTGAGCTGTAGAACTTACAACTATTCTCTATCCTTGAGAAGAAATAAGTCAGTGCTTGCTCACAATTGTGGTGCTGTACACATGCCTGTGTTGTACTGAAGTCATGTCACTGCACATGACAGACAGGTTGAACAGCCCCATTTTAGACCGTATAACAGCCGATTCCTACTGGGACAGCACGCCGGTACCGCGGAGCTTCAGGTGTCTGCATGGCCCTTTGGATGCAGATATGCCCTAGGCTAAATTCTGTTTGCAGGGATCTCATAAGCACAGCTTGAGGTGGGACATGTGATGGGCTTCTTGGCTGGAGAGAAATTACCTGATATATCCTGAAACTGCATTACATGGCAATTCTCGGGTTTTATAACCAACCGGTGTTGTAGCTCAGCTTCTGCGTTGGAGGCGAAGTTGTGTTAAACGGCCAATATAATTTGTATGTTGGAATAGAACTGCAGCAGTTTGGTATTCTTGTTATTCAAAATGGTTTACAGTTTTGTTTTAGATTTTGGTTTGTGATCTAAGTATGCATTGCCTGTAGCAACCAGGGAAATTCCCTTCCTGTTGGTTTTGTCATAGCACCAGTGGATTTCTTAATGTTTTGTTAAAAAATCAATAAGTAATCATCTAGAAATGCTCAATGTTTTTAATAGGAAGCAAGAGATTAGGAGAGAATGTGATTTCTGCAAAACAGAGTGTCCCAGTTTCAGCTGGAGTAGAGTTAATTTTCTTCCTAGTAGCTGGTATAGTCCTGTCTTTTGGATTTAATATGAGAATAACATTGATAACACACTGATGTTTTAGTTGTTGCTAAGTACTGTTTAGAGTAAGTCAAGGATTTTTCAGCTTCTCATGCCCAGCCGGCAAGAAGGCTGGAGGGGCACAAGGAGTTGGGAGGGGACACAGCCAGGACAGCTGACCCCAACTGGCCAAAGGGGTATTCCATACCATGTGACATCACGCCCAGTATATAAACTGGGGGGGAGTTGGCCTGGGCAGGGATCGCTGCTCAGGAACTGATTGGGCATCGATCAGCGAGTGGTGAGCAATTGCATTGTGCATCACTTGTTTTGTATATTCTATTATTATTATTTTATTTTCCCTTCGTTTTCTGTCTTATTAAACTTTCTTTATCTCAACCCACGAGGTTTTTTTGTGGTTTTTTTTTTTCCCCCCAATTCTCTCCCCCACCCCACCGTGGGGGAGTGAGCGAGCGGCTGCGTGGTGCTTAGTTGCCAGCTGGGGTTAAACCACAACAGTCCTTTTCAGTCAGATCTACCAGTTTAGCTATCACCGCCCAATTGTAAGGCACACAATTCTCACAATCAACCATCACACAACTGCGCACCCCAAAGCTCGCTCACTTTGGCTCATGCAAAACAATCAAGCCTTATAACTTCTGATGGAAACTTAATCCCAAACTTTAGGACACTTTTTGTCTATTCGGAATACCAGTTAAAACATCCGCTTTAAAGCAAGCGTTGTAAACATCTTGCTGGTGTCATCTAGCCACAGGAGTGGCATTTGTTCAAATTCAAAATTTAATAGCAGGATCTGTTCTCTAAAATAATGTGTGTGTAAAGCTTAAGGTTTTACTTTGAGGCTTTTAAAAAATTAATTATTTTCTTATCCTTTCTTTACAGATTTTGTATCTTAGGTGCCATAAAAATCATACCAATAATTTGGATATAAACGTGTGTGATATCTTTTTCCTGGGCTAATTTATTTAATTTGAATGTAATTTGATCACTGTGACAGCCCAGCTTTTAAATGGTAATTTTACAATAAACTAATATGCTTAATAGCAAAAGAGTATATGAAAAGAATGTGTTAGCACTGTCCATTGAGCATTGTTGTCTTTTTTGGTTTGGGTTTTGGTTTTTTTTTTTGGTATCAACCACGTTACTAGCTTTGTTTCTAAATTACAGCCCACTGACGAGTGAAATGATCCTTCGTCTCTATAGTTACACTCTAATCAAACAGCACTAATCTCGTTTCTGCTTGTCAGCCTTCTGCAGAGGGAAATAACGGCCGGGGCGAGCCGGGGGTGAGGAGAGGCAGGAGGAACCTGCAGAGCTGAGCGAGTTCTGTCGTAGCGGCTGCTGAAGCCGCTGTACGAGTGGAGGATTACTTTGGGTAGTATTTCTGGAGGCACCCCTGGGATCGAGTGTAGTTTGTCTTTTCTGTGTTAATTCTGGGGATGGGATGCAGCTTAGCTGTCAGTGGGTACGAGTTAAATGCACAAAATTGTCAGTGCTTACCAGTGTTTAAGTTACAGTGGAGAAGACCAGCCTGTGTCTCCCCATGGAACAGTAAATATCTCTCATTCAAGGCTCAGTCTAAAGAATATTTTGAGCCTCTAAGGCTATCTGGTGTGTGGAAGCAATTGCTCCTCAATGTCAGCCCTCACCAGCCCGGAGGGAGCTGGAAGCCCACGGACTTCAGAGGCTGGCTTACAGAGAATGAGCTTGCTTATTCTCTTGCCCAGACCTTTTTGAAGATAAGGAGGAGGGACAAGCTAGTTTAGAAAGTGTCCTCTCCCTGGTGGATGTCTTGTTTCCTGCGTCAGAAGTTGTAGCCGTGAGAAAAGTCCCCTCCGCATTTGTGATGGGGCTCAGCGTGGCCGCGGTGCTGCCCTGGAGAGGTGACGGCCACCTCTCCCTATGGGCAATGCCTAGGACAGACCTCCTGGGACTTTCCGCTAGCCTGTCCCTGCTCTGTCACACAAAGGTAGCTCTGCCAGTGAGATTTCTTGTCTTCTGGCACAAATTCATTGTCTTCACGGGACAATTTTTGGTTTTTTTAATGTCTGTTGCTTGACAAACATGTACAAGCAGAGGGCTGTAGGCAAGGGAATGTGCCTCTGTGTAACAGCGAAGGCCCGATTTTGCCATTCACCTCCAAAAAAAAAACCAACCTTACCACTGAGTGCTGCTAGCTCCAGAACACATCGCCGATTGTCTGAAATAATCTTCATTTCCATTGCAGTCCCACGCATCCTCCGAGATCCTCACCATGGAGGAGGTTGAAACCTCCTTCCCTTTGCAGCTCAGTTCTCACAAATACAAAGATGAAGAGCAGTCTCAAGTATGCAACACATAGACAGAAGATCTCTCTAATTAGAGTGCGCTGCTCAGTGGTTGTCTTCTCCTTTATGGCTGGGATTCATAGCTTGAGACAACAACATTTAGTTTTCTGGTCAGCCTGGGTTTTCTAGCCGACTAGGTAATGAGCATCTCTAAAGGGCAATTTGTCTAGTGTGTTTTACATGTATTTTCACTTGTTATTTCTTTCCACTGACTGCAAAGGCTGGAGCTGCTGGCATAGTCTTACATAACTAGCAATTTGAATGTCTAAATTAGGTAAAATGGATTCCACCTGAGATGCTTGTCTAGTTTCTGTTATTTGTAAGGGATTTATGCCTGTGTGGATGGGAACCCAGGTTTCCTTTTATTTGTCGGTAGATTTCTGGTACATCGCAATGGCGTTGTGATAACCGAACACTCATTTCTCATAAAAATTTGATGTGGCAAGATTCACTGATAGTATCTAAGAACTATAACTCTTGCAAATAAGATTTTTTGTGGTAGGTTTCTTTTTGCTGAAATAACTTGCATGTTTGAGTTCTCTAATTCACTAAGAAAAAATGACACATTTTTATTTGAAAATAGATTTTAGAAGAGCAATGAAGAGAGAGTAATAAGTGGAAAATAGCATGTATTTGCTTGTGAAAGGCAGAAGAAAGTCAATATTAGTCATGCTGCCAAACAATCTTCTTAAAGTATTGAAGGCTGCCAGAGCTGTCATGCTGAAACGGTAGTGGACTCCTCAAATTTGTTTCTCAGGTAAGTAGGGAAAATCAGAATAGTGCTTTCTGCACGTCGCTTTTCGGTTCTACGCCAGTGAAAATTTTCATTCCAATACTTCACCTTGTTTAGTGTTCAGGCTCTTCGACCATCCCAAATTTGTGCATGCTCGTTAGCTACCACCTACCGTGGGAAATCATTCCTCTTGCTTCATGGTGAGTCCATCCCTGCAACTGCTCTGTCCGTGCTGCCAGACCCTCGTGTGTCTCTGGGTTCTCCCACTTCCCAAACCAGCTCTTCCTCAGCCCCAGCCCCTGTCCTGGCTGCCGCCAGCTCATTTTAGTCCTGAGAATGGCTGAAGAAAGAGTGAGTGGGTGAGAGCAAAGGAGAAGTGCTGTTGTCAGCGGGCAGGCTTGGGAATGGAGGATACTAAGCCTGAGATCTGGGGCTGATCCTGCACCTCTGGGTCTCGCCTCCTCCCCTGTGAACAGTGCTGGTTTTCTGGGAAGAGGTGGGAAATGACCCAAACTCCTTGCTGTAAGCTCCTCTCTTGGCTCTGGGGATAAGGAGGCCACTGCGGGTCTGGATTCGACCAGGCTGGGGATAGAAAGAGCTCTGTGGCACCATCTGTTGCTGAACGGTGAAGATTATGAGGATTTTGTTCTTTTTTTCTACCAATCATTTGAAGCCGCTATAACTATACAGGCTCAGGGGCTGCGAAGGAAGCTCGAGACACCTGTATGTTCCCGTTCCCCTCTCCCACTGTGCTTCTACGAGGAGTTTGGAAAGGTGGTAGTTAAAGGGTTATGTCTAGAGCTAAATACTTATTTTACTGCTTTGGCACACCACAGTCAGACATTCAGTAGGTTCATTTCACTGGCTCCTGTGCCCATATCTAGTGAGTGTGTATGTAAGGGCAGAGACTCCTGAATAGTTTGATCAAGACTCAGAGCTGCCAGTTTCTTAGCCTTAATACGTATGCCTGTAAGAGAGGCAACTATGTCTTTCATGGGATGCGGTGACTATATAATATGACTATAGAAAGTGACTCAGATATATGTGAACTCTTGCATTTTGTTATCCATCTATAGCTATTAAAAATTCAGCAAATTGTGGTCACTACTGTAAATAATGTCAGCAGTATCTGTTCTAATACCTTAGAACATACACGATTGCTTCCTTCACAACCAGCAAACAATCCAAAGTCGATAAGACACCGCTTCATACCAGCCAAAGTCTATGCAGCAAATTTACTTTTCAGAAGTCCTTAACAGCCACAGCTGCCGTCTCTTTTCCAGGCACGTTGTCTTCAGTTCTCGCCTTGAAGTGTTAACGTCATGTGGGACAGCCCAACTGAGTGCATCTGCTAATACCTCCATGCCAGGAGAGAATGACTGAGTGGTGTGGGATGGAAAGGTGTTCAGCTCAAGGTTGTCTACTGCTTCCATTATATAAATTATATTTTCATTATATATATAAATATGTAATATATAAAATACATAAATGACATAAAGCTTCCTTTCAAAAGGATATTTTGACTCAAGTAAAACTATTCAGATTGACAAAAAGTAAGCGGTCTACTCTTAAGAAATACCTGAGCAGAGCAAACGCGGTCTGCTTCAGGTGTTCTCTGCAGACTCTGAGAGCTGAAATGCCAGTCTCAGGCTGCAAATGCATTCAGAGAAAATCAGTACAGCACTAAATTTGTTCTTCCTTAAAGGTTTTGAGTGGCCAAGGCTAATGAAATAGCAAGGAGGCTGCACACCTGGAAAATGCCAGGGATGGTTCAGCACTTTGAAAATTCCTTTCCAGTATATTGCAACCAAAGGCTGGAGTATTAAACCAGAGAGATTAATCTAATAAATTATATTCTAAGCAATGCCAAATTAAACTCAGCATCAGAGATCTAAAATTGCTTTGATTTAATAATTAAATCTGCAGAAATTCATATTGGTAGTGTGTTTTTTCACTCATCCCCTTGCAATAAGCTGTTATAGGAAGAGTTGCTTTGAGGAAATAAGCCATAGCCTTGAACAAACCCTAGCACAGTGGTCCTATGGCTTCTGTCTCTCTTTAAGCCCTGCTTATACAGATGTAGTTAACTGAGCACATAGAGAGTCCTCTTTCCTTGAAGTGGTTCCTAATTAAAAGAGGGGGGTCTAAATCATCCTGTCTGCATCTAGTGCTTTTGAGCTTGACACTCATCATCCTTCTAATTAAGAATGAATATTTGCAATGAGATATTGATATTTCGGGTGTATTTCATAAGGGGCCAAGGGTGAAAAGCATCAGGCTGACTGCTCTGGTGTGCTGAGGAGCTGAAGTACCTGATGTCACCTGTGTTCAGAAAACACAACAAGAACTGGGCACTAACTATTAGCAAATGTTATGTTAAATAATAGCAAAATATTTGATTGAAGTTGTCAGTAAGTAGAAATAAGATGAATGATTCACAGGCTGCTATCTAAGTGTCTTAGCTATTATATTAAGACAGAATAAAAAAGAAGTTGTTAGAGGAAGGCCTTTCCCTGCATACCCCAGGCCTCCCGTTCATGTGCACGCATGCATGCACAGAGGACAGGGCATATCAAGTCTTGCAGTCCAACATACTTCCCACTGAACACTCCTAAATTGTCGCTCCCGTGATTTTTGTCCATTCTCTCATTTATTCAGGCTGTTCTGCCTTTCATGCTCTTTCTAACAGTGTGGCTTTGTGTGCAAATTGGGTATAAACAGGTTTTGAAATTTTGGAAGTGGAACGTGTCTGAGGCATCTTTAACAAAAAAAACCAAAAATTACTCAGGATTCTTTAAGGCCCTTACTACTGCCCACAGAAGTGGTGGATGAAATCACAGTTATTACAAATGTGCTTCTTCGCTGCTTTTGGAAATACTGGCCATTGAAGCAGTACCCCCTCAAGCCTGGCAACTGTTTAGGTAAAGATATAAAAGCTCCTTTATTTATTTATTTATTTATTTATTATTTCACTCTTCTATCCTTCATTCAATCACTTGACTGATGGTCTCAGAATAGTCTTCTTTTGCGGGGCTTTTTTCATATTCCACTTGGAATAGTTTCCATTTCTGCACTGTATTCTGAAGGAGAAATTTGTCCTTTTAGGTAGTTAGGACATTTCTGGAGTGACAAAGAAAGTAGTCTGGAATGGACCAGGGCAGGAGGGGGAGGTTACCCAGCCTATGCCACTGCCCAGAGCAAGTCTTTTCTTATTTCTGCTCTTAAAACCATCCAAAGATGGAGGCTGCACCAGCCCCTCAGGTTATCTGCTACAATGTTTTGTTCTTCTTAGCAATTTAAAGTTCATCCTAATATTTAACTCCAATCGTTATTGCTGCACATTAAGCCATTACTTCATGTCTGGCCACCATGGACAAGATTAAATTGTTCCTTTGTACTTTGCACAACCTTCAAAAACTGTCCCGCCTTGGTCTTCTGTCCTGTAGTAAAACAACCTTTGGGTCTTCCCATATATTTGCATTGCCAGTCATGTTCTTGTAGTTGATTTTTTTCATCTAAATAAATCATTCCTGTGGAATTTTACCCATTTTTTTTTCCA
This sequence comes from Haliaeetus albicilla, assembly GCF_947461875.1. Taxonomy (NCBI): domain Eukaryota; kingdom Metazoa; phylum Chordata; class Aves; order Accipitriformes; family Accipitridae; genus Haliaeetus; species Haliaeetus albicilla. Next base: position 7,712,610 of record NC_091499.1, read on the forward strand.
GCCTTTTTTGCCAGTTGGTCAAGATCACTTGTTTTGGGTTAGGGGTTTTCTTGTTACTTCCTTCCAAAAATCAGAACTTGTGACTGTTATCCTGTGGTTTTATGTAGAGCAGGGAATGAGAAGCCAAGAACAGATCTAAGTGGAAAAGGATAAAGAGGATGAGAAGACAGATTCTCTTACATATTATTGTATTAAAATAACCGCTTGTCTGCAAGTCTTTTGTAAAACTCTTCAGCATTAACCTCATGAGAGCACAACAGAAGTCCAGAAAATTTTGGAACAGTATATATTATATAGTATCATAAAAGTATAATAATTAGTCTGGCTTATTTTCTCCTTGGATTTATGTTTTTTAAACAGCCACAGCTGGGCTATTTTGGGGGGAAGGAAGTATGTTGGTTGTGTCGATTGATTTTGCAAGACTCTTTCATTACCTGAGCAACAATTTCAGATCTCCTGCGTGGGCACCACAAAGGCTGCAAGACTGGGACGGACCCCTGCAACCCCTCCTTCCTTTCCATTTCCTTGCAAAATTTTCTTTATCCTGAGTGGACCCAGTCCAGAAATGGCTTTGTTCTCTGTCCTTTTTATTTCCCCAGACCTCCATGACTGGCCTCTAGCCCTGCTTTTGCATGAAAGGCTCTGCACGAAGCGCAAATGTTGGGCGGTGGAGGTGGAGGGAGAAGGGTACCTTTCTGGATGCCTTTGCTTTTGCGACGTTCAGTTTCTGTGTCCTTTCTTGAAGCCACTCGAGTCATGTTAGATATCACTGGGTTGCTCATAATAAAATTCCCTCAGATAATCAATGCTCCCCTTCTGGTTTAAAAAGCTCACCCCTGCATACCTTGAAAGCCTGTCCTGATTTTGCTAGGTTAATAAGGGATAAAACTGTTTTCTGGGAGGTTTATGTACACCATTCAGTCAAGTGCTGCATGACTTGCTCATCTCCTTAAAGGATATTTAAGAGATAATCTCTATTGATTTGAAACATATAAAACCATGGGTAACCCTGAGATAAATTAAGAGCTGACACAGTAATAAAGCATTTAATCAGCCTCCAAAGCTATTTAGGGTGCTATGTTATAAAGCAATTTTTGTTATTCTGTAGCAAGACATAAAAAGAGAGGGGAAAAGTACCGAATGCCCTTTTGTGCGTGACATCGAAGGGCTGAGGTGACCAAGGTGTTTTGAGCTGTCTGCTCTGCAATTTCATCGTTCAATACCCACTATGTTTGTTACACCCGTGTTTGACAGACACTCTGGACCCAAGTCAGACCTGTAAGTATGCAATTCCCCTCAGAGGCAGAAGAGTGGCATCTGTTAACCCTGGATCGGCTTAGCTCAATGATATATTTGTCTTTTCACAAGGCTGAACTGGTTGTTGATTTCACTTGGGCTTCCCTCCCATCAAGCTCATTGTCTTCTCTCACTTACGAGTTATTGTTTCCACAATAGCTGAACTCTTCTGTGCTAGGAAAATTTTAAGAACTGACTTATGTAGACTGTGCTGACATCATCCTGCTTCAAAAGAAAAGGGAATCTGGATGACTACGAGGGTAAGGCAAGTGAATTAGCTTTTGTTACTGGGTAAGGATCTTTGGCTAACACAGAACAGAAAGTCTGAGGATGCTCTTCAGTGCCAGATAGCTGCCCCTTCAGACCCTGTGCCTGAGCAGAGGTTGTGTCTCTTTGTGCGTCAGGCTGTCTGCTAAGACAGGCTCTTGCCAAGCTTGTCCTCAGAAAGCTTGTAGGTGCTGGCAGCAACCTTGCTGGCTTGTGCGCAGGAAGGGGGAGGCCTTTTCTTGACCTGCAAGATGGTAGTGTGTTTGGAAAACCCCATCACAAAGGGGAGAATTTTCCCTTGGCTAACAACAGGTATGGTCCTCCATAACCCTTCCAAGTCTCCTTGGGAAATTGAACTCTTTCTGTGTGCAATGAGGAAAACAGATGTTTTACTTATTAGGTCTTAAGTTATCACCTATGGCAATGTTAAATTAGTCTCTAGATGACTCCCTTGTTTTTTAAATAGAACCCGCCCCCCAAAAAAGCCAACAAAACCAAAACACCCAGTACCAAAATTGGAAATTAGATGCAGAGACTCCATATCTCAAACAAATTTCCTACCATAGTTTACACTGGAGTCACTGCCCAACACATTGTTAAGATGGAAAATTGGACAGAGATTCAATGTCATTTGACAAAATAAGATATTTTTTTCTCCACTTTGCTTGCTATTTCCTTCAGAATTAGTGTGTGCTTACTGGAATAATTTTGTAAATATAGTGTTGAAGAGATTAAATATGTTCTTAAAAAGAAAGGCATAAAGTATGGTCAGGGCAGATTTTCCACTTCACCTTTGCACTCAGTTCTGGGTAGGTAGAAGCAGATCACTTGTTTCCAAGTTGGTAGCTCTTTACTGATACTTGGCCTTGTACATTCCTGCTTTTTGTTTATTTTTCACCACTGCGTGTTTCTTGCTCAGTGTAAAGTCTTGGTAGATGATTAAATCACTTTCCTGCAACCTTTGCTTTTTAACCCATGTTTCCAGCTTGTGTCTCTGCTGTATGTCTCTAGAGCAAGTTTTATTGTCATTGTGTCCCACTTCTATGAACTAGGTTTCCTAAATTTGATATTTGTGACACGTGAAAGGAAAACAACAGACTAAAGACTGAGATTTGGATTTCTTCAGGAGCAGTTGATAGTAATCAATACTTGAGCTTGCTCTGAATGCATGAAATACTTGTCAGTTCAGCATCTGACATTCCAGCTAGGATTTTTTTTTTGTTCCTATAGTGATAGATTTTTCAGGCTTCTGCCAGATCCTGAAAACTATTATGAAAGTTCAGTGGAGTCAAGAAAAACTGTAATGAGTGTGGCAACAGCACTTTTAGCCGGATCCCTTCTCTTGGTCAAGAGAAGACCACCACTTAGGATGCATCTGAGGGTGCTGATGGAGCACCCATCAAGAGACCACTTTCTATCATGCCAATCAAAAGATGTCCCCAGCGCCTCGAAAAAGGCAAATGTTACGTCCACCTTCAAAAAGGGAAAGTGGGAGTCCAGGGAACAACAGAACATTCAGCCTCACATTAGTCCATGGGAAGATTATGGAGAAAATCCTTCTGAAAGCTGTTTCCAGGCAAATGAAAGACAGGACAACTGGGAACAGCCAGCTCAGACCTACCAGGGGCAGTTTATATTAACCAACCTCATTGCCATCAGTAATGAAATGACCAGTACAGTGGATGAGGGGAGAACAGCAAATGTCATTTTACTGCACTTTAGCAAGACTTTGATATTCTCCCATACCTTCTTTGCAGCCAAACTGAGATGTGGACTGAACATGTGGACTACAAGTTGTGTGAAAAACTTCTTGAACCGTTGGGCTCAAAGAGTGGTGGTCAAGGGATTGAAACCTAATGAATAGCTGATAGGAGTAGTATTCCTTAAGGGTCAATCCTAGAGGTTGCACTGTTAAAGATCTTTATTAGTGACCTGAACAACAGCAAGGAGTGCACCCTCATCTGTTTGATGCACGACACCAGAGTGTGCAACTCGGAAGAGTTCAACGTGCTGAAGGACAGAACTGTGGTTCAGAGGGATTTGAACAAGAGAAAGGAACTGGTCAATGGTGACATCACGATGCTCAGCAAAGACAAATGCAAAGTCCTTCTCTTGGGACTGAACACCCCCATGCAACAGTACAGGCTGGGAACTACCCTGTTGGGGAGCAGCTCTGCAGAAAAGGGACCGAGGATCCAGGCCTTCCTTATTCAGAGGTTAACAAAGAAAGGACAAAAGACAGCCAAATTCCAACTAAATATAAGGAAAAAAAAATCAGAAAAGTTGACTAAACACAGGAGCACATTACTCAGGGACACTGTGGTGCCTCCACCCCCAGAAATTTTCCAAACTTGACAAGGCCTGGAACAGCCTGATCTAACACTGAAGTTAGCCTTGCTTTCAGCTGAGGGCTACACTAGATGTATCTGAGGGTCCCTTCCAACCTGAAGTATTTCATGATGATTTTTATAATTTGCCCAAAAGGAGCTGGCAGGCTTTTATCTAGCTGAGGACTGTCAGGATTCAAAATATCCCTCCTAACCATTTTTCACCAACGCACTTCCATCACTCTTTGTCTTCAGTGAAGCTATTTGTGACAATAATTTCCTTTTCTGGGCGGCAAGGCAAATGTGCAGACCACCCTTGGAGACCTGGCGCGCAGCATAACCAAAGCGATGCGGGAATAGAGATGACTCGGTGTGTCTGTTGTAGCTGCAGTTCAAAACAGAGGTGTTAGACCTCGCAGACTCCTCAAATGATGTCAGACAGATGTGACAGGGAGACGTTAACCTGGGAGATCCCTTTAACCTACTGCAGAAAAAAAAAGTAACTGCAGAAGTCAGTAAGATTTATTTATTCTGTAGGAAAAAAAAAAAAAGTAAAACCTTGGGCGGGGGGGAGAAGTAATTTTTAAGTTGTAATATTTCTCAGCAGTGGGAAAGGAAGAATGTTTTAAAGTCCATCCACCTGCTCTACCTTCTCTTGAAGGTCTTTGTCTTTCCTAACACTCTGTCCTTAGCAGCTCCCGTGGTGTTTTTTCCCTGTCTCGTGAAGATCCTCGGCAGAGTTGGCAGTGAGAGGTTTTTTGAATGACAGCCTTGATTCTTACCGCTCAGAGCATTTTCTTGTGGGTGTGTTTTGAAATGTTTCTGCTAGAGCTGGAACTGACAAAAAATACTCTGTGGCTGAACTGTGTGTAAGTTTGCATTCTGGTTGTGTTCTCTAAAATTTCAGCCTTGTAGGAAAAGGGAAAACTTACCACCACAGTTTCACTAGAGGTTTTAATGTCTGAAAAGCACATCTGCCCCTTGGTCTTTGTTGGCTTTATGGCAAGGACATGCCACCTTTTCCACTCCTTTGAAATTCCTCAAGTCTTGTGTACCCTGTTAATTTGGTGATTTGGGGGAACGTGCCTATTCAACAACAGTAGTACACATCTCTTCGGCTCACTTCCAATCACACCGAACACTGTCCACTTGTTCCTGCTGTGTTTCCTGGTTTCCATCAACTAGTTTGCAATCTGTAGGAATGCCTTACCCCGTTACCACTCACATTAGCTCTGGCCATAGAGTTAACTTGGGTATGAGCAGGTTGAGCTTTGCCCTCGTGTCAGTGCTCAATGAAGGTTCGCGGTGGGGTTAGCAGCGCAAGCAGCTGCATCCCACCGCGTGAGGAGCAGCCAAACTCCATCCCTGTCTCCCATGGCTTCTGGCTGAAGCCCGGGTTAACTCAGCCCAGAGCTCAGCAGGGAGAGGTGCCTGAGCTGTCCCCTGACCTAGCTCTACCAAAAAGATACGTTTGTCTTATTTTCTTGTGTTTGGAAGAAAAAGAAGCTCATTCACTCTCTATAAACATTCCTTCCATTTTTTTTTTGTTCTTGTTTTTCTTCTACACAAGTCCATCAGGCTTGTCTTTACTCCCAGTGTACAATGCTGTATGGTTTAGCTGAAAGCAAGGACATTTTTTGTTACAAATGGGTGTGTTAGCAACTGCAGGAAGCTGCTCTTCTGATAACGGCCCGCAGAGCCGTGCCACCTTATAGCAGAATCTCTACAAATCTTTGGCCCAACTCCAGATCCTCCCCACAAAAGGGGCAAAAAAATACTTTTGGCACATAAAGAAACAGGCTGTTTCTCAAATGATGGCTTTGAGGACACTGCCATAAGCAAATCAAGTAGCTGCTCTGCAGCATCCTTGTCCTCATTCGACCTTCCAGAGGGGAAGAAGTATGGCTTAGGCTGGAAAGTGAGTAGTACTGAGATGAAAGGTTTGATCAAAGCTGTAGAGATAAACTAGGTGGGTAAATAATGAGGTAAATACTGAGGAATTAATCCAAAGTGACACATATACACCTCCCAAGGAAGCATCTGCTCTGCCTTCCCTGTCCGATATTTCAGACTTTACCCTTGCTAATCATGCATGACCATCTAATCAGAAACTTCGTATGGTAAGGGCATCTTAACAGCTCACAGCAGCTGAAGCACACTGTTAATTTCACTGTAGCAAAACATGACCAACTGCAGTTGCGGAGACATGTCAGACTACACTTCATTGTGGCTTTGCTGAGTAGGAGCAAAACGAACCTCCCTGTAATTAATGCTGGTGACAGCAGGAGCTGAGGCAAATCTCAACCAACTGCAGAAGTACCCCGGATGGGTTCATTCAGGCAGGCTAGTGAATGCCCAGATAAAGATGAAAATAAGCATCTAATTTGATTTTCTGTCTTTCATATCTTCTTTTGAAGGTGCTTGAGGTTGTTAAAGATGTATCTTTTTGAACTGTGTTTTATAGCCACCCTTACTGCTTTTCTATTGTACCTAACCCCCAACGGTCTCAGTCACTTTTAAACACTGACCAAACAGCTAAAGTACAGTTCACATTTCCTTTTTCTTGGCAGTACTTATCCTCATTTTCTCAGATGAGACTAGCTTGATTCAATATAGTAACTGCAGCCAACAGTCCATTTCAGAGCAGTTCAGTTTTGTACCAGTAATGAAGTTTCACACATAGGTTTTGTTCCATTTGAGGCTTTTAAAGCCTTTCCATGAAACTGGAATCATTCCTACATTAAAAAGCAAAGCCTGAAAACCCTTTTGTTTGGAAGAGGTAAGATTGGACGCTATGATGGTACATTTCCCGGGAATGTAAGAAAGAGGCTGTCAGCCCCTAACAGACAAATATCTGCTTTAACTCTAACTCAGATGACTCGAATTTAGCTCATCACATCACAAACTGCAGGGAGAGAAGGAAAAATACTCCCACCTCATAAGGGGCACTAAGGCATACTTTGTTGAGGTCTGCTTATATTTGTTATGTAGGAGATTAATAACACGGTGACAACTGAGAAGTCCACACCTCTTTGGCAACTTTATTTTGCACCCTTCTTATTCATCTGTCTTTAGCTTAGCAGCACTGCCACGTAATACTGTGTAATTTGACATGCTTGCTCTTTGGAGATTACTGTGAAGATCTGCTGAGTTGTAGAAATAATAGAACCATGGCCAACCCAAATATGAAAGCTGAGAGATGGAATTTGGAACTATATACTGATCTTTTGTCTCAGCTTAGTTTCTCATAGGTAATCCTTGAAAGATAAGTTGCTGGGAGTTTATATCACTGCCTTACTGTCACGCTGTGAAGGTTGAAGCTGTGCTCTCGATAAACAAGAGTGCTGAAAAATTAATGCTGACTTAATCGCAATCAAATAATATATTAACTTGTGTGTCTCTGCCTTATCACCTCATCACAGATCTAAAGAAGGTAGCCAGAAGTGAATGTATTTCTTTTTGAACTGGTAGATATATTCAAGGTTTGAAGTAAATGTGTTCCTTGAAGAAAAGAATCTGAAATGCCTTTTCATTCTTTCCAAGACAAAAAAAGGAAACAGTAATACTTCTTATCAGGGCTCACCAGGTTTATAGCATCAGTAGGGTCTGTAATGTATTTTTTCTAAGTATAGCATCATATCTACAGAAATGATTACATAGCACCAAAGGGCATATTACTAGCTGACTTCTTTGATCTAGGATAAATTAATGGGTACAAAAATATGAATTCAAAACACTTGTACTGCCCTTGAGGTGTAGAAAGGCATCATGTATCTTCCAAGTTAAGACACTATCTTATTAGATTTCTTCTACTGGCAGCTGCTTTCTTGAAAGTAATTCCTTCAAGGAACTTGATAATCCTGGTACTTAGTTGGAAAAGCTTCATATGGCAAATGGGGAGGCTAAAAATTGCCTCTTAATCTTGCATTTCCATTACAAAAGTCCTTTTCAGTTTTCCCATACATGGTGCTGGAACAAGTGTAGTGTGATGCCAATATTTTATATAAAAACTTATGACTGGAGTCCTCACCATGGAAAAGGTCGGACTCCATTTGATTTGACTTTTTCAGTGCTAGACAATTCCCTTCTTTCCAGGAGCACGGCTTAACGCCCCGAGCAGCGCCCGCTCTTGGGTGAATCTGGGCCAATGCTGAGACCAAGATTCATTCTGTATGTGTGTGTGTAAGTCAGAGAGAGAAGTGAGGAGGCAGTAGGGTGGATGCCTGCAGCGCAGTGGTGCAGGTATTCAAACAGCAGCTCCCTGGGGCCTTTCTTATTTTAGCCAATGGCTACTGAGAAGTGACTATTTAGAAGCCCTAGTTTAAACATTACATTACTAAGAAAGCGGGCACTGCTTACTCTTGTTGTCTGTGCATGTTAAGCATCTAAGGGCACGTGTCCTTGGTTGTGCCTTTGGGTCAATTCGTGTCATGCAGAAGGTAAGGAATCTGAAACAGCCTTACATATGCTAAGGTGGCCCAGGTGCTTTTGTGCTTCTAAGGCATAGTTAATGTCAATTTTCCTTCTAGGTCTTTTATGTCCAACAGGACCTTTTATAACTATCTGTTCCTCATGATCAAAGCCTGTTTATAAACTGAGGACAAGGATTACTTTCCTGCCCTACAGAATGCTCTGAATTAGTCCAAGGATAAAAAAGGATGAGTCAACTTATACTGTTTTCATCTTGCCACATGATGCCAGTATTCCATTGAATATCTCTTGATTGGGGTTGCAGGCACAGCAAATGGTAAGTAGCTTTATGTATTTATTTAAACGATACACCGTTGTTCCTGTCACCGTCACACCGCTGCTTGCATTGCCTTTCTGCAAACCGCATGGAGGAAGGTTCTACCAGCAGAACTGCTGTCAGAAAGCAAATGGGAAACTTTGCACTGCAGTCCTTGTGGGATATGCATTTTCAATTCCGTTTCTATGAGCACTGCCACCTGCACATTGAGCACATCCTTCAGTCTAGCCCTTGTCAACAAAACACTTAAGGATTTGGCTGAGTGCTCTCCTTGACTGGGGCCTTCAACTCCAATTCTGAGCTCGCTGCAGTCGGTGTAAGCTTTGACGAGAGCTGCAAGTAGAGCAGCCCCAGCCTTCCAGCTTCAACGAAGAAGTGAAGTGTCCTTAAAAGTTTTTATTCTACTTTCCTAACCTTGACTGTCAATATCTCCTCCTACTGCAGCTCTCCTTAAAGTGCTGCACTTTGTCATGCGTTATTGTTTTTGCCACTCACTGTATTAAGTGGAGGACTACCGTAATGTTGCAGGACAGCATTTTGTTAGTTTTCTGGGGACAGGTATTTTTTTGGTAGCTGATTCCCTTCCAGATGCATGCAGAGGCCCTGCAGGTACCTCAACAGAGTGCTGTGCAGCCCCGCGGTCCTCACACCTAATCTCATAAGGCATGTAAGTGCAGCGATTAATCCATCACCGCTTTGTATCACATCTCAAACAGTGAGGAACAGAAGCCTCTCTCTCCCCCTCAATTGGTTTACACCATTTTCAGCTACTGCTAACTCTAATCACCCCAAATCTTCAGAGAAAAAGATGAACTGTTTATACAGCTGTAGCCTGTTTTCCCTATTTCTGTTAAATATGAAATAGTTACCTCTAGGGTTCTTTTACTGTTGAAGGCTGAGAGTGACATGGGAAAGGAGGTAAACACAGACCTATCCTGAAGCAGAACACTCAGCCCTCATTGATTTAAAAGAGAACTGAGCATGTGCTTAAATGCCTTTATGAATTAAGGCTAAAATAATGTCCCAGCAATTGAGTTTAAATTTTCCTCTGGACCCACAAGCAAGAATCTTGGTAAAAAGTAGGGAAGGAGGATACCATGGCCTAAAATGTTAAAGATAACGGCATTTTCAACTTGAATAGTTCTAAAAGTGCATTTAAATTTAGTTCTGAGAGTGCTAGTTGTTTCTAAAATAAGACTTAAAAAAGCAATTACTCTTTGAGTTAATTGTCTACTGTATTTATTTAATATGTGAGTCAGATCAAGTGCAAATTGCCTTTCAGAAGCTGCCGGATCAAAAATCTTGTTTTATCTAGGGCTGACTTTTCCCCTCAGGTTTAATAACTTTCTACTCACCAAAAGGTGTCAAAGTTCCCCTTTTCCAATGCAACTAAGGCAAGAAAAGCCATAATTTTGTCTTTCTTATCTTCATTGCCACTGAAATAGTATCTACATACCAGTATTTTCAGTCCTGGATATAATTAATAATGATTTTCACAACATTTAATAATAGTATATTTAATAACAGTTTAAGAAGATGAAAGTTCATGACCATTATTGAATTAATCTCCCACTTTCAAGTTCTGTATCACAATTGAAGTGTTGATTTTAACATGCAACTTGCATCCTCAGCAACATATTTCAGTCAATTTATATTGATATTCTGAGGTTATTCTCATTCTACATGCCTCTGCTTTTATTCTAATTTAGAAGCAGTGAGAGGTTAACCAGGATTTAAAGGAAATACAGTAGACAATTATACATTCCATTGCATGCCTGAACCATTTGCAATTATGAGTGGTATTGAATTTTTGTAGACTGTATTTCTAATTGAACTTCAGGAAATATTTGCCATCACTACATTTTATAAAAGATAAAAAGTGTTGTGGAAGGTTCAATTTTTTTAATTAACTATTAAGCAAGGTAGACAGTGTTACCTTTCAATCTTCAGTAGAAAAGTCAGCAAGAAGGAGAGATTAGCAAAGTTAATACCAGCAATAAACCCTCTGCCTTGGTTAGAGGTGAATAAGATACTTCGATAAATAAGATATTTTTAGGTCTTCCAGACCTGATGAATTTCATTCTTTGACAGAAAAAGCACTGGCTGAAAAGGTCTCAGAGCCAGCAGCAGCCATCTCTGGGAATTCATGAAGGATGGATGAAGTGCCATAAATTGACAACATCATTGCTGCTTTCCCCCCTTTCTTCAGAGGGAACAAGGGTGAGATGAGAAGCAAGGGGGCTACGTGCCACTCAGCATAACTTTAATACCCAGAAAAACTCTGGAACAAATAATTCAGCAACCTATTCATAAGTAACTGGAAAATTATAGTGAGATGAGTTGCCACCAACTCTCTTCTCATGTAACTTGTTCTTGGCAAATCCAAGTAGCTCTTGTTACAGTGGGATAATGGCATTTGTGGGTAGAATGGGAGCCGTGAATATTTTATAATGTGGTTCTTAGCAAGGCTTTTCACAATGTTTAACATGATATTCACAAGCCAGCTAGAGAATCATAGTTTAGATGAAAGAACCCTAACCTGCAAGCAAAATTGTGCTCAAGAAATACTTTTCAGCAGTTTCTTGACAAAAAGGGAAGATATATTTATGCAGCTCTGCAGGGTTTTGTCTTCACTCTATTCTAGTCTGTTTTCACTAGCGGTCTGTGTGAAGGAACAGATAGGGAGCTTATACTGAAAAAGACAGAAGTACTACAGTTACGCTGCAAGGCAGAAAAGTGAAGATGGAGAAATAATCGGAAAAAACTTGCACATTCAGTAGGGACAACTGGAAAGTGTTACACATGCACAGGAATAATCAAGTAAACTGATAGGGAATGGGGAGCACTGGACTCCAGTCTCCAATCTGGATAGATCGGAGCATTGGGCAATCACCAGTGGCATGAAATTTAACAAGTCCAAATGACGGATTCTGCACCTGGGATGGAGTAACACCAGGTACATGTATAAACTGGGAGAGGAGTGGCTGGAGAGCAGCCCTGCAGAAAGGGATCTGGCCATGCTGGTCCACAGCAGCTCAACATGTGCCCTGGCAGCCAAGAGGGCAAACCGCATCCTGGGGTGCATCAAGCACAGTATAACCAGCTGGTCAAAAGAAGGGATTATCCCGCTGTATTCAGCATTACTGTGGCCTCACCTCGGGTACGGTGTGCAGTTCTGGGCCCCACAATTTACGAAGGATGTTCAGGTCCTTGAATGTGTCCAGAAGAGGGCAACAAAGCTGGTGAAAGGGCTGGAAGAAAAGTCCTGTGAGGAGTGGCTAAGGACTTTGGGCTTGTCTAGTTTGGAGAAAAGGCGGCTGAGGAGCGACCTCATTGCTCTGTACAGCTTCCTGAGGAGGGGACGTGGAGAGGGAGGTGCTGAGCTCTTCTCCCCAGGATCCAGTGATAGGACACATGGGAATGGTTCAAAGCTGCACCAGGGGAGCTTTAGACTGGACAGTAAGAAGCATTTATTTACCGAGAGGGTGGTCAAACCGTGGAACAGGATTCCTAGAGAGGTGGTCGATGCCCCAAGCCCATCAGTGTTTAAGAGGCTTTTGGACAATGCCCTTAATAACATGCTTTAACTGTTGGTCAGCCCTGAAGTGGTCAGGCAGTTGGACTAGATGATTGTTGTAGGTCCCTTCCAACTGAAATACTCTATTCTATTCTATTGAGCAGTTCTCCAGGGAACATCTAGGCATTATAATGGATTTTGAGCTTCAAGTGGGACTGAAATAAGGAAAGTACCATTCTGGGATGTATAAATCTACAAGTACTACCAGAATGCAGAGCAATCCTTTGGTTCTGCTTGGTAAAGCCAAGACCCCTGCTGTAATCCTCAGTCAGGTTTTCAGCAGCATTTCCAGGAAAGGGCGGATGTGTTTCTGACAGGCTGGAAAAGCATCTCTCCAGAGTAACCGCAGGGCAGGCAGATGCCCATTGGAGTTCCTATCCAGCCATACTTCTCCAGGCTTTTCTGAACAAGACCAAAGCACACAAGATGATATAATATGTTCACACATGATTAGTTTTGTTTGTGTTTATGCTTCGTGTTATTGCTGTAAAATTTGACTTGTCATTCAGTTTGACCCATCTCCTTATGAAGTTCAGATGTTAATGCAATACAGGGAAGAAAACACTTTTTTTTTTCATTCTTTCATTTTTGTGGATACAGCTTTTCCAGATGGTGTTTGTGAACAAGGAAATCAAATGTGTATGTATATTGGCTACACTCAATGTTATTTCTGCTTTGTTTTTGTTGTTGTGGCAGTGGTTTTTTCAACAAATGCAGATATATTCTTAGTAACATACTGCCATCCATTTGAGGGGTCAAAGCAGAGAATTCTGGATTCTAACGAATTTGAGGATGATCGTCTATCTGGCAGGACTCCCTTTTGCTATGGGATAGCAAATTATTGTTTTCTTCTGTTTACAAAGATTTGTGGTGAAAATTTCTCCTAGTCTACTTTCTTGGAAGGAAAACACCTGTTGCACACATTGGCTACCTCCAAAATATTTTGGTTTTACTGGAAGTATGTTCTGGTTCTAATTCTAATTAAACTAGGTTCTGGCCTAATTTTAGATCATTGATTATGCTTAAAGTGAATATGTATTTATTGTGTCCACACATGTAATTTGTAACTTTCTCTCAGGTAAATTTCAGTGGGCCCTATTTCTGCAGAATGCTGAAATTAATCTCTTTTAACACTAAAAATATATGCTTTATTTCTATTGAGTTTGAGATCATGCAGAAAATGAGACTCCTTGGGTGTCAAATTTCTCATGTCGCTTAGTCACATATTTATGAGTCTTTTCTTATATCTCTTCTGAAATAAGACATGGTATTTAGAATTTTGCAGATGGCAGCAACCTCTGAATCAGTCATGCAAACCACTAGCTGTTTTCTCATGTAGGACATAGATCTGAGACCTTTGCAAATACTCTTTTACGTGTTAACAAAGAAATTGGCCTTTAAAACAGTGATAAGGAAAGGAAGGGAGTTCAAAAATAGCTGAAAAAAAAAACCAAACAAGTGGGTGGTGTCATTTTTGCAGGATTCCTGGATCCTTCTGTGGTGTGGGATGCTTGAAATCCTAACATAGACTTTACTCATCTGAAACCTTACTCAGCCTTCAGTCAGCGTCAGCGCTGCGTTAGCAATTGCCGCCTGGTTTTTCACGGTGGGGGAAGAGCTGGTTGCCTCCCGTGCTTTGCTGGGTCTCATGCGAGGAGTTAGGGCAGACCCAGCAAGAGGGCTTGCACCGGGCGTTTAGGACCACCTGAGCCAGCTGAACATTTACTTGTGCCACGTTGGGAATACCCGCCCTGACACTATTCCAGAAGAAAATGTAAAGCTGAAGTGACTCTCACTATAAAGTGTTTCCAATTTTTTTGACATTGAACAACACACTGGACAACAAATGTTTGTTGAAATTGGAAAGGGGGAAGCCTGCCTCTTAGATCTGCTTTGTTTTTGCCATGCCCGTGGCGGCAATTAGTGTGATGGTGCTCCAGGCTCATTAAATATTTACTCATGCCCAGGACGGAATTTGCAAAGTGAACTGTTGGTCTGGCAGATTGCCTCTCCCAAGCAAAAAGGGATGAGAGCCGTTCTCAGCAGAGAATTTAGGGAGCCTTTCCTTCAAAAGCGAAGAGGATATGGAGTCAGGTTTGAAAGATATTTAAGAATCTGAGGATGTAAGGAAATGTTTTGTGGTTTACCCAGGGCACCTGGGCCATTAGTTCGGTGCCTAACAGCCCAGCCTGATCCCTAGAATGAAATACTGAATACAGGTGGGATGTCTGCACGTTGTTTGCAGCTCACAGAGAAATTAACTGTCTTGGGAGGACCCCTTACTGCACAGCTATCCTCACTGGATTTCCAGGGGACTCAGCTTGAGGCGTTAATTGTCAGCTGGAAGCTTTCTGATGGTTGTCATGAGGCCATGTGGGCCCCACTTGGGACCACGTCGCCCAAGCCCACCCTCTTAGCTTAGCTCGTGGCAAGGCATCCTGCTTCTCGGGAAGGGGCAGGCGGGTCAGGGCGAGGATGGATTGATATTGCGGCTACGCAGCAATGAATAGCACCATATCAAACTGGTGTGGCTGTGCAGCTCGCATCAGCCCAGGCCAAAGCTTTGACAAGAAATGCTTGGGTCTCTTCGTATGGACGTTTGGAGATGGGCTCACGGTCTGTAACTCCTTCCTGCAGAGTAACACCTCCGACCCAAACCAGCCCCTCTCCGAGACCTGCATTCCTGACATCGATGACTAGAAATATTCGTCATCAGAAGAGCGGGACCATGATTCAGATTTTTTTACTCATTAGTTGAGGATCTTGCTGCCGACTGTTGGGAACCTTATCAGCTTTCTCTCTCACTCATGCAGCCCACTTGTGTCAAAATGAAGGCTTTAATAGAGTGTTTTGCATTAAAATGGAGATAAACAGTGTGTTTGTTTGAAACAGAACAAGGCAGAATAAGCCAGATCTTCAGCTGATATACATTTGTCACAGCTCTATAAAGATAATGAAGCTATACTAATTTACATTACTTAAGAAGCAGAGCTGCTGTGTCTCATACAGACTCCTCTGCAGATCTCCTTCATGCAGATAAGGAGAGACACTGGTGACGATTTGCAGCCCCAACGTGCCTCAGATAGGTCAGAAACAGCCTGAATCATGCCTCCACTGAAGATTGCTGATAGGCAAGAATTAGTTGTAAGTAAAAGGTTGAATTCTTATACTTTTCCCTAGACTGGCTTTTGGTACTCTTAGGCACAGCTACTCCATCTTACCTTTGCCTTTAGGACAAGGGGTTTGCATTGTTTCATGATGGCTCAGAATTTCTCATGGGCAATTAAGAATCCTGTTACTCCAAATCTAGCTGGGGACCCCACTCGATCCTCTCCGGTATTCACCTCTTCCCTGTCTCCTCTCGCCTCTTGATTGTTAGGCAGCGGGGAGGTTTTTCTTAGCTTTTCTGCCTCTTTTAACACTCTTTCGCTCCCTGGCTCACTCGCTTGACTCAATTTTTTTTGTAAGGCTACCTACTAAATAAGAGTCAGGTACCATTTACCTTATCTGCATACATTTCCAGCTGATATCACTCTGCCTTTTAAAGTGACAAAAGAAAATAAATTTCAGTAATTTGACTTTTGAGTAAGTAATAAACATTGAAGGGATTTCTTATTGTTGTATTATTCTGAAAACACAGACAGCCAGTGGCCTTCGGGAGCCCACGAGGTGAGTCTACAGCACTGGGGATTCACCATTTGGGTCACAAGTATGCAAGTCCCACTTAAATACCAGCTGAAGCTCTCAAGTCCTTTTCCAGACGTCGCTGTTTAATTCATGCAAACTGGAAGCAAAAGTGACGATAACCAGAGAGAAGTGTATTTGTCCCTCCTGTTTCCTTCGCTGGGAAGTTCATACAATTTTCATGCCTTGTGACATTATTTTGTGTTCCCATGGATGGCTGTGTAACCAACAGCCTGACAGCCGGGGGCAGTGGGAACAGAGATGCTCGAAGCCCCCTGACTGCGAGGCTCTGGGACAAGCGATACAAAGCAGTCAATGAAAAATTTAGCAGAAACACAACATTTTTATTCTTTTCAGTAAAGCAATTTGTATCCCTCCCAAACATAAGTTCTTTCAAGAAATTAAATATTTTTTTTTAAATGGAAATTTTATGTGGATTTGTGTGTGTGAGTGCATGAGCCGTATGAACTGCTTTTTCTTTCAAAATCCAGTGTGGAAAATTCCTGTAGCTGCAGGTAGTTTTCTGCCTTTGAGTCAGAGTATCCACTGAGATGTAATATTCATTTCATTAGGCTCATCAGTGTTAATGCTGTTCAGCTCCATTTAATGAAAACAGTAAATTAGCATGTGCAGTAGTTCTCTTTCACTAACTAATTGATATATGATGAAAGTTCCCATGTTACTAGCTAGTACATCTTCAAGGAGAGTAACTAGAAACAGTGGCTTAAGGGGTTTTAAAAATGCATGTTTTTAAAGACAGCAATAGCCAGTATATGCTATTTAAGAGATAAAAGCAAAAAAAAAAAAAAAAAAAAATCGGTGCCACCTGATAACAAAATCTTGTCCAATTCATTTTCTACCCTGGGAGTTTGAGTAGCTATTGTTCTTATGCAGGAATGGTCTTTGAATATGTATTTCAGCAGCATTATGTACTTTAGCGTAAGGATTATCATTCTGAAGTCTGCTCTCATAGTCATTTTTTTGGGTGGACTTCTAACTTTTGATCATGTGCTTGCATCTAATTGAAGAAGTGCTCATACGACTGTCTCTGCTGATGGTTAGGCAGGAAAGACTTGAATTACTAGCTGTTTTCCAGGAAGTTAAAATGGAGCGCAGCAGATTCTCATCTGATGTTAACCAGTTGCTCTGTTGAAAATTGAATTGAACTGTGCTGATTTTCATCAAAGGATGGGGAAGAAACCCATCGAGGAAGCACTGAAGGACACTTCTGTCAATGACAGAGGCACCACAGTGCTCCAGAAACCCAGGAGACTTTATCAGGCCACAGCCAAGCACCTGTTTCCAAAGGAAATTTTGAATGACCAGTAAGGGGAATAAATGAAAAATCATATGCTTCATCAGTATTGGCTTGTGGATGGCTTCAGTCTTCCTAAAAAAAATCATCTACTGACTTCTCCTTCTGTAGTTACATATGCCTACAAAGCCTTCAGAGGGAAAAATCGGAGACAGATGAGAATGAAAAATGCAAAAGGAACTGAAAATAATCCATTCTGCTGGAGGAAGTATGGAAAAAACCTCCAAATATGAGCTTGCACATCATCCAAGGCATCATGTTTTAAAAAGGGAATGGATCGGTGTGAAGAGAAAACAGTTTTACCAACTTTGTCACCAAACTGATCTGCCAAAATTGCAAGAAATCTCTGACCAGGTCTTAGAGCACGCAAGGCACCCAAACCCCATACAAAGTGCCCAAGGCACCGAGTCACTTCAAAGTCACATTTCCCTTGGCTAGTAGGTCTGCAGCGATGAGATGCTGCTCATCTGCAAGCGATGAAAAGCCAGGGCTCGTAGCAATTGTATTTTCAGAGTTCACACGTCCTGGGAAACACATTGCTTTTCCAAGAAAAACGCGCTGCTGGCTTCATCCTGCTGCACATCAGCAGCCACCCAAATTTGTGCAGTGCCAAACCACAAGGCCCTCGCAAATGAGGTTTTTCTTGGCAGGAAAACACAGGGGTGCTCGGTGAGGTAACCTGAGGACTGCTGTGCTTGCTGCATTTGTTTAAATTGAGCTGGACTGCCATAGCGCTGTGCAGAAATAGGCCTTGCAGCGACTTCAGAGATCGAACAGTGTGGTAGATAGTTTTCATTTAACTAGAAGTTAACTTTTTAAATTCAAAGTTTTTATTTTATTAACCCAAACTTGATTTCTCCCAATTATTTTTTAACAAGTATCTCAGTGTTGTTATACTCCATATGGGCAAGCCAAAAATCCTGTCCCATAGACAGATGGAGCAAATGAAGGATAAATTATTATAAATGCAAACAAAATTATTTAACTGGAGGCTTTCTCATGGTTTTAGGTTCTCAATTTTCTAGTCTGTGAAGTGTCTTTCTCTCATATGTGATAGCTGTTATCATAAGGCAGTGGTCTCCTATTGCATTTCTTACTTTTCTTTATCATGTATTTTTCAACTAAACATTATGTATTTTTGAACTAAATGCAAGAGGATTGTATCAAAAAAAAAAAAAAGATGAGTCTATGGAAGTATCTCTGAACTTCTTGCATATATTTTACATCTTGTCATGAGGAGTATAGTTTATCATTTTCCTGCCAAGGTGGAGTAAGGGGTGGTACAGTTTCTTCCCCTGCTTTCCAGATGTAGTTAACTTTTCTCTTTATTTTTGGAACATTCCAGAAGAATTTTATATTGTGGGGGACTATATTGATTCCATTTTAAGTTGCAGACATTTTGAGTACCGCATTGTGTTCATCTGTATCATTTATATTTGTTGAGTGATAAATTGGGTATCTGAGTGATACTTCCAATTGCTGAAGTTTAAAAGGTCTGATAAAAATGGCAAAGCACAGGACTGCTTCAGGTCATATATCGGCTTCTTTTCACAAACTTCATGTTGAATTACCACTGAGCAAGAAGCCACAGCGATGATATTGTAAAAGATTCATATTGTTCTGTATTTTTGGAAGAGATCAATGATGTAGTGGTAAAGAATATGAAGGAAGATACTTCGTTTACTATGTCCTCTTTTAAATGTTATGCCAGGTGATAAGTTTTCCTTTTATTTCTGTCAGCCAAACTCCACTGCCCGTGTAATGGTTTGTATTGTATTTTTTGACTTGCAATTAAAATCTCTAAACGTGTTAGACTGGCAGCAGCATTTCAACCTATTTAGCTGACTTTTTAATGGAACTGCTGGGTCAGTTGCCATACAACGGCTGGGACAAAATAAAATATAGGCCTGCCTTTATTTTTCTAGGCATTCTACTTAAAGTTAGCAAAGGCCTAACAAGTTCCCCAAAGCCTTCCTGGACGAGATGGAAACTCCGGGATCTAGAGCTTCCCTGGAGTGATTTTGAGTGTTTCATCCCTACCCTGTGCAGAGCCCTGGCCCCAGCCTGCACCAGCCATGCCCTGGTTTTGAGCAAAATGATTCATTATTTTTCTGTTGCCCTGGGCCTAGTCAGGCAGTGTGTAATCAATGCTGCAGCTTGCTAATGGACTAGTGGTAAACACGACCTTGCCTTTTACTGTTTTTCTTCTTAGCCCACAAGTAACATTATAAAACGTGGGATTCCCAGTCGTAACTGAACTACAACAAGGTCGGCTGTAGGAGAAATGTAGTTCCAAGTGCCTCCCCGCTTTCCTTCTCCTCATCCTGAGGCACAGTCCTGGGTAATGCAGTATTTTGTGTACTCTTACATCATGTTTAACTTTAGCAGGTAATTTAGGAGCTGAATAAAACAATTGATAATTTTCTCATGGACGAGGAAACAGGCTCTTAACACTTTTCTTCTTCTCTTGCTGTTCATTTTGGCAAGAAGACTAGGGAACTCATGTCCTAGCAGTATAATAATGATGAGAATGCTGCTCTTAAATCCCAATTATCCTCTGGATTTATTATATAAATGACCTTTTCTCTTTGTTTGTGGGTTAGTTGGTTGGGGGTTTTGGGGGGGGGGGGGGCACTGATTTGCTTTTTATCCCTGTTAACAGCCTATTTCTTATGGCTGTTTCAATCCATTTCCATGACTTGGGTTTTTTGACTGTGGCCTCATTGCACTTGCACATTAACAACATTGTATTTTGAGGTGAGATGCAGAACAGAAGGTTGGATCATCTTTAGCCACTCTTTTTGCTAAATTTCATTGTGGTACCCTGGTATGTAAAGAGGTTATAATTGTATCCCTGCCCTAGTCTTATTTAAAGGGACATTTACTGTTGAGTACAGGACTAGATGCACAGTCACTCTTGTGTTGTTATTGCTAAGTAAAGGTAAAAGTGTGAACTCTCATTTTTTGTTATTTTTGTTGTTTTTCACTGCTCCTGAAATCACAAAGCATTAGACTGAGCATAGGAACCAGGCAAATTATCAGAAGTTGGTTGGGATCCATGAGTCTCAGACTGGTCAGCCTGTGCTTTAGATGCTGAAAAAGGACTCAGGCATACCCTGTTCCTCTTCCCATTCCTATTAGGCTGCATGAAGATGTTATTTCACCCCTTAGTGCCCCCATCTGCCTCTCATTTCTCAAAGAATTGAGCCAGGGGAATTGCCATTTAGTTCTTCCAAAAGGTTTAAAGGAGGTGAGAACTGCTTTCCACTGAAAAGATCAGGGGGATGTCAGGTAGCCTGCTTCTCCAACATTTCCCTGATGGGGTCACCCTGGAGAAAACCGTATTACTACTCAAATTAATGACAGAGTGAGTGTACTTAAAAGCTTGGGATTTTCTCAGTGCCTGTAATACCAAGGGAAGAAAAACAAATGGTAATCAGCCTATGTGATTTGACTAAGCTCAGATTCTGGAGTTGTGCTCAACTTCAAATGGAAACAGCTTATTTTCCCTAGGAGTGTACTGTTCAGGGTACAAAACGTTGCTGTTTGCAGATTCTAGCACAAAGGGAGAAAAGACATGTGGTAGCCTTCAGCTTCAATATTTCCCCAGGAGCTCAGGGAACAGGTCTGCTCCTGAGATCACAGCAGCGCTGGCTCCTGAGGAGAGTGCCCGTTTCCACCTGTGCCTGTTCTAACCTCTCAGGGGGAAAGAAAGCAAAATCTCTCCAGCCGTGTGGTTGACTGCAGTTTCCTATTCTTTAAATTGACTTTTTTGCCTACTTTGAATACTGAGGCAGAGCATCCCAGCAGTCTGCTGAGATCAAAAGCCAGCACCGTTTTCCAAAAAGCCTACCTCAGCAGAAGCAGGTCTTCACTGGGCGGTTGGGAGCAAGGTCCTTAAAGGTGGTTCCATGGCAAAGCTGTCCAGAAGTCATCAACTATGTGCACATGCAAATTCTTGTTTTGAAATATACAGACAAACGTGCTTTATATCAAAATAACTCAAGAAGAAGAAAACGAGGCATCGTATCCATCCCAGGGCTGTGATTACAACTAGAAACTGCATATAGCACAGCTGATATAAAACTATGCAATATATATTAGATCAGGCTGAAGGCTGACCTTTTTAATGCTAATTGGCAAAGATCAAAGATAAGTTAGTCGGAGCCATGCTCATCCACCCACTGTCCTGACTCCCTCTATCTGGGGAAATCTCTAGCCCACTTCCAGGTGCACGGTCAGGAGTGGTTTGGTTTGTAGGGCATGAACAAAACACAGCCACTTCAGTTGCCCTGCTTTTGGCAATGAGCAACCCTCAAGGTGCAAGGTCATGTCCTAAATCACTGCTTTCTGATGAGAGGATGCCCAGAACTCCCTCCTTGTCGTCAGGAGCCCCCCAGCCGTTAGCTGTGAGTCTGAGCTGTAACGTGGAGTCCCTGCAGACAGCCTGCATTTGCAGATCCTTTATTGCCTGCATGTGCCCCCTTCTGAGAACTTCCAGCTGCCTTTCTGATAAACTCTTTTTTGTTTAATAGTGAAACAGCTTTCAGACAACCTTTAATAATAAAGCCATGAGGTAGAACTCTCTTACTTTTTTCCCCTATCTTTTTACTAAGTCATGTTTATGTATGAAGCAAATTATAATATTCAATAACTTTACAATCCTATGAGTTTTTATAAATATTTAAAATGGTTGCACTCTCTTTAAAATTTCCCATGCATTAGAAATGCAAGAGACTGTAAATTAAATTTATATTGCATGTTTGAATATTGGATGTCAGTATACTCTAAAGTTATTTGGATTAAAGCAAGTGAAATAAACTACCTAATACAAATGCAGTGATTTGCCTTGACATAGTTTCTTGATTCATTGGCAGTTTATACAAGTACAGAAAAAAGATGACACACATTTCAAATTGTTCAGGGAAGTTAACAATCAGGTCAAAACTGTAATTTGCAAAGCTAAATAAACTGATGGTAGGCATGGAACAATATCAGATTTTGAGGTTATTTCTTTTCCTTTTTCCCCCCTTTGGCTTCTGTTGCTTATTTCCTTGCATTATGGATCTCTTTTCTCTGTATCTTGTAATGTAACCGAGTCACATAGGTACTTGGAATACAGTATGTGTTTATTTCCATCCAGACTCTCTCTCATACAAATCATATTTCATTTGCTTCAATATTTTGTCCTTGGAAGCAGAAATTAAAAGATCCCCTGAACAATCTTCAAGAAGTGTCCTAGCTACTGCTATCTCACATTAACAAAAATTGTAGTCAATACAAATAACAGAAAAGAGAAACAAAGCAAAAGCACAATTTGCAGTGCTTAAACTATGTCCTTTGTTTCCCTTCTGTTTCTTACTTATTTTAACACTGTCCTCAGAATAATACTGATAAGTATCTTCAAATATAGCAAGGCAAAGGATTGCTCAGCCTTTCTAGTCATGCAGGTTCTTCAGTTTCCTCTTGCCAGGTCCTCACAATCAGCAATCAGGTAAGAAATTAGCAATTCTGTTTCTTTGTTATTGTCGCTACATATTTCTTTTAAACAAAATTAATTTTGTTTACAGAGATGTGTAGGATGGAGGACTCATAATAATCAGAAAAGTAATCAAGGATTCTGAAAAAAAAGGCTAGGAATGTAGAAAGTTTATGTAGGTTCAAGATTTTAAAGAAAGAAGCGACCATTATCTGGTTTAGCTTCCTCACTGCAGAAGTCAGAGCATTTCACACTTTGCCTCATACGGATCCACACACTTTTAGTCCGATTTCAAGCAGTGTTTCAGAAGGCATCCAATCCTGATGTGAAGGCATCTAGAGATGGAGAAACCACTTGTTCTGTGAGTTAGCCTTTCTGTTCCAGAATGTACAGAGAATTTCAGTTGAAATTTGTCTAGTTTGGGTATTGGTTTTTTCTGTGGTCTTCTTTTCTCTTAGGAGATTAGCATCTTTAATATAATATTATTTTATTTCTGTGATGGTAGTCAGGCTGCCTCTCATCCTTCTCTCTTACGGACTGAACAGACCGCCCTCTGAAGCCTGGCCAAGGGGGTGAAATGCAGAGCGTGAAGGTGACACAGCGGTATTCAGCACCAAGAAGGCCAGTGGAAATAGAGCGACAGCCACGCAGTGCATGGGTGACGTGCAGGGGCTGGAGGGAAGAGGTCACAAAACCCTGACCAGTTAATCACAGGCTTTGGGAAACAGAAAATCAACTGACTATATCCCTGCGAGACACGTGTGCGGTGTTTGGTTCGCGGCTCTTTCACTGCCGAAGAGGCAAGTGTAGCTTGGAGGTGATGCCCAGAGTTATGGATTAATTAACCCTGGATGGAAGTCCTTATGGTAGTTGCCTAGTACCTTAGGTCTTGCTTTGCCACACTGGTAAGTAATGGGAAAATAACAAAATGGGAGTAATTAAAAGAAAATGTTGAAGAATTTAATAGAAAAGTACTGTTGTACAGTTGCTGCTACCTAACTGGTGCTAATAACTGTGATGATTGTGAAAGGCTAAAAGTGATCCTTAATCACCTCTCCTATAAGAACACTGATGGCCATTACAGAAATTACCCTGGTTAGTAAGGAAAACACCACATCCAAAAATCAGCAGAGTAAAAAAGAGAGTTTAAATTTATTTGGCTATCAGTAGCATGACTGAAAAAAGGTAGTTGAGTATGAGTTATGGCTCCATTCCATGTACTACAGCCTGTAGCAGTGGATATTTTAATAAACTTCACTAGGAAGAAAATAAAATGGATTCTGTGAAAATACCTGAGGTGTTTTGAAGATACTGGAAGCCAAGGAAATATATTTTATGGAAAGCATCCCTGTAATGCAGAGAAGTAGGGGACATGTAAGTACGTAATGAATTTAGAACAGGCTTGGGAAAATAAGTGCTGGTGAATTTAAGCAAACCATGTGCCTTGAAATGTAAAACAACCAAAGTATATTTCTTCAGTACAACAGTGAGTAGCAGTACTCATTTATTAGCTGCAGAGTAACTGAACTCCATATCACGTTAAATGCAACCCCCTGAAGGAATAAAACGTTTTGATTGAAAAGGAATGGGACCTTCACACAGCGCAGTCAATCCCATTAACAACCAGTTTGTTCTCCAGTTGCCTTGCAGGGGTGCTGTGTAAGTGTCCCCCAGCAGGCAGGAGGGCGGTGGATGGGGTGGGTGATGGGAAGGGAGGAGATGCCGTGGTGGGTGGCAGGGGAAAGGCTGCCATGAGGAGGTGTCCCCTCATACTCCAAAGTCACCGATGGCACCACTGCTCGCTGCTGCTGTGACAGACAACACTGCCAGCATGGGAAGAGAAACCGTTTTTAAGCACAGCAGCCTTAGAAGTGTGGTAGGGTCAAGGCTGCCTGGCAAAAAAATCTTCTTTCTTGGGGTTCTTTTGCTGCCACTGCACCAGGTACCTCCTTGCTTGGCTTAAGTCTTAAACCAGCCCCAAGTGAAGGGTGTTTTTACCTACTGATACAAACTTTTGTGTGGCACTCTGTAGGCAAATAGAAGAAGAAAGTCCTTCCTGATGAAGCAGCCCGAATACCGTAACAATACCTGACAAATAAATGCGTTAAACGGAGGTAGGTATTTCTTTAGCATCCAAAATTAAGTTAATCAATTTACACAGGTTGTTGATGTGAAACAAGAGCAAAGCAAAGCATGGCAGGGCTGTGGGCAGTTCTTCAGCTCTTGTGCAGTGCAGCAGTGCTCTAGGGACTTCAGCTCCTGGAAGTTATGGAGAAGAGCACTCATCATCAGCTGTTCTTCCAGCTCAGTCCTTAACAACGTTAACGGGGCTATGCATAGCTGGACACTGATTATGTGCTTTTTTTCCTAGGAGACCACAACATTTTAAAAGCTGTGTATTGTTCTCAGGGAGAGAATTCCTCAGGTAATCACTTGGTATCTTTACCCATCTCTTCCCCCTGTAAACTTAAGCAGCTTCGATGACCGTTGTCATTCCTCTTGTTTCCATGAGGGAGCTCATCTTACTGCTCTGGGGACCTGGAGGATCACCTTGTCTATGCTGTAGGAAATAATGCTGCTACACTGTTGCTACAAGCTCCATGTGAACCCTTATAGGAGGAAAATGGAATTTTATTTTAAAAGAAATCTTCCTTCGCTCACATTTTCCTGCTCTGCTTCTCATAAGCATGAGGACAGGTATCTCCAGGTGGACACCAACTCTGAGTCCATGCCATGCTGCCCGGGCTGGGGAGGGTGGCTGAGCTTGGAAGTGTCCTTTGTGCCCTTTAGGAGCTGCTGATGGGTTTCGCCTCTCCGTCCCATCCCACCTCTGTGAGTCCATAGGACTTCCTCACCGTCCTTGCTCATTTTCTCTGGGCAGCCAAGGGCTCCAGCCTGTTCTTTATCCTCTCACCCTGATGGGAACCCTTACTGGTTTGACTTTTTTAGTTTGGGTGTAGGCTGTCCCTGGATTTCTGGTTGTCCTGAGAAACTGCAGATAGCTGTGCTGGGATGTCCATCACCTGCTAACGTGGGTGCCACCAACACGCACCGCTCTACGGCCCTTCTCCTGTTCCTTCTGGTGCTCCCACATCCAGTGTCTGTTCATGCCAATCTTAATGTTTCTGCTACAGTTCTCTAAAATACTCAGCAAAGCTCTTCAATGACCCATGTCCCTACTGCTACTACCCAGCATTATTGTGAAGTGAAATGAAAGCTCAGATCCAATCTTACCTGTCCTTGCAATTCCTAATAATTCAGAATATAACATTCAGCATCTGCCTTTGCAAAACAATTCAAGTTGTTAACGATTTGAAATGAAGAATACCTCAGGAAAAATACTAAGCTGCAATGAATATATATAGTGAGAGGAAGCAGAAAACGTCTGCGTTCGATGGACTACTTCATTTTCATATTTGTTCTGTTACATGTTACAGTGAATCTGCAAAACAGCTTTGGTTTGATATTTTCCATGATTATTCTTACCCCAAGCAGATTGATGCGTCTCCACAGGGGTTTTAGAGCTGTTTGCTTTTGTTGTTAATTTTGAAACAAAGATTAATGTAGTTTTCTCAGCCAGAAAAAAATGCACTGCAGTGCATAACTGGTATGCATATGTAGCTATCCAAACAGAACTCAAAGAGCAGACGCTGCAGCCTGGCTCATTAGGGATTTTTATGTAAATATAATGTTGATACATAAAGGAAAATGAACTCAAACTTTCAAGGGTCCGTGAGTTAAACAAATTGAGTAGACTCACTAGTTTAGCAATATTAAAATCTGGTTAGTAAAAAAGTGTTCAGGTGGAATGTTCTAGTTTTAACTGGTGTCATTCCCATATACATTTACATATTTATAGCTACTCTGCTAGTATTTCTTCCTGCCATGTTCCTGTGCTATAACAGAAAATGGTTTCTGAAATGTAATACCATACAGCCTCTATGGCCAGAGCTGAATCGTCTCTCAATAGCAGTCTAGGATGTTTGACGTTAATTTAGAATGCAGTGTCATTTCCCAGGAGTTATGGGTTAATTCTGGAAAAAATTAAATGACCTTCAGATACATGTTTATAAATGGTTCTCACTCATCTATATTCAAAACAAGACTTTTAAAAGAGGCTCCTTGTAGCTCATATCTGCAAGTGTGATCTCAGGGAAAAATAATTGCATTCAAAATTGCAGTTACTCAACTAGAGGCAAGATTTAAAAAATGTCTACCTCTTTAAACAAACCATCTTGCATTTGAAATTTATTTTCAACTTCCCAGGTGGTTAACTTTGTCAGTGTTTCAAGAAGAAAAATAATACATATGAACCAATAGGCACTGGATAGTTGAGGCCTCCCATAAAGACAAACTACTGTGTACGTAAACACCTCAGCAGTACCGATGTAAGTGAAAGTGTGCTGAAAAGCATTTTTATGGCATGCCAGACAGTCTCAGATAATTGTTTTCTATGAATTTGTAAGGAACAATGTTACTCCATTTCATGTGACTTAAACATCCACTTTATTTTTTGTTAAAAATGCTTTTTTTGTGATGCTTTAATGCACTTCCAGGTACTCTTGGAGAACAGAACTGTCTTCAAGTTCCTTAAAAAATCTAGACCACCGCAGAAAACTGCCTGAGTTTAAAACATATACTCATTTTATAATGAGAGTAAATACACATTTTCCTTTTGAAAAAGGAACAGCAATTAATGAATTCCTGGTTTCTAGATGAAAATAAATGGGTAGTATCTGTTTAGATGTATAGGTCCCTCAGCTGTTTAATATGAAACCCTGAGTTTGGATAGCTGGTTTTCCTTTTTCTCTCTCTGAAGACTTCGGGCCAGACTCTTCGCTTGCAGAAAAATATACCTCTGACATATTTTTTTCCTCCAATACCTCTTTTTCCAGGAGGCAGAGTCAGCATTGTAAGTCCTATTTGAGAATTTATCACACTTTTAGAATAGCTTTCTCGATTTTATCCCATCCTTGCTCCCCAGCGGCTCTCTCTGGCAGCCTGAAGGTGCAGAGCAAGCCCTTCGCTTTTGCACGATGCGAGTAACGCAGGGAAAATAGGTAGGTAAAGTAGAAAAGTGTTGTGTGTAGGCTTTTTGATGCCTATCCCAGGATTGCATGCCAGGGCTGACGACAGAGGAGAAGCATGCCTCGCTGCAGGACCATCGGCCGGGACGTGATCGGTTGTCCCCGGCCGTCCCACCCCGGAGCGGTCGCCCTGAGCCGGGTCTGCGGTCGCTGCCTCTGTCTGTCTGCTCCCAGGTTCGCTCCCTGCGAGCAGCAATTTCAAGACCGCTAAAGCTTGTCGTTCTGTACCATCGGCATCAACAAACCCCAGCAATGCACCCACGCTTGTCTCACAATGCTGAAGAGAAG
The DNA here is from genome assembly GCF_947461875.1 of Haliaeetus albicilla. Taxonomy (NCBI): domain Eukaryota; kingdom Metazoa; phylum Chordata; class Aves; order Accipitriformes; family Accipitridae; genus Haliaeetus; species Haliaeetus albicilla. The sequence continues at coordinate 7,740,677 of NC_091499.1, forward strand.
GTGGAGCCGCATGACATGATACGTCCTGGGGAGTATTTTGTTCTCCTTCCCTGATTTTGCAACTGCTAAAACTAGTTTCAAATCTATCCTGAATTTAGCAAACACTTAGATCTGAAATCACAAATGAAAATTACTTGAGCTTTTTTGTTTTCTTTTTAAAGCTTTCCCCTTATGAAAAGTCTAATCTCACTTATGAAAAAGGTCAAGGATATGAAAGTCTGGAGTCGCTTGTGTAAGTGTCAACCCTCCGCACCCAAACCAGGGTCTCAGGGGGGCATTAACCACCAGTCAGTCTTTTTCTCTTATGTGATCTTTTTCAGATCCTCCCCGTGCTTGGAAATGCGTGTGGCTTGGTATAGCGAGAGCGGTGCTACCTGCAGGATGGTAAAGGCTGGGAAGAGGTGTCGGCACCTTCCCTTGTTTTACCAAATGAAACAGTGACCGAATGTGAGAAAATGAGAGAGAGAGATCCCACGTCCTCCCGGAGAGTGCTGGGAGATGCCCGCTGATGCCAGTCCACTCTGAATCAGAGCAGATTTCAGCCCCTGCCTTCTGAAGAGGGTACGTGCCTTAGCCCTGGGAACTGTGCCTGTGTGTTGGGGAAGAAAAGGGGACTACGGACAACTTTCTGGACCTTCATTTGCTTGTTGTTTGTTGCAAATGTATTTGAAATGAAAGGTTTGTCCCAATCAAAATGCACCTCCTCTTTTTCCTTTTTTTCCCTTTAGCTGCCAGCTACGCTCCTCCCTCCCTACAAAAACCAACAAAACCAACAAGAAAACCAAACTCCGGTTACTTGCACCTACTTGTACCTACTTTTCTGTTTTACCTGAGATGTGTAAAATTACCCAGTCCTGATTTAATCCTTTATCCTTTTGTAGCAGGTGATATGATGGTGGTTGTAGAGACAGAGACATGGACATATAGACATACATGGATTTGAATCCATCTCTCGTGTTTCCCAAAGTAGTTTCTTACTCAGCTCCCAGCTCCCTTTCTCTAGAACCACATGTTTTCTCTCAGTTAAGGGTGCATTGAGGACAAACTATAAGCCCTTCACTCTGGTTTTCCTTAGTATGCACATATGTGTCATCAGCTTTAGTATAAATCTATTAGAAAAAAAATTAATTGAAAACTGTTGATTCTCTAAGGCCTACTCACAGGGAATAGGAGAAGGCCCAAGACTGGGACATGCGGGTTATCTGTATATGTGTTTATAAAGAGAGGGGAATTAAATGTGTAGAAGAATAGGGCTTGAGGTATTTACCTAGGAAAATGTTGGAAAATGCAGGTGGCAAGGAGAATCTGGTGTATGTTGCCAGGTGGTAAGCTCTGTTTTCCTGAGCAATATGATATTTCTGTCTTATACTGGTCATTGTTTTAGGCAGAAACCAGAACTTCTGTTCACAAAGTTGAAAAAAAGCAAAAGTAGGAAGGAGCCAGTGGGAGAAAATTCACAACCAAAATGAAGTTTGAGACTTCACATCTTCAAAGAATGAGAAAAATCCCACGGTAATGGTTCCTTTTGGTTTATTGCTTACTGCTCATCTAAGAAATAATGATTTTTCATGATTAGCTTGATTTTTACATAGCTAAACTATGCATAATTTAAAAGTACATTATTGCCAAGTGCCCCTTTAGTCTAATTTAGGGCAGATAACTACATAGTCACAACAACATTGTCCCCAAAGCAAGTATTCTAAACATAGGAAATTCAGAGTTAAGCTTAAATTTAAAAGAAAGTGGAAAATGGTTTAGTATGGCATCTCAAGACCAAGCCTAAACTTATTTGTATTCCTGTTAGTACAATGTGTGGGGAAGGAAGAGGAAATCTGACTATGAAAAAGCTCTGAAATTATATCGGTGATCATATTGTTACTGCTCTGTGTCTGTGGATAACTAAAAAGTATCTTTCAATTGTACTTTTTATTTTATAATTTTTTAACATAATCCTTGTCCAGGAATTCACTTTACATATTGATATTTTTGCACCCTATATTTACACCTGCCATTGATCTGTCAGTCAAAGAGAAGTTGAATAGCAGAAAGAGCACACAGTGAATTTCTTATTCTTCTGAATAAAATTTTAATAACCAGATTGTTAACTGTGTTGTTCAAACACTGCACAATCTGCTTAAATATTAAAGTTTTTATTCTGCTAACACTATTTTTATATATCGAGGTAATTCTTATGAAAGTCTTGACATCTTTCTGTTAGATAGTTTCCAGTAAGTGTGCTTTAAAGGCTGTAATAACAGTAACAGTTTCATATGTGTATTTACTGCCAGTGTATGAAAAAGAATTTTTTAAAATGAGAAGTCCTTATCCACTGGAATGATAAAATGAACCTCTTCTCTGATAGCACCCTGAGGAATTCCTCTTTTAGTATGCTGGAACATAATGGAAAATCTTTTGTTAGCCTTTAGCTGAGAAATATTACTATGCACTATAATTATAATCATTTGCTGATTTGTTCATTGATTTTAAAGCTATGTGTTCTTATTGCCTTTTTGCAATATTTTCAATTCAGGAGAGTAGGTTAAAGACAAAATAATAGAGGTATCTACTTACATCGGCTATCTCTAGATATTTCTGGTTGATCCATTGACTCTAGCTCTCTGTGTAAGTTTTACCATGAGACTCATCACCTGCCGTGCAAATTCCTAACAACCAAAGTAGCAACAGCCGTGCATTGCCACTGCAGTACCAGCCATCCTGGGACGAGCAATGAACAAGGGTAGAAATAGTGCAAGGAATATTGACTTTCATCTGAGAAGAAGAGTCAAGCAAAGACTTATAATTTCCATGAAAGTGTTACATCTATATTTTTGATCACCTCCCTGTGAATTGAGTGTAATGGTGCTTGGAAACTCTGGGCTGTGCTAGATTTAGGATCCGAAACAAAATAGACCACCAAGAGTATATATCATTATACTTGCTAGTGGCTTAAAGTCTGCATTGTAGGTTCCTTTCTTCAGTCCCTAGTGAGACTGTACCTTGTACTTTTAGGAGGTATCAATTTTGCAGAGGCTTCACCCTTTCCTCATCATAAATACTCTTCCTTGGATAGAAATTTCAGAAGTGTTGAGGCATCAGTTTTTGCTTGTACAAAGAAATCATGTGTACAGCCATGGAGCCTGTACACTGCAATATTTATTTGATTTATGTGACATCCAGGTTTGCAAAATCTCCATTGTTTTCTAGTCCATGGGATTGTGAGAACTGTCTTGCAAGAGTGGATTGTACGTTATTGATGCTGTCTATAAACAACCCAAACCAACATTCTGAGGAGTGTAAATAAATCTGGAGCTCATTAATCCATATAAAGTGCTAATGCTGCAGTATTGTCAATGAGACACAGCTCTATTCAGGAGTCCAGGTTAAGTCATCTCAGTACTCCAGGAATTTTGCCTGAGGCACAGCTACAAATATCCTGCAGAAGATTTACTACACAATTAAACAGCACAAGGCTCTAAGAGGAAAAATACTTCTGAATACAACAGGATCATTTAGGATGGTGGATGGAGCAGAAATTTTGGAGGAGATGGCACAAAATTCATGTTCTTCTTTCATTGACAGCACAGGCTTAGGTTCCTTTGTCCATCAATGGAAAGCAAGTAGACCTTGGCAGAAAAAAAATGGGCTGCAATGTTTTGGTCTGTTCAGGCGCAGAAAACACAGGTAGCATCCAAATTTTCCACACATGCCATTTAGAGGTTTCTGTACCAGTGCATATAGGACACTCAGGGTTTTCCAGGTTCCCAAGGGCTGAACTGCTGAACAACTATTTGTTGAAAAAAATTCCCTCACTGAATATAAAAGGGTGTCTAAGGGCTCATTGAGATTGAAAGTTTGAACTTCATGAGAGCTTTATGCATTCTGCAGCTTTTCACTGCCAGTACTTGTGACTTGGGCTAAGGAATTGCTAGCCTCGGAAAAGTGACTGCACATGATATTTCCTTGTTTGGAGAAGATTCATAGTTTTTTCTTTCTCTTTTCTCTTTTTTTGCTTTAGACATGGCAGGAAGCTGACACAAAATGTGATCATAATTTATATAAATGTAACAGGTATAGACTGTGTCAGGGCAAAGATCCATCCCATTGACCAGCCTGCCTTTTGGGAGTGCCCAGCAGCAGTTGCCTGGAGAGCAAATGTAAGGACCATAGGTTGTCTCAGTCCCTGTTTTAGTAACCTGGGATTAGTGACTTCACACTTGTATGCAAGAACATGCAAAGACCACAGAGAATGGAGGGGAAGAGGAAAACACTTGTAAAAAGACACTGAGTTTGGTTTCTTGGAGTAATTTGGGACAAAAATTCCTCCTTACCCAACACTTTGATCAGAATCGCCCATTTTCACCTACTTCTGACTAATGACAAGTACTTGGATTGAAATTTTCTTTTCCAGGTTTCCGCCTAGCACAGAGGGGAAGGAAGACTGGTGACACTCTTCCTAACGCAAGATAAACTCTTTCTGAATGAAGACAGCGATTAGACCTGCTTCCACTCTAGCCTTCTCTTCTCCAGGCTAAACAAACTCAGGTACCTCAGCCTCTCCTAACATATCATGTGCTGCAGTCCCTAATCATTTTAGTAGACTAAGCTATCTTTATTTAGTAGACTAAGCTATCTTAAATTATACAGCCTTTCTCCACAGGTTGCATTTTGTAACTTTGAACTCTTTACAGTTGATCCACATTTTTTTGGAGTGTATTTATTATTACCTGAAACTGGGCACAGTACTCAATGAAGGCTGAGGCAGCAAAAATCCCCCAGAGAACAGCCAGCTGTATTTGGTAGGTTATATTCTTGTGTGCATACATATGCGTATATATGTGTGTGCATGTATATTCTAGTAGAGTACTTGTCTATTTTTCCCAATAGCATGACTGGATTCATTGATGTTCAACTTAAGATCAAACCTTCTTCTCAAGCTCAAATCCTTTCCTTCAGAAGTATTACCCAGCCTTCTGCACATGCAGCCTGCCTATTTATACTATAATACCTTTCACATGTCTTTATTGAAAAGGACACTGTGCACTATTTCTTAAGTTCACATGTTCATCTTAAATTCTAACACTGTTCTTCTGTGTTCTTTCATCCCCTCCCAGCTCAGTGTCATCTGCAGACTTCATAGGTATATGCTGCTGTACAAGTCCTTAGCAGAAACATGGAGTAGTATTCATCTCAAGAGAGACCTCTACAAAATTCCACTGGCACGTCTTCCATTTTGACAAAGAACCATTAATTAATACTTTTAGTCGTTTCCAAATACTCTAGCTTTATACTCGTCAAAATCTGAATCTGACAGGTGTTTTTTCCTAACTTGTTTTCAGGAATGTCATATAAAAGTGTCAAACTTTGCTGAAGTGAGAATACATCTTCTGCTTCTGCTTCTCCTTTATCCACAAAGCCTATTATTCTCTCATGGAGCCCTTAAATCAAATTTACAAATTCTAAACTGGCTGGTTTATATCTTCTTGTCATTTTCCAGGTGTCTATAAATTACAGTTTGATTATTTGTTACTATATTTTTCCAGAAACTCCATCCTTGCTGGTGTCTGACTCCCCAGCACTTCCTTCTTTAAAACCTGCAATATGTTTGCTCATTTTCAGTCTTTTGGACCACATCTGTTCTCCATGAACTCTGAAAATTGTTGGTGGTTGTTGTTTGAGATTGTTTTAGTCAGTTCTCTAAATGCTTTACAGTGAAACTCATCAGTCTTAGACAATTTCAAAATATACAGCTTATGCAGATCTCTAAAGTAGATGGAGATTTTACTATTTGGTATTTATGATGGTAGCTGTCTGTTGAAAATGACCTTTTTAGTTAAGGTAAATGTAAAAAAGGCATTAACCACTTCGGTCTTCTCAGCACCCTTTTGCTGTCTTGCCCCCTTCATGCCTGACTCTCTCCAGCCCCTTGCTACTAATGTAATAGTGCTCATGGCTTAGTCAAATTAGCTTCTTACTATATATGGTATCCTGCATTAGGGTAATTTGTGCTTGCACCCTTAATGTCATTACTTAAAGGAATTGCCAGCCTTTAACTCTCCTTTTTTTATTTTCTTAATTTGTTTCCCATTAGTTTTTCTTTGAGTTTAACGAAATCTATCTTCTTGAAGTCCATTATACAGTTTCCAAGGAATTGCTCTAATATAATGGAGAACATGACTTTTTTAAAATTAAAAGCAACTCAAATCTAACTTTTCTATTTGTATCTTTTGGTAAACATAGGCTTAAATATTCAGCTCTTCTTTCAGATGAAGGAAGAGGAGTTGCATCTACAGATGTGTTCCAGGGAAAGTATTCAGCAAAGAACTGAACAATTTAAGGTTTTGTTGGTGGTGGTTTTGTTTGGGTTTTTAATGATCTTTACAGGTTTAGGTGTAAAAAGGTGTGAAGAGCACCGTTATGAAAGGTGGGACACTCTCCCTCATCAGCTTCATTTTATTCATCGCAGTCTGTCTTTATTATCACGTCTACAGTTTCTATTGACATAAGAAGCTTGCTGTAAAGGATATATATTTCAAGAAGTGCTCCTTGGCTGGATGCAGCAATGAACCCCCAGCAGGTTAGGCTGCTGCAAATCTATGCACCTACTGAGGTGGCATAGCAGATCTGCTGCTGCTTTTTGTTTATCTGTTCTCTGGCAATTTCTCATCTAGCTAATTTGAAGCTAACATGGATGCATCTATATTTAAATACTTGATCACGTGTAGGTATACCAGAAGCTGCAGTACCCAAGGATGGGTAACGAGTGACTCACCAGTCTGTTCCACCTACTACTGCCTATGCTGACAATGAAACTATATGTGTTTCTCTGAAATCCAGGTGTGCCAATGATGTATCAGAGCACCACTATCAGAGCATCATGTTGGAAGACACCTCTTGATGCAATTACACATTCCATGGAGGAGTTCTGAAGCAGGGATCTGAAGGTGGTGGAATAGTGAAGTAACATGGAGTCTTACTCACAAGGGTGAGGGGAGGCATATGATAGACATAAAGATGCCATTAAAAAATTAAAAGTAGAGGCTGGGGCATCGCAACATAAGCTGACTGATGGTAGTAGCTGTCATTGTAAAATAGGAGCAGTTGGAAGCAGAAAAGAAAAAAGGCTTAAAAGGAGTAAAACGATTTAGTAATAGTTGTTTTGGAAAACAAATAATCAATGTGGAATGCAAAGAAAAGCATAGCATGATCAGAACAATGCTGAGAAATTATCTCAGTAGTAATATGAACATGCTGAAAATACATGAAGGCAAGGCTGATTTGTCAAGACCAAAAGTAATCACGTTTATTCAGTGTTGCAGTAATCAAGACTGACATGCTGAGAACTGAGAGGAGGCTCATACTTGTTTTGACAAAAAAGTCATGCAAAACAATCAGCAAAGGCAAGCAATAACCCAGCTGTGAGGAGCCAACTTAAACATGAGGACATAAAAATTAAGTGGAGGGCATGTAACCAGGGTTTAAAAATGGGGGGTGATCTCTGCACCACTCAAGAACCAAATAAGAGGGAGGGATTAAAAAGGGGGACTCACATTTCAAAATTTCTTTTGGTGTTTTGTTTTTGGTTTTTTTTTAGCCCAGAGATGTTGACAGAAAAGCCTTAAATACATTTTCTGTACCTAGAGTGTTTTATTCAGATGTAATGTAATTATGTTTTCAAGTGTTGTGAGATGCTTCCCTGGGGGGAGATGGACTCAGGAGACCTGGTGCATCTTCAAGGACAGCCTCCTCAAAGAACATGAATGATCCCTTTTGATGTGCAGGAGAAGAGGTAGGGGCGAGAAGAGGCCAGCATGGATGAACAAGGAACTCCTGACTGGAATCAAACGCAGGAAAGTGTACAGTAGGTGGAAGCAGGAATACGCTGCCCAAAAGGAATGCAGGGATGACACTGCAAAAAGGAAAGCTAGCTGGAGTTGAAACGAGTCAAGTTTGCTGTTGAGCAACACAACCAGCTTATCCACATATGTTAGCAGGAAAAGATAAATGTTAGCTTGTTGCTGAATGGGTGACCAACCCATTGATGAAGGATTTGGAATGGGCTGAGGTGTTCAGTGCCGCCTTTGCCGCAGTCTTTACTGGAGAGGTCTACTCTCAGGCCTCCCAGGTCTCCACGCCTTGTGGCAGTGTTAGGGGGAGAGCAGCACTAACCAAAACAGGGGAGGATTGAGTTATAGTTAGAGTAAACTGGACATGCAGACCCCAAAATGACCAGATAGGACATGTCTGAGGAAGCTCAGGGAGCTGGCCAATGTCATTGTGAGGCCTCTCTGTTATCTTTGAAACTGAGAGCAAATGGGTTGTGCGGGTTTCCAACAACATGTAAAAGACAAATTTATGTCTGTCTTCAAGAAGGCCGAGAAGGAGCATCCATGGAACTTTAGATGGTCAGCCTAACTTGGTCTCTAGGAACACTGTGGAGCAAGTATTCCAGGAAGAGTGGCCCAGCACGTGAAGGTGACTGGGAACAGCCAGCTCATATTTACCAATGGTAAACCACACCTGACCAACCTGAGTGCTTCCTGTGATGAGATGAACCAGAGGAGCATGGCAGATGTCTTCTACCTTGGCTTTTGACAGTCCTATAGCCTCCTTTTAGCCAGAATAGGGAGATTTGGACTAGACAGGGGGACAGTGACCTGGGTGAAAACCTGCCTGGTTGCTGCCTGTGAGAATAAGAGACGGGCACAGGAGCGAGACCAGTGGAGGACTGGTCTCTTAATAGATGGTCAGGGGCTGGAGCAAATGATGTGTGAGGAGAGGCTGAGGCAGCTGGGTTTCTTTAGCCTGGAGAAGAGAGGGCTAAACTGAGGGTAGACAAAATTGCTGTCTTCAGCAACTTGCAGGGGAGGAGCAGGGAAAAAGAGTTAGAGTTGTGCAAGAAAAAGACAAGAGGCAATGTGTACAGGTTGCAGCTAGACATAAGGAAAAAAAGTTCCCGCTAGAATGGAACATCTGGAGTTCCCACTAAGCCCTGGAACAGGTTTCTCAGTGAGGTTGCGGAATTTCTATCTGGACAAGGCCCTCAACAACCTGAGAAAACATTGAAGCCGGCTCTTCTTTGGGAGGGGTTGGAACTAGATGACCACCAACCATCTCTTACAGCACACGCAGTTCTAGTAGTCTGTATTGATTTTATCACTTCCCTTTTTTCCTCTGAAGTTCAAGGTTAAACAGATTTTCCTCTCTGATGAGTGAACATGATCAAGCTAGACATAAGCATAACAAAATGATGGTTTAGTAGCAGCTGAACTCATAATTTTCTGCCACTTACGCTCCTTTCTACTCAATGGCAGCAGCCGTGCCCAGTCCCTTTGTGTCAATTGTTATTACTCATCAGCTGGGTTCCCAACTGTTCTGGGAATAAAATGGGTAGGTCACATGAATGACAAATATTTGTAAATTGCATCACCATGGTTATGGTGTTTCATGTCTCTAAGAGCTGCTCTTATAAATTGCTTTTGCTGTTTTTCGTATCTGTCTCATATGTCTTTTAATTAATTTCCAGCACGATGCTATCATGCATAACTTGTATGGCAAGAAAAGTCTTTTTTGTGTGTTTAAAGTCTAAGTGTGCTGTATCATAGGCCTAGGCAAAACAATAATGAGTATCACTCAATTAAACGGATGAGCCAAAGCACTCTCCTTTATCTGTAAAAGGTCAGCTATCTCGAAGCAGATCTCTCCCTCGGGAGGTGCGCTGGGAGGTCAGCCCATGCTGTGCCGTGAAGAGATTCATCACTTACACGGTAAGTAAAACCAGTTGATTACTTCCTCCATCTTTGGTGCACTTTTTGTGATGGCACAAAGGGGGCCTGTGAACTGCTGGGTTTCACACCTACTTGTTCGAGTCTTGAGGCTTAACTGGGATTACACTGCTTTCTGCCCCTTCCATTTCTCTGAGCTGGTCTCCGCGTTCTTGCTGCGGTCAGTTTTTAGGAAAGAACACAAAGTTATGTTTTTGTTCATCTCCCCACGTATCATGCTTGAGCCCTTACCTTTCTGTGCGTGAAACCTGCAGCTGGTCTGCCTGCTAGATAGCTCTTCCTTTTGTGATAGCGGCTGTGTACCTTGCTGTAAATATAACAAGCCTGACCAACGTGGTCATTGCTTTATAAACCATTTGTCATGGCCCTCAGTGCATTGTATGTGTCCTTTATGATACTGAGCACACAGAGGAAGCTACAAAATAATGTATCTGATTATTTATTCTGGAGAATAATTTCTACTGAACAAGAGAACAGCAATGACTAATATGTCCTGCCAGCTCTTGGCAGGCTGACCAGCCTGGCGAGCTGACCGACCTGTCGAACCCCTTTGTTTGTCATCATCCGCCGAGCAGAGATGCCTTTCAAAACCTCTTTTTGAGCACTTTATAAGTCCATCTATTTTCATTCTCCCTTTAAATTTTCTTCCTTAACATCTTTCTTTATCTGCCAAGAGCAAAGCCGTGTTTTTTCCCAGCTGTACCTCTAGCAAAATGGGAAGTGCATTGTTTTGGAGTGGGGTGTTGGCATTAAGGGATGAAACAGCTTTTCTCCAGTGAGCCTTCAGATTTATTTTTATTTTGTTAATAATTTCAGAGTGTGTACATATATAACAATTTTACTAACATTATACATTAACATGAAAGGACTCAACTTTGTGATTTATGTCACTTTTCACTTGCATGTCTAGAATCTGGTAATTCAAGTTTTGATATAAACATTCTATTGATGATTCTGTATATCGTATTTGTTATGAAGCTTATTAGCTTGTAAATCGAACAGCTAGCTTGTCTAATGTCTTATCAGCAGTTCATTCAAGTGATTCACATCTGTTCAAATGTCTAACTTCTTTTTTAAATTACGTTAGGTTTCCTGAATCATTATCTTTATCATATTCTTTTCAGCATTCCTACACTCTGTCATGCTTGAAGAATGACACTATGCTATACGAACATGACTGACAATTGTTTCAGCATAAACAATGCTTAAAAAAACATTAATACCTTAAAAAAGGACCACTCCTTTAAAAAAGTTATCCTAGTACAGGAATTTCTAAGTAAAGTCACACGTATATTTCTAACTTATTATCCTAGCTATAACATCTCAAACTCCCTTTACTCTTTTCATAAAAAGTAAGGATTTCCCAGGAATATTAAGCTTTGTATCTCTATTTTGAGGTAGTAGCATATATTAATTTACAGATGCAAAACTCACATCACAGAGGCATGAGGAATCAAAATGTTAAAGCAGGTCATTGTCAATGCACTGAAGTAGATGTTCTTGCACCCCCTTTGCTGACCTTAGTTTGACAGATATATCCATGTCTTTCTACTCACATAGATGCAAAGATAAATGATATTTTTTAATTGTAGACTTTAGGGAAAATTCAAGAAACAGGGAGCAGAGGTAAAGGATACCACTGATGTATCCTAATGGAAGCACCGCCTTTGGTGCTCACTGGTAATTGTGAGCAACTCTTCAAGCAGCATATGGACTCTGGGAGCTCTGAGCAGTGGATTTTCCTGAGATGATGGACCTCTTGAATCACCCTGGTACACTATGTGTCCTCCAGGGTGTCATAATGAATGTAATATCAGAAAAAGATATTGAAATAGATACTGAAGAAAAGGTGGTTCACTAGAAAGAGGTTGTAAAAGGACTTTCAGTGGTGTATAAAGGCACAGTCTGGAAAAGCAATTTATTATCCTGTGCATTTGGTAGCCTGGCATATATGCCCTTAAGCAACAGGTTTGGTTGTTCCATGTAGAAATGATCTCTGATTATTATTGTTTTTATAATACCTCTTCCAGTGGTTAGCTGAAAGTGCTGTCCACAAGCTATCCATTCTACTAAGATTTCAAATTCATTATGGTCATTTTTCAGAACAAGGAAATCCATTTTCTATTACCCAGAAGATGTTAGCTTCACGTGTTTCTGAAAGAGCACAATTGTGGTGGTTGCTGATGGTGAGTGAGTAATTGACCAGAGAAACTTTCTGTATCCACTTCAGCATGATAAAAAGCTAGTGCTGTTCAAAGGAAACATTATAGGCTTTTTCTTTGTCCAGAGAAATCATTCTTTGTCCAGGTAGTAAGTGCAAATAATTCCATGCCATTTAGTTGAATAAAAAAAGACAGAGGGCAGGAAATAGAAGAATACTGTAGCAAAGAGAAGAAAAAAAAAATTACTGTGTAAAACTTAGAAATCATTTTTACCTGGACAGAGTCCTTGAGATAAGAGGTAGCAGTCTGCTTAGCTCCTTTAAAAGGAAATTGATCTTACAATTAATACCACATCCTTACAATTTAAAAGTAAACAACTTTTTTATGTCCTGCTGAGCCCTCCCTGGTATGAGCTGTCATGGCTTGAACTCTTCCCATTGCCATGCGGTGGGCTGGGCAGCAAAGCAGGGTCGGTGCAGCCCTGCTAATAGCCTGGGGGGGGGGGTGTGGGGGGAAAAAATCTCACCAAGCACAGAAAGCAAGTTGAGACCCTGAATTGCCACACATGATACCTCAACACCTGTGTCTGGAGCTCGGTTACGTATGCTTCATCTCTGACACTTGTATTTCCACTCTCTCCAGCCTAGTAGAGATGGTGGTACATGAAGGTCACATTTCAGTTTAACATATATCCTCTGAAGTGATTGTTTCAAATTAATCTTGTTATGCTTATTTTTTTGACAGTAGAAAGAGAGGAAGGAACACAGGGCCCCATGACATGAAAAGCATTTTTAGCGACCACAAGTAGGGCAGACACAAAGTTGTTAAACAGAAGCAAATCCCATAGGCTCAACCTCTTCATACAGTGAAATGGTGTTTTTGCATTTTATGTTTTGCAATTCATGACTCAGTTTCCTAGGTTGGGAGTACTGTTCTTTTCCTTTACTTAGTAACTGAACATAACAAAACACAAATGAGCTGCTCTATTGCAACATAAATTTGGTTTTCCTAATTTGTAGCAAAGCATAGTCTGCAATTTAATATTGAATAAATGCTGAAGTCCAAACACATCACAATCAATTAGTACAGAATAACATATTTTTGCAAGGTTGTGAATCTCAATGGTTACGTCGAAAGAAGCACTGAGGGAATTTAAATACCATTGAGGAGGATTTTGGTAACTCATTAAACATGAAGGACAGTACAATAGGAAAGAAAACTGCAACTGACATTCCCAAGTGCAAGACAGAAGAGAAGAACAACAAAAAACAAAACTGCCACTGAATACAATGCTGAAAGTCTGATTTCAGTCATTTGGTAGACAGGACACTTAAAAAAATGTATAATTTAATAAAAGCTAGTCAGTGTAGATCCATCACTGGAAGCCCAAGCTTCAGAAATTGGCTTGAATATTTTTGTATATACTACAAGAGAGATTAACGTGCAAGAAAGTCGTAATGTATCTGTATTTCAGGAAGTATTTTAAATCATACTGGGGAATAGATTATTCTGCAGAATATTTGGGAAGGTGCCCAGGGCAGCTATCGGCTGAGGGCAACAAGCCCTGACGCAGGGACGAGTGTCCCAGTGTCCCAGGGCACAGGTACACTGAGCGCTCTGTGGGTACGTGTCCTGCGGGAGGTAAAGGCAGGATTTGTGCACCGCAGCACGCCCTGCCGTGAGAAAGGATGCGGATTGCCTTGACAGGACGGCCTAGATCATCTTCCTATCAAGAGACAAAATCACGTCCCTCCTGCCCCAGTCTAGCAGTGGGGCATTTCATCAGTCTTTTCATTGAGGTACCGTGGGGTAGATTTAGTCTGCTGAGACACCTACCTTAGAGCTTTATCTTTGGTTTTCTGGTGAAGCACTCTTCCTTCAGCTGAATGTTGCTTCCTTAAGCGGTCAGTGAAACGTTGTTAACTGTTTTGAAGGCCTCCAGGCGTACATTTGATCTCCTGGGGCTGGCTTCTGGGTCAGAGTTAGGAAGAGATGAAGCTTCCAGTCATGGGTTGTATTTGCGATGCTTACTGACTTGCTTGAGTAACTTAATTCCTCTTTGCCTCACTTATCCTATGCCGAATAAGAGAAAATATGCCTTGAATCCCTTTTGGGGACTTTTATCCCTTTCTATGACAATGACGATATTATTACTAAGCATTTTTGGTTTTGAAAGGCCACAATGATTATCAAGGAAGCTCAATGTTAGTGCGATGCCAATAGATATTCATCAAAAAGCTGTGTTGTTTTTATTAGGGGTCATATGCAAAAGCAAAGCTCTTTATATGCTTGAATAAAGGAGAAATATTTTGCCTTTTTGCTGTTAGGATTTGTCTCACTGTATCATTCTTTGAACAGATTCAAAGAGGTTGGCTTTGCCAAAATTTTAGCAATATTAAATGCTTACTAGATATCCACCTCGTGTTTTGACACCTCGCATGATACACATCATTCTGTGCTCATTTAATCAAGGTCATGCTCATGCAGATAGTAAGAACTGCCTCTGATAACAGATTTTCTGTTTGAGGGATTTTTGTCATTCAAACGCATGTTAGACAAAAGAACAATCCTTGTTTTCACTTCTAGTTTTCTTCATAATATGTTTGAAAAACACCTGGAACTGACTGTTAAATCTGGCTCAGTTTGGTTATTCATGCTATTGCTAGGATGATGTGAACATTCACATTACACAAATGATAAAATAACTGTAGCCAACTGTTTTGTGCCTTTCTTCCTCAGTGAAAATAGAAAATTCTTGGGGTTTAGCTGTCTGTCACAGTGAATTATAAGCACAGAATACTATGTCTGAGGAGACTCTCTCTAATCAAAACGGTGGAAGAACTCTGTGTATAAACTGCTATCCAATAAAAAAGTAGTGCATCACTCAGAAATAAGGGTAAGATGTAGAAGAGTCAATCACTGATACCACAAGAAGTTTTGGTGCTTGAAGCTGGAGCTTCTTTTCAGCCTCTTCTGTGCCCTGTGTAGCAGAGTAAGTCATTGCTTTTGAGATAGTGATGGCATTTACATGGGCAGTTTGTTGTCCTGAGTCCCAAACGTATCTTCATGTTCGAAGAAAACAGAAGTCTGATTTCTGATATTCTCATACTGATTTCTGCTTATTGGCATATATTATAATGCTTCCTTTGGATGAAGACTCCATATTCTCTTACAGAGAGTAGAAAATGATCATAAGCTGTAAGAGAAAGACCTTGTACAGGATTCAGAGTGAAATAGCGTATTACTGATTCAGTTGTCACACTCATTTACCACATTACAGCTGTCAGTGAAAGCTAGTCAGAAGTTCATGTTGTACGCTGTGTTTGTAAATGGTGATGCTATCTCATTATTTTCTGGCCTGTCTGCAATTAACCTTTTACTTTGAGCGTGGTGAAAATGTGCAGTAACAGCATACAACATTTCAAACATATTTCAAAGTGCATCTTTGTCACTTTAGTCACTCATGAGGGAAACAAATGCTTCCTTACTGATTTGCATGCATGCTGGTTATAAATAATTCTTATCCTTAACATAACATGTTTGAAAAAAGGAATAAAATTCATTAATGCATTGGTTGTGCGTCATCATTGTCTGAATTTTGATAGCTCTTGAATCTTGAGTGTAAGTACTGCAAGCAGTAGTAAACTGGTTGAGAGCTCTAAGGAGATCATCCTCACTCTGGAGCTGCCTGTGATGAAGACTGGCCAGATGCTAGTCCCAAAATGAAGTCACTGTGCTGTCACTCAAACCCTCAGGGGAACTTGCAGTACCCCAATTTACTAGCACTTTGGGTGTGCAATATAATGCAGAATTGCTACTCACTTTTATTTTCACCCTCGCACATACTGTGTGGTAATATACCTGTTTCAACATCTATACCCTGGCTAACCCAGGTGTTTAAAAGTTAGTCTATGGACCTAAGCTAAGCACCTTGCCCTCCCTCTGTAGCCAAATAAAACGCTCCTTCAGAAGGCAGTTCCTCTCATCCCTGGATGGTGGTTTTAATGGGTAAGACAAACTGTAGCTCTGGAGTTGCCTATTCTCCCTAAGAACAAAGTTGGGAGTGATGAGCTTCAGCTGGGGCAAGGAACTTCTAACCTCTGGCATTGGTTGGGGTTTGCCCGCTGGTTTTTTTTTTCCTTCTCTTCTGCGAGACAGCTATTCTAAGCTAATCATCTGGTTTCCCACCTACAGACAGCAGAGAGCAAAAAGACTCTCCAGGGGATGATTCATCCTCTCCAAAGATAAGTATCTGACACAGGTGGGTGTTAGTCAAAGTAGAAAATGTACTGTAAATTCATTTCTGCTGGTATTGTTCACTACTTAAACAGTCTCTCAGGAGGAGAGCTTCTTATCTGAGTTTTGCTTTGGAGAAAAGAGTCCCCCACCCATTGCATCGCTAGAGGATGAGATCTCCTGGATGTTAGTCTGAGCGTTGTTTCGGTGTAGACCACATAAATGAGGGGAGCGCATGGAGGAGAGGAAGGCCCTTGGGAAAGGCATGAGCAATGAAAAGTAATTTGGGAATGTAAGGGGGTATGTGTGAGAGGCAGTGCTTACTGAAGCAAATAAAAAGGGATTTTTAGGAGAAGAAGAATGGTGCAGGAAATCAAATAGAGCAGAGATTAAAGAGCACAAAAAATATGAAAAAAAAAAAAGATAATGAATGCAGATGCCGTCAGAAATGGATGGTAAATACGGGATGAAACTAGTAAGGAAAAAGATGCCTGCAAAACAGGAGATTTGGTAGAAGTTATTTATAAAATAAAAAAGAAAGCTGCTATCAGCTAAGTAAAACAGGTGCTGGTTTATTCCTTCCATTTCAGGATAAGTTCCTGACAGAGGCAGGTAAAATAATCGGGAAACATGCCTGTGTGATATTCCCAGGCTAGGCTATTAGAAACAGGTGAATTCTATATTGCCTGAATTAGAAGTCAATAAACTCCATTTACCTGTGCTTACTCTATGAACCCATCACTGAGTCCTAAGTATACAGCTGTCTAGGGATTTTTTAACTTGGTTATAAGCCCCAGTTCTCAAACTAGTATGTGTTAGGAGTGTGAATAGCAGAGAGGAACAGCATCAAGTGATACAAAAGACCTAAAGGTAATCCAAAAGTCAAGTATCTTTGTCAGGAAGACTGAGGTCTCCAGGAAAGTGCAAGCAAAACTCTGGATGTAGTCCCAGGTACTAATTCAAAGGTAAGAAATCAATTAAAAGGGAAATAGTAAAAATCCAACTTTTGGAATTACTATTGTTTAGAAAATCCTGTTCCCTTTCTCAGGTCCTTCTCGGATTGTGCTACCTCCAGAGTGATGTGGTCTTTCTCTAAAACATGTATATATCTGAAAATTGTTTATTGTGTCCTAATGAAAAAGCTGTTAGTAAAGCAATAAATAAGAAAGCAGTCCAGAGGTTAATGCCTAGTTCCAAATAGCAGTTTGCAACTTAGCCTGACTGCATCATATGGAATATTTCAGAGACTCAACAGCATAACAGTATAGCGGTACCTAGTCAGATGTGAAAAGACAGTGACTTATTTTAACATTTGAAACAGAATTAAGAGATAAGACTAGATAAAAATATGGCTTCAGGGAAGTGACATTTTGAATCTTAAAATTACTTTAATATCACACATTTGAACAATTTCATCTTTATAGTGAGAAGACTGTTTTGTCATTTTCCTTTCCCTCTTTCCTTCCCCAACCACAAAACTGTCTGGCTGAAGAATGTCTGAATGTCTGATGAAAAAAAGTCTTCAGAAACTAGAACTGGAAGCAGGCTGTTACTCCAGCTAGATACTTCAGTATAAATGAGCAAGTGTGTGGATATCCATCACATTATGTGGTTTCTTTCTAGGTTTCTTTCCAAGCACTCCAGGGCAAAGGAGGGGACCATCCTTAGCATCCTTTGTCTTGTCGGTCTTGTAATGGCTGTTTTCCAGATCAATGGGAGGGAAAAAATAAAGAAAAAAAAGTCTGCTTCGACTGGGAAAATTTTTCTCACTTTCACAAAGCATTTTTAATTAATATCATGAATACATGGAAATAATATGAAAGGACCCATGTCTTCTCCATCTCCAGGGACTGGGCAGCTGCTTCTGTTTTACTCAATGCTTCTAATAGCAGGCAAGTTACTCCTTTGGGGTTCACTCCTGATGGGAAGGAGAATTATTGGTTTCTCGATTTTTGTGCATCTATTATGATTACACAAATATGTCCCTAGAAAGAAAACTGAAAAATGGGGCAGGTATGGTTCTGGCAGCAAAGAGAATGTCAACCTCTCTTTCAGCAGTGTGAGGAGGAAGCAAGAAAAAAGTTCAAATACTGACAAGTACTGTACTGATTTATTTTTTTAACCTGAATGGCAATTCCAGGCACAGGTGTGCATTCACCTGAACAATTTTATCAGTAGTATGATGATCCTGCAGGTGGGATTCAGTTCAGGACTACAGCATCTGAACAGAGATGATCACGTTGTGTGCGTAAGTTGGTGTGACAGTCAGTGGAGGTCTGGTTAGCCTGGGGAGGGATTCAGCTGGCCAGCCATCTGCTTTGGAGCTAGCAGAAGCACCCTTATATTGGGTGGATCTCCATTCACCAAAGTGGGAGTTCAGCCCCCTAATGTGTCTGTGAACACCTAGATGTGGAGTTGGACGTGTTAGTCTGGAACTGAATCTTACTCTTCTAGGCTGTGCTATCCTGCTCAGGCAGACAGTTAACAATTATTTTTTTTCCTGTCCTTCATTCCTGTTCTTTGTTACCATAACGATTTGCTTTCTTGGGCAGTAATAATTACTTAGCCACAGCAATGTGGATTCACGGTGCAGCAGCTGTGATGTATTAAGCCCATGTGGAGAAAGTATTTTACTTCACTGTAAAGATGGAATAAACTATGGTTCGTTAAGACACATGGATCACTTTTAAATAAGATACATCAGGAACATGCACTGGGAGTCAGTTCACCTGATTTAAGCACAACACTAGTCCTAGCTCTGAAGACTTAAATGAGGCTCTTCTAAAACAGATGTCTTAAGTGCTCAGGGAGAGAAGTCACTCTAGTCCTCCAGAAGAAGACCCTACTGTATTTAGGCGCTTCACTTTAGCGTACAGGACTTAACTGGGTGTCTACAGACCACAGTATTCACTTGAGGAATTTGGACAGCACAGCCAGAAAACTAGACTTCAGCTGCACCTACAGTGTAAGCTATAGTACAGAGCTGCATTGTAACTCGATTAGACTAAACTAATTATTCCCAGGCCATTTCTTCCTCCCTGTTGACATTGTTTTTGACACAACAAGAGTGCAGGCCTGATTACTGCCCTTGGATGCAATTAGAATACAAACAAAACCCAACAGTTTGACAATTGATCATAGGAGGCTAATGGAGCGGGGACTCTGAGTTCTTGTTCATGTCAGAAGTCACAGAAATGAAACTGCATTCTTCCCCCAGTATTAAAAGCAAATAATTTAAAATCCCTGAATGCCTGTAAACCATTTTTAAGTATGCTTCAGCTATTGGTATTTGCTAGAACTGCTCAAAAGTCTGAGGAAGAGCCTCCTTAAGCTGCCTATCAGAAATGCCAAATGGTCAGCACAAAACTACATCAGTGTTTTGTCAAAATGCTGAGAAAAGTGTAAAGTTCTTATCTTTTTGTTCCAGGCTGGCAGCTGAGTTTTATCATTACTGAGAAAGAGTATGAGCATAGTCTGTTTTAGAGCAGAAATCCGAACATTTGAAGTCTAGCGATGGCTCTAGGCTGAAGCTGATCCATGAACCAATAGAAGCTTCAAGAATAACACTGGTTTCCTTATTTGAATTAAGTCTTTTCATCAGTCTTCATTGAGACTGCTTTGTACTGTTTCTATTATACCTCTGGCATAACAAATCCTCTATTTTAAGCTTATAAATCACTCCTGAGTACTTAACCGAAAGTTGAGCTCCTTTTTCTGCACATCTGAGAGTCCAGCACTCACATACGTGAGTGAGTTCCTTCCCCTACAGAGCAGAGTATTAGACCCCTTTAAGACTCTGGCAGCTCAGAGAGTGAAATAAAAGGCACCTTTTTAGGTGACTTCCATGCACACATCATATCTAGCCTAACTAACCTCTGCTATTGGCTTCAAAGGGCCTGAATAGGGCAATGAATGTATAACCATATCAAGTTATACACGTAGATTTTCAGATTCTTCCTCATTTCAGAAAGGACTCTATATGTTGGTATAACTTTTATAACAGTATGACAGCAGGGGGCTGCTGGTCAAAGGTATTGGGTCCAAAAAAGTGGGATGCTCATATATAAAACTGTCTTGCAACAACATCTGAATCCAGCACCACATAGCTAAGTCTTGTCTGAGAAAATCACTCTCCATGTACCCGGCTCATTTCAATGCCATGGCACGTTGGAACAATACGTCGGGAACAATACGTCGGGAACAGATTCAAAATAAGATGCTTGCTAGCAAAGGACAATTTAAACAAGGTAAACACTTTTAAGAGAAAGACTTTTTGGCTCAGATTTGCCTGATTATTTTGTATATATATTTTAATTCCTGAGAAGAAAATATTAGATAATTTACTATCCATTCCTAAGGGATTTTTTTGATTCTTTTTTAAACTCCAAATACAGCAGAAAATAGGCTTACATTCTGGAAATTATGTTATAGAACCAAATGCACACATAGTTTGTGTTCCAAAAGGCTGTGTCTTACCTATTTTTGCTCTGTAAATGGCAAAGATGGGTGTCAGAAATCACAGGAGTACCAAGGAGCTCCAGTGTATTACACATTAAAATAAAGCAAAACCAATACATTATTTCTAAAGAGAATTACACATAACTCTCCTAATATATCAACTGTAAAGCTCTAAGCATATCCCATCATCTTTCAAGAAATATGTGATTTTTTTCCCCCTACGTTTTCTAGTCTACACTGTTCTATTATGTCAAATTCATTCATGACTTTGTCTTTTCAGTTCTGAACATTTGTCAACTAGAATGTTTTTTTGTCGGAGTTCTTCACTGGGTAGATTAAAGAAACTTTTTTTCTCCTAAATTCTTCAGGAAAAAACTCTGCGTTGATTGTGCTCTCCTTCCTTAATACACTGTTGTGATGAGTTCTTACTTCTTCCAATATGATCTAACTATAGGACACAGTAAAAATATTGTATTAAATTCCCCTCTTCCAAAATAACATTAGATCTAGTTCTGGCCTAATGTATTTCCTTGGGTGAATGGAAGGTTATAAAGATAACTTACTGTTATATTTCAACTGGTATCTGTATTCACTGCAACCTGAAGGAGGAATATGGTTGTATGGTTCAGTCACAGAATATTAATTTGAAATACATCGATTTCCCCCTTAGATCAATACTCTTGTAGCATACATATTTTAATATATATGCAAAGTTGATGGTATCATTTGAAAAGCAATACAGGCACAATTTATTTTTAGGTAAGTCTTGAACATTAGATATTTTATTACGGCTAGAAAATAATTGACCATCATTTTTTCTCAAGTTCATCTGTTTGTCTTGTTTCCACACATCTGAAGGGGAAACCATGAAAATACTATGTTATACCCCATTTTAATTAAACTTCAAAAGTGTTGTCATATCCTTGTTGCTTTCAGGCAGCGGGCCTCAGTGCAAACAATCCAACTGAATTGTAAGTTGGTTGTATCAAAACACTTCATAATAAGAGAAATGTAATGGAACTAATCAATTTGTCATACATGTGACTGTTTTGCTTGTTTTTCCCTCTCCTTTGGGTAATAAAGGGGGGAAGGAGAAGGGGGTGTCATCATCTTGCTTATTCATTACAGATACTAGAAATCACATTTCAAAAAGGCACATTTACTGCAATGTGTTGGTAATCATTGTAATTGATTTAAATGCTTGAATTGACTGAGAACATTCATAGATTTGTTCATGAACTGACTGCACGATAATGCTGGCTAAAACTGGAACATTTTGTTATACTGCACAAAAGGCCTTAGGAAATTTTCTGTGATGAACAAATTTGGTTTTTTCAGCCTGCTGTTCTGAATATTTTTCAAGTGAAGGTAAAGATTCAGGTGCATCAAAAGGTGAATGTATTGTGTTACCTTAGGATTCGCTCTATGTATTTTAAGGGAATGGTAACCTAACAAAATCCAAGATTTAAATAAGCAATGAGAACCAATATTTGTCAGCACATTTCTACAGCTTGAAGTTTCCTCAGGATGCCACAGGAATCACCACACTCTAGTAACAAATTTTTTTCCAGAAGTCTAATGTTCTTCTTTGAACACTGATAAACCCTTGAAAATATCCACTGCTGTTTTCCTCTTTGGTACTAGGACTTTCCCAGCTTTCTCTGGGGGGGATGAGAGAATACACCTCGGTCTACATGAACTACAAGCATAACTGGGGCTTTCTGGTTTTAAAGTGGTCCCTCACTTGGGATTTTTCACAGGGTAGTCATAGGATGTTAAAAGTCAAACTGTCCATCTTTCAGTCTGGTAAAAAATACCCTTTTCCTACAGCAAAAGCATGGGGAGATCAAAAATAGTAAGAGACTAAAGGTCAAAGTGAACAGGCTACAACTTGGGTTCCTTCTCCTCCTAGAAACATAGGAGCAAGAAAACCAAGACGTACAAGAGAAGGCATCTCTACTCCTAAACTTTAGCTCTTTACAGGAGCCAAAAAGCTGCTAAATGAATTCTTCTGTGTACAGCAGCAAAGGGAGAAAAAATCTTGGCGTCATTAAAACTCAAATTAGTATAACTTATTAAACTTAACTTATTGACTGTTTATGATAAGAAATGTCAAAACAAGCATCGCTGTGATTCTTGGTATGCAGATCAAAGTTTGTCCCTTCTCAACTTCAGCATTGCCAACACAGAAATCTGTTGGGAGTTTCTGAGAGAGAGCTTAGGAAAGACTGGCTGCAAATGCAGACCTGCGGGAGGAGACTAGAAAAGTTGAGTCTGGTGACATCTAGAAACCAGGGGCTGACAAAGTGGAATCAGCCTGCTACAGTAAATCAAATTGTTTTTATTGTTACTCATTGAGGTCAGTTAGTGATTTCTATTTATGTAATAAATTGGTTTCCACATAGACTTTTCTCTTTATTTGTGCTGAGCAGCTGTTATTTTAAAGGGTTTTCTTTTGATTTATGAATATTGACAGGTCATGTTCTGCTCTCAGTTAAACCAGTAATAAATGTGTTATGCCAGTAGTTAACCTATATAGAAATAGGTGCAACAGATGATGGAATTTTGATGACTAAATGTAACCTGTAGTAATGAAACACCTTTATGCATTTTTTAGAATCATAAACTTCCTAGTTAGATCTACAACTGCCAAGTATAGCTATATGCCTCTGGTACCTATCTCAGGTGCTACAAGGTACTGGATTCAGAAGGCATCAGATTTTACTTTATATGGTAAGTCCTATATTTTTAAGAATCACTGATATTAATCTGTACTTGTTCAGGTAAGTATCTTCATAAAACCCAGTCAACAAAGTGAGAAAGGTTCTAACTAGCATAAATAGCACATAAATTAGTTCTTTGCTCTTTCAGTAGTAGCTTGTGTTACTTTCTGATTGCAGAACTTTTGATTTATACTTGAGATTCAGTCTTTCCTATCATTTATTGTCGAAGATATTTTCATGTGGAACAACTTTTGAACACTGGTGATGATTTTTAATGTTTAAGATTTTCCAAGATATTTTAGCAAAGCCCTCTGGATTTTATTCTGACTCTAGGGTTTGTTTAAGCTGCCCTAGTGTGCACAGCCCTAATTAAAAAATGTATTGAATCTCAAACTATTAGTCAGAGTGTTCTTGAGAGAAGACTCTCTCCTGTTCTAAGCATTTATAAAGGAATGATTAGAACAATAACAATATCCATAAAAGTTAGAAGTAGCTAAAAAGTCTCTGCAGAGGATTAAGAAAATTCTCAGAACTCAAATTCTCAAAACTTCAGTGCCAATGCAGGGCAATATGGGTTACTTAAAAATATAAAGGCGACTTTTATATTTGCAGAATCTTTCCAGCATGAGACAGCTGTAAGTTTGGAGTGTTTATCAGCCATGTTCAAGTAGGGGGGAGAAATTTCCCCGTTGCACCCTTTCCCTCTGAAAGACTGTCTGCTGGGGTACAGCACTGATTTGCAATGGACAGTCCCCTCTATAAAATACATATGCTAATCTTTAAAATACTTTCGTTCCCTTGCTGATACCTTCAGTTAATTCATCAGTCCTTTACACAGTTCAAAGAAAGGATATTAGTAGGTTACTTTTTGCCCAGCTGTGACATAGGTATCACTGCAAATACATACTTTTCTCCACTTGGCAAGAAGAAGAAGAAACTTGGCAGTTTCTTACTTGAATCCACCAATGCAGTTCTTAAAGAGTAAGTCGAATGAACGTCTCCCACCAGTATTAGCTGAGGTGTAGTCAGTCCTAGTTTGGGATGGAGGAGATACAGAATTTGTTAGCATCTCTAATTCCCTGCCATCTCTGTCTTGCTATGGGTCTATGATAAGTCCTTAGCTGTACACAATGCTCTATATATTGCATGATATTGTTGTTTATTAATCTCTGAGCCCACCTAATTGCTGGATTACGGAGTTCTAATTTCCTAAGGAACTGTTCCATGTGCCAGATTCCTACTTGCAAGGTAAGCTTGCATTAGCTGGCACAAAATCAGTGCTTATAGCCTTGCTTCAAAGTTTGGGTTTTAAAGATTTTGCCAGCTCAGCTGCGCTGAGAGCAGAAGTGAAACCACATAATCCTCCATGCAATAATTTGGGAACTCCTGAGAGTTTCCTGACAGCTGCACATCAATTCTATATCGACCTGTGGTTCAGAGATCCAGTGGTCTCCAAGCACATGCAGGAATAAATTGGTCATCGCTAAGATTTGTGATCTGAGGTAAATAAAACTTCCTCTCATCACTGGCAGTATCCCAACTCCAGCAGAAGGAAGCTCAGGTAGTACTACAAACACACAGGAAACTTCTCTTACAGAAAAAAAAAAAAAAAGGAAAGAGCTGTTTTCCCCTACATTGCTTTATTTGGGGAACATGTTGCTGGATTTGGGAGCAGAGTGAGGGAGCACAGGAGCAGTTACAGAGATGGAGGTTCCTTGGCTGGGGGAGGTAAGGGCACCCCCTGAGCAGGGGGGGACAACTCCTGGGTGACAGCAGTGGGATACAAAACTCTTGCTGGGGATGGGTTTCAACTGCATAGGACCAAACTCCCTCAGTTCTGACTCTATTTAATAAAAAACTTTTTTTTTTTTTTTTTTTTTGAAAAAGAAGTAAACTCTGTTTTCAATTGACAGTACTTATAGCGTAGACTGAGCTGCAATGTTTTGTGGCTTCAAAATCAGTGAGGCCTGATCCATATGCCATGTGTTGGTGGTGTTGTTAATCAGAAAATAGACTGCAGGGGATCTCATAAAATGTCCATTACTGAGCTGTAGGGAGAGTTCAGCTGATTTTACCACCTTTTGACTTCAGCCCTGACAAACACATCTTTATTGCAAGTCAAAAAGGACAGACTCCAGTTTAAAAAAAAAAAAAAAAAAATTAAAAACATCTTCAAAAACATCACCCTCCAAGCTGAGTACCTTAATATTCTTTCAATCCACCTTGTGAATTTTCCTAGCAATCCCTAGTTTTGTAGTGCCTAAGACCAACTTGTGGTACCAGTACAACAATCAAGAGAATGTTTGTGTGTGAATATGTATGTATACATAACAGTTTCATTTCCAGGACATACAGGCATAAGTTGATGACCATCATCTAAATACCAGATATTGAGTGTGTGTGTATTTGTTTGTTTTAATATAGCTGAAAAGTCCCATAGGGTCTCAAGTGTAATTTACTAGGAGATTTTCCTTGATGTGACTTTCAAAGACATTTGCTTGATGTTAAAAGTAGTTTTCCAGCTCCTTTAAAAGAAATCTGAAAGTCCTCAATGTTTTTGGTTTTTTTTTTTTTTAAGACCTTTCATCCCAAAGGCAAATCAAGGAATTTTTTTTTTCTTGAAATTTTACATTACAAAGGTGGATGCCAGAATAGAGATTTTTGTTTGAGTTTATTTACTTCAGCATTTTCTTTTGAGGGTGCTTAATACATCAGTTGTAAATTGATATTTTGTGAGACTGTTCAGTGTAACTTTTAAGTGCTGGAATGAAACAGATAAAAACTGGGAGAGAAACTCTTATATAGTGACACTGGATAACTAACAGTTTCTCATAACATAAGGACAAAGAAGCAGCCAATAAAATAACAAGCTAGCATGTATAAGCTAAAGAAATATAAAATAGCCCTAGCACAAGAAAGTCATGGAGGTTGCTGCCACAAGTTGTGTGTGGTGGGTTGACCCTGGCTGGACAGCCGGTGCCCACCCAAACCACTCTATCACTCCCCTCCTCAACTGGACAGGGGGGAGAAAATATAACAAAAGGCTCTCGTGGGTTGAGATAAGGACAGGGAGATCACTCAGAAATCACCGTGGTGAGCAATTGCATTGTGCATCACTTGTTATGTATATTCCAATATTATTATTGTTATTATTGTAATTTTATTATTGTTATTATTATTAGTAGTAGTATTTTCTTCCTTTCTGTTCTATTAAGCTGTTCTAATCTCAACCCACGAGTCTGACTTTTTTTTTCCCCTATTCTGTCCTCCATCCCACTGCAGGGGGGGAAGTGAGCGAGTGGCTGTGTGATGCTTAGTTATCCGCTGGGGTTAAACCACGACAATTTCTTATCAAAATACTTAGGAATTTTAAAGGATGTTTACCTTTTTATACGCTTGCTGTGATATTAATATTAAACTATCATTTACGGGTGCTTACAATTGCAATGGTTGTATCGTAATCCTTGAAAGAGCATTGTGCTTTCCAGTAAACTAAGTGAGGGCCTTTGGGCAAGTGAAGAGCTGAGCTAAAAGTCTACCTTGTATTTTCCTCATTTGTTTTTTCCTCTACAGTTATGTCATTATTATTATTATTATTATTACCATCCCCATCCCTATCCATAATAATCATACCTCTTATCGTATAATCTGAAACTAGTATAAAATAAACTTGATAATGTGCCTGCTCAGCAATTTGGGAGTGAAAGGACAGAGCAATTTGCTTTGTGTTTCCTGCTGCCTTTGCAGACACTCTGTAGTTGAGTCCCCTGCCTTCTCTGCGTAATTTGAATCTCTTTATTCTGTGTATTGCTGATACCATCATGGAGCTGGAAAAAGGACATACTGCAGAAAACAAAGAAGCTTCCGCGTATTCAGTTCCAATGGCAGTCTCCCTTGAGTCTACCTGCTGCCTATACTTTTTTCTCCATTTATCTGACTCCATAATACAAAGTCTTTTTGAGGCTATTTCTGTCACAGGAGCTCTGACAAAATCTACTTTAACTAGATGAATAGGAAGAGAAAATAGTTCAACAAAATGTTTCAAATGTGTGATGGTGGAAATCTCTGTGACTTGCTTTTAACAGTTAATATTTAGAACGTGCATTCCTTGAGTGATATGTTGCTTTTCTATGCTCTTGTCTCACTAAAAGCAGCTCAGACATGGCAGGTGGACAGCAAAAAGTGCATCTCTAGTGTAGCGCTATACAGTGATTTAAAGACAGGTAACTTACCTGTCCGTATCTAATCAGATTTGTAAATCATTAGCCTGACAGCTATGAAAGGATGTGAGAACATAGCCCTAGAGAGTAAAAACTAATACTTGCAGACTTGTTTGCATAATTTTTTTCTCATCTTTGTTCTACCTTGGGCCCCAGGTCAGTGGTCACTTCAGTTTATCCAGCAATATGAATGTCAAGTTGCACTAGAGTCAGTGAGAATTATTTGCTTTTTCTGTGCATAACAATGCTTTTTTTTTCAGCGTAAAGCTGAGATTAAAAAAATAATCAATTACCTATGTCTGTGCATCAGATTGTTTTCCTAGCTTCTAAAAGCCTTATATCAGTTTTACCTGGGTTATTGTGGAGTTCTCTGTGACCAGTACAAACCATCAAAGAAAAGAAAAGGATCCTACCTGTTTCTTAAGTGTAGATTTCAATTAGACTGCACTGTGTATAGTCACTGGGTTGTACAAACTGGAGAAACTGTGGTATTTAAAAATAATGGTCTGTAACAGGATTCCCTCATGGACTTGCTGCTACAAATTCAATTTCCCTGGAGAAAGAAATAATAAAATCTTTTTTACAATCCCCACTTTGTCTATGACTTTCCAAAATGCTTGGTTGTTAGAAAAGCATCATTTAATTGACATCACCTCATCAAAGCACAATCTTCCAGCAATGAAAACATGCGGGATGTTCACCATGTAGGGATATTGCTGTGCCCAGTGTGCAGCAGCATATCTGTAGCCACCAGGAGCAGTATGTCTCAGCAGGGTTTATGATCTGGAGAGGCCTAGCATACTGTTAAAAAAATAGTTCAGTTAAAATTTTACTGCAAATAACCAGATGTAAATAAGACAGAAAAAGCTTGGGCAATTCAGGCTTCATAAAAATCTGCATAAAGTTTTTACTTTTTGTTCAGTAGCTTTTTCTTTCTATTTTTTTCTTTGCATTTGTTTTCTGGCTTAAATACAGGCAGTCTCCCTGAGCCTTCTTCTTATTTTTGCCAATTTTTCTCAGTATCTACCAAAAACCTTACACTGTGGTCATTGGAGTGGTATCTAAGGAAGGTTTTCTCACACAAAGGTGCGTCAATGGAAGGCATGGGAAGACTCAGACTGTAAACCAAAGTGTGCCCAAAAGAAATGAAGAACATTCGTCAGTTTGTTGTGCAAAGTTACTTGAATTGGATCTGTCTGGGGCAGTGTCCCAACTTACTTTGTTCAGAAACGCTGTGTGAAGATGGAGTTAATCTTAGATGGAACGATGCAACTGCAACATCCCTTTGCAGTTCTTAATGAATACTGACTCTCTACTTTCCCTTTTGCTTTCCTCTAGTAAAAGTGGAAAACAATCTTATGATTGTCCCATCAGAACTATAAAATACAATCCCTCCTGGCTCAAAGATATTCCTAAAGGAGTACAAAGCATTCCTTCAAACATTGGCTGTGTAATGAAAACGAGGACAAAGAGGTAGAATGAGTATAGCGATATCTAGATTGTGCTTTATAGTTTTAAACGGCAGTAAGGAACAATAGAGCAAGCTATTAGCAGCACTCAGAATATTTCAGAACATCAGAATGTGTCAGCAAATAAAGGCATATGTTTTCATTTGAAAATGTTCCCTTTTTTCTGAGCTCCTCTGTATGTAATCATAAATTTTCATTGGTGGTGTAACTTGGCATAGACAACACTTGTACATTAACGTCGTGTATGGAATGGTTCAAAAACTTAAGTATCAAACACACAAGTTAAATTCTTCATTTTCAGTGCCAAGACAATGCACATCTCTAGACTTCTTAATATACTCTGAGCCTGAAATGGAAAAGACAGCAGCTGCTTTTGATGATATGCATTGCAACTCTGACAGATGGTGATGAACAATGTGAAATTACTGTTTCCCAAAAACATTTTATAATTGAGGATCTTTACTGCCTGATTTGCCACCAGCACTTCAGTAAAAACATGTAGATTTATGCTGTAATAGTACAGTTGGTCTTTGTGAGATGTAATTCATCAGATTCTTTCTTTCAGTGATGTGTGTTGGAGTGGCTGACGTCTCCAGCATAGACTGGAGATAAGTGATACTGGTATTGTTCTTACAGATATGTGCAGGATATGGAAACAGAGAACAAATTTCTTTAAAAAAACCAAACCAGCTGTGACAGCAGAATTTTGCTGCTTTGCCTGGGGAGGTATGAAATTTTACTTGCTTCTTTCTTTCACTTTGGCTGTCTCAATTGCCCTGTCTGGTGCCACCCTTTCTTTTTCACTTAGTCTCAGTAAAAATGAATCCTTCAGGGATGTTTCTAACACTCCCAGCATGACAGGGCAGAAGAATTTTTCCAACATTTCTGAAATGTGGTCTGACGTCTCAAAACCAATCACCTGTCCAGAACATGGAAACACACTAAGCATTACTAATAATAATCCTTACTAAGCATTTTGTCTGTGCTTAATACGTTAAAAATAGGTTGTCTTTTGAAGTTTTTACGACAGTAATTCTACTATATTGGGTAATAATTATATCACCTAAAATATAAATAATAAATAATAATAAAAAAATAAATAGTATTTACTTAATCTGCTCTGTGAT
Organism: Haliaeetus albicilla; assembly: GCF_947461875.1. Classification (NCBI taxonomy): domain Eukaryota; kingdom Metazoa; phylum Chordata; class Aves; order Accipitriformes; family Accipitridae; genus Haliaeetus; species Haliaeetus albicilla. The sequence goes on from NC_091499.1 coordinate 7,770,854, forward strand.
GAGTACCGGATGGGTCTCCTGCAAGTGGAATTAAGCACTTCAAATATGTTCTGCAGGATGATCTTTTCTGTTCTTGGCCTGGATATTACAACAAAGACCAGAGTACTTTGAGCAGAGAATAATGCTTTTTCTTTTTTCACATTCCTGTCCATTAATGCTTGGATGTTGGTTAGATACTGGTTATAACAGCGCTGGAACACAAAAGTTGGGGGGATTATGTTCAGGAAATGGGACGTAACATTACATAGAAGAGATTATTTTCATATTGTGTGTAGTTATTTCTGTTGTGCTCATCTTATAAACAGATGTTGAAAATTGGGAAGTGTTTAAAAAAAATTATTCAAGGCCTTGGAAACTTGCACTGTATCAAGACCCTAAAGCAGCACAATCTATTTAACTTACAAAAGAGAAAATTAAGAAGGCAGCCAGTAGTTATCTGCACAGAGAGATTTTTGATGGTAAAAAGCAGACAATGTATAATAAAATTCTCTGATTGTGAATGGATGCTGGATAAATTCAGTTTGAAATTGAGGTTCAGGTGTGTAGGCAGGTGGCTGTTGCAACAATTCCATGAGAGGTATAAGCTCACTTGGTCTCAGTAAGTCTCAACTTGGGATGTGTCTTTGAAGTATAAATGATTTACCTAATCAAAGCTTAAGGAAAAGTTATTAGAATTAAATTCTATGGTCTGTATTTTGTAGGATGTTGGACTGGGAACATTATCTGTCCCTCCTGGACCTAAAATTTATGAACCTAGAACTAGAATATTTAAGGGGCTGGTTTTAACGTAACTCACAGGTCTTTAACACAGTTGTGGCAAGACAAAGTGTCCTTTAAGTGAAAGTAAATGTAATTTATGCACACTTAAAAGGCACTTTACACTGCCTGAGTAGTGTGAAGAGGCCTTGTGATAGTGACAATAAATCCACAGTTGTTTGGGAATAAAAGGGACCCTCATGATCATCTGGTGTGACTTATGGCAAAACACAAGCTATAGAACTTCATACAGTATTTCCCACATCAAACCCAATGATGTGTGCTTGATCTTTTGGAAAGGTATTCTGTTTTATGTCTTCATATTAGCTTCTTGATTCCATGCACTCAAAATCTAGCACACCTCTAAATTTCTTTTTCAAAGAGGAGCCTGTTAGAGTGCAAGAGTGGAAAATTTTTCACTGCCTTTGACATTCACAGACTGACTTTATCTGGTGAATTTTGAGGAAAATGGGAGTATAAGTAGGTGATCTGCTTTTAAGAGAGGGACTGAAAAACGCACTTTCTCCACTGCATTAATTTTCCTCTGAATAATCCCAATGTGTTAGGCTAGGCTATCTTCCTAAAATTTGTAAAGATGATTGGTCATACAGAGAAACATGTTCTTTTTGATTCTGATTAAAAAGCTTGCTTATGTTTAACTAACTGAGTTACAAAGATGTAAATCACAGGCAGACCTAACAGCATGAATGGTTTTGAATAACCGTTATATCACACTGCATTACCTTACTCTGGGGCATGCTACAGTTGCCTTAAAACATTATCAGCTTTAGGATTATGTTCTGTTCCAGTACAGTCTAGGGGATCAGTTCATCTCCTCCTGAATGTACTTGCCATGTTGTGGGAGCTGGCTCAGGCCCTAAGGTAAAAATCTGATGCCATTAGATGGGCCCACCAAGGTTTCTCAAAATAAGTTTGCCAGACTTGTCTGGCAAAGGTCCACAAACATGAACACATGTTTGGCAACAGGTCTCTCTGCTCAAACATCCCTTTCAAAGAAGAAAAAATGAATTTAAATTTAATCTTTTAATTTAATTTATTGTAGTTTTTTTACTTCCATTACATCTGTTTTGTACTGCTGATGTGTCTTGTCTCTCTGCCTACTGGCTTCTAAGTCATACTTTTTGCAGAAGGAACAGTCTTTACCTGGTGTGTGAAAATAAATACTTACAAGACACTTGTGAGTGGTAATGCTGGAAACCACATTATGCTGGAAATCACATTATGCTGAAAAGTTATTTTCTGAAGTGAAGTAACAATATCTATATGTCAGCTATAATGTTTAATGGGTGTCCACCATCTGCTTTCCTGAAGCTGAAGGAAGTTGTGAAAAGCTCAGATTTGTTGAGGAAAACAGTTTTAGTTATAAATTTAGTTATAAATTTAGCTATAAATTTCATTACTTTTCTCACCACCACTGAAAAAGCCTGGAAATTAATGGGGAAGTAATTTGTGGGAGCAGCACTTTTGCCTTTTGCTTTACTATAACAGTGACATAGATATCTGTGTTTACGGGGAACAAGAGAAAAACGAGGCTTCTTACCATTGTCAGGGCAAAGGTCTGTGAGACATTCACTGAATGTTATCTTAGTGACCATGGTAAATATTGGAAGATAAGGGGAAAATAATTTTTATGTGCAAATGAAAAGGTCAAGGAAGAACACAGTGGAATGAGGTCTTATCTGAACTAGACCTTTGAATTTTTTTAATGCATTAATAAATATCAAATGTGAGATTATTAGGATCTTTTGTTTTCATTTACTGAATAGTCTAGCTCACCTTACTCTTTTTTCTATCTATTTGTGTAGTCGAGATATTATTGATGTTACATGTTTTGAAACTAGTTTTTCATACCAGCTGTTAAAAGAGTAGGTAGATATAAAGATAAAAATGATCATAAAGAATATGTTACATAGAGCTTGAAAATCTCACATGACAGGGATTATTGATGAACTTTTGAAGTGTTGCCAAACATTTTTACCTCAGTGATGTTTATGGATTTAATGCACATACAGGATACTTTGCTTGGGAAAATTCAATAGATCTTGCTGAAAGTTCCTGAATCCCTAATTAGTGGAGTACTTTACAGAGGCTTTTTGGCTGAAGGTCTCTGTAGGAGAGACAACTGCAACACGCTTCTCGGCAAACCCTCGTGAACTTTCCCAGAATTGGTCTCAGACAAAAGCAGTGAAAGAAAGGCCCTGTCAGGGACTGCGACACCTCTTGAAATGCTTCTTCCCAGCTTTTTCAAGTACCTAAAACACCGTGTTTGGTCTCTGATGAACAGCGTGATGAAAAAAAGCTTGGAGCTCTTTGCAGAAGTTCTTCCTTTCCTGTCCACCCCAGGTCTGTTCTGTAATATCAGTCGCTTTTAAATCCAGTCATGGGATGCTTGCTCACGTTTTGACTTGAATGGTGTGGCTTGCTGGATATTACTTAGTGTGGCATTTCAGAGGTACATATGCCAGATAAGCAATCGACAAAAAGTACAGTCCTTAGCAAAACTTAGAAATATCTCTGGAAGGGAGATAACACAGAGAAAAGGTTGTGTAAGGATAAGACAGACAATGATTGAGTTGTAAGAATAAATGAGTTGTTTTAGCTAGGAAAGCTTCTTCAAAACTGCAGGAAAAAATGTATTTTAATGTTAGGACTAAAATCAAGTGTCAATAGCTGGCCTCTGATGGCAGTGTTTAAAGCCAGTGCACTGGAGAAGTTCAGCAGTAGGTCGCTTTCTGCATATTCCCATGTGTAACAGAGTTAGTTACTCAGGGTGACTGTAATAGTGACTTATACCTTGTGCATTACATTCATATTTATAATTACTACAACTGCTTAAGTATCCCAGTTTTTTCACATAGATACAGTCCAGAAAACCAACTTCATGTTTCAGAGTTTTATAATTCATACTACGGTGAATGTGGGTAAAAAATATTTCATTAAATACTTCCCAAACAAGTAACTATTCCGCAAGAGAAGGCTCAATGTATTCTTTCTCAATCATTCAGCATTAAAATCCTTTAAGACCGTTATTGAAAACTTCCATCTACTATCATCTAACTTTTTAAGAACTCTTCATACAACATGCATTTGCCGCCTTCTTTGAAAAAGAACCCTGCTTCAAACAACTGAAACTAAGATAAAAAATGTTCAGATAAAACCTGGTAAAATGTAAAGAAAGCGTAGAGAAAGAGGGCTGTCTGAATTTTATCCAGAAAATATGTACTCAGAAAAGTGAAATGGCAATGACTTGAAGTAATTTTTAGTGGATAAGAAATAGCCATACTAATCACTTCTGTAACATTTAAATAGGAGAAATATATACTTCTATTTGTCTCCTAAAACACTCTATCAGACTGCTTGACTGAACTTTTTAAAGTGTGACAGATTAAGACTAACACCAAAATATTGTATTCTCTTAGTGATTTAGAAATTGGGGGATGAAAAAAAACAGTAAATGCATGCTAAGTTACAGAAGTCATCAAATGAAAAATGACATATGTTTTTTGGTCAATGTTTCAGTTCAAAATATGACAATAGGTCATCAGTCTAATAAAAATGATGATATTTCACCTTTTTTTTTTTAAAAATGCATTGCAAGATTTCTATTTTAATCACTACCTCTTTACAGTTGGAAGATCATGAGCTCATGTTGATTAGGTTTAATGAACAATAAGCAAAACACATTTTCAGATAGTTCTATCAGTAAGGATGGAGGACATTGAAGTATTTAAAAAATATTTCATTCAACAAAACTAGGTGCAAAATGAGATGTAGCTCACCTCATATGATTTTGTAGATCATTATTTGTATGTTATCCATCCTCCTTACTTGAAGATTAACCACATGACACAGATTTGACACAGAAACCTTTTGCTAAACCTTGGTGGAAGAGTGAGTACACGCTGCTGCTCATTTGGCTTACAGCATAGATTTGCAGCACAGGGAGCCACGATGAGATGCGTTACAACATTTACAGAAGTGCTAAAAAGTGCTACAGCCTTGCAGCTTCTAACTTCTTTTTGATTATAGATCCTTAACACCTTCCTCAAGGAAATATGAACATGTAATGGACATAAGACTACTGATAACAGACTTATCTGTCTTGGTTATTTTACTCCTTAGAAGTAATTCACAGATTCCATACACACACACTCTGCAGATATGGGATAAATCTCTAGAATATATTACAAAATTATGACTGTATAAAAATGTGAGTGAAATCACTAGGTGGCTACCTAGACTGGATGAAGGAATACTGCAGCTAGAGTTTAATTTTTGGCACTTCCTTAACTCTCAGCATGGCCGTCTGCAAGAGAAAGGACACATTTGTGTAGGAAAAATTTTTTTTCAACTTACACTTGCCTGGGAAACGTCCTGCTGTAGCCCAGGTTTCCTGGCATCTTGCTTGAGGTTCCTGCCACTGCTGAGGATCTCTGTTATGAAAAGTGGGAAGAATTTGTGACTTCTTCTAAGACCTGTCTGGGTTTTTTTTCAGAAACGTTGCACTAAGTAGGATGTTGAGACTATCCCACCAGCCTTTTGATAGTGCACTCCTTTGTCAACCTTTAAATCTTTTTTTCTCCATGTCTTAACTTCTCTCTGTGGGACTTTTTATTGTCTGTCTTTGTGGTTCCATCTCCTTATAGCCCACACACTAGGAGTTGAAGACAACTGGTTCATGATAACTGCTGTTTCACCCATGTGTTTAGGTTACATGTATAACTAAATTATTTAGCAAGTCTATTTATGCTGACTTTGCTGATTTTATTTTCCAGTGTGCCCTCAGAAATAGAAGTCTAAAAAAAGCTGTGCCAAAATAAATCCTTCCAGTGGTCTTTGTAATTACATTGCCCCTCTTTTTTTTTTTTTTTTTTTTTTTTTTTTGCTATTGGAGAGATGGATGGTTTGTTTTGACATAAGAGAAAAATGGATTTTGTATGTAGCAATAACTATGAAGAATTGGAAGTTTAAATGAAGAGTCTAGTGTTTCTTACTGGATTAAGAAGAAATAGATACAATTTAATGGCTAAAGGAGTCGGTATACTGTTGTGGAGAAAAAATATTTGAGTAACGTATCTGACTTTTTTCCATGGATTGTTTTTAATAATGACATATTGAATTTGTTCTCATATATTGTGTTTTATTTACCAAACCAGATTATTTTATTTATGTCTCTGAACTATCATATAATACATACACTAGTATGACTTTTCTCAAAGGAAAACAAAACTAAACAGAAAAAACTCCACAGGACTATTAAACCAATATACTAAACCCTTTTGGAAACACAGCAGACTGAAAATTGTTAATATTTATAGTAATTTCTGGCAGGGCTTGCTTTTACATTTTTCTCTAAATACATCTGCTCTAATGCATTTTACATGATTGTTAAGTATTTTGGAATTAAATAAGACAGAAGTTTGCCTTTAACATAAAAGTGACGTTCTCAGAAATGAACTTTGGTTTGTGATCGTACTTTTCCTGTATAGGTGTCAGCACCTATATTCTAATTCCAGAGGGTCAGAATGCCTTTTAACTCCTCAGCCTTAACTCACCAGGAAATGTAGTTGTTGGCTACTATCTGAATGCATCACACAAGGTTATGATGTTTCTAAGTTATAAGATAATGTAAATCCCTGGCAAATGAACAAACAAACAAACAAAATCTCTGTTCAATGTTCTTTTAAACTCATAACACAATGAATCTGAGATAAAGTTCAAAACCTAGGGGACATAATGGCATAAAATTACCTTAGAGCTTTTTGCGTTTACATTTTCTTATGCAGGTCTGACTTCTGAGAAGAAGGATGTTGGCCAGATGGTGGTGCCTTCCACTGTTTTGCAAGTAGAAATACTGAAAGGCTGGTCTTAAGCCTACCTCTCTGCGCATTTGAATCTACATTTAAAATATTCAGAGAAGTTATGTAATTTATTATACTTCTGCTGATCTCCCCTCCCCCTGCAAATATTCTCTGTGAAAGCATTTAGTGAAGCCCTAAAATGCTTAAACATAAATAAGTAAGGATAAGTACAAAAGGTTTATCTAGTATAGCACATTTAAGGAATCAATAAAGACCATTAGCTGTTTTAATTAAAAATAGACAATAGATGGCTTTCAAGTAAAAAATTCAGCAGCTTCACTTATCTGTCCAGACTGGTCCCGCCAGAAGAAATAGTACTTTCAAAACATGAACAATTGAAAACCCATTGATTGCCATTACTACCAAAGAAATGAACCCATGAAACACCAATCAATGCCTGTGTGTCTTCAGAAGATAATCACAATTGCTAAATTTGGTTATTCGCTTATTTTCAGTACTGTATCATATTTGTTTCTTGTTAGAGTTGTATTGATCTTCCATCACACAACAATTTTTCAATTACTTAGCACGCTGACAGGGCAGCACTCTCACAATGGATGTGGGCAATTAAGCAGTCAACATTGTGAGAGGCGTGCAATTTACACCATGTCACTTATTATAGATAATGTTATTGGTGAGGTGCATGTACCTTGAAGCAGAATTATTGAGTATTAGTTAGGAATTCCCAAACCAGCAAAGTCACATGCTCATTTTGTGACTGTTAGCATCTTATTAGTTCACTGTAACTTTAAAGACGTTGTTTATTTTGCTCTTTAGGAGATGAATATGTGTTTATCCACCATTGACCTAGAAACCTATGAAGTACACTGGCTTCTTTCATAGCAGAGCTATTTATAAGAACAGTTTGCATCCTGCCCAAACTTTGCCAAAGAAATTGAAGCGCTAAAATCTCATTATCTCTTCATTAAGATGTTTAAAATGTTGGCAGGGTTCATTAATGCCATTTCCATATTTCTCAGAGACTTTTGCAATGTAAATAGGAAGTTTCATAAGCATGCACACACATCGCCTACCTTTTTCAAAAACTAATCCAGAGTTACAATTCCAACTCAGGCAATTTTCTACTTCCAACAGTATAAATACCTCTGCCTTCCTTCTCTGAAATGGACCATGCCTCTTGCACTCTCTGAATATATCATTAATTGAGAAAAACCACAAAAAAGAATGCATGCTCAAAAACCTGCAATTCGTTCAGTGTAGTAACTATGAACAATACTCCTGGTGTATCTCCAAGAGTCATGAAGAGGAATGTGCTGAGAAGTCTTAGGAAGTGATGGAGCCAGTCTAGGTCTACAAGTTAGACACGTCAACCTGGCTTATGTCCCTTCCCTTTCCAAATAAGTGGCTGTCTGCACTCCTGGTCTCTACAAGTTAACATCTTGGGGGCAAATCCTTTTCTGTCTCCCTTTGTTCCCAGTCCCCAAGCTCCAAATGTTCCCTCCTCTCTTGTAGTGGTGACAAATTAACACCAAGTGAGTGAGGACAAGTGGAAATGGGCTCTGAGATCCTGAAGGCTGTGATGACTTTGTGCCCAAAAGCAGCTACAAGCTGAGCGGAGGGCAAAGGTGCTGCAGCCACACTGGTCCTACGGCTACATCTCACTTCTTCACCCCAGGCCCCTTGTCTGGAGCGGGACTGCTCTGAGAAGTGAAGCTTGCAGACATGGTGGGAAGGAGGACAACACCCTCATGGCACGCTGTGGGGCCTCGGGAGGGCTCTCAATCATTTCAAGACACCAGCGAGGGGTGGAGGGAGCTCTTAAGGAGCAAGGACTGTCCCTTTTCCAGGGGAAAGGGAAGAGTGTGGGCAACATGAATTTTTCACCTGGGAGTGAAGACTATGATGGAAGAGTTTGCCTGCTATCCCACTCTTTCCAAAGCTTCGGAGATGTAAGCAGGGCTACAGCAGGCAATTCTGCCCCATTCAGAGCCAGGACCACTAGACCACTTACCATTATTTTTCAAATAACTGAAAACTATGTTTTCTTTCTCTAAAACAGCAGTAGTTGCCTTTAATATAGTACAGTTTTAGTGAAGGCTCAGGTAGTTAGAGGCTGCGGCTCTTATCCACCTGCAGAAGTTCAAACCCACGTTTCCCAGAAGTGCACGCTCACCACGGTGGCTAGGTCATGGGGGAACTCCTGTTTTTTCCTGTTGAATCCATGCAAGCATGGCAAAACCAATGTTTACCTGGTCCTGATGTGCAAGGAAAGGCTGCCTGAAGGATGTGGCAACTGTAGCCTGGGAGTTAGGGCACTTGGGTAAAAGCAGAAAGTTTGGGACACTGGTCCCTACTCCCAAGGTTTATTGCTAGGGGGTTTAGGTATCTCCAGAGCCAGCCTCGTGTCTAAGCTTTATTCAGGATCACTTCAGACTTCTACATTCTGCCTAGGTCCCAGTTTAGAAATCTTTCTTCAAAAATATGTGCTGCTTTTAATCCTGGGTGTAGCTAAACTGCCTCCCAAAGGGAGGTTTCAGCTGTGCATTTGCTGGCATCCAGGAGACAGCCTGTATGTGCTGCTGCAAGAGAAGGCAAAGGATGAGAAGCAAGGCTATGGACGAAGATCCTCTTTTTCTTTCCACCCAAAGAATTAGAGCAGTAAACATGCTATTTATTCTTTCCTGTGAGAAACTCTGTCAAGACTTTGAGACAGACTGACTTTTCCGTAACCTTTTTCTGATAGACTAGTGTAGCTTCAATAGTCCTGTTGATCAGAACATGGATTGTCCTGGTTTCAGCTGGGATAGAGTTAATTTTCTTTCTAGTAGCTGGTACAGTGCTGTGTTTTTAAGTTAGGTATGAGGAGAATGTTGATAACACACTGATGTTTTCAGTTGTTGCTAACTAGTGTTTAGACTAAGTCAAGGATTTTTCAGCTTCTGATGCCCAGCCAGCAAGAAGGCTGGAGGGGCACAAGGAGCTGGAAGAGGACACAGCTAGGGCAGCTGACCCAAAGTGGCCAACAGGGTATTCCATACCACGTGACATGATGCCCGGTATATAAACTGGAGGGAGTGGAGGTGAGGGGATCACCGCTCGGAGGCTAACTGGGCATCGGTCAGCAGGTCGTGAGCAATTGCATGGTGCATAACTTGTATATTCCAATTCTTTAACTATTACTATTGTCATTTTATTAGTGTTATGATTATCATTATTAGTTTATTCTTTTCTGTTCTATTAAACTGTTCTTACCTCAATCCACGAGTTCTACTTCTTTTCCCAATTCTCTCCCCCATCCCACTGGGTGGGGGGCAGTGAGCGAGCGGCTGCGTGGTGCTTGGTTGCTGCCTGGGGTTAAACCACGACATGGATCTATGACCCAATCAATAAACTGTTGTGACTATGAGCTGAAAGGAGTATGGAAGCATCAGAGCTGCTTCATATCTCAGAGGTTTTCAGTAGTTTTTCACATGGCGGTTTTTATGTTTGTTTTGTTAGTACCAGAAGCCCATCTAAAGTAGCTCTTACCACCCACCTACAGACACTGACTTAAAAGGGGATAAGCCTTACCATGCTCCAAAATCCACTCCTTCAAGTGCAGATGTCCTGTCTGCAGCACAAGGTGGGGAGAAATCATAGGGTGCAGTAGAGAGGGTAGGCCAACATGGAATTGAATTCTCCAGTTTTGCACATCAACTCTAAGAAATAATCATCTTCTAGCATCTCCTCCTATCTGGTCTTTAGCTGGATTTGTCCCCACAAAAATCTTCATCCCTCCTCATGCCTTGGCAGGCCTGCAGGTGACCAAACATGATTGAGTGCTGCAGCACGTTGAATAAGAGATTGATTGCTTTGGCAATGACTGCCATGCACATGATTCCGCTTATTGAACAACCTTTAGTTAACAAACCAGCATGCTAAGATGGTGTTAGTATTATTTCAGCATCATTTGTCATTTGCTCATGTTCTTTTAACAACATAAAATCTGTTCACTCTGCAATTCTTATTGCATACGATTCTTTACAGCTCCTCATTTTAAAAGTCAAGTGCCTATTGACCTTGCTGAACAGAGCTACATTATTGTAAAAATTATTCTAAACATTTACTACCTCTGTAGGTCTCTTAATATATACCACAACTCCGCAAGCTCTGACCTGACAAAGGACAGAAAAGTATTTTCATCCCCCATTTTACAAAAAAGGAAATTGAAGCGTGCAGAAGTTATTAGTTCAGTCATGGGGCTAGTCATTGACAAAGCAAGGAGTAGTACCCAGGGCTCTAAAACCCAGGCTGCAGTGCGTACAAAAAGATTGGCAAGAAAACAAGTGAAAAGAAACGTAGCAAAGTAATGGAACGTTGTTGTTTATCTTAGCTGGTGACATAAATGAGGAATGTGTTGGAGTGTACAAAGCAAGAAATTTCAGTGCTCATCCACTCAATTAGTCTTGGGACCACTTCTTTTAAGAGCCTTTGGTGCAATTTCCAGAGAAACAAGGATCAAAATAATTGAAGCTTAGACCTTCACAGACCATCTCACTGAAGAATTTGAATGGCTGATGAACAATTTGCCAGTTCATTTGTTTATAGTCTCTTTCTTCCATCTAATGGTCAGAAAAACTACTCCTCAAAAATTCCATTAAGTTTTATAATTACTATTTATTATCTACCCTGGATCCTTTACTTCCAGCCTCTTCTGTCTCTTGAGTAATTGATCTTCAAAATGCTTCTTTTTGGATTATGTATTGCTCCAATCCATCATCAGAGAGTTGAATTAGTGCAATACATCATAAAGGAGTTGCTATTCAATCACTCACTAATGTAACTAACCGACAACAGCATCTAGGGAATACTCCAGTTTTATATCTAATGTTTGGCTTCAGCGTTCAAGTATTTAAGGTTATTTTTTTAAGGATTTAATCAATAAAAAGTCATAGTGAAAGCAATAGATCATTAATGGAAGAAGCCATTCTCAGCACAGGAAAGACATGGACCTGTTGGAGGGCGTCCAGAGGAGGGACACAAAGATGATCAGGGGGCTGGAGAACTTCTCCTGTGAGGACAGGCTGAGAGAGTTGGGGTTGTTCAGCCTGGAGAAGAGAAGGCTCCCTGGAGACCTTACAGCAGCCTGCCAGTACCTAAAGGGGGGCTGCAGGAAAGATGGGGAAGGGCTTTTTACAAGGGCATGTACTGATAGGACAAGGGGTAATGGCTTTAAACTGAAAGAGGGTAGATTCAGACTAGATATAAGGAAGAAAGTTTTTGCCAGGAGGTTGGTGAAACACTGGCACAGGTTGCCCAGAGAAGTTGTGGATGCCCCATCCCTGGAAACATTCCAGGTCAGGCTGGACGGGGCTCTGAGCAACCTGATCGAGTTGAAGATGTCCCTGCTCACTGCAGGGCACTTGGACTAGATGACTTTTAAAGGTCCCTTCCAACCCAAACTGTTCTATGATTCCAGTGAGAATTTTATGTGAATAAAGTGAATTGGAAATTATTTATATAATATGTCTTAGAAAATACAATCACAATGAAGGGCTTGAAAATTTAAGGAAAACACTTTGGCTTTGCTTTTGCAAATTTGTGCTTTTTGTTGGTGCCGAATCACTAAAGTACAGAGATTTCCAGGAACTCTGTCTCACTATGCACTTGCGTAGAACCCAGCATGGTCATGTTAAAAGCAGCCCATTAACTAGGACAAAGCTATAGTGTTAAGAATTGGTTCCTGGCATGATTTAGTCTGGACCAACCGGCACTCTCACCAGCCATTCTCAGACCAACTGCAGGATTTTTCATGGTCAAGAAATCATTCCCAATAAGAAGTTTGGATGTACACCCCCAGTTTTGGAGGTTAAGAGAGTCAAAATATTATGGATATGGGCTGACCATGCCAGCTGGCCTCAGAGCCAGAGAGCAGACCTGGCTGCTGTCATAGTCCTAGGTAGAATTGTCTGCAGGTAAAATTTCTTCTGAACACTTTCCAAGTAACCTGAGGAAAATAAAAGCTAAATTCTCAAAACTTCTTGAAAGAGCAGTATTTCAAGAGTTGAGAAACAGTGTCAAGAAAGTAGCTTAGAAACAGTGTTTGACATTTTACAAAAGTAGCAGCTCAGTCCCGCATGTTTGTAAAAGCTGATACATAAACAAATATATTGAACCTCTTAAAATTAAAAATTAAGTTTGCTGTAATTGCTTATGCCTTTTGCATATTTCTGTATATATTTCAATAACTTTTTGTATTTATATTGCACAGACCAGAGGGAAGAGTACGCAACTATCAAAATAAACACAGTGCAGGTTCCCAGCCAGAATTCTTTGGAGAGGGGGATCTCCAAAACACCCATTTTCAGATGAGCATGCTTTTTAATGTGGGATGCATGGATTGGGTTGGGTTGGGTTTTTGGTTTAGAATTATTAGCTGACTACCATTATTTCATTACTATGGCCTTATTTAGTAAATTCCAGACACAAAGCACATCCACACTCTGTTGACTTGAACGAATGAATATTCCAAATATGGCTCACCTCGAAATACATAACTGACTTGCTACAGGTCACCAATCAATGTTTGCTTTCCTAGAGGTGGTTTTCTGTCTTTGTATCCAACTATGTATCCAATACTGGGTGTTCTGAGGAGGCTTTGTCTGACAACTCAAAGCTCTTTTTCACCTTGGCCCAAGGATGTAAAATCCTACTTTAGATCCCCTGAAAAATAAAGTAACTTGTCATTATTCTTCTTCAGTGTCTTTGTTCTTCACAAAGAATACAATAGTCTACCTCTAACCTGCACTGAATTTTTACGATCTGGGTACCAGGCTCCTGAAAAGCAACCGGTAGACAAGATTTCAGCCAAAGCAAGACAGCAACCAGGGGAGGGTGACCCACGTTGGTGGTGGCAGGGGAGAGGAGGCTGCGTGGTATTTCTGAGCCCGAGCAGAGCACACAAGTTGAGTTACGAGCCCTTTATCCTGCTAGTCAACATAGAATTCATAGCTGAAAACATCCTAAGCTTTGCACTGAGAATATATCTGCTTCATACCAAGTCACACTGAATTTGTATAAACTAGGATTTGAGGGAGGTGGGGTTTTTTAATTTATTTTTACATAAATACATCATCCCTTTACACTTATGTTTTGGAATAAGGGTGCAATTAAAAGATTGCCCAACTTCATTAAAACAGAGAGGAAATAATATACTGTAGCCGTCCTGATATTTCACCGTCGGCATCCTTGGCACTTTGAAAATTTTTAAGAATACTAAAAATTCTGGCTGAGTTGCCTACATTCCCCAAGGACCACTTGTAAAACAAGATATTTGTAACTTAAAGAGATTGACCCATTGCATTTTTAAAAAATAAATAGATACAACAAAGAAATTATGGCTTGAGGATTTCCAAGAAAAATAAATCTGTCCATGCAAAGGTTGTGTCCAACTTGTATCAGCTCCCTGTGCTCCGAGTTAGTCTTTTATATGCGAATATTGTCTGTTAACATTTTACTGCTATATATTGTTCTGTAGTTTCCTGTTGTCGACATAAAGAAACAAAGCTCTAAGTAGGGCCACATTTAAATTGTGTTAGAAGTTTCATTTAAACCCAGTATTTATTATTCTCCTCCTCAACCAGCTGCAGATAACAATAAAGATAAGAATTAATGAATTAAATCCAAATGTAAATGGTATCAATAGGTTGCTTTAAGTTCCAGTAAGACTGTGAATTAATTCTGTTCATGGGGAAGATACCTAAATAACTTGTGGCAAGTTATTAAGTCTTCCTGTCCCTTGTGGTGTAGTTTCCATAACTCATGGAGTTCATTAAAAGGTTTGCATAAATATAGATCATCCACGGAAAGCAATTAATCCTGTTACCTGTTTGGTAGCCTGTGTATTCTATCTTATTATATATGCCATATAAATATTAATAGTCAGGAAAAATGCTTATGGGAAAGGTAAAATTTCTGATTTTGCTTTTATATTTTACTGTAGTGTTTAGCTGGGTTGTTTTTTTTTTTTTTTTAATAAGTAAGCAACTATGTGTTTAGTGTCAGGGCATAATTAAGGTAGCAAAACCAGGCATTAATAATAATTCATTACACAGTGAGGCTAGTCATAATCCATTGAACTCTGTGAGAGATTTGCCATTGATTTCAATGAAAGCAAGGTCCAGCCCACTGAGTTTCAAGATAATTGCTGTAAAGTATCCATTAAATAATAAAGGAGATTATGAATAAGTGGACACTAAGATGCTTTCATTTATCATTAGATTAATATTTTAAATTATCTTGAATGCAAGCAGTACTCAAGAAACAAAGCATTGCAGCTTGTCTGCCAGAAAGTATGTTGTTAAATAATTAGCCCAGCTGAACCTGAATGCATGGTAGTTTGTACGACTAATTCTAGAACAACTTAAAGCAATAGGTAATTGTATTTCAGAATTGTCAGAAATTTTGCATAAGTAAAATATTTGCTATATATTTATACAATACATGTTTGCAAAGAGAGCAAACTAACAAACAATTTTGGATAAAGAATAACCCCATACACAGAATCATAGAATCATTCAGGTTGGAAAAGACCTTCAAGGTCATGGTTCTTTTTAGGCTTCTCTAAGAAAATCCTGCATTTATCCAAGAAACATAAATTCCTTAGTGTTTTGTACAGAATGCGCAGGGAAGGACTTCACCTTCGTAAGACCATAAACTAAGAAAGACAACAGATTCATAAAAAACTATTTAAAAAGAAACTTAAGTAGGGGTAACTAACTTTACTTAAGGGAAAGATACAAGCAAAGGCTGCTTAAAAGACTCCTTAAAGATTGCAAGACTACCCCCCACAAGCTCCCCGTGACAAGGGGGTGGCTCCAGCCCCTGAGCTCCCCCATGTCTCTGCTGGCCCTCTGCCCCCCCCAAGATCTGGAGGAGGATGAGGAGGGAAGCCGAAGGTCATTTCCATGCTGCTCTCCACACACCTGCACTCTTTCCTTTGCATTTTTCTGACCGATTTAAACTAATTTTATACCAGTGAAACCAAAAGTCTTTGAATCTCCCCTTAGGCCAAGTACGGCAGGATGATGTGATGGACAAGAGCGACACTTACCTGCTACAAGTTGATGCTTTGTAACAGAGAAAACAAAACAGGATACTTGCCTGTTACAGCTGTCCCAACTTTCAATCACCTAGCTGATTGTCTTGAACAGCCAGTAAATAAGCTTTCAGGTGTTCAAATTGTGCTGCTGACTTGCAAGATGAAGTTGACCGCCCTTTCTGTAGGACAGTCAATGCCAGCATGAGTGAGGCACAGGAGGCAGATGGGGCAGTAATGTTAGAAATCACCGTGATAGCCCCAGGAACGCTACGGCCCCAGCGGAAAGAAAGCCATGACCCTCAGACTAGAGCTGAGCAGCGCTGTAAAATAGAAATGAGATGTGAGAATTCACTCACTGGGACTTAATCTGGACAAGACTGAGAGCGCGGTAGCAGAAGAAACCGAGGAAGATATGGCAAAACATGGGCTTAATCGATGTGGTTTCTAATATCCTGCTCTCCAGAATAGACCCAACTCCTTCAGGACAGGACTGGAAGAACTTTTTATTTGATTCTTTTTCTCATCTTCTAAGATAGATGTTCATTTGTCATAAGATAGAAGAAAAATCAGTCCTATATGTTGCACTCTGAACTCTTTGATTTTTTTTTTTTTTTTTTTTTTTTCCTTTACAGCCCCAGTAAATTTTATGGAAGTGACACTTAGAAGTAAGTTCGCTGGGTTTTCTTTTTTTTCTTCTTTTTTTTTTTTTTCTCTGACACTCAGTCTACAGTGAGCTGGCTGTGTTACTTATTTTTATTTATGGATGAGAAGTCATTTCATTTAATTCTTTATTGGTTATACAGTATATCAGTAATGCTAAAATACAGTTAGAATTACTGGTTTTTTCAAATATGTGTGTATTGCAGTATCAAACACCTGTAAAACCACATAGTATTGAGAATTTCCATTAGAGAGGTTTTTATGTTAGCTTTAGACTGATGTGTGGATGAATCTGCATTTCATTTTCCCTTCAGACACATGAAAGACACATCTTTGGGTTGTGTCCTCAAAAAGTATAGCAAATAATTGTGTGTATTGTGCCCTTGCTTGTCTTTAACTGTATACCATTTTGAATGCAAGTACAGTGAAAATATGTTCTCCTCATGAGAGATCATCTGAGAATTAACCATCTCAAAGCCCTGTGGACAATATTATTACTTATTATATTCAAATATTCTTCTTAACAGTAATTCTGTTCATGACTATTTAGGTACATCACTGCCAAGGATTCGTTCCCATTGGTGCCCTTCAATTGCTTTATGAAATGGTCATAAAAATTGCATGGATGAGAGGAGAAGTGTTCTATGTGGAAAAAAACATCAAAGGCAAGAAAGAATTTCATATCTCTTTGAAGTCATTCAGCTTCAGGTGAGAGCATTACAGATTGCAGGAGTGCTAATTAAAACCAACAGTTATTTGATTGACTTGACACGCCTTTAAAATAGCTTGTAAAACTTGCCATTCCTGACAGGAGGAAGATCCTGGGTCCATGAATGATTTGCAAGTCTAAGTCTTCCTCCTTTTCCCTTACAGACATAAATGTAATGATCTTTGAATGTAAGAACCAAAAGATGGAGCTGTGCATACTAATCTTGAGAGCACGACAATTCACACTAGGGAAAAGCCTTTTCTTTTCCTTTGATGTGTGGATGTGTGGATCTCCTTTGGGAGATCAGTGAAGGAGAATTGATTAACCTAAGTGTGATATTGACATTGTTTTCCTTACAGTTGTTTCTAACAATGTCATTTCTAACCTAGGACAAAGCTGACACTTACTAACATCACCTCATTGGAGAATGTCACCAGCAGCTCTGCCTTGTTACGCTTTCCCTGAGTGACAGCAGTCTCAGATACACCACACGCTTTCTCTAATCCTCTTAAGGAGATATTGTTGGAGGGAGTAATGTCATATTCAGTCTTGGATCAAAATCAGTAAATTATTTTATTTTTCTTTGTTTCCGTAATATTGGTTATTTCACTACTGACAGCCCATATGGCCTAGAAGAGATTAACAGGCAAAAGACGTGAAGTGCTCATGAAAGATCATTTTTGCTCTGGGAAAGATTTTCCAAAACATGTGAAGTATAAAAAAGAATGTACATGAAAGTAATTCCTCTTCAAAAAGTATTTGCTGGCAGCTTTCAGTTTCAGCTATCATGAGCCAATTAGATACAAAAAAATAAACATCTTCTTGACACCATGGAATATTTCTCTATAATGAAGGCTTGGGCCATTGAGGGTAGTGTCAAAACATTGAGAGTCTTTGCACTCAAAGGGGATGTAGGACTCTTCCTGACAATTTGGAGGGGATTCTGCTGCTTTCTGTGTGTTGTTCGTAAATACTGTTTTTCAGCTAGATAGGTTTCTGTTGGGTAACTTTAGAGACAAACGCAACAGTCAACAAAGAGGTAATTTGGACCAGTGTGTGTTAACCTGCTATCCACCATTAGATTGTACTGTATATCCATGGTTAAATACCTTGTCCTTCACTTTCACTTTTTCCTTTAATCTCTAACAGCTGGTTTGCTGTTTCTCTTCTTCTGTCTGATCTGAGGCTGATGAGTATATGTAGAGAAATCTGCTTTTTATATGTCCTGACTCAACACAAAGAACTGTTTGTCCTCACGTTTCAGCATGCCTCCCTGTAAAAGTTTGTCTGCTGGTATATACAATAATCTCAGACTAAAAGTTTTTAAGACAAGACAGATTGTGTAACGTTTCTTTTTTTGCAATAAGGTATTTTCATAGATTGATAGCACCATGGATCCATACAAGCTGGAAGGAACCTCAGGAAATTTCTACTTCCTCCTTCTGCTCAAAAACCAGGATCATCCATGAATTCAGACCAGGTTGCTCAGGGCTTGATGATCAGATCTTGAAAATACCCAAAGGTGTTAAACAAGACACATCCCAGGATAACGGCACAGCCATCCAGGTAAACTATAACCCATTAACCACTATTCTGTAAGCTCAACCATCCAATCATTTGGACACAAGAATATCGTGGGAGATAGTGTCAAAAGCCTTGTTAAAGTGGAGGTAAATGACATTCACTACTCTTCTCTCATCCACAGATCCAGTCATTTTATGATAGAAGTCAGAGGCATTGGTCAGCATGAGTTATCCTTGGTAAAATCAAAATCGTTTCCCCTTTGAACCCTGTTCCTAAGCACAAAAGTGTGGGAGACCTTGTTGTTGAAGACTGAGACAAAGAGATTGACTATGGCAAAGCCCTTATCTGCATTTGCTGTCACTAAATCATGTCCCATTCAACAGCTGGTCCACATTTTTTGTTTGTTTATTCTTTTCCTACTGAGGTAGTGGTAGAAGCTCTTGTTGCCCTTGCCAGTTTTCCAGATACCATCCCTTCATGCCTGGGCAATATTCTTCCATTGTAGCCTGTCCTCATTTTGCCTCCTTCATACTTTTTATATTTTAATTTTATTTCCCCCCTTCACTTTCCCTTTTCACCTTGGAGCATTGTCACAAGTACTTTCTTTAGCCAGGCTGGTCTCCTGATACGTCCACTCAGTTTTCTGAGTATCAGGATGGACCATTCTCGTGCTTTGGCAAAGGATGCATTTGGTTTCCTGAGGTCCTTTGAGCTTCAGAGCTACAGTCCTTGGGATCCCATCTACCAGTTACCTGAATAAAAAAAAGAGATACTGTGGTCATAAAAGGCAAGGCACTGCCTGCAACACTAACCGTGCTGCCAGCTGTTAACTTGCAAGGTACAGCCACTCCCACTTGAGCCTTTCCCCTTGACCTGAAGGATTAAGGAAGACATCGGCTGAGTCCCTGCATCTCACTTTTCCCCCAGAACTCTCTGTAGGGACTCTTGATTTGCTCCATGTGCTCCTTGGTAGTGTCAAATTCAAATTTGAGGGCAGAGAAGAAGCATTGCTCCTGCTGTCAGAAGTCACAAATCTCCAGCTTTCCCCATCTTGGGAGTACCCAGCCACCACTCGTTCAAGCCTCCAGCTGTCCCTCTTTCCTTGCACCATGTGGCTTAGGATGTCTGCAAGGTTTCTGTGAAGACCCGGCCTCTTATGAATAAGAGGGAGCTATTTGAGGCTTACCACTTGGAAATTTCTGAAATATCAAGTTGTTCTGAACCATACTGTGCTGCCTCAAGAAAATTGCTTTACATATATTAAGTATATCAGAGTAAGCAAAAGCATTTTACTTCAAAATCTGTTTATATCCAAATGCCATCTGCTGCTGGGTGGGTCCTTCATGAAATAAATGTTGATATGCTACAAAGGTCATACTTACTGTTCTATTGATATTTCAGCATGACACCCAATTTCGAAGAGGAATCTCATGCAGAAATGATTTGTTGTGCTACAGAGTCTGGGTGTAATGTTTAAATGCTCTGTCATAGAATAAACGACAGTTTCTGTACCTTAGCGCACTGAAATGAGTACATTCATTGATTTTAGGACAGCTGCATGCTAGTGTTACAGCACTGGAAGTTATTGCTATAAGGAACTTGTGCAGAACACAGGAAGAACAAAGCAAGTATTTAAGTTGTGTGGTGCTAGTGATCAGTACTCCTTCTATAGGTAATTTCTATGATCCTTATATTGTACTTTTGGACATCCAAGTAGTAGGTAAAAATTCCTATCATTCTTTTCCTGTGATGTCTTAGAGTATGTCAAAATGCCCCTTTGCAATGGAGGTTATGTTATTCTTTCTAGTAGCAGAAGAAAATATCATTCTGGGAATGTCCTAAGGTGAAACATGAACTTTAACACTTCAGTGTAAACATCTCTGTAAAATACTCACGCCACAATCCCTGTTCCACGTATTTCTCCCTGACACTATGTGTTGCCATCTGTTAGAGAATGGTTCTGTCACTCATTGCTGGATCTTAGGTAAATAATGAGTAAAAAACTGCTCTTTTAAAAAAACAAAGAAACAAACAAATAAAACAAAACAAACACTACCTTGGTCTTATTTTTATCATTACTAGTACTGTTCATGGTCAAAGCTAGGCTCGGATAAATGACGGCATTTTTGCTGTTGCTGTCTTCGGCTACAATATCCCATTCAAATGTGATCCTAGCAGGCTGCCTGTGCTCTCCCTGTGCCTGGCGAGACACGCACAACAGAAAGCACAGCCTTGTTAGAAGGCGCTGCGACATCCCAGTTAACCAAGGGGGAAATGCTGAATGCGATGTTGTGCCTTAAATCCTGCTCTGCTTTGGGACCTCAATGTGTTATTCGGTGCTTGCAGAGACAGCTGCTTCTGCTGAGGCTTCACAGGTCTGCTCTCCTCCTCGGTTAGTGGAAGCACTACCTATAACCGTGTCCCATTCTTGTTTCATGCTTCTAGTATCAAATCTGATTTCTTCTGGGCAGAACTTGCTGATGGAGAGGAGGGCGAGAGCGTGAGGGACAGGTAGGGGTCTGGTGCAGAGAGCCCAGGAGGGGTGAGGACGTTCCCCCCGAGGGAGGCAAGCGTGACCATGACTCCCTGCAGTACAGACACAAGCTCTCCCGTGGAGCCATCACGTGGAGGAGTGACAAAGGCAGCAGGAACCGCTGTTTCACGGGACAGCGTGACTGCCGTGGTGACGGCTGGAAGGCTCGCTCCGGGAGATGGACACGAGGGAGCCTGCCAGTCCACCGCCTTCAGGGAAAGAGCACCCGCTCTCTTGGATCCACCGCCGGCTAAAGTGTAAGGCTGATTTCAAGTTGTTCAAAATTTATGATAATTTGTGCGTATGCAGGTGTGAAATGAAGGTGCTCGGGCATTAAGATGTCAAATACTGAGAAGGTTACAGAGCCTGGGAAACTCCGTAACTAGGAACAGCAGAAGGTTTTTGAAGACTGTATTTTTATTAGGCTTCTAAATCACTGGCTTCAATCTCTCCACAGAAACCCTAGTGGAACAGTTACAAATGGATCTGGAAACATCTGACAGCTAACAGTGGCACAGCCTAGATCCTTTAAGAGACAATTTTCAGATGCTCAGAGCTCATTTTTTTCAAATATTTTTTTAACAGAGTCAAGTCTGTGCAGTGAGAGAGGATTAAGATGAGGAAAATCTGAGTGGTTTAGAGTAACCAAAGACAGCTTCATAACACGAATGTGCCAAATAGTGTTCATCTTACGTTGAATCTTCTTATGTATGTGATACCCACCCTAAGTATATAGTCATCATACTCCTGCCTCTTTGCAAGCATTGAGTCATTGTGACTTCAGTGTTCAGGGGTGCAGCCTGTATTGTATTCTTACTCATATATACATGTATATTTAAGAAATATTCAGTGTGAGGTATTAATATGACAGCTACAAACTGGGAACTTCCAGCTTAATGCTTTTTAAGCAGTACCTAATGATTCCTCAAGTTAGAGAATGCACGATTTTCACTCTCTCCTTACTTTAATCGTTAAATAGATGCTTTCAGACAGCTTGTTTTAAGTGCATGCTACTTCTACTAATCCATTGAAAAGTAACAGGGTAGAAATGCCCTTCTCTGTAGCCAAATTTTTAAGACCAATGCACCTGTATACCTTCCAAGCCTCAACAACATGCTGAAAGGAAGAAAAGATCAAAGTACACTGTTGAACTGTTAACATTTGCACCACCAAAAGATTGCTTTGGTTTTTTCTGTATTTTAGCTCTTTCCCTCTTAATTCTGGCAAAGCAAAGCCTCAAGAAAAAAACAACTCAAGCACATTTCTATCCATACAACCACAGTGTTCAGAAATCACACCACCAAAAAAACAGGAACAGAACAACCTTTCCACTCTAATCTTGTTACATTTGCAACCACTATGTCAATGAGATGATTGAAATCTGAGTGTCTCAACATGATGTAGTAATCTGAAGACCACAGGCAATGTTGCTCCCCTGACTCTTTTCTGTTGCTCACAGACTCAGAAAATCAATACTGATTTTCAGCCTTTGATACCATTGTGCTCTGCTTTAATATTTATTTTTTGGGGGCGTCAGTTTGAGAAAGATTCTCATTTAGCAAGGATATATTTGCAAGACAGATAGAATACTTACTTCAAAAGAAAACAAAGGGTAATTTTAAAAGGTAGTTGGTGAAAGACCTGCTTGTCTTGATTTTTTTCACAAAACTAAAATGTTTAAATATATAGTTTGCATCATAAGGCTGACTAACTGTCTTTTGCAGAGCTCTGCTGTCAAACAGTAGCTACAGAAATTTGGTGCGGTCTTGCACTACTTGCTGAACGGTGTCATCTCCTTTAACTGACTGGCCACCTAAAACTTGTAGTTACAATGAACTTACGTGGGCAATATCTGTTCAATTTCATGATTCCACAAGTTACTTGGGGCTACAGCTATCGAAAAATGGGAGGTATGGCAATTATCAGCCCTGCAGCAAAATGTTAGGTGTTTTGCTGCTTGGGTCCAAGCCATGGTCTTGAGCCGCACAGACTTTATTGAGGTCAGTCACCTATCATTAGAGCAATGGGAAGTGCAGGACAGGCTGGCTGGTGGAGCCTTGAGTCATGGTACGCATATCTTATTACTCAATATATTGCACAGGTTTCTTTGTTGGAAAGAAAAAGGGCTTTTTAAAGGAAGTCTGTCTTTAAAAGGAAAAACACAGTGGCCTGTTTACTGTGACTTCATTTAATTCTGCAGCTATCTGCTATTTTAATTTATTTTTTTTTTTACACAGGAACCATGCTGATATGCTTTCACCGCTCAGAAATTCTTTCCCAACTTTATACTCTACGATATTTCATATGCTACTACTTGCGTGCATTACAATTTTTAAAAATGTACATTTTGTTTTCATATTCTTTTTTTATTTGATACTTGTTGGTCATGCGTCTGTTTATTTACCTTATGCAGTCTTCAAGTATTTCTTTGCAAATATCCTGCTTGTAGGCGAAAGTGAGTAGTTTAGGAATATGTGCAATGACCACAATGTAGAAAGGAAGCACTTGCTAACAGCTACCACACGACGCATCATATACCAATATGGATCCAGTTTTCATAACAGAAATACATGTAACATTTTAATTACTGCTGCCACAGGTTTTATTGACAATTGAATGCTAGTTATAATAGATATAGAATCAACATGAAAAATTAATCTTTTCTAAGATAAAGGGAAAGATATATATGTATTTCTACATTAAGGATGTTGCATCTTTGAATTTTTAGAACTGGACTCTGTTCAGAAAAAGTGGCCATGTAATCAGTAATACTACTGATGCCACATGTTAAAGGAGAGAGCTGCATCTTGTTCTGTCTCAGGGACTCTATTTTTGTCACTCTCTTTTGTGGCTTTCCTTAGTCCTAAAAAACCAGGTACTTGTAGGACTGAGAAATGCAATGGTATTACCTGAAAGAAGAAGGTTTCGTCATTGTTCTCAGGCCAGTATCCAAAGCAAAGACATCAGTAACAAACAAGAAAACACTGCAAAACTATGAGGAACTGCTCATCTTTCAGGTAAACTGAGGCTGGGTGTACTTTAAGCAGAAGGAAACAATGTTCTGAGAATTAAGTTCTTATGAACCATTTAGGATATACGAAAGCAATGCCTACAGATTTCACATAGAAAATTTTAAACATCTCACCTTCACTTCAGAACAATAAATCCAATTTTAGCTTGGAAATTAAATTTAAGAAGCTCAGAGGAAATAATAACTTAGTGTCTTACCTTAAGCTTTTAATATTCATTGTTTGTGTTCTCTGGTTCTCAAATACAGAGAGGAAAAACTAGAGTTGCAAACACAAAAATAAATTACAGAAGAGTGGTAATACCTCTAGCCATCATTTTGTACCATCTGTGCATCTCAGTACTGCACATCTCACTGAATTACTTTACCTCTGAGTAATTTGCTGTGTTTTCAAGAAAGAACATTCCGCCTTTGCAAGCAAAGTGGAACTTAAGTGGTACTTTCATCTTCCCAGGTGGTACTTTCATCTTCCCACAACCATACCTGTTTGGCAGAGGTCCCTCCTCCAGGTTAGATCTCTGGGTCCACGTAGGATGTGGAGCTGCTCTGTTCCGATGAGACCTGTCCGAGATGCTGACCAGATCCCAGGCCTTGGCACCATACAACAGCCAACTGACTGGGACTGCGATCATTTTACGGCACTGTTGTAGGAAATCCTAAAATAACCTGGAAATGTTTCTATTTTTATTACTCTTCTTAATTCCTCCTCAGAATACTGTCCATCTCTTTTTTGGGTTTGTGTGGCAAGGTTTTGGTGGCGAGGGGGCTACAAGGGTGGCTTCTGTGAGAAGCTGCTGGAAGCTTCCCCCATGTCCAACAGAGCCAATGCCAGCGGGCTCCAAGACGGACCTGCTGCTGGCCAAGGCCGAGCCCATCAGTGATGGTGGTAGTGCCTCTGGCAGAACAGATTTAAGAAGGGGAAAAAAACCTGAGAATTGCAGCCGGAGAAGAGAGGAGTGAGATATGAGAGCACCAGCCCTGCAGACCCCCAGGTCAGTGCAGAAGGAGGGCAGGAGGTGCTCCAGGCGCCGGAGCTGAGATTCCCCTGCAGCCCGTGGTGATGAAGACCATGGTGAGGCAGGCTGTCCCCCTGCAGCCCAGGGAGGTCCACGGGGGAGCAGATCTCCACCTGCAGCCTGGGGAGAGAGGAGCCCACGCTGGAGCAGGGGGATGCCCAAAGGAGGCTGTGACCCTGTGGGAAGCCCACACTGGAGCAGGCTCCTGGCAGGACCTGCGGCCCCATGGAGAGAGGAGCCCAGGCTGGAGCAGGTTTTCTGGCAGGACTTGTGACCCTGCGAGGGACCCACGCTGGAGCAGTCTGTGCCTGAAGGACTGCGGCCCGGGGAAGGGACCCACGCTGGAGCAGGGGAAGAGCAAGGAGTCCTACCCCTGAAGAGGAAGGAGCGGCAGAGACAACGTGTGATGAACTGACCCCAACCCCATTCCCCATCCCCCTGTACCGCTGCGGGGGAGGAGGGAGAGAAAATCAGGAGTGAAGCTGTGCCTGGGAAGAAGGGAGGAGTGGTGGGAAGGTGTTTTTAAGATTTCATTTTATTTCTCATTATCCTAGTCTGATTTGATTGGTAATAAATTAAATTAATTTTTCCCCAAGTTGAGTCTGTTTTGCCCATGACAGTAATTGGTGAGCGATCTCTCCCTGTCCTTCTTTTGACTCATGAGCCTTTTATATTTTCTCTCCCCTGTCCAGCTGAGGAGGGGAGTGATAAAGTGGCTTTGGTGGGTGCCTGACATCCAGCCAGGGTCAATCCACCACAGCAATAAAACAATTCTCTACTTAGCCAGTGGCTTATTTTTTTTCTCGGAGGAAGCCTCCTTTCACCAAAGTCTGACATAAAGCACAAATCCAGACATCTTGAACACCCTGTCAAGTCCACTATTTTGGAAACTTATTCTTCATGCTTGGCTCCCCTGTACCCTACAAGTGGCTTACTGTATCCACTCAGGTGGCTTCACATTTCGGTTGATGCTGAAGCTTCACAGATCCTCTCTTGCATCTTCCCTTGCCTTCTACTGTATAGTTCAGTATCTGCCTACAGTATCTGAAAGCAACGTTATTGGAGATGTGGGCATTAATGATGGAGATTTTAGTCTCATTTTCAAGATCCTTATGCCATGTGCTTATCCCAAGGAATTCCACCACCTCTCTGCTTGTGTCATTCTAACCCCTCCAGCTTGCAGCCGCCTCCTCCCTGAGCTATCCAATCTTTCTTGAGGGCCTTCTACTACTTTCGTCTCTTTGGTGTCACAGTAAAGAATAACTTCCATGTCAGCTAGATGAGTAGAAACAAATATCTTCAAAGGGGAGCAGTCAGAAATAAAATGTTGATATTGATTGACCTGACAGGATTTGAGCGATTTGGGTTTTCTCCCATACACAGTGATCCATAAGAAATGGAACAAGTTTGTCCACCTCACAGTCCTCCTGTGATGAAGTGGGCTGCCATGACTGTTTTCACATGTCACTGTCAAGAGTTTGACAGCACTGACAGTCAATCAGAAATCTCCCCTCACCATCTAAATTGCAAGGCTATTTTCTTAATTTCTTCATTAGGGTATGGATTGCCTTTTGTAGTGAGAATTTCGTTTTTCCTCTTGTAGGAAAGTAAAACTACCCCCCAAATCCTTATGCAAATGGAGAGCAATTTAAACACAGTTATTAATACGACCTACCCAGTAGCTGGAAGAAATACTAACCTCAGGGCTGGAAAATGAGTCTGTCTTGTTTAAATGCTGGAAGGACCTCTCTGCTTTTGTGCTTGCAGAAGTAGACCAAACAAGAAGGATGAAGGATCACATTATCACATTCCAAACACAATCCTAGGCTTGTCTTTTTTTCCCCTCAGTTTCATGTTTTGCACATTTTCAGTGTTTCATGGAGACAAAGAAAGCTCAACTCATTGCTAAAGTGACACAAAACATACTTGAGAAATTTGTCTTCCTTCTAGAAAAAAACCTTTCCATTTAAATATTCATTTCTTCTCGGCATCTTTGTCTTGAGGGATTTCTTGTATAGATTGTACAGAGCTGAAAACTGAAAATCTGCATTTAGATAGAAATCTCAGGAAAGGCCTTCTATACAAACTAAGCAGTATTGCTTTTTTCTTGCTTCCAGTATGATATGAAATAATTTTTCTCTTCGATTCCTTAAACAATGACACTAAAGCAGGGCTTCAGGGTCCCCTAAACACTGACAGTGAAGATGCTGTAATAACTCTAATTTTGTATGATGAACCAACCTTCCTGCATCAAATGCCCAAAAAGCTGTGATTTTTTTGTGTACTATAAACATCTTCTGTTTTTCATTCAAGTATGATGACCATATTAGAGGTCAATGGAAACAAATGGGAGAGCTAGGGAATAAAATTCCTATTATATTTGTGCACAAGGTCTTGCTGCAGTCCATGTACTGTGAAAAAAAGGTTAAAAGTGACTGATGACATTTTAATAGGTTTTCCTAGATTTCAGTGGCTGTCATTTGTTTTCAGTCAATAATTCACATGGTTACAGAAGGCAACACCATTGATTTTTAGTGTAGCAGTACTTGGACAAAAGGATTGTAAAATGCTTCATAACCTTTTACACATGCTGCCCCAGCTCACATCCCAAGTAATATCACTGATTTTGCAAAGGCTGGATGAGACCCAGAGGAATGACATTGGAAGCAATGTATGTATAATCTGTACGAGAAGAGAAATGCCTCATTTGCTCATGGAATACCAGGTGCAAGGAAAAGGGGAAGAACACAGTTTGAGAGCAAATGGAAATCTTAGGCTCAGAACGATCCCATGCACTCTCTTGGAAAAACACTGACCCTCTTGAAAGGAATAAGGATTTTCCCATTGACATAAACAGTGAGTTTATTGTGGACTTCTGTTTTTCTCCACAAATAACAGTTTTCGCTTAAAGGACAAATTAATGAAAGTCACTTCTGTAGCATCAAGCATATCTGTAAGTTGCAGCAAAATGTCCTTAACATGGCCAGGGTGGTTCATACCAAATCTACCAGACAGTAAAATACAGGCAGATTTAATGAGGTGAATTCACAGTCAGCGGTTTTCCAGGAACCATGCACGACTCGATACTTATTATGATTTCCAGAGGAAACAAGTCAGTCATGTAATTGTACTTTCAGTTAATAATGGTATGTGCAAAGCAGCTTCCTCAGAGTTGTGTTTTCAAGCATTATGCTTATGATAGGGACGTATTTGCAGCAGATGGCTCCCAAAAGACCTTTGTTATAGAAAATTACAGCTTGGTGATCACTATTTACTTTACTTTATGAAAAACATACAGAAACCTCATGCCGTTTAACGTGTTTCCATGTAAATTAACCTAACGAAACTTGTGATCTGAAAGACAGAGGATAAGGCAGCTTGAGTGGTCAGACCCCAGAATGACGTACCGCGATAAGTAACGCTGACCCTGAGGATCCCGGTGTCCTGGATGCATCATTAACAAGCTGCAGAAGTTGAAGGATCTGTTGTAGTGCTGCTCTTTGAGTGAAGGAAAATGATTTAATCATCTTCTTCAGAAGACTTATAACCTGATGGATCCAATTTGAGTGCCCTGGCCAAAACCTTTGAAAACATGTTGACGTGAACATGTGATCCTAGGAATCCTTACAAAAATCAGAGTACACAAGCTTTATAATGATCTTTGGTTTTCTAATGAGCCTTATTGCAAGTTTAGAAGCAAGGGAGGGTGATCGTTGTTTTGCTGGCTCAGTCCCCATTTGGGAAACAAACTTGAAGTAGTCAAAGTTCAATTTATCTACCATATAGGGCCAGGAATTAATGGAGTTCCTGCATGGATTTACTAGGTTAACAGAATACTTTAGTTTAAATATCGAATCAAGACATTCACCATTCACTCAAAAATACTGTCACCTGAAAATAAAAACTATTGTAATGAAATTCAGTAAGTTTAAAAGAATCTGCAAGGACTGGGACTGCACATTATTGTTACAATCTATTCTTTATTTATCCTCATCAACTTATTGCTTACAGCAGCTTGGTGAAAGCTCTATGGTACTTGAGCTGAGAGGAGCAGATGAGTGATGAAGTAGAAGCATGGCAAGGCTTCATAACAGATTGATTGTGCTTACAGGTTATAATTAATCTATTGTTGCTATTTCTCATAACTTTTCATTGTTGGTAGCAACTTATAAAACACATAACTCTGTTCCTACTAAGGATCTGATAGTTTCAGAGTTAAAATAAGTATTTTTCCAATTTAAAGACATTTAAGTGTCCATCAGGCTGTATTATGATTTAAGACACTTAGATCCAAAAGAAAACACAGAATCACAGAATCATTGAGGTTGGAAGGGACATCTTGAGACCAGCTAGTTCACTCCCTCAGCTTAAACAGGCTCAGCTACGGCAGGTTGCCCAGGACCATGTCCAGTTGAGTTTTGAATGTCTCCATGGATGGAGAATCCACAACCTCTCTGGGCAACTTGATCCAGTGTTCAACCACCCTCACAGTAAAAATATGTTTTGGTGTGTTTAGACAGAACCTCCTGTGTTTCAATTTGTGCCCATTGCCTCTTGTCCTGTCACTGGATACCACTGAGAAGAGCCTGGCTCTGTCTTCTTTACTCCCCACGTCAGGTATTTATACACATTGATAAGACCCCCCTGAGCCTTCTCTTCTCTGGGCTGTGGAATAATTACTGGAGGTGACTTAGAAATTAAACCTGTATTAAAGGTACGGTATTGTTCACACATTAAGGAAAGGTATAACATCAAAGAAGCTTTCAGGGTGGAATGCAACTGGTATGCAAGGAATCCATTCCTCAGTGGTTCCCTAGACAACATTGCCTGCAAAACGGCACGGAGGGTGAAGTGGAGTGAAGACTTCATGGCCAGGCTCTGTGAATCACTGCAAAGATGGGAACTTCATGGTACTATGGTACTGATAAGCTGCCTATTTGCCACCCTGGGCCAATAGTCTGTCATATTTTGACAAGATGTTGTCCTTTGTGTGAACTTTGCTCATTATAATATCATTATAATACCAAAACACACCTCCATCCCCAAAGTTACCACCTCCAAGGTGCAACCACCCCCTCACAGAGCACGTGCTCTGAATTTTTTCTAGTATATACCTTTAAAAGCAAAGCGAGAAAACTTTATACAAATCAAAATAAAGGTATGTATGACTAGAGTCACTCAAGCTCCACCTAAAAGGAAAAATAGGATAAAAAGACCCCAAAAGAGGAAGGCTATTGGGGGAAGATACCATCATAGACAAGTCAAGAGGACATCGCTGACTTCTAGGATCAGTCAATGGGCTGAACCTCTCTGTCCCCCCCATAGGGAAACCTATTGGGTAAGATTCGAACCCTCAGTTATACCAAGTGCTTCCCCAGGAAACTTAGAAATCTTTAGAGCTCTTTTCTTTCATAATTTTATGTGCTTGTAGTTGACTGTATTATCATTTGCACGTGCTTTGCAGACAGTGTATTTATCACCAGCAATCCTTAAGAACCTGTATTTCTGTTGCTTTAATAAACTGCACTATTCATTAAGCTTCCCATAAGAGTTTCTCACTGGGCGCTGCCAAACTCTCAAAGTCTAGCTGTGTGAGTCCATGGAGCGCGACTAAGCTGAAAGTGCAGTGCGCTATTAGTGCATCCATAATCATGAGAGTTCAATCAGTTGAACGCGACCGGACTAATAGTGCCAAATTGGATATCACTCTGAATCTAAACCTAGCCACCCCCAGCCCCTCTGATATCTGAGGATAAGCTGGAACACAAAGGCGTTTATGTTCTGCCAAATTACTTTACCCTTTCACGTGACACAGGCTGAACAGTCCCAACTCTCTCAGTCTCTCCTCATATGTCACATACTCCAAAGCCTCTATTATCTTCATGGTCCTTCGCTAGACTGATGGCTCTTGTATATCCATGTCTCCCTTGTGCTGGGGAGTCCAGAACTGGCCCAACACTCCAGGTACATCTCACCAGTGCTGAGCAGAGGGGAAGGATCACCTCCTTTGACCTGCTAGAAATGATCCCCCTCCTGCTGCCCAGGATGCTGTTGGCCACCTTTGTCATGAGGATGCATTGCCGGCTCATGGTCAACTGGTTGTCCACCAGGATCCCCAGGTCCTTCCCAGCAAAGTTGCTTCAGCCACAGCAGTATTATATAGTATTAAAGCTTTAAATACTATTAAAGAACCTGTAAATGGTGCCATTTCTTCTGAGTGGGTTATTTTCTGCACCAGGAGACAGTTGCTTTAATTGTCCTCTATTAAGACACATAAAGAAGATTTTAATGTCAGTTAAAGAGTAAAGACTGTTTAATTCTTTAAAATGGCATCGTTTGTGATATTATACCACAGGCTATATAGAGAGTTCTGCTTTTACTTAACCTACTAATATGCCTTTTGATTTACTTAAAGCCAGAATTGCTCACTAGGGATTGAAGACATCTGAACTGGAAAATGAGCCTTTCAGTCACTCAGTCTTGGCTCTAGATGAGAAATTAGTCCAAAGCTTGTTCACTGAGAACATCTTTCTCGTTCCCCAGAGCTTCATTTATAGGAACCGAGAGCATTAGTGCCCAGTGAGAAACTGTCTAGATATTATTTAGCCAGAAATTAAACACTCTGTGTTTCCAAACCATTCTATTCAGTACAGGGTGGGTTTTTTCAAGTAGTGTTTTTGCAAGAAACATAAGTGGAGGGTAGGTTAGCAGAGTATTGCCCCCTCTGTTAGCACTGCTCTCTTGTTCTTATGTCCCAGTATGGAAAACCAGTCCAGTGTAATGTCAGTTTTGCTCTGGCTCTTCTGTCCCATGTACAAGTTGCGAGGAGCCAGCTGTGCAAGAGCAAGGCAGTGTATATCCTTGCTTATTTGAAGTTTTCTGCCCCATGACACATCTGAGTACAAGTGGGAAGGGGATATCCCTACCACAAATGTGTAAAAGCACACAGCCCCTGTTCGGGTAGCAGTTACATCGAACCCAGACCCTGTAAAAACCCAGTAACAATCAAGACTATAAAAGCACAGTCTAGTTTCTACCCCTTGGACAAGAAGTGAGACCTAAGTTCTTCAACAACTAGCTGACTCTAATTGTTTGAGCTTTCCTCCAGCTTGCTGTGGTTACCATGCCTTGTCTGGATTTACCCAATTCCTTCTCCCTTAGCTGTGTGGAGGGGGGACCAGTAGGGCAGGTTGCTCCAGCCCTTCTGCTCTCAGTCCTCAGGGACGATCCTGGCTCCTTACATTGCAGTACATCTCCTGTGGGTATTTACTGGTTTCTTCTATATGCCCTTGGCTTTCCGTCTCTGCCTGGAGAAGTAACCTTAGAAATTTGGGCTCAGTTGGAATAAGAAAGGTATTTTGTAAACAAATTAGGACACCACTGGCCATAAATGATGGGACAGGTTGAGACACACAAAGTGTGTCAGCGTGTGGGAGATAGATAGATGATGGGACAGAGTTTACCTAGAAGCTAAGAAGAAATGTTCCCTCCTGACCTAAAAAGTTATATTTCCATGCAGAAATGTGTCACTATTGGCTCAAGAACTTTACCAGTAAGCAGCAGAAATGTTTCCATGATGACCTTGCTTCGCCCAGTGTCCTGTTTTCAGCTGGGATAGGTTAATTTTCTTCCTAGCAGCTGGTATAGTGCAGTGGTTTGGATTTAGGATGAGAGCACTGTTGATCACACACTGATGTTTTCAGTTGTTGCTAAGCAGTGTTTAGACTAAGGCAAGGACTTCTCAGGTTCTCATACTGCCCTGCCAGCAGAGGCTGGGAGTGCACAAGAAGTTTGGAGGGGACACAGCTAGGACAGCTGACCCAAACTGGCCAAAGGGATATTCCAGACCATGTGATGTCATGCCCAGTATATAAACTGGGGAGATTTGGCCAGAGGACACCACAGCTCAGGGATTGCCTGGGCATCAGTCAGCAGGTGGTGAGCAATTGTATTGTGCATCACTTGCTTTGTATATTCTTCTATTATTATTATTATTATCACTTCCTTTTCTGTCCTATTAAACTGCCTTTATCTCAACCCCTGAGTTTTAACTTTTTTTTTTTCTTCCCCAATTCTCTCCCCCATACCACCGAGCAGGAGAATAAGCAGGCAGCTGTGTGGTGCTTAATTGCCAGCATGTCTGGAAGGGGAGTCTTTTCAGCTGTCTGACTTATAGCATTAGGTCTGAAAAGCACGTGAAGCCACTGCTCACAGCACCTCAGAGTACCTCCGCATTTTCCTTGTTTAATTTACTAAAGTTCCTGATTCAATGAGATCTGGTTAGGTTCCAAGCCTTTAATAATCCAGGGCTCTTCCACAACCATCCTTTTAAATTTCCACCGCAAAGAGTTTATTCACTGACAGCTTTAAGCTGACTGATACGTGAGCAGTGCTCTCCGGGTGGTTGTCTGTCTTGTAACCTGACACATAAATGAACCCCTCTCCGTGTATTCATATATATCAGATTGCTTTTGACAGGACATGTTATTCTGAAGTTCTTCAGTAAATACCGTAAGCACCAGCTGCTCACTACATTCACTACGCTCTCGTCTTAAGAATTAGCTTATTGTTGAGTGTTGTAAATAATCACTTCAGAGCTTTGGGGATATTTTATTTGTTCTGTCACATATACCAGCATGGCAATATTCATGCATAAGACAGATGTTTAACCATGATAGTTTACATAGACAGAGCTCCTGACTTCTGCAGTTTTGAGAAACAAAATGCACTCATGAGGGAATAGTGAGCTTTGATATTTCCTCTCCCCTAACCTCCCTAAGCCTTTCAGGAAGATGGTTTCCAATTATGAAATTCCCATTGAAGCCCTGCTTTTGAGGCAATTAAGGCCACTCCCAAGCTAAGTGAAAGGGATCGCTAAAAGTCATAGACCCAGGCTGCTCACAAAGACAGTAAAATCTTGAGTGAAAGCAACTGAGGAAAGAAACACACGTTCTTAAGACAGCAAGGATACTCTGGTGTGATAGGAAAGAACTTCACATGGTCTCTAGGAGTTGAAGTATCGCAAAGGTGCTCAAAATCTTTGTTTTGAAAAGAGTTTGAAAATGGAACAATGATGCTCTTACCCCACAGCCTTAGAAAACCTCTTGATCTTTAAGTAAATACATGAGGAGGACACAGACAGCTCTTGCAGGAAAAGCTGTTAGGTTTCTTTTTCCTGATTCAAAAGAAGAAAAAAAAAAAGAAAATGGAAATATTGTTACATGTTAGGTTTCAAATATTCAAAGGCATACAGAGTTTTAGTATGGTATCCTCAAGAAATGTCACAGTAAAGATTATTGGCAAGTTTTCCCCAAACTTCTGTTTCCAGTGCAGGATATTTGTAAACCTGATCACCTGAATCTATTATCCCTTCTCAACTTGAAGAGCACAGATGAGAAGTTAACAGTCCTACTTCTTGAAAAAGTCTCTTTCATCACCACTTAAGACTGCAGGACTGGATTGTGAGAAGACAAAGTGTCATTCAGTGAGAACCACTCCATAAAAAAGGGTAGATATAGATTAGACGTAAGGAATAAATTCTTCCCTGTGAGGGTGGTGAGGCACTGGAACAGGTTGCCCAGAGAGGCTGTGGCTGCCCCATCCCTGGCAGTGTCCAAGGCCAGGTTGGATGGGGCTTTGAGCAACCTGCTCTAGTGGAAGGTGTCCCTGCCCATGGCAGGGGGGCTGGAACTAGATGATCTTTAAGGTCTCTTCCAACCCAAACCATTCCATGATTCTATGAAAATCTTGTCTTCTCCTGCTATATAATAAAATCCCTTGAATTTTCATATATGTTAAAAGTGTATTTTCTGTGTAGTCTTGGACTGACAGTGTTTTGGATTCAGAGTCACTGGTCCCGCATACTGCACATCACTTTGGCCATTTGGAATTCATCACACATTTCTGACTCTGAGTCTTTTCATTCAGAAAACTGAAATACGGAAAGCAATCTTCCTATGTAAAATGCTTTGGCAGTTAGAAATGGAAATAGGCGAACTAACCACTAGCAGCAGAATGGTAATGTTAGTAACACACAATTTAAAAAAAATTACTCCAGAACTAATAAACATCTACTGTAGTATTTCTCAGCAGTAAACTTCTGCCTAACAGCTGTAGAAATATAAACACTAATTGCATTTAGAAAAGGAAGACATTCCGATCATTCCATGAATTCCATCTAAATGAAATAGCACTTCTTCAAAAAATTAAAATAATTTGCCAATTTTCAGTGATTAGACCAAATTATGTAGTAAATAGGTAGTTAGGTTCATTCAGTAAAATCCTAATACTATTGAAGTCAGTGTGAATTTTGACACTGACATAAACCCAAATATTTTTTCTCTATTATTCAGAAAGATCCTGTCTGTTGCTTGTACAAGATTATAAGCATTCTTGAATTAGTACCATCGGGTTATTTTGTCACTGAATTGTCATATAAAAACAGGAAAAAAATGGACATGTAAAATTGGGAAAAAACAATAATGCACAATCTTATTAAACATTTCATCAATACGAAAAATGTGAAAACTTTGTGTTAGTGTTTCTTTAAATCCACTTAAAAGATTCAACTAATCATTTAAATCAATTTAAGATCCCCATTTCCACAGTATCTGGCTCTCCAGAGTGGCGAATCTCCCCAAAATGTGTTTAAAAGCCATGGAATTATTCATCAGACCTAGCATGAAATCCTAGTTACTGTACAGGGAAAACCTAAAAAATCCAATTTTCCATTGCCCTATGCTTCCAATTTTCTGGTGGTTTTTTTTGTTTGGGTTTTTTTTTTTTTTTTTAAAGCTTTAGTGCTGCTTTACAGATGTGCTTGGAAAAAAAAAAAAGGAGCATGAGAATCCATTTTTAGACAATAACACAGTATACGCAAACCCCAATAAAATAATACCTGTTAATATTTAAATTACTGCTTCTTCAAACAGAATGTATTTGTGACTAAGTTAGCACACAGTGAGATACTGATTTAATAAGCTTGATTTAATTTCAACTGCTTAAAACTATTTATCATCAAAGATTTTTGGTTTTTACCAAGGAAAAGCAATGACAGAGGGAACTACCAGAACGTGAGACTGTCATTTCTCTGTCTCCCATTTATGGTGGCTTTCAAATTAGGAGGGCTAGTAGTCTGAAAAGTCTTTGATCGCAGAATAATAGAGTTTAAAAAACTGGGAGAAACACAACTAAACTTTCTGCAGAATGATGCCATGCCCAAAGAGCAAAGGCTGTCACCATAAATATCAGACATCTTGTGTTTTACTTCTACTCTTTCATCCCTCCCTGCCAGAATTGGGCCTAGTTCTGCTAAGAAATGTTTTCATTTGCCCTTCAAACCTCTACACTGCCAAGAGAATTGTTAATATCATCACCTAATGTTTTTGTTTAACAATGAGAATAAGATTCTACATTTTTTTGGATAAATGAATATGTACAAACACATTAAATGTAACTTTCAGAAGCTTGAAGTAAATTGCCGTCTTTGCCTGCAAAATACTCTCTTGACAGGGCAGACTTATTTCTCTCATTCAGTTTTTCCTGATTGATACTGGATCTTACATTTCACCAACAGCTTTTTCCATTTTGGATCAACCCTAGTTTTAATTCATTTATCATCACAATTGTTGTAGTCACTATTATTCATACATATATCTATACATATCTTCCATTACATATATTTCTAAACATAATTAAGCTGATTCATTAACTTCACTCTCTGAAAGTTTAGATGCAGCTGACTTTTTGCTTTACACTCACTAATATAAACATTAACTCAGGTAATCCCAGAGCCTGACCACTACAAATTTCATTAATTGGGCAGAATCCAGCATCACGTTCCTTCATTTTATAAATGTCTCCTAGGTTATTCAGAACCTCTGTGACTCCGTCCTAGCACTAGTCCTTCATTTAGAATAGAATACAATAGAATGGAACAGAACAGTTCTGTTGGAAGGGACCTACAATGATCATCTAGTCCAACTGCCTGGACTTGTCATGGTTTGATCCTTTTTCTCTCCAGTTTTGATGATTTTAACTGAAGATCTAGATCTGCTGCTCTTCAAAAACTTTATTCAGGGCGGTCATGCCATCCTTGCACCACTACAGCAGCAATATGACAGTATCGTCTGTCCCATGCAGATTTTGCTACAGTTTCCACTGTGGATACAGTCCCTCTCTTCTGCTTGCCCATCTACCAGCAGATCATTCTACCTCTGTTATCTTTTGCTCTCCAATACATTACTTTTTCTGTCCTTGGGCCTTGTCACTTACCCCTTTCATCACGTTAACCTTGTTATGGACCTGATAACTATTCCTGTGATTTTCTTTTTATTTCTTTCTACTTCTCCTCTTCCTTCTCCACTAAAAACTCTTTATTCTTCTACTCCATCTTCCTGCTGTAAGCCAGTCTCTTCCTCTTTGTTCTCCTGGTCTCACAGTCATGCATCTTCATGGTCCTTCTCTTCATCTTGTCAGGGATCCATCTTTCCAGTCCTCTTGCTGGGCAGGTGATTGTCTTTGCCATCACCCCTTTCTACTCAGTTTCTCTGTGATATCTCCAAATTCCTCCATTGCCCTCACTGTCATCCCTGGCTACACCTCTTCTCCTCATAAGTTCTTGTTCATGAGTTCAGCCAGCAAAGCTGCATACATGTGAACTGTGATCTTTATTACTTTCTCGTCCAATCATTTCAGTTGTCTCCTCCGACATCCAGGACCTCTTTAACCATCACAGTATTTTTTTCACAGTATTTCTTTTTAAGCAAAAAGAAGGTGAAATTTCACCTAAATTCCCCAGTTCAGCACCCCATTAGTTATTTGATTTTTTCCCAGCTAACCAGAGAAGGCGCATGACCGGCTGTTTCCAGTAAAGCAGTCCATACCACAGGATCTCAGACAGAAATGCAGCCCCTTAACTAGTCCACGAACTTTGAATAATAGAAAACCTCTTCATTTCTTTAACCTGCACCTAACCTTTAAGTACATTAGGCTTGACCCTCCCCTAAGCAGCACCTGTGAGTGCAATAGTTCTTCTTTGGGCATGGTTAATGGTTGGACTCAATGATCTTGAAGGTCTTTTCCAACCTAAACGATTCTATGATTCTTACAGCTCTCTAGGATGTTCTGAGGGTGGATGCCCATGCCATGCAGCTGCAGTAATTTTGGGCTGCTTTCGGCTTACCCTAAGACGTGTCTGTTCGCAATTTCTTTGGAAAGTCCTCCTTAAGACAGAGGCAATCTTTACGTCTTTTCCAAGGCTATTGCTCGTCTAAAGCATTTCCATCTTTCTTTCCACGTGGTCTGTGCACTGCCATGGCTTTGCAGCTCTCCATGGCAGACTGGGCCAGGAGGGCTTATGGTGGGTCTGCTCCCAGCAAAGTGTTAAAAACACAAAACCTGGGCTATTTGCCTGTCAGCTGAACACGTGAATTCAGTGGTTTGGGGAACCAAAGCAGACAAAAACAAATCAGGGTATTCAGGCATCTTCTACAGTGACTGGTATGGCTGGGGCACAGTCACAGCTCACTTGCGGAGTCACTGAAAGTGTAGCATCATCCCCCCTCAAAGCAGAAAGACATATTTCCCTAAAAAACATCTCTTTGCAATAGCGCTTCCACAGGAGATAGTTCTGAAAGCAGGACAGATAAAATAAAGGGGTTAACTTTATAAAAAAAAAAAAATTGCTCCCTCAGTAAATGAGCTACTCAGATTGTTTGTAAATATACAGATAGTTTTTAGATTGCAGAGTGCCTCACAGCAACTCCATTTCATTTTTGGAAAAGTATCTTACACATTTTGTAGCACTATCAATAAGGAACAATACTTGGTAAAATCAAACAAGCTGGGAAACAATTTGGTATTGATAACACGAGACAGTTCAGTATCCAAACATACATTCACAGATTGTAAATCTCCCTGATCTGCCTGCAGAATCAAAAAGCTGAATGGACTTCAAAGACCCTAAACATTTTAGCTAATCATTTAACAGACTTCTTACAATTTTAATGAAAAACATAATTTACCACAATTACGGTTTAATTACTTCACCCTCAGCATACTCTCTTATATGATAGCTATCAGATCTAATTATTTCCTTTCCATTTGAGTTTATTAAAAAAGGAATTGGGCCAATGTAATTGCTCGAGTAAATCTAGCTATAGTGGAGTAACACAGCTGAGCTTTTATGATGCATCTACTGGGGCACCACTAGCTCAATTTGGGGAAATCTGTACTTTGGAAGAAATCCAGAAATTTTAGTGCAAATAAGACCCACTCAAATACCTCTATGTTTTCGCCAAAAAGCTTCAATGCAGCAGATCTAAACCTCCATTTGAACCAATGAACACTTGTGTACTGCAATTGGAAAGGACAGCACACCATTCAGGGCCTGAAAATGAAGATGACTTAACTATTACAACACTTTAACAAAAATTTAAATCACAACTGGTGGAAACGACCTGGTATCCTCAAATGTCTCAGTCATACAATCTTTTGACAGTATTGTTGGTCGGAATTTTCTGTCTTACCTGTTTTTACCATTGGTGCTGCTGAAACTCTGATATTTTCACTAGAATACATAAAATGAAATAATAAATTTTAAACTACTCAACTGTGAATCTACATCTGCTTTTGATGCTGCATTTCCTCAGGGCATTTTGGCATTCCCGCTGGCCCCTGGCTTAGAAAACACAGCACAGTCTGCCCTGATCGAGCAGTACTGCATGTCCTGCGAGTCACGCAGCTGCAGATGCACCAGCAGAGATACCGTCTCCAACGGCCACCTGACTTACACTTTTCTGGAGACGACAAAGATGCAAATTAGTGATGAAATTACTAGAAAAGAAGCATTTTCAAAAAAACCCTAGGAAGATGGTGGGAACAGTATTAAGCTCAAAATGACAGCATGAACTGTTCTGTTTCATGAATGTCTTAAGTGTGTTGTTTTGGTAGAAAATATCAAACAGAAAGTTTCACCATTTCCTAATCTTCTTTTTCTTCCCTGTAGAAATACTAGCACTTTCTATCAGAGAGAAAATCTAGTTTTCATTCTGCAGTAGTCATCAGTAAGTTTGGCTAAGAAGATTTTGTTTGCAGCACAAAAGTCTTTGATGATATCCTTAACTTGAAGGGCCAAAGGACTTTGGTTTTGGGGGTTTTTTCCCTTGTCTTCAGAACATTACTTTCACTTTCTTAAACTCATTTGGTGCTTCTGCAGATGGAGATGTATTAGTTGCCTTCACTCCCAAGCACAATCCCATTTTTACTCTTGCTTATGTTGCCTCTCTAGTTTGACCCATACAGCTTTATGCCTTCCTTGCGAAGTTTTCCCCCCTGCTTAGTGGAGTTTGTAAAGATTTGCAAAGACCAGGCTCATTGCTATTTCAGAAGGAATGCCTTTTTCCATCCATTATGCAGTAAAATCTCTTTGCATTCTTCAATGGTCTTTACAACATTATTTAATCAGTCTATTATCCAGAGCACAAAGTCACTTCAGTCGTCTTTCTCAAACACTCTAAGCGTGGCTCAACACCAGCAGGATGAAAAAGCTGTATGAATCTTTAATCTCTGTATTACAACCCATTTGTCACCCTTTCATTCCTTCTTTTCTTTTGAGTTAAAACCATTGCTCTGTGTACTCTTAATCAAGCGGCAAACAAGTATGACGTACTTGGCATCAGTTTCACTTGAAAAATTTTTGCTTCACATTGGCTTTTCTACACAGAAGTGAAATGGGTCACCTGGTCTTTAATAAAACTGCCTGCAGCTCATCAATCTGTTAAGTTTAAGATTAATCAACACTTATATACTTCAAACAAGAGTGGAGGCTGGATTTTTAAAAACACTCATCAGCAGTCCCCTCCTTGTCCTCACTGAAATTTATTGGCTTCTGCCACTGATTTCAATGAGCTCAAAAAGCCATTTTAGAAATCCCAGTCTCTTTACTTTATGGCCAAGGTTAATGGTTAAAGAGCATCTTCAAATGATGACCTGGGTCATTTCAATACCCAGAACTCTGAAGCTTATAGTCATTTTCCTTCCACTGAGGTCCCTTCCAACCTAGTATTCTATGATGCTATGATTCATACAGAAGTGTTGATATCCTCTCAAAAAGGCTTTCAGATTATTTTCTAAATTTCTCCATGTACTGCAGAATCCAGTAAAATATGACAGTATGAACACTTCCGTTGTTATCCATTTAAACAGTATTTTGAGCTGTCTGCAGTTTTGATACCTCAATAATTTCTGTTTCAGTGCTTGCTACTGAGAAAAGCAAAATCTCTGCAGAAAAGAAGTCAAAGCATCTTGATAACTCTTTTGTCATCAGATATGGCTCAAAACTTTCAATCTGCCATAGCTATAGCATTGCCTTTAAGACGAATATTATGTGAGAATCAGAAGATATGTGAAATGGGCATATTTTACGTATTTAACACATTCAACATACTTAATTTTGTCTCTTAAAATCATGTCCTTCCTTTTATCTCTAGCTAGGCATACTCATAATGGCCAGCCTCCAGAAACTGAAATCATTTAGGCCTGTTAAGGAGTCCTGAGAGTAGCTTAAATATCAGGACGCTTTTCTAAACCACTTTTTAGATTCTCTGTACCTGTCTTTTGGTGTGAGAACCATTTGGATGGACATACCCACAATTTTGTCTCACAAACTGAAAAACTGGT
Organism: Haliaeetus albicilla; assembly: GCF_947461875.1. NCBI lineage: Eukaryota > Metazoa > Chordata > Aves > Accipitriformes > Accipitridae > Haliaeetus > Haliaeetus albicilla. The sequence goes on from NC_091499.1 coordinate 7,812,682, forward strand.
TGTTTACAAAAAAAAATCTGAGATCTGTATCTTGGTGCAAAAATCCAGAATCTGAAATTTTAGAACAACAAATACCATAAAAAATTGTATGAAAATAATAAAACATGGAAATACGGTATTACGCAATCTCCAGAACCTGTCTAATCTCCCACTTTGTTGGCTTTCCACCATTCTTCTTTCCTCTAGGTGAGAAAATAGAAGTTGCAGACTATGAGTTTTCATAAGATAACAACGTTCCATTCTAATTTCCCTCCACGTCCCCACCCCACAGAGAAGAAATACTTTCCAAATGCAGAACCCAGCTCTTACTTCATTCCCAGCCATAAATATCGTAAATGTGATTCTCTCCTAGGAGGAGATGCAATGGGACTTCATCAGTGCCACCCCCAAGGCTTTTTCCAGGGAACAACAGCATCAGCTGTTCCAGGTTCTCCTGCAAGGCTGCCAGTGAACATTGTTCAGGAATTGCACTGAATTCCCTAGGGTTACTTGGGAGAAAAGGCAATCTAGTCCATTGCCGCTGGCTCCTTCATTAACCTCCATCAATCTTAACATTTACACCTGCCCTTATTTTCCTGCTGATAGAGCCTTGGCAATGCCAGCAATTCCAGGGTATTCCTGCTGGCTGGGCTTTCCTGACAGCATTCATTAGCAGGTAATTTGCTGGCTGCTCTGAAGGACCATGTTGTGTTCTGTGATTTAAAGATCTCTAACATGCACCTGTTGTGGCTAATTGGATTCTACTAATCCTTGCCGTAGTTACTTTCATTAAAGGATGCTTGCAGCCTTTTAAAGGAACTATTAAAACACATCCTTTTCCACTTGCAGATTAACAAAACAAGCCAGCTTTTTATCCAGCTATGCCCAGTCTCAGAGGGAGCCACACAAGCCTTTCTTTTGCTGTGAGACTTCCAGCAGGTTTTTTTTTACTTTGTTTTTACTGACACTGTTTATTATTTAAGATTAAGTTTCAGAATTACAGCATTCTAGTTTCTCAGTCCGAGCGCTGAATGTTTATGTCCTTTATGTGCAAACTGTATTCTAAGCAATGTTTCATAGCATTTTTATTCAAGAACCACCACACCTTTGGAAAAAAAAATCAGGAAATTTTAGCAGTGTCTTTGGCTGATGTCCATTCATAATACAAATTAGGCTACACTTTGAATTTTGTTTTCCTGCCATCTGGTATTTCTGTTACATTGGTAGAAATCTCTGTGTTGGATTTTTTGCAGTCATTCCACAGGCCACTCCCCAGTACTGCATGGATCCGTGGTTCACTGAATACAGATTGAGGAATTTTTATCTGACATAGCTGAACCATAAGCCAGGCAAATGTACTCTTGCAAATACAAATGCAGTGCTAGACATGAGAAAAGCAAGTCCCTTCTGATTTTTGAAGCCCTTAAAGGGGGTCTGTATCACAGCCCCTCCTATTGAAGAACATATTTCAATTTTTTTTATAAAGCTATAAAGCTACAAATGTCTGATGCAGCTGAAGCTCTCCTGCCTCCAGAAAAGAGGATTTCAGCCTCAGTGGGCACCTGATGCATCAGAATTTCTGATGTCGTTTTCCTTTTTCCCCCTTTTTTTTTTAATAATTGCAAAGCTTAAGAAGTTGCTTTGAGTGTACAAGTTAGTTTAAATGTAACCATTACTGTAAGACAATTTTTTAAATCTGCCTTCCTACCCCTTTATGTAATAATTCTCATTCTTCACGGTCATAATTTTTTGCCTGTGTGAACGATGCAGGCAGTGCAAAACAAGTTATAACAAGACCGTTAGAATCAACAAAACTTCTCTGCTGCTCTCCAGTACTATGGTGGTCTGGTTAGAGTTGTCCCCAAAATACTTTTTACAACATCTGCACTTATCAACTAAACCTGGAGAGAAACACTCAGGATTATTTAGTGAGGACATAAAAACCAATATGGAAAGCTGCGCTTTGGCATGGAGTATGCTGGAGAGGTCTGGAGGTGAAAGCACCTTTTTGCCCCATTCCAGTTTTTATACTTCATTGGCATTTCTTTAAGCGTCAGGGACAGCTGTGTCCAGCTGCATGGCAGGATTAGACCACCCTTCTACTGCCTGATGCCAGCTCCACTAGGAGACCCCAAGGTGCGAATGGTTTGGGAAGGGAAATTCAAAAGGCTCCCTGCGCTCCCATGGCTTCTACATCCTTCCACGTGGGGCATGCCTATGTTTGCACGCAGCGAGTGTTTCCCCTCATCTCTCCTACCTACCGGGTGGTTTGGGGGAGCGGGCTGAGCCTCTCACTCCCAGCAAAGAGCAGGGCACAGTTCTTGCCCTGACGTGGAAATCCTGGCCACTGCTCCTCAGGGCTCTGGTGAGTAATAGTTTAATAAAGTTACGGTTTCCTACAGTGCCGTGTATTTTAGTGGTCCCACATTTCCCAGCTTCTGCCATTTCCTCTCTCTCTCAAAGTCACTTTCATGCTTGGAACAGGAATTAATTGCGATTCTTTTGTTAGGAGGGTGAGTGCTTGCCAGATTAATTCAGATTCTGCTGCTTCTACCCAAAAACCGCCTCCAAGAGCCTTAAAGGAACAAAGAAGCAAGGAAGCTCTGCTCTTAGAAACTCCATCACCTGCTCGCATAGTACCGCAAACAAACATCAAGGCAGATTATGCTGCCAGAATTGAGAATTGTACCGTTCTATCATAGCTGAAGAAATTCAGCTTGGTGCTAGGAATAAATGTAAAAACCTCAGGAGAAACGGAGAAGAAAAAGAGTGAGAAGGGAGAAAAAGTTAAGGAAGAGAAATTCAGCTGCAATGGAATAAAAATTGAAAATAAGTAAAAATAACATCCTGCCTTTGACAAGGAAGTTTGAGCTAAGGAAATGATTGCTCTGACATGCCATCTTCACTGGTGCCTGCTGTCAAAACTTCAAAATTCAGAAAATTATTTCCCTTCATAAGGAGACAGAGAAATTACATTTTAGGTTTGTTTCCGTCTATAACTCAGAATAATAGGCCTGTCAGGCAACAGGCTGCTTGAAGTTCTCTTTTGCTTCGTTTCTTTTTCTTCTTTACTCCTTTCTCTTACCTATGAGGTTCGACTGCAAATGCTTTTGTGAAGGGATGTAGGGACACCTATGTTGGGCAGTCCATTTCCAGTCCTAGGGAAACAATAATAAATTCAGTACTCGAAGAGGCGAGTGAAGTACCAATTTCTGTTACAAAGATCACCAGAAGTTCTGGGACAGCTGCTTCTGAAAAGAGGTGGCGACACCATGAAGTAAAGATTTCTCAGACTCCACACAAAAAATTGGACAATTGTGCCGAGTGACTTGTGAAAGATTCAGGATAGTAATGTAATCCTTTACAAATTTGTCCCTGAAAAAACTCTATTTCCTATTGACTGCCTTTTGTTTTCAGTTTATGATGACATTCAGAAGACTTTGTCTCCCCTTTTTAGCTTTTAATGCTGAGGTATTTGCTCTCTCTTCCATGTTCCCAATTTTTCAGTCCTTTTGCCCCTTTCTTTTACGTTACGTTAATAGCCTGACCCTTCTGCGACGTCTCCCACCTACTTACCACAGAGAAAGAAAAATAAGCCAACCTCAGACCTTGAGTGGCCACTCCTGGTCAAGCTGGGCTTTCCCTCGCTGGCTGGGGCCGCGGTCTGGTGCAGACCACTGGGGTGGTAGGAGGCAACAGCCGTCAGACTTTACTGCTCCTGGGCCGGGGCAGAGGCAGGTCTTTCCGCTTCTTAAACTGTATTTTCCCACCATGGAAGAAATCAAATGGACATGTGTATGCTTATACCAGCATTTCTCCAGATGTTAAGAGAGTCCATCAGCATTTATTTTCCCTCTGAGTATCAGGCAAGCAGGTTGTGCTCCAGGAATTTTTTTTTTTCTCTTTTTTACCTCGAGACTGTCACTCTGTGTTTGCATTTCCACCTCCACACTTAGGATTTCAGACTTGTATGTGACAAAGCCTTTCTCTAAAAATGACTAAATCACCTGATTTCCGTGGCAACTTGCCTTATAGGACTGCTAATTAACTGACGTTTGGGTTTATAGAGAACTGGCATGGATTATATTTCTTTCCTAGAAAAGCCAGTATCTCCCAAGCCGTCCTTTTGCCAGAAAAGGCTGCAAACTCTTCAGCTTAATCCACCATGCAGACTTTCTAATATGTTCATCTGGAGAAAAATGAAGTACTTCTAAGCCACGGTACTGGCAAATTTTTCTTGCCCAGAAATCAAGGAAAAATCCCATACTTTATTTTGTAATGCAGCTCACAGAGTTCTCAGCAGGGGACCAATCCAGACCTAGTTACCAGTTACCTACACCCTGTAGGTGTATTTTCCAAATTAAATACCATGACCCTTCTACGAGGTAGCCTCCAACAGAGAAAACAATGAGCCTCAGACCTTCATTAAACAGTGTGTGGTTAAACACTACTTTTTCTTCCTCAGCTCATAATGTGAGGCAGCTGTTTGGTGGAGAGTGCAGGAGAAACTGGATGAAAAGATGCCAGAGCTGTTTGCTTCCACTCCAGCCACTCCTAAAGGATAGCTTTATTAAGCAAAGGAAACAGCAAGTTTGAACACAAGCCTGGTTTTGTCTTTTGTTTAAAATGAATGCATTTAGTGATACGCCAAGAGTTCTCATAAAAGCATTTTTGTTGTTGTTAAAAAAAAAGGGTACAAAGGGACAGAAACCTGAAAAGTTTCCTAATATTTATCTTTGCCTGAGCTGTCTTGATGCCATTTCTTCTGCAGCTGTTTTTCACAAGCTCTCAGATTTGTCTTTTCTTGACTAGGAAGTAAATCTCCGACCCACATTTGAGTCACATCTGGAAATGCTGCGGGAGTTCCAAAGAGTGTGAAAACACCTGTTTGGATCCTGAAAATAGTCTGAAAAGCACCTGTCTGTGGGCATCAGACACTGTAAAATCCATGATTCCAGAGTACTTCACCGTCAATTAAAAGTCCTTTTAAATGTGTCAGCTGAACTTGGCTATTCAGCAAACTCCACTGGAATTTTCTTGGGAAAATTTCTATCATTCTCCGCACTTCTAATGGCCACATATAGATGCAAAAGAACCACCTTTAATTAAAGTTGTGTTTGCTTCTTCTGACCTAAGATACCACAGTCCATGAACAGTCATTTCATTATCCCACTCTGTAATTATAAAATTGCTTGCTTTTTACAGCAATTCCTGCAAGAGTTTTAAGATGTATAATTTAAATTTTTTTTGAGAGTTGTGGCTTATAGGACCCTATTTAAAAAAATATATATTTTAAATGTATCCTGGCATTTTTTGTCCTTCCATTTCTGGTCAGTATCTGCATCCTTTCCACCCTCACACAAAGTATGGTAATAATATTTCATTCAGCTTTTCTACAAGGGGTTGTATTTGCAGTATCTTGGATATACTTCATTTTTAGTCAGAATAAGATATACTGCTCAGTAATTTCATGAGCATCCTGTCTGTTATCTTCTTTCTTCTGAGAGGACTGTATATTTTTCTTTGTGAGAGGACTGTATACTTTCCCTTGTGACTTTGAGGAAGATACCAAGTGCCTCAGGGTGGTCACATGGTTTTACTTGACAGCTGTCAACACAAATGACAGAACAAACATACACACAAACACACACACACATTATTTTAAATAATACTATTTACTTCTTTTAGCCATCTTATACCATCACTGCCTTCTCTGTTGGGAAAAAAAAAAAAAAGAATAGAATAGAATATACTATCTGTGTTGACTTCACTAGAAAGCAGCATTTTATAACAGAATCACAGTGCTAGTAGGAAAGCTGCAACTTAACCCATGTAATCCCATGAACTCCTCTCTCACCCATACAATTTTATAGGACAAAAGCTAAGACAGCACATTAAGGAACCCAAGAAACTTTGGAGAACCCAAAGATTAAGAGAGATGTGTAAGCACCATAACCAGCTTGCCGTAGCCCTTTGTGAAAGAATGTGAAACATCTTCTGTGCACAGAGTGGATGAGAACACAGAGAAGAGCCAGTGAGGACACAACTCTTCTAAAAGAAATTAGAAGACTCTGAAAGTCTTCAGAAGACAGGCAACAGAGCTGGACTTGTCCTAGATATCCCAAAAGTAAAAGAGCAAGGGAAAGATGATTGGTCACTTTTACAGAAGGAGGGAAAGAAGAAACCTTCTGGCCAGCTGAGCTCACAAAATGTGGAGGTTCCTATAGGAGGTTCCTATAGGAGGAACCAGTTTGTTTTATAGAAGTTATGGAGTTAAGACTCTTGAATAAAGTATCCCATGTGGAGAGCATTTAGAATCTCTTAAGACTAGATTGCAATGGGAACACAGAAAACTTACAATGAGAAACAGGCCTGAGTCCTGAGTTAGATTTATAATAAGAAAGAGTATGGGACAGACCTGGGCCAGGAAGCAGGTCCTGAAACCAAGAAAGCAATACTGCACACGGGTAGCTCAGACCCACATGAAAAGTTGGGTGTAAAGAAAAACCTCAGCAGAAAAATGAGCAAGGAGCACGAGATCGCCGGCAGCACTGTGGAGGATTTCAGGGTTAAGAAGCAACGTGCTCCACCTTTGAACAGATGTGCCACAATTTCATGAAAATATTTTGCGGAAGCCTGAAGGGCAGAATTGTACGCAGCTCTGAAGGAACAAAGTATACACATTCTTCACAAAAAACCAGTCATTGATGATGGTAACTGACCAGAATAGCTATCACTTTTGAAGGTTTAATCACCTGAAAGCTGAGTGGAATATTTTTCTTTGGAAACTGGACACTGGCACACCAGTTCATGTGTGTCAATTTTGGTAACTAGGCTAAGGAGGAAACTTAGATTGAACTCAGGCCAACCTCACATCATACAATAGGCAAAGCATTCCTACTTTGAGTGCATTTAAACTAGATTTAAAGGTAAAACTTAATCTTGGAAACGTGAAATTTACAGCTACTTCAGGAGATAGGGTGTCTACTTGAGGACCGAACATACATCAGATACGAGGTCTCCTTAATGGATGGCTTACTGCAAAAAAATGGGAGCCCATGAAGAGCAATTCCTTGATGATTCCAGGGGCATTGAAAAGCTGTCAAGCAAATATAAAATAATGTTGAGAGAAGCCAATATTTTTATCATACTTATGACTAGAATTATCTCTGTGGTGGTCAGACAAAAAATTAGATCAGGAATTAGAAAAACAGGATAAACTCAGGATATAAGAAAAATCAATAAAACTGAAGAACCTATGGGATGGTTTAATTATCTGATAATTATGGAAAAGAAGGACAGAACCCTTTCTCTGTGCCTCAGTCCTAAGGATCTGGTAATGGGTAAGAAAGGAACATTTTCCTATATGCTGAATGAAGAGCTTTTTATTAAGTGGTCAGATGCTGCAACCTGATTCTGATATGTTCCCCTAGAAAGAAAATTTTTACTGGGTTATCCTCCATATTATGTTCAGGTCCTAAAATATTTTGGAAAAATATATTACTTTTATTTGAAGATATTAAAGTTACTGGAGTTCATACAGCTGATAAGACAATATGGTGTAAAAATAGATCAACATAGAGACTCCAAAATAACTGTGAATGACTTGTGATGATGAATTAAAATTCAGTAAACAATAAGTAAATTTATGGTTAGTGAAATAAACTACCTATGCAGGAGAAAAAAAAAAAAAGACTGTACAGCTTCCTTTGTCATTCTGAAAACGATTATATGTCAGTATTGGACTGTTCTACCAACTATGCAGCACTAGAATTACTAAAGAACACATCTTTTGAGCATGCAATTATCTGACATGATATCAGAAAGTTGTATTTGTTAAGTATAGAACACCAGCTGGGTATAAAAACTGATAATGCATTGCAATATACTACGTATTTAAAAGTTTTAAAAATGAGTAGGATTTTAAGGACGTTTCTTCACAGCCAGGTATGCAGAAACTGGTGAGGATTTTGGTAAATTGTATCAGAAACTGTTGAAAGTATGCTTTAAGAATTATGAGTCAAATTCAGTTTCAAATTTAAATTCACACTCCTAAATGAAGGCATCATCTTTGAATCCAGGACCACCATTTCCTGAAATGCAATGCAGCATGTAGTCTGAGTCATCTCTTGGTGACCTGCACAATGACTGGAAATATGTGTTCTTTTGTACCAGAGTGCAAACTCAATTACTCATTAATAATAAAATAAATAAATAAAGCCCCTTGCTTTCCTGAAAACTCATGCTTTTTCTTCGAGAAAACACAATTATTCTTGTGGTACATTTTAATAAAAGACCTATCATTCTACAAAGTTGATTATATTAAAATTGAAACTAGGGTGGCATAAGGAACAAGCTAAGAAATCCCCTCAAATGTCAGTTAATCCAGGAGTGAGCTCGCAAGCCTCCTGGAATGAATATCACTACGAAGCTGCTAGAGCTGAGCTTATGGCTTTTTTGACAATTGTAAGAGCCATGGTTACAACTTTTATGCTTCACAGGCTTTTATACTAACACTATGGCTCAACGTGTGCTTTTACATGCGGGTACATTAAATGCCACTATTTTATGAATTCACGTACAAAAAATATGGGCTTGTCTGTCTGGGAGAGACTTCCTACAGGAAGCAGAGTAACACTGTGACCTGTGTCACATTCACAAAGTAAGCGTAATCTGTTTCTCACTAGCAATTAGCTTTCTGGTACAAAAATTGCTTTATCCCAGAACCTCAGAAAGATACTATATAAATGTTAATGCCTGAATGGATTCTGTCAACTTTTTATTGTAACTATAACCTTTGCACTAACATTTAGTAGTACATTTCACGTGCTAAATCCAAAGAACTGATCTACAATGTGCACTTAAATTAAAACTGAATTTTAAATGATCTTTACCCACCAGCTAGTCAGAGGAATAGTGTTGCTAGTGCTGTACTTAAGCAGCTGAAAAGACTAAAGATTAAGGTCAGAAATCCAGCTATGTGTTAAATAATTGAGCAAAGCGTGCTTTTGGGAATCAAAATGCTAAACGTTTAGTGTGGCATGGATCTCATGTTGCACAGCTCCCAAGGCAGTGGAAAGGATCCGTCCCCTTGTGAATGAATCCAACCTTCAGCGTCAGATTTCTTCCTTCAGAAGAGCCACTACTGGCCCCCCACCCACAGCAAGTGCCTTGGAAAGGAAAAGCAAGGGCTTTGGAAAGTCTTCATATCTGCTCTGCTCTCCTTTGAGTGTTGTGGGCCAATATGGACCTACACATGCAACACATTTTTTAAGGGTAGGTAGAAGCGAGCATCTGGTTCATTTAGTTATTTAGTTAAGGACTATTCAGTACAAAACAAACAAAAAATAACAAGAAAAGTGATAAATGGAAAGGAAAAGTGACCGTAACAAAGACTAGAGCTCTTTGGCCACTGACTGATGGCCATTAAGGGAACTGCTCAGGCACGGTCTTGAGGAGGGTCACTTGAACTGTGTAACTAATGAGGGGAAACATGATTATCATCAGCATTTGGGGATATTTCGGGGGACTTCTATGAAATTTCTGATGGGCTTTTGGAAGGGTCTTGTAGGATTATGTAAAGCTTATTATGGGATGTTTAGGAAAATGGCCAAAGGAAGGATCATAGCATAGCAGGGAGCAACAAGCACAAGAAAAAGGAGAAGAGAGGGGAGAAGGGGCCGGTCACGCATATGCAGCAACATACCCGTGGCTGGGTATAGCCACTATAGGAGGGGTATATAGTGGGTGTATTAGGCAAATTTAAGGCCTGTGCTAATATTTGAGGAATGCATGAATGTGGGTGTGCTGGCAAATTGGGAGGGAGAGGGGGACGCAGCATATTTCACTAGTGAATTTAAATCCTGACTCAGTAAGTGGTAAGAAGAGGATGGGAACACAAGCAATTAGAGAGAGTTTGTCAGCACAAGACGCCTCATTTCTGTTGAGGTGTAGCATTATAAATGGGATAATGTGATATGATAGACTGCACAGCAGGGGGGTGACCGAGTTGACCCTGCGTGGAAGCTGACAGCAAAGCCCTGACGCTCCTCCTGGTCTGCGCAAAGAGAAGACACCAATTTCCATTGCTGCATATTTGGCATCTTTCAGAAGAAAATTCTCAGCAGGCGAATTATAAATAAACATCTCATAAAAGAAAATATCCTTTCCTACATTGTTTCAATGAAAATATTTATTCTGAAGGAACGTTTCCTTAATCTAAATCAAATTAAAGCTGTTAAATCTTCCTGCACAAGTTGTCACAAAACCAGCACAAATCCTTTATCAATAGTTTTCATTAGCCCAGAAAGTCAGCGCAGCAAGAACCCTAACTCTCTATCCATCTGGTATTGAAACAAATATATATACATATATATGTTAAAAAAATCAGATTACTTTTGTACTCCCCAGAGTCTTAATTTTCAGACTGTTGCTTTGAGCACCAGCAAGCAAGATGATACAGCCTTTACATAAAAGTGAAACATCACACCTTTTGTGTACATTTTTCTGTTCTGTACCTTACTGTGCCTGTAGACAATATGAAATGTAAGAGTGAAACTAGGCTTCTGCAGTTCAGGCAGTAACATCATCAGTAGGTTTAGGTTGCTGAATTTGAACAATGAAGGATCACCAATGTGTTTGAAAGCCATGACCTGCTATGGGGGATATCAGGAGGACAACCTCGGCCTTAGCCATCTATGGTTATAAAGCACTTTTCATCATCTCATGTAGATTGCAAAGGATGAGAATCCTCAGAATCACTGAGGCTGGAAGGGACATCTGGAGATCACCCAGTCCAACACCCCTGCTTGGAGCAGAGCCAGCTAGAGCAGGTTGTTCAGGGCTGTGTCCAGGCCAATTTTAAGTATCTCTAAGCATAGAGACTCCACAATCTCTCTGGGCAACCTTTGCTGTTTGACCACCCTCACAGTAAAAACATGTTCCTTAAGTTAAAATGGAATTTCCAGTATTTCCAGGCAATTTCCATTGCCTCCCAGCCTGTCACTGGGTGCCACTGAGAAGATCCTGGCTCCACCTTCTTTAGTCCCCCCATTCATGTATTTATATGCATTGATAAGATCCCCCTGAGCTTTCTCTTCTCCAGGCTGAACAGTCCCAGACTTCTCAGCCTCTCCTCGGACATTAGATGCTCCAAGCCCTTCATCATTCACCCCTTCACTGGACTCTCTCCAGTATGTCCACATCTCTCTTCTACCGGGGAGCCCAAAACTGGACCCAGCACTTCAGATATGTCTCACTCATGCTGAGTAGAGGGGGAGGATCACCTCCTTTGACCTGCTGGCAACACTTCTTCTCATACAGCCCAGGAAACAGTTGACTTTCTTTGCTGTAAGGGCACATTGCTGGGTCACGTTCAACGTGGTATCCACCGGGACCTCTAGGTCATTTTCTGCAAAGCTGCTTTCCTGCCAGTCAGGCCCCAGTGTGTACTGGTGCATGGGGTTGTTCCTCCCCAGGTGCAGGACTTTTCACTTTCCTTTGTGGAAATTGAAGCTTGGAAATGTGAGCTTCCATGGCCCATTTCTCCAGCCTGTTGAGGTCCCTCTGGATGGCAGCACAGCTCATATGATATATCGGTCACTCCTCCCGGTTTTGTATTGTCTGCAAACTTGCAAAATCTGTCCCATCATCCAGGTCATAAATTAAAAGTTCTGGCCCTAGTATCAACGCAATGGAGCACACTGCTAGTCACTGGCCTCCAGCTGGACTTTGTGTTGCTGCTCACAACCCTCTCAGCCTGGCCATTCTGCCAGTTTTCAGTACACCTCACTTTCCACTTATTTATCCCATACTTCATCAGTTTGTCTGCGTGGATGTTATGGAAGACAATGTTGAAAGCCTTGCTTAAGCTGAGATAAACAACATCCACTCCCCTCATCTACCAAGCCAGCCATCTCATTGTAGAAGGCTGTCAGGCTGTTTAAACATCATTTCCCCTTTGTAAATCCATGTTGACTACTCTCAACCACCTGCTTCTCTTTCATATGTTTGGAAATGGCTTCCAGGATGATTTGGTCTATACGGACTTGTTAAATGGTGGGTTTGTTCAGAATGTAAGTATACACTTTTAGGCAAACAAAATAGGCATGGAACTGCAGGTAGTCTAAGCCCAGCTGTACGTCAGTTGGCTAGAGGAGTAAACTAGACTGTTCATATAAGGTGGTGGTTTGTTTTTGGAGTGCTCAAGACATTTCAGTTATCCTTAGACAGATAAATGGGGAACAGAATATCCTTCCAATATTCATTACATGGAGACTTAGTCAAAAGTATTGAAGCTTTTGGAATGACACAAATATATTCTGGTAAATTCTGTTTGTCTCTGACATAATTGAAGCCCTTTTGCTATGGGTATAAGATTTGCATATCATGAAGTTGATCCTGGACTTTGGCTGTTTTAACATCCTTGTTGAACACAGCAATGAGGATAAGTTTGTCAAAGGACTTTTTAGTGCAGGAACTGAAACAGGAGAGAAAAAAGAAAAATAGCTACAGATGTTTGTACATGAGGGCTTTGTGTCCACGCTCCTGTTACTGTCAGTGGTCACCTTATTTTGATTGCCCAAACGTAGGTGCCCAATGCTATTTGAGATGCCCTGAGCATGCCCACGTGCATGAATCTGGTAGATAAAGGAACCATAGAAGACCTACACTCTTTCAAAGCAGCAGATGGAGGACAGGTAGGATACCCTAGAGCATCTCAAATGGCACTGGGTACCGACATTGGGGTGATTGAACCCCACCCATGATCTCCACTACCTACAGAGCACACCACAAACACTAATGATTAGGTGACATTTTCTCTTCAAAGCAGAAATGTTTTTCTTCCTTCTAGTATCATAGTCAACAGATAGGAGACAAAAAGGACGGTCAGGTACATTGTTTTCCTTAGGCTTCGCAAGCTGGCTGCCAAACCTGTACAATTTATACTTCTCCACTCCCACTTTTAAATGTTTCAAAATGTGTCTATTAAAGCTCTTAAAGGGGGAAAGTTTGGTGTTCATAATTAACAAGATAAATTAGTTGTATCTTTTAAATTAAATAAAAAATGGAAGCCATGGCTGTAGTGGCTCTTTTGCAGGAATATTGCAGCTTTGGTTTTGTCATATCTGCCTGAAATTCTACTTCCCTCCTTATTTAGTAGCCAGCCAGGGTCTAAGTATTATATCCAAGCCTGGTTTAACACCAGTCCTAAAGGTGATAAAATCTAGTTTGCTAGAGAAAAACTCAGCTGAATAGAAATTCATACATCTATTTCAAAAGACTGAACTCATTTGCTCCATATGTTCTTTCATATTTAGAAATTTACATGGGAACATTGCATTTAAGGGCTGATGTAGATAAATTATTTGTGTGCTCAGCAAGCCCATGAAGACTAAGAAAAATACATTCAGTAAGAGCATTAATAAAATGCATGATGTAAACGGTGGGTATTGATGTAAAGCAATTTGCTCACTCAAGTGTTTCTGTTACTAAGAGTCAGCACAGAGAATATATTCCTTTCCTTTCTCTGCAGCTCAACAATAGAATGGAAATTGAACTTTTGTGGAGTATTAGATGTATGTGTCACTGATAGATTTTGGAAAGCAAAAGATACTGAGATACAGCCTCATTTTAGAACATTCTTGGGTGTGCTGAAAGATGAAAATGATGGTGGCTCAAAAAATGGTTTTAAAATGGCTCTAAGGTTCTTAATACTGAAGGTCATGCAACTCACCTGATGGGTTTTGGGGGCAGAGTTAATCTTTGGTATCAAACAGTTCAGCAAGGCTATTTCTTTGCAGCTTCTATTTGCCCCAATTCCTCTTTTCCAGAACGTTTAGAAGTACCATGGTCTGTCGTGCTCCGGGGACCATCTTCTGCCTCAGATGCTATGCCAGGGGAAATGCCATGGTAGGAGGAATACAGAGAGCTGCCACCTGGGTTCACTTTTGGCAGCAAGGCTGTCGTGGTACAGTGCAGCACATCAGAACCTCTCTCCTTCCCTGCTGAAGAAGGGAAGGTGGTCCAGACCCTTCTTTTTAACTCTTGCTTCTCAAGAGCAGGAGTTTTCATCAATCCTTTCCCCCATGCCCTCTAGTCTACTGAACAAAGATTTTTCTTAACCAGATTTTCCATACTTTACAACTTGATTTCCTTTGTTCGACTTTTCTTTCTTTTCTTCCCCAGTATTTTTTTCCTGGAACACTTAAACAAGTATCAACCCTACCCAGTCTTTGCTACAACTTTACTGCTCCAATATTCTACCAGTGAATCATCTTTTTCATGTAATTCCATTCATACCAGGAAACAGTATGATGTCATAACAAGGTAAAAATACTCACCTTGAAATAGTGCTGATATTTGTAAAGTGAACCAACTTTTCTTGCCCACTCTGTGTTCTGGGATGTGTGCTGCAATATTATTATTATACATTTTTACTGGTAACATCAGTAAAGGGAAGGAGAGGCTGATTCCTTAAGGCTGATGTCATTCAGAAGTGTCTGGTTGTCTGTTTATTAACACTGTAAGACTCAGAAACTTTCTTCTGCTTTACCTAGTCAACCGAGACGCTAGTACGCATACCAAGAGATGTCTTGCATTCTGCAGATCGTATAATGAAATCAGATGGCTATTGGCAGTTGAAATACAATCAAATGCATTGTTTTATATGGCAAAATTATACAGAAATTTTGAAAACTGACTGAATTCTTCCCTTTGTCTATAGGGTATATACCAGGCTAGGCTGTTCCGGCTTATAAACACTCACTGCCCATCTCTCACTGGAGAGTGTGTCTGCCACAGAGGGAAACACTGGCCGTTCTGGCTGAAGACTATTAGCTGGCTCATGAAATAAACACCTTTAAAGTCTTAAAAAGCTGCTGGGCACCCAGCTTTTGTTGCTTAAACACTCTTTGATGCAAGCACTATAGCGTGTTGGTCCCCAGCCAGACACACCTTTCAAAAGCAACGTGTGGGGTCCGTCTGTCCATCCGCAGAGGTCTCGCTCACCGCTCTGGGAAGAGCTCCATCACAGGCGTCCTCCTTCACTAGCTCTTCACTGTGAAAGTCTCCTGACCAGCCCTTAGTTTGTCTCAAGCACTGTTGAAAAGTTGAATTTAAGAAGCACGGAAGAGCTTTACAATGGAATTAACCTGCATCATTGTTGACTTAAGAATCTTTTTCAGTTGGATCCAACCAAATGATAAATTCCTTTAATGTTTGGTTTTACTTCCAGCCATCTTATTTTCCAAGAACTGTGATACATTACACCTGTGTCTCTCCTTTTCATGCATTTATTTAATATTGTTCATACTCCCCTCCTTAACAGCAGCCCTGGAGATTGTTCCAGTGCTTTTCTTTTCATACTGCATGAATCAATGAACTGGACACCTGACCATGTGCAGCTGTATTTGTCCCTGTGGTGATCAACTACTTCACCACTATGACAGAGTAATGACTCGAATACATTGTCCATCTATTACCAACTCAGATTTAAGAAATGGTTGGTTAGAAGAAAGCGGGACTTTTTACTTATAAGTAGGTACAACAGCTGAATAATCCCAGTGGGTCTTAAATTTTCAGTCCATCGCTCCAAAAGTCCAGTCACTCATTACAGCACAGTGTGTGATAGTTTTCTAAGAAGCAATGACTAATATTGGAGGAAAAAAACAACACCTCAACAAAAAAAAAAAAGGTGGAGGGAATAAAGATGTATCTGATCTGAGCTCACTATGTACAAAAATTGTTATGGTATTGCAAACCTTTTTTTATTTAGTCAGAGAAAAGTCAGTATTTTCATCAGATTTCTGATCATTAGTTCAATGCTTTTGTGCTTAACCTAGGAATTTCTTTTCCAAAATACTTTGCTGGCAAAATAAATGCCAGTAGGAAATGATAGGATAGTTTAAAGAAATGTCTTTCCATAGGGCATATTGCTGATCACTGTTAAGTTATCCTGATATGGCAGGGTACCAGATTTTAAGAGAGAAGAGTTTTAATTAAGTAGGAGAGAGCACTTATTGCCTGCTAGAGACAAATCTGGCAGAAAGGTTTGTCATTTCGACTGGGGCCATGTTTCCGGCACAGAGAGATCCTTTTAAGCCAATGCAGTTTCCTTAGTAAGTAATTGAAACACGCTCAGGTGCAATGCTGAGAGCAAATGTCGTGAAAAAGATTTTCTGGGAAGAGTCAAGCAGCCCTACTTCTGATCAGTAATTCAGAGAGAGTCTCACACACAAACGGAGACATAATCATTGTACTGCTGAATGGAGTGATGTGTCGGCGCAGAACTTCACTTCTGATTCAGTGGTAAAGGAGAGCACAGAGACCTCAGCCAAGGCTCTGGCAGGCACTGGACAGGCTCACAGGTAGATCCAGACCCTGTTACAGCACGCTTACTTTTTTTTCCCCTCTGCAGATAGCTTTTCTGAGCGTACCAATGCCAATGTATTACCATATTTTATTTTTTAAATGAAAATCACACTCTATAGCTTTGGTATGGCTGCTTTAATACACCACAGAAAGTGGAAATTTGCTTGAATGCCTTTCACTCGATTACTGCAGGATAGCCAGTTGCCCTTCCCTCTTTGTCTGCAATGACAGAGAAGCTGTAGCAATAGGACGATCAGCTCCTCTCCACGTTATATATGTGCACACAGGTGCAGCAGCAGCCCTTGAGCAGAGCTTACTGCCTAGCAAGCAGTTACTCACTTTTAAAACAATGTTATGACATTATAGAGAGGCACACTGAAAGGCTAATTTCTCAGTGGCCAGTGCAATTTTGCATGTGAGTGTTATGCAAACATCCACACACAAGGAATACTATCTCATAACAAGAGGGTAATAGGAATAGTTTCATCTGCTGCGATGAAGGCTAGAATAGGTATAGCACTGGTGCACCATCTCCTGCATTTTAACTGTGGTATGATTGTGACATTAAATAACAATGACCTTGTAAGGGGTATCACAGATGTTATCATTAGGAAAAGGATTCATAACGGTGTAATTCTATTGTGACATGATAAAACAGATTATTTTTTCTTACAAGGAAGAAATATAAATATAGAAGTTTGTCCTGATGAATTATTCCATTTGAGGGCTCACCATGTTTTGCAAAGAACTTACTTTAAACAGCCAGTCTTCAGATTTTGCGCATACTTTGTTTTAACAGTTTGAAACATGTAAAAGCAAATGTAGCATAAGCTTTAAGCTACAATTTACAGTAAAGTCAGCTTCCTCTAACTATGCATTGAGTTCCTGAAACTGGTTCCAGTACAATGGACATTTCTCTCAATTCGTGTTAAATTTTATTCATGTTATACTGGGGAAGAAGAGAAGTAGAATGTAATTTGTTTCGCAGCATAAACTTTATGGATGCTGGGATTTAACCGTTTGAGAACAGAACTGAGTGGAACTTCGGGAATATAATCTGATATCCTCTGTCTGCTGAGCTCACTGCCAATGACAGAAACAGCATTCCTTTTTATGTAACAAATCAGTTCTGAAAAAAACCAAAAACCACAGTAGAGTTCTTTTGTGATACGTCCATAGAAATCCTCCTGAGTTTTCATTGTGATATGTGTGTTCACATCCACTTTTTTGGTTGGTTATTGGGAACAACCATGATTGCCATGCTACAGAAATTAAAGCAGGACCTCATACAATAAAGCATAACAGGTAACGAACAGCAACATATTCCAGTAACCACATTAGCACACAAAACCCTTTGTCTCACCTGTCAGGCACTCCTTTGGAAAAGCTCAAGTCGTAGATTCTGATTTAATGTAGTCCAGAAGCTGGATACAGCAGTGCCGAGACCTGACTTCTCATTCATCAAATGTCGAGAGCTTGTGGCTACGCAGACTCAAGTGGAAGTTTGCAATCTATGGAGATTTCATCTGCTGTGATCCTAACGCTGGGGTGTTGGGTAATTAAAAACAAGTGCTGACAGCTGAGATTAATTGATTTGGATCCATGTTATGGTTTTTATAGGAAGCACTGATTGGAATCTGGGAAAATGTGAGGGATTTGTTAGGTCATGCCAAATGAAGTTGTCCGTTAATACTAACAGCAAATAAATCAGGTGTCATTTAAAAAACAGATAAGTAAATTTTGGCAGATTCTGAAAGATCAGCAAACTATTCATTATCAGGAATGTATTAGAGGGCATCATAAGCAACCTGAGTGTATGGACAATGCAGAGAATTCAGATTTTTCCAGAGATCTAGGACACCTACACAAGCCCCAGATGGAAGCAAATTTTTATGTACTGGAGAAATCCAAGAGTGCTGAAATTGGAGCCTTTTTTGATATAGAATCACAGAAGAAAGAAAATATGGCTAAAAAAGGTATAGAATATTCTACCAAAATGAGAGATGTTAAATATTAAGAAGAGAGAAAATATGCTTTTGGTATAATAGTAATAATTTCAATGTGTTATTTATCCCACAAATACCTCTCTGCTATGCAAATTCCAGTGGAGCATGAAAAATAAGAAATTTGAGCTGGAACTCAGACTGCGCAGAACCTTTCTTGACATCTTTACAGTGCAAAAGCTTTTCTTTAGTTAATGGCTCCACATTAAGAAGGCATATGTATCATGGCTAAGTAATGTTTCATAATGGAAGTAGAGTAAGCAGTAAGTAGATTTAATGGAATGAAATTAATCGATGGAAAATTTGGTCTGGTTACACGGCAAAATTCCTCCTGGGAGTTTAACTTATAACTGTTGCTCAGTAGTACCAATTCCATCTTTTTGTCTCTCCAAATTAGCTGTAATAGACATGTTTCTTGAGGAACAAACCAAATTGGTTAAATCACTAGCAAATCTATCCTACTAAACTATGTAGGACTGTTGGAAAATTATCTGGACGCTCCAGATTTTTTTGCCTGAAATTTCACTGACGTTACCAGTAAATTTGGTTGCTCTACCGGGATATATGTAATTGTAAGCTTTAAACAAGTGCTGCTGGTGAACACTGAGCTTTAAGAGCAAAAAAACAACTCTGGCCTCTGTGTTGATCCATGAATTACTTTTATCTTCCAAAAGAAGTTGAAAAGCCTTCAGTAAAATTGAGTAAAAGAAAAGAAAATGTTTAAAATAAGAAAAGGCTTAAATATATGAAAATCAAAATAAAAGGATACCTGAGAAAAAGTATTAGTCCAAACTATTCATCTTTCGTGGCACAATTATGTATTTCAATGTGGTATCTAATTTATATGCTGCTGTATGCACTCCTGATGTCAAAACAGAGAAAAATAAGCTTACAAATATTCATACAACTGCCTTCCAGTAGAGAAAATGCAATTACACATGTTTCTGCAACCTCTGGCTATGAGGAATAGCAGCAGTGATTTGATTTTAACTTTCCCCAACCTTGCCTAAGAAGCGTAAAGATCTCCCTTTTTACCGTGATGTGTGTCCACATGTCAGCTAAAATTCAGCCCAAAGAAAAACTCAGAATGTTATTGTGAGAAAGAAGTGGAGGTTCTGACCACTGAAAACAGGAGATACAATATCTTAAAATAAAATCTCATAAGAAAAGAGGAATTATAGACAAATTGAAAGCCTAATGTCCTTGGGTAAAATGCAATGTGCTTCGTAACTGCAACTTAAATGTCCATGCTGCACTCCACCTGCTCGGATAAATCACAGACTCAGCTTATGCCTTTCCAATAGCTGGACAAAGCATTAAAACAGGAAGCACCTGGGAGAATTTTCAAAGTATTATTTTTTGAAGTAGTAAATTTTTAATTAATTTAGTTACCCACAGAGAAAGCAAAGATTCAGTTTGGGGGTTGGGGGGGGCGTTATGGACAAAGAAATATTCTTGGTCTGCCATAAAGAACATGTGTTACTATTTCAGGCATATTGCAAGACTGTCCTTTCTCTTGGGCATTAAAGGAGACAGAATTTTTCTTAAGGGAAGAGGCTGGGGCCGAGGGTAGACTCTTGTAGTGAAATATCTAGGCTGATCGTTTACCAAGACATGGTGTTGGTATGCAAATATATATAGATATATACATGCCTATTGATATGGACTAAGGGGAAGAAGTTTCAGGAGCAGACCTACAGGTCAAATTCACTGGCACTTCAGTGAAAGAACACTGCTTCTCCATAGGTCAGCTGAGATACCACAGGAGGTCCTACGGCTGATAAAAGGCACCAAGAGAATGGTAACTTGGGTCTAAATTACTGTGGAGCCATGACACAAGTTTTAGTTGTAACACAAAACTCTAGGATATTTTAGAGAGAGACTGCTTTCTAGAAACAGCTCATTAGGAGAGGGCTTTTTGTCTTCCCTCTTCCAGAATGTAAAGCAGAGGAATTAATTAGCAGAAAGCCTTTAAGTTAGATGACTATTTCTCCAGGAGAAACTATGGGAAAAGTTAGCTCCCTATTGTCAGGGTATCACGGAGTCTTTGCTGTGTGTGCTTCAGATGGCAGCTTTACCTCTTATGAAGTGTGAGGGTTTATGCTAATTAATTTGAAGGTCAAATCCATGCTAATAACCAAATTGAACTGGTGCCTCTGTGTAAAGGTCACTGGAAAGGAATATGATTATATACAGTTTTCACGTAGGGACTATCAGCTTCATTGTGGCTTTGCCTCTCTCCAGCAGTGTTTCTGTGAGAGCAGTATTTTGCAGAGCTGCAAGAGTCTGAGAAGAGTTTTGCGAATTGGAAAACAGCATAACTGAGGAACACCTCTGCTGGGAAATCATATTGGAAGATTGTTTTATATAGTCATGTCATCACCACAATATTTATTCCACTACATTCATAAAAATCCCTGTCCTTAAAACATGCAATGCACCATGTCCTCTGCAGGTATTCTCCAGGGCCAGCACATTCAGGAACCTGCAGCATTCTAAACCCTCTAAATTTTAAATAGATAAATATAGGGTTTCTTGTCATGGAAAACTAAGGGGAGAGGGAGAGGGATGACTACTGTTGTATGAAAAAGCAATTTCCTTTGCCAGTAATCTTTTGAACTCTCATTCCTATTATTTGTGGTGCTTGTGTTTGAATAAGGTCTTTATCTTCCTCAGTACAGCTCTTACGTAGATGGAATTATTTATTTTCCTATAAAAATGCCTATTTCCACCAAGAGTATCTATAATTCAGCCTGATTTCCTTTGTTAGGTTAGTTTTGTTAAAAACCTAGGAAACCAGATGCTCCTTCAAGTGTAGAAAGGCAGAAGAAAATATTTCACAAAAACAGCTGGTCCCTTTGACAGAGTAGTAAAATGTTTGTCAACTTTCCACTATGAGTAGATGGACCCCAGAGAGACCTGTCAGGAAAGGATCCCATACAGTAAGCACATAAGCTTCTCCTAAAAAAAAAAACAAATAACAAACCAAAACACATTGAAAAGATGGAATAAAGGATCTAATATGAATATACTACAGAAAGAAAGCAAAGCTGAGCAGGGCAGGAAAAACACTTCCACACAACAGAGTGCATATCATAAAAATAAAAATTTTGAAGTGCTTTGCATCTGCCATGCTAAACGGGTGAGGGGTTAAGAACTCCAGGCACTTTCAGATAGTTCACTGCTGGTATTTGACTCATTCACTGTGAAATTTTCCTTGGAAGATGCCACTGTATTGAACATTTATAGAGAAAACCCAACCCTTCCCTACAGAGAGCAACTCAGGTAGTACACCCAAACCTACCTGAGGTCTGTCTGCTTTCTCTGAAGTGAGAAGATGTTGTGCTCTAGTGACCCTGAGCTAAATTAAGTTTGAGGATAACTGGTAATCTCCTAGGTGTTTGCACTCACTTATGTAGTAACCGCTGGCAAGCCTCTGGCTTCAGAAAATACACTTAAGCAAAACAAGCATTCTAAGGACTTTTGAGTTTTTGAATTGTATTCCCCAAACTAAGCATCTGATTGTTATTCAAATTAAAGACCATATTGGTCTCTGAAGACATGAAATTAAAATGCTAGGGCAGTGCAAAGGAATGGTAAAAAAAGCCAAAAGACAAGTCCTTAAAATGTAAAATCAAAAGTTCGTAAGGATACAGATCATTTGCACAATATTTAGTTTGCTACAAATAGTGGCAGTAGACTTGTTAGTATGATGGTAGCGGATTAGTAACTTTTCTGATTCTGTAACTGAGCTCCAGTTCCTGGTTTGATAATTGTGTATTAGATGTTCCTGAAACAATTGCATATACTTTTACACCAAACAAAACCAATAACCTTTCTTGCTGTGTGCTCTCACCAAATGACAAAAGCAGCATGATCTAAAATATTTGTCAGAGTTTATAAAATAAAACTGAGATCCTTGACTGAGATTAATTTTAACTTCTGGCACATAAAGTAAGGCTGGCATTAATCCTATAACTTTTAGTCATAAGTATCTACTTTACATTGCATTTGAACAAATTAAGAGTATGATTTACCAATAACTTATTGCTTATTTTCCATTAAGTTTTGCTACAGTGAATGTTAACCTAGGGCTGCAGCTGGTTTATTCTTCCTCTTTGTTTAGATCTGCAAATACCCACTGGTGGAGGTCAACTGGAATGTCAGAAACAAGGGTGCAGGATAGTGTTCCCACTAATAAAAGCAGACATTTTGGGTAAAATTAAAACAAGAGCTGAAAATAAGTGGAAGAAATAGTTAAGCTGCAATTAAATCCTAAATTCAAAGGAAAATACTCCTGTTATTCCTCTATAAAAGTTCTTTATTTTGAAGGCAATAAGTTCTGAACAAGTAAGGGTTTATGGCTCAGTGAAGAAACTGATAATCTGCAACTGCAGTGAATCTAAATAATGAGCATGGGGGTGAGGGCCAGGATACCAGCACTCTGCAACCCTCCTCCTGAGTGACAGAAAGACTCAGATTCACTGCCTTAAAGCTGTCAAGAAGAAAGTGATGGATCTAGGCTTAATACCCAAAGTGGAGTAGGAAAGTTGCATTTGTTGTCACTTGATGCTGGTACGGCATCCTACCATGGCTCAGTCACAGACATCAGTTTAAGAGCCTGAAGACACAACAGTCCCTGAAAGCCAGGCTGTTCTTGGTCATTGCAATGACTGCACCAGAATTACCCACATGGCCCTGGGCATTTAGAAGAAGGAAAATGTTAGGGCTTAGTCCTCTCAGACCCTGTATGACCCCAAAGACCTTCATCTCAACAAAGAGGCAGTTATGACCTATATGGATTTAGCCAATTTTAATGTTTGCATCAGTGTTCAAAATTGAGTTGTAATATAATGTTCACCAGAGGAAACAGTTTCATGTGGAGCCGTGCCTACAGGGTCACAAACAAATCACTCAGAATACTTTTATCCATGGTTGATGCAAATAGTTATTAACTAACAAGCCCAGAACAGAAGATGACATCTGGTTTAGCAAAGAGATACTTGCATCTCAGGAAAGAGGAAAAATGTTTTTTCTGCTTCAGAGGAAACTCCTAGATTATTGCCAGGTAAAGAGGAAATAAAATTTACTCCTGGAAGAAAGATGAAATCTGCCCAGAACTGACAAAGGACTTCAAGGGGGATATTAGCTAACAAGCTCAACTAGTATGGAGTCCTCACTAATGAATGCAATTTGAAACATGAGGCAAGTGCGAAAAAAAGAGCTTCTGACAGCCATCTCATCAGGAGAGCCTACAACAGGTCAGCTGGATAAGGAAGATAGAGAGAGGCACCTTTCTGATTCAGTCTTACTATAAGTAGATTAAGGCAGGCTTTTTTTCCTGTGTCTTTTTTAAACATTCTTGACTATTCTGAGTGGTGTAAAACGTAAAAAAAAAATTGAACTTGGTTTGAGCAAGGAGTGATTTTGAGGTAGCTGGGTAATGGCAAGGCACCTTGCCATTAGGAATATTGCTGATGGTGCAAATCCATAAAGCTGGTTCCAGGATTCCCTACCAAATGCCCCAACATCCCATCATCTGTCCGTTATGATACCCAAAGGGTGGCAGAGGAGCACCCATGACAAATGGAGAACTAATACGGTTGGAGAGGGAGAACTATTTTCCATTCCCCGGAATGGCTCAAGATATGAAGGAGGCAGCATACTTGAACCCCAGGGCCAATAAACTGTGCGAAAACACTAAGCAAGGCCAAGGCAGAGACACAAGCCCTGGCATGCAATGACCCAAACCGATGACGGTATTTCTGGTACAGCCTGAGGCCAGAATGGTACCTGACATGTTTAGGGGTATTGATGTCGCCTGATCCAGCAGGTTTAAACTCTTGCTGCAGGTCAGCTGGATGAGCCTTTCGTTCTAGAGATGAGTTGTTTCTGTCTCTGAGAATTTGGAAATAGCTACTCTGAGTAGAAACAAATGAGCAATGTCCTGAAATGCAAGACATATCGACAGTTTTCTATTCTTCTGCCAGGTTTAACTAATGGATTCCTGAGAACATACTCTGACCATGTAAATCTAGTAAAATATTTTAAAACTACTTACAGCATCACAATTTTAACAAGCAGCTCGGACTGATTTGGGGTTTTCTCTCAGTAGGATTATAAAAACTGTTTTTAAAATATCACTATCTAAGCTTGAATTGCTTTCACAGATCCCAAACCTGAATTATTCTTGACAACCAGCAATCATCTGCCTAGACTCCCATCAAACTACAGTTCACATGGGCCCCATTATCTGTGCACACCGGAGAGAGCAGAGCTTACCTTGAACTTTCACAACATACAATTTTGCTTCAGACAAACCAGAACTGTTTGCCCTTTTTTGTGTACTTGTTTAAGTATGTTTTCTGTGATGCCACTGTACAGATACCATATTGGTAGCATCAGGTGACCTGCTGAGCTAGTATGGATTTGGATCCACACGGCTGTTCTTTGGCTCAAACAAAATCTCACAGTTAGTGTTAGTTCTCTCTATTTAAGAAAAATGTGTTATTTGGGGTTGATTACTGTAATTTAAATCTATGGGTACTGGAGGATGGAGTTATTATGCATTATCACAGCTCTTTCATAGCCTCTACAGCACAAATATTTTTTTTTTCCCTTTTGTTGAAATAGTGTTTTGCTGACTCCAAAGACAGGCTTATTTTAAATTTGCTGGTATCTGTAACAACCGCAATTTGTATTTGATGCACATGGATGGTGTTCACAATTGTTTTAAAGCAGCGGTGCAGAAGCATTCTCTATTACTTGCTGTCAAGAAAATCTATATTACCACTTTCTTGTAACACTCTCATTCTCTAAGTAGTCAAAATGGGCATTGGCTGCAACCCACAGAGAGTTAATGTAAAAGTATGCTGAAGCTTCTGCAACTTTCAGAAATCTTCTTGCTCTCCCTATTGTAATATCACTTCCCTTTTTAAAAGCTCAGATGTCAGCTTTTAGTTCAGCAGATGATAAGAATTGAACTGCTGATTTCTTCAAGAGAGGTGAACATTAATTTTGACTTCGTAAGGAGCAGCTCCTTGGCTAGTTTAAAAAATGCTGTGCAAGTAGCAGAGGATCTTCGTCTATAGTCTCAAAAAACTATCAGGCACTTTCTTGTGTGATTACCAGGAAACTTCTCTGGCTGCTCCTCGTATTGCCTGAATAAGGACAATGCTGAAGAGAAAACAGAGCTGAAAATGATAGGTAGCCATGAAGGGGGTCACCTGAAACAGAAATGCCATTATGCCAACTCATTTTTCTTAATGTGTAATAAGACTGGCTTTACCACATGCTAATAATGGCTCTCATTTATTTTCTTCATGTGTACATTGGAGCAGTGAAAGAGATCTAAAAAGGTGCTGTACTCAAACAGCATATGTCCACAAAGGTGGGATGGCTCAGCATCTCCTGTTTGTCTGACAAGAAGAGATACCATTGCCTAAGGTAAATAACCTGTTTATTGCTGACAAAGCATTAAGACTGGCACTGGCTGGTAGAACACTGCAAAAGCAATATTACGTGATTAAAAAGAAGCTGAGTTAACCAAAACTTCATATGACACAGGAAACAACTTTATAAGTCAATTATTAGGATAAAAGATTACAGAGCCCCATTTGTGGATTTGTACTTATGAACTATCCAAACCCACAGTTTTGTGAAAGGGTGGTTGTGATGGCCATACTGGCTTCAGAAATGTCTCTTTCTCTCTGTTGTGGTTTAACCCCAGGCAGCAACCAAACACCACGCAGCCGCTCACTCACTTCCCCCCCAGCCAGTGGGATGGGGGAGGGAATCAGGGAAAAAAAAGGTAAAACTGGTGGGTTGAGATAAGAACAGCTTAATAGAACAGAAAGGAAGAAAATACTACTACTAATAATAACAATTATAAAATGACAATAATAATAATACAGGCATTGGAGTATACAAAACAAGTGATGCACAATGCAATTGCTCATCACTCGCTGACCGATGCCCAGTTAGTTCCCGAGCAGCAGTCCACCCCCGCCCAGGCCAACTCCCCCCAGTTTGTATACTGGGCATGACGTCACATGGTCTGGAATACCCCTTTGGCCAGTTGGGGTCAGCTGCCCTGGCTGTGTCCCCTCCCAACTCCTTGTGCCCCTCCAGCCTTCTTGCTGGCTGGGCATGAGAAGCTGAAAAATCCTTGACTTTTAGTCTAAACACCACTCAGCAACAACTGAAACCATCAGGGTGTTATCAACATTCTTCTCATACTGAATCCAAAACATAACACTATACCAGCTGCTCTAAAGAAAATTATCTCTATCCCAGCTGAAAACAAGACACCGTCCCTGGCTGCTAATTCTTGTTTTTTCACCAGTGTATTTCTTGATTTTTAGGCAGTTACATTTTTTTAGCCAGTTCAATGACCCATTTTAGCCCAATCCTAAAAGCAATGGTGCTTGGTGGGGATATCATGCTGCCATGGAAGGGCAAGTGTGAACAGACTGGCTGGGTGAAGAGATGGGCAGAAGTCCTTAAACTGACATTGCTGCCAAAACTGCCTTAACAGGAAAATACATCTGAATTTGGGAAATTAAGAAGAGATTTCACCTCAAATAAATTCCCTTTTTTTTGTTAGCAAGCCTGAGGACAAGACTTGTCAATGACTGTATTTCAGCTCTGAGGAACTGTTTAAAATACCCTGGCAGATAAGTTAGTCTGCTATCTGCAAGTCACCTAGAAGCAAAACTGCAATCATCTGTTTTTAAATAGAGTAACACGTTTGTGTTGCCTTTGCCTGTTCCTTTAAGGTCTGGTAAGCGTTAAGAGTGATTTCAGGAAACTCAGCAGAAGAGAAGCACGTGAGTTTCCAGTGATCCAGAGCAGAGCAGAGATGCTGCCTCTTGTGCGCCGGATCCCAGCATGGTCCACTGTCCCCTCAAACTGTACGAGTCCCTCTGCAGGGCTGCTCCTCCTGTGCAGGTGGGATGGGAGTTCCCCGGGTGGCACATGCCAGGAGAGGCTCCTTCACACCCATCGGGCTATGGGGAATGCCAACGCCGTCCTCAAAATCATAACTGATGGTTTCCATGCAGGTAAAGATTATGTGAATGTCGTTGTACTGATCTCCATGTCCTATCCTACTGCTCCAAATGCATATAATAAGGATTTCTCTCCTAACCAACAGAGAGGTGATGTGCATCCTGCATCTGTAGGGCATACTTTTTTTATTTGTTGTCAGTTCTAACATTAAGTCAGTGGTGAAGTCTCAATTAGCTTCAAATATTTACTAACTTAGTTTTTTACATTTGGCCAATTCAGTAATGAAAAGGACAGTAGAAAAACGGGGTTTGTAGGCCAGCAAAATTTTCTCTGCATAACAGATATTTGTATGGAAACAAGCACATGGTGACCAGCTTATCTTATGCTCAGAGCAACAGTCTCTTCCAAAGATATGGACTCTTAACATGCAGGCACTCCATTCACTTTGCTTTATTGAGACCCCCACTACAGTGTGAACCAAGCCCTAAATGACTTGTCCCCAACCTTCTGAGAAATGAGAGGAAGGAACAAACTCAGAAGCAGTGATAGAGCCCCTGCTGAAAGGAGGGATGCTGCTGGCAAAGGAGTTGGCTGTGCTTAATATTTACTGCAAGGAAAACTGAGCAGTGCCCAGTTGAAGCCAATGAAAGAGCAGTGTGCAATGGAGAGAAAGAATAAGGTTCTAGCACTTTTTCTTTCCCAATGTTTGAAATGTAAAGGAGGCACGAGACAAAGCAAAGGATTAAATCCAAGTAAAAAGTCTAAAAAGACCCAGCATGGCCTTAGATGTTTATGTCAAATGTGAGTAGTGTCCATCTAATCCTGGAAGGGCCAAAACCCTTGAGTATAATCTTTTCCTTTATATATTCCTCAGAGTTCTGCTTTTTGGACCTTCCACTCTGAGCATTTACTGCACACCTGTAACTGCCAGGGCTATGGACACAAGGTGGCTTTCCATCTCGGTCATGGAGGGTGTTGGGCCAAGCCCTCACAACACAGATGGAACCATTTCTTTTGAAAACTTGGGTGTTTCAGGAGTTGCTTGGACTCACCCAGGAAATGAGAGGTCTGAGTTAAATGATCTCTGCAGCTTGAAAGAATTAAAGTCTCATATCCAGGTGTAACCTAATCACCAGCTCTGCAGAGATGAGATACCGCTGCTCCTTGCTCTTTTTCTATCTAGTGACTGATTGAGGCTCAAGTCTGAAAGCAAGCTATACAGCTTGTTCATTATCAGGGACGAGCAGTAGTTCCCCCAGTTCCAGCTTCTATTTTAAAAGGCAACTGTGAACCTTGCTTAGTTCTGTCAAAGAGAGGTACTTCAGGCTCTTGCCCTGATCATGGGAAGACTCTGAACTCTTGATCCCAAGTGCATGGAAATACCTGCCTAATGCCGGGGCTCAGGCTTTTGCTCGTGTACCTCCTGTCCTGCAGGTGATTTCATTGCCAGGGTGTTTCCACAGCTGGGAGCTGAGTCAGAGAGGAACAGTCAATCCCACGTCTCAGTGTGAAGAGCTAAGAACAAGTTTCGAGCTATCTCGCAGAAAAGATACCAGTGTTTCACAGACGATTTAGGGAGTGACACTCTAGTTTCAAGGTTGTTGCATTCCTACTAAGAGCAGAGAAGGGAGACTGTGTGAATATGCAGTGGAAATGTAAACACAGACACCATAATGCAATCCCAGAGTGAAGCTGTTGTCTGCAAAAATTGATAGGGGACACAAGCTGGGTTTATCACCTTAAATGGGATTTATCATCTTAATCTAACAGCACACTATCTTGTCTGTCAGGCTCCCATATCAAACCTACCTTGTGTCCTGTCAGCCCAGACCATGGGCTGGACCAACATGTGACAGCATTGCTCTGTATTCATCCCTCCGTATACTTGTTTCAATTTTATTAACTTCTGTCATACCCCCCTTCATTCAGTGCCTTTTTTTTCAAGCTCAGGAATCCTAAACCTATCTAATCTTTTCTCATATGGGAATGATTTCACATGTCTGTCCTTCATATACTTGTCCTTCTCTGCAGATTTTCTAGCTCTAAAACTTCCTTTAAAAGGAAGATGACAGATGCGTGCAATATTCAAGCAGTGGCAGGAGTTATGGATTTGTACTTTGGCTGCTACTGTAATGATGCTTTTTTTGTTCTGTTCTCCAATCTGATTCTATAATTGCGTTTGTCTTTTGACTGCCATTGAGTAACAAGCTCACCCATACAGCGTTCACAACACTGTCCACGGTGGTGACTTCCCGAGTGGTAATAATTCCCTTTGAGCTCATTGCCTTGTGTTCATATAGCAGGGATTATTTTTGCCATTGTCACTACTTTGTGTTTATCAACACTGAATCACATCAGATCTCAGCTCACCCCAGCAGCCTGTGCCAAAAGAAGTTCCTGCAGCACTTTTTGGTAACTCTGGTTTTGACTATTCTAGTTCTGTAAGATCGGAAAACGTCCCTGTCCACTCCCTTTCCAGACCACTGATGAATGTGCTGAACAGCAAAGTCATCCTGCCTCCACTGTAAAGTGTCTTATTATCCCTATCTTTTCTTCTCCATCTTTTCATCCATGTTAATCCATGCATAGAAATTTCTTCTTATACTATGACAGCTTGTAGAAAATAAGTCTTTTGCAACAGGCCTAATCAAACTCTTTTGGAAATTCCGTGTACAATGTATCAAACAGTTCACTGTTATCAACATGTTCACTGACTCTTTTAAAGAGCAATACAGACATGTGAGGCATGACTATCTGCTGCAAGAAAATGCTCTTTTTCCTCGTTGTACCATTTTCATCCATATGTCTTCTAATTCTGTTCTTTATCATAGTTTGCATCAGTTTGCTTGATATAGTAGTCAAGCTTACTGTCGTTTCCTAGATCTCGCCATAGTTTTGGTTTTTTTAATGGATGTCATATTTGCCAGTTGACATTTCTCTGGTACCTTGGATGACTTAAACTGTTAGCAAGTCACAGTTAATTGGCAATTGCATACACAGGATCCCTCAGAACTCTTGGGTGATCACCCTCAGGTCTCATAAATCAGTTCATATTATTTTCAAAGGCCACTAATAGTTTAACTATTTATGTAACATTACGAGAATTCTTAATGCTAATTAGGAGTGTTACCAATTCTGAACAAGGAATAAACACAAGATTTTATTTGGTGGAGTAACAGCTGCTGCTAAAGCTGCTTTGCAGAGTGACTGCATGTATCAGGAATACTGAATGACTGCCAAGAAGTCAGGTGGTATTTTCTGGCAGTGTAATAGTGAGTGATACAGGTGGGGTACACGCATTGAACACCAAAGGAGAGAAAATCCTATGGTTTCCTAAAGTACACAGCCACTCACAGCACTTAAAATTGTACAAAAGATTAACTTCTGAGGGGTTATTTTTAGAATCTAAAAAGAGGGTGCTTAGATTGAGAAGCCTGATATCCTCTGCGGTTATCTAGTAATAAATCAAATTTCACGCACCCCCTTCGCATTAGCCTTTTAGATGACAAGCGTCTGCCAGACTCCCCAGGTTGCTCAAACCAAGAGGCATTTTACCTACTTAAAATACATCATTCAGACATAGACTGGACTGCAGTGGTTCTGATGCTCTCCAGTGTTTGAGCATAAATTTAGCCTAGAGCTTTATCCAAATAATCATAAAGAGTTGCCACTGTTGTCCTGCAGGTTTCACTGGAAGATACATCAAAGCAGCCTGCAGATTTGGGTTTGCCTGAGCAGGAGACCTGCCAGAATCACAGGATTATTATCACAAATGAAGGAAGCAAGGCTACTGCTCAGCAGAGGAGGTCCGTGTGAGAGGGGAAAGGATACAAATGCCTCAGTTTCTTCTGGATCTTTACAAAAATAACCACAATACATTTTCCTCTTAATTGATGCTGTCTTATTAGGCAAATTGTATCATTTTCTGTGCCCCAGTAAAATAATAACGTGTTTTTATATCATTGTATCTTTTATATTGCAGTGGAAGAGAGGAACTTTTACCTCTGAAAATCTCATTTTTACCTTTTCCCCTCTTCATGAGTAATAAAGGGACCGTTGGTATTTGTATACTAGAAATTCATTAAAAATTGAGTTGTTCCGTGAGCCTGTAAGAGTAATATAAATAAATCTGAAAGAGCTACAGTTGTGCAGACAGGTTCTTAGGCTGGCACATGGAAGCACTCTGCTCTGACAGCCATGTAATGGCCTCTCCACTTCATTTTTCTCTGCTCACAACAGTGGCTCTACGTTGACTAAATGCTTTTGCTTAGTGTTTTTTACAAATTCATGGTGTCCTAAATGAGGGAGAGTGGGATTTCCAAAGAGCCCTCAGTGTTGGCCAAACCCCACTCCATGGAAGTTGACCGGACGCCTTACGGAGGGGCACGAGGCCAAACGGGAGTACGGACGAGCTCACCACAGTGGGGATATCGGTCACGCACTTCTGGGGAACACCAGGGTGTAGGACACATGGCTGGACTTTCCTTCAGGAATTTTAGTCTAGTAGTTGCATTTATTTTCCCTATTATGTTCTGAATTAGTTCATATAATGCATAGTAATTGTACATAACATATAGTAGATGGACAGGATTCAAATAATTCAACTAATGCCGGTCTCCGGTGTCTCACTTACAGAGAAGTGATGTTCCAGGAACTGCTCTAGATCTGGCACCTGGCAGCCTCGGTAGATGCGGGCCCGCAGACATGTTGTGTGACAGAATCATGAGACTTTCCAGCCAGGAGCCGGGGATACATCTCAGCAGTATCACAGCTCAGGGTCACGGGAGGAAAAAATTCTGCATATAAATACTCCAGAGCTCAGTCTTCCTTCTGGATCCTGAGCGTTTCCTGTCTCCCAGCCACAAACTCAGAGAGATTATTATTTATAAGATATAAAACTCAGAGAGATTACCGTTATGTTGGTACAGGGGTATGTCTGAAGAAGAGGAAGAGGGCAGGAAGGCCCTTATTCTTCCCAGCAAAGCAAGGAAGTGTGAGGTGTGACACACGTTTTGATGGACTACATGACTGTAAAAAGATGTAAATTATTCTGTCACTGTGCAACAGTAAACAGCTAGAGGGGCACTGAGTTGCAAGTTCAGAGATTTCAGCATGCCTTGTATAATGGTGACAACAACCATTAAAAGTCTTTACAGTCTTTTTTTTTTAAAGACAAAGGAAAAATAGCAGAGTTAAAGCATTTAAAATGTATGGTATAAAATAGTTTATTTTAACTGTATTTTTAACATCTTTTCACTTTCTAAGTAAGGACAGAAACCCTTTGAGTGACAATCTCTTGTAGGCTGAAATGATCTTTAGCTACCCTCTGTCCAGAAAAACTCTATTAATCTGAATGTGCTGTGGAAATTGCTGCTACTTTCAAAACCCAGTCTGCTTCCCAGAAGATGAAACAAACAGAAAAAAAGGGAGAAAAGAGAAGGAAGGGAGAGAACAGGGAAGGGAGGGAGAGGAGGGAGACAATGAATGAAATAACAGCACAGCAAAGTCTGCAGCTCTGCCATGGTGCGAACCGGCTTATTGCTGCAGAGGCCAGTCGCAGCAGCATCTTATCAGCAGCCTCAGAACCTGACATATTTGTACCCAAGTCAGGTTAGGCCAGACTTTTATTAGTGTCTCTGGTCCCAGGCTCACGGCTGTGTTGAAAAAGATGCAGCTTTGACTAGCTAAACCGAACTTGTTACACAGAAGGCAAAAAAAGGAGAGATAGGGAAAGAAGAAGTCATATAGGGAAGCAAAAGGACACAGAAGGGAGAAAGAGATAACAGGACTCCCAGCCTCATATCTAGGACTTCACTGAAGCCAGGACCCATGGTGATGGCTTCAGCTCGCTCTTTCTCTGTCTTGAATTTGCCAAGACATCTCTGATCAGATAAAGTCATATACTGTCAGAGCATTTGACTTTATCCCAGGGTCGTGGGACATGTGAGGATCTGTGGTAGAGAAATTTGCTTCTTTCAGGCTAGGACATATTCTTAACTTTTCCCTTTTCCTCTTCCCCTTTCCCTTCATTCAGCTTTACAGATGAAGTGTTGCCCAATTTGCTGTACCAAACAGAGAAGGAGATTTTCCATCCAGGCTGTTTTTGCTGGACCTGCCTACGTGAGCTGTAAGACTCTTATGAGGCCACACGGAGTTCTTGTGCTCTGGAGATGCAATCATCATTAGCCAATGCAGTAAAACTGTAATTCAGTACAACAAATACAGAGTGTTGTGATGTCACACGAACTAGATTTGTTAAGTTGATGCATGATGAAGTGAAACTACCACTGTTAGCACCTATTCAGTTCATGCTAGGTGACTGACCTCAATTAAAGTATTCAGAGCTCTCTACCCACGTTGTTAAAGTCCATCTGGCAACTCCTTCTGAGCACCAGTGATATTAAATTTCTCTTCAAACATGGTGCAATCAAGAAACTATTAAAGGAGTTTTCAAGATATAGCCACCAGTAAAAGACCTGTTTCTACTAGGGATCTCAGTTTAGTCAGAATTTGGTGTGGTTTTACGTATCTACTAAAACTGCCTTCCTGGGAGTCAAAGCTTTGGCTGTGTACGTGGGTGACTTCTGCTGCCACAGGAGACTTTTCATCGTGTTTCACAAAGCTAAGGTGCTGCTCATCTATCTCTAAAGTCTTACTTGAAGTATTTTTCATTTCTGCAACCAAACACTACAACCAAATGCAAAAATTGCCAAGTTTCACCTTTACATGTCACAAATGAAAAATTTCTTTACTGAAAAGGTTGTCAGACATTGGAACAGGCTGCCCAGGGAAGTGGTTGAGTCACCATCCCTGGAGGTATTCAAAAAGCACATAGACGAGGCACTTCAGGACGTGGTTTAGTGGGCATGGCTGATGGTTGGACTTGATGATTTTGAAGGTCTTTTCCAGCCTAAATGATTCTATGATTCCTTGAAACACAGGAGCTAATCAAGAAGTTCATACTCTAGAGAGATGGAGAGCAACACCCACACTACCTACAAAGTTTTCTTCAATTGCACAGATCACTGAGCTCTGTGTAATGTCAAGTTCCCACACACACAATCCTAAGTATCAAGCTATCCCTTCTAGATGGTGCACAGAGGAAAAAGATGACCAATCTGAGCTGTCTCAAGTGGTGTAACCTATTAAAGTCCATCCATACAAATCCATCACCATCCATAATTCAGAGTCCACCTGTAATACCTCAGTACAAATAAACAACCACCTTTTACCTGTGTGACTTCATTTTAAAGAAGAAGGAAGAAAGAAGGAAAAGAAAAGAAGAAAACAATCTTATTTACTCTCTTCATCCCTTCTGTCAACAACAAACTTTGTCAATGCCGTGGTTGAAGATGAACAAGGACTAAGATACCTGTTATTCTGGCTGGGTCCACAAGATATTCTGCTCCCGGGGGACCAGAGTAGATGGAGGCTGGCTGCCTCATGCTGAAAGGTGGAAAGGCCGTCAGAGTGAACGCAGCATCAGCCCTAGCTGTACTTATGTCTATGTTGTGAGGTTGAATTCCTACACTGCCTGAACTCTTACCCTTGTGGGTAGGCTTCAGGATGGCAACTATGGACTGAAGGAACTAAGATGAAGAACTGCACCATTTTCCTTTGTGCTATAAATGAGGCTTTTCATCTCTTACCTCAGGAATGCATCTCTGTGAAGTAGGCTGCTTTGCATAAATTCAGTCGCTACCATGAAACATTGTTAAAGAAGGCAGCATAAATATATCACAGCATTTTCACTTGCAGCCAGCTGAAGTGAGTTGGTAGGGTGAACAGGAAGCAGCAAATGAGGTTTTAATGAGTGATACATCTCCTGCTTCTGAGAGGAAATTTTTGCCTGAGAGAAGTAAAACCAATACCACTGCAGAGGGAAGAAAACCACAGCTCTCAGCTCTCTTGAGTGAAATCTCCGCTGTCTCAGCAAATGAGCAGTGTAAGACAGCAGACGATACCGGCATGCAGTTTAAGAGTAGAAGAGAAGTACAAAACTTCTGCTGCCACAAACTCATCTTAAAAAAGCAGATAACAGTCAGGGGGAGAAAGTGAAGTCAACCTGACTCTAATAGAGCTCAAACGATGCAAGACTTTGGAAAATAATCTGTGTCTTATTTGATCAGCTTGACAATACAATGTCTAAAATAAATCACCTAGTTAAGAGAAGAACAGAAGAGCTGAAAGAGGGGAACTGATTTAATGGAGAAGTAAATCTCTGAGCTAGATTTGCGATGGATTAATTTCTTTGTTTAAAATAGGAAAGTCTCCGTAGAGTCAAATGTGATAGCTTACAAAACAGAGTAGCTTAGAAAACAGGGTAACTTAGAGAATGGAGTGTTTCCGATCCCTAAGCTTAAAGAAAATAGTGAAAAGAAGATAATTGTTGTCCTCCATTTATACAAAGAATTTTTAAGTATTCAAAATAAACGTACTATATAGAAAATCTTTGGAGCAAGAACAGCAGAAGGAAGAGTTTCCACAAAGTCAGCCACAACCAAAATTGTCATGTTAAATAAGGAACATGGTAGAATTATTGAAGAAATTGCCTTATTACATGACAACTGTTAGGCCTAAATGTCCCAGCTGGTCCATATGCCTTGGGGACGTGAAGCTGGCAGCACCCTGGCTGCTTCCCAACCCTTCCCTGGTTAGAAATTTTTTATGGTGCTTATATTCATCAAGCATGAAGACCGGATTAGCCATTGCAAAGTAGTTGCAGAGCAGTTTGTGGAGGAAGATGTTGGTTTCCTAAACATCGTGTTCCCGTGTCCTTCACAAGAGATATCATCAAGGGACAATGTTTCAGTAGGTTTCAGGCTACTTCTAACTCTGATTTGTTTTAACCTGGGAATAAAAAAAAAGGAGGAAAAAAGTTCAGTTTCTGTATAAAACATAATCTTAGCATTGTAAATTGCATTTTCCAGCAAGAAGCCAGTGGATAAATTGTAATCTCTTTTGACTACGTGTCGTAACAAGCACCAAGAATTTGAAAGCCTGAACTGAAAAATATAGACTTGATAATAATACAGTTGTAAGAAAATGGTCAAATATCTGTTGTTTGACAGTGTCTGTCACTGCATTTGATGAGTTATCTTCATATCTACTGTTTTTTTCACCTGAAGTGCACTAGTGGCCCCTCCAACATTTGAGGACAGTTCCTAGCTTTAGTGGCCAGCTGTAGGGGTTTATTAATGAATGGATTGTATCACCTGAACCTGTTATGTCAAATCTGCAGCTTCAAGACTTCAGCAGGCTTGAAGTTGATATAAATTCAACGCACCAAATTTCTGTTAGCCTGCATGATCATTCCTGTTGTTTTCTGGCACCATCTTAGCATTAAAAACTTACTCCCATGGTTCACTGGGCCAGAAGAACAGGTTGCTCTCACTTGACTTTCTAAACAGTTTCTAAATTTCTTATTGGTGTTTTATAGTCCTGTTTCTCAGAGGCCATTCTGATTTTTCATGTGTTCCTGGCTAGGTTCTTTAGCCCAGATAGAATTCCGCTGGTTTAAACCATTACAAATGGCTTTATACATTTCTACAACACAGGACTTCACCTGTCCTATTCTGTAAATGGAGGCAAGGATTGTCCTAGTGCTTTACTTTGCCCAGGTAGTCTCTGTCTACTGCTGACATTCAAGTCTCAGGAGATGGATTATGCAGAAAGTGTCTCACTTACACGCACAAGGCTGCACATCTGTCCAGGACAGCTGGATGCCAAGTGACCTGATCAGAGCAGTACCTCCAACTGCCTTCAGGACACCCAGAAGTCCTGAACAGACGCCCACAGCCCAAGTGCCCATCTCCATCCTGGAATCCAACACGTAATCACTATCCATGCGACATGCTCACAGCGTGTTTGTCGTGTTCCCTGTGCCACTAAAGCAGAACTGCAGAAGCCCTGTGGACCTGCTCCAAAGTCACAGCATGCAATTGCATGGCTGGGGATGTTTCAGTGTTTTTACATAAGTTTCTGCTTTTCACGTTTGGGAAAGCAGGAAAAGAAGAAGGAAGGGAGAAAGCAAAAAAGAGAGGAAGGGGAAAAAATCATATTTTTAATACTTTTTTACTTACTACTTAGTGGAGAATAAAAGAATAAAAAATAATTCTAAAATACACCTAAGGACATCTCTGTTGATTTATGACAGCCAGCATACTTTACACATTGTATGTTCTAGTTCAAGTTCAAACTGATTGCCAGATTTGAATCCTTCCCTGAAGTTCAGTATGACAGAGCATTTCCCTTGCAGCATGGGGCATGCCTTCTAAGATCATCTGAACATACTAGATCCTGCCATTTAAGAGTCTAGAGGCTCTGTTCTCTCTTTTCCCTGTCTCTGGTACACACTATAGTCTGATGAAGAGTGAAATGCTTTACTTTAACTGAAGCCAATTAAGCTGGTATAGAGTATCTGGGTGAAATTTATTTGCCTGTGAAATACAGGAGGTCAGTTTAGATGATCTAATGGTCCCTTCTGGCCTTAAACTATACAATATCTGTTAAACAAGCCATTAAAATGTTGCTGTGTCTAGTAATCATGAAGATAACTAGAGCTTCTATAAATGCCCCCTAATTTAAAGGGTACCCCTTATAGTCTGCATACAAGCTCTAATTAGATATTTTAATAATGTCCCTAAATGTGGTAAGTGGTTTGTATAACCTAGAGTTTAATAGTTACTTGTTAATAAGGCATAGTGTACTTCTGGCATCAGAGCTGCACTGAAAGCACAGTAATGTTTCTGTGTTATATTGTTCAAAGCCTTTCCTAACAAAACATGGTTAGAAGATAGGCGTAAATCACAAGTGGTAGTCTTTTACCCAGTACATTTTTACGCATAGCAATATAGGCTTGGGGCCGGCAGCGAGCCATTCATAGTCCTGTCCACCTAGTACAACAGCGTGACTGCTGAGAGGGAAGGCAACGCGTTGTCTCAAGGTTGACCTACAGAGAACCAAAGACAGGGAAGTTTAAGTGAGGGGACCCATTCTGGTCTTTTGCAGTAAAGCCCATCCTAACCATGCTAAACCCCTGGCATGTGGGAGAATGGATCCTGTGCATGCAGACCATGCTTGGGTGTCAGGCAGCCCAGCTAAGTTGTATTGCGTTTGCATGGCAAGGTTTTGGTAGCGGGGGGGCTACAGGGGTGGCTTCTGTGAGAAGGTGCTGGAAGCTTCCCCCATGTCTGACAGAGCCAACACCAGCTGGCTCCAGGACGGACCCACCGCTGGCCAAGGCCGAGCCCATCAGCGATGGGGGTAGTGCCTCTGGGAGAACAGAGCTAAGAAGGGGGAAAAGCTGTTGCACAACAGAAACTTCAGCCAGAGAGAGGAGTGAAAATATGTGAGAGCAGCAGCCCTGCAGACCCCCAGGTCAGTGCAGAAGGAGGGCAGGAGGTGCTCCAGGCGCCAGAGCTGAGATCCCCCTGCAGCCCGTGGTGATGAAGACCATGGTGAGGCAGGCTGTCCCCCTGCAGCCCAGGGAGGTCCACGGGGCAGCAGATCTCCACCTGCAGCCTGGGGAGAGAGGACCCCACGCCGGAGCAGGGGGATGCCCGAAGGAGGCTGTGACCCTGTGGGAAGCCCACGCTGGAGCAGGCTCCTGGCAGGACCTGTGGCCCCATGGAGAGAGGAGCCCAGGCTGGAGCAGGTTTTCTGGCAGGACTTGTGACCCCGCGGGGGACCCACGCTGGAGCAGTCTGTGCCTGAAGGACAGCAGCCCCAGGAAGGGACCCACGCTGGAGCAGTTCATGAAGAACTGCAGCCCATGGGAAGGACCCATGTTGGAGAAGTTCGTGGAGGACTGTCTCCCATGGGAGGGACCCCACGCTGGAGCAGGGGAAGAGCGAGGAGTCCTGCCCCTGAGGAGGAAGGAGCGGCAGAGACAAGGTGTGATGAACTGACCCCAACCCCCATTCCCCGTCCCCCTGCGCCGCTGTGGGGGAGGAAGGAGAGAAACCAGGAGTGATCCTGTGCCTGGGAAGAAGGGAGGGGTGGGGGAAAGGTGTTTTTAAGGTTTGGGTTTATTTCTCATTATCCTAGTCTGATTTGATTGGTAATAAATTAAATTAATTTTTCCCCAAGTTGAGTCTGTTTTGCCCGCGACAGTAATTAGTGAGTGATCTCTCCCTGTCCTTATCTCAACTCATGAGCCTTTTGTTGTATCTTTCTCTCCCCTGTCCAGCTGAGGAGGGGAGTGACAGAGCAGCTCTGGTGGGCACCTGGCCTCCAGCCAGGGTCAACCCACCACATGAGTGGATGCTTCCTGTGGCTTTGTGCTAAGCAGGGCAGCTCTTTAGCCCTGAACTACACCTAAGTGGTGTAGCAGGGCTCAGATTCATACCACTAAACACTCCTACCCTCCAAAGCTGAGACCCCCCCCCCTTTCAGAGCAGCATAATGCTTGCCGGCACACACAAACTCAAATATTCTGCTCAGGCATTATCCAGGTGAGCAGCAGCTGTCCCACACCAAATTTGCACCGAGAACTATATTAAGAAACTAACAGTAGGGATTATTGCATGGTCCCATGACCCCTGCTCTATTTAGTTTTAAAAATACACATTTTTTAATCTTAGGTGTAATTTACATTAATGTATTGGTAGCTTGGCAGGTGCCTGGAGGGAGGAAGAACGGCTCAGAAACAGAGTACTGCTCAGCAGGCACTATGTTGAGACAATGCCATATCTGTTGGCTTTTGTATCACAAATTTAGGATTTTTGCCTTCACAACCTTATATTCAAAGCTGGGGAACACAGCTTCTTTTGGAGGCAGTTTTGTTCCAACCAGATGAGGGTGACACCCAGCACCCCCCTGCGGGCTCTGCAGAGGCCAGGTCTACCAGGGTTCCCAGAAGGAGAGGGTAAGTGCATGGGTAAGATGGACACGGTTTTTAACCACAGCATGTTAAACCTGCTTCTACAGAATACTTTTCTTCAGCTGCTAAATGAACATGTCGTAAGAAGTCTTTTTGATCAGTGTGGGGCTCTGCCAGCAGGTTCCTGTAACTGATATCCTGGCATAAGGCACTCTGTCTCGTTTTCAGTGTCTGCCTTGTGTGCATCTTGTGGTACAGTTACACTGTTCATCCGTTTGTGACACGGTTTGGTCAGGCAGCAATATTTGGCTAATGAGGTATTTTCCTCACTGAGGTAACCCTAAAAGTAAATTAAGTAGTACCAAGGTATAGACCCAGGCATTTTGACTCCCAATTGCCTCCACTTCTAGATCATTAAAACAGTCCCTGATACCTACTGTCATGCAATAACCAGAGAGTCAAACAATTTATTCCTAATGGCTTAGTGGATCTTTTTTCTGTTCACAGAATATCTGCAAAAATATGAAATATATAATAATTCAGGTTAAAATTCATTGCACCTAACTCTAACCATGAAAAGTAAATTTTTAGCTCCTATTAGTTGTCTGAGCTATCTCTATGACAAGCCTAGATGACAGCTCTGGACTGGCAGTTTCCTTTTCAAATAGCTACAGTTAGGCAAGATGAATTATCCTCTCCCTCCCCTGAATTATTTATGTGAGCTATTTCCAGCCTTTGTAAGATACCGTATGATTATTTGCCATATAGGACTCTATATATATGTGATGAGTTGCCCTGCAGCCCAGAGTACTATGTTTCCCATCCTTTTAAGGAACAGGAAACTGGAAAAATGTTCTGTGCAATGTTCACCTTCCAATCTTTTTTCAGGTTTACATTAGAAATTAAATTTAATTTCTCTATGCAAATGCTCTTTCTTTCTTATTTCAGAATAGCTGGCTTTCTTAATAACCACAGAAGAATGTGGCTGAAGCCAGGTTTATCAGGTATTTAACAGATGCTGCACTTGGTTTTCTGTTGTCACGCTAACGCTGTCTAAATGGAGGCACCCTTGTGCACCAACCTGTTTGCAAAAGTCATAGCCAGACCTCGTCTAGTGCCTTCCTGCTGAAATAGCTGTGTGAATGAAGCTGGGTTTATGTCTGCAGCATAATGTGGACCCCTCCAAAACCATATGGGAAAAGATGTCGTGTGCAAATTAAGCACACCGAGCTGCAGGTTTGACAGATTTTTCTGCTCACCGAGTCATCTGAGATTGCAGATTTCATCACCAGGTCCTCAGAGCATGCCAGAGAGGTTGATAACTTTAGTGTCAGTTCATGGGTGCTGAGGCCAATGTTGCAGCTGATATAAATATGAAAATATGTCACCTTGTTCAGAATAGCTTTTCTCTCCACTGTCAACTCCAGTATTTCCAACGTAATTTCCTTGTGCTGCTCAAGTTATTTGTCTTCTTATTCCAGGACCTTAGAAAGGCTTGCAAATAACCACAGGGCAAGTTCCATTATAAATTTTGATTCAACTATTTGTTTGTGTGAAAATCTGCAGTACCAACTAACAGAAGCAAACCGTCATTACGTATAGGAATATTCTGAAATATATTTCAGAAGTACATTTTTTTGTATCTCTAGTAATAACAGCACTGGCTCATTAAATGGAGAAAATGCTCTATTCATATGCTCCTTAGTATTCATAACAAGATTTACAACCTATCACCATTAGAAGGTATCTTTTCAAATGATACAAAAAAGCATTTTTAATACTAATTTTCATGATTAATTATTTCCATGAAGAACAGTCCTTGAAAAAGACCAATTTCTCACTGTTTAAAATGACTATGCTGTAGTTGATTCACTGACTGTTTCCATGGGTCAACTAAATTAATTGTTCTCCCTATAGCAATGTTTTCTATTTATTTTATCCAGAAGTTTAATCCAGTTTTCATTATATATAAACCTGTGGCTACTGTCTTGCGGGAAAATAAGCTATTCCTATCACTAGAACTATGTATCTTTAAAAAGAAGAAACTTATATATTCTGCTCCAAACCCTGTAAATAAGAAAGTCTCCTGTTAGTTAATCTTAGTATTTCAGTTTTAAACTTTTCTGCTAAAAGGGGAGGCTTAAACTGAATGAAATTAAAAGAAAATTTAAAACAGCCAGAAATATCTAACTGTACACTTCATTATAATATTTTAAAAGCCTATATTAATTTCTGAGGAATTGAGAATTTATGGTTTTTTCAGATAGACAATGGTAATACGGGGTTAGAGAACATAAAAATAAACACCCTTTTTCTTTTTTTACTTTTAAAAAATTTTTCTTAGCAACTTATATGCACTTCTTTTTTCCCCTGGAAATGGTTTATTGTAGAAATCCCTCAGACAATAACAGAAATTGGCAACCACTGAGTGTGACCTAAAACACATGCCATGAAATGTGTGTTCCTGCAACTGCTTGTATCCATACATTTGGCACAAGTTTTGTGATGCTGTATTAGTGATAGTGTTGGGAAGTATAAGGGCTTTTTGAAATTTTATAAACATGGAAATAGGTTTTAAAGTCATGAGGAAACAGTTGCAAACATTTTCTTGTGGCAAGCATGGAACTTGTTTTAAATTCCAGATGTGGTTTTACACTAACGTCTCTTGAGAAAGCAACCTTTCAAAATCAGTCTT
Source organism: Haliaeetus albicilla (assembly GCF_947461875.1). Lineage (NCBI taxonomy): Eukaryota > Metazoa > Chordata > Aves > Accipitriformes > Accipitridae > Haliaeetus > Haliaeetus albicilla. The sequence goes on from NC_091499.1 coordinate 7,855,562, forward strand.
GAAAAAGTAGTTATGGTTGTCATATCCCAAGGTAAATAACACGTTTGCTGGCTGTATCATCCTGGAGAGCAAGTTTTACTTGTTTGTGCAGCAAGAAGTCCCAGTCCTTACATTATTTAGACAATTCTTTCAAATGAACATAACTCCTATAACAACCGTATGGTTGCAAGGATGTGGATAGAGCATGAGGAGAAGTGGAAGCAAAGGCTTCCAAACAAGGTGGCAGTGAATGAATGCATTAGCAAGGAGAGAAATAATGATAACTTGAAAGTCAAGAAAATGCCAAGCAATGAAAAGAATGGTAATATGATGCAGAAGTTCTGGGTTTTTTCTTTTTAAACTCATGTAGGTAAAAGTATTGTCATTTTTATCTGCAGCAGCAAATCTCAAATTAGAAATATATATATATGTAAATATTTGAAACTGGATATTACTTTTTTAAGAAACACCTTAAATACTAAAGGGAGAAATGTATATTGCCTGGACAAGTAAATGGTTTTTAAATACTTTATCATGCACCAAAACAAAATAGCATAGGAAAATAACATGGAAGGGTGTTTCTTACTTTTGAGTTGGAAGGGAACAGTTTTCCTCCTGTAGGAAAAACATGGCATCCTCTTATCCCAGATGAGTACCCTAATTGCTCTCAGAGTGTGAGATGCCAGAGATGTTTTCTCCCATGGCACTCACTGTTTTATAAGGACAATGTGGGAACTCAGATTTCTCACTCCTGGATTCTCCATTTGCTGAAATCCCTTCCCCGGACATGCAAATTCTTTTCAAAGGAAAGTACTTCCTAAATGTTACATTCTTGGAAAAAAAAAATCCTTTAAAAAAAGAAATAAAAAAATCAATTTCTTTTAAAAAATTGTAACTAGCTCTACCCTGTGTCTCAGCCACTGATTTTTTGGTGCTGGTGGGAAATAACAGGTAGATACAAAGTCCCCTGGAAGAAACATCAGAAAGCTAAGGAAAGGCAGCAGATCTTATTCACTAGGCACTTGCCTGTGGCCTGAAGGTTAAGATTTAACATTTCCTTACCCTCATTACCCTCAAGCTCAGGGAAGATAGTTTGGGGTCCAGAGGCCAAATACAACCCATCAGCTCTTTTAACCAGACACTTGCAAGATCTCGGATCATAAGTGGCATTGAAATGACTTGTCCTGTATCTCCTACACAGATGGTTGAGAGTTTCCAACCAACTTTTCCTCTACCATAAGGAAACTTCTGAGATCTCAGCCACTGCCTTTGAGCAGCTACCTCATAAGCCATAAAATCTCAGTGAAAAGGTGGCCACACATTTCAAACTAAGCTTCTCATGTGAAAAATAGGCCCTGGAGCAAATAACTGATGAGTGATAATGGTGCTGTAACTCAACATTAACCATGCTGCAAAGTTCTGTATGAATTCTGCTCCCAAAGGGCAGCAGACTTAGAAACCCTCTTTTAGCAAATCAGATTTTCAGAGCAGGTAGACGTAATTTTTTAAGTCACATCATCTACCCTCCACTGACATTCCACTCAAACCAATATGTGGCCTTTTACCTAAAGTCACCATTTCACATGTATTTTAGATTGTAGTGACTGTGTGATTTGCTTTGACAAGCATACTGATGACTTTGCCATTAGGTAAGGTAGGACACTGACCTTCTCAAAAACCATGTGAAAAGAAGCTCAGAAGAGAATACATTAACCCTCCTCTAACCCACAAGCAGTTCAAATGTACATTACAGAATAATTCTTCTCTGAAGCCTTTATGAAAGAGCAGCTGCCACGGGGCACCGTATTTTCTACATTCAAAGAAAGATGTAATGCGTTGAAGGAGAGACCATCAGAGTCCACTGGAGAGCAGGCAGCCCCTCAAGTCGCATAGCTGCTGCTAAGGTGAATTATTGCAAAACGTCCCATTAAAGTATTGTCCTAATACTGCAGGTAGTTCAATGGCTATTTTCAAGGAATCAATTACCTCAAGCCAATACGTTACGCTAAAGATTGTCCTGCAAGTCCCAGAGCACACAACGGGCCAGCAAAAGGCAATTTGCCTGCTCTCTGATGGGGGCTGCTTGCGTCTAATTTCATTCCAAGACCATGGATGTCATGACTGGGTTTCATAAGGGAATACTCTATGGTAAAATTGGAATGGTGGCTGAAAATAGGGAGAGAAGCAGTTTCCCCCCAAACCTCCTAGAAATAAGCTGCAGGCAGTAAGAAGCAAAAACACCCACAGGGTCTTCCCTTTGAAGTTTGCAAGTGAAAAGGAGCTTCCTAAGAAAATCTAAAAAGGGACAAGAAAAAGAGAAGCAGAAGAAGGAGAGAAATGATAATAAAATCAAACAGATGCTTAGCGTAAGTGAAGGCTGTGCATAGAGCTGTGTAGTCTGTGAAGAGTACTTGACTTTGCTTTCGTGCTAACAACTGGTGTTGCAAAGGATATGTCAATAACCGATGCTGTCAGCTGCCTTGCACTAAGCAGCTAAACGAAGTTCAGCATGCTTGATAAATTTCTTATCAGCGAGTTGCACAAAACTTCAGTGTTGCCTTTTTATTTGTCATTTATTGTCACCATTAAATACCACCTCAGTGCTGTTACGGTCATCTGCTTGGTCAGTCACCTGAACCTATCATTCCTATGATAAAGCATCTGCCAAGCATGGAAGAAAAGGTTCACTTTGGTCCTACTCTCATTTTAAGCACATCAACAAAACCTTGATAAACAAGCTCATTAGGAACCTGCCTACCCACCAGGGAAAGTTTCCACCTGAATTTAATAAAAATACGCAATGCAGTTCAGGTTTTTATGTTTCATACTTTAATTTAAAGTACAAAGTGATGGGTGTTTTTCTTTCCCTTTTAAAGGATACACTCCAATTTGCTACCATAAAACAAAGGCGGCTGTACAAATTTGAACAGTTTTAGAAGCGCAGTACATCATTTTATTGTTAAAAGTGCTCTGGCCAACATTAAGAAAGGTCGGTGGTGCCGTTAGTAAAAAACTAGTAAGGCTCAAATTGCACAGATCTTGAATATGGGCTTTATAAAATAAAAATACATTTGATTTGAGTGAGTGTGAATTAGGCTTCCAAATAATAGCATTCTCCAGGGTAATTGTATTACTATAATGTAGTTTGCTTTTTCAAAAATAGCAGGCAATGGTCACTTATAAGGCAATTATTTTATTGAGATACGTCAAACACTAACAGAAGAAGCAAAAAAGGAAAGCTACACTTTCACATGATGTGTTTTGAGATCATTTTCAGACACCTTTTTTCAGCCATTTTAACTTTCTTGCAGAATCTACTGTTAGCAAAGCTTTCATATTTAAAACCTGCTAGGTATAAAGTATACACAGGAGTTCAAAGCTCCCTGTGTCGTGCTATCAGTGTTGCAAACAGCGCTCACACTCAGAAAATTCTCCAATATCCGAGATTTTTCCTAAGGAAATGAAATCTGACTAATGTGCTTCCAATTCTTAAGTGCAGAAATGTAACAGATTTCTTGGAATCTCAGATTCTCATTCCCTACAGTGTCCTAAATGTTTACATGCAGATTTCAAAGCAATATAAACACATAAAGAAATCACTATTTTTCAAAAAAGCTGAGCAGCGGGGTGGGTCTTTTTCAGTTCCCTCTGTATACCATGATAATTAAGCGTTTAAAATAATTTCTGTGTTTCTGAAGATTAAGGTCAGAGATTATTGGATCGTAAAGTCTGACCTTCTGTACCTCAAAAAACATTACATTTTACCCAGATACCCGTAAAACAAACCCCAGAACATTTTGCCACTTAAACCCTATACTCCGTTTTCTTTGAGCCTTTGGGGACGTACAGATACCCAGACAACTCAGTGCTTCTCTTTTGGGGAGTTTGCTCTGACTGTCAGCTCTTGTTACAGCTGTTCCTTATTTCTAATTCAATTCTGCCTGACTTCTATTTCCAGCTGCTGGTTGCCACTACGCCTTTCACCAGTCAGCCAAAGAGACCATTAACATCCAGCTGTTCTTCTTCAGTGATGTTGCTCCTTAATCGCTTTTTCAATAACAGAAAAAGGATGAGGAAAAGCTCTTCTTCAAGGCATGGATTACACTTGTGGCTCTTTTCCAGAGGACATCCAGTCCTACAATGCTAATATCCTCCGTACGTCTCACCAGTGCACTCATCTATTCACAGAAAAATCCCACTGAATTGCCATGGAACTAAAAAAGTCTTCTGAAGAGTATGTTTCTCTCTCTTGACCATTAAGGGAGCTCTGAGTGGTTAGATGAGAGGTCTAGCGTCAAAAATAGAAGTCTGTGAAATGATTCGCACCCCTCTGGCTGTTAAATTGTGCAGAGACGCCCCTGACTTCTGCTGCACCGTGTTAAAGAACAGCAGAAAGGTTGTATCTGGGGCAGATAATTAAGGAGGTTGATTAAGATGTTGCTTCATTTTGTATTGTGGGCATTTTTAATTGAATTAAATATGTCAATAAAATATGTTAATACAGATTTTCCCGTGCCATTTATTTTCCTGTGAAATTCTATATACTTTAGGTTTACTTATTTCAGTTTCAGGTTGCTTCAGAAGTATTGTATTAAACGATAGTTTTGTCTGGCAATAGTTGAAGGATGTTTAGATGTCTGCACTGGAAAATCAATGAATATATTGCATGGTAATGCAGTTACAAATATGGACAGCTAGAGGACTGAATTTTGGATTTACTTCCCATGCCAATGTTAAGTGGAGCAACTTAAGTTTTAGAGCAATTGAATCAGGCTATTTTGCAAACATAACAAGGCATCTCCACTTTAGCAGTCTCTTGAGTCCACGTTAGTTCTGTAATGCACTGTGAAAGGAGTGTAATTTAATTTTTTTTTTTAAATGAAAATATAGATTTGACAGTGCAGTTTTGCTTGAGAATGTGAATTTGACAGCAAATCTCCTGGCTGTGAGAGGCCTTGCTTGTAATAAGTCACCTCCTGACAACCCCTAAATCACAGGCTGAAATGAATATGAATAAATTACATTGAATGCTTCTGTCCTAAAGCTTGGTGCATTTTGCCTTTTCTTCTTTCAGTTTCCCTTCCTTCTTTTAATTCCTTTCTCTTCTGTCACCTTCTACTTTTCTTAAGTCTTTTTCTTTGTTTCCTTGCAGAAAAACCTGCAGTTCTAAGAAAGAAAAGGCAGCTTAGCAGCTACTTTTTTTTTTTCACCATTTAAGTGCTTTTTTGTCTCCAGAAAGATTTAAGACATGACTAACAACTTTGCCTAATTAAGTTCTAACTTATTTTGTTTTGTTTCACCTGGTGATGTGACCACCTCTGGTCACTGCCATGTCTCTTGTCTGCCTCCTCTTTATTACAATATTTCTAACACTTCTGGTTACAATCGTGCCTCCTACCCATTTCTTTCCTTGAGTAAGTCTTTCCTTTTATTATTATTATTATTATTATTATTAGCTAGATATTCTTCTTTCCTACTGTGTCTTTTAATTTACTTTCCCTTTTTAGGCTTTTTTTTTTCTTTCTTTTTTTGCCTCTGAGGTGGTGTTTTCTGCCTCAGCTGTACTGGCAAGACTTGAACCATCATCTCAGGTGTTTGGCTCTAAAATCCTCCGGGCTGGGATGCCTCCTGGCTGGAGGCTAGTTCAGAAAGTCTCAGAACTCCGTTCACTTGAACTCACTCAGAAGAATCGATGAAAGTCATGGTGAAGGGACTCTTGCCCAGGCGTTGGGATTTTGAAGGCACACACCACAACCACTGCCCCAGCATACCCTTCCTTCTCGCCCCAGTCCCAAAACTGCTATAGCCAATTTTCTATAATGCGGGCAGAGAATAATTTACTGCTCCAGTTCCTAGCTCCCACAAAATACTGCACTATTCCTCAATCTTACCAATCTAGCATTTTAAACAGGAAACAATTATTGTTGATGGGTGACAAAAGTTTCATGCCAACAACTGTGTTGTATTTTCTCACCTCTATCTTTTTGTTAAGAGAAATCAGCAGCCTAATTCAGCAGGCTGGTAAGCTGAACCAGTAGGAAAGGCTGCAATTGCAGCTGTTTCTCAGTACTCTTAAGCCCATATCTCTGTGCTTTTAGCAAAGTTTAAAGCAGTTCTCTTCAGGATTTTTTTCAGATACTTTTTTCCCACTGGAGGACACATCATTTAAATAAATTTATGGTTAAAAAAAAGGATTCTGTCACTGTAAAGCATGTTAATTCAATACTGTTTAGCTGAAAAGTCTCTCTTGATTCAAAAGAACTTCCTTCTGACATTAACTTAAAGCAACAGAAATTAAAAATAAAATATTGAAACAGTATTCCTATTGAAATTATTTGGAAAAAAGATCTGGATTATTTTCATTAAAGTGTTCAGACTTTATTTTTATTATGGTTTATGGCAGGAAAATTTTACAAAATCTCGAAAATGCCCACAGTGGCAGATGCAATTCTGCTCTTTTGATGAGTTTGTTATATATGGTATTACAGAGAAAATTTTGTTTTTGTAACTATACAGCTGCATTTGTATCCATTTGATTCTACACCATGGTAATGCATACTAATTCGCTTTCCCCGCTTGTCATCCTCATAATCATCGGCCTTACATTTATCCTGGTTTATTGCACAAAAGTAATTTAATACTTTAATAATGGAATAAATTATACACTACAACTCCAGCTTTAAATGCCTATTTCATTAACATTTTATAATTTTATTTTCCACATAAGATCTACCATATAACTCCCTGTTGCTCCAATAAATCATTTTACAACTTTATTCAGTGTTTGGTGATTACATTAAATTTATTCCAGAGCTCATACGCTACATCATATTAAATATACTTCAGCCAGGTGTTGCAGATTTCATTTGCTGAACCATTAAAAGCTCACAAATGAACATATATGAAAAATTTAGCTTCTGAAATAGATTTGTTAATATTTTGTGTCTATAACTAAAAAAACCTGCCACAAATTGAAAAGGGCATGGATGAGCAGGTAGTATCAGCATTCCTACTCCTCACACACAAGCTGTACTACCAACTACTTAAAATACAGAAGGGTTCTCACAGTGACGGTATATCTGATTTCTTTAACCGCGTCCTGTGTTTCAGGATGTTTCCTAACTGCACTCATGTTCTATATGGGGACTATTGGTATATTTTCCTTTTCCAGTGGTTTCTGGCTGTTTCCAGCCAACGTCTCTGAAGCCGGTGAGACTCCCTCCCGAAACATCTAGCCTTTCCTTCTTGAACAGCTTATCCACCTTGGTTTTGCTGTCTCCAAGGGCAATAACGCGCTCGAGGCCAGAAAAGCACGTAGGCACCTACAGGTAACGTAGGCATCTGCGTTCCAGCACGACCACCCACAAAACCTCTGGAACCTGCTTTGGTACCCACACAGCTTTTGGACACCCTGGCCAGGCCGAGGTGATGGAGCTGCCTGGGAAATGTCACGTTAGCACGGCTGGGACCACTGACTCATCAGTGGAGCAAGGACTATGGCTTGTGGAGATCAGCAAGTCCAGTCAGCTGGAAGGATGTAGTCTTGAGGTCAGGTACCCTTCCCAAAAACATGTTTCTGCTCCCTACTGGGCTCTAGGGAGGCTCTGGTTCGGTTCTGGCCTCCCTCTCCCAAACCTCGTGAATGTTGCACGTGGCCTGGCTTCAGCAGAAGAGGCAGAGGCACCTCATCCTGGCAGGTCTTCCCTAGCAGAGGGTGATGTGGGAGGCATGACCCCTCAAGATGTGCAGCTGGAGGAAGGGGTATGTCCGCTTCTGGAGGTCCTGTGTCACTGCATGTCCCCTTGCCCCTTCCAGCACCACAGCAGAGCTCAGGTTCCTATCCCCACTGGGCACCTCTCTGCAGGCACTAACACCCCTTCCTGGGGATCTGGGGAAACCTACAGCACAAAGGGAAGCAGCCACATGATCATGGAATCATAGAACAGTTTGGGTTGGAAGAGACCTTAAAGATCATCAAGTCCAACTCCCCTGCCACGGGCAGGGACACCTTCCACTAGACCAGGTTGCTCAAAGCTCCATCCAACCTGGCCTTGGACACTGCCAGGGATGGGGCAGCCACAGCCTCTCTGGGCAACCTGTTCCAGTGTCTCACCACCATCATCGTAAATAAAAGTCTTCCTTATATCCAATCTAAATCTACCTTCTTTGAGTTTAAAATCATTGCCCTTTGTCCTGTCACTACAGGCTTTGGTAAAAAGTCTCTCTGTCTTTCTTATAAGCCCCCTTTATATACTGAAATGCCACAAGTGATCTTAAATGCCTCTGAGTGTCCTTTTCTTCCCAGCACTGTGAAGGCTAAGTAGCTCCAAGTAAATGTACATGCTCTATCCAGAAGCTGATCAAACAAATTACAGGCAAATATATTATACAGAGAAAATTCAGCTTTACAGTATGAAATTCCAAGTAAGAATTCACAACTATTAATCTAACCCACAGTCTAAAGTATCCTAATCAATTTTTCATACACATCAGAGTAAACATGGAATAAACTGAAAGTGACTCACTTGGAATAGAGGGATTTACTTCTTTGAAAAGACAGTATGATGAGCTCCTGAATGAATGAACAGACAGTTGAAAGACAGGACACGGACTACACTCTGGACATAAGGATAGGATTGTCTAAATGGCATTTCTCAAATGCAAAGTTTCTTGTGTTCTTGTAAAAATATAATACTTTGCCCTCAAAAGAGATATGAAATTTGAAAGGAAATAAGAGCTGAGAAATAGCCACTGCTCTGTGTTTGAAGGGTATTTTAGCTCATCAAGTGTAACCTTTGAGAAAGGTAAAGACACCTTTTATGCTCATCAAGGAAAAAGCTTACATGACATTTCCCAAGTCTCCTACTTACCCAACTGTCCAGTTGGCTGCAGCAGCAAGTGCCCAGGAGTAGCACAGAGCAGGGATGGCTGCTGTCTCCTGTCTCCCAGACTGTCACATTTTCAACTCCCACCGTTGCTGTTTCTTTGCCCTGTTTTTTTATGTCCATTTGACAGAGCTGGGCTAGATAGATTTTCTCTTGGCTCTGAAGAGAAGGCAGCATCTGCGTGGGTTTTGTGCTCCATCCTACATTTAAAAGCATGGTGAATAGTTTAATAGGTGGAAGAAAATCTGGGGGCTTTTTCTAAAGAATAAAAAGCTTCAAGGCCTGGGTTAGCAAGGTATTCCTGGAAAGACTATGGAGAAGGAAGAAAGGTGGGGGCTGCTCTGGGTCTCTGTCCCCTCTGCGTAGACCTGTCTGTTACCCTTGAGGCCACAGCAGTGAAGCCCATCTTCTCGGGTCAAGTCAGGTGAAGAAAGTCCATGGATGAAGTTCCTGAAATGAGGCATTGTCATCAGGGTTCCTATGCCTCTGTCCTTACGTCCAAGTGGATGTTGAGTGTCTTTATTTTTGGTCATAAGACCATACAGAAAAGGGACAAGAGCATCCACAGTTCTGGAGAAGCACCATTTTGTGGGTGCGTTTATACACAAATAAATGATAATATAAAGAATACTATTAGTCTTAATCAGTAAAGCCCACAACTTGCACAATCCACAATTAGAAACTACGGATCCTTGCAGCCTATTATCTTGCTAACATTATTTCTCATTTCCCGCTTAACAAACTGGACTTGACATCCTTCCTCTTGCCATTTATAATCACAACATCCATGTACCTTTTTTCTTTCAAAAATCAACTATTAAGGGCTTTTTTACTTATTTTACCTCCTGCTCAAATTTCTTATCACCCACTACCTTACCTCAGGAAAACTTTACCCCATTGCCTGTTTTCTCTAATTTAAAACTCAAATGTGCACATTCATTTTATGCTGATATCACTAGAGCAATACAGCAGTGTTTGCACACTACTAGTGGCCATATATTTGGTTTTCTTTTCCATTCTATAAATGCAGTCCTGATTTCTGTCGCTTCTGCTCCTTCAAATGTAAAAATTATGAACTTAAAGAAAAACATGTTTATCTGCCAATGCGGATGGCAGCAGCCCAGTGCTAGCAATTTTGAGTACATGATTATATATTGCTGCTGTCCTCTGTTAGTGAAAGCAGGAGCACTGGGCTCTGTAGAATGAATATTTCCTAAACAGTGCTATACTCTGTACACCCAGTAGTACTATTGTGATTTGCATATCTTCTTTTTTTCCTTAGAATGAAAACACACCACTTTGTTGTAGCTCTGAAGTTGACAATGAACCATTTGTACACTACTAGAAATTACTACCTGTATTTCTTAGGGTACAAAAAAATATTTCATTATAAAGAAGCTCGCAATCTGTTAAGTGGGAGACACTTTGCCTGAAAAGCAGGTGTTAGCACAGATTCCTGAACCTCTGCTTGGATCTTATTTCATATATGCTTGAAAAGACCAAAAGTAATAAGTAGAAATAGAAGTAGAGATACGAGGCAGAGGAGAAAAGTGTTTTATCTATATACACAAGTATGCATAAGTATTCAGTACTGATTTGCATTTAACATATATTCTATATTCTTACAATGAGAGATAGCATGGTTCACTCTGGAGTAAGAAACAGCTTCTTTAGATACAACTTATACTGTAATTAACAGAACCCTAAAAATGTATGTATTGCATAAAACGATCAGCAACATTGGCTCATTTACACCAACAGAAAATTTGTCCTTCTTCATTCAACTTCACCATTTCTGATTATACCACTTCTTTTCTGTTTTTCCAAGTACCTATTGAAGTTTGAAGGTCAGAGAATGCTTGACTAATGTAAAGTTACCTCAGTATACTTTCTTCTGACCTTTAGGTAGCTGATGAGGATTTTAAGTAGCCACACAGTTTTTAAGCCATTCCCATGGCATTTATTCAGGAAGGAATTACTCCCGACGTTCAGCATTTCTGTATTTCAGACTGCCAGCGCTTCAGCTATCATCATTGCTCCAGTTCACTGATCAGACAAACAGACTTGGATGAGGTCTGAGGCGTCAGCTGCTCTTGACGGGTTCAGCTTATAAATTCTCATGATCATAGGTTTTAACCTTATTTCAGCAATGTCCTCAATTTCCCGGTGTCTGTTCCTTAACTTCAGGCTTGCGGATCTGCCTCCGTGACAAATGTCTCCATTAGAACAGATCCTTTTATTTTCTCAGTCTCAGTCCACATGTTTAAAAAGGTGTTAGAGATTTACGAACTAATAGAGCTAGGCAAATACTGCAAGAAATGTCAGTGAATTATTGGTTCAATATTTTTTAATGAACTCTCTTCATCTGTGTCCAGCAATAGTCCAATGCATGGCTTTCACAGCTGGCAGAGCTAAAGAATCAGCAATTTTTAAATGAGTGTTGGAGTCTAACATCAAGAGTCACTTTCCATAAAATACTTATACCAGAAATCAGCTTTTTAAGAGCTCTAAGAATTTAATAGGGAATTGGAGCACTCCTGTTAGCGTGAAGAAGTCAAGGAAGCATTGCAGCTGTGTTTCAGACAGGTGCAAGTCACCACTCTCAATGTAAGAATAACTGCCTAAAATTCAGTAACATATGCTGAGCTAATAGCCTGCTCTGGCCTTACAAATGCTGCTATCACTCTGTGACTGCCTGCGGCAGAGTTTATTTCTTTTCCTGCCAATGCCCTGCGAAGAGCAGGCTCAGCCGGAGCAGAAGACCCAGTGCTGACCGGTGCTGTGTCCTCTGCACGCCCGGCGGCATGGTGGCCAGCGTGGTGGTACTCTACTTCTCTCCGAAGCTGCTTGCAAAAGATGCTTTGTGGACTGACTGTGGACTGGGACTTGTGAAAATGAATGATAACGGCAAAGAGGTCCCTCCCATCCCCTTCAGAGATGGCAGAAGCGCGTTGGCTCTGCATGGTAGTTGGCTACACAAACACACCTACCTCTCATTTCCATTTCGGCTTCAGCCACAGCAAGCAGTACTACAGAATGCACTTTTTTTTTTTCATAGCAGACATTTAACTTGGTTTAAAATCTGCAGGCTACTCGAAAGCCATGTGGCATCTTGAGAGGTTTGTCAGTTTACTGCAAACAAGATTTATTTATCTCCGAGTCAGAAGCAGCAGCGCTTCAGGAAGCACTGTAGTCATCTGATCTGCAAGGGCATCTTGTTTAAAGATTTCATAAGTAGTTCATTATCTATGAATGGGCTATGGGCTATTTTCCAATTAATCTATCCATTTTATTCAGGCCTGCATACTAACAATAATAGATCAAAAGAACATGTATTCCTCTTGCTTCAAGTGCTTCTCTGTTGCGCTGGTAATATCCTCTCCTCTAGAGCGGTTTATTTCTTTGCTCTTTTTTCACTTCTGGCCTGCCCTGAAACATCAGTCCGATTAGGGTGTCTGAGGACTTGAGTTCCCCCATAACTGATTTGCAGCGCAACACTGAAAGCGTTTTTCTTCTCCAAACCAGAAACATTCTCTGTGGCTATAGATAGATTAAAGGAAATCTGAGGAGTAGAGAATCTCAAATTCTAAGAGCAATAAAATAAAGCACCTCTTTATTGGCAACCTTGATCAATATCAGAAGGGAAAAGAAATCAGCATTCATTGCTTTTGCCCATAGTTTTTCATGAGTAGCCCAGTAGCTCATTTCTTCCTGACAAGGCAGTGTATCAGATGTAAATCCAAACCTCAAGAAAATATTCCCTTAAGATGCCAAAACCTGTCGCTGTCCAAATGAAATACAAGTAACTGTATAATTAATTTCTATTTTTAAAAAAGTGTCCAGGCAACCAAATAACATACTTATCTGCTTAAAAAAATTACCAAATTTAAACAGAAGGAATTCTGCACTAGTTTGTTAATGCCCATCATAAAAATGTCACCATCATTTATTCTATTTATGACTAGACATCCAGTGTTTCATCATGTTTTAAACACATTTTCTCTAGTCAGACTCAATCATTTACAGGAATAAGTCACAGTACTTCGACATAAATACTTTCCTGGGGCTACAGCTGTAAAAAAAGTTCTTGAATCATTCTGACGGTGAGTAGTGACAAACAAGAAAGTGAAATAAATGATAGTGGAATACTATTTTTACCAAACTGAGAAAATTTCCTCAGAACAGTCATTGTTTCATTTTTTGCCTAGTTAGCTGTCAGACAGGGAATCTGCCCTGTTCTAGAAACACAGGAGGTTTTTAGCTACTCTTACAAAGCAAGGGAAAATGGTTTTCATACCAAAAATTGGATATTCAAACTTTGCGTGATTTTGCTATGTCTGGGTGAAAGGCTGAAACATTTAAATATGCAATTAAATATAACATCCTGCAGTTGACACATGCTGTCTGAATGGACTAGGGAAGCTTTTCCCGTCAACTTTTCTCCTCATCATTATTCATGTAGGCAAAGAGGTTTTCTTCAGAAAGATTCTTGGATGAATATTGTTGTAACACCACAGGCATTCGCATGAACATGGATATTTGCCACGTTTGACCATTTATCATTTTTTACTTATTTCAGCTAGATGCACAAAGTAAGAGCTGAGTCTCACATAGCACCCTGTGTAAGTGCCAAAGTCTGAGATGTCAATATTTAAGACCACAGGCGCACAGAGCCACTGCCAAATCTGTGCATTCCCAGAACTGCCACAAGGGCCTGATTTCTCAGTTTATCAGCAGAGCTACCATTCATATAAAAAAGGATTCACATTAAACCACATTTGATTTTTCTTAAAAATAAGCAACTAACTGTTTGATTTGCCAAATAGAATCGGACTCAAACTGAGTTAGACATCTAAATGTATACATCTACATATAGGGATCCACATATGCCCATTTGAGCTCTTACTAAAGTCTGTGGACGCCAACTCAGTGCCATCAACCACGCATTGAGGTTGTAAAGTTATTTAACTGACTAGCTGCTACGGTAAGGTTCAGTAGCCCAAATATAGGTGTCTAGTGTAATTTTAGATGCTGGGAATTATCTTTCCTGCCTTTAGTTGCTGCCACAAAAGGGTGGAGGTCTGCTGTGCCTGCCAAACCTACCTGCCCTGGGCAGATCTCTTGGACATCTCAAGCACTACAAGCAGCCTGTGTTGGAAACTGAGTCCCACCCTGAGCAAGTGCTCTGGGGTGAGATGGACTGGTCTCCGAACAAGAGTGACTGCATTGACTGTGACAGGAGCTTAAACTCCTGGCAAATGCCTGCTTGTAGAAACTTTAATTTGGATATCTTCTTTTTGAATTGAATCCCACCCACAAACTTCCCTTTGCTCTGAAACAATACGTTTCATTCCAAGACAGTCTAGGAAAATGAAATGCTGTATCCCCAGCAACGCCAGAAAAAGAAAGGGCTGTCTTTTTCACATTGTGTTTGGACTTACAGCATTACAGATTTGTTTTCTTCTGCTGCTTTTGAGGACTGGAATGAGTATTTCCCATTTGCAGATGTGATGTATTGGGAAGTACTCTCCCTCTTGTCAACCAACAGTTCCAGTAGTTGTAAATCAAGCCTGGAAATCCATCATCATCCAGGGAGTGTCCAAAACAGTAGACAGGAGTGTCATTTTAATGTGCTTTTATACTGTTTGTGAATCTGTAAGTAGTTTATGCCCAGAAGAGTAACTTTAATAGGAAAGACTTAAGCTGAGGTTTTGCAAGATGAAGCATCCAGGCATTTTAAGATATTCATGACCTACAGCTCACTCCTACCTGGTGCTGTGTGTCTTTGCTCTTCTGCAGGGCTGGAATAGCTGTTTGTGTGGCTGCACTGTGAAATGACTCAGGGAACTACCTGGCTCAAAAATAAGCCAGTCATTAAAAAAAGTCATTAAAGAAAAGAGGGTGTTATTTTAAATCCAGATCAATGGATCCAGTTTGCAGCGTAGCCACAGGAAGCAGAGCTCGAAAGAGGGTGCATAGGGATGAGGACGGGGAGAGAGTCTGCGGGAAGGACGAGAGGTGGAAGAATGGACTAAGAATATTTCAAAATGTCATGCGAAACTGCGGTCTGAAGTAACCTCATTTCTAAATAGGCTGTAGCCTGGTGGTTGGTACATGTACCTGACAGCTACAATACTCTCACTGAACTCCACTCTGCAATTTCGATCAGGAAAGGTTCTGCCCTCTCAGATAAACCCTTTAATGGAGTGAAAATAGATGGGGAGCGTAGTGCGTTTGCAGAGATTTCTGGTTCTGAGGCATCTCAAGGATCGCTGGAGTTATCGAGCTCCTCTGCTAAGGCAGGCAATAGCCTTGCTTCTCTGCAGGAGATAAAAAGCCCAAACCCACACAACTTGGCTGCATAGAGTGATTTTAAATTCCTGAGGGAAGGTCAGGCTGGGCAAGCCCACACCTCGCAGTGTGTCAGCTTAGCCAGATGCCTTGCCAGAGGCTGATTCAGCTCTGGTACAAATGTGATGGTGCTGGGTGATGGAGGGGCACCCTGCCCTTCACAAAGTCCCTCCTGTCTGTCCAGGACACGCCGCACCCAGGGTGTATCGCTGGTCTCTGCGATGACAGCTCATGGGACCAGGCTGTCAGCCACCCAATTACCCAGCCATGCAGCCAAGCCCTGCTTTCTCAGTCTGGAGAACACCTCCAGGCAGTATTAATGGAATTAAATATATATATATATATTATACGTTTCCTTCCTATCCACCCAGTAACCCCACGCCTGCTTGCCCAGATGTCACATCACAAGGAGTGATGAGACTATGCCAAGAAGTAAATGGTTTAGAGCCACGAGGGTCCCAGCTTTCAGGTTTGCTCGGCCTTGGTGGGACCCAAGGGGGTCACTGATGGGTGATGTGGTCACACCTCAAGCTGCAGCCCTTTGTTCACATGTGCTCTCCTCTGCTAAGCTGATGCTGTTGCATGAGATAAATTTGACAGTTCCGGAAGAAAAGCAGATTTGCCTCCAAAATCATCATCTGTTCCTAATTTCCTCATCAATTAAAGAACACCTCACAGGCTCAGAAGGGAACAATAGACTCTCTCCTAGGCAATAACTTTATGACATGCTGCACCCGTTCAACCACTTGCTTTGTTATCCTGGTGTGCATTTTATCTTGCCATGAGCTGGAAGCTTTAATTACAATCTTGTGTCTTCCACTGTTTGAGGCAAATGACTAAGTGACTTATAAAGACAATTAGATTTGGACCTGTTCCAACTAATCTCTTTCCAAGCGTGTTATCCTATTAGACACACCAGGTCTTTTTCGGGGGGGGGGGGGGGGAGGGGGATGGGGAGGGGAGAGTTACCTTTGAAATACTATTTCAGGGACTGAAAAGCTAGGTAATTAATTGTCACTGCTCAATCTTCTTTGGTTGTCACCAGCTACATTTGTCTGCTCCTCCCACACTTAAATACATCCAGTTAAAGCTAGAGCTACAAGAATCACAGAAAGTAGATGAGAAGGGTAACTCCAAGACACTGGTTTGTGAAAAATACATTTATCAGCTGCTTTGCAGGAGCTGGACAAGATCAAATTCTGTGGTGCTTTGCTCTGATTGGGAAATTCTTGTATTTGGGGAGAGAGGAGGGTGCCTGGCCATTCATTCGCTTTGAGCTTGCCTTATTGGCTTTAGGATCTCATGAGCTGTCTGTGCAGCAGGACATTTATATACTTCCATATCACATCAGCTTTGCACTGAAGAGATCATTAACTGACCCATTACACCAAAATGGAATAATACCTTTAAAAACAGAAAAAACTTCTCATTTTTCTTCCTCAGTCATGCCTATGAATGCACGTTTATCTTTCTCCACTCACAGCTTAGTGCTGCATTTCTTGTCCCCTTGGTGGTCTTTGTGGACAAGTAGATTTTTGTCATAGCCCATAAGACTAACCTCAGCTACATGACCAATGATGACAATTAAGACCATAACAATTAAGCATAACAATTAAGACCATATGCAACATAAAGCATACATGTCCATCAACACTTTCTAAAGCAGTTTTTGTGGTTAACAAAGCAAAAGGTCGTTACCAAATAACAACATTTGTGGATAGCAATGGGGCCAGCTGTTTTGCAGTGTCCTTTCAATTTGTATTCACACCTAGCACAAAGAGCATTTTAGACATGATCAGAAGTCAGTGTAAGAGACTCTGGAGCTATATTTTGCTAATAAATAGTTTAGCATAAATAAATTGCATAAACAGACAATTAAAAAAGACCTTTGTTTGCTTTGTGTATTGGGATAGTTAGATACTAATACATTACTTAGTACTGAGACTTCTAAGCATGAGGGATAGACAACACAACTATGAGGGCATCTGTCAGTGCACATTGTGATGTGCCAAGTCTGAATTATCTGCTACCCTGAAATAAATGGAGTGCTTTAGTCTCAATTAGAGAAAACCAAAGAGAACCACAATAACAGTCTTCAAAACACTTCAAAGCTTCCTACTAAAAGGAAAAGAATAAATTATTCTCTGGGTCAACTGGTAAAAGAATTAAGCGTAACAGGTTTACACTGGAAATTCAGGAGACGGGGCAAGAATAATTTCCTAACAGCACAGGTGGCCCAGCACTGGAATAGGTCACGCGGGGAGATGATGAGCTCTTCTTGACTGACGGTTTTTGAGAAGAGTTTGGGCAAATCTCTGTCAGAACTGGTTCAGACACAATATTTCCTGCTGGGAAATGCCGGAGGACAACTGGGGAGACATCCCAGGTGGGCAGAACTCAGCCTGGCCCCACTCCAGGGTCAAAACCCGTGCAGTAAATTATTGCCAGCATCCTCCTCCCAGCAGTCCTGGGGCAGTTCCCCCCATGTCCTAGCCAGGAGCGGCAGGAGAAGCGTGAGCAAAGGTGTCCCCTGTCTGTAAACCACTCTGAAGGGCTCTGCTGTCCAAGTGGGCTTGACAAATGTTGCTCAGATAGATTTAGCTGCTGGAGTCTGAAATAACTCTCTCCCCCCCACCCAAAACTAACATATACTTAATGAATTATGAAAGGAAGTAAAAATCAATTTTCCTTGCCAGCTACTGATGCCCTAAACGATTGCTTTCCTTTTTTAAATTGTTTATAATTAGTCGTCTTTATTTATGTTATCTATTAATCTAAAGATGGCACGTCTGGTTATCCTGGTGTTATTAAATCACAGTAACAAGAGCTGAAACACTGACAGCCTACTTCTTTTCAAGAACCATCTCTAAGATGGTTTCTAAAGTCAGAAGAAATTTTCCACATCAGATTAGAACTTATTTTAGTTACCATGTGTTAGCTAACATGGTACTGCACACAGCAAAAGGACAAAATATTTCTGATACATGTCTCTAGAAATACAGTTTTCAAAAATACCTTATAGTGAGTGAATTTTATACATCATAAAACAATAATTTAGGTGCTCTTCTGCATTTCACTAAACACCAACTTGGATCTTAGACTATCTTTACAAATTTTGTCTATATTCTTAGGGCCCACAGCATCTGTTTCCCACAGTCAAATAATTTAAGAATAATGTATTTTATTCTCTTTACTTATATCACTAAACCTTGGAGATGCATAAATGTTTTCTAACTTTGAGAGGTATGTTTGCAAGTTAAAATTGATAGAAAACTTAGATTGTTCTAAATGTAATATAACATAACAGAGTGTCTGGAAATTTGTGACCTACATAAACTTACTTTATGAAGCTTAACGTACTAATGAAAACATTTAATAGAGCCAATTTTCATTTCTACTTGAGTAACCAAAAATGCACTTTAATCTTAGGAAAATAACCATTCGCTTTATACTACTTTGATCACATATTTTTATAAATTCCTTTTATAGATGCAGGTGAACATCTTCAGAATGAGAACCCTTGGGAATTTTAAAATAACTTCATGAAAGACCTTTCCTTGTAACAAGAAGTGTTTAAGTTTCTGGGCTGGATCTCTTGCTCTGCCAAATGTTTCAGCAATTTTGAAAGACATTTTAAGCATACAAAGAAGGAGGAGTGTTCTCCTAAATATAGGTTTTGAGCGATTCTATAGAACAACAAGGAGTTTGGATTCTCTTCCTATCTGGAACTACTTAAAGGTATCTCACCTACCTAGTTATGCTTTGCAGTACTTTAAGCTGAAACTAAAAATATTTTGCAACATATTATGGTGGGTTGACCTTGGCTGGCCACCATGTACTCATCAAGCCGCTCTGTCACTCCCCCTTCTTAGTGGAAAGGGAGGAGAAAATAAGATGAAAAACTCACGGGTCAAGATAAAGGCAGTCTAGTAAAAGAAAAGCAAAGGCTGCTCATGGAAGTGAAGGAAAACAAAAAGATTTAGTCTCTTCTTCCCATCAGCAAGAGATGTCCAGACACTTCGTGTGAAGTAGAGCCCCAGACGCATAGCGGTTGCATCAAACGCCTTAATAACGAATGTCCCCCTCCTCCTCCTTTCTCTTCGTTTTTATTGCTGAGCACGATGTCGTATGGTCTGGAATATCCTTTGGTGAGTTGGGGTGGGCTGTCCCAGCTGTGTCCCCTCCCAGGCTCTTGCCCACCCCCAGCCCACTGGCCTTTGGGCTGGGGTTGGAGGGGCAGCCTTCGCACCGCGGGAGCACTGCTCAGCAGAGGCCAAAACATTGCTGTCCTATCAACTCTGTCATAGCTACAAATACAAAGCACAGCACTATGACGGCTGCTGTGAGAAAGGTTAACTCCATCCCAGCCAGACCCAACACACGTATTCAAAATATTCCCAGGAATTCCCTCTTGAGAAATGGCTAGAATTTCTTCTACGGCTAAAGCATATGACTGCTGAAATGTTATTTCCTTAGTTCCTCAAATATAGCAGGTGGCTATTCAAAATTAGGAACTTAATATTTCCTTAATTCTTTCGTTGTTCTTATTCTTATTTTAATCCAGTAATTATTTAAGTAAGTGCCTTATTTATACTTTAGGCTTTTTCCCCTCAACTTTGTAGACAGAGAACAGACTGCAGCCTTGGTAAATCTCGAAGGGATTGTACGTGCCCATTGCTATCTATATCCTTCTGCTCCAGTGCAGCACTTGGAAATTCCCCAAATGAACAGCTAATCCTAGGCAGAAATAACGTTGTGCTTTCTCTGGGAATTGGCTTGCCTCAAGTTCTACAAGGGCTATCAAATGAAATAAAAAAATGCCCCAAGAACACAGAGCACCAGCATCTTTAAACTACACCCTAAGAATGCGCAATAAAATGCTACGAAGCTGTATCTAAACACAGGCATGGGGTAAATCTTCCTTTCCACACTGGTCAATACTAGTCAGGAAGAAAACCTGTCTCAACAACAGTAAACTTTTCCCACAGAAAAAAAAAAAAAAAAAAAAAAGCCTTGGAGCAGCTTTAGAAGGTTATCTGGGGTCTTTGCTTCTTTACTGAAGTGTGGGCTGGTATAAATTTATCTCTTTTCTTCTCAAAAAGAACATTCCAGGTCTGGCAGAGGTATGACCAGACCTTTCTGGTTTAAGGGTCTTTAACCCTTAGAGAATAGAATTGTTATAATTCACCTTCTTTTCTTCAGTGTTTTTTAGCTGATCTGGGACCTGTATCTTCCTTTGCTGCCACTTCCATGTTTCTTCCCAGAAACACGAGTTGTGCATTACCTGTGACCTATCAAGTTTTTTCTCTTCAATAAAAGCAACAAAGCATGCTTTTTGGAGCCTACTTGCTCTGCGTAGACTTGGATGAGGTGCTGGCATCTGAACTGCCTAAACACAGTGAAGAGGTGGTCATTTTGTATGCATCTAATTACTACCCAAACCCATTAACTTCACAAAACTTGTTCCTTGCCAGTTTTCAGCCCCCCAAAGGATGCAGATGCCATGAACCAAAGTCAAGGCTCCTGGATCTAAGCTTGCCCCTTCCTCAGTCCAGAAATATCGAATGCTCTGCTTTCTTAGCAACTGTGGGCATTCAACATATCAAGAGACTACAGCAACGCAAGTTATGAGAAGCTACTTTGGCATCTCTGACCAGCTCTGCTCCTGACATTATGTGGCGGCAGCAGCTGAAGAGGAAGACAAAGAGCATTGCAGTTTTACGTGAATTTGCTCCGAGTAAGGAGTCTGAAAAATGCAAAGGTCCTTAATTCCTGAATTTCTTCTGAAAAACTTTACTTCTTTATGTAAAACTGGCTGATAGAAAACATCAGGTGATATTATAAATAGTGCTGTCCAATAGATCATAATTTCTGCAAGCTGAAGCATACCAGCGTGGCATTATATGAAAATAGGCTGAGTGCAGTTTTTCCCTTGCAGTTTATGGAAAATGTAATTGGCCTTTTTCTTAAAAACAAAACAAAACAAAAATGAACAAAAAAAAACCCAACCAAAAAAAACCCACCCACCTTCACATGCTGTAACAGACAGAAACAGGTTCCTAGATACAAGCCTTGTAATTTTTCTTTCCAATGATACATGTCAGGGCACAGCGTGGTCCAGCTGGTAGTTGCCCAGTTTAAAAACATCTCTCCCAGGAAGGGGGGTCAGCCCTGGCTGGGGGGGGTCCCCACAGCACCAGCTGGGACCCTGGGTCCGAGGTCACCAAAGGAAGGGGGTGCCCTCAGCAGCTGGTGCCCCAGCCTCCAGGAGGGGGGATGCGCTGGGGGCCCTGATTCTGCACTTCACGTTGCACCATCCAGCTGTGCCGGGGAGAGACTGCACACAGACAGACAGAAGGAGGTCTTTCCTACGCACAAAACCCATAAGCCAAAACTGAACTTCTGCTGGCCACCCCTTCCCTAGCTGTTCACTGTTGTATTTCATAGCTACTCATCTGTTAAGCTAAATGCTGTATTCTATCTGTGCTTTGTCTTGACAACTGTCATCCCAGTGAGCACTATCTATATTTCAGGAGCGGAGAGGTTTTTTGTCATTTTAATTGCTGTCTTAAGTCCTGCTCCTGAAAGGAACCTCACACTGGCCCAGGCTCCTAATTTTCTGTGATGGAAATACCTGAACAGAGGGTTTATCATACGAGTCACGAATGTAGCCATCATTCTCCCCGGGGACATGAAGTACAAGCCAACTCTCCAGATCAAGGCCAAGTACTACAAGCACGTTAAGGATGGTGGGCAGCATTTCAGAAGTGCCTGTGGAAAGGTCTTCACGAGTGAGCAGTAGGGAAAGGAGCCACGGCAGGATTCTGAACTGCAGCGGCTCCTTCACACCAGCTTCTCAAGAGCAAGTTTTGCTTCATGCTTAGGATGCTGTGGTCTAGCTTAAGCTTCTTCTAAAAGAGCTTTTAAAAGGCTAGGATTCAGGGGGCTACTCTCCAGCCTTGAGATGGTAAAGCATAAGAAAATTTTGTCAACATGTGACTGAGGACACTCTTATGCTCAGAGAACAGCAAGCGTTCAGCAAAGCACTGAGTTTTGACACAATCAAAGCAACTTCAGTCACAGAGCAACTGCTCGGTCAGTCTGATTCAATTGCAAATGTCTGGCAAATAGCAGCATGTTAAATGCAGAGGAGCTATGAGCCATTCAGTTCTTTGTAAATGGTCCATTTACTGCAATAAAGAAATGAGGGTCAATAGGGGACTGCTGGTACTTATTTATTTATTTCATTTTTAATAAAGTCAGTTCATTCAGGACCATTAGGTTACATATCCAACCAAACCTAGAATCTTACCAGCTTCTTAGAATGTCCTCCATTTTTCCTATTGCTTTTAGCAAGTTTTTATACCTTGGTTTACATATAACTGTAAAATGCTTACAAGGGAATTTCTTCCTCTAAGTTCAGATATTACCCATTGTAATGAAGTTCCAGTCCTCTCTCAGGTGCTACGATAGTACAAATATCTATAATAATAACAAGCCAAATTGCTTGCTTCTGTAACTCCATTGATTTAAAAGTGCTAGCTGCAGATAACCTGGGATAATAATTCCCTTCGTGTGTTAGCAGATAAAACCACTAGCCAAAAAGCTGCCACAATAGCAGCAGATTCAATATCACAATATACAGGACTAAACCTATTCTTATTTATATCAGTGCAGGGTGATCCACCTTGAATCATCATTAGGCTAGCTGTTGTTTGGAAGCCAGCCATAGGTTTTTGATAATGTGGTACTTCTTGAGATAACCCAAACAGAAGATGCTCATTGGAACTCTTTCATGGAAAGCAAACAGAGGACATACCCAAGAAAGGTCACTGATCTTCACCTCAGGCACATTTATATGCGTGTGGGGTTGTTTTTATCCGGGCTTTAGAAACTGGTGTAGTAAACAGCTTTAGACCTGATCAAATTCTGCTTTTGGATACAGTCTATCCAGTTCTATTAAAATCAGTGGAATTTATCCAAAACTATATTGCACAATCAGCCTCACCACATGTCATTTTGTCTTGCGCTTAAGTTGAATTTGGCATATGATTTGGTCGGTGTTGCCTTTGGCTTCTGCTTACTTTCCTGTATGCTCGGATACTCAATGCAGGTTGCCCTTGCTAACCATCTGCACAACAGTCCAGGCTCAGGAGCATTTAGTGGATGTGCTTTACTTTGCAGGTGATGACTCAATGTAAAGACACAGGCTGCTCCCGGAGAAGCTGTCAAAAATGCTTTTGCTGACATAGATACCTGTAAGCTGAGAGTTTAAGTCACATATTGTTTCTTCTGACCCAAAATCATTACATCTGGGCATTTTTTTCTGGCAAATTTGAAGGGATTTTGTACACAGCTATTCACAGCTACAATTATTCACATTTTTGTACCAGTATTAGGAGTATTTTAACAAATATTTTGTATGGGAAAGCTGAGTTGTGAGAAGGTCTTTTTGCGAGGTTAATTCCACCCTGCCACAAACCCACTGACTAAAGTGTGTTTATGCCAAAGATGATTATATACGTTTTTTTACGTTAAATTAAATACAGATGATAATTACAATGAATCACTGCAAAATGGCTGTACAATTTCAAAATGTAATTAAGTGAAAAGTGTATTAGCTTTCAAAAAACATTTAGATGGCTCTAAGTGTGCTGCCGTGGCTTAGATTATTGCATTCCTGTGACCACGACTGATACTAAGGACCATGTTTTAATGGTGTTCTAATGATTCATCATTGAGGATATTCTGATGACTCGATATTCTGGCAGATGAAGTGGATTTACAGAAAGATGTCGTTTAGGGGAAAAGCCTCCGATAAATCTGAATAAAACTGCAAAAAGCTTCAGAAAGATAGATGACTGTCATCATTTTTATATATGTTTTGCTATGTAATTGCTTTTTCACTGGCGTTGCAAGTTTAAGTCTGCAAAAATAGGATTCCGTCTCGCATGAGGAATCAAAGCTTAGGGAGTGAAACGCCTTGCACCCAGACATACAGAATGCATTACACTCTGTGGCTCCTGTCAGGGGGGTTCAAAAATGCATGCCCATGTCCTTTCTCAATGCAAAAATGCATGCCACATGTCCCTGGCACTCATCCGCCCCAGGCAGAGGGCCAAGGAACACCTCGAAAGTGAGGGAGCCGCGAGGAGAGAAGCAGAAGTGTGTCCCCAGGCAGGATGAGAACTCTAGGGAGCGGGACTATAACCTGGTGGCACGGGGACAAGGATTTTGTGTGGTTTAGTCCCCACCGTGGGCATCTGGGTTGGCCGGCCCCTGCTCCGTCCCCCACCCACCGTTTGTGGGGGTTTCACCGGCTGAGAATGTGCAACCGCAAACCAGCCGGGAAGTAGAAAGCCCGGTTTTGGGAGCAGCCTGCACCCCGAGAAGGTGACCAGGAAAAAAGATGTCGTTTCTCATCACCCTCAGCTTTGGACAGATGTGTGCCGGAATTAAATGCACTGCTCAGACTTGTTACCTAAAGCTCCTCGCAGACTAAATGAGGAAAATACCAAAGAAAAGGTGGACATCTGCAGAGATAGAGAAAATTGTTATCTAAATATCTGTGCTAAAATAATCAGAAGTGTGGTACAACAGAGGAGTTACCCAGAAGGTATTTGTGCAGCTGCATAGAGCAATGAATGGACTGTAAGGAATGGATTACATTAAATGCAGTTAATACTGCTCCTGTTTGCTCTACTCACACATTCAATAATGCAAACCGGTGCCTTATATATGCACCGAGAAATGCATGCCCCAAAGCTCACTACGTTGTCTCCCCATGGACGTGCTTGTGCTTTGCCCGTTTCTCCTTGCTGTCGTAAAGGTGCTGAGAGCATCCCCCCTCGGGGGCTTCGGCTGCCAGGGCTCAGGGCCAGCTCCCCACCAGCACAGCCAGGGGGACACACGGGGGGCTCCCAGGCAGCCTGTGGGGTGGCCGTGGCTGCGGCTGCACCCCCCGTCACGGGCCCACAGCGGGGCCGTGGGGTCTCGGCTGACCCCATCACTGCCTTCGTCTAGCCCCACTGTCACCCTCAGCCCCCGCGAGGCAGACGGAGCCCCGATGGCTGTATTACAGCAGCCTGTGAAATTTGCTTTGTTATGTTATTTCTCCATTATTATACTACGGAGGAAAAAAAATAAACTGCTGAGAATGTTAGTATCAAACTGCAATAACTTCTCTTGAACTGGATAGTAAATCTTCCTATCTTTTAACTCAATATAGCAGGCATAACATTAAATAAAATTAATACTGCTACTGCTTGCTGTACTCATACATTCAGTAATGCAGACCTGTGCTTTATTGGAGGTTATGTATAAATTTAATATACATACTATTACAACAAGGTCACTTTGGAATAATCTCTTTGATTGATTCCAAGGAGGAGGCATGTGGGGGGGGGGAAGTAATCTTGTATGGAAAACACACAATATCAGCCTACACGGGAAAGGCACAACTGCCTGTTTTCATGTCACAGTATATAAATGGCAACTATTACAGTTTTACTTACACTGCACAGCCAAGCATGGTTGCAGCTTTGCCAGCTGTTTTCCATAATAAAATAAATTCTGGATTCTTTTCAGTGCCGGCCTTCGTGCCATGTTTGTCACTCTAGTATCGGAGTACTTTACACACACAAAATCGCCTTTTGGTTTTTCTCTTCAGATGAATTCTCTGTACAGGCTCCTCCACTTTGTGCTATCAAAATAATAAGCTATCAATCAGGAGGAGAATGTCTTATAAAAACAAGAAAGAACAAAAGTAATATTCTCTAGAACATTTCTCCTCAGCACAATATTGCGCTTAAAACATCAGAAAGTCCTGTCTCATCACTGATTGAAAAAAACAGCCATATTTTCCACAGAAAATGGGTACAATAGGATCTGAGAGTACCATAGGCAGGAGATGATACAGAAAAGGTGTGCTTGGTGTTCACTGTCCTTACCATTTGAGTACAACACGCTGTTGTGAGCAAGTAAACTTTCTGCCAAGGTGATGCACAAAATCACTTGAACTGCATCAGGCCCAAGACTGCAAGGTGACAGATCTTCTTGGGCTACTTTCAAACTTGCACCTAGATCTACTTTTTATAATTGCAAGTTCTCAAGTTGGATACCTCAGTGAGCAGCTCTCACAGCTTTCCTCAGTCATCGGTTTGTGCCACAATACCTTTGACAAATACGAGAAACTTTTTCCTTTTTCTTTGTTATATGCATAAAAGAGAAAATAGCATATGTGTTTGTCCTCCATTCAACCTGACTGTCTCTTTTTTTCACTACTCAATGATACATTAGATTTAAAATGCCAGATTGTTCAGGGCTCAGCCCTCCATCAACTTTTGCCACACTATTGATCTTCCTGTACAAGCTGTAATGTGTAGAGGTTCTGTGGATGAATGATGCTACCAGAATTTTTTCTTTTACTGTTGGTATCAACATTTTTAAATTTATGTCATTTGGTTTCCCATGTCACTGCTTTGCTAACAGTAGTTCTCCATCCATAACAATGTTTTCCTGAAGAGTCCTGATTCAGCTCTTCTAGTGTGAACACTTTTTTACTCCTTTAAAAAGCTTTTAGACTCTTTAGAAAAGTCAAAAAGCACTCACTATAACTGCCCTCTTCCTTTTAAAAAGCATTTGTGGTGGACTAATATATTGCCTCAAACATGCTAATTACATCTGATAATGGCTGGGTATTGCATTACAGGACAGGTGCAGTAAACTCAACAGCAGCACTCTACTCGTTGTGTTCCATCATGTTAATGAAAGCAGTAAATCAATGACATGTTCCAAACCTTCACTTGCCCCAGAAAAGAGAAACACTAAAAAAATTTAGCACATCCAGCTTAGAGAGAGATAGCTCTCTTTGCACCCTGGAAAGGTTTAAATTCTCCTTTCAGCGTAAGGGCAATCCTCCAAGATGCTGAGCATGCAATGGATCTGAATGTACGCTTTTGGGGGGGGGGACTGTATTAACTTTGAAACAGGTACGATATTCAGATTAATGATATGAACAGCACAGGGTTGAGATGAGTGATATGAGGGACAGAGAG
This sequence comes from Haliaeetus albicilla, assembly GCF_947461875.1. Classification (NCBI taxonomy): domain Eukaryota; kingdom Metazoa; phylum Chordata; class Aves; order Accipitriformes; family Accipitridae; genus Haliaeetus; species Haliaeetus albicilla. The sequence goes on from NC_091499.1 coordinate 7,882,833, forward strand.
CTATGGAAGATGATTTTACAGAGACAATAGAAAACAAGGAAACTTCAATTCAGAAAGCCGGGTAAGTCTGTTTTCCCTGTTAAGGTACAAACATGCAGAAAGTGCCAGTCTCCAGAGCCAAAAAAGTAATATGAAAGGACTTTGAAACATTGCCAGCTCATAGTCTGGAGAATGAAGGTAAAATTAAGGCTAGGTTTGAAAAATCAAAGACTTAAATGACTTCCATTAGAGCTGTACTTCATTTGTCTAAAGGGTGAATTTTCAATGTTGTGCAGTTAAAGTCACTGATGACACATATCCCTGTTATCTACAGGGTGTGTACACCTCAGTCTGCATGTACTGAACAGATGCTTCTCCTCTGACGTTTTGGTATTCTTCCTTAAGTGCTGTAGCATATATGGACATTCATTTTATAAAGCAAAAGGTAAACAGAAATAGCTACTAGTAATGCCCAAACATCGCTAAGAACTAAATTTGCCACGCTGAGAAAGGTCAACATATGACCCACCTAGATTTTTAGTGTCAAATCTGGTCAGTAAGCTAGATGTTAAAGCCTTCAAGGCAGTGACACACAGATACTAAAAGGCTGCAGGCATTAGCCTACCATAGGCTGGCATGAAAAGCAATGAGAGTAACCAAGGATCCACGTTTCATTTGTGCAAGGATCTGAGCATCTCTTACAGTTAGGACAGGACTGAAGATGTTGTTCCAGTTCTCCGGTCAGAGCTGTTTTCATTTCAATGGACCCTCTGCATCCACCTGCAAGGAGCCTGTTTAATACAGAACCTATGGAAATGAAGTGGATTCTTTGCTAAGGGGTGAAGAGAGGTGACAAATGTATCACATCACAGAAAAGCCTTCAGTTGTCTCTGTTAAACTCTTCCACTAGCTGATAATGGTATCCGTAATTACTTGTTAGGGATAGTGTTCTGACACTGTGGCAGCTGGCTCCTACACATCTTTAACTCCGAAGCAGAAGAGTTTTGAAGTAGATCAGCTCACAGGACAATGTCTGAAGCAAGGTCATTCAGTCTCTGTAAGGTCTTTGATGAATATACACAATTTATAGGTATGGCAGACACTGGCAGTTGCAATACCCAAATTTCAGTTCCTGTTATAACAACACCGCATTACTTTATGGTATTTATGACCCCTTTTTGTTTTTTGTTTTTGGGGTTTTTTTGTTATTTAGGTGCTAACAGTGTGCAGGAGCTAAACCAAAAAGCAAAGACAGAATTTGCCTAGAGAACTTAGTGTAACTGCATTGTAATTTTTCTTCATAGTTCACACAGAGAAGTTCCTACGACATGTTTTTTTCCCTAGATTTTTATTTTAATAATATCTTATGTGTGACATCCTTTGACATTTGGGAATTCTGTCTAAGCATTTATTGAGGTACCATTCTGTCTGTCCTGCCTTATACAAAGTTATTCCATAAACTTCTCAGTTTGATGAATGTGTACTGAGTGTGGAGTGGCTCGACAAGAAATGGGTTGGCTGGCTTTTACCAAAAGAGCAGATTTAGGCAAAGTGTAAACCAGACTCTTTTTTCTAGAAGATTTAAATAGAAATTCATGCATTTTCCATACAAAATTGTATTTATATTAATCACTGTGTTAGAGAAATTTAGGCACAACACTTGCCTCTGTCAGCCACCTCAAAAACTGCCAGTCTGACACCAGTGCTAATCTGTGTAATATACTGCTTTTAGCTGCCATTTTGGAGGTGTTCAAAAGACTCGGTCTCAACTAGCTAAACCAAAGACTCCTTAACAGAGGGCGAAAGGAAAGACACGAATGAGAAGAAACAGGGTAGGAAGGGCTGGTAAAAAAAGCAGTGGATGAGGACAGTTCTGGAACTTGTACCTCTCAAAAGGCATCTGGCAGCCAGAGAAAGCTGACAGTGATCCTGGGATCATCTGCTCTCTCCCTCCAGGACTGCCTGGCCGTGGCATCTCTCGGAGTCGGGATGATAATGGCACAGGGGTATTAATACTGTGGGCTCTGGAGTCCAGGGCACAACAGCGAAACTCATTTGCCTTAGCTTCATATCTTACCAGTATCCAAATCAAATTGTGATCATTCAGAATAGCCATCTGCTCATTATTTTGTCCACTAACTGACGCTAATTTTAAGTGGAACAATTTTGAGCAAAGAAGGTCATCAGTTTCTATTCTCCTACACCTCCCACTTACAAGCACAATCTCAGCGTTGCCACACTTGTCACATATCCAAAAGCCTTTGATTTATTAGATTAATTCAATTTTTCTTTCTTTGGTAAATTTTATAAACATTTTTCTGTAAGGGGATGAATTGGATTTCTGTTACTTGGAACAGCTCCTCTGATCTGTGTGCTAAATGCCTCTCCTCCTCTTTGCTGTGTTTAATATGCAAGAGAACTGATCTAGCTGAGACACAACTCCAGGATATTTGTGTCTGTAAAGCTGAAGAATAATTAGATGCTTTCTTCCGAGGCACAGAGCCTATGCTACACCTCCACCTTAGCTTTTCCTTATGAGTAACTTCAGCAGGGAGTCATGACAATTGAGATTCGCTTTCCAAGACAGCACCCTCTTTGGGATGGGAGGTTTCCCATCACCCAGACTGGGAATGGGACTTCACTGGCTAGCAGGACCATGCAGGGGCATTTCCACACTGATCCTGTCTCTTCCCCCATGCCTGCAAACTTATCTCCAGACTGACTTGTAGGTTTTGACACATATCGGTAAAGTCAACTTGGTGAAGGTAACTTGTAAACTGCAGCAGCCAAGAGTCTTAATTTATTGTATCCTCTGCCAGTGCATTACCATTTTAAAACTCTTATTGTGTCATTCACATTCCAAGTAATAATATACAGATTCATAATAGCTGCCTTAGAAATATGTGTGGTAATTTTAACGCATTTGCAATAATGAACTTCACTGCAAAAAAAGCCTCCTTACCTAGGAGGAAGCAGCGGAGACATCCAAAACCAGAAAGGTAACCATTTTTCAGAGATGACAACTGTAGTACATCCAGACAAATAAAGACAATCCTGGAGTCCAGGCATGAGATGAGCTCAAAAAGGGCAAAGATTTACTCTGCTTCATACCTCAAGCCAATCTGCTTTCCAGTCACTGGAAGGGCTCAGACCGCTGACCGTCTGTCCCAGGCATGGGGGGGTTGGTGCTGCACAACAGCCGGTAGACGAGTCCATCCAGCCGAGCTACTGTGCTCGTAGGAGACTTTGCGGGGTTTGAGAGTTTATTTTCAGCGTAGTTTCTCTAGACACAGCAGCAGTACAGTAACTTTCCCTTGGTCTTTCTGCTTCAGTTCACTTTCAGATTATTTGAAGCCGATTTTGCTCCAGCCAACCCACATCCAGTCCCAGCAGGTAGCACTCTTCCCTCAATACTGAATGACTTTCCTCCCTTTAGACTGCTTACCCATTTCTTTCCATACTCTTCCTAGTGTTTGTTGAAATATATATGTATATCTCCTGGCTTTTAAGATAAGAAGAGAGATTCTGTACTTGATCATGCTCTCAGTGCTGTCTCTGAAAACCTTGAGAATTTTGCAGATTATCGTATCAGGTTAAGCACTGAAACGTGCCACTGATTTCCTGCTGAGCTGCTTTTCTCGCTCCCCCCGGGCATCTGATCTCTAGGTGCCCAAGTACGGGGCTCCATTTAAAAATCTGAACATTGTAAGAAATTATAAAGGGCAATGACAGTATTGTTAATGTATATAGGGCATTTTGGCTGGCAGACTGGGCACTGTGCATTGTTGTACAAGTATTTGGCCTTCAGGAAGACTTCGTGATTTGGAGATCATAAGGATGGAGACAAACAATGCAGCAGCCAGAAAGCTGTTGAGGATGTTTTGGAAATGATGGAAGTTCACACAGGGCAACAGGGATATGGAGGAACGGGGAAAGGGGGTGGGATGAAGGAAGGGAGGGAGGAAAGGAGAGAAGAGAGGGAGGAAGGGAAGAAGAAATGTCATCCTTTTCAGTGCTTGGTCTTGCTTCTCTTGAAATAACTGAGAATTTTGTGATTGTCCTAAGAAGTAACAGGAGAAAAACATTTTGTACACTCACCTGCAGGTAATAATATCCCTCTTCTTAAAAAGAAAATAAAATAAAAAGAAGCCCAGATATCTCCCAGGTGCCAGTACTCAAGGAGGGGGGGAGGTCCTATACAAATAAGGCTTCCTCGAGCGCTGCCTATCTCTCGTCTCCTGTCTGTAGCAGAAAGCAGTGTGTAGACTGCAGAGCCGTTAATTCACACTGAGACCGATAATCACAGATCTCTTTCCCCTCAAGGTGCTCCCTGTCCAGCGCCAGGTCTCACATGGGTCTAGCGCATGTCACCACAGCCTTACTTTGGGTCCGTGCTCTCGTTTGGTGGCTGGTGGGACTGGTGCCAGGACCGAGGAAGCGCTGAAAAGAGGGCCACTAACTAGAGCACTGCAATCAAACAGGACTTCTAAGGTGGCACACCTCACCGCATGCCACAGTCTCTTCTATCACCCATCCTCTTCCTCGTGGCCCAATGCTCCGGCCACCTCCCCTGCATATGCCTCCTCTCAGGAGGATGGTTTGCATAGCTTCATTTTGGCATCAAGACATACTTGTCACTTAGCTGGCTAATCTAAATAAATGAATGTGCTCCTCTTCATTCTGTTCAGCCTCTTCTTATTATTAGAGATATTATACGGTAGGCAAAGGCAAAGACTTGAGCTAGCGTACCCCAGGAGTTCAGCTGCAGCAGTCTCAGCTACAAAATTTGGAGTGTCTTCAGAGTCATCCAAGGAATTAGCACTCCAGCTTGTCACTTCAGACACACTTTAGGTACCGAATATTTCCAGCTGTACGTAAGGTCACTCTCATTTATTTATTTTAGTCTCCAAATACTGCAGTACGTTCTTTTTTGCTGTATGTCACACTACTGCTCCCTGCTGCCCAAGCCTATTTCAGATCCATTTTATGCCACCTATGCATAAGACAGATCGTATACTGACTGTGGATAACTGGCTTCCTAGAAGCCGAGAGGCTGCTTGCTGTCAATGAGATGTTTGTCTCACCATGATTAATTACTGTGAAATGCCCACAGAGATTAAAAATCATGATTAATTACTACAAAATGCACAGAGATCTTAAAGACTAAATTCTACCACTAGCTAAGTTTACCCAAGAGCTCCTGTACATCCTGCATCTGGGCACACTTCTGCAACACGCAATCAACTGATAAAACTCCTACAGAACATACGGTTAATTGTCAGGAAAAGGCTAAATAAAAAGAGCTATAGCAAGTTCTGTGTCAATATTCGTACATATTCAATGATGAGGTGTTAATAGTCTATTCCTTTAACTGCTCCTTTGTTTTTCGTAGAAAATACTAATTCATTTGGAAAGGAAAATACCCTTTAAAAGAAGCAATTATATTGTTGTTGGTTCTTTTTTCTTGATTTGGTGTGTTCAAAGACATAACAGTTCCTAAAAGGTTAACATTCCTTCAGAGTAAAAAATGCTAGATCCCATCTATAAGATGCATTTCTTTCCTATTTTATTCAGCACAGAGGCTGAGAAGATTAATAAGCTCCAGTATTTTACACTAAGCTTATTAGAGATAGAAATTTTAATAGGTTTGAAATCATCTTCTAAAATGCCACATTAAAAGAACAGCTAAGAGCAACTTACTCCCTTTTCAGGGAACTTTCCCAAAGACCTTTATCGTTCATGTAAAACCCAGATTCCAGACCACACCGTATCACATGGCAGGGAGGGAAGGGTTAGTCGGTCCACCCCGACTTCTGCCACATTTGGTGCTTGTTGGGTTCACGATAGCCTCCTCCCTTCTGGCAGATGAGCACTCATAAGCACACTCATGCTTCACCAGGCAGAAGCAATCTGGTGTTATGCAGGGAGAAATAAGATGGGGCAGAGGAGGTGGCAGTCGGGGTGCCTGTCACCTGCACAAACAAGTAACCGCAGAGCACTGCGGGCTGTGTTGGCTCCTCCAATTGGTAAATCCCCATCAGAAACACAGGCTCTTTGAATGAGAAAAATGTGTTATGCTAATCACTTCAATCCTTCTTCAGTTATCCATGCAGAGCTTCACTGCATTATTCAATATTTTTCAGTCTAATGCACTGAATTAAGTCCTTTAAAAAAAAAAAAAAAAAGTTTTGTTCCTGTAATACTTGAAATTCTTACTGAATTTTATCTTTGGGCTTTCTGGGAAAGTATTCCTTTCACCATTTCTTCCTGCTAACCACAATCTGTTTAACAGAGCTTTGCAATGTTGCTGTCCAGCATGTTGCAGTTAAAACCACAGGGAAAAAAAGGCGCTCTGAGCAGTGGGGTTCCTTGTCAAGGTAATTTACCCAGATTCACCAATGTACATAAACCCAAGAACTGTAGAGACCTTTAAATACACACACACTACTTAAAAGGTCTAGGTGCAGAGTAATGGTACCTTTTGGTAGCAGGTATTTTATGCATGGGGATTTCATTCTACACAGAGGTTTGGTAGACACAGCAATTTTTTCCTTTAGCAGACCTCTAAGAGAAAAATCAAACAATCAGACCTGCTAAAGCCGAAACAAACTCCCTCTTTCCCTTGCCTCCTCAGAGCTTTCCACTTCCTCCAGTTTTACAAGCCTGGGTGAAGACAAACTGCTGTGAGAACACTGTGAGCCATCAAATCTGTATTCGTTTGGGATTATTATTATTTTAATAAAGCCAAAAAGAGATGTGGATTCAAGTGTGAAAAAAGAACCATCAAAATTTGACCTGGGAACATCCCACCCTCTGCTGCTTCGACATTTTCACCCATACAGTGTTCTTCTTTCAGGAACAGCTATTGAAAAGGCTCCAACATAAGCCTAAGGATGAGATAACCCATGAGAGGGCAAGCTGTAAATAATGTTAGAGGAGATTAGCTTTATCTAAGAAGTGGGTCAAAGACCAGGTATACCTCTCTCAAAAAAGTACCTACGAACTGACAACACAGACCTGAGCGGAGAGCAGAGTTAGGATTGATGAGGATACTGAAATTTTCTAAGACAAACAGAAAAATCAGGATATCATTATAAATGCAAAGATGTGACCCACTGACACGTGAATTGATGTCCTTCTGACAAAGAGCTCCAGACTGTGCCAGCCTGGGAAACTCAGTCTGTGTATCAGAGTATCGGCATACCTAGAAAGCTGGCCTTGCTCCTCTGCTTCTAGTACAAGCCAGTTGCTAAAGTTGCAAATGCCCCTTTAAAATGCTTAGGCTGTGGAAAAAAACCCACAGATTGGCATAATGAAGTGCAGCTATGAGAAACAGCTTTTTAATGGGAGAGCACAGATGTTCTATGCATGATGGCTATAGTCTAAATTGAAAAGTGCCATTGTTTGGCCATCATTTAAAATCATGATACCCTAGAGGAGACATTTCAGGACATGTACACTTGAGGAGCACATAGCTAAGGTAGAGCTAAATTGTTATCTCTGCTCTGCTCTGACTGAGTAAAAAGAAAATGGTTCTCATGTGCATGGAAAGCAAATGATGGAAAATTGTAGTTGGGGTAGGAGGGGAGAGCAGGAGTGAAAGGCAAAGAAAGAACATAGACAGCAGCAGCCTCCCATCAGCAACCGCAAACTGATTTTTTTTTTTCCCCGAAGCTGGGACTGCCGCAGCGGGTGGGAAGGCAGTGCCGCTGCCCCGCAGCCCACAGGCTGGCAGCGTGCTGGCACTGGGATAGGAGGAATTGGGAACGGGATGCGGAATCCCAGAGCTTGTTCCACACGGCAGAGGTGCCCAAGTCAGCCATGCCGTACCACCACACAGCTCCCCTCCAGCAAGTTCTCCTCTGCCACAATACCACAGGCATCTCGAGCAACATTTGGGCTGCTGCCATAAGGGAGCAGAGCCTGCCTCGCTGACATGGTGAGCACTCCCACTCCCCTTATTTTTCCTCCACCTCAGAGCAACCACTGTACATGCTCTCAGTTAGGGATGCTAGGTTGGACCTCCCAGGTGTGGCGGTAATAGAAGTAATACCTCGTATTTCATCAGTCAGTAAATAAAGAGTAGACACCAGCTGGGTGCCCACAGCTCTTCTCCCAGTACCTACCTTAACTTGGGCATTTCCCATCAGCTGTGGATGGCAGCCTTTCCCTCCCCCTTGGAGAAATAATGACACCCTCCGGATAGTGTGTTTATAAGGAGGGACAACTGCCAGTCAGACCCATTGCTGCTTAAAGTAGGAGACTTTGAAGGCCTCCGTAATATAATGCTTCTGGGGATTTTACCTTCCAAGACAGCACTGGCCGCTAATTCTGATTAGCCAGGTCAGTTATATAGCAGCTAATTATGTCCAGGATTGCAAACAGCCCCATATGCTCCCCAAATCTGTTTCACCAGCACTTCTCCCCACTAACTATCCAACAGAAACAGGGGGATTCCATATAATGAGCAATAAATCTGACTTTTCCACACACTTCACCACTATAGAAAAAAATGGAACAGAAAAAGCTGAAGAATCATGATAAGATGATGAGACAACTACAGTGAAAAGAAATCCAGGTGTATTCTGATTGCTTAAAAACTGTCAGATTTATCCCATGGCAAATCATGGGGAAAGAATTGCCAATCAGAGCCACTTTCTTCTTAAGACAGCAGGGAATAGGGGGACAATGGGTAGAACCTATAAGAGTTTTCACTGGTCAGGAAAAATACAGAAAGGAGGAAAAAAGCCCATTTAGTTCCTATGCTGCAGGAGAATGCAAGTCTCCTTTTTCCCCTTTTATTTATCTCTCTTTCTGCTCCCTCCTTTTTGCAACCTTACATAGCTGTCAATTTGGGAGTGAGAAAGTCAAGATTCTCTTCAAAAGAGTCTGATCCCACAGAAGGTGTGGGAAGTGGTCAAAAAGCCTTGGCTAAAGAAGAAGAAAATCCCTGGCTCCCACTTCTCAAATGCATACTTTCACCACTAGACATTATGGAAAACGTATGTTGTTGGAGACAGGTATCTGCATGCTTCAGGAAAATTAATCCTCAAAGCCTAGCATAAAATACAGTCACAGATTTTTTGTTGGTTTGTAAAGTTAGCTCATCAAGTTGTGTGGAATTGTTTTATAACACGCATTAAATGAAGCAGAAAATGAAGCATGGGTTCTTTTGGCAAAAAGAACATCATCTGCCTATAAGAGAATTTCACTTTTAACATTTTTTCTGTGACTATAATAGAAATCTGTTTCCATCTCTGCTACGATCCATACAGATATGTTGCTGGGAAGGCCATTCTCCTTGCTGAGCAGTAGTTAGGGGCTGGGAAAAAAAGCAGCTTTATGAGATTCATTATATGAGATTGACTGGGCAGAGCACCGGTTAATATTATTTTGGCTTTGGAGTCTGCATACATCATTGCATGTGTCCAGCTAAATTGTTCTTAGAAGCAAGTAGATGTGACACAATAAATAACACCATTCTGTTCTGTCCAAAACTATCTACACCTAAATGGTCTGAGAAGCACAAGCAGCAGGTACAGCGCTGACTAACTTCTGCCATTAAAGTCAATGTGCCACAGTCCTCAGTCAGTGCTTCAAACATTTCAGTTTTGTTAACTGCAGTAGGGTTGCCTAAGCTACAGAGCCACACAGAATTTTGCATTTCTATTAACAGTCCCCTGTCGGGCAGAGATCTCATTAAGGTTCATCACTCTCTATTTATGTTTTCAAAACCCTGTAGCTGCAGTAAATACTGGTAGTTTATAGTCAGCTGTGAGAAGTAATATTGACCGCCAGTCTACGTACACCAGTCTGCTCCCGTGCATTAAGTACCCAGCACCGTCCACTTTCTCTACCGCTTTGCCTTGCACACAACTTACATCATCTGAGTACTGTTAATTGGTACTTATACATACGGCTCACAGCATAGATATGCACACAAAATCAGGGGTAGAAGGGAGTAAGCTAAGGAATAATAAAGATTGGAATAAGAGACATACGCAAATGAGAGAGTAGAAGGACAATACAGTAGAGAGCTGTTCTGAGGGGGCTAAGGGAGAAGAGAGGATGCTGCAGTCAGTTACCTGTGTACTACCCACACTCATTTATAACTTGAATGGATGAATAAGAGAGTATTTTTTCTCCCAGCTATCCTGCTAGGTGTAACTGTGAAAATATGGTAAATATCCTCTCCAAAATGCTTTCCCTGCTTCTCAAATCCCACTGTGTGCAGAAACTAAAGTTACATTCATTTTAAAATACCTCTTGACTGAGTTCTTTAGCATCCTCAGGTATGGGAGCAGAGAGTTAATCACTGTTTAACTTCCAAGCCAGTTTTGTCACTTGGTTTAAACATTAACTCTCATAAAGCCTAATCACATAAGATCCAAATCCATGACACACCGAGCACCATCCTTGATGCTTAATGACCTCAGCTGACTTTGTCTTCTGGAGAGGTTTAGGATGAGGTCATTAAAAGCAATCACCAAGAAGTCATGCCTGATTAACCTTTCAATTAGGGCTTGGTCCCACAGGCAGGTATGTGCTGTAAGTGCAGAAGCCAAAGGCTGGTGCTGAGTACTCAGTGTTTGCTTAGTGCCTGGTCAGTGGAGCTCAATAACAGAGCAAGTGAAGGCAGAGAGGGGGAAAAAAAAAAGCGATTGGTGATATAGCCAAATTTGTGCAGCCTCTGTGCTGAGTCCTGCAGAGGAGGGGGAGGTGGGCATGCCCAGCCTGAGCTGCTCGGGATGAGAGACAGTCACGCCGTTGGATGGGAGTGAGGAATTTCAGGTCCTGCCTGTGTGACAGAACAAGCAGGTCACTCAAACATGACCGTGCTGGAGATGAATCCAGAATAATGTGAGACCAGAAGTAAGTGAGGGGCCAGTATTTGGCAGCCAGTTGGCCAACTCCACACACAAAGCAGCTTTTTTGCTGTTCCAGGAGATCGCAGCCTGTGCTGGGCTGCAGCAGCAAAGTCCACCCAGCAGCCCTCCAGCAGCTTGGTGCTGCTCTCCCACCTGTCCCAGACCCTGTCTTGGTTCCTCACGTATTGGCCTGGGAGAGAGAAACAAACATAAAGACATCTGAGAAAATAATTTTTCTCTTCTGCTGGTATTTTCACTCTTGTTTTGCCTTCATTTTCTGTGTCTGTCTAGCCAGCAGGTTTATGTAGGAGCGTTTGCTGAAGCAGCAAATGCTCAGGCAAGCTATAGACTAAGAACTTGTAGAAATTATTCAATGCATAAGGAACAAATTAAAAGAAATCAGATGATTAACAAACAGAAAACAGAATCCAATGACTCATTAGTCATCAGTCCTCCCTAGAAGTTCTGACCTCGGAATGGTTGGTGTCTGTTTCACACACCTTAACTGAGTCTCCCACTACCTCCAGAGACCTTGCCACAGCTACTGTTACGTCCCTGAGGAGCTCTTCGACAGCCATCAGACCCCAACAGTCACTGCAGATAGGCAATACAGCCCAGCTGCCCCGCAGGGGACGGTGGTGATGGCTGGACTGGCAGGGCTTTGCCGGCAAGGTCCATCCCCACCACCCCATGAGTCCATCAGGACCAGGCTGGGGTGGTAATGGGGTTAGCCCAGACCCCCATGGCCACCACATCGGTCAACAGCCACTGGATGTAAACTCCCGATTTGTAGATTTCTCACAAACTCATTGAGAAACACAGCTAAAATTCATTTGTGCTACTTAGCTCAGTCAGAGACTTGGCCGGCGTGATCTTGCTGTTCCCAGGTGAGTTAGACTTTGGGGACTACTAACTGCCCTCCCTGGAGTCACAGGAGAAGAGCTGTCTTTGGTCAGAATAGCCGTAACGTTGAATGAAGGAGAGGATCTCTGTATACTTTGTCTCAAAGTCAGCCATCAGTTAACCTCTTTCGGTGTCCCTAATAATGTTGATTATATCTATACCACTTTATGCCACTGAAAAGGGAGTTTGGTTTCCCTCCAAACTCCAGTACCTCCTCTAGGCGTTCATGACTAATATGCCAATCACTCTCTTTCCCAGCTGCATAGTTACACTCTTTTTTCCACGCTTCACATCTCCTCTGCTTTGGGAGACAATTTTTGTCTCTCAGAGCTGCCCTCGGTGGAACTCCCCATATGCCTTCAGACGCCTGCTCTGTCAGCTGCCGCCCTGCCCTTCGCCTCTGAGACTTTCTCCTGGGGATTTAATTTGCAAAACATAAGGAGAGGGGAAAGCTGCCACTGTGGTGCCAGCAGGAGAGTCTTGATCTCTACAGGACGTCGGTACCTGAGGATAAGCTCCAGAGAGGGTACCCGTGTACTCAACATGGGTCTTCAAACACCAGGTATGGAAAGCCAAAAATACGTGGTTTTCAACTGGGATTTAGCTACTATTATTTCAGGGGATTGCTGTAATCCATCCAAAAGACTACTCGTGCCATCAAGCACAGAGAGCAGTGGACATCTCTTGGTGGTCATTTGCATCCCCTGTGGACTCCTAACGCTTTCACCCTGCATGTCATGCCACAGGGGAGGAACCATTCCCCTCCAACGGCGCCGACATCTCCGCTCCAGCTGCCCTGGCGATCACACTGCAGATCGTGTCAGGCTTCCTCGCTCACTCTCTTTAGCCCATTGGAAATTGAACGGAAAATGAAATTATGTCACCCGGCGAGATGGAGAATACCAGTCCAAAAATACTTACCACTCTGGTGGCTATCACCGCCATCCAGAATATCCTAGGACTGGCTTTCAGGCCAGATGTCTAGATTTGCTCTGGAAAGGAAACTGGAGCAAGAAGCATCAGTTTTCAGAAAGGTGTCATTCAGGTTACCCGCTTTGGCGTGAGTTTCAGGTTGCAAACCCCAGGGAGATGCAAATATTCCCCAACCACTCCGCTCAGGGCTGCTTACTGACTAACTGAGGAGACTCTCAACTCAGCACAGTCACTTCCCTGGACCCCATTTTTCAGTACCTAGCTTTATCACGTGTTACGGCAAGGTGCCCGGGCGACTCACGCGGGGAAGGGGAGGCATCCTAGTAGGAGTCAGCGCATCTAAAAATGGGGAATCGCCCTGCCCTGCCCCTGGGGACCCCCAAGCCCCGCTGCACCCTGGCAGACAGCCTCGAAGAGCCAGCATCCCAGAGCTGCCGCTGAGCTCTGGGTTTGCCTCTGTCGGACTGAGCAGCTCGTACCCACTGGAGCTGCGTTAGCCCGCACCGCTCTCTATGCCGGTATAAAATCATGATGAATTATCCAGTCTGTTTTGGCTCTGCGCAGAGCTATCAAGACTCTCAATATGCAAATGGGGTCTTGTTTATCATATGATAGATACTGTGTAACGCAGCACCTAAATTACACTGAGTTTGCAATACCATCTGGTTTCATCTTTCAGTACATTAGGGGATAACTTTGTTATATTTGACCTGAAAATTGGCACAGGGATAAAGCAGGGCCATGGCTGTAGTTCGCAGGGGTAAAAAGCTCTGCTCACTCACGTGAGGCAAGTGTGTCTCAGACATAAATCTCTTTTCTCATCTTCAGGTCCGGAAAAGAGCAAATACCAAGAAGGCCACTGCCAAGATCTAGCATTATGCAGAGGTTTACCTGGAAGCAGTGTCAGATGAGACTGCCATAGAGGGGGACTTCCATTCAGATTTTCTCATGTGACAGAAAAAAGGCTGATGTATGGTGGCTTGAGGAAGAAGGAGACGCCAGTGAAGGCTCGGAGGAATGGCCCACAGGTATTAAGTTACTCTTGGTTTGACAGGATTCTAAGACAGAGAAAAAAATATTTCGCTTCACTTTTAGCAAGCTCCAAGTCTTCCTATGACTTCAAAGGAACAATAGGCTAATGTATTTATTTTATTGATCATGCAAGGAGGCTAAAGGAAGTTGACTATTTTTCCTTGTTGTCCACATTTTACTCAATCACCCAAAACACTTTTTTGAGCTCCTCTTGCAGAGCAGCTCTCTGGCTGATTAAACCACAGTATGATGATTCATCATTGTCCATTCCCACTTTACTGATGGTCTAATTAAAACGATTTTTATGCCCAAAGATAATTGCTTTCTTCTATTATTACTCTGAAATGTTAATATAATCTAGCTTACCAGTCTCTGTGTCTATCACTAGAGACAATAAATAAATTAAGCACAGAAAAATGATGTTTAAATAACATTAGGATTGAGTTACAAAATTACAACAGCACAGAAATTCCAGTTAAGGCCACACAGTGTTGCCAAAGACATTTGCTGTACATATGGCTGGTTGTTTCTCAGAGTCCCAGCAAAGGTGATGCTATGCACTCTGGGTGCTTCATTAGCAACACATTACTGGCCTTATAGAGTCCAGTGAAGCAGAAAATCATTTTACAGTGGTCATTATTTTTATAAGTCAGTACTTACTGACAGTTGGTACCCTGCGGCATCTGAAATATGTGGAACAGAAGAAGTTGGCAAATGTTGGCTTTCCAGTGGAAACCTCTTCAATAAACTATCATCTCATTAGTTTATAATTTTTTAAAAACTGCTTTCTCTAGTGACAATCTGATAAAGGTAGTAGCACCAAATTACTGCCCTCAGAAGACAGAAATAATGATCAAAAATAAAATTGCCATAAATGAGCTATTTCTGTAAAGAGCCATCAAGTCAATATCAATATTTGATGTTTTGATTTTAAATACCCAGAATTTTTTTTTCTTCCTTAATGGTTTTTAACTACCACCACCCCCATATTCAATCTGTCACTATTTCCTAGTTTTCAGCACTTTTCTTTCATCTGCATTGCTTATTCGGGTCCTTCATCAGCCCCAAACACGCACGTGTGTAAGTGTACATGCACATATGGGCATGAGCAATGCCAGTTTGATTGTAACTGATATTTGGGGTTGGTCAGATGCATCTTATCCAGCCTCAGAAAGCTACAGTGTGCAGATCATCAGGCCCAGCTGAACAGCAAACTTCAAATTTATCCATACGCTTTCTGTCTTTTCCTAACCTGAAACTTTACCCTATGCTTTTAGTGATAATTGTGTTAGCTGCCTGATCTCAGCTGGCCTTTTTAGTGAAGCCTGGAGAAAAAAGGGCGACAAACACATTGGCCTTTCCTGAGGCATCTACTGATAACTTTCCATCCCTGCTGGACTGAGCTGCAGAACTCCGTAGGAACCAATATTATCACCTAAATGCTTCACCTCCTTCTAGGCCTGATCCATGTTCCTGAGGCTTGCTGTAAATTTCCATAACATAAAAAAAACTTCAGAACTTTACTTCTCATCCAAGCTGATCCCACAAGCAGAATTTTTATTTCATGGGTAGAATGTTGGACTTTAAATATTTTGAGATATCAGACTGAAGAGTGAAGTTTTTTAAGTCTAGAAGAGCTACTTGAAGGTATTCATAGAGATTTGTGTGGTATACTTTCAACACCCTATGGTTAGATTCAGGCCAACTATAAGGAACTTGGTTTTAAAAGACAAGGTCAGTGAAAAGCAAGGGCAGATTTACAGAAGATATGAAGGGCAACTTGCTGACAGCCTGACGAACACCTTGGGACACAAATGACGAATGGCCATCCTGCTGTCTTCCCTTCCCAAACGCTTCTTCTGCAGATGCAGCTAGTCCTGAAATGGCCCTCACACAATGCTGCTCATCTCAATCCCACCAGTTTTCTGTCACACGTGCAGCACTCTTAACTCCAAAAATAACTGTGACCCCTGAGAGACCTGGGTGTCCCGTCCTTGTCCCTTGACTCCTAGTCCCTCATATGGCCACAGCAAATTGTGGGCCCAACCAACTCAAAATTGTTTGGGACGTTTGCCAAAATAATTTTCAGGTGGTCCTTAACCAGCATCGAGCTGCCGGTGAAGTTGCAGGAAGCATCAACTGTAATGTGCCTTTTACAACACAACAGACTTTTTTTCTAAGTAGGGCAATACTCAGCTTGCATGAGGAGCAAGGGAGAGGTCTCTTGGGGAAGCTGTACCATATGCCTGTTTCCTCCCAGCATTATCAGCCTCTAAAATTTAAATGCTCAGGGCAAAGGCTTCTGACTTAAAAAAAGGAAATGCCCCCGTAAGCCCTTCCTGACCTTTTTCTTCTCACATGGATGCACATGTGTACTTTCTGGGGACTCCATCTCATTTCCCACTGCTGGGACCACCCGTGTGGACACAGCACTCAGCCCAGCTGCTCCTTGAATTAAGCCTGTGCCGCTTCATGAATGCATTACCTGTAGTAATCTTTAATTAGTATAGATTACAGTTTGGTATTACTGATGTCCCATTCTATGTGGACTAGTTTAAGCTCTCTCCTAGAGCTAAGGAACTGATGTGTTCATTGCTAAAAACCTTCAGTGACAAAAACCAACAAAACAAGCAATACAGGCAAAAACCTGAGACAAAGCAATTGTAAGAATTCAGATTCAAGTTTTAAATTCCCAGCCCAAGACCTCCAGTGGCAGTAATTGAAGACAGAAAAGACAGATCCCATAGAAATTCCTCCCTGTCTTCATCAGTAAATGGATAGGAAGGCAATGCCTTTTTCTCACACACACCAAAAAAAAAAAAAAAAAAGTTGGAAGAGCTCTACCTTCACAGCAGTTTGCTGTCCATCCTCAGAAAAAGGCTTGATTTTCAGAGTAGACCAGCTGTTAGCTGGAAGAGATTTATTATGTAATTTCATCTACATAATATTTATCATGGACCAGACGCTTACAGTGTCTTTCTATCTATTAAGTCTTTATCATCACACTAGACGAGACAGGGAGTTATTCAAATGGTAATTGAGACACAAAGAAAGTAAGTGGCTTGCAAAGCTTATAGGGAAAGTGTATCACGTCAGGACCTGTGGACTGAAATCCAAACCACAGTTCCATCCTCTCCTCCCTGTTTTTCTTGAATATCTGCTTAAGACAACCTTGGAAACTGCCTTGAAAGATCACGTCAGACATGAAACCTAATGCTGAAATGGGAGTTCAGTATTTAGTTGCTTTTCTTCCAAAATCTGCAATTTCTTCATTTACAGTTTAAGCCTCTCTGTTGTACACGGCAAATTTTTTCTTATTGGCCATTGACTGTAGAAGGATCCCTTGGTGGGAGATACATGCGCACACACCCGGGATAGGTGGGATTATACGTCTTCTTGAACAGCCTTTCTCAAATCTAAGACAAAACACTCTGCCATGATGCCGGAGTAGCTGACATGAGGCTTGCACAAACAAATACTGGTCTGTCTGCAGAAAAGGGAATTCAGCTGTATTGCTCCTCAGTCAGTCTGTGGAATTCTTTTCAGCTTTAGTCTGTAAAACACTGCTACTTTGAGGCTATAGCAGCTATTTTGTGTATTATTCAAAAAAGTCTGTAAGATTTCATTATCAAAAGTAGGATCATAAATATGTACAAAAGTAAACTTATAAGTGTTTAATTTAATACTGCAGTGTCTCTTTTGAATCCTACAGGAGCTGACCGATGAAAGCAGAAGGAAAGCAATCAATTTAATTTGACTCCTTGCTTTTTTTATTATTATTTTTTAATTCCCTCCTCTAAAAATATCAATTTTCTCCTTAATTGGACATGAATAAGACAAAATGCTCTAAGTGGGGCTTTCTGAGTTTCCTAAGCATTCTGCTGTTGCCTTTAATCAAACATTGGTCTACATGGAGTGCAGAACTACCTTCTGCAGAGCATGGCCTCACTATGTGAATAGTTTGGATTGCATTGGATTGGGCTGGATTATAGGTTTCATGAGCAGACTAAGGTGCTTTACATTTTCTGAATATTTTCTTTTTATGGTTTTTATTTGTTTTTCATTTTTATTCTTTTACTCAGCATTGCACAAATAACATGTAAATTATCTTCTCTAACAGCAGCAATTAATAGCACCATCCGAATACTGAATGAATTAGCTGGCAAAGACCGAATTAATTTTCTTTGGTCATGGTCTGAACTATTTTCTTTTAGTTTGTGAAAAACATTTGCTTTATTCCCTTGGGGAGTGAGAGAGAAGCGCTGGGCAGCTCTCCTTCATGCAGGATTAGGTAGGAGCTGCGAATTCACTTGCAGCAGGAGATAGCAATCCAAAACAAGCCTGCACACAGCTGCTCAGAAACTGAGCTGCGTGAGCTGGGCCCTGTTAGAGGGCGACGTGCGCATCTGCGAACAGAAACAGCAACAGAAAAGCTTTCCAAAAAAACACCCAAGTCACAAGAAAATGAAATGTGCCCTGAAACAAAAGAAGCATTTTGATACAGTGTTGCTTCTAAGGAAGCTTGAAATTGGGAACAAATAAATTATTTCAATTTTATTTCTTCCCTCTTCAGGCGAGACTTTGTGAAGACGCTTTCTCAAGAAAGAGGGCGAAGCTTTTCCTCCTGCCAGAGGGACCTGCCCACAGGTCCTAGACACTGGCTACCTGCAGGAGTCCCAGGGAGCACCAGTATAACAGAACTTCAAAAAACCCCAAACGTTCCTAGCAGTGCAATCCAAAGCAATACGCTTTGCAGTCAGTCAAGAAACAAGGGTGTAGATTGGAAACTGTGAGTCCTCCTGCTGGAAGTGCTCGTGTGGATCCCATGAGAGGCCGAGAAAGCTCCATTCAGTTCCCTGCCCAGGCGTAAATCACCAGCGTATCCCCAGCAGCAGCATCGCTCCTAGGCCTCCCAGGTCTAGGCATGGATCCCAGGCAGATCAACAGAACTAGGTCTATGGTTGAACTGTTTGGAATAACAAATCAAGACAAAGAAATTAGGATACGCTCAAAATTATATTCCATGAGCATAAAGGGAGGACGTGTTGCATATGTTATTTTTTGCAGATAAGTCATTCTATTCCAGCTATGAAATTAATCATGTTTCACCAGAACAGTTTTGCATATCAATAAAGTGCTGCATTGCTTAGGAATTCAGGTATTTCATAAGAAAGCGAAAATCTGTAGCATGTAGAGCTCCACATCAGAATAGGCTCTCGCAGTTTCATAAGGCAAGATTAAATTTATAATTGAAAGTTGCAATCATTGTGCTGAAAAGAATGTCGAGTTGAAAACCTACCTGCCCTGTAATATTGCAGGAAGGATTTCTTAGCCTGGAGCTGAAGTGATTGATCTGTCATTTAAATGCCAGGGAGAGCTTTTAGGACTGGAGAGAGAAGAACAATAATGCAGGTTGGTGTATCATTGAAATGGGGCTGCTCAACAGAGTTAATTCAAAATGCTTGTCCTTTTGCAACTTTAGTTACCTCTCAGCTTAAACAATTTTCTTCTGCGACAGTGCAGCCTCGGAAAAAACAGAAGGAAAAGAAGGGCCGGTTTCCTCCCTTAAAGTGTTTTTAGGGAATGCTTGTGATTTTTTTACTGTTTGGGGCTTGCTTTACTGCATTAATGCAAATGCGCAACAGTAAGGTCATAAACAAAGAGCACCAGCCAGAGCATGCTAGCCAGATGTAACAAAACATCCTGATGCAAAGGCAGATCACAAAGGAAAACTAGACCAAGGATCACATCACCTTGTTGGGTCTTACCTACCAAAAATATCAAGCTGTCCCAGCTCCCTTCCCAGAAGCTTCAGAGGGAGCCGATTTTAGCCCTGAATAAGCTGACTCCCATACCCTTCTCCGCTTTGCAGGCTTCAGTACCAGCAGGTTTTTTGAGCACAGTGAGCTCAGACCAGGCATGTCTTTATTTCTCTCCTCTTCACTTTTTTATTGAGGAGCTGGTTTTCCTCCTGAAAGAGAGTCATATTGTGAAGTGGAGCAAATGTCAGGTGTAATAACGCATTGACGCCCTAGGCATATTAATGGTGTCTGAACAACCCTAATTTTTGTAGCCCTCCTAATCTAAAGCAATAGCTCCCAAAACTGGGACACACAGGTTATAACCTGAGAAACAGGAGGACGGTGGGGATGTTTGCTGTAAGTGTTTCTTGCACATGATGTAAAGGATGGATATTAAAGCAATGGGAGAGGCCATCTGACAGAGCCCAGCATGGATGGTATGAACATGGCTACTGGGAGGAACTGGGGGACAGAGGC
The DNA here is from genome assembly GCF_947461875.1 of Haliaeetus albicilla. Classification (NCBI taxonomy): domain Eukaryota; kingdom Metazoa; phylum Chordata; class Aves; order Accipitriformes; family Accipitridae; genus Haliaeetus; species Haliaeetus albicilla. Next base: position 7,902,826 of record NC_091499.1, read on the forward strand.
AAGCAGCAAAACTCACAGGCCAGAAGAGAGCAAAGGCAAAGGGGGTCACACCAGGGCAGCCCACAGGAGGAGGAGCAGCAAGCAGGAGCAGCAACATATTACCTCCCCTTAAATCAAGGCTTCCTACACAGCAAGACTCAAAATTGTAGGCTGCGGCTAAAAGTTACTGCAGATGGGGGAAGACCACCAGCTGGCCTGCCCTATGAAGGAAAGAGTGTAAATGGCTGTTAATATAACACCATAATACTTGCTGTCACCCTCTTGATCTATCAATCAGATTAACGTTTTCCATCCAATAATAAAAATATTGGTTGTTAAGGCATTTGACTTGTATTTGCAAGTGAAGACAATTAATATACTCATCACCAGAGTATTAGTGTAATCTTCCCACGTTTCTGGTGAGCACTGAGATTCTATTTTTGTGGTCTTGCCCTTCCACCTGAATGCGGCCCCTGTTGCTGCCAAGCAAGTCCTGAAGAAAAGCTATCAGGGTATCAGGCAGAGCACCAGTAATTCCCAGCCAGAACGCAGGCTTTCGTGGCCAGCAGGCTGCTAAAAATGTGCATCGCTTCTCTACTGGCAGCCAGCTGGCTGGCAGGTCAAAGAACATACGTATGTTCTCTGGAAAGTCAGTAATCACAAAAAGCTAGCTCTTCTCAACCAGCAGCCAACAGCGGTCGGTCAGGAACAGGGAAATCTGTCACACTACGGTGAGAACGTGGAAGAGCCAGGGGCTGGGAGTGGGGAATGAGGAGGACTACAGGGTAGGCTGGGGTGTTGGCGGTTGAATGAGAAATGAGAGGGGAAACTGCAGCAATTTTACTGGAAGACGTTACAAGAGGGATTGGATCAACTGTGAGGAGGACCTTCACTGACAGATCTAGAGGCGTGATGGTGAAGGCCACTAGGACGTGGCAGCGTTGAAAGCCTAGTACCTGCAACAGGCTAGATGGAGGGAACAAGAAATACGGAAGCGGAAAAACACTGAGGGGCAAAGAGTATCCTGAGGGGGAACATGGGGAACTGAGGGTACTTCCATGGGCAGAGGGAAGGTAGGAGGAAGATGCAATACGGTACCTTCCCCTGCATCCATTTTCATTTGAAACCCAAACCCCTCTTTGATTAAGTTGTGACTTAATCAGTAAAATATAAACACTGGTCTAAATTAAAAGTGAGCAACGTTGCTGGTCTTCTTCACATGAACTATAGATCATGTTTCCAAACTAGTAAGCTCTTTCAAAAGAGAAGCTGTTTGTTTATGCCCGCAGCATCGGCTGTTTTTGCAAAGCAAGGAAAGAAATACCTAATTAATTATGTTTGTTACCTATCCCCTGGAAAAGGAAATGGATAGAGGAGAAATTGTGCTTACCTTGAATGATCACCTTCTGTGTCAGCTCAGTAAGAGGGACTTCTTTGTGCTTAACCAGTTTAATCTTCAGTTCATAAAATGAGTGAAATGTGTATCTCAGCAGCTGGTATTCTGTTGCCTTGTAGCCATGTGGGCTAAGCAAGGGTTGCACGTTAGACTCCAGGTACAAGGTTAGGATCAGTCCTCCATGGGGTAGGGGATGGGGAAAGAAGGTCGAACCTAAAACCAACTTGCAAAACACATCTCTCACAAATAGGAAGGCGTTCACCAAAAGCGGCATTCAAAGTTAACCATGTAAGAGACATACCACCAACAATCCAGGAAAGAAGCATTTAAAATTAAAAAAAAGCCTTGTTTCTGGTGGTGTCTAATAACAAAATAATACACAAATGCCACCAAATAAAAAATTAATGATGGGGGATTAAACTGAAATTTCAGTCAAACCTGACAGGAATTTGAAATTTGGTGTCAAAAACTATCCTTGATACAGCTGCCAAAAAGCAGCAGTTAGCAAGACAGTTACACACCTAAGAGATAAAATTTAGGCTTGTTATAAGTGATAGGCTGGATAATTTTCACAGCACTTTTCCATCTCCCTTTGTCTCTGACAGTTCTTTTGTTTTAAAGAAAGCTACTGAACTTTCCGTAATGCATATTTGTTTAATCAGTCCCAAAGTAAAATTAATATTTAGATTATTTTAGGTAACACAACATTTTCCCCTAAAAATTTCAAGTAAAATTTGGTTGCTACTATGTTTACAGAAAAGCAATATAAATTGGTTCATTTACCGATCAGAGACAAGCTAAAGTCCCCTGTGAACCAGGCACATCTAAATTAGTGCTTTCCTGTGCAGTGTCCCTCCATGATAAATTATTCATTAAAGCTGGGACTAAAGAAATGAAAAGGAAGAAGTAGTTTAGAACTCAGATTACAGAAAGGGTACTCAAGTTGCAAGCCTACAGAGTTTAGCTGAAACCTTAAAAAAAGAGGAATGTAACATTGCATCTAGATAAAATGTTCAGATGTTTATTAACAACCCATACAGACTTCTTTGATATGCATTCAGATTATAAAGCCTCAGAGAATAGGCATTGCTGTGAAATACCAGCCCTTCGTGCTTCCAATTCAGAGTGCCATGGTAAGAAGCAGCGATCTGGTTATATTTCTTCAGTGCCCTCTACTGGAAAAAAAATTACTATCCTCCATCACATCTTTCCCACGGGCAGCTTACTAATCCTCTACTGACATTGTATAAGGTGTGCAATCGTTTTTACTTAACAATTTAAAGAAAGTTTAAAGAGTTTTGCTTTCCCATGAGTAAAATCATAATCAAGAAATGGCCTTGGCATCATGTAAGTGTGTCTAGATTGAAAATTAAAAACTTTTTTTTCTTTTTCTCTTTTCCTTTTTCCCTTTTCCTTTTCTTTTTTCTATTTCTTTTTCTTTTTTCTGTTTTTCTTTTTCTGTTTTTCTTTTTCATTGTAGTGCAAATAATGCACAGTGACTCACTTCTACAGAGAAGATACTTTAACAGATTGAGTCTGTAATCATTTCTCTTTTAATTACTAAAACCGAAGCAAAAAATTTACTGGTGCCAAAGAGTTAAGACTGGCAATAATAATAATGAAGAGAAGGGGAAGTAGTTAATAACAGATCATTAAACACTGTGTCCTGAGAAGATAATTGAACAATTTGCTTTTCAGTTTAAAGAAAAATGGGAGGGTAGGGGTTTGAAGGTAACTTAAACCTCTTCCCTAGTCTCAAAGTACAAACAGAATAGAGGATATTCACTATGAGTTGTCAATCTCCTGCCTAAAATTTATTTTTACAGACTAAACAATATTACAAAGGACAACATGTACTTTTTTCTACTTAGCACATTTAAGGCGTAGATGATCTAGTCATTTTTGCATGCCCCAAATACAGTGGTTTTGAAGCCAGCAAAAGGATGCTGTGAAGGGAAGTCCTGCCATCAGCATTTGGTCTCACTCTTCTGGCAGTCTGGCCTGCCAGAGCTTGGTTTTTTTCATTCAAAATTCTCTTCTTAGTGACGACTTCAGATTTTAGGTGTTATTGTTCATACCCTCACTGGCTTTCTGTCTACAGAACCATTATTGCTAGGTACAAAGCAAAGTGGTGCCATGGTGACAGTCAAATTGTAAATTATAAAAGAAAATTAATAAGTGGATTGGACACAAAAACTAACTATAAATGCTATTTGGCACTAGTGGAACTAATATAATTACCTTTGTAGTAATTTCAGAGACATTGAAGCTGACTTCTGCTTTGCTTGTTTGGGAAAATAATCTATTATTACTAATGAAACAGTCCAGAAACATTCTGAGAAACATTTTGTATTGAGTAACAGCATTTAACAGCCATGTAGAGATAGAAAATAATTACAGAACAATCCTGGCTGTCAAAAGCCCAGAGATACTAATGGCCTGAGGAGGTGTGACGTGCTAGTTCACTCAGTATCGGTAGACCTGCTACGTTTTCAAGGTCTCGGTGGATAAAGCTGGAAAAAAAACCATCCAAGCCAGCAACCGCAAACAACAAAGCCACCTTTCTGGAGCTGACAGTTTCACTGCTTGTTTAGCACCCTGCAAGACAAAGATGCAAAATACTAGTGATGAACTTTTACATTTCTTCTCTGAAATCTGCCAGTTTTCTGACTTCCCCAAATATTCCTGGAACAAGCCACCCTCCAAAAAAAGATACAAAACCCGAAACTCTGACTAGAATTCAGTGAAACCCCTTCTGTTTTCCTGTGGTCCCCACAGCTGTCACAGACACCAAAGGTCACCAGCTCCTTCCCAGTCCCAGTGTAGATTTAGCCATGGTCCCAGTAACCCGCATTTCTCCTTGGGTCCACCTGCAGCACTCCCAGCGTGGAGCGTGCACGGACCATCTCCATCCTGCTCCCTTTCCATTTACCCTCCCTCAGCGGCTGTAGGCTGTTAGTCTTATTCCCCCAGCTCCTGCCCAAAGGTCAGGGGACCCCCCCGAGGCTCTGGAGGGGCACAAGCAGCACTGAACCCCAAATGGGAAGGCTTCTACCAACTCCCCCCTGTCCATCACTGAGCATTCGCCAGTTCCTAACAACTCAGCTACCAGGTAAAGAAAGTACTGGGCAGAACATCAGCTCCACCTTTGCTGGGGGAGAATTAGTGTAAATGGGTAATTTCGGGAGAGGATCTGAGGACACAAATTCCAAACAGAGGAACATCACCTTGCAGTCCCCGGTGACGATCACAGGAACACAGGGTTAAAACTCAGCCTGTCTTATTTTTCACAGGTGAGACGACCTGGCTCTTCTAGAGCTCGCTCCATCAAAAAATCAACATTAAAAAATGGGGGAAAAATTTTTGAGTGGCAAAGGATAAGCTTGTGAAGGTGCGACCCTGGAGACTGTGAGCCCAGGGAAAGGGCTGCCACGCTCGTAGAGCACTGGCACAGCGGGACTTGTTGGGGACGGGCTGCTCCCTGGTGAGGCAGCAGGTAAAATACGGAGGTCATCTGCCAACAGGTCAAGCAGATGAAATCACATCGCTGAAATCAGGTGAAAAACTTGAGACATGCATTGGCAATGCACGTATCCAGCCACAGCAGCATCCCTGCCGGGAAATACCATTTTCTTCCCAGAAAGTGCAACAAAAGACACACTGGAAGCGCAAGACCAAAGTCCATTGAGTGGGAAAGAGCTCTGCAAGGCAAAAAACTCACCTCTGCTCACCTCCAAAAGCAACCAAGCTCTTGTCCCTGGGTCTTTTCCCACCTTTCTTTTGAGCACTGAGCATCCATTATTTCTAGGAACCAACTTGCCCTGCAAGTAACAGCTCCTTTCCTGAGCTGAGGCCAGGCAGAGTCTTTATAAAAATTTCCCACAACACGAAGAGCCATGTCCAGAGGGAGAGTTGTACTCACAGCAGTGTACGAACTGTACAGTGATGAGGGAAAGGACACTGAAAATAGACACGGAAACAGCTATTGTTTCGGCTTTCCTAGCTTAGACCAAACTCTTTAATATTTCAAAGTGATTTTTTAATATATGAATAAATACTGCTTTAATAAAAGGGGTAATACGTCTGTAACCATAGACTTTGTTTGTTTGTTTATATAGCTCCTCTCATGCAATATTTATAAACCTGTTCCCATTCCTTTTCTGATAATTTCACTAGCACGTTAAAAGACTGCCTGGCAAGTCATAAAATGCAATTGCTGTTTTCACATCATATTGTGCACTTCCAAAAGAAACTTTTGGCCTCAGATGAATGCTACTCATTGTTTTGTAGCAAATTACAACACACTGGGAGCACACTGGGAAATCAAATGTCAGCCTCCAAAGTATCACTCTTCATTTAAAGGTCACATCTTGTCTTAATGGGATAACTGGAACGTCTGCTGTGATTTCATATCCCTAAAACCTCTCTTCTTTGCTCCTGCAAATGTTGCCTTTTGACAGTCCCTTTCCGGTAATACGTCACATAAATGGACATAGACACAAATGCACATGGTGGTGCTGGGCAAGTAGATGAGACAGCTTCATTGATTCAAAGAAATCAACTGCTTTTCTCTGCCTTTTCATTTTAGGGGGAAAAAGGCACTATAATATAAGGAAGAGGACCCTATCTGTGATAGTTTGGGGCACAATATTGTAGTATTGTATTGTATTGTATTGTACTGTATGATGGCTAGAGTATAGGTATAAAATCTATATTGACATAGTCTAAACTCAGATCATCTCCCCAGGTCTTTATACATGTTTCAGCAAATACAGCAAAACCAAATTAGATGGAAGTATAGTTGGACCTTTGCAGGGTATGCAGTGAAAACTGTCATAATTTGGTTTTCTTCCATTCTGCCCATTTCTGTCCAATCAATATAGTCAATATGTTTTGAAAGACGATTTACTGTTTGGCTATTTACTTACTGTTTGGGGTTTTTTAATTAATAATTGTGGTAGCATGCCATTTAATCTGGCTTTTCAACTGAATTTATAGCGATATAATAAAAATATTTCTTATTTGCATATAACATTGAAAACAGGAATTCCTAAGGTCTCACTTCTGTACCAGCAAATCACCAGCAGTTTTATTACTAACTTAATGTCAACAGAACATAGCTTCAGATAATCTGTGCATACTACATAAAAGTTTCTGTCCCACTGCCTCTGTACATGGGATCTCTAAAGGTGTTGTGAAGTGGGCCGTAGAATAGGTCTGCAGCAGAGCTTGGATCCAGCCTCAGGAGATTTTAATTCACGGTAGCACTGTCAGTAATATGTAAGATCACAAGAGGAAGAATATGTTCTGCTGCACTGGAGTCTTGCTAGCTGCTATGGTGTTGTAGTTTTACATGTCAAAGTCACCACTAGTTTCAGTGGTAAGTTTGGCGTATGGTTACTTTAAGACTAAGGTATAAATAAGGGGTATAGATAATAAAAAATTAGTTTTGGTTTCAGCAAAGAAATCAGTCATTAGACTTTTTCAAAGGAATGTTTCTTCAGTTTACAAGAACTCTTATGGTAGATTTTGGCTTCGCTTCAGTATTTTACCTATGGCCTTGGGAAAAGATGTGGATGTTGGTTCTGTTGTTCTATGACAACTCTAAAAAGAAACACTTTTCAATAGGAAATTATATATGGACAGCAGAAGCCAGGTCAAGGTAAGGGAGCACATATTCAAGATAGATGGCTTGACAGATGGAACAAGTTCAGAACAACCTTTGTCAAAAACTGGGAGATATCTTCATTACATTATGGAAACAAAAGAGGTTTGCCCCCGTGCATGTGTGTCTGGGCACCGGAGTGTGCCAATGTTCAATATCAAAGCTCTTCCTGAAAAAAGAATAACCAGTGCGGATGGTAGATAATCAATCCCAAATAATCCCCCAGGTCATCTTCAGACAACTAAGCTCTAATTCTTACACAGAGATTCAGCTAAGTGCTGAATTGCTCTTCCCCAAACCAATACTTCCCGAACCTGGGTTTTAATTCTTCTTTTCCGATATAATGCAATTTAATTGCTGATTACCTATTCCAAATTCAGCAGAATACTTAGTGAGCCTCTCCTCTCCAAAGAGCATTTACGGCAACCCCAGAGTCCAGCGCCTTCCTGACCGTACACATCCCCATGCCCAACATCAGCCGTAAATAAACAGCCAGCTTGCATCACACCTCAGACACATTGTAGGTGTCCTTCTTTTCTGCAGCTTTCCACTATTAATGAAGACTGAGAAGAAACATGGAATCTTACAAACTTCTTGCACTTTTAGTACAGAGGAGGAGCTCCACTTGCTTTTGATAGGTCTTTCTCAAGTGCTATACCAAACAGAGGGAGTCCAGTGCTAGAGCTGCTATTACTCACAGAAACTGAAGCTAACATTTCTGAAGATGGGCATAAGATTCATAGGAATAAAATAGTTTTAAACTGGAGAAGAGATTAAACAGACAGAGCAGAAGATCCTTCATCAGGGGGGTACCTGGGTGATGGGAATAAGTACCCCACACCTGACCTGGCCATAGCATGCAAACCACACTGCCTAAGAAGGTCTGAATATTTTTTTAGCTTGGAGCCATTACATTCAGGTGTTTCTGGGTGAACACCAGGATCAAACTTAACATCACTGGGTTTTGTTTTTCAGCTCCTCACTTGGAGAAATTGCTCTTTTTCTTGTTGTAATGGCAGCCTAAGAAACCGCTGTTGGAAAATGACTTAATCATGAAAGACAATATGGAACAGCCCATAAGGTTTGCTTGATTTCAGCAGCAAAGACTATTGATTTGTGTTCGCTCTTTAAACTGGCTGTAATATGAATGGTACTGGGGGAAGAGAGAGAAACTCTGTCGCATCATCTCGAAGGAGCTCCAGCTATCCAGCTTCTCTGGGCTGGTGGCATGACTAACCTGGGAAAGGCAAGGCAGGAGGTGGGGAAGAGGGTTGTTCAGAGGCAACATCAGTCACACAGATGGGACTGCAACTCAGCCTGGGGAGATAAATGAAGAAGCATGAGTGATAAATGCTTCTTTTTTAGGATTCTCTTAAAGATTCATTTCTTCTTTGTGAGTGATTCATTGTTTTCCTCCTTGATTCTCAGGTTATCTTAATAAGCATTTGAAAAACTTTTATTCAGTAATAAAAGGAAATAAGGCTTGAAGTCTCATTTCATAAATCACATCTGACATTCAAAATATGCTGAAGTATCGGGCTTGCTATTGCAGCAGCTTTTGGAAGAAAGTGTGTCCTGTGGATCATGCAAACTCTGCTTGCGTGCTCTTGGAGCTCATCTCAACAAAGCTTCTGAGGATCTGAGAAGATAGTGTGATGGCTTTCACAGACCTTATGGCCATCCTCCACACCTTGTCCCCTTCCTTCTCTTCTGCTGCTCTGTGCACATCCCTGCCTTGTGACAGGCAGAGAAAGTGGATTCATTCTTCAGCATTACTTATTTGGCGACAAGTCTCAGTATCACAGACCACAGATGGAGTAAGCGTATCTGATCTACCCTCTATGCAAATTAAATTCTGAAGAATTTAAATTTAATTACAAAAATAAATTAAATTTTGTAGATTTTAAACTCCTTTTTCATTAAGCCTACACCAGAGCTACAACGTGGCTCCACATAGGCAAAGGGAGATGGAGCTACTCTGATCTGAGTGTTTCAGCCCAGCCCAGCATATCCTCTCCTTTTGCAGGACACACTTTCAAAAGTAATTATACAATCTAACAAAATAATGTAGTAGGTACAGCTTGTACCAAAGCCCACTCTTGTTGCCCAGCTGAGCCTCAGAAGGTCTCAGAGTGAAATAAAGTACCTCGGTAGCTGTTGTTTTCCCAGTCAACGCGGTCACACCGCAACACCGGCAGTAACTTCAGAGATTCGCTTGCTTTCATGAAAGTTCCCAAGGCAGAAAGGAAATTTTAAAGGACTAGAAAGATAGTTCTTATTATTCATTTGCATGTATATTACTTGTTTGTTAAGAGTGAAATACCTACATAGAAGCTACTGTTTATGCCAAAGGTTGTGAGAACATTTCCAGTTGCGAAGAATCTCATGCAGCCTCTGCTTGCCCAAAACATTTCATACCTCAGAAAACCCATATGTAATACATTTTTTATTGACAATAATGTCGGTATGGCCAGGCATGTGTCTGGGTTCTTCCACCCATGTCCTGTGTCCTTCCCTGGCCACATCGGTACCTGGAGGCATTCCTGCACCAACTTCTCCTCACGTAACTACATAGTCAGCACTTCTGTCAACCGAGATTAATTATATGAACTCAAAAATGCTCAGTGGCAAGACAGGTAAATGTGGGCAGTTGATAAGGGCATCTTTTCTGATTAATTCAATAACCCAGATGGAGTTGCCATAGCCATAACCAAGGTCAGGAATTCTTACAGGTATTTTCTGCGAAGGGTTTTTGGTGGTTTTTTTAAATCTGTTAGCAGACATTTAAAAAGGGAAGAAGTTGCTAATGAAATGAGAACTTATAAATGTTGTCTTTCTTGAAATGAAAACCCAGTTACCTGTAGAAGACAAAGTTTTGCTTTTTTCCCCTCAAGAGTCAGAGTTTGATTGATAATGTGGCAATATTTGTCCCATCAAGGCCAAAGTAAATGATTAGCAATAGCGCCTCAGTTATATGCAAAGGTAAAAATGCAGCGAGCTATGCTATCCCAAGAAATTTTAGGGATTACATTACCATTGTGATAACCCAGTAGTGATGTCAAACTCAGGGGGCAACAGGGACAGCGAAGTCTCAAGGTTGTAAACACCAAACTGGCACCACCTGAGGGTGGCGATGCTAATGACAGTGCAATGGCAGCAGGTCCGTGACCAGTCCAGCACCCACACCTGGTCCTCTCAGGGACAGCGGCAGGGTTCAAAAATGGCAATTCAGCTTCCCCACAGCAAAATACTGCTTTTTCATAGCATCTCCAGGCAAGTACCCATCTTCTGCACAGGGACTGGAGGGGCACATGGACCTGTGCACACCCCATTCCCCCCTCTCTACTGTAGGTCAGTCCAGCCATTTTGCATAGGTTTAGGTCTTGTAAGTCCAGTTTTGGACCAGGTAAAATTAATCTGAACTGGAACTTGTTGCCTACATTCTTTCAAAGTGGAGCTATGCATTAAGCAATAAAAATTGTCTTTTAGATCCATTTCCTCAAGAGCACAGACATACCAAGCCTATAAAAATAGATATAGCAATCATAATGCTAATTCAACGTCTTCATGTTCTGTCATTCCACAGAATTTTCTGCCACAATGGGTAAAATTCAGGAATGTCAGTAATCAGAGGTGCAAAAATAACCCACAGAAAATACAATGTTTCAGATATATTAAACTATCCGGAGTGTACAACTGTACATATTTCCTCTGAGATTCCAACTGGCTGTGTTTTTCTCAGATAAACATGTAGATGCCCCCATTTTTTTAAAAAAACTTTCTGAAAACATACAGACCCGGAAAAACCTTTGTAAATTTATGTTTTGAGATGAAGTTCCAGCTAAACACCAAGGTGGAACAAACTCTGCAAACTCTGTAGAAACTGTCCTATCACTATAAAAAGCTCTCAAAATCAAACTGATTTATCACATCAAAAACTAGAGCAGCCTTAAAAATATGCATTGGTGCTTGGTTGTGCAGTGACTTTTTTTTAAATGTTAGCTGATTTCAGAGTACTATGAACATAGAATATTAAACATCAAAATTCCCTGTGATGCTGCTTACTCTTTAAAAAGTAGAGGGTTGAAATTTATTTATTTTAGAAGAAGAAGTATTGCATGGGGTTTTGTTTTTTAAGAAATATCTGAAATGATTACCTACCACAGGCACTATAAATATTTTTCTTTATGGATTTGTGGTACAAAATTAAAATGCATCCTGTACTACAGGAGCCAGAAAAACGACTGTGAAGCCACAGAAAGGAGTAACTCTTCACCAGCAAAGCCAGCGTCCACAATGACTTTGAGAATCCGTAGGATTTGATCTTCTTTCCGTTAGGTCATACTTGCATCACATTAATGCTACCGATAAAAGTCAAGGAAAAGACAGTCTTTGATAGCTTGTTAATACAGTGTGGTGGTGAGTTGTATTTTCTTTCTCCTGTTCTTAATAGATATGCTCTCAGACATCTGAGATGCAGACCACGTCCTGAAAGCAATGCCAGGCTCCTCTCGCCACAGACTCAGGATGAACAGGACTGAGCTCTTAATGTCGAGGTATTTTCATTTAAGATCAAAAAGCATAACAAGGAATAAGGTTAGATGATCTTGTTATTTCTCAAAGCTCGCCCATGGCTTCTCAGGACAAAATTAATTGGGACAGAACAACAGAGGAGGGCCAGGTTGGAGGAGGGGGCTCAGTGCATTTTGGGGGTAGGACAGGTAGAGAGCAGGGATCTCTCTCCTCTCATCAGCTAAAAAATCTCATCTTGGGTACAGACTCCTTCTTCCTAGCAGGAGCCTTTGCCTCCTTAGCTCTCATGTCTCCTTCAAGAGCAAGCCTGCTCCAGCCCTAGCAAAGTAGGCAGCAGGATGCTGGCTTTCCTTTGCCATCATCATTTTAGCACCACGTACAGCCTGTTACCACAGACGGCTGCGTCTCTGCTTATGCTTAAATTGGACCCGCTATTTTTATTTACTGTGCATATTGGGACTGTCAAAGAACAGAGCGGTAATGGATGGCCAGGGAATAAAAGAGAAAATAACAATACTGTATTGTTAGCATGAATAAGAGGGAGAAATAGTTCAGCATGTTGTTATCTGTGTTTATAAAAAGAAAATCCAGCCCCAAAGGTATGCACCTGTGCGTGAGTATAAGCCAAGTTTGGCAACTAGCCAGTTTTCTAATTAGGAATTAATTTCTCTGAAGTAATCACAGTGAACTAAAAAGGAGCGCTTATATGCAGGGTTCCAGGTAGTACAGAAACTAGAGAGAGAGCCTCAGACCTGAACCAGCCTGGTTTCAGCAATGCGGAGCTCTGTGGGAGTCACTTCACCCTCCCACGAAGAAGTTGACCACGGTGACATGTGTCCTACCCCCTTCTACCTGCTTCAGGTATTTAGGTCCCTCGGGGCGAGTTATGCAGGCTAACTTCACACCAGGCTGCAGACGGCCGCAGCGGCATACGTGGAAACCACTCATAATAAAACAGCAGTGGGCATTAGCCTCCCTACCGTCAGTAGCCCAACAGCAAAAGCACTCAAGTGTGGGAAATCTAGCTTCCACCCTCTGCTCTACCTAGTTCATAGCAAATATTGGGGTACAGCTCTGCCACTTCCCAGAAAGAGTCTTACCAAGCAGTGGGCTTCTCTTCCCCCCCGCCATACTACTGTCTATGAAGTGATGTATAAAGTGTGTATAAGCACTAATTTGAGCAGGCACAGGGACCCCTCTGTAGTCTCAGCCCAGACGTCCCAATTAGGTTACGAGTTTTGGCCTGACCTCTGCCGAGCCATGATAAAATTGGCATTTTGTTTCCCCATCCTAGCAGCGAGTAACAGGAAAGAAGCTTGCACTGGACCAGAGCAGAAGGTCAGCAATGGCACAAGCCATTACTCATCTCTGGGATGTATGTTTTTACCTACCCCTTTTTCTCATTATTCCATCCAAGCAGAGAGAAGGAGAACAAAAGGGGGTTCCTTTTCTCTCTCGGATTTCCATCAGGCTTCTGTATTACCCCTCAGCAGGGGTGAACACACATCTTTTATCACATCTTGAGTCAGCCGGACAAAACCCGTCAGGCAACATCCACCAGAGAGCGTGCAACACAGAGTGACAAGCGATGGAACAGGTCTGCGTGCTGCTGGTGCTCAAGTAACAGCTGACAGATCTTACTCCCTTCCTGGTGAAAGAAGAGTCACAAACGTGAAAGAGCTATTGCTTGAAAAGTTGCAGAAAAAGCTAAATTCATCTCTGGGCCTGCATCCAAAATCCCAGGACACAAAATGGCAATGTTAGTGCATAAAATCTGCAGAGCAAAACCACGAGCTCTGTCCATCTCTAGCTGAAACAAGCTCTGTGTGAAGCCAGCCAAGCCCAAGTGCTTGCTAGCACTTTCAAATAGGTCAGATCTCTTGGCTGCTGCTTCTGGGATCAGTCTTAGGGGCATCTGAACTCCAGACACCAGCTGGGCTGTCACTGCTAGCCTGGCCGTTTTCTGTTGAGTCAGTAGTGCCAAATAAGTTGGTTGCGTGGTTTGGAGCTGAGCGAGTTCTCAATCACACAAATACTCTCTGCGTTGCTGTTGTTTACCCCAGTTTTCAGACCAAAAACCTTTCACATAGGTCATATTCAGTCTCCTCCCATTCGATTGTGCCGTGAGACTTGCCAGTAAGCTCTGTTTGTTAAACAAAGCTGACTGACATTTCTGAAAACCGTTCTTAATGGACCAGCCTCATCATCATAACCTCAGCAGCTGGATGCACAAAGCTCAGAGAGATTTGGGAGCAGTGATCAGCCACTCATTCTCTTCTGCAGAAATCCTTGCAGCTTTCTCATTCCCAGAATGTCAATGTCCCTTCTGCTACTGCGTTAAGCAACACACTGGTGGGTGTTTGTTCACCCTTACTCTAGGCAGAAGGCAAAACTGTGTGCCTAATGCAATAATTAGCTTTGCATGTAGGGCACATAACGGACCTTACATGAGGACACAGAAAAAGCTAGCAAAGGAGCTGCCCCATCCACAGACACTAAAGTGCTAGAGGAACTGTGTTCTCAACCATGTTTCATCTTCTATGTTCACACAATCTTTCAGATCAGCTTAAATCTAACTTCTGAGGGGCATTTTAAAGATAAAGCCCAAGATTTTGACCAAGATTCAGTACATGGAAGAAGTCACAGTGAAGATATTGGACTTCCCCACAAAGTTTGTGCTAAGCCACAATGAATGTTAAATCACTACAGTGAGATGCCTTGCGTCTGCAGTCTGCAGGAAAGAAAAAAGGTTTATTTAGGTCAATAGGAATGTTTTTCTGCTGTCAAATGACGGTTCAAATTTGGCTCCTCAAATGGGACAGATGCAAGTGTAATTTAGACTAAGATTAGGCACTAAGGATACATTTCAGGCACTATCTAGCCTTACTGTATCTCCTTCCAGTTCTACTCTAGCAGATAAATAATGCCTGTTTTTCTTGTTTTGATAACTCTATGGTATAGCCATTTATGTTCCTCCAGGGACTGAATCTACAGCCATGGATGCACATTAGCACCAGGCACTTGAGACTGTTGTCACCTCATTGACAGTTACCCCAAAGCCCTGATTACTGAAATATCTAGGAGTTTCAGCATTGCATTTAATGGGGGAAGTTTTAGATCTCGTAACACAGAAGATTCTTACCAGAACCAATATAAGGAAGTCAAACCTCAGTAAACAAATGTCAAGTGAGGCCGATAAACAATCCTTAGAAGCTAAAAATATAGATCGGCCATTAAGAGAAAACAGTTTAAAATTATGGGAGGTTTTACTTTATATTTTTTTTAATTAATCATTCATTATATGAAAGGCCAAGAAGTAAATAGCACGTTTGCTAAACTACTTCACCATTGATTTTTAAACAGCCTCAGGTCATGGCCTTCTTCATCTTTGAAGCACCTATTGAAATAACTGATGTGCCAAGAATGGGGACGTATCAGTCCAAACTCAGAATTATGCCTCACTTAGCGTTTCAATGATTTATCTTTCTGGTTTTGAGGTGCCTGATTTTACTTTATGCTTCACGTTGGACAGATGCTATTGAATTTGCCTAGAGGGGCTGTATTCAAGGAAGTGAAAGATGGCATCGTGCAGATATATTTCTTTATTACCGTGCTTCTGAAACAGATCAAAAAATTAAGCACATGATTGAGTAGCATATCACTGGGAAATGAAGTATAGAGCCCCGCTGACTTATGTTTGATGGCACTTCATACTTCAGGAGCGACTCTGCCAGAGACAACAGCCTGCGCGTTGCTGTGTCAGCTTCTGTCTCTGCAGAACTGAGGCTGGCTCAGATCAGGGCTGCAGAGCACAAAAACCTCTTTCCCCAGGGTCCCTCCCCAAGGCATTCGGTCTTCTGTTGTCCACCAGCCTCAGAGCCAACTGATGGCGCTTGGGGAGCACTGGGCCATTCTGGTGCCAAATGCTCGCTTCGTCCTGGCTGAGGACCAAAGTAATTAAATGAGCAGAGCGCCCGGCGTGGGGGGGAGGACGAGGGAACTGATGTCCAAAGGGCTAAGAGTGACTCTGCAAAAAGAGCTCCCAGAAAGCTCCCAGGCAATTTGGAAGTTTTAAACACTCCTCAGGGGAGAAGGGAAGCTGAGCTGAAGTTTCAGGTGATTCTTACCCCGGAGTTTTGCTGTCACAGGTGTGGAAAAAACGGTGGGATGTTCACACTTATTAATGTAGAGTGAAAGGTTGCAGGAGCTCATTCAGCAACCACCTTGTGAGCTTCAAGGGAAGGAAGAACCAGCCAGAAAATTTTCTATTAATTCTCTCTGATTCTCAAATCTTTTGTCCTTCCATCTTTGACAGGATGGATGCGAGGCTGTGGATGCTACGCTATTTCTGATATCCAACCTAACAATTCAAACTGAAGCCTGGGAGAAAGAGTTTGCTCATCCCATACAGGGATAGTTCTGTCACCAGCGACCTGCTGACTCAGTAAGCAGTAGCACGGTATTTCTAACTTAGCCAGCTTCTGATTTTACCCAATGTTTGGGGTTAGAAGAATTAACACCAAAGAAGCTTTGCTTGCCACTAACCAGTAA
Organism: Haliaeetus albicilla; assembly: GCF_947461875.1. NCBI lineage: Eukaryota > Metazoa > Chordata > Aves > Accipitriformes > Accipitridae > Haliaeetus > Haliaeetus albicilla. The sequence goes on from NC_091499.1 coordinate 7,918,950, forward strand.
ATGAGCAGCTCACCTTCTGGTCTGGAATATTCACCACATTTTACTAAAGCTATGAAAAAGTACCCATTTTGTTAGGAATATATAGGTCACGATTGAGGTTCATAGATAATATTACTTGTTTCAGGACACAGGATAGCAAGGCAGGCAGCTGCCATCTGATGCTGTACCTCTGAGAAATTGATGTACCAAATAAAACTTCTGCACATTTGCTGCAGCTGTGTACATATGAAAGAATTCAGCTATGTTTCCAATCAGTGTCTCATGCTCCATGTTTTGGACAATAAACTTCCTTTCCATCTATTAGCAGGTCTTTATTCCAAGAAAAAAATTCTGAGTAAGGTTGTTTTGAATGATTCACTGTGAATAAATCTGACACATTTAGCCATTATCCCCTTTGCAAACAATCTTGTCTTGTATGAAAATGTCAGTTATTCTTGAGAATAAGAGAAGAATACATAAAGAAATGTCCGTTTCAGGTAATCCATAAGTAGGTACCTAATCTCTGCTTGACACGTGACTGGCTACATTTCACACAATACTGTTTCTTCTCCCCAGACAGATCTTTTTAGAGATTCAGTGGAGAACAGCGGACAAATAACAACCATCTAAAAGCAGCCAGCATTCTTGTTCCTCTGCAGCTACCACGTTTTTGACATGAATACAAGTATTCAGACATAGAAAAGACACTGTTTTGCAAACAAAGAATTGTAAAGAAATACTTTGTCTGAGCAACCATTCAAATTTCTAATAAATGTTCACAATGTTTTCCCTATAATTCTAGAAATTACCATTTTAAGGTATTCTCATATTAGCCTGTGCACTTGCCTCTCTGCTCCTCTGTAATAAGGTAGGACAGGGTGTCAGATAACTTTTCAGTCTTGCCTATTACAGGTTAGCAGGCTGCTGATGCCAAGAAGTGACAGGGGTGCAAGTACGGGCAGTGTCTGAGGAGAGTGCTGCACTCCCCAAATTCCCGCACTCCCCAAATTCCCACACTTCCATCCTGATAAACCATGAAGGAAGTTAATACCTATAGAAACACATACTTAAGATGCACAAAACACTTAGACATGGAGCTTTTTTTGCTAAGCCTTCTTAGTGCATCCAGGTTTCAAAACACTACAGAAAACACACCTTGACCTCAAGAATTTAAGGGGTGATTTAGCTCTTCCAGTGTATTTTTCTCTAGGCTCAAACACAGTCTTCTAAAAATTTTGGATGTTTAATTTAGGGTGCTATGAAAAACATGCCTAACTGAATAGTATCAGCCACTTACCAGTTTGAGTAATGTTGAATGGCCTTTATTATGTTCTGCTACCCTCTGTGTTCAAGCATCATCTTCTTTTATAGCCCTCCTATTACTCTATAAAGTGGGGGAAGACAATATGTGTTCAGAACTTTTCAGAACACAGAAGATCAGGTGCCTCTAACACACTTGTACCTTCTTTAAAACTACTGATTTTAGAAAGGATGAGCAATTCTTCATTTTCTTTCTAGGGTGATTGACATGTTCATTTTTGCTCACATACATATGAACTTTGATAAGCATTATGATATAAGAATACTTCCCCACATTACAGCAGCACTTTCACGTGGGAATAAATGCAGTATCTTGCCTAAAATACCAATAATTACACCGTAGCTAAAAGGTAAGCAGCGTTAGTACCTGATACAGCGTTGCTGCTGCAAGTTATTGAACAGCCACTTAACCACTGTTCTGTTTGACAACTGTAGAGTATAATTATACATTACTTGAAAATGTTTCTTTTGCAAAGTGCCACTACAAAAAATCTTTTTTATTTTAAAAAGACTAAAACACCTCAAAAAAAAAAAATGGCCTGCTGAGCTGAATGCTGCATTACAATCAAAAGTAAATCTGTCACTAATTGAATTAACATACAGGATGATAAATGTGGCTAATACAAAAGACCTATGGGATTGAACTCGGACATGGGACCCAATGACCAGTTTTCACCATTCTCCAAGTGGATGTGGTGGGACAAAGAAAATGGGAAATGGAGAGGGAGGCAGCACACTGCAGGGCTAAGGCTAGGGCTGGATGCAGAAGAGACAGGCTGTAAATCAAGCCCTCCCACTAACTCCCCCTGGGCCTTTGGAGAACGTGTAACCTCACTGCTCCAACTTCACCAGTTCTGGAACGGAAATAGAAGTTTCTTCTTCAGAAGGATGTTAGGAGGAAGAGCTGGCTAATCCTGTGCTTGCACAAACACCCGCTTTTCTCAGTTTCAGCCTCAAATGGTAATCTGAGAACCGTTTGAGGCAGGACTGCCTGCAGACCTTACCCATAGCTTTGAGCACCAGCTTGTTTGCATGACCTTTTGCCCAGGGCCAAGCTTGCTCTGCCTCCTTTCCCTGTGATGGGGATGCAGGCCAGCTGTGCCCAAAGGCACTGTGGTCTGCTACCTCTTAGCCTGAGCACAGCACCCTAGAGACAGAGCTCATCTGCATGCAGCGTTTGCTAAGGATGAATATCAACAAAAATAGAGGAGGCTTTTTGGATGCAATGTAAACCCACCAGTAAAGGTCAGAAAAACAAGGTCTGAATATGGTTATTGTGAATTTTCCTGATGTCTCACTGCAGACCCCTTGCTGCAGGGCTATTTGCAGGTTTTTTATTCACCATCTAGTACCAACCGTTGTGTCCACCTGTTTCCAGAATCTCAGGCTCCCCCTGATCTTGAGCCCGGCCAGCATCTGTGACAAAGAGTTGGACTACATTCCTCCTGGTCTGATCCAGAGAGAGAGTTCTTGTGACCCCTCCTAAAAGTAAAATGATAGCAATATTTAAATTCTTAAGTACTGAATTACCACCTTGCTTACAGACACACGTAGCCAGGAGCCCATGAAGTAGACTACCCATAAACAAAGACTACCAGAGTCTCTTATTTATTTGATTGGAAAGCCCTCGCCAAGAATTCAAGACAATAAACTTCAGGTCTTAGAGATCAGGTTATTATTTGACAGCACCCCCTCCTATTGTATATCCTAATTGAATTTAACATTGCACTACACCTCTATAGGGAAAGGCAATGACAAATTTTATTTTGCTACAGAATACTCAGAAACATATCTACAAGATCACAACTAGATTACCCTCTTGACAGCAGTGATAAATGATTATAATTTTCATCCTTTAAAGAACTTTTAAAGTAATAAACTACTGATCCTAGTGCTCCAGTAAATAAACACACATTTTGTTAGCCCTCTGTCAAAACTAACAAAATGGCCACACTGTGATTGACCTTACCAGAGACACAGCCAAGTGGGAAACACATCTTCACTGGTTGCCACTTTACATTACTTGACAGGACGTATCTATCCTAGGAAATTTAATTAGTTATATGTTTTCTGGACACTCTGACACTGACCCCAGCTGGTACAGAATGGCTCATTACCATGCTATAAAATTCTTTTACCCTTATAAACAAAGTGGCACCATCCAAACTGCTTATTGGGAATGGGTTAGGCTAATTCCCAAGTGAGGCCCGGGGGTGGTTCAGGAGACTGATACTTGCCTCAGGCCAAACCCATTCAAAGGATCATTCTGACAATTCAGGAACATAGACAATCACAAAACCACAGAAATATTGTTTGAAGATGACTTAATCCAACCTCCTGCTTGAAACCGGACCATCACCACCACTAGTTCAGGTCTGCCGTGTCTTCATCCAGCCACGTCTTGAAAAGATCCAGGGTTGGAGATCTGACAGCCCCTATGAGCCACTTCACTATGCTTCTGGTGAGGTCATTTTTTTTACAGTCCAACCTGAACATCTGAATCACAATCTGTGGTTATGACCCTTTGCTGCCCTGTCTGAAACTACCGAGAAGAGCTTATTGACAACTGAACACAATTTCACTTACTAATCTATTTATTGTAAGAGCTGAGCAGAAGCTCTGGGCCTGGGCTCCAGAAGATGGATGAGGAAGAGATGGAGCCATGGCAGAAATAAACTGCACAAATTGGAGAGGGAGATGACCTGAAAAGGAGCCCAAAATACCTCATCTTTGAAAAACTCCCTCTGAAAACACCATCTAGAGTGACTGCAACCACTAGAGATTTGAACAGAGATGCCTTTCAACCTATGCTATGGTTTTCTCACAGCACACCTCCTAGCCCCTTGACATATTCCTTGCCCTTCTCCCATCTTTGGTGCAGGAGGGCTTATGTCAAGAGAGAAAAGTTTGGGAAAAAGTTTGTCAGCATCAGAGCCAGCAACTACAATAACCCCAGAACAAATTACAAGCCACTGTTTAGACTGGCAAAGCTATGCATTTGATGTTGTCCAGCAGGTTTGATTGACAGATTATGGAGCATTGACAGATTATGGAGTACGACTGAGACTGCTGTGCAAGTCACTGGTGGCAAAACTACTGCAAAACAGGGTGTAGTTTGGTGTCAGGAGGACACTGAGCCCTGTCAAGAGCAACTTCAATGGCCACAGGGAGACACGAGTCAGGACGCGCAGGTTTGCCAGGTTCAGGGCATAGATGCTGTCCATCGTTACTCCATCAGTCACAGGCTTTGACATTAACCCTCTTAGCTCAGGGCTTTTTTCATGCGCATGACCTATTGCATCAGGTTGACGGGATGAAGAGAAGAGAGGTAGGACTGAGCACGCAGCGAGCAGATGCTGGTACCCACTGCTGCGAGTGTGCCAGCATCACTGGGAGGAAGGAATAAATCACTGTGCTGTCTGGCACGGCTGTGCCGAGAAGCGAGTACCAAGAGCTGAGACACGTGGTCACCTCCAGGTCTTCATATTCAGCGTTTTGGCTTGAATCCATTGCAGACTCTGCGTCTGCAGGCTCCGGAGTCTCACATCCACCTGCATCCCTCCTCCCCACGCTGCACAGGGAGTCCTCAGAGCCTGCTGGCACTGGCTCTGCCATCACCTCTCCTCTCTGCCGCCACGTCGAGCAAAACCAGTGCACCTCAACCTGCACCAGTCCCCTCTGCACCCATCCACTGGGCATCCTCTCAAAGAAGATTTTGACACCTTAGAACAGAGGAGGGGGAGAGAGGGCCGGTGGGGGAAACTTGTAGAAAATAAGGAGTCAGCAAATCCATGTCGTTAAGAGCGCTGGTGAAATGCGCCATTGCTGGTCTTCTCTGTGGGGTGTTTACACTACAAAGTATCGGTCACTACTGTCAGGCCTTAGGTATACATGTCAAATTTCCCCATATATATACGCACACTCACTTACTATATGAATGCACTTTAATTTTGTGCGAGTCCCTCTAAATTTAGCTGAACCTGAATATTTCAAAAAATATATAAAAGAAAAAATAAAGTCTAAGCTCACATCAGCCTAAATCGCTAAAATAAGCCCACAACTATATATGCAGTTTGCCATTGGTGCTCTCGCTGCAAGTTAATTCTACACATCAGTCAGGCATCAGAAATAATGCCATGTGATCTGCAGAATTAAACACAATAGTACATTTCATTTTGACAATACCTTACAAGCACTCTTCAAATATATCAGGCCCAGTGGAGACTCACAAATAATCTTTGACAAATACAGTGGAAAGATTAATTTAATTTTTTTTTCCTAGCCCTTTGGGAATATGAGGAAGAGACAGCCATCAGCTGTTAACCTGAAATCCTTTACCCCATTCTGCCTGTCCACATCAATGAGCTGCTTGATTTCAACCTGCTGCTAGTACAGAAGATACAAGCCTCAAATCTTGAAATAATCATATTCACTCAAAGAAAGCTGAGCTCACATGACAAAATACTCACAGCCATGCCTTAATCCAATATAACTAAAAAAAAAACCAAAAAAACCCAAAAGCAGCTATTAGTTTGGTTTCCTATCCTCTTATTTCTGGGAAATGTGTCCATCAAATTTCAGTTGCTGCTCAGTGTTGCCTTCACCACAAGATGATCAGCATGACATGGGAGCTGTCATTTGTCTTTCATTTCTAGACCGTATTACAGATGTGATGTTATGTGATTACAGGAGATCAAGTGGGTGAAATCCTGTTTCATTTCCCTGAAGGCTGCAGATCATCCTTATAGAAGTTGTCACGGTTTCTAAGTGCTTCTCCTGCTGCTGGCTTTCATCCTGTGGTGTAAATGGACCTTCCCTGTTCCCGGAATGAGGGCACCCACGGGTACCCCGTGCAAGGACGCTGTGCAGGCATGTGTTCCCCACAGCCAGAAGGCAGCAGGGGGAAAAAATCGTATTTTGCTCTCCAGATTCGGATTTTGGACATCTTGCATACTGCTTCCAGCACTGCACAAATTCTGTGAGATTCTGGCGCTCCGTGGGTTGTCAGCAAGCCTTTATTAAACCTATTCAAAAACCACCTGTGAGCGTAAAAAATCTGAGCCAAGGGAAAACAAAAGCCAAACAGAAAAATAGTTCCTCCCTTCATAAACCCTCACGGGGAGAAGCAGTTTCAGGTGTTCATAAAGTCCTCCCGCCAGGAAGAGAGAGAAAACTGAGCTTTGGAAACTGGTCCAGCTCATCACCTGGAATCCAGGTATATCCAGTGCCCTGGCCACCTGCACAGCTCCTGGCCCCCTGCCCAGCTCACTTTCTTCTTCCAGTTGTGTGGTGCAACCCAACGAGCAGCTTAAATCAGGGTAGATGCAGATAACAGACCCTGTCTTCCCACAACACGCTCGCACACAACTGCCACCTGGTAGAACTAACCTGTCCAGCCCCAAGCGGCGGGGATGTGGCCCTACTTTTGGGGCAGTTCTCACATTGCTGAGCATGACCAGCGCTGGCAGCAGAGCACCAGGACCCTTTGGGTCACTCCATCTGGGTGAAAGTCACAGCCACCTGATGACATCTGCCCAGCTTGAACTAACCGAGGACAATTACATCCATGCAAAAACAGAACCGAGGAAAGAAATAACAGCCTTTCCACAAAACAGTAAATTGGAACTTGATCGAAGAGCCATGAATACGAAATCATTTCCACAGGAGTTACTGGATTTGGGTCTGAAAAGACAGTAGGAGCAGCCTGCTGGACACATATTTATGAAGGATGACTCCTTCATTTTTATATATGTATGTAAATCCATATACTTTATAATTAGTGTAGTGCTACTGAAGCAGTCTGAAGTGGAAAGCCATCATTGCTTAACTAATTTCTTGAAAAAATCTTTTCTGAGGAAGAAGAAGGAAACTAGGAATATGAGGAAACAAGGAATATGGGCCCTTCATATTCCTTCTCCACCAACATCAATTACAGGATAATCCTGCCCATTCCCTTTAGTATCTGTTCATGAACCTGTAGCCATATTCTTTTTTTGCCTAGTCCCTTTTTGAAGCTGCTCATAACCTTCTGCCTCCATTAACTCCCATGGCAATGAGTTCCAGGTCACTGCGCACTATATAAAGACATAACTTCTCTTATGTGCTTCAAGCTAGTTTCTCACCAGTTTCAATGACTTCCCCAAGTTCTTGTATTGAAGGAGAATAACATTTCTGCAGTCACCTCAACCACTATCTCCATGATTTTGTAAACCTCAGCCATATGCCCCAAAGCTTCCCCAAACTGAAGTCCCAGCTAGTCTGCAGCTCCTTCATCCCCTTCATCATTTTAGTTACATTCTCTGTACTTTTTTTAAAGTCCACTCTGTCCTTTCTGAGATGCAAACATGGAAATTGCCTACAGTATTCAAGTTGTGGGTGCTCTAAGGTTCTGTATAGCTGCAAAATTGTGTTTTTCCTTTTGTAGTCAATACCTGATGATATACAGTGCTTTAGGGTAAGATGGGAAGGATCCTTATCCTGTCTTCAGACCTACAACGGAAAGCTTGAAAACAGCTCTGTAAGTCTTATTTACTCATTCTACAATATTTTTGTGTGTGTGTTTCATGATCTGGAAGCATGTAGGGCGCAGTGTCTTTCAGCAGTATCTGTTTGTTGCCACTTTACAGGAATCTATCCTGCCTACAAGTTTCTGAGGAGTTTCTGAGCCCCCGTGGTCCCAAATCAAACAGCAAGGCTGAAGTTTGGAAGTGAAGCCCATCTTCTTATCCTGTGTTTTTACTATGTTTCTGGTCATTTTAGGCTAATATGCTTGACTTTGCAAATTAAATGAGCTAAGAGACATGGCTCAGCAGACAGGTGGAAGCTCAGCATGCCTCAATAACCCGGTCCCTCTGGCCCCAAACCTGTCCAAAATTGGAGAGCTTAGCCTCTTGCTATGCTTTATGCACAGCCCATTGCTCACAGAAGCAATCACTTTTTGTATTTTTGGCTCTAAAATGTTCAGATTCCTTTGAGCTAAACCTAAGACCTACTGAATAAGTATCTCTAGCTGATGCCTTTATAATGTTTGTTGCGCAGGAGGAAAAATTCAAGAAGAAAAATAAAAGCATGTCAAAAAGGATTTAGGAGTTTGCATGTATGCATATATGCATGTTTATGCAAAACTTTGAAAATGTGGATTTTAAGACCCTATTTTTCTTGGCAGCAGAAATATTTGTGTTTACAGGTCTTAAAGGACACACATCACTGAAAGTCACAGTACTAATAAGAAGCATAGGACCAACAAAGGATCAGCCTTGAAGGAAAATAAAATTATTCTCAAGCAAAGGAAACAGTCAAGCTAGCATTTGATGTACAAATCTTTGAAGGTGTTGTTTTTTATTTTCCTTCAAATTCCACCATAATTGGAGAACCAGGCATTAAAACCCACAATACGCATTTCTATTCCTATCTAATTTTTCAAGAAATTAGTTAAGCAATGATGGCTTTTCACTTGAGACTGCTTCTGTAGTGCTAGACTAATTATTAAATATATGGTAGGCATTGAGCATTCCCCCCCATCAATATTAATGATGAATTTAGGTTTAAAAAATCACCAGTTTGTACCTTGTGTTTCATGAGCAAATGCACTGACACTTGCTTCAGGATTCTTGTTCTGCACTCTGTGGCTGAATGCCAGGTATAAATAAATTAATCAGGTTATTAACTTGGCCCACACTATGAATTACAACTCAGCACACAGCAAGCAGAACATCTGAAACTTGCCCTTCTGACCTGCAGAATGGCTAGAGAATTGGCACAGCGGCTCAGAGGCACGGGTACACTTTCCAAGAGCTTTGAAAGTCAGCCAGCGCAGCAGCTCAGAGCACATGCCTGAATCCAGTCAAGCTGAAATATTTTATCAGAAGCCCATCAGCGAAGGCCTTCACTCCCTCCTCTGACCTTTACCCCTTAGATGGGAACCGTCTCCAGTCACTGATCCCTCCAATTCATAAGAAGAAGCATAACTGACCGTGACTATCGTCATATAAATAATGAAAGTTTCACCTGGTGTGGCAGGTGCTTTTGATGAAGGTAAAGTTAAGGGCGGTTATTTGGGAAAATTATACATTGTCAAAACATAATGAACATGTTTGGAAAGCAGAGATGAAAATAAGCCACTCAAGCCTACCAAAACAGTCAAAGGCTTAATATTAATCACATTTGGCATCCCAGCAGCAAGACCAGTAGATGGACTCACTAACCTGTTGCTGTGGACTTGGTGGTAGCACCCGACCAAAAGCTGGAAGAGGATGGAGCCTGGTCCTGGGAACGACCCCTCTGTCATCAGCAGAGAAAATGCAACAAGCAGGCTCAATAACACACCAAAACGGTGTCGATAAAGCACCACCCGTTCACCAGGTGGAGAAGACATAATACGGAGAAGACCCAGGAGGTGCAGAGAGCACTTCTTCCTGGCGCTGGGTCACTGGCCAACATGTGAGGGGGCTTAGCCGTAGGGTCTCCTGCACCCCCCTTCTCCTCCCTCGCTGCAGGGTGAGTGCTGGGAGGCAGTCAGGGCACAGCAGGGGCTCAGAGAACAGCTCGCCGCCTCCTTTGCCAGTGGGAAGAGAAGTTACGGTTTGGTCCACACTGTGGAAGTAGTTATTTGCAAAGAGGAGCGGGAACTAAAGCTGGAGTCTAGAAGCATCTCGTGGAGTCCAGGAAGAATTAAAGTGTGAGAGAAGACAAAAGGGCTGTGAAGGATAATGGAACAATATTACAGAACATTTCTGCTGATTTTTGCTTTGCTTTCTGCTTGCAAGTTCTGAAAGACTTCACACTCTATGCTAGTCAAAACCACAGGACCTTGAAAGTCTGATTTACTACAGAGCCAAAATACAAGTTCAGTCGTTTTAAATGATAACTTTCAATTAGTTTGAAACTGAAGTAGGTTAGACTCCAGCTTTAAATATTTTCTCATACACAAGCAAATATATAAGTGATTTACTGTGTATTGCTTTTATGATGTAGTGCGATAGTCGTGCATAGCACTTTGATATATTAAGTGAACATTTCCTGCCTTATAATTTTATGCTGTAAAATGAAATATATGTATGTATAAATAAATATATGTAGGCATATACTTTTAAACACATAGATCCCAGTGCTGACAGCACAGAAGTAATGAAGTTGGCTTCCCACCTGCTTAAAACAGCTGTCAGCTTTGGCTGGTCTGAAAAAATCAAGAAGAATGTTGAAAAAATCAGAGGGAAAGTTGCTGCTATTGATGACAAACTGAAGTCTACATTGGGGGAAGAAAATACGCTAGCTGAAAAAATAGTTTCTGAATTCTTGTGAATGAGTTGCTAAATACAAGCTTAGTCAATTACCAAGCCATTCTTCAGCTGCACAACAGATAGCTCAGCACGGTCACAGCTTGCCTTGGCCCTCACATTACGGCGCAGTCTGTTTCCCAAGACAGTGCATGTGCAAACACACGCGCATTCTACCAGCTGCCTTCAATAAATGAATACAAATAGTCAAAGGCACTGAAAAGGCCGGGGGAACCTGATCAGAAATTAATAGCTTAGGTCAGGTTACCTTCAAGCTTTCCTTCCAACATGCAGTACAGGAAATTCACGTATTTCCTCCAAGAAGAAAATTGCCTTTGATGGGTGAAATACACTCCGTGTGTTCTGATTCAGCATCAGTTACCATATGTTGCAGGCTTGGTTGATTACCTCCTAGCTGGACTCTTATTAAGCTGCTGTGAAGAACACCCCAGTCCTGGGTTCCTCCTACATGTCTCTTTACACCAGAAGTGGGGGGGGGGGGCTGTTTGCCCCATTAGCGTGCCTTGCAAATGCCCTGGGTAGCTGCCCCTTCTCTGGCACCATGAAATGGGCAGACCTACAGTCAGTATTTAATCTGGGATGGGAACATTTGCAGTATCTAACATATGAGCAAACTTCACACCACTCACCCAGGCCAGTCCATCAGAGGGCAACTTGGATCCTTGCTCTGGATTGCAGTATCCCATATCCCATGATGTGACTGTGAACCCATCCTGGTACGTTCCCAATGTGTCAGCTTCCCAAGCCCACTGCAAAGAAAGGCAGGGGAGAGCAAGATTTCTCTTAAGAGTCTTCTCAGAGTTTTCAGGACTTTGACCAGAGGTAGGACTCTGTGCTATTCACAAACTAGTAAAGAAGAGAAGACCTCAAACTGAAGCAGATTTGCCCTTGCTCCACTGTCAGACTTTTCAACATCTCCAAGCTATGCAGCAGTTGAATAGAAGTTTTCGGAAGGCTAGTATGGATGTCAAATCTAATGATGATGAACACTTCTGAGCATTTCAGCTCTCTATCCTTAGATCACTTTCTTATCTCAAAGAGGTACATGCTAGGTTTCACAATAAACAAACTGATGTCTAATAGGAATGTTTCTTTTAAAATTAAGAACTCATGGGAAAAGAAGGATACAGCATAAATAATTTAGTAGCAACATAGGAGAAAGAAGATGGCCATGACTCCATGGGAAAGCCCACGCTGGAGCAGTCTGTGACTGAAGATCGGCCCGTGGAAAGGACCCATGCCCGAGAAGTTCGGGAGGAACTGAAGCCGGTGGGAAGGACCCATGTTGGAGAAGTTCGTGGAGGACTGTCTCCCGTGGGACGGACCCCATGCTGGAGCAGGGGACGAGTGAGGAGTCCTCCCCTGAGGAGGAAGGAGCAGCAGAGACAAGGTGTGATGAACTGACCCCAACCCCCATTCCCCATCCCCCTGTGCCGCTGGAGAGGAGGAGGTGGAGAAAACTGGGAGTGGAGTTGAGCCGGGAAGGAGGGAGGGGTGGGGGGAATGTGTCTGAAGTATTGGTTTTACTTCTCATTATCCTTCTTTTGATTTGATTGGTAGTAAATTAAATTGATTTCGTTTTTTCCCCAAGTTGAGTCTGGTTTTTGCCTGTCACCCTAACTGATGAGCGATCCCTCCCTGTCCTTGTCTCGACCCACAAGCCTTTCTTTATATTTTCGCCTCCTCATCCCACCGGGGGAAGGCTTAAACCACAACACTATGGAGAAAGCATGTTGACAGAGAGGGGAGAAGGGAAATAGGTACAGTTCCTAACCTGTGGTTTCCCCCCGAGATTAAAGGCTAGCCAGGGCAAGGCTTAGGCTAAGTTTCTTCTTACAGGTACTTCCAGATGGTGACTCAGAGAACCTAAGTTAGGCTCCGGCTCTGAATTACTGTCAGACGATGCTCATTTCTCCACCAACCACAGCTGAAGTTTTGGAAGACAATCCTCCTAATCTCGCACCTAGGCATGACTATTAAGTTTGGTAGCTGTAAACATCTCCGGTAGTTTCAGTCAGTCTTCACATGTGCTTTCCTTGGGTCTGTGGCCAACCTACAGACAGTAGTCTTTTCCCTAATGTGGGGAAGGAAACTACTCTTTGGCTCAGTAATTTGGACCCATTTATTTCAACGTTGTTCATCATCCCTCTTGCCACCCAGGAAAAAGTGGAATTCCAAAGAAATTGAACTTCATTAATTAAGCCAGAATATTTTTTTTTTCAGAACTATTACTGGAGTGCATGCAATAGGAATTGCAAATCGTCTGTTACATGTCAGGAGATCTTGCCAAAATATTTTCAAAAATAATCATTTCACGGTGCCTGATTAAGTAACACAGTTTGAACATCCCTTTCCAAATACATGCTGTGCCTTTTTAGATTCAATTTTTCAGCCAAGTAAGTGTTTCTCTGTCACAAGCTCCTCAGCTCTTCTAAGAAACTTCTCTACATAAAATTATCCAACCTTTCTTCATTGATCACATGTGCTTATTAACTCTACCACATATTAACTCTACCAATATGTCTGCATGACACAATGCAGTGATGCGCAGAGAAATCCAAACCAGTTCCAAAGAAACCAGCAAGGCATCTGGGGCTGCATTAACTTGTGCTTTACTTTAAGACTAAGGCATCCAGCCTGGCAAGTGTCCTCACCGCTCCACACTAGGGCTGCCACTCTGGCTCTGGTTCCCAAAGTAGATCATTCGTTAGATTGTACTGCGTACATACCTTCTGCCCCTAGATTCCAAAGCTATGTTTCTTCTTGTATGGAGACAAAATAAGTGGGAGTTACCAGAATCCTGCAAAAAATATTAGGCCAATATTCATTTACAGAAAGTGGTGAGTATGAGACAACAAATCCCATGGAAAGAGCCTCCAGTCAAACATGACATCTGGTGTCTCTATGCTCTAGGGTGGTGAAGGCTTCTTCCTTTTCTGCATTTAGAGGCTTGGATGAGGGAGCCAGGCAGTGACACGCTACTTGGAGCTGTGCTGCGAGAAGGAAATGTGGCTGCGAGGCATAAATTAACACTAGAGTGAATAACATTAAATTATATTGAGAAACACTAACTTTAGCAGGCTGGAAGTTTAAGGCTGACATTTAGTCTAAGCTAGTTGCCTAAGCTCCCTCTTTCACGGGGACAGTTGGGTTCCTTAGAGCCTAATGCTCATCCCAAAGTTGCTAAAGTAAATGGAATGAATCACTGCCTGTCTCTACATCAGCTAGAGAAAGAGCTTGGAAAGTACTGAAGCTGGTAGCAGATATCTAGGGGCGGGGGGGGAGTTACACAAGGTGGACATACGGAGGGCATCAGGCTTCATAGATGAACTATTCCCTTATTCTTCCCCGGTAAGGACTGCCACATCTTTCAGATCCCTACCACATGGGTTTTCCTCTAAGTCCCAAGGCAGAAAAAAGTCTACCTGCAGGTTCCCTTCCACACTGGGAAGCATCACGCCCAAACAGCATCACTTCTTATTCAAAAACCTTTCAACTGAAGCCTGCTTCAGACTTCTCTCAAGATGTGGACTGAACAAAGATTTTTTTTTTTTAATTTGCTTTTGCTTCCACCTGATTTCTATTCCTCCCTGGTAAAACGTTACAAGGCCATTAATCAAATCTAAATTTAAATAAAAATCCTATTGCATTATCTTTTATTGTTGGTACTATTGCTCTCATAATGCTGAATAATGTTAATGATGTGCTTGTGTGCAACCAAAGGAAAAATTTAAAAAAACATCTCATAACTGGAACTTCTTGTTTCACATTGAACCTAGGAAAGCTTTTGCTGGATTAGGTATAGCCTGGACTATTTTATTGCAAAATAATTCAAATTTTCTTTTTTATTTGCTAGAAAGGCTACTGATAAACAATTATTTTATGCAGAATATCAAACAAACTATAGCCGTATACATATCTACATAACCCAGTTATTAATACATTCTTGATGGCAGTAGAGCACTTATGCATATCAATCCCCTTGCAGATAATTTATGCATTTTCAACAGGGGTGTTGCATTTTTCAGTGCAGGGTCTAATTCTAAGGACTGCCATGCTTTTGTATCTGTGCAGTCAGCATTTTGCCAGGCTGGTCCTTTTACCTCTTTGCTTTCATCCACTTCTATATGCCTTTTGTCTTTCTGTTTGATCCTACCAGCACTGAGATCAATCACAAAATTCCTGCTGGGAGCAGAAGGGGATGCTATCTCTGTGATGTCTAAATCCAATATTTACCACCATTCTTCTCTACACACCAGCTGCAAACACACATCTGCTCTTCTAACTTGTCACTTTTAGATCTTTCACTGTTTAGGTCTTTTCACCATTTAAAACAAAGATGACAACAATACAAACATGAAAAACCTTTCAAATAATGATGCCTTTTATTAATGTCCTAGGATTTTTGCACAGTTTATTTTCTAATCCCATTTCATATGAACACAAGTGCACTACAGGTTTAGCTACAGAAACCCTGCAGTACAGAAGGTCAATTTCTCCATGGTTTTCACAAAAGCTGAGCAAGCAAAGTTCAAGTTAGATGGATGTTTGTGGGTTTTCAGAGTGCCTAAAATACACCCACTTATAAAAAGCATCAATATGGCTATAAAAAGATATCTGACTTCAGCCCCTCAGATGAGGAAAACCGACTTGAAGATTTGCAGATTGTAAATTCGTCTATCTTGAAACTTTCTTTTTGTCAAACAGCTCCTTTGTTACAATACTGTGATGATTCCTCTTGAGAATAGACTTCTCATAGCCTTCACACAGGGCAGAAAAAATTACATTTTTTTCCTTTTAATAGCAGCTCACTAATAAAAGGAAAGTAATTAACAATTATGCATATTCTCATATCATTTTTACCATCAAAGAAGGCATGATACAAACACAATTGCTCATCTCACTAAACATACTTGTAAAATCACTTTAATAATGAATACTTGCCACTGGATATTGGTTTTAATCCAGTTAAGATTGATGGTGGATGAAAGAGCAGCAAAGTAAATACCATTTTAATCAAAACAACTGTTGTAACTGATCTCTGCTATTTCACTACTGTCAACCCCTTCAGCAAAATGGAAAATGAAAACTATTTCTCTAGTATTTTCACACCTAAAATTCAAGACCATCACTTCTGTAAAATAAAACAGAACTCTTTTCATTTGCTGTTTTTTTGAATCCACGTTAATTCTTGTTGTAAAACAGACACCATGGGAAATACAAAAATTGGACTGGTAAGTTAGCACACAATTCACTGATGTTTTAAGTTCGTATGTTATCACAGAGTTTAAGATACTTCTCAACATGGCAGTCCATTTGTGTACATACAAACAGACCCACCTTCCAGGTACACAATCTTGTTTTTCCAAAGTTAAGCCCAGGATTTCTACAGTTTTCATTAGGTTTGCTTGGACTAGGACTGTTGCCTCCAAAGAATTGTTAGAGAACCAGCCATGAAACTGGTCTGTGGATACGAATTTGATATAATTTGGATCACTGGACGACTTTCCAGAAGATTGGAAAATCGCTAATTGTACACCATTATCCCAAAGGGTAACCAGAAATACAGGCATAATGTGATGCTCTGCAAAAAGATGGGATCATTTAGGAAGGAATTAAACATTCTAAAACCAGAAGGAGAAGTAAGGCCCATCAGGATGGTTTCATGGAAAACAGTTCATCATCAAAACCAGTTTTAATTCTCTAATGACTTACATGATTAGTAGATAAAAGTAATTACACAGACATAATGTTATTATTGTCTGTGACATATTATCATCTTCGGGGGGGGGTGACACAACAACGGATTCAGAGGGTCACTCACAACTCATTCACAAAGTCCAGGAATAGAAAATAAAGAAAGATAGAACAAAGAAATATTTTAAGAAGTCATTTAGTCCATCCTCTGCCAAAATGCTTCACTGTCCCAATGTCTTTCATGGAAGGGGTTTCTCAATCTTGTTCTTAAAACCTTTCATTATGGAGATTCCTTCGGATCTTTCATATCATTTTTATCCAAGTTTTCACAATCTTTTCTACAAGAGCAGATATCCCCCCTACTTGCCTCAGGAATATTTTTAATCTGTCCCCCCTTTTTTTTTCTTGAATCTGGAGCTTCAGCAATGTGAAACGAAGCCACAGGGTTACGCCAGACCCAGTGTGCTTCCCTAGGAGGGACAGACGGATGAGGGGCTTAAAATGAGGACCACAATCCACAGGGAGTGTGTGGCTCTATGGAGCACTGTCCTATCAACATCAGCTTTGAACAAATGTTCAAAGGCTATAAGGCAGGCAAAGAACTTTTTTTTTAAAGTTGTCTTAGAATTTGGGATTTAAAAAAAAATGCTGGTTTATTTTTACTTATATTCTAATTTGCCTTTGGAGTAAGTCTGAGTCATGACTTTGAGTTTTTCATTGCAATCACTACAACTAATAACTGGTTGGGGGGGGGTTCTTCCTAAAATAAGGGAATCATCTCCTGTAATGACTTGTTTCCAGGAGCAAAGGCTTTGACTGAAAAACAAACCACTGCGTAATTTGAAAACTATTGTTCCTCATAAAAGAGCTGGCAATTCTGAGATGCAGTGCAGCTTTCCGGAAATAAGTGGGAAGCTGGAACTACACAGACATTTTATCAGATAACATGAAAGAAAACAGAAGCCATCTCACACTTCTTAGCAGGCGCAGAGGAGAGCAGGCGTCACTTGGCAGCCGAGGGATGGAAATGGCTTCCCACATTTCAGGGCTGTCCGGTGTCCGGAGCTGCTCCGAGTGCCACAGTTATTCACCAGTGGTGCTGGACCTGAGGATTTTCCAATATACGCTGGCCCTCAGAAATTTGGGAGCAAAGATGTGGACAGAGAGAGCCAACATCTCAGAAATAAGGGTGTCTGTTAAGCTTTCATCTCTATGCCTAGGGATCTCAGAAACGCTTGGATCAAAAACAAACAGGGAGACTCCAGCAGCTCCTGCTGAGACACACAAAATTTCAAAGCTTATAAAAAGAAGACATTTAGTTGGCTCTCTCTATTACTAGTTACATGTTCATACCCCTTCAAAAAAAGAAAAGACAAAACCTAACCTAATGGTCTTTTTAGCATACATAGTTTCTGACAAGTTTTACTACTGTCTTTCTTATACAACCTAAATGGAAAATGGAGTTTAACCAAAGCTACTGGAAGGGGGCTACTGCATGAGGGTGGGGAGCGTTGTACAACTGTCACCTCCCAGCAGGTCTATAGCACTGTTTCATCCAACGTCACCACCTGGGGTGACTAGGAAGGGGACAGTCACTGAGCTACTACATCGTGTCCGTGCGTGGTGTAATTCAGTTTGACTGCCACAGCAAAAATGCAGCTCATGCGAGACGCTAATGACAGGCTTCTGCAATTCATTGCTTTCAACAACAATTTATTAGCTTGGATAGAATCTAGCAGGGAATAAGGCATTTTACTTATGAGGATATATTGAAATAAAGGAGAAATACCATCAAAATGCAACCATGCTGTTTTCATGGCCAATCTGTGCGGGCTTCCACCTATTTAAAATTCTAAGACTTTTTTAGAGCGCTTAGCAATGCTAGTGACTAAAATGTTGGAAAATGGCTCCTAGGACATAAAAAGGGCAAGGTAAAAAAGAGGGAAGACAACAAAGAGAGCTGTCGCTCCTCCAGGCATAGTAGCACTTATTCCCACCTTGGGATGCAGTTTGCAGATGCAGAGCTACTACTTGCCTTCCTTATCCACTATGATTTCCATCAGGACTTTATCCTGTTCTGTACACAAAGCATATTTAAAGAGAAAACACACTGAATATACACACAAAGCACTGGGCAGCAATTGTTCTTGCTAGCTACTTACAGGCTCAAAGTGATGTCCAGTACCAACAGAAGATCGTGCTGGCACTAGGGAGCTTACGCAGAAGATTCTTGCAAAAATGTTTTTGGCCATTGGCCACTAAAAACCTTCATGCTCCCCTAAATCTGAGCTGTTTTCATGCGGAAAGGCTTCAGTATGTCACAGGAGTGAGGTTTGCACATCGCAGGCAGCTCCTTACCCCCAGAGCAGGAGGAGGTCTGGTCCCTGAGCATGCAGCACCTTGCTCCAGCTGGGGACCCCAAAATTTTCCCAGCAGACAGAGGAGGAGAGCTGGGCCATCCTCGCACACATCTACCTGGCAGCCACCCGGCTCAATCCCACAGAGCAGACACCCAAACTGGGACGGCCAGCACAGCAAAGATGGTTTCAGCATCACTCGGGTGCTGAACAAATAACAGCATAAGAGGAAAAACCAACATCAGCTAACCCAGGAGGCTGGAGACTGTAGCGTTCGCCGCATATCAAGGTGCCACGATTAGATCACTGGTCAACCCCAGACCAGGGAAAGAGACAGATAACACACACAGTGTGAGCGCCAACTTCCGCCTTTTATTGCGCAGTCAATTCCTTTTATACTAACAAGGGTAGGCGGGATTACAGACACATCATAAGGCTGCGACTAACCCTCTAACTTTCCGTGACATCGCGAGATCTTCCGAACGCCGAACCCTACAGGAGACTGTGGAAATTTTGTCTTTTTGTGAATGACAGCACGGTGGCAATTGCTGAAGGAAACGTGGAGTGGACGATGGGCAGTTATCTCCTCGGCCCATCTAGTGTCACCATTAGCTGCTTACAAGTCGTCTCCCACCGTGGGTGCGTGTCGTGCCAAAGTACCTGGAAAGAAGAGGTTCCTTTTACGTTGTCATGTGCAAGACCAACATAAAGAAATACGGACTTCCTACCCTTGCATCTCTGTACTTATAAAACTACCTGCCTTCAAATAAAAGGAAATGTCTCTTTCTTTAAGCTTTTGATAGATTCTGTTACAAAAAAGAACAATACTGAAAAGAAAGTTGTAATATGGAATTGTCTAAATGGAGATACAATTTCATCCCGCATAATACATGAGCTGAACACTAATGACATCTCAAGAGTTTTTAATTCCAGTCAAACCAAAATCATAATTACTTACCTCAGGAGGCTGCTAAATGCCCACAGCACTGGAAAGTCTGCGGGAACTACTTCAGTGCATCTGTGCCATAAGACTTAAGTACAAAATCTTAAACATGTAAATCATTAACGAGGTCTCGTCAGCTCTCCTTGGAGTGCCAGGCTTCTCCCAGGTTTTCCTATAGAGCCCCACTCTCCCAGCGCGCAAATACACACACACATGCTGTTAGCATAACGTGGTTGCCATGGAATTGATTTTAAAAAGCAACATGCAACACAGCCCATTAGAAAATACTAGGAGACCGTGGGGGAAAAAATCAACCTCAGTTCAAGCCACTAATGTTAGTGAGCTCTTGATGCAACATACATTTGCTGAAACCATCCACAATCAATTACTGAGACAGAAATAGGAGTGTGGAAAGCAACTGCCTTTAAATAACAGACTGTTAAACCACGACACGCACTTAAAACTGTTCCTTACTTTTCTTTCCATGGGACAGAGCCTCTTCCACTGTTTTGTATACAATTAAACCCGTATTTCCTATGGGGTCCTGGAGCCTTCTTTAAGAAGCAGCATCGATCACTTTTCACACTGTGGCAGAGTCCTGGTTAAATAAAAGGTGTAAATTTAAGGTGTAGAAGTGTTCCAGCCTCGGGTAAAAGTCCGTAAGATTTAGGTGTGTCATTGAGGTTTTTGGAAATGCCATGTTAGCATTTCCTAGCAGCTTGTTTCCCCGAGTCTCACTATCTATAGATAAAGCAGGAGAGGTTGTGAAAGAGCAGATCTATCCCAGCCATGTATGATGCTACCTGCTGCCCAGTTCTGCCTCCACGCAGGGGGGGCACCAGGTCCGGCCCCACATTTCGGCCACTCACTAGAGCATTGCCTTGGGACTGCTGAACACTGCACAAACTACATTAACACGATTCATTTTTCTTCCCATCGCACAGGTTCTGTCATGCATCAGTTGAAACCAGTGTGCAAAACAAAGGCCAACTATTATGCAAAAGAAAGAAAAAAACTGTAAGGTTTAAATTTAAATCTGTAAACAATTACCAAAAAATCAGACTGACTACAGAGGATGGATAACCTTAGAAGTATGATGCTTGCGTTCACTTTGAGTTACATCTTGCCATAATAACCTGGTAAACCAAAATATGAAATAGATACTGGCAAATTAGCCGGTTATTCAATATTAAATTAACTGATAATTAATATGATAACCCCTTGTTTTCAGACACCAGTTCTTTTATAAGCAAGTTTTTTGAATTTTCAGAATATATGATATTTCCAACCCTAAACGGTTCTCTCTCATCATTTAACAGAAAGGCAAAGTGACTTGGAGCACAAGAGCAGGAAACAGCACTACAGAATTCTGTCTTAGAAGGCATTTAAATTTTATGTAATAAGCAAGGCCTATGACAAAAGTACGTGTAATGTAATGTAATTGTATCATTTTTCAAAGTTTTACATAATGACTTTCTGTTTCTAAATAGTACTTCATTATTGGAAGCAGGAGAATGTAATTGTTCTCTAGGTGCTGCTGTTAGCTCCTAAGGGCACGATCAATCCTGCCGAGACATATAATTCATGCACTGTTTGCTTCTGATACAGCTACATTTACGAAAGCAATGGAGTGATTAGATTCCTCCAGAACAAATGTGTCTATAAATCCCTGTGTTGCAAATATTATTAACAGCTACATCCAGCAAAGGACTTCGGCCACTGGCATGAAGCTGAGGCAGAGCTAACAGACCTCCAACCAAACCGTAATTTAAAAAAAAAAAAAAAAAATCCCCTCCCAGCTATTGCTTAACCCTGGACACATTTACAATCAGGAGGCACCGTCCTATCCAACTCTGGTCCATTTGGTGCCTGAGGTGCTGCTCCAGCTCCTGCTCAGCAGGAACTCTCCGAGCTCCGCAACCCATTTTCCCACGTGAGGGAAACCAGAGTCATGACTTTAAGCATCCTTCTGCCACATTTTTGGAAAGATTGAATCTGATAGGCATTTAACGCAGCAGGAGCAGAATTAAATGCCTTCACAAAAAGTAACCAAGGACACTCATAAAAAACCAATGGCTATTTTAGCAGTCAGCGGGTGCTCGTGAAGGGACATCGCTCTCTGCAGCACCTCAAGCCAGAGGAGAACAGCGCCCGCAGCTACCGCAGCCTAAACGTGACCCTAAGTAATGAGCCGGGTACACACAGAAATTACACAAGCTGAACGAAGGCTAAGATTCATCTCTCCAAATTAAGACATCTGCATCAGAGCTAGCTGGAGAAAGATGAGTGGTTTAGGGCATAATTCATCTGATTTAAGGAATGTACCTAAAACTCATGATGTGCATCACTCCTTGGGATTGTTTTTCTCACACTGGCTATAAAGAGAGCCCTAAAAAGCTAAATCATATATAAATGGATGCACTGCAGACTGCTAAAGTTAGCTGAAATCAGTCTTGCACCAAGCATTTATTAATAATTTAACTAACCAGAAACATGGATAAAAGTGAGGCAGTGCATTGTTTTAATATTATTTATGTTGCCATTGGACTGTGCAGAGAGCAGAAAGATGAAACAGAGACTGAAAAGACATAAATCTTTCCTAAACATGGAGAAAGTCATATTTATGTATGACCTTGTACACAATAATACCGTATTGATTTCCATCAATTCCACATAAGCCATTAATATACAGAAACTAAATTCTGAAGCCAGCAATTTAAACAACAACAAAAAAAAGAGAGTGGGAGCTTTGATAAACCTATAGGCTCCTGTGACAGTCCAAAGAGATTTTCACATGCAGCTTTGTAACCACTACAATTTTTATTGGGTTCCACGGACACCGTCAGGGAATCTTCCCAGGACATGAATATAATCAGTTTGTTTCAGTACATTTCCAGATCATTCTTGAAGAAGACTGATATTATTTACCTTACAGTACAGAAAGGCTGATTCTCAGAGCTTTCTTCCCATTTGCAACCAAGGTATATAGTGCTTACAACTGTACTGAGTTGCTCTTTCCACAATGGCCCTTTCCAACATGTATATAATTTAAGAAAAGACCACCTATATGAAGGCATATTTCCAGTGTTCATGCAGCATCTAGTAGCATGGAACCTCAATCCCACATTTGCAGAACCGAAACCTAAATTTCCTGTAGGATGACATAGGCATTTTTATACTTTAAAAGCAAATGAGAACTACACATCTACTTCAAAAAAAAATACCAATGTCCCATACATCACCTCTTGTTGACACTAGCCTCTAATCTGGAATATGTCCTCACCCGCCCCATGCATCTCACTAGTATATCTTTTGCTTTCTTTGGCACATAGTCTGCTTTCCAGGAAAGCATCACTGATTGTCTTCTGAGTGTTCAATTAGCTGGTACCTCACACAGGCCCATATTGTAATTTTCCTGCAAATGACCCATTTAAGGAGAGCCAGAGATGATAACTATCACAATGTCATAGAGAAAAAAAGACAAAAGAAACAACAAAAATCAAGGGAAACGGTTGGTAAATCCCCAAGTGGGTTTTGCAGTCCTCATTAGAAGAATTAAAGATAAGAAGTAATCCTTAATTGAAAGAAAGCAGGATTCAGAGACCAGCACTCACAGTTCATCTGTTTCGTCTCTGCTTTCTCCCTGAGCACAAGCCAGCTGCGGCATATCTAACGTTGACTGTGTTGCCTATGGTCTTTTTTAATTACTCATATTTTAACTTTCCTCTTTTCATTACCTGTTTTCCCACATTACTCACAGCTTGCTACCTATTTTTTTTCCTTTCATCTGCTATCTCCTCTTACATTTCATTTCGTCAGTGTTTTCTTTTTCCTGCTTCAGCTAAGCACCACCTGGTTGAGGTGTGAGCCCTCGGTCCGCGCGGTGCCTCCAGCGCGAGCAGAATTCGGTGGCGCAGCAGAGGCGGACCAGATTTGCCACGGGCGGAGGAAGGGGAGACGTCAGCAACAAGGATGAGCCTGTGGGCTTCGGGTGGGAGCTTGACACCCCCCCAAAAAGCAGGAGTGGGTGACTGTCCGAGCAGGAGATGGGGATAAGCTAAGGGAGCTAACGGAGTCCCCGTGCCACTTTGGGACTAACCAGGCAGGAGGCGTCTGAGGAGCCGGCACAGGCAGCTTGGGTGGCCGTTTCGCAGGAGGGTGGGATGCTCCCACGCAGCCTTCAATGCTATTGTGGCCCCCGAGGCACAGCAAGACTTTTCCCCCCCTTCTCTTTTTGGTGTCTCACAGCTGTTTTTGCTCTAAATCAATTTCCTCCCCACCCAGCCATAAACTTCTCCCAGCTCCAAATATTGTCAGTGGCACATTCTCAAAAAATTGCACAGGGCAGAGGAGATGGGCTTAATATATTTGATTCCCAGTTTGACAGATTGGGCCCACTCAAACCTCTGAGCAGTTTAACAGTAGTTATGTTGACAGTAACCACCCAGGAGCATAACTACAAACAAACACACTCACACAGCACTCGTTAATCAAATGGAAGTAATAATTTAGCTCACCCAGTGGACAATAAAAATTAAAAACCTCAGGGGAATGAAAATTAAAAACCCCGGGGGAGGACTTGTGATCTCCCAAGTCATATTCAGAGGCGTACCCTCAACCTCCTCGCAAACCCAACCACAGAAAGGCTAATTGTGCTGTGCTTGTCCAGATGAATGTATTGCAACCCCAGGTAGCACTCTGAAGATTTAGCCTCCGAGCTTTCAGGCAATAATTTTCACTCTCCTGAAGGAAAAGGAAAAGTCACACTGGTTTCTGGAATCCTTCCACTATCAGCAACATACAGCAGCTCCAGTACCACACCAAATTCAGTCAGGGAACCGCAAAGAGACATAAAACTTTGTCGGCCTTCCCTGTCCCTCTGTATCGTGGGACCGCAGCCTGAGGGAAGCTGAGGGGTGAAAGGATTTAACTAGAGCTGGCCTGGCCTTGAAGAACACAGGCTGGGAGTCCTCCCAAGGTCCCTTCCATCCCTGTTTCCTATGATTGCTGACTGGTCCAAGTAGAGCAACTCCTAAATGCATGTCTAACTTCTAACTCTAACCTCTTAAAAAAACCCAATTTAAAATAGGTAAGAAAATAGTCTTAGCCTTCCCTCTAACTGGAGGATGTCCCCCACTTTAAAAAGAAGAAAAGATTAGCACTTAGATGACATTCCTAAGACAAGTTCAGACACTACATGAATTGCACTGTTTCCTTAAAAAAGTTATAGCACTGGTGCTTGTTACTAAAAATTGGTATTGCTTTTTATTTTCACAGGGATTTTTCATTTCTGGATCTCAAGGCTCTTGGCAAAGGTAAATAACCGCAAAATAAACCTTTGAAGGAGCACAGTTCTAGCAGCTATGTGTTGTATGAGAAATTGGTTATGAATGTATAATTTAGGGCTTCAAGGAAAATTTTAAAGACAGGTATAAATTAAGGACCTAGTACTGCTCTCGCTGAAGTCTGTTAGAACATGACTGGACTCTAAATGACCACTGGAGGTTACTGTTTTCCCACAGAAATTCAACGAGTCCAGCATTATGCTAATTCTTTTCAATTATTAAAGACAGGCATCCTTAATATCAATGGCTGCAAATTGCTCCCACGTACGGCAAGCTGTGTTGAGTGTGTTTCGGGGCGGCAGAAAGCAGGGGGCAGGGAGAGGGCATTTGAGCATGCAAGCATAGAGATGCAGTCGGAGAAAGATTTCTTGTTGCTTATTATTGTTATTTGTTATTAATATATGTATTACCCCACAACCTAGAAACCCAACATTTACCAAGTTTCTGCTGTGTGAAGTGCTCTACAGGCTGGAAATGCTGCCCCAGCCACCCACAGCCTTAGCGAAGAGAGAACAGACGGTTACAGGCAGATAAGAACCCATCAGACGGTATTGATTGGCGTGATAGACAACAGCATCCGCGTGCCAGTGGCCTCATTGTCGCCACATCCTAGCAGAAATTACAGATGCAGAGAGCTATTTTAAGGGAAGATCCAAGGGGGGGCAATAAAGCTGATTTGCACATGTTTACAGAAGTTGCTCCGCAGTGCATTGGGCAGTATGAGCTTTACTGGTGCGCCCCCGAAAACGGGTGAGCAGGTAATCTTGACCTTCTGGGGCAACTGGGGCGGCAACCAACATCTTTAGTAGGAATGAGAGATGCCAGGCTGGCTAATACAACTGATTAAGTCTGTTTTCATGTGTTAGCCACTGTGGGTACCTTGTATTACTGCTTTAACATGCCACTTCATCTTAGAGGTTGTGAGAAGGTGGTTATTTTAGCATAGATGTACTATCGTTCTCCTTTGCTCGTATTACTTCTATTCAGAGCTTGCAGAAATTTTTCTGTGCAGCACTGGAGAGCTTTAGGTACCTGCTGCAAATTGGGGATAATAATTGCCTTTTTTCTTTCTCATTTGTTGTTCAAAAGCAAGCTCTGGGAGGCAGATGCTGCCTTTTAATACCCATTTGTGAAACACCTGCATGACAGATCTGGACAAGGGCCCCCAGAAACTCCTTCAGTACAAGTAGTGAAAACAATAATAAGGTGATTCTACCTCTCAAAATATCTTCAAAGAGTAGACACGGACCATAATATTTTAAGCCACATCAGAAAGAGCCTAATGGCGGTTTACCCACAAGAACCTGATCTTCTCCCTCACTGTTGGCAGCCAGAGGTGCCTAATGCATTGCATGTTAGAGGCAGCGCAACAAGAGAAGATCAATGTGACACAAAAAGAAAAAAAACCCAACCCAGTGGTGTGTGGAGAAAGCATTCAGTCAAGCAAGGGGAAGCAGCTGCTTTGTCATCTGTAAGGCTCTGTAAAATACCACCATCTGAAAAGAATAAAAGAATTTTAAAAATAGCACTCCGTTTTCCCTTCTTTAAAGATTTGTCACTCCCATCATTTTCTCTTCTACAAAGTTCTCCTCACCATCAAAGCCTTTTAACTTTAATATTAAAGTGACATATCAATTTTTTCCTCTTTCTTTTTATTTGCCGGAGTGGGGGAGAATTTGAATATTTTCCTTCGTTGTTGGATTTATTTTCTTCAGTCTAAAACCAGTTTTGAAATTCTAAGCAGGTTTAGAAGCTCTAGTAGAAATTCAACAACCTTCTGTTTATTTAATAAAAAAAAAAATCTGTGATTTAAATCTCTGTCATACTGTGCAAGGGCATTAACATACTCTTTGCAGCTATTTTATTGAAAGTCTTTCTGCAGTTAAAGCAGGACTAGGCACAAGAGGCAGCTCACCTTCCAAGGTGTTGGGTCTGGTTGTCTCCCAAACACCTTCCCCTGGCACAGACTGGCATCCTCAGTTTGGTAGTGGGATACAGACTCTTTCTCCTTCCAGTTGTCACTTTGCATCTGGGTGAGTTTGGCGGTCGTTAGTAACCACCACCTCTTAAACAGGTACTGGATAAACGCTGAAGGCCAGACTGTGGTTGGTATGAGCCATTTTGTAACCCTTCCACCAGGACCTGAGTGGAAACAGTAATAGGTGGGTTCACATTTAAGGGTAAATCACCACTACAGCATCATTCAAGTCCTCACCCAGAGACCAGGGAAAATTATCCTGATTCAATGAGCAGTGCAAATGACTCAGTGAGCAAACTGTCCCCACTGGCAAATAGGAAACAAATGGCTTAACAAGGAATATTTTTATTAAAGGCAGAAAAACGAAATGCCTCCAACAGGCAGATAAACAGGGTAACAACAAGTCATTCTCAAAGCAGAACCATAATTCATAGTCTCTTCTTCCACGCCAGCGGGATGCCTTTCCCCTTCTCTGCCAGCGTTCACCAACGGTGAGAGATTTTTACAGCCTTTCAACGCCCCATCCCAGCCGAGCAGGCTGGTCGCGCGTGGCCCTCGGCTCTGCCCCAGTTGCTCCATCATCCACCACCTCCCGTCCAGTCCTTTCTGCTCCACGGCTGGGTGCGCGTGTCACCTACGGAGCACGGGGACATCTCTCCTCCCGTCCTTCTGGGTGGTGTAAAAGACTCGGCTGGAAGATGCCGGTTCTGCCTTTCTGAGCAGCCCATGAAAGAAAGCAGATGTCACCCACCTCCGAGAGCAGAGACGGCCAGCGAACAGCCCCCGGAGCCGCAGGACATGCTGATGGCTTTCCCGTGCCTCAAGAAAAAGCGACTTCTGGGAGGGAGGCGAAGACAAAGCAGGCGGGGGCGAAGGGAGGAACGAGGTGTGGGAGTCGGTCCCCTGGCAGGAGCGAGAACAAACAATCACGGCCAGATGCCCGAGCAAAGTCACGATGCTGAAACTTGAAAGGAAACAAGAAAACTCAATTAGTGCCATACTTTTTCTTTTTTGCAGGTCTGGGAGCTCCCGGAGGGGGTGAAAATCTAGCATACACACAGCCTAAACAATGTTGTGTTTTATCAAGGGCAGAATAAAAAAGAATTTAAAGATTCCTTGTTTCCAGTGGGAAAATCAGCCCTGTCTTGTACTGCAAGTACATCTCGACAAAGAACGCTGCTACCGATAAAAGCTCATGTAAAATTTTGAAGCAACGATCCCCAAGATCCTTGAATATTAACTTTATAGGACTCAGTTAATGTCTTTGCTGCAGAGAAATGTAAGGCTGATGGAGACAGAACTGGCAAGTTCTGAAGCAGCTCTTGTAGCAGTAAAGAGTTCTCTAGAGCAAATAGCATCATTATCAATAAAAATGACATTTCGTTTACTGCAGTTTTTGTAAGGATGCCTATTCTGTTCACAGAAATCTGCTGTTGATTGGAAAAGCCAGCAGTTTTCAAAGTAGTGACAGAAATTACCTGCCCTTCTCTGTATCTAGTATTCAATTCCCCCCCTTCATTTAGCTGCCTTGATAGCAAAACTGATTTAACTAAATTACTGCAGCCTGCTCAGGCAGACACAGATATATCAATATAAAGGTGTTGGTGGTATCAACTAATACATCAACATAGTGGTTATCCAGATTTAAATACATTTATACTTCTCCCACAATCACTGAGTAGAGGCAAGCCTTCTGAATAAACAACAGTTATAGTAAGCATGCACAATAGTTGGTAAACTTTTAAATCAGCTTGATTTGATTGCTAAAGTTGAGACGAAAAATGTTCTCCAGGCTACTAACAGCCAGAAAAGTTTTTAAGGTGAAAAGTGGCATTTTGCTGGTGGATTTATTTTAACTCCAGAGCTAGACACATTTTAGACAGCGCACACTGACAAAATGACACATTCAGTGATTCCGCTTTGACTGTGACCATTACAATATTGCTTGATCCTGTCCCTCTTCTTCTAGCGATAATTTCTTTTATTTTTTTTCCAAGCAGAACAAACAAAGAGTGTGCCTGCCGCCTTGTTCCACCTTTGGGCAGCGCTAGGGCAGTGGGGGGTTGGCTCATGATGATGCGAAATAACCAGTAAACAGATGGATGTATTACAGCAGACTTGGCAATTATCAGTTGATAAGGAAACTGTCAAGGGTTATCTAAGAGGGGAACATGTCCGGCCATGCAGAGTCCCAACTAATCCATAACTTTTGATTACCTTGTCACCAAATAGTTTAACATGTATTCAATATCATATTAAACTTAGCTCACAATAGAGGGGCCATATGTCAAAGCGTTCTTCAAAAATTTGGTATTGAAATTTTGATAACATCTTGATAAATTATGCAGTTAATTTGGCCATATATTCTTAAAACCAACAGCAGCGGCTGTTTGAAGCTCTGAGCATGCAGTAACCATTCTGATTTAGATGAAAGGAGGATCAGAGAGCACAACTCACCCATTTCAGCGAATGCTCTTCCTAATTGCAATCAAAGCTATCTAAGAGTTCTTTGTAGAGCAGGTGAGAAATTTTTCAATTAATGGCTCCCGCCTACCCAGTGGCAAATCTTGACTTGCTAAAAATTTTTGTAGAAAAGACTTAGCCCTGGTGGTTTTCTTCATATTAAAAAAAAAGGAAATGCAAGTTTTCAAATTTTGTATGGTTTTATTTGAGGAAGAAAGTTATAATTTATGTATTCAAAGTATTTTGTTTTGAAATTTAAGCAAAACCACCATATACATTCACCCGAGCTGTGTGCTCTAAAGATTTTTAACCACAAATGTTTCTGAGATTTTAATTTTGCCTTGTAACATTTTTGAAACTTGAAAATCCTCCCACTTGCCTGTCTTTTTTTTTTTCCCCCTTCTGACAACTAAGTTTTGAATAGTTTGCTTCAATGGACATAGAAGTCACAGGTGGGGACAACTGTCAATGGGATGTTTTGATATGGTCTCATCCTTTTTCTCCAAAGTGAGTTTTCAGCAAAATAAATAAAATTTGAAAAGACAGTGAAAATATTCCATCTAATTTTTCTTATCAGCTTTGACCATGTTATTTACCTTTTCTTCCACTAACATACTGCCTGTTTCCTATCTCTGTTTTGATCTCTTCAGGTTTGCTAAAAAAGCTTGGCTACAAAAATACTACACGAGAGAAGTCAAATATCTGAGTAAAAGATAAACTCAGCTCATTAGTAAGTTGCCGTGCAGGAGGAGTCACTATGCCCCTCTTGCTGAACCATTTCCACGGGCAACGTATTGCAAAGTTATCACGAATATCTTGAGACAGAAGAAAGTAATTACTGTAGCATTTTAAAGCCACAACACTTTATGAAAATTGTAGATATTAAATGTTATTGGTCCTACTAAATCTGAGATCATGCGAGCTGCAAGTTTGTCCAGTGAGAACCAGAGAGATGTGTCCCCCTAACTCTGATAGAGTACAGCTTTACTGCCACCTTTTTCCACAGCACAAGTTAGGGACCTTATTAAAGGAAGCACGTAAATTCATACCTTACTTCACTTACTTATAAAGGAATAAAACAAGTCTTACTCCTTAACACGTTATGCCACTTGGAAGGACTCTGGCAGCCAGTAGATTTTAATCTGGGTTTTCCAGAAAGAAGATATCTACTCAATCTCTTTTGATACAGCTCTCAGTGGAAATAGACATTATGTCAACAAAATTACTTATTTTTATCTTCGAATCATGTCTTGAAAAAGATGTGATGTTAAAGGTTTATCTCTTAGCTGAGAGAGGAAAAAAATAAAAAAGAATGGGACTATTATTCCATAGTCAATCTGAATCTATCTAACCGTTACCTTCCTCTCTGGGTTATGACTTTCAGTTCTACCACCAATAAATTTCAGATGGTTTATCATGGTTACAGTTGGGAACCTCAGCCCTTTTATGGCTGGTTATCTCAGTCTCACAATCCATTTGATAACAACCTAATCCATTAGTAGTTATTTTCCCACCTCACACCACAGCCGTTATTTCCCCTCTGGTACATGAACAGACATAAAAATAGTGAAGAAAACTGAGGGAACAGACTCCACATCATAGAGGTCATAGTCAGAAGTCTTCTATGCAATAAGCAGCATCAACAATACCTAAATTAATCATAACTGACAGCGCAATACAGTAAATAACTAAATAAAAGGTTCAAACACAACAATGACACACTGGGAGTAAAGAAGAAACATTCAGTGTTTCTCTCAGGAGAGAGAAATTAAATGCCTAGCTCTATGAGCAGCAGAGATGAAACCTGATTTCTTGCAGATCTGTATCTCAGGGCTGTGCTCTCCTCTGGACTCTCTGATGTCTAAGCAACAGGACTCCACATCAGCTTCTCCCCTGATGAATCTTCTCCATGAATCTTCTGCCTCCTCTTCCTGACCAACTATTTTTACAAAGCTTGTAGGGGTTTATTATTTTTCTTACATCTTTACCTTTTTGACAAGCTTGGATGAAATCAGCTCACATGTCCAAAAGTTTGGGGCCAGTGTTGGCAGGACTGTGCACAACTGATTAACAGCCAGCCAGGCAAATGCTGCATGTTTTCATAATTCTTGTTTGCTCAGAAAAAACCAGGCTAAAATAAAAACCTGTCCTTGAACCAAAAGTTGGACAATTCTATTATTTTGCAGGGTTAAATGGAGAGGGGGGGAAATAAAGAGAGACAAACAATGAAGTAGGGCTACATGTGAAATTATTAAGGGACTCAAAGAGATAGAGATTAGATACAGATATGGAAAAAAGGAAGTAAATTCTGAGAATACGAAGGTTGCAGTGGGAAAGGGTGATGGGGAAGGCGAGCTGACTGATGAGATAAGGGGCTCAGGACCCTGCCGGCCCAACGTTGTCACAGCCTCCATCACCTCACCTTTCTTCTGACTTGACTTCAGTGCCACAAAGAGGCTGCAAATCTGTTAACATCCAGAAAACGCAGCTCACAGATGTCACTAAATGGAACCCAATGTGGGTCAGAAAATTGCCCAAGGACAGAACTAAGCTCAAAATCAAGGGGATTTGGGAATGCTTGTAGGGATTATTTATTCGTTTTTCCTGTTGTTCACATCTGACATCTTCCAAACCATGCTGCTTTTGATTTATTTGTGGGATGGGGAATGACTTACGTGTCAGAGGAAGAGGTGAGGGAGGGAAATCACCCACTTTCCTAAAAATTACAGAGCAGAACTAGCGTGCCTGTGGAGGCAGAGAGCAGGAGAGGTGCTTAGCTGCCATGTCACCACGTGCCATAGGAGGATACTGAGAGGAGATGGCCAGAAAACAGCAAAGGAACCTTTTGCTCCACACCTGAGGGTTGGGAAAAGAGGAAAAGCCCTACATCTAATGGAAAAAAAACCACTGCCATGTGAAAACCAGTTCCTTGCTAATGACAGCAGGAGTCTGCTTTCTGACAGCCCGAAAGCAAAACTCTGCCTCATCTACCCCAGAAATGGTCTGAATCACATTTGCTGAGAGTGAAGAAAGGAGTCGCAGGCACAATAGGAGCTGCTTATCCCTGAGCTCTTCCGTGACTCATCTGTTGGTACCATTTTTGTCTGAATGATTCTCAGAAAACTTTTGAAGCTTACTAAGCAAAAAAAAAATGAAAAGAGGCAACGGCATTTGCCATTTAACTAACATCTCTCTTTCTTTGAGCTATTCCATGCAAGAAGAGACAAAGCGAGCTGTCTGCTTTCACTTACCAATAAGCTAATGTTGAGTGAAGAAAGCAACAAACAGTTTTTATGAACATGCATTCATTTTGGGTAATGGACTTTCTATACAGGATATAAGTGTGTTTGAATGCTCGCACTGGTGACGGTGCGGGTAGAAGCTCTGCCTCCCTGGGCTGTGGTGCTCCCGAGTTTCTCTCTGGCTACTGCACTGTGCTTAACTGTGTTTCTTGCACTTCAGTCAGAGCAAAGGGGAAGGTTGTGGAGGACCGGTAAGTGACTGACTCAAATCTAGCTTGTGTTAGTGTCCAACTGGTGGCCTGTATGAAATTAATTTATCTCCATAACGTTTCATTATCTCTTTAATGATTAAGCTCAATCTCATCTAGCTGGGTGTCTGAATAACACGTAAATCAGAGTATCACTCTAGTTAGAAAGGGGCCAAACTAGTGTCAAATTCTGTATTATATTAAGTTTTCAGCAGGTTGAATTTTGAGGCACAAATCCAGATGGGCCTCATCAATACTTTGCAGCAGATGAGTAATTCTCTTCTGCAGCAAGTCCTGGTAAGCCACGTCCAAACTTAGGAGCCCCATTTCCACTTGGACAGAAATCTTAAATTCAGCCTCTCCTCCCAGGGAGGGGGAGTGCAAGAAAAAGCCCCCACTTGCATGGAAAAGGTGTCCATAAATCCTTCCTTCAGCAGCGTGAGCAGACATAGGTGAAGGTATAAAAGACTAGATGTGAGCCCAAGCAGATATTCTGGCTTTGCCCACAGAAAGGAATGAATGCAGTACTTCTATCTGTGTCCTCAATGACAGGTAGGCACCTGCCGTGAACTGGAGTCAGCAGAAGCTACACAAATATTTACCTTTCAGATTCTAATCACTAAAGCTGTAAAGATGAGATCCTGTAAATGAGATAAAAACACAAACCCTATTTAAAACAAACAAATGAACCAACTCCTACCTGTTCCATCCATCTCTAACTAAAATTTACTACCTTGACCTTAAAGTCAATGCTTTAACAGGGATTTGAAGACTGAACTAAATTAACTTTTCTTGTTGAGATATAATCCAGTAAGAACAGCATCATTTGGTTCTGTGCAGCACAGATGTACTCCGAAAGGGTTTTTTACAGAGCTGAGAAATCAGGCTTAGCAACACGGTGTTTTTCCCTCTTAAAGTACTTCAAAAGCTTTGCCCTGGACCGAGGCTTGGCAAGTCCTGCTGCAGGACTTGCACCTCCACAGTCCTCTGCTTGCCAGGACTGGCAGCACCGACCTCCTCAGGTCACTCCCCCACCGCAGCCTGCTCCACGTAATCCTGAAAAACATTCCCAGGACATGCTGAGCAGAGAAATTACATTGCACCGCCATGACTCGTTTACACACAACAGCTCTCCGGAAAACACGAGGCAACTTCTGGAAGAGTGAGCCCTTGTGTGGTTGAGTGTATGGCAAATCTCTCAAGCTTTAATTTCATCCTGCTCCCAGTGCTGGGGGGCTCTGAACTTCGTCAGAAAAGATGCTTATTAATGATTCAGCTCTGGGAACTCCAACTGATTTAAAGGAAAAAATGTACCCTTTGAAAAAGATCTGATGGGAATCTTCTCTTTCAAATCTCTCCTCAAGACCTGCTTCTGCTGCAACATCCATCAGCCAAACAACAATCCTCACCTGTTACCAGCAGTCAGGGACAAGCCACATTCCTTATTAAATATGTTTTCTGATGATTTGGAAACACCATGCTGGGCCCACAGATGATTTATATAATCTTGTGATACCATCCCCACCTTCTTTCCTTCCTTCATTTCTTCCTCTTTAAACGTATTTGTTACATTTTTTACAAGACCCTGTCCTCCTCTGGTGTTAGGGCACCAGGAGATGCTAGTCAGGTGCACTAATCCTGCAACTGAAGTTCTGCACTGATATCGGGCGGGGGGCCTATGTATACATACTTATATGCATGTATAAACACTCACAGGCAAGTGTATATGTATATATGCATATACACACACCTTCACATGTGCCCTCTCCATGATTCATGCTTTATTTATGTTTTAAAATCTTAAAAATCAAAAGTAAACAAGCCAAAATTCTCTTCAGTAAATTTTTAGTATGTGATGGGAAGAATATTTGGGTTTTTAAGGGATATGAGTTAGTTCCCTTAAATATATGTAATTACATCACTTGAGAAATTAAAAATACTTAGCAGGATCAAATAAGAGACTACTTGTGTCAAAAGAACTATCTTTAAGGAAAATGTTCGAACACA
Organism: Haliaeetus albicilla; assembly: GCF_947461875.1. Lineage (NCBI taxonomy): Eukaryota > Metazoa > Chordata > Aves > Accipitriformes > Accipitridae > Haliaeetus > Haliaeetus albicilla. Next base: position 7,953,825 of record NC_091499.1, read on the forward strand.
AAACTTTTAATACTTTTTTCCCTTGGAAGTCATACAAGATAAAACCAAATGTGTCATCACTCTAAGTGAATTTTAAGAGGTACAGAATCACTGCTTGTTTTACTGCCTCTATATACATTGTAGAATTGCTTACAATATGAAAGATGTTTGCCAATAAAGTGGTAAAGCATGACAAGCTAAGCTGAAAATGCTTTTAGGCCATTAGCGCTAGGGACAGGGCTTGTTTATTGCTATGGATGACAGCCAGCCCTCTTTGAAATCAGTTAGAGCTTTGCCACCTTGACTTCATCCAGGGGTCTCAGTTTGATTACCTGGCTTGACTACTTCAACCACATGGTGCATGGAAAAATCAAACGTAAGCAATAATTAAATACCAGCTCATTATCACATTTGGGGACAGAAATCTTTCAGTATCCTGTCAAGCTCGCATGGATTCTGGCCCCATTTATGCAGGTGACCCCAATAAAGTCACGGGTGCGACTGAGGGCAGCTTTACTGATTACGCAGCAAGCTCCCAGTTCACTCACGAGTGCAAGATGCTGTTCCATGGGCTGCTCCCTACATACAGCCTATTGCAGTCGAGACTACAAACTTCTCCGTTTGGATGCCCAACTTCACATGCTTCTTTAAGAGGCTGTCGATGACTTTTCTCCACTGCTGAGTAACATCGGCTGAGCGTCGCGCTTTGGCCACAAGCAGAAAGGACAGAGCAGCACAGTCCCAGTCCCATTAAGACCTCAGGTGAGAGCCTCCTGGTCCCAGCTTTGAACACAGCATCGCTTTCCCTCCCCACCTGAAAGCTCTTTAAAGCTTTCACACCCAGCTGAATGCTACATCGGTGGTAGATTACTTGATAAAAGCAGTGGAGTGGAGCTGAAAAGAGTATGGTTGGGGGGTTACAACAGAGATTTAGAAAGTCTTTGGAACTGCCTGCTCACAGCCCTGCACATCAGAGCAGCCTTACTGCCCACCGCTTCCAAAGCCACCCTGGCACCGGGGACTTTGCCCACCCATAGGACTGTCAGCCACATACCTGCAATCAAGAGGGAGGTAAGAGCTGATGCAGTGGTTTCTTACTATAGGGAAGTTTCCTCAACAAAGCTGAATTCCCTAATGCCTGAAAAAAAAAAAAAAAGTGAGTTTCACACTGTCCGGACAGTATGAAGCTGTCTGCTAGAGGAGAGACCTCTGTTCTGTGCTGCCCTTCAGATTCCCAAATAGCATTTCCCTTATCAGGTACCAAGGAGCATTCTCAAAATTCACCTTTATCAGTCCATATGAGAGAATACCAAGGTCAGAGACAGCCAATTTGTAAAGCTGAGTTATGCTAAACAGAACACTATACTACAAATTAGAATATTATACTAAAACCCTTGCTGCTGGAAAGCCTCCAGGCATCTTACTATGTCTCAGCACCGATCTGAAGGTAAGGATTACTCATCACCTGCTGTAAATCAGGCTAACAAATCAGGTGTACACAGTAAAACGGCTTTTTTATTAGAAGCCCTTGACTGTCACGTAGATTGAGCAGCTGCTCAGAGGACGGTAGTAGCTGTTGTGGCTGAGACAGTGTCATTCTCAGCTCCCGTTTCAAGCCATTTGTGGTATTGTGGAAAACAGTATCAAAAGTACATGGCAGAAATCATTGCAATATACTCAGAGAAATAAAAACTGGAACAGCTGCACCAAGGTGATGATTTAAACTATATAACAGCCATAGAAATCAGGTGTTAGGGAGTTAAAGTCTGGGGAGAAGCTTGCAAAAGCTGCATAAAGAAAGGTCAAAGCTAACCTCTTTCCATCTGCTTTTATTCTAGTTGTCTACTTGCTTCTTGGACCACGCAGTGTGTTTGCGGTCGAGTCTTCTCCTGGCTAAGCTTCTCTAAAGAGTGTCTAATCTCCCTGACCAAAATCTGAGCGAGCACCTTGGGCTTCCTGAGCCGTAAGCCACCCAAATGCCCGTTTCTGTCTCTAGGGACACAGAAAATAGATGCTGTCCAGTAAACTACTTACCACTGTTGCTAAACTGCAGACCAACTCCAAGTTTTCATGCACACACTAAATATTTTGCATAATAGGAGAGTTCAAATACACTGTTCCAATATAGTGGAAAAGCTCCCGAGCAGAATTTAAACAAGCTTATTAAACCAGACTTGACATGCCTCCAGAACAACATAAACCAAGCGGTGTTCCAAAATATGTCCTGAAAAATCACTATGACCAACAGAAATTACTTCAAAATTACATTATCTATGCATTTAGGTTGTGACTCTATTCAGACTGAATTAGGTCCCATTGAATGTAATGGCATAGACTCACCACCTTCATCCTTTATTTGCTCTCTCCTAGAGTTTGGGAATTTTTTTTTTTATATAATCTACAGAAAGGGACAGATGTCAGTGTCCTTGTAACTAGCAGGCTTTCCATATATACTTATGCCCATAATGCAGCTTCAGCACAGCTTAAGTATTACTTTTACTGTCAAAAAACCCCCAATAAGAACAAATTCACCTGAGGGTGTGCCAGCTTCCACCTCTTTACACCATCAGAAGGAGGCAGAACCATCTCCCGGTCACTCAAAAGGAAAACGAATTCCACAGATTCTCCTTCACTAGAGGGGAATTTGAGGGGTGTTAGGCATTCATGAGTCACACAGACTTCCACAAAATTCTCTCCTTACTATCTCGCAGGAAAGTCTACGTCCCCAGACTGCATCTGCCTGCCAAAGGAGTAAGCCATAGGAAAAGGAATTATTTTATCCCCACTTAAATACTCATGTAAAATTAAATAAATATTTGCCACGCTCTGCTGCAACCAAGTACATGGGCAGAGCAGCGCAGTGCTCCCCGGGCGCAGACTGCCACAGAGGTGGTGAATGGCAAACCAGGACTGGGTTCACCAAAGTCCCTGAAACTGGGACAGGCATGAACCCAAAGTGTCCTGAGCAAGTCCCTGGCATTTACCAGTCACCACCCTGGCGATCCTTTGTGTACCTTATTTCACAAGGTATTCCTTTGAGGAAAAAAAAAAATCTATCAATTTGCAAAAAGTGATTAAAGAAATCTAAAGGAAACTAAAGTTGCCATGTGTCTCTCAACTTTTGTAGCCTCCCTAAGAAAAAATAACGTAATAAATGCCTACTATTTGGTGCAATGCAGTGTATTCCAAGGGCGAGAACTTTTGTTCTTCAGAATTATTTTTATAATGTCACCTCTGCCAGGAATGATTTAAGAGCTTCCAGATAAAGGAATGAATTTCATCAGAGGCAGAGAGATCACCTCAAGTCTCCCTTTAGCTTCTTGATGAATAAAACACCCTCCCCAGTCCTCTCCAGCATCTCGCTGCTACACTCAGAAGTAGGACTTTAAAGCAAAGGAAATTATTTGTGTCTCTGTCTAAAGGACATCTTTAAAAAATTAAGAGAGTAAACATAAATGCATGGAGTAGAGATGACTTTTTTGACTGAGCTTTAGACAGCTTTAAAAGTGAAACTATCTAAAACCAAGTGTATCCAATCTACTCCTCTGAACAGCTATTACTACATAACACCACCGTGCCTGCCACGAGTGAGAACAAATAGTACCTCACATTTTCAGAAACTGAAGGCTGTCATATCATTTCAGGTGTCTGGCATGAAGGAATTGCTACGTGCCATTGCCAATGGCTAATTTCCACTCCTGCTTGCATGCAGGAATTCTCTCTAAAACTGACTTATACTTCTTCCAATGCTAGATACAGCAGAGTATCATCTGAAAACTTAAATAAAGCCAATTCCAAAGGGCTTTCGGTACAAATTTCCCTCTCTGAATAGGGAAGATTCCTGCTGAGACTCACCCACCAGGCACTTCCTTCTCCAGTATCTATCAGTTCTTCTTAGTAAATTCAAATAAATAGGCAAAGGAGAAATGGAGCTGGGAAATCATTTGCAATTCACTCCTTCAGCCAACAGAAGCAGCTGCTAAAAGAGTATGTGAATGGGATCTTCCCCCATTGTAATCCTTCTGCATAGTTCCAGTAAGGAAAAGGAATCCTAAATATTGCACGGTCCCAGCCACAAGTCACCCAAAAAAGCACTATGTTGGGTGACCAGGGGCTGGGCTTGCAGAAGTCCCTTGGACAGGAGCAAGGATGAACCTGAAGTGTCCTACACAAGTTCCTGGGGTTCAAGAGGCACCACTCTAGCTGTTCTCCATGTAGCTTATTTAGAATATTGAGGTATTCTTTTCTATTCCACCAGGATCTTTTCACTCGGAGATGCTTGATCTGGAAGAATATTTTGTACAAGCCTCCATAATCTCCATAGTCTCCATAGTCATCCTACTTCTTGTATAAGGACAGCAGAGGAGCAGCATTGTTGGGTTAAGCTCTGATAAGGAAGGTCTCAGCTCACACAGCACTTACATTTCCTAACAGCTTATGTTAGAGAAAGAGAAACTCAGACTGGCACATGTTCAGGGAATACTGGCTAAAGGACTGGAAAAAAGGAGATTCATCTTATAAGGGGACACTATTACAAAATTACTTATTCAGCTTAAAAAAAGCAAAGACACCACATCCTGAGACAGGGAGCGATTGTGCTACAAATACTTCAGAGAGAAAACAGAAGAGAACTTTCCAAACTCACAGAGAGTGGTGGCATATGAAGAAAATGGTTCATAAGAAATGAGATTTCCAGCGATACGGAGACTGAAGTTCTGGAATAGATTTCCAGAAAAAAAATTCTAGGAACCAAACAAAAACCCCCAATCACTTTCCAAGATAGGCCTGGGTGTGTTTAGCATGGTGTCTCACAAGGAAATCCACCTCAGTACTGTTCCTGCTGTTCCCAAGGTAGGAATAACCTACAAACATTTCTAGGGAATCTGAGCACCCAAAGGCTGTTCAAGCAAACCGTTGGTCACGTCAGCCTCCTATGAGGTACAACAAAGCATTATAAGCAAATAGTGCAAAATACCTAGGAAAAAATGTATCTGAAATATTTAAGCATGACGAAGACAAAATGAAAGCTTTAAATGTTCATTTTAGGGAAAAGAGCTATCTACAGTGCACAGTGTACTGAAAGGCAAGGAATGCAATTAGTGCTCGCTGCTGTATTTCAGGAGTCCTTGATCACTTCTTCTGTGCATGTAATTTACATATTAATACTGGAAATGCCATTTGTTTGTCCATTGCATTATCACTCTTTGATAAGCATGTGTCATTAATGCATACAAATAAGGAGCTTCTACCTGTCTGCTAGGAAACGCAGCCCGAAGTTATTTACAAAGAAGTCATATTCAGTCCATTTCATACCATAATGAATCACCTGCCTCATTAGTGGACACCTTTCCTTCCTCCACGCCAAGCAGGCAAAGATCCTGACAGCAGAGCTTGCACTGCTTACCGCACGCTGGGTAATAACGCAACAAGACTTTTGGCTATGAGGCCAAGATACAGATGTGCTGGAATTGTGCCCACGTGCCTCCTCAAGGCACCACCTTGTACTTACGTTCCTTACAAAAAACAGAAGTTAAAACCCAGCTTGTAAGAAAATCAAGGCTAGGGAGGCAAAAAGAAAGTCCAAGACGGTGAGAGGAGCAGAAGCTGGTGAAGCCTGAAAGCAGAGCTGGCTGACAGCTCACCAGAGCCACAACCTCCCGCTGGCAGAAGATTGGAGTCGCGGCAGCCACCTGAGTCCTCTGGCCCAGGCCAGCCTTTGGTCACCCAGTCAACAGTGAAGAACAGGGTTAACTCCATGTAACCAACAGAATGGATGTGAGCATAAATATTTTAAGCCACTTTGGTCAGACTAAAGGTCCATTTGTTCCTGTAGCCAGTCTCTGGCAGTGGCTGTCAGCAGATGCTACTGCCAGGAAACACGGCGCATAGAAAGCCCCGTTGACCACAGCTGATCTTCCCAGCAAGCAGGTGGTTGAGGCTGCTCTGTGCCAGAGTTTGTTCTTGATGGCCTTTCTTCTCCAAATCCATCCAATTCGCTCAACGCGTGTCTGCTTTTTACATCTGACACATCATACGGCGATGGGTTCCTGAGCTGTATTCCAGGCTGTGTGGAAAAGTACTCCCTCTCGCTCGTTTTAAGCCAGATGTCTAACAGCACCATTACACTGCCCATACTGCACAGGCTGTGAGAGGCAGGGAATGATCATCCCCAGCTGAACTGCACCACATACACCTCAGTAGTCTCTTTCCCAGGCTAAAAGCCATAACTCATTTAATCTCTCCATGTGCAGAAGCCGTTTCAGATTCCTGGTTAACCTTATTGTCCTTATCTGTACCTTTTGTAGCTCTACTATATTGTTTTGAGATTAAGAGATCAGAAATGAGCTTTCTATTCCACACCCTGTATATGTAACAGTGACAAGGTGATGTTTTATCCTCCATTCCTTTCCTTATAACTTCTAATGTTCCATTTGCGCTTCAATTATCATTGATCATTATAACGATTTTTTTTAGAAAATTATGTAAAATAACTTCAAACTGTTATAGCTAATAGGAAAATTATCATTTTGTATGTATATTTGGGATTGGTTTTCCCAGGTGCATTACTTAAGGTATATGGGCCCCAGGCTTCATCTGCCATTTTTATTTTACAGTCAATTAATATCAAGAAATCCTTCTAATGCTATTTGTAGTTGGTCTGAGTTTTGGCTATTCTGAAATATTTTGTCTGATCAAGCACCAGTTGTCACCATATCACTCACCCCCTTTCTCAGATCTCTTATGAATACACTAAACAGCACAGAGTCTGGGACTGTGGACACTTCTCTCTATTGTAAAACAGAGATCATTTACTCCTACCCCGTGGCTTCTTTCATTTAACCAGTTATTAATCCGTGACATCTTAATGTCATCAAGAGCCTTTGGTAAAAAGCATTGCTGAAAGTTTTTTGGAAATTTGTTATTATTAACTGCATCACCCTTACTCACATATTCTTCAAAGAACTAGAATAGATTTGTGAGGAATTACTTCAGTCTACGAAATCTGCTTTGACTCTTCTCCCTTACGTTGTATTTCACCTCTCTACTCTCTTCTGTCATTTGTTACAACTTCTACTGATTTGTCCAGCACAAAAGTCAGAGGTACTGTTCTGTGGTTCCTCAAATTCTTTCTGCAGCCCTTTGATAAAAACTGGTGTTACATTTGCCACTTCACGACCATCCAAAAGAAAAAGAACATTTTAAACAATAGGTTGGAAGCTACAATTAATTGTTCAGCAAATTCAGCCCTGAGTTCAGTGGGTACATACTGGGCTCATGCTGCCTGATGTCATCAGTTTGATTCTTCTCTTTCCACTGACTTTTCTAAACCCTCTTCTGGTGTCATTTCATATTGAGAGAGTTCCTCAGACTCACCTCCTATAAAGAAAGGTTTTACGGTAGGACATCTTCCCCAATGAATGTCAATGAAAAGAATTCATTTTAAGCTTAGTTCCCTACTTTCACTGGGATCCCTGTAATTGCCTTCTGCTGAGTTTGAGATGTCAGTATCTTCATTTAAAATCACATACTCTAGTTCACACCTCTTCATTGTTAAACTTCTATTACTGGTAGAAAAGTACTCATATTCATATGAATTTTTCCAGTACATATGAACTTGATCAGGCTGCCTATTTCTGTGTCTCATGCTTAAATAGATTTTATTTTTTTTTAATAATGAGCAGTGAAAGTAGGGACCTTATTTGCCCACACATGATCAGTTACACAGCCTCATGTTTTATAGCATCTTATACCTAAGTGTAGGAAATAGTCCATCCCAGAAGATCTAACAACCTCAATGATGAAAGACAACAACACAAAGAATAAATTCGAGACAGCTAGAACTTTTACTCTTCTGTAAATTAGTTGTTCCCCCACCCCCCAAAAAAAAACCCTAAAACTGTATTTAAATTAGAAGGCTAGACTATATTATTTAGGCACAGTCTTAAATGAGGAAGGAAGACTTATGTTTCTGCTCTGGGTTTATCATAGGTCTCTGAAGACACAGCAAATGCTCAATGTCATATTTTTACTGTCATATGCTGTGATTTTTCCTGTCTGAGAGACTCCAGGGAATATGCCCTCTGCTCATCTGCAGTTGTGAAAGTATTTAAGCTGCCATTTGTATGGTGAACCAGTAGAAGGGAATGAAAGCACTAAACCATCCTTCTAAAACCACACAAAATACCCTGGCTGAAATTAACACCACCATTTCAGTGCTCGCTTACAAAAAGGAAACACAGCATTATCTCTCTCCAGTGACACTTTTTCTTTCACAAGATATCAACATTGGATATTACTTTGATGATGAAGCTGACAAATGATTTCTATTCACAGTTCAGCATCCCCAAATATTTGTCAGCAGCTTTTGCTTCTCCTTACTTCTAAGTAAATATTTTCCAGCAGCATTGTGGCTAGATCTATTAACTCTAACAGCAATCTTATCCAGGCCTTTTAAAAAATATGAGGGTGGGTTTTTCAGATGTATCTACTGAGGAACTTCTGGCTCTAAACAGGCGCTGCCTCCGGCACACAACCGCCAAGCTGCTTCACCGCCTGGGCCAGCACCCCGGTGTCAGGAGCTCAGAACTGCTCTTCTGCTCATCTCTGACCCTGCACGCACCCACGTATGTGACAACAGCAGTGGGAAAAAAAGCCTGTATAGACACACGTATACGTACACGTGCATGTATATCACCCTTACGGCCCAACAACTAACATGCTGCTTGAAGGTTTGGCCTGAGCTGAAGCCCTGAAGAAGATTTTCTCAATTATTACAGAGAAAAGCTATCTTGAAAGCAAGCAGAGGCCGGTCACCATTAATAACTAGTGTGTGCCTGCATGCTTCTTGGGCAGCTCACAGGAAAACCACAGAAGAGCAGCCCACCACCAACGTGAATGTCAGCAAGTTTATACAGAAAGAGTGCACGCACTTGGCATCACGGGGACACAGGTCCAAGCGCTCGCTTCGCCTGATGTGGGTCAGGCTGTATGCATACCAAGAGGGTGCCTCTGCTACCCAGCCACTGTTATTTGGGAAGGGGAATCTCATTTTCTTTATGAAGGACATGGGCGTAACTGCACGACTGAGATAAGCCTCGAGGAGCAAGGCTTAAGGTGGGGAAGAGAAGGGCACCCATTCTTGGGATCTCATCCCTCAGCAACACGGGCAGACATTGACTGAGCTTGCAAAGTTTGGAGAGACCAGAGCTAGCACTGACCAGCACTGGGAAGCAGCAGTACCGAGAGGTTGCACCAAAGTAAATGCTCCTGCAGATGCGGGCACCTTTTTGTGACTTACCTGGCTACAAAAGCCCCTAGCTGCCAAAATCTGTGATCTTTTCTCACTACTAACCTCACTGGGACTACTTAAACAATTAAGGACTAATTGCATGAGAAGGGATGGCTTGATGAGGTTCTTAGAACTCCATGTTTCTGGTTGAGTCATCAACTGATGTAAATTAGCACAGCTTCAAAGAAATTAGTTAAGTGATGCTGAAGGTCTGGCTCCTGCTATTTGTGTGTTTTAGAGGGAAGGTAACAGAGACAAAGAGATTTTGTATGAGAAAATTGTGTCTCTGCTAACATATTAGAATTCCTGTCAGCAGACTAATAGGTAACGTAGACTGGTAAGGTATAATGTATTTGGATTTTCATTAAGTTCTTTTCAAGGCTATTAGGGAAGCTAATTAGTCACGGGTTAAATGTCAAAGCTCTGTCCTGGGATTTGAAACTGATTAAAAGATACAAAGGTAGAGAATTTAGGCATGCAAATGGTGAGAATTTAAAAGTAGCTGTAGAGGAGCAGTATTACTTAGTATATTTAAGTTATTGGTAAACAATCAGGAGATAATTTGCTGGGACTCTATTTGGATGACACAAAAATGTTGAGGTGCATCAAGTCTGAGGGAGGTTTGAGGATTTAAAAAGGATGTAAGTACATAAGCAGATAGTTATCGTTCCTAAGACAAAGGGACACTGGCGCAACCTGCTCGTAATAAGAGCAAGCACTGTCACCAGTTGTCCTGTCCTTAATATACCTGAGGAGCAGCCTGAGCAATTTAAAATGAGCCTCAGCTGAAAAGTGGGAGAAGCCCATCTCCTTCCACAGAAAACATCAGTTTAAGTCTCACCAGTGTTCTCCAGCAGCAGACTCTCAGCATTGCCGCCAAGCTCTTCATGTGGCCTGAGCTAGAGAAGAGAAGCAAAGCTATAAGCCAAGTACTTCTTTCAAATCAGCCCTTGTGTAGGAGCTGCCAGAAGGGGAAATGGGTCACGGCACACAACAGTCCTGAAGTGCAGCAGAGGGAACAACGTTTCTTCTTGCACCCTTCCCAGCACGCGAGAGCACTTGAGTTTTTCCTCCCTTCCTTCCTTCCTCCCTTCTTCCCTGCCTTCCTCCCCTTCTTCCTCTACTTCCCTTTGCTATAAAATCTCTGTGGGCTGGACCACAACCGTTGTGCATCTGTTCAGAGAAACCTCTGCAACTGCAAGTGTTGTTCTGGGAGAAGCAGCTGAGTGTAAAGGCAAACAATGGTTCTTTTAGCAAATTTTCTCACCGCTATTTCACACTTCTTTGGGCACAAGGGCTTCAAGAAGATGAAGGAGTCTTGCATACCAGCATTTATATAAAAAACTTTGTTCCCCACTGACCTTGAGTCTTGCATATCTGTGGGAGATGTACGGTATATAATAACAGCAGTGCTGGGGGAACTTCCATTTAGCCAGTCATAGCTTGCACACAGTTAAATGCATTTTATCAACTGTAAGCTTTCATTTTCTCTCGTGGGTTCACAGGAGCCTCATATGACATTTTTCTAAGGAGAAAACAGAACTGAATGATCTGTCAAGAAAAGAACCCCATAAAGCTCACAATTAATTCAACTCTGTAATATGCAGAACATAGGCCTGAAAGCCAATTTAAAATCTTCAACATAAGATCAAAAACTACTACAAAAGGCTGTAAGTATTTTTAAACAGGAACGTTCTCTTTGGGAGTCAAACTACTCTGCAAGTTGACAACCTTCTGTGTTCATACTCAGTAGCTTCCCTTTGAAGCAACTTTTCACATTGAGATCTGATGGAATAACTTAACATTACAAAATAGGAAAGAACTATTAATTATGCTTATTATTTTGAGGGTTACAAAAATACAGTCACAGATAAAGACCTCAAGAAGTGCACAGCCTAAAAAAAAATATGACTAGTCCCTGCCTTACAGAGATTATAGCTGATATATAAGAAAGCAAGTGGACAAAAATACACAGCAAAGCAATGCAATAATAAGGAAAAAAAATCCATTAATTAGCATCCTATTTCATGGGGTCATACATAAAGAAATAGCACGTCAACCAAGTATTTGTAAAAGTTCCCTCTTAAACCAATGTGTGGTTAGATTTGGGCAGGGACATTTGAAATAGGATGCATGTGCTGTCAGCACCTGCCAAATGCAGCCTCATCATCTGAGAACAGCACGAGATGGAGAATGAAGAAAAATTCCAAATTTAATCAATGTTGTCTACGAACCAGAAAGCACTGATAAGTAAATCAGTCAGATGACTGAACCGTATGAGTATAAACATACAGACAGTGAGGGATATCAGCAGAAGAAAATTCTTGGCATTTTAACATTACTGTGATATTGCACACAGTAGGTATATTAGCTAAACTTAAAATTGCAAACACATAGCAAACCTAAAGCTCAAGTTCTCCTTAAAATCAGACAAGAAGTGGTGTTTAGACTTTTCATTAGCCTGCTACGCGGAAGTGGATTTCATACAAAATTTATATCATATCCATATATCCGTTTCACTTGCATGTTTGCACCCACTGCAGAGCACTTAGTGAATGATAAAGCTTCTCAAGCACATGGGTGCTTTGCAGCTAACTCACAAAATACATTCCTAAGTTTGTGCAGAACGTGTGGTGAAATCATGGCATTATTTCTTCAGCATTAGTTAACAGCTCTCTGGAACAAAACACACACTTGCGGTTGCTCATGACATCTAACATACCACTAAGCCCTGGTCTGTGGATAAGTCAAAGGCGTGAAGTCAACAAGAGACCCATAGCAGCTAGTTAAATGTTAAATGAGAAAAATTTCATACTCATCAGTTAAAAATATAAAGATAAAAGTGTAAAGGAAGAGTCACTTTTTCTGACAGATAAAAAAATTGAAAACAATTGTTGTGAACTTCACTTTTGTCTGTAGCACCTCTTCCTTTAGTTCAGTGTTAGACTTGCAATTTTTTTTTTTTTTTTTAAAGGTGCTGGACTTTCAGGAAAAATTAAATTAACTGGGGCTATTTCAATGACTCCTGTGGTGGTTGGAACTTACCTTATGGGATTAGCTGCCCAGATGTGATATTGGAAATATGGGTCCTGTGAAAGAGAGTATACCTTTATTCAGGTCCGATGGCATGATATATTCACTGCTTGGAAGGAAGGATTTGTTTAGTGACACTATGCAGTCTGATTATGTGACACCATGCAGTCTGATTATGTGACACCGTGTGGTACCAGGAATAAACAGAAATCAAAGACAGCACCATGAATGGAAGAACAGCTAAAAGCTTCAGCAGAGACACTCAGAAAAAAGGGCAAGAAAGGATATGGAAGAGCCCTAAACAGCGTGTATCTCTAAGTAAACGTGTGCCAGAAAAATGGGAAGATTGTCAAAGGAGAGGTTTAATTCTGGCAATCTCTAGCTGTGAAGCAGCGGATGTGTTTCATGAGTTTTCAGTTAATTTGGACAGATGAAACTAGAGTGCAAAGGAACTCTGCCTTCCATGCAAAAGTGATGCTCCTGGCTGGCTGGCCCCAGGCTGGACACCCCAGGGGTGGGCAAGCTGTTTTGCTCTTTCCTGGGACCCCTGTCCTACAGAAATACCTTAACGATTAGGTCAGTCCCATAGAATTTTAGGCAACCTTTAAAAGAGATGTAAATAACAGTCTTTTTCCTTCTGCCCCTCTTCCTTCTCTTTCCTTTCACGTGTGCCAGAGCACCCAGGCCTTGCTGGCTGGGACACCCACCGGGGCGGTGGGAGGTGATTTGAGTTCTTTGAGGTGGAAAAGGGAGTGGAATCGCACCCCACGTGGAGTACTCTGCCCACTCAGGATTTCACAATAAAGACTGCATGTAAAGAAGACACTACGACTTTCTCCGGTAACGTCCTGCAGGAGATGACTGTTGCTCCACGTCTGAAGAAAATTTCTGGGGCAAACAGCTTAGTGCAGCCTGTCTGGAGGGAAGCACCTTCCTGGAGGCACAGCTTATTCCCAGTTACTCCTCGCAGTGGTTCAAGACAACTTTCCCCTCCAAGTGCTGACCGTGAATCCCTTGGGAGGCAGAGGACAGCCACCATCTGGCCCTCCGCCGTGGATGCCTGTATGGCAGTAGGAACCCTCAAGCTAGACTATACAGAGAGACCCTCAGCTCTTCAGCACCCAAATCTGTCGCAGGAGGTGGGCTCACGTCACCGCGCTGCGTCTCCTGGAGAACCCCTCGGGTTGGCATTGACACACGACGAGTAGAGCGTACAGAAACCTACGTTACTGTTGCTGGTGCCACACGGGGATTGAAAGGGTTTCTGTCACCACCGGGGCCAGGCAGTTTAACATTCGCTGTGAGTGTTGTGTTTTCCTTCTTAAAAAATATTAGGATACTGACTTTTAATGCTCCCTGATTTGCATATAACTAAACTATGTTGTGTGGCAATTTTTGCTTTGTTTTCTTACGTATTATTTCTATTGTTGCCATAGTCTTTTGAGATTTGCCATCTGTGCCCTGAGCATTAAAGAACTCACTGGGATGCCACTTATCTTAATCTTGTTTTGACATTTTTCATATACAAAGTTCCCTGCATAGTGACAGGTTCAGTATTGTTAAAAAACAGCAGGACAAAAACCCAATTAAACTTGCAATTTTCCACGGAGCAAGGCACACACGCAATATGCCTGCCAGATGACTTGCTCTGTCCTTGCCTGTACAGGACATATCTACAAGAAGATTTTCCCCTGTGGGCACAGCACGTCCCATTTCCTTAAATTCTGCTACCTTTCTGCAGAAGAGAAATATAAATAAAACATATCCATAATGGTTTTCTTCACCTCAAATATATATACTGAATTTACATGAAGGGCTAACATTTCAGAAGGCTCTCCAGATCTCTGAAAGCCACCTGCGCTTTCTGTTGCAGCTTCCTTGTACACACAAAAAGAGTTACTGCTGACCATGTTGTTCAGGCTATTTTGGTGTGTAACTCCTCCATACATATGTAATCATTTCATTTTCACACATGCAAGAAGACCGGACAGACGTTTATGTTCACAGAACTGGACTCCCCCTTTGAGATCCCATCTGCGCTTCAAAATCAACCGTTTTAAGGAACTCCTGGTGCGATTCACAGTGAACCCAAGCTCTGATTAGCAGACCTAAAGTGCCATTTGTCTCCCACCATTTCAGCTGTCCACAAGCTCAACACTCAGGGTAAGCAAGTCTTCTCCACTCCTTCCATACTCAAAGGAGTATTTTTCAACAGAGGTTTCTTTCTGCTCAGTGATTCATCAGCACCTCCTGTTTCAGGATGGGCTGAGTCATTTTCTGGCCCTCTCTCTCTCTGTCCACTGATTAAGAGCCTAGATCACTTCCTTACTAAACAGCTAACTTCAAAGCAATTAACGTTGGGACAGATGAATCTTACCCCCAATTAAATTGTTGTTCTTCAATTCAGGTACTGGTTTTATGTCAGGGATGACACTATGACATAAATCCCAGGGAACTTGGGTAAAGTAACACTCCTCTGAGAGTCAAGAGTCCAAGAGTTTTGGTGTTAATCTCTGTCCCAACTATATTTATGCACTTATAACTAGAATGCAATTAGATAAAAAGCATGAATACTGATAGGAGTGACACCTTTGTCCCAAACTGTGCCTCTTACCACTACCCAGCAGTGTCAGGTCCCTTTCTCTCTGTGTCCATGGAAGCTTCCACTCCTGGCTACCCAGTAGTCCGGCTGCAATGGGACAACTGCAGACAGCATTTGCTTAGAGTGGTAGTAACCCAGCAGAAAGGCACTTTCCATTTTGCCTGGCTGAGAGCTGAATTATTACAAAAAGGAAAAAACATCTCTATTACTTCCCCAAAAGAACATTAGTTTCCTATCTAAAAGCTCATCACCTGAGTCCATGAAATAGTTTTAGGCTGCAAATCCCACTCTCACCTAAGCATCAAGAGGATGAGGAGGCAGTGAGACAGTTCTGTTTCCACAGGCTGTTTCAGTGTATCCCTGTGGGCTGCCTATTGCTGACACCAATCCTAGATGCCTAAGGGTCCCTACTAAATTCAGAAGGAAATTAAGTATTCAGCATGAGCTTACAAATAATATTTCCAGAACAGGTGCTTAACATTGGGTCCAGTGTAAAACATAGCACAGAATTTGGGTGCCTGGTTTGTTCCTGAACTGCTGAATATCACTTCCCTAGGAGTCTGGAGACACCTTGTGTGGAGATCACAGATAGGTACTGATGATCCCTTTTACAGACAGTACGTGCAAAATCCATGAAAGAAGCCATAGCAACCATATTTTCAATGGATTGACTTTCATAGTTAGATAGAACATTTCTTTGGATGGATTATCATGTAGGCAACCTACTGATCTTTGGATTTTTTAAATAGAAATTTCCTTCAGCCATGCTAAAGAAAAAGCGTAAGTATCCAAACTGAGATGGATTTGCTCACTGCCCTCCAACAGACTCATACCATGTAAGTGAATTTCTTTTCTTTTTAATTTAGTGTCACGATTAGGAAAGGAATCTGGGGGGGTCTGTTGACTGGCGGTCTATTGGCAGAGGGAGGGAAAATAATTCTGATCACTCTTCCAGACAGGCAAAGAATAATCAGACCTACAAAACAGCGGTATTTTAACCCTCCCAACAACCAGGTGTGAGACAGCTCATTGCTGTACAATCTCAGGGATATTAAGGCATAAAATAACCTTTAAGATGGGTAATGCTTTTGAGGATCCTGCTGCACCAGACACAAGCTTTTCCTCCATCCTGCCTGCTGGGTATGTCTATGGCACAATTCAGCACAGTGGAACCCAAATTATCAACCTAGCCTGTTCGCCGGTAACAAGATCCTATTATCATTACCATAGCCCAGATATTCTGCTCCTCAGCAAGAATGGCTCCCGCATCATCCCAGCTATCCTGCTCGGGAAACTGCAGCCCTTCACCCGGGATATCTGGCACGACGCTGCTTTGTGCCCTGCGCACAGACCCCACAGTCATAAGGGAAGGGGAAACGACACCACCCCAGAACAAACTCTTACCTGATAGCAGAGAACAAGAGGTCCTAAAAAAGCTGTACACACAGGGGGAAATCTTCCCGGAGGTATCTCCTGGATGGGCAAGGGCAGAACGAGCCAGGATCGCTTGCTGTAAATGACACAGTCCCTTACCAAGTTCTTCTTACTTGAACTTCCTCTCGCGCCTGGAAACTTGATATAACATCACTTTTATTAACCCAAGGCACAGCTCAAGAGTGATCGATAAAACAGACTAAACACATAAATCTTTATTCAAACATCTGAATTTGACAATCTACAAATGAATAGCATAAAGCAGGTGAAATCGGGCACCCACGTTGGCATGGGGAAATCCCCACAGAGCAGTGTTCCTCACCTACAGACTATAAAAGGTAAAATATACATCACCAAAGAAAAAGGGACGATTTCCATATTATGCATTCAAAAGATGAGAATTGCATTTCAAAGGCCTGAATGTGCTCCTAGCACAAGGGAACACAGCTCCTCTCACCTTCAGAAAGTGAAGCATTCATTTATGCTGAAACTTTTCATCTGTGAAGCCACTGCTGGAGTTATATCAAGCATTGGACTAAGGACACAAAAACACATGAACCCCCATTCAATATTTGGGTGACTACGCTTGCTCATGCAAATTGTATCCAGCAAACTCACTCCCAGCTTTTGTAAACATCAAGAAAAATGGTGTGTTTTGGGGGAGCTTATAACTTCAATATTCAGACACCTTGTTCTGCGACTTTTACTCCCAGTTATTAACCCTTATGAATGAGGGTTGTTTGTATCGGTCTCAGATCCAAAACTGAGCCAGCAGAGTCGGTCTTCTATCATCTGCCTCACCACAACATTGCACCTGCACTAAAATAATGGCTCAGCATAAGAGTGGGCCTAAAATTCCGAGCAGATCAAAATTATATATAGATTTTTTTTTTACTTATATATTCATGTTTAATAATTTAGTTCATCTACTGTGACTAATGAAGAGCACACTTTATTTAACATGTTCGCTGAGTTACTAGAGTTTACAAAACCATCTGGGATCAGTTCTACTTTGTGTATTCACATTATTAATAAACTATTCAACTGCGTTTTCCTTTGCGCAGGGGGTATGTGCAGGTCTATGTTTGAATCACATGTTTGTATTTGTGCTCCAAATCCATGAAGATACAGACACAAAGACGAGCACCCGCAGTCGTTCTCCTGCAAACTCTAAATCCTTTCATTGGGCACGACACGAACAGCAGGCTGTAGCTACACCAAAGGTAAAGTGTGGCGAGTCAACCCGGGAGTGGATGTAACTGGTTTACATAAAAGTATTTCCAGCTTCCTGCTTAAACCTAAGGAGGAAAATGTGTCTGTAATTTGCAGAGTTGAATTTCTGAAATATGTTCTTCTTTCCTCTGTATTTCTCAGTCCAGGAAACTGCACGGATTACAGGCAAGAGCCTGCTCACCGAGGAGAATCGCTAGTGCTTTCTCAAGCGCTAGCCTCAAAACCAACTTAAGAGAGAAGGGAAAGGATTACTTCTTCCTGAAAACACATGAAACGGGATCTTAATTTTTCTCTGGCATTCTTGCTTTCGGCTGATTCATTGTTGTACACAGATATGTTTATAAGCAACAAAGAACAATATTTATTCAGAACTCAGTTTATTCCGAACTGAGTTTATTAGTCAAGCTAATCCTCAAGCTTTGGAGGAATTAGTGCAGGGATTCAGAAAGCATAATGAAAGACTGTTTTGATGAGTACCAGTCAAAATATTTCTGGAGACCAGAAATCTAGGCATCTTCTTAAGACAATGAAACAGATAAAGAAAAATTTACCTTCATAAATTTTAACACTGAAGCATTCCCGCAACTGCTTAAAATTTTGGCTAACCCAACAGAGAACTGCACTGAAAAGAAACTAACTTATTTTTATATTTGGCAAATGTTTTTACTAACAAGCATTTTAATTAATTAATAATAATCTTTTTAAATATTTTACAATACACAGTGGACTATTTTATTATTTTATATATTTTGCTTTCACATTTTGCTGACAGCTCATATTAACTTCAGTAAGAAGCATGGCTCTACAACCATACCAAATAGCTTACCGTATTTTTTAGAAATAGCCATAAGAGCAGAATCAAACATTAAAAATGTAACTAAAATAAAAGTAATATTTCTATTTGTCACAGAGCTGACCTTTTCTTAGTTGATGATGTAGGTAGGATCCAACTCCACTTGCTACAACAAAAGTGGCTTTAATTTACGTATCTGATTCTAGCAAAGAACCTGGCTCCATATATATTTAAACTACTGTCAACTTCAACCTACATTATGTTCCACCATAATGTTCACAGTATTTCATGAGCAGATGTATTTTATTTACAGTTATTTCTTCTCTTTTCTTGCCTTGCTGTAACAAACACTTTGTTCTCTCTCAGTGAAAAAAAAAAAAAAAGGAAAAAAGTACAGAAACCAAAGCCTCTATCTCAAGTGATGATCATTTCTAAAACAGATCATGTGTATGTTACCAGAGATGCGTCCATTTGGTCTATTAATTTCCTGAGAATTTTTGTTTTCAATGACCCAAAATGTAGCACTTGAATGAAGAGATATAGTCTACTAAAAATAATAGTATTTCTATTCTAATCAAGTAACTTTATTTGAAAAATGAGTATGAAATCATAAATTAATTCTATATCCAAGTCTAAATTTTCAAAAGCATCTAAAGATTAACTACCTTTGTAGTGCAAATATATTTTCTAATTAAATTTAGAAGCTTAAATGTCATTGATGATCAATGAGATTGAGGGTCCAGTACAAAGATACTCAACCTTAAAAATGCAGCATTATGGAAAACCCCACTATGTAACCACATACATTTTTAGAAGCCAAATACCTTTAAGAATCCAGCTACCAGTAAAAAAATCTCCTTTGAAAATGTGAGAAAAATGAACTCAGACAACTCAGTAACCAAGCTGTCTGAACAAATTAGGTGCCAGTTTTACTCCTCTATGGCAGTAAATAGAGGGTACCTTTTGGTTTGAAGTGCTTTCCTTCTGCGTGAAGGACACAACTATACTCTGTTCTTTATAATAATATGAGGAAAGAAATGAAATAATTTCTGTACGCATTCTCCTGAATAACTATTGGGCCAGATTTCTAAAGATATGCACTAAATCCAAGTCAACTTTGTCAGTCTTTGATTTCAACAAGAATGTGTTACCTGGATGCCGCCCTTAATCCAGTCTTAAGAACAGCAGCTGGCATATAGGAAAACCATATTTGAATTCATGCTAACCTATTGTTAGAAGGGGTGGAAGGAATAATAGGAGATATTTAAACTATTCAGGAGGAAAACAGACGTGCAGCTGAACTTTGAGCTGTATTCTTACTGCAAGTAATCTGACTAAGAGTTTATTCAACTGCAATTATTACTCTTGAATCAGAAAATTCTGTTTTTTCAGAGAAAGGAGAACTTATTTCACGTAAAATGACTAGATATCTGTTTCCTAGCTTAGATTTTTTTAGAGGAAAGCATAGTGTAGACGTCCCAGTGTATCAGAAGGGTGCCTTTTCAAGCCAGCAGACCTACCTGCAATACTGTCTTAATGGCCAGGAGGAGGAAAGGGGAGAGAGCGAGACAGCAGTAGCAACAGCTACTTCTACAGATTCCCTTGACAGGGATTTTCTAACTTTATCATCTAAAACTCAGCTGCCTAAATGTCAGCTAGTCCCCTGGGCTCCTTTATAGTCAAAGGAGAGAAAGAGGCACCTCTAGAAGGCAATTCATCTCATCCTAAAGTAGATATCTAAGACAGGTTCAATGAATCACGATCTCATTTCTTTCGTATCCTATGGCTATGAAGGGAATGTGACAAGTTACTTTTAGATCCCCGAGTCTGCTAAGATGATTCCTGCCCTAGTGTCATTTTTCACTCCACTCTGTTGGATTTTCTTCACCTTTGTGGTCTTTGGGTCTTGGTTCTCTTTCTTGCCACCGCTGCCAAGCTTCATGATGCCTGACCTGACCTCGCTCACCGACCCGAGCCAAAGCCCGCTGGAAGATCCTCTTTGCTGTGACCGATCTTTGGATCAGATCTTACGGGAAAAGTAGTACAAGGGCAAAGGCGCTCATCGAGATTATTACAGAACAGCAACTCGGTTTACTCTCATCTCTCCAAGTACAGCTCTCCCTTGAATCTTTAAGACAGGGCCAAGGTATTGATTAGCCCACTTCAGTCCAGAAGGTTAGCAGCTTTTTGACCTCATATCTTGTGCTGTCATACATAACTTGGTAAACTGCATCAGAATTTCTCCATATGGTTGTCGTTCACTTCTGGCCAGTACAAAGGTCAATGCGAGGTGCAAGACTCTCTCAAAAAACTGTATTGCAAGAGTCTTTCTGCAACAGTTTGATGAAAAATGGACTTTCAGCCTGAATTCTAGAATTCCCTCTATTCTAGACTTAATCAGAATTTTATTAGATTTGCGCAATATGTAAAAATGTTGTATTTAAATGTGTCCATGCTTGTCATTGAGGCAAAATCACATGATTAAGTGATATTCTTCTCTGAAAACACATATGAGAAAATGCCCCCTTGACCTTCCCAGAAATATCATTATTAAAAAAATGCTGAAGTCATATCAATTGACTTTTGCTTTTTATTTCCTGAAATGTTAAAATCTTGATTGGAAGGAATCGGGTACATATGAACTACAGTGAAACAAGATATTATACCTCAAAGATGAAAATATTCATATCCGATTGTAATCCATCTCCCGGCTTACAGACCTTCAGGGAGCAGGACAAATCCGCATCATCTTTCTAAATGCCAATTTTGTGTTTTGACCTCTGGCTTAGATATCAGATAAAAATCACACATAACCACATAACTCCCTAGCTATTACATTAATGCAGATGCTGAAAAGAATCAATTTGTTGAGTGAAAGTCATCATGAACTTAGGCAAACATAAAAATTTCTTCCACGTCTACCTTTCCCTGCTAAAACAGAGCTTAGGCAATGCATTGCAAGTCATGTTAGAAAACGTTTATTGCTTACTGTTGCTTTATGTTAATTTTACTTTGTTTGATCACATAAAGACCTTTTTGGTAAGTGATATGTGCATTTATAAGGCACTTTCAGATCTAAGGATGAAAAGCACTAGCTAAAAATGCTATCATGATTTCCACTGCAAATGATTGAGAAAATGTGAATCTTTTTATTTGAGAGGAACATAAAGTATACATCGGAGCTATAGAACGTAGCTTTAAATACTAATGTAAAGTCATTACTGAAAATTCCAACACAGATGTAATGAAATTATTGATGCTGAGAAATTACACACCTATATTTTGCAAGTAACCCATGCATTCTCTTTTTTAGCAATGCTTAAGTTGGAGAAATCCTACTGGGATCAGCCTCCAGAAACACAGCCCTCTCTCTTTCTCCAGCTTCTTTTCATATAGTTATCACAAACAGTAATTATATTTATATTCAAAACTCATTTCCCTGGCCAAGAAGAGGCAGTTGTGTGTCTCCAGGTCATAACCCTGGACTGAAAGGTTACGAGAAGACCCTAGAGCTTAGGTCCTACTAGAACACCTAACAAAACTTTCCCCAGAGCTCACCAGCTCTACCCTCCTTGGGCCAAGCACAGCCCCTGGCCTTTGGCTAGATCTGCCAAAATGGGTCTAAGCCCACAATAACCTGTCCTCCACGCTGGAGTTTAGCAGTGGACGATCTTAACAGTCTCTTGTTCATGTTGCCTATGCTTCCCTAGGAAGGCTGTAAAGCTGCGTGTGCATTACTGACGTGGTTGTTTCGACCTACCTTGTTCCTATCAGCACACGATGCCGTATTTAATATGACTCTAAATTTGGAGTCATCTTCATATAGCACAGATAAAAAAGTACGAGCAGTGAATTTCAAGCGCTTTCACCCAGATGGCAGTGTGGTGCGAAATACTATTCTATTTTCCCACACTCAGATACGAAAGTATAAATGTCAAATGAACTGGAGATTTTCCTCTGAGGAAAAGAAAAACGCAAAAAAGTTAGAGACCACTGCCTAGATGGAGCTCAGCAACCCCCATTTTGTCACTTGTTATACAATCATGTTTACTGCAAGCCAGTGGGTTGATTCACTTGAATGTGTCACTCCAAACTCCTATATTTTGCAATCTCTTACTGCCATCTTATGCCATTTTTTGTCACTGCACAACCCATGGCATACTAAAAATTGTCAAAGAAATGCTTTCTCACATAACAACATTTCCTTTCGTAAGTGTTTGTCATCCTATCAGCTCATTATCATCTGGCCCTCATTTCTGCACCCCCAATTCTGCAAGAAAATATTGAACACTGAATTCTCTTTGAAGTTGATGAGAACCTAAAATGCCCAGCACCCTTGACAATCATGTTAGAAAGGCTAATAACAAGCTCTCCCCTTCAAAACTATTGCTTTTCAGACATGTGGCTTGATTCTCATTTGCACTGATTGACTCCACATTTCCCATTCCAGTACTGCGTAAGGACTACAAAGTAAATGAAGGTAGGCCTGTAGCTTTCCTTCTGTAAAAAAGATGCCTATAAATGGTGACAACAGATTCACAGTATACATTATTCAAGCAAAAATAATCTACAAAAATTGCTGATTTAAACAGCATTAAATGACAGAACACCAAGAAAAAAAGAAAAATAAATAAGAAAGAAAAAATAGTGGACTACAATGAGCTTTACTTTTAAAACAGGGTTTTTTTCTCTCAAAAACTACTGTAAATGACATTTTGGACTTCTATGGGTGTCGTCTTTCTTGAATTCCACATCAGATTTCCAGTTTATGGGTAGAGGAACGCTGCTGGGCACCTTACCAGCAAAGCATGAAAATTCAACCTAAACTCTAAGAGTTAAAGTGGGTTTTCTCCTTTCCTGGTCCCATCAACTCTAAAAAATTTTCCACTAGCCAAGGTATTTCCCCAGCACTATCTGTAAAAAACACTCCATTTCAGTTCTGCTCTAGACATTGATGGTTAGAGCTTAATAAAGAAAGTATCTCGTGGCTGATATATTAGAGCAAATAGATTCATTTCTTTCCCGTTCCCTTCTCCTACTCAGTTGTGGTTTTGTTCTTGTTGCTGCGCTGGTGAAAATTAACATAGAGCTCAGCTTCTCAATACCGCCAATGTAAACAAACCTTCCAATTCACAGCAAATGCTGCAATCACATTTTATGCCACATAAACTCCATTTTCATAAAATGCATTGACTTCAACCATTCCCAGCTATTGTAATCCCAAAGCACAATGTTGCAAGACAACTAACATTTGTATTGATTTGTCTATATGTGCTACAATAACTCCTTTTAAACACACTTCAGTGATCACTCTCAATGACAATGCAATCAAATGAGAGATGCAAAGTATTTCATTGTTTGGCTTTCCCTAATGCTGGAGCAATTCCTGTGTCTCACTCAAAAATACATTCACAGGAGAATTAACTAATGCAGTGGGACCCTACCATCTAAAAGCAAAATTATCTTCTTCTGTGCTCAGTTTCCTGAGAGACTAATATTACCCAAAAAAGGACAGATTGATGTGATGTTCTCCACTCTTAGACATCGTTTGGCCCTTCACAACCCTCTGCTCTGTGGCGTACTCCCACGTGGGGAAATCTAAACAGTTTTAAGTCGCTGCTTTCTGCTTACTTGCAAGGAGAAAGAGTGCAGAATCGAACCTTGAAAACTCCCCAAACATGCCAGATTGGTATAAACAGAACCATATGGTTAATCTTGCAATTATCTATTTTCCTTAGTATTTGTGTAACTCCCTGTGGTCTGTATTTTTAAACATAAGAGACCTAATTCACCATTTCAGGTGCAAAACAGGGCCCTTACTGTAAAAAAGGCATATTAGAGTCATACTCAAGGTCATTAAAAATATTGGCACTCCCCCCCCCTCCAAATCTAAACCTAGTTAATTAAAGGTCTTATTACTAGAAAAAGAGGAAGAGTAAATACAGAGAAAAGTGGCATGGATTAACAAGGCCAACCTATTTCTCACTGATAACACTGGTCTCCTGAAAACTGCAGGGAAGTACAGTTAGCAGATATGAAGTTCAGCTAATATTAAAATAGCAAAAAATACTTATGTTTTTAAACAAAATGTAGTTATCATAGAAAAGTTTGGGTTGGAAGGGACCTTTAAAGGTCACCTAGTCCAACCCCCCTGCAGTGAGCAGGGACATCTTCAACTCCATCAGGTTGCTCAGAGCCCCGTCCAGCCTGACCTGGAATGCTTCCAGGGATGGGGCATCGACCACCTCTCTGGGCAACCTGTGCCACTGTTTCGCCACCCTTACGGTAAAAAATTTCTTCCTTACATCTAGTCTGAATCTACCCTCTCTTACTTTAAAACCATTACCCCTTGTCCTGTTGCAACAGGTTCTGCTAAAAAGTTTGTCCCCATCTTTCTTATAAGCCCCCTTTAAGTACTGGAAGGCTGCAATAAGGTCACCCCGTAGCCTTCATCTTCTCCAGGCTGAACAACCCCAACTCTCTCAGCCTGATGAGATATCTATGATATCTTTTTATGTGCTGAGGGAACAGAGGTTATTCAGCGGGGAATTCAACTTCAAGCTATGTCCATAGACATTATAGTACAGAGACCTACAATAAAATAACTTGCTAGCTTAACTTCAATAGCAAGCAAACACATACTCTAAACCAAAGATGATGCATTTGTAAGGCTGAAGAGTATCCTACACATCCCTAGGTATGCATAAAGTAACCATGGAAATTTTAGGTAAAAAAAAAAGTTTCATAGTACAGAGAAAAATAAGTCTCTCTATTGCACTTTAAAAAATACAATTTATTGTTTGAAAAAAAGAAAAAAAAAACCCAAGTCTTTTTCTATGTATCTTGCAAGGCTTTTGAACTGATCCTGATTACATGCTACTTCACATAAGTGTTTAAAGATGTTAGTCCCTCAGGGTTACTAACTACAATGACAGTCTGCTCCACTTCACAGCTACTTCACAACTGCTTAAAAGTTTCTTTACAAATCAGTCGCCTCTACCTCTGAATTAATTTTACACTTAATAGCAATATTGCAAATCTCCAGATTCATAGTCCAAGCATGCTCACAACCTTCTCCTGAGATTTCAGATAATAGACCTCTACCTTGCTAGAACTATCGCCCTGATACCATCTGCTTTGACAGCTCTTCTTCTGTCATCCCTTTTTCTGGCATTTGCTATGCATTGTCCTACTGTCTCTGCAGGTCTTACCTGTTCCATTTTCTCTCTCTGGCACTTAGCCATTTTTGATTAGGGAGCCTCCAGAGCTCTTCAAAAGCATTTTTATAGGCAATTTTTCCTGTGGACATTTTCTCTTGGCTGATCTTTGAACTGTGATTTGGCTCTTCTCCTGCTGTATCATTTATATTTCCACTAACCCAGTTGCTGTTGCAATTGCAGTGGCTATTCTAAAACTATCTATCTCAGACATTCCTGCAAAATTATTGAGATATCATTTCTTTAAATCTTAGTTACTAAGTGATCTACATTGTATGTTTAGTTACTCATTGGCAAGTCACGTTGCACTACTTCTTCTATTTCAAACACTAGAAAAATCTTCTCCGCTAACCAAAAACAAGATCCGGAGACATAGTCCCAATTCTTCCACCCACTGGCAGTTTCACCAGTGCCTATGGGTGGAAGAGGAGAGAGCCTACAGGTTCAAGGAGAAAAGCTTTTGGTGGCAGGCTCCTAACTGCCCCTTGCATTTAGAAACCATGCCAAACTGTCTTTTTGGCCAGAGAAATCGGCTCTAAAAACACATACAAAAAACATTCAGGAAGATGAATATTAGGCAGCGAACACTGGTATTACGGCTCTACAGGGTTTCACTCCAAACCGCACCATCGGGTATACTCTGAGAGCTATTCTAAGTCTTTAATACTAGGCTTAACTTTTCCTAGGCAACAGGGTTAGGGTTTCTAGGGAAACCTTTTCTGAGGAAGGACATGAAGAAGAGAGTGATAGCACAGTAAATTTAGTCCTCCAAGAAATTCCAGAAATGTGGGGGAAATCTGTAAAACGTAGAGAGGAAGGTGAACAACACATCAGTTGGACTGAGTAGAGTGAGCTGGGAAAAGGAGGGAAGCAAAACCCACAGGAAATAGCCAAAACCTAGGGTCTTCAAAGTCAAGAATTTGAACTCTCGTCATGGTACATGAAAGCACACCAGTCTCTTGCTGTCACCTGCCTCGGTCTGAGTCTCCCACCTCTGCTTCCTCTTCTCATCCAAATTCTTGCATGATGTATTTCAGCTAATTTCTGGATTGTCACACCCTCCCATAGCTATTCTTGTATCTCCCCTTTACAGCACCTGCAGCTTAATCTTTTAACATGTGTATATTTAAAACAAGTATCTGTTATAAGCTTTAACATGCACCTTTACAGTCATTTAGTATATTCATCATTTCAGATCAATAGGCATCACTGACAATAATTTTAGTCATTAAGAAGATCCATAACGAAATCAAAGTCACACCTTGCTGCAAATATTAAAAAGCTGTGATGCCATGCACTGAAAAAAAAAATTAAAAAATTATGGTCATCCAATGACTGACCTAGTTTTAAAGTGATCAGTTTTTACCTTTTCCTCCACCAACTGTGTACCAGCAAGATCTCATCTGAATTTACTTGGGAGCTTGGGAATGAAAAACTAAGGAAAGGAAATCTTCGGTCTATGCATAGTCAAACTATGGATTTCCTTGATGCAGGAGATTCAAATTATAGGGTCAATTCTAAGAATGACTGCCTGTGTAATCTTATGAAAGCTAACATGTGCTGCATTGCATACCCAACTAACCTTATGATTCAAGACATTAAACTGTAACTTGCCCTGCTGAAAAAGAAGCTGTTTTTTCTCCATGTCATGGTGTTGTGACACTGGGATAGGCTCAGTATAGTTAAGTAAATAAATAACATGTAAGTGAAAGAGTACTTTTTAATTTAAAAAAAAATTCTCTAATTCAAGTTCAGATAGACAATTTTTAAGTACCGATTTTTTAAATTTTCTTGATCTATTTTCCATTGTGTAATTTCCATTACATTAACAGAAATGCGAGTGAGCAGACAAATTCCAGTAATAGGACAGATAAAAGCTGCCATGGGGAAAAACAGCCCTGGGCCCACCCACTTCAGAGTTTAAGGCTTGTTGTCAAATCAGACCATACCGATGAGCAAAGAATAGAGTCTAAGAACCGAGCCCCAGAAAGAAATCCACTTGGGATAAAAACTCCTTTCTTTTGCATTTTGAAGCTGGGACAAAGGTCTCTGCAAGCAGTTGTGAGAGAGGGAAGTCAAAGAGCGGGTGTGTGGGGAACCTCGTCTGAAATTAAGGAACTGTGCATGGAAAGAGGGAGACTACAGTCTCTTAGAGCAGTGCTTCTTCATTGTTGCTGATTATAATTAAGTGCTGAGACAGCGTATTCCTTCAGTCTCCTGACAAAAAAGGATAGAAGCAAACAAGAGACAGTGAGGACAGCTAAGGCACCAGGAAGTGAAACAAATAATATCAGAGGGTCTTTTTGGAAGTGGGTAGCCTAAAATCTGCCAAGAACTGCTTGGAAAAGAATAGACCTGTTAATTTCTAGCCTCTTCTAATCTGCATTTTCTGTTAATCTAGGCAGCATGTAATTTATTTATTTTTTTTTTTAGCAGTCAGAATAATTAATCAATAAATATCTGCCCAAGAACAGCAAGAGGCTCTCCAAAATATGACATCTTTTCGTTAAGACAACAGTCTTCTAAAAGTTCAGTCAGCTCACTTCTAAACTTCTGAAAGCTGTAGGGCCTCTTATGGAGTTCAGGACACAGGGCTTCCTTTTGGTCTTAACACCCAGCATTCTGTAATTCTCCACAGTTGCATGCTTGCCTCCACAAAATGCCTTTCAAGTGTTTCTGCTGAACATGTAATTGCTGTAACAGCCAGGTTCCCAGTGGTGAAATTACCAAGGTATATTGCCTTGCTAAAAAGGAGTATTTATGGGCAGTTAACATTAAGATGATAAGCAGTGCATATATGTGAGAAGTATACATGTATGTTCATCTACCGTTATTGTGAACTTCTAAGAAAATATAAAATTATAGACTGGAGAAAATATATATTATTTCCTTCATAACTCACAAAAGCTCAGATAACATTTTAAATAACAACAAATCGGGACTCAGTATTAAAATTGTTAAGCATGTACATTTTAATTAAGAGTTGCTTATAGTATCTTAAATTACATTTTAATTATCAGATTCTGGAGGATTACTATCTTTAAGTTATGAATTTATTTATAATTTATTTTTTAAATACTGCTCCTTTTGCCACCTAAATTTTTGGCAAAGATTTATTGCTTACAGAGAACAATTCCAGGCCATTTCCTCACAAATGCAATACTGAAGACCACTTCAGGGAGTCATTTAGCCTTTCTGTAATGTTCATACCCTTCAACACAGACTGTGACGTTTTTCACTTTTAGGTGCTGCTGAGCACAGAACACAAGACATTTCAGTGACATCTATCACAGAGACCAGATTTAAATCTTACTTCTACCAGTCTTAACCTAACTTTCTCTCTGACAGTATTACTAATATCAGTATGTTCCATGATTTAGGGCTTCATTCAGTTGCAACCGAAGACAACCACAGTCTCTTAACCGATTTCAGTAGCAACTGTATTAAGTTCTTTACAGTTTTACAGAAACGGTCAATAATGATGATCCGATTTTTTTTTTTTGTACTGTGGGCTTTCAACCAGTAGACTAAATCGACATCAATGGCTAGCTACAGTCAGAGAACAATTTCATTGCTCACATTGTATGTTAAAGTTGACCTAGAAAAACAGAGTAAAGAAATCTCCACTTTTATTAGCAGGACCAATTTAAAACTAGAAAAAGTCGTATCACATCTGAGCCCAGCCTAAGTCAGTGGTTTTGTAATGGAGTCACCTCTAAAATCACTTTATCTTGTCAAATTACAATTTAGGAGGAAGCCTGGGAGGCAAAGAAATGACAGATGTCTCTTCTGAATCTGTGAGATGCTGAGCTGTTTAAAGGAAAGTGAAAATGTGACAAATCCATTCATATTTTCCAGCAATACTGCCACTTCCCATAGTGGGGCTGCAAATTCTACTCATAGGAATGTGTTTGCCAGCAAGGCACATCTAGAGCAGAGACTCACCAACCAACCTCCTGAGCTACAGAAATTCCTAACAGCCCTTGGAAACTCTGTAGGGAAGGTCAGAGTGAGAAGACTGCAGGCATTTCTCTTTCTCCACAGACCTCTGTATGTTGTTAAAGGGAAAACCTCTGTTTTGCTTTAAAATTCTCACCAGCCTCCCCTCCTGTGAGCCCTAGTATGTTCCCCTCAAGCCTCAGCAAGTCTCAGTTACTCTCATTAGTCCATGAGGGGAAAAAAGCCTCCTGAGGACGTTTCCTTAAAATAGGAGATTTCACAGAAATCATCTAAGTTCTACATTGGCTCCAGCTTATCCAGTAAATTTTGATCTTGGAAATAAAACACCAGCAGGGTCAGGGCTACTAATTTTATTCTTTCTTCTATGCATGTTTCTTCTTAAAAGATATAAAATGCTCAAGCAAATGTTTGGAACTCTGGTGATCATTATCAAGTTAAGAATTCAGTAATTTAGAACTCTGACAAATTAATTTCAAATTTTGAAGAAGTATTTTCTATTTTCTCAGACCTAATCTTCTCAATTTTGAGTCTCTCATGGTTTTGAAAAGGTAATAAATCTGGCTTACAGTGGATATTTGCCCTACAGAGTGGTTGTCAACACCATGTAAGAAATGGGTGACTGACCGACTTTGCATAAAACCATTGTAAGGAATAACCAAGTAATACATAGATATGACATAGGGCCTCCATTCATTAAATGCTTTACAGTGCAGTAAGTCAGCATCTGAGACACATGACAGAAAGACATCAGTCAACATGGCTACTGCAAAATGTCCTTTCACAAAAAAGCATTTGGCAGCAGCTTTAACAGAAATTTCCTCTTCACACACATTCCAAATCTCCAAAAATCTTACCTCACTAAATAAATCCAGCTCCATTGCTGAAAGTCATAAGCAATATAGCCCTTCATTGCTACCACACAGAAATAGATCCAAACATAAAACCATCTGTTTCCTAAGGAAAAAAACCAAATCCCACACACAAATTAGCACCTTCTCCATTTCTTCATAGTCTGTTGTTAAGTTTTCAAATTTTTAATTCAACTATAAGTTAGCAGAATGATATTCACAATTAAATTAGCTTTTCCAACTCTGAAACAACAGTTTAATCCATCATTTTCAGAAATGCCTCCTACTCAAACTGTAAGTCAGAAAAAGCTTATTATCCATAGATTTGGCTTTATATTCAAATTCAGAGCAACGGACTCTCAACATACCAAAACTGGAGCTTTGCAAAGTACCCTTAAAGAGTGCAAAGTAAAAATGTGGCTATAGTTATTAAATTATCCTTAGTGTATGATGTTCTTACAGTGCATGCTAACTACTCAATAACGCTTGACCTTGTTTCAGAGAAAACTATTTTTCCATAGATTAATTTGCATGCAACGTAATTTTATAACCAGCCTTAGAAAAGGTCTTCTAGGATTCATCCAATTAAGCTCTTAATTATGATAACTTTTTGTAGTATTTCTACAAGACCCACTGTGTTCCTGGAAAGTTAAGGATCATACAGCATTGAATTATGAAGTGTGTAACACATACGAGATTTCATTGCACATCTACATATATGCATGCAACTACTCCAACAGATTTTGTCTGATACAGGCTGTCTTTAGTAGAAGGCAAATCACTTTTAATCAACGGTTAAATGAGAATAGTCTTGAACACACAAAACCAACCTGGAGAATACACAATTTGGCTTCATAACATTATCTGACACTTCTTTAAAAGCTTTATTGATGATTTCTTGATAAGCAGCATTCAATACTTCAAGTGTATCTACTGATATTGTAACATATTTAAGTAAATCCTCTACAAATATCTTGTCCAAACAACAACAAAAAAAAATAATGCTGTGACAGACTACTTTCAAAAGCATTTTTAACTCCCTGTTTAATGAAAGAATTTGTTTCTGAGGAATAGACATTTATAATTTCCTCTCTACCCATTTTCGTTTTACATTTTATTTCTTAAAGTCAGCAATGCCCAGAATTTATTCATGTAAGCTCTGAAATTGATTTATGTTAAGTGGCTAGGCACTAATATTTCTGGGTTCCGTTACAAGCTTCTTCCTTGTCTTGTCATATAACTTTGATCAAAGTCAGCTACACTCAAAATTTTAGGAGTGCCTACTTTTGGTTATTCATGCTGAGAAACATGGAGTGTCATCTCCAGAGGTAATGAATACCTAACAGGTTCAATTCATTTCATTTGAAGCTTTAAGTGTTCAGCAAACCTGGAGAGAAAACCAGATTCAAAGACAGAAGACCAAAAAGTGATGAGGCATGCAAAAGTCATTGATACCTCTTAAGGTAGATGTGACATTAATAATGGGAAGTTTGTACAGAATCTTCCTAATGATGGGACATGAAGCACATGCCGCACCAATCAGACTAATGAGGGGAAAAAAGACAGGGCTTCATTTCCCTTAGTATTTCTCTTTCCTGCCACCTCCAAGGAATCTGCATCTGACTTGTAAAATCAGGTCTTGATGTCTTTACATGTCATGTTTTTACCTAGAAGGAGAGTATAGCAATATTTATCTGTATCAGCAGACTTTCCAATGTTTGCAACATGAATTCTGAAGGCTGCAAAACCTTGTATAAACATACAGTATCGTCAGCTTCCAGCCTCTGTGCCAGTTTCCAGCTTTCAGGTAATCAAAACACAATGTACCACAAATGTAAACAGTAATGATATATCCAAAGTCCTTCCCAAGAATCTTCATACAAATGAGACTAGACATACAGAGCTAGTCACTGAGCTAGTCATTTCATAGTCACTCGGACAGGCTGGAGAACTGAGCTGAGAGGCACCTCATGAAGTTCAGCAAGGGGAAACGCCAAATCCTGTGCCTGGGGAAGGAACAACCCCGTGCACCAGTGCACGCTGGGGCCTGACTGGCTGGAAAGCAGAAAAGGACTTGGGGGTCCTGGTTGACAACAAGTGGATCGTGCACCCACATGGCAAAGCAGGACAACAGCATCGTGGGCTGGATTAGGAGAAGCGTTGCCAGCAGGTGGAGGGAGTTGATCCTTCCCCTCTGCTTGGCACTGGTGAGACACACCTGGAGTGCTGGGTCCAGTTCTGGGCTCCCCAGTACAAGGGAGATATGGACATACTGGAGAGAGTCCAACAAAAGGCGAGGAAGTTGATGAAGAGACTGGAGCATCTCTCCTACGAGGAAGGGCTGAAAGAGCTGGGACTGTACAGCCTGGGAAGAGAAGGCTCTGGGGGATCTTATCAATGTATATAAATGCCTGATAGGAGAGAAGGAAGACCGGCTCTTCCCAGTGGTGCCCAGAGACAGGACAGGACACGAGGGACGCAGATTAAAACACGTGAAACTCCACGTGAACGTAACAAAACACTTCATTTTTACTGTGAGTGTGGTCAAACACTGGCATGGGTTGCCCAGAGGTGTTCTGGAGTCTCCATCCTTTGAAATACTCAAAGCCCAACTGGACATGGTCCTGGGCAACCTGCTCTGGCTGACCCTGCTTGGGCCAGGGACTGGACCCCCCCTCAAGAGGCCTCCTCCCACCTCAAGCAGTCGGTGATTCTCTGAGAAGCCCGGCTGCACCCCTCCGCCTTTCCTGAGGAGAGGGCAGCGTTAGCAGGGCTTGTCCAGCAGACATTAGCAAAGCCAACGTGTCTGCCGCAAGACCCCTCGGTGGAGAACCCGCAGCATTGACGCCAGAATGGTTTTTCATCTGGACGTGCTGTGGCACAACCAAACCCATCCTTCCCTCCACAGACAGCCACTACAGCCCTTTCTCCAGCACTCCTCCTCACGCTACTGGGTTGCTCCACACCTTAATACGCTGGGAAAACACGGTAACAGGTCAAAACCGGCAGAAACGGGACCGCTTGTCCCAGAGGACGTGCCCCTGCACCCCCTCCGCCCCAGCCTTCCTCAGGGCTGCCACCTCGCCCCCTTTCCGCGACGGCGGGAGGCGACCCGCCTCGCTAACTGTCATGGCGGACCGCCCTCGGCGGGCGGCAGCGGGACTTCCGCCTCGGTACCCATCATGGCGGGAAGGCGCCCGGGAGCGGAAGGGAGGGCGTCACCTCAGCGCCTCCCCGGCTGCCGCGGGCGTCGGTTGCCATGGTGCCGTGAGGCGCCCGCCGCCATGGCGCTGCCCTCGCCGCCCCCGGCCCGCGTCTTCGCCGAGCTCCTCCCGGCCCCGGCGCCGGTCCCGGCCCCGGCGCCATCCGGGCGGGAGGTGCATGTAAGCGGCAGCGCGGAGCTGAGCGCCGGCCCGGACCGGGCGCGGGTGTTGCTGCGGTTGGGTAGCCGAAAGGAGGCGGCCGGGGCGG
Organism: Haliaeetus albicilla; assembly: GCF_947461875.1. NCBI lineage: Eukaryota > Metazoa > Chordata > Aves > Accipitriformes > Accipitridae > Haliaeetus > Haliaeetus albicilla. The sequence continues at coordinate 7,987,684 of NC_091499.1, forward strand.
CGCGGAGCAGCGTGGCCCGCCGGCTGGAGTACATCGCCCAGAGCGCCCGTCAGCGCGGCGTCCCGGTGAGAGCCGCCGCTCGGGGGAGGGAGGGCGGGAGGGAGGCAGGGGGGGTCCTCCGTGGCGCCGGGCTCGGAGCGGGGGAAGCCGGGCTGGGGCAGCCCTGAGGGGAAAGGCGGGAAGCCGAGGAGTAACGGGGGGTCGGGAGGGCGCCGGGGGCTGCCGTGGCAGCCCGCCTGCGGCGGGGAGGCGGCAGGGTCGCCGGCCCCGGTGGAAAAAGTGGAACGTGGCCCCTCGGGGCTCTCCGACGGGTCGGTCGTTCGGCGTCTGAAAACCGCCCTGCTTCGACTGTTTCGCCTGCTGGTGTGGTACGGCCTCCTCACGGACTGACGGCGGTACACGGCGGCGTCCCTTCACCTACGCGTCCGCGGGAGTGGCGGTGTGACTGTGGGATTACCACAGCGTAGCGGCCGGCGCCTACGCAGCTTTTTCCTCTTTTTTCTTCCTCCCTTTAAGTAGAGAGGTATGAAAGGACGCGAGGCGTGATCAAGGTGGCTGAAGTGACAGAAGCCCCTTGTGGACTCAGAAAGTTCCTTGACCGTAATACGGTTTTTGGCCTCAGGAAGTCGTTTTGTGGCAACGAGAAAAGCACAGTCTTGCCTTGAAAGCTTTGTCCGCGCTGCAAATGCTCCGTAAGGGTGGTACTTGTCCTAGCAATCGTGCTGCTGATGGTTTTGGATTTTATAAAACGGTTTTGGGCAGTGTTCCACACCTAGGACCCTTAAAAACACTACAGAGCTGATCTTTGATGGAATAAGTGGTTGCTTTTGAAATTTACTTACCGTTGGAGCCCCCTGGGAAATTTGTGCCTTTTTAGTGTATTCACAAACAGGCCGGGGAAAAGGGAGGTGACAGACTTTGCTATCAACACCAAATTATTCAATGTAGTAAAACCGAAAAAATCGCAGAAGGGTTTAATGATACTGCATGATGTTACAGGGGAATTCAGTATTAGTAAATGCAAAGTAAGAGAGTAAGTTAATTGGCCTGAACAGTGATATGCTTACAGTGAAATGGCATGCACAGGTCTCAAAAGCTGCATGTGTTTAAAGATAAGAGCTGGCTCCAACTTCCCCCCCCAACCCCCAGGATTTACTGTTTTCTTTTAAAACTGATGGTGATGCTGTCTTTTTTTTTTTCTGTAGTAGCCTAGTAAAGCATTTGTTCAGGAATAAAGAAGAGAATTAAAAGGGCCCCTTAACCCCTGATTTAGGAAAAGGTGATATTGCAGCTATGGGACTAGAGGGCAAGGAGACATGGAGGCTGCTGTGGGCTAGCCATGTAATCCTGCTCCCTGCATTTTTCCCCTTTGCACAGTTGGGTGCGCGTCTGTCACGGGGAGCACGATTCTGTTGCCATCAGAATTACTTGTTCAGTCAGAAACCACGCATTTTTGTATGGGATTACAGGTTGAATGCATTCAGTTTCTATTAAGTGAGTTAATAGGAGTTTAAAGTCAGAAGACAAGGCAACTCATCATGCATTCATTTTTATTAGTAGAGAAAATTATAAGTTTTGTACCCACCACCGTGGTGACCTATCAGATCATGGGGTATTTTTCATCCTGGCTGCAATTAAATAGCTCCTCAGAGTGTGGATAGGTAAGAAAAGATAGTTGCAGATATTTAACCTACAGTGAATCCGAATAACTGACTTCCACGTTTGATGTGAGCCTGATTGAATTAGGATAGCATGGAGCATTCGACAGATGGCGGATGGCACACAAAAGGAGTAGGCAGGATGTGAAATAAGTGAGCGTGCTTTAGAGGGGCTCTGTGCACTACTTCAGGCTAGAAAAAAGAATTGCAAAATGAAGTATGACCTGGACAAACAAATGGTTACATTTGGGTATATGCAGTCAGATTCAGAAATGTAATGGGACCAGGTAAGCAGTGGTGGTGTAACCTAGGGGGAGAGTGGACTGTTTTTACAACGTCAGAGCATTCAGTGTCTTATAATAATTTCACAGTAATCTTTTGCTGTTTCAGAGATGCCATGCATTGGAGAATGGAAATGTTAGTTTTTTCTACTTACTTGAGGGACTGTGAAATGCTGCTTAAGTTGTGGGTTTCTCAGTGTTAGCAAAGTGTTAGCTCTAGGGAACTCTGAGAAAAACAACATGAAGTTTTTTGGGGTTTGTTTTTCAGAGTAGTTCCCTGTGGTATAATTTTTAGTGCTTTGTTCCATCCAATTTTAAATCACTCCACTGCTGGAGCTTTTATTTGCCTTGTAGCTTTTCTACTGACAACTCTCACTGCTGGCAATTTGTTCTTAACTGCATTTGCTAACATCACTTGTAGCTAATACCATTCTAGACCACTGTAAAATTAATATCTCTTCACAATCTCCATACAGTTCTAGTTTTTGCAAGCTTATCTAAGGCCTCTTTAGAAATTGGCTGGTAATTCTATATATTTATTTTTAATTAATCTATAGAACAAGTTCCTTAACCCTTGTTGTTGCTATCATAGGAAGGCTGTGAGATCAGAAGTGCATAACCTTTGCAGCAGCAGCAGCTTGCATTAGCAGCTTGTCAGGATGCCTGGGGGCAGCACCTAATTTCCATATATATTTACACAGGATTTTAATCAGAAATAGATGCACATAGTAGCATTTATTTATAGAGTGCTGTAAGTATATGCAGCACTTCAGAGCACAGAATCTGCTTTGAAGGCTGCAGGGAAAGTAAAATCAATGGGGAAACCAATCTCTCTTACTCAGCCCAGCTGCTCAAAAGTAATGCTTTTTTTCTCTTTCTCTAGAAGCAAACTGATTTTATATTTACCACCTGTGATTTATTTGGGGAGTGGTGTGGAGATGACATTTGTTTTCTTTACTCACTGTATCTAACAATTGGCATTGGCCATCTTGTTTAAAAATAACTGTGATATATTTGTTGTACCGGTCAGAGTATTTATTTAACAAAATAAACCAGTTCACAAACTATATCCAGTTGACTCTAGCTTAGAGTTTTTCTGTAGTGGGATGTATCCTTGGATATATGTGCAATATTCTCCATATTTTGAGCTTGTTATTTAGGAGTCACAGTTATGGATGCACATCCATAGTCAGTGGAAAAAAAAAGATTTTGAAGTTTTGGTCACTCAGTTACAAAATCTTCCAATTTCAATATCTCCTTGAATAGGAAATGTAGAAACCTGCATAAGGCATCACCTTTTTTAGAGTACTGTGTATTTTAAGAAATATCCCAAAGTATCCTTACATTTGCTGAGTACAAATCTAATTTTTACCTTTCTTAATGAATGGACATTAAGCAGCAGAAACTTCACCGTAGATTTTTAGGCTGTCATTCTGTCCGTCTAACGCCAAACAGAAGAGGCAGAGTGAGAGGATGAGAGGCTGGGGCACAGGTACCTGATGCCGAGCTGGGGTACACGCTGACCGTAGGTGCTGATCATCCATAACTGTCTGGGGACACTATGATGGATGGACTGTTAGGAGATATGAGCATACATCAAGACTCTCACTACCCATTTCTTTAGTACTAAGAATAAAAACACTATGTTGAGGTGGAAGAAGTGAACTCTTTTATTTGTTTAAATACCTTCATTTTTTCATAATGGAAAGTTATACTGGATATATCAGTGCAAATGTACAAGTAAATTTTAAGACTTGTTTCTGGGTGTCTCTAGATTTTTTTATTTATAACTACACATATCAGCGTAGCTTACCACAATGTGCATTAGTGTATGTTTCCAAACTGTAAACACTTTCCCTTGCTAAGGCTGGTCTTGTGTTTCATAAAAAGGTCTCACAGGTTTGTTAACTCAGTGACTGGGAGCAGAACACATAACTTTATCTGCAGATAGGCTTTTCTCGTAGTGTATTGTTATATAGCTGTCTCCTTGAAGTGTGCTTTTGCTAAATTACCTATTTAGTCTTTTCCCTGTTCTGGGGAAAGGAGTCATTCCTGTAAACAGCGATGGTGTCGTGAGGGTGGACACAATGCTCCTGTGAAGAAGATATTGTTCAGAAATAGCAGATAGGGAGGAGGAAGGGCTATGTAAGATTTTGTTCTGTTGAAAAGAAGGAAAATATAAGGCAAAGCACAGTTCTAGACTTGATATTGTAACCTCAGTGGGATATTGACTGTCTTTTTCATTTTTGTTTATAGAGTACCTGCAGCAGTGATGGTTCATGTCACTGCTGGCTCAGAAAATAGGCTATATAAGCAGAATGCAAGTGCGATTCTGTTAAGGATTGTTCAATGGCTTCTGGGGTAATTGAGTTATCACGTAACAATGTTATATTTATTTAATTTTCGTACTGTGATTCTTGGCCCACAGATTTAGAAAATAGAGAAAGTTATTCCAGAAGTCCAGAATACCTGAGACATCAGAAGTGTAGCTTTCCTTAAGTCACAGTAAAAACTTTTTTTCCTGTGGCTACTGCAATCAAATGGATAGTTCCTCAGCCAAAATATGAACAGTAGGCATAAGCAGTAGGAAAAAAAGCCTTTTGCTTTTGATGTAGTTGAAGTCCTGATTCCAATTTAAAATTCTATCATCACCTACCTGTCTTTTCCCTATCTTTGTCCAAACACCCCCTGAACAGGAACGAAGTACCTAACAGAAGATGTATCTCAGGAGGCCACCTTGTTATGACTTCAGCAATTATTTCGTCAATTTATCTTCAATAACACGTACAGCTACTGTCAAATCTGGTGGGATAAAAATTAGCTGTAAGGGAAATTTTGTAATAGATGGCACAAAATGATCTTTCACTCCGATTGCATTGATCTTGCAATAGTGCCTGGAGCCACAGGATGGCACTGTCCTTAAATACACGGGGAGCTTGTGGAGGGCAAAACCAAATCAAAAGACCTTAATCCGTTCAGCAGGAAAGAACTTTTTTTAAAAAGGATTAAGGAGCGGGGACAAGGAAAAACAAATGCACTTTTTCTGTGTTTGCTCTAAAGTTTTATTACAGTATAGTTATTTCTGTAAAATATGAGTTGTGGAAGAAAGCTTTTCTGTGCGGTTATTTCTATGAGATACATAAGAGCTGTAGAAAAACATTTCTTGTCAATTGTAATTGGATTCTATCATAAATAGTAAGATTGCTCCATTTTGTAAATTAAATGAGGAGTTGGTGCTGGACTGACTTGAGCGCTCTTTAGCAAACCACAGCCAGTCACACTGCCAAAGTACCTCAAACCTATGACTGCAAAAGGGGAAATATGTTTTTTAGGGACTAACTGGCTCTGATCCTTGCCCTTGCTAGAAGAGATTATCCAAAAATAGGACTGTTGTGCTTGAATATGAGCACTGCCAATCAATCATAAAATTAAAATTTCAAAATTTCTTTCTTGTAGGCTGCTGTGCAATGGTAATTATGGATCTAATTTCCATATGATATTTTAAAAGGAAAATGCTTCTCATGATTAATGTCATTTATATAAAACTTAAGCATGCATGCTACATGATAAACTTGAAGATTTGAGCCTCTGTAGGAAATATTCTGACGCAAAGCATCTTTTGAAATGTGTCGACACTGAAAACAAATACTGTTTTCCTGTACAAATAAATTTAGTAAGTAAAACTTTTTCAGCAATTGGAAGGCTTAGTATCTGCTTTCCTATGGTTCCTGGGTATTAAATGCAAAGTTATATTTATAGTTAAATTGAAAACTGTGCTTTTTGTTGTGTTATAGTAATTCTACAATAAATTGTTCATCCAACTACTGTTTACTGAAGAGCAAAGTGGGTGAAAGAAATGTGATTGTTACACTGCTAGCAAGCTGGAAATATTCAGATGTAACTGGAGTTATTCTGTATCTTAGTTCAGTGTCTTATTTATAAGTCTTAACAGGATTTGCTAGTGCTCTGTGCAGCCATTATGTTGAATAATGTACCTGCTGTTAATGCGAAAGTGTCACTGGTGGAATAACCTCTTTTAAGGGTTACCATTCTTGCCAGAATAACCAGTGCTCAGTCATTGTTCACATCACCTTGCTACAAGCTGCTACTCTTAAAATATCTTAAAATAGGGGCCTGAAAAGCACTTCTCACATACTAACTTTCTGAAAACAATTGAAGCTTCTAGTTTTTTGGACCAGGTGAATTTACCGTTACACACTGATACACACAGCTTCTAGCTAGCAGTCACTTTTAAGACCTAATTGTTTTCTTCAAGTGAATAGCAGCGAAATTACATTATAGAGCTACTGTATAATTTACTTTAAATAATGTCAAGAAGTCTTTAACACCCAGCTAATTCTTAACTGAAGAGATTTGCATGGAAAATTCCAAATTTCTGTTGCTGAGCCATAAGTAATAAGCCCAAACAGTTAAACTTTTACAGGACGCCATGAACATATATTTCCAACAGATGGTTAATTTCTGTCTTTTAAGATTATATTCTTGTACTTTTGTTTTAGGAAGAAAATATGACTGTAACAGAGGATTTCAGTAGAGTAGAAAATACTTACCAAATGGAAGCAGAGGTATGTATTCAACCTAACCAAAAATAATAATAAAAAAGAATAAGAAATGTTGCAAGGACTGATGAAAAATTGCAGACTGTCTTTCCTCATACTGAGGAGTAGATGTTCTCTACGGTAAAGGCAGCATAGTCCAAAGAAACTACTGAAGGACTGCAGTTTAAAGCAGAGTTCAGCTGCAGTCTTCTGTTGTGTGCAGAACCTGTTTTCTGCTACTGTAATATAAAAGGAATTATTTTCTTGTCAGATTAATATGTGCTTTTTAAATATTACATGATGCTACAGAAGGGAATATTTGGTTCTGGGGCTCCAAGGTGGTTGTTCTGTGTCAGTGGAAGCTCTCCTTCACCCATAGCCCTTCCTGCCCTCTGCTTTTTGCAGGGAGTTGTACTTAGGTGATCAGGTGATAGGTCAGTTCAGAAAGCTGCTCTAGTTAATAACTTTTTTTTTCCCAGGTTAGCTTTTCTTTTTTCCACTATTTTAGCTCCCTGAACTGGAGGCAATGCAAGGCAGAGGACAAGAGTGGATGGGGGACAACAGTGGCATGGCAGCCCTAATCTAGATCTGTTTAAGCCACAGTTGAACAGCACCTGGACTTTGATCTATTCTACACGACTCTGCCATCAGCTTGCTGCAAGTAAAGCAAAGCTAATTGTTTCCTAGGTAATTGACTTGGAATTCTGTAGGTGAAAAGTGCTGCGTGAAAGCTAAATATTATGGGAATAATCCCATTTACTTCCGAAGCAACTCAAGGGAGCATATTTTTGCACATTCATGCTATAGTAAGAAATAAATGCTGTGCTGGAAACATTCACTGAGGGAAATGATGTGTTTTCAGTCAATGGATCTTTTTAGAGCATCAAACTTTAATCACTACCCAGCAAATTTACAGATTCTTATGAAGTAAACCTGGAAGCCTGCAATAAAATGATAGCTGTTTCATAGAGCTGTTGTTTACAATCCCCTAAAACAGGGTTCATCTTTAGTTTGCTTGCTTTAAGGCATATTCTCATGTAAATAATAGCAATAAATACAGAAATAACAATTCAGATAACAAAATTTGGATTTCAAAATGAGACTTAAGATACTTAAATGGTATGCATCGGTGTCCTGAATGACTTTAACTTCAAAACATAGACGCCTACTATCATGAAAGCTTAAATCACCATGTTTTTTAGATGAGCTGTACTTAAAAATTAATAAATCTATATTGAATTATTAAATTATTATTTAGGCTACACACAACCTTAGGCTTACAATTTCAGTCTTAATTGGTAATTTAACCAATCGTCTCTCTTCTGCTATTATTTTTTATACAACAAAGATTGTACGTGGAAAGCTAATCACATGGATTTAGTGTTCATTTGTAGGCAACTTGGACCAGCTGCAATTGCTGTTCAAAAGTTGTATGGTTGCCTAGGACCTGGGTGTCAGAACTTGAAAAATCTAGCCATAGTACTGCTGGTTTGGCTGCCCTGTACACTTAAGTAGCAGTATGGTTGCTCTTTATGCAGAGATTAGTTTCTCCTTGCTTCCCCCTTTATGTACGTACTTGTTTCATTAGTGCAGCTTCATAAACCAATGAATTTCCATTGACCAGTGTGTTTGCATACTTTAGCAATATAAATGAATTTAAAATTAACTTCCATTTGCTTCTTTACTAGAGAGTTTGCCATTATATTTGTGTTATATGTAAAGTCATGGAAGTCATGCATTATTTCATTCTATAAACTCTTTTTACCATTTGTCTACTGAAAGAGTTTTTAGAAGACTGAAAAAATTCCAGACAAATAGCTATTTTAAGGTACAATTAAGAATTCAAGATGTGCTTTCAACTGCAGGGAGATAAATTTTAATTCATGCTATAACAAAGGAAAATACACAGAAGAATGAAGTTGTTTATGAGATCACAAAGCTCTGTAATTTCTTAATCATAATAGTTCATTTATTGCATAATGATCTCATGGGATGAAGATTATGTTGGTTTTGTGCATTTCTTAATATACTTGCCTCCTTATAAACCATAACTTCTTGTCCTTTACAGCCTTACCCAGACCTTATAATGTCCATAATGGTTTTTCATACCCTCATATTCCTTTTTTTACACTTTTTAACCTTAATCATAATTTTATTGAAGAATTTGAAACACTTCTTTGCACCTTAATTCTCAGGTATCCTCTGTAAATGTAAGTGGAATTTATTGTATCTAGCTCTAAATGAAAACTGTGATTTTTAGGAGGAAAAAAGAACAAAATTCACAGCTATTGCTCAGTTGTTTTCTGCCCCTGAGGGTATCTGATTACATGCTGCTTTTTTAACAACAAAGTTCCTGAGTGCCCAGAACTGCCCCAGTCTGAGCAGCTTATCTCTTGCCTTAGACCCACAGTTCTTTTGTTTGATCATTCTATGTCTCATCCCCTTGAGGGAACTAATCTTGTAAACACTGATAGCCATCTGGAAAACACTATGACAGTCCTCATAGTGAGACTTTCAACTTTCCACAAAATGCGACTATGACAGTTTTTTGGCAAAACACTACAAGAAGATGTGTGCTTTTTATACATGGCAAGAACTCCCACTAAAGAAAGAAATCTAGGTTTAGGCTCATCTTCAGTCTTTGTTCAAACTGGTACTGCACCTTCCAGAAAGTGATCCAACCCCCAATTTACAGACAAAGGGTGTGCAGCTAAGATTAAGATGCAGACCTGGTGCAGTTTTGCACAACAGGTGTGACCCTTTGTTGTTGTAGGAGATGGAATTGCCCTGCCACTCCATCATGGTCAGTTTTTAAAGCCCTATGTCAAGCTTTGGCTCAGCTGTGTGAAGACCTACTGAGCCAGTGCAAGGATTCAAGCCAGGATGAGGTACATGTACCGCACTGAGAGGCTACCAAGGGTAACAAGATGTGTGCATTAATTACTTTGTGATAATTGTCGATATCCATTTTTTACCTTGCCCTGTATATGAAGTAGCCCCCTCCTCTCTTGCTGGGAGATTCAACTTCCTTGAATTACCTCATTTTCCACAAGGTAAATCTATGGTATGCACACAGGAAGCTACCGCAGTGCAGCTGACATGCCATAACTTGGACTTCTGCACCATACACATTTATTGGGATACATTGCTGTAAGGACTGCAGCAATCACAGGGGTGACTGTACGTCACAGGGAATTTGCTTTACCACAGCTTTTTTTCTTGCCCTCCAGTTGAAGCTGTATTACTGTGCAAAAAGAAAAGGAAAGAGTCAGGGATAAGAGAGAAGGTGAGCCTGACTTGGTGGTGAGAGCACTGTACTGGGAAGTGAAGATGAAGGTATAGTCCTATAAAAGAGTTTGGGACCCAGGATTTCTGATTCCTGAATGCTGTAGCAGCTTGGCATCATTGCTTCCCTCGTGGTGACTGTGCTCTGCCACAGAAAAAGGCTGGCTCCTGCCTGGAAAGTCACCACCTCGCTGGCACTTCCCCACAAAGAAGGCTGTAGGGCTCTGGATCCAGGGCTGATAGTGATGCCTGCTTTGTAGCACTTGGGAAAGCAGCTGAATTCCTGCTGCATCTGTATTTAATGTTTCTTATTGCGAAAGCCACAAACCGCTAGATGTTTAAACTGTTTTTGATCCAAGTCTGAAGTGCCCTGTTCTCTGTAGGCACTGGAGTGAGTCTTCAGCCAATACAGGGTTTTGAGCCTGCTGCAAGCTGGACTGGGCTAGGTTTAGTTTAGTCTCATAGTTTAGGTTTCTTGAACCTAATGCTTGGAATTAAAATCTAATTGTCCTTCCTGGACAGTGGTTTCCATATCATTTTACTTGGGCTTCTGCATAATTAACATCTAGTAATCTAAGTAAGGAAGAGCCAGGATGCATCTAGTCACATGTCCCAAAGAGCACATTCATGCTTCAGATTGCCTACATACCAAGAACGCCGTACTTCCTGACAAAAGAGCATTTCTTAATCCTCAATTTTAAACCGTTTTATGAACTTTGTTCTGTTGCAAACCTAATGATAGACTCTAGGGCTATATAAAAGTGTTGTAAGTAAATAAATGTTGGAGTTATATACAGGACTATTATGCTTAGTTAGTTTGTACATATCTGGCTTTATACTGGTTTAAATACAAGTGTTGAATCATAGGGGAAAAATGAAAAAAAAAAATTACTTCTGTGATGTCTGTGTTCACTCCCAGGTCTGTATTATATTCAGCGATTTTGGAAAAATGCAGAATGTTTGCAATCTACTCATTGAAAAGTTAGGAACCTCTGTTACCATCAGTCCACCTCATTTCTACCATACACCAGAAGCTGTAGACACCCTTCGGTAAGTTCTCTCTCATGTCACAAATTTACACTCTCCGATAACTGTTAATATGAATACATAATTTATACTGTTTGTAATAGGAGCAAATAGTTTCCTTCATACCTATTAAAATTTATGTTCAAAGATTTCAGTATTTGTTTTAAATATAACTTACAAATTAATGCCGTTCAACCTAGAAGATACAGCTTGTTCTTTTTACACTGTCCCTGTGCAAAAGTAGAATGTAGTAAAAAACATTTTTCCACTGATTACCATTGGGAGTATAATCTACTGTGAATATTAGGTCAACAGAATTTGACTTTGGTTACATCAGCAAGTATAGATTTAATTTGTATTTATTCATAAAGGTACAAGTGTGTTACCAGGTGTTGATAATTCTAAGTACCCTTGCCAATTCCCATTACTCTTAGCTGCTGACATGACCTGAAAAGAACCATGTACGGTGCCTGTTCAGCACCGAAACATGGAGCTCATGGTCTTGATATTTTAGGCGTTAACTATTCAACGTCCTGCTTCTCACATTGGCAGGGCAGAGAGAAGTTTAATCTTGGTTTGGGTTTTGCCTCTTTAAAGAAAAGAATCATGCCTGCTCCAAGAAGCAAAGTCAACTAGCTGCTGCTAATGTTCTGGAGATGTCGGAAGTGTATCTGTCTATCTCAAAGGCATCTACGCAGGAGTCTGGAAATCAAGCCAGTGAGGTTTAACGTGCTAGTATGCCTTACAGCTGGGCCACCCAAACGCCTGGAGCAAGGGTTGAACTCTTGCTCTGCACCACACACCACAGATGCCTGCAGCATATAGGTGTTAGAAATGCTCGACCCTAGCTGATGAGGATGCTGATACTCCCTCCGCACACTCCTCCCTCAAACTCCAAAACTACCACCCAGAAGCTGGGAGAAGGTGATGTGCCTTACATCTATGCATTTAGAAAAGCTGAGGTGTTAAAAACAAAAATGCTTGACAGGAATACTTGTACATCAGTTGGCCCTGCTTGTTATTGTGCTGCTTTTTCTACCTCTCAGCCGTCAAGTATGTGTGGCAGCTGTTGGAAACACACGGCGGAAAGCTCAAGAAGTCTGTCGACTGTTTGGCCAGTCATTGGGAAAACCTTTATTAATAAAAGAAGAAGAAACAAAAGAATGGGGAGGCCACATAGACAGTCATCTATCGAACTCCCCAGATTCACTGACCCTGCAGGAAAGAATCCAGAATGCTACTGCTTATGCTTCTTGTAGAGTGTTTGCTGTGTTTGAGATAAAGGGAAAAGAAAACAGAAGACATAAGTTGCTCTAGGAACTTTCAAATCCTACACATTTTCTTAATAAAATTTTTATGCTTTGAGGTTTTTTGTTGTTGTTTTTTTTACTTTATTCTTATGGGAGCAAGTATTGTTAAGAGAGGCTATTAAGAATGAGGTTTGTGTAGTAAGCCAAAGTAGAGGATTTCTTAACATATCTGTCCAGGTGCAAAAAAGTAGACTAACTCTTCTCTTCTTTGCCTGTGTCATTTGAAAGCAGCACAATGAGTACTGCATTTAGCTCTGGGGCCCCCAACATAAGGAGGACATGGACCTGTTGGAGCAAGTCCAGAGGAGGGCCATGAAGATGATCAGGGGGCAGCAGCACCTCCCTTATGAAGACAGGCTGAGAGAGTTGAGGTTTTTTAGCCTGGAGAAGAGAAGGCTCTGGGGAGACCGTATAGGAGCCTTCCAGTACTTAAAGGGGGCCTACAGGAAAGATGGGGAGGGACTCTTTATCAGGGAGTCTAGTGATAGGATGAGGGGTAATGGATTTAAACTGAAAGAGAGTAGATTTAGATTAGATGGAAGGAAGAAATTCTTCACTGTGAGGGTGGTGAGGCACTGGAACAGGTTGCCCAGAGAGGCTGTGGCTGCCCCATCCCTGGCAGTGTTCAAGGCCAGGTTGGATGGGGCTTTGAGCAACCTGCTCTAGTGAAGGTGTCCCTGCCCACAGCAGCGGGGTGATCTTTAAGGTCCCTTCCAACCCAAACCATTCTGTTATTCTGTGCATGCTTTTGTAGAGTAGACAAAGTATTGCAGGATTTACCTACTACAGCCCTCGCCAGAAATATTTCAGTTCCTGTTGCCCTTCATTTAGCTCTATCCCCTAAAATTAAGGTTACAATTAATTCTGAAAGTACAGCTCTTAACTGTTTAGCTTCTTCCTCTGCCCCCTGTAAAAGGGCAAGATATTTGATGTGCAAAACCTTTCGTACTCCTCGCTGAAACTGGGCTATATTTAAACCTTTCCTCCCAAAGCTGGAAGGAAATTAATCCCCATCCCGAGTCATGGTAAACTGAACATGCAGTCTGTTTGCTTCTAACAAAATGGATTGTTCAATATATAACATGCTTAGGAATGTTTTATTTCATCATAGGAAAAAATATACATTAATTTTATCCTGGTGTCGTATTTGCTCAAGTTTAAAAAGGAAATAGACAAGTATTTCAGTCATGAGGATAGTTTTTTTTCAACCATGGCTGCATAATGTATTTTGATCCATCATATCCACTGAAATAGGCTTTTGTATCAGGGTGATATACCTGAGAAAATGATATTTCAGTTGAATAAGCACCAGAATTAGCAATAAATACAAACTGATACTTAAAAGAATCATTAAAGTTACTACAGTTAACTTTTTGAAAACTCCTGATTAGTTTTTAAATACATTACGTACATAGAGTTACTTTCAGTGGGATTTTCCATGTACCTTAACCTAATTTATGTCATCAGAACAGTCGTGTTCTCAAAGTACTGTACAAATGCTGAACCCATCTATCTCATGAGATACTACATGCTAGATCTACACCAGCATTGATGTTTTGAAGTTGGCACTATTTCTTATTGAAGTAGTTGCCACTCATTTGTTGCTGATAGAGCTATTTGTTACTTTTTTCAGCTGGATCAGTTATCTAATCCAATTAGGCAGCAGGAACAGTAAAGAAGTTGGGGAAATGCTGAAGTCACACCAAGTTGATGGCCTTAGGTTCCACGATGTCCAACTTGAAGGTTCAAATCCACAAAGGGCAATCCAAGTTACATGCTGTGTCAGGATGCAGAAAGCCTGCAGTGAGGGGGTTAGGACAAGTCTAAGCATTTTCCCATTAGTCTCAACTCTTCAGGAAATTGCCTATTAGGCTGTAGGAAAGGCTGAGTGAGGGCGATCCACAGACCTTTTCAACTTGAGATACAGGTATGACTCACCATTTGCAATTAATTGCAACTAGACAACTTTCAAATACCTGATTTTGTGAACTTGTTACCATCAGTTCCCCTAATCTGTGGGGAGAATTAGCCCGTCATGCAGGTGAATAAAGCAGTCTGATATCCTAAAGGCTAGTTTACGCAAGGTAAATGTCTAAGGTGAAGTATCAGTTTCTCCCCGTGGACTATAAAGGAAACGGAAGGTAGCCAGCTGACAGACTAATGAAAGGTGCATTTTTTAGACACATAAGTTAGAGTGGTGAGAACCCAGTTTTAAATACTTGTGACACTTACCTGAGACAGCATAGTTCCCGCTCCTAAGTCAGGCACATTAGCACATTTTGTATTACAATCAGTGGCTAAAAAAGCAGCAAGGACTGGAACTAAGTTTCTCTCAAATAAAAGGGGTAATAGTGTCACACTGTTCAGCCCCATCGATTGAGGGGGGTCCTTTATGTGCAGTGGCACAGTTTCTAGAAAGAACATGGAGAGTCTTCAGGCCAGCCTAACTTACACCGTTCCTCTCGGGGGTTCTCCTGAAAGGCAAAAGATGCCAATTTGAATCTCCGGTGTTTGACTAGACCAAGCATCTCCTGTTAGATGAATGGTTCAGCTGCTTGCTGTTATTTTAAATACAGATACTGCCACTATCTACTGTTTAAAAGAAGGCATCCACAATAGCACTGGATCACTTGCAAAAAGCTGTTTGTATGTGGCATGCATGCTTGAAGGCTGTTTTCCAGATCAGTCTCAGCAGCAGCTGAGCAGGAGCTGATTGAAATTCAGATTTTTCAGAGTGGAACTGAAAAACCAATGTACTTTGCTAGAGCCAGTACAGAAAGATTAAATGACTCGTCCAACTTTGATAGGTCAGTGAAGTCCTAAAACAAAAGTCCATGTCTGCAACAGCCTGTACATAACAGAAGTCTTGTTGCTAAAACGCTTAAAAAACTAAGCAGTCGGATACTCTGAAGTAGGCAGTACCTGGCTTTGGTCATTTATCACCTTCCAAAAACACATACTTGAAAGTAGAGCAGTAATTTGTTTATCTGCTTTCTCTATTAGTTTGCACTAACTTTGCAAAATAGACAGTATCTATTAAGCCAAAGGTCAGCCAACTTTTAAAGGCACAGGATAACAAACAAGTTGGAACTGAATAAAAAATGAATACTGCCTCTAATCCCATAATAATTGTTATCTCTTCCTCAGGAATGTAAGCTGTAGATTTGCCAAATCCATTTGCTTTGTTAATTAGAATTCAATAGTGAGGAGTATCTTTTAGATCCTGTAAAAATAGAAGGAAAATAAATAGCCTCAAGGGGAGGTGATGACTGAAAATTGCATTATGTAATCAGTTAACTCTCACCAGGCATACAGAACCTAAACCCACTCCTTATACACATACAGCAAATTCATTTTTATGATCTCACTAACATCAGTTTGGAAAATTAAATATAAAGCAATCAAACCTGTAATATGTGAAGTTCTTGGCGTATCTGAAACATTTTTTAATAGTCAAGATTTTAATTAACATTTTCTCCCATAGATCTTGCAAGAAACATGACTTAGAATATCCCTGCTTTTTGTATATAGGTCCTATAAGAATTTGTTAGTCACCCTTCTTCCTTCACAAGTGGCAAGAGAGAACACCGGAGAGAAAGAGGCAAATTTGGAACATAATACCACCTCTGACAATCTTGGTCCTGATCCTGGACAGCACTAAGGCAACTGACATGTTCATATAAAAATCTTCCAGCCAAGAAAGGAAAAGTATGGCTTACTATTATTTTTACAGTGCCTATGAAAACAAATCGTGGGCCAGGGTCCCACCATGCTTACTACTATCCATAAACATTCCTGCCCAAAGTAACCCACAATCTAAATACAAAAAAATGATGAATACAGACAGATAACTGGAGTTTATGAAGCAGTTTGTATCGATCAATGTGACAGGCAGTGGCCTCTGCTCAACAATTTAGTAAAGAACTGAAAGTCAGAGAAAGGCAAGGAAAAGTTGGGCTGAAAGCCTGGCTAATGTTTAGAGGGGATTTGCAAGGACCGAGCTTAGTAGTTGCCTTGCAAAGGTCCAGAAGGCATTTTGCATAGCTGATGCATGTAACATGATAGGCAAAGGCAAGTTAAAAAAACCCAGAAGACACACATTTAAACCACGTCACGACTATTGAAATTAAAAAAACAATAAAGATGAACACAAGGTCACTGGGAGAACGGAACAATATAAGGTACATAAAAAGAATCAGAACGCCATAATGGGGAATTCATGGGTGTTCAGTTGGTGACAACAATACTGAGAGGAGAAAAGGAGAGGAGAAAAGAAAGCAAGGATGCAGGTGTTTTAGAAGCCAAAGATGAGTGGCAGGTGGATAAAATTACAGCGGGGAAGGAACAAAATGCACAAAACAGGACTGAATGTCTGCTCCCAGCTGAACATGAATTCTCTGCTACAGGCAGAGTTTCTCATTTTTTTCTCATTTTCAGTCCTCTTTGACTTAATGATCAGTGCCTTCCTGCCACTTAAGCAGCATGTCAGCAGCCAACCCACAGAGTATGCAGCACTGCATTATCAGACCAGCACTGTCAACAAAGATTTAGCATCTGATTTTCAAATACAACAAGGACTTAAGCTAGAGAATTTCAAAAGCTTCAAGAATTGTAACAAAAATAAGTTGTCAAATAGATTTACATTCCAAGTATCCAGATCCCCCAAAACATTGCTTTCTAACTGAAATTCATTAAACACAAAGGATTACTTGCCTTTCTTAGGTGCAATGGAGATGTTACCACTTATTGATGATCAGATAAAAGATGTTAACAGCGCCTCAACTTTAGTAACACACCAGGAGAAATCCATTCAAACATTGTAGGTTCACGCTGCTACTGTAAATACAACTCTGTATTAAAAGTGAGTCATCTTAATTCGAGACGTGTCCAGTACAACCTTGACCAGCGAAGCTTAACCAGTCAGTGGTGCAAAAGCAAAGCTCTGCTGGGACGACAGCGCAGAAGAAGTGGAGGTACCGCTCAGCTGCACAGGTGATATGGGGCTCTTAAGTATTTTCCATTAAGTTAGCAGGAAGTCTGTCTGTAACAGTGTTTCTGAAGGTTTTTTAACCTGCGTTATTCTGTGTATGTATTACTAAAGCAAGAGTTTAATAAATTCAGACCTGTTTTGCTGGAGGATATTTGGTTGTAGCCATTCTTCTGGATTGTTAGCTCTTACATCCCATCCAACAATGACTCCCGAAGAGCCAAATCTTTTGTGAACTATGACCTGTCCCCCACTGAACTGAATATATTCAGGCTTTGGACTGTGAACATGAGTTGATTCTAGTTTAACAAAGAAAGAGACTTAGCAAGGATAAGTGTTTGAGGAAGTATATTAAACATTTAAACAGAAACTCTTCTGACTTCTGCCAGAAGAGAACTGACAATTAGACTAATAGGTGAAGACAATTAGACTAATAGGTGAAGTAAACAAGGGAACAGGTACTTTGTTTTTTTCCCCCCAGAATATTACCGTGATATTTGACAAAGCAGCATCCACTAGGGCAGGCATTTTTCTATTTGTATGCCTTTGGTATTACATAGGGGTCTTAACAGAGTTTTGGAAAGTATAAACACATGTATGTATTAACAATTACTTAAACCTTACAAACTATTTTACAGTGCTTACACATACTAACCGATTATGCCATTACTTTTCTCCAGTTTAGGTCACAGAATTCTTCTATTCAGTCTGATTGCAGGGAATTATTTTTCCAGAGGCAGACTGATCAACTGCTTCTTTTTCTGTTTATGAAGTTGATCTAAATCAGTTCATTTCTATCAAGTGAAAGCTATACCACTGTTTCATACATCAATACAAAACAGGCACACTCAGATCTATTCGATAAAATAGATACATACATATAGTATATCATATTGATGCTGTTATACAACACAGGGTGAAAAGGCCTTGGATTTTACATTTTCTGTTTTGCTTACTGAACATTATCAATAATGTTTAGAGAGAAGGAGAAAAAAAGAGTACCATTTACAAAGTATGTAAGGAAATCCACTGTAGAATACCATATAGATGACAATACCACAAGCAAAATCCAAAAGGATTGCAAAGACTCCAATACCTGCAAAATAAGAATTGAATGGGTTTCTGCTTCATTTTCGCCACTTTTAGTTTTCTTTTCTCCATTGTACCAATTCCTAAAATGTAAAATTAATAACCCAATATTCAAACAAGTTCTTTAGAAACTGAGTTTTAGGATAATTGGTCTTCTGATTATTACTATCTTAAACATTTGTCTGAACAGAGGGATACTGCAAAGCCTTCGATACAAAATTCTTCACAGTTTGAAGCCCAGATGAGAGTTTTACATTAAAACCACTTTTAAGAAAAACACAAGAAAAAGAAATTTGTTCCAACAGGAAAAAGAGCCTGAATCTAATTTCTTTGGATATGTAGCTCTACAGGTGCATTAGAATTTTTCTGGTTTTCATTGCCATTGTGAAAATGAGAAAGTGTAAAGAAACTATGAGCAAACTGAACATTTCCTGGGGAGGGGGGAGCTTTCAAATATTCCTTCTGCTGGCAATGTAACAGGAGCAGTCTATGAACAGATGTATTTGGGTTAACATTCTCCATCCATACCAGTCAGCAACCTGTTGGTGCCAAAGAACTATAGGTTGTCCTAGTCTCTTTCCTCTTTTATGGTGTTCACCAACTTTCCCTCTTTTCAGTCTTACTCCCTTCACCCTGCCTGGAAGAAGTAAGAGCACGTTTCAGAACCGTGCAAACAATGGTTTTTTTAAAAGTCTTGGTTTAGCTCAGATCTGTAGGAAGACTTAAGGTTGACAAATACCTTTTAACAGAAACAGGAATGGGCAAATATCGTGACTTGTCAGACTGCATTGTTGAAAACAGCAGCTAATATAGTATGTTTGGAAGGTCTCAAATGTCACTGTATTTTTAGGATAACCAATTCTTCACATTATAAGATATTCAGAAGACACAAGCAGCTCCAGCTATATACAAATAATCAAAAGATCATTTGATCTTTGAAAGCTTTATCTTTAGATAGATATGCCTGGAGCTTTCCACGAAGCTGCAAAGCAATTTATGGTGAACCTAAGAAAAGCACGGTTTCTCTTTCCATACGTACACCATCCCCCTAGGTTTTCCTGGGGGCAAAACTAGGTCTGAATCTTCCACAGTTCAGAGGACTTGACACCCTTGATTACTGTACATGGATCAATAATAAAGGATTTTTGAAACTCCAAACAAGGTAAAACCTTTGGAGTATTTCCACTGTACAAGAACTAAATCTCACAGACAAGCCCTTTAACCTCCTCAAACAAGTCCAAGCAACTGTCTTCTTAAATTAAAATGGCGTATATATAAATGGATATACTTTTACTTTTTCTAGACCAACTCACTGTCACGTGTCCAATAATCAAATTTCACCTTCTTCCTAAACGCACAGATTTCCCATCTGCATTTTCTAACTAAATTTCAAGTCTTCTTGAACTACCATACGCAGCATAAGATGTCCATCCATGCTGTAGGATCTGATCCTACAAACGCATAGCTGCTTACAATCATTAATATGGTTGATTATCCTGACTTCACAATCAGATAAATTTAAGGTGGAGGATAACATGTACAGAAATACTGCCATGATTTACATTTAGTTTCGCATGGAGTTCAAATTGCATGTTTGTGTAGGACATAGGCACAAGTTTTTCTTAAAACTGGTAGAAGTTCCAAATCAGTCTCAACAAGCAAATGAGAGACACCTCCTCTGTTACCTACTTCACTCCTACAGCACACCTTCCTGTTAAGAAGAGGCCGTGTTTGAAACTTATCCTTAAGTGTAGACAGTATGTAACATCCTACCTTGTCTGTGATAGCCACAGAGTTAAATGATCTGCCCACGCATCCAGACTCAGGTTAAGATTTCGTAAAGCTGCTCCAAGGGGCAATTATCCTTCAGTAGTAAAAATGATCATTGCATTGTTTTAAAAACCTTCTCTAGTATTTTATATATATATTTTAATACTTAAACTTTAAGGCTTCGCTTCTGTAGTGAACAGGAAAAAGAAGTCAGTGGCCAGGAACAAGTTCACGACCACACAACCAATGCACTACACAGGCTGTATTGTTAAAACCAAGTCACAGAAGTCTCTCTTTGCATGGTTCATCTTCAAAATACCAACATTTGCAGTGGTTACCACTATCAAATATTTGGACCTGATGTAGTATTCTCCACTTTACATTTGGAAATAGATGGGGGTGACCCTGTCAAGATATACTTCTTAATTCAACGTCATACCAGGACACTGTACTTACTCTATTGGGTTTGCGTGGCAAGGTTTTGGTGGCGAGGGGGCTAAAGGGGCTTCTTCTGTGAGAAGCTACTAGAAGGTTCCCCTGTGTCCAACAGAGCCAACGCCAGCCGGCCCCAAGCCGGCCCCACCGCTGGCCAAGGCCGAGCCCATCAGCGATGCTGGTAGTGCCTCTGGGAGAACAGATTTAAGAAGGGGAAAAAAAACCAGCAACTGCAGCTGGAGAAAGGAGTGAGAAGATGTGAGAGCACCAGCCCTGCAGCCCCCCAGGTCAGTGCAGCAGGAGGGCAGGAGGTGCTCCAGGCGCCGGAGCTGAGATCCCCTGCAGCCCGTGGAGGACCCACGATGACTGCCTTCAGTAACGTACTGTGAAAGAGGTTTTGTTGGTCAAGACTCTGTACTGAGTCATACTATGCAAGCAAACCTATTTTAACAGTAAGTGTCAAAAGGTAATGGAAAGTTAGAAATAGTCTTACTAATCAAACACTTCGTTTCCCCCTTTTCAAAGGGACATAACCCATCGTAACATAAATTGGAATGTCCAAAAGCAAAACGAGATTAAGGCACAGTTGTGCACTCAGGCAGATCATACACAGATTTTTATGTGAAGAAAACAACGGTTGTTATTCAAATTTTGAAGGACATCTTTAAACAACTAAATACAGTCACATTAAGCCACAAAAATGTCTGAGGTATGATCTGAATGTTGTTTTCGCGGAGGAATGGCCAATGCGTCCCACCCACACTCCAACTTTCCAGGACAAAGCGTCATTGGGGATGAGAAAGAGAACTCTCTTATAAATAAATACGGTAAGGAAGGAGAGACTTACAACCTTTCTGTTATTTGGATGCGCCGAGCAGAGTCCGTTCTGTACCACCGGGACATGAAATAGCGCGCAGGAAGCGCAGACAGTGGCACGATTCCAACAGGAACTTTCTTCAAAGACGCTTCCCTGCTCTCTACTCTGAAAAGAGGAAGGGGGAAAAAAAAAAAGAGAGACAAAAAATGCAGCCGTCAGCTTTGTTAGCTGTGTAGTACTTCAAAGTTTCCTTCAGATTGTTTTGTTGGTGCACAAGACAATATAGAATCTGCACACACGCATTTCTCTTACAGCCAGAGCACACCTAAATTAGGCCAAACGGCATTAGATTTGAAGGTACTTATAAAAAGCAACAGAAGACTATAGCAGACTGCTTCACAAGACAAAGCAAACGGAAACCTGGTTAAGAGTTATACAGATATCTCTCTCATCTGGAAACAGAAAAAAGAAAAAAAAGGAACCAGGAAGCTGTATGGTTGTCCATGGACAAAATTCATTGTGTTGCTTTATCAAGTGCATTAAACATGTCCAACATATCAGATCGATGGCCTCAAGAAAAATCTATTTACATTCAGTGCTTGTTGCACATACGACAGAACAAAGGGGAAGGCGGGGGGGGAAAGGGGAAGGGGAGGAAGGGGGGGAAAAGGGGAAGGGGGGGAAAAGGGGAAGGGGGGGAAAAGGGGAAGGGGGGGAAAAGGGGAAGGGGGGGAAAAGGGGAAGGGGGGGAAGGGGGGAAGGGGAAGGGGAAGGGGGGGAAGGGGAAGGGGAAGGGGAAGGGGGGAAGGGGAGGGGGAAGGGGGGAAGGGGGGGAAGGGGGGAAGGGGGGGAAAGGGGAAGGGGGGAAAGGGGGGGAAAGGGGAAGGGGGGAAAGGGGGGGAAGGGGGGAAAGGGGGGGAAGGGGGGAAGGGGGGAAGGGGGAAGGGGGGAAGGGGGAAGGGGGAAGGGGGGAAAGGGGAAGGGGGGAAAGGGGAAGGGGGGAAAGGGGAAGGGGGGAAAGGGGAGGGGGGGAAAGGGGAAGGGGGGGAAGGGGGGAAAGGGGGGGAAAGGGGAAGGGAGGAAAGGGGGGGAAAGGGGGGGAAGGGGGGAAAGGGGGGGAAGGGGGGAAGGGGGAAGGGGGGAAGGGGGGAAGGGGGAAGGGGAAGGGGGAAGGGGAAGGGGGAAGGGGAAGGGGGAAAGGGGAAGGGGGAAGGGGGAAAGGGGAAGGGGGAAGGGGGAAAGGGGAAGGGGGAAAGGGGGGAAGGGGAAGGGGAAGGGGGGAAGGGGGGAAGGGGAAGGGGAAGGGGGGGAAGGGGGGAAGGGGAAGGGGAAGGGGGGGAAGGGGGGAAGGGGGGAAGGGGAAAAAGGGGAAAAGAAAACAAGAAAAAATTAACCTGCAAAAATAAATAAAAGTTGAGTAAAAGATATTTGCGACTCCCTTACTTACATCCTTTTTTTCTGTGAAGGTGGACAAGCACCTTTAACCTGCTACGAACAGAAATCAGAGGAAGTTCTCTCGCGTGAAGATCATGCACAAGGCGTCATGTTTTAAGCTAAACTTTTAACGCAGGCTCACGGTGTGCCTGTAACCACCCGCTGGTGTTCCAGAGAGCACTTGGTGGCGGTCCCTGGGCCTGGTTTTCCAGGGATGAAGGCGTCGCGGACACAAAAGCGTCCTGCGTGGTTTCGGCAGCGCCCGTGCCAGCCGTCAGCGGAGCGTCCCTCGGGGCTGCTGCGCGGGGGTCGAAGCCTGTTCACGAGTCTCCTCTTCGTCAGGGATTTCTCTGGGGTAAATTCAATAGCCATCAGATTTGTCGATGACACCCAAATCAGAGAAGGAGCAAACAAAAAGACAGACTCGAACTGCAAGTGACCCAGAGACGGGAGAGTAACGGGAACATTACAGACACCAGGGGAAATTCGGCAGTAGCAAATGTTGGGTCTTGCCAAGGGAGAGGAAAAGTTCTGGCCGTCTCTTTGCTGACTGAGCACATCTCTGTAAAGGCCAGCACCGTGAAAAAAAGCAAAAATGTTACTGAGCCGTAGCTAGTTCAGTAATGTAGCTTTTCATTGTTTCCTCAGCAACGTATCGATTCATTATGTCTCTTCTTCATTAATAGGGCCTGTAGTGATAGGACAAGGGGTGATGGTTTTACACTAAAAGAGGGTAGATTCAGACTAGATGCAAGGAAGAAATCTTTTGACATAAGGGTGGCAAAACAGTGGCACAGGTTGCCCAGAGAGGTGGTCGATGCCCCATCCCTGGAAGCATTCCAGGTCAGGCTGGACGGGGCTCTGAGCAACCTGATGGAGTTGAAGATGTCCCTGCTCACTGCAGGGGGGTTGGACTAGGTGACCTTTAAAGGTCCCTTCCCACCCAAACCGTTCAGTGATCCTGTAAGATGGGACAAATCATGCAGCATCTCCTGCACTATGTCGGACGGAGCAGAGGAGTGGTGTTAGCTTTTAAGTAGAGCACGTTGCTGGCTTGAACAGTTTGACTTGGTGCTTGGGCTGAACTGAGTTGTCTTGGGCAGTGGTTTTGAGCCTGGGGCCCATGAAAGACAATTAAGAAAAGCAAGCATAGTATCAGGAGGCTTACATGCAGCATCCTGGGGCACGCGGTCAAACAAGGATAATCCACTTTTCTACTGCATAAAGTGCTTTGAATTCCTGCGCCTTAGCTAGGCAGGAAGCTAAGGGAAAAAAGCATCAAGATTTGGCACTGCTGCTCTCCCTCCTCTGTTGCTTGTGTTGCCACTTGCTGTTCTCCCTTTCTCCTGCCGTCTCAGGGTCTCCCCTGAGACCCTCCTTGCTTAGGGGGCTGCCTGCGTTCGTCAGCGGTAAGGCTGGACAAAGATAACGAGTGGTTGGCAAAAATTACAACAGTGATTTCAAGACAGCATTAGTGGAAAATACATCCTGTGGGAA
The DNA here is from genome assembly GCF_947461875.1 of Haliaeetus albicilla. NCBI lineage: Eukaryota > Metazoa > Chordata > Aves > Accipitriformes > Accipitridae > Haliaeetus > Haliaeetus albicilla. The sequence continues at coordinate 8,011,832 of NC_091499.1, forward strand.
CTAAGTAACCGGTCTTAAGGTTTCGTTTGTTGGTGGATTTAAACCTGTGCAACATAGCAGGTATGCCCAGTTAAAAACTCACATTAATACTAACCTGGACCAGAACTACAAACTTAACCTAAGAAAAATATGTTTTTAAACCGTAACCGATCCAGTTGTTTCTCTATAGATAAAATATAGTAGAAATAGCTTTGCTTGGATAATTTAACCATTATTCTTCAACCCCATTAAAATTCCATTATAGGGGGAACATAACAGGTGAAGTTTTCTGAAGATATTTAGGAACAGCTTATCACAAACATGTCACAGACCACGGCCACATCAACGCCAGAGAAGATGCCTGCTTTTCTCCTACACTGTCACTGCAGTAACAGAAGAATGAGTCTAGGACCCGAACAGGAAAAAAATTGGAAGAATTTATCTCTTCTAAGAGCCCCACTTTCCTTCCAAGCCTAAGCAGCATCAAAAGGCAGAACAACTTTGAATAACAGGAAGGAAGAGAAACAGGGACAGAAAAGGACACTTGGTGTCTGGAAAGCCTTTCTCCAAGTGGATGCTCGGGGCTCAGACTGCTGTGAATAATGTTTCTAGCATTTAAATGGACTAGCTAGGTTTGAAGGCAGCAACTCTCTGAGGAAGAAGTGATAGAGAGGTTGAGATGATACTTTTGCTATTACTTGAATAGAGACAATTTCCTGCAAAACAGCATATTCCTACCTAGGGGCAGAAAGGTTATTTGTGCAGTGGGAAAGTCTCTCCATGCATTCATGACATGAAAAAAAAATTCAAAGTTATCAGTGAGCTGGTGAGGAAGCTGCTCAAAGAGGAGCGTTTGCAATCCTTTTGCACATCTCTTGCCCATATTAGAGATCTCTGCAGTCATCTTCTGGGCAATGAGGGTCTGTCCAGCAGGTAAGGAGCAAGGCTTCCACTGTAACAACATTACACTATATATGTGCTTATATACTTTTCCTTTAAGGACAAGGTACATCACCTCATGTAATAGGCTGAATTATGTTTTATTGGCTTCTGGTGAAAAAAACGGCTGTGACTTGCAGCATCAGCGGGGTGTCAGCTGGTTTGAAAGCAATCTAAATCCACACACTTTTTTGTGAATGATACAGGAAGCGGTGAAGAGGTGCTGAACTAGGGTTTTTTCCTCTCTCTGCATCAAGTCTTTATCTGTTCTTGGCAATGGTGTGATTTCAAGTTAAGATTGCTAAAGTCAACCTTTTTACTGTCCTGGGCTAAATATGTACCTTTTCAAAAACTAGAAAACATTTTCTTCCTTTTTTTTTTTTTTCCACAGCATGCGGAACTGTTAATCAGCGAACTGCATTTCTGCCATGAGTCTTCCCTGATGATAACAATCCCCTAAGGAGAAGAGAGGAGGCTTAACAGGGAGTCAAGGGCATCAAGACAAATGCAAAGATAAGGTCAAAAGCTCACGAGAAGTTTTGTAAGAATGTAAGTTTTGTAAAAAGGCTACACACAATGCTACACAGACTGAAGCATTTTCTTGGAACATTTCCAAAGCCAGAGGAAAATTACAACTTGATGAATTAGCATGTAAGAAAACACCACTGTCCGTAAGACAATTTCAGATGATCTACCTTTCTTAAGACAAAGCTTATTTGAATTTTCTAATCATTTTCCTAAACAATTTGACCTCTCATTTCCCTTAGAACTTTATCAGTTTAGTATTAACATACATTTTACAACCTGAAACCCTTTACAACCATTAAACAGAATAAAAGTTTCAAGTATTAGATTTTTAATCCTTCCCAATGTACTTGTCCATTCCGACTAACCAACGTAAGTGAAAGACAGCAATAGTACAGAGAGCACATACATCCAGCTCTTCATGTTGAGATTCTAGTTCAGTAAAAATACGCAGTGTATTGAAAGATGCTGGCATGATCACTAATTAAAGAGCTTAACTGTTTTAAGTAATTTTGTTCTGTAAATGTCCTCAACACAGAACCTTGGTGAATGGGCAGGTTTTGACAGCTGTATTCCCTTTCTTAGCAGTTCATGGAAGCTCACTGCACCCTTCTTAATAATAAAGAGAATGCAAATTTTGAATTAGGATGCTCAAATATGAGAAAAATAACCCCATCACATTTCTCTAGTGTAGAATATAAACAAAGTAATTCTTTCCAGTGTTTTAGTCATATTCTAACTACCTCTGCATTTTAAGTTAGTCTTTATTATTTTGAATATCCTTGTTCAAAGTCAAATTCAGAGATGTGAGACAAAGCACAAATTAACAGATGAGGCTGCCTGGCCCCTGAATACTAAGACTTAGTTTGAACTTGGTATCTTCAGCAATATGCCTCTGCAGAAACTTGATGCTGAATGAATTGATTACCTGCCTCCACTCGTTTCCTCATTTTTTCACTCGTGTGCCTACACACCGAAGTAAAAGGAGAGGCAAACAGGACCAAGTTTAGGTAAAACCTTCCCATTTCTGAGACAAGAAAAGGAAGCACAAAGGAAATTTGTATGGCTGTTACCAGATTAGAAACAGCATTCCTGAATACTCTACCCTGTCCTCCCTTCAGCACACCAACAGATTTCAAAGTACAAGAGAGAATTCATAGATCCTCACTACGTTCCTGTGAAAGAGCCTATTGTGCAGGTATCTAACACAAGATTTGTCTGAGCTAGAAAAACAACCTGATATTTTGGGCTTTGAGTTTACCGTCCACAGTAGTAAAACCCACAAAAATTGTATTTTGCATGCTAATTTTGTGTACAATAACTCAATTATACGCCATTTAAATTCCAGTCACCTTCTACGTTGCTTGCTGGCTTAGTTCTCTGGCACTTGCTTTGTTTTCACGTGTGCTTCAACTAGAAACATTGATTAATTTTTAAAGCCATTACATTTTGCTCATTTGTCTTTGGGAAAAGTGACAAACGCACTCTTTTGCAAAGCTCATATTGATTGCTAGAGCAGGAAAGAACACAGGTTTTGGTACAAGAACTTTCTGCTTTGAAAACAAAACAGTCAACTTCAAGGATAATTTCCTTCATTTAATGAGCATTATGATCTAACAGGAGTAAATGGTATTAACAAGGTAATGAAGCATTAGTACTGGCACAGTCAGCATCTAGCTGTCAGATAACCAACATTTCACAGCATCTGTTAATCCTAAGCAAAGTCTTGATTCCTACTTAAACAACCACACAGTAAGTTTCAAAAAGACACCTGTCACACAAGTGAGGAGAGAACTGGGATAAAACTGTATTTTAAGGATTCTGTACAAAGTTACATGGAAAAAGATCTTTTCAAAACAAAAAAAAAATCATGAACTGCTTAAGACTATTCACAGTAACAAAACTAAAGCCCTGGACATGGGGTGGCTTGTTTTTGGAAGAGCACACCACCATTATAATAATGCTGGAATACTGAAGATGCATACGCAATAGAACTACCACCTCCAGTACTTAACAGAAACATGGAAGGAAGCATATATTGCATTTTCAGTATTCTCAAATTATTTCTCTCCAAGCAGAACATGGCAATTACTAAAACTCACACAGAGACTTGAGACAACAGAGATTTTTCCTCATATGCTAAAACAAGTTTTGGCTTTTCCCAGACTCCACGGTGGACATGTCTGGAAAGCTAGAGGGAACTCGGTTGGTTCTGCCAGGACCATTCCCTGATCCCGCTGCTCAGCAGCACAGGTACCTGCATCTGTGAGGCGAGTAAGGGTTTCTCCCATCACTTCCTTGTGATTTCAGGTAAGGTACATAAGCAGGAAAAGATCACCTGATAAAGCAAATAACACGTGAAATTAAACTGAATCCACATGGCGCAGTATTTGAAGTACCAAATATTTCTTTCGTCTTCCATCTATTGAGCAGAAACATGCAGATACAAGCAAACCAACCCCACAGCATTGCGGAAACACCTCCTGGATTGACTTTTCTGCGCATCACCCGTTCAGGACAGCTAGACTGGAGACCAGCAGTACCCTACACACAGGGAGGCGGGGGACTTCTCTCTGCTTAGTTGTTTTTACCTTCTTCCAGCATTGTTGGGAAGCAGAGATTTCCACATCGACTGGATGTAGCTCTGGCACAACATCTGAACAGGGATGGCTCCTCGGGAGGATGAGGGGTACCCTGCCGCACACGGGGAAGCGAGCTAAGAGGACTGGTAACAGGGCGTCTTCAGTGCCACAGGCTAGTGCCTTTCTATTGCCTCCAGAACTGCAGGGTTTAGTGAAAAACCCTACAAAATAGCAAATTTTGATCTCTGGCAGAGAGTGCTTTGGTTGTCATGATTTCGTCTGTTCCCACATAATACACTATACACCATACTACCATATGCTGCTATACCATATTCCACGAGGAGCCAAAACAAGCCGCTTCTAGGCTGTTTTGAAGAACCCATAAGCAACTGTCCCATAACACAGTAAATCACTAGATAGAAACAAACACTGTTGGACAGCTTAGAAAAACATGTTTTCTATTTATTTAAAAATAAGTTTGTAGTTACTACATTGCAGTGACAGTAATTCTTACACATACATTCTAGTTTGTATAAAAGGATTCAAAGTATTATGCATCAAAACTAACATAGAAAGTGTCCACATAACAGTAAAGAAATTTCCAATCCATATGTACAAAAAGAAAGGGCACTGTTATCCTGGTGAGATACTTCAGGTTATAACATGATAATCCAGATTTCTGGAAGAAAAAAACCTTGATAAAGCTAAAGAATTATAGTTTCCAAAACTGTTACTCATTACATACAACAGATTTGTGTTTTACATAATTCTGTACAAAATAAGCATAATTTTTAATCTGAAAATGTGTCAGTTTGAAAATTAACCTTTCTAGGTCATTTCCTTGAAGTTGAGCTCCATTCTATACATATTTAAACATTATGACAGAATTTAATTCACACAAGATCATTATCCAGTTGTCCGCCACACTCTGCAGTTTTAGTATGGTCCAAAAATGTAACTTCTGTACGGTCTCAATGTATTAGCAAACCAACACACGCAGTTGTAAGCACATAATAGTACATGTACATCATACAGGCATGTGTACATGATAGGTACTCATATTTCTTTCTACTCCTAATTTGTATGACCTCATTCTTTGTTCTTTCAGGGCAGAAATTCATAGTATAGTACTACCTTCCCTCCCTAAAATGTATCATTTGCATTATTTGAAGTGAATTTCCTGATGTATTTATCTGCATTAAAAAGGATCCAAATGACTACTTGTCTTGCTACCTACCTCCTAAAAGCTATATTTATTCACCTTTATTTTATTGCAGCATATAAGGTTTCTCTCTGGAGTGCCTTGAGGCTGTTATAACCTTGGGAAAAGGGGGGGGGGGGGGGGGGGGGGCGGGGAAGGCAGCTAATCACCTTTTTCTGCAATTTAAGATGTCTTTTAATCTAGCTTTCCTGGTGTGTTTCCTCCTCTAACACACTGTAAAAATTACACGGCTAATTCCCACATTAAAATTAACACAAATGCAAGAGTACCCGGACGTTAGCTCTAGTTTAAAAGCTACCTGTTATTTCCCCCAGACATAGTAGAAAGTGTACAAGCTGTATTCCCGATTCAAAACCAGGAAACTACATAAGCTGTCACTACCAGATTTGTTACTGGAAACACATTGTCAAGCCTTGGCCAATTTTATGAAGTTTAATATGCTCTCCTCTGCATATGAACAAGCATGTATATACAATAATTTACAGCAGAAAACTAACAGCCCTTTTATCGGTTGAATATCTAGGTCCCCTTGGAAACAATCTGTTACAAGAACTTCAGGGGTAAAAGAAAATACATTATATAGTAATTTTACACAGTTAATTTGCCTTCATTAGGTAGTAAACAGAAAATGAGCTTTTGCTGTTTCAAGGTGAGGTTTTAAAGCCCTCTACCTTCTGTATCACAGCACTGTTGCAGAGTTGTATTTAAATTCTTGTTAAACACTTAACTCTCTTTAAAAAAAAAAAAAGGCAAAAAGGAAAACCTTTGAAAAACTACTGTGGACAAAATATACTACATTAGAGTAAGGTAAGGACTCAGGACATAATGTAATTATTGTGGTATGGCTGTATCTTGACTGACCAGCAATATGTTAAAATTACCTCAGCAAGATTCGCATGCTTCAAATTAAATGCAAACGTTGATGAAAGTGAGCTTGCAAACCTCCAACCTACTATGCAAGTACAGGGTGAAAGGGTCCCATCCAGTTAAGCCTATTGCTTTTACAGAACCAGTCAACCATTTAACATGTGCCTAAATTCAAATTATATGCTAAAGCACTTACTTGTAGTCCTTGGACCAACAAATGTGAGCAGAAGATTTAACAATGTGGTGTCAAAATTGTAACGAGCTTGAAGTTACCGAATGGACAGACTATTTTTTTGTTGTATGTAGTCTTTTGGTAAGACAAAAGCCTCTGGCACAGAATCAGAATTGGTACTTGAAAAATGTTTGTACAGCAATACAGTGAATAAGTTGCCTCTACACTACAATTCTTTTCTTTATAGCTATTAATATATCCTACGTGCTGCATCAGGGTCCTTTATCAATTAATAGTTTTACAAATATTAAGCCATAGTAATACTTAACTCAACCAACTCAATCTTACAAGTCTATCAACAAACTGATCACATGTACAAACCGGACACTGTACAAATAAACATATGTAAATCTATATCACAGCAGTCTAATCACTGGAGGAAGACATTTTTCTGTAAAGTTGTATCACTGGTCATTGCCGAGTGACAAAGAGCTCTCTAGTTCAATATTGACAATAATGAACACTACTGTGGTAAAATTTAAGTTCAGTTCCCAGAGAACACACTAACAACAGAAACAAAATGGCTAAGAGTTGTTAAGTATGTTAGGCACAGATACAATGATTTCGGTTAAACATTTAGAGCACACTGGTATCACAGAAACAGAAGTTATTTCCTCATCAGTAGTTAGAGAACACACTGTTATTATTAAGATACCACTCAGCGGTAAATACCAATTTTAACTTTTCCCAGTATAGAGCAGAAATACCAGAACAGTACCCTCATATCCATGTCAAATATAAAAGAATTTAATGAATAAAACTGCGTTAATTGCTGCCAGGTCTGTAAGATTGTTTGTGTGTATATGACTATGAACCTATGTTATTTACAATGCAAATGTGAAACAAGCACATGAGATTTTGATACTCCGTTTTCTGAACCAGTTGTTAGGTACTTGAGATGGCATTATAAAACATGCATATAACTACAGTTCTTAAATTATTTCAGAACACTGACCAATAGTTTATTGCTCACATTAAAAAACTTAAGACTTTGTAATCAAAAGCTCTTTTTCTGTGTTGATACAGTATGCCACAATAACCTCAATTAATACATTTTTCCCCGACCAAAATGCACAGTCTGATGGTGACTAAAGTCTCATAAATAAAGTTTGCAACCTAGTGAAATTAAATTATAAAAATATAACTTTTAAATAAATCTGGTATTAATTTCTAATAAATTTTTAGTGTTGTTTCTATAAAAAAATTTGATGCAAATTATCCACAATTTATTTTAAAAGGAAAAACATTAATGTGCCTAATATGAATTAAAAAATTACTGGCTAAAGTCACCAATATTACTGGGTGGGAAGCAGTACCCATGTTCTGCAGGTAAGGCCTTCTATTCTCGTAAAATTAAGATGTACAATTTTCTACCTACTGTTAAGGGAACGTATATTATTTCAGTCTCCAAAACTTACATACAAGGTATTTTTGATATATAAATATATACATAAACATGCCATATAAAACATTATTACAAATGGAGTAAATACAGAAGCTGAATTTTAGATATAATCTATTTCATATATTACAATGCAGATAACATCAGGAAATTACACATTTTCATATGATTGCCTTCATCAGTGAGATTTGACAAAATTAACAAGTAGAACCAATTAGCTTTGAATTGTGAAGCTGTATTGCAACTGTACAACCATAGCTTGTTATCTTACCACATGTTTAGTGACTCCATTTTAATTGAGTGATACAAGAAATACCTGGTAGAACAAAAATAAATATACCAACAAATGAAATGCAAACTAATCCCTGCTCCCCAAATTCATATCCATAACAATTCAAAGAGGATCTGGAAAATATTTTAGTCATTTTTTGTAGCAAAATACATAATGAACTACATAAAACTAGGTATGGTGGACACTAATTTGCTACCCACAGTAGCACATTTCTACTCCTCTTGGTGCCAGATGCCAATGTTCTTTGTCCAAACATTTAAGCTTTTTTTTGTAACAGAAAATAAAGAGTGAAGAATCAGGCCGCAAATATGTATACAGAATCTGTGCAAATTTTAGGTCTTAATTCTGTATGCCCTCCCTTCCAGATATTGCAGACGATGTTTAAAAAAAAATAAATATTATTATTAAGTAAGGGTGTACAGAATTGAGGTTTCATTTCAGGTTTATTTTTTCAACTAAGTTAGGGTCACACACAAAAAAAATCTTTCACACTACCCAAACTTCCAAAATAATGTATAACCAGAAAATTTTGGTTACATTTTTGTACCATACCAGATCTCAGAAAATATGACTACTTCTGTATTTTTTTTTCCTTAAAACTGGACAATACTTTTTTAAGTGATAGAAAATGGTATTAAAGTTTGTTTGTAAAGGTATAAAATAACTAAATGTACCATAAACAAATAAATAACTGCTTTTCTTTTCCAGAGCAGTACATATAACAATACATTCCCCTAAGTCATATAGTTATCATTTACAATAGACAACTTAATTTTACTAAGGATGCAAGAAATAATAGAATACAAGGCACAATCATTAAATGGAATTTTTCTTTAGGGTGTATATTGACTTATGTCAGCGTGATATACCATAAAAAGTGCAGAAAAAACACAATGTGCAATGAGACCACTGTATAAAACATGATTGCATAAAAAGTGATTTGGCCTTTTAACCTTATTAATTGAAAATAACCAATCTTCCCCTTAAAATTAAACTATAAAGTATGACATTTTAAAATTTATTTTCAATTCTAGTGCTATCTAAAAAATCCTGAAAAAAATTTATACCTGGGTAATATTTTATATGTATGTGTTTATGTATATATTAATATATACACATACACTCTTCTCTGTAGGTCATTTTAGCCTCTTAAGCATGTCTAAAGTTGTAGAAACAACAATCAATCTGGATCAGAAAGTAAACATCGTAATTCCATACCTGTCCTGTAATTTCCTTGAATCCTTTAACCAATTATACATTTTGTCTAAAACATCTCTGTCAAAGGACCCCACCAGTGCATTATTTTCTACCAAAAGTACCAAAAACGATACATTTCAGAACAATGTTAACAACTTACTATTTAAAACAATACACAGCTTTTATCACTGCAAATGGTATGCTGTACTGACACTCAAAAAGAAAGAAAGGCTTTCCACTGCACTGATTCTCAGTCTTTGGCACAATAAACAGAGATTTAGTGATTGATACAAGAATCAAGGTCTGAAAAATTAGACATTAGTCAAACTTTTTCCAATGTGGATATATATATATATTTGTGATTACATTTTTGCTATGTTTGGCAGAACTTGGATAAACCAACAGCCTGTGCTAGGCTTCTTTTGCAGTTGAATGTTCCATCACAACTGAAATTAAGCATTTTCAGATCAGCAAAGTTTGGTATTTTTGTATTGAATAGAAATGTGAGTGAATTTACTGCCACTTTTTGCCAAAATCTGCCTTCCTAGGCAACTTGACTTTACAATCAAAGTGTACCTTGCTTGGTCAAAAATAGACTTCTGTTTTCAGTTTGTGGCATTAAAAGTTCTATCACCTTTTTTTTAATTGTGTGGAGATACTACGCACTACTTGAGCAGAGTAGCTCTCAACTCTGTACGTCAGTCAGAAATTGCTTCAATTATTCTCAACTGTGAACAAAATGACTGTTGAAATGCATAACCTGTTTGGAGGGCAATAAATAGCAAAAGTTTAAAATATATATTTCTTTCAAAGAATGTTCTTTCAGTTTATTTTTTGCTAAATTTTTCTCCCCAAATCAGAACATATTCTTCTAACCCATAATAGCAGCAGGGAAGCAGAAGTCTGTTCTGCTGTTCCTTAACTGTACCTGCTTCATAGCATTCTGAAGTAAAACCCTTGGTAAAAATCACCAACCAATTAAATTAGCTTTTGCTTTTTCAGTCAACTTTCGGACTCTGCCTCTGCTAGATGTTCCAAAAGTTAAGGAGGTGTCTTCAAACAATAGCTGCCTTTGCTCTTCCTCAGAGTCATCTTCATTGTAAAAGGCTGTCCTCCTACCCTGGTTTCTAGTTCTCATGTGAGGTTCAGAATCTTTAAGCTCTTCAGACCCCTCCTCCATAGGCTCATCTATCTTTTTCCTCCTGCTTCTTGTTTGCATTTTAACATTTGCAGGAACTAAGAGGTCCGAGCCTGGCTGATGGGTCTTTATCTTCCTTTTTGGCTTTCTACCCCCACGGCCTTTTTTTTGTAACAAGTCTTCCTTCATATTATTTTCAGAAAGAGAATTGCATGCAGTAGAAGCAGAGGCTTCTTCTGGTATATCCCTTGTGGTCTGGATTGTATTCTGCTCTACCACCTTTTGCTGTTCAACCATTTGTAGCTTTTTTGGTTTTCTGCCTCTTTTCTTGTGCACCACTTCACAGCTACTGTTATTAGTCTCCACCTTCGGTTTCCGTCCGGGACCTCTTTTAACTGGAGGTTTTGAAGGCTGTCCTCCATGTCCATTTACCTGAATGCTTCCTGATGCCAAAGCATTATTCCTGCAATCTACTGTAAAGAAATGAGAGTACCTATCACATAACAGATTTGCATTTACATTCATTTTCACACTGCCTTAATAAAACTCAACTAAAATATCTGAATGGATTCACAGTGATTGCCAATCTGTCAAAATCTAAGAAACCCAAAGTAGAGCTCAAAGAGCTTCATTCCAGTATGCAATGAGGACTAACTTCTAGTTGCGTTTAGTTCAAGTTAGCTTGAAGAAACAAAGACGAAAAAAAGAGAGAAAGAGCGAGAAAAGAAAAAAGAAAAAACAAAGAAGGAAAAAAAGGAAACAGCTCAAGTGTTTTTCTTGGCTGATACAGTGGACAGAAACTCCTATTCGGTATTTGCAACAGCAAAAATTTGCTCAAAAAGCATTGCTGCAAGGATCAGGAATGCTTCACAGCAGGTCATCTCTGGAGAAATTAAAAAGTTTCTTTCAGCCTGAGGTAGCATCCTTTATAGCCAGTTCATTAGACCAGGGTTATTTCAACAACAAGCGAGGAAAAGGATAGAAACATGGGAGACTAAGACACACACACAAAAAAAGGCATGCCACTTGCACAGATTTCTCACATTAACAGACACACCGCAGAAGGTATTTTCTTGGAGACTTTTATGGGCTATGAGTTTTTCTTAGGTAAGTGGTACTGAACCTCCTCAGTGAGGCATGTCACAGGACCTCTTATGGAAATGTCCTGCTACCACAGCCCTCGCCTAAAACGAGACCAGGAACAGACTTAGAGCTGGCATGATAATTCATCCAGTCCTTTGATGGAACATCCATGCACAGCTCCTGCTGTGTTCAAATGTGCCCCATCATGCACTAAAAGCACAAGCCTCCCCTATCATACAAGCAGATGTGCAGGAGAGTCAGGATCACGTCAACAACATGACCACGATCTCTGACATGACCAAACATCCAGTTGTGCAATGGGTGCATATTTAGCCATGCAATGTAGTAACAGCGGAGGCCTTTGTGAGAAAGCTTGCAAGGAATGGACAGATGATTTAACTTATCAGACCACAAGCTGCTTTTTCAGAAGCATGGAAGAGTAAGAAAGAACAGATAATCCTCAGGGAGAGGAAGACTACAAGGAGTAACCAGATTAATTAGGTGGGGCCCAATTTGCAGGCTACTGTTTCTCCATCTCCAGAGAAAAGACTCTTACTGCATCTACCTGCTTCACAGCAGCTTTGTAACACTTCAAACCTCCTTCATAAACAGGAAAGCTTTTACAACTAGGAGATCTTATTTCAGTCCCTGCAGAAACTCTGAGTTTTAAGGTATCCAGACATAAAAGACCAAGCAAGTTCAGTCAGAAGATTACATGATACTTGGTCCGATCAATCCATACAAATATACTAAACAAAAGCAGTAAACACTGCATAGTTCTATTTTGATGTGGCAAAAAATGAAAGAACAAAGTTGCAGCTAGGATGCTCTGATCTTTATGCTCGTGGTTGTGGAGCGTGTCATCACACTCAGCGTTACTGACTCAAATATAACCCACGTAAGTTTTATTAGGTAAAACCCACAGGGTTTAAAGTGTGACCCTGCAGAAGTCTGCTTTGTTATGAGTTCTCAGATTCCATGACCCTTGTAATGATTTAAATGAAGGTACAGGTACGTTAACATATCAAAATTGGCTAGACAACAGAGTTATCACACCATGGAAATGGTGCTGAGTAGTCAAAATCGTGCTAACTTATCAAGAAGGAAACTAACTGTGACTTGAGTTGTTCCACTAGACTTCCCTATTCTGCTAAATCATAATGCATACTAATTTCCCCACCCACAAATTATCACAACTAAAGTACAACCCTACAGCCACTACATCAGTAACTGGGGGGAAAGTTGCAAAGAAACTTCGTACCTTGTTGATTAACAGTGGAAGATTTTACTTTGCGCTTGATCTGCTTCTCTTTCTCGGGATTTTCTCTTGTGGAGTTATTCCTAGTGTTATGACTGTAATCAGATTGACTAGGGATTGATACAATATTCTGGTTCTTGGAATGTTTGGTTGAATTCTCCAGTACTAGAAGGGCAAAAAGAAAATATTATTCAAGTTAAGTAGTTTATACCACATTCAATCTTATCTGGCTAAAAAGGAAGTCATGTTCTACTACAAAAAATTTGAATCAGTGATCTAGAAGTAAGAAAGCTTCCTGGATAAAACAACATAGCCTAACTTGTTCAGTTTTCCTCTGAAGAACCTCAAAGGCCCAGCAGCTTAAAAACAGAACCAGTCTTAATTGAGACAAATACATTAGATTCCCAAAAAGCAAGTTTTCTGTTTAAAAACATTCACAGCTTAAAAAAACCCCCAAACAATCAAAAAACCAACTTGCCTGACTTTCCCGACCCTGCAGCAGTATTAGGCTTTGTAATTAAAGGCTTTATTGTTAAAGGCTTTGCTCCTGAAGAAGTAGATGGTTGCTCTGTAACAGCCACATCTGTTATCCCCCTATTGCTTCTAGTGCGCACAAGGGAAGAGGTTTCAGCTGCTTTTCCATTCATCTGAGGTGGCGCATGTCTCAGTACTGCTGACCGTGCAGGTGCAGAAGATGAAGAAGTGGCAGAAGTTTCTGCCTTCAGCTGAGGTTTTATTAATCTCCTCTTCCTTTCAGGGCTGCAAAAGGAGTAACAATTTGTATCCCAGGTGACCACTTTTTTATTTTACAGGAATAAATAAAATTAAATGCTAGTGTCTGAGATTGTGGGAGTAAAACAATCATCTCCGTATGAAGTATGTTAAAAATATGACATTTACTGTGGAAATTCATGTAGTTGTGAGCCTCTGAAAAGTGAATCTTTACAATAAATGCTATAGTTACATGACAAAGCATGATGCCATCACTATCCTAACGATGCTGTTTTACTGTACATGTTTAGCAGTTATTTGAATTTTAAGCACTTACACTAGGATAGCTCTAAGTAAAGTTTAAAACTCTTCCACATCATAGGGACTTGCATGTCAAAGCTATCATTCTGCAATATAGGGAATAGTAAAGGAAGTATTAAGAAAAAAACCACACTAAATTCTGCTGTTTAGGTATGTCAAACTTGCGCAGCATTTCATGAATACTGTAAAGGAGTTAATGTACCTGGATGCAACACTACTGGAAACTGAGCTGCTTCTACTTCTTTTTTTCCTTCGTTTCTTTATTGTATTTCTTTTGTGAAAGCGTAGGGCTGATTTATAATCCGATAAAATAGAACTTATGTGTTCTTCAAAGAAAGCAGAAAGGCGCAAACTCATGCTGTAAATCTAAAAAAGAAAAGCCAGTAAACAAGTAAGTTTTATACTTTTCCAAAGCATCACTTTACTTATTTATCGTTGAACAATAGCTAGAGAAGTAAACTGATTAATATGGAAAAGTTTTAAGGAAATTTACAGTCTGCCTCAACAAATTTACACTAATCCATGTGTAGGTTTGCTTTAACTATTTTCATGGCTTTGAGAAGTGTATTACAACTGAAGATCACACACAAAAATTAGAAAAGTCACCTTCTCAACTGCCTTTCCAGAACGCATCCCTTTATAGCTTCAGTAGAAACGACAGAGAGAGATCCTTAATGGTATTTTACTGTATCGTACCCAGGGTCAAGAAATGTAATTTTCTTCTGTATCAAGCTGCATTCTTGTATCCTATATTTGAACATCAGTCTAGTCCTCTTATGGATGAATTGATACTATCAGTAAGTTGGTTCCAACAGGTACAATAAATGTATTAGAATTATGTAGATGCACATTCTTCTTCTTTGGTTTTTTCCCCTCTAGCCTTGGATGATTTAGAGAGAGACCCAACCAAACTCAGTTTAGATCACAACTAGTTATTTGAGCACAGTTGCTATTAATTCCGGAAACAAAACACACGGGAGTGAACTGTCTAGATGCTTTAAGAGGGGACACAGCACCTTCTTAGAATATGACACACAAAGACAGTATCAAACAGTTGCCTACCTAATGACACACCAGACAAACTGAGTGCCAGACTAAACAGCAAGTGTGACAGATTCTGCTTGCATTACTGGAGAGGACATCCGAAGAAATTTCGTAAGAAAATATATTAAAAAAACCATATAAAAAATGTATGTCTAATGTGCCAAGTAAAAAAAAAAAAGCTGATGGGTTTATGTTTACTCTTCAAGTAAGCATCAGTGATGTAAAGTAAGGTGCTAAAAATATCACTGAATGACAAGTCAGAGTAAAAACATCACCATTCAACAACTATGTGTTGCATGCACTGAAAGTACATAGGTTCTAGAATATTAAAATTCTTGACACCAGAACCTGCCATTTCTAAATAAAATAAAAAAGAGCTACAAGTTTACTACTACACCAGTCTGTTTGGAAGAAACGTGAAAAAATACGAAAATGTCAGAAGAATCTGTGAAACCACACGGAGCTAAGATACTGTCAAGCATTTTCCTATCTTGGTTTGAGGAGATCAAGAGGAGAAAGAAAAACCACAAAAGAACTCACACCTGCCCAAAAAGCCCTGCCCTTTGAAGCAACCAAAAGACAAGGGACTGATTCTTGGGCAGCCCAAACAGTGAGTGGGATTGGCTATTACTGACTGAAGAGAGATCTGTCACTGATCAGTTCTTCTTGCCAATCACCTACTAAGGAATTTTTCCCTGCGTTTAAGACAATAAAGTCCTGATGATTAATTTGCTATTTAGAACAGCCAAACATAAAAGCTATTAATAATTCTAGTCTAATACCTAATGCATATTAGTAGAAGAAAAGCTACACAGAAGCCTTGAACATGTGTAAGCATACATTTATAACTTTCACTGCTAACAGGTACTGCACCTACAAGTCAATCTGAGGGAAAATATCAACAACTCTACCACTGGCAGGGCATTTCAGTAGCAGCTCAGTAAGAACAGCTTTGTAGGCTCATGCTTTAAGTAAACAGTTCAGTTTCTCAGAAATCCTAAGTGCTTCATTACAATCTCACTGCATGCTGGTGAACAGCAGAGAATTTCATTATCCTCTACTCTTTATACCTGGCTATTTCAGCTTGGGGCAACCTCCAAAGTGGAGGAGTTTGGGGCTCTGTGTTTGTGTGTTTTGAAAAATCTAGTTTCTTCCGCAAAATATCAGTTAAATTCCACTATTGTATCCACAATCATGTTTCTACAAATCTTTCCTTCAATGTGGCTCTCCCTTTAGATCCACGTTCAAATACTTACTTTTGAAACACATTTACAGAATACCAGAACTTCAGGCATTTAAACAGCATACATTCCTTTCCTTTAAAATACAAAGCTACACTGCTTTCTCAGAAATACTCATGTTTAAAGATCAGAAATAATTAAACTCGTTTTTAAACTAATGAATTACCCCGTCTCTCTGTTTTTCTGTCCTGTATTTTTCAGATGTAAGTATTCCTTCAAACAACAACAACAAAAAAAAAAAAAGAAAAAAAAAAGAAAAAGAAAATGAAGTCTTACCCTTGATCTTTTACTTGGTGTATAGGCCTTGGAATTGCTGAAAATAAGTCTCACATCTTTACATAACTCCATCGGTGACTCATAGTTGCCAGCTTCCAGTGTTTCTCTAACAGTAGCAAAATCCATAGGAGTGTCAATAATATCTCTATAATCCTGTTAAGAAATAGCAAAGCAATGTATTACAATTTTTTTTCCCAAGCCTTAATGTATCATTTTCATTAGGATGCATTTGATAAACCTGTTTAAACCAAACGTCCTCTTTAAATAGGTATGGAAGACTGCTGAAGACATTTTGCTCCTTTGTACTCATACACAGCATAACTCCTCACAGACATGCTCAAAAGGATCACGGTTAGAAGTTAACTGATACAAGATTTAATTCATTTTGTAAACAGATTTACTGAAATACAGAGCTCAAAATTTTGTATCCTAAGGCTTATATTACTGACACACTGTTATGAAGACAACCGTGATATGAAAGTGTGACTGCAAGCCTTCTGGGTGGCTTAACAGCTCAAACTTGGTACTAAGCCTAATACTGTTTTTACATATTAGCTTTAAAATACGAAGTTTGAATATTTGAACCTGATTAAAGGTTTAGCACATCCTTGCTGAAACCTGAGCAGTTTCCCAAATGGAGACCTGGCAATTTAGGAAAAGTAGTAATAAAATAATGAAAGCTCCACAGGGTTAAATAGGACCCTGTTCAAGCCCATGACAGAACTTCTTTTCTAGGCTATGGAAGAAACAGGAATATACATATGACAAAGAGCTTAAATACCAAAATTAACCAAAGAGTTAACTTAATCCATCAGAGCAAATAGAACCTGTGTGAGTGCCTCCAAATGCTGAACAGGTTTGTGACACCAGGGAGCAGTGTTTCATGCCCAAGCCTAGTAAGGTGCTCACTTATTAGCTCATTTGAGGATCCCAGAGAAAAAGGGCCACTCGTGGTTGGCCACAGCACAAAGTTTAGGTTACTTCAAAAATCATGGTGCCTGAAAGCTGCGAAAGTCTCAGGACAGACCTCCTAGTGACTTCCGAAAGAGAAGCATTTCTTTTCTCTAACTGGGATGATTAATTTCCCCCAAGTTCATCACCTTAGAGTGGTATTTTAAAGAAAAACTTAGGATATGCTAGAAGAGCATGCAAAACCTTTGCTTTGTTACTTAAAGTAAAACTAGCCTAAAAGGCTAAAAGAGATCCAAGGCACCAAGGCTTCTGGTTCACTACAGTTCTTCAGTGGGTACTTTTTCTGCATCAAGCCCAGATGACTGTGATATGAAAATTACTTTTAGTTTTTATACTTCTGAAGTTAAAACAAAAAATTATCCATGACAACATTTGTCACATGCAACAACCAAACATATGCACTTTATGTATGACCATTTTCCACTCAGAAAAGGAAAAACACATCTTAACTGCAAAAGTTGCAATTTACTTAACACAGGCACCCCTGAACATAAAGCATTTTGCAACTAAAGCATTTAAGAGAGCAGAAGTCCAATTTCTTTTGAAATTATTTTAGAAAGACAATAAACATTATTATCAGGTGACAATCAAGCACTGAAAAAAATTTCTGTCAACAGAGCTGCCTAAAGTTTCAATTAAAAGAGTTGGAAAAATGGTCACAGTTGGAAAAAAAGCCCCACCTAACAACTGGATTATAACCAGCCTTCCTGTTCTAAAATACTCACTGGATATTCAAGGAGATCCACTGGTTGTCGAAACGGTTCAGAGTCTTCACACTGAAAAATGAGATTCAGCAGCTCCTGGCATTGCTTCTTCCATGACTGAATGTCATATGACTGAGCTCTATTACGTAGTCGCCGCTTTGGCTGATGATCCTGAAATGATAATATTGTCTGGTATATATTAAATGAACTAGCTGCTTTTACAAAATCAAATGGAAAAGGTACCCTGTAGGACATAAATTCTAACTAATGAATTCGTAACATGTAGCAGCACAGACAGAAATGCTTTTACATTGAACAGCTCAGTAGAACAACACATCACTTTAAGTTCAAAACTTTCCGAAAGCTGACATTACAGGATAATAAAAACATTTTCAGTTTTGCATTCCTTTGTTTACAAATGCATTTCTAATTATTTATAGCACTATGAATCATAAAAAAAAAAACCGTTACCTTTCTTTTTCTAGTGGAAGTTCCTGGCACATTTGTATCTTTCTCTTCTTCCTTTGAGCAAGATAATGAGTCGCATAAAAAGGTTAAAAAAATACAAGCATATATGAGTAGGTGAGTTCTTTTATATTTCACTTATAATTTGAGTCTTTACAGTTCTACCCCTGTCCCTCTACGAAGCACTTCATGAGACCGTCAGTTTTGAGAACGCTAAGAAGCGTGTATATTCTCCAGTAAACTGTTAAAGTTCTCTGCACTAAAGGAGGAGAGGAGGTTGGATTTCTACCCAGTTTCCCAGCTGACAAAAAGAAACATTGAATTGACAGAAAAGTACACCCCACTCCCTTACATTGACTGAAAAAAGTACTTTTGTATCCAGTAGGAGACAGCAGACCTGTTTCTCCAGTCTTTCAATGCCAATGTCTAAGACACAACCACTTACCTCATCAGAGTCAGACAACACTTTCTTCTTCATTGCATTGTACAATGGAATTATGTCATAGCAACTCTGGTCTCTGTGTAAAAAGAAATACATGCTAACATTTATTTTTGATCTTCACCTATGGAATCAACTGTATTTTGCCTAGGATAAGGACAATGTTTATGAAGCCATTCCCAAATAAAATGATAAAGTGTTTAGCGCTATATGAATACTAAGAGAACTGCAGTAATAAGAAAAGCTAATCTTCCGCTCAAAGCTGTAAAATATTATCTGCACTTTGTAAAATACAGACCACTTAACAGTGTCAGTGTTTTAAAATTAAAAATCATAATCCTTTACCATGGATTTATTAGCATTAGAAAAATTTAATACTATACCATATGAAGGGCTTTGGAGGCCACCTAGCTTTGTAAGAAACACTACAGCAGATTTAGCGTACAAAAGTGCAGTTTAATTATTTAATGCATTAGCACCCACAATGTAAGACATTTGAAATTTTATGTTTATTTGTGTAAGGCCTAACACTGTTATTGTATAAACCTGCATAATTAAATCAGCAAAACAAACACCAATTTTCAATTCCTGTACAACAAGGCAAACCCCTACACAAAAGCAAGCCCAAAGGTGTTCTGCTATGTAGCAATACAAACCACCAGAAAAAAGGAGTAAATACTCAGCAACTCTACACTGGAATCATAATCCATAATACAGGCCACTGCAATTATCACTAGAACAGCTGGGGGAGAAGGTGAAAAAAAAACAGTGAAGCACCACCACCCCACCCCCATTTTCTGCTGTTTAAAAGTCTTTGGTAACTTAAGAGACTAAGCCTTAGATTCTCAGAGGCATCTAGATGTTTCACTCTCATTAGGACCATGGGGGTTTGCCTTCCATGGTCTAGGACTTCTACCCTACAGTTAGAATCCTAAAACCCAAAAAGTCTGGGCTTTATATGCATTGCTAGTTCACTTAAATAAGTATATTAATAGGCACAAGCTATAAGCCATTATTAAATAAGAATAGCCACGTGTTGCAGTAATTTAGCTAAGCCAATTAAAAACACACACTTTGAAAAACCCTGAGCTGCTTAATTAATCAGAAAACCATCACATAGAACAAAGATGTTAAAGATCAAAATGAGTAATAGAGAAGCCCTTTAGATACACCTTTAGGAACAGATATGTATTTCACTAGAACTTTTAACATCTGAAACAGTTAAGTATTTTTCACTCTCCAGCCAGTATCAGAAACCACAGGCACTGAAGTTATCAAAGATTTATGCATAGAGTCAAAGTCCTAGATCTCCAACTACATAATGCAATTCTCATGTTTTTAAGAACACAAAAAATAAAAAAGAACAAC
Source organism: Haliaeetus albicilla (assembly GCF_947461875.1). Taxonomy (NCBI): domain Eukaryota; kingdom Metazoa; phylum Chordata; class Aves; order Accipitriformes; family Accipitridae; genus Haliaeetus; species Haliaeetus albicilla. The sequence continues at coordinate 8,032,089 of NC_091499.1, forward strand.
ATTCAATTTAACACCGAGAAACTAAATCACTAAAAAGGTCATTATTTTTCTTAAACCAATTAAGTATCTTGCCATTTCTACAAGGTGCGAACAGCGGCATTCACTGTGTACAAGCAAATCAAGGCAGTGGACACACTCATAAGCTCTCCTTACAAACTTTAGGTCTGCAGATGTGTCAACTGACTGTGAAAAATCTGAAACATTGCTCATTGAGTTTTTCTATAGACAAAATAAAAAAGAACATTTGAAAAGACAACTACTATTTCTGTCGACTACAAAGCCTCCAAATAAATTTTAAAGACTTTGTAATTAAATGCCCACAATTATGTTAACATAGGCAGTATTCAAACTCAAAACAAGAATTCCTCTCTTACCTATAAATATATCACTCCATGAAGATACTCGGACCCATTTTTATCATTTAGCAGAAAGTCTCTTGAAATAAAATGCCATGCCAATCTATGCCAATCAATGTATTATAAAACTTCATCTTGTTTTGCAAACTTTTGTATTCTTTGTCAAGATAAGCTTTAGTCTTTTCTGCCCCAACAGCAGACAACAGACTAATTCAAGCTGCAGAACTATCTCACTTTAAAATTCCGGTCTTAAAAGGCTAAACACCTTGCTAAGAGACAGGAATAACAACAGACCTACTAAGCAACTCACTTTATGAAGTGTAGCAGAAGATCTGTGACAAATTTGGCAGATTTGACGATAGGACTTCCAGGTTCATTAAACGTGCGAGTATTATGTTCTATGTACCGGACTTCCCACATTAATGAAGAAAGGCGCCTGTATATGAAAGGAGGAAAGAGGGGAGGGAAAGAAAACAAAAACAAAAAACCCCAGACTTATTTCTAGCAATGTATATGAAACAGGAGAAAAAGCTTTACATCCTTCTTCCAATGTATTATCCCATTTATCTTTTTTTTTTTACATTAAATCTGAAAACATGCACACTTTGATATGTTGCCCCGTGTGACCAGCAGAAGGCAGCTTCCTCAGGCTTCCTGCTCTCATGTTATGTCCTGAGTTAAATTATACAAATAGCTTTAAGAATATACAGCTGACACTCCTTGGGAAAATTCAGCTGTAATGCTTCAGCTTTTATTATTCCTTTATGATATACATAACCCACCCTATATGGCCTCTTAAGCCACAGCTGAGAATTAACAAAATAGTAATAAAAAAAAATTATTCGAAGTACACATTTTTCTGACAGATAGACAACGATCAGATTTCCTCACATAGCTCTGATTTAATGACCTGACTACAGAATAGCCACATTATGAAAAATGATGCACAAAAGCAAAAATAACTGAAAAAAATTAGATTCAATCTAAAAAGATACGATAAAAAAAAGAAAATACATACTATTTCAAATAAAAAGTCTGACAGCATAGAAGTTACAAATATATACAATCTTCTATTTTCATACTAGCAAAATATGATGAAAAAGAAATGCTGCACAAGTGTTTTGTAGAGTGAAGTGGGGGATCATTTAACATGTTTAGCGTAGCGTAAGTGTTTAGATGGAACTTAATCATGTTTATGGGTCCAGCATTTAGTTCTATATAATGCCAGTAGTGACTGGGAAAGATCGTATTTTTCTGTTTTGTTTTGCATTTTTTAAAAACATACAGGCATGCTAAGACTACTGGTTCAGAAGAGAAAAAAAAATGTTTTAAGTTAAGCCTCATGAAAACCGACCAAAATCACATGTGATCTGAACAATCCCTCCTGCAGAATGCCAAGGAAAAAAATGTCAATGGAAAGGACAACACAAGGTGGTTGCTTATTACCTAGCCAGGCCTTGACAATACCACAAACTACTAAAACCAGGTTTACTGAAGGAGGTATGCTGATTACCAAAAATAACTGCTTACTCTTTTGACAAGAGAAACAAAATCCAGCAAAAAGTCTTTGCCACGTCTGATTGCAAAGTAGTACATTATAGAAGTGAAAGCTGGATTACCTTATATCACACAATAAACAGGAAACAATAAGTGTGCATTATTGCATTATAATGTGTAAAAAAAACAGGGCATTTTTTGAAAATGAGACGTAATTTTAATTTAAAATTCAATCTTCAGTTAGCACACATGAAGTACTACAAATTAACTTTGAAATTTGGCCCAAAACAAAACGCTATCCATGTTTATTCAAAACAAGTATTAGGAGGGACACTGATTTTCAAGCCAGAAATATCCCAAGAACCAAAGGAAACAGAAGTAATTTAAAGGAGCATACTCCTACATAGATAATATTTACTGCAAAAAAATACAGCAATTGCAATCATAGTTCAGGAAAATATCAAAACAGTGTCAAAAAGTTAAAACTTATTTTTGTTGCTGTGCAACAATTTAGAATTTCAAGGCCAATAATTTAAGAAGTTATTTTCTGTGTAGCTCCTTAAGTGATAATGCAACTTTTTTTTTTTTTTAAAGTGCATTAGGACAAAACCACTTGATATATTTCTGAGGTTTCTCTTATTAAAAAACAGATTTAAATTATAAAGTGGAAACTTAATTCTTTTGACTAAAAGTCATTTTACTGACCTCGTCTCTAGTCCTGCAATTTGAATCTCACATGGAACAAGTAATTTGCATAAGCAGGAAATCTGAATGCCACATAATTCTAAAATACATCTCAGAGAAGTTCAATCCTTTTTTAAAGCTTTATAAAATGGAAACCTAGATCAAGGATAGAAGATGGGAGAAATGGAAAGTGCACACCTGTTCCCATCTCCTAGTTGGGTATTACAAGACAAAGAGCTACCAAAAATATGGTGGCAGTATTTCACAGCAGGAACTGAGACTTGGATCTAACCTGTAAAATCTGCTTTCCAGTCTTTGTTTAATGGTACTGAGGTCTGTGGGATATGCCACAACAGTGCAATACATCGGGTAAGCTTGAAGATCCACAGGTGCCACAAACGCAGAAGCAATATCTAGATGAAAAAAACCAACACAAACAACAAACAAAAAAAAACAAACCCCAAAAGTTATATACCACAAAAGTCCCTTAGCAGTTTCAGGATTCACCCCCTGCAACACATGCCATTTCTTCATGCTTGAAACACATAATACTTTCCCCAAAATAACAACAACTACTCCTCTAGATATTCCGAACAATTTGTGATGTTCTACATATAGAAGTGCTTGCGAAGGTCTATGCTGTAAGTATAATCCCTGCAGTGACTACCCATTCTGTCATGCATGAAGCACCACACTCCTCAGAGACATGGCAAGTGCGTGCAAAATACACACACTTGAAAAGTAGATTTAAATGTATAAATTATACAAACATGAAGACATGCAATTCAGTATTGTTATTTACAACACAGGCTCATTTAATTTGGTTTTATACTGCCACTCTCCCATCTTCAAAGCAATTCATTAAATTCTTACCATAAAAGTTACAGTACTATTTCAATCTCATTAAGATATGGGGAAAATCCACACTCAAAATAGAAACACAATCTCCTGTGCCTATCGAACAGCAAAGAAGCCTTCTAAAATCAATCCACCATAATGCTAGAAGACTGCTGAGCAATTTAAGTCTGTGCACCTACAGAAACTTGGTTTCTTCCTCCTGTGCTTAGAAGCATCCTGAGTGCTTAGACACATCATTCTAACATTTTATACCTCAAGGGCCAATACCATAATACAAAAACATAAAAAAAACCCAACCTTTAAAGTCTCTCTTGAAAGTCTTTAAAAACGGAAAATATGTTGTTGCTAAACAGACTGCTCTTCTTCTAAAAGCTGTTTACTTACTCTTACGAACATTCTAGCAACTGCTCCTTTGTATCGATATGCACCACGTATGCTATAGTTAAATCCGAAACTAAGCAGTATGCCATACAACGTAATGCAAAACATAAACCCACTACTCTTAGACACAGTGAAAACAATGAAACTTTCATTTCCTCACAGGTTTTTTTTAAATGAAATTCTGTAATTTGGATAACTACACTGTATGGATATTTCCTTTCTTTTGGAAGCAAAGGGAAGCTTCTTATGCAGTATGTCACCAAAAAAGCCATAATGTGGAACATTTAGGTATCAGAAGTATTTTGAGAGTTAACGAGTTTTCTGGCTTTTTTGAAACTTGTCTTAGCTTGCTTCCAAGTACTTCAAAAATCAGTTAAAAAATTAATTATCTGTGACAATTTATATATTTACTTTATGACCATTGTTACCCCAAAACCTAAGACTGCTGACTTAACACAGTTTGCTCATCACAAAATACACAAAAGACTTAGGATTCAGCCTGTATTTCATTGATGGATCTCCATGTCAGACACCCATCTTTGATCACGGAAATGTTGCAGTAATGTGCTAAATGTTTTAACAATTACTTTTTCAGAAGCTGCCTGTAAAGAGTAATTGCCCTACAACCAAATAGCAAGAGGCTTTTCCTAAGTTAGTCAGTTACTTTTTCCTCAACATTTTGCACAACTAAAGCAAATGGGAATTAGAAAAGGGTAAATCTACAAGTAAGTATCCATTCTCTCAAAGTACTTAAGATTCCCCACCCCCATCTGCCTGTAATATAGTTAATATTCTATTCATCATGAAGTTTCAATTTTAACCCCAATAAGAGCTTGTGGCAGCTACAGTAAAAAACCAAGTACTTGTTTTTAGCATGTAAACCCCAAACCCCTAGCATATGTCAAATTATGTACCAAAAAGCAATAGTCACCTTTGAAAACAGTAGAAAATTTAGGCTTTCTATGTACTCACTATATTAAAAATTTAAAAATGTGCAATGAGAAAGTTTTGTTCCAGTTAATCACGAAGTAAAAGGTGTATTTTATCACATTCATTTTGGTAATTTCAGAAGTACACATGAGCATAGTCTGAAAAATACAACACAAAAAACACTTCCCATATTATTCAGGATTTACCTAGAGTCATGAGTTGGTTTATCCCTGCAATAATTCTGTCACACTCCTCATCTCGGGTCCTGGAACCCCACTCTCCATCAAGAGGTTTGTAGAGCAGCGTTCTACGTTCATCATCTGTTAAAGGAACACTAGTTCCCAGTTCTTCTGGAAACACAGCTAGAATGTAACATGAAAACTAAATAAAACATAGATCTTTGTATCTTGTGTAATACATATACCTGTAATTCAAAGATATATAACATCATTTTACTAACGAAAACAAATGCATAGTTCTTGATTTGCTCAAAGACCTACTGGATGCATCCAGCATCCTTTCTGTATATTGTTGTATGTTAAATTTAAATCCTTACAATGCAGTTTGGTGTAAAGTCCTCCGTGTTTTTCCTCTTCCAAATAGCTAATTGTAGAATTTATTTTAGAGCCAACTAATACTCTCCTTTATCACAGTTAAAGTTTGTGTTTTAGTATCACTTTAGTAGTTTGTTTGGGTTTGTCTAGGTTTTTTTAAACGCAAATTCTTGGTAATAAATTATTTTGGTAATGAATGGTTGATAATTTTCAGATGGAGTTTAAGATAATGACTTTGATGATGCTAAAACATTCTCCAGGTAGTGGTTCCACCTTGTCACAGTTTTGTGAAGTCAAATGCTACAAGCAGAGCTCCTGAGCAAGCAAATTAAAAGTGCCATCACCCTAGCATTCTTGAGGACCTACCAACTTTGACAACTCATAACCTAACAGCAGATTTTCAGTATGACACAAAGTGCTCCTCTTCAAAAAAAAAAAAAAAAAAAATTAAAGGAAGGTGTAACAGAAGTCAGTATTTGTGGATACAGTAAAAGAAAAAATCAGGTTCAGGTTTGGTTATCTGCCTATTTTAATTACTATTTTAGTCATGCTATCACTCTAACTTCTGTATTTTACTTATGACAAAGAGGTACCCATTAAAAGAAGGGTTGAACTGAAATGAAAAGTTGAAATGGACACATTTACAGTTTAAAAGAATTAAGAGTTATTTACAGTTACTTATGAGTGACAATATTATCAAATGTTTCCTAGGACACAAGCAAAAAATGCTGATTCTACTACATTTTTTAACTAGACCCATATGAAATCTTCCAAAAAAAACTAAATGAGAAAGAAGAAATACTACGTTCTTGCCTGTGAACAGTGCCCATGCTATGCTGTCCACTCTGCAGCATGTCTATCTGACACACATGCTGGGCCAGACAGGGAGCAAATCCTACTATTATCAAACTATCTCACAGGAGCATGTTGCATCTTCAATGCACTGAATGTCTGCTGACAGGTCTCAGAGTAGCCAGTTTCCTCAAAGCTGACATAGGGCACAGGTTTATCTTCAATCCCTCCCTAACTGTATAAAAAGTTAACTTCAACTGTACCTCATCTGTTAGAAGGTTTTGTAACATTTCTGTCTATTGCCAACATACATTACGTATGTCTAAGTACAGCTGTATGTTTTTTCACAGTTCATTTATCTTGATTCGCTTTTAGCTTAATAATTGATTTATAGATGTTCTTTAAATGCAACTGGTTTGTGGGCCTTCCCCCCACTCCTCAAGAGAAACAGGATTATTTAGGTGAAACCATATAACTTTTTTTTCTTCTTTAAATACACTCTTAAAGAAAATTATATTATTAATGTACCATACCATTACTTGGTATCAGCTCCATGTCCCAGGGGCTCATCTTCTCAGTATCACCATTGTCCCAGCTTAAAAATAACCACATTTAAATTATCTACTAATATTGCTTCAACAATGTAATTATTTAATGTTTGTAACATAACTTATTTATATACCACAGAGTATTTTAACAAACTGGTACAGTGAGATGCATGACTGAATTTAATGAAAGCAAGTTGCTCAGTCAGTACTTCAAATGAAAAAACTAATTAAAATAAAAGATTGAAGATAAATTTGCTAACCAGACATTGTAGCACTGAAATAAGCTATCAGGATAATCAGGCTGAAGAGGCTCCTGGCTTTCAATTGTTCCAAACCACCAAGCATCATCTATCACTGACCTGAAACGATCACCTAGGTAAGAACACAAAACAATTTCATCAATACAAGGCAACTTACTCCTCCCAAGAAAAGCAGGTTTTTGGATACCTTTGGCTTGATCTTGAATACAGAAATCCTTTTGAACACTTGTAGCATCAACAGACAAACATGAGCCACTCAGTTTTTAAAAAAAACATTATTAAGTACTTTCTGAAGGCTGCTTTTAAACCAAAATGAAAGTTAATATGGCATTAAAAAACCCCAATAATTTGCAAATCTATCTACATATTCTTTATATATGAATTTATTTCTTAATTTCATATAAAAGGTAAGACTTTTCAATGGTGTAACTTTAAGACTCAAATCTACTTGCATTAAACACTACATGCTATCTTAAAATAACTGAGCACTGTGACACTTTTGTACAGGGAATATTTTACATGCTGCTGAGCTCCTCCTCCTTAGTTTCTGAAGTGCTTTTTCAGCTACCCAAATGTAACTCGGAGATTCATTCCCTTTACTATGGAGACAATCTGACTAATGAAAGAATAAAATTTATTAAAGCTTCTTCAAAAGGTTAGCAAAGTAATTTACTATGACTTGAAATGGTTTCACTACTGCAAAGCATTCGCCTAGCTGAGAAAAAAGGTCAGAAGCATTATAAAAAAAATTACACGCGTGAATACGTGTATTACATGCCACCATAAATTCTAACATTTTCTATAACACTTGCCACAGAATTTAGAAACAATTTTTAGTGAAGTATTCAGCTTGCTCAATACAGGAACAAATGTAATTTAAGTCTGAGATTCCAAGAACTGCACATTTTTGTTTTCATGGGGTTTGAATATACACACATTTTCTCAACTGTTGCAATGTTTGTTCTATTTCAATACATCCACACTCTGCCCAAATGCTTGCTGCAGTTGTCTGAATTTATAGGAAGTAAATATACTATAAAAAATGTTCCACTGTCTTTACTGCAATTTTTTTTTTCGTTTAATGGATTGCAAGTAACTCTAGGACAATTACAAAGCTTCCAACTGTGCTGAATGTAACAGAAGCAAGTATACCAGAAATATCTGAAATGCAAGATCAAAAATGTAAATAAAGGCTGATGCTTTATTTTAAAGGGATAAATTATTCTGAACAGCTCTTAAAGTACCGTCTCCCAATATGGCATTCCCTAGTGATCAGTTTTACAAAGAAATGTGTGTAAGCACAACTGTGAGTGCCTTCATGGGGCTGAACATTAAGCAGATCAAAACCACTTAAAGGAGTGTATATTGGCAGCCGCTTCCGATTTCTCAAGAGCCGCAGCATTCCTATGGACAGAATGCTAAAGCAGAAAACAACATGATTGCAGAAGCCCACAGAACAATCTCTTAAATCACTGTTTTTCCAATGTCCTCTGTGTTACCTCATCTATGTGGACAGTAGACCAAAATTCTTATTAGAAGGATTTAGCATAGTTTTCCAGAACTGTGTATCACCATATTAACATTAGCTTGATGAAAATATAAAATGTATGTTGAACTGAAAGTGGCTGCTATGTAAGAGGCAGGTATGCACACTGGTCTAAGACATACAGCTAAAGCTGCAGGAATCCTACTGGAATAGCTTTCAGCCCAAGTATTAAACTTGTAGTTAAACTATAAGATGACAAAGACATGCAATAAATAGAATCTAAGTAGAAATAAGAACTTTTCACTTCTCAAACTTTTAAAGTTTGTTCTTTCTGAAAGGATTCATACATTAACATACATTTAATATTAAAAAATATAAATATCACAGATAAGCAAATATTCTTCCCTAAAACAAACCAACCCCAAACAACAACAAAAACACCTCACAAAAACCCTACCAAAAAATCCCACAAAAACACCAAGAATTGTTATTGGTTAAAAGATCAATGTTTTAATGATTTAAAGTGGAGTCAGAAAATTTAACATCCAGTGACTCTCCAAATAGTAGCTATAAAAACATTGATTTGTAGTCTAAGTGCCAGAAATCATAAAAGATAGTAACAGTAGTCCTGAGAAGACAAACCAGCAACTGCAATACATGAAAAAAAAAAAAAACAGTTTGTTGATGAAGAGCTATGGTTAAAGTTCAGACAACTCGAGCATGTCAGATAAATCTTGGGGATTTCAGATTCATGTGATTAAATAGTCAGGAACAGTTTCATGTACAGTTCTAAGGCATTTCTCCTCATTTGGTTGAAAATAGAACCTACTTTCAAGGAACAGTTTTATATTGTGTTCCACACTGCAAAAAACAGTGCACAATTTGTTCCAAGTACATAAGCATACACCAGCAAAATATCCAAAGTGTCAATGTAGAAAGCAGAGTAGCACTCTGGAAGACTCTTGGAAGAGCTGTAACAGTTTTAACAGCAGTGTCTTTGCTATCTCTGCTTTAGCATTTCATATGGTCTCAAAGGAGATGACTATTTTACCACTATTTTTACCACCCAAACATGGAACTGAAGAATGAACTCTAACACACACTTCTCAGAGTTACAAGCTGGTATTAGACATTATTGGCCTGAAACTCACATTGTTTACACTGAAGGCTTGATAAAAGGTTCTGGCACTTTCCACACTTCTTGTAGAGCTTTGACTCTTCACACACCACAAGTTTCTAGAAATACAGTTGCCAGCCCAGGAAGGAGATGCTGCTACCTGTGCGCGTAGTCTTAACAGCAGCAACGGTAGCATTTCAAAGTCCCTCCTCTACTCCTGGATTTCTATCACAACAGCTGACAGATGACTTCTGCCGAGGCTGTTCGCATACAAGGGATGGCAGTCATTCTTCTACTGCTGGCCATGATCTTGTGTGAAAACATGTATGGCATGGAGGACAAGACCACAGATCCACAACCAGCAGGAAAGAGCAAAGCTTGGTGACATATTAGTAGATGATGACCGATCTTGTCTCTTAAGGGATCTTTAAACTGAAATGATCTTTAAAGAAGGAATCAAGGTTTGCATTTCCTATTGAATCAGAAGCCTAGGATCTTTACCAAATTCCCTACAGAGTTGAAGACTAGCTGTCTTTTCAATGTAATGTAAAGTATATGATACGGAACATATTAATATGGCATCATGTAATTTATATATTTACTGCTAAGGCAGACATCCTAAGCAAGGATATCACAATGTACATCAAAGGACAGGAGATCAATTCACCTTTCCTGGCAGAAAAGTCAGGTAAGAAACAAAAAAAAGAGCTTTTAACATCCAGCTGTGCCACTTCTTCAGGTTACTTAGCTAAAATGAACTTCGGAGAGGACAGCACTTTTAGAATAGTGAACACAGACTAATGGGGCAGCATATTTGCAGAAACGCATGTCCTATCAGTTGTTTCTACACAGGCAATCAGATAGACCATCATGTTCTTGCATTAAAATCCTCCATTATCCTATATGATGCTTTGCCTGAAGTGGCAAGAAATGCTGGCAAGTCAGCTGTGTACGTGCTACCTACAGCTCCTGAATGGAAGAACTGCAGGAATTGAGTTGGTACAGTAATCACTGCTACTTTACAGAAAATGTGTTCAACATTGAGACCTGCTTTAAATAAAAAAAAAAAAAAAAAAAAAAAGGAAGGCTATCAATATTTCACTTTTGGGAGCATGTGTCACTTCACAGAATATACTGAGATACTGGAAAGGACTTAACGGTGCCTGTAATTCTGTAAACTTGGTATCACATACAAATTTCTCTGTTAGGGGACCAAAGTTCATCGTGAACTCTGAAGAATCAGTAATACTTACTTAATCTTTTAAGTTTCAGGGACAATCTAAGGCTATTCTTATGAATGAGAACATACGTATTTCCTGATCTCCTGAACAAAACCAACAGCTTAAGAGGACCATTTTGTCATAACGCAGCTTTCTCTCCCCCTAGTTAGATTTCATTGTTGAAAGGTGATCTTTGTTATCATATGGAAAAGATGACCAGGAAATAGATCTGACTGGAGAACATGCCTGTCACGGACATTCTCCAGTATCCAACACTTTGAAATAACTAAGCACAGGCAAAGTAAAACGAATCAAAAACATTCCCACATCACACAGCAGTGAATTGTAATTATATACACTTCAATGAAGCTAAACCATATGCGGTTTAGAATAGAATTCAAACAAGTATAAAGAGATGGGAAGGGCATTCTCTTTGAAATTCATCATCTCTAGATTGTACAAGTGGTGAAGGTGTTTCCATATTTCCAACAGAAATTCCAGAAATTGAAATAATAATAATAAAAAAATTCTAGTAGCAATGCAGTTGTAAGAGGGCCTTCAATCAAAAAAAAAGTATTCTTAATTCCTCTCTGCAAAGACACAACTGAGATTGTCTTTGCACCTTCTTTTATAGATCACCTTCAGTATTTTGTTTGCTTGTTGTAGCTTCAGTCAAGGACAAAGTAGGACTCCACATCCAAATATGGACAGAGTTTATTCTCCAATTTCAGCACAGTACTAGGATTTATTTACCATAACCTACTTTTTAATAAGCTATCATGAAAATAGGTAAGACACTTAGAAAAACAAACAAAAAACACACCAAAAAACTCCCCGCACAACTCACCTATGTTCCATCGCCTATGTTTTGCATCATCAAACTGCTGCCTCAAAACTAGGAAATCTATGACATCTGGCATATCATGGTACCTAATTACAACAGAACACACCACTATTAAGCGATTAAACGGCAAAAGCATAAAGTAAAGCACTTCCATAAAAAATTAATGCTTTGAATTAAACACCTCAAAAGCAAAACCTCAAGTCACAACATTAATGATAGCTTTTAACTTTCAACCTTACCCCACCCCCTGCAAGAAAACCCCCAATTTTAATATAATATTGCTTTCCTTACTTCATGGTGAATGATCCTCCAGTTAGTTTACCCGTATCAGGGTCAAGAAAAGCTAGTTTAAGACAGCAGAGAGTAGGCAATCCCACTTCATACTTAATCCCAACTATTTTCATCAGCTCTTGCTCCTGGAATAAACAATATGTTATGTACCACCACTGAAGTTAAGATGACTATAATAACTTTCTAAAACATGAAAATATGGGTATAGTGAAAAGACCAGGTTTCTGCCAGAACATCTCAAAATCAAGTATCTGAAATTTAGTCTTTTAAAACAAGCTATTATTTCACAATGTAACTTGTTTGAAAAATATTTTGCTATGATGTGTAACCACCTCATCTGCTCAAGCAGATGCAAAAAGTAGTACAGTTTAAGGTCTGATTTTATTTGACTATTTATTAAGTTAACTTTTTCGCCTTATCTTAAAATATTAAGAGCACAACATTAGAAACATCTGTATCAAGAATCTTCTTTCAGTTAGTTTCCAAACATGTTTTAATATTAAAGATACAAACAAAAATGAAAAAGTCATACTCGTAATTCCATTTTATGCCATGGTTGTTTCTTGGGGTTAATACTATATATTTTGTTCTTCTTAGCCATTACAACGTATGCTTCATGACCTTGTCGGAAATAGTAGACCTAGAAATGAAATGTGACAGTTATCTAACAAAGACTCTGAGGAGCTGAAATGCTAGTATATCACTGCCATATGATGTGTGTACTTTCTATTTTATCATCAATTTTTTTCCATTCTGTTTTCCTGAAAAAGTGACAGGTTCTCAAAAAATTAAGTGGTGGACAATTAAAGCCAGTATCATAGAAACATTTACAGAAGTAGGAAAGATTTAGAACACCATTTTCCCTATGAGCAAAATATCCTAAATTATGCATGTGAGACCAAAACAAAATCAGTAACAACATCATGTATTTATCATCACACTACAGAACAATTCAATGACAGTAACATGAATTCCACTAATCCACCTGGTTATTCATCACTGTAGGACAGCCCTAAGATGACAATCAAGTATCACTAAATTCACTATCTGGCTAATCATATCTTTTTTTGAACAAGAAATATATTCTAGAAGGAAAACTCAGCTGTTCGTTATTGTTCTGGTAAGATTTTGATGTTCGCTTCCATATCACTGAACAAACAGCCCAATAAAGACATGAACAAACTGAACATAGACATTTCAAGTGCTGATTAAAAATTTTCAAATCCTTCCACTCTAAATTTCCACGGTTCAGACATCCAGAGTCTATTAGTTTTACTTTGATCTTATTGTGTATGATCCATGTGGATGAATGTTTTTGTTATAAACCATCACTGTAATGAAGTAGTAAGGTGAAAAGCTTGAACATATATTCAAGGAACATATCTGAAATGCAAAACAGATGTTCCTCAAACTAATTAGAACAAAGATCTGATAAACAGCTGTATTCCAGGTATGATGCATTCCAAATAAAAAAAATCCTCTAAAAGTGCCCCAAGCCATAAACACAGGCTTTCCATCAAGTAGGATGAGGGAACAGTAGCTTAAATGTAAAGGTCTAACACAACAAAAAAAGCAGAGTAAAAAGCCCTCAGTAAGTTTTAAAATAAATTTCTACAAATAAACACACTAATATTTGTATTTCCACATGCCTTCCAAAACTGTTGTATCATAAGACATTATAAACAACTGTCTGTCAAGTTTCTACATTAACAGTTACTGAACTTTCTTAATTTTGGTTGTTTTTTTTTTTTTAAATGGAGGAGGACAGCACCAAATTTTTTATAAACTCTTGTTTTTCAGAGTATTCGACATGCAAAATATCCTCATAGGGAAAAAACGCACAGTAGTTACAGAAGGCATGAAAGCAGTGAGAATCTCCTATGCACTGTCAGAATCTAACTGGCAGGAAAAGGAACAGAGGCTACCAAGAGACAGATCTAAAATATCGCCAATTTAAATTACACTTGCAACATTGTGACAATTGTTTCACATACCTTCCAGCAAATCAAAACAAAAAAAATCCACTTAGTGGCACAGGCTACAAACAATTCCTCCTACACTTACTGTTTCTGCTAAACCTCTACATAAATTCAAACCACTGTTTACAGAAGTAAAACATTTTTATTTTGTAAATGGCTCTAAGCATTGCATCTGTTGTCAGACGAACAAATTAGAAAGATATCTGTGGAAGAAAGAACTTACGCCTTTTTCCAGGAAATTATTATTTTTAATCTTGATAAATTCCTGCTTCTGCATGTTTGTTGGAGTACTCAGACAAAACTGTTCTTTATCGTGTTAATGGCAGAATACTACAACAAATATGCAATGTATTTCAATAATCAGACAGGGAAATTGCAATCCGATGTGTCTGGTGTGTTTCCACTGCTCCTCAAGACATATCAAAAAGGTCTGTAAATGGCAGTATTCAGAAAGGGAAAAGGGATGGTATGTGCTAGTCTTATGCACTGAGTATAACTAAATATAGCACTACTGTTTTTTCTTACTTGTTTGTACAGCTGTAAGAGAACGAATTTGAAATATCTCTCCTCCCAAATCTTATAAAACATACCAACCATCCACCAAAATGTTCGAAGGCCACACGAGACCTCTTCTCATCATATTTCTCTAAAACCGATCTTTTATTTCTGTGGCTCTCAAAAGTAACTTTCTAGATGAATAGCTTCTTTTCACATCTCAAGCAAATCTGGGAAGGGCAAGTATCAGAGATGGAATTTTAGACAGAGCAGCTTGATTACAAATGTACTCTCTATTGGTGTAACTACTCCTACTTTCTAGGCACAGGACAGGAATTTCCTGTTCACCAATACAAAGCATTTTTCAGCAAAAGGATGCAGCCTACTTAGATATTCCTAGTACACACTGCACATGCTATTCAGCAGGTGCCAAACCAAACAGACCAGTTTATCTTACTAAACCGATACGATGTTAAAGCCTCCAGAGTAATATGGTACAGATAAATCCTTGGCTGCTTCACTGTATCCAGATGGTATCAGGCACCAAATATATTTATTTGGACTTGATCTTCTGAACAGCACAGTCTTCAAAACATGCTTGCTGGAGGGTATAAATACATAAGCATTTTCTCCAGTTGCAACTCTCAACTTGAAGTGCTCCTTCCCTCCCTCACCAGCAATGTCGATGTAATTTTTGCATAGCTGTGCTGTGAACTGCATCAGCGAAGTGATCCAGTAAAAACAGAACTGCTTGCACATGCAACCTCTGCTCCCAATTCAGTTTCTAAGGCGGTGCCTACAAAAAGCTCTAACTCAGGGCCAAAGTTAAGCAACTTCACCACCATGTCAAGTATTTCTCCAAGTGCGTTCTGAAGGTGTGAGCTATACAAGAATGCTGTTTAGTACCTCAGAAACGCGCTGCTCCCTGAAGAGCCAAGAGACTACACGTTACAGCATAAGCTAGCTATTTCCTCTTATTTTAAACTGAGGGGATTTTAGGAAACATGCACAGAGTCTGGTTTTCAAGATTGCCTTCTATCTGACACTATTTATTCATACAATTCACTGTAATGGTCACATGCTATATATTCCAAAGTAGAAACTGGTGGGTGTCCTTTTGCTACTGTATTTTGAGACATCTGGGCCATGTTTACAAAGTGTTTACAGTCTAGCTCATATAAAACACATATATACAAAACTTCGCTTCTGGTTTTCTGTTGTAAGAGACCAGTAGAAGTTTTCTGATATCAGAAACACAAGTGAAAAGGACAATATTAGAGTTTTTCTTCAGAATAAATAAAAAAAACCAAACAAAAACACCCCCGCCACAAAACCAAAAAACCCCCACCAAAACAACCCCATACACAAAAAGCCACCCTCCTCACAGAGGTTTAATTCCCGTTTTTTACTTCAAGTCCCAAACCGTAGTTTTCCAAACAACTTAAGTTTGTATTTGCTTTCTTACCTATTCTTCAGCGTACAAGACGCTCTACAACTAAGGACTAGTTTCACTAGATAAAGTATCTCACACAGCTTGTATACATGTGTCATTAGGAAATTAACACAGTAACCATAGTACGAAAAGGAATGTTACTGCAACAGCATGGAATAAAAACAAGTTATAACAACACTGTGCAGAGTATTTTTTAAGTATGGGAAAGACTAAAGGAAGTGAAAGCAAATTTTAGCCAGATCAAAGAATGTCTTGAAGAAAATCCAAAATATTCCGATAATAAATCTCTGGAAAAAATGCACAGATGAAAATAAAAAAGGCAAAAACGAGCTGAAAGAAGCAACAACACAGAGGGAAAAACTACAATACCTCATCTCCCATCTGTGGCACAAATGGGCACCGACGAGGAACAGTGTCTGTAATCCATGCTGAAGGCAGCCATTCTTCCAGTGTCAAACCATTTTCTGCCAGAACTCCTACAGCCAGCCTCTGAAGAAAAATGCACACAGAAGATTAATATGAATAAACTAACATTTGGGGAAGCCTTCTATTTTGGGAAGTGTTTTATTAAAATCAACTTCTATTTCTTAAGTATATTTAATGTAAAAAGGAAATTATTGCCAGTGTGAAGATAAATCTTACTTAACTGCTTACAGTAACACCAAGACCAAAACCACTAATAAACTGAAAAACTAAGTGAGTTTTTTTAGGGTTTTTTCCAGTTTGTTGGTTTTGGGGCTGGTGGTGGCACTCTTCTAACGAAGACTAAATTCATTAACACTCCAGTAACTACATCTCATGCCCAAAAAGATAAAACTGAAATATGCCATTCTCTTTAACCAAATTCACAGTTGCCTTGGACCATAAAACACTACAACTATACAGCTGCCTTCAATTAGGGAACCCCACAAAATGAGGAGGAAGAGATTAACTAACATAAACAGAGGTAAAGCATGTGGAAATGACCCAGATTGGGTACATCCACGTTACCCACTGGCATATTTACTACAATGTGCTGTGGAACTGCGTTTTCAAATGGTACATCCACATTATGTATTTGTAAGGAAGCTCACTGCAGTTGCTGCTCCTAGGTGCTCGCTGCATGTCTGTATCTAATAGGCCAGATAAAGCAGGTTTTTGTACAACCATTCAAGCAAGGTTGCTTTGAAGTTATTAACAGAATCTTGTGTGTATACAGAAAGCAACCTTGGACAGTTGTACAGAAATGCACTCCATATAGCCACTGATGGAAGACTCTGCATCCTCAGACTGCAAATGGGATACTCCAACTATAACTTCAATGCACAAATTCAAATGTGGTTTCACCAGGATGGGAATGGCTTTGAGTGCACCACTGGAGCACCAGTGGGTACCACTGGAAAAAGCATACACACAGTTAAAAAAAACCAAACAAATCAAAACAGAACCTCTTCATTGCAATAAATCACTAACACAGAAGCACCTTGTGGATTCTGAGGTTCAAGCAGTTCTGTCCTGTGAAAAACTGATGCACTGCATCAGAGCAAAGCCTGTCTAGCTCATTGGGGAATTATGGGAAGGTAGTAAGAAACAGCCTTTAAACAGAAAATCTTCCCTTGTTATAACTTCACACATTAATTATCAGTTTAAGACCCTCTGGAAGCCAACCCTGAACTCAGTTAATCATCAGGAAGAGACTAGTCCCAGTGAAGTTGTCTAATCATTTCTGAAACTCTACTAAATCCTTTAGTAATTAGTTCCACAACCTGATTACATGCTCAGGTGGTTTGGGGTTTTTGTTTGCTTTCAGGCGGTGGGGGTGGAATGGGGAAAGGGCTCTTTTTTGAGCTTCATGTCGGTGTCATTGCGTGTTACATCCCACTGCAACAAAATAAGGAAGGAAATCATTCTGCATTTATTTATTTCTAAACCATTCATATTTTTATGTAAGTTTTTTAATAATATCTCCTCCAAACTCTCTCCCTTCTAAGAGTCAGCCTCTTTGTGTCTGCCCCGAAGAAAAAATACTCTGTACCCTTTGATCTTCCTGGGTGCTCCTTTCTCGCCCTTCTTCACTGCTGTATCATTTTTTAGATTGATTTTTGGTGGAGGGGGATTAGAAATGTAAACACCATTCAAAATCTCGACAGTCCATGCATTACTAGAGAAGAATGACATTCTTTCTCTACTCCTTTCTTAATTCCTAAGATTCTGTGCCTAGCTACAAAGATGGTCAAAACTTCTTTCCTCAATGGAAAAGCCCTAATTTTGATTCAGGTTCAGGAATAACTTTCTACTGGTAAGGACTGTGAGCTCTCTGCCCAGTAAGGAGGTAGACTCTCCACCACAAGAAACGTCAAAGACAAATACCTGTCAGGAATGACAGGTATAATTAATCCTACCTAGGGGCAGAGGGAAGAGGGATGATTTTCTGATATTCCTTCCAGCCTAGCATTTTCTTGTGATTCAAGAAAGGAGCAGGTCATCTTTAAAAATCTGAAATATCCAAGTCAGATATTTTTGAAATCAAAGACCTCCTGTATCTCGATAACTGGGACCAAAACGGATGCAAGATTCCCAAAACACTCAGTTCGGCTTTAATCTAAGTGGATATACTAGTCTCATATCTTAAAATAAAAAGCCATAGTAGATGTTTCAACCATTTAAAAAAAAATAAAAGAAAAGAAAAAAAACCAAAACCCACCACACCATCTATTTTTGTGATCTCATACCTTCTTCTGGTTTCAGACTGTGTAAATACCAAGATAGTATTAGTATTGACACTACAACCAATGATTGCGTACAATACACAAAAAGTAGCTTAATCAGAGTAAAGACTACCACCTGACGTCCTGCACGTCATACCAAAGATTCACAGTAAAGCTGAGACTATTCCAACCTGCATATTAAAACAGCTGTTTTGTAAGTCTGCCTTCTAACGAGGGCTGAAATAACCATCTTAAGGAATGCTGATGACTACTAATCTTATTAATATACAAAATACAGTTATTTAGTTTCTTAGATGTTACAGTTGGTTTCATTGGGTATTGCAAAAATAGAAGCTATGAGCTTATGAAAGCAATTAGTATCTACCGGATAAACCACTTCTGGGCTCTGTAAAGAAAGAATGAAGAAACAAAGTTTTCTGATCTAATGCTTAATTAAAAACAAAACAACCCCCCAAAAAACACACTGAAATTAACAAAAGTCACTGAAAATTTCCATGTACTGATGTAAACTGGAATGATGTCATTGTATTAGAAAGCAAACAAAATACAGACAACAATAAAACCCTGATCAAGTGAAAATCCCCTTGATGAAGTATAGTGGCAAGCATAATGCAAGTATCATACATGGTGGAATTGACAGAAAAAAATGACACGATTGCACAGACCTAAAAGAAATTGCAATTAAGCGGGAAGACAGTACAGCTGAAAAAAATACAAACACATGTTACACCACTACTAAATACATCCATAGAAAGGAAGTTTCTGGTCTGAGGAAAGATGGTGCTAAGGACATTAAAGTGTTCCTTAAGTGAAACGCATCATATTTAGAAAGCGTATCATTACAGCAATCTATTATTTGACTTACAAAGGTCAGTAATTATCATTTATGATGAGTAAAAGTCATGATGTGTTTTCAAATTAGACAATATTAAGTTATATACATAACTGAATCATTCATCTAATTCTAAGACAGTAGGACTGAGCATCCTGTAATATACAAACAACATCTAACCTTTTGTTTTCTCTCTTTGGGTTTCCTCTTCTTTGGTGATGTTGATGGTCCATCTTTCTCCTCAATACCTTTTTTCCTTTCCTTTTTCATTTGCTTCTTTTGTTTTTCAGGTCCTTCTTCATCCTCTGAACTACTTTCTGCTTTCTTTGTTTTAATTTTAGGAATTTTCTTTGGTGGTTGCAAATTGATTCCTGCATCTGCTGTCCAGTCAGAATAATCACTAGAGTAGTCACTACGTATGATATAGCAAAGAAAAAAAGGAAATTGAAAAACAAAAGTTAAAAAGCAATTCAGAGTGCATTGAATTATATAATATAACCCAATACAAGATTACAGTTAACAGTCTAGATAACTACAATATTTTAACAGT
This sequence comes from Haliaeetus albicilla, assembly GCF_947461875.1. NCBI lineage: Eukaryota > Metazoa > Chordata > Aves > Accipitriformes > Accipitridae > Haliaeetus > Haliaeetus albicilla. The sequence goes on from NC_091499.1 coordinate 8,051,924, forward strand.
TAAAACCAGTGCCTAAAACCCTATATTGTATCTACAACTTAAACGGTAGTAAACCAAAAGCCTCGAGATCTTCATTCTTGCAAGAAGCTTAACTCCTAGCATCACTAGAAGTAAATCCACTGTTTACTTGGTCAATTCAAGATGATACATGATAAACTCTGGATATTGTTGTCAGGACTTCTGGTTCTGAATAGCTTTGAACAGAAGTTAACAGAAAATAAATCCGCTAAAGAAGAAACAAAGGACAGGTTGAAGCTACATCAATCTTTGCTCTCTAATTTCAAACCAAGGGCCAGCAGAGGCAGACACACAGCTCAGACTGACAGTCATAGGAAACTGCTACCACTTGCCTGAAGTGTGCATGTGCCTGCAAAGAACTACTCTCCTGCAAAACCAATCGGAAACAATCTGCTTGTGGCAAACAAGGATGAAACCTTCCCTAAGTTTTAGTTAGTAATGTAGCTGGATATTACATCCTGAAAGTTTTAAGTTCTATTTCATCTTTTCTTCCAAATGTGCACAAGTTTTAGTTATTACTTATTAACTGTTGACAGAGAAGATTATTTAAAATTTATCAGCAGGACTCTTCTTTGTAAGATACACTGTCACTCACCTAGAACTGCCATCACTGTGCCACGCTCTTTCATCATCTTCTGATGTTCCACCACTCGCAACAACTACTTCTCCTTCCTAACAAAGGGGGGGGGGGGGGGGCGGGCAAGGGGCACAAGTGCAGAGGGGGAGACAGGGAAAAAGAAAGCATTTACTTTGGAACTCAAAAAAGTTGTAATATGTGACAATATGACTAAGACTCTTCTAGGCTTTTTACATGTTACAAACACATAGCATTATAAAAGCTTTATGTTGTTAAAAAGGCATTTTAGTTTGCAGGTAGTTACTTTACTTTAATGGACTTAATTAAATGAAAAGAAGTGAGAAAATATCTATGCCTGGACAGACACACAGTGTAGAGCAACATTTTTTTTAACACATAGCCAGTGGAGACCTGAGTGCCTCTTAATCTCCATTTAAAAAGGCTAGCTTACCTTTTCGAAAATTATTTCTAAACCTTTTAATATAGTATTTCCACATCTTTTCAATCAACATCAAAGAAAAACCCAGTACAAACTTTATATACTCTTATTACTCATTTCTCTACTGTAGCTACAGAAGCACAGCATGGTTGAGGCTAGACGGGACCTCTGGAGGTCGTATTATCCAACCTCCCTGTTCTAGCAGGGCCACCTAAAGCCGGTGACCATACCTGCTAGGCCATATGGGTCATACTGATACAGGTTTACAAATACAGGGAAGATTTAACATCACACACATACACTTTGCAAAATGCCCTTACAAATGAGCAGTTCTCCCTTTTGTCAATTACTTTTTAGTCAAAACTAAACACATACAACAGCATGTGAAAATCTAATTCGACATTTCAACATAATTTTTTGAAGAGGTGAAAGAAAATGCACAATGAAAAATGTAACCTGAGTTTCCACTAGAAACAATGTTTAATTAGCTGAAGCACGAGCTTAACGAGTAGAAATGGAATATATAAGATTGCCTCATGAATAAGGATCTTACATCTGAGGAACTGTGCCCATTTTCTAACTCTTCAGCAGGCCTTGCAGTTTCTTCTACCGCGTATCTCGTACGGTAGTTGTGCTGATTAGCTTGTTGTTTTCTTGAGTCACTGGTGTCTAGTAAATGATCATGACAGTGGTTCTGTGAACACACAAAAGTCAAAATACATCATTTTTTAGTATACATTTTATTAATACATAGCATTTTCTTTAACAATAGTATTCCAGAAAGCAACTTTTGCAGTAGCAAAAAGATAAAAGTTTCACCATCACATCCTACAAGTCCAAAATTAAAAAGCTGCTGAAGAAAACACTCCACATGCATAGTTAGATGTAAGCACCAAGCAGTTCAGTATATTCTGGAAATAATTAAAATTTCTTCCCAGATATAATAGAAAATTTTTATCTTTGATTATTAGAACTCTTCGTTCTCTGCAAGGGATGTATCAGTTAACTACTGATAGGGTGCTAAGAGCTTGTAACAGCTCAAAATTACACTAAAAATGGCCATTAGAGAAAAGGGGACTCTTACAGAGAACCCAAAGTGTGTTATTTTGCGGCTGAGGGGTCCGACCTGGTAGAAGAGAGACCCATACAATAATAACATCCCTTAGCATACAGAGATGACTGTTAGCAAGTAAAGGCCTTTACATGGTATGATGATGCATGGAAGAGTTCAAATGAATGAGTCAGTTGGAAAGAATCTGAGTTCTTATGAAGATTAGAATAATGAAATAAGGCGGTAATTAAGAAACACTTCACACCCCAGCACAAAGAGATTTTGCCCCTCCTGCAGAATAAACATAACGCAAACACTTGCTCCCAACACAAAGTGTGTAATCTTGTATTAATCCCTGACCCCTGGCAAAAAAGTAAAGAGCTATGATCTCTATTTCAAGAGTTTTGTGCTAATTTTTTCGGCATGCATATTTGAACTTTAGCCTAGGTCAGATCCATTGAAATAGTTTCTGGAGACACTTCTAGATGCCACAAAAGGAGGTACACTTCCCCAGTACTCTCCTTCTTCCATAAAGGAAACCTCAGGTACCTATTAGGTGCTGATACGGTTGAGAAAACAGTCCCAGAAATGAAGCAAGCAGAACTGGAGTAAACCACAGAAAGATACTAATATCAGAGCTTTCTAGAAGGGCAGACTGCTTGTACCTATTACTCTTGGATTTTTTTCTTTTGTAGGAAAGAGAAGGTCTTTTCTGTCATGTACTATGAAAGTTGGTTCATGAAGTTACATTTTCTTGTCAAGGGGAAAAAAAAAAAAAAAAGAACACACCCACTTTTTGGTGAAAACCATACTGAAACTTGGCTAAGCAGCAGTAGCTAAGATTTGGGTTTCCTTAGCCACAACAATTTTCCTTAAAATGCAGAACTCTGACAGCTAAAGCTTTTCGTCTACCCTCCCTGTCAGAAGATACACATCTTTTTCAGGCATGACTGCAACAGTTTAGTAGGGTAGGCCAGCCCGCCAATCTGTGCAACTGCGTTACAGTTTTCAATAAAACACATGGGACCAACACAAACTGCTCTATGCTCTATTCAGTGAGCACTGTGTTTCTGTTGTTCTGTCCAGTGAATTCAAGCTGGGGAAGCTCCCATTGAGAGCACAGCTACCAGCGACACTTCTAATGGGACTGCTCAGCAATCAGCATTTTAACATTGCCCAAGATTTTTGAGACCTGGGGCATTTCTTCTTCTGGATTTAAACTGGCAGCACATACCAGATCTCCTGGAGCTGCTCTGACCTGACCCAGTACAGCTCTGAGGCAGCCCTAAGACTAGTGGCTGAGCCCATCACACAGCCTTCTGTCCCTCAGCCTTCTGGGGCTGCTCACTTCTCGTCATGCTCTCAAGATTCACTGCTGAAGCAGAGAGGTCACAGAAGCCAGCGTTACAGCAACTTGCTGCTGCTACTGAATTGTGACTTTTTTATTATAAAGCCCATCTGCCTCTTAGCATCATGAAACGTGGTATGAGGAAGCATGGGCAACAGAATGTAATCACATATGCCCAATGAAACAAATTAGTCAAGTATCCTTCACAATAATGAGGATGTATTTTGCAGAAGCTACGTTACAGCCTGACTGTAATGCTCATGTCTTCTCTCTAGAAACAAAAGTCCTAAAAATTTACATCCCCATTTCTATTCAGAGGTGAGATTTCTCAAATGGTTATTATAAATACAGCTTCTCCCTACTTATACTACAACTATGGATCCCTGGAAAACTGAAGCACTTTGCATTATGCTTTGGTTTTGGAAAGAGTTCTTCTCTTTTGGCAATTCAAAGCTTGAGGGGGAAAAAAACAAAACAACAAACCAGCCCCAAACCCCCCAGAAGATTATTCCTTCATGAAAGCAAGTAACATCACTGTATAAATACTGGGCCATAATGATGCCAAAGGGTACCAAACTGCTTTGTGAAAGATGCAATGCCAAAAGAAGAATGGAGAAAAAAAACCACGAAAACAAAACCACAAGTAATTATCCGTAACAGAATGACAGAATGATTGAAGTTGGAAGGGACCTCTGGATGTCACCTTGTCCAACCTCACTGCTCAAGCAGGGACCAGAAAACGGACCGTAAGGTATACGTACATCTTCCACATCTTGTAAAAAAATGTATTTTACCATCACTCCTATTCAGCACAACTTTGCCAAAATCTGATGAGAACCTGCAAGTCAGGCAGTCCTTTACTTCTTTGGGGGAGGGGTGGGGAGTGTGGAGTTTTGACTAAAAAGATAAAGTATTACAAGCTTTTTCTGACAAAATGGAATCTATCACCAACATGCTCAACATTGACTGAGGAAACACAGTTGGTCTTCCCCATCCTCCAAGATATAGATATATATATATCCTAAAGAAAGATTTTGAAATTGGGACTCTCAACTCTAATGGAAGGCTCAGAAATAAAGCCATGATAACCTGTGATTTGAGGTTCAATCACCTCTTTCTCTCTCCATACAATCTGATGAACAGTGATATATGCTGACAAGTACCTTGTATCATATCCTAGGCTTCCAGTCAATATCAGAGCACATCTATAGATACATTAGAAATTACAGCTGCTGTCAGAACAGTTTTTCTGCAAAATACAAATGATTGCATTTCCTGTATTTGAGAGGGATAGATACAAACATGTCATCTGGACACTGCTGAGGGTCTTTGTAACACCATTTGCAGAAACTCAGTGGTGTCCTGACAACTCAGACGACTGCACATTCTCTGTCCTTACGACCCTGACTCCACCAGGAAACACAGTTTTGCTGCACTTTCATACAGGGCCACAGCAATTTTGGAAAGCTTTAGCTATAGCTGTCTCATAGTATTTCTTCACCAGCAGTATCTGCTCTTTATTTGAAAATGGTTCCTCCTTCCTTGAGACAACTGGAATTAGCCGCTACTACAAAGTTAAACAGGGGCAGGGCACAAGCATATGTCCAGTATCAGAACCCCAACATTAAATAGACGTTCACAGCCTCTTTAAGGCAAATGAAGGAAACTTTGGCTTTTTTGTCTGCGTATACTTTTCAGAACATTACATTTGAAATGTTATGCTGAAAAAAAATCAAATTGTCAAGTAGCCTACATAACTGTTTTCATTCTTGACTAGATAGGCTATTTAAATTATTCAAGCCCACATTCATCTCTGAACTTAAATTTTTCCTTACTGAAATATTTTTGCATTACAGATGTCATTAATATATACCTTTGTCCAAATTTAACACTCTTCAATGACCATGAGTTCTCCCCAGACGACAAATACAACAAATCCCCCAAGCTGTCAGTGCATAAAAGCAGTTTTTATTTCACAGAATGGTTGAGATTGGAAGGCACAGCTGGAGGTCATCTTGTCAAAACCCCCTGCTCAAGCAGAGCCACCCAGAGCCATTTGCCCAGGATCATGTCCAGACAGCTTTTGAGTATCTCCAAGGTTGGACACTCCACAGCCTCACTCCGTGCTCAGTCACCCTCACCATGAAGTGCTTCCTTAAGTTCAGGCAAAACTTCCTCTGTTTCAGCAGTTTGTGCCCACTGCCTCTTGTTCTGTCATTTTCTCTTTGGCTAAAGAGCATCCTTCCATATTCTCCTCAAGTTTGGGTCAGTACTTGTAATTACTTAGTTTCTACTCTTACCACATCACATACATGTAAGAAATTACTGAGAACTTTCCAAAAGCAGTGAAGATAACAGACACTAGGCACCAAGTGCTAGTCTTTTGGGTTTTACATTATTTTTCTCTTAACATCTTGCCAATTTATCTGGAAGTGTTTAAATAACATGTAAGTGGAAAAATTACTACTTTTGAGAAACACAACTAAGCCACCTTCAGCAACACAGCACACACATTTCTCATCACTGGTTTCTGTTAGTTTCCAATACAGTCATTTGCACCTGTCACAACAGAGGCCTACACTTACTTTTGTCCATCCACAACAATCTCCAATCTTAATTCTCTGAAATTTCTGCTTCTAATTTCCACTTAATGGTAACTAAAAGATTTCCATTTTTGTCTTTTTTTTTTTTTTTTTTTACTACAACACACACCACATCAACCCTCTAGCATACAGAAATTTCATGCTCTTTTAATATTTATTAAAATGCTCTGTCATCCCAGTAGTTTAATAAACTAATACTCTAATTACTCAGACTGGGAACATTTACCTAAGCATGTTATTTACCTCACTTCTCATCTTTGGCATGCACCTGGGAAAAAAAAATAATTTGAAATACAGTTCCACTTTGGAAATGCAAAAATTCCAATGCCACATTCTATCCTCTGCCATTAGGGTTTTTGGTTTGGTTTTTTAAAGTGTTTTTGTTTAATAATGATCAGAGAAAACCCTATTCCTCACCAATGACTTTGAAAGTCAAAATGAGTTCTTCATTCAACACCCAGATTAGTGATACTAAATACTATTCAGGTCAAAATACCCAAGCTTTTAGGCTTTCCCACACAACTCCATTAGTCCCTCAAGCAATCACATACAAACACTTCCAGTGTGACCTGTGTCAAAGAAATATGGGGCTTCTAACTTTAAATACCAGAACACTTATGTGACTTCCATCTAAGTTGCAGATACTGTTAAAGAAGAAAGACTAAGCTATAATTCTGTACTACTTTTAACATAACCTATAATGACCCTGGACTAAATATTAGTAATAGGACTTTGGAATCTCCTCAAAAAGTAATTACAGTTGCTCTGTGTTCTTCCTTACTGACCTACACTTTAGCTCATAATCCAAAATGCTAACATTTGTTCCTGCCCTCCTTTTCATTTTACTTGTGTATTTTTGAATCCTTTCAATTAGAAGGGAACAGAAGAAAAATATTATTTTATCGTTATCATATGAACAGAACTGATAAATTTCAAAAGTTGATATAAAAATTACTACTTCTTACTGCTATGAATACAACTGAATTTGCATATGAGGACAATGTTTTAATACAAGCCCTGTTTACTCTGTTCCCACACCAGCTGACAGTACTGTAGAATGACATACTTTCCAGAATTCTTGACGCTGTAATTCTTAGGTCTATAGGTTACTAGAAGATAATGCTTTCCCCTGTATTTTGAAGTGTTCCCCATCTCTTCTAGATCAGAAATTCTCTCATTAAACCCTTAAGAATTCACTATGCAACACAAAAGGACTGTAGTCTCGCAAGACTACTGTAATTACAAGGTATTATTATGAAAACCTACTGCATGCACTAAAGGAAAAGGAAGACTTGTACGGTACTTTCCAGTTCTATCTTCAACCTAACACAGCTTGTATTTAAAGCCACATCGTCACTGTAAAGAACAGCAACAGAAGAGCTGACATAATTAAGTTACTAATTTCTATTTTAAAAAAACCCTAAAAATAGAACACAACAGTTTTTGGAGTGCAGTGAGTCTTGCTTGTCTTCCAAGGTGGGTGTTTATTATGGACACTACAGAAGACGACAATTCCAATTCACCATTCCTATTGTTCAGACACTACTGAGCAAAAGCGTTGCTCATGCTAACCATAAGCAACAATGAAAATTGCTAAAATCTGAGCAGCTTTATTTATTTGGGAGATTCAAATCACTTGGGATCAAGCACCGTTGTCTTCTTGCAAACTTGTTTATTTAAAGCTCATTTGATACCTACTCATTTCTGAATCCCCCTGAGATTTATCTCAAAGGATTTGAATTACTGTACTTCTCAACAACCCGAGTCCTCCAAAAAGAGACACATTTAATGAAGAATAAACTGTGGAAGAGTATGAGGGTTTTGTTCCAAGATGCCATAAAAAAGTATTCTGTAGGGTTTAAAAAGGACTTATTTAAATGTTCTGATAGTGTTAGTGAATTCTGCAATAATTTCTATATGGAAAATTTACTGAAATATTCAATTGCAGAGACCATGACTGTCTGCTTTTTGCTGCATTTCCTCAGGACGAAGGTGGGAAGTGACTAAAGGATTTACCAAGTTATCTTTCCCTCACATTCTGGGCATCAGAATCCAGATCACAGACCCTCTAGGGACTGAGATAAATGAAGGACACATTCTTCTCTGGGTAAATATATGAAACTGAAGAAAGGTTTTCCTAAGCTAGCTTTTGCTCTGAAGGATTTTAAGGGCATAAATATCCACAAAAAAAATATGGGGCTCAAAAGGATCCAGTGCTACCTTTCAAGTTTGGAGACTAAAAAAATTTCTCCTCTGAGGAAACATTTTCAAAAACATCCATATTAAGTTACTTTGTTTCAAAGATGGAATAAAAGTAATTGCTGAAACCAAAATACTGGACCAACTAGCTTACCCTGCTATTTTTACATCCTAGTGATATTTTAGGAAAATGGTAACCCAATTAGAAATTTAAGGGTAAGTTGGTATGAACTCACATTATCAGGAAGGATCTTTTGACTAGGCTGTAGCTCAAGAAAAAGAAAAGAAAAAAAAAGAAACCCTTGAGCAGTGCAATCATTTAATTAAGCTAAAAGGAAGTCTATAATTCAGCACTAAAACACATCCCCTCAAGACAAGAAATAACTTTGTTAAAATCTGAATTTGTGAGGCCCATTTTCTATTATTCCCGAGAGAAAAATAAGAGTTAAAGATTTCTGATGTCCTGGTATTTCATTAATGAGCCCTGCCACGGCCACCTCCAAAACCTTAAGTAGCATAGAGCTTCTTCCCTCCATGTACAAAAACTGGAGATACAATGAAAAAATATTTGTTTGCTTTATCTTGGGCAAACACACTTAATGATAGTGACTGCAGCATTGAAATTAGCGTATCAGTATCATTTCTTAAGATAGCAATGCACACAATTTTAATATAAGGAAGAAATTGAAGAAAAAATTAAGAAATTTAATAAAGAAATTGAAAATTATTAGGGGACTGTTTGGGGGTTGGGGAGTGTTCATCTCCCGTCTTTGGACAGCTTTACTTTGGTTGAGTATGGAAAAAGAAGCAAAACTTAACACTCAAATTTAGTATCAAGTAGAAACTTGCCCATCTCAAATTTACTCTTTCGATTGCATATAAAATTCATTCATCATTATTAAACAATACAGAAGCACTAATTTGAGATGCACTAAGCATGTGAAATTTACTTATTTTCAGATTGCTTTCAATCTTCATCCCTTCCTCCCCAAGAAAGTGAATAATACATAGCACAGGCATTAAGTATGGTACTCTGATAAAGTTAAGAGCTGCACAGTCTTTTGTATACTTGTTCTTAAGTATTTCATTTCTTCATTTTTCCACCTTGAACCCCATAAGTGATTTTTACATTTCAATGGACAATTTGCAGGCATTCTCTAAGGCCTGTAGTTTACTACGCTTTTGACTAAGGGTGAAACAATAAAGTAAATATACTACAAAACCCAAAGCATGGGTTCTTCTTTACAGCTGTCTAAAATTTACTTCCTTTATTACAAAATATAGTTGGTTATTTAGCTAGAAAAGCACAGATGAGCATAAGATGCATAGATAAAACTAATTTCTAACAAACAATGTAAAATGATTTTTGTAAATATAGAATATACATCCTTCACATTTTCTTACCAGCATATAAAGGCATAAGATTACATTTTGCAAGTTATATGAAAACATCGTCAGTTATGACAATTTCCTTTTTAATACAACTCATTCCCTTCTATTTTGTCTATCCTGTTTTCTTCTTTTCTGAGAAATATACTCCAGCTCTAGCAAAAACTAGGACTTAGAAATACCCCATACAAAACCTCAATATGATTATTGGGGTACTAAGAGAGAAAATACCTAATTCTGTATTTGGAGATGTATTTAAATGTGTTACAGTTAAGAACTGTGACTTGAGTTTTAATCGAACCTTTCCCCAGAACAGTATGTCAAACAGTAGACAACAGTAGCAAAATGTATTGATTAATAGTGACAGACTCCCTACAGCAAATCATGTCCCTAACACCAGATTTGCAGGGCTTCTCATTTAGGGTGTTCTAAAAGCAATCCCCATTGTTTATTCAGAATACAGTGAAACATCAGTAGAGACATGCTTCCTCATTTTGGGGAGGTAAACAAACCTCTGCTTTTTAAATTTACAACTAAGAGGAGGAATTTAAAATTTATATGGCCTAACACATTGAGTTAAAATTTAATGCTTCTTATTGCAATAAGGTACAAGTGACTATTTACCTTAGAGAAAGTAGGTATTTTGTTTTCTCTTTGAATGTGACTCGTTATGTGTTTTCTTTTCTCTTCCGACCGATACACCCTTACTTCCTCTTCTCCCTTTGCCGTTCTCCATTCTTCCTGCCTACTGAAAAAAGAAAATTGAGATGTTAACTTTAAAGCAAAATACTACAACTGAGAAGATCCATTCCAAATCAAGAAATAAGCATTCAGCATTTATAACGTCCTTTGAACAGTAGTTCTTCTCTTTACAGTCAGAATATGGCTTCAAAATTACCCTTTCTGAACAAAGTAAGAATTCAATCTTATTTCAAAAAGCTAGAGCAGTTTATGTTTGACTGTGGCTAGTAGGGGATTTCTGACTTATTGATATAAGAATCATCACAAGAGTTAATTACTGAACAAAATAATGTTCCGGTTTAGAAACCAAAATTCACCTCAGGCACCTAATGGATTAGGTCAGTGTCCCAGCCATAAAATGCCATATAATGGCAGGAAAAAATGGAGTTGAAACATACTGTAATCTTATGCTACAGGTCAGAAAACACTGAGGCAGCTAGATACCATTGCATATACAAGTTCAATTACTCCATCATTTGTTAAATAGTCAATTTTTATTCACAATACTTCTGATCAATTTAATCAAGTTCACCAGACTAAAATTCACTGCAGACTTGTCTTATGTTTACCTGGCCACACCAGAAGACAGTTCAGGCACTACAACCCTTCGACTCCAAGCCACAAGGTCCCGCTCAGTAGCTATTTCACTCCTTGGTGCGTTGCTATGCATCTGACGCACACCTTCAATTTGTCCACTACGTCTTAAACCTATATTTGGTGGTGAATGTACTTCTGAGGTAGAACTTACAGATCCTAAAAAAACCAAAAAGCAATAGTTGTACTTGATCTGAAATTCTAAGGCAAGAACTTAAAAAGAAAAGCTCAAAATGAAAGGAAAGAAAAAATTTTACTTAATCTATTACTTCAAAAGAAATAAAATATTAACTGATTAGAACTATTTCAGCAGTTTCTATAGTCACCACAACACACACACTTAAACAGCTACTGGGCTGCAGTACTCTGTTTAAAAATTCACACTGAAAAGGAGCAGATGTATGAACAATCTGAAGTGAAGCAAATATTTCATTGGTTTGCTTTTCTTTGAAAATGCTTTTGAAAACATTTCTGTGAAGCTGAATATTGCTACTGCACTCTAGTTCTGTATTATAAAACAGTGAGCTGTCTCACTGAATCAGTATATTCCTTAAACAGCCTTCTACCTTCAAAAAAAAAAAATGAAGTCACAACACTGGAAATTACTAGGAATCCAAGCTGTAAAATTTACAGACAAGAAATTGAAATGTTGAAAAGATAAAAACAAACAAACAAACCAAAACAAAGCCACACACAGAAGATCCTTCAAGCACCTACATTATAGCAAAATTTCAACATTTTCCCACATCTTTCCACACACAAGCTATTCTTGCTTACTCACGTGGATTGCCAATCATGATTTTTTAAGGGTTGAAAACTACTGTGTAATCTAGTGCAAGACACTGAAATATGGAACAGCTGTATGGAGAAACAAGCAGCTCCTTCCTCTTTTCTCCCTCCTATTTCCTTATTTGAGACAATTCAGATTTCAATCAAGTAGATTGTCAATTCCAGATTAAACAGTAGGGTAGTTACTTCTAAGGGAATGCAGTTGCTGCAAGTTCCCTGTATGAGCAGACAATAACTTTAACAAAGATAAATTTGTAGTATTAAGCACCCTGAGATTTTGCAGAAAGGTAAAAAAAGATGGGAAAGCTGTATTATTTTCTATGGCTCTATACCTCCCTTCTAGTTGTTCAACAAAGAGCACAAATCATGCACAATAATGTGATTTATGTTTTTCCAACTCTCAGCTGCTTCAGTAGAAAAGCCACAACACCCAGCCCCCAGTAATCTACCTCTGCTTATCCGGCTGGTACTACTGGTTCCTGCCTCCCCAGAACGTCTCTGGTCCTGCTCTTGCTGAAGTCTTTGAATCATGCTATCCAATGGACTAACTTCTTGATTTGCTTGTTGACTAAGAACTTGATTCAATCCTGTGAAGTAAAATATACAAGAGAACAACACACAGATGTTGATTTGAAGAACCAAATGTTATAAACAGCTCATCTAAGTTTTAGCTTGAAAACTTACACGTACAGTATATAAACACATGTGTAAGTATGGGCTAATACATATTTTTCTAACAGCCATTTTTTAAACAGGACAATTTTTTTCTTAATACATTGAGAGCATTATATATTCTGTAGCAGGGTCAAGATGATCATATGCCACTCCAAATAAAAGTTTAAATTTGATCAAGGGCCAGCATGTCACAGAAGCTTAATACAACTGCTGTTTGTCGGCTCAATGTAAATTGTTCAAATGCGTGCATGGCCTGCCCCAAATGCGTCATAAAACACTTCAGTATAAGACTCAATCAAGAAGGTCTAACTCAATTAGAAACGAATTACCTATACTGGAGAACACCAAGCAGTAAAAATGCTTGATTCAGCTCCAAACAGACACAGTGATGACACAGGTTAAGTAATGCTAACTTTCTTTGGTATGTAAAACAGTTCAAGAAACCTCCTTTTGGGTAGATCTCTTGAATAAAAGACAGGAAATAGTTCTCAGAGAAGTGACTACAAGATGATAATATTGTTTCTGTGCAGCAAGCAAGATACACAGCATGCAAGCATAAACAACACAAAACCTCTTGTCATACTCAAAATGGTCACAGAAAAATTGAGAAGTATGGAGAAAAAGGCAAGGGTTACAGTACTGATTTGAAAAGGAAGTCAGGTACCTCCACATGGAAGTTAGATGGTGGAGTGGAGTGCTGGGAAGCTCTGGTCAAGAGAAGCAGAACTTGCAAAAACTTAGTAATGAGGGATGACAATGTTCGAAGAAACAAGCTACAGAAATTATTTTTCCAGCATGATTCCAAAGAGGTATCATAGTATAAATTGCACTTTGCAAGATCAAAGACAAGATATTACAGTAATTGTGCTATGAAATGAAGAGCTTTGATTATGTGGCTAGGCAGAAGCAGCCATCTCTTAATAGATGATGGTATGCAGAAAGAACATAAATATTTAAGATAGTGCTCTCAGGGCTTCAAGGTTATTGCAGTTGAAGTGAACTTCCCTGAAGCAGCAGAAGCTTGGAATCATGGAATGAGCTCTGGCATAACCACAGCTGGATGTCTTCTGACTCATGTAGTGAGACTGTCAGATTTATTTGGTGATCTCATGAGCAGACATACTGTCTACTGAAAACAATGGGAAATACTACTAAAAACTGAAGAATGATCTTAAATAAGGAAACTGCAACCTAAACAAAATGAATGTTTTCTATGTACCTAGCTTGTGAGATTTTGCCTTTGCAAGTAACAGCAAGTTCTTTCTAAAAATGAAATAATAAAGATGCTGGTACATATTTGATTTTCTAAAAACATCTGGTTTAAAGGAGCTTCACATACATCTAAGCAGTAAATCAAGCATCACTATCTGAATTCCTTCTACTCTTGTAAGCCCCTACAGAATACTTGACAAGAAATAAAATTGTCAGTGCTCTGAGGGAGATCCACCAAATCCCGTAATAAAGTTTCAGAAAGAAATGGAGCTGCCTTAGTGGAAGGGAACATACAGAACACATGAACACAGTTTAGCTCTGTGTAAGACTGCATATATTGTTGCTAAACTGTAGAGAGGTAAACTGTCTCTCCATCATCTCTCTGGCTCTCTGTCAGCCTGCTTGATGGCTTCCTGCTATTAAACAAAATGCTATGGTCACCATCTTCCTACAGGCATTCATGTGTCATGCAGCCACACCATTAAATTTAATATTGTTGGGTCTGTGTGCAGAGTCTGACTTGTTTCAAGATATTATATTGGAGAATGTGCCCAGGACATTTCCAAATTTACAGAATTTCAGAATCACATGAATCCATGCTGTAACTGTAACAATGAAGTAAAATTGCATCCTTCCTTGGAAATCCAGTTTAGCTTCAAAGCCTCTAGCTAAAAAGTTAGAGAGAAAACATGGCACACATTCACTAGAAATTCACTAGGATTTTTTCCTTCCTACAGTTGCTTCTCAGGTAGCATTTGTTCCTATAATTTTGGAGGAAATATGGAAATGTCTCTTAAAAATTATTATTTTAAGTATTCAGTGGCTTATAATCCTCAAGTCTACAAATGAGGATAAAGAGATCTTTTGGTAACAAAACTGTCAGTCAACCTTCCTGGAATGTCTGACACACCACAGGCTTAAGTATGGTGCGGGTATAAGCCCCTATTTACAGGCACAGGCAGTTTTCCCATATTTTCAAGAATATCCAAATACTTAACAATGCTTATCTTGAAAACTTTTAAAACTACTTTCACCAGTTACTGTTTAACATTGAACTAGTGACACGTACCAAGTAGGCATTGTTTTTACATCCCCACCCATGTGGACTACATTTAGGCAGTTTCCAACAGCCAGCCATTGGCCCAAACTATGCACGTTCCTCCGATGTTGTATGCAAGGAAATACAACTTTCAAGGAACTTCTTAGATTGAGTCCTCATCAAGTCTTCAGAGTTCTCTAACCAAACCATCAAAGCTTAATTTGAATGACTGCCTTCATCTAAAGAGAAAGAGGATTTTTGCATGCTTCAGGTGTTCTCTCATTTTTCTCTTGTAGGTGTTACCTGTTCTGACTGATCTGTGGAAGATCAGCCTATTTCCTAGGTTTTCTGAAGTAGGAAGTCTTACCCCAAAGAGATCAAATGAAATCTCACTCAGCAACATACACTGTTCCAATAATGAAATGAGCTCCAAGTTAAGTGGCATTGTAGCATCAACTAGTACTGACTTGATCAATGACAATACTGCAAGTGAAATTGTCACAAGCAATTAGTGCCATGGACATTGCAATTCCTCCACACTACATGAACTACTATGCCCAGAAATGAAGAAAAAGGACGAAGTGAAAGGGAAAGAGTAGAACACCTGGAGTTAACTAGATAGGCTACTGTGTAGTGAAGTGAAATTTTCCATACCTGAAGATGTCACTCCCATCTGAGGAATAAGCTGTTCCTCCCTGCAGTTCTCACGACCAGGAACTAGTCTTTGAAACCTTGCAGGATGAGGGTTGCCATCCACATCAACCAAAAATGGGGGAGGCATAAGGTGTGGAGCCTGCTGTGTCTGTTCATCCAGGACAAAGTTGTTGGCATCACGGATAAGGGGCCGATAATCACTATGAAAGAACATCTGATCTGCTATCTGTAAACAAAGTCATTTTGTAATTTTTTTAAAGAACCTATTAAAAAAAGCATACAGAAGATAACTGCCAAAAGTATTTTTAACAATGATACTTGTGGTCACTTTTGCAAAAACAAGGTTATAAGCTGATCTGTTTATCTCATTTTAAAGGGGAAAATTTAGTGACTCTGTGGTTCTTGCTTTTCTCAGTACTCCTTTTCTGTATTCTAGTGCAAGGAGAATAACCCACATGTTTAAGGGTAGGGAGCATTTAAAGAACAGGGGAATAGAGCAATGTTTAACTGCTGGACGACAATCGACCGAACACAGCCTGGAAGTATTAAATAGTTTACAAATTTTCTTCTATACTCTGAATATATGAGTATATATTCTGGTAACAAAAAGCGTGTCACAGACTTAGGAGCTATGGTGTAGGAAGAAGAGGAATAGGAAAGTATTTATCACGTCATTGCCAAATATTTTAACAACAGCAGCCAAATGTATATATTCCTGTTATAATGCTAGATATATGAAAAAGTTCCGGTAGATAAAATAAAGCTGATCTAAAGTTGAATTCTCCAGGCTCAAAGTTTTCTTTTTTTATTTCAGTCCACCTGCTCATAATTTATTCTAGATGACTTTCCACAGACACTCAAGACTGAGAAATTCTTTTGTCCAAATATTATGTAAAAAAGGCTTATGCTCCTTCCCTCATTAGCACATGCATCTTAGTATCGTGCAATCTCCTTGAACCACAAGGAGAAAAGAAAAAGAGAAGACAAGCTGACACATATACTACACATCCCAACACTACTACTGGCAAGCAAACCCCTTGGCAGCTCATGTACTCAGAATAACTTTGAACACGTAAAAATAAAATAATAAAATCATAATTCACGCAAATTAGATTTCCAGTGCAGTATAAAAATGATTAAACAATTGACTCAAGGCATAGAGATGTCCAAAAAATCTTGTCTTCAGTGTTAAATACAGGTATTTGAGCACAGACAGAGGAATAATGTTGCAGAATGCACTCTAGTTTCTGAAGAGCGTGCTCTATCATGACCAATACAGTTTCCAGTAACTTGTTATGTAGAAATCAGTAAGGCAGAGGTTATAGGATCTGCTCAGAGGTCTGGTCTCTCACTGACAAAGGTCTCCTGCCCTGGGTGTGAGATGACCAGGAAGGGAAGACAAAGACAAACATCTATCATTTACAACATCAGAAAGTGCCTACATGCATCCACATGAGGTGCATAAATAAAAATTTAAGAAAAATCATAGGAATCACAGGATCTGGACCCCACAAAAATTCTGAAAAGTAACAACAGGAAGAAATTGGGAAAATGCATGGAAAGATGCAATGGCAAACAGTTTACTTCAAGGATTCAAAAGGTAACCCTTACAAATTGCATACAGACAAGGTGATATCCCACTGAAGTAAGAAGCCCTGACTGAAGTCTTGTTGCCAGATTCTCTGTTAACAGAGGCTGAATGAGAAAGATAGAAGTACTTTCATGTGTCTGACTGACAGAATCAAGGCCTGCTTAACAACTTTGTTCCCTTCAGCTCAAATAGCTCTATACGATAAAGACAGAGGTCCTCTAGGAGGACTTAGGATTTTCTCTAGAATCATAATAGTAGAGCATCCAGTACCTTCACCTAGTGTGTATTTTCCTATTAAGTGCTTCCCCCATCGAGAAAGAAGATTCTAATGGCATGATCACACAGACTGAGTTTTAATGTGCTGTGATATGGCCTTACAGTGTTGTCTGCATCCCTGGTTTTGTAAGCAAGGGGAAGATCTGAAAATCCTTCCTTAGATTCAGTGACCTCTACCACAATAGTCTCTGGTGCGAGATCATGAGGGACTTCTTTGCAATTACCTTTCTGTGCACTCTGTACTGCACTCAGGTATGGTACAGAGAGTAAACAACAATCTTCTACTCCACAAGATAAGAATGGCATTTCATGGAGAACCCAGGCTCAGACCTACTCTAAGGTAGAACACTGGAATGTCCCTACTGGAAGCCAGGGCAACAACATTATCCTCAGGTTATTTGAAGTCCTGAGAAAAACCAGAAGAATTAGACGTTTCAGAGAATCTTGAATGCATAATGTTCAGCAGACAACCAGTTAAAAGTACCAAAAATCAGACCTATTTCTTGATATACTATTAGAAATCAAATTCATGACAATAAGAAGATACTACACCACCATTAGGATATACGAATCCTTTGTACATACGGCTTCACAAACCCAGCTTGGGTTTGAGCACGAAAGCTTTCTACAAGGTTTGAGCTCTATAAGTAAGACTCTCCTTCAGTAACTACACTACAAATTCAGAACACTCAGTTTCTCCAAATGGGCACACCTACACAGATGTAAGGAGATTTCCCCCCCTACTGCACCAATCCACCACACAGGAGCTGTCAACTTGGAACAAAGAACTGTGGTTTGGGCAGTCTACAGGAAAAAAAGCCTTCGAAAGCTCAGAGATCTAGTCCAATCTAAGATTTAAAATCGTCAGAAAAGTACCTTATGCTTTAGGACAGTTAGGCATTCCTGGACAAGTTTCCACCTAAGAAAGAACTTCTGAAATGCATGTGCCCTGTTGACAGTGAGCTCAGCTCATCTCTGATGATCTTCACACACTCAGAAATATCAGCTGAGATTGGCTCAAGGTTCCCTTAATTGGGTCAAATAAAAAAGGATCCCCAAACAAGCAGCAAATGTATTCTTTTCTTTTTCCCCTACTAAAGAATTACTCCACAAAAACATGTATCATCAAAACTGAGGGGAAAAAAAAAAAAAAAAAAAGAAAACCAAGAAAAAAAAAGAAAACAAGCCAAAACCACCCCATCGGCTTCATTGTGGCCAAGGTCACACTGGGGGGAAAAAAAAAAAGCCTGGACAGTGGTTCAGTCAACTAGGAAACACAGACACTATCTGAACTTAGTATGAAAAAACATACATGTGGAAAACCAAGAGCTTGTTCTCTCAGCAGAGCTAACACTATCTCAGCTATAATCATTGTCCTGAGCAGAACTTACAAACGCAGGAATACAGGACAGGTCACCACACTCCTTTCTTCTATAAAAATCATCCCCCAAGATGGATGGAAACCACTTTAAAGCAAAAAAACCACAGGTCCTACCAGCACATATTCTCACAAGATGTCTGAAAAAACCCCAAGTATCTGAGGGGGGAGGGAAGGGATGGGAAAGGGACAGGGGACGGACACAGGACAAAGAACATTTATTCTCCAGCACCTACCCATCTGTAGTTACATTTTTCCATAAAACAGGTCAGACAAAAATGAAAAAGATGGAACCAGACAAGAAAGAGATCTGAAACTTCCAAGCTGAGTTTTCTGAGAGTTGAAGACTGAGATTAAAGCAGTAACAAATCTAAGTCCTATTTGCTCCCATTTCTTCTATGGTCAAGAATGCCAAGATTACCACTAGGCACAGTAACAGCTGGAGAGAATAATTTTAAATCACCCATTATGTGAAAAATTTTAAACATAATCGTTTCTCAGAGGCTGCAGCAAAAACCTCAAGAAAACAAAGGGTCTGCAGAATTCAAGAAGTTAAAAGCAATTGTTTTCATTCTTCAAACAGATCTAATCCCTCACAAGGTAAATTCTCAAGTGGCAGTGTAAAGGAAACTCCTGGTCTATCACAGCAAAGACAAAAAGGCTCTCTGTTTCAATTTAATTTCCAACATTTCTGAGTAGCAGAGGACTACACACTTCCAAAATGATTGGAGAGAAAAATAAACCTGGAACAATCCATGGACATGGTGAGAAAAATGTTTCTATTACAACAGGCTTTAAAGTTTGGAAGAGTAAGAACTCTGAAAGACAAAGACCTTGAAAATGATCTGATAATCCTGGTTTTCCTCGCTTGTGGTGTCTGCTCATCTGTTTTCTTTGGAGTAGAAAGGGAAATGCACAGCTAGTAATAGCTGAGGGATAGCAACAGCAGCCAAGTACCAAATACTTCAAATCATAGTTGAGAGACAAGGAGAAAAAAAAAAATCCCCAATATGTGAACGTTGCTGTAACTAGCATCAAAATAAGAGTTGGCAGACTACAGAAAGAAATGCAGTGGCTTACAGACAAAGATTAAAATTCCTTTTGCTCTCCCTCCTTCATGCCCCTCTGCATTGCTATTTGGCAAAATGCTTTCAAGGCCAGCCTGAGTCTAAAGATCCAAAACAGGAGGCAAGATCCAGAAGCCAGCACTTCACAAACAAGCTTCAAGTATCAGCTACCACAAGCAGAGATGAAAATCCTGGAGCAGATATGTCTGCTTAAGTCTTAGAAAGAGGGAGAAGAGACACGCCTCACCTCTTCCCTGGGTGGTAAAAGAAAAACTAGGACCTTGTGGGCACTCCAAACTAGGTGCCTGTATGGTTCATAGGGCATGTTCATCCACAGAGAAAAGAAATAACACCAGGTATCTTTACGGTCATGAGGGTCTGTGGCAAGACACCCACACTTAGAATACACAATGTAGACTATGACATTAGAATAAAGATGTAATATTTTAATCACACAGTAACAGTGGAACATTGCTGTGTAAGCACCAAGGCATCCACAACAGCAAAACTTCATTAACAGACATAAAATTGTATCACTAGAACATATAGTACATTTATTGTAAGTAATTGTCTCCCGGGTTATGCAATGTTTAAATACAGATAGCAGGAATTGGTTCTATTACAAACCCTCCCGCCCTTTTTTTTTGGTCTTAGTTAGGAACCAGAAAAATATTTAAAACAAAATGTTTAACTATTATCAATTCCACTGCAGTTTATTCATGTTATCCATCTGGACCCATTAGTAGACACTAGTAACCTCGTCACTTAAGAGAGTAGACAGTGACTGGGTAATTTAAAATGTTTTCTTTTTAAATTATTTTTAACTTCCCATGTAAACAGTAGCTTAATAGCACATTTCCATAGTTTAAAAAAAGTCAGTGAAAGAAAGCTCAATGTCAACAACAGGAATCTGAAACATCCCATATTAATAGCTCGAAACTGTGTTAAGATACAACCTCTTGAAATGAAGCTCTGAAGGAAAGTTTGCATGAATGCATTCAACACAGACAAACATTTTGATTTTCATCTTGCACTGTACCTTGTCATATTTGCTACTGGAACCAAAGCCAAAAATCAGAAGGTGACCGTGAGAATCAGTACATGCAAAATGCTGTCCATCAGGAGAGCACTTGCAGTCAAAAACTGCACCATGTCCTTGTCCTTCAATCTGAAATACATCAACATACAAAATAATTAAGTTACCAGAAATAAATACTTTTCAATTATGATTCTCAAAACTGTGGTGCTGATGTTGAAATTTATCATAAAATCTGTAAGACAGTATACTGCTAGATGGAAGTTACTTTAAAACATAGTTTACTTTTTAGCTATTCACTTTTCAGTGAATTTTGTAATAATGCTCATGAAAGATGCCAAATTGATAGTAGTAGAAACTGACAGACTTTATCCACAAAGCAGGCACAGTATAGGAAGTGAAAATAAAAGCTTCCCCTTGAACGTCCTGCTAATGAGCCTAACCAGAGAGCTGGGTCCAGTTCAGGGCTTAGTCACTACACCCTTTCAATCCTCTGCCTTTCTGCTAAGCTAGCCCAGTAGCATTGGCTGCTGCGGTGTTTCAGAACACCTGCCCACTAGAAAACGCACTGACATAGACAACCCACATTACGCAACTTAGCAACTGCCTATTTCTGTAATTCCTACTCCTAATTTATTGGAGTGGGGGAGGTGTAGATTTGTGTAAAAACTCCACTTTTTAAAGGAGAACTGCAAAGATTTTAAAAAAGGAATTTTTACCTGATACTCATTTTCTGTTTTCCAGTTCCATTAAGCCAGAACAAATGGGTTTTTGTTTTTCCCTGCAACCTGTCAATCAAGCAGAGGTGACCAATCACCACTCTGAATTTTCATGTCTTCAGCACCTCTTCAGAAAGCCCCTTTCTATTCTCCCCAGCAAAGCACTTTTGCATTTTCTTTAAAGAGACACCAAACAAAATTCTTTCCCTAACTGTGGCAGGTCTACATACTGCCAGAAAAAGCAGTGGTATTCAGCCTGCAGGCAGTACCACTATGCACTTCTGTAGCACCTTCCAGAGGCTGTCAGCATTATTTTAAAAAGTTAACGAACCGAGCCTCGAAAAACATGTGAGGTAGGTACTGTTCTCACTATCTTACAGGCTGAGACAAAGGCAAGAAGTCTAAATCTTTTGCCCACGGTCTTACAACACATCCACACCCACACCCCTGCATATCCCCCCAGTGACAGAGGCTGCTACACCTATTACCAGTGCTTTCAGGTATTTGATAAAGGTCTGTCTTACTACAAGTACTTTCCATAAAAGCCAAATGAGTTTCTGGATCAGCAAAAGAGGAACATAAACCAATGGAAGTTTTATGTTCTACTTTGCCCACTATTCCAGAAGAAATGAACAGAAGTATCCTATAGGAAGAGATGGAAAATAAAAACAGAGCTTCAAGCAAGTGACACTAACATCACAACAGCTAGGAATGCAGAATGAATTTAGGGTAAGCAAGATCCAACAACCAAGCCAAACTTACAACTTTGTGCTGCTTTTTGTATGTAGAAAGCTCACCATATTAAAGGGAGATGGTTTGGGGAGGTAGGTGGAAAGGGGAAAGAACCTCAGCCCAAGAATAAGCTTTGCAGATGTATAGTAAAAACTTGGAAAGGGAGTACTTGCATAGAGATTTCTGTTCCCTTTCCCTGCCTCCAAAAAACCAAACATCAAAGCATCAAGCTTCATAACATTCAAGTCCTTCAAAAATAGAATTTCAGGGTTCTCCTAGAGCCTAAGATTTGAAGGCTTTGTTTTACAAGGAAAACAAGGTATGTTGTGGGAAGACCTATTTGCTAACCATAGTGAGGGGAAAAATAAGAAATAGGAGGATAAAAAAATCAGACTAAGATGATGGGTTTTTTTAATCCTTCCCAGCAAGAAATGGTTTGGATGGACCATTTTCAAGAAACCCTTGAGAATTATAAGGGAAGACATTTCCATCTTACATAAATGAAAAGAAGAGTGATCAGTGCAAAATCAGTGATTAGTCCAGTGCAAATGGTTTTACTCTAAATGTGGCAGAATCTGGTTTAAAAACTGCTTTTGGAAAGGACAGCAGTAAGACCTTTTGGTACAACCCCTCAAGTCTGATGTACAATTACTTGGAAATAAAGATCTTTAATATCATAAGAACAAAAATTACTGTTGGGGATAAGCTTCCAAGATGTAATTACTGTTACAAATTTAAGAGCAGAGCCTGCCCGAGTGTGCTACCCGGTAGAATTTTTTTCAAACAAAAATATTTGGAGATTAATAAAAGACACTTTACAATGGAATTTCTTCAACAATAAAGCTAACACAGAGGACCTGGTCAGTTGCAAAAGGGGAAGCTGTAGTAAATCAGTGAAGCAGTAACTTCAGCAAACTAGGTAAAGGATTTCAGCAAGAAGGAAGCTGCTTTCCCCACTCCATCCCTTTTAAATCAAAGATGCAAGAACTATGTGAAGACTGTATCCGAAGGAAGATAAACTGTTTGTTCTGCCTGGAACCTTCCCCTGCTGAACAAAGGCATCAACAGTGAAGGGAAGAGACCGCTCATGAGAACAGAAAAAGCACTGGTCAATGAAGAGTTGTCCCAACAAAGGGCTGCCAAGAGCAAACATGTTAAGACACTGCTGATAGCAAAGCAAGTAGCAAGGACTCGTCAGCCACAAAGAAGAACCAGTGATGCTATACAATGAGGACTAAATTAGGATTACTTTTAGTCTCAACCCCAAGAATTAAGCTATTTGCCCGTATTTTCACTAGCAAGGAATGAGATGGAGATTGGTACATCACAAAGGGAGGAATGCTGATGAAATAAGAGAATGAAAAAGGGAAGTTCTCTTTTCCTCTCCGTTTTGAAGAGTTTATTGTTCTTCCCCAAACCAGGGAGAATAGAGGTGTGAAACTAGTACACAAAATAACATGTCTTAGATTCATAAAACTAATTTGTTGTATGAACACAAGAGTAGTACCACCTACCGAGAGAGAGCTCAATAATAAGCCTTTCTGACCTGGTATCAATAGGTAGTATGAAAGACTTAAAATCTAGTTTTTAAGAAAAGTAAAAGACATGGGAAGAAAAAAAAAAAAGAAAAAAAAATCAAGTAAAATGAAAATTAATCAAGAGTAGAGAGTACCAGACAGACTTAGCAGAATTTCTCCAGTAAAATAACTGATTTTCTTATACCAAGAAAATATAATTCATTCAACATCACAAGATTTCACAGCCATGGTATGGCACTGAAAACTTGGTCCAAATGGAACAGATTGTGATTAACAGGAGAAATGCAGAGTAGGTAAACTTGCTAAGGAAAGGATAACAGTTATTATTTTGGAAAGACATACAGAGCTAAAAGGATGTTATCAGTGAAGTTCCTCAAGCCAGGCCTTTCTGTTAGTGACTACAGAAAAAATTAGAGCTTGTTGATGAAATGAACATTAGGAAATCATCCACTGAGAACACATTTGAGACACAGCAGAAATGGTATCGACTGAAGCAATTAAAAGCTAACAGGACAAAACGCAATAGGCCATGAAACCTAGTAAGGTTATTAGAAATAACTTACTAACACATTTACTGCCAGAAAAAATAATGGAACTCAGTCTACACACAATGACACTATGCATTTCTATCATGCCTTCCAACACAAGTCATCAGCACTGTTTAAAAAGTCAGTGAACTAAGCCTCTACTAGCCTGAGGTAGATAACGTTCTCTCCTGTCCTTCAAATTAAGGGACTGAGGCAATTAGTTGGAAACACAGGGAGAAAGATCACTATGTATTCATTGCAATGCATCACATATAATGTAACAATAAAAAGAACACTATAATCCTAAAATATACCAGAAGTATATCCAGAAGAGAAAGAGAAAGCACATACACACTAGACAAACAGATAACAGTAAGAACAAACTCTTCCAAAGCAATACACATAATTTTTGCTTCCCACATTCAAGATAAGTAAATTTTAAGTGGAACGGCTACAAAGAAATGCTTCCACTCACCATGATAACGGAAAACCTAAGAGCTCAGCTTCTTCACATGGACACTAAGGAAAGAGGACTATTTTGTATGCCTATACAAAAAGACCTTTAGCAGGAAGAGAACTACTCTACTTAAATGCATAGGAGCAAATAAAAATTAGCTACAAGCAACATTCAAACTTGAAAACTGAAATTTAGATTCTAATGATCACAACAAAGGTATGCTAGAACTTTCTAAAACTAACAAAAAAGCAAACTTAAGTAATTGTTACAAAACATATA
The DNA here is from genome assembly GCF_947461875.1 of Haliaeetus albicilla. Classification (NCBI taxonomy): domain Eukaryota; kingdom Metazoa; phylum Chordata; class Aves; order Accipitriformes; family Accipitridae; genus Haliaeetus; species Haliaeetus albicilla. The sequence continues at coordinate 8,076,852 of NC_091499.1, forward strand.
ACCTCTTTCACAAGTGATGAAACTACATCACAGCTGCTTGAGTCAAATCAGTCTCCAAGTATTTTGAAGTTCCTTTGCAGGTTTATGTTCTCCTTTGCTTTAAGGAACAATTTCCGATCACAGCATGCTTCTATGTCAAGCCAAAAAGTATCTACAGACTTTCTGCAAAGTTAGAAGAGGCTGCTGCAGATTTGGAGGAGTGGAAAGAACACTTAATTTTTAAGCAAGCTTAAAGAAAAAAAAAAAAAGGAAAAAAAAAAATCAAAATCAACAGGGCTTCTACACTGCTTCCAAAACAGCAACAAAGAATCAAATGGTACCAAGAGGACAAGAAGTAATTAAATTAAAACATTTACTAAAAATGTTTCTATCTTCCTACCACACAAGTTAGTTATCCACTCAGGAATGCTGTGTTTGTCTTGAAAGATAAACATATCAATGAAAAGATCTGACAGATCACCCACCCTATGGATGCCTGAAACTATATAAAGGCTATATAAAGAGTACTTACAGCTTCTTTTTTTTTTTGTTAAAGAAAGTTTTTCTTAATAAACATCCTGCAAACTCCGTACTGGCTTCTACTTGGACTACTAGAGCATTATGCTGGCTTTGCTCTTCAGGGTCTGCTCTTACATACTATTCAAAGGTGGAACATCTCAAAAATTTCAAAAGCATCTCAGTAGGACTACACTGACTGATTCAAAAATACCACATTCTGTAATCTTACTCTATGTCATTCTGTATTTCAGATGACTACAAATCTGATCTAAAAATACAATACCATATAATCCTAGCAAAACTGGAAGTCTCTTCAGACTTTAAGACCACAACATAAGAAGTAACAGTTTTTAAATCTCTAGTTAACACTGGAGATTACAACATGTTGTCCATAGGAGCAAGTGGTATATCTTTTGGACATTAGTCCAAAAAAATCACCTCACATGGCAGGAAATCCATGCCCAGAGCATTCTGCTGAACTGCCTAGATGGAATCTGATCTTCTGTGTTGTTCTTCCAATAGGGACTCCAGGTTTTTTTGGTATGTCATTAAGGCTAAAACTAATCAAGCAGTTGCCAACAAAGATCTAGGTAGGCCAGGCAGGTTTACTGATTAACAAAAAGGAAACAATGTTGTAAGCAATGTAATAATGCTGTTAGGCCTTCAGCGTTTATCAGGTTGCATTGAAAATAGAAGCAGCATTAGAAAGTAAGGAACCGCATCACACATATCAGTAAAGATCAGACCTCAAAAGATGGGGCAGGAAAAACATTAAGATACACAGATATAAGGAGGCATAGCATAGGAATTGCCTGTAATGAAGTGTCCACACAAAAATAAAGGACAGAGTCAACAACCAGCTCTCTGAAGGAGCAGGAGCACACAGAAAAATCCGATTGCAACTTAGTAGCCTCTGCTTGATTGACACTTTGCAGGAAGAAACCCTTTTGACCTAAATCAGTTGATGCCATAATACTGACAGTAAATTCTAAGCAAAACAAGGATCAAACTGTACTAAAACATTCAAACAGTCATAAACAGGGGATGTGTGTGTCCAAATTCACAAAAACTAGACATCATTGCCATTATGAAATACATTACTACTAACACCTCCATGGGGATTCCCAATTTTTCTCACTGATTTATATAAAAACGTAAGACATGTAGGAAGAGGGCAGAGAGACTGGGGGTGGGGGGGACAACCACCAACACATTGCTGCATCCAGATGGTCTGATTCTTCAACCGCAGTGCAGACTCTTCATTAACTTCAAGTAGGGTCAAAATTATACCCTCTACACTTTCCATTGTGGAAATCAGGAAAATTCTTATGGGCTGCCTGAACTTGACCTTTTATGGTCAAGTTCTTCATATGACAACTTCAGTCACTGCTTATGCTAATGGCTTCAAATAAATCTACAATATATCCAAAGCTCACAAAGCTAAGAAAGTGCTTCTATTAAAATTTTTCAAATGATACATTAAGTGTCAGAAAGTTGGGGAAAAAGTATAAGCTTGCAAAAGGACCATGCAATGCAACTGCCATAAATCCTATAAAAGTCATTAAGGACCCACTTGAAAAGAAATGCACGGAACCAGGAATAGTACCAGACAACTTTAGACAACCAGCTAGCTACAGACTTGGGGACAAAAACCTCAACACATCAGCTTCAGCAATCTTGTCATTATTTCTTAATGCCTATATGGCTGAACTTTCAACCTTAACATCAACATGCAAGTTTTTTGGGTTTTTTTTAATATAAAACACTTATCTGCATTTACACAGATTAACTAGTATCTGGCTATGAAAAGGCATATATTCACCATGGGAACTTCACATAGTGAATGTAAACCAAAACCAGTATGAATGTATCCACTTACTTCAAGCTTTCTCACTGGATGTGTGACAGTACACATTCTCAATTTCAAAAACAAGCTTAATGATTTAAATACAACTACTGCTTTGCTGTATATGACTACATTTCCTGATTTTGTGTCAGCATTTCTAAGCAGCATAACCTGTTTCATTAAGACACCATCTGAAACAGCAGCAACACTTTAGAGCTATGTAACTATAATCATCACGTAACCAGAAGAGGGTGGCCTTAACACAGTAGGTTATTTATCTGCTTGCTGATTCTACTACTCCATTTGTTTTCAAAGGCAATCAAATTAAATAAAGGAATTTCAGAGATCACCTTCAAAACAAGCTTATCAAATCCATTTTTTGTTTCCCCAGCCAAAGGCTTCTCAAGAAAGAAGCAACCTGAAAAAGAAAACTAAAGACCAAAAAGAGTCACATCCTTTTTCTTTACTATAGCACAGTCATAAGAGCTTGGGTCTAAACTTTAAGACTGGTCAGGAAATCAAGGGGCCTAAAATTAAGTTTGTGAGCATTCACAAACAAGTTCTATTCTTTTGATTGTACGAAAGCATTACATACTTCACTGCATAAAGTTAGAACGTAGTCTAATGAAAGCTACTGCAGCAGAGTAGTAAGTAAATAAGGTTTTAACGAGCAGTCCTCCATCATCACAAGATCCTTCCAACACACCTTTTCTTCTACCTAACTTTTCTAGTGGTAACTGTTAATAACATGGTCATGTCTTAATCCTTTAAGTGTGAAAAAGCAGATGCTGGAGCCTTATCTTCTCAATATAGAGACAGAGATCTTCCAGTGAAGTAAAACTTTTGCTCTTCACAACTATTACTTAAGGACTACCCAGACATAACCACTACAACTTTTTGTCTATCAAGCTTTATTTACATGATTGCCTTGCTTTATGCACCTGACATAGATGTATAGAGATTAAAAAGGAAATTTAAATTTAATTGATAATTAATTTTAAAGTAACAACAATATATAGTCATTTCTCTAAAAATTAAAATAACACTGAGAAAGGCATTATGCATGTTTGCTTGAAAACTACATAAACAAGCTGTGGTATTTTTTTCCTTTTCAGATATCTTCTCTTTAATTTGTGGTTAAAAAAAAAAAAAAACAAACAAAAAAACCCAACAAAAACCATTAAGTTGGTCATGCTAAGCAGGTGACCAGTCTTAAGTCTTGCTAAGAAATCCTGACCCACTTTCTCAAGTACAGCTCTGCAATTTATATTTCAGATAACAAGCACTGTCCCATCAAATTTGAAACTTCATTAGAGAAGCCAACCCAAGCTTCTGGTCAACTTGGTAAAATAAGAAAATCAACACTGTGCAAAAGAAGTCATAATCCAAACGATTCTATAGATAAAAAGTTCACAGTCTCATTAATGGTTTTACCCTGCTGTGAAGCTACAAGCTTTTTTGGGTTGGGTTTTTTTTTCTTTCTTTCTTTCAAAGATTATTAACTTCTGCAGTACTTCCCTAACTCCAATCAAGAACATAAGCAAAAAGATCAGCCTACAATTTTGTTAGCTCCACTGATACAGTAACTTATACCTTGGTACGGTATGTTCAACAACAGTTTATATTTAAGTACTTTGACAAGTTTTTCAGTACCAAGAACTTCAGAGTTGCTGTTCCCCATTAATGTACCTGTTAAAGGGAATGAGTACATTTACGTTCTGATGTAGCAATATGATGCAAAGTCAAAATCACTTTATCTTGCTGAAAGGAACAATAACCATTTACATAAAGTTCCAGTAAGATGTCCTTTAATCTCTAAACTCCAAAAAAAGAAAAGTTTTGTCCCCATTTTTCTTTTAGCTGTCACAAATTTTCTTTAGAAGAAAAAAGAACAAAAAAGGAAATATAACTTTGTTTATGCAGTTAAATCTGGACTTTATCCTAAAATCTCAAGTAATTTGCTTCTGGTCTGACAATTTTAAATGAAGTTGGACAAAACCACATATTACTAAACTGATATTAAAATTGCAACTGCAAAAACTTTAGCTTGTTAGAAAATTGACACTTTTCAATTCAGCTGCTTACAGTGTACCTGTTTTAATGTATGGTTTTTCATACAGATCAAAGAAACCATGCTCATCACTCATCTTTGAATAAACTATTTTAACATTTTGTGAAATAAACACAAAAGTGTTTAAGTCCTTACTTTGTTTAAAAAGCATTCATATTTAAAGTTTAAGCTTCATCATCTATTGCTAATTAATAAGCATATTGGAAAGAACACATGCAAGTCACAAGCTTCCTAGTTCTGGATACATAAAATATAAGTATTTTACATATATGCTGGTTTTGGCTGGGATAGAGTTAATTTTCTTCATAGTAGCTGGTATGGGGCTGTGGTTTGGATTTGTGGTGGAAACAGTGCTGATAACCCAGGGCTGTTTTGGTCCCTGCTGAGCAGTGCTTACCCAGAGCCAAGGGCTGTTCTGCTCCTCACCCCACCCCACCAGCGAGGAGGCTGGGGGGGCACAAGGAGCTGGAGGGGACACAGCCGGGACAGCTGACCCCAACTGACCAAGGGATATTCCAGACCATAGGACGTCATGCTCGGCACATAAAGCTGGGGGAAGGAGGAAGGGGGAAACATTCAGAGTGATGATATTTGCCTTCCCAAGTCCCCGTTCGGCGTGATGGAGCCCTGCTGTCCTGGAGATGGCTGAACACCTGCCTGCCCATGGGAAGCGGGGAATGGAGTCCTTGGTGTGCTTTGCTTATGTGCGCGGGTTTTGCTTTACCTATTAAACTGTCTTTGTCTCAGCCCACGAGTTTTCTCACTTTTACCCTTCTGATTCTCTCCCCCATCCCACTGTGAGGGAGGTGAGCGAATGGCTGCCTGGGGCTGAGTTGCCAGCTGGGGTTAAACCACAACACATGAAAGTGTGGGACTATTCATCATGAGCTTCCAACAGAAAAGGGCCTAGAATGAAAGCAAACAGCTAGGATTCTGGTACAGAGATCTAGATGAAAATATGCCCCAGTTAAAAAAAAAAAAAAAAGATAAGATAAAAATCACAATTTTTTTTCTAGGACACCTGAAAACCTGTAAGAAGCCTCATCGTACCTTACAGCAACTACAGCTATTAAAGACATTGTTGTCTTTCTAGGTCTCAGTGAAAAAGCATGTATTATCCCCAGGATCAGTGTTTTTCAAAAACAGCCAAGAAATCCAACTGTATCCTATATCTTCTCCAACACTGATGCAACAGGCAGGTCAGCCTCCCCCTCAGGCTTTGCAATTTTAATGTTGGGTTTTTTCCTTTTTTCTGATGGTTTCCATAAAAGCAGGACAAGGCATAAGAACAACAAACACAAATTCAAGAAGTAACAGTTACACTGCTGTAAAAAATGATCCAGTATTCTTAAAGTACCAATCTGGTTCCCAGGGCAAGCAACATTTACTCAGTGACACAGAAGAGAACAATGGTGTTTCTGGGAGAGATTAAAGCTTCTCTTTCAGAAACGTAACAGAGTTAGTTGTCATTTCAAATGAAGCTGAAGGTGGGAGAGGGGGAGAACAGGTTTGGTGAGGCTTTTTTTTTTTTTTTCTTCCTCCTCCTCTCCTAGAAAAGAATCAGAAGGTTGCTTTGAATCCCTAGTTTACAGAGCTCAAGTTGTAATGCATTTCTGAAATATACTCATGGTATTTCTACATGCTCTGATTAAATGTGCTTTGGCATTTAGAAAAAGACTCATCAAATTCACAACAGCTGAAGATATATATTGTGACCTTTAAGTGTCAAAGGCTAAGGTGGCTTAGCCTTTCAGCAAGTCCGATAAAGTCACAGAGGTAGGAGAATTTTGAAGAATTTGAATCTGTGAATTTAATACAAGATCATAAAAACATTCTTTCTGTATCAGTATTTCAAAGCATTCTTCAGAATACGATGAAAGGACTAAGGCCACCTTTGCAGTGAGTTCAAAGCGGGTTCCAGAACTACCACTCACCCGGAGCCTGTTACAAAGAACACTGTAATACATGACAGTGCTCAGAAAGACTGTCTTAACATTAAGGTAACGTAACAAGTCCAAATAAACTCTTCACAACCACTAGGAGGAACACATTAAGATTACAAGTAAGCAAAAGTCTGACTTTAACAGGCATCCAGGCACACAGGAGGCCCCTGAGGCACACAAATCACGTCAGACATAAGAAAGCCCACTACAGGCTACAGCAAAGCCTGACTTCTCAAAGATGCAACTCACAATGAGAGTCAGTCCAGTAAGACAGAAGAGCAACACCTAGTAGTGAAAGATCTTTTGTTGTTGGTTTTGTCTGGGGTTTTTTTTGGAAATCTGTTGACCAGAAGAACCATTTTTTATTTAAAGGCATCAGTATTCCTACTTGATTAATTTCTACATTACACAAGGACTTCTTAAATACCGTAAGGCCAGTCTTTATCAAAGAATACACAAGCTTCCCACTGCAGTAACTGCAATGCCTACTTACAAAATCTGCTGCGTCAGGTATTAGATTCAGGCAAAGCAATTACATTCAAAGATACGGTACAAAAATCCAACATTCTACAGTGACAAAGACTAAAAATGCCTGCTCTCCCCTAGTCTTTCATTCTTGCTACTGTAGTACAGTTTTCATATTTTCAACGGCATACTTTTAAGTAACTGCAGTCACCATATGTTCCTGCAACTGTTCATAAAGCTATGCTGTAAACCAAATTATTTTAAAAAAAAAAAAAAAAAGAGAGAGAGAAAAAAAGAACAGATCTACAGGCCTGTACATATCCTGCAATCTTTTAGGAAACTTTTTTTTAATATTCTTCTACAGGGCAGCCCACTCATGGGACAAGAACTATCAGCTTTACCACAAGAGAAACCCATACTCTTAAGGCTCCAGACAGAATGCCTTTTGCAAGCAGTCTGAATCAGTAGAGCTCAGCCTTGAGAGGTACTGCTTAAAGGAAAGCACACTTAAAGGAAACCACCTAAGTCCAAAAAATAAAAATCAAGGCCAGCACTGTAACACCACAAACCTATCTGGGGTCAGACTCGAGGAACACCAGTACTTAATGTCCAAATTGCACCACCAACAAAAACCCAATCACCAAACCAAACAAAAACCTGTGCATCCACCTAATGTTATTACTAGGCACCTCCTTTTTGATCTGGAAGATTCTTAAGTCCCTGTAATTTTCTTTTTCCCCTCATACATTCTCAGAATTGAGAAACTTCTGCTTAGAGCCTACAGGAACTACAAGCGTAAGGCTAAGCTGCAGCACATGGTATCCAAGTGCCAACCCTGGCATTCCTAACAAACCAATAGTGTCAGGTCTATTAAGAAGTAACTTAGTGAGAACACCTGAAAGAAAACAGATCCTATGACAACTGAGTGGTGTACAGCTTTTATTTATGACTGAACGCAGCACTAATTCTGCAAGTTCAAGAGCCTGCCTGAAGCTTGATGCCAAAGGCCATTTCTAACACTTCCAAATTTACCTAGAACATGATTTCCATACCCAAGTAAACAAGCCTAGCAGAAGTGCCTAAACCCACAGGCTACAGATTCACATCTCTCCACAGTGGCAAAACTTCAAGAGAAAGTTGGGAAGAAGTCCTGTCTAGACATTTATAGCTAAGATGCCCTCCTGGGTAAGTGGCAGATGTTGAATTGAACACCTTGCCACTGAGGAGAGAACAGAATCTAGGTCTTTCATTTCCCAGCTCAACAGCTTAACATTAGTTAAGGCAATCCCAAAAGATGACTGCCATCTGCTCCTGTGCCCTCCTTTTAGGAGAGCAGGGACCTCCCTCAGTTATTGGAAAAGTGCCTTACCACACAAGGGACCCAGATGCCTCATTGCAGCTTCTGAGTAAGAAACTGCATTTCAAATATATCTCTATGTACATTATCACGCAGCGGCTTTCACTGGACAGCCCACCATTCAGTGTATTTTTTTTCCTGGATCATCCACTAAAACCACCTAAATCTCATATACTGCTCAGCAAACTGAGGATTTGGCAGGATACTGCAGTCCGCTTTGCAGACTAAGGACCTTGGTCCCCAACAACTTAGGTGCCACAACAGTCAAGTCCTTCACTGAACCTAGGCCCTGGGTAATGAGCCACAATTTAAACACTTCCAAGGCTTCGTGCTGTCCTTCTGTAGCAAAAAGACTATTTTTGTGAAATACATAAGCTCTGAAACAATTGGCTGCAGCAACCATGTATGGTTTATTACCCTGTTTCTTCAGAAGTCTGCTAAATGCTTTTTGTACCTGGGAAATACAGCAGGTGAAACTACCCTAATATTATAACACCAAAGCCACGACCTCAATGATTCCTTGGAAAAATGAATGAGAACAAAAATGCACTGAGAACGTGTTTTTCATTAGCAGCTGTATTAAGCCAGGACTGGCAGGGATATTACACAGGCCACAAAACAGCAAGTACCTGTATTTGCACACGCAATTTAAAACCATCCCAGGACTTATTTGCTGAATCTCGAAATTGCCTAAAAAGCTTTAACCCCCTCACACTCTTGATATTTCTATGGCAAATTTCACTCTCTGGGGTAGTGAATTCATCCCCTGAGTCTAGCCGACTCAAGTTACTGAATTAAGCGAGTTCTGAATGCCCATGAACTCTGACACTGAGTTACGTGATACTTACAGAACTAGATCAAATGAAGACTACAGGTGAAATGTGGAATATATAAAATATATACATACTTACTGAGAGTAAACCCATGTGTGTAGACAGTCATTTACGGGACTGAGTTTACTATTAATTATAACGATCAACATCTGGCAAACAGACCAAAGACGCTTCAAATTAACTATGACTGTGCCAACTGATTTAATAGCAAATCTTAATTTTAAAAACCTGGGAGAGAATATTCTGTAGGACCACCTGAGTCTCCTAGTGCCACCTATCTGTAACCAGCAAGGCACAAATGAACTTTGAGTGCCCCATTTAAGTTAAATACAAAACAAAAAGTGTATTTGGTTACTATAGCTTTGCAATTTCACATTTGCTGACTGGATAAAATGAGTTAAGCTTCAAACTGATTGACACCTCTTGCATCCCTCGAATTTTGATTTTTTTTTTGATGCTGACAATGAAGGAATTGAGGGGTGGGGAAGTGGAGCAGGGAGGGAAACAACTTAAAAATACCCAACTCTACTTTAGGGATTTGCCACAAGGCTTTAGATGTACCAAGCAATCCATCTTAGGATGGGAATACCTGACTGGACTATTATTAAGCTAAGTCATCTAAGATTTTGCTAATTCAACCAACAACCCTAGGGTCTGCAATTTTTTTTAAGAGGCTTTTGTTACAACAAAGTCATCCAGTGCTAGTTCTGGTACCACAGACACTGTTTTATCAGGCAATGATAATAAGAGGTTCTTGAATGGCAAAGCAGATACCTCATGTCATTCAACTCTCAGGTTTGGTTCCTCCAGGTGATGTTCCCTGTCTGATCCAAAAGAACCCAATCTGTAAAAATTCCCCATACCCTGAACACAAATACAAACACTGTTTTTCATAAGTATGAGATGACATATTGACCAAGTCAATGAAGGTAACAGTGGTTATCAGAGTAATTTAATAGTGGCTAATTTTCCCAGCTGATATGCCAGTTAGTTAATTGGGAGAAGACTGGCAGCTCTGCATGTATTCATGCCCTCCCTTAGTAAACCAGAACACTTAACATTTGCAGCTCTGCAGAGGTGACTATGCAATCAAGTCTCATGGTCTAGAAGCATCTTCCCCCACCCACCCACCCATATAAGAAAACCCCTAATTTCAACCCATGCCTTCTGAAGCATCAGACACAGAAGACTGGTTGGTGAAATATTCAGAGACTGTAGAGAGAAGCCTCTCTTGCATACCTGGCTAATATGACTTATTCATTGGTTTGAGACAAACTGATTGCCAGATTTACAATTCCCCTCACCTCACACAGCAGGCAGACTTTCTCACATTCACTTCTAGCATGAAACACAGATTACTAGCTGCTGAGATCTGATTGTCTACGCATTTCTCTGACTCCAGAGATCTTAAAATGTATGTGATTTTTACCCTTTTTAGGTGTTTGTGTTGCACTGCACCCTTGAAATAAATATCTCAGTCTTTCAGGGGGTTGCCTAACATCACAGGCATCTGTAATTTAGATTCTGATAGCTCTTAAGTGGACTTGTCTTATGAAGAGCAGATGAGCTCAGCCTCTTCTGACCTTAAATTTCATGAAAGCTATCATACATCCATCATTAAGTAGTAGTGAAAAGGCAACCTAGCCATGCAATGAGATCATACACCTCAACTGGTAACAGTGAATAGCACTGAGTAACAAAGATCTGTTCTCATGGCTCCAAGATGATTGTCTCTGATCCTTCATAAGTTCCGTTACAGAAATCAATCCAGAGGGAACAATACTGAACCTAGGTCAGTGCTGAAGGAGTCTAGGCTGCTCTCTCTCCCATTTAGCTTGGCAGAATTTCCTCAGAGACTTTATGAACTGTACTGCACACAGCACAACTCAAAACCTTTCTTTAGGTTCAGAGTGACCTTCTTGGCTTGACTTCATTTTTAAATGCCCTTTTTCTTTTTTGTGAGTAGATCTATGGCAGGTGTCTTCTTCAGATGATCTTCTTTATGCTCCAAGACTGCCATTCCACTACGGCTGAAGGCTGGATGAAGCCCATTTGCCTACTCTCAGAATTCTCAATGATTCTTCATATTCTACAAAGACTTTGGTAATTTTCTCCGGGAGACAAAGTCTGAATTGCACAACACATCATTACCTTTTTGAGGAAAGATATGTACAAAGACCCAATTAATATCAAGAACCAGATGGAAATACCTATTGCATCCATCTTCCAGAAGAATTAGTTTACTGCAGAACAGACCAAATTTGAAACCTGCATGTGGAGGAGCTCTACACAGAAAGGCTGACAGCATTCAGTCCAATGGGCCAAGGCAGCATACAACATTGTATGAGATCAGGTGACTCCTGAAGAGCTTTAGCCAGATTAAGAATTAGCAATGCAAAAATAAACCAAGTTCCACCTTGGTTCCCCAGGCAGGAAACAGAGCACTAAAGGAGGGTCTCTGTCACCATGTCTCTTATGCATGTTCTCTGACAATGTAACTAACACTCCAACTTCATGTGGATGAAGCATATAGAAAGATGACACTATGAAATACAGCCAAAGAAACAACTTTTTACATTTTACAGATTTAATCTTTGCCCCACTAAACTGAATAGGAATTTCTCTTGACTTCACCGGATGCAGGATCTCGCACTGTACACAAATACATGCTTCAAGATGGCCTACATAAGAATGTACTAAAAGCAAAAGGTTTAGAAAGGTTGCTTTGGCATATCTGCATAAAGCACAATAATTACCATGTTGAAGTAAGACCGGATTTTGACCCCTCTTGCCAAATCCCAAACTATGACATTTCCATCATGTCCAGCAGAGAAGAGAACTCTTGGATCAAACGGATGAGGTTCAAGTACAAACACTTCATCTTCATGTCCCTGAAATTAAAGATACAGCAAGATGAACAAGAGGGTTGTCTCACTCAAAAATTCAATACAGTAACACTAGCAAACCATATCATTAGCCTATGAAAGTGTCCAGCAAAGAACAACTACTCTGACCACAATTTTTTTTTTTTTTTTGGTAGCAGCATATTATACTCTTCTCTTTCCAGTTGTAATTTTAGGTTCCTAAGAGGTATGTCAAGTATGTCACCTCATAACAAGTATGTCTCAATACTTTTGCCATGATTTTAAAAGATTAGAGTTCACAACGCTTGGTATTTTTGGTCTTAACACTCGGCAGATTTCTATTTGTTTAGGCAGACTAGCAGTTAGAAATTTAACATAAACCCGTAAAGAATCAAATATATAACTAGAAGTTAGAGAACAACATCTCCAAAATCAATACTAAATTTTAAAGCTTTGCAGGAAATATTTCCATCTCTAGCGGAGCATCTAGTTACCTAGAAATACCTATTTTCTCAGTTAAAAAAAAGTATCACACATTAGTAAAAATGTTGTTTGATTTATTCTAGCTAGAAGACTATTACAATTGTCACATTAAATTAAGGTAAAAAGAAATAACTGTTTCCTTCTCTCCTTCAAGATAGCACTTTTGGAAAAAAAGAAAGTCCAAAATTAGTTTCAGACATCCTGAACAGCAATGGTTATTTGTGACTTTAAAGCTTTATCTTCTAATAAGCAGCTGACAGACATCTCTATTAAACTTTAATTATCTGGAAACATTTGTTAAGGCAGTTCTCAGACAGAAAAAAAATGCAAAAGGAAGAATTTTGATGATTCATACATAAAATTTGCATTCAGGATTAGTAAATCAAGACGGAACACCTTACCATGAGAATATGAATGAGTTGGCCAGTGAAAGAATTCCAAACTTTCAGAGTCATGTTGTTTACTGCAGTTATAACAGAGTTGTCATGGCGGTCCCATGCCACCATGGTCACTTTCAGCTTTGTGATTTTATCTTCAACTCCTTGTAGACTTTGTCTAAAACAAAAGAGCAAAAAGTTTCAAAGCAATCCTAGTTTGCCGAAACATTTTTATGTCCATGATAAGTGAAAATACTTCTGTATTTTGCTTTATTATTAAGAATAGAAGCATTACTCCTTCAAGAAACTTGAGAAATGCAAGATGTTTTCCATTATGTAGCACATAAAACCACAAAGAATTGTAGATGTTTAAAGAATGACTATAGGGTCCTCTTAATATCTTGAATAAGCTGATCCGTTTTTCCAGAAAATGCCTTCTTTATACACGACCTAACCCAATTAAATTTGATAACTACAGTATTTGTTGTGACATCTGAAGAGCGAGAATACAAACTAGTCAACCAGTGAACAGTAATTTGTCCTGGAGAGTATTTCTAGGAAGTAGGTACAAATAAGGAGAGAAGTATTCTGATACCTTTAAATGAATTAAATCTCAGGCTATATTTAGTACTATAGCACCACCCTTACATCACTACTATCGGTAATAATGGTGCTTAATCTTGCATGTATTTTCTTTTTATCCCTAAGAAAACCAAATACTAGCCATCTGTAATATAATCTATAAGAATACTCCAAAATTACATTTTTGTCAGTGTGGTTTAAAGATGAATCATCATTGAATTCTCTAGCACATTAATTTCTGGGAAAACATAAACCAAATGAAACAATAGCATGTTACCACCACGTAGGCAGACAACATATAGAATCTTCCACATACTAAGCACTACAATACATTACACAATAGTATATACTGTACAACTTGATAATAGAAAATGTGGTTATAGCCAGATTCCTTTCTGGATTCAATGCAGAACCCAGGAGGTTTTATAAGCTGAATTCACTCTTTCCTTTCAGTGCAGCAATTTCATTTTGCTTGATAAAATTGTGCTTGTGCAGAAAAGATCAAATTTGGAACTGCACTTATCCCTCTAGTCAAAAGGGCAGAACAGAATTCAGCTAAAGGTGCTTTACTGAAATGAGGAGTTCAGTTTCTCAAAGAAGATCAGCATTTGTGACCACAATGAAGAAGAATCCATTCCTATTTTTCCCAGCATCAGTTAAAACCAAGAATTTTTACAGGCTGCATTTTCAAGACAAAGTAACTCAGTCTCAAAGTACCAGTGGTTTATACACTCTTGTCGAACAGCTTTATATTCATGTTCTGTTGAATCTGCCCATAACTGACAAAATACTCTCCAATCTAAACATCTAACTAAATTATAGCTTATTTAGCCTTCTCTTCCATCTCTCTCTTGGTCTCTCAGACATCTTTCCATGATTACTCCTGAAACCATTTTAATTTTTCTTCTATTAAATATCATCCTTCAAACCACTCAGTATGATCAGTTAAGGGGAAAAAGGTTTACCCCTTAAACCTATTCTAAATCTTTCTAATGTATGTCAGTTGGAAAACATTTCCTCCATGCCAAAATAAAAAGGTGCAAGCCACAAATCCTACTAAGTTGTTCTTCATCTTCAAGCCTCTTTTGTTGCTTGTTCTAGTGTACAGAAGTTTCCCACACCTACAAAGCCTTCTAAATTCTCAAGACTGTTTTAACAAATGAGAACCCATTACACAGCAAGCGCTTTTCTTGCTCTGGCATGTGGTATGAAAGAACCCAATACTGCTTTCCTGGACATGCAGATTCCACACTATCTTTAAGTATTACTAAAAAGCAAGCAGTCTCAAGAACAGATCTGATCTGGTTTTCTTGCTCCAGAAATAAGTACCTAAGTAAAATGCCATATAAATTTGACCTTTAACAGGTTTTGAGTATCTTTTATTCTTTTAATCTAATCAAAATACCAGTGGAGCTATTATCAGGACAAGCTAGTTTCCACAGATGAATATGTAGTCAAATATTTGTTTTCACTGGACTTCAAGAGCTAAACAAGCATAATATGCATTTAAGCAATAATAATTTAAGAAGCGCCCCCACCTTTTTTCCCCTTTCTCTCTCTTCTCCCCCCCCCCCTTAAAGTAAGTCAGCAAATTATATCAATGGCCTTCAAGTATCTATCTGGTAGCAGAACATTTTATATTACTTACCCTGCTGGGCGAGTAGCCATATCTAACAAAATGCTTTTCCATTCCCTTCGCTTAAATTGCCAGATTCGTGCTGTTCCATCACGGCTTCCACTCACAAATCTAACAAAAGAGGAAAAAGGTTACTCAGAGATCAAAGGCAGATCTGTACAGAAAAGGCACTTGAAAATTGAAGTTCCAGAATTTAGAACTCAAAAAAGGAAGCTATAAGTAAGAAGTCCAAACAGTGTCAGAATGCTGTACAACTGGTTTGAAATGAAAAACACTCCCATACCAGTAATAATAGAAGGACTGCAAAGAGTGGAACCTGCTTCCCTACCCTGAGCCCCTTCCAAACTAACTGTACTTTGACCTTTGGTGCACCTTGCTGAGTTATAACACTGCTCTGGCACAGGACGCCATAACCCAATGAGCATTCTAAAAAACTGACCCTATCACACCAGGTAAAGCTATAGAAAAAAAGTTAAGGGGTAAAAATGTCTAAGGGCCAAGAGAGCCCTGCAAGCAGAAGTGCAGACATGATTTAAAACAAACAAAACATACTCCCAGTAAGCTAGCACTGTGTGTTAAGTACTATGACACTTACTGAAGTGTTTCCCAGCTTGAGTTTCTCCCCCACCTTTTTCTTCCCCCTTTTTGGGGTGCAGAGGTAGAAGGACGAGAAAAAGGTGGGTGGAGCACAATGAAGCTTGGTTTACAACTATTTATATCATAATAAAAGTGTACATTAGAACATCAACTAAATGAAGTGTCAGAAACTTCGTAACAAACTGAACTCTTTTCTTTAGCATCCTTCACATTCAACCTCCAGAACTTAAAGTGAAACATGAAAAAATGTTGGGCTAGCTAAACAAAATATTGTTAGATCTAGTTTGATAGTTTTCCTGTACCCAGCAGTCACTTAACTGAAAAAAGGTTTAAATATATCTAAAGATGCATGTATTTTATATGTGAATATATATACACATATATTTCTTAAGAAAAGAATCTCAAGTATTTTTATACTCCTTATTTTCGGCAAGTTCAAAATACTTTAATCATTTATTACAATGAAAACAGCTGTAAAACTGAAAAAGGAGTATTATGAAAACAGAACAGTGAAAATCCAATAATTATAGATGATTTTACTGGATGAACCTCAAAACAGAAAGCAATTTTTTTTTCCATAACTACTTCCAGAAACTGCTATTTACAAATGTCCACAATGTCCAAAAACTAGCTCTGAATAAATAAATCGTGTGCTTACCTGCTACTACTATTAGAAAACTGAATGCTGTCAACTTTGTCCTATATAAAAAAAGTAGGAAAAAAAAAAACAAAACAAATGTGATTCCAAATTATCTCAATTTATCCAAATTATTATTTTAATCAAATACATATGTAATTTTTAAAAAGTATTTACAGTATGAAACTCCAACTCTGATATCTTCTCTGGCTGACCTGATCCAAAGAAATAAACCCTAATGATGTGATCTGTACTCCCAGTGGCCAAAAACATTCCACCTGAGAAAAACAAACAGATAAGTCTTAAGAAAAAAAGGCAGTCTAATGTTATTACAGTATTTTCAAACAGCTGTAACATCAAATACTTAAATGTATTCCCTCACACTTATAACTGTATCTCATTTCAGCTATTCCTGTAACTAACCTTTAAGTAAAAACAAGATTTAGAAACTCAAAAGGTTTAACTGGAGTTGAATTATTTCACATTTGCTGTCAGATAAATATGCATCTGCAGCTATATCTGAAAGATTAGCTAACTACAGTTATTTGTTTGTGACTAAGCCCTTAGAAGCCTCTATCTTAACAAAAACTGAATGGAACTAAAGCTCCAGTACCCCTTCTGAAAATAAGTTTCTGTCATTTTGATATTTTATCCAATTATTTATGTTGCATTCTTCAATTGCCAACTCTGGAATCAATGAAATTCAGACCATGAGAACCTGGTAATCAACACCCTCTTGTCCCAACCCCTATAAATTCCATCTCAGATAAAGCCAACTCTCAGAATCACTCTAAGAAAAAGGTATATATCATGTTTTAAGAGACTTGCAGTCACAAGTGACTTACTGTGAACATTTTATATTTAACTGTTTTCAAGAATTTCTGTATCACCAAGAGTTAATTCATAGATTCTGATTTTCTATTTTAAATATCTGGGGGTTTTTAATAGCTACTTTAACTCAATTCCATCTTATTAACAAGAAATATGCTACAGTAACTGTATTGTACTTCATTTTACTCTCCAAATGACTTCTTATATTGATACAAGGGAGAAAAAGGAAGGGGGAAAAAAAAAAAAAAAGTCTTTTACCAGCACTAAAAGAAGAACAGATCATTTGGACTCCGGGCCGAGGGCGTTCTGTAAACTTTGTTGGCCTTGGACTACAAATAGAGAAACAGTTAAATAATTTCCTAATAGGGCTTCAAAAAATAAGTCAGTGTCTTAGAAATAAAGCACAGAAGGACAAAATTAAATATGAAGGAACAGATGGCTGCCCATCTATAAACAATTTTGTGTGACTATGCTTCATGATCTGATCTTTAGAAAACTAAGATATCCAGATGGACTAAGTAATCCATGTATCAAGGAGAGTTGTATCACAACTTAAAACCTGTTCCCCTCTAATATTGCTATACAAAACACTCTCCTTAAGTCACTGGCAAAGCAGAACAGACACTGGAGCCAGTTGCCCGTGACGGTCAGTTTTAAACCACTGGGTGTGCGGGAACTCTGGTTTTCTCCTGCAGCACATGGCTGCTTTTACAAGAGAGAAACAGAGCTTCGCACTCTTTATAGAAAAGGATACAAAAGACATTTTAATAAATTTGGAGGTTTTCCACAGTATTAGAATATACCACTTTCTTCAGAGGACATACATTCTTTGTGGGCTAGTTTCAAATAGTGCCCAAAGAATGTCAGGACAATAGCTAGAAGTTTGTAAGGAATTTTACTTTATATGGCCTGTGCTTTCTTTTAGGCATTTCAGAACCTGACGTGCAAGCAGAACTAAAGCTTCAATGGATTTGGCATTTTAAGAGTGTATAAAACCAAAACAAATCAGATCTGGTTCTTCAATCATTACTTCAATTCTGCTCATGCACTGCAGCAACCTCAAATCAGTAGGTGGTCTTGCATAGTATGCCATCTGCAATCTTCACTCAAAGAATAAACCTACTAGAGAACAGCAGCATTACACCCACAAGTGTCATCACTAAAGATTTGTTTTAACATAAAAGAATCCATATTCATAACTTATTCAAAATTTTCTCTTTTAAAAGCAAAATGGTCCATATAATTCATTTCAGCTGAAGGCAGATGCATAAGAGACCTTTCTCCATTAATCAGCTATTGCTCCCTCAAAGAAAGTAGTAAGCATTAAACCTTAGTGCATAAAACAAAGCAATAGACACCAGGAATACCAGTTAAGAAATCGTTCTCTGAATTGTCCATTCAGTATAGGCTGTTTCTGTGAACTTTCCTCTAGGAGTTTTAAGCTAACTCCCTGCAGACTCACAACAAGGAAACTTCACAACAACATACACTAAACAAGACAAAGACCTATTCTACGAAACAGTTGAAACCCTTCTTAACTGAGATACTGACGTAAAAAGAACTATCAGATGATTCAATATGCAGCTTACATAATTTGGAGCAAGTGTAAATAGATAAAAAGGCTGCTGTTTTCTTCCACTGTGGTTTGTGAACTCTGCCTTTGGAGTTAGGACAGCTGCAAAATAGAGCAAGTACGCACTTATGTTCTAGTCTGGATAACCAAGTTAAATCCTCCAACTTACGTCTCTCTAATGTGTGTTATTTTAGACATTAGGAGACAAAAGATTATGGCATTCTTTTACAATAGAGCAGACTGTGGTCTTTGCAAAATGACCTCTGCAATCAGTATTTTTCGGAAGCAAGGGAAGGGAACAAAAGCATAATTTCTCGCAACATAAAGAAACAAAGCTAATTGTTTTGCTTTACAAACATTCTCAATCCAATTATTAAGTGGCTGGAAGGCACCAAGATACCTTCACAAACATTTCACAGACAGGTCCAGAAAAGCCCTGGTAAACCATTTTCCTCCTGGAAGAGACCTGTATTAAGTTCAACATGAATCCAGAAATGAGAAGGGCTGCAGTCAAAAATTATCTGCACTCAGAGCAGCGGACAAAGAAGCAATTTGGTCTATGTGCCCTCAACTAAGGGACACGCTCACCCATATAAACGTCTCAAGTTCATCTTCAAAATGCAGCAACAGCGCAGGAATGGTTACCTAATCCAAGCCCTGCAGACTAACCTCACTCTGGACAGGTAGTGGCTCAAGCGAGACTTCTTCCCAGAAAACACATGTGTGATATAACCTCTCCAGATTAAGTCTTTGTTCACAAGCTAATGGATAAGGTTCAGCATATTTAAAATCTGACGCATGACCAGCCCTTTTAACATCAAGTGCCTTCTGCTTAAGAAAGCAGACAGGAAGTATCACACCACACTGATGACAATTGAGAAATCAACGCCTTACCCAAAACAGGAACATCAAAATCATCAGCACGTCTTTTTCCTAAGTTTTTTTCCTCTTTTTAAAATTATGGGGGAAAAAATAGAAGAGAAAAGCAGTATAGTAAACTCCTCTACCCAAATCTGTGAGACAGTTCTGCTGCCTTGTTCATATGGTCTGCCAGTAACAGACTAACACTGGAAACTTGTGATCCAAACAGGTGGCAGAAGAACAACAAGAAAACTCAGCATCCTTCTCAGAGAAAATACATATGGAAACATTTTGCAGTGCAACTAATTTAACTTTGATGCACTGACCAGTTGTAATAATTCTCCCCTAAACTTGAGCCAGATTATTCTTCAATTTCTGATGACCCAAGGCTGATTTTCTCTCTTCTCCCTACTGTCAATTGATATAGGATCCAACTCTTGTGTTTTCTATTGCCATTCAGAATAGTAACAGGAGACTAAATATGGGGAAAGTCTTGATTGCCTAAATTTTAATTGTTTTCCCCTTAATCTTGTTTGAGCCACATTCTTTGACTTCCTCACCTGCAGCAACAACCAACCTTACCATTCCTCTATCTGGAAACCAAATTACTCTACCTGGAATGTTACTGCTTTTAGGCATACATGGTAATTGCCTAGTCAGAAATCTCCTCGCTGAAATAACAGGAGGCTCTCTAATACTGAAGAACATGCATCCACACTAGTCACAGAAGCATGTGAACAAGGCTGATCACTCTCCTTTGAGCAACATGAGAATTTTGTGGCCAGCCATGCCAATGTCTGTGTTTCATCCTATGGCACCAAATCTACTGTAATGTGTCCTTTCGCAGTTTATCAAAACAGAGCTCAGTCACCAAGCATCTCCTGTCTGGGCCGTATGTGTGACCTAGATATTGAACATGCTCCAATTAACAAGGTTATCAAAAAATTGGGAGACCAACATTGAAAGCCTCTAATTTCAGAGATACTATTAATTCTGCAGCAGAGCTGCTGGCAAAGCTGAATACAAGGATTTTTGCCATCTAAGAATGAAACAAAATAAACATTTGCAGAGATTAAAAAAACAAATAGAAAACAGAACTGGGGTAGGGCACTAGACATTAGAAGGCTTAAAGGATGTCACAGTCCATTTTAATGGCAAATACTAGTTTTCAAAGTAGTGAGTTTTCCAATTATTCGTTATCTGTTGAGATAAATAATTGCTCCATAATATTTTCATCTTGTAAGTGGGGAATAAAGAACAATTTCGAGTTTCCTCATCTCCTGAAGAAGCTGACAGGGAAAGAGTCCCTTCAGAGGGAGTTTCTCCCAGGAGGGACTAAGTCCAATTTTCAGTTAAACACAGGGAGTTGATCCAGTAGACTTAACCACCCAAGCTGGGTTCCACTGAAACAGTTTTCAGCATAGTTAAGAACAAAACTGATTATTTTTAATTCAAGAGCACACTGAACACAGCAGCATATCCAAACGCTGCCTTTCCCATATTTCATTAAAAAGTTCAGTGAAGTACTGCTGGCACTGCCAATCGTCTTGAAACTACAATCAACCACATGATCATCATGAGGCTACCCAGCATCTTGTTAATCTTAACTCCCTGCTAGATGATTCAAGTAGTGCTGACTATAAAAAGCAGGAGGTGGGGTATATATGTTGTCGGGTTTTTTTTATTTTAAGCAGCTGAAATTTTAAGACTTCAGCACCAGTCCCCATTTAAAATATTGGACAACTTAGTAACACACTTTCATCACTGACAGCAATCGTATTCTTAAAGGATAGGCTGCCGTCATGCTCAGGAGGAGGATGAAATCAAGTTCTGACTTAAGCATGTGACAGCACCCCTCACCTGTACTACTTAGATCTTTTGGTCTTGCTTGAAAGCTCCTATTTCTCCTTCCTGGGGTGGGAGTGGTGCTAGAACCAAGATACAGGGCAGCAAGCTCAGAGCCTAAACAATTGTTGTAAGAGATCTTATTTTCTCTGCCAGCCTTCCTCTTTTTTAGAGATACTGAACAGAAGCAAGCCTGTATTTTTTACTATAGCGGTAAAAGGAAGGACAAACTTCCCACCCCACCAGTTATTTTCTCTTCCAGATGGCCTACACATCACATTTTTAAAAAAAGAACCTCACAAAGGGCCTTATGAAAAAAATTAATGGGAATCTTTCTTTCCTTTGAGGCTCTTATCTTGCTGGCACTCGTTTTTCCCCAGCACATTACTGAATGGATGTGGAGGGAACCTGACATATTTCCACAGCTCTGGAAGCAGATCCAGATCTAAAGATGTAAGGAAGTACAATCACCTCATCAAAAACTGTTATGACAACATACACTAATTACGGAGATGCACTGTCCATACAATGCAGCCTCCCTGTGGAAAATTACACTGGACTCTTAAGTTTCCCAGTATCATTTATTTTGGTTTACTGGAATAAGCATGACAGCGTTTACAGTTTAGCACATTATGTAAAGCTTCCTGTAACTAACAAATTCCCCTGAACTAGCATACTGTTCAATTCCAGAAGAGCTACTTTAAGCCTTTTCTGGGTGTCTGACTATTTTGATATTGTAACATACTATTAAGTTCCAGTCCCAAAAGACCTGTTTCTTATTTAGACTTTACCATATTTTTAACAAGTTGTAGGTTGAATCAAAAAACATCAAATACCTCACAGCTCTACTAAGTTCAAACAAAGATCTAAGACCAGTATCCTGCCTCCAAAGTAGCCAAGACTGGATGTGTAAGAGCAGAAAAAGTACACAGCGATGCCTTTTAATATCTTCGTGTAATGCATAATACCCTGTGGCAAGGAGTTTCATAAATTAACTGCACGTTTTGTAAAGAACCATATTCTTCCAGTTTGGAATTGGCTACCTTCACTTGATACCCTCTAGTACAATAAGGGCAAACAAGCAATTACTCATCATATGCCCTCCTCCAGACACTCATGGCTGTACATGTCTCATCTTCATGCATTCATCTTTTTCCAGACTGAAGAAACACAGCTTAAAGGGTTCCTCTGTCTTTTCAAGCAAAATCTTCAAAATACTTCCACAACAAAAGGTAAGGATGGTACAAATTCCAGTCTCGAAACTTACTCTGCACTCTGTTGTTCAGCAACATGAATCACTGGCATGACTTGGGTTGCCAGACCACTTCCTTGCTGTACTGCACAAGACAGCTGAACTAATCTGTTTTCTCTATGCCACTGTCTAATCACATCTGCTGCAACTACTTATACATGAAAGCATTACTCAAAAATATTTTATTCCTTTAATATTTGCTAAGTGCATCTCACTAAAAATTTTTATTCTACATTTATGTATCACCATGGAAAGGAATTAGTTGAGAATCCCCTACCATAACTGACACCAGCTTTCTCACTCCCTAAGTTTTACCTCAAGACAAATCCCATCCAACTCCATGACTCATCCAAACATTCGTGATTTCTAAATATTCATCTCCCAGTTCATAATAGTATAACCCACCTAAGTATCATGGATTCCACTATTCTCTAATAACATTATTTGTTTCAAAATTCAATTCCATAGACTCAAACTTTACTCAGGAAAAAGAGAAAAAAGAAAAAAAGGGGAAAAGAAAGGGAGAGAAACATGTGGACTCGAAAGGTTTACAAATCAGGCATATTAAGATTTCATCTTGTCAACAAGAGCTCTGACGTGAGAGAACTTAGAAAAATAATGTGGTGGCAACTCCTCTCCTTCATACATTAAAAATAAGCATGTAAGCTGTTTTCTCCTCTCCTCAGTAAGGAGGAGAGTCTTACTTTGATTTCTGCATGCGCCAGGCAGCAGAGGATTAACAGCCTGAGAAGCAGCTTCATCTAGAGTATCAAAAAAAGAGCCAAAACGCCCAGAGAACACTAAAATAGTTAAAGCCCAGACAACTAGAGAAGTACCTATGCAAGCATACCTACAAGCCCTGCATAACCTTGGCACACTGCAAGAAAGAGATTCTAACAGCAATTACCAAAACTACAAGAAAATGGAACCTACCTGCCAGAAGAATATATCTCTAAGAGCACATTCCATCCCCAAAACTAAATCACTAATTATTACTAAAACAACTATTTGCAATTTTAAGCTACAGGTGTTTCGTGATAAAGAAAAGGAAGGAGCAAAAAAGCATTTGAAAGCCATTGAACAAGTTAATTTATAAAAAAAAAAACCAACACAACAACAACAACAAAAAACTATCTCTATTTGAGGGTCCTAACAACATTTTTAATATCTTAAACTCTGAAGGCAGAAATTTCAGGCTCAACTTCAGCCACCAATACACAGCTGCCCAAGAATTCTGCCTCCTACCATGCTGCAGCAAAGAGCAACTAGGAAAAGATAATACAGATAATGAAAGAACAAACATAAAAAATACCCCATCCTAATTTATACTAGGACATTACTGTCTCCAAAAAAAAAATATTGGATTTTCAAGTGTAAATTGCAATCATTTTATCAACATAATTTACATTTCATTTGGGATTAAGAGGTGAGAACAAACCAAAAAGCACCAATTTTGACATCACATTACAAAAAAAAAAATCATTAGACTTTTTTTACTAAAATAACAGAGAACAGCAAAACTGGGTATACAGTTACTTGCTTCACTCCACAAAAAGTTGTATTATCAATTTAGTCCTTAAAAGATAAGAAAGCAAGCTATTAGCTACGTCAGAAATAGATCATACCCGACAACCACACAGTGAACCAGCCAGTGACAAGTTTTGTTTAAGTTAAATTTTTCTCCAACATTTGTACATCATTCTTATTTACAAAAAAAGAAATAGCAACAAATAAAATAGCAACTAACTTTATTTTAAGGGTGCCAGCATCCCACAGCCAAAAGCATATTGTTCCATCTGCCCCGGTTGAAGATAAGTATCTCTTTGAGCCACTGCACAGTGGAGAGAACTGGGGGGAGGGGGGAAGAAAAAAGAAAAGGTCTCCTGTTAATCTGTTCCAGATGTGCTAAGAAGTTCCTCAAGTCATTGACTTCTCACAAAAAAAAAAAGTCTCAAACCATACTTAAGGAAAATAAATTGCAATGAACACAAAAATAACACGATGCTGCTCAGAGTCACTCTTTTCCTTCAGAACAACCCTTCTGGGTTACTTGCCAAAACACTCTGGGTTCTCCCTCCCCACAACCCAAGTTGTGCAACAGCATGCAACTCTGAATGGAAACAAACCAAAGTATCCAGCAGTGACCACAGTTCTTAATGTACCTGTGCTGAGAATCACAGCCTGCAAAGGAATGATACTTCAAAACAGAACTGCCCACGTGTGTTGTACAATTTTTTTCAACAAGGATTATGTCTCGCATTTTTCGAGGGTCAGGCATTTTGACAATAAACACATGTATTGTGAAATATGTATTGTGAAAATTCCTTCTCACTTCATGGCTTAGTTGCCAGGCACGCATTTTCATTACACAGAACATTCTCAGGTGGTTCGTTTTTCAGTCAAATGATGCATTTTATTGCTAGGGTGAGTTCGCAAAGCAAAAACTTACCTGTAGCGATGTTATAGATGCACTGTGGCCCTGCAGAACTGCTAAGGGTGCACAAGTTCGAAGGCACCAAACTCTGATCATTTTATCACAGCTTCCCGCAGCTATCATGGTGTTTTCATAGTTCACTGCCATATCTGATATTTCAGCTGCATGCCCTCTCAGGGTAGCCAACAACCTTCCATCATCTGTTGCCCAGATTTTTACAAGGCAATCATCTGATCCCTAGAAGTAAGGTAGAAATCATTTCAACTACACCATTAGATGTTTTGATATTACAGTTAACTAACACAATGAACTGAAAAATAGAACTAGTGGCATACACAGATAAATATTCCCCCCCCATGCTTTTAACAGTCTTCCACACTGCATTCAAAACACAAGATTACATTAATTCTCAATAGTATATACAAAGCATGATGCGTTTTAATACAGATCACAAATCCTACAGCAAGTTGGATTTATGCTTTTCAGTAAAACACTTTTTCCAAAACTCCAGCACAAACTGAAGAAGCTGTTGCAATTCATTAAAATGAAAATTTACATTAAATGTGAAAATGAATTATGAATTAGTAACATGTTTGCCATTTAGCATTGTAACCACTTACGTTCCTTATCTTCCTAGTTTGATCTTCATGCCCTACCAGCGTTAGTAGTATACTTGGTGTCCTGGTTTTGGCTGGGATAGAGTTAATTTTCTTTCCAGTAGCTGATAGAGTGTTATGTTTTGGATTCAGTATGAGAAGAATGTTGATAACACACTGATGTTTTCAGTTGTTGCTAACTAGTGTTTAGACTTAAGTCAAGGATTTTTCAGCTTCTCATGCCCAGCCAGCAAGAAGGCTGGAGGGGCACAAGAAGTTGGGAGGGGACACAGCCAGGACAGCTGACCCAAACTGGCCAAAGGGATATTCCAGACTATGTGACGTCATGCCCAGTATATAAACTGGGGGGAGTTGGCCTGGCGGGGTGGATCACTGCTTGGGAACTAACTGGGCATTGGTGGGCACATGGTGAGTAACTGCGTTGTACACCACTTGTTTTGTATAGTCCAATCCTTTAAGTATTATTATTGTCATTTTATTACTGTTGTTATTATTTTCTTCCTTTCTGTCATATTAAACTGTTCTTATCTCAACCCACAGGTTTTACTTTTTTTCTTTCCCAATTCTCTCCCCCATCCCACTGGGTGGGGGGGAAGTGAGTGAGTGGCTGCGTAGTGCTTAACTGCTGCCTGGGGTTAAACCATGACATACACTTACCACAGTAACAGTGAAGTAAAGAGCCTGTATGAACAGCTATTCCATTATTAAGTCAAAATACTATAAATCTGCTTTGATATTCACACTAACAAACACTGAAATGACCACTCTTTCTCAACAAACTTCAGACATTTCATCTACCTATTCATACTTAACTAACGTTTTGCTGGTCTTCCCACACCACAGTAACAGCTGCTTGCCTGTATACAACAAGTTCACAGCCCTAGCAAAAATTTCACAACTCAGCCCTTCATTTTTCATTGCATTCCTGCACCTCCCTAAAAGTCTTTGCACCTTGCTCAACACATTGACATTTGAACACTGCACAGAGACACTGAAAGAGGAGGTTTGCTGTAAACATTTATTTGCTTAGGTTCAGAAGCAATACAAAGCTGGGTGTTGGATTTTAACATCTGGAGCACTGATCTGCTACTGGACACACACAGGTGCTGCTGCAAGTTACAATGTGACACCATCATTACAAAATTCCACCTGGGTTTTGACTCTTCCATCTACTTACAGTGCCTCTGCACAAGTTCAGCTAGTATTTATTCTTTAAAGTCAGAAGGCAGGACAATACTATCGCCCACCTTTTATAAAAAAAGGTATCCAAAGTACAGGGACCAACAGCCAGATTTTTAAAAGACTGGTAAGCATTCAGTGAATGACCAAAAGTCTCAAAAAATATTTAGAGGCTACTGATACTATTTTCAACATTACAGCTTCTGTAAACAAGTAAATGACATATATTTTCCTTATTTAGTACATTCCTGTAACTATAGAAATCCCACACTGCCGTGGCTCAATTTAGCTACTGTTCTGGGCAGCCCAATCCCAGGACACCTATAACCAGCTTGGGAAGTTTTCACCAACACAGCCACTATGTGTGAAGCAGAGCAGTCCCGCTGGGAAGCCAGGCAAACACTTCAGGAAACACTTTCAAAAGGAACCCAGACACATCCTGCAGGTTTTGGAACACATAAAAGGATTTGGAAAGCCTTTTTTTTTTTTGCCTTTTTTTAATAAATACTGACCAGCCTATTTAGATTACATTAACGCTGATGAACAGACAATTTATTTCCCCGTATTTCCTTAACTTCTTTTATGTTGTTACTATTAAAAAAAATCAGTTCTCTACTTGAAAGGATAGCTGAATTCTACTCATTACATTAGTTCAGATTCAAAACTACTATCTGGGAGAAGGAGGGGAACAGCCTACCTGCCGTTACCTAACAATTATACACCCATTCTCATTTGTAACAATACCCTGCAAACCAGGCAACTTCCTCAGGCTTACTTTTCGTTTAGTGAACAAAAAGTTGTTTCTGGCTCACAGGCAGTTATCCACAGCAGTTTCTCTCCTTCTATGTCATTTGTATTAATTCAGACAAGACAAATATCTCTTAACACAACAAGATACAATACAGCCCCAGTTCTTGAAATAGTAAAAAGAAGACTGATTGCATTTAGGTACATTGAGAGAGCACATTTTTCTACAGAACACAAATGCAGGTTGCTTCTCTCCAGAAGGGTCTTTAGCATCAGCAAAAAGGCTACTTTGGAGCATTAGTGACATTTTAACACAGCAGAATGTTTTGCAGGGGGACTCCAGACATGCAAAATCAAGATAATTTAAAACTTTACTGTGTATTTGATTTCTGGAGTGCCTTGGTAGGTAATTTTGATTTACCAGCTGTCATGCTTCTACTCTTCCTCAGGTGGGCATGACTGTAAGGGCATGACTTTTCTTTCTTCCCAACTATTCAACAGGTGCACCCATGAACGCAGAGATGTGGGCAAGAAAACTCGTCCCACACCTCTGCCCTAGTCATTTTTGGCATAAGCATCTGAGCCTCCAATTAAGGTTGTCAAAAAACCTCTTGTGTAGCTGCATACTCATTTTAAACAAGTACTTCTATTAAGAGAAGGTCCCTCATCCCTCAAACAGAAAAGTACCATTTGAGATTTCACATTTCTCTTTGGTCCTCTAAGGACACTGCGGCTGAGCAATCAGCATTACAGAAGAGTACTGCTCTGAACATTTAACCTCAACACTCAACCAAGGACTGCTCCCTTGTGCAGTGTCATTTAGTTACTGCAAGCAACAGCCCATTTCTACTTCTAAAAACTTTGTCATAAGGGGGACTGTTGCAGGGACGTGTCTATTTGACAAAGGAGATAAGTGAAGCTTGTTAATAATTACATTTTCTGCCTCTTGGGTAAGGAGAGCAATGGTACAGCCTATATTATTTCTTCTTATGCATAAAACTTCCACACCGAGATTCTGTGGTACACATTTGCCTTATCTAACTGCTAGACTGCTACAGTGCCAGCACAGGGAAAACAACCAGAGTCTGTAGAGTTGAACAGCAATGGACGGACAGAATCACAGAATCATTGAGGTGGGAAGGGACCTCTCAAGATCATCTAGTCCAACCCCCCTGCTCAAGTAGGGTCAGCTAGAGAAGGTTGCCCAGGATGATGTATCAACCATTCCTGTTTTGTTATCTTCTGCACATTTACTAAAGGTACTCTCTGTCCCATCACTCAGGTCCTTAAAGAAAATGTGGCCTCAGTACCAAACCCTGTGGTACACCCCTAGTGACTGGCCTCCAGCTGGACTTCGTGCCACTAATCACAACCCTTCGAACCTGGCAGTTCAGGCCACTTTCAATCTCTGTCCACTTATCCAGCCTGTACTTCATCAGTTTGTCAGTAAGGATGCTATGGGGGACAGTGTTGAAAGCCTCACTACAGTCAGGAAAAACAACATCCATTACTGCCCCTCATACAACTTAGTCATTTCATTGTATAAGGTTATCAAGTTGGACAGGAATGATTTCCCCTTCACAGATCTATGCTGATCACCTTCTTATTGTTAGTACATTTGGAAATGGCTTTCAGGAGAATTTGCTCCATCACTTCCTCAGGTGATTGAGAAGAACGGTCTGTAGTTCCCTGGAACAACATTCTCGCCGTTCTTGAAGACAGGAGTGACATTTGCTCTCTTCCAGTCCTCAGGAACCTCTCCTGATCATCATGGCCTTTCAAAGATAGTAGAGAATGGCCTCGCAATGACATTGGCCAGTGCCCTCAGCACTTGCTGGTGTCTCCCATCAGGCCCCATGGATTTGTGTACGGCAAGTTCATTTAAACTTTCCCTAGCCTGATCCTCCTCCACCAACAAGGAGTCTTCCTTGCTCTAGAATCCCTCTGGTCTCAGGGACTTGGGACTCCTGAAGACAGACTAAAGATTGAGGCAAAGATGACATCGATTATCTTGTCTTTTTCTGTGTCTTCTGTCACCAGGTCTCCTGCCCCATTCATCAACAGGCCTATTTTATTTTCCCTAGTCTTCCCTTTGCTGCTGATATACTTGAAGAAGCCAGTCTTGTTGCTCTTCACATCCCTTGTGAGATTCAACACCAGGCTGTCTTCAGCTTTCCCAACCCCATCACTGAACTTTCAGAGAGTGGCTCTGTATTTCTCCCAAGTCATCTGTCCCTGCTTCCACCTCTTGCACATTTCCTTTTTGTGTTTGAGTTTTGTCAGGAGCTCCTTGCTTGTCTATGCAGGCCTCCTGCCACTTTTGCTTGCCTTCCTACACATCAGGATGGACCATTCTTCGGTCTGGAAGAGGTGATCCTTAAAAAATAACCAGCTCTCCTGAACCCCTCCTCTCTTCCTCCAGACCATATCCCACAGTATTCTTCCAGGCAGGTCCCTGGACAGGTCAGAAGCCCAGGGTTGTGATCCTGCTTTTTGCCTTGTTCCCTCCTCACAGGATCCTGAACTTCGTCACCTCATGGTCACTGCAGTCAAGACCACCCTTGACCTACAGTTTGTAACTGTAAGATCGAGCAGAACATCTTTTGTTGTCAGCTCCCAAATGACCTGTGCCAGGAAGCTGTCATCAGTGCACTACTGCAGAAACTTCCTGGATTGCTCACATGCTGCTGTGTTTCCCCTCTAGCAGATACCAGGGTGGTTCAAGTCCACCAGGAGGACCAGATCAGGCTGCTTCCAGTTGCCTGAAGAAGGCCTCATCTACTTCTTCCCAATCAGGCAGGCTGTAGCAGACACCCACCCCAACGTCACCACATTGGTCTGCCCTTTAACCCTCATCCACGAGCTCCCAGCTGGCTCACCGCCTGTCCCCGGACAGACCTTCATGCATTCCCACCGCTCTCCCGTAAAGGGCAACTCCCACTCCTTGCCATCCCGCCCTGCCCCTCCTGAAGGGCCTGTATCCATCCATGGCAGCATCCCGGTCCTGTGAGCTACCCAACCCCACCACACCTCTTTGGTCCTGATGAGACTGTAGCCCTGCAACTACATACAGAATCCAATTCCTCCTGCTTTTCTCCATAGTGCATGCATTAGGGTACAGGCACTTCAGAAGGGCACCCAGTCAGGCTGATTTCTCAAAGCGTGAAAGCTTTCCCCACAATGCACTTCTTGATCTGTGTGCATACACTTGGGGTGGGCCCTCTTCAGCCCTTTTTGTTTTTTTCAGGGTTTCTCCTGAAACTACATCACCCCACATTCTTTGCTTACCCACCTGGTCTACCACTTCCTCACATGATTGTCTCCCTCCCACATCTTTCCTACTCTAACACTCTCCTCACCAGGTTGGCCAGCCTGTTGAGAAAGATGCTTTGCCCCATATTTGCCTCTTACTCTCCTTTTCACATCCCTCAGTGTCCATAATAAAAAGCTTCCTCTCCCTGGTATACTTTCAGCACCTCCACAACTTAGAAATCACCAAAGCCCTTAATAAAGTTGTTCTAATTGGAATTTACTTTGTCAATGCAGTTGTAATAGGATCCAAAGAAAAAGAGTACCCCATAGACAAAACTGCACAATAATCAAACCACCCCTTTGCTTTTACACTAGAAGTTCTACACCTCAAGCACGCTAGAGCACCTTACTAACAGGCACTGTTTTCCAAAGCTTTGGACAGTGCCACAACTCTTTTCTGACCATTAATCTTCAATTTCTCCAATATCCTTAGGGTGTTATCATTTAAAAGAAAAAAAGAAAAAAAAGAGCAGTCTAGCACAAGTACAACAAATTCTGTAATTTCTCTTAATTTCATCTAAGCTAGGACTTTTGTAGTCCTTTTAACCACAACACAGCAATGTACTAACCCAATTATTTGGCATTAACCTCAAAAGTCTTTCTGAATTATCTCAAACTTCTTCACATTGTATCCTCACAAACTGTAACAAACACTTGCAGTCTTTGCTCTTTGCCCCATCATGGTAGACTGTATGAATATGAAAAGCAAGTGTTCAATACTCTAATTTCTGTTATTTCTCTTTTTCTCTGAAAATCTTTATCAAACCCTTGAAATGACTACTTCCTTCTAGATTACTGGCTTTTTTTTGATTCAGATCCATTGAGCTAAGACTCAATAAATGAACCTACTATACATTCTATTCTACC
Source organism: Haliaeetus albicilla (assembly GCF_947461875.1). NCBI lineage: Eukaryota > Metazoa > Chordata > Aves > Accipitriformes > Accipitridae > Haliaeetus > Haliaeetus albicilla. The sequence continues at coordinate 8,108,559 of NC_091499.1, forward strand.
TTTACTGCTACTTTTAGTTCAGCTCAAATACCTGTATGAAAAGAAAGTAAACCACTTTCAGGAATAAGTTCTAATTAATAGTCAGAACTTGGGACCTCCCACTAAGATGCTCACCTACCCAGAATGTCTATGAGAAGAAAGAAGATTCAAGGACCTCTTAAATTTACAGATGTTTAGCTGCATTTAAATGTAGCTGTTAGCATTTAATGCTTTTGAAAAGGCTCCTAATCTCACTCATATTGAATAACTTGAAAGAGACACACAGTGTTATTTTTTTTTTAAATAAAAGAAAATTTTAAATTATTAGCTCACAGAATCTTTTTGACAACTGTATACACACAGGCTAATTTCAATTATACCTTGGATTTATTCACTTCTACTAAGTTTCTGAGAAGCTAAAGAGAAGGAAAAAGGAAGAGGAAAAAAGTTGGTTAACAAGCTCAGTAATGCATACTTCCAAATCAATTCCAATGAACAAGTTAACACAGGTTCACAACAGAATTAGCAAACTTGCTGTTTAGAGCTTTATAAGCAGTTTAGAGAAAAAAGGGCTCCTTTTTTTCCTCTAAACTCTGCTTATAAAGCTCTAAGCAGATTTAGTTTTAATCCCTTTGCTTCCTTAAAACAAACATACAAGCACTCTATAAAGCACTCAGATTTGTGGGGTTTTTTTACCATGCTACTCAATTAATATGTTCATAACTGTTTCTGTGTTTCTAGATTCAAATTTGCACTGTATCTAAAGCTTCAAAAAGGTTCAAGCTCTACACCTACTTTGATACAATGATTACCTGAATAATAGCATCAGCTCATTCTGTTCTACTGTTATCATGATGTGAGACCTAAGAGTATGAAGAAGCTTGTGTATTCTCAAAAGTGCAGTTAGCACCAAAAAAACCCAAGAAGCGGAGGAGACAAAAACGGGGTGGGTGTGTGTATAAAACCGATGCCAACAAATAACAGCCTCACTGCTCAAAAGAGAGACCTGAAAGAAGAAGGGAATAGGAAACCCCAAACTTGCAAAACACTACAGGGGGTGGAAATCACTCACATGGGGATTAATCTCTTTCTCAAAGCAGTACATGCATGGGAACAGAACCAAGCCATTAATATTAATTGCATCATAGTCTAGAAATCTCAAACCACTGGTCCCATTTTTCTTGGAGCTGCACTAATTAAAAACAAACAAACAAAAAAACCCCAAAAAACTCTGTCGACAGAACTATACATATTACATAAAACATGCTTCTGCAATTCTTACGTTGTACAGATAAATATTATGAATAAGCTACTGACTTTACAGTAAGCTTACAGCCTGCAGTCATTTTACTGGATGAAGAGATTGTTCAAAGCACAGAGAAAAAAAAAAGTCAACCAATAAACCAAACCCTGCATTATGAGACCCCAAAAAAGCTGCTTGCAGAATGTAACTGACAGAGAGCAACCTGCACAAAAAAAACTTAAAGATGGAAAATCGTCAGCAAGAAAAAAAAACCTAGTTCTGGGACCTAATGCCACGTGCAGGGTCCTCAGAGGTGTATTTAATAACAGCAAATTAAGGAAAGAAGATCAGCATAAAATGAGCCTGCTCCCTAGCAGCTGGCTATAGTATAGCCATAGAGGCATGTGTACATGTACATCTCCATTGCAAAGAAAAATTAAATTATGTTAGCAAGTCTCAACAAGAAAAAAGGAAAACAGAAGGAAAAAAGGAAAAAAAAAGACTAAGGTAAAATTGTAAATTCTGTAGCATCTTGGCAAGATAACAATATTAGAGTTCAAATAAATTCACGGGATTCTATCTGAACTGAATGGGACAATTCACAGCTGTTAAAATACTGCTGCAGTTCTACTAGCAAGGGCATTGGCTTACACCACAGCTCCTGCTTCCAAGGTTATGTCTACAACTGCTACGAATTATGAACCTATTAAAAAATATTTGTCAAAAGTGAATCCTAGAACAAATTCAGCACCAAGAGAGAACTGATGACATCATTGCCAAGGTATGGAGTAAAACTGGTTCACTTTTCTACCATTACACAGATTTGTGGCCTCAAGTGAAACTGCCAAGAAATGTACAAATTAATCTTGGTTTGGAAATCTTACATAGACTATTACACAGCACTGTTTATTATTCCCTAGAAAGAGTAATCTCTGAGGAGACAGGAAGATAAAGGTGGGGAAAAAGGAGATGGCCACCCTTCTTTGCAGTCAGAAAGTTAAGTAGTGCAGGAACCAGAGAAGACAATGCTTGTTTCTATTACCCTGTGTGCATTCTGCAAGTCACACTTTTCAAGAGATCCAGAATACGCAGTCTCAGAAATAATTAGGTTTTCTTCACTGATGGCAGATAGGTCTTTTAGCTGTGTTTTTGCCAAGTAAAGATGCCTTAATTGTAGTTAATTAAAAAAAACCCCTGTATTACCAAGACAACACAGTTTGTATACTAACAGTATTTTTGTATATTCAGAAAAAAAAAACCAGGTAAAAGGTTGATCTTCAGAAATCTCTTGTGAAATCCCTAGAAGAATATAAATAGAAACAGTCATTCCATGACCTTGTGGTGCATTGACCCTGGCTGGATGCCAGGTGCCCACCAAAGCTGCTCTATCACTCCCCTCCTCAGCTGGACAGGGGAGAGAAAATATAACAAAAGGCTTGTTAGTCGAGGTAAGGACAAGGAAATATCACTCACTAATTACCATCACGGGCAAAACAGACTCGACTTGGGGAAATTAGTTTCATTTATTACCAATCAAATCAGACTAGGATAATGAGAAATAAAACCAAATCTTAAAACCACCTTCTCCCCACCCCTCCCTTCTTCCTGGGCACAGCATCACTCCCGATTTTCTCTCCCTCCTCCCCCACAGAGGTACAGGGGGACAGGGAATGGGGTTGGGGTCAGTTCATCACACCTTGTCTCTGCCACTCCTTCCTCCCCAGGAGCAGAACTCCTCGCTCTTCCCCTGCTCCAGCATGGGGTCCCTCCCACAAGAGACAGTCCTCCACAAATTTCTCCAACACGAGTCCTTCACAAACTGCTCCAGCACGGGCCCCTTCCACAGGATCAAAAGTCCTGCCAGAAAACCTGCTCCAGCCTGGGCTCCTCTCTCCATGGGGCCACAGGTCCTGCCAGGAGCCTGCTCCAGCGCGGGCTTCCCACGGGGTCACAGCCTCCTTCGGGCATTCCCCTGCTCCGGCGTGGGGTCCTCTCTCCCCGGGCTGCAGGTGGAGATCTGCTCCCCCGTGGACCTCCCTGGGCTGCAGGGGGACAGCCTGCCTCACCATGGTCTTCATCACAGGCTGCAGGGGAATCTCTGCTCCAGCGCCTGGAGCACCTCCTGCCCTCCTTCTGCACTGACCTGGGGGTCTGCAGGGCTGGTGCTCTCACATCTCACTCCTCTCTTCCCTGGCTGCAATTGTGCGGGTTTTTCCCCCTGTCTAAATCTGTTCTCCCAGAGGCACTACCACCGCCACTGATGGGCTCGGCCTTGGCCAGCGGTGGGTCCGTCTTGAAGCCAGCTGGCATAGGCTCTGTCGGACACGAGGGAAGCTTCCAGCAGCTTCTCACAGAAGCCACCCCTGTAGCCCCCTCGCCACCAAAACCTTGCCACACAAACCCAATACAGACCTACTAGCTAGTAGGAAAACTCCATAATGTCCTGTTTTCATTGCCTTTAGGCAAACTAAGAGCATCTTCTTCCTAGCAAAGATAACATCTCCCAGAAGAGTATGACTCAAAAATATGCTGAGATTACTTTCTCTGCCTTTGAATTTGAAGCTGAACATAAACAGAACTTGAATTTAGAGACTATCAATCCTTCAGAGGTTGGGAGGAAAAGCAAACAGTTATGACACATCTTCTAGAACCAATCATAAGTCTCAAACAGCCTCTTATCTAGGTAATGTCACACTGAATGCTGGAGGTTGTAGAGTAAAATCATAGAGCAAGAATGATTCCCTATTGATGCAGTCAAATTTACATGCTTGGCAACTGACACTTCTGGAAAGAAGTTTGGCTTACCTTTTATTATAAATTGCTACTTCTGCTTACTACACTAGAGACTTTAGAAATTGTAGTGGTCTAGATTAAAAATGAATTGGCACCATTTCATTATACAGACGCAATTGCAACAAGACAGTTCATGACTCTATCCACTGACTACATCACACCAGCTACAGCAACTTGGATTTTACTGGAATGTGGAATACAACCCATTGGTTTTCAATTTGCCAACAACCACTTAAACGTCTACACAAAAAACACTGGATTTACCTGAGAATGCAGAGGTAAGAAGTTCTGTCCCAGGCCCTCCAAAATAAAAATTCACCAGCCACAATTTATTTCTATGGGCACTTTATTTAACACTAGATTGAAGTAACCATGATCTAAACTGGGACCTTTTTCAAGCAATCATACCAGGACACCAGTGTATCTGCCAGCAAAGGACTGCCAGCAAAGCTCGGGGGTTGCAGAAGCAGTATTGCTCCCCCCTACTCCATTTCAGATCTTCTACTTTTCTTTTGGAACTAAACTGCTGTTACCAGTCAACAGAATTCCCTCTCTTCAATCACTTTTAAATCAGACTGCAAAAAACAAGGGCATGTGCAACAACAGATGATCACTGCAGATGCACCCAAGAGGAAGTTTAGTGCATCTCTGGAAGAGGAAAGATTTTAGGAATACAGGAAAGTTTTAGGAAAATCAAGAATCAGAAGACCTTAACAGCAACTTTTATGCACTTCATCTAGGAAGCACAAACAGAAGTTTTTATTTAGAGGCGAACAGGGTAAGCATAGGCAATTTTTATACTTGGTACACAAAATCTCTAATCTATTCTGCCATGTCACATATAAAATAAACCCACAACAGAGAGTCCTTTTTCTGATAGGTTAATCATGCATAAACTACAGGACATAAGAATTTAATGCCTATGACTGTTGAGGGACTTAGCTTGCTAATGAAAGCTAAAGAAATATGAAAAAAGTCTCTGCTGTGCCTGAAGTAACAAGCGAACAAACAGGTCTATTCAAAACACTGCAAGTGTCCCACCCCTGCCACTGCACATCCCTCCACGCAACAAAGCAAAATGTATGTGGGTGAAAGGGCAAATTATATTTACAACTAAGTTAGGACTGCAATACATAAAGTAGAACTGAACTGTATTTCCACTTGCATTGTTCCGAGTTACCTGCAATGAGGTTAGAAAAGACACAATCAAGCTCCTGGATCCACAAAGGTATCAATTACATACAGTGTTTGTGGGAAGGTAATAAATGCAGCCAAAGTGTCCCAGATTGGCACAAGGTGTGTATTTATGAGATCTTTGGCTCTACTAAACGTGACTATTTATCAAGAAATCCAAATTACACTGACACCTATCTGTTTTTATAATTCCCATGCCTTGGGAAACTTGCAATTTCAGAACCGATTTCAGAGATCCATCCAATATTTTAACAACAACAAAAAAGCCAACAGTTAAAAATACTAAGAACACTGGTACAAAAAAAAAAGTTCCTGGGATCTCATAAAGATAATACCTTGTGAACCAACATCTGTTACAACACACTATGGGAGTTTTCAGCTTTCTAGCTCCCTTCAACATGCGGAGCCAAATCTAAGTGCATCACCAGACTGTTAAACTTAATACTCGTGCTTTAAATTTAACAAAAGTTAATAGAAAAGAGTAAAAATAATCTTCAATTACATACTGATTGTCCTCCCTGACCTCCTAATCAAATTCTGTGGTGGTGGTCCTTTCTTTTGCTTATGTTTTTGCTAGAGAAAATAAGTCCAGAGGAAAGAACCTACATAGGGTAAATCCTTTCCACTGAAAATAACCCGAGTTTTCTGACAGATCAGCAATCACCATCACATCTAGCCTTTAGACATGCATTCCAAAATGATTTTAAAGTGCAAACCAGCATGGCTATTAAAAAGCATATATGAGAGCAACAGTAGTAAAGCATTTATCTACTCTTGATACACAACATCAGTACATTTAGGTTTTGGAAACAATTCAGTGACATGCCATCTGTACTTTAAAAAAAAAATTATCTACAAAAATAAAGATTTTGTACTTACAGTAAATATTCGCCTGCCAGTCCGATCAAAAGTTACACAGTATACAGAAGACAAGTGTCCTAAAATTCGTTTGTGCATCTTCATATGTTGATAGACTGCAGTTGGAACAAGACGTTCAAGTCTGTATTTTCCATTTAGTTTTCTTGAAAACAGGGTATCCACTACCAAATGGGGAAAGAAAAAAAAAAAAAAAAAGACACGGCATTTATATTGGGTTCACAAACTAAAATACTTCTCCAGGATGGAAAGTTTCTTTCAACATTGGACCACTTGCCATATGAACAGCTTACTACAGTAATTCTCTCATTTTGCCGCAGTTAGGGAAAAATACATACAAAAAAGTAGCCTATGATACAGATGTGCAAAAAAGTACCAAACTGCAAGCAGAGCATAAAGATGCAATACAACTTTCAACTTTAAGTGCCCAAACATATGCTTCTCACTTTATACCTACTGTAAGAAATTCAGGACGACCGAGACAGCTTCCATGGATGAATAAACTACCTCAAATGTAACAAAGTCTAAGAGCTTCCAGGTAGCTATCATCTAAAGATCAGCAAATATTCAAATCTTCTCCAAGGCAACCTGCTTTTTGAGATTTATACAATCAAACATTTATCCACCACTTGCAAGACAATTTTTTTTTAAGAATATTGCTACCCACTACAGCTAAACAAACAAAAAAACACCAAACAAAAAATTACATATAAATTTACCAAAACCTTACAGAAAATTCTGATTTTGACTAACAGAACCTTGTTCAAAGAGTTTGGGATTTTTTTTTCAAGTTTAAAAGCTAAGAAGATCCAGGAGCAGGAATCTACCTTGTTTTAACAAAATGGAAATCTTCCATCAAGAACTTCAGTAAAGAAAATAAATCTCAGTGTTACCAATTTTAAACTGCTACTCATGCAATGATAAAACAACAGAGTATAATGCTTATATGCACGGATACATAGACATTCAGTCAAATGCTCCCCCATATTATTAGACCAAAGAGTGGCAATAGTAATACATTGTATATTCCACAGATCTGTGATAAAGCAGGTAATATATTCAGATCTACAGCTTCTGAATATGTGAAAAGTAAAAACATAAATGCCCAGCATGTCCACAGCAATACACACACATGAAAAACAAGATCTATCAGTGCCAAGAGAGGTAGCTAATACTTTCATTACTACTCTGGTTAGCCATTCTTTATATGTGACCAAGGTTGTCTGTACTAGCGAACTGAGCAGGACCAGGGCAGGGGTCTGGGCACTGAATCACATTCACTTCCTAGCATCAGCTGTGAAACAGCTACAAACCTCTTGCATTGCTTGGTTTTGGCCCAGACCAACCAGACACTGGTTCATGAGTCAGCACAGGTCAATCTACATTAAATGTGCAAACTGGATTGTAGCTACTCTGTAAGGAGCAAAAGCACTTAGTGGTATGGACAACTGCCAAGCCCACTGGCCTCAGGCCGTAAAAACAGTCCTAAAACATTTCAGTTAACTGCCTACGTAGCCTAAGGATTCAAGGAAGTTTTCCTAGTTCAAGACGCTTTGTGAAGGAACAGGATGGTTAACTGGGGAGCAAGGCACTTTTAGTCAATGCATCACTGCCTTAAGGCTCTACTATATCCTCTTCACCCTCCCCTTATACAAGAAAAAGATGCAGATGCATTTGCTTTATGACAAATCTTTTCCTTGCCAACAGTCTACTTCAGACAGCAGGAAACCAAGATTAGTTCAGTCACAAGATAAATCTAGTTTTGGTTTCTGACAAATCATCCTACAGTTTAAAAAACAAACAAACAAGCAAAAAACCGAACAAACCCCTCACCCCACCCCCCCCCAGAAAACCCTAACACACGTGCACTCACATAAACAGAATAAGGAAGGTCTTTGTCACAACAATAAAGTGAGCTTACACAACAATCTCAACCTACTCAGAAGTCACCTTTTGTTTGCTCTTAATGTAAGATGGAGATGGTTGCTGGAAATCAGCTTCTAGCAATGCCTTCAAATGAAACTGTAGCTCACAAAAACAGAAAAAAGCTTAACTAAAAGTTTAATTTGCAGAGATGTTCTGTCAATAAATCAAAACTGTAAGCACATTCTTCAGGATAAAACAACCAATGACTTCATATAAGCATTTAGTTTTTAATATATATCTGAATTTATGAAAAACCTTTTAAAGTACTTGAGATGAAATTGCAAGTTTGTTGGTTTTGGGTTGGTTTTTTTTAAATCACTGAAGATGATTAAGTTTAACAGAACCTAAGCCAGTATTTCTGATTGTATTCTTGCTGATGTGAAGTGGTAATGGGCAACTTGCTACTAGTTCACATATCCCTGGGAAACTCAACAGGTGACATGCCCCTTGCTCAGTAACAACCTACTGGAGGAAGTAAGAGGCAACATAGTGATACTGGAAACAAGAAAACTGAGATCTATCTCACTCTTTGGCCTTCATCAAAGCTTAAAAACACACAAAAATCCCATAACTGGTTAAAAATAAAATTAATTAAAAAGTGATTTGACATGGAAAAAAAACAGTATTATGAACTTACATTCTATGGGAAATTTTTTTTTTTTACCAACACCATGGCACTGGCAGGGGAGAAAGGAAGAATCAATCTCCCACAGGTTTGAACACTGTCCATAAACATATAATTTTTAGAGGACTTCTCAAACTGGTTTTTTGTTGTTGTTTTGAACAAAATTCTCACATCCACCATTGCTCTTCAATATTCCCTTCCATTTAACTACATTTGTATTTACTCTCACTGACTTTGCCAAGTGATCCAGCTTGATTTCTCCGACCTATTCCCACTTTTTATTCCAAACACTGACAACTCTAATGTGTCACCTGCACACTTTGCTACCACAACAGCATTTATTTCTTTCCTCCAGAATACAGGTAAAAATTTTAAAAAAGCTGTGTCTCAAGAATAAATTCCTGCAACCATCCAATAAAGTTGACTTTTCTGGTGCAAGCCAAGGTGAGAAAGGCTACAGTTAATAATGCCTTTGTACTCATTATAGACCTTTGGTTTTATAATGATTGCTGCCCATATCTAGCATCAACGTTTGTAAGGCGTTATATGGTCTCTAATCTGTTTTAGCTTGATTTTAACTGCATTTGGAAAAAAAGTGATTTTAGAAACCCTTGTGTCAGCAAGTCTAGTATATCCCTTGTTTTAGCCACATTAGCAGTTTTCTGTCTTTGCTTAAATTTTGCTTGGCCTCACACAAATGAGTCAGTATGAACAAAGGTGTTAATCACCGGAAGAGTGATAAGGTATAGGCAGTTAAACAGCTGCAGTGGGAGCCACAAACCATACATAATTAAGGGAGGGAAGGAGGATGAGACTTTATCCCAGGAAGGGTTAGAGAGCACTGGCTGGGCCTCACAGTGCATCAACCAACATGAAGAGAAGGGTTGGAAGGAAGAAAGAAGAAAACAACAGAATAGAGATTGCCTGTTCCTTGCTGGAAAGGCACTGCGAAGTGGACACTGCACAGCAAGAACTCCCACCCAATGCCTGGCCAGCTAAGGAAATTAACATTAACTTAGCTTTACATGCCTGTCTACTACTCACACATAAGATCCTGCTTTAAAAACAAACAAATAAAATTTAAAACAAACATACAAAAAACCCCAATGTTACTAAATAGTTGTTGTGCAACACAGGCTGACAATCTACCACTTGCTTGCAAATGACATTTTAGTTTCAAAATCAGGAGCCTTCATATTTAATAATGAAGCTAACTGATCAGTAGAAACCAATGCCTGAGAAAGCCATGTATTTTGTTGATGTTTTAAACATGTAAAAAAAACTTTGCCACGAATTTTATCTTTTAAGTTGCTATCAGTTGTTTACCAATCGGTTCCAAACAAAATGAACTGGCTTCTAGTTTTTAGGTAACTGGGCTCATCTTCATACAACATGACCAGCCTTAGAGACTGAAATGGTCTGATACCACAGAACGGTTGAGGTAGAAAGGAACCTCTAGAGATCACCTAGTCCAATTCCCCTGCTCAAGCAAGGTCAGCTAGAGCAGGTTGCTCGGGGCTGTGTCCAGTCAGGTTCTGAACACCTCCAAGAATGGAGACTTTGCAACCTCTCTGGGCAACCTGTGCCAGAGTTTTCATCACTGTCAAAAGGTGTTTTCTTATGTTTAAACTGAAGTTCCTCTATTTCCATTTGTGTCCATCGCCTCTGTCCTGCCAGGAGGCACCAGCGAGAAGAGTTTGGCTCCATCTTCATCACACCCTCCTATTTAGGTATTTATACCCATTGGTAACACCCCCCTGCTTTTTCTTCTCAAGGCTAAACAATCCCAGTTCACTTGGCTTCTCCTTGTATGACAGGTACCTTTTACACATATCCTTTAACACAAGGTGGTCTTTTTTTTTTTTACTATAACTGACAGAATAATATAGTTACACAAAGTACTCTTAGGTTAGCTTTTGGGCCTAAAGTATTTACTATATTTCTAACAACAGACATCTACACCACTTTCCGAACCTCACATTCTCTTTACAGCCAAACCAGCAGCATCATTTAATAAAGAAACTGTGAGAAAAGTGCAAAATGCCTCAGAACTTTTCTTGAAGTGGAGTATTCAGTAAGACCATGAAATACTATTTCTGAAAGGCAGATTATTCACCAGTCAGGAAAAACATTCTTCATTGTCTGGTGCAAACAGCCAGTCTCATTCAGGTCTTCACACCTGAATGGCCAGCTTCCCCAAGACCTTTGAGCTCAAAGCTCTCAAAGCTTTATGCCTTGGTTCTGCGCTTTTTCAGCAGTTCCTGGAAATTACTGAAAGAGTTCTTTTTCTGTTTCTGCATCGAAGAAGACGGGACCTTTAACAAAACAAATTATCATATGACATAGCTCTTTTGTTCTTAATTAAGCACTTCAGCAACTTTTTATAAGATATGTTGCAAAAGTGATAGCAACTGGACAAAGATTATTCCATATTCAAGTTTTGTTTCTCTTTATTACGTTCTAAAGATATTCTGTAGTTTTCTGGAGAACTATATATTTGTACATATTTGCATAGAAACCAGCTACCTACAAGGCAGCTGGAACAACACACACAAAAATTTAATTCTAAAGAATATCCCATCAGCATCATAATTGCATTGGTTCATCAGGCTAGGAAAAGAATGAATATTTTTCTATGTTCACTGAAATGTAAATTAAGTTTTCCTACACAAGACAGAAAGACTTCAGTATCTTTTCTGTTCCTCAACCATTAGTGGGTCCTCCACCTGAAATACATACAGCCTGAAGAATAATAGGTTCCAACTTCTTTTTTGTTGGGCAAATACATAAAATACAGCCTTCCCAGGGGAAAATGGAGAAGTTTAGGGAAACAGAACAAAATTTTCTAGTTCAATTTATAAAAGAAGTGTCATTCCAGTTCATGATTTCATTGAGAGGATCAGACGAGAATAGGATAAATCAAAAACAAATGCTTTAACACACAGCTCTGAACCAGACATCCAAAAAATCCAAATACACTTCACTTTCACTTACCACCACTTATCTCAATGTTTGGAAAAGGAAATTATTGGTCATGAAAAACGTGGTATGTTGAAATAACTGTAATTTTGCAAATATTCAGTGTTCTGCAAAAGGTTCAATAAAAATAACATTTATTTAGAAAGCCTTACTCGTTCTTCCCTAAAAAAAGAGTCTGAAAGTTATTTTTCTTAACATTTAATTCCACTGCCATGGCAACTCTACAACTTTCTTTGATTCCAGCTGCCATGGATTTCATACACTGGTCTTTTTTCCTTTAAATACTATATACCATGGACCAAGCTACAGTACAACGCAAAACAGTCCTCTTCCATTCTGATTTCTCCAACATGTTTTAAAATGTATTCCCGAGTAAAGGAAAAGGTAAGGCAACCACTAAAAGAAATCTCAGCTATCAGGAAGCTCTGTCCTCCAGTCACCTTGCAGAAATAGCTGCTAATCTAGGCCAAGATTTTCCAAGTTTAAAATCTTCAAGCCAATGCACAGCCAATCAAGAGGGGCATTATTCTATTCAGCAACAAGCATTTTCTCCCCCACATCCAGAGCACAACACAGAAACAACTCTCTACATGAATACCAAAACCGAAGCTGTAAACAAAACCACACTGAATGGATGCAGGTGCTACATGACAGTTCAAGCGAACCACCTATGACCAATACGCATACTAGCTGAGGAGGTTCTGAAAACTTGGCTCTGAACACCCAGGCAAAACCACATTCTCTTCCTATATTCCAAGCAACTACAGAAATATCATGGAAAGCATGCAACTCGTGCTTTAAAATGAAAGAGCTACTAGGACACCAAATACTTTGCCATCTGAACAAGTCAAAATCGGCTGTGCTCAACTTAAGAGCTTCTTAGCTGTAGCATGCTTCTGCTTCAGCTGTTACAAGAGAACTGTAATTCTCTGGGTAAAGTGTAATGGTATGCATTTTGAGATTTGATTTTGAGTTTCTTCAACATTAGAAATAATATAAATAGCCCAAATTAAGCTCTATCATATATATATACACACACATACATATGAAAGTACATAAAATATATATTTATCTCCCAATTAATGGAAAACTTACAGGCTGCCAATGGCCTCCAAAAGGAGTTTAGAGATTGAAAAACTGTAATGGCAAGCTACCACATTAAAAATGCCTGTTGCAAAAAGCACCTGCCTATATATTTGTACACTGTTACTCATTAGTTCCCCAATATACCTTTAGTCTCCTCTTTCTTGCCAAGACCAAAACCTGTGTCTTTGCAGCAGCTGCACCTGATCAGGAGCCAATCAACTGAATATTCTCTGCCCACTGTAATCCAACACTGCACATCCATCTGAAACTACCATTTTGGTATAAACCACTACTGGTTTTGTATAATCCACACTGGTAATTTGGTCTTGATCACTCCCCCTTCCCTGGACATCAGCAGAGAAAGATGAAAAGACACAAGTGATTTTGCCCATTTTCCTATCCATTACAAAACAAAAAGGATGCTCCTTAAAGATATCCAAAATATCACACATCTTGATTCTTCTAGCAACTAAAAAAACATGTATCTTCTTGTTAAAAGGTTGAAAGCTAATGAACGTTTTAGTGACCATATGAGAGCTTAAAGATAATAACTAAAAAAGAAAAAAAGAAAAAGAATACCTCCAACCTCCAGCTTCCCAGTTTTTCAATGGTACAGACAGCGCATGTATAATTCATGATATAGCATAGCAAACTGAAGCACAGCTACAACATTACTGAATGGACCAGAGAGAATAACTTCTACAAGACACTCAAATCTTTCCAAAGAAAACCATTACCAGTCTACATGACTTATTCTCCCCAACAATGGGTGCAGGCTATACTGTCCTGGTTTTAAGTTGTTATATAGTACTAATTATTTATCTACTGACAGCTTTATTACATCTTTAAGAAAAAGAGTTTTATTTGTATGTATTCACTGTTGAAATATATTTTATTCCATTTCATACTTCAAAGACAAAATTAGCTTCAGAGCAGAACTAGTAGATGAATTTACAATACCCTCCCCCCCCCCGGTAAATATGACAACACAACATCTTAATAAAAATAATACTAAAGGTAAGGTATATGACAAAGAAAAATATAAACAGAGCTACTACTTAGCTCTCATCATCACAATAATCAATGACCCTGGAAGTTAGGTATTACAAAGGCAATGCCAGAATAAAATTGACTTACCTATACTAGGTGGACTGCCATAATTTACAGGGGACTCTGGAGGCCTCCCACAATGTAGTGCAGCAAGAGCAGATCCCTTCCATACGACATGTTTGCAACCTGTTTTTAAAAAATTACACAAAAAATGTAGGCGTTTTTTCATGCGAAAACACAGAAAAGGCATAACATAGCAAGAACTCTCAAAATTCTCATAAAATTTTCATACTTTTGTTTGTACGAAGCAAAGACTGTCTGCCAGCTCCTAATAACGTCTGCACTCCAGGGACACTTTGGGGAATTTCTTGCTCTAGAAGCGGTCCAAGCCGATGGCATATTTGAAGCAAGTGATCAGGTGCCAAGTGTCTGTAATATTTCACCTATTATATGAAAGAGCAAACAAAAAATTTGATAAGGAACATAGTATTTTTGAAGAATTACTGGTTTAATTTTTTTCCCCCATATTAATACACAAATTCGTAAGAAAACTATAGTATATTAAGGATAAAAACAAATAATGACCTTTAAGTACAATAATTTGTTCCAGCTGGTCCTAATTAATTCTTTTATTCAGCACATGCCACTTCATACAAAGAACTGTTGGTATTTACTACTTTCTGACTTTAAGGCACAGTTGGCCATAGTCTAACAAGCTCCTTTATAATCACAGCACAAAATGTATATATTCAGTATTATATTTAAATAGTAGTGTGATCAATTTAAGTTACTGTAAGATAAAGGTGAGACAAAGTTTGTAAGGAGAACAACATTCACAGAATTTTTGGAAGATTCACATGTACCAAATACATAACATAGCTGTGTAGCAGACAACGCAAAAACATTCTGCCTCAACTCACCTAAGTTTCAAGACCTTGTTGAAGCTCATTGGATTTTTTTTTTAATATCTAAAGCTTTTAAAGAAAAATGTGGGCTTAAGTAATTCAACTTTAAAATTGGTCTACATGGTCCTCTATTAGGCTACAAACATGCCTAGTTTTTGTAACTGCTCGGTTTTCAACTGCACAGTACTAAAACAAGCTCCTGTTATCAGCAACAATCTTCTCACCCCTTGATTATAACAATGTTGAACCAGTATTAATGACTGCCCAGACAAAACCAGCTCATTCTTTTGAACTACTATAATTCTAGATCAGAAGACCATCTTATATAACAAGGAAAAAAGCTTCAAAATGTGACAACAGTAATATCCTATTAACATAAAGCTTTCCATTAAGAAATAGCTTTTTTTTTAAATGCATAAGCTATTGTCAGCTTAGACTATAACAAAGAGAATTTAAAATAATAAAATTAAGAGCGAGGACAGAAACTCAATTTTCTTCAGTTCTTGTACAGGATTTGGCATGCAGTAGTTTTATCCTTCGCACAGCCTGAGACATGTCTTCACAGTTTTACTTTGCAGAGGAAAAAACGTACTGCAGTAAAAGCTTGTGATGTTTTGTTATTCTGCAACTAGAGAAGGCTGTGACTGACATTTTAGGCAGAACGGTGCTTCTGTATTACACCCAATTAACAGGAATATACCTCGTTCTTCATCAAATGTGCTCCTATCTTGCTGACACACTGTAATAGCTTCATATATTCTAGCAGTTTGTTCACATAAAGAGTACTACTATCTGAAACCGAGGCTCTGGAAAAGCCTTGCTTACACCAGTAATTCCCATCAACACCACCACAACCTCCCAGTGAAGGAGTAAATGTTTTTCTCTTTCGCTCCTGCCGTGGTTTACCCTGGCCAGCAGCTCAGCCCCACACAGCCACTCACCCGCTCCCGCCCAGTGGGGTGGGGGAGAAAATCAGAAAGGTGAAAGAGCAAAAACTCATGAGTTTAGACAAAGACAGTTTAATCAGTAAAGTAAAAAGCTGCATGGCAAGAAAAGCAAAATAAGGAATTCACTCACTACTTCCCATTGGCAGACGAATGTTTAGCTGTTTCCAGGAAAGCGGGGCCTTCCTTCTGTGAATTACATTACTTTTGTAGAAGGCCTTGCAAGCTGTTTGAATTTGACTGCCTAAAAGTTAAATGACTTACAAAATTCACACAAGTGAAAAACAGAAAAAGGATTTTTTTTTAAATATTAGTAATTTTTTTTTAATAAAGTTACAGTTGATTGTGCCACTCAGTTCATTTAAAATTACTAAATTCAACGTCATCAGACAGGCACCCTGTTAGAAGAGTGGCAAAAAATCATCCACTGAATTCAGAACTTGCTATTCCGATTAATTTTTTCTTACCAGTAACATGCAAATAAAACTTGCTTTTTTCTACTTAAAGGAGGAATCACAGTCAAAATACACGCTTGAGAGCCCTAAAATACCAGAATAGCCGTAAGAAGTGACAAAGCTATGTAGTTTCTGCCATCAACAGCCCTGACCCATTTCCTTAGCTTTTGTCTCCTCCGCTCCTATCAAAAGGAGCACAAAAACTTAACAAATACTGCCCTTCGTATAATTCTATCTGAAACCAGACTTCATGTCTGCAGAATCCGAACTTGTCTCTCAAAGATTAATAATTACTGATTTTTTTGGTTTAACCACAAATATTAGAACTACATATGCAATACAGTTGTCATTTTATCCTGCTCCAGACCCTTCAGTTTTACACATCCTCACAAATGCACAAAATCTAAAGTAAATGAAGCAAATCGGCTTTGACACGTTCCAAAACTACAGATAGCTGACATCTTGAGTCATACTTCTCATGATTTGTCATAAGCCATGTGTTCACTTTTTTATTTTAGCATAAACTAGGTAGGCTCAATTCCTCCTGCAGTTTTTAAAGCAAATATTTTGAAAAAGGGGGATCTATTTGTATTATTCTTGCTCATAGCTATTAAAGATCTCATCTTAATATATACCTTACACCCACACTATAGTCTCTCCTCATTTAAGTCCATTTGCGTGAAAGCAGCTATTTATGCCAAGTTACGCAGTAGTTTGGTGATGCTTCTGCACAGCGTCTGTCTGAATAACCACTGTTTGCTACTAAGCAGCATTTGCAACCAGCTCATTAACAAACTGATTCAACAATACTAGACTGAGCCGTACACTTAAAAAAAGTGACACTGGCAATCTAAACACTTGTCAGTTCCAGAAAGTTTATAAAACTATTTCATGAACCATACAGTCAATATTTGACTCCCAATTTCCTATATAAGACTAAGGCACACACAAGAAACTTTTAAAAATGAAAAAGGCTTCATTTCGCTGCAAAACCTGCTAGGGAAAAACCCTCTTATTTCATTATAGGTTTTACTTGGACTTACTTCTTTCCCTTATGGTCCTGCTATAAAGACGTAAATGGTGGAACTTAAGTTTTCTCCAGGTAAAGTACTTCTCCATCAGAAAAAAATAATTTTCTTTTAACAATACTAATAGAATAGTTGCAGTTGAAAGGGACCCACAACAATCATCTAGTCCAACTGCCTGACCACCTGAGGGCTGACCAAAAGCTAAAGCCTGGTGTTAAGGGCATTGTCCAAATGCCTCTTAAACACCCAGGCTTAGAGCATGGACACCTCTCTAGGAAGCCCGTTCCAGTGCCAATTTGTATGTGTGACTAATAGCATAACAGCAAAAGTCACAAATGAAAGAAGTGCCCAACAGAAAATCACCTTAGTCCTGATTCCTCCCTTTTTCAAAAGGGAAAAAAAAAAAATAAATAAAAAATTGCAGACGAGAACCACAATGTGGTAGCAACAAGTCAAGAAAGGACAAAGTAAGGAAGTTTATTCGATACATTAAACAACAAAGAGTGGCTTGAAAGCTAAAATTATTTGGATTGTTCTTAGGTGCTGCAGCCTACCAGGAGACAATTCTTGCACTGACAAACTGTAAAAGAAGCTAGAACCAACGTAAAATATAGCTACCACCCTCTGTCCTGCTCCTAAAACAAATAATAATTACAAAAAAACTCCTGTCAAGAGTACTTTTAAGTCAGATATAAGTGACAAAAAAAGAAAAAATTTTTTTTTTTAAATGAGTTTACAAGCTTTGTCAGAGACAGAAAAGCTCATAACAACTCAATAGAATGATGGAAATTTGTCTTGATATCAATCTGATTCTGAGAGGAGAAAGTAAAAGCAAAAGGAAAAAAAATAACAGATGTACAAGTATTTAAAATTCATATAGCTCTAAATGAAAAGTGAAAACTGGACTCTACAAACAGGAATTTTAAAATTTTATGCCAAAACTGTGATGTCAGACAGTCTAAAAACAGCACAGATCTTTTTCTCTGCCAGTCCCACCTAGCTGAAATTCTAGCTGGTTTCCTCCTGTTAGGCTTTCTGCAACATCTAATTCTGCTCTTTTCCTCCAATAGAAATGCACAGAAGATACGCTTTTACAAGTATAATAATGAACTCTCTTTTTGTTCGAATAGACTTTTCACATGAGACAAGTTAATAACATTTCTTAAACATTACTGTAATAAAAAGCAGAACTCTGTTAGCAAGTACAAAATTTTCAGCTCTTAAGCACAAATAATATTTTCTAGAAAATAAGAAGCAGCATTACTCTCAACCTCACCCTTTACCTACTACCCCAACTTTATTTATTCCGAACAAACAGCATGGGAATACAAAAAATGCACCTACACTGCTATTTGGACTAACATTCAAATCTTTATTACCTTTGAAATAGACCCAAGTGCTTATATTTTCATTCTGCATGACTCTGCAGAATAATTCAGCATCAGAATCACAATGAATGCATCT
Organism: Haliaeetus albicilla; assembly: GCF_947461875.1. Taxonomy (NCBI): domain Eukaryota; kingdom Metazoa; phylum Chordata; class Aves; order Accipitriformes; family Accipitridae; genus Haliaeetus; species Haliaeetus albicilla. The sequence continues at coordinate 8,127,106 of NC_091499.1, forward strand.
ACAGAATCATGATTTGACCTAGACTCTTTAGTTAAATTTGTAATACATAATGCAGTTATTCGCTGCCAGTGTTTTGGACATCAAGTAAAATATGACCCTATTCTGGATCCTGCTCTAAGCATTGTGCATACCAAGATGTTCTCCAAAGTACTGTTGTTGGGGTTTTTTTTTCCCCCATGCTAACAGTTAACATGCTTAACTACAAGTTTGACTGTAAATATCTTTCAGAAAAACACACTTCCACACAAGGCCATTTAACAACAAAATCTAAGTCAGTCATCTAACCTATATATCAAGATGTGAGAGCTCAATCTTACTATTTCCAGCAGCTACCCCAGCTTTAACTATTCTGCTATGTAACATATTACCCAAAACAAGCTCCAAATTGAACTACAGTAATTGTTGTACTATATCAGACCATCAATCTAATTGAGTACCCTGTACCACCAGCCACTGCCTTATCACTTTAAAATTAGGAACTGCAATGAAGTGCAATTACTTTTCTCTGAAGCTTTTTTTTTTTTTGGGGGGGGGGGGCTGGGGGAGCAGCCACAAACGACAGGGAGGAAAGAATTGGAGAATTAACCATTTTCCCCAAAGCATGTTTATTTCTCATGTACTTTCTCGTTATGCTTGAGCTAAAAGCATATGGATACTGAGCCACTATTTCCTACAGGAACGCCTATTATATTAATGTGAGATTACTTTTTCCTCTAATGAAATAGACCTATATGAAACCAGCAATCCCAAGAACATACTAGTTTTTCAACTGTTTAATGCTTTTAACAGGTGTGAGGCCAGAGCAGATAAAAACCTCAAACCTTAGTATAAACAGACTGCTACAAGCTTGCTACTTACCATGTGAGAAGGTATGAACAGTAGTACCATTTTCAGCCTTATGGCCTAAGATGTTCAACTATACCTATCACTGTAGCTATTGCCCATCTTAAACTCATTCATAATGTTTTGTGGGGGTTTTGTTGGTTTTGGTTTTTGGGGTTTGGTTTGTTGTTTTGTTGTTTGGGGTTTTTTTAGTAGAAGGTACACCTTAGAAACTTGACATTCCTCTTTAGCCCATCTCTCATCAGTGTTTCTTAGTCTCAGTTTGAAAGAACCAGCACAAAACAGTTGACTTAGCCAATCCTCTTGATTACCTGTGGAACAAATAAACGTGTGGTACTTCACACAATGAACTGGAGTTCCTCCTCATCAAAATACAATAGTTTGAAAATAGAGGCTCTAACATCACCTGAATTCCCAGCTATGGGAATAATCTGTAGAACAGAAATGCTTGTCTTTTAGAACTAAAAGGAAATCATTTACGTTGATGTACGTCCAACAGAAGCACTGGTAATGAGACCAAAAACACTGCTAAGAACCACAATCATTTCACAGGTTTTCTTACCCCCAATGCCAAGTCTTTCAGCCCACCTTCCAAAACACTGCACAGACCTTCCCCAAAATACTGTTAATAACAAAATCTAGATGATGACACAGCTCTCTGATTCCATGCAAGTTTTATTTTTGCTCCCTATTTCTTTGAATACCTTTACAGCACAAGATTTCCTGAAGAAACAAACCACTTATTATCTGGTTACTTATTGAGAAACAGAATTATTAAACAGTAACCACAATGCTGCCTAAAAGACTTTATTATGTTAGGTATTATACAAACAACGAAATACAGTGTCAATGTACTTAGCGTCCCAGTCCCACAGATACTCTTTGTAACTTCATGTACCTTTGCATAACCTGAAAGAACGAACAGTGGAATGGCCCAAAAATAGCATTTTGTCATTTCCACTTTAAATCATATTTAGTTATTGTGGGCAGGGGAAGAGGAAGGGACAAGTGTTAGCAAAATAGTAATAAACAGTTCCTGAGAACAAGAAGGCATACTGCCTACTAAACCCATTGCGCCACCTTCCTGCTTGATGTGAATTCCCTGCCTTCTTCCTCCTCAACCACCACCACGAATAAAATTCTAATTCAACAGAGAAAATGACAGTTACATGAATATTTTGCATAAGAAAGAGAAAGTTAACACAATGGTTCTGATCATATACACTACGATGCTTGTGCCCTAGAAGACCTTTAAAAAAAAACAAACAACAAAACCAAAAAAACACAAACCAAAAACAATCAAACAAACAAACAAAAAAAAACAACACTCAACCACCCTGTATGGTAGCTCTGCATTGTTGCAGTGAATTTTAACAGTCAGCTTCATCCAGCTGAAGTCCACTTTGCTCCCCAAAGGAGCAGCCCCAACGCATTCCCCAAGCCCTTCACGCACACTCCTATCATCTCCCTCATGGTGGTGGTAGGACCCATGTTGCTGCACATGAAAGGAGAGCTGAACCGTCTGAAAAGGATTTTTTGTACTGTTCATTTTTCAGACAGTTCAGCTCCCTTATCCAGCTAACCACACATCTGGATGAGCACTCATGCTTACACAAAGGATGCAGCAAAAATGCACAGCATACAATTAGAGCAGCTACACCCTTAGTGAAACTGCAACATGAAAAAACAATTACCCTGGAGTCAAATGATGCACTATAGATTGTTCAGGTGTCAAGGCCCTACCAAACATGTTTTAAAGCCTAACTATACAACACTTAAACAACATCTTTAACCACAATCTATAAACAATTCACAAGGCTGCCTTGCTCTGCTAAAATGAGCTGTTAACTCTTAAAACTCCTCAATTTCTGTCCCCCATCATGAGCAATCCTCAGTCTTTCAAAAAGAAATGAGAAAAAATTGCTGGCTTACCATTAGTAAGTTTTCACAACTAACGCAAGACAATACAAAACATCCTGAGATCTGTTACTGAAGAGTCCCACCATCCACGGTACACCTAGGTCACAAGTGGCCTACCAGGGACTCAATTCTCAGAAAGTCTTTGGTTATAGCACGAATAGAAATCTTAATACTGATGACGTAAAAAAGAGATGGGCACTCTCAAGTAAGAGACCATACTCTCAAAGCAAGATTCAAGCGGTTTATACCACAAATGGCGACTACAGAAAAATGTAATATAGAAATATTTGAATTCAAGAAAAATCACTTAAGAATATAAAACATAATGGCATTTCTGAACTCATGTATTTTCCCGCAGCATTAAAAGCATGCACAGCATGGTGTTAGGTTATACGAAAATGAAACATTTATTTTCACTGACCCAACAGAAAAATGAAAGCAATTTACACAATGAAAATTGCATTGGATTTAACATTATTTACACAAATTAAGTTACAGAAATAAAATATCTAAGGCTGTAAATTTCAGTCTAATAACAGAAAGCTAACTCTAATAAGAATTCCTAAATAAATGTTTTCAAAATGTGGACAAAACCAGGAACAACATCATCTCTTGAGAAGATAACCACCTGAATAAATGTATAATAAAAGGCACGATTTTGCGAACAACAAAACAGAAACCTGGGATTAAATTCCATCCCCTGTTACACGGGGCCTTTATTCCCTCCTAGAGTAAAAGTCAGACATCTAACACTACATTTACTGGTATTTTTATTTCTTAGCTTTTCTCCCTTCAGCCCCTTCTATGAAGTTTAGCAAAAGCTCAAGGCATTCAAGTCTGAGAAGTGGTACCAAAACATGACAAAACATGCCATCCTCAGACAGAAGAGTCAGCATCTTAGAGCTGGAAAATTTTTTTAAATGAAAAAAAATGAAGAAACAGAAGGCTAGCTCATCATCAGCCTCTATCTTACAAGCTGAAGATTCTTTGGTTTGAGATAAACAAGCTTTTGTTTAATGAAACAAGACATTGTAAAAGACACTTCTTTTGTATGAAATGTAACTGTCACACTGCAAATACACTTCGTGCCAGCCTTCACAGGCCACACATGTCAAGTAATACAAAACTTCACACACCTTTGACAACTGAAGCAAGAGCAGACAGAGAGGATGGAGAGAAGCATCAAGAACAAGAAACATCAAGGACATTTCTTCCCCCCCCCCAACATCTAGGTAGGGACAAGGTGGAAAAGGGCACACTAACATTTATCAGGAAGTCTAAGAAAACTTTGTTAATAACAGAAGACTAGGAGAAGAGAAAGGACCTAGTCAGCATCACATCTCCAAATATATGTATCCAGGATCAAGTCCAAATTTTGAGGAAGTACATCTTACATCATTACATACCTATTCTGACTAAATTAGTCTTTACATGCTTTCCAACAAACAAAAGATGTTTCCTGGAAAGCAGGGTCTGAACGAACTTAGTTCTCATCAAGTCTTCTTGCTTCAACCTTTAAAATGTCTTTTTCCTCACTTCCTCTTTCTTCACATCCTTTCATATGCCGACTACATAGAAGAAACCCAAATCCATTCCACACTAAGACTGCGCCTCCAATTCTTTCTATTTTATAGGCTAGAAGAGAAAGATTCACGGTAAGTTTTACCGAGCAGCTTCTGACCGTTGTTTGAAATGGATAAGGCCTTCCAGTCTTACAAATAAATAAATAAATAAAAATAGCATAACATGTCATGCAAAAGTATCGGCACTTTGGAATTCCCAACCGAATTTCTTGATGATCTTTGATTTCAGGAAAATTTAAAAGTACTGGTATGTATGAATATGTTTTCAACAAGACAGTTGCTACCAATTCTGCCACACCACATGCACCAAAATGCCTGGGCCAATCCACCTCTTGCTCCAGAGAAAACCAATGCAGCAAGCGAACCCGTTCCAACTACAGTAAATAGCTACGACGCATACTGTAACATTCGTAATGTAACTAAAATAACGTATATGCCAACGGTCTTTATTGGACACATTACAGATGGGAACCGTTCCACCTCCTTTTGCGTGAGCTCACAACTTCTCCACATGTCTAAGTCTCAGAAGTACTGGAGTTCAGAACTACTAAAACCAGGCAAAAAGCCTGAAGGGAAATCTCGCTTTGATGAACATTACAAGCAGGGCTCAGTCTTCCTCTGAAAGAAATTCAGAGACTAAATTATACAACAGTGCACCTGTAATGAAAACAATACTAGCAACAAGTTGCTAACAGACAGAATTCAGACATCTTAATTGCTGTTTTCTCAACTACTGTAGTTCACAACACATTTGTAAAAAAATATCCAGGCCCCTCTCTGCCAGCAAGAGCTACACCACTGCAACTAATGCTTTTTTTTTTTTAATCACTGACTGATCTACACCTGAGATGACAAGCTGGGAGATTAAAAAAAAACAAACAAGGGGGGGCACAAAACGAAAACCCACATAAGTCAAATTTGTGACGGGAACTTGCCAAGTCCAGTTATTCCTACCCACCAGACCCCAGTCGTGTCTAAAAAAAAAAAATGCAAAGCCACACACCGAACTGGGACGGACACCTCAAAAGCAACCAGCTCCCCGATGCGGATCCCAACCCAACTTGACGGAAAAGCGAGAAAAGAAAGAAAGAAAGAAAAAAAAATCAAACCCAATATCCCTCCCCGGTCACAGCACGGCCACCTGGGACCCCACCTCCCAGCCGGCCACCCGCGGCCTCTTTCCGGCGGAGGGAGCCTCCGGTGCGCAGCGGCAGCGCGGAGCCATTGTGTGTGTGTGTGTCTGTGTGTGTGTGTGTGTGTGTGTGTGCGCGCGCGCGCGCGGGCGGCGCGGCGGAGAGCGCCCCCCCTGCTGGCGGCCCGGCCGGTTCCGGCAGCTGCCTGCTGCTGCCTGCGGCCCGCCCGCGCTGGCCCCGCCCCGCGCTGCTCCCGCCCTGCCCGCACCACGTCCGTGACGTCCCTCTATTTGCAGCCCCGGCGAGGCCGGCGCTCTCCCTTCAGGGCGCTTGTTGTTATTTACCCCGCGCCGCGCCGGAGGGACCGGCGGGGCCCGTTCCCCCCCTCCCCACCCGGCGTTTCCCCTCACGGCCGAGAGCGCCGAGGGTGGTATTTTTCTTTAAAAAAAAAAAAAATCTCCAAAGTTTTTTTGTGGTGTGGTTTTTTTTTAAGTTGTATCTTTTTTTTTCTTTTTGCGGGAAATTCAATTTTTTTGCTGGGCTGCTCAGGGAGAGTGAAGGGGGGAACTTAAAAAAAAAAATCAACTTTGCCCGCCGCACCGCGGCCGGCCGCTCCTCTCACCAGGTTCTCGTAGCTCCGGGGATGCTCCTTGCCGGTCCAGTCCGTCCGCTTGGGCAGCAGCTAGCGGTGGAGGGAAGAGAGGACAGACACCCCCGTGAGGGGCCGCCCTCCCTCCCCCCGGGGAGCCCCCCAGCAGTGCCCGGGATGGGGCGGGGGAAGCGGGAGAGAGCGAGGGAAGGGGGAGGGAGGCCGCAGGCGGGGCGAGCGCCGGGTGCGCGGCGCCGCTTACCTCTTTCTCCGCCACTTCTCGGATCAGGACCTGCAGCAACAACAAAAGGGGGGGGGGGGGATAAGAAACGGGGGCCGGCTTTTTTTTTTTTTTTTAAAATAAGAAATAGGACGAGGCTGCGAGCGCTCCGCCCGCCCCCCTCCCCGCCAGGCCCGGCGGCGCCATCCATCCATCCCTCCCTCCCTCTCTCCCTCCCCTACCTGAGCCGCTTGCTGGCAGGGTCCGTCCTCCAGAAAGCGAGCGATGAGGAAGTAGAGCTCTGAGGGGAGAGGAGAGGCGGTGAGGGCTGCAGCTCCCCCTTCCCCGCGGGGCTTTTCTTTCTTTCTTCCTTCCCCCCCCCCTCCCCGCCGCCCCTCTCTGGCCCCCCGCTCGCTTCCCGCCGCCCCGCACGGCGGCTTTCCCCGGCACTCACCCGCTCGCAGCTCCGCCGTGTGCCTGCTGCCGCCGTCCCCGGACATGGCGAGGCGAAAACCGGGGAGGGGAGGGGAGGAAGGAGAGAGGGGAGGAGGAGGAGGAGGAGGGGGGTGGGGGGTAGGGGGGGGCTCGGGCCGCGCTCCCGCGGCAGCGTCGGGGCCCAGCGAAACGCGTCCGCCCGCCCGGTAGCTGTCACTGTTCGTTCACCAGGAAGAGTCTCGGCTCCACCATTCAACCCACGGGCAGGAGGAGGAAACAACAACTCACAGCAACCCGCCGCCAACGCCGCCGCCGCCGCTGCCGCCGCCGCCGCCGCCAGCCAGCCAGCGCGAGCGAGCGCGATCCCTCCGCCCGGAGAAAGAGTCCCCTCCTCCTCCGCGCCCCCCTCCTCAGCCCTCCCGGCCCCTCGCGCCGCCCCTCCCCCCGCGCCCCTCAGTCCCCGGCGGCCAGGCGGGGAAAAGGGGAGGGGGGGGAAGCTGGTTTCTCCTAGCCCCCCCCCCCTTTCTCCCGCCCCGCCGCCGCTACGGCGGCCCCCCGGCTGAGGGGAAGAAGGGGGTTCGAGGGCGAGCGCTACGTGTTTTTATTAGCGGGCGGGCTGAGGCAGAAGATGTCGGAGCGGCAGAGGCGGGGTGGGCGGGAAGGCGGCGGCGGGCTGGCGGCTGAAAGGCGCTTTCTCTGCGAGGTGCGGGGCGGCTCGGAGCGCGGAGGGATACGACGCACGGGGAGGAGGGGCTGCGGCGGGGCGGGTTGAAGCGGGAGCAGGGAGGGGGGAGTGGGCAGCCGCTATTCGCGGCGGCGGCGGGGAGGCTGGAAGTTACCGAGTTTTAGTGTCGCAGAAATGGGAAGCGAGCGAAGCCAAAATGCCCCCGGGGAGCGCGGCCCCGCTGGGGAGGCGGGCTGAGGAAGGCCGGCCCGCCCTCTCTCCTCCTCCTTCCCCCCCCTTTCTCCTTCCCCTTTCCGCGGCTCCCCCGCCGCCAGGCCCCTCCCGCGCGCGGGGTTTCGGCGGCGCCGGGTTCCCTCAGAGCCCGTCAGGGGCCCCGGGGCGCTGAGGCGGTGGCGTCTGCGCGTAAGTGCCGGTGTCTGTCAGGCGGTGGTGGTCCTCTTCTCCTCGCGACGTCGCGCCCGGGGCCGTGCCTCGGGTTTGGGGCGGGAAACGACCCCGACGGAATCACCAGAAACGGGCTTTTCCGCCGTCGTTCGGCGGGGCTTGCCCGGGCAGCTCTGCTTGGGGCCGTCGCCACGGGGGCGGAGGGTGCAGGGCTGGCAGGGAGCTCGGCTTGAGAAGTTTCCTTTAAAACCAACCAACCCCAGACCCAAACAGCTATTAACGATTTGATTCATTGTTCTTGCCGCCAACCAAACCAGACGTGCGGGACTGACGAATCTTCTGGCTTCTAGGAGCGATGGCAGGAGGAGGAGGAGGGTTGTCAACGCGAGGACAAGCGAGGGATGGTGATGCCTGCAACCTATGGCTGAACTGGAGGTAATTCACTAGCGGATCAATAACGTGCCGAAGGTTCCTGAAAGGCTGCAGCGTTGTACGGAGCCTGATTAGCGATCAAATCGTTTATTTATTTAATGTTCGGTAGCGCGACGGTACCGAATAAACGTTCCGATTTGTGCTGTAACTGTTTATTTGCTGCTCGCAGTCAAAAAGGAAAAGAAAATAAAAGCAAAGCAAATGTCCGCTGATAATTACCTTTAAAAAAAAAATCGGTATCCGATGAGGAAGGGGGTTTAAAGGAGCGTAATTACTTGTCTTTATGGTTTGCAGTGCCTCTGTGCTTTTTCAGGTCGAGCTGGGGCCTTGCAAGAACGAACGTGTTTGTGGACAATAAGAATGGATTTAGCAGGGATCGATGTAAACAGGGGAAGCTGTCATTTTTTAATATTTATTTTGCCCCGATTATTAACTAACGTAACTTGTGAAGCAAAGCCAAAAGTATGTTTGAAATCACGTAGAAACTAGACAAAGAATATTTTGTGTGTAAAGACCCTGAAGGTCTCAACTATATAACTTTTAATAAAATTCAATTGAAACTGTATTTCTGGGCAACTGAGGAGAGGCCGAGTTGAGCTTTTTTTATACATATGTTTCCAAGGCCCCCGAGCTCGGTGTACGAGCCTACTGCTTGAGCTTTGTGCTTGGCACGGTGAGAAAGCTTTCTGCAGCCACCCTTCTGCTTTATTGCACAAATGTAACCATGAAAGGTTAGAGAACGGAGGCTAAAATGTCACATATTTCCATAAAGTCATGTTACAAAAAGTGATAAAAATTAGATGCCTAGTTGCTGTGTATTTTGACATACAATTATCAAATGTGGTAAAAATCATTAAAATCATAATCCAGCATGTGGTCTGTAATCGTGAGGGTAAATGTATTTTGTAGTACGGATTTTATTTATTTTTTTTAAAGTAAAATCGTGCATACTAGATTTGATCATTTGATCTGTAGCTATGCTCACTTTATATATTTCAGAATGTACGGGTGTCTCCCTTTTCCTAGTTTTTATAACAATAACCACTCTGTGTTTCAGCTTTATTTTAAATCCACACTTCAAATAATTGAAATGGCAATGAAATCGTATTTACCATCTAATAAAGATTTAAAAAATAAAGTGACTTGAGTCTTTTCTTAGCGATGTAAAATATGTATTGTCATATCTCTCATAGGTGGTTCTCGCAACAAAGGGCTACGTGAATAATGTGATTAACGTTTTAATTTCTGTTGGTGTTTACATAAAAGAAAGTATACTTACATACAACATCACTAAAACTATAAACCAAGGAATAGAGAAATTTTAGCAGTTAGAGAGTCTGAAAGTAGAGGAAAACTATCCTGAATATATTGAACTTCCCTGTTCTTTTGGCAGCTCTTTAACTTTTCCTGATGCAGTTTAAAATACAGCCCACAGAATCAAAATGTTCTTGGTGTTTTGACAGTAAAATAAGGATTGTGGTTTTGGTTTGTTTTGTTTTTTAATTTTCATAGAGCACCAAGCAAAATGGAATCCCGGTCCCTGACTTGGGCCTGAGCACCACAGTACTACAAATAATATTTAATAAACAGCTTTTACAAACACACATTCCACTTCTTCTTACAGATGAAATCTGATGGGGGTTTTTTCTTTATTTGTGGCTTAACATGGAAGTCACACAGGCCACAAAAGAAGATGCAGAATTATTATTGTTTGGTGATGCATGTTAGAATGAGTCTTAAGAGTTCCTGCAGCAGTAACAAATACTCCATTAATTTTTCAGAGATATTTTAAAAAAATTTTTTTCCCTGTTGCAGTTAAATTGAGGATGTTTTTGTTATGTACACAAGTGCAGAAAAATGTCCTCATCTCTGAATTTTTACTGTCTTGATTGTTTTGCCTTCAAATAATTCCTTTTCTTTCGTGTGATCTTGTCACGTTACATTATCCTTAAGTAAAAATAGATCAGTTCTGCTTTGTCAGTGAGATTTAATAGTTTTTTAGGAGATATTTCTACTCTGAAAGGTCTGCCTTAAAAAAAAAAAAAAAAAAAAGTAGTAATGGAATTATTTTCCTTTTTCAGCTGTAACAATTGTTAGTTAAAATCTCAGATTATTTTAAACTAGTAATTAGACTGTTTTAACATCTGATAGTTTTACATACTCTTTTTGCAAATGTCGTGTCCTGTTATTTTATTTTGTGACTTTCAAATGCGAATATTCACACATGTTCACTAAAACAATTTTACAAAAAAGCAAGAATAAATTTTCCTAGATTTTGCTGTTAATAAAATTGATACGTAAAAGTTGCAGTCAGTTATGGACTGATCCCAAGGGTTGTTTGGGTTTTGGTTTGTTTGGTTGTAGGGGGTTTTTTTCCCCTACCTTGGCCTTTTTTTTTCCCCCTACCTTGGCCTTTTTTTTTTTTCCCCCTACCTTGGCCTTATGGTTTTTTTTTCTTCTCCCTCTCCCCCCCCCCCCCCCCCGCCCCCAAAAGTGCTATAAGCACTAGTTAAGTATCCAAATACAGATATGTTAGAATTTTCTTGAACTACTGGTTACTTTTGACAGCTAAGATTGTGGTATCTTTGGTGTCTTCTTGATTTTTCTGTATCTTGATAGTTCGGGGGGACTTTTTACTGATACTTTTTCCCTCATAATTGTTTCTGTCAGTTGTCAGTACGGTTTAATAGCTTGCAGCCAGAAAGCGTGTTACTTGAAACTTGGTGGTAGCAGTTCTTGACATGAAGATCCTTTCTGTTTCTTGTGAAATTTTCTCTTTATCTTTTCTTTATAGACAAAGGAAAGTATTTAGGGTTTGTAAATTGTTAAGCTGAACAATGTAGCTAAATATTTGAAGCATGAAATTGGGGGGGGGGGGGTCGGTTGAGAGAAACATAAAGCATGGACTAAGCTTTCCTCAGGTTTTGTTGGTTGGCTGGTTTGGGGTTTTGGTTTGGGTTTTTTGTGGGGGTTTTTTTTCACCTCAAATGAGAATTACCACCACCAGTTGCTTGCCTTTTTGTGACTGTTGATTCTTACTCTTGAAACCGACCATTAGTCTTACAAGGGCAAGAAGTGAGTGATGGTACTTAGGAGGCCAGCCAACTTTTTCATTATTACCGTGTATATTAAATACCTGAAGAAAGAACCAAATGCGCCAAAATACAGTACTACTATGAGTAAATTCCTTCTGCAGTTTTAAACAATAACCTACAATTTAAGTAGCTTCACATCAAAATTCTTTTAAATACTCACTTGTTCATGCCCCGTGCCAAGAATATATTCTTCCTGCACCCTGCTTCCTTATAGAGTGCTTAGGCGCTGTGTGTTCTGCCCGTATCAGATGCTAAATAATGAACTATATGCTTCTATTCTTTGCCTTTATTTCATTTTTCAGTGCACACATTACCATAGAACATGGCTGTCTTCCCGCTCCAGCCAAAACACACACCATTTCACCTTTCATTTGCTTCTCCCTGTTGGTAAAAAGTAGCGTAGAATTAGATATCTGTATTACCCAAACCACCATCGGAATTGACAAATTAACATTTTGTAAAAGCACACAAATAGATTAACCTCTGACAAGCACGTTTCTAGGTGTGCTTCTCATGTGCAGCTAGAAGGGTAAAGCAAAATCAAGTCACTTACGAAGACATCATTCATTTTTGTGTAAGAATAAATAATAAACCGCAAATTTACTGTCAAGCTTCTGAAAGTAGATCTATATGCCATTTATATTTTGAGCAGTAAATAAGTCTGGCTGAAATTCATCCAATGACCCTAAGAACCTCTTTAGTTTGTTGTTACCCAAATAAATATGAATTGCACTAGCCATGACATTCTTTTGGTTTCACTATTATATCTCTGAGTACAAAAAAACTTCCCTTACAAAGAGAAACTAAGAATTAGGCCTACGTAATTCCTACTGAATGAAGGAATTCTACTGTTTTATGGTGGGGTTTTGTTTGGGTTTTTTTTTGTTTTAAAGCAATTTAATTTGTGCTCCTGTATTTTGTAAAAGACCTTCAATTAAATTTACTGGATCGGTTTGACAGTACAACTTTCTATGCTGAATACATTCCCTAATTATCCAGAGAATTTTGAGAAAATGATTAAACTGCTGTACTTAATTGTTTGCTATTGGGCTTTTCTTCACAGAGAATCTTGGCTATTTGCCATGCTCAGTTTCACATCCATTTGATGTCTCCAAAGTTTTCTGAGAATTCTAAGGATTATGTGGATTTTTTTAAGTGGAGCTTTCAAAAAATTAATATATGGGGTGTATTTTAGAGGAGAGCTATTCCATAATGAAAATAGGAGCAGAAAGAAGGAATGTTTACTGTGTTGCTTTGTATATTGACAATTATTTTCTTAGATTATTACTTCTGGAAAACTTGAAAATGTTTGCTGTTACTACACTTTCTAGTAAGGTATTCCAATATGCTAAGGCAATTTTTGCTGAGCAGAAGATTCTCAAGGTGTGTCATTGATTTGTTTCACTGGTTTCATATTAGAGTTCTAAGTCTAACAAGACTTATTTTAAGTCTTAAGTGACAAATTTTATTTATATTGATAAATTATAAAGTTTATTAAGACACTATTTAATAGTGTCCCTCAGTGACAATTTATCTTTCTGTTTCTCTAAATGAAAGTCTAGATTTCTGTTTAACCTAAAGTTTGAGGGTCATATGTGATTAGGGGTTTCGATTTGATTATTTCCATTACAATAGTAGCCTGTTAGAAATGCAACTTATTAAAATACAGATGAGGGGTTATTTGTCTGACTCTTCAGAATGGGGCTGGTTATCAGTAGCTTTGGTATAGACTTGGAATTGCCCTGAAGTTAATACAGTGGACTATTAAAGATTTACATCTGTGTAATAACTTGACTGATTCTGTCATATTCTGTCATATCAGAGATGTCGTCTGATATACTTGTTAATGTATAATTACAGGAAAAGCCGAAGGAATAATATTTCAGTGTTTATAGACACTCACTGTGCAATTTAGATAAAACCAGAGGAGGCCATGAGAAATATCAGAGATCTACCCAGAGAAGAGATGAGCAGAACAATGTAGGTAAAATTTCACGATGTTACATTCAAAATAATCTATTGGAAGAAATAGTATGAGGCAGTCGTGCTCCTTATGGGCTCCTAAACCAATGTAAGAAAAAAAGCTCTATTCGATAGCCAGTAGTAAATCTTTTTAAAAGACCATTCTGTTTATTACATATTCAACATTGAGAATATGGTAATTTTTTTCTAGAACTCTAGGATGAGACCAGTGAGACAAAACAATGACACCTCTTCTGTTGGAATACTGCGTTGAGTCTTTCACCTTATCTCCGAAGAATTAGAGTTCAGAGATATGTGAGGAAAATAGGATCAAGAAAAAATGCTCTAGGAATAGGATTAAAGACAAGGAAATCAAATAAAATGTTTGGAGAAGGTAATATTTAAGTATGGCATACAAAAGTTCTCTGTTTCAGAGAAGATAAAGCAGGATCTTCTGTAAACTCCAGGACATAGTTCAAGAACTGAAAGAGTTGAAAGATTTCAAATTAAAAATTATGTTTTCCCCCATCACGAAGTATAGCCATCCTGGTTTTACTTTTGCCTCAGAAATCACTAAAGCAAGGATTTTACCAGTCTTCAGAAGAACTGACACTTCTATAGGTAAGAACATCCAGTGACAGTACATATACCTAGTTAGAAAGATCATTAGTCCAATCCAACACAGCCTTGCCATGTTTCTAGCTTTAAGACAATCCTTAGTTTTTCCTGAGTGTTTCCTTCCAGTGGTGTTTGAGTATTTTTATTTGTGTAGTTGAAATATCTGCTTTCCCCAAAACAGTAATGATGTAGTGCAAGTAGTACCAATATTTGCACTTACAGTAAAGATTTTAGTGCTGTTAGCATTGAACCATTTGGCTGACAGTGCTTACTTTTGTGTAGCATATGTGATTTGTCAATCATCCATGAAATACACATCACTGAGATTCTGATCTTCATTTATTGTTCAGTCTTCTGAGAAAATACTGGGCTACTGATCCACATTTCTCAATATTTTGTGTTCCTCTATAGCATCGACTTGGTGCCATGAAAGGATTCTTTTATATTTTTCAGTTTGCCCAGATAAACTGTAGAAGAGTTTTGGTGTGCCAGGTAGGCTTGTGGCTAATTGAGATATAAATTGTGTAAGGTAACCACTGATTTAAAATCATTGAACCAATCTCTTGATTTTACAGGTTTTAGAGTACCAGAGACAGGAAGTGCGATTAGACCCCAAATGACCCTTGCATATACATAATGCTGGTTAAGATTTTTTGTTTACTTTCTTGTTTGTAACCAAATACTAATGTAAGATAGAGATTGGCATGTGTGCCTCCCTTTTCCAGGTGAGGACTTACTACAGGATTAAAAGATTGTGATCACTCTAGCTCAGCTAATGTGTAGTTTTCCCATGCAAAGTGGAGCAGCTTATTTAACAGAGGCTAAGAAGAACCCTCTTTCAAGGATATTTACCCAGGTGGCTAGCTCATTCTCTTCAGAGATACAAAATACTGTTTTTTCTTCCCTGTGGAAGAATTTGAACTGAAATTGGATCCCTCTGCGCACCGGAGTGGGTGAAAACTACAGAGTTGTTAGATGAAAGGCACAGCCACCGCTTTGGTTGGGACGTAGTTTGGTAAGCGTGCTCTGGAAATGCTCCATGAATGGGGCGCACAAGTGAGACAAGCAGAAGATTTGTGGATTGTGAGCTAGTCGGAACAGGCAGCTTTGGGCAAACTCATAAGTCTTTTAGGCACTCAGAAACTTTTACTCTTGGAGAATTAAGTATCTACATTTTGAATGGTAACATAACGTAAAGATTATTTTATAGTTAGTCTGTTACGTTCTCACCCAGCTTTGGGTCAGCTCATCACTGATGGGTATTCTTGCAACAAGCTCTGGAGCATTAGCACACTGCGAGTTTCTGCACGTGTGCGTTTTATTAAAGCTCAGGCTTCCAAGCTCAAATAAAAAAGGAATTGAACTTGATCATTCAGTGTCAAGTTTGACTACTACTAATTGCCTCTTGGCAGGCCCTTATAAGTAAAGCACTGAATAACACTAAAACTCAATCAACTAATGTAAAGAAACACGATGTCTTACAAAGACTAGATTGAGCATTTAAAGAAATACACGGGTATTTGTTTTTAACATAGTTCTAATTTTAGAGTTGGTTATTCTGGCTATAATAAAGCTACGTTTATTTAGTCCATGTATCAGGTGTTTTGTATATAGGTTTGAAAGTGCTTTAAGAGAGAAATGACTCTGTAGGATTCATTAATCTTTCTACCTAAATACAACTGAAGTTTGAATCCCCTAGTTAAAATGTAAGTCATGCCAAACCTGCTCGTCGGCATTTGAGGAGTTGGGACCCTCCAAAATCCTTATCTAAAAATACTGAGGTTCTTTTTGTTTGCATGCAAGGTATTTTTGTTCTTAAAGGGCAGTTGAGCAATGTTTTAGGTTTTATCTGTTAGAAATGAAAGCTGAGGTTTTCAGTTTACTTTCTTCTAGATCTGAACAATAAAGTAGAATACCAAATTCCCCACAATTTGAGAAATAAAAATAGAAAACATAATTTCTCCCATGCAGTCTAATACAATTCATAAAAATCATAGGGTTTGAGAAGAACAAGGCGGGGGGGGTGTGCTCTGTTGAGCTGCAAGAGGAATTACCCACATGAAATCTAGGTAACTTTAAAAACAATATACTGACTTTTTAAAGAAAGGACCACATGGATCCTGTTAATCACAGTTTCATCAGAACTTAATTTTCATGTCTCAAAGCTTAAATTTCAAGACATAGTTAAGCTTCAGAGAATTCTGGAAAATTTGTTTTGTACAAACAGAGAAGAGGGTTGCCTAATACATTACCAAAAATATTTCCTGCAGAGCCTGCTAGTTGTCAGGTTTTTCTAGTTTTGGTTTTGCTGTTTTTAAGGGATGAAGAAGGAGTGTAGCAAGAAAGTGAGAAAGTAGTGAATAAACCAGCAGAAATCCAGGGTAAGTAAATGACCTGTACTATAGGAAAGTCATTTAGAAATGGGAAAAAATAAAAAAAAATTGGACAGTCCCTTAGAAAAACGTTATGGTAGCTTTCTATCCTTCAGGTAAATGGCCAAGTTAAGGAAGAATTGATTTATGCCAGAGTTCAGAGTCAGTACCTTAAAATCACAGAGGTTCCCCCTGAACTTCTACTATTGACGTTTCTGGTTACAGTAGGGTCTCAAACCCCAGCAGGACATTCCTTTTGCCAGATTGGCAAACTAGTGATGACAGATGAGGAGAAGCCTGAGGTACTCAACAACTTGTTTGCCTCAGTCTTCACTGGCAACCTCTCCTCCCATACCTCTCGAGTGGACGGACTGCAAGACACAGCCTGGGGGAGCAAAGTCCCTCCCGCGGTAAGAGAAGATCAGGTTCGAGACCACCTGAGGAACCTGAACATACAGAAGTCTATGGGACCTGACGAGATGCATCCTGGAGTCCTGAGGGAATTGGCTGATGCAGTGGCCAAGCCAGTGGCCATGATACTTGAAAAGTCACAGCAGTCAAGTGAAGTGCCCAGTGACTGGAAAAAGGCAAACATCACACCCCTTTTTAAAAAGGGGTAGAAAGGACCCTGGGAACTACTGACCTGTCAGCCTCACCTCCGTGCCTGGCAAGATCATGGAACAGATCCTCCTAGAAGCTCTGCTAAGGCACATGGGAGGACAGGGAGGTGATCGCAGACAGCCAGCATGGCTTCACCAAGGGCAAGTCCTGCCTGACCAACCCAGTGGCCTTCCAGGAAGCAGTGACTACAGCAGCGGACAAGGGAAGAGCTACGGATGTCATCTATCTGGACTTCTGTAAGGCCTTTGACACAGTCCCCCACAAAATCCTTCTCTCCAAATTGGAGAGATACAGATTTGATCAGTGGACTGTTCGGTGGATGAGGAATTGGTTGGATGGTTGCATCCAGAGGGTAGTGGTCAACGGCTCAATGGCCAGACATGATCGGTGACAAGTGGAGTCCCTCAGGGGTTCATACTGGGACCAGTACTGTTTCGTACCTTCATCAATGACATAGAAATTGGGATCAATACAGGCTGGGGGATGAAGGGATGGAGAGCAGCCCTGCGGAGAAGCACTTGGAGGTACCGGTGGATGAAAAGCTGGACATGACCCAGCAATATGCACTCACAGCCCAGAAAGCCAACCATATCCTGGGCTGCATAAAAAGAAGCATGGCCAGCAGGTCGAGGGAGGTGATTCTCCCCCTCTACTCCACTCCAGTGAGATCCCACCTGCAGTACTGCAGGGGGGTTGGACCTTTAAAGGTCCCTTCCAACCCAAACTGTTCCATGATTCTAGGATGATTCTTTTCCTCAGACCCTGCATAGCAGTTGCTGACAATTTTAACAACATAGGGCCCTGGTGCTGTTTAAGTTATTACTTAAAACTTATTTTCAAAGTAGTAGATGTTCTTAAAAAATCAGGAGGAGGTATTCACCTACCTAATCCTATTTAAAAACAAAACAAAACACTGCTCGCTTCTTAAATTCTAATAACATAGCAGCACCTCTGCTCTGTTTTTTCCAAAGTCCTTTTCTTTTGAAGTTTTCTACAAGTTCTAGCAAAAAACAGTCCAAATTAGAAGCCCTAAATCCCCTTTCTTTGGGTCTTTTAATCTAAGCTAAGTAATTAACATTCAAGTAAAATTAGAAAACCCCTCAACTGAAATTGACTTTTTGATTTACGGTCCAGCACTCTCGGTGCATCCAAGATTTCGTCAGATTAAGTGTAACTCTGAAACGTGTTGTTGCCGTATTCTCCCAACCCTGATTTTCCATTTGAAATTTTTCAGCAGCCAGCGTCCTTGGATTTTTCTCCTCCCTCCAGGAGAGTGGTGTGTGCACCTCTCAGTTCATTCACTGTTGGATGTTTCCAATAGCACAGGACTCTCTGCAGGAGGGCAGGTCATGGCATATTTACAGACAACAAAACTTTGAATTCCAGTACGCAGCAGGTAAGGACTACTTGCTGCAGTATTCCTCCATTTTTAATTTTACCTATACTAGTAAACTGAAGGGTACTAGTGCCCACTCTATTTCTGAGACCAACTGCCTCGTGCCAGTGGCCATATCCATGTTATTAAACTCTTTTAACCACGAAAGCAGGATGGCTGCATCTGCGTTGTCAGCTGGGGCTGAGCTAACCCCTCAGCCATGCCAAGGGTTGCTTGGGAGAGCGCAAGGAACCCTTGCGCTGCAAGTCCAACGGCAGGGACTCTCCTGACAACAATTTAACGGTGTAAGCAGCGGGCTTCAAGTCTCCAGCTCTGCTCCCTGCCACCTTTTAATTTGCTAGCATAGTCACAGCCTCTGCAACAAACAAAACCACAGACTGCCCGTTGTGCTTTACCTCTGAAAAATCGGATGTCTTTTTCATGAGGTATAGTACATAAAATACGGAATACGTCCAACACAGGTGTTCTTTTTTAGGAAGTTCTAGAGGCTGAGAGAAATCCTAGCTAGTTTGTAACAAACCCTAATGCATCTCAGTTCATTTTCGCTCAGCCTCCGAATTATCTGATTCTTCATTCTGTCCAGCAAATAATCAGAAATTTCTGAAATGCTTAAAATGATCATAAAAGCTTCTCAGGGCCACACTACAGATCACTGAAGGAAGAGTTGATGTGGAAGAAAAACCTGGAAAATAGAAAGTACAAAGCAGCTGAGAAGTTGAAAGAAAACAATGTAACATTAAATGGAGGTAAACATAAATAAATAGCTGTCGGGGAGATTCACAGCACGTCTCAAACATTTACAGTGTTCTGAACTGGTAACTACCTCTAGTTAGAGGTAGTCAAGAGCTGGTTGCAGTTGTTTGCAACAAACCTATTTAAAAACGCCTGAGGGATATTGCAAAGGAGATGCTACGTGAATCAAAGACTCTGCCAGACCTTACTAGGAACAGGAAGGCTAGTGCATGAAAAGCACTGAAAAGAATCCTTAAATGGGATTTGGGCATAAAGCTTCCTGCTACGTTGTTCTTCATCTGGTGAAAACAGGACTGTTGGGGGAATACCAACTTTTGAAAAAAGTAATAGATAACAGAGCTCTTCATTCACGGTCCAACAATAACATAAAAGGTAACAATCTGCTAAATGTGACAAATGCGCTGTTGTAAAGAGAGAGATGACAGTAAATGCACTAATTGCTTCGTGAAGTAAAGGGGACAGTCAGCATCTTCCATGCTTGTTGATATAAAGCAAGGTTATTGTTATTAGTGATAAACTGAATCACTCATTGCATTTTGTAAGAATGCAGTATTTGTGCTGCAGGCTGCTCCCTACGTATTCAGGAGTTTTAGGATCTATAGACCTAAAGCAGCACTCCACCACGAAAGGGTGAACCCAATGCTAACACTGAAGCATTCATCAAATAAGGAGCGTTATCATTATTTTCACCTAAAAGATCCAGCATTTCAAAAGTAAGTTAAGACAACCCTGTGATCATGCAAGTGAGAATGGGACACTGGCTTGACAGAGCCAAAGAAAAGTGTCCTAACATCAGACACTGAAAACTTATGCGGCAGTGATCCCCCTCCCAGTTTCATCACTGAGGGTGACATCTACTTGGAAATCGTTTCATTTTTTGCTGGCCTTTGGGTCACCTTTACAACTATATTCAACTGCTGCTATAATTGACGCTTGCAACTCAACATTTAAAATCGGTTTCACACACTTCCCATAGTCCTACCGGCATCTCTACTACCAGAGAACTAACCGTCGCTTGTAATTAATTCCTATTAACATTATCCATCCACATCCACCATCTTCAAATAATTATTGCCAGCTTTCTGACTCACTGTGGTCATTTAACGGAACCAGCTGCCAAAAAAGTCCCAACCAAATCTATCCTTGCGCAACCTCTGGGAAGCGTGCCCTCTCCCTGCTGTTGGCACCAGAACATCGGCAGCAGACACATCGCTCCCTCAGAGGCACACCGCTACGCGCACGTCGGGAATTCGTGGCCCACACCTCACCTCTGGCTGCCGAGGCCAAGCAAACCTCATCTGGTGCACGGCCACTCTATAAAGAAGCCTCAGGGTAGCGGCAGAGGTGCGAAGCTCACGAGTCCTTCTCCTGGCTCTCCATCTTTCTTCGCAATCCTCCGTCTCACCCCAGAGGCTGGTATCTCTGGAGATACCAGAAGTCTGCAGGTCGCAGACTTCTCAGTAGCATCTCGATGCCAGACAGACTGCTTATCCTGTATGATCACCTCCAAGCCAAAAAAGGGCATCGAAATTTTTATCTTCTATCCTCATTTTAAGATGAGGTGAAACGTTGCCGTGGACTTTCATTCACATCGTGGAGGATGCTCTCCCGCTGGCTTTGGAAGGGAGCCTGAACTCACTGAACCCTCTCACCACGAATGCCAGGCTTGGCTGGAGACTCACAAAACCTGTTTTCAAACTGAGTATAATGCATTCATAAATCTGTGTAATACAATGTGGTAAACTTTAATAAACAGGTTCAGGGCGCTTTGAATTACCTTAGAGTTTCACATACCTAGTTCCCTTGGCAGGTGAAACAGGCAAAGCTTCCTAAAAAACTCCAGAAGTTCATCAACACAACTAGTAGTTATCCTACAGGTGGAAATTTGGCACCGATACACAAATGATACTTAAGTGTAAAAATGCCCTCAAGAAGTAGAAAAAATTGTTAAAGTTACAGGATTTACCAGAATTATATCCCAGAGGAAACAATAAAAATAAAGTACCCTCTATAACTGGATTGTTGATAAAAGACCTGACAGGGAAAAAAAAATAACATCCAGTGACATTTGAGACTCGCTTACACATGCAAAGAATTCTGCTGCGTTTCGTACCTCTTCCTAGAAAAATGTTTCTCCCGTGTTGTGCGAGATCTCTTCCTCCGCACCCACCCACCAGATTACAGGGTCAGACTTCTTCCCCCCCCCAGCTTATCTGCCACAAAACAACATTGCTGTGCGATCGCTGCAGCGTCTTCGCGCGTCTCCTCCCCCACATCCATCCGGGAGGGAACCTGGTTCCAACCTCACCCCAGGACAACCCGCAGCGGCCACAGCAGCAGCTCTCCTCCCCCCTGGGAATTCCACGCAGCCATCCTTAACGTGACTCTGAACAGAATCACGGAAATTCTCCGGACGCTCACGTTCTTATTCTCAATTCTTCTAGATGCAGCTGACGTACATACATCGGTTTCTTTCTCTCCAATGGTTATGAATCCCTTCATGTTAAGAGTTCACAACTTCCACCTTCTTACAGAATATTCCCAATATATATATAACATCAGAAATTAGGAGGTTTGATTTTCAGAAATCAGACCCTTAGGATATTTTATTCTGATATTTCTAAAGAAAGCTTAGAATGGCCTTCCAGCTTAGTCCCAGGATAAGGCAAAAGTTCTCATTCTACAACCTTTATTTTGTGAGGAACTACAGTAACATTTCACATTCATTTTAGAAACAGACTGAGGACTTTGACAAGAGTGCTACTTCCAGTCACTCCATTGTCATCTTAAATTATACTGCTTTCCATTAAATTGTTCATTATTAGAAGATTCGTATCAGACAGCTTAGTACCTGAAATGGTCCAATACAAATTCAGTTTTTATGGGCCCCTAGTCTGAAATTTGCTTCTGAGTAAAAATCAAAACAGTGATAAAAATTCCTACAAGTTATACTACTGTAACTTAAATGCAGTACTAAAATTAAGCACAACGGCCTCATGCACTCACATTTCTTTTTTTGAGCATGAATTTAAATTACTATCTTTATCCTTATCTTAGCAGGTATGCAAATATCCTTTTCCATTCACATCTGGAAAAAACCCAAGACTAATTAGTATCAATAGACAAATTTGAAATGTCATTTTTCACCAGAACTCATTTATAGGCACTTTCGAAGGTGCTTACAAGAGGAGAGTATTTTGCTGTACTACCAAACACTTGTTGTATGCTTGGTACATATGAACGACTTTGTTGCTAATACTATGGTTCATCACAAAGGGAGTAATATATCAAAATACTTACTTCTCATCTTGTCCATTCTCTATAGGAAAGCCATAATTATTTCATTCTGATTTATTATAAATGCAGAATTGAACACTATAGAAGGCAACTGGTGGCAATTTGGCAATATCTAGCCAAGTAACAGCTTTATAGTAAGTTCAGAATTTCTGAATAAAGCAAAAAGTATGTTTATTATGGAGAACAGCAGTAGAAAATTCTTGCCTTTACAAAAAAATACTGGCACTGAACATTCTAGTGCATCTCCGGACTGTTATGTATGCAGCAATTTAACCAGCAGTGAAAGTATTCTTCAAGTCTTCCTACAAATAAAAGAATGATAATAAACCTTCAGCTAGGAGGATGACAGAGTTCTTGCCACAGGTTTCTAGACAGTCTCCTGTATCTTTTTGTGCTTTGATTCAGATATAGAAGCTTACCGAGTTATTTAATGTAAATTGACATAGTGGGCTAAATTGTCGCTTTAAATCTGATACCAGTCAGCTGCCCAGCAGTATTACAGGTACAATGACACAAGTGAAAATACAGGTCCAGTACGGCAGCCGGGTCAAAAGCAATTTATTCAGAAGAGACACAGACTCCTTCACATTTCAGATTATTTTGCTCTTTCTCATCTGATGACACCTTACCTTTACAGAATACAGAATGGCCACTTGCTTCTCAGTTGTATAATCTCTTTAGAGTTCTATAAATTTTGTATAATTTCAGTAGAAATTTAATCAACATTGTGGCTGTTGAGGCTTGGTATCATGATGTACACCTTGGGATTGTAGAACTGCTTTATTTTAAACCATGTTCTCCCTTGAACATTTAAGTGACCTTATTTTCCCCTTCTAAAACTACATTAAAAAAACCCAAACAAAACACAGAACTGAGCATACAAAAAACCCTTTTCCTGTTCCACTAGAAATTAAACTCTTACATATACATGTCATTTATTCTAATACAGGATCTTTATTTTCTTGCTATTCCTTCTCCCTTCCCTACTTTTTTTTTTTTTGCAGTTATGAACACATAACTCTCAAACTTTTGAGAGTTGAGCAAAACGTAGCAAAACAACTTAATTTTCACTGCTGTTTAGCATAAAGATTAACTTTCCATTGGCATTCCCATTAAATGCTTGCATCTCATCTGCACAGTTCTCCATTCAGAAAAAGCTGCCTTTGCCATTTAGAAGAGACAAAATACCAAGTGTAACCTTGTGCTGACATGTCCAGTTAGCCCAAGGTCAGTTAAGGATAGGGAAGCAGCAGAAAGTCACAACCGAGAGGAATTATATAAAACTAAGGGAAGGTGGACCTTTAACTACTCAAATGACTTTTTTTTGATCATTCATTGTCTTGTTTCTGATGTACCTGCCCTCCTTAGACTTAAAAACAATCCATCCTTCCCAATTTTTTTTTAAATTAAATGTACCTTGAACTATCCATCTGTTACATCCCACAAAGGGCAAATACCACTTTCAGGGATCCCTCCAAACCTTGTGTTCAAGTGTGAAGCAGCTAGTCATTAAATACTGATGATGCAAGTTTCTTCATGGCTGAGATGCAGCACCTGGCACTTTCAAGTGCCACTTCAAAACTAAAATACTTACATACTTCCTGAAGGTGCTCTGCAGATCACCAGCTGCCCACGAAGACTCTAGCTACATATGTTTGAATGTGCAACCATTCTAATTTTAAAAAATGTGTTCTAGAACTTGATACAGTGCTTTGTAAGTTTTTCTGAAAACTTGACACATAGAGGAAAAAAGATAGGAAAGCATCACATTTACAAAGTACTTCTGAAAAACCAGAAATGTTAAGTGAAATCAGCAGGATAGTGTGTTTCACTAAACTTCACACAAGTGGATTTTCTGTTGTTAAATCCTTCTAACAGAGTTCTGGCACTGAGCTGAATCTCGTAATCTGGTCAAGCCAACAGAATAATTTTGTGCCAAAATTACTAGGTTAGGATACTGTGTTTAAGGACCCAACTTCTGCCCACCTTTTAGGCATTTATTAAAAGGAGCTCACTTAAAATAAGCCTGTCCAAAGATGTGGCAGTGTCTTGTGATGCCCGTGCCCAAGTTAAATCTACGTTAAAAGGGTCATTTCAAGAACTCCAACTGTCTAGATAGGATTAGGCAACTAATCTCTCAGTTATCCACACAAAATGATGAGAGTATAGAAAACCCCTCCTCACAGGAACGATAAACCTGTAAATCAACAAATGCTTAGGAACAGCACTGATGATTCTGTGAAGAAGTTCAGACTGTTAAACTTCCCATGACTGTAGTGTCTAGATTAACAGACTTTCAACAGGGTCCATCAGAAAGCAAATCAGAAGTACTGTGCAGAACTACAAAGTACCTATCACCGAATAACAATATGGACTTTCCTTCTCATTAGACTACAAGTTTTGTTACAGCCCTCTGCCTTCCATCACCAAAAGCAGAGAATTAGTTTAAATTTTCCTCCAAAACTAAGTTCATGATGCAGAGAACAGCTTCCTCTTATTTGGCTGTAGCAAGCCTATCACAAGAGCACAGGTGGCATTCATCTCAATGAAGGTCTTAACTACTGCTCTAGTTAGCATATAGGGTTTCGGTGATCAATCTTCAATTTTGAAGTATAGAGAAGCTTGGCTTCTTTTCCGTTTTAATTAAAAAAGGCAACTGGAGATTTCTTCCCAAAGAATAAATGGAACGCTAGGTCAGGCAACAGTCATTTATTTATTGACTTAAACAAGCAAAAGATATCCTCAGACATAATGGCCACCACTTGAGCAATACAAATCAATGTTACTGAAGAACAGGGAACATCTTTTCTCTCACCCCTCCCATCCCAGAAGTAACAATAGAAATACCAGGGCCCCTAGAGAAAAGAGAAGGAGAAAAATTATAAAAGGTGCTTAGAATGAGCTGCAGAATTGAAACATGGACACTAAAAAAATCATTAGCTAATCTACCATATCACCACAATCACCTCAAAAATAACTTTCATTGTTCCATTTCTACCAGGTACCAAATATATAGCGCTGTTTAACAGCGATTTCAATGTATTAACAACTGTCCTCAGCTGAAGCAGAACAGCAATTACTATTTATATTAAATTTGAGGCTGCAGATAGAAAGAAAGGTTTCCACAGAGTACGATGCAAACGAATGAAAAGAGCGTGGGGGAGAAACAAAGCTACTTTTAAGTTACTGTACGCCCCTATCAATCAAGCAATTCATTCTGTATTGATAGCTCATTACAGACACAATATCCTGATAGAGTATGGCAACTCTACTCACCCTGTGACAGCATATCTGAAGAATGTATCTATGAAGAATGTATCTATAAGTCCCTTAAGTTGTGGGCCACAGAAAATCCCAGCCTCCTACTCCTGTGTGGGTATTTTGTAATCAGACATCAGCAAAAAAGCAAACAGACTGCATGCAAAACAATTGTTGCCAAATCATTTAGTCTTCCTTGTAACAGTTGAAAATATGAGTAAGGCATTCCTCAGATCTAGAGAAAACATTAGGAGGCTGTAGTTTTGCAGGCAAGGAGACCTTTTATTTTAATCCATTAAAAGAACCCAAAATAGTCAGCAGGTGGCCACATCTATCCATGTTTCATTAAAATCACATAAACCCTAAGTACAAAAGCACCACTGATTATTGCTCTAGAAAAACTGCATGAAAAATTCAAATACGCACAGTAAAAACATCACCATATGCACAAGACTTAATTTCTTAAAGCAAGTGTATGGAATGCTGATCCAATTTTACACATACCTTGCAATATTAAGTTGATATTTATATTACTTGGCAACAATGGGAATTTCTAAAAGCACTGTTATGAGAAGGGAAATGTTCATATACAGTTTAATATGTCAACTATCATAGTCCTAAAAAAATTAGCATTTACAAAATACTTGATAAAAATATCTTTTAAAAGTTGTCCAAGAGGTACATAAAATCAACCCAAAATTTTCATGATATTTCATTCATTCTTGTCACCTACAGATTCAGTTTTCTGAGCCTGCGGAGAAGAAAGAAATAAATTAATTACTATAGTAAATTGCCATTACATACCTAAACACCCCAACTACCCTTACTCCTTCGACTTCTTATTTGCAACAGCTCAGTTTCAAACCTATGTCCATATTACATTTACACAAACAAAACAGGTACATTCACACACTTCTCTTAAATTATCGGTCCCAGCTTTTCAAAAGCAATACAAGCCTTACCTGTCAGCTTCCATTGTTCACACTGAAAAGCACCACACTACTATCTGTTTCTATTCACTGCACACATGCTGAATGCTCTACCGTACCCTTAACTTTCACTGTTTCAATCTGCCCTTTTACTGACAGTGTGCTGGGTGGGGCACCTCTGGATGTTGAAACACTAACAGTTGAGCGAGAGATGCGAATCTGCAATAACATTATGGGCAATAAAAAGAAACATTATGAACATGCTATCAATGTCTGAAAGGCTGAATAATTAAAAAAAACACTGATTCAATCAGCAGGAGGTATGTGTGGAAAGTACCTCTTCAGCTTTATTGTCACCATTTTCAGATGGTGTAGTACCTTCCTTTGCAGCTTCTTGCTTTTCATCCTTCTTCCCTTTAGCACCTTTGTTGGCCTTTGTCCCAGGTTCCTTCTGACAGAAGATTAAAAACATGGGCATAGACATTGTATGAGTAGCCAGCACCCTACATCTTCACCCAAAAACCTTCATATGAACTGAAAAGCAAATCTTGGCAAGCTGCACGTGCTGGACTGAGACAGAAAACCAGCTAAAGACTACCTGGAAAAATGTATATCCACAACAGTCATATAGAGACTCTCAAAATTTCTAGAAAATGCTGATGTCTGCTTCTTTATTGTTTCTGCTAATTTACAGGGATACAAAACCCCCTCAAACTACTTTGGTAGAGCTGAGCTGCATTATACAGAGGTATATACAAGATATCTGTATGAACAAATCCAGTTACAGTATATTGAAAGCTTATTCAGCCAAGCACAAACACCACAGTTTGTGTAACAGCACCACACTTTCAATTAACATGAAATATTAAATTAATTTAAAAAATTAAGCATTTTTGTTGGCTGTCCTTTTGTTAGTTTGATAACATGTGATGCTCATTCCATGTCAATGAAAGAACCAACCAATCCACAGGGGAGGCAAACACTGATAAAATTCCATCTGCAGCAACACAAAGCAGAGAATTTATCAAAAGGAACTATGCTAACAGCTACAGTTTCATTTGGAGATTTGCTCTTAAACAATTCCTATGTTGAAATCTACTTTTTTTTTAATCTTTGCTCTATGTACATATTTATATTTATCATCTAAGACTAGTAGAGACATAGGTTAAGGATTTTAAGGGCAATGGGATAAATATTTAATTGGTATTTAACTGACTATTTTACATTAGTATTTAAAGTAGTTCTGATAAACACTGTGGAGATCTTCCATGTTGATCATTTGCTCCAAATTCTCCATGCAAAATGGCAACAGTAGCTGTGAACAGGGATATTAAGGTCAGTCTCCCTTCCTTAACTACCTTTCCCCAGGGATCCCCAATACAGGAGTGGGGCAGTGAGGAGGGAGTGCCAGTAATCCTAGTTCCAGGGCAGCCTGAATTACTCCTTTCACACTTCAGCTTCAGCATTACACAGCAGTTGTGGTGCTTAACTGAGACGCTTATTGGTGGTGTGAGTATAGCCCTAACTCTGCACCTACGAAAGAACAAGCTAAGGACTTGACTTAGTAAATCCATGATCTGCAAGCTCTTAACACTAAAAATTCTCTCAAATCCATACCATCTTTGGTTTTTTACTAGCAGGTTCAGAGCACACACTTGCTGTTTTCTGTTTAGGAGACCAAGATTAACATACTCTTTAAAATGTGATCCAGTTAAGAGTTTTGAAAAAAGCAGATTACTGTATTAAAAAGTTACTTAGAATAAAGTTGTAAAGGATTCAAGTCGCCCGAAATGAGCAGTTTAGACTGACTCCATAACACCTAGCTCATTTCACAACATGTACACGAAGCTATAGAAGCTACCATATTCCCTTCTTTATTAATACTGTTTTTAGGAGGGGAGCAGGATGGACTCAGCAAGACTTTATTGGTAATTTCATTTGATAAATCATGTTCAAAGTCATAGAGTTTTACTTTTACACATGGACTTTGTATCCTGATACTTGCCCAACTGAGATACCAATAAAAGGACTTGAAAAATTTAAGCGTGAGGAGTGCTAGACTCAGTTTCCAGCATGTTTTTTTTCCAATGAAGCAATTGCTCTTGTTTAACATTGCTCTTGGGCACAAATAAATCTACAGTTTCTGAAGTACGTGATTTATATGCAGAAATCCTGAAAAGGTATTTCAGACACTAATAAGATTTTAATTTGACTGTAACTGGCCTAGAAAACCCAAACCATTCAATTTAAATATATTTAATTTCACCTTTAATTATACTTGTGCATTCTCAGCAACAGCCAGGCTTCAAGAACAGATAAGAGTTTCTCACTATGAAATGAAGTACTGCCCTTCTAGACAAGGCAACACGATGGCACAGACAGAGTGATCTCAAATCCTACTGTAGAAATTGCTAGGTCTCAGGTAGACCTTACTCAACCAAACCTGTACATTTCAGGAAAGGTATAGGAAAGGTAAATATTCTTCTTAAACTAGGAATTCACTACAAACTAACATGGTCTGCATATCAAACAGGCAAGACGTTTTGTTTGGGCCAGTAATGAGGCCAGGAAGGGGTGGAACAGAAAGAAAAGAATGATCTAATTTGTTTTTCTTCCGGGGGGGGGGAGCAGCAGCAGGGAGCTGCAGGGAGGGCAGGGGAGCCGATGCCTCACAAAAACGCTGTGAATTGAACTGTTTGCAATGCAAAGAAAACGTATACTTGCTTACTATTGGCTACAGTGATGGCAACTAAAAAGAAGAGTATTTACCTTCGTGGTTTTCCTTGGTTTGGGTTCAGGTTTTGGCGGAGCAGGTTTCTATAAAACATTTTTAGTTGCACAATGTGTTAGACATTACCAGAATCCAGGCAGCCACCTCCACACCCCAGCTTCCCCCCACCCCACACCTTCCCTTACTTCCTGCTCATTAGTATGCATCTAGGAAAAAGACTGAAAAACCTTAATGCACAAAAATGCACCTCATCACTATACACACCCATTTTCATTAGCTCACTCATCTAGCAGTCAAAGCAATTTGGGGGTCATTCTAAGAGTAAAATGTGGAGATTAGTAGTCACTACAAAAAAAAATTTAAAAAAAAAAAAAAGATATGTTCTAACAGAGAAGAGGAACTAAAACCCAATACTAGTAGTGGCATCAAATTAAGTCCTTAAAGGACTGCTCTTTCTCCTTCCCAGAGACGTAGCTGCATTTCCACAACTAACATCAGCCTGTAAAACGATACGAAGTCATACTGCACGTAACAGACAGTGTTGCACTGAGGTGGGGAAATACATCTTTTGTCAGAACAACCTGAAACCTGAAAACCTGAAACCAAGAAAACACAGATAACTTTAGCTCTAGAGTTCTTAAACATCTGTCGGCAAGAATAAAAACTGAATCAAGCAAAATATAACAAACCTGTTTGGTCTGAGAAACCATATGTGCCTAGAAAAGTATATACCAAGAGCTGTTACACATACTTACAGCTGACAATCTTGCTGATCGTCTTGTGGGCTGAGAAAGAAAAAAAAGGAGAAAACACTTTTATAGGCTCACAGCAAACAGTATCCAAAGCAACAAAATATCAGTCATTTCATGATGACAGCATAAAACATGCCCCTACCAAAATACATCTCTATTGCCAAACACAATTCCCATCTTCCTCACCTTGGATGATTTTAAAGGGACAAATTTTAAATTTTAAAGGGACAAAGTGATGTGAAAATCAGTAATAAAAACCATTCAGGAATTATAACATCTAAATCTCCATATGGTTAAATTTTTTTTTCTTCCTCTATTTTACAAGTATTTCCAAGTCCCTTGCTGCTCTATGAAAGATGCACAAATACAGCAAGCTTGACTACCTGTGCACAGGACACTGAACCTTTCTCATAAATACTTAGAATGATGTCTCTATAACCTAGCAGATGCTGCTTGTAATAGTGGGTAAAAATACCATCTAATTAACAGCAGAATAAAGTTAACATCCTTCCCAAGAGGATATCAGTGTGCTGCAATTTCAAAACATGAAACTAAGTCCTTGCACTTCCTCAGTTCCCTGCACACTCCATCCAGTCCATGATAGTCCAGGTGCACAAAGACAGCTGCAGGATGAGAGGGAGAAATTACTTCTTCTATTTAAACACCATTCTCAAAACGAAAGAAGAAAGTCAGATTATTCTGCTTTCCTCCACTTTTATCACTTCAACACATTGTCCTTATTAAATTTTATTTCACTCTGTTCTTTGTGATAAATTTATTACTGAAGATGAATTAAGTCTTAGAAATAGTTGTAAGCTCATTAGTTTGTTCACAATATTTTTCTATTCATTAAAACAGATGAACCCATGATCCAGTTACACAGCATGGTTATCAGAGTTAAAGTTTGGTCTATGTCATAAAACTGGAATCACACTTGTAGCCAAAATAAAGGGACAACTCAACTGCAACAAATATCCAATGTAACACAGCTTAAAATGTGAATCAAAAATATATTCTTAATTACATATTAAGCATTTAAGTTGAGCTGAAAAAACATGGCTCCACACATCTTGCAACAGGAAAAAGCTGTCGTTAATATCTGAGGAATGCAGTAATTTGTATTCATTGGAGCCATTTAACTATTCTTAGTGGAAAGCAGTAGTGAACAGTTCAGGTCTGCGTCCAGCAAAATAGAAGTCTTGTCAAAAAACACCTGAAGATATTTTCAGCTATCAAATATTTATGCATCATTAACAAAAAAAAAAAAGGCAAATCTCTTTTCTTGGCAATTTAATATATCAACTGGTTGTTAAGCAGCCTAGCGCTATTTTACAACAGGTTAAATAAAGCATTTCACTTGGTCAGGTAATCAAAGAACTCCTAACTACAAATCTGTTTTCTTAACTGATAATTTCTATCCCTCAGCATTTGGGCATAGCAATGTTATGCTAGCTCTACTTTTTAAAAGATAATATGGTGTTTTAGATAAATTATAATTCCCTCCCATAATCCCCAACTGTTCCTGTTCCACGACTGGTTTCACAGAAGGCTTGTATTGCCATAAGAAAGACAGCATAAACCCTCAGTTCCTTAAAAATGCCTGATGGGTAGGTCATTTTAATTCTCATTCAGAGTTTGTATGTATTTCATGTTATCTGATTATAAGGGAGGAACTGCAGTGAAGTCAGCAAAGGTCACATTTTAACATGCTTTTGCAACCCTTGTCCCCCTCCAAACAGCTGTACTAACCCAGAAACTAGCAGCTCACCCAACAGTCTATTTGGCACTGCCCCACTAGCAAACATCTACAGAAAGAGTCTATGAAACAGAGCAGACACAGAACAATGCTTTGCACTTTTCTACTGCACCAGCTTCTGGCAATCTACAGTTGCGAACTTTCCAACCTAGATATTATACCCACATCATGTGTTTAATAGTCCCCATAGCTCATTTTTTCCATAAATTGGAATTTCTCTATAAATTTGTCTAATAACCTAGTGAACCCATTTATACGTTCAGTTTCCATAACATCCTGTGATGATGCACTGAGTTCCATAATAGGATTATGCACTGCATGGAAAACAAAAAGCAAAACCTTCCCCTTCTGTTGCTTTTCCTTTAAACATCTTGCCTCTTACTTTCACTAGATTCCTTTTGTTTTCAGGTTACATGAGTAATAATTCCCTGACTGCCTTTCTCTGTGTTACTGATGATTTTATCATGCCTCCATTATATAAAAAGTCAAGAATCCTAGAAAATCCAGACTGTTTGGGGGTTTGGGGTTTTTTTTCGGTTTTGGTTTGGTTTTTTTTGTTTTTTTTAAGCTGCATCCTCTGTTTGCTCTACTATACTTGGTGTCCTTCTCATTCTATCACAGCCTTTTTAAGGAAGAGTCAGGAGAACTTCATTTAATAGTCCCACATCTGGGTGCACAACAAATTAATCTTCTGATAAACTGATGTTTCACACTCTGTCCTCTAGTATTTTCTCCTATATTCTTGTTACCTTTTGTTTAGAAGAACTGACATTTTCTAGTAACTATTCACAGTGATTTCGCAGTCTCTCCCCAATTAACAGCTGATTTGATGACCATCACTGTCTTCCCCTCCCCATGTATTAATTTGCATTTCTCCATATTGAATTTGTGTTGGTATTTTATCACCTAGTTATCAGTGACGTAACAGCCTTCTCAGTCTCTCTCACTTGACTACCCTGACAATTTTTCATAAACTTCAGCAAATTTTGTCATTTTTCTAGTACCTCTTCTAGATGATTAATGAATATATTCAGCAGCACGAGCCCAAACACAAATCCTTCCAATACTCCACTGATAATTCTCCTCCATTATGAAAGTTAACTACTACTTCCCTACTCTCTTATCATATCTCTACCTGTTACCAATTCTTAGGAAGATCTATCCTTTAGTCTATGCTAGCTTAGTTTAAGAACCTGCTTGGGGAGCCTTATAAAAAAGTGTTCTTTACATGCAAGTCAACTATATCAACTGGCATACTATCATTCTTACACCTGTTGACTTCTACACAGAACTCAACTGCCTGAAGTATGACTTCTCTCTGCCAAATGAATGTTGACTCTCCCATTATACATTTGTCTCCATCTACTTTTTTTTTTTTTTTTAAACTACTTTTGCAAGCTAGACTCACAGGCTTTATCCTCCAGAAGAATCCCTTATCTAAAGTCCTGGAAGCATTTCATCACCTTCAGTTACTCTAGTACTGAGGTCAATGCAAGCAGTAAATTGCATACTGCACTTAACAGTTTGGCAATTGCTGGTGAATACTGTCTAGTTCTCACTCACACTCAGTTAAAGGATGTCCTCCAGACTCTACACCCATGAGAAAAGACTCCACTGTGAGAACCTCCCTAAGAATTCTCCCTAGCAGGAGTTTCATTACCATTTTTCAGCTTCACATTTGCCATGCTGGAAGGTTTGTGACTTTCCTCATTATTTCCCATCAACACAAAAAACACCTTTCAAAAATAATAAATTTCCCTTATTTTGCTATTAAGCCATTCTGAGCGTTGGTGGGGTTTTGCTGGGGGTTTTTTGGGGTGGGGTGCTTTTGAAAAATAAATACACATTTACACACTTCTGGAAGCCTCTAGCATGGTATACCACAAAGCCTCTCTGCCACCTGAAACCACTAAACTTTTTAGCTGCT
This sequence comes from Haliaeetus albicilla, assembly GCF_947461875.1. Classification (NCBI taxonomy): domain Eukaryota; kingdom Metazoa; phylum Chordata; class Aves; order Accipitriformes; family Accipitridae; genus Haliaeetus; species Haliaeetus albicilla. Next base: position 8,160,797 of record NC_091499.1, read on the forward strand.
CCTTTTAACAGGCTCTCATTTTTAATAAAATTCCCTTTCTTGATATCAAATCTTACCATAACAGAGTTTATTTGCACTTACATTCCTGCAAGAACGATGAACCTGAATATATTACAGTCATAATTACAGAATAGTTCTCTGATAACTGTCTTTTTAACTAGCTCCTACATACTACCAAGGACCAAATAAAGAGCTGATTATCCTTTCACTGGTCCTTTGATTTGTTCCTCCAGGAAGCAAGCATTTATAGTTTTAACTTTTTTGCCTTTGTAATGCCATCCCATGCCTTTTACCAAATCTCTGAAGGGTAACTGAAATCTCCATCAACACTGTTTCTGTCCTCAGAGCCTCTCTGATCTCCCTTAACATCCCACTGCCACTTCTATTATTGTGGTCAGATGACACCTGGCACAACTTCTACACTATATACTTCCCATTTACACATGGCTTGGCAATCCATAAAGGATTCTGCTGTACTTGTTGATACAATTAATCTAGAAAAATATTAAAGACCCATACCAGAAAGCCATTCTACCACTAATGCAACTTAGCTCTCAACCCTGTATAATTTGTGCCATGGCATCACAGTCTCCCAACAAATTTCTGAGTTGCTCATTTTATCAATGTCCTCATTTAAAGCCAGATAGTCCAAGTTGCCCAGATTTAGATTTGCAGCTTTTGAATTTTGGCTCAACTGTTTTCATAGGCATGAATTAAACAGGGCTTTATTTCTCAACACTGCTCTCTACCTTTTCAGATGCAAACTTTTATGGCTTCTGTGCTAGCCCCCCACCCAGATCGGGAGCTCTGACTTCATCCTATGTGCTCTAAGGAACTTGCCAGTCTCCCCTCAGATGTTTAATTTAAAATAATTCAGAAGATCTCCTCAGTGCCATCCACATAGGTCTCTCGGTTCAGACTGAAGCCACTCTTCCTACAGAAGTTCCACCTATTCCAAGAGCTCCCACAGTCTCTAATCTAATTCTACAACTATTTTCCTCATCCTCACACTAAGAGCTACAGGTGTATCTACTGAGACTATCTTAATGTTGTGGGGGTTTTTTTCTGTAGCATCAACAGCGACTATTATCTCACCTTGACTGAAGACTACTCTAAGAGCCCTCATATTTCAGAGTCAGCAGGCTCCCCCCAGAGAGCCTGTGTATTTCTGTAAGCTTTTTGGGTTTTTTTCTTTATTGTAGCAATCAGGTCTCAGATTTTTAGGGAAAGAAACTTTCACTTTTCTGGCTCTTGAAGAAATAATATTTAAACTTGGACAGAGAAAAACATTCATTCAGAGCAAAGGAGATTATATTTTTACTATGATTTAGTCAGCCTTTTCATACTTTATGAAGAAGAAACTAATTTGTCTTCTAGGAAATTCCATAGGAAGATACTGAAGTATCAAAATCCATTCCTCTCAGACCTCCTTTCTACTCCACCTGTTTCTTTCAGGAGCTTATTGTAAACAATACTATTGTTTGAAATATTTTGACATTTCCACTGTACCATCTTTTTCTGCCAGAGCAACAACCAACTTCTCAATTCAGAAAGTGTAAAATTTCATTAGACTGTTTTTTCTGCTCAAATGTGCTCAAAGATTTACAAGAAGAGCAATTAATTGTTAATTTATTTGAATATTCACCTATTCTTTTCAAGTTCCTGATTTAACTTTGCCTGCCACAAGAGATGACAACCTAAGAAAATGAATCCTCAGAATTCTCTACCTGTTTTTTAAATTTTCATTAAGGGCTATGACACACTAGCAAACTTTACTGTAAAGGTCAAGGTATCACCAGCTATCTCCTTGCCTTCTCTGACAGAAGTTACTGTGCCCTTAAATTCAGACAAAGAAAACACACAATTGTCAGCTGCTGGAGTTTACAGCCTGGTATCTTAATTCAAGACACCCTTCCATCATTAATAGTTTTGAAGTAGACTGGCTGAGGTGTGTGCATTAACCCTCTTCTGCCAACCCGCTAGAGACTGTTGCCACAAGATCCACCAGAGCTTGTCTATTGAAATTTATTTTGTGTACTACTAAGTTGTATGAATCCTCAGTGCACCAAAACGAAATTATGCCAGATAAGCTACAAATGTGGTTTACTGTCATTATTCCCTCTGAAAACACCTCACTAGAAGTGCCAAAGCAAGGCAGTCTTCTGATATGCAAGACTGCAGATCTCCAGTTAAATAATTACATGCCACAATAAATTAAAAAAAAAATAAAAAATACACTTGCCTCTTGTTTAGTTACTTTTGCTGCATCCTTGCCTTCAGCACCCTCTGGAGACTGAAAGAAAATATTAAGTCAGTGTTTTTATTACAGACTTAAAAGCATCCAGGCAACAGCAAAACAAAGAGTATGGTGAAGATTCTTCTTTCTATACGTTGCACCAGTTTAAAGCAGCCTGGCACATTTACATTAGTATTTACAAGCAGCATTGTACCAAAGCCATTCTAGATTTTCCAAGCAAGAACACAAGGACTGATCATCACCAGGTACATACATATCATATCACACAGCATCCCTCAGCGGTCCCTCTAGCCAATTAACTAAAGCATCCACAGGCTCCAGTGGGAGCTCCATCTAATCAGCAGTTGGTAGCACAACTGGACTGGAAATCTTAGGTTTGCTCTACTAGGGCTTTTGAAATGCCCAAGAAATTTAACACGTTTCTTCCCAAACATGAACTTAACTAGTAATGAGATGTGATAAGATGAACCAAAAAAGCACAGCATTACTGAGATGAGTGATTTCTTTACCTCATTTCCTCCTTTTGTGCCTTAGGCTCACTCAGCTGGAAGCTTTAACAGTATCTTTCCCTCATCTCCTCCGTCAGAACAGCAAAAATCAGTAAAACACCAAGACATTGACAGGAAAGCTAGGGACAAACATGTTTCTTCACAAGAGCAAAGTATCAGCCCGACCACCTCTAATACTAGTCTTCCAGAGGTACTAGAGAAATGTTAGTTTAACCACCCAAGGTGGGGGGAGGAGGGGGAGAAGAGGGGGCAATCACGCTTCTGCCTTTTGTTTACAACTCAAGATGTATTACTTCACATTTTGCAAATGACTGGGTTTCCACCTAGGAGCAAGCGATTCCTGGAAAAACAGCAAGGAGCAGCAGCAGTTAAAGAACTGCAAGAACGGCATGTGTTTCAAAAAGGCATTTAACAGGCAGCAGAGAAGGCAATTTGGTTGCTGTTTCTTTTTTCAGTCAGTAAAGGAGCAGGCTAGTTATCCTTTCCTTTGTCTTTCGATTTCAGTCCTAACCCAAACCTCCACCCAGATTTTGACACAGAATGTCTCGGAGTTAGACATGGTCTGGAGCAGAGAAAAAGCCCGGCTAGTTCGCAGCAGTTGACCGCTGCCTTCTCCTGGCATTGGGCTCTAACAGACTTACAGAGAGACACTCTTCAACCCCCCGCCAGAGAATAAAACATGCCTTTGTTACTGTGTGCTCTCCTGACAGAAAGGAAGCATGCCACAAAAGCAGCCGGTTTAAAAAAAGCCGAGGACTGATCATCTAAGTAGCTAGAAAACAGCGGGAAGTTAAGCGGCACTGCGCAGCGTAGAGCAACTCGGAATAGCAACCGAGTCAGGCATCCAAAATGGAGCCTGACTGCTCCCTACGCTACTGCAGCCTCACCAGCCGCCTGCAGGATTGTTTCAGGTTTGCATTCTTAAAAGCCTTTCAGTTTGGTTACTAAAGAGTTGCTACAGCTTGATGGAGCGATGCTGGGAGCATCTAAAAGCATAAGGAAAACAAAACCAAGCAGTTCCATGATCCCTGTCAGTAATGCCGTCTTACTTCCTACAACTTCCCTCGTCAGCTCACGATAGGGTACAAGCTCTGGGTATAGCTTCTCTGTAGTCCACAAATTCGTAACATCTGTTTCTCCTGTACGAATTTTCTCAAGTCTAACAAACTTTGCGCTGCACCCTTTCCCTAGGAGGCAACTCGAATAGCATCCTTCCCGTCCTGGGCACCTATTTATATGGAAGGTCTCTCAGATTTGATATTCTTTTCCTCAGGGTGGCCAAGAGGCTCAAGCCTTAACAGGGGTAGGGACAGAAAGACGGCATGAATCATTTACTTCAGAAGCCAGGCTAAAAAACTCACCGTAAACAAAACGCAGCTGACTGACACTCCACCATCGGGCTGTTTTACCCTGCTTCACTTTTAGGAACCACAGAGCTTTGAAACAGGGCTAAATCATCACAAGATGGCATTGCCCCATGCCAATAGCCTTGCAGTAATTGCCCAGGAGCAAACTCTCACCCTGCAACACTGCGCAGCTAACACACAGTAATCTACCCCATTCTCTTTAGCGGTAGTGAAAGACAAGTCTCCTACACTTCTGATAGACATGGCAGCCTGATTTTAGATGCCAATATTATTGCTTGACAACAGATTTTAAAAACTGCTCATGAGGCTAACTTCAAGGGGAAAAAAAATTATATTGAAATACTCTTAATGCAACCACAACCACTGTATGCTACTATGATATGTTACACAACATACTTCAATTAAGTTAACAATTTAGCTCAGCATTCCCTCTCAACTTAGAAAATCCAACAGCAATTCTGAAGGCCACATAACTTTCTCCACGGAAGGACATGCACAGTAGTAATCTCCGAGGTGTGAATAAGCAGCAAGGGGTTCTGACACGCTCTCATTTCCATTTCAGACCTGCTCCCTGCAATCGCTACAAGTCCAGGTGTTTGGAGGCTGCGCTCATCCTCCCAGGGCCTTGGCTCCCCAGTATGCTGGCAGAGCTGCGTGGGAGGCCATGTCATGAATAAGGTAATTGATCCAGCTGAAAAATAGCCTGCTGCTTAAACAAATTCATAAACATTATAAATATATATACAAATTATAAATATATAGTCTTCCCTGCTCCAGCAGAATCATTTTACTGCACAGCTGCACAAACAATTGAGCCAGTACAACAGAATGAAGTGGCACGGGGCAGTTGCAAGCAGCCTGGGACTCTTTAAGCTGATAGACACACCAAAAACATGTCAGATGTGGCTACAGCATATTTGTTAAAAGAGGAACAGAAACGTATCTTCCCTTCTGTGAGTCCTGCTTAGACATTCCAGTGAGCCCCAGCTGATATGGATCTTCATGCTAGTTTTTGCAGTACTTTCCCCTCTCCCTAGGGAGCAGAGAGATTTGTATGCGAATGGATTTGAGCCAAGAAACTTGGCATGCCACAAGCGGTGACTGTCTGCACTAGTACCTGAAAGTCACAGGACTTCTATGTAGATACCACCAAAACCTTAAAGTCCTTGTCCCTAACTCTTCCACAAGAACCCACCCCCCATCTTTTGTCCTGGTGACAAATTACTGAACGACCTCTGGTTTCAAAGCAACCAAACGTACTAAGTATAAGTAACCCATCCCCTTGGCATGTTTTTCCACATGACGTAATGCTATGGCTCACTGTATTTCACATGACACCCCAGTCACATTAAAATGCTCCCTGGATACTGTGCCTTGCATCGTAAACTGTCAGGAGCGGGACTGTCCACACTGCAAGTTTTGTGCAGCAAAATCAAAGACCAATGCAAGCACTGAATCACTTGACAAGGGCAGTACTCCAACCTCAGTAATTCTTCAGTTGTACTCCATCATATGCCTGTATTATACTCATAAAGTAGTCCCTATAGGCCTGCTGTGCCTGATAGTGTATGGATGCCTGCAAGAGACAAGATGGATAAAATAAAAAAGCAATTAAGGACACAAATAATAGTGATTTCCCCCCCCAATCATAGAGGGACACAGGAGGAAAGAAGCTGACTGGCTAACTCTAAATATGCTTTTGACATTTAAACTAACAGCAAGTTTTAGGTTCAGATGACCACACATTGTGTCATACCTCAATTAGCACTACATATTGGCAATAAGATTGTAAATTAAGCTGTAGCTAAGCTTTGTAAGATCTGTCAAAGATGCATAATTTTTATACCACAAGATTAAGCTGGAAGGTTGAATAGAAGATTCCCTGTGTCTATCAGCAGCCAGCTTTTTTTTTTTTTATTTGCTTTTCTCCACTTCTTGTTAAAGACAACCTAGAAAATTATTTTGAGAGGATTTGGGGGAAAAAAAAAAAGGAATGTTAATAGCTGATAGAAAACATTTTAAAAAAATCAAAGGAATATTAAAATTGAGCTTGTTTGTATACACAGTTCTTGCATTTCACCAGCTGTGAAGTATACACAAGAGCCAGTGTTTCCACACACCAGGACAATACTGAGGTATCTGCAATGCCAACACCATTACAGAACTTAAGTTGAAAACAGAAACCTAGGTAACTGTTTTAAGGAAACATTTAATAGAACATACAAACAAATTCCTTTTTTTATTGTTCTTAAGGCTGGTTTACCTGGTAGAGATGCACCACAAAAGAAACAAAAAGCTTCAGTTTTTCTAATCAAAACCCTGTGATATAAGCAGGATGTTAACGAGAGTACAGTAACACAAAGTAGTGAAGTTATTGATATCTGAGCGATCCAGAGGTACATATTTGAACTTGCAGTGTTTAGCTTTTGGATAAATATTTCATTTGTACTTAAATGAATGGATTGTACTATTAAAAAGGAGTACATTAAAAAGCATGAAGAATGAGAATACAAGTATGTGAGAAGTAACACTCAGTACAGAACGTTGCTTATAAAATTAAATAGATGGTCATTCTCTGAAGGATCTTACTACTACCTGAAACTCAACACCTTGGCTCTGATAGGACAGAAGTGAGTCCTTTCATATCCGCGTGAAAAAAAAAAACAAAAAAAACCCACAAAAAAGCAGATACCAATTTCATTATAAGTACCACCTAAAGAAGTTAAAAAGGCAGAAAGCCTTAACCATCCTAGCACTTGAGTATTCTCTATAGCGTTTCCTCCCTTCTTTGCAAGCTGTTTTATTCAGCCACATCTCGATACACTGCCTGCAACGGGGCCTGTAGATACTTTTCTGGCTCGCTGTTCTAGCTGCAATTTCCATGATGTAATGCTTTGGTCATTCCTCCAACAACTGTTTTCAGCAAGCAAAATACGATAAAAGCTTGCAACAAAACCACAGTGCAATAAAAGATGATATATCCAGTCCTAATCCTTTTTCAGGGTTTACTGCACTGTTTTCTAAAATTTTTCCTCCACTCATTTCCCTTTGAGTAGAACTCTGCATTAGACTAAATTTAATTCAATGAACTGTTTCCCCATACATGCTAGATCTTCTAATTATTTGTCTTCAGAGCAGCTTGAATTTCTTGCCAGTTCATAAATGTAATTAAAATGCTGTTTATTTCTTGGTTTAGATTAATTAAGACTACGTGCTGACTAATTTAACACCAACCAACTCCTTCAACACCTTCTAACCATTGTTTCCTCATTTAGCTCCTCCAGCATCTTACTGTTAACCTTTGTTTATAGCTAGTTCTTTGATCTGTTTTCAGCAGTGCCCACTGCCAAGCCAATGTGAATGAACTTTGCAAGTAAAATTAATTCTCCCTAATAAAAGCTTTAAGAAATCAGGCATTCTACCTACTACACCCTTTAATTTCTTTTTTCTACCAAGAGCCTAATCCTGGATTGGAGGGGGGGGGGGGATGCCACTAATTTAAAAAACAAGTAATTCTGCCAGAACCACGAGTGAAGTACAGAGTAAATATAGTTAGTGGCTGGATTTTTTAAATACTTATCCAAAATGATATCTGTCTTGCACTCTTCCAAAAAATCTGAGGGTGGTGGGTTTTTTGTATATACTGTATATATATGTACACATATTCTTCACTAAAAAAACCTGAACAACAAGAAAAACCCTGGTTAAATATTTATTCTTTAAATGTATCATATTTTAATCTTTTCTGTTTAGAACTATGACAATGAAATATTATACAATATGTCGTTTTTAGAATTTGAATCCCTCCATCTCACATCTATTAAGAGCAGAATATTTAATTTTCTAATTCTTTGGGGGAGAATGTCAAGATCATAAAAGTTCTGAAAAGACAAACAGTACTTAAAAGTTTATATTTAAAGACCACCATTAATATCCCCTGGTATTAATATGCAATTAGGGGGAAAAAAAAAAAAATCAGGGAAAACATTTCCTGATCAAAGTCTCCATTTTTGCTTAGAGATTCAAGCCAGAGTGACTGGTTAACATGCATTGCATTTTTAAAGAATATATAAGAAAATAAGAATACAAACTGCCTGGTTATAAACAAAATCAGTAGGTTCAGAAAAGGCATTTTATTAAATTCCTTAATACCTAACTGGTAACTTCTGTGAGCTTTATGCTCTTCCAGACAATACAGAAGAGACAGAAACCAAGTGAGGCCTGGGGTATTTCTAGATATCCAAAACCAGACAGAATAAATGCTTTTCCAAAAGGGCAAATTCCTTCATTGTAGATTGAGGTTTTGCTATTCCCACTGAAAAGAGGTCAAAGATTGACCAGTATAATTTAAAATGCATTTATATTTGATGGGACATTTTAGAAGTCTCAGAACTGGTTTGGCTTTTATTTTTCCTTCCAAGTTTGTCTTCCCTGTAGTCAGTTTTTTGAATATGACATCTACCTATAGCAGAGTAAAGAAATAAGAGCAGTTTCTAGAGGCTCAGATTTAATAAAACAGCATTGTAATTTAAAATTAGACAGACAGTTCCTTTTTCAGACAGTGAAGTAATCAGCTGCATTTTGAAAAATACAGATCAGCCACGGGAGCAGTGAGGACAGTGCATTTGAAATTTTTCAGTTTCTCCTGAACACCAAACATGAGAATTCAGCTAGGTAGTAGGTAAATTCTTGTCTCAATATTTACTTAACTATTTTAATTCCACCATGAAATAAAAAGGCAGATTCGAAGAACATGATGGATGAAATCCAATCCCTAATAATATTATTTCTCTGACCTTTCAAAGCTGATGCTAGTTCTGCAAGTGAGATTAAGCTGATCAACTCCTGCAAGTCTACATACAGAGGCAGTTTTTGAAACCTTGAAGATTAGGTTCTGAAATCTGTATCTAAATAGAACTGATCAGATCTGCAAAGCAAAACTAGCACAAAGTCCTTCTGAAAAAATAGGAAAAAAAAAAATTATTTTATCTACTTAGAGATTAAATTTAGACAACTACTTTCAGTAACAAATGATTCCTGAAAATAGCCACCTCTGACAAAGAAAAGTATTCCAAATGACTGAAAAAAGGTGTATAATTCCTCCCCTCCCAGAGGGCATAACTGTGATAAAACCACAATAATCTAGAAAAGAACCTTTTTTGTTGTTGTTTCAACTAACTGCTACTACAGAACATCAAACCTCCAAGATGACGGTAGCAGGTCCATGAGTAATAGCTAGGTACCAAAGGCACAACTGGTACAGCGCCTTAGATACACCGACCTCTTACATCCCAGTAATAATTGCAGCTGGGGTTAACAGGAGTATTGTTCTACTACAGCAACCAGAATGGAGAGCTTCATAGACAACCTAAATGCAGTTTCAAGAGAAGAAAAAAGTAAAATGTCTTCAAGAGGGTGCAGGTAGGATAAGGAAGAAATGATGCAGCAGAGATAAAGGATGTTTTCCTACTACAAATAGAGCACCGACACCTCTCCTCAACTCCGCTTGAGAGGAACAAAACACTGCACAGGTAAAAATGTCATTAGACGCTGGATTGCCAACTATGGAAGCACTCTCTCCTACTACTAACCTGGGTAGCATTAGGATAACTGAGAAAGCTAGGTGGGAAGAGCAAACATACCCAACAGCCCCAACAAAGCCGGTGTTGATGGGAACATATGCAATTTTTTTTTGTTCAGGCAGATCCCAACATTCTTAGGGAACACAGCATTTTATATTTGCAGCTTTCACTGTTACCAAGTACACCCACTCTTTACTACAGGAAGAAAGGAGCTGTATCTCCAAGTTACAGGAGTAATTAATTGAAAATTGGTAATTTCCAAAGACAGGAAGGGGAAAACAAAACAAAAACAAAATAAAAACCCAATGCCTTCCCCTGCTCCCCCAATGGTCCAAGGATGCAATTTGACCACTGAGTTGTTCTGATTATTCTAATGAATAAAAGAATACTCCTCTATGCACTCTAAGTTAGGGACAACCAAAGAAATGCTGGCTAAGACTGCCATCTGATGAATGCCTGGCTGCTGCTAAGAAGAGTTCTGCCCTTCCCCACCTAATCATTCCTGCCAATAAGCCAGCTTAGCTCTTTGTGCCAAGGTACAGGAAGCTACATCAGCAGGCAGGTCTGGCCAAAACCTACCTCAAACACGTGTGATATCCCACAGGTTAAACCACAGTAAGGACAGGAATGAGTATCTGGAATTGCTTCTTTTCACCTGTACACACCAGCTTGAAATATCTGTTGAACTACTGTCCCAACGGTGAAGTCCCACTCTGCCAATTTTGCTGACAATAAAATTGGTATAAGAGCATCTTACTTCTGCATGCAGCCAGTTCTTCATTCCCAGCTCTACTCACTATTAACAGGTTACCACACATTCATTGTGCCACTGTGCAGCATCTCTAAATGGGATCAGTAAAATGATCCAGGATTAAAAAAAAAAAAAAAAAAATTAAAAAATTCAAAAGCACATTCAAACCTGTTAAGTAAATAAGCATTAAGAGGCACATGGCCTCAAACATAAGTCCAGCACCTGAAAACACCTCTTTGGCTACTGGACCATGGGATGAATCACTGTGCTAGCTTAGTGCAGTTAAAGAACAGAAAATAGATGGTGGCCATTACAATCCTACAAAGTGCTAATTTCCAAGAGAAACCTCTGGATCTGGTTTACTTACACTTTACACAAAAGACAGTATTACAATCACGTCAAGCAAAACTCAACTTCATACAACTTCTCTGAAACAACAATATACCTCGAAACATACCAGGCCTATGCACAGCTACTGCTTGGGTATAAAACAGCAGAGGTAGTGAAGTTTTTCAAGACAGGCAGAAGAAAAGCAGCCTTAAACTAAACAGCATATACCCGCTACATTCCATTTACACACAGGACTTTATTTTTTAACCTTAACAATACTGATATTCTAGAATACAAAATAATATTACCCCCGTCATTGGATTGTTGAACTACTGTATATAAAAAGATTACCTGCACCTGGTTAGTTTTGAACTCAGAGGTGATGACTTACAAAGTAGATTGTACTACTGGCTACACCTTATCAGATATCACGCTTTAATGAGACAAGGGAGCATTAAGAATGATTTTTAATTGACAATTCAGTCAAAACCTAAGAATTTTTAGGTTGCCCATTCATTAAGTCCAATTGCATTTCAGTGTGGTCTAAGAAGAAAATTTATAGACATAGTCATCAATTGTTAATAAATGGGTCAGATTTTTACAGACTTGTGTAAAATGATCAGAAACATTTTAGATCTATAAAGCCTCAGTAAATGAGCTTTTAATCTCCACTACTCTAAAAAATAGTCATAGCTAAAATTATACAATTATCTCTTTCTAAGCTATTTTAAAGTGTATCTTTAATATAAAAGGTGGACAAATATTTGTTGCATGTACTTAATAGCCCTGTAAACATCATTTACTGTGACATGCCATAGCAGCACTACTCAAGCGTGTTTCCTCTTCAGTGCCATGCGCAGATAAAAATTTGTGATCTTTTCTGCTTAATTTTTCTATGAAAGATGTGGATCCTTTGAGTCAGTCTGGTCAACAAATACTTGGAGTAGGCCAACTAAGCAGTTTGCAATTGCTTTAAATACATCAAGGTTTAAAATTCTCAATAGTTACAAATTTAGTACGAGTGGTACAATTTCTAAAACTGATAAGTGACAAAACATCCCTTTCCCTTGCATTAGAAGACTCCTGCAATCTTTTAAGATGCTCTGACACCTCTGTTCTGTTTGCTTTGGTTGAATGTTAAGTGCATATCAGCGTAACAATCATTTTACCTGTCCCTGCAAAGGATGCCAAAGGTAGAAGCCCACCTGAGTACTCTGCTGGCATGTTAGGTATGAGTTTGGCAGTCAGGGGTACCTCAGTGACACAGATGGAAAGAAGGTCATCTGCCGCTGCCTAGCCTGTATTCCAGTAGTTACTGAATGGTCTAGGATTGATCTAACAGGAGAAGTGGAAACTACCTTTTCAGAGCTCTGACTTCTGCTCTTAGTCCTCATGTAGCACAGGGGGAAAGGAGGGAACAGCCAACATGGAACACAGCAGCAGTTCAAGTGAAAGTCTGGAGAAAGAACTGAGACAGAATGGGAGTCGGGAGAGGGCAGCAGCCAAGACATCTGGATGTGGTACTGACCCCCTTTCCCCTTCTAATCTACAATCACCTCCAGAGCGTGAAGTAAAATACAGAACCTCCCCCATTTCTACATCCCACTGCTAACAGAGCGTGCCCTGCGAGTTGCGTTCTAGGATAAACTGAAGACTGCCTCTGCTGCAAGACCAAGAACTTCTAACCTCAGTGATGAAACAAGTTGTTGGGAAGGTGCAGGTCCCCACAACATCATTGGAGCTTTTTTCCTGCCAAGTAGCTTCAAAATGAAGATAACTTTAGCAGAAAAAACACTTATGTTACATACGGTACGTTGAACTGACATGGACTGATACACAGCTGAAGTATCAAAACACGGAAAGGGACATGAAGAAGAGCTGAGCGGCACTTGAGTGTACTTCATACTGCCGCACTATGAACACAAACTCACCTGCTACTCTTTGCACAAGATCTACACCTCATTCCATGGACCAAAGAGTGACAGTGGGATCATTCAGAGCCACAGCAAACAGAGCTGTCATCTGCAGGACCCTCAGCTTCGTTAGTTAATTGGTGTTTGATCACATACAAGTTGCTCCAACAAAATTTTAAGAGAACCGGTTATTATTGCAAGTTCCTCAGTCTCTGTGCACACAGCACGAAGCAAGACGACAAATTTGGAGAAGTAGCAACAAATACACCACTTGAGCGCAGGAGGTGTTTATTAGGGGGAATAAAAAAAAAAATAATCATAACAGACATCTTAACCTGAGAATCCAAGATGAAAGAAAGGAGCAGTTCGACAACTCGGCCATTTACTTCTATGCCCCATTTCCCTATCAGTGGATGAGGAACAACATTTCTCTTTGAATATCCATGACACTTGAGAAATGCAAACTCAAACACGCAGAAGAATTTCACAAAGAGAACTGAGTTTAGGTGCAGACAAAAAAGCCTAAGTAAAATTCAACAGCTCTAGGATAGTACATGTAAAAACGTGCATTTAACCCCAAGGATTAGAAAATACATTGATTAGATACCTGGTTGGCAAAACGACTAGCAACATAGGAGTCCCACAGGAAAACTATCATGTGATCATGTAACTAAATGCACTACCATAGGACAACCCTGGAATATGGCACCTTCTAACTTCCACTAAAGCAGCAGCATTCAAAGCAAAATATTCAGAGGGTTTGTTTTTCTGTAGTAAATACAACCAACTAGTCTCTCTGACTTTAAAGAAAGTGAATTTGCATAATGGAACAGGAACCTGCCACAGATGTTCTCTATTACATTTTTACAGCATTGACTGTACTGCAGAAACTAACATTCCTGACTACAAGAAGGCAGCAAATAGCCTATTGAAATGGCTAATTAGACCACAATATTTCTTATTTGCTCTGAAACAGCAGCAATATTCAAACATGTTATAGTTAAAAAAAAAAATTAAGAAGAAAAAGGTGCATTTAGTCCTCACATCTGATTCAACTTCAAGCCTTTTCAAAACAACACATGAGGAGCAGGTCATGTTGCAGAGAGTCCTACTGAAGAACAAGTTGGGTCATTTTGGAGCGCAACCCCAACTAACTGACAGGCTCCCCATCCAATACTAGACAAGTCACCAGCTGCCCTATTAATATCCCTCAGAGATGGTGCACATTCCACTTAAAGGGGCAAGTACCGTTCATCCTGATGACGATCACATTAAAGCTGACGTACATATGCTTATGAACATGGGTGTATGTGACCTTACCATGATTCTCCTTATCATGAGGTACAGAATGGTTCTTCATCCTTTTATGGCTAACACTGAGACGTTTTTATTGGGGCTGTTTCAAGGTCAAGGAGTTTTCCCAATGTGACCCAAGAGCTAATTCCAGCAAGACAAGCGACAGAACAAAACACCCCAATCCATTTCAAGGCGTTCCTTGCTATCAATACCACAACAAGCATTCTGGTTTATCCCACACTGGCATGCCATTCTTGTGAAAGGCCACGTTCGCACCACAACATGTTATTACAACAGACAAAGGGTGCAGAAGTCTGACAGAAGGAGTCCAGAGTTGAACCCCTTTTTGTTTTAGTACAGCAACCACTTCAACAGACAGGAAGTCCTTCCTTTTCCCTGTGACCCTCAAGCAACGAGTAACTATATCCCAATACCTTAGGCCGCAGACCTCTAGAGAAGGGGAGGCAGTCTACATTTTTTTGTTCGTAATATTCATAATGAACATAAGGCCGGGGACTCAGCAACTGACTTCAGTTTACATAGAGATGAAAAGAAAAGCAAACAAAAAGGACCAGCCAGTTTAGATAACTAAGGCATGTGCAAAAACAAGTACAGGTGGATTCATGCCCTTTCTGCAATATTATTTATTTACTTAGCCCCGCAACTGTGACAATTTCTCATTTTAACTTATGTTTACTTTCTTGTAAAAAGTCTGCTAACAAAGTTTTACAAGTTAGAAATTTTAATAGAAGAACTGACTGTTAGCTGCACGTAATGGTTTTGTCTCCATGTGGAAGCTGACTGGTGTAATTATTCAGCTACTGCTGTATCACTAACTTCTCACTCTGTGGATGTTATTCTGGAATAAAATTGACTACTCTAGAATACTTATGGCAATTCCACTTTTCTCAAAAAGCAAAGCCATTAATGACACACTTTTCCTGGAACCAGTGCCTCCAAAAACCCGTACTTCATATATAATCTTAAAATTTAAATGTTTACCCGTACAGTGCTAAGTAAACTAAAATTTACTGTGCCATTAAAATTCATCTCCATCGCTCTGATCCCATATGCAACATTTCTATTATTTTTTTTATAATCTTCTAGAAAGAAGTCATGTTCTCATGGACTTACTACTCAAAGATAGTTTCTCTTAATAAACATTTCACAACAGACCATGAAAACCTGCACAAGCGACTTTACCCCCCCTCTTAGGGAGAACAGCCTGAAACACTATCCATAGTGTAAAAACACAGGAGGGCAAAGGAAACAGGGTAGGAAGTTTGCAAGGTTTCCAAAGTTGCGGAGAGTCCTATGGGCACGGGATCGTTTTCAACTTTTTCCTGATGACAAGCGACGGCACCAGAAGAGCAGAAGCGCGCGAGGCCTACGCGAAGGTGCAAAGACAGACGAGCAAGGGGAAAACTGCCCGATGTTCCCTAACTTCAAGCCCAGTTATCCCAATAAAGGCCATCAACCCCATGGTTGTATCCGTTTTCAGAACGGGAACCAGGTTCTTAACTATGAATTAAATAATTCGGCAGCGTACTTGACAATCTGATGTTTTGACGCCTCCCGTAAGGAAAGGCCAAGAACCGAACACCGAGCTATGTGGAAATCACCATCTACCAGTAACCGTATTAAAACCGATCCGAGCCCCACGGTGTTTTGGGAGGCCACAGGTGACATTTGGGAAACCCCCAAAACCACAAACTGCTTTGCCTGGGCTGACCCAGTTAAAACCGAAGGGCTGCAGCCATTCCTTCTTGCCGAAGCGGGGGGACCAGTGTCGAGCCTCTCGCCGCGCTCACTCAGCGCGGGCAGAAGGCGGGCGGTTAAGTTCTCCGCCAGGACCTCGGCGGGGCCGGACCGGGCCGAGCCGAGCCGAGCCCACCGCCGGCCGGGCACCTCACAGCGGAGGGGGGGCCGGCTGCCACCCCCCCCTCAGCCTGCCTTCTGCCAGCACCGCAAGCGAAGGCTCCGGCTTCAAGGAGGAAAGAGAGGGGTAGGAAAAAAAACCAAAAAAAAAACCAAAAAAACAACCCCCACAACGCCGAGCCGAAGGGCCGCCTAAGTTTCTCTCCCTTCGGGAAGGCGATCTCGCAACCGGCCCCCTGCCCCGAGAGCAAAAAAGAACTGACGGCGGTGGGAGCTGGCGGGGGGGGGGTGTCCACAGCCATGTCTCCCCTCAGCTCCCCTCAGCCCCCCGCCGCCATGGCTTCCCCGGGGGGGGGGGGGGGCGGCGGGGTTAGCGCGCGCTCCCTCAGGAGGCGCCGCCCCCGGGGGGGGCCCTGCCCGGATGGGCGCCGGAGTTGGTACATACGGGTCTGCCGCGGGAGGCGAGGAGAAGGGTGTAGTTTGTTTTAAACATGGCTTGCCTCTCCTCCCCTCCTCCTCTTTCCACCTCGGAGCCATCAACCCGGGCACGGCGGGAGGTGGTAGTGGGATCCGGTCGCCCAGGGTGGGGGCTGCCCCCCCACACACACCCCCCACCCCACGGCGGCGGAGTTTGCAAGGAGGAAACTCCTCCCGCCGGGGGCCAGGGCCGAAGCCGCAGCTGCTGCAGCGCTTCTCCCCGGCGGCGGAGGGAGAGAGGAGGAGGAGGAGGAGGAGGCGGCGGGGGGGGGGCGGGGGGGTAGGAGTTGTGGTAGCGACTTCACCCCCCAGGGCCGGGGGCGACACCGCCCCGCGCGGCGCCGGGAAAGTAAACAGGGGGCGGCGGCGGCGGAGAGGAGGGGTGGAGGGGGCTTGCAACAGGCAGCAAAATACCCGGGCTCGGGAGCAATCCGCGGGCACCGCAACGGAACGGCGGCGGGGGAGCAGCAGGCGCTCCCCGCGGCCCCTAACGCGCGTTTCGCCCACCGGCCCGCCCCACCCCGGGACCCGCCGCACGCCCCGGGGCGCCTTACCTTTCTCTTCGGCATAATGTCCCTGCTCCGGGCCGCGAAAGTAAAGCGACGAAAAGAAGCTCCGGCAGAAGCGCGGATCCGCCCGGCGGTGGTGCTGGTGCTGGTGCTGGTGGCGGCGGCGGCGGCGACGCCGGCGTCGCTGGTGCCCGCAGCTCTGCCCGCGCCCGGTGCCCGCCGCGCCGCCCCGCCGCCCCCGGCGCCCCGGCAGCCCCCACCGCCAGCGCCCGCCTCGCCGACGGGGCGGGCGGAACGGGGCAGCTCCGGCTCCTGATTGGTTCCCTAATCGCATCGCGCCCCCCTCTCCGGCGGGAGCGGGCTAATCAGGGGCAGCCCGCGCGGGTCAGAGGCCGGGCGCGCGCGGGGACCGTTGGGGCGAGCGGCGGCCGCGGGCCCTGTGAGGAGGAGCGGCGGCGGGTTCGGCCGCCCAGCGCCCTCGGGGGGCGGCGGGAGCGGGGGTGGTGTGGGGGGGGGGGGGGGGTGCCGCTTGGGGCCTGGCGTCAGGTACCGCGTCCCGCCCTGCCGAGGTTCTTCCTTAGAGGGTTGGGAAGGCGAAGCGGAGGTCCCGGCGCATCGGGCGAGGTGCGAGCGGCATCCGCTCGAAGAAACGACGGTGCCCGTCGTAACGGCTGAATTATTTCAACCTGTCTAAATTTCCCTTCATTTTTTCCTCCCCCTGGTTCCGGTTTCTCCTCCTCGGGTGAAATCCGCCGCAGTCTTTCCCCATCGCGACCGTTCTCCCTGCTCAGACCCGGGGGTTTATTTTGCCGTGTAAATGCGTTCATCCCCCAGTCCTTCAAATGCGAGGAAGCTGTTTTTTCAAGTCTCCTCTTCCCATACCCTGTTGAGTCACTAGCGAGGCAAACCGGTGCTGCTGAGAGAAATGCTCCATTACGAGGTGGTGTAGGCAGTTCTTCAGTGAAGTCGGAATGCCAGCAAATACCTTTTTTCCAAAATTTTCATGAGAAAAAGAAAAGCGATTGACTCCTTATCAGTTTGAAACGAAATGATCCCTCTTAAGCACCTGCAGAAGCAGCAGAACTGAAAGCAGAGGTTTGCCAAGGGGTTGGTCACCTGCCTTTTAGCCAGGAGCTAAGCACTTGGGATGCCACAAGGATGTGGCGGCTGCCGTAAGGCCTGATTTTCCCCTTTACCTGAGGGTATTTCAACTCATACCTCTTGTTCTCCTGTAACATTATTTTGACAACAAACTACAGCATCTCTTATGTCGGAGAACTTAGATTGCCCTGTTGATACCATTCCAACAGCTTTGTTGAATTTATATTAATTTGTACTAATGATTCACCAGGGCAGGAACCCAGCTGGGTTTGCTCCCAGTTAAGTGTATAAACCACCAAACCAGGGAGTCACACCCACTTGTTTGCATGCTGCTTCTGTACATTTAAGTAGTTTATATGAAGTGGCATAGTTCCACACAGAAAGACAGAGAAACATGCACTTCAGCATAAGGTGCCTGTGCTAATAAAAGATTAAGTCCTGCCTTACACAGTGTAATGCCTAGGTATTAACATAAGAAGCAAACAAGTCAGAATAACTCTATACCTTAATCTTTCCCTATTTCTTTTTTTCACTTGTTCTCCAGCATTTTTCCCCACATGTCCTTAATCATTTATGGATGATAGGAGCAACTCCTACAGCTTCACTATGGGCTGTCCATTCAGAAAGAAAAGCCTTTCTTTCCCCTCCATTGAACCTGAGTTTGGTTCAATGGAAACATCACACCTCAGGATGAAATCACTTAGGAAAGTTGCTGCTCTGTAGAACAGTCCAGTTGGTCTCTTTCTTCACTCCATCAGTGTTTTCTGGGTCACTACAGAATTGTTCTAGTCACTTTCTGTCACTAGAAGTCCTATCAGGTCTCTGGATAGTGGCAGGTTGTAGGGAAAATTCACTGACACATGGGAATAGCAACAAGTTGTTTTTCAACTACCCATATACTCAGCCCTCCTGTGCCTGTGCTACACTCCCTCTGTAACAGGATTTATGTTCAGATTGGCTGGCCTGCTGCTGCGGCCTTCAATAAAAAAGCATGGGAATTGTCTGGTAGTTTCTTCTTTATGCAGCAGTTTTCTTTTTCCATCATACCTGACCTGCTAGTGTTGAAAAATACCTCTTGCCTGAAAAACTCTGCCACTAACAACAAGAAAAATGCTGATCTGTAGGTTTTCAAAAGGAAAATGCAAAAATGCTCTCTTCCAATATGTGATGAAAACTTCCGTACCACAGATGTAGGCCATGCTAGAAAAGCCATATTTTGACCATATTTTTGGTGGTCATAGAATTTATTTTGTAGCTTATTTTAACTTCACAACTGTTTCTGTTTATAGCTAAATAGGGGATGCAACTGTAACACAGTACACTGTTCTGTAACAACATTAGAAAGGACACAGATCAAAGTAATGTAGCCCCACATCACCTTTCATGTCCAAGGGATGACACTTGTAATACAGAGCTGCCCAGATAGTTAGCCTTGGAACTGTCAAAAGAAACATTATTGTGATCAGTTCCTTATAAAGGAATATGTGGCTGTAGGCCAATAATTCAAAATGGTGGTGGTAAGGGGTGACGGATATACAAGCTAAGCAATCAACATACTTCTAGTTAGTCCCACTCTTTCAAATATAGGAACTCTGAAGTCTGGTAATTATTTTCTTTTATTATCAATATTAATATCTGGTGCTGTTTAGAAATTCCTGTTACTTCAGAATTGTTATTTTTAAGCAAAAATAATCTATGACAGTTGCCTTTGAAAGGAAACCTGTGAAGCACTTCAGTTGGTATGAAGGAACACCCATAAACTGTTTAAAATTAGTTTCAGAACAGCCTTATGGTTTATCTCTGAATAAGAAAAAAAAAGTTCAAGCGCTCCACATTCACCACATTACTATCATAATGGTTTCCAAGTTATCAAGCTTTTGGAACACGTTGCAGTCCTCAGCAAAGCTCCTTCTACCATTGTTTCAGGGACATCTCTACCACCTTGAACCACTACAACCACACTTTAAACCTCTTGAACTTTCATTCAGTAGCGCTCTGCACAAATACTGCAGGGAATAGCAGAAAACATAGATATTTAGTAGCTAGCTACTACAAGACAGAAAGCAACGCCAACTTTTCTACCATACTAATCAAATAAAAGTGCAATCAGTTCCACATGCATAGTAGAAAGGCAGTTGAACTTGGAAATCTAGTTTTTTGGGGTTGTGGTTTTTTTGCTGTAAATTTCTCCTGATTATTTGCAGAAGTAGAGCAGCTGGTATACACAGTTTCCATAGAAGTCAACAGGAACCACACCAATGAAGTTTGGAGCAGAATTTGGCTAACACCATATAACCCAGAGAACTTGGACTATTTTGGACACTTCCATGCTATGATCAGCCTACAAGTTGCTAACATTTAAGGTCACAGAATCACAGAATGATTGAAGTGGGAAGGGACCTCTGCAGATTGTCTAGTCCAACCCTCTGCTCAAAGCAGGGTCAGGTACAGCAGATTGCTTAGAGCTGTGTCTAATTGGGTTCTGGCTATCTTCAAGGATGGAGACTCCACAACCTCCCTGGGCAACCTGTTCCAGTGTCTGACCACCGTGACAGTAAGTGTCTTCTTACATTCAGATGGAATTTCATGTAATTCAGTTTGTGCCCATTGCCTCTTGTCCTGCCACTAAATATCACTGAAGAGACCCTGGGTCCAGCTTCTTTACTCTCTCCCATCAGGTATTTGTACACATGGATAAGATCCCCCTGAGCCTTCTTTTCTCCAGACTGAACAGTCACAGCTCACTCTGCTTCACTTTGTACGTCAGATGCTCCAATCCCTTCATCACCTTCATGGACCTTTCCTGGACTCTCTGGTATGTCCATGTCTCTCTCATACTGGGTAGCCCAGAACTGGACATGGCACTCCAGGTATGTCTCACCGGGGCTGACCAGCCTGTAGTTCCTCCTTCTTGAAGACAGGAGTGACATTTGCTCTCTTCCAGTCCTCAGGAACCTCTCCTGATCATCATGGCCTTTCAAAGATAGTAGAGAATGGCCTCACAATGACATTGGCCAGTGCCCTCAGCACTTGCTGGTGTCTCTTTTCAGGTCCCATGGATTTGTGTATGGCCAGTTCCTTTAAACTTTCCCTAGCCTGATCCTCTTCCACCAACAAGGACTCTCAAGGACTTGGGACTCCTGAAGACAAGTCTTGCCACTAAAGATTGAGGCAAAGATTACATCGATTATCTTGTCTTTTTCTGTGTCTTCTGTCACCAGGTCTCCTGCCCCATTCATCAACAGGCCCATTTTATTTTCCCTAGTCTTCCCTTTGCTGCTGATATACTTGAAGAAGCCAGTCTTGTTGCTCTTCACATCCCTTGCGAGATTCAACACCAGGCTGTCTTCAGCTTTCCCAACCCCATCACTGAACTTTCAGAGAGTGGCTCTGTATTTCTCCCAAGTCATCTGTCCCTGCTTCCACCTCTTGCACATTTCCTTTTTGTGTTTGAGTTTTGTCAGGAGCTCCTTGCTTGTCTATGCAGGCCTCCTGCCACTTTTGCTTGCCTTCCTGCACATCAGGATGGACCATTCTTCAGTCTTCTGAAGAAGACACCCCCTCTCTTCCCCCAGACCATATCCCATAGGATTCTTCCAGGCAGGTCCCTGGACAGGTCAGAATCTGCTCCTCTGAAGCCCAGGGTTGTGATCCTGCTTTTTGCCTTGTTCCCTCCTCACAGGATCCTGAACTCCATCACCTCACGGTCACTACAGCCAAGACTGCCCTTGACCTTCAGAACCCCAAGCAGTTCTTCATTGTTTGTAAGTGTTGTGGGTTAACCCCCATACGCAGCTAAGCACCAGACAGCTGCTTGATCACTCCCCCCTCGACCCCAGTGGGACAGGGGAAGAGGAAAACAAGAGTAAAAGCAAGAAAGCTTGTGGGTCAAGATGCAAATTGTTTAATAAGCAAAAGAGAAGTGGAAGAAGAGAGAAAGAAAACAAAACAAGTGATGCAAAGGCAATCACTTACCACAGGCAGGCCAAGGCATAGTTAGTTCCCAAGCAAAAGATGGCTAACCTCCCTAAACCAGGACAGTTAGATATCTACAACAATCACTGTGATTTATAAAAAAAAAAAAAGACTGCAGGACAGTAAGTTATAAAAAGCTGAGGAGAATCAGGGTTCCACAACTAACAAGTCCATTAAGCCTTGATGCAGTAGTACAGTAGAAACACTCACCCTGGAGAGGCAAGTGAATATTGGAGTTAAATGAGAAGCACACCACATGGTTATCTAGCCCATTGTCAAAGTAAGGCAACCACCTGCCATTCTAGCTTGCTTACTCTATTACATAAATCCTCGAGGCAATTTATGACCTATTTATACAAGTGCATTGTTTTGCGTGACTTGCTGAAGTAAGAGCAAAGGCCTTCACCTGTCGCAGGTTCAGCAACACTTCCAGCCGTGATGCCTTCTAAATGCTAATATAAACACTAAATTGCCACAACTAACAATGTTCTTACAGTGTTTTTCCTGTCCCTTGTCTGAGCTTCCTCCCTTCTAATCTCATTGTGTACAAAAGCTGGACCAAGAAAGATACCACCTTTTGAGGTAAAGTAGTATTAAAAGTTGTAAATCTTGAATTAATCTGCACAGCCAGGGGAAGAGCCTTTCTGATCTCCATTAGGCAAGAATTCCAGAGAAGTGATTCTAAACCTTCTCCTGAGTCATTCTACTTGCAGTAGGCCTGTCTTGAGAACTCTGTCTTTTATTCTATGCCAGCCCTTTCTAAAAGCAGCCACAAACACATACCTGTAAGTACACACTCATACTTCCAGTCTGCTATTAATATTTGTTTTCCAAATGTAGGAGACTTACCTTGAACACACTGCTTTCCACATTTATTCTTAGCATGTCTAAGCCCTTCTAGAACGAAGTAGCTAATAAATGAGAACAGAGAAGCACCCTGAAGTGCTTTCCACATTGCAGTATACATCAAGCAAGCAGAAGTAGACCTGACTCCTCTTCAGAAGGCTTTAACAAAGGTCTTACGCATTGCTCCATCTACCACTGAACCCAGTGAAGCTAGAGATTGCTCTTAGGTCTGTTGATATACCAACTTATGTGGCCACACCCTAGTTCACTACTTATCAAAGGGGTCACAAGTATTTAGAAGTATTTAATTAATCAAACCGTTTAATAGACCTGAGTCTGAGAGCAATCACAGATACAGTGTGGGGTTTGGGCAGATGCTAACCTCCAGTTAATGAGGCAGGGCAGTAATCTGTAGCTGGGGGCAATAGACTTCATTTAGCTGCTGCTAACGAACAGCCTGTCTGACTGCAGTTGTACTGCAGCATTCTAGCCTTCAGACAGTTAACTGCAGTGATGCCCCATTTCAGTTGCAGCTTTGCTAGGTCAAGGGACCCCTCCACCTCCTTGACCATAAAAATCCTCTGAAAGCTGATGCCCTCAATTCCGCTGGCCCAGTCTTTCAAACAGTCACTCTCTATTTTAGTTCGGGCAAACCAAAATGGACCTGCAAAGACCTGTCATTGAAAGTGAGCGGGCCTGGCTCATTTCAACACAGGTTGGGGAGTAATCAGACAAGTTACACTGGAGGAACCTGGGAGGTGGAAATCTATGGTGGGGGTGGTAATGAGCAGCTGGGAGTGCCTCAGGTGTTCTTCACTCAGCCTCGCTACAGCCAGAACTAGCTGTGTGAACACAGAAAACTGTCTGCCCTGAGTATCCCCTTTAATTGATGGAGAGAGTTGGGCAGCTATAAGAGGTACGTCATCCTGTTAAGGTTCTGAATGACCCTTTGAAATTGCAAAAACTGTGTAAATATTGGGAAGAGATTCATAAATCTAGATTAATATTTTCCTGATAGTATAGAGTAGCATTTCCATCACTATCATGCTTCTCTGAAATACTACAGCTGATTGACAAAACCAGGGAAGAGTTTCTTTTAAATTTTAAAATCAAGTTTAATTTTAAGGCAAGTTTAGGTAAGTGATAGGTCCTCTGTTAACATACAATGAGAAAAAACCACCCCACCCCCCCCCCAAAACCTACTGACTTATTTCTGCTCCACAGCATTAAGCCCTGCTGTCAATAATCAGTAAGAATTTAACTGTAGGGAATATTATAAAGGGACTAATTGGATCAGCTAAAATTTAATAGTTGTTTAAAAAATTCTCTAAATGTGCTGGGTATACATGTATTTACTTTGGTAAAAGGTAAGTGGGTTTTTTGGTGTAGATACTGTATAAAGTTCATCTTAGTTGAAGATGTGATGAGTCCACCTTGACTAATGACAAAATGCTGCTACAACACAGCAACAGTAATATTTCTGAGCTTGTCACTTAGTGACACTTTGAACAGCTCAAGCCAATGCTTTTAAAGTTCTTTTGAAATTCTGGACCAGCTGAAAAAAACCCAAGCACTTCCTCTGCATCCCCTATTACTAGTTTTTTTCAGTCTTTGCTTAGAGTTTCTCGGCTATCAATTCATCTGCCTCAAACTGGAAGGGTAGCAAGCACGCAAGAGAACGCAAACTGTAGCTGCAGTGGTCTGGCACAGAGTTCGTGAGATTACAGCAATGAGATTGCCGTTCTCTCTCCTTTACACTGAGGCTGCATCTGGTACTGGGTAAGAGGCTGCTGTTAGACGTTAGATATGAATCAGTCTTCTGTACTGCCTTCACACTAGGGATGTAGAAGTTAGTCTATTAGATATTTTGTGGCAAGGAAGTAGTGTAAATATATATTAATTAAGTCTTTCCATCTTCCTTGCATATGTTTTCCTGGGCTAACTGTGCTTGTCCCTTTTTGTGTATATTTCATGATAAATATGTCAATAAATAATTGATTGAGCTGACAGGAAGAAAAAGACAATGCAATGGAAACCTTATCAAACAAGGCCTTTGAAAAGCCAGTGTAATTTAAATGGGAAATCCTAAATCAACTGCTAGATAATGTAGTATGTCAACATATTAACCAGTAAGTAAACGTATTAACCAGCCACAAAGTCAGAAATTATGTTTGTTGATATATCAAAGTCTAGTCATAGCAGTCAACAAAGGCATGAGGAACAGTTAATGAAACTCAGGAAATAAAGATAGTGTATCATTTTATGGACTTCATAAATTACAGCTTCTAAACACTTCTTTAAAAAAACATTGCCAGAGTGCTGCTTTAGAATCATTGTTGAAAAATATGTTTTGTTCTCAATTAGACCTAACTTCTTAGGAGATTTAGAGGCATTAATGCTCAAAGAATGCTTAAAGTTCAGGAATGCATGATAGAACTGTTATTGGAAGAGTGCTTGTTTCTGTACAGTAAACAGTATATAGACATTGTACCAAAAAAGCATTTGTTGGTGAAATTTTGCCACTATTTAAAAAAAAATAAAATAAACAAAACCTGTATAGGCATGCAGGCATGGTATATTCTAATAAGATATCTTTATGAAAATTTTAGTGTGTTAGATATGGCTGTATTTACAAAACTCTTTTTTTCTTTACAGCATACTTGCACTCATTCTTTTTTTTATTACATGCAAACTTTTTTTTTTCCCCTAAATTAATCTTATAATTATCGCCTCTAGTAAAAACAGATACGAGAATATAACCAGCCCACCCACTTCTGCTACAAGTTAGCTCCTAACACCGTAAGATAAATAAAACCAAACAAAAATAAACCAAGCACCACCACCCTCCAAACCCACAAAACTTTACATCATGCATCCTCTTCAAACAGAGGAGACTCATTGGTGGGATTTCCCAAGGATTTGCTGTCAGCTATCTGCTGCCACTGAAAACAATGAAACCATTGTCTCTGATAGAAGCAAAGTTAGGCCAAAGCTGAGTGCTTCTACAAATCCTTTCCCTGTCAACGGCAAAGATGAAAAACACTTGAAAATATGTATTACACTTAAAATGTTTACAACCCTTTGTGACTAGCTCTGTAAATGCCTTACCACAAACTGAACTAAAAAGAAACCAATCTTCCTGAAAATTCATATTGCTGCTTCTAATCCCCAAATGATAAACAATTAGCTATTGCATGCATTGTTATCTTAAGGGAACCTGTACAGCTGGGTGAACAGTGGAAGTCAGCAAATACAGTAACAAGTGTTTTCAGTGGGGAGCTGAAGGGATCCCATAGTTGCTAATTTAGGCATTTGGAATTTAAACATGGGGAACTTTAGTGAGAAGATAGTTAGCTGGAGTTGACTGAAGGTCTCTTTTTGTTTGTTCATTTTTGTTTAACAACCAGGTATCCACAGCTGAGGCTATGTAACTAGTATGGCCTTTACTGATGTAGCGATGCCAAAGTCAGGGCATTGTAACTGAAAACTTCAGAGGTCTACACACTTTATAGAGTAATTTTTTTCTCCAGTATGGTGATGGTGTAAAGCCTTAAGAGATGCTTCTGGCATGCTCTAGTAGGTGAGGCAATCACCCCCATGGGGACTAGCTTTGTATGTACAACTAGTGTGTCTCCTGGGTTTAATTTTCTTCATCCTAATTGCCAGCAGAAGTGATGATTGTTTTTTGAGGGTTCACAGTACTATCTCCAACAAAGACATTAAAGTATTAAAAGAAGTTGGGAAGCTGAGCCTAGATGTACTGATTAAGTGAATTTCTTAACTTCTCTGAGAAGAAATCAAAGCTGCTGAAGCACAGTGTGCTAATGTACTCTGAAAGCACTTCTACAGCGTACTTTGTGAAGTTAAACTGCCTCAGTGTTTTGCGACGGTATCTCTATATGCGAGAGACATGTCTTTGAAGGGGAGGAGAGGTGAGATTTATCTGCTATACTGAGTGCCATTTATCTTTAAACCTTTCCTTAAATTAAGAAGTAAACTCGATTTTATATTTATGCATATAATTATATATATACACATATACAAAATGTATAAATAGGCATGGGATATAGCATGTAATAGAAAATATAAGACAATACACATCATTGTATATTGTAATATACTGTTGTAATATATGTTGCATGTAGCATGCTATATTTTATACACAGAATAGGATATACATATAGTTACGTTGTTGATTTAAGGGTTCTCTGGCTTCTTCATTGGAAGTTTGTCTTGGTCCTTAGGGAGGAAATGATTGGGGTCACAGCCTCAAGCCCACCTCTGCAGCTTCATACATCTGCTGTTCATCTGCTTGTTTCCCTTTAAATACCCTATCTGAATCTATGTATGCAGCTAGATTATGAGAAAGAAATTTGCTAGAATTACTGTTACCTTGTAATGCAGATGTAATACCTCTGTTGTGGAATTGGTGTGCCTGAGCGATTCTGTAACACGCAGCATGTACTTCACGCTCCAGCGTGAAGCAACCAGCTTTCAGTCAGCTCTGTTTGGTAGCCCTCTGTAACACCCTTTGTTATCCAATATAGACATGCTCTCCACCGCTGACTAAAAACATTGCCAGGTTTGACCATCATGTTGTGAGACACAGAGAAGAGATGTGCGTGAAGAATGAAATCCTATCCTTATTGAAACTAAGGGAAAAAAACACCCCGAACCTCTCATTGAATTACTTAGGCTCAAAATTTCAAAACACAAGATACAGAATTGTTATCCTTTTGTTGTTGAAGATTGTTGCAGTGTAGAGTTCAGACACATTCATAGGACATATCAATAAAAGAAAAGACCTGTAGTGGTTGCCCTTGAAATGATACATATCTTCAGGATAAATGCAATACAACCCCATAGCTGAGAAATCAGTATCTTTCTTGAGAGTTTGCACCTCTATCTAAGAGTGAATATCACAGCACTGAAAGTTGCAATCCCTTTGATCTCATGCAGGATTTATGAAATTTCTGTATAGAGTCAGCTCTGGTCCCTGCACTATGTGTGGTCAGAGGAAGGTAGCACTAAGTGCGTTGTTACAGTCAGCACGCTCTAAGGTTTTGGCTTGTCTACACCTAGCCAGTGCTGACTGTAATTCCAGCTCTGCTCCGGGACTTAGGCATTCAACACTGTAAGAGGGATCTCTCCCCTCCTCAGGCCATGTGGCAGCAATGCCTTTTTAAGAATAGGAGCAGACCTACAAACTTGAGATCAGTGGTCTTTTGGCTAGGATTTCTGGACATCTGCAGCCTGTTGGAGCTGCAACTGCCAATAATTTATCAGCACCAGAGGAATGAAAAAAGTCTTTGAGTTCTACCCAGTGGAAAAGAGGATGTGATCCTAGGCTTCTCAGCCTTAGGGCCTTTTACCCAGGAGAGGGGAGAGCTATTTTTTTAGGTTTTGCTCCAAGAACTGTTCATGAATTTTCTTCACTGACTGTTTCTTATAAAATGCAGAAATTGTCAAAGCAGAGCTCGGATTCCGGATGTTTCTTTAAGGCCAACCAGGCTTCCTGACTATATTCCCTCCTTCTTCTCAGGGAAATAGAGGAACATCGTGGTTTTGCTACCTCAGCTGGTGCAGGTGTGAGAGAGATAGGTGCTGAGATGCTTCACATACACCTTCAGAAGAAACCCGAGAGATCTGTAGCGATATGTTCAGAATGAGCAGAGGTTTTCAGATTGTCATTTTGCACTTGGGCATCTCTTACCCAGGTTTGGGGCTGGAAATCATTGACCCCTCTTTTTTTTTATGTGCATATCAGTATTTGATTTGATGCATATCATCTGGATTTAGCTAATGTCACACAATATGGGCGAGATGGCAGAGAACAGAAAAATGAGAAAAACACAGCCTCACAGCTGAAAGCAGAACTTTTAATAGCACTAAGGATTAGCTCACTTATGGAGCAGGTAACTGAAGAGTGTCCTCCAGTTTCAAAATCAAGAACAGAAGTTTTGCCAGAAAGTAAGTGTAGCCCAGTGCTAAATTACTGCATTGGAGCACAAGAACCGCAAGATAAATTCCCATGGCTCAGTGCTAATATTAATTTAGGCTTTTATGGACAGTGTCCCGCTGCAAGTCTAAGAGCTGTATACCTTTCTGAGCAGACACAACTTGCTTATTCTGCTTGTGCCTGGAATTGTTTTTCTGGTCTCTTCTGGTTTTAACTGCACAGTGTGAGCCTTTACTCTGGGTGGGCATGAGTCAGCTCCAAACCATAAACAGTGTAGCCATGGTTAGTAAGCCTGAGCTACTAAGCCTTTGCTGATAGTGGGTACAACAAGTTGCATCTGCTTGGAGCACAACCAAAGCAAGCTCACATCTGCTTGGGGAAAAAAAAAAAAGTGTAAACATACCCTCTCTGTTCTCTTCCTGCTTCCTCCCCTGCCTTTCTCTTTCCCTCTCCCTTTTTTTTTCTTTCTGTCCCACCCACACACATCCACAAGAGCACCCACAGAAACTCCACCTATCTAAGCCCTCCACCCAGATAGTTCAAATTCCTGAGTGGGATCTCACAGGGCACACATTTGTTTAGAGTGGTAACAAGTGGCTGTGTTTTGGTATGAGGCCCCTTGCACAGTTCCTTATAATGAACTTGAACAAAGAGCAGTTGTTATATTCATCTGTTTCAACAAGGTTTTACTCAACCTAAGAAGTGTTCATTTTTGCCTACTACAGCTGACTGAACCCCGAAAAGGGTAATATAGGTTGTGTCAGGGGGAAGCCCCTATGCTGAGCTTCAAACACTTTTTGGGGAGTTCGCTGTTCAGAGGGATCACGCTCACCATAAGTTTCAGTAAATCCACTACGGCAGGATGTCAGTGCCCTGCAGCTCACAGCACAGACTCTGGCTGTGGAAATGTCAATAGCAGCCCTGCTTTGCTGTTGACAGTGGCAGCCAATGACATATGAATTTTGAGTGACTTTTCATGTGGCTACAAGATCCAGGTTCCATGGGTTTTTTTCACGCACAGGATAAGAAACAGGTTACTCTTTCCCTAAATTTTCTTTTAATCTGCCTTTTCGTCCACTAGCTAGGCACTAATTATGTTGTACATCATCTTCTGCCATTTTTTTGGCACGAGCAGCACGCTGGCACAAGTCAGTGAAATTCAACATTCATTAAGGTTAGACTGTATTTCCTGTGCATTGCCTTTGTCTTTTTTTTTTTTTCCCCCTAAGATGATGACTTACAAGAATGAGACTAACACTTAAATTAATTTTACAACAGGAAGCCCTCCATTTTAGACAGCAAAGCTACATAAGCTGCATCTTGGCTATCATTGCCTTGATGCCTGGGATTTAGTTTTTCTGAGATTTAGGGATTTTTACCAGTGGGTTTTGAAAAGCATCAACAGTTGTAGTCACCTACACACTTGTACGAGGACTGTATTCTCAAGCAGTACTTCTTGACAGAACAACTATGAAAAATGTTGAGAAGTAAAAGGATCTTCACAGAACACATCCCTTTCTTTTTAAAATGTATAATCCTTACAGGAGATTACTGATGGGTGAATATTAGAGCTGGTCTGCCTTTTATTTTGAAAGCTTGTTTCTCAGGGAAAGCTGTCTTCTGGCAAATTAAAGGAAATTGAGTTTCTCAGGATCTTATTTCCCCCTGCACGGAAGAAACTGATACAAAAGAAAGGAAGCTCGCTTACTCCTGTGAATTCTTCCTCTACGTATATGCATGTGTGTTTGTGTGTGATATTTTTATCCCAGTGGCAAAACCCAAACACATCAGGTGCAGACCCTATAATTTTCTTTTCTCATATTATCTACATCTCAGGGAAACATCAGAAGCTGGATAAATGTGGCTCTCCCTCTGTCACTTATTCCTGCTACCTGCTGGATGCCACAGGTCCTGCAGGTTCATCCGCATGCTCTATACCTTAGGTAAATGTGGGAGGAATATTAGTGTCACTGTTCTAGTTGGAAGATACTTACACAGCTCCACTATTACAGCATAGTCATAAGCTTTAACACATATTTCTTCCATAAATCCATTGCTGTCAGACTAGCACTGGTATCCCCATTTAAAAAAAAGGCAACAGAGAAAGAAAGTGTAAATGACTTGCCCAACATTACATATATGCATGGTCATGCAAAATCACATTTGTTCCCTGGCAGAGCAAGGCTTGATTTGTTTCGCAAGCCAAAATAGTGCATTAATTTGTTTAACAAGCCCAAAATAGTGCCTTAACGCTTTCATTTCTAGATCAGTACCTTGTTATGGTGGAATTAAGTATCATATAGTACCTAAAACAAATACAGATTTCTCGTATCTGCCAAGTATATGCAGAAACTTCACAGTATTTGGGCTAAATGGGAGAATCAGGGATAGCAGATGGAGTGCAGAGCTTCACTTTCAAAACAGGTTTTGGGGCTTGGAAATGTCAGTCAAAAAACCCGTCAAGTCCCACATGGTCTTACCTGCTGGAGAAGGTGAGAATTCCATTCCTATATCTTCTGCAAGTTAATTTCCTGTTCCTGCTCAACATCCTAAACTTTCACAGCCTGCACTCTAGGGCTATGCTATGCTATGAGGAGGGAGAATCCAATTAATTATGTCCTACCTCGCATTCAGCTTTCAGCAAGCAATTATTAGACAAAACCTGGTTGAGGCCCTTATTTGATTTAGGAGGCTTGTGTGTCTTGGCATTCATCAGGATTTACTGATGTTGATAAATTGCTCTTCTCTGTCATGGCTCTAAATAGATATATATATCAAGTTTGTCCAAGGCTCCTTGCTGAGCCTTGATCTAAATGGTTTTTCATCTAGGAGTACGGAACAGTTGTTCTTTTATCTTGAGCTGCGATATGGAGGTCAGAAGAAATGAAACTGGCATTTGTCTAATTACGAATTCCATTATTATTTTCTATCCTGCAACAGCTGGGGGTAAATCCACATGAGTCTGCTTCAATAAAGCTCTCCTGAACTAGCATAGTAAGATAAATTAAAAGTAGCATGAACCAAGTATGTCCTGGGATATCTTTACATGCGATATCTAAGGGAGCCTAGGTTGCAATCTGCAGACATGCTGTTGCTAGATCCAGTGCAACAGAATTGAAAGAGGTCAGTCAGGAATGTATTCTCTACGAAGACTCTGGGATGCTGCCTCCTTCCCCCCGTCCAGCACCTATTTGTGTTAGCTGCTCTTTGAAGAGTGGTTGGAGGAGTAACACGCAGACAGATGAATAGGGGAGTATGGATATAGCTGCCTGGTAGTACAGCATGAACTGATTGTACTAAGTTTGGTTTAGTTAAATTTCAAGATAATTGACAGGGTGCTCAGAGCCCTGGGGCACTTCTGCTATATTTTAAGCCAAAGGAAAACCAAAGAAAGAGGAAAAAAAAATAAAATAATGTATTTTTCCTTCCTTTCAGCCTCCTGTATTCCTAACCAGGAGCTTTCTAAAGTATTTTAACTTGGTTTTCAGACTAGTTCTTGAGATCATAGTCACAATGGGTAGGAGTCTGCTTTTTCTCACACAAGTGCTGACCTGGAATTAGTTGGGTTTTTTTTCCTCCCAAATTCATTCTAAGTTCTTGTGAGTCTCTGTATTACTTGACAGCTGAATTTGATGCATCTGATTGTTAAGTTCCCTAGCTGCTAATGTTCAAAGATCAGTTACTGGCAAATACCATGTAATGTCTGTAATAGAATTGCGGTATGTATGTGTTAAATAGCTTATGGGTTTTGTTTGTTAATACCAGGTAATTCAGGCTAGACTCTTTTGATATAACCAAATATAAAATCTAATCTGTTTTGACCACCTCCATCCCATGTAATATTCAAATTTGTGCCAGTTTTACATGAAAAACTACAGTAAAGGGTGTATGTCTTTCAAATTCCAAAGAACTGCCTCGTACAACTATGCTTGTACCCCAATTTTCTTTTTTATGTAATGGGTAATTATTAATGAATTACTTATTAATTAATTTTAGTGTAATGGGTAATTTTATGTAATGCTTACCACGATCATTAGATTATTCCTCACTGATATAGCTATGTGTTTATAAAAAGAAAGTCTCTTTTTCCACAACTTGCTATCCATTGTTTACTACCTGTTTTAAAAATTTGCTGTCCGATCAAGAAGTAGAAAAGATGTGAGGAGTTAACCCATCACAAGTGAAAAGCAGAGAATAGCTGAGCTTATAATAATGTGGAAGAACCCAGACACAATTTTGATGCAAAAAAAAAAATCAGTAAGCATTTTAAAATAAGTAACCTCTGTAAAATATTACAAACCTAAATGCTGTCATGAATGTTGCTGAAGTATTTACAAGGACAAGAAGGGCTTAACTTGATGAAATGTGATTATCTGGAAAATGCCCTGACTGTACAGCTCTGCGAGGAACTTTCCTGATGCAGAACTTCCTATTCCTGAAATGGAAGCGGTACTCTTGCCTTCCACCGCTGCACACCACCTTCTAGGGAAAATTCACCGCCACCTCACCAGACTATCGCCTCAGCTGAGCTTGTGGAAATCAGGTAATCTTCTGGCACCACGTATCTGTATATCACCTTAAGCTTTCTTATGTCAAAATGTCAGCAGTACTAGATATTTTTATACTGCTTAATATCAGTATTATTGTTCTTTTATATGTCAGCCTGAAGATATAATAGTATCATAAAGTGGTCTAGATGTCAAGGTATTTCTTTATTATATAATAGTCAGTGCAGTTTTCTCTGCTCTCCTTAGCCTTACAGTAAAAGTTGACACATTTCTTTAGAAATCATTTATTACTTTACATATCTGATTAATATAATAACAAACCAGAACATATATTTACAGAAATGGCATGTTGGACCTAACCATTCAAGAACTAAACAAAAGCAAATACCTAATTAGTTGCATTATTTGCTGTTAGAATAATATTTTCAGTAGTAAATTTTTGTATGGACAATCAGCGGAAAAGCCCTTCCTGGCTTGAAGGAATTAAATTAAATTTCTAATCTTTTACTGACTGCTTAACTAATAATATAGGAAAACAAAGTTAATCAGGATGACTCAGTGTGAAGAAAGCAATTGTGTGGGGTTTTTTTATGGCCATGCAAATTTAAGTGAACCGTAAGGTTTTAGACAAATATGTTTATGTTTATTGGCACATTATTTTTGCAGTATGTGACAACTCAGTAATTAACTTTAGTAGATAACCTTATATGAACATACACCAGCTTATATGCACTACCTACTGTAGAGATCTCCAGAAACTATTGTATTCTGTACAAAACCTGATATATAATTTAAGGCAGATATTCAGACCAGCACTTCATTTTGAGCAAGCATTGTCTTTTGTACTTAATATATACAAGACTATTGAAGGATAATACTAATTATTATCTAGTAGGTGAATCTCACTACTATTAATTATCAGTGAACTAAAATCTAAGTGACATAATTATCTTGAAAAATGTCTGCAATAAGAACATGCCGCACTGTAGCGTATCAAAGGTCCCAGTAACCCAGTATCCTATCTCCAGCAGTAGTAATAGGGAACAGAGAGAATCCACAACCTTGTTAGCACTGAAATGGGTGCAATAGTTTGTTTCAGAAACAACTGGTTAAAGCACAGCAGGAGTTTGATTCATCTCCTTTAACAGCGGTTATCTGCAGTGTAGATGCCTACATCTGAGCTAACCGTCTAGCCTCCCTACCCAAAAATAGTCACTGGAAGGACTAGAATTATTCGTTTCTGATTTGCAACCTTAAAATGTCTGCTTCTCTTCAGGGACTGTAAGAGGAACCTGCAGTGACTATCTCAGACATAGACATTTACATGACTTCCTCCACAACCTTATGTTTTAAAACACTCAAATGTTTATACATGCAGGTAGGACAGGAAAGCCAGGGGCACTGCATTCATCTTATCTGCAAACAAATGCAAGGGAGATGCCCCAGGTAAAACAACTTCATTCAAACTCATTCATCTGGACACGTAAACTGCAGCCAAAACTAACAGAGCTCATAGACTTTTAGACTAAGAGAATTCACCAAGGAGCTCGTTGTTGTCTGGCGAAGAATGGTGATGAAAGGGAAGGATTAACAAAAGTGATTTGTACCTACAGTGAGGATTTTAAATGGACAAACTTTGATAATCTGGGAAAACTATATAGTGAAGCAGGCTGGACTGAAGTGCTTAGGGAAGGGAATACTTGATCTGGATTTTTCTGAAGTCAAAACTGCAAAAAATAGCATGGAATTTTTGTTCAGAAACTGGTATGAAAAGGTTCAGAATCAAGCTGGACTATTAACCACCTCAAAAGGATATTAGAAATAAGTAGACACCCTTAGAGAAATACAAAAAGAGACAGAACAGTTTCCTGGAGGGCAAAAAGTGTAGAGCTAAATTAAGAACTGCTGACAGTTAAGATGAATTAGATCCTGTAAAGGCAATTAAAATAGTAGATTTTAATTTTAGCTGTATAAACAAAAAGACAATCAGAAAAGAAGCAGGGTCTTATGTAGCAAAGCTGAGCTTACTTGCTTTTTTGCCAGTATGTCTGGGATAAATGGAACAAAATCTCTTTTGTGGTCTAGTGGAAGGTGTCCCTGCCCATGGCAGGGGGGTGGAACTAGATGATCTTTAAGGTCCCTTCCAACCCAAACCATTCTGTGATTCATCAAAAGTAGATTATATGATCACAACACATTTTTTTTAAGACAAAAATATTTTCTTTCTGTTATCTCTCCCTTGACATGCAATAGTTTTAATCAACTTGGATGTTGCTTACTCACTTTCTGTTCCACACAGAGAATCACCAGTTTATGAAGGAGAGGCTATATACAAGAACTGAAAAGAAGATAGTTAGAATACAGATGACAGGAGTTTGTGCTGAAAACATAGTCGTAATGCTAGGGGGAAGTATGTAGCAAAATTCCTCCAGGAGCAGTTTTGGTCTGTCTTGATTTCTAATTTAATATTTTCATGTAGTATATATTGTCATGGGAAAATGTGCATATCCTAATGAAATCTGATGATGATACAAAATTGAGAGGCAACATTAACATAGAAAAAGATTTGAATATCGAGGGTATAAAACAGAATCAGAGGGTATAAAAGAGGTTTGGAGAGGAGTTTGAGGATGGAATGGCATTCAACAATGCCTAGTGCAAAGCAATAGACTTAGGAGCAAAGAACAGGAGTGTTTGCTGTACGTACAGAGGTTGTCATCAGGTGACCGCAGGAGAACTATGTGGTGCCAAGGCGATATGACTGTGAAAGAGGCAAATGCGATTCCAGGATGTGTCAGGAAGTGTCAGTACCGTACGTAAAGCTGTCCCTGGGCTATCTTTTGGATCGACCACCATTCTCTGGTGCAGTTCTGGTGATCCTTTGTCCCAGGGCAATACCTACCTTCACCATCACGCTATAAAAAGAGCACTTTGGTGGGCTCCGTCCAGCACAGTCCTTATATTCACTTTGAACTGAAACCTCATCCCACCACATGCACAAACACACACACACAAGCGTTGTTGCTGTTGTTGTGATGATGATGATGTTGTTTTAGACCCACAGGGTCCCTGCGCTGTCCCCATGGAGACCCAAGTCAAGTACCGTGCAGTGTGTGCATGAGCAGTCTGTGCTTGAGGAGGTTTCGTTTTGGACAGTGCGGATGCTCTGCACCGCTGGGTCTGAAGGTCACCTGGGAGGATGCCTGCAGACACAGGCATGGACACAAACTGCCCGTAGACATTCAGGACCAGCATCTACCACCTTGCTACAGTCTAGACAGCTTTTCTGGCTGTCTAGAACACACTGGAACACACTAATTCCTTTCCCAATCTTTGTGATGCAAACTCTCAAAGCAGCTCTTGCAGCTACCATGGGGATACACTCCTTTTCCCTTTGGCTATCCTAGGAAAGCTGGACAGTTGCTAAAATCCCAATTGAATAATTCATTGCTGCTTTGCCAATCTAAAGGAATGTCTTGCTAAAGAAGAGAGGTGTGGGACCAGTGCCTCTTAGCCCGTTACTTTGATATCATACTTAGGTCAAAAGAAAGAGATGAAATATTAATTCTGAATGTAAAGCAGATGTCACAATTGCAAAAGTTTATAGAAACAAAAAGAAACTGCTTAATCTGCTGGTACCAAGATCAGCAGCTAAAAAAAAAAATATCTCCTTCTCTACAGTCAGCGTTTTATAGACACACTGGGCACCTCTACTCTGGTAAACACATAGGGCCAGGGAGTGAGCTTTAACACTAGACCACATGGTTGTCCTATTAAAAGTTTTAAGGAAACTAAGCAACTCTGGCATGAGGGGGAAGTGCCTGCATGGATATATAATTGTTTAATTGTCAGTTTATCCCTGGCTCTGCCTTTGACTGCTCTAACATCCTCTGCAAGATAAAAACCCAGATACAATTTTGGGAGTAGCTCAATCCAGAAACCAGTTCCAGCAGACAGTTAGAAAGAGACTATCAGGTTCAATTCCCTACACAATCCTTCAGCAAAGTCTAATCGGCTTTGTATGCTTTCGCTTCCTAGAGAACACAACACAAACCCTCCAGTTTCAGACTCAAATGATATGGCGGTGATAGGCTGCCATAGAGTCCTGAAGCTATTTCAGAGACTTTGTGATAAAAAAAAAAGACACAAGATAATAATTATGTCTTAGGATCTTGGGGGCAATACATAGGATCCAGAAGAGACTCGATGCCAAGTACTCTGTAGTGTGGACATGGCTGATTTCTCTATTGGGGTCTAGCCCTAAGCAGTGGGGACCTTTGGTAATCCATGCCATCTGGCCCCAGGGTGAAGCATTGGTCCCAGTCATCTCTTATTTACCAGCATAGATGTACCCATCTCTTCACTGATTCTGTCTCCTTGTCTGCCCTTCTCACATGTTGTGTTCCACAGTGGAAACAGCCTCCTGGTATAGCATCCGAACTCTTACAGCCGGTACTGTTTCTCTAGAGGTTTCCAGGGAATCCATTCAGATTCGGTCATCCTGCCCCCCAAATTACTTGCACTTAATTATTCGAGAGATTATTTTCCTCCTGTGGTTTTAGGAATAGACTCACCTTTTCAAGGATGGAAATGTCACACTGCCAGAGCAGGTGTCATCCGTACTTGGCTGACCTTGACTTCGCATGGAGTAAAACATCTTCCTTTGTTGTGACTCTGTGTGTACGTTTCAGTGTGAAGTGTCTCCATCTACTGAGCTTCTATTTTCTATCAACCTGTAAATAGGATAATGTACTTCTGTGGTGGCTTAACCCCAGCCAGCAACTAAGCACCACACAGCCGCTCACTCGCTCCCCCTGCCCCGCAATGGGACGGGGGAGAGAATCAGAAAAAAAGTAAAACTTGTGGGTTGAGATAAGAACAGTTTAACAGAACAGAAAGGAAGAAAATAATAATGATAATAATAACAATAATAAAATGACAATAATAATATTAAAAGGATTGGAATATACAAGTGATGCACAGTGCAATTGCTTACCACCCACTGACTGACGCCCAGTTAATTCCCGAGCAGCGATCCATGGCCCTCCAGCCCCACTCCCACCAGTTTATATACTGGACATGATGCCACATGGTACGGAATACCCCTTTGGCCAGTTGGGGTCAGCTGCCCTGGCTGTGTCCTGTGCCAACTTCTTCTGCCCCTCCAGCTTTCTCGCTGGCTGGGCATGAGAAGCTGAAAAATCCTTGACTTTAGACTAAACATTACTTAGCAACAACTGAAAACATCAGTGTTATCAACATTCTTCTCATACTGAACCCAAAACTATACCAGCTACTAGGAAGACAATTAACTCTAGCCCAGCCAAAACCAGGACAACTTCTTACAAACAGTTACATGAATTTAGTACACCCCATTCATTATAGATTCTTGACTGACATAGGAAAAGATGATAATCTACCAGTTTGGATGAAAATGAGTTTGAGGTTCTCCTCTTTTATGAGAGGAGACAAAAAAGTTTGGCTTGGGTAGCTTAGAAAAATGAGAATTGAGGCAAACAGAACTGTAGGATAATTCAGGTTGGAAAGGATCTCTGGAGGTCCCCCAGTTCAACCTCCATCTCAAAGGCAGACCTAAATTCAAAGTCAGATTAGGTTTCTCAGGTTTTTGTCCAGTTGAATTCAGAGTATCTCTGGGTACTGAGATTCCACAGCCACTTTGGGCAACCTGGTCCACTGCTTGGCCATTCTTCTGTAAATTTTTTTTTTTTCTTCTATCCAGTCAGAATTTCTTTGTAGCAATTTGTGCCTATTGCCTCTCATCTTTATTCCTGACTACCTTGAAGAAGACTCTGATTCTGTCTTCTTTATAAGCCCCTAGTAGTCCCCTAAGCCTCCTTTTCAGGCATAACAAATCCACATCTCTCAGCCTGTCCTCATATGTCATGAGCTCCATGCTGAACTTGAAGATACAGGGTGTGCCTTTCTTTCCTCTGTTTTGATTTTGGTAGAATCAGTTTTAGCATTTTTGACTAGGGCAAAATTTTGCAATACTATTACAATACTATTCTGTTCACTCCTAGGATCACTTTATATTTTCATTGGTAATTATGAAAGGAAAAGAAAAATGAAAACTGACGTGGGTTTCTAGGACCATTTATTATATCTGGGGTCCAGAATGAGCCATGTGCAGCCCATCATTAGACAGACTATGAAGAAAAAAATACTACATTTCCTGCATTAATTCTATAGTCTGAAAAAAAGTATGTGAAATGGAGACCAAGAGATTAAAATTCAAAAGCTCATGCTGAAGTGGAGAGATACAAGAGAAAGAGTTCACTGGGATGGATTTCTAGCTCTTGGCTATTGCTAGCCTCCTTTCTTGGGAAGCTCAGCCTTTGCTAAGCAAAGAGTTAATGAAATGCTCTGTATTACTGTGTTGAACGTTCTCTAGCAGCACATTCGGTTTGACATTAAAAGGAAAATAATTCAGCTAGTGAGCTGTAGTGCGCTATTGCCTGCTCTAAAATTGTGGCTATGCTTACTGCATTTTCTTGACATTAGTGATCAGATCACAGAGACTCCACTTTTGTTTACAAATAATTTCTTTTTGAACTAACAGCATTAGTGCTGCTAATGTTTTTGCGCTGACTGCAGCTATAATCATGTCTCTCTTCCGTGCCTAAGCTAATCAACTAGAAATGAACCTTGGTGGGCAGGTTCTCTAAGGTGATCACCGTAATGGACCCCTGTCAGCAGCATGGATTTCAGAGGCATTTTTCATGCATATAACACTCTGTTGATTGGGATCAGATTGTACAGTTAGGGTCTGCGATTTCTAGGGACTCAGACATTGTCAGTAGGAAAAAAGCATTTCTCTTCTCAAGCAAAAAGAATTCTGCTGACATGTTCTGAATAAAGCCCATTGAACCACCTTGTTAGCATCTCTTAATGACTTTCCTGCTTCTTTTGACTCCCACCTACAGAAAAAATGGATAGTATTATTTTACAGCAGATACCTGCTTTACACTGGGAAGAGAAAGATTAATTACACAATAGAACCCCAGTATTTGAAAACCTGTGACCCAAACTTCTCCCTCTAATAAGCTACTTCTTCCACTATTATCTTCCTCTTTTGTATTGATTTGCAATTAGGTACAAATCCTTGATGTCACCTAACTATTCAGACAACCAGGATTTCACTGCAAAGCAATGATGCCCAGTAGTCTATAACACGTTTGAGTATTCTTTCTAGAGCCACAATAACAAAAGACACATGAACTTGCATCTCTAGTGTTATGGGACTGCTACACTGCGCATACTCTCATGTTATGTTGCATTAATTGACTTAGGAAAGTTAACAAAAACACCACCTATAAACAGATCTGTGAAATAAATATTTAGAGTTATTCAGAAAGACAAGATGAACTCCCAAAACATAATTATATTTTCATAGCTTGTTCAGCTTAAGCAGCAATTTGGGTTCAGTGGGACTTTAATTTATTCCTGAATTGTTTGCTCATCACTTGATATTAGATTGCCTAGTAATACATTATTCTCTGCTGTTTTCAAAATGTGAGGTTGCAGCTCAATATATACTGAAAGAAAAGGCTCTATCAAGTGTATGTTCTCTTGTCGCTAGGACCAGCAAAAAAAGGAAGAAATCCACAACACAACTAATCATGCCAGGCAGTAAGACAGTAAACCATCTTTCCTCTGTTCTTGGGAGCAGTGACTTTTTCCAGCACTGTACCTACATTTTAAATCATGGTCATTCTTTTATTCATTATTTTCCTTCAAGTTCTAGTCACTGGTCACTTCCTCATCACTGTTTTGTATTCTTGACTTCTTGTCTTACAGGATTCCTGAAGACAAGGCAGGAATAGAAACACAGCACTTGAGTTGACCAATGACTGAAGCAACCTACTGGACACTCATTAATTAGAATAATTAAGGAAACCATTAAGGAAACATTTGTATGACTCTCGCTTTTGTAAATGATATACTACATATCCACTGACAAATACCGGCAGATTATTTTGCTTAGAGAGGACTCTGTCCTGTATTTTCTATGTGCATACATTTCAGCTGTGAACATGGGCCAGGCTTTGTCCAGCTTTTCACCCACTTAAACTGTACTTTATTTATTTTACAAAGAACTAACTAAAAAATTACAACTGTTCTATTGCCCTTTGCTAGGGAGTGTCGGTCCTCTAGCTACACCCTCGATGCTGTACATCCCTCCCAGCAGTATTGTTGATATTTAACAAGTATTACAGAGTGATAGAGGATGTTCACCCACTCATTTTCAAAATGCTTTTGGGAATAATGTGCTCCACTTGACAGGGCATTCCTGCTGAATGAAGCTTGAAGGAAATAATGTCAGCTCATGCTCTTTGTCTTTGTTAACAGTCTTGTGTTCTCCCTTAATGTTAGCTGTGTACAAAGCTCAATACTGAAAGATGACTCTATGCTGATTTTCCAGACTGGCAAGCAGAAAATTGGCCAAATATATATTACTAAGCACATGTTAGACAGTGTTAAGCACTAGCAGTTTAAAAAATTGTAAAGACAAAGAGGCACATCCATCTTCAACCGATGGACTTTCAAAAGATGATCTATTGCTGAGGAGTCTCACTAGCACTCAATGTCACCCTTGAAGAAACTGCTTTACACCAGCACCATCATGAGTAGCTTCCAGCCCCGGCAGTCAGCGTGTGGATGGGGAAAGAGCGCACCGAGCTTCTCACTCGTATGTATGTCAATGTTACGGGTTTAATGAACCGCCTTGTCACAAATCCTGTGAGAGTAGCAGTCCTGTGGGGATAGCTGTTTGCAGGGCTTAGGTACAGAGCTCGGGATAGATGCAAGAGCCTTGTCAACAACAGGGCTGTCCCACAACCGTAGGCAAAGTCAAACCTTTTTATCAGCCCCTGCCTCCCGCTCCCCTCCAGCAGCATCTGCGCTATCTGTGTTTCCATCGCTCTTGGAACGAGAGGAAAGGATGGCCATTCTGGAGTGGGAAATGGGATGAAACAGAGGGTGACAGGCTTAAAACCTTCCGTTCTTCCCCCTGCAAAAACACAGGACTCTTCAGTCTGGAGAGGAGAAAGCTAAGGGGGATTTAAAAAAAAACATGTAGGTGGTAGATAAACTGAACCGTTATTCATTGGAACTTGCAATACTGGAACTAGGGAAATTCACTGAAATGAGTGATAGGGCATTTTAAAGCACATACAAGAAAGTACATCTTCACACAGTGGATAGTGAACTTCTGTGGTTTGTTGCCACAAGGGGCTGTGGGGGCAGATGGCATCAGCAGCTTCAAAAGAGGCTGGACAAATTCATGTCCAATGGGTTGATAGCCAGATAGTAAAGAAAATGGGCAGGGATGTACCCTGTGATACAATGAGTGTGGCTTACGGTGATGTGGGAGAAAATGAACTCAGAAGGGTCCTGTGCGCTCTCTAAACAGTCTCTCCCATTGCTGCGCTCAGCGACAGAGTACAGGGCTAGGTGGACCACTGGTGTGACCCGTTTCTTATGTCCCTACCTAGAAGGACAGTAGCAACGGAGGAACCTGAAAGCCATGTCCTACACTTGCAAAGTACTGGTATGAGATACAGTTTTCAGAATACATCTCATACCATATTTTGAGGTTCAACAAGGCTGAGTGCCGGGTCCTGCACTTGGGTCACAACAACCCTGTGCAATGCTACAGGCTTGGGAAGAGTGGCTGGAAAGCTGCCCGGCGGAAAAAGATCTGGGTGTGCTGGTTGACAGCCTGCTGGATATGAGCCAGCAGTGTGCCCAGGTGGCCAAGGCGGCCAATGGCATCCTGGCCTGTGTCAGAAGTAGTGTGGCCAGCAAGAGCAGGGAAGGGCTCGTCCCCCTGTACTGGGCACCGGTGAGGCCGCACCTGGAGTCCTGTGTTCAGTTTTGGGCCACTCACTGCAGGAAAGACATGGAGGTGCTGGAGCGTGTCCAGAGAAGGGCAACCAAGCTGGTGAGGGGCCTGGAGCACAAGTCTTATGAGGAGCAGTTGAGGGAACTGGGGTTGTTTAGCCTGGGGAAAAGGAGGCTGAGGGGAGACCTCATCGCTCCCTACAACTACCTGAAAGGAGGTTGGAGTGAGGTGGGGGTCGGTCTCTTCTCCCAAGTAACAAGAGAGAGGACAAGAGGAAATGGCCTCAAGTTGTGCCAGGGGAGGCTTAGACTGGATATTGGGAAAAATTTCTTCACTGAAAGGGTTGTCAAGCATTGGAACAGGCTGCCCGGGGAAGTGGTGGAGTCACCATCCCTGGAGGTATTTAAAAGACGTGTAGATGTGGCACTTAGAGACATGGTTTAGTGGTGGACTTGGCAGTGCTAGGTTAACAGTTGGACTCAATGATCTTAAGGGTCTTTTCCAACCTCAACGATTCTATGATATTGTAAGCATTGTCCATTCAAGACCAGGAGTCTGAGATAACTTCTGATTTCTGCTCGTCAGCCGAGAACAGCTGTGGCAGCAGCTGGATTGCAGTTTGGAAATGCGCCTATGGGAACTGGCCCTGCTCTCATTAGAGTGAGGAGGCAAGTCTCTGTGCTTGATGAGGGGGCCTTAACAGCCACACAAACAGCCATAAATGATTATGTTTACAAAGGCTGTGAAGGGAAGCTGCAGCCAAGCCCTTGTCAGTCTAAGGATGGAGAACATCCTTCCTGAATGCTTCCCTTGGCCGCAAGAAAACTGTGAGTTAATCTGATATTTTAATACTACACAACTCCGCTTTGTAAAATTGCTTTGAAGCAATTCTGATTTACAGCAAGTAATCACATAGCTAATGAATTTTTTTTAATTGAAGAGAATGAGCATAATCGAGTTATAACGACTTTAGAAGAGTGTGACCAGTTTTTACACTAAAGCCAAACAGGATGACCCAGCTAATTATAGTTCTGACAGCCTGATATCAATCCTGGGCAAATTAATGGAATGACTGATACAGGACTTGATTCATCAAGAATTAAAAGAGGGGAATATAATTAATACCAGCTAACAGGGGTTTACTGAAAATAG
This sequence comes from Haliaeetus albicilla, assembly GCF_947461875.1. Taxonomy (NCBI): domain Eukaryota; kingdom Metazoa; phylum Chordata; class Aves; order Accipitriformes; family Accipitridae; genus Haliaeetus; species Haliaeetus albicilla. Next base: position 8,205,072 of record NC_091499.1, read on the forward strand.
ATTGAATCCTACTATGTTGATTTTTTTTTTAAATGAGATTTCATGTTCAATCTATAAAGGTAATAGAATAAATAAAAAATACATGACCTGGTATGCCACAACACTTTGGCTGAGAAATCGTACATATCTAACGTGTACTGATATGTACACTTACGTAATAAAAGAAGGATAAACTGTTTAACTGACAGTGTCGAAATGTAGGCATAAATTTGGAATCACCAGTGACCTGGTTCTTCTTACAGGTGCCACAGGTTTCAGCTGGGGGGCCCGGACCTGCAACAAAATTCTGATGCTAATGATGTTTGAAGATCACACAGGAAGGTGTGAAAGCAATAAGTAACAAAGAGACTAAGGCAGACAGCAGCGTGGATTGCTCTTCAATGTGTTGAACATGTGCTTCAGGACAGTCCGAGGGAAATCGTACATCTGTGGGACAAAGAACGCAGGCAACGCCTGAGAAAGAATGGGGGAATCTGTCCTCTTGGGCAGCGGCTGTGAAAAGAAGTGGTGGATCGGAGTTGCAAAGGCACGACGATGAAGTCTGACTGTGGCCAGTGATAACACGTGGTCCGAGCTGGTGAGAAAGCTCAAGTAGCGTTGCTGCACTGCTAGTCTCCCTTTCTTGATTTCGCTTCTGTAGAAATAGCTTTTCTATAATGTGCTTTCATCTGCTCACTCTCTGTGGAGTATATCTCTTTTATCCTTAGCAGCCTCATCAGTGCTGGACTCTTTCTGGAGGAACACAGCACAAGTTTCTAGGACGGACAGGATGAAACATGTTCTGGAGGAGCCCGTCCCTCTTCACTGAGGGAAGGTGAAATCTAGAAACTGGCTTAGACTAAGCCCCTTCCTTTTAGAGAGCTAAAGTTGGATAAATGAATCCCGCCTGATAACCGGAATTTTAGACGTACTTAGAGACCACAAATCCTTTTGAGTGTGAATGGTGATCAGGCTATCGGGCACTGAAGTTGATTAAGCTTTCTTTCTAGTCAAGATAAAATGACAATACTTGTTAAAATGGTTTGAAGTGGTGTCTGTGTTCCCTGGAGTTGTCTATGATCCTTCAGACCAAAAGAACTTACGATATTGAAATTAATATACTTTGTACCGCAAGCACCCGCCGTATGACATGAAGGGCAAAGATAATGTGTTACAGGAGCTAATACGCTGCAAATTCTTTTCAAGGGCTTGAGTGAGTTCAGAAGCCGAAACAGGTAAATTAGAACATATTTAGAAATGCATTAAAGCAATTTTGAATTGAGAAGCAGAGAGAACGTTTAGACAGAATTCAGCAAAACAAATGTTGGTTATAATCAAAGCTAAGTATCATAAAAGATGAATTGCTGATACAATCCGAAAAACTGTGTAATCTTGTTTATTGTTCTAATTGGCTACATCTCAGTTAAATACCAGGAAATGATTGATCTCTCATCACAGATGCTTTGTGAGTTTGGTTTTTGTGCATCATAAGCAATTTTAACAGCTGGGTATAGTTATTACAATTCACTAATCAAAACATCAATTTTCTATAAATACTTCCAATGACATAAATTAGCTCTATGGTTAGAGGAGTGCCTTTCCTCAGGTATATTGTAGATGCCTAGAGCATATAGTAAAAAAAAAACCTTTCTCGCACTTTGAGTGAAATCCTGTCTCACTGAGGTCAATACACTATCTTCAGTGGAGGGGGATTTTCATCCACTCTCCAGTATTTCTGATTTTTATGAGCACCGAATAATTACACTGAACCCAGTCATAATACTTGCCTGCACTTGCAGGGTGGGACCTATGTGCAGAGAAACTGGAGATCTCTCACAAGGGAATATTTATAGAACTTGCTCAGGGTTGTCACCTCCCTCGACCTGCTGGTCACGCTTCTTTTGATGCAGCCCAGGATGCAGTTGGCTTTCTGGGCTACAAATCCACATTGCTGGGTCATGTTGAGCTTCTCGTCAACCAACACCCCCAAGTCCTCCTCAGGGCTGTTCTCAATCCATTCTCCACCCAGCCAGTATTTGTGCTTGGGATTGCCCCGACCCAGGTGCAGGACCTTGCACTTGGCCTTCTTGAACCTCTTGACGTTCGCACAGTCCCACCTCTCAAGCCTGTCCAGGTCCCTCTGGATGGCATCCCTTCCCTCCAGCGTGTCAACCACCCCACACAGCTTGGTGTCGTTGGCGAACTTGCTGAGGGTGCACTCCATCCCACTGTCCGTGTTGCCAACAAAGATGTTAAAAGGGTCCAGGTCTTTTCCATATTCATCCCAGCTGGAGAATAAATTAGTATGGCAAGTTCAGTTATACTCCATGAAAACAGCTGATCAGAACTTTTTGGTAGCATGGAAGTAAACTTCCTATAACCATTCCTCCATACTCCCATTCCTTAATGTAATTCACCACATTTAATGTAATTAATTTGGAAAGTAGGAAGAGCAGTTTTCCCAAAGGAATTTCCTGACTGACAGCTGTTTTACATAATCAGCACAGAAACAGCGGTGCTGGAGCATACGCCAGCTATTACCTCCTAATGGACATTTGTTTTGCTTTACTACTGTTTTCCTCAGCAAGACAGCTAGGGAGATTCAATTTAAATTTCTTCGCCTATACAATTAATTCTTTAGCTAAGCATGTACGTTACAGAACCTTTTGCTTTGGGGCAATAACGAGCACCCAGTGCCCGGTGAGTCTGCAAGTGACCTAGGTATTCCCCAGAAATATCAGCATCACAAAACCAGTATCAGTTCAAAAATCCTCCTTCCCAATGAGAAAATGGTATTGTCTCAGGTACTATTAGCTTTGTGTAGCTGTGAAGTAAAGAAGACACAAGGACCCCAATAATGTTTGTGAAATGATTTGTGAATGCTTAATGAGGGAAACTATATTCATTTTAAGAATTATTCAAGCACTGGAGCCTTTTTGACTGAATTTGTGAGGTGAAGTGGAAAAGCACTATACAGAAAAAGCAAATAATCATTTGATGCTTTTGTGCAGCAGAGAGTAGTGAAGGAGGGGTGGAGAGTAGTAACTATGTAATAAATCCAATATTTGATTCCTCCCGAATAATGCTTCCCTTCTTTGTGGGACAAAAAGAATCACATCTTTCCCTCTTGGCTCATAAAATATACAGGTGACTTGTGGAATGTGCCCCTAACTTTCCATGTTTGTTTTAAATGAAAAGCTATGTATTCTTCTAATCTAAATTTGGAAAGAACCATCCACTTGGTAGGAGTTCCCCCCGCACACTGTACATGTAGATGTTCAACAGTAGGTGGTGCTCCCAGGGTAGAAATGTACATAGTCTAAAATGCAAATTAAAGAGGGTTTACTGAGGAAGGAGAGCTCTTTTAGGTTCTTCATCTGGTAACTGAAGAGTATTTAAAGCACAAAATCTCTAAAAAGATATTAAGTATTATACTAACTGATTTTTAAATCCTGTGTAACTACATGACCACTCAAGAAATCATGGAGGATGTAAATTTTTCAGTCTGTTCTTTTTCTTCCAAATATTCATGCAACAAATTGTTCACTTAACTTATACCCTGACTATGGAATTTCTGTCCATGTGCTTTATTGCCCAGATTTCATTCACATTTGCTGAGAATGTCAGTATCAAATCCAAATTACCTATATGGTTTTCTCAGTTGTTAAATGTTTAATCTGTTTTATTGTGCAATCGTGCACTTTAAATACTCTTTTTGAGTTACATCCGAGATTTATAGCACATACCAGGGGATTCTTAAAAATCCTAGAATCTTTTCAAAGTTATAAATAGCAATAGAAGCTCACATTTTCTGTTCGGTTTCTTTGCTGTAGGCAACCTTCTTTCAATATATGTCTGCTTTTCAGTTTTGTTGCTTGAATTTTGTGATACAAATATGGTCTCACACATTCTTTATATGACCAGAGAGCATCACATGGGGGACATAACTTAGTACATACACTCAAATTCCAGCTTGAATGGCATTGGCAGAGCATCCTAAACATTTTTAATGAAATATAGAACTAAAGTTAAAATTGCCGTTGAAAGCAAACCACAAAGATCATGTGTCCCAAATAGCTTTTAAAGAGGAGGGTGTTGGGGTTTTTTTAGTGAATATTGGACTTTCTTTGCCTGTTTATATTTCTGTAGGAATTCAACAACATTTGCATAATATACTATTTGTTTATACACGATCTGACAAATCTGGTAATTTGCAAACAGTGTATTTTGTTAATTATAGTAGGTGCTTCGGCTATTTATGTATTTGAGCAGCTTGAGCTAAATTGAGAGAATAAAAGCAATGAGGCAGGAAAGTCCAATTAAAAGTACATTAATCAAATGCCCCCCAAATGCCTTTCCTCTCTAATGCGTATTGTTGCACTTTATGTAGAGTGCCTGTTTGATGTCAATTGTCCTTCTGTATCTAATGCAGTATCTTGTTCAGTCAGTGTGCAGTAATAAATGTAATTGTCAAGTGCCTGGTTTTGGATACTTCATTTTGTTTTTTATGGATTTTATAGTTCATTTAGATTTTAAACCATTCTTCTTTTTAAGATTAATTATAACCAAGAAACAAAGAGAAATGAGAAAGTGACTACCATGTTAAGAAATGGCTGTTTAAAACACAGGCTGCTTTTGATCTACCATAGTTGCAGTAGACTATCTTCTCATCTGCACTGGAATAAGTAGAAGTAGACTCTGTTAGTTTTCACATAAAATTCAAAATAGAAAAGCGCTTCAACAGAGCACTTAAAATTTGTTCCCTTGATATCTGATGAACAATATTAGCTTGACTCAGCTTCTAGTATAAGGCCATAAATCAAGAACAGGTCTGTGGGAGCCCATATGAAAAGTTTATTTTGCTGCACTGATGCATCTCTCAATAAAAAAATAAGGTCTTGCAGTTGTTCTGAAACACAAATTAGGTAGCCAAGTAGTCTGAGAGTTGGACACAGAATTCCACTTCTTTGCTGCACCACAGCATTTTTGTGTGATGCCAGGCAAGACTTTTAGGACCAGATCTCGAAAAGAGAAAAAGGGAAATTAAACCAAGATTCATACAGAGTTTAGGACCTGAATCTGTTCTGTCTAACGCTGGGAGTGCTTCAATCCTGTTATGCTTTTCAGTTCCGTGTACACCTAAGGCAGGCTCCCGTTGATTTTGAGAGCAGCCCTCCTTCAAACAAGGCCGAGCAGTTTGGTGTCTGTCTGGTGGCTGTAGGGCTGCCCAGGGAGGAGGCAGCGTTTGTCCCCGGGGGGGTTTGTCCGTCCCCCATCGTCAGCACATACTGAAGGCGCGCTGGCAAGACTGGGCTCCCTGCAGAACCCCCCCCGTGCTCACTACCGAAACATAAACCCCTCAGGAGGGTACTCGGGTGCTGCTGTAGAGAAAGGAATAGAAGGTTTCCAGAAAACGGTACGTCAAGTTCAAATATTTCTTTATCCATACAGGGCTGGAAGCTCCCGAGAGGAGCGATGGGAGGGAGATCTGGAACCAGCGCTTCATTTAGGTTTCTTACTGTTCGAAGACTGTAAAAGGTGAGTCCCACGGGTTTCTCCTCTTTGGGTGAGAAACAGGGAGTGAGAGAGATGTTCTCTGAGGGGTGAAGGCGTCTGCCTGGAGAGGGTGAGCTGTGGGAGTCCCTGTGAGGCACGGGGACCAGGGGAAGGGTGGGATCCTGGCCACCCACGCTGTGCTCAGCACCTCCTGGCGCTGCACTCAGTGTCACAACTTTAGGGAAGTACCTGAAGGCTAGTTCCACCACGTTCATCCTTTGGATCCCTTTCTGAGCCACCTCGCCCTGGAGGCATCTGCCTCCAGTCCCAGCTGAGCCAACTGGAGAGAGAGGTTTCACTCCCCAGCGAGCTTCTCCCACCCCCATTCCCCTTCAATACAGACACAATTCCCTTTCTCTCCCTTTCCCTACCTCTTTGCACCAGAGGTTTCCATCCTCCTCAGCCTCCCGGCTGAGCTGCCTGTAAGCCATTTCTGACAACAAGAGCCAAGCTGGCAAAGACCTAAATTAATTCTGCTCCAGCCATCCCAGGTAATTGCACTTAAGACAAACTGAGGAGGGTTCCTATGAGCAGGTCAGTTAGCTAGATAGAAGATTTAAGGCATGAGGGCCCTGTAGGCAGCCCTGCCGGTGATGAAAGAGTCCTTGTGGACAGAGGAAGGAACATTCAAATAAATTCTGGTGTGAGGCTTAAAGGTATTGCTTCACATGGGCATTAAACCTGGGCTCGTCTTTAATGTTCTTCTAGCAATGGCCGTTTTGCTGTACAGAAAAAAAGCGCAGTCTGTTCATTATTTCTATTCAGATGACTTACACAATTGTCTGCAATAGCTGAGTATTCAATAACATGCAATAATATTAACTATTGAATTTCCCTTGTAATAGCTGAGTATTCAATAACATGCAATAACATTAACTGTTGAATTTCCCTTCAGTGAGAGGATTTTCAGGAGGAGAATTCTGACTTCTGAGTTAAGTTAAAGGGGCTTCGTCATAAAATTTTATATAACTAGCAATGCAATCAACTTTGGTGTTGCATTGCCATAGAATATTTATAACTGGAGAAATAGCATTCCATGTTAAGCTAAGCTTTCCGTGGGAGAAAGAAGGTTTACTGGAGTACATAGTCAATATACATAATAGACACCATTTCACAGGATTAAAAATGTGGACTCCTGAACAGTAAATTGAAGCCTTCTGAGTTGCTTTTCCTAGTTATCTTTAGCAGCTGCCTTAGAAGTAGTTCAGATACCATGATGTCCATGTTCCTTGGCTACGGAGCATGGAAATTGGACAAGTTTAAGGAGAACAGCCCTGAATAACAAAGCTTGAATGGCACCTTCAACTCAAAAAGCCCTTGAAACAATGATTACAAAAAATCTATGAAGAAATAACAAGATCATTACCCATGAATTTTCTTTCACTATATGAATTTCTAAATAAAAAAGACGGGTATATTGTGTCCTTAATGAGGAGTAGATAAAATATGCTCAGGTATATGATTGCCCTTTACATTAGTAAGGCTTCTCTGCAATCTGGCATGTATTAAAAAGCAGAAAAAAATGGTTGATGGTACTTTATGCCTTGGGCTAATTTGTTTAAATTTGAAATATTGTACTGAACTAAAATTAAAACATATGCTCTGTGCATATGTTATGCAGGCACAAAACGTCTTATACATGAAGTATTGCAGATAGATATTCTTCTCATAAGTAAATGAAGATGTTTTAAAAAATGTATATCTGTTTTCTTTCTAGGGATATGCAGGCTAAGCAAATGTGCCTTGCCTCAGTGCTGCTTTAAAAGCAGACTCACAGAGAACCTTGAATCATATATTTGATAGAAACCTCTGACATTCAATGAGATATGTCATAGTAGCTTTTTAGTTTATTCTCTTATTGCCATGTCTTGAAAAAATACCAACAACTCTGGCAAACATTAAATATATATATATATATTTTAGTCCATTCTGCCTCCTAGCAAAAAATAGAGCTCGTTACGTATTTATAAAGCACGACATCCATTCCTCCAGCATTCTGGCAAGGCAGTTTGATCTGTTGTTTTGCAGAAAGGGAGGACTGAGGGACCAAGAAGTTAGGAGGACTTGCCCAAAGTCACGGAGTGGGTAAAATAATAGAAACAGAAAGAAAACAGAAAAAAACTGAGTGCTTATTTCCCCCAGCAAGTGAATAATTCTCTCCAGTGCTATTATTGAATTGTAACAGTGTCTTATATTCTCAATTTTCTTACCTCCAGTAAGATACCCTCATTGTCCAGTGATGTTTTGCTGCTTAATTAGCTCAACGGTAATCAGAGGCAGGAACCTGTTCCTCAGCCTATAAAATCCTCCTGTGTTTAAACTGAAATACGAAAGAATCATTTAAATGAGAGAGAACCAAAAATCAAGATTTCTTTCACCAGGAGGAGGCAATTACTGAGCAGTACATATGCCATGTATAGCAGTAGGCTTCAGCTGTAGGGTTGATTTTCCTTGTCCAGGCATAAAAAATGATACCTAAACCCAACATGAATTAAGTCAAAATAAAATTATCATCTCACTTTCCACAGGATTTTCCACAGAATAATTCACTTTCCACAGGATTTTCTGAACCTTGCCCTGTAGATCAATGTTCTCAGTGTGCCCAGAAACTTTATTCTCTGAATAGGCTCCTTGGCCACCACGCTACTTTATTGCACTCTGCTATCCTGCTAAATAATATATCCTCCCACGATGTATCCACTGTTTTATTTGGCCTGTAGACCTGTGGGACTCATTCCTTTTCTAAAATCGTAAGCTATGGGGTCATGTACTGATTATGGAGCATAGCCAAGGGTCTAAATACAGAGCACCTAAAATTACAGTTTCTGAGAACATATCAACAGGATCTAACCCCATTGCTTGATTCTTGATTGCCAGGTGATTCCAGTCTATATTTAAATACAAAAATTAAAAGTTTCAAAGTGGACTAAGTATGGTTTTCATGGTTAGCCAGTCTTTAAACCTTGGCCTGTGCAGGGCTGTATGTCCGTGCCGGGATCCTGGCTACGTCCACCTTGTACCTGGCAGATCTTCCCTGGCAGCATTTTGAGCTCCGGGCTATGACCCAGTACTAGGCATCTGTTCCTCTAGGCAGACTTAAGTCAGGTAAAGCCCTGGATGCCTACTGCTGTGTCTGTGGCTGAGGGAAGCAGTATCAGGGCTTTTTAAAGGAGATTCCGCTCTGTCTTGTTTCCCCATCTCGGGCCATCCTTTCTCCCCCTCTTCCGGACCATGGCAATCGGGACAGCTGGAAAAACTACGGAGAAAGCTCTGTCTGATCACACGGCAGACAAACGCATGCTGGAGAACATTAAATGTAAATGCAACTGAGATTTCTTCTGGAAGTAACAAGCATGCTGGGTGTTTCTGCAAATAACTAATGTATTTAGCTTTGAACTCACCCTAGGAACTTCTGTGCAGCAGTGCAAGGGCAACCACTGACAACCAGAGGTCTCTATGTTCTGTCCACATAGAAATGGGGATTTAATTTTTTTTCATCTTAATCAAGTCTTTAAAGCCAAATATCCACTCTGTAAATTGATGGGAAGTATGTTATTTTTGGCCTAGGCTTGCATAAACTCAAAAGTTGGGCAGAAAATTGTTCTATTCTTTTTTTTGTTTCACTATTCAAATTAACAGATGCACTTCCTATCATTTGGTACTTTTTCTGTCAATAACACACAAATCCCATGGAAACATGCCAAAGATTTTCTTAGCAACCAAGCCTCTTGCCTGATATACACCATTAACTACAACAGTCTGCTAAAAGCTTAAAATAAACCTGTCTTTTTTATTTAGAATTTCATATAGTGAAAGAAGATTCATTGGTAATGAATTTAGTACAGTTTCAGAAGAATTTATTTTTATGGAGACTGAGCACTCAAGGGATGTCACGGTAAGAGCAAGTGTCACCATAAAGGCAAATCTGCTGGGATCAGTCCAATGACTGTGAGTTCAGCTAAAGTAAAAGCACTCTTACCAATTGATGGTATTGGCTCCCCTATGATTAAAATGTAAATTGATTCATGCCTTGTTAGTGCATCATACTGCTGCAGAAAGCATCCTTCTCCACCAAGAAGTAGTAAATTTCATTAGGAAAGATGGGATTTCGACAAGGTATTTCTAGTTCCAAGAGGGTAAACATTTTGGAGAAGAGTACAAGGACTCTGGGCACCGCTTTCTAAGTCTCTGGAAGGTGAAGACTAATCACATTTTCAGAAAAGAGAAGTTGCATTTTTTATGTCTTTGCATTTGGATAAAGTAAATTAGAACAAAATATCACAAGTTCTATCCTATTTCTAGAGAATCTTTTCCATCTTTGCTTAGAATAATCTCCATTGACTTCACGGTCTTTGAATTAGACCCAGGGTATAGGCTGATGGTATACGAAAAAGAATTCTTTTTAGAAACAGTGTACATAACTGCTATGAAAAGAAATAAAACAACATTATCTGAGGTAAAGACTGACACTCACTTGAACTCAGCTTCTCAGAGGCTTGTACGGCACGCTTTTGTCACAAGCTAGCCGTCCATTTATGTTGCAGCCATCAAAAAAACTTAAGAGACCTTTAGGTCTCTCTGTAGGTATTAGACGGAGCTAGTATTTAAATATCCAATTCCTCTAACAATCCTGAAAGTAGGTGTCCAAGAGCAGAAATTTTTCTGGCACTGAGAAGAATATAACTATTAAGTAGGAGAATAAGAAACAAAGGAAGAAGAAAACACAGCATTAAGCCTTATCAGCTGAGGACCTTAAGTAGCCCTTTATTTAGGTCTTTTAAATAGTTTATGGACAATGGCAGCTTTAGTGATCCCAAAGGAAGAATGACTTCTCCAGTAAACCTGTTTGTTGAAATTTAATGATATGCCTCCAAGTACAATTCTCCTGATTTGTGCCTGCTATTGGCAAGTACAATACATCATAACAACTCTTCTCTTCACAAGTGACCCACAAGATGTGACACAAACAGCTGCAGTACACTAATGTGGAATGATCTAAATGGCTGTGCTAAAGCTTACAGCAAGTTAGACGTTCTTAAAGCTCTGCAAAGCTGTGCAAACTAGTAAAGAAAAAATTAAAAAAAGATCAATTCTTGGTTTAGCAGGTTTTATAGCAAAAAGTTATTAGAAAAGTAAATATCACATGTAACTCTGAAGACAGGAATACTTCGGTTACCTGGAGCTGTGTGGCTTGAGCTGTGCCCCACTGCAATCGTTAGGGGTCTGTGAAATCATACTGGTGCCAAATGTTAGCATGGAGAATCATATTTGCCTGTGTTATGGCACGGTCATAAAATGCAATGACCAGTACCAACCATCTCTGTTATTCACTTCTGCTGCCAGGGGATGGGAAAAGGGCTTCCACAGCCATTCTGACAAACACACTGGCATGCCTCAGTGCACTGCGCTTTTGCCTGATGCCGTTTCTAACCTTCATAGCTCTGTTGCAGAGGTATAAAATGACCTTGAAATAACACAGCCTTTTTTGTTAAGATTTGGTCTATGCATATATTTCTGAAGTAGTATTGTAGAAAATGGCCTTGTAGGTAAGGAATGTTTTTTCAGCTCCTAGTCTCCCAAAACACAGATGGCCATTGTTTCTTACAGATCTGAAACATATATAGGGAAAATGGTTCTGCAGGAATCAAGAGAAAAGTCTAACTTTTTACTCCATGTGATATTTGCTGTCTGTCTGAAATAAGACTAGTTATCTGCAGTAAAAACAGTGTTTGAGGTAGAAAAAGAAGGTAATTCGAACTGAGCCATGCCTGGAGCCAACCACTTTTAAGGCTGGGGAAGAGTCTCTTCTTTTATGCACAATGCAGTAGTTCGGTTCTCATTAATGTCAATTAGAAGTTGATGAAGTTCTTTGGTTTATTACGCTGTCATTTGCACTACATTTTCAAATTGCAGCAAGACATTAAATATTCACACAGGCAGTAACTGCTCACAGGGGATTTTATGCAGTGCAAGACACGTAATGAAACCCAACTCATTTTTATTATTAATTATTTGTATTACTTTATTGCTTAGGAGTTGTAGTCATGGATCAAGACCTCATTGCATGATGCACAAAGCCAGAACAAAAAGGCCATTAGTCCCTTAATTGTTACAGATCTGAGGTCATTAGTGGCATTGCCTGGCTTAGGAGCCTGAGTTTGAATTTTCACCTGTCCAAAACGCTGGCGATGCTGTCTGACAAGTCAGTTGGGTTGTCCAATAAGTGTTCACACTTCCCTTGAAACACCTGTTAGGTATTAGCGCCGTCCGAGCAGCCGTCCTCGCTCCGCTGACCCCAAGGAAATCCTCAGGCTGGGGCAATCCCGTTACCCACAGCAGCGTCAGTCCCCGGTCCTCCTCTGCCTCCCCAGCCCTGAAGAGCGACGGGCATCTCCCAGCCCTGCCTGGTCCATGCCAGGTCCTCACTCAGGACTGGCACCAAGCGGTAAGAAAACAACGAGATACCTGGTTGTGTGTAACGGCCTCAGGAAGAAAGGCCAGTTGCATTTGGCACCCATTTGTGACTTCTCACCCGGCTTCGCCGCGGAGGGTCTGAGAGCCTTCCCACTCACATCTGGTGGCTTTCCTGGGATAAAAGGATGCTCCTCCGTGGTCTGAAGTGGATTCTAAGAGGCAAGATTAATGCAAAAGCCACCCTCCAAGTAGCATTGCTAGGGCACAGCTAGTTTGAGGCCAGAGAAAAAGATGCTGCAGGGGTTGGTGTGAGCCTGGGCAGAAGTTCTGGATAAGTGACGGACAGTGAAACTGCATCTCCTAGAAGAGTTAAGCCACAATAAATATATTGGATACATATGATGTTTGACATGTCTGTATCTATATTTATGCAAGTTACAGGAGGAGTCCGAAGATGAGAGGCTTGACTTGAGGCATATCCCCAGTTCTAGGGCCCTGACTGCTGGCAGCTTGGGGTGGCCAGCACAATCTTCCCCCCTTCCCCCAGAAAAGGAGGCCAGGAGAAGGCTTGGCTGAGATCTGTTAGTCATTCTGGGACCTGATAATTACCCAAGACATACCAGCAAGACAGACCTGGACTGGAGAGAGGTCCAGAAGAAAGTTAAACCAGCTCTATCACCTGCATAGAGATATTTGCTGTATATGGGATCGCCCAGCAGCTACACAAGGAGAGAAAAGAAGAGAGTGGAGCTCCGTTGGAGCATCCCAGACAGAGAAGTGGGTGAGGAGGATGGCCTGAAAATCATGTTAAGGTTTTTGAGAAATAGAAGGAGAAGCAGGAAGGAGGAGGTCTGGAAGCTGGGGGAGAACAAGAAGGTATCTCTCTGTAGAAGAAGTATTTGCTCTGCAATGGGAGTTGTCTCATTTGGGTGCTTCAGCTGCTAAAGCAGCTTCCAGATATTTGTGCCTGACCTTAGTATACAAATCCCTTTTCCCAGTGGATCTGGATGGGTGCTGGTTTGTCCTTGTCCTTATGTACTGGTTCTGCCAGCAGAGCACATTCCAGACGGTAATTGTCCTTAGAACAAAGCATATATGGAATGGGGTCAGGGAAGAACAAAACAGTGGGAAAAAATTCAACTCATTTCAGTACAGAGGCTATGCCCTTAGGCTATATATAGACAGCATACTTCCTAAATGAGAGAAAAAAAAGTGTGCAGAACAGTTGCCAAAACTATAGTACTTTGCTGTCAGCCACCCACAACCTGAAAGAGAACACCTCCCTGGAGTAATTTTAACAAGCACTGTATGTACACAAAAAGATGCTCATCCTCCTGTTAGAAACACTCACCAACAACTCCTAAATTTCTAGTTTCCAAAGGATGTCAATTACCCTGAACACTGGGTGACCTGGAGTGCACACAATCTTCCAAGCCCCAAGACTGAAGAAGAACCTGAATGAAGGCCCTCAGAAAAGATGTGGAATTCTGTAAATGTTTCCTGTTAATAGAGTCAGAAATTAAGCAATTTTCTGAGCTGAGACCTCTCAGAAGTATTTCTGAAAGTGGAAACTCCAGATTTGCTGGGGTATAGATGTAGGAAGATGATTAATTTATTCAGCCCTCAAAAAACAGGAAAATAAATCTGTCCTGATGGTTAACAGAGAACTGTAGCCAAGTAGTAACACTGAAAGGACTTGCACTGGGGTAGGTGGATATATAATAGCAGTATATTTGGGGCTGATGATAACTTCCTAGACATTTTTATCCAAAGCTTTTCATCCCAGACAGCAAGGAAGGGGAGGGCAAAAAAAAAAGAAAAAAAAAAGAAAAGAAAAAAGATGTATCCTAACCTACAGCACCAAGGCCATTTTGGACTCAGGAACCTCAAAAGCAGAGTAGTTTCAACAGGGGGTGAAGAATCATGCTGAACTTGAGGAATCACGCAGAAATCACTGCTTAAGTAGTAAAGAATCACAACAGCTAAGTTAGGACATCGCCATGGAGGAAATCTGAGATCACTTGAACACCCCGTCAGTCTAAGGAAAGGGTTTGCATTCCCTCCTCACCGGTTAAAAAACAAAAGGCTTGGGTAAGAAGTGATGTCAGGAGAAGTGGGTTTGCTCATTTCATAGTGGAATTAAACCAGAAAAAAAAGCCAACAGTTGGAAGTACAGATTTATCTCCAAAACTCTTAATCTGAAATCTTAATCTTAAGTAGCAAAGTGGAGACAGAAAACAGAGAGGGGCTTCAAATGGGCCATTCTGGTCTCTGAAAGGTGCCAGCCATGAGTCTGTAAGTGCCGCAGGAGTGAGCAGTTCAACGCCATCTTTCAAAGGAAGCCTTCCCTAGCCATGGGGAGGGTGGAAGGATATGGAAGTACGTTGGAAGGCGTCAGCTATCAAAGATTTGGTGGCGGTTTTTTTCCAAAATATTCTAGTTTTAATAACAATTTTGTCATGAAGTTCTTATCAAAATATCAGCAATGCCTCCTCTGGCAACATTCAACAGCTTTTGAGCTGTAAGAGTTGCTCACTCTCATCCTTCTTCTACCGCTCTCTAACAAATTCTCCTCAGCTGTCCAGGCTGTTCCACAACGTGTAAATGACATCTCTACCAACCAGAGAAAGAAACCTGTTCTTTACTTGACTTGGGAGGTAATGGATTCAGGTCAAAGTCCTAGCCCAGTGCCAGCTGGGGCTGTTTATTTAATGCAACGGTTACAAAGGGCTAGTAGACATGACACAGGGGCAAGAGAGGTGTGCGCCCTTGTAAAGCTGGGCAGGCAGGCAACGTATGGCATTTCAAAGCCCCATATGTAGGTGACTGCATCAAGCATTTTTCGTCTGACGTATTTTGTCAGACATTGGAACAGGCTGCCCAGGGAAGTGGTTGAGTCACCATCCCTGGAGGTGTTCAAAAAGCACGTAGACAAGACACTTCAGGACATGGTTTAGCGGGTGTCGTGGTTTAACCCCAGCCAGCAACTAAGCACCACGCAGCCGCTCAGTCACTCCCCCCCATCCAGTGGGATGGGGGAGAAAATCGGGAAAAGAAGTAAAACTCCTGGGTTGAGATGAGAACGATTTAATAGAACAGAAAAGAAGAAACTAATAATGATAATGATAACACTAATAAAATGCCAACAGTAGTAATAAAAGGATTGGAATGTACAAATGATGCGCAGGGCAATTGCTCACCACCCGCCGACCGACACCCAGCCAGTCCCCGAGCAGTGATTCCCTGCCACCCCCTTCCCAGTTCCTAAACTAGATGGGACGTCCCATGGTATGGAATAGACTGTTGGCCAGTTTGGGTCAGGTGCCCTGGCTGGGCCTGAGAAGCTGAAAAATCCTCAACTCTAGTCTAAACACTACTGAGCAACAACTGAAAACATCAGTGTTATCAACATTCTTCACATACTGAACTCAAAACATAGCACTGTACCAGCTACTAGGAAGACAGTTAACTCTATCCCAGCTGAAACCAGGACAGTGGGCATGGTTCATGGTTGGACTCGATGATCTTGAAGGTCTTTTCCAACCTAAATGATTCTATGATTCTATAATTCTAAGCACCTGATCAACACAGTTCAGCTGACTTGGCATGAGGCGCCTACTTCAGAATTGAACTGGCTCCATTGACACTCATCAACGGCAGAAGCTCAGACAGCTGACGTGCTTTCACAGCCTACAGCCAGATACCTAAACTTAGGTTTCTTAATCTGTACCTGTCTCCTGCTCCTTCTTCACAGAGCTGCCATGTGGGTGTTGCAGAGGACTGACCAAATTCCCATCCTGGATGGGGGCTGCAGAGTCTGAATGCATGTCCCATATGCCGAACCACCTCCAGCAGTCTCGCCCTGTGTGTGAACATAAAATACCTGGAAAATCTTGGGTTTGTCCCAGAACATGATTGGAGAGCTTTTGAAATTTGAAATAGTTTTGCAGCAAGGGGAAACTGTTTCCTACCCATCTCTAGCTCCAGTCTTATCAGGTGTCTGAGACATTTATACGTGAACGGAAAACCTCCCTGTGGGTTGATGAGAAAAGTAATGAGATCTCAACCATTTTCTCAGATAAACAAATGGGATCTTGCCAGGATTAACAAAGTAAGTCTCAAGAGAGCAAACTGACCTTCCTACTCCGTAAATAGCAACAAAGGATGCCGAGAACAGAGACAAGAGAAGCAGTCACCTAAAATTAATGAAGAAAGAAGAGTATGTCAAGGTGGAGAAGCATCAGTGTGAAAGCACAGCAGCAGTGACCATACCCACAAGATGAAGAGAAGCAAAGGGAATTAATTCTCTCATCACTAAAGGATGCTCCCAGGAAATAGATGGACTCAGTATACAAATACATATCCCTCTGTCTGTTTGGGAGAATTCTCTCACATTTTTCTGTCTGATTACAGAAAAGCACTTTGGTAACCTCATCCTGTCGCAAACTGAAAAGAAGGCAATACGCTGGTTTATGCCAAAGGCAACTATCTTTTGACATACATTTTCTGGCATTTGAACGTGTATTTAATAAGAAGCAGGAAGAAAAAAAGCGTAGCTACGTACAAGAACGCAAAAGGCATTAAAAGGATTACAAAATTAACCATTCTTCTGTCAACCTAATATCAGTTCCAGTAAATATAACAAAAGAGCAGATACGGGACTTCATTATTAAACAAATGGAAACAGATACGTACAATCAATATCAATAAGAAAATAAGAAAAGCAGATTTTTTCCAAAGCAACTCAGTACCTTTTTCATCATGCCACAGATTTGGCTGATAAATGCATAAATGCCAATGTGATATATGAAATATATGTATATATAGGAAATTTCAATTATTATATTTCTGCTGAATCATCACTAAAACAGTAGATGATAAAACCAGTTAACTGACCGATCTCAAACATAAGCATACCTAGGGAATCCTCACTAAGGAAGTGCATTTTTAGTGTGTTTCCACGTCTCTTCATATTATTTGACTTTTATCAGTGAACTGGAAAGAAATATAATACTGCTGATAAAGTTTGCACATAAAGCAAAACCAGGAGGATTGTTAAATAACAAAAAGGAGTGGTCTTCCCTCTAGCAGATGCAATAAACTGGGCACAAACAAGCAAACAGAATTCATTTAGAGTGAAGCCAAATAGTTACATACTTGGAAAAAGAACATTTATGCTTATGGGAGCAGAGATTATGCCCTGGGGAAAAGAGAAGTTGAAGAATCACGGTAGATGGTCAGCTAAATCATGAAGCTTCAGTGCAAGGTGATGGTTTAAAGGGTTAACAGGATCTTTAAATGCATAAGGGATGCCACACTGAGTAAGGGCAAGGGCTTCTATGAGCTCCGTATTTAACACCGGTTACTTGAAAAACAACATTTCTGGCCTCAACAGAAACAATGGGAAATTGTCCCTCGTCTTATCAGTCCTTTGTCCTCACGTTAGCTAGGTGTGAAAGGCAGTTAGCCCGTGAAGCTGAAAAATATCAGGGATTGTGGCTGTATGTTGGATATATACTTCTATCTATAGGTCCCATCAGTTATCAGCGACACATTGGATGACAAATTTCATTATGATATAGTTGAGGAACTGTCATAAAATTTTAATATAGCTCCTAATCAAGCTATCAGCTTTTTGGAGCTGCAGCCACATTTTCATTAGTGTTTTGAGCAAACTACTATAATCAATAATAAATAATAATTATTAATTATTAAAAGATGAGGCACAGATCATATGCCTGGGTCCTAGCTCCCTTGGCTTTGAAGCTGCTCACATCCATGTATCAATTTCAACTCAAGATAAGATCTATATAATGACTCTAGCAGCCACCTGCACCAATTTACCGCTGCCTGACCAGCTCCTAAGGAGAGGGCTCCATACACACTTGGAGGGTGTAAGGACAGAAAAGGGGCTACAGAGCCGATGTTTCCAGAGGAGATAAGGGGAGCCTGACTTGTTTTGCACCACGAAGCAAAGCAATTTCTCCTTTCAGAAATACCTTACAGCCAGTGGAGAACCAGAAAAGTACCATCGGGGTAGTTTTGAAAATCAGAGGCTTTCTTGTCGCTGAAGTAGTGAGAATAGCTTTCTAGAAGGAAGCATGGAGCACAAAAGCCAATTTATTTAAAACTGAGCTAAATCAGCTTAAGTCGAGGATTACATGACATGTTTTCTTGTCTGAGTGCAGGACTGGGTTTCATGATGAAGAGGTCCCTTCTGCTTCTCTGCTGTTACACTGAAACAGGGGCCGGGGGCTAGGACTAAGTACAGCTGAACTGTGCATGAGGGTTATATGAAGGTCACAAAATGGAATAAAAGGAAAATCTTTGGCAAAAAGTGAAAGAGGTTTAGGAGGCTGGAGTGCTATGGCGGTTTGCACGGCTGCAGTGGGGCACAGTGTCAGGATCGAGGTGAACTGGAGAGTGTCTAAAATGAGAGAGAGAGAAACAGAAAGCTTGAAAAGATAAAAAAAAAGATATGACGCTGGCACTGCTTTAAAGCAACAGGCTTCCTGAAGGTACAGCCATACCAATGAGCCATTTATTTTCCATTATAAAAGTCAGAAGTCACCTTAACGATACAGCAACGTCTGAAGGAAGTTGAACCCTCAGAACAGCGTACGGCATATTGTCCAATGTTTCCATTCAGGCAATAGCTAAATCTTGCGGAATGACTGGGGGTGGCTGCAGCAGAAGTCTCTTGACCATCCCTTTTACAACCGAAGGGCAAGCTAGCGGTTTGAGCAAATGGGAGGGTTGATGGTGTGCCATTGGCAACAGCGGGAGGGGAAGAAGCCGTACACCAGGAACGCAGGATGTGACTGATAGTGTAAAGGAAAATGAGAAGTCAACTTCATTTTTCAGAAATAAGATGATTTTACATTATTGAAAAAAAAAACACCTACCGCAGCAAGCCCTGGTACTGAGCCCAGTCTAAAAAAATGCTAACATGAGCTGAAACCAAGTACCACAGTGACAACAGTGATTGAAAGCAGTAGCCAGGATTGCTCACGGTCCAAACCTTTCAGGAAAGGCTACGAGGAACAGGATGAACTTTGTGTCCACGGTATGATCTTTCCTATGGCACCCCATGCCAAACATTTTGCAGTTGAGGGATGGACCAATCCTTCTTGGATGTATTTAGTCCTGCTATAACTACATCTATACCTCTAGCTTACCCAATATCCTTCAGCAACAATTCTAGAATTTAATTAAGCATTGAACAAAAAAAGCACTTCCTTTCATTTGATTTAAATACGTTGCTTTAATGTCATTGTCTCAGTTCTAATGATACTGTCACCACCCATTGTGTGGTTTATAACTTTTGCGGTACCCCCACTCCACCCCGGACATTTTTATTTCCCCCCCCATGCTGAAGAGTCTCATCAACTGACCGCTGTCTCTTCACCGAGAGCTTCTGACCCACAGAGCATTGTGGGACAATATTCAGAGTACAAGGAGTAAATTGTCTTTGATATAACCCTAGTGCTGCATTACCAGCAGTTTCCCCTTAAATAAAGAAAATGTAGCTGAATTCTGACTTTCCAGGGAGGAAGCTGACTGTGTTTTGGAAAGGTAAGTCTAGCTTAAAATTCAAGCAGAACCCGTTATGGACAAAGTGACAGAGGAACAATTTCATAATTTTGCATCAATGACTGCAGACCATCCTGTGGCAGCATTTGACAGTAACTGGCCTTCAGAAGACCAGGAGCACACACCTTTTGGAGAAAACCTCTCTTAGGCTGAAGCAGGTGAACTGCTGCCGTATTTGGGACAACCCTCCAGAAAGAGGAGAGCCAAGAGTGCGCTTCTAACGAGAGGAGTAACCTGCTCTGCTCCGAAAGCCTCTCTCACAACTGCGATGTGATCTCTCTTCAGGACTACAATTGTCTATGCTGCTTTGCAGTAGAGAAGTGAATTTGGAGCCTACGAGGTACCCAGGGTCCCAAGTACTTTCCTTTTTTACGCTACAGGTGAGCCCGCGGCGGGTAGCTGCACTGAAAAGGGAAGATGTCTTATGCCATGAGCAGCGAGTCAGCACAAGAACCGACTCCAGGGTCAGGTTTAGTGTGTGTCTGCGCCCACCTTCTCCTTTGCTAGTTTTGGGTTTTGAGAGCTGGGAGCCCGCTTGTCTCACGAAGAATCATTACGAGCCTGAGATATCACATACAGCATCCCTGGTCCAGCCACACGTTGCTGCAGCCCGCTGGGCTCGTGGCACTCGGAGGTGCTCCAGACTCGTGCCCTAGATGCTCAGGAGGATTTCAGGACCGACCGACGGCCGTTTTCCCTGCGGATCAGGTGCACGAGTGCTCTTGAACCTGGTGTAAGAGTGAGGTAGTTTATAAATGGTTTTGAAACGGAGCAGGTGAAAACAGATCACTAGGTAACTGATTTCCTTCAAATTTGGCTTGTGCTTCACTGGAATGATCTCAACTCTGAGGTGCCTCAGACCCATGAGCTATGGGAGGAAGATCTCAGAAAGGGTTACAAATACTTGTAAGTTAACTAGTACCCCTCCAAGACACATCACTGTTCTTACCTTTTAGAAGAGGGAGGAACAAAGGTACGACGAACTTGCGGTTACAAAGAGGTTGTCACCGGCCCCACGGGCTCCCGTATGAATTGAGATTAAAACGCAGCACTCCAAGTCTGAAACTGGGCCAACTGGGTATGGGTACGGAGTGGCTAAGCCTCCCTTAAGGCACCTGGGAGCCAGGCGTGCTCAGCAGCTCTGGAAGAGCCAGATTCTGTGTACTCATTCTCCTGTAAGGCGGAGATACTGACAATATATACTTACTTAATTGGATTGGATTTAATTGGGTAATTCCTCTCTTATTTAGGAAGAATACAGCATTCAGTGTAATGACACAAACCAGCCTGAAACTCATGGTCATCTTAATGGAGACTTAAAGAACTATTTTTCTGAGCCAATCCAAAATCATGAAAAGTCGGTTTCTGTCATAAAAATGAAGATATTTAAAAAAAAAAAAAGTACAAGATGACATAGGCATTTGGAACTTTTATTATTTTATCATATATTTTTATTCCTTAAATGTACTTTTTATTTCTTTTTCTGTAAGGACTCTAGCTTCTATCTTTCAAGTTTTTCTCCTCAACCATAGGAAAAAAACACCCCGTTGTTTTAAAATCAAAGCTAAAAATCTCATGGGATTTGCAAAGACTCAGCAGCCCTGAAATGAAATGCAATTCCCTAAGGTTTAGGATCACAGAGATGTAAACATGCCTGCCATAGAGGACTAACCAAATAAACCAGAAGTTTGGTCTAGAGGAAAAAAAAAAAAAAAAAAAAAAAAAAAAAGGACATTGTATAACATTCTAGAAGAGATTCAATGTGTTGCAAGAGTGAGGCTGCAAAGCTTTTGGGGACTGAAGCATAACAACGAGTCCCACTAACACAAGAAAAGTTTATGCTGAGTTTCCTGAATATCAGGTCCATCCAGGAGGTTTAATCCACTGGGTGTTATGAAAATCACCTGTGGCAGCGACGGAAGAAGAGATAAGTGATGGGTTGGTGAGATTCATAGGATTACGTACCTAGGGATGCCTGCTGGGCTGCCTTCCAGCTATTGCTGCTGCCCTACGAGTGCTCCATGGTGCTTGCAAAACCCTTTGTGAGCCATCAAAGGATGGCTTTTCCACTCTCATCTGAGCTTTTCTTCTTCCTTCAACCCAGTCCTCCCACTCTGCCCACGCCAGTCAGCCCGCTCCCGCTGTAGGCTATCGGTACCTTTTAAGCCAATGAAGATGACAATGTTATGAGCATGATCAATGATTTGGTTCAGAGGCTGCGAACGCGCTGAACAGTCCCCGGTCATCTGCAATGTTAGAGATGGGCTCGCTGCAGCTCTGCAGTTAATTAACTGCATAAGTATAAAATATAAACCCACATTATCAGGACCATGTTGATGCAATTGCACAGAAGAGTGTATAAGCAATCATAATAAGGAGTGAGAGAGAAGGTAAGCATGTGAAAGACCATTTTGTTGGATGTTCCTTCACCTCCATGAAATTACAATAATTACCTGGACAAATGAGATACATCCTTTTGAAGGTTCAGTTCTAAAATTAAGCTCATTTTTTGTTGCGGAGCAGACATTTATTTACACAATTATCCTGCTTACATTACTGTGGACTTCCCTTGAACCGTGCATTGCCTCAAGCTGGGAGACTACAGTAGGCACTTTCTGTACTTCCCTGATCTCTGTGCTTCTTCATTAAAAAACAAGAAGCAGAAAAATAGATTAAGAGATAGAAATGCAACTTTCTTCATTCTAGAAAATAATTCATGTCACCCATTGACCTCTGCACCCTTTCGGCATCACTTTATCGAGCAAGATGACCACACAGCCGCATCCTGTACAGCGTACAGAAAAAGAAAGCGTGAGTGGGAGAGACAGAGAGATGGAGTGATACATCTGGCTGCAGAAACATCGCTTCTACTGGAAAACAGGTGAAGTCCAGTAGGGAAGGAGAGTCCAGTATATCTCTGTAGATCCAGCGACTAGTTACACAGGATGGGAGAACCTGCAGCTCTGAGACCACACAGTGGAAGGGAAGGCTCACTTGTGTGCTGGCCTCTGTGGCCTGAAGCTGAGCCTTCCAGTCCTCTTAAACCCTTTCTTAGAAGACACAGTTCAGCATCCTGGAGTGTATGTTCCTTCCAGCATTTTGCTTGGTGACTAAGAAAATCATCATAGCCAAGGCCCAAGAAGTCTACTGCAAGGTGTATTTTATGTCAAATATTTGCGTACAGTAGATAATGTGCGCTAGCCCACAGCATCCCAAATATTTAGAGCAAAAAAAATACTCAAATGGACCTCAGATGTCCAGATGTGGATAACAAGCCTCATTAACAGCAAGTACAGACATTTAAGTGGACTTCAGGGAAGTCAATGGTGCCCTCTAAAGGAAACTCATGTGATACACAGGAGCTCTTGACAGCGGTCGTACCCACTGCCCATACAGCCACTGAATAATGCATGCACTATTTCTGAGCAATAATTTAAATAATCAATAAGCTGACAAAATACGGAGTCCTTAATATCCCTTCTGAATTTGGGAAAGTTAGCCTGTGCAAAGTTCAGGGGTTTTTTCAAACATTTATTGTCTAGGCTAAGAAGGCATCCTTGTCCCAAAACATACGTAAATGTTGTTGGGAACAAGACCTCAGATCATGGCTCAGAAAATAAAACTATATCAAACTAGCAGGACAGTCTGCACAGGTGAAAGTTAGCTATGAGACATTTCATAAAGCTTTATCCTGAGCTAAATAACACAAAACAGCAGCAGGTACATAGAGGGCAATTACAAGAGCTACTCAGGAATGAAGTGCATGTAATAAACAAGCACCAGAGAAGAACTAGGGCTCTGTAAGCAGTGTTTTGTCTCAGCCTTAGCTGACAGGAGTCCGCAATTACTCTGCGATTCAGTTATGAAATTCAACATATTCTCTTTCAAGAAACACAAAGTACCACGAACAATAACACACGCTTTGTTTCAGCCTTCCAGTAGAGCTCCAGCTGATCCCACCAGCCAAAGAACGTCGTTTGGCCGAATCAAGGAAAGAGCTATTGATCTCCAGTGTTCTGATGTGCAGATCTTATACATGGGTATATATTATTTCAGGACAACAACAATCTGCTGCCCAGGAAGATTAATCTTGTGCTGAATTCAATAGGCACTGCAATGCTTTGCTCCTCAGAAAGTCAGGACAATTATTCCCAGGTTTTGTGATCACCGCTCATTAAAATTAGGTTTTACTTGATTAGGTTTTGGAGGAAGTCTAGATCTCAGAATGTACTTTAAAACTGAGAACATAAAAATATTAATATTGCTTAGAATTAAGTATTTCCAATTAATGTTTTAAGCATTGCTCACACTTTAAGTAAACTGTGCTTTTTTCTCTGGATTGCAGGTATAGTAACATGAGGATGCTGTCATTTATCAGTTAAAGCAAAGTTACATCCTTTGCTTACAGAAGTTACATCTATGTGCCAGCATATGTGGTGTATTCACTAGAAACAAACAAAAAAATCAGAGATGTGATTTTTAGAAGACATTAGAATATCCCTAGGAACATTTTCATCCTGGATTTTTGCATTTCTTCAACAGAAGAAATTACACATTGCAACTCACTCCAGGACTGAAGTTTGATTGAATGCCTTTTTCATTAGAATACCTGAGATTTGGATATAGGGAGTCTATACACACATGAAAATGCGGGCGGTGCTTTATAACGCATGAGAATGTGGAAATTTTTAGTTTAACTTCCATCACCAACCAGTGCGACTTGGAGAAGGCATTTTGTACCTCTCATTTCCTCAGGGTTTCCACATGGGTGGCACGAGGCTAATAGGTTTAGAGAGTACGTCAAGACAAAAATGTCTCTGAAACCCAAGCGCTGTTGCTGTTACTCTATACGATGGGTTACGAGACAAGGAAAACTGCGTACCAAGCAAACAAATACTTGCTAGTTAAATACGAAGCATTCCCCAGGGCTTGGGTGGTTGGTTCACACAGGCAGTTTAAGGCTTAGTTTTGTGCTTGTTTCAACTGAGAATTCAAAGCCAGAGTTAGCTTTACAGCAAGAGGAATGTCAGGTATGGGAGTTCAGTTTGTGCCCTTTGCCAATCCAAACATCATTTCTTCATGCTGAGTACTAGTAATTAACTGATCTCTAGTGAATTACAGCACCTGGGTTATCCATCCTTCCTACCATGAGAATTATTAAGCAGCAAACTGTGAAGCTAACAGCTCATTAGAAGCTTTACAAAATACAGCAGCACATAGCCCAAGTCCCACAGACTCCCAATATACCGCAGTGTAGATAATAGCAATGGAAACAAGAGGACTGCGAAAGGGAGCATGACTGGGAAGGTCTGGGACGAGGGAGAAGCGGGAGGATCGGCAGAAGGGCTGCAAGAGGCACCCAGATTAGCAGGTCATCAAGATCCTAGCACAGCAATGTGCAGTTTTCCAAGTTACTTGGAATAGAAAGGGTGGCCTATATCCAAGCTAAAATAAAGACTTCAGTGATTGAGGGGCGATGGTGGGAAGATAAAGAACAGGCTGGAGCCCTTGGCAGCTTGGAGGAGGTGAGAAAGGCGAGTGAGGAAATCCTAATGACTGGCAGAGGTGGGACAGGACGGGTACAAAAATCATGGGCAGCTCCCAAAGGGCACTTCCCAAGCCAGCCACCCTCCCCAGCCAAAGCAGTGACGAGGAGATGCGAGGACTTCCGAGCAGGCAAGCCGCCTTCTCCGGGTCGCCGTAAGAACCTCTGCCTGGGCCAACTGGGTGCAAGTCTCTTGGTGCCTGGCCACTGGACAGACCGCTTGAGTTCATGCACCTTAGTGCTCATATGCGGCTGTGCGCGTAAAAGCAAAATCAGTTTAAAAATAAGATCGCCTCCCCTTCCTACGAAGCCTTTCCTACCCTCTTGCAACATTACTTCCACCCACAGGTGAGAAGAAAACACAGCACAACACAGCTGGCAGGGAGCTCCAGAGCGAGGAAAGAAACCGTGGGAGAGGAGATAAAGGCAGTTTAGGGAGAAGGTAACTGGTGCTTACGGGATGAAAAGCAGAAGATGGTTCAGAGTGAATGAACGATGGTCCATCAAGAGGAAAGACACAGTGGAAGCAGCAGGAGAAGTTTATGAAAGTTAGAGGGAAAGAGAAGAAAGAGGGTTGTGGGACAAGGGAGGATTCACAGAAACGACAGCAAAAGGTCCTGAAGACAAAGTTTGAACAAAATGTTTCAGGAATGAGGGAGATGGAGAAAAAGGGTATTGGAAGGATGAGGATGCACAGAGCAGCTATTGTGGAGAGAGACAGTTGAGTTAGGATTTGTGTCCTGAATACAATGCTGTCATATTCAAGAACAGATGGACACACAGGAGGCGTCTGAGGCAACTTTGTGCAAGTAACACGAAGAAGCTTTGTGCAAAGGATTTCTGCTGGAAGGGAGCATTAATACCAGTGGGACATGGCAAGGACGACAGAATCATAGAATAGCTTCGGCTGGGACCTTGGCGGGTCATCTGCTCCAACGCCCTGCTCAGAGCAGGGAAAGAAAATAACACATAGGAGATGAAAAATTCCCTTGCATTTTTACAGATAGCAAGTTAAGCCTTAGCTACACACCAGAAATGCATATCCAAAGTCAAACCTTCCCTTGGTTCTCTACAGTTGATGTTCCCCTCTGGAAGCAATGCTTATCTTACAGATTACTGGAATTGCTACTATAATTGCTCTGGATTCTTTGCTATGGAGCGCCAGAGAGGTTTTGCATATCAAAAGCGGGCAAAAGAAACATATGACAATCAACCTGTAGCTTGCTCTAAACACACATGCACATCTGATGCACAGTTGATGCCAGCACAAAACAAAGATAGGAAAAATATTTCTCAAGCAAAATGGGTTGGTGGTTAATCAAGTGAATCGTACCTTTTAGAGAGGTATCCTAGCAACTCCCCAGCAGCCACAAGTCCCGGCTGACAGTGCACACTGATGCAATTGTTCTCCTCCTGCAGACATCAAAACTTTGCAGCTAATCAAAGAGATAATTCGAAACAGGAGACCACGTTAAATTTGATCCAACAAAAGGGAATTTTATAAATGAGCAATGTCACCCAGGGCATCTCTTATGCTTAAAGTTGTCATCTCGGAAGAAGAGTAGGTCAGGCTTAGTGAAGCCATGCAACTCTGGGAAGAAAACCTCCCTTCCTACAATTGGCAGCACGATTCTCCTGAAGGCACTCACTTCCACCGTGTCGATTTTTGCTGGTCTCTGCTTTACAGCACTATGCAGAATTTATTACTATTTTCTTGAATAGCAAAGGCTCACCCGAAGCACTCTCTAGAGCACAAGTATCAGCAAAAGCCCTGCTGATGCTCTTGTAGCCATTTGCTCCAAGATCTTTGCCTGAACAAATTTCTACTCCTACCATGTCAGATTAGGTATTCTTTCACATCTCCTGACAGTGCAAATAGGCTCTGGGCTAGATGGATTAGACCTTCTGTCTCAGGACCAGCAATGAACCTGAGGCTACCAAGTAGCCTATGCACATCCTCTCCAAGCGTCCCCATTTTGGAAGCATTATAGATTTGCAATTCACCTTTTCAGGCATGTATGCAATGGGCAAAGCAAAATCAGAAACACAGGATTTCTTAGGGTTCTGAAACACCACTTTTTTTAAATTTATTTATTCTTTAGCTAGCCCAAAGATAACCACAGATCTGAGAAAAATATTCAGTATGTTTAAGCATGTCCCAGTTCACTTTTCTTACCACTGTAGTGTTCATCAGGCTTAAGTTCAGAGTTGTGAAGGGTGCCCCAAATTCTCCTCCTACAGCTTAACATCTCTTCTCCTGGATTACAGAAGATCTACTATGCTCTCCCCACCCTCCACCATTCATCTCCTCTCTCAAAGAGAAAAATCTTCTTAAAACTTCTTGTTTTCTCTGTCAGGTGAGCCCTGACACCTGACCACCTTCATCAGATGCTCCTCGGATACTTTTGTTTGATGACCACTCTCCTGGGCATCAGAACTGGAAGACCAGTTTTCCCAGGGCATTAATAATCTCCCTGAATATTCCACTAAAACAGTTAATCAAACTTTAATGATCTTTTCTTGTTGGAATGGAAGACTTTCTCCCATCATCTTTGGTGGTTCAGAAGGAAAGCAAAACACAACAGACGTAACAGCCGTATGATCTGAACATCTAACAAACAGAATCTACAACTGGACATAAATATCAAATCATACACAAATCATTATCAAAGCATTTGTGACCTACTTTTTACTACAAAAGATGGATCCTTTTGCAGTCAGTCAAGTGCTATTAAACACTGCCACCACTAAAAGCAACATGCAGACTATCCGGACACAGTAGTTGAGACCAGGGGTCAAGAGGACTACAAGGAATCAACGTGCCCAACCATAAGGTCCATAGACCCTTTTAAGGCCTTTGCAATAGTTGCTTCCAGTCAGTAGAAAACTGTTACTCAACAGCAGAAACACTACTTACAGATGTTAAAGGACCCAAAGGTTTCCCCCCACAAACAGAAGATTCCCTCTCAAAGCGCTGGCTTTATACACTTTAACTGTAATGGTATTTGCATACAAGTAACTCTAAAACTAGAAAGTGCAGCACAAAAAGAGAATAAGCTGTAGACAGACAGCAATGGGGGGAAAAAGGAAACTATACCTGTGATAGTGTTCCCAGCAGATTAATTTTTTTTCACCTTCCTAATGCAGATACACTTTTTTTTTTTGTGCAAGTCACCACAGTGCTTGCTTCAGGAAGAGTCTGGTAACAGGATGTGAACATTTGTGAACTTAAGAAGGGGCTGATAATATGAAACAGCTTCAAAACTATACATTTGTAATTGAAACAGCAGGGCACATCAGTTCAGCATGATAGTTAGAATTTGCCAGATGTTAATGGGTTGAGTTGCAAAGAAACAAAAAAACCCAACTCTCCATACACTACATGATCCTTAATAACTGCAGCAGCTACATCATTGTTTTACGCTTTAGAATCCTCAACCACAGGAAAGAAAAATAAACGACTCACCCCAGCAGTATCTTCAGGAACAAAGTGCCTTCTTCTAGAAGGGCAGCAGTCACCCACAATTAGGACAAGAAAGTTAAGACAAATAACCATCCACTCACAAACACCCACAGTGTTTACCCACAGACTTCTATGTCTTACACCACAGTATTCCCCCAAAAAAGTAATTGTGGAAGAGTAACACAGATAGTTAAATTCACTGTTGCTGGTCAGAATTGTCCTGATATTCTGACCATCTGCAAGCAAAATGAACCAGCTCAATTCTCTAATATTGGGACTGTAAGCAAGCAGGTGAACATGAGTTGAGTTGCTCTGCACTACAGGGTGCCTAGTGAGAACGGTCCCACACACTGGGTCTGGATCTGTGACTAATTTTCTTTCTGAATCAGGGAGCAAACAAAGCTATTGCATGATGCAGACACCAGCCTTTCTTTTCAGAAGAGCCATTGTGTTCAGAGAAATCTTGGCTCAAAGCATCTTGAAATCATGAGAATTCTTCTCTGTATTTTAGTATGTTTTGAACCAAGCTCATAGGGAGCATATCAGAGAGGCATTTCAAAACCTGTTGTTCTAGTAAGGAATGATCTTCAGTTTATTTTCTGGAATGCCTCTGCTAAATCCTTCATTGCCTACCTTTTTGTTTGTGTACATGGCACCATGCAGTGAATAACATCATTAGCAATGTTGCTACCAATTTTTGCCCCACCACCCAGTATCAATAATGTGATATAAAAAGTCAGAACTTTTTGTTAAAGATGATCTATACACAAAAATTTTACTCAAGTAATTTAATAAAACCATTTTGTTAAAAAATTACTTAGTAATAATTGGAATTTTACATAGAAAATTCAGAAATTACAAAAAATGGCATTATATAATAAATATAACCTGAATATATGAGAAGAGTTAGACAAACTTGGTGGTAAGGTCTACAGAAAACCTATGCAGAAGAGAGATCAGCTGTTCCTGAGTTAATTTTCTTTCTGTTGATGTTCTTCTGAGAGAACATGATTGCAGTATAGAATATTCTCTTTCTACCTGAGCCTTTGTTCTAGGTACGTCTCTTCTATCCATTTCATGACACTGATGTTACACATGCCTTCTCCTGACACAGTTAAGAGGCTCTCCGAGTGCCTGAAAAAGAAAGTATCTGACGCCTAAAAGAAGTACTCCAAATGAAAAGCAGTGTACTGTGAGCAGCCTACGTGTAAAAAAACCCCAACGCTTCCTGTGCTGGCTAGCCAGAGATCCTCATCTAGTAGCTGCCCTGAATGCCAGGGCTGCCACGTAAAAGCTTGCCGACTTCTTAGCCAACTTATTCTGCAATAAATAATAATGCTCCCTTGTGAGACGTGTAATTTTACTTAACATACCATTACACATCAGTAAGTCTCAAAAATTTAGAGAGCGATGGCGAGAGAGAGAGGGCGAGAGCAAGCAAAGGGCAAGAGTGAGAGAGAGAGCGCACAGGAGAGCAAGAGGGAGAGGGAGCACAAAGGGTGCGAGAGAGAATGTGAGAAAAGGGCGCAAGTCAGCGTAAGCCTCTGCGAGTCCTTCCATTCCTATGGCACCCCTACCAGCTCTGCGCTACCGAGCCTCGTGGACCCCAGGCCACAGCTGCACAAGTCAGATGGTGCCACACAGCAACAGGGACAGTCGGTCTGAAGCCCAAGTTGGGGCAAAAGCATCTTCTCTGCTTGACTGAAGCAGCCAGCCAGCACCTACCTCATCTATCAAAGTCCCTCAGGACACCTTCCCTGTCTTTCTGCCAAAAGAGTCACTGCCATATCTCCAAGGTCTGTATTTGGATATTACATTTCAGACGAAATTTCCTGCATGTAGGTTAGGCTGTTTTATCAAAGTGCATCTTTCCTCTATACATATTCCCATTTATGTAAATTATTCCTTCATAAGGCTTTACAATATATCTGAAATGTTTCAAATCTGTATCTAATAAATATTACATGAAAATATTTTTTCAGTATTTACATATGAAACATACAAAAATATGATCATTGTAAGATTACTTCTTCGATTTCATCCTCTAAAGAACCAAGGGTCTTAACTCCTGGCTTGCTTGTAGTGTGTTGCAAACGGTGTCTGTTTAGGTTTCTTCCTTCACCAAAAAGCTCATTGTCTTCTTTGACTTTACTGTTTTTATCAACAAGAAGAGTATTACTAGAGTCCCAATCTATGTCAAAAGGTGTTGTATCGTTATTTTTAGAAAGAATGGTACTGGCACTGCTTCCAAAGAGTTGCTCCATTAAATTGGACTTTTTTTCTTTCTTACTATTGAAATCTGCATTTTCCTTAACATTTTCTTCCAAGTTGTCACTTTTTTGAGTAAGCCAACTCGGTCTCCCCGATCCTTTCCCAAAGGAAGGTACATAACTACCAAACGTTAACTTACTACTTAAATCTACAGTCCTCAGACTTCGTTGCTTCTGCCCTTGTGCTCTTGTGGCATCATCCTGGCTGTCATCTGCAGGAAATCCATTAGTAACCTTCCCGGGAATCTCAAAGAATTGATTAGTTTTTTCTTTTTTCTCCAGGGAATCAGACTTTCTTGCTGTATTTATGAGTGGTGCTTGGGAAGCAGGTTTCATGTTTGTCATATTTTGCGTTTCTCTATCAATTTCTTGCATTTTAGTAAGCAGGAACTCTCTTTTTCGCCGCTCTTCCAGCATTTCAGTGCTTTCTCTCTCTACTTCAGGTTTGTGGATTTCTGTCTCCATCTTTGTTTTCTCTTCTTTATCCAATAAAAAGCTGCTTTCTTTTTTCATTTTGTCATATTCTTCCCTTTCCCACTCTGCAGGAAATGTTTAAATATTATTTAAAATGATTTAGTTTTAAAATGCCTTTAAAAGATTATTTTGAAAATAATGCAAGCAAAAGCCATTGAGTTTTTAATATACTCTTCTATACATAATATGGTTTCCCTACTGAAAAAATAAATTATTCAAAAATTACAACTAAATTCACACCAGGTTCTCTGCTAAGATATAACAGTTTACTGTCGTCTTCCAAAGGGATAAGGGCATTATTCGTGTTTTAGAATTTTCAGAGGAATTTCATTTCTGCCAATTGCCTTCCCATTTCCTGGGTGGGAATGAAAATGAATACAACATCACTGCTTTTAATAGTTCTGACTTGCACAGTACTTTATTTTTGTCAGCACCACTGACATTAGGATGGTTCTGGGATATATGTTTCAGGTTTTTTCCATAAAGGGAACTATTCCTATGAAGCTATCAGGCCGCAAAGTCAAAGGAGTCATTACCGGTTTCAAGTAGTGAATGATTTAAATATACTGCATCTGCTGCATACAGAAAACACCTTCACATGAGTGTTCTCTGTGTCACCACGTGAATTCAACGAGAGTGTCTGTGCAAATACCAAATGTGAGTTTGCGTAGCTATAAAGGGACACCAAAGGTGCAAAACAGTCATAAAGTTCTAGATAGAACCTGCAAATACTTATGTGTACAAGAAAACGGAAGCTTCTCAAATATTTCTCTCTTCAAAATATTTTTCTATCAAGACAACAGACGTGTGATTGGCCAAAAGTTGAATACAACTGCTTGGCCCCTTCGACATACTGGCATTCCCCTTTGAACACTTTATTCAAATTTCTGACTGATGTTTTCATCAAGTTCCATGTTATCTATTGTACTTCAGATCAAGCTTACAGAAATAACTGCAACAGTTCAGTTAATATTTTTAATATATATTTTTTTCAATAACATATCACCATACCAAATTAAGTAAGGAGCTGCCTTTCTGTACGTAAGGTGGGGAAAATATAAGCTTATACTGTAAGATGGGTAAGGTGGTCAAATCATCTTACCCAGAAACATAACAGAACAGATTCTTCGCTTATATAAGTTGTGCACTGATGCCAGTGGAGGTAGAAGATTTTTCACAGAATTTACCTCTGAAAGCAGCTATAAATTTTTAGAATTCTTCCTTGTCATCTGGAGTAAGTGTTACTGTTCATTAACTATAATCATTGAAAGAGTATTTTAATATGACAGGATGCAGTCCATCTAAAATACTTTAGATTAAGAGACTTGTGAACGTAAGTCATTAAGATGTGAAAACCAAATGAATAAAAAAGCAATATTAAAAGATAACAATAAAACTGGCATTACTCAAATAGCCACACCAAATAATTCAGATAACCACAAGTGAAAAGAGAAACTACAATTTCAAATGATACAAGTAGATATGTACTGAAAAAACAGGCCATATTAAGAAATGCAGATTTGTTCTACAATAGTCAAAATCTACTGCCTACCTCAATAACATCTAGCAAGTAAGAGAGAACATCAGCATTTACCTGCTATGTCATTCTTATTTTGTAAAGCAAAATCTCTCAGGCTTCACTACTTCTTCATGGACAGCATTTTTTGCTGCTGCATACTTAATCACAGCTGAGTACAGGGCACAGATTATTCTATATCCCTTATTTCTTTCCGATTCTCTTCGCATAATGTAACTGAAAATAATTTTCCACTGTAGTGATCTCTGCAAAATCATTTTGCTCTTCTCACAAGAAACTAGAAGCCTCACTTGATTAGTATTCTATGGTGTATTTTCCAGCCTTCAGCTGCCCATTTCCTTACCATCATGAAGTTTTAGACCCCTCTCCTCTAAAGCCTGTATTTCCGGAAAACGTTTCAGTTTCTCTTCCCTTTCCCGGTCTTGGTCTTGTCTCGGGAAGTCTGCTTGCTCCTTCCATCCCTTGTCTTGAGTTTCTTTTTCCTGAAATAAATTAATAAAAACCTGAAACTATTGGGGGAAAATAATCAATAAAACAAACAAACAAAATCATACGAACTTCTATGTCATTCTAAAATCACATTCTTACCATTAAACATAAAAACGAGCAAGTCATCTAAACTAAACCAGATTTGACAACCTAGGGGTTTGGCCCTAAAATCTTATCACCTTTAGCATAGTTTTATGCACCTGAAACAAAATGAATAGACAATCAGCTCTACTCTGTATTATGCATTTCAGGAAAGTTGCAGCTCTGATATCATAAAGCAAAATTATCACTGTCTTAGGGCAGTTCTCTTTAGAAGTCAGAAGTTGTCTTTTTCAAGGACTTTAACAGAAGGCCAGACCCCATCACCTTATTCTTTTAACAAGCAATTACTTATCCTCTATTTCCAGAATCTGATCTTTTGACTCAAGTGAGTGGGTTGTAGATTCAGTTTCAGTGTTATGAAGTATTAAGTAACAAACAGTGAAAGAGCAAGGTTTAATCTTTGCTGAAAAATTCAGTTAGTGCATATACATCCACATTTAAAAGGAAAGAACTTTCTGATTAAGATTAACTTCTGATTAAGCAGAAAAGATACTAATGTCAGCAGTAAAAATCACTAATACAGAAAAGTAGTGGCAATGAAGTGAAGAGAAAGCCAGTGTAATCCAACACGTGGGTGCTAACTTTGTAGTTTGTGCTTACTTTAGAGCAAAATAAGCTTCTAGATTAAAATGCACTTCCAAGAGAAAGAAGAGAAACAGTTACTACTTAAAGAACAAAGAAAATATGACTATTAGCCAAACCAACTTCCAAGTATTTTTCCTTCCTGTACAAGGTTATCATTATTATGTTTAAAAAAAACCCCAACAACTTCATAAAAGTGATGGTGGCCAAGTATTTAAAATACTTCACTTAGAAAACTCATGAAAGCACAGGCTACCCAAATCTAATTTACGTTACTTAAAGCAATAGCCATACACGAACTAGAGAGGTTTGTAAGATGACATATAGTTGGACTCCACGAACTGCACTTGTACCAACTGTGCGGTTCTGTAACTCACACACCAAAGTATATGCTGGAAGAATGCATACATTAAACTACATCCATACTTACAGAAAGGATTTTGGAAGAGAGAACATAGGAATGAAACAGCCATGAAAAAGCTTCAGTCCTACCAGGAAGCCAGTCAAGACCATCATCAGAGCATTATTTTGACAAACAGTCCTAGCCTTATATAATCAGAATTTGTACAATTTGTACCAGAATCTGTGTCACTCTGATTTGTAATACCTTACAAATCTCATTGATTTTAGCCTGAGGTCACAGAATTATTAGCAATACTTCTAATGGTACTATTTTATCACAAAAAGGGAAATGGAAAACCAAAAAAATTCAACCATATTCACAAAGCTGGAAAAACGACAGAAGAAATACCAGCACTATGACAATAAGAGGAAGTGTTAGATTTATGCATTGTGAAATAAATCTGGAAAGTAAAAGAAACCATAATTAAGACCAAAGCAAAAAGAGAGACAACAACAGATTGCTCAAATAAGAATTAGAAATAAAGAAAAAGGGAGAAACCCAAAATGTAGTCTTAAAAACTTCAAAGAAATGCCAGTGGCAGAAAAAGAAACAGATTGAGTTAATGGTTATCAGTAAGACATAGAATATGATGAACTAAGTGTCACAAAATGGAGAATGATATTTCTGTAAGGGTAAAGTTTCTCTTAAAGATCAGAATGTTTTCTAAATTATATTTTCTATATACTTGTACATTTACACATATTTTCTAAAATATAAGCTCTGCATTAAACATTCAGTCTAACAGGCGAGTTATCTGGAGCAAATCTCAAATTATTATGGAACTCACTATTTTAGGAAGAATCCCTTCTTTCTTGTTTACTGTGTCACCACAGACAAGTTCTGATTCAGGAAGAAATTCTACTGGTGAGAAGTATCCACTGGTCTGTACACCTTTTGTGAGCTGTGCTCCTTTTTTAATATTTTGGTTGTTGGCTGTAGAAAATACAAACTAATTAAATCATGTTTTCACTTGAAAATATCCCACAATATACCTATCTCTCATTTTTAATGATTTGCAGCAAACATAAAAGACTGTATTGGAGCCAATGGAAGCAGAAAGTATTGACAAGTTTCACACAGTTGTTTTCAGCATCTGTTAAAGCTAATTAAAAAAAAATTGCATGCAAAACCTACTGAAAAGAATAATAAAACCCCTAGCCTTAAAGCTACTTATAAAGTCATTACAGTATACTGAGTATCTGTTAAAAAAAACCCACAAAATATCTTGTTCATCTTACTGCTTTGTCACAGAAGCTACATGTAGAGAAGCAAACTCATAAAATAAAAATTCACTTATTTGCATCTTTGAAACACATACACTTATGTCTATGGAATGACATTTAAAAAACTCTGAACCCAAAATGGAATGATAGTAGGGTATCTATAATAAAATGAGCAGCAGACAAACTGTTTGAAATGCTGGCATTAAATATTTAAAACAGTCCCATAAATTCCTGCTTCCTCTGACAAGTAGATTCTACTGATCCAGTGAAAATAGTCTGAGTACACACAGAGGCACACATATAGACACACATATTTATGTGGGTAGCATAAGACTTGAGGCTGCCTTGTCACGCCAGAAGAAATCACTGCACTGATACTTTTCAAAGATTATGCTCTGGGACAGATGTACTCTTTGAGGGAAAAATAAAAGACTGCAGCTCATCTGACAGACAGTAAATTTGAATTAGTACAAAAATAAATAAAAAAAAATCACCAAAATATTCATAGTAGTGAAGTTACATATTTTTAAAGCCTCTGTAATTTATTGTCATGTAGACATTATCTATGCTC
Source organism: Haliaeetus albicilla (assembly GCF_947461875.1). Taxonomy (NCBI): domain Eukaryota; kingdom Metazoa; phylum Chordata; class Aves; order Accipitriformes; family Accipitridae; genus Haliaeetus; species Haliaeetus albicilla. The sequence goes on from NC_091499.1 coordinate 8,241,273, forward strand.
TATTAAGAGAATTTACTAAACAATCTCCTCCTCCTCCTTCACCCAGGAACATCTGGTATAAAAGGAGTTAAGAACGCTGTTTGATGAAGTTCTGGGTTTTGGTTCTGCTGCAGTTAGAGAATAGTCAAACAAACAAAGTGCCCTTCTTTGTAACTAGTGCTGTGCTGAAAGCAGTGCGAAAAAGTAAACATTCTTGAACAAGCAGTGGTAGGGTCAAATGCGTCGCTATTAATTTTTCTGCCTTTATTGCTTTATATAAGTTACCTCTTTTTCTTTGTATAATATCCGTGTCTTTTCTTGGTGATAGCTTCAACATACGATTAGCATATATATTTTTTGCTTCAAGTTCTCTTTCTTTTTCCTGTGAATGAGAGAGGCAGGTATAACAATGAGTTACTAACATTTCATTTACTAGTCATTAGCAAAGCTGTAAATTAAATTAAAAATATATGTTGTAATATAGACTAATCAATAGTTACATCCAGTGTTTTAAGGAGAACAATCACATTCCTAACTTTGCTTATGCTATAAAAAAGCAGATAGAACTTCCCCCCCGCCAAAACTCATTAACAAAATATTTGGGGTGGGGGGGGAAGCATCTGTGTAGTGAAAATAAAACTAAATGCCATAAATCTGAATAAGACTTACAATGTATGTATAGATTGTACAACTGAATTTTCAGTATTGTAAAGAGTTAAGCATTTCAATGCTAGCAACGTTACAGGGCATGTCAGCACCACAGAGCAGAGGCCCGCTGCATCATAGAGGTAGAGACATATTCTTCTTTCATGACATTTATTGAATAAAATACAGAAATGAACAGCGATTTATCAGAAATCATGAGATAATGAAAATATTTTCAAAATAGTAAACTCTCCACTAACAAATCAGGCTTAAAACACCTACTTTAAACAAGTAAGTTTTTGAGTTACTAATGCTACTTGCTTGGTAGCTAGTAAGGTGGTAAACTGGTGTATATCCATTATATGTCTGAGACTTGGGGTTTCAAGGAAATTCTCCTAGCAGCTAAGTACTTTAGCTCAAGTCTTATTTAATTATTTTTTTCTAAAGATAAACCGACTAGGTCGAACACAACAGTATTTTCAGTCTTTACATTTAGAATTTGGGCAATGATGGGGTCGGGGGATGCAAAGAAACCTTTGCACAAATTTAGCAACACACATGGATATCACAAATACATGAAATTAATCTTTACACAAACCTACTGTAATGCAAGTACCTTAGTAACATAAAGTACTGTATATACCTGCAGATTTATTTCTAAATTCAAGCCTTCAAAACCTAATTTTCCAGTAGATCTTGTGGTTTAATCGCAATGTTTGGCTATGTACTTGATCTTGCTTTTCTTAACTAGTGCTAACAACAATGATTAACGTAGAGGCATTCCTGTTATAAACACTGTAGGGGCAGAGCACAGAACATTTCAATTTAAAGCAGGAAAAGAACTCACGTGTGGTATATAATTAAGCACACACCAGAGAGTGCAGTCACTGGTAAACTATTCAAACCTAATTACAGATACTTCCAAAGATAAAATGCCAGAACAAGGTTAGCAACTTGTATTGCTTCACATTTTACCTTCAGCTTCTGATTTAGTTGATGAAGCTCTTCTTGGAGAACTCTATTTTCTTCTTGAGCCTCATACATTTTTTTCTTCTTTGAATGTAACTCTCGTTGAAAACTGCTACTACTCAATTCAAGATTTTTTTCCAGATCCTTCAATTAAAATGAAATAATATTTTTTTAATAACCAAAGTACTTTTTTAATAGTCAAATTACTTAAATAAAATTACAGTAAACCAGCGTCTTGGATTCAGATACTGGCTCCACCATTGCTGTAACACTGAATACACTTAAACCCTTAATCCTAACTTTGAGGAGGCAGACAGAGCACCTGCAGATGCTGCAGCTCATCCTTCTGGAGTATTGAGAGGTGATTTGAGGACATAATGGGAACACACACTACTTTCTGCAAGCTCTTGGCATGGTGGACCTCCAGATCTCTAAAACAAATCTCAGACTGATGGTTAAGAAACAGAATACCTCCCTGAAAGTGCAGGATTAGAAGGAAGAAGACAAGAAATAATTTTTAACCTTTCTCCTAGAAACAAATTTGTGATTGTGATTTCATTTACATACTCTCATCTTGCAATAGCTGTTTTAAGTGAACCTGTGATGATGAGAGAAGGAAAAAAAGTAGAAGAAAATCCCTTACTTTTTAGAGCATGATTCATTTTAACATTATCCAGTACTACAAATGCTGAAATACCTGATCATAAGACTACAGATGCCAGATGGTGACACTACAGGGTGAGGTGATTTGGGTAACTCAGCAGTGTGTATCTTGGTATTTTGGGATTTATTTTATGAAAGCTTAGTTTCCAGCTTAATCCTCTGGATTTCCCAATTACACAATTACATTATCTCTGTAATGTAATTTAGGTTTAATTACTAATATAGGCACCAAAATTTAACACCATTTTAATGACCAACATGACTTCAGCTAAAAATAGTATTGCATACAACTACCAACAGTTTAATAGTGTTAACGTAATTATTTTTAAGATGAGGTTTTTAGACATGTTTACAAAAACGTAAACATTTTTGCTGAACAAAATTAAAATATATTGTACAAAATTCTTACAATGGATACCTGTAAAGTGTTCTAAAACTCATTTCAGTATTAAAAAAATTTCTGTAATTTTGTTCAGCTCAGCTCTCGGATGCGCAGAATAGTGGACAATCAAACACTGCATGAATGCAGTTCACGAAACTGAAAAAGAATTACTATATATGTGGTTTTTAGAATTTAAGTATACAGTTCCCTAAATACCCAGAAAATTTTTAACATGTTTCCCCTCCAAGACGATAAATTAGATTGCATAAAGTTGTATTACAGCTGCATGCACTTCTGAAACATTACTAGTAGTTATAAAAACACTTAAAAGCAAAAGTCCACAGGATATAATCTGACAAAAATATACTTAATTTGTAGACAGAAATTCGAATGCACAAATACCAAGTATATAACTATATAATCACCTTGGAAATAATTTACTTGATGCTACTTATGTGTAAAAAAAAAAAAATAAAAAATTTCTATTTGCTCCACAACTGTGAAAAAATACAGTTCATGAAGCTCATTATGGTACGAAATATCTGTACCAGAGTTTCTTACAAAAAGAAAGTCATCTCACCTTAATTCTTTTTTCACTGTCCTCTAGCCTGCTCTCTGCATAGGCTAGTTTCTTTGCCAGGTCATCTCTTTCGGCAAGGTGCTTATCTGCAGACAGCTTCTTCAATTTCTGCAAGACAGTTTTTGTTCTGTACAGTTCATCTTCCGAATCTTTCAGCCGTCTCTCAGTTGCACGTTCTCTCTCTTGAGATTTTCGTAGGCGCTCCCTTAGTATTCTAATCTCATTGTTGTGCCGAGCAAGGAGCTGAGAGATTTCGTTTTCCGTATCTTCAAACTTATTCAAGGCTTTCTCCTGCCTGTGCTGAAGCCTCTTCAGTGCCCTGTTTTCCTTCTGCAGCTCATCTAGTTTGATGTGGAGTTCAGTCAGTTCATTTCGGAGCTCATTGATTTTCAGCAGCCTAGCTGAAAGAACTCTTTTTGTAACAAGATCTATATCTTTTGCAGGAGAATCCCTAGTGAGGCTCTGAGAACGGAAACCCCACCGCGTCCCTCTTTTGCTTGGTGCATATTTGGAACCCAATTTCTTTGTGGCTAAGAAAGGAAAAATAAAAAGCATGTTTACTGTAAGACAACGCAGTTTGCCTATTCTGACACCCTTCTTGGAATAAAGCTCTGCCTGAAACAATTTTACAATACTTAGCAGAGATTGCGGCTTTCAAACCAGACAATAAAAGGCATATATATGATAGACTTATGCTTCTTTTGATAGATAAAAAAAAATAAAAATGGAGATTTATGTCTGTGATCTGACTGTAAGAAGTAATATTTGCAATCATTAATATAGGACCATTGTAATCATCTGCAAATTGTATCAGAAATAACAGTCATATTTTGTTAATATTTGATGATGTTTATTAAAACGTTTTAGAAATACTGTACTCTTATGCATACAATATTATCAAATGCTTTTAAAATGGCAACAATTAGCTGAGAGTTAGCTAGTCACGTATTATGCAAGATGTATTTCTCTCAGACAAATGCAGTAGTGTTTTCAAATCCAGCTGCCATGCTTACAGACAAAACAGCAGATTTCAAAGGCTCAATGCAAAAAGCCTCCAAAGCAAAATTATAAATCCCATGAAAATTCAGTTCTCTCCTAAATAATTTATTCTTGTATCACAAGTTATTTTCCACACAGTATCCTTATTTGATTACCACTATGCATCACTCGCATTCCTATTTGATATTATTTTATTGTCATCCCCACAGATAAAGGCTAAACATTTTGTTTCTATCTTATTTGCCTCTCAACCCACGCTCAAAGAATGAAGCATATAATCCACGAAAAATATCTCTTAAAACAACTGAATATATAGAGACTGCATAATTCATTAAGGTACATCAGCGTTAGGAAGAAACATACTGAGCAGCAGATTATAATTCAGGCTTGAAAGCTGGGATACAGCAGTAGTGCAGTTACCTATACACAGACAGTGAGTGTGTGACAGCAAATTCTTCCTCCCCTTTGGCGCTCACCATGTTTCTATTCTACAGAGTATTTTACAGCAAAAATAACAGCTTTAAAATACCTTCTTATCTTTTCCTCTAAACATTTTGCACAAATACTCATTTTTCTGCTTGATGCTTATTTTTTCCACAGCTTGGGCAAATAAAAGAAGGGTTTTTTTCCTTTACAAAGAACTCTAATGTCACATTCAGGTGTGAAAAGATTATTTAATACATGCACTGCAGGAATGAGGCCACTCCTATCACCAGCTAAGAGAATTCCCATTAACCCTAGACTTCCAGCCCCTTCAAGAATTTCTCCACATTTAGGGCAGAATAGAAAATTCCAATACCAAGTTTGCACTTTTGACCGTATAGCTAAATTGGGGAACAGTGTCCTTCAAGAACAACATGACATTCACAATACCTCCATGTAATAAGTAAGTTCAATTCTGGCTATGTAATCAAAGAGCTAGTCATTCATTTGCCCCCTCCAAATTAAATAGCACAGTGGAACTGCAGTTTTTGTTACCCTGAAAGCTAACCCATGACTGCTATGGAGCAGATGCCACTTCTGAACACAGAGAAGCTCGGCAAAACACTAGCTGCACCAGGACACCAACATTGTCAAAGATCTGAAGAGACAGGCTCCCTGGGCAACTTCAATATTTATGGTTAGATCTTCTGGCACACTCTAGATCATAATGTTGACCAAATAATTAATACGGTATCAAGCACTTACGAATGAAATAGAGCACTTGCTTGAGAAAGGCAGGATATGCTCTGACTTCAACAGAAAATGTGTGCAATTATTTAGATCAAGCTCTTGAAGTGCAGCAGAGAAGCTTCACATCCCTACTTCAGCCCAGGACCTGTATAACCATTCTCTCCGTTTTTGTAGGGATGTTCACTACCCCACAATCTCAGCCAAGAAAGCAGCTTATGTGGGTGAGGTGTGTGTGAGGGAGCTAAAGGTGGAGCTACTTCATCTCAAATTGGAAATATTTTACCCTCAAGGAAGGACCAAGAAAAACTTTCTTTTGAATTTCCACACGCATCTAACTTTCGCCAAACACATTTTCTCTCTCTTGCCTTATTAGTGGTCTTTTCATTTGTTTATTTTTCGAAAGTACTCAGTATTACACTGTAAAGCTTAGTCAATTAGAATTCCACAAGAGAGAGATCTTTAGGGGTATTTTGTCAGAGAAATTTTAACAATTGTCTCTCTTTTACTGACTGCATAGTAAGGACTTGCCTTGAGTTCTTGGCCTCAAGTATTTTTGCCAAAGACAAAAGGAGAGCATCAGCATGATTCAACAAAAGGCTAGTATAAGAGCCATGTTCACTAGTTATGAAAAATATGAATAATTCTGAAAATCACCAAAAATCCTCCTTATGGAGGAACAGGTTAATTTCAGTTTTCAATGGACATTGTTATGGTCTACCTGCCATCTGTAGCACAATTCACGTGAACCTTATTTGTAGATTTTCATAATGGTAGTTTCCCACTTTTATTTCAGCTTTCAGAGATAATCAACTCTTTAGCGCAGTTACAAACAGCAATTTCTGCTATCTACCTACCTTGGTAGTGCACAAGGCTGTTTGAAGTTTGTGTTTTGTGATCTCTTTTTTCTTGGCTCGTAGATGGATAGCTTAGTGTTGGCGACTGGCCAGATGAACGAGATGCATTATCTTCATCTGAATAATAGGAGTCACTATTTTTATCCCCCTCTGATTTCCTGTCATGTTCAGAATCTGGGCTCCTTACTCTTTCTCCCATTTTTCAGATTTAATGGCTTTCCAGATTTTCTCAAAGACTGTTCATTTTGACACAAAGGATCTTTCAGTTGCCACAATGGCAGCAGCTGGATTATTTCCTTGGGTTTATCATCTTCATCTCCAAAGCATGAGATCTTTGCAGTTCAGTTCAGCAAGCAGTAGTTATCATTCAGAATGCATTTTTCTGTAACAATTTAGAGAGAGAGAAAAAACTGAGAATGGTTTTGCTCTTTAGTTAAGAAAGAAAGGTAAAAAACCCCTGTAAAATTATTCAGGATTCCTATAACCTTATGCCACGTGCTGTGCTAATTAGCCTTATTATTTATATTAAATGTGACAGACATCACACTCCAGGAATGCTACTAGTATTACACTCAGTAGTTTGAGGTACTTCATCCCCAAAAGAGAAATCAGAAAATTAGACAGCTAAATCTAGAATAAGAAATTACTCCCAGGTTAGAAAGAGGGTTTGATGCTATTCAGGAAACTAATTTAAACATATTTTAGAACTTTTTAACCAAATGAATTAACAACTTATTCATGCAACTAGAACTGAGATATTTGTAGAATTTGACTAAGTTTCCATATCTCAATTTCTGACACTCCAATGATGTTAAATAATGGGCTTGAAAATCAGTTGTCCCATTTTTCTGGAGGACATTCTGTCCCTAACTGCTAATGAGACTGTAGCTATGTATCACAGCCTTTGCCCCGGAAAGTAGTCTCATACCCCACAACATCTGTAGTGTTTCATGCCTTCAAGAACTGGCAGAAGCACACACATTTATGTCATGTGCTTTATAGGAAAATGCAGATATAGCCTTTTGGGGTTTTTTTATCTGATAAGAGAGACCACACTGCTGGTATATGGTAAACATTACATCTGCAGCAGGTATAAAACGAGAAGGGCTGCTCCCACAGCCTGTCTTTTAATGTAAACTGAAAAATCCCCTAATCTCATGCAAAATAAGGTGATTTTACCTTTTTTTTGGAGACACTTCCTGAGAATATAATGGAGCAAATATACCCAAAGTTTTCCTCATCAGCTTAGGAAGTATTTTACTGACCACACTCAGTCTCCCATGTCTTCTGCCTCTCTCACCACTTCACAGCTCTCAAGCTTATTTCACCATCTATCTGCCTTCAATCCAACTTCAGGACATCAAGCTTCTAATGGGTGAATAAACAGGACTTGCATCAGAGCCCATCAGTTCTGCCTGTTGAGTGACATACGCTCCACATCCATTTCTAAATGGTAAAGCAAACTACACACAAAAAATTGAGCAGCTTTCAATCAAAACTCCTCTACACTGCAGGGCATACAACATACCTGTAAACGAGCTGTAAATTTTTCACTGTATTATTTCCCAATAAAATAAACTTAGCATGCTTCTCAGCCTTCTATTCCACTGTCTATACATGCAGAATTGCATAGCCAAGCAGAACAGAAATGTCAGCTGCCAAGACAGTTTTCATTACAAATTCAAGCTTTCTGGCCCAGCTCACTGTTAGCACAACTCTCTCCCCAGTGACTGGAATCCGTTTGCCCTCATAATCTATACAGAAGGAATTAGAGGAATAAATATCCCAACAGATTTCTAAACTGGGAAGCTGCTGGGAAATTAATATTGAATTATTTGGAAGAGAGCGTTTTTCTTACTTAGAGAGTAACTTTCCAAAATAGTGCTTTTTAAGCACCTAAATATTTTCGAAGTGGTCCAAATAAATTACACACCTAAAACTTATGTCAGAGAGGATTCTGATGAAAACTAAAATTGCACTGCAAAGCCCAGAAAGAAGACAAGCTATGCTTAGAGATTGCTAAACACACGCTGGAAGGTGTCAGTTATTGCAAGCATTCAAATGTTCAGCAATGACTGTTCTTTTTTCTTCTGAAATAATGCAGACCCTCAGACATGCTCATGAGTGCAAAACTAAGATCATGTAAGAATATTAGAACATATCAGGGTGCATCCCTACTCCCAAACAGCTCCACTCCTAAGTCCTGGCCTCATAAACATCTGTGCAGAATGTATGTTATTTTGCTCCCCAAAGAGCAAACCAAGCCCAAACTGAAACACAAGCAGAGTTTTGGGGACAACCTGTTTTCTAGAGGGTGTACAGGCAAGACTGTATCAGTTCTGTCTCCACAGGACAGAATCTCAGTGAATGCAAAAAATATAGAATAAGGTATAAAACAATGTGTTTACATTAAAACACTAAAATAATGTAAAATATAAAAATAGTACTCTGGACGGCTGTAACACAGACCTCATATTACTACAGTCATCCTGACTGAAAAAAAAAATTTAAGAATAGTAGTTGCTTTTGTAACCCACACGAAGTGTGGTGGTGTCATTGAAGCCACAGGCTTCATTTCCAGCTAACATGGGGCACAAAAATTGTTAGACTTCCTCTGACCTCATCTCAGGTGCCTGGAGCTTTGCTATAGCTTATTTAGCTGCAACAACATTATTTCACAACCAGGGAACTTACCTAATTTGTTTCAGCTTTTTGCTTAGCTTTGTACAATTGTCTAGCATCTACTGTTACATTTATAACTAACAGACAGCAATAACAAGTAGTTATTCTGTGCAGCGTGAAACATCTACAACCCTTGCAGAAACGCAGCGTAGAGGAGTACAGGCATGGGGAGACTGCAGGGGCCTGAAAGCACAAATGCAGAACAGTACTGGGCCCCTAAGCTGTAACATCTCACCTGTGCTCAATTACTGGTCATCAACGGGACACAGTCTTGGGAGCTGGGTAAAACCAGTTTTATAGGCAACATACAGAACAAAGAATAAGTACTCAACATATGTAAAACACACCACATGTAGTAAATTCAGATGTAATGGGGAACCATGAATCAATTAATAGAATAGAACAGAATAAAGAGCAAGGTGCACAGTGTGTTAACAAGCATATAAAAATGATCCCAAGTCAAGGAGGAAGAAACCATTACCATCCTCCTCCTGCCAGGGAAGGATTTGGGATGCTGATGACCTGCTGTAAAGACTTCCCCCTCCCAGCTGAAGCCAGTCAAATCCCAGAGGGAGAGTGGGTGGGCAAAGGTAACACCAGAGAAAGGGTTTGGTTCTAGAGTCTGTGCCTATACCACTGTAACCATATGTAGTTTGACCTATGTTCGTATCTGGACTAACACCAAATCTTTGGTTAGACTGTTAAGATTTTAATCAGACTAACAATCAAGTGTTGGTTCTGCATCTAAGATGTGTTCCCTGTTTTGCTCATAACAACATGCTGAATAAAACAAACTGGTGGGAATTCAAGCAACCTAGTCTGTTACTTGAGTGCAAGTCTGTCCCAGGGCCACACGTGGCATCCAGAGGAGTCCTCTGCTCCTGGAGTGGGAACATCAATGTTAGAGGCACCACCACATCTCGAGGGGTTAACCTAGCCCTGTGTGGAGGCAGGGATTACTCTATGGGGCAACTATCTTCAACAGCGTAGATATAGCCAAGATACACCCTCATTTTGTCTGCCTGCAGGACACGGAAGGGCAGAAAGAAATCATCATGCACAGACTTTCTTGAAAAGAAAACAAATATGAATCAAAACAAATGGGACTTCATTTTGGGAAAACATAAATGCCTACAGTTCAATCATCAAGATGTCTAATTATATATACATTAAAATAAGAACACTCACTTTCACTTACTGACTTAAAGCTCATCAGTTATTTTATAGTCCCACAAGTGTTCACTGAAGAGGCAATAATCTTTTTGAAGAATGCTTTTCATAACTCAGTGTATTTAAAACAGACAAATTGTAAGAACTGGAGGATTAGAATTATCCATCACTTCTGTACTGGATATTTCTCACTTTTGAGAATATTTTGCCAAGTATTGTTTTGACATACAGCAACATAAATGAACAGTAATTTTTGATGCATTCTGAAAGCACTTTGAAAAGCAATGGACTGACAACAAATTGAAAAAGGTGAATCAATAAAAGATCCCTTGAGGAATCTCCAGAAACATTTTCTGAATCTTCAAATTGTTTTCAGATTTATAAATTGGTAATACTATCATACTTCCCATACAAAACAAGAAACCTTAGTCTGTCAAGTCCTGCCAAATTCAGTTTATAATGTAATTTGATTATCATAAAAAATGCACAGTTTATCTTGAGAATAAATGAATCACTAGGATATTTGAGTTTTACTTCAGTTAGCCTAAGGACTGTCTAATTAAGAACCGCTTTGGTTCATTGACTTTTCAATTGTTACCAACTAGTTTGAGCTGACTATAAAATAAGTTCAACTCATGTGAGTAAGAACCACATAGATATCTATTTTCCCTTGGTACATTTAATAAGTTTGTGAGGAGTGAAACACTGTGGGTTAGCAGTGGGTCTACTCAGCTCCACCACCACCAAAACCCCAACCCCCTCCCCCTCAAGAGCTCCACACGTGCTTTTAGAAGCCTAGTGCATCAAGATCAGATCAGTACAGAATGGCTGAAGTAAATCTGGGACTTGCACAAACTTTACAAACAGTTTTGTTTCCAGAATTTCATGCTCCTTCACTTCAGCAACTTCTACTATTGCTATGATTTACATATTTTGTATTGAAAACATGCTTATTATTAGAAAAAGCAGTCAAGCTCCAGGTCACTGCAAAGGACGTGACAGACAAAATAGAGAGCACAAAACAACTGCAATGGTGACAGAATACTGTCTCCCCATCGCTCCTAAGTAAATCACAGAAACAGAAATTGAACTACTGGATTACAGGGATTAAGCAATAGAGAGACAGGAAAATTACTCAGTAATTCTTCTCTCACAGTACACCCAGAGCTTAGTTCAGTAATGCAAAATTCACAAAACTCTTTAAGTCCTTTTCAATCTCAATACCTTTCTAAGACCAGAAACTGCTACATGCTTTTACTGGGCACCATATGACGCTTCCTGAGTACAAATGCTGAACTCTAATGGTCGGGGCAGTTTTTCCACCTATTCTGGGAGAGGGACAGCCCAAGAAAGCCAGATTCAGACAGGTACAAAAGCATCAATCCACATTATTAAAGTGCTGAACTTAAGAATAACTTCAAAAGAAATTTGCCTCCCTCTTCTTCCTCCACTCATCTTTTTCACATCCAAATATTGCTGTTTTCACGGAAAAGAGAGAGGAGCAAAAGAATTTACTTGTATCACATCAAAACATGTTCACTGATGAGGCTTCAGTGAGGAGCAAATATTTTATTAGGGAAGCTTTCTGCAGCTGCTGACTTCACTGTATGCACTTCTTCTAGGTTTACCAGCTTTTGGCGAATTAAAACGTTGTATGGTTTTAAAAGCCAACGTTAAATTTATCTGACGCCGTGACAGTAACACTTAGCGTAACTTTCATCAGCAGATCTCAAAATGAAAAAGTCCCAGGTCGGAGATGAGGAAACGGCAGTCCAAATAGGCCAGTCCTACAACCAGGGAAAGAGATTTATGTTTCCAAATCCTCTACCGAGGAGGCCCAGGCCGTCGCTGGTATTTCTGCCTATGCCTCCGCTGTGCGTGGACTTACCAGTTCAACTTCCCCATTCCTGAAGGCGGCTCTCCAGTCCCCAAAGGGTAAGCAAGCAATTTTCCTTGACTGGGGAGAAGTTCTTAAAGCTCTTACCGAATACTATTTTTGAGTAACGCTTTTTTACAGCAACTAACAACCGCACGTGAGAGCACCTTTTAAGGGCGTTCGTTTAACCCTGCAATAAACGACTTCTGAGGAAAGGGACGCCGCACTCGCTGCCGCCCCCCCCCAGGCCTGCTCCCTGCCACCCGCCGCTGCTCGGGACGAAGCCTCCCCTCCCTCCGCGCCCCAACACCGCCGCTGGGAGCCCCGGGGGCCCAGCCACCCTCCCCGCCGACTGCCCCGGGACCGGGCCGGTGAGCCTGGCCCACACGGCGCGTCGGGAGTAAGAGATCCGCAGCTGCGGATCCCAGCACACCCCCCTCCCCGCGGCGGCTCGGCCTAGGCCCGGTCCCGGTCCCGGTCCCGGTCCCGGTCCCGGTCCCCCCTCCGCCGCGCGATACCCGGCCCGGCCCGGCCCGGCGCCGCCGGCGGTACCTGCCCGCCGTTGCCAAGCGACGCTTAAAGGGGCCGCCGCGGCAGAGCGCGGGGGCTATTGACAGCGGCTGCCCCAGCAACGGAGCGGAGGAGGAGGCGGGATCTCGTCGTCAGCCATTGGCTACCCGCCCTGCCAGCTCGACGGCGCGCCGCGCCTCCCGGCGGCTGATTGGTACGGTGGGGCTGGCGGCGGCCGAGGGGAAACCGCTCTACCCGTTGGTGGAAGGCTACATCCAGGCTGCTGATTGGTTGAGGCGCTGCAGGGGAGGCGTGGCTCAACGCTCGGGCGCGGCCGGCGTGTCACGGTGCGGCGGGTTCCGCGGGCCTCGGCCTGGCGCCGCCATCTTGGTTTCGTAGGGGCGTGCGTGTGGAATCGAAGGAGGCGTTCGGGGCGAGGTGGGAGAGGGGGCCGGGGGAGGCGGCAGCCCGCCTCCGTGCTAGCACCCGTGGCGTGGTAGCGAGCCACCCCACTCATAACCCCTCCGAGGAGTGGGATGGAGGGAAGTTGCCGGCACCTGCCGCCGTTTGGGGTTTGAAAGTGCGGCTTTGGGTCAGAGCAATGTCCGGGAGTAACGGCTGATCAGAGATGAGAGAAAAAAGGGAAAAAATAGTCTTGGCTTTAATGCTGAAGTAGGATGGGAAGCTAGGTGAATAAACAGTATGTGGCAGGTTTTATGCACATATACATGTCTGTCTGTGCACGTGCGCTCTGTGTGTGTGATGGCATTTAAAAGCAAAACTCGCCTAAACCAGGCAGAAAGAAAAAAAGAGGAATGCTATCAAATTATAAAATACCCCAGAACTTAAAGCAAAATGGATTATGTTGACAAAAGGATAAAAATACTGGTTAAAGCTAACAAATAAGCTTGAACTCAAAGGCAGGCCCAATTTGACAAGGCTGTTGTGTTTTATTCCACAAAGAAGTAAGAGACTTTCTAAACCTCGGCTTTTATCACTCCAAGTTACTGCTGTTTCTTTTTTTTTTCTAATGCTAACCTTTAATAACGAAGTTAAGCAAACTTCTTTCTGGAGAGAGGAAGGGAAAAAGAAACAAATGGCAGATCTTGCTTGCCTCACTTAACTTACAGTGAAATATGGTAGCACAGCGATGGAAGTGACATGAGAATTTGGGTGGAGCAGGATAAAGCAGAACATTTCATATGAAAGTTATAACCTGCCTGCACGGGAAGGCATAAATGGGACATTGTTGAAAGGAAGACAGATTTGCGCTTGACAGAACTGTCTCTCCACAGTTCCGAATGTTCAAAATTAATGCTCGTTGACCACTAAATGAAAATAAAAAAACCTGGAGGAAGCAGGGCAAGGTACCAGTTTTGTTAACCAAGGTAATGTTTTCAGGCAAAAAAACTCATCTTCTTCACAATAAAATATAAGGAAATATGTGAGAAAATACAGTTTTAATGCACTTGAAATTAAAATATTGCCATCCCCACAGATTATAAATTTTAGGACGAAAAATGGTATCCATCTCAATGGAAAAATAAAAAATTAATTCACGGTTATGGAAGTCAGAATTGAGAGATCCTCGAAACTGACACGAACATTGTGCACAAGAACTCTGAATATGCTTAAAAATCTTGAAAACGTAATTTAATGAGTAGGCTTGAGTGCAATCATAAACGTGTCAGCATGAACTCCTGTAAAAGAAGAGGAGATGGAAACGGGAATTTCAAAAGCACGAAAGCACCTGGGAGACGTAGCCCTGACGTGGAGTCTCCCAAGCCGAATGGAGCTGTTAATTTTTCGATGCTAAAATCCTAGAAAACAGGCATGAAGCATGTAAAAAACCCCAACAACCAGGCTGTGAATTGCCTAATTTTGATTGCGTCCCTAATTGCACTTAATATTTTTTGTTATATTTGCATTACTATTATGAAATTGGTTTAAAAAACCAACAAAAACTGGTGGATCATTTTTTAAATTCATCCTCCTGTGGCTTTGTATAGCTCACCCTTGTGCTAAACAGCTAAAGCATATAATTTATCACAGCAACGCTGGCAGAGAATCATTGATGTCCTTCAAAAAGATCCAGGGAAATGCAGAATAACAAAGACGGAATAATTTTATTGCTTGCAACTGGAGGAAATGTATTGCTTGTATCTGGCAGCAGGCCAGGCCAGAATCTGAAATGCTGTTGCTGCTGTAAATAGGATGAAAGGGATTCATAATCCATCTCCATGCCCACTGTAGCTAGGAAAATTATAAGCAGAAAAAGCAATTAAAAAAAAACACAAGAGAAAGCATTAAAAAATGTGGAAGAGACGTTTTCGTGTTGATAATTTATAGACTAATTGTCATGACTAACTGTTTGGGGCTTGGTTAGTAACTAACTTATCATTAGTTACTGATTAGGTAATACAGGTATTGAATTTAGGCAGTATGTATATCTAATACAGGTACTGAATACAGGTATTGGATTGTACTGAATACAGGCCTCTTGTTCAGAACAAATGACATCTTATCGGACTTCTCCATCAACTGCTCCATCCAGAATAATGCTGACATACTTGAATCGGCTGCTGAACTGGAATAAAATCAGATATTGTGCAATATCGGCATAGGGATTAATTGATCGAAGTTTGTTAATCTAAAACCTACAAATAATGTATTTAAGGTATTGTCCTCTACGTAACAGTTGATACAGTGCAGATAAATGGTGTGGTATTTCATATTCCCTTGGACAGGACAAATACATGAATCACCTGAGCAAGAAATAATGTTTTGCAGTTTTCTTCTGTCTGTATAAAGCAAATCTGATGTCTTAACTGCTTGCTTGGACGGGGAGGTCGTTGAAACAACAGTGTTTCATTCAAGAACTGGAGGGGAAGGAGAAGGCTTGAAAGGAATCGCCCTAGCCGCAGAGCTTAAGTGAGGGGAGGGCTGCTTCAGAAAGGAGGGTGGAAACCTTCAAAAACTAAATCAGGTCATAGTGTCATGCAGTTTGATATTCCCAGAGGTGCCAAAAGGGATAAAGCCCTCGGGCTCATTCAGATGAGTGGAACCCATGCTCATTTAATTGTTATACGTAAATATCGATGGGAAATCCCTGATGCATAGAAAAAATGCTATTGATTTCCACTGCACCGTAGCAATGGCTGTGGCATACGGGGCAGGAGCTATTACAATGACTGTATCTAATGCGATGGATAAAACAGGTTCCCTGAATTGCCAGAACAAAGATGGTGTTCAAATTTGGAAAGGGAAAATCTTCATGCTATTGCTTTGAGTACCATAACTTATTGAAAAAGTGGGGACTTAACCAACGCTTGATGATACAAATGAGGGAGCCAAAGCGACGTGCTGCTTGCTTTAACCAGGAGTATGGCATGATGTGAAGCTTGGCTGTGAGATTCAGACTTAGACACTCAATTTTTGCAAGAGATCAAAGGCTGCTGAAAACCATCAGATGGATTGTGAAATACCGAAGAAGATCCCTTTTGGCTCCTTCAGCCTTCACGTTTTCTGATGCTTTCCCTCAGAATAGGGTATATGACACTGCCTTGCACGTTGGGACAGATGCATAAACGTTTATACGCATCTCTCTACATATACACCAGAGGTAGTATCTTGCATCTGCACTTGCAGAAAAGCTTTGTTCAAAATCCCGGAATTTACACTAAAGAGATTTTGGATCAAAGCAGTTCCGCCGATCTGGGTAGCCAAGAGTGTCAGTTCAGGCTGCTGTTTCCAGCAGCCAGGTAGATACTTGTTCCCTTTCTCCACTGCTATAAAGGTGGCCCACAATATGACTGAGATCTCTGTTTTAGAGCATGAGTATGGATGTAGCTAGGGTCCAGCCGAAGGTTTTTTCCTTAGCACATGTTGGAATATTCTCCTGCATAAAAGATACGTTGTCTATGAGGACATGCTTCCCTTTGCTCTCAATTATCTGCAATCATGTCATCAAAATATTTTAAATTCTAATGCAAATAAAATTAAATGTCAGTCTGTTTCGATGCTATAAATATTCATGGTCTCCTTGTACTTTTTAATGCATTTGTCAAAATAAGCTGTGGTTTTGTTGGAGGCCGGCTGCTTTTCTTTCTGCATGCTCACCTACCTTGAGAAATGAGAAGCCCAAGATCACTTTCAAGACTTGTCTCCCATGCCCTGGACTCTAAAGTGACCTGAAATCTTTTCGCTGTTTCTTTTCTCAAGTGCTCCCGAGTCATCTGCTGAAAAGTGACCGCTCACCTTTTACAACATCGCGTTATAATTCTTTGAAAGAATGTCTATTGCTGTCACTTCTCATACTATGACTAGTTGCAGACCCCTCAAGGGGATTTTCTTGAGCATTCTCTTGACTGCGGTGGCATTGGAGCTGCTGCAGCATTACTGACACCCCTTTTGTGTCTCTGACAGGCAACAGAGAATGGGCTTCCGTGAACTCAGCTGAACTTGAAGATGTATAAAAGAAGCACGTTGGGCATTGTTCATGGGGAATTGTTTTTAACAATACAATTTTCCAAGGCTGTGAAATATTAAAATATTAAAGGGAAAATATAGTGCAATGAAAGAAACATTTATGTATACTTCACGAGCTGATGTCAGAGATTTTACGAATTTGTCAGAATTCATTGTATTAGTATACCTGCTTAGATTTTGAGCTCACAGCTGCCTTGTGGAGAAATACTAGGTGAATAACGAAAGTGGTTGGTGGTGAACCACAGGAATATAATTCACAATGTGATGAATTAACACTTCCACATAATAAAATAAGATGCTCCATTGCTACAATATGAAGCTTTAACTGCTCATGTTATCGCTATAGGTGTGTTTTAACAAGGGCTCACATTAAAACAAGGTAATTATTGCTTCTGGGCTAGCAACAAGTATTTTATAAGCAATTTAAATAACAAAAAAGCCCAGTAAAGCCTGGGAAGGTGGAGAAGATGCTGAGGAAACAAGTATTGAATGTTTGATTAGAAAAAAATATAATTTAAAGGAGACATTTCAGTTAAGGACATCTTTCTCCAGAAGACATATGCTGCTGGGAGGAAAATTTCATGTAGATTGTTCAGGATCTGGCAATTTTATGTTAAATGCTGCATTTGTTCTTCGAAGGTTTTAGTAACATTCTTCCAGAAAACCAGTTTTTGAAGGACAAATGGGGTATCTGTGGACTTGTTTGTGCTGCTTTTGCATAATCTACAATATCGTATTCACAATATGTGTATTAGTCCTTGACAAAAAAAAATGCAGTGACCAAATAATGTTGACATATTCTTTAATCAAAAGCAATGTGTGTTGCTTCTGAACATCCATCTCTTTTGGCTTTAAAATTCATTTCTATTGCTAGGATAGCAAATGAATTTTGTTCTGTCTCTGTAGAGTTTAGTGATATAAATTATGTTGTAGAGAAATAAGGTCAAATATATCTTTGAAACCAGTAAGGAGAATGGATGTTATATCAAAATAAATTTGGCCTCAGTGTTGAATGAGACTGCTTTGTAAACATTTTCATTGTCCCAGTTACACAAGCATCATATAGGGACGAAGAAAAATCTTCCCCTTAAAAAAAATCTTCATTCAAAGTATGAACACATCTTGATTATTAGTGTTAGACTCAGAAAGAGACCTAGGCAACTCACACTGCTTCCAGGCACCTGATCGTGTCATCAATTTTTTTTTTTTTTTTTTTAATGTAAAATGGAATGCTTCCAGCGAGGGAGGAGAAGTGCCAACATCTCAGCCCACAGTCTTAAGTGTCACAGACTTTGGGCAAGGAGGAGGCAGAGATTTGTGCCCACTCAGTTAGAGGAGGGATTTGAAACTTGGGTCCTCAGATTTCTGGATGTGGCTCCCAAGTCAAGTTGTTAAGGGAGTGTAGGCAGGCCTGAAGTTATCCATGAGATACGTCCCGAGCTGCCCGTCGCTGTGAAGGCTGAGATGCCTCTGAGCAGAACACCTGTCTTGGGAACTTTGGGCACCACTGATGAGGACAGCAGCTTGGAGACAGCGCTCTTGACTTAATTACCTTAATTTGTTAAAATCCTGTTTAGGGTAAGTCTGAGCCTTTACAGCTTCAAGTGTATAAACTCTTGCAATGTATGCATCAGCTTACTGGAATTCTCTGTATTGGAATTAAATAACATTAAACCAACATCCTTTTCATCTTCTCAGGATCTGCGGTAGTTTAACTTTTTTTTGGCAATATAAAAGCTAGAATATTCTATTATTCATGTCGTGCCTCCATACTGTGCTTCAAGGATGCTTTGATTGATGAAGACTGCTTTCTGGCTGTTTTTTTTCCTTTCTGTTTTTATAACCGAAACTGTCAATCCTCTCCTAAGACCTAGTAAATAATGAGATCAATCACTGTGTAGTTGGCGGAAAAGCAAGGACAGTGACTGAACCAGCCCTGGACTGCAGGTGAACAAACAGGGGAGGGATGTTTCAGATAGTTAAGGAAAAATCCTGGGCCTGCTCAGACAGATTGAAGGACTGCACGAGGGATGTTTACAAAGGCTAACATTAGGCTGGAGGGGCTAGTCCTCTGGACAACCCGTAGCATCAATAAAAAGGGAGAGACGCCCATCCAAAGAAAGCGGGTGAAGTAGGCTTTGACTCTCATTTGCTTTCTCTCTTCCTGGCCATCACATGGGGAACCTTCTGGTAGCCCAAGACAGTGACACGAGCTGCCTCCCGGCTGGATGCACCATCTGGAATGTGGTGAGCCAGCTGCTAGAAGATGGGAGAAGGCGGTGGTGGGGAATGCTTCCTCAGGAAAGGGTTGGGTCTGGGGCTGTGGGTTTCGCCTGTACCATGGAGCAGATTCTGCTCCTTTCTTTCTGTCCTGCGCCTTTCAGGCTCACGAGTTTACTGCAGTTCTAGAGCTGGAGAAGGGGTCAGTTTGTAACTGGGGGTTTAAATCCATTTTAGTTAAAGTAATAAAAAAATGAGAAGAGGTATTGATCGTTGGGGGTTTAGTCCAGTTCGTTCCATGGCTACTACTAGGAATTACCAGTTTGGAGAGGAAAGTGGCATCACATCTTTCTGTGCCACAAGTGAAGCCTGTCAGCTGAAATAAGGTAGGCAGTTCTGGTGTCCACACTTGAAAAATTAAAAAGGCTTCACAAACACATTTCAAGAATCACGAGGGGTCCCTAAAACTCGATGTTACAGGGGGAGACACTCAATACTAAAAAAGGTTGAGAGATCGTTTGATAGCAAGTTCTGTTGTTCCTCATGGTAGATGACTTTTAGTCTAGCAGTAAAAAGGTGCAATGAACCTTAGTGATTAGAAATTGGAGCTAGTTCCAAGCAAGAAAGTGCACATTTTTAACAGTGAAAGGAAGTGCTTTTACCCAGACGAACTCAAAGAGACATGGGAGTTTTAAGTGGCGGGTGCCCCCAGCTGTCTGCTCTGCCACTGCTCTGACAAGAGCCTGCAGAAGGAGGCGAGGGGCTGTATCTCAGGTACTCCAGAGTAAATCTGGTATTTTTAGCCAAACTCATCTTCACCGGTGACTGAAGCTGCTCTTCTGGGGAAGGGGGAATTGTATCACACTAAATTACCATAGCAGTGTTTGCCAGAACTGGTGGGTTGCATCCTCATTACGCTGTAAGAACAACCTGTAAGGCCTGGCTGACTGTGACTACGTGTCACTTTGGTGAAATAATTGTGACGAAGCAGGCCGGAGTAGTTCTCAAAAGCAGGGTGCTGAAATTAGCTGACCTCGTGGTTTTAAGTGGATCCTATCTCCAAGGTCATTTCCAGTCTGGACGAGCCTCTGTGTGACAAAGAGTAGCTGGGTACTTGTGCCAGGGAGATAATTAGGTACTGATCACTTGAACATAACCTATAACGAAGGGTGTGCTAGGCTACATCATGCGTGATCTGTGAGCATGAACATGAGCCAGCAATGCACCCTTGCAGCAAAGGCAGCCGACGGTACCCGGGGCTGCTGCAGTGGGAGCGCTGCCCGAAGGTGAGGGAGGGGACCCTTCCCCTCTGCTCAGTGCTGTGGGGCACATCGGGAGTGCTGGGACCAGTTCTGGGCTCCCCAGTACAAGAGAGGAGTGAACATACTGGAGTGGGTCCAGTGAAGAGCCGTGAAGGTGATGAAGGGGTTGAGGCATCTGACATGTGAGGAGAGGCTGGACAAGCCTGGAGAAGAGAAAGCTCGGGTGGTCTCATCAATGCCTATAACTACCTGATGGGGGGAGTAAAGGAAAAGGAACCAGACTCTTCCCAGTGGTGCCCAGAGACAGGACAAGAAGCAATGGGCACACTTTGAAATAGAGGCAGTTCCATTTATACCTAAGAAAACACTTTTTGCCGTGCAGGTGATCAAAGACAAGAAGTTTGCCCAGGGAGGCTGTGGAGTCTCCATCCTTGGAGATACTCAGAACCTGACCGGACACGGTCCTGGATGCCCTGCTCTGGCTGAGCCTGCTTGAGCAGGTGGGGGTTGGACCAGACAATCTCCAGAGGTCCCGGTGAGCTCAGCCATTCTGTGATTCTGCGATACCGGAATGCGTATTAGGTGCGAGGAGTGCTGGGGTTGACAACACTGGTCCTAGGAAGATACTTTATCATTTGAATTCTCATGTATGCAATGTTGTGATTAGGACTTTTCACTGTGGCATCAGCACCCAAGCGCTGTTGGTTAACCCCTCGTCTTCTGACGGGGTTCTTTCTCTGTGTCCTACTGCATTTCAGGACTCAGCCTCAGTTCTAGAAATTTGATGATGGTTTTGGTTCTCAGGTGCATGAGCTTGCATTTGGGTTCACATCTGCGTTAACAAAAACTGGACATTTTTTTACCTCAACAAATGATCAGTCAGTCTGTATAATAAAATAAATAATGCCTTTGTTGTTCTCCACATTAGCATTTTGTGTGTCATATTCCAAATTTTATATGCAGTAATGCTATGTTTTCATCAAAGGCATTGATAAACATATTGAAAAAATTGATGCCAAAACAGATCTCTGTATAAGCTCACAAAGTATGCAATCCTTTGGAGTGAAAACACTTCAACTATAGTATATTTTTATGACCTAACTGTTAACCAGTTTTAAAAATTATCATTTATTATGTGTTCCACTGGTTTTGTTTAGAGTTATTTTTTAATGCAAGATTATGTCATATGTTTGGTAAAGACACAATTTCAGCCACAATCTTCATTATCAGTCTAATGCTTAATCTCATTAAAACAGTATCAAATTTGTTCGACAGTCTGAGTTCCTGGGCAACCGCGTCGACTGACATTAATAAATCCGTAATCCGCTAATTCTTTCATTAGTATCCCATATCAGCATTTCTATTAGTTCGCTTGATGGCACTTGCTAGCTAAAGCTGCCTGTAGTCACCCAAGCGATTATATTTATTGTGCGAAAACACTGGTTCGGCGTTAACTTTTTTCTACACAAAGTCTGAAATTCAGATTACTGAAGCCCCCTTGCCTCCCAGCAGGAGCGCAGGATGGCCCTGCAGACCATTTTGTCTTCCGTTTCTTGACCCGTCTCCACCTTCCAGGCGATGGGCGGCTTTTTGTCGCTGCCCACCCCCGGCCCGCAGCGCTGCCGGCGGAGCGGGGCGCGGAGCGGGGCGCGGAGCGGAGCGCGGAGCGGGGCGCGGAGCGGGGCGCGGAGCGGAGCGCGGAGCGGGGCGCGGAGCGGCGCGGAGGGGCGCGGAGCGGGCGCAGTATCGCGGCGATGCTCTAGATGGGGCTTCAGCACCGGCAGAAGCGGGGAGCTGGCCCGCCCAACGCCGTAACCGAGTCAAACCAGCCCTCGAAGGCGATGGAGGGATTGGAAACGGGCTTCGTCCCGCCTCTAAATTCGCCCTTGTTCCTTTGATCTAATTCCCTTTTTTACTGCTTGCTTGCCGGGCCGTTTCCTTTCATCGTGCTTAACGAGAAAACCTTTTTGTCTGGTCCCGTTTATCTTCCCTTAAAATTCATACGCGTGTGGTAACCGGCCAGCGCGCGTGGAGGAGGTTTGCCCAGCAGTGCGAGCGTGTTCTCTCGTTAGCAGAAAATACCTCCACGAGTCCTCTAAACTATTTTTAACATCTCGACCTCCCATCTTACTGCGCTAGCGGGGAATGTCATCGCCTTGGCCCGGCACCGAGGTCTCTGCAGGCAGAAGGAGAGCTGACCCAGCGTGCGATTCGGGGTCTGGGCTATAGGCTGGGACTCCGCATCTGCAGCAGTGAACCGAACGGTGCTGGGAGCCTCTCGGTGGCACGGCTGCCGGTTGCTGTGGTCTGCCCACTTCCATGCCTTTAACTCTCTTAGCTTCCACGGGACACTTAAATCATAGAATCATAGAATTGTTGAGGTTGGAAAAGACCTTTAAGATCATCAAGTCCAACCATCAACCCAACACCACCATGACCACTAAACCAGATCTTGAAGTACCACATCTACGCATTTTTTGAACACCTCCAGGGATGGTGACTCCACCACTTCCCTGCACAGCCTGTTCCAATGCCTAACAACCCTTTCAGTAGGGAAATTTTTCCTAATATCCAATCTAAACCTCCCCTGGTGCAACTTGAGGCCATTTCCTCTCATCCTATCACTAGTTACTTGATAGAAGAGACTGGTACCCACCTCACTACAAGCGCCTTTCAGGTGTAGAAAGCGATAAGGTCTCCCCTCAGCCTCCTCTTCTCCAGACTAAAGACAGAGACTCGGTAAGGTGGGCAAAAACCACTGGACTCAGTAAAAAGTCCAGCTGGCTGCTGGTGACTGGAGGCATCGCTCAGGGATGGATGCTGGAGCCAGTATTGTTTATTGTCTTTATTATTGAGCTGGACAAGGAGATGGAGTTTGTCAGGGCTTTGGGTATATACTCCCACTCCTGAGGTTTGGCTGCTGGGCTTGGGGCTAGCTCCATGCCTGTGCAGCCAAGAGTGACCTCTGGGGATTGTGGGGGGGGTCTCAAATGTGCTGTTGGAGGGGTTGCAGCCAGGGCCAACCCTTGCCGTCGGGAGCTCCTTCCAGCTGCGTGTCTTGTGCTGAGGGCACTGACCTGCAGATGGGACCTCTCGGCTCATCCACAGGCAGCCCTGTGGCTGCAGACCAGCCTGGCGACCGCAGGGTCCGGGCTGACCCCATCACTGTCCCAGCCCGTCCCTGCTGGTTTTGAGGGTGCTGTGGGGCTGGCCCCACCAGTGAGACCCTGCAGGCCCCACTGTCACCCTCGGGGATGGAGTAACCCCATGAGGCAGTGCACACCAGGCACGTTTGGGCCGGGAAGCAGCTCTCCAGGAAAAGCCCTGGGATCCTGGTGGACAACAGGTTGAACATGAGTCAGCGACGTGCCCTGGGATCCCCAGAGTGAGAAAAACATTTAAAACCTGGGGTGATTCCTGTGAAGGACCACCAAGCTAGTGAGGGGCTGGAGCACAGGATGTTTGAGGAGAGGCTGAGGCTCTTGGTTTACTCAGCCTGGAGAAGAGATGCTTCAGGGAGAACTTACTGCTGTCTGCAGCTACCTGCTGGGAGGGGGTGGAGGAGATTGATCCGGACTCTTCCCTGAGGTGCCCGGTGGAAGGACGAGAGGCAGCTGGACACATGTTGCAACATGGGGAATTCTGACCAGATGTTAGGAGAAAATTGTTCACCACGAGGGTGGTCGAACACTGGGGCAGGCTGCCCGGAGAGGTCGTGGAGTCTCTGTCCTTGGAGATACTCAAAACTTGACTGGACACAGCCCCAAGCAACCCAGTCTAGTTGCCCCTACTTTGAGCAGATTGTCTGACCGATGACCTCCAAAAATCCCTTCCAAACTATATTAGTCCGTGATTCTGAAATTGTGTAGCTGTATCCAAACCAGCAGTGCACCCTGATCTGGGCTGCCTCCCAAACCATCACGGGGATCGATGGGGAGAGTGCTAGCTGACTAGGGGGAAAGCCATGGCACTGGCCACGGTCACAGTTTAACAGTGAAGGAGACAGAGTTCCAGTGTCTGGAATGGTTTAAGTAAATAAACACAGTTTCCAAAAATAGAAACATAAAATATAAATATGGAAAATGAAACCGCTGCTTTATTTTCATGCAAATGCTGTTAGCTTGTTCATTCCATTCATTTCATTTATGGCAATAGTTACAAATGTGAAATCTTGGTCCTTCTCAGGCTGCATACTGGACAGGTATCACCAAAGGCTTGCGCACACCGTTACGACTATATGCAAATATCTTTTCATTAGCAATGGTATTTCATTTGCCCTTTGTAGACTGAACACCCTTTTTGAAACTGAAAACTGACATTTCAGAGTCCAACTAAAGAGTTCTTAATGTTTGACTCATTTTCTGTAATAATATGTATATCTAATTATTAATTCCTTATTCCTGGCTAAGATCCAGTCATATCAACATTTATGAAATCTTAGAAATAAAAATGTATCATCTATAAAAATTTTAGGATGGCTCATTTTTTCACATACAGAAGACAGTATTTACTTTATATGTATTTTTAAGCAGGTTTTCTGGAAAAGCAGGAAGCTGGGAATCTTTCCTGTGCCTTCCAAGTTCACAGTGTCATTTCTGGGTGGTGGTGGGGGAATATAATCCAAAGCAACTGAAAATGCCCTGCCATCAGGCTTTCCCTGTTTAATCTATTAGCCACTCAGCTGTATAATGTATTATCTGACACACAGTGATAAGCAGCTTAGCTGTCCGAGATCATATTAAATATGTTTGGTTTAGCCTAATTCTGCAGCGCTCCACGAGGAGACACCCTGATGTCCATCTGGAGCCCTTTTGGAATCACTGCAGCCCTGCACAGGGATGGGGATCCTCCTGCATGGCTCATGGCCTTGAAGGAGAATATACTTTCCGATTGTCTGGTCCTTCCTTCTTTTCTAAAACCCTTTCTTCAGCTTCTGTTCATGCACTTAAGAAATGAAACATTGAAGCGAGCCCATGCCCTAGAAAATAAAAATATCCCTATAGCAGATGATCCAGAAGTTTATAGGTTAGAATGGAACTGCCTTGATCTCTGGTTTAATGAGTTCTGCTGGAAAAACACATTTTAAAAAGAACTCCTACCCTGCATTTTCCATACTTTACATCTTTTTAGTATTTCGTTAATAGTTCATTGGAAGATTGACAATCACATCTACTCCTTATATTGTCTCTTTAATTACTTGTAAAATTCATGTCACCTTGCAAAAACCCCTGAATAATCAGGTTTCTCTTGAGTTTGCTGAAAGCCCCGACACTAATACACAGGTGGGGTAGTAGTCTTTGTCTCTTTTTGACACCCCTCTGAGGTCGAAGGGATAAAGACTCTGTAACGTCAGATCCTCTCAGCCCCCTCTCCACTGTGGCTCCAACTGTTCCTGGCACGGATGCGTGGACTCCGTTTGCTCTTCGGGGAGCTCCATCTGCAGCTCAGTGATCACAAGCTGAATTTTAACCGATAGATATAAATAGATTTGATGGCGGTGATGAATGTGATAGTCATCCCTAGACAGTCACTGCCAAGAAAACAGCGATATTATTAAAAAAAAAAAAAAAAATCCAAAATGTTTGGCTTTGGCGGGGGGGGGGAATGGGGACAAACTGAGGTGGAAGGAAGCAGTTAAAGCAACTGTAGAACTTAAAAATAGTATTAACTGATATTAACATTGGCTAAATATAATAAATACAGGGCTGGCTAAAACAGAGGTCTACAAATATTGGTGGGTGACCTGAAGTAAGAATTGGTGAATACTGCTTGTGGTAGGAAAAGGAGAATAAGCACAAGTTTGTGCTTTTTTCCCTTGACTTTTCTATTCATTCTTTGCATGGTTTTAAACAAAATCACAGCCTTCAGATCATCAGCTTTAAAAAAATATCTGCTTAGGCTTCTTTTCCTTATAAATTCTAAAATGCCTATTTTAAGGGGATTGCTTGTACTCCTTTTGGTGGGAAATTACATTCGACATTGGAGTTAAAGGTCATATGACCTCAAACAAGATGGGTGCCAGTGCTGAGAAAACTGAATAGAGTGGTACAATTTCCACAGGATTTAAAATTAACCTCATTGCATGATTGGCTTACATTTCTAATCCGATATATCAGGCTAAATATAGACTTTGAAGAGAATTTCTTTCCATGCAAATAATCACTGCAGGCTAAAAATGAGTAAAAATGTAAATTAAGAAAGAAAAATGTTAAATTAAATTATAAACAAACTGTCATCTTGCTAGAACATTGACCTGAAACTGCACATATAGAAGACACCTGCAAGGGAGAGAAGACAAAAGGGAAAAAATAAATAGAGAAATTAGTATGTTTGAATATATATTTATAGAGGGAGAGTTTCTGATGCTGTCAGCAATTTCTGTCAGAGATCTACCTTCAGAGGCATCACTGTTGACTTTCAAACACTTCATGTTTTATTACTGCATTTTAATCATTAACTATGAATGGCGTCCCTGGATGATCCGCAGGAGCTATGAATCATTCATTATAACTAAAACAACCTTTTTTTTTTCATTAAAATAAACAAATAACAAAATAGTTTCCAAAAAATCAGGACAGCAAAACCTTTAGAAAAGAACTAATATTTTAGGAAATGCTACAAATCAATACTACAAAAAACTCCAAGGTCAGAGAAGGAACCAGAGAGTGGGGAGCTGAGATTAAGCCTGCATGCAGGTTTTTTTTGTTTTCTCCTCTAGTCTCCTAAATTCCTGAAGAATGTAAATGTCATAAAATGTATTATGTAGGCAGATGCCATTCCAATTTAATAAGTCCATACTAATGTTTTGTAGATAAGAGAGCTGCTTCTGTGCGAGAACCAGCTCTGTGGCACTAAACCCATTTGGGAACAGTCTTTCATTTCCCATATTAGAGCAAAACATGAATTTCCATGTGACAGACAAAAAAGATTTGCTTCACTGACAACGGTTCCTATCTCTGTTGGAATTCAGCAAGCTCCAAACACAGGAGAAATATTATAACCCAGTTCACTTGGTTTTATTTATTTGTTAGTGTAACTTGTACAAAGCAGTATAAATAGCCCT
Source organism: Haliaeetus albicilla (assembly GCF_947461875.1). Taxonomy (NCBI): domain Eukaryota; kingdom Metazoa; phylum Chordata; class Aves; order Accipitriformes; family Accipitridae; genus Haliaeetus; species Haliaeetus albicilla. The sequence continues at coordinate 8,268,788 of NC_091499.1, forward strand.
TAGTTCCTGGGGAAGTTCATGTCACTGTTTTTGATCAGCCTCACAAGAAATTTTCTCTGAATCCCTAAGGGGTTTATTCTTAATACATGAATTCCAGCCTCTGCAAGAAACTACATCTTCAGCCGTGATCTTCATTATATCCAAGTCCCATAAAAAATCAGTCTCATTGGTTCAACATCTAGATGCAGGTTTCAGATAAACAGGTGAGACAACCCAGGCTTGGAAGTGACAGCAACATGGAGATAGCATAAAGATACCACAGGTGAAGCTGAATCTGAGCAAGATGGAGATGTCCATAGCTATGGAAACCATGACTAACAATTATCTACTGCTTGCCATGCTTAATGGCTGCATCCCAGTGAGTGACAAAATGGAAAGATCCTAAAAGAAATATTGAAAGGGAGACTGTCTCTCAGAAATTGCTTTAAAGAAGATACACCTGCTACACACTAGGTCGGCTGCAACACTCAGAACCAAGCCAGGTTTCTTGGCTTGTAGGCCAGTGTCTCACCACTGGGTCATGCTATGGAAGGTTTGTAAGGCCCTCACCAGTCGTATCCTAAAAAGAAGTCTGCTGTTTGGGTTCATGTTGATTCACAGTTGCTATCTCACAGCCTGAGCCCGCAACCCGTTTTGCTGAGTATCATTCATTCGCACAGATAGTCCCATTTATTTCTCTGAATGCTACTTGTCTGAGTAAGGTCTACTCAATGGGAGTAAGGACGGCAGCCTTGGGCTTTAGTGACTAGATGGAGAGGCAGGCAAGTGAATCGAAATGAAGAAACTGAACTGGCTCTGTGGGCATATGAAACAATATTTTTCCTTTCTGTGAAGCCTTCCATGAGGTCTTTGCTGGACCCTTGCTAGTCTTTGACCCACTGATGATGTGAGTGATCTCAGGAGGAACCCCTCACACTGGCCTCCAGTGCAGCCTATTCTGTAGTCCAAAAACTCTGAGAAAGGGTCTGTTGTTATGTCCTATTATCTAGATTCCATTAAGAAATGCTGCATCCAGTTATGATACCAAAGTATCCATTTGCTGAGTTTAATATTTCTCAGACTTTCCTAGACTGCAGTCATCAACATTGAAGTTAATATTGAGTCAAAGTTATCTCCTTTTATTTTAAATAGAACTGGTTTTTTAAGTGTAGAAAGTAGACTGGTCATCACAGATACTTACCCACTCACGGTCTGATACAGCTGTGGTATCATATTTGTCCATTTTTGGTCAAAAGACAACTTTCTTTATACAAGTAAGGAAATAATTCATTAAAAAAATAGTTTTTTAAAAATTGTAGCTTCTTTTTCAGGAGTTATCTAAGAGCAGCCTATGCTGACCAATTCATGGCTAAAATAGCTTATGATCGAGACAGGTATGCAGTCTAAAATAGGCTAGTTTGCATGCATTGCTCTTGTAAACCTTAAGACTTGAGGTGTATTTCTACTTGCCAAACAACCTGCTTAATAATTTTTTCTTTTAAAATTTAGTCCAATCTTCGGCATTTTTACAGAGACCAGGGTCATATTCTGCATTCAAATTCATCCCCAAAAGCATCTGAGAGCAAAAGGTTGCTGTTAGGTTTATCAAAATAGTCGCTTGGCCATACCTTCATTAGTTATTTTATATCTCCTATTCTGAAAGTAATTCTAGTTCAGTCCAGCTGCATTTAGAAAAAATCAATAGCAGCTTTGACATGCTTACCCTTGCCATGCCATTAGTACAACAGCGGACTTGACCCTGCTGGCTGCATGATATGTCTGTTGCTTGGTGAAACAGAAAGTATGTTTCTTGAGAAGATGATTTTGATAAAACGAGCAAATAATATTCCTTGCAGCAAGATTAATTTTGCTAACCTCTCATAACTTCTCATTTGGCTTGCCATGTTTGTTTTACAGATTTCCGATGAAGACCGGTTGTGTGCCTTTCACCATCCTTTTCCAATTAATTAAAAAAACCGGGTTGAATTAGTTTTTTGTTCTTACCGTCCAAGTCATGCTCTGAATAGTCTGGAAGCTGTCCTAAGCTGTGCCTTCACTGGCAAAAGTAATACATACTTATTGTGTCAACCGGCAGTCCTCCCAATGGAAAAACATGGACACAAAGAATGTAATTTGTTCTGCAAAGAAGAGCTGGTAAGGTCAAATGTGACCACGGGTAACAGTACTGAGTTTTGTAGCTAACTTTTGGGAAGTGCTAAAAATGCCACTTAGCATTTTCACCACTTCACATTTTAGAACTGAACAACAGTTATAGGTTAATTAGTCCTCTCTGGAAAATACTACTTCCCAACCGCTACCTCCCCAGTACCTTTATGGCAGTAGAAAATAAATCTCAGATAGCTTTGAGTAACAGCTGCACTGAAGATCTGATCTGGGAATACACGGTGCAAAAAGTAGGACATGGAAATGCAAAATGCAACAAACTTTATGCTGCAAATCTGAAAGGAATAAATAAATGTTAGCAAACTTTGCAGGGTTAGTTTACCAAAGAATACAAAAAGTGTATCATCTGCTTTGACAGGCAGGTTCATGCTTAGCACAAAAGAGCCCGGGTTGAGACTTGTAAGACAATGCATGTAATGGCAATGATTTGTCTATCCATCGCTTGAGACATTGTATGGTTTGTCATTTATTTAGCTTCAGTTTAGCCTGGCTTACATTGCCTCCTACATGCTCCTTTGCTCAGTGTATCAGTTGCACAGGTTGTATGTACGCTGACCTGATGGTGCCAGGCCAGGCAGCTGGTTTCTGTCCAGTGTGCTCCTGCTCCGAATCCACATCTCCTCCACTTCTGTCCAGGCAGGAGAGGGTCCTCCCTGTTCAAACCAGCTCATGAAATTGCGGTCAGTTCCCATGTAGGTCAATGCAACCTGTCTGCAGCGCATCCCTGATCACTGCTGCCACTTTTTCCTTTTCTGCCTTCTCCCTCCACCAGCTCTGGCTCTCATTTGCTAGTCCCCTCTCCAGTTTGGGAAACAGGACCGGCACGCTTTCCCCACCCCTTCATTCTCCTCGGCCCCTGCCCACGAAGCCTGCGATGCTGTCAGGGCAGCACTCCCCTGGACTAGAAGGATGCCATAGGTTGGCTGCAGCCATCTGTGCTGCTTTTACGGAGCTAAATTCACACCGTTTACGCATCCCGTCTGCAGGGAAGGGCTCTGCCGGTCAGCAGCATCATCTCCAGAAAGACGGGATACACCCAGGACAGGGCAGGGACCAGCACAACAGTCCTGGCCACCCAGACTGCAGGGGACACCCTTGGCTCTGAGCTGAGGATCAGTGTGGGACAAGGACCCTTCCCTGCTGGTTCCTAAAGGTCACCTCAGACCTGTGCCCGAGTACAGTCCTGCGTCCCTGCAATGAGAATGCATCCTCCATTTGTGGGCTTGAACCCGTGCTTGAAATGCAGTGCACACGTAAGCGTTATCCTCGAATTTATGTCAGCTTTCCAAGTCTGAGATTTTTTTTCCCCCTTTCTGTTCTGCAAAACATCTAACAAACTCCTAAGTACTATAAAAATAATAACTATTCTTAGTTTATTTGGTGCATACACTTTAGGAAAGTTGCCAGTATTCATGTACTCAGCTGCTTCTTATTCTCCACAAGATTATTTGCTCTTTGTCCTTGTATACATAAATATTGTTGCTGACCCACTTCTCCTGCATCCTGCAAGAAATGAATCTTCTAAAGTGCCTTATCAGAGTGGAACTGGACAGACATGGAAAACCAGCTGGAAAATAGCCAAAAGGAACGTGGTGGTAGATTCTTTTTCTAAGGGCTTGGCAGAAGGTCCCCCCAGAAAAGGGCTGGCAGGAAGGTAATGCTCTATGACTGCTCCCTGAGTGCACTTCACATCTCAAGTGCTCGCTAATTTAGGTTTTGTTGGAACTGCAGATGGGGAAATGAGATTTGTGGGGGCTTTCAACCCTCATCCATCTGCAGTAATGTAGAGTACTAAAGGTTGTTCAGATTAGCAGAAATAAGGATGAATCCTTTCCCTAAATTGCACAAAACAAAGGAGAAAGCTGCTCAGAAGTTTGGTTTCACCAAGAAATGCAAGCCTACTGGGCTTGATGTTGTTGAGCCTGATTTGTTTGCAATGTCTTGGGCTGAAAGAGTGGATGGGGTAGAAGGCTGGGCACCGACTGAAACCTGCCTGGAGTCCTGCTCATCAGTCAGAGCCACCGGCTTCAGCAACAGTGGGATCTTTAAAGACACGAGTAGAAAATGAACTCTGGCACTTCTTACACAATGTAGCTCTAAGTTTAAGGAATGATGAATGATTTAATACAGAGCATGAAAGATGTTTTTACCTCCAGGTTCAGTTATTGGAAGTCAGATGACTAGGCTATATCAGATGATGAATTTCACAGGAAAATGTTTTTCTTTTCAAAGGTCCTTAGTACTAGGAATTCATGGAGGGAGTCAAAGCAGCCACAGATACTAACAACTAGTCATGCTTCAACTAAAGGGCAGCAGATTGTGACTTCAACTAAAGGGCAGCAGCTGAGAAGAATGGACTCTTATACAGCTTTGGAATTATGTAGGTATATTTTGATTAAATGGCATGAAGGAAGATTTACTCAGCTCTCTGTGGTTTGGTTTGTTTTTTTTTTTTTGCTGTCGGTTATAAAGAGATGGTACAGAAATCATTCTGAAATCAAGAGCAGCTGTACCTTTCTGCTTTCCTTAACATGCCACAAATTTGTGAATGCAAAAATCAAAATATTTTTCAAAATTGTTCTAGCTCTGTCTTTTCCCAAGAGTCTGCTTTAACACCTGTGCTTTGTACTAGCTTCAGAGTAATTCAAATTAAAAGAGAAAAAACTTTATTTTGGGATGTTATCTCTAAGATCTAACTGTGGGGAAAGCGGGGAAATGCTCTGAATGTAAACCTCTTGCCACAGTCAAGGTTCTGGAAAGAATAGAGTCCTGCCTGAAACTGAGTTTGTTATTGGGAGACTTTGGTGTGATTTACAAAACCTCCAAAGATATTTTTGCAAAGGATAGGGTGATCTTGACTAGGAGCAGCTTGACCTGTTGTGCATGTAGAGGAGTCATAATAGTATGCACAACTAACCCACAACTGCAGGCATTCATGCACAACTGAGAGAGTGTACCCTGGAGGTTCCTTCTGTGGTTAAATTGATACCTTAAAAATACAGTGGCTTCTAGGATGTATGTGGAGAATCAGGCTCCAAACAGCATTATCTCATGCGCTTTCAAGCTGTGTCTAGCCAAGATATTTACAGGCTGTCAGCCACCACACCGAGTGCCATTACTCAACAAGTGGAATAACCCTGTACTTGCATCACATTACTTTGGCCATTTTGTATGTTTTAGAGCCTTTAAGTTATCTACTTTCTCTTGGGGTCCGCAGTGGGAGATCAGCTGATGATAGTCTGTAGCTCTATTGAAGCTGGAGCATTCTATTTTCTCTACTATTTATCTTCTTCTTTTGCTGCTCCCTAGCATGACGGTCACATTTCTACCAAGGAAGATTGCTCAGGAACATCAGAGCTTTTAATGACACTCTAAACCAGTAATTTTCAACATGTTTTGATACCTAGAATTTTTTAAAAGTCCTAAAGACCCCTTTAGAAATTTCAACTATGTGGATTGTTGGAGACTCTGTGTGAATTTACTACTTCTTAGCAACGTTTCACGGCACCCAGAGAAATAACTGATGGGTAGCAACAACTCACAGACCAGAAAACTTCCAAAATGCCTCAGACAGACTGCTCCTTTCAGGTGACAGATGAAGCTATCTTAACCACTTTTTTAGTCCTGAACATAATACTCCACTTCTCCAGGATTTTTCTCCTATGCCTGTTGCATCTTGCTATACAAGTAATCTTTTATCATAATTAGAATCTTCTTTGTCCAAGGTTGTACTTTTATACTTCTGTTTTCACATACTTGCAAGCCTTGGTTTTGTGTGTTCTTTGTTACCTTAGCAGCAGTAAAGTTCTGTTTAATCTTCCGTGAAGATCTGGCATAACAATGAATCATTCTCACCATGAAATCTTTAGAAACTACCCTCTGCCCCCCATAAATCTACATTTTCAACTCCAATCTCAGAATGCAGTGTTTCTGTACCTCCTGTAAACATGGAAAACTGCTCGTAAATCATTTTAATGATGTTTTTAATTTATTACATTTCTTCTACTTAACTAAATGTTTATGCCATTTGGTCTTCAAGCCTCTAGAACAGTACAATAGAAATGGAGTTAAAGGTATGGCCTCAGGACATTTACCAGCAGCGGCTGCAGGATGCAGGGTGACAGCCAGTCTTAACCTGTACACCACCTGAAAGTGCAAAATGTCACGTGGCGATGTCTGATAGGTTTTACCCTCCACAGAGTAATAGTTCTCTGCTTAGGAGCCATGTAAAGTAGGAGGCCGCTCTACAAGCTTTGAAATCTTCAACTTCTGAGTCTAATACCTCTTTTTCCTAACTTTCTGGATTACTTCCGTGACAGAACTAGCTTCTTTGTGTGTATGGAAACACTAGCAAAAAAGAGAAATGAAAAAGCTGTCTGGATTCTCAATGCCCATGCTACATCAGAGCTGATACTGAGAAGTTATAGGTGCAAGATTTTTAGCCCAAAATATTATAAAATTACTTATAAAAATTGAAGATTACAAGAAAATTAATTGAAATACAGCTGGAGATTGTTCAAAATCTGTTTCAAAGGGTGTTCGAAAGGACACGTTAATTAAGTTACTGCATTCATGGTCAAGTAGTTGAATGCAGGCAGGAAGCCCCCTGCCCTGATTTGATGGTGTCTCTAAATATGTGGGCATAAGGATGCTGAAGCATTGGCTTGAAGCTGTGTCAAGTGTGATGGATGGAAATTCTCCATGAGCTCTGGTGCTTTAGCTCAATTTGGTTCTATCAACTCCAGCCATGAGTTTGGCTGCTCAGGCTCTATTCTGAAGTTCATGCTGTTGGAACCTACTGACCCAAGGGCTACAGAAACAAAAGGGAGACTCTAAAAACAATGAAAAGAAAAATGTACATTGGCTTGGCTGGCTGGGGATCAGTTTGGGGCATTTGAAATGGAATGGTGGGTTTGGATTCTTCTAATGGGTGCTGGGTTTACTTGCTTTTACCTTTCATGCCACCTCTTTTTTCCCATAGCTTTTGAGAATTTATGCAACTCAGTAACACTTTCAAGTGAACTGAAATGAAAGTTGTTTGTTTTCCAGATAGGAAAGGAGACTAGATTTGTGGCTTTTGGAGCTGACAAAGTAGAGGACTCTTACAAGGAGAGGAACAACCTTAAAAATACCTTAGTTACAGTTTTTACAGTCCCATTAGAATTTCTTAGTTTTCTTGTTTACATCTCGTGCTTTTTCCAGTTAGTGCCATTGCCACATGGTTTCTCTAGGTTACTGGTTATGTGTTAAGGCTCTCCCTGAGAGGTAGGAGCATCCTCTTCTTCTGTTTAGTGAGAGGTAAAGATGGTCAGCACCCTTCAGAATCAGACTTTGCTATCTTTTTTTCTGTCTTGCTGTATTTAAGAAATACACCAGAAGGCAGGAGTTATTAATATTATAATTTAATGCTATATGCTAATGCTGTTAGAGAATCGAATACAACCAGCTCCAGTGAGTTGCTCTGATTTTATTTGTTTCATATAATAACAGTATGGCCAAACTAGAATATTAAAACCAATATTTTTTGTAGGGATTAAATAGGGAAGTAAGTGGGAAGTAAACACCTCCATCTTTTAAAGAAAACTTAGAGAAACACAGGAAAATATGTTGTCAGAAATAATCCTGCAGCGTGAAGGAAATTCACTGAGTAAGGTAATGGGGATTTTCCAGCAGATTCCTATGATTACTCACCTATCACAGAATTTTAACAAGTTGCCCAGAGTTACCTTACAAAGCAACATTAAAAAAGTTTGCCTCCTTTGCTCGTTTTGCTGGTCGTTCAGTAGCAACCAGTAAACACTTGTTGGTTACTGGTCTGTGGTTCCCATACTAAGACTTGCGCTGAGATGAAGACAGGAGCACTGAGCCAGAAAATCTTAACCTTTGTACCTAAGTTTACTCTGACGAAGTTTACTTTTTTCAACAAGCACTCTCATGAAAGCAAAGTAATGCATAGTTATAACTCTTTGCAAGATTGGTATCTGAATTCCCATTACAGGATTGGACTTTATATTGCTGATATTGAGCTCCGCTCCAGAGGAGAGTGAAGTCAGAGGAAAGCCTCCGAAGGACTTCCACAAGATATAAATCAAACTCGGAATGAGCACTGAGTGTCCTGATTATTTTTTATGGCTCCTGCTAGGTACCCTCCACAAGACCTGCAGGATCTCAAAACGAATGGTCAATATTAAGATGTAAAGAAAGCATTAAGGGCGCGTTTGGCAGCGAGTCGAGGTCTGCGCTTGGTCTGGACGGTCGAAGTTCACCGAGGGCGGTGGCGATGCAACGGTGGGAGGGAGGCTGGCACCGCGCACTCCGCCATCGGGGTGAAATGTCGGGAAGGGAGAGTTTAGTCAGGGGGAATGAGTACCGCCGGGCTGCGGGCGGGGAAGTAAGAGGATGAGGGTGACGACTGTAGTAACGCGGTTCTGAGTCTTTAAATAAAGACAGGCCGCGTCCTCACAGACCCAAAAGCTGATGAGGGCCGTAGGGATTCCCCTCGGTCACTTGCAGATGAGCTGACTGATGAAGGGTTTATTTGGGGTTATCTGCTTATCCTGTTGATTAATAACATCTGTTCCACAGCTGACAATCTTGAGAACTGTGCATCTCCACCAGGGAGTGAAAACGGACAGTGCTGTTTAACTCCTTTGAGATGTATGGGGTGGGAAGGCCCTCTCTCCCAACGGCCCACCGCCCTTGCGTTGTCCCTTTTGCCTGCCCTGGCAGGAATGCGCCTGTGTGGTCTGTCCAGCGCCATTTTCCAGCCCTTCGCCGCTGTAAATGGCAGCCAGCAGGGCCGGACTCCGGCCGGGCAGAGTGGAGATGGAGGCTCCGCGCAGGGCAGGAGTGCCAGGAGCAGCCAGGCAAGGCTGAGGCGTCAGGGAGGAGCAGCCCCGATGGCGGAGGGGATGAATTTAAGTGCGTCCACTGCTCATGGTGCACCGGGGCCACCTTGACCTGAGGGCAGCGCACCCCGGGGGGTGGCACAAACCCCTTCTCGGCCTCTCAAACGCGATCGGTGGCACTTGGCAGCCGCGGGCGTTGTGGGCAAGGCTGCCTGAAGCAGCGGGCTGCCGGCTTAGCTCGGTTTTGCTGGTGAAGCACGACCGACGGCGAGCTGTGCCCCTCGCCCGGGGAGAACTACAGCGCCCGTCGGCCCCTGCGCGCCGCCCCCACCTTTCCCGCCTCTCGCCGTTATCGCCTGCCTCCTGTCAGCGAGGAGCCGGACCCGGCTCGCCCGAGAGGGGCTGCTGCCGCGGGGAAGGGGGTTGCTGCGGGTGGCGGTCGCCCTCGGGGGGGGCGGCGGCGGCGGGCTGGAGCGGGGCGGTCTCGTCCTCGTCCTCGTCCTCCTCCTCCTCCTCCTCCTCGACCTCGTCCCCGTCCCGTGCGGGGGAGCGGCGTCCCCGCAGCCCTCGCTGCCCCGTCCCGTCCGCTCCCGCGGCTCATGAGGTGAAGATGGTGATCCGCGTCTTCGTCGCCTCCTCCTCGGGCTCGGTGGCGGTGAGTGAGGGCGAGCGGCGGGGAGAAGGGAGAGGAGCGGGGCGAGGGGGGGGGGGGCCGCCGCGGCCAGGGCTCAGCCGCCCCCCCGGGTCCGGGGACGGCAGCGCCGGGCGAAGCTGCCCGGTGGTCGTCAGCCGCCGGTCGCCGTCCCCGCGGTTGCCGAGCTGCCCGCAGCTCCGAGGGGGAGCAGGCCGGCGCGGACCTGAGGGTCAGTAGGCTGCTGTGAAAGGCGGGTCTGAATTTGCCGGGGCTGCGTGTGCAGTGGGGGAAAAAAATGACAACTCCCCCCCCCCCCCCGCCGCGAAAGGCCGCCAAAGCTTAACTTGTTCGCACACTGCCTTTGGCAAATGAAGACCCCCGAAACCTCTTCGCAGGGGACGAGTGTTGGGTGTGTTTAAAGGGCATTAAAGTGGGCTAAACTTGCCTGCTTGGGAGGGGGAGACCGCCGTGAGGTACGCTGAACCCGGTCAGGTGCGGTGCCTTGGTGCCTGCCAACTACCGCGGGTTTAAAAAAAGAAGTAAAAGGAGAGCCTAGAGACAAACTTGAGGCCGCTAGCACCTCTCTGCATTAGGAAACACTCTGGGAAAGGTACAACTGTTTTCAAACTCGGTTTTGAAAGGCATCACTGCGTCTTCTGCTTACTTGAAGCTCTTAGAGCTTTCTCTTGTTGAATTCATTATGCATGGACCTATGAATTTCCGTATTTTCATATATAGCGACAGCTCTGATTTCCGTTAAGGCAATCTGAGCGAAAGCATTCTACTGAATTTGTTCTTAAATGAGAAACATCAGAAGGATTTAGATATAATTGCTATTCTTTATGCTTCAGCAGTGAAGGCAGTGGCATTTTTGCGTTGCAGAAGGATGTAGCACTGTATTTTCCCATCTGAAGGTTTATTGTGTGTTCACTTCCTTCAGCCTTTTCCTGCGTGACACTTGTTTTCAGTTCAGTGGCATGGTGACAGGTATGTGTTCTGATACATTTTGGCATGAAGTGTACAAAATGCTTAGTGGCTGCATTACAGCTAATAAAAACTAATTATCCATTTCAGTAGCCAACTGAGTAAACACAGAGTGTCTTCAGAACTCTATAATCCATGGTCATCGAGCATCCGTAATAGAAACATCTCCTTCCCCACATGGCCAGTTGGTTCATGCTGTGGTAGCTCGGTATTGCTAGGTTTAGTTTGTTTCATGCTTCATAGCTTGAACAATAATGCATAGTTTTATATTTTGTTTTTGTTGAAGAGGGGGGAAAGGGCCACATAATTAGCTCACCCAAATCTCCTGTTCTGACCAGTCTGCAAATAGGTTACTGATTGGAGTTTTTCATTCTGTCCTCTCCTTCCCCTGTCTCTGTCTGCAAGGTACATATCCCGTCAGCAGCAGCAATATAACCCCCCCTTCACTATTAACCCAGCAAACCAAATCTGAGGTTGACAAGTAATTTAATTTGCACATCAGTTCATTTGCTGACTTTTTTTCTGGGTTGGACAGCAAGAAGATGACATAAAATGCAGATAACAGTTTGCATACTGGTGATAGTCAACTTTCTTCATCTAGGCAGCAGTACGTCCGAGTATAGGCTAGCCAGGGAAGAATAGATAATTTAGTGATTGAAGGTACTGTTACACAGGACCAGAGCTATTGCATCTCTTTTCTGTCAGTTTTTCTTCATCTGTGTTGTCACAGCATTTAGGAACCTTCATTATGGGCTAGGTTCCTGCTGTACTCAGTGTTGCATCGCTGACACTGTTTTTCTGTGGGCTTTGCAGGGGGTGTCCATAGATCATGGCTAAGTGATTGAGGAAAATGACATAGAAAAAATTATTATCAGCTGGTTATATGGGAATTCACATCTGGAGAAAAGGGCGTTACTGTATTGCACATCTCTAAACAGGGAAGTTTTAAACTTATTTTCACCCTCCTCGAACTAAACATTAGGGAAAGGAAGCAAAAAGTGTTTGAGTCATGTAATTCCTTGATGTCTCCTCCAGCCTTCAGCAAAACTACATCGGCTACTTTTTGGGATCCTGTGCAATTCATGAGACAGGATGATGATTTCCCTGCCTAGAGCAATGAGTATCCCTAATAGATCCTACTCTGTGTCCTGCTAAAAACAGTGTTGGAATCCATGGTTTAATTTCCACCTGTAGGTCAGCTTGAATCAAATTGTAGGCTAGCTGCTTGTGAGAGTCCATGTAGCTGAGGTTAGTATCTGACCTGCTGTAATTGACCGAAAATGTCTATATGTAATATTTGCTGATAAACTAAAAGCATTGTCATAGTGACATGATTCACTTTCCTAATCTCACTAGAGATACTTTGTTAAATTACTCTTTATTTTAAAATGAAAAGTCCATCTAGTCTCCAGAGTAAGCGTTTGGTTTCGTTTGTTACCTCACTAGCAGTGTGCTGTTAAAGCAGGGACACTTCTCTTTCCTCTTTGTGCCTGGAATAAAACTGGTTTGAGTTTGCAGAGAGGGAGGGGTGAAGACAGTGATTTGTTTAAATAAAAATAATAGGTAGCAATTTCCTGATGTTAACTGGTGAAAGATGATATTACCTACCAAATATAATGAGCTAAACTCTTTGTATATGACTCCTTTTGAAATCTTTAGAAAACTCAGGTCAAATGATAGGCATTTGGCTGAAACATTCCTGAGAAATATACTGGTTGTGTAGTCAGTGGAGACTTCAGTTTGCATAAGTATAACTTTCCCTGGAAACTTTTGAAATGTTTATTGATCCTGGTACTTGGTGTAATTTATTTTGTGCTAAAGAAGATAAAAATATGTGATAATCATACATAATTCTAAGAGTTCAGCGCATAAAATGTTTTGGGGGTCATTCTGGAGAATGAGAAAAGGAAATAATTGGAGTGGATGAGAAGAAACCACCACCACCACCAACGTGAACCTTCCCTCCATTTGGTCACGGACTTCTACCTGCAGCATCTTCCTCACATGTGAAGGTTCTTAGACCCCTGAGAGGTTAATGGTAGTAATTATTTTTTGTTGTTTTTTTAAATAAAACTTGTGAATATAAATGCCTCATGACCTTAAAAGAGCTTACAGATTCCCCAAACCTACTTGTTGCTTGTTGTCGTCTTCAGTGTTTTTGGAAGCTGGACTGTGGATTTTTGCTGTAGGGATGCTGTAGACAAATTCCCGAGACCTTCTGTGGGAAGGGAAGAGAGAGGCGTTGTGTGTATGTGTACATTTCTAAATAACCTTGTGTTGTTTTAAGCATGCTTTAGGCAGATCCAATTGAATCACAATGGGAAGCCTCTGAGTAGGCAGGCAGGCATGTTTCTACAAGCCTTACCATCTCCTACTTTTTCTGACCTGGATTTCTACTTGTTGGTAAGCTGTGTCTCGAATTCGAAGCGCTTCTTTGTAGGACTGGGGAGGCACAGGCTTTGCTACTCCTCCCTGATAAGGACAATCAGTGTTCTTTTGTGCTTAGGAGAAAGGCTACTTCAAAATTAGCATTTACTTTTCTCCCTCAGCAGTGCTTCACTGTTGTCGGGAAATAGTTTATGCCCTCGTTTTTCACCAAATCATTCCAACGTGACTGTAATTTAATCTGTTCCACATTTTCCAGTCTATCAATAAAAATTTACACTCGTGCTACTGTACTATGTATTGACACAGTTAAATGGTTTTCAGTGTTTTAAAGCAGCTCTACCTTTGACAGGAAGCTGGTAGTAAGAGCTAAGTAACTCTCTGTCTGGAATTCCTACAGTTATCTAGAAATGCCACCAGAGGAGACTTCAGTCCTCTTGCAGGCAGAGGACTGAAGATCGGGTAAGGGAATGTCATTAGCATTCAAATAATGGAGACACTTCAAACAACTGTCTCGCTTGTACTTTCTCCTCTGTTGTAATAGTTTATTGCTTTGGAGCTTCATCTGTTAAGCTGAACAGATATTCTAGGGGAGTTACTGAAATAATGGAACAGCAGGTAGAATCTTCTCTGACGAGTGAGAGATGCAAAACACGTTCCCATTGAAATTTTTGTGTGTTCATGAGATGTGAAAAACACATAACTGAAATGAATTCCATTTAGTGTACAAGGGCAAGTGCTGCTCAGCCACATTCTCCATGAGACATGTTTAGGGGCATAGGAGGGTTTGGGGAGAACAGCATGAACCTGAAATGAATAGACTTTTTAAAATTACCAAAACTTGGACTTTGACTCTTGCCACTGAAGAGAATTATGGATTTTTTTTACTAGGAAGCTTGATAAGATAGGTGCAGTTATAGTTAAATTGTTTCTATAGCAAATATTGGTTTTATGAGACCAAAGCTCTGCTTTTGTTTAAGCATATTATGGAGGTCAAATGAGTTGGAATTTTTGTTTCCTGGAATGACGTTAAATCACAGTATAAAACATCAGAATGTCAGAATAATTGCAGGCATGTTTGTTTGGTTCACATGTTGTTGAATAATGTAATGAAGGCAAATACAACGCTAACATTCTTAAGGCTAACCTCGTCTCCTAGTGATAATGATGAATTTCAACTCCACCCTTGTTTGTACCAAGTCATTGTAACTCAACATTTCTCATAGCACTTCTCAGGAAGAATGTGCTTCTTGTTGAGAGGCATGGAATAAATTAACTAATCTGTCACTTCTAGAATATCCACTATCTAACAGATTTTTTTGCCTCTCTGCACCCCAAAGGCACTACAGTCAAAACTGAAGGTGATTTGGTTGAGTGATACAAGTGCTTTTTGTGAAAACTCTCTTAGTTATGGTGGTCATTTGGAAGGATTTACAACTTGTTGTATGTGATTTACAGAAATTCAACTACCTATGATATAAAATATTAAGCTTTGCAAATTATAAACATTATCATGATTTTTTAATATTTGAAGTTTGTAAAATCAGATCATAGCAGCAGGTAAGTTAGCTTTTCAGAAGTGAGACAATAATCTTTACAATTAGAAGTGATCCTGCAATATTTCCCTGGGAAATAGCAGTATTTTAAATGCATAACCACAGTATTGTCTTAACATCTGTCAGCATGCTGAGGATACACCTGTTGGATTGGATCCTCAAAGCCTGATTTATGAATCTCACAGGAACTTCGTACTGTGTCACTTCACTGGGTCAAGATGGTGGTGCTTTTGGTTGTTCACCTAGAGTGGTGCTGTAGCAACAGTAGCAATACTGGGGGTAAAGTTCCATCCTTGCTCAGTCACAGGACTCGTCTTGGACCTTAGCAATTATATAGTGCCCATAGGAGAGATCTGGGGACTTACTGGATCTAGTCCCTTTGACTGACAGAATTAATTCCCTCATCCTTCCTCAAGTTTCTTATTGCCAGGTCAGGTGGCTCATAGTCATCTTTGCTGGCTTCTGTCAGTCCTGTTTTGCAGGGTTCACGTGGCAGAGGGAGCCTGAGAGCCTCGCTCGCGGCTGTGAATTCTGCGAGGCAGGGAGGTCAGTGCTGAAGGCTTCAGCTATTTTTCTCCCTAAGGACCCTCTGTGGATCTAGCTGTCAAGTCTATATTCCAGAGAAGTCTAGAATTCTAGATACATCCTCCTGCCTCATGATGGAGAGAACTAAGAGCCTCTGAACAGCGGTTCAGATAGCTTAAGGAATGTGTTCAGGAGGGAGCTGGGTGAGAACTTTGGTCACAAGGATACAGGTGGAATTTAGACCATCTGTGTATGGTATTCAGTACCTAACTGTTGCACCATTCTTGTGTGCTCTAGTGCTTTTCAAATATTTACATTGCTTCTTGGCAGATAGATTATGTCAGAAATAATGCTAGCTTGAAGAACACACTTTAGACTACATAGTGTCATGAGCAGTAGGACCATGTGATTACAATTGTAGCAGTAATAAAACTTCAAAGGAGGTATTGTTCTGACTGGGTTTCTGAAGACTGGAGTGTGTGTTTTGATTGGGCTTTCATCCAAGCCAGGTGGCTTCCATGCTTACTATTAAACATACCACAAACATTAACCCTAAATGGTCTCATGTGTGTGAAAAGTTCAGGACTTTAATAAATGTGTATTGTTCCAGATTTTTTTATTCATGCATTTAAATGGTACAATGCTGCTGGCTCCAGCTTGGATTTGCTTGAGTGCTGTCTGCAAACATAACATGTCCTCATTAGCAGTAAGGAGAAATGAACCTCAGGATATAATCTTCTACCTAAAATGAAAGAACTGGATTGTTGGTAGAAGGGTTGTATTGGACTCCTAAGCCTCTGTCCTTGGGCAAACCTTAGCAAGTAAGTACCAGTTACATGACTTAACAGGCCGCATTCTAGGCAAGAGAGCTGAATTTCCTGAAACTCCACCACTCTGGTGGGCAGTGAGGCTAGAAACAAATAACTAGCTCTTGCAAAGTTATGTCTCTCTTCTATTCCTGAATACTTCCCCATTTTTAAAATTTAAGGACCTATAGATAAAATTCAAGAAACAGGGAAGACATACCGGTAAATGTGAAAGTGTACTATTACCT
The DNA here is from genome assembly GCF_947461875.1 of Haliaeetus albicilla. NCBI lineage: Eukaryota > Metazoa > Chordata > Aves > Accipitriformes > Accipitridae > Haliaeetus > Haliaeetus albicilla. The sequence continues at coordinate 8,284,937 of NC_091499.1, forward strand.
GATAGTACCAAAGCCCAGCAAAGCTTGCCAATATAATGGGAAAATATTTATTCAGAGTAAATTACCTTTCTTAGTACTTGTAAGAGCTTAAAAAAAATTCCTATATTTTAACTGATATATTGAATATTCTGGTTCTAATAGTCTTGTCATTGGTAAAGTATACTGCTGAATAAGTCCATTTCACTTGCTATATGAATGCTTTTGATTTTAATTAAAATCCAAGCAAAAATTAAATCTATAATGCAATATGTTTCAGCTGACCTCTGTTAGATTCTCTCTGGTACTCTTCCGTACAATCCATCTTCCAATTTAATTATTTCAGACAGTTTATACTTCTGTTTATCCAAAGAGGAAACTGTAGAATAAATTAGGATTTGTGCAAAAATAGTCATCGTTTAAAGAAGTTCTTTATACAATAAAATCAGGATCACGTTTGTCTTCAGCAATCTGAGTGCAGCTTGGAGATAAAGAACTGTCACTAAGCTGGTAACCCAGAGTGTATCATTTTACTAGCAAGTACACTAAGGCCAACAGTTTCCTCACCTGCAGCCTCAAGTGCTGGCCTCATAAGGGAGGCTATCCAGAAGGAAATACTGCAATCTTTGTTATGCTTGCCGTGTGAAAGCTTGGTAAGAAGAGTGATGAACCAGAAAAGCTGTAGCCTTTGGAATCTATTCGTAGCTGAAATCTACTGTATCCAAAACCGTGATCATGTTCCAGTATCTCAGTGTTTTTTACCAGCTTAATGTTTTGATAGGTTTTGCAGAAGATAGTTAACATTTTGCAAGTCCCTTAAGTTGGTGGATTTCCTTCTTGGTGGGGTGAGGGGAAACGTAGAGGTGGTGGTAGTGTTTCTTACCTGTGACTGTCAATGGAAACAGTCTGCAGTTAGCTGCAATAGCTCAGAAGAGCTTCTGAGTTCCTCAGTAGCCATGAGGTTGTTTCCTTAATCTTCTATCCTGGGGTTGGTATGTTGTTTAGTCAGCACCTGTTGGATGGGCAGGTGGAGTCAATTCAGAAACCTAAGTCACTGTTGACTCTCATTGCTAAAAACAAACATCAGATTCATTTTAGTGGGACTCATGTAGGTGTGCAAAGTGTGACCCGATCTTTCAAGGAATGACTCAAAGTTGTTGGTGAACTTCAGATGCTTTGACTGGGAAGAAAGGGTGACTGAGATACAAACATTGTGCCAGCAACTCGTTTAACATAGTTTGTCTCCTAGCAAGAGAGCATGGATACAAAACCTGCTTTCTTGTCTTTCTTGCACTTTAGGCCTCCATCTGTGAAGTATTTGGGGATGAAACCTTTGTTTCTTCTGTTCAAGGCTGTGGCAGTCCCTCCATTCAGGTGTGCTACTTTACTGTAAGAGTTATTTATCACCACTCTGAAGGGGCTGAGTCTAAAGCATGTGGATATCCTTCTTTTGGTGTGAAAAGAGCTATAGTGATGAGGAACCTTCTTAAAACAAGTTATTTCTATCTCATTAGTGGGGGACGAGAAAAACAAATGGATTTTACAACAAGTAAACAAGCTTATTTAGTCTAAATTTAATATTGTACTTCACTATAAAGTAATTGAATTTGGGATGGAGGAAGGGGAGTAACTGTCTTGCTAGCTGATTTATGAAGAAAAGCTCTTAGGAGATGCAGGTTGTTCAGTCACTTATGTTAATCATCGGTAACAGCATGCCCTTTGGTTGCTGCCCATCTTCCTTGGGTAGGATGGAGCTTGTCTTGACAGTTAAGAGTTCCAGGATTTGTTGTTGGTTTTGCTCTTTTACCTTTGGATAACTAACCCCCATCATTCCTAGTAAGATGAACTGGAAAACTGCAAGATGTTTCTCATTTTACTGCAAGGAATAAACTTGCAGAAGTTAATACCTAGGAGTGACCTTTGCATATGTGAATATATGTATGTAGATGTGTAATTTTGCATACATACATATATATTGATACATATATTTATGTACATATCTGTACATATGTACGTATATAGTGTTTATATGTTATTTATATTTGTATCTGTGTATGTGTGTATGTTTCTTACTCTTGGAATCACTGATAGATGCTAATTATCACTCGGTAAAAATAAACCATTGATTTTTGCATCCCCAGAAGAGAAATAAAGATAATGTCCTGGTGCCTCACACTGGTTGCTCAAGATATGTCAGCATCTGTCAGGGTCCTGTCAAAAATGACTGCTCCTTTATTTGAATGGCTAGACCTTAGGGAATTGTAACCATGGATGTCTGTCTTCTGTGTCAGCTGGAGTGCCAAAATCATGGTGCTGGCTCAGCTATCTTTGTTACTCCATGTGTCTGGCCTATACTTAAGAGCTTTACTTATGTAACTTATTTCAGATATTGAGGAGCTTACAAAACATCAAAACCGTTATACCAATGTAAGATATCCACCTATATGACTGTGCTGGCTAATGGGGTCATACGGTGGCATAAATATTTCACTTCCTACCTAGGAAAAAGGTAACATTGGTGTAAACAATGCTGTGAAGATTTTTATCTGGGAGCTCTGAGGGCTAGTGGAGGCGGTTGAAGACATTGCTGCTGATAACTGCAAAGTTGCTCTTCCTGTTGCAGAGCTCCAGGACAGAACATGTGCCTGCATTCTAGCCTCTTTGGTTGCAGCCTTGCGTGTTTGTCTTCAGGGGTGCTGAAGGTGGGCTAGTAATACATTGGACTGTGAAACTGAGCATCTGCAGCACCCGGACATGTCCAGTTTTGCCACTGTGCAGGGGTGATGATAACTTTTGGCAAGTTTCTGCTTGTGACAAAGCCTTGAACAGCCACAGTTTCTGGCTTTGTGAACGTCCCATTTCATGGGACTGTTCTGCTGCAAACTCTGCCAGTGGGGTTACCCTCAGAGGTGTTGTTTGTAGGCAGAGCCCTGAAACCATGAACTTGTACTCCATATTAAATGCAAATAAAAATGTGATTGCGTGTGTTCCCTTCACAAATACTGGTAAGTTTTCCCTGTTGGCTTTTGGCTTTTTATGCTTTTACAAAAAGGCAGACCTTGTTTACCTTACTTAAGAGATATGGCCCGTTGTGATCCTTTTCACCAATCTGCTATGTGACACAGGTCCTCTGAATTCACTGGATAGATTCCAGTCGAAGCAAGAGAACGTGACTCAGAAGAAGAATTCTTCAGAATTTAATGGTGGAAATTCCATCACAACTTTCACAAATTTGTTTTATTTCCTGACATTTTCATATGCTGCAGAGGATGATATCGGGTATTATCTGTGCTATTAAAATCTTTATGAATGATTATTTGGAACAATTTAATAATAACATTACAAATCAATTAAAGACTGGTTTCTTAATCATGGAATTGGGGTCTGTGTTTTACAGAGAAAGGCAAGTGAATTTTTGTGTGTTTTCATTTGAAAGAAAGCTTCCTTTGATCTGATGAACAATAGAGCATCAGCAACTGAAACCTGTCATTATGTTGCTGCAGGGTTAGTGAAATTATCATCCCTGTGTAATCTAAAGAAACACAGTTCAGGTATGCATTAAACCTTTGATGTGGATCTGCATCTCCTAAGGTCAGACAATCTTCCTGAAGCATCTCTAATTGAGTGATCTGATATGTTTATATAGAAGCAGAGACAGGAGTGGCATTTGAAGGATTTAGATATCATCACATTCTTCAGTAGGAACCTGCTAGGAAGCTAAAATTAGTTAGAAGGGAGATACAAAACTAGTCTTTGATCAGAGAAGACAGCTGCCATGCTGCCATGAAGGCCCTGATGTGCAGGCAGTCCCTTCCTACTTGGTGAAACTGGCTTGCCTGCAGCAAGGTCTGTTTTCCAGTAAAGGTTCCCAACATCAGGCCCCAGGGGAGTCTGAAAATCTGTAGGTTTATTCAGCATGGTGTTCAGTGATACCTTTGGCTATGTGGAGGTGACTCCTGTTGACCTTACAGGAGATGCCTGCAGTTTATGGGATAATAATCAGGTGGCTGCTGTGTTTGGGGATGCAGCTGGTCACTAAGAAATGGGGCTGCAGAAGCATAAAAGAAAAGGTAATTTGTACGTACAGAGCTGCAAGAACACACAAGCTGCATGGATATAGTTCCATTGTTGAAAGACAAATAACATTGACATTTGTTAATAAAGTTAGAAGCCTCATTCTGCTCTCAGTTGAGTCAAAGGTAATTTTGTTATTGATCTGAGTAATAGCAGTGGCAGTCAGCCCTGGTTTAGAGAATGGTATGAACAAAATCCATCATCCTTGCCTTACAAAAACATACTGATAGAACTTTGCAGTAATATAGTCCAATTTTATCTGAAATATGACATTTGTCTAGAGCCACAAATGCATTTTTCTGCTGCTGTTTCATGTACTGCTGGGAAAACCTGTAAATATCTGTAAAAACTTAACACAACAAATTCTGAATGACTTGCACTGCTGTTACTGCTGTTACTTTAAAGTGCATTATCAAGGGTGTGTATATCTGTGGTTGGCAGAATGACACATCTGTGCTGTGCGGATAGTACCTGTCAGGAGAAAATAGTGAAAGTATTGACAGCTTTATTTCATAAACTTGTTTTTCAAATTCTTTGGGGCATTTTGGAATCATGGTATCTCTGATCCTTCAGGATAAGAAAACAAATAAATGCAAGCATAGTCCTTCTTAGGGAAAGGCTAGTGTTTTTTCCAAGTGTCCAAGGGGACTTATCATTCTCCCAAATTCATGGAGGGGGATTAGTAGCTGTGTGGGAGAAATATGGATGTCATCTTGTGTTTATGTGGGAACAGGGTTCTCCATGAAACCCAGTATGCCACTGCTGGGCTAGGCAGTACTGCAGTTGTGGAGCTTGCTTTAATGTCTCTTAAAAACTCTACCATACTGTCAGGCGACTCATTGTCAGGCAACTCAGCTGCATGTGGCATCTTAGGGCTCCACATCCTTCATCAACTAGCTCAGGTTTCAGAAATAGCTGGAGACACAGTTGGGTGTAACTGGGTGTTGGGCTGTGGGTCCTGAGTGACAAAATATAGAGAGTGCAGCCTCGTGGGTAAGGTAGGAGATGGCCAGTGGGACTTAACAGCTTGAGCTAACAGAACTGAGACCCCACCCAGATTAAATAAGGCTAATTACTTATTACCTTTCATGGGCTGCTAGGCGTTTTATCCATTCTAATAGATAAATATACCTATGCCACGAGGTTTTGATGCTTAAAGCTAATGAGAAGGAGGAAACATGACCTATTTTTTTAGTGCCAAGAAATTTGCTTTTATATCTCATTTGCAGTAAGTACAGAAGATACAGCTGGGGATGCTTTATTCATTGTGACAAAATAATGTGACTGATAAATACATAGAACTAGTTCACAATACTTTCAGCGCTCTGCTGACTCACCGTGTCACAAAAAAAAAAGAGAATTGTGTGTTTTCATCTTGAAAGTTGAGGTGATAAACATGTTAAATAATAGGAAATGTGTGTGAATTTCTTGTTAGGAGCATTTTTTTGTTTTTAAACTTTTATTTTTCTTTGCAGAATTTAGAATAGAATAGAATATTTCAGTTGGAAGGGACATGCAATGATCATCTAGTCCAATTGCCTGACCACTTCAGGGCTGACCAACAGTTAAAGCATGTTATTAAGGGCATTGTCCAAATGCCTCTTAACACTGACAGGCTTGTGGCATTGACCACCTCTCTAGCAAGCCCGTTCCAGTGTTTGACCACCCTGTGAAGAAATGCTTCCTAATATCAAGTGTGAACCTCCCCTGACACAGCTATCGCGCATGTTATCACTGGATCCTGGGGAGAAGAGCTCAGCACCTCCCTCTCCACGTCCCCTCCTCAGGAAGCTGTACAGAGCAATGAGGTCGCTCCTCAGCCGCCTTTTCTCCAAACTAGACAAGCCCAAAGTCCTTAGCCACTCCTCACAGGACTTTTCTTCCAGCCCTTTCACCAGCTTTGTTGCCCTCTTCTGGACACATTCAAGGACCTGAACATCCTTCGTAAATTGTGGGGCCCAGAACTGCACACCGTACCCGAGGTGAGGCCGCAGTAATGCTGAATACAGCGGGATAATCCCCTCTTTTGACCAGCTGGTTATACTGTGCTTGATGCACCCCAGGATGCGGTTTGCCCTCTTGGCTGCCAGGGCATACTGCTGACTCCTACAAATATTACAGCATTTGCTTACTTTCCAAAACCTGCTTATAAAACTTGACAGTTCTCAATGACCTTGTTGAACTGAGACTTTACTGGGAAGGAAAGGATATTCTTCAGAATCAAATAACTTAGAGAAATCAAAAGAAATAAATGCAATATAGCATAGAGATCAGAGAACAACCTGCATTTAATTAGGAGGTAGTAAAGAGGAGCTGAATTAATAAGGGTTGCTGTTATCATACTTGTATTTATGTGTAGTATACTTTTTGAAAAGGAAGATAGATGTTGCTTGTTGAAAGGGTTTCTTTCATGATGCAAAATACTTGCTATAAATATGCCACTTTGACAAAAGAGAATAGTACGAGGAGGAGTTAAATGTAGAATGCTAAACAGGAGATTTAAATTATTCTCTGGCATCTTTGAGAGGTTTCTGTTGGAAAAATGCGTGAAAATAACACTTTCTTTTTAACCACTCTCTTGAATTACTGAAACATATGGTAAATTACAAACAAAAACATCTATCTATTGAAAGAAGTTAGCTGCCAGCTAGGGTTTGAATTGTTAGTGTTTTGAAAGGAATTATTCTAGTCCTGCAAGCTGGTTCCATCAGGAGAAGTTTTTGATAGCTGAGAGTATGCTTTATGAATCCCTGAGATCTTGCAGGCTGCTCAAACTTTCTCTTGCCTTTTGTGCTAGCCACCAGGATCCCGAACCTTGTTAAAAAAAAAAAAAAGTCCTAACACATAATTCTAATATTTTTGAAATGTCTTGGCTCGTTGTTGGCTGAGCTGTTTTTAAAGACAGAGCAGGTTACCAGCATGGTCTGGTAATCTGCCCTCTGTTTTAACTAGAGGCCCAGCTGAAGAATAACCAGTATGCCTTCCCAGTGTCCTCACAAGAAAATACCTACGCCTAGGAAGGATCCTGTATCTGTAGCACAAATATGATTTCAAGCATGTATTTTGTCAAATAGGAATGTAAAAGTTTTCAGGATAGTGTAATTCCACAGAATGGAGCTCTTGCTGTAGGCTACAATCCAAACTGGCAGTAGGTTTTGCAAGCTTCCCTACTAGAACAACCAACAGTGCATTCTGACCTTCAATCTGGCAGTCACCTGCTGATTGCCAGGCTAGGCTGGGAGTCCTCTCGCTCCATTTCTCAGTCTGCATGGAGTCCTCTGGCTGCTAGTCTGTCAAGGTCTCTCTGATTTGGAGCTGTGTGCCTGTACACTCAGTGGGACTTCCAAGTTCTGGTTCAGCTACTGTTGCAGTCTTCAAGTTTCATTGTGTTTTAGCCATTTTTTATTTCCACAAGCGATGCCGTTTTTTTTTGGTTTCACACTGATGCAATGGAATACAAATTCACATCATTAATTGGAAGATAGATCCAGCTTCAATGGCATTCTTATTCTTTTGATGGGAAGCAATGAGCCAAGATTTGGGTCTCAAAGCATCTGCTTTCCTCCAGTCCATCAGAGACTCCCATGGAAGTGGATTTTCAACACTGTAGGAACACATTGTTCCTACTGCAAGAAGAAAAAGATAGAATCACTTACTTAATTTGTGTATATCATTGGCAAGTCTTGTTTCCTGGAATACAGAAGAAATCAAAAGAAGTAGACTTGGGAGTGACTTTAGAGGATTTCTCAGCTGCACACAGCTCAAAGGCACCCTGCATGGCACACTGCCTGTAGCTGGTATTTCTGTAGAACCTTCTCTTTTTCTGTTCTTGGTCTTTCCCTTTTTTCTGTTTGTTCCATTTCTGTCTCTCCTTTTCCTTTTATGCTAACTGAAATAATACTAAGTAAACACCTGAGAAAACTCCCATCATCTCTTGTTTTATGCAGTGATAGATGTATTTGTACTTGCTAAAGACTCCTTTGCGTTTGAGTGTTACCTTGTTACTTGCACAGAGAACAACGGTTTCTTACAAACTATCTTAAATAAGAAACTTTTCCCTTCAGCTTGTAATAGACACACATACACAGAAATAGATTTAAATGCATTTTACCATAGTGCAACATCTGACAAGGAAAACATGAGGTTAGCAGGCTTTGGGCATGGAGCAGTTTACGGTCTTCTGTAGCTTTACAGAAAAAGAAAACAATATGTTTTCCTTTCATGACTGCTTGTGATTAGGAGTCTTTAAAAAACAAACTTGGCTCAAATTTTACTTGCATTTCTTAAATACTGGACTCCTTCAAAGGTACCATACATATATTGCACAGAGCTAAAGGTGTGCAGATTGCCTGGCTAAGCAGTCTCTCAGCAGCTCCCAGGGACCTGCAAACTTATTTTGCATAAAGCTGAACAGATTGCCCTCCCAGTTCAATACAGTATTTCATACGGCGTGTCCTTAATTATGTCTCTGTATGCAAGCGGAAGATTGCTGCTAGCAGGAGACCAGGGCAGTGCAGGCTGCGTGTAGCCACTGTTAGGGACTGTTCCATTTCTTTTCAGATTGAAAAGTTCTGTGGTCAATTTTTAGGATATTGAAACATTTTCTTGAGGATGAAGTGTTGAAGGTGTTTTTAGCTATTTGGAGGTCTGTTCTGAGGAGACTGTGTTTTCCTTCTGTCACGTGTAATGCAATATTTGCTGTGGCAGGTAGCCTTACTTTACTTTTGGGAATAGTTATGCAATGCTGATTTTTAAAATTTTTATTTTTTAAATTTCTTCTTTATTACCCTCCTTCACCTCACCACAGCTTCTCATCTCCTTTTTCCCTATGTACATAGCTGAATTGTATTTTCCTGTGCCAAGAACAATGAATTAATCATATGAACCTCTGTAGAGATCTGTCATAGCACTGCCGTCTCTGCAATAAAAATTGCCAGGGATCGGTTGTGCTCTCCTTTCCTAAGCCAGGCACAGAAAGAGAAATTTGGCAGAAAGTTTCTGTTGCTACAGGTTGCAAATGTAACAGGACCATAAGGATTTGCATGTCAGCCTTGTGAATGTGTGACATGATTGTTTTTCATTGCTTCCATATGAAAGCAGAAACACAGTGGAAACAGAAGAAGAGAATGCAGATGTTGCTTAGTGTGTTTGTAAGAGGTATTGTCTCCTCCTTGCTTTTCTGAGGAAGGTATGTGTAGGTTTGCAGTTAACACTGTTTAGAGTTCTGTTCATTTGATGTGGTTAGGGCTTGCATCTCTTTATTAGAGCATAGTATCTCCTTATTATCTGGGAGTATGTGTTAAGCCTCATCTGTATGAGAAGTGAAGATTAATAATCCTCTGCAGTAACTACATTACATCTGCATTTTACACTGCAACAGTCTCTTTGGTTATGTTTGCGTGACTTGTAAAGGCAGAGGCTCCTGTTTGATGTTTTCAGCTGTGGGAGTGAGCTGGAGCTCGTGTTTATGTAACACAAATGCTGTTTATGCAGTTCATATTTCAAATACCTGTAGCTGGTCATGCTTCAGCTTTGCTGAGCCATTTTCTTAGGGTGCGGTTGTGCTACTGATAGAAACCAATGAGATTGTGGTGCTGACATTATTGATGCTCCTTCCCTTGTTCTCCTGATTCCTGCATTATGCTTGTGCAAGGAAAGCTGCAGGAGCTGCTTGGCAGGAGGGAGGAACATTGTGTCATCTCAGTGACAGCCAGCAGTGAGTTCTGCTTAGCTGTATCATCGAACTGCACCCTCAAGGTGTCCCTGCCAAATGCAATACATTCAGTTTTCAGCTGAGTCAATGAGCGGATAACATGACTGCTGCAGTTCTGGAGTAAGGGCAGGCATCAGGAAAGAGTAATCAGGTTGAAAGAGAAGGAAGAGAACCAGCAGGACCATCTCCATCTTTAGAGGCATGGGTCTAGATAGACATATGCCAGTCTGTGAAACAAGTCTTTGGTGTGGACTTAGACATTCATTCTGTTTTGTTTTTTTAAATGTCAGACTTCTAAAATGTGTTTGTGGTCTCACAAGCCAGCTTAGAAGATATTCATCATAAAGCCTTGTTCTCAGCATGTGTGGTCTGAATATTTTTGGGGGTGGGATTTTGTGTTAGAAAGCAGGCTATTTGTTCTTGGGATCTGTCTGGAATGAGCGGACAGTTCAGGTTAGGCTTCTGGTCCCTTCAGTTCCAGGATGAAGAGGCTATAGGACAGTCAGTGCTATACATCTCACTCACCAGCCAATGCACTCAATGGTACCTGCTGTCATTCCCTCCACTTGCAGGCAGGAGGACTGAAGCCCAGGGAATGCCTTAAATCCAGAAGGTGGGCGTTAAGAGTCCAGAGCAGAAGACCAACCTCCTGCGTCCACTCTGTGGGCACCAGACACTCAGCAACATGCCTGCTGACACCGTGAAGACATTTGAAACTGAGAATGTGTCTGCTTTGTCCCATTTATATTAACTGGGCTAATGAGATAAGGCAGAGAAGTTCTCTTTAATCATGGCTATTTCACAGTTCCTATTAATACTGCTACTTGAGTCATCTTGCCTATAGTACAGTAGAAGTAATATTCATTTATCCTATCTGGGTTAGATAAATCCTGGACTACTGATATTTTTGCAGTGTCTTGAATATCTTGGTCAAAATAGTGTAGAATAATGAAACGCTGCTGCCATTTAGTAATGGAGAGACCACCTGATATGCTCCTCTGGTTCAGCAGCTGTCAATAGGCAAGCCTTTCTAATATCTTCTGAAAACAGGTTCAGGAAGCATAGAGAGGGAAAAAAGAGGGAAATTGTGACCTGTTGGAAGTGATGAGAAGCTTCCAGGTAATTTTGAATGGAGGATGTGATCTGATTTTGCTAAACTTCTGCTCCAGTCTGGACGTGATTTATGATGGTAACATCCTCATTTTGTCATTCTGCTGTTAAAACGAGCAATAGGATTTCTCTTGTTACTGGAGATCACTGTTCAGGTTAGTTGGGAGATCTGTTTCTCCCCAATATTAGTTGCGTGGGAAACAGAAATCTTGTAACAGAAGAGTTTTCAGTCTGGCCAAAGATATAAAAAGTAAAGTGGCTGAAAGCTGGATGTGAGGCGAATTCTGAACAGAAGCAAGCAAATATTTTAAGTGAAGGCAGTTAATTAACTATGGGAAAAATTTACAAAGACTAGCAGATTCTCTGTTGTTATCAGTTCAGGAATGGAGCTTAAGGGGAAAAGAAATCCAAAGAAACTCTTTACTCCTAAGAGGAATTAATTCAGGGATGCTGAAGGTCAAAACAGATAATCCTAGTGGTCCCACCTGGCCAGGCCTGAGTATGTCTTTGAAGTATGTCTCCAAAGCAGTCTGAAAGTGTATCCTCCTGTTACCTGTTGCAAATCAGTATAAAGAAACAAAAACTAGGGCAGAAAGACAGGATACTTTAGCTATGATAGACTTTGTTTATAAATTGGGCTACTGAATAAGTGATTAGCTCATTTTAGCAGTTTTGTATATCAAAATGGATGTCCTATTTTTGCTGCTTTTTAATTCTAATAAGGAGACAAGCTCTAAATACCAGGATAAAATGAAGATGCCTCTGGGGATTTTCTCCTGTCTTACTTTTGAGAATGGAAATATAGATTAACAGTAAAACCAAACCTAGAGAAATGATGTTCAAAAAACAATCACCCTGCTAAAAATACGGGAGACAAACATCGGATTATAATAGTAGACTCTTAGCTCTATCAGAGTGTTCTTCACTGCATTAAAGATAGATTAGGATCGTTTTATATAAAGATTTTCCTCTGAAACTTCACAGTGGATATATATTTTGATGGTGTATCTCGCAGTGTCTTCTGGTGTGCTGAAACATGAAAACCAAAATATTTTGATGATAAAGCAGTCTATCCTGTAAGAATACAGATGCTTTCCCAAAGGGGTGTATGAATAGCCATGAATAAAGTTTTTCTGAATGTGGTATCTCTGATTATATGAATACTCTTTTCAGGTTCCTTTCAGTTGCATCACACTCTGGAAACCTCGGAAGCAGCAAGGTACAACACTGAGTTTCACAAAGAGGACTAAAGTATCCACCTCCGTGGTTTGTCAAATGAGGATGTATTTTTCTCCACTGAGCTCTGGAAAGGAGCTCAGATCCTCTGCATAGACTAGTGAGGGAGAACTGACGCTGCTCTTTGTGCCATGTTGTCTTTGCTCAGTGTTTTTGTGTGGTCGAACGCTGGAAGTTTTTAGAGCTCAGAGTAACCACAGATGAGAGCTGCGGGCAGGATTTTGAGGCTGACGCACTCCTGCGACACAGATCCAGTTGTAGAGGAAGACAAAGGTCCTGTGGTTTTCTTGGGGAATAATCAGCTGGCTTCTGTTGTGGCAGATGCTCTGAGCATCCATCTTGAACAATAAGGCATAATTTAATAGGATTTTAAATGTAACTAATGCTTTTGTTTCAGTTTACAGGCTTGAATCAAATCACTTAGGGGAGGAGAAGATGCTACTTTTTTGACTAAAAAATTTCAGGGCATTTTGTTTAAATTGATGCAGCTGGCACATCCACAGCTGATAACTCATGCACATGTTGTGGAGAATTGCAAGGCTTCTGGCTAAAAAAAACACCCCACAATTTATTTCGCTTCAACATCTTAATTAGTTTTATAAAAATAAAAAGGAGAGATTAGGAAATGTGGGTTTGTGGGAGAACTGTCATGGTGTGAGCAGTAAAATATTAGGGATCTGATTAAATCTAAGTTGCAGTTAGACTTGTGCCCAGTGTACGGACTACTGGAAGAGGGCAGATGAAAATGGATACACGTAGATACATGTGTACTGGTATGTGGCCTGGGCCTGAGCAATGGAGCGCTCTGGTACTGTGAAACTGCTAGAAGAATGGTTGCCAGCAGAGACAGCTTTGGGCAAGGCTAACTTACAGTCTCACAAACAGTTCATGGCCATGATTTAGGTGGTACGGCATGCCAGGGATCATTCCCAATGTACATTTTTACATGCAGCCACTCTGAGAGGCTGCAGGTTTAATAGACTTGGTGTCCTGGTTTTGGCTGGGCTAGAGTTAATTTTCTTTCTACTAGCTGGTATAGTGTTATGTTTTGGATTTAGTGTGAGAAGAATGTTGATAACACACTGATGTTTTCAGTTGTTGCTAAATAGTGTTTAGACCAAGTCAAGGATTTTTCAGCTTCACGTGCCCAGCCAGCAAGAAGGCTGGAGGGGCACAAGAAGTTGGGAGGGGACACAGCCAGGGCAGCTGACCCCAACTGGCCAAAGGGGTATTCCACACCATGTGACATCACTCCTAGTATATAAACTGGGGGGACTGGGGCCTGGGGTGTACCGCTGCTCGGGAACTAACTGGGCATCGGTCAGCAAGTGGTGAGCAATTGCATTGTGCATCACTTGTTTTGTATATCCCAATTCTTTTATTATTGTTATTGTCATTATTGTTATTATTAGTATTTATTTTCTTCCTTTCTGTCCTATTAAACTGTCTTTATCTCAACCCACGAATTTTACTTTTTTTTCTGATTGTTTCCCATCCCACTGGGTGGGGGAGAAATGAGCAGTGCTTAGTTGCTGGCTGGGGTTAAACCATGACACTTGGCTAGATGATGCCATTTGGCCTCAGGGCCAGAGGGCTGGCCCAGGCACTGTGTGGTTTGCTAGTTGCTCTGACCAGTGTAGGAGGGAATAGTAGTACTCCACTATAAAGAAATGACCTCTCCCACATATCATTTTAGACATCTCATTTCTGTTTGAACAAATTCTTAATATTTGTGTTAAGAAAATCTCAGTCTCTCTCTCTTTTGGGCCTCTCTTGCAGCTTTTTTTGGTGAAAGACAGAGGAAAATATTTTCATCTCTCACTTCCACATTGACTACAGAATTTGTCTTTGCAATTTTTAGGGAGATAGTAAAAGGCGTGTTGTCTTCGGTACCAGCAGTGATGATGATGTGGTAATTTTGCTACTGTTGATAATGCATTATCGGCACACAATTTTAGGAGCTGCCTTCTGTATGAAAAGTGATCCTTTCACATATGCCTAAAAGACTCCACCAGTTCATGTAAGAAAAGGAAAAAGAATAAGACACAGAGACACAAACTTACTATGCAGCCCGCTTAAGAAAGACAGTAATAATTTAAGAGCTTTGTCTTTGCAGTTTCTTGGGATGGCTATCCTCTTATTTCAAGGAAACAATGATTCCATCAGCATTACCTCCAAGAGTTATCTATTTTTGTGGTGCATTTAGATAGACAGACTGGGTTGTGTGACAAGAACAACTAGCACATGCATTTTAAAAATCCTCTGATTTCCAAATAGTATCTAGGTCATATGATACCCACAGGCATGATTCATCCACCTGGGCTTTATGCCAGTCAGCAACTGCATGGATCTGACACTCCAGGAATACTGTAAAATTATTAAAGCAGTATTTTTTTTTTCTTCAAATAACGCTGTTGATGATAGCTGTAAAAAATACAGCATATAATTTATAGTTCCATTCTGAAAGAATTAATTTCATTAAGTAGATGCAAAAAGTACAGCATAAACTGAAGAGAATGTAGAGCAGACCTAGCTGAATGAGCCCAGGTACCATTCCTCGGCCCTACAGACTTTAATTTCAAAGGTTGTTGTCTTGATACAAAGTCCTATTTGAGGCAGAAATAGTCTTCACCTAAGTGTATCTGCTTGAAGCCCAGCTAGCTGTTAAGGGTTGATCTTAGTTAGCTACAATGAGCTAAAAACTGCCAGTGTTCTGCCTCTGTTAGGCTTTTATATAAAGATGATAATCTCTTTGGGGGCAGAAACCCCATACATTTACTACAAACCTCATGCATTTTTTTTGCAATGAATTTAATTTGCCAGAGATGAGATCATGCTTATTTTTAGGGATGTGTATTATGCAGACAGACACTCTTAATTAAAGATTCAACAAGCCTTGCTCAGGGAACTGTCAAGCTGCATTTTAAAAGATGTGTAGGTGTCTAGGAAAACAAAAATGTGTGTAGCTGGGGTGGTTTTTTTCAGATGTACTGACATGTTTATCTCAATGAACAGGAGTAGATTCTTTTGGGAATTGCCAGGTTGCTTACCTTGCATTTCTAGGTGCCTCTAGACTTAAAAAATGTAGCCCCTAATGACTTTGAAAATCAGCTGCCTCTTTTAACTCCTACTTCTGAAGGGTCCCATACAGATTATTTTTTTTTTTAAAGCATCTTTAGAGGGTAAAGGCTGAAATTCCCACAGTTAACTAAAGAGCCAGCCTTCTAGAAATGAGCGAAGAAGTATAACCTTTGCCAACTTGTAAAGAAACAGCAGTGTTTAACTTTTATGAACTTAAAACTGAAGTCTTCTTGAGTCTGTGACTTCCCATCCCATGAAAGTGGAACCAGAGAGGAGTAATGTTCTCAGGTTTGTAAGCATGTCTGGGTTATGGTGGACTTGCTCTGAGTATCGTTTTTTTTTTTCTTTCTTTCATCTAGATAAAGAAGAGGCAACAAGATGTGGTGAGGTTTCTGGAAGCCAATCGCATAGAGTTTGAAGAAGTGGATATCACAATGTCAGAGGAGAAAAGACAATGGATGTATAAAAATATTCCTGAGGATAGGCAGCCCGCACAAGGCAATCCACTGCCACCACAGATATTCAGTGATGATCGGTACTGTGGAGTAAGTAGCTGTTATGTTTGTCAACAGACAGTATATTAGTATACCCTGTTGGCCATTTAAAAAGCTGGGACTTGCTGTTGAGCTTTCTTTAGTAGTGTCTGAATTAATGGTGACAGTTTGGGGCGATAGCATCAGGTAATGATCATACAGTGAAAATTCAGATTGTTCATCTGTAAGTCCTAAAGTTGTCTTCAGCTAGTGGATTCCCTCCACAGATGTAAGAATTTGTAACATCACATGCTTCATGTACAACCTGTTGATGGTAAAGTCCCTTGTGAGACCACTATAAGCTGGGAATTTATGTTTTCCTTGCTACTTGGGTCTAGTCCAAGCATACAAATTCAGAAGGAAATCTTTGGCACAGTAAATGAGAATATTGGCTAGATTGAGTTATACTGTCATTGTAATTAAGCCCCTTCTCTGCTGGTGTCATAGTGTAAATTTCATTTATGCTCAGAGAGCCTTTATGCAATCAGAATCTCTAGGATAAGTGAAAACTATTTTCTATTTGAATTGTAGAATAGTTTTATTTTTCCCTAAAGCAAAGCAACTTGAGATTTGTCCTCCTCTGCTGAAAGACTGCTAAGCATGAGAGCCTGTGAATCTGACAACAGATTGATGGGTGGGCTGGTTTCTCTGATGGTGTAAGCTGCAATAACTTCTCCATCCACTACTGCAAGCTGAAGTGGTAGCCTTTGGTATGTTAAGAATGGCACCATATGAATGTTTTACTCTCTTGCTTCGACAGCATGGTATGGTGCAGCTCTGAGTCTTGGGCACTGTTGTAGTCTGGGAGAATCTTCCCAGAACTTTTACTCACCTTTGAACAAAATGTTGTAAAAAGACCACAGCTGGGCCCTCTTTGCCTTGCTGCATCTTTTCATACTTCAGCTGAGTGACTTGTACATCCTTTAGGAGGCAGGTTTGAGGTACCTGTTAGACTAGCAGGTGGGAGAAAGGGAGGTTTGATGTGCCACCATGGCTGCATCAGGAAGTGATTGGGTAAGGCTTGCCTGTGAGTTCAGTAGGAGAATGAAATGGGGAAGAGGGTCTCTGTGGTTATAATAGCTGGACCAGAGTAAATGTGGGTATTGTGCAGGTTTCTGACTACAATACAGTGAAGATACGTACAAACTGGTTCTAACTTAGTCCCTGCCAGACTCAGTAGTGCTGTAACGAAGCTGCTTCTGGCTGATGGATCATTTAGATCTGCTGAGAACCTGTCAACTGCAGTGCAAATGTTAGCTTAATGTAGGAAGCGCATAAGAAGTCATTTAGGATCCTCTGCAACAAACAGATTGGGTATGATGCAGCAGCTAACTGGCTTCTTGAAGTGAGGTATTTAACACCGCGCCCATATGCTTTGTATTGGCCTCACTTGTTTACCTCAGCAGCGTAACTCATATCTTCCTACTTCCAGGTAAGAAATGTCAGTTAAATAAATGTATCTGGGACATGGAAGGGATTTTGACCCTCACTTACGGAGCAGCCCCTCCCTTACAAATAACAACATTTACATTGTTCTGTGTGAATTTAGTTTGCCTGGGAAATACAGCTGTTGTTTCTTACCCTTTCAGCTTGTCTTTATAGCATGTTTTAACCTAGTCTTAGAAATTGCTGTTTGGAATTAGCAAGGAAGAAGATGTCATGCAACATGTGAGATGATCTCGTTAATCTGTCTGCTCAGCTGATAGCTGTTTTGGTTGAGCAGAGTTAATCCTATTACTAGACCTCACTGTCTGCATGAACATCTTTAAAGAGCAAACACGCTTTGAAAGAAACTGTATTTTCTAGGATGAAAGAAGAAGTATGTGCAGGTTCTCCAACATTCATCAGTTAGCCTGCTGCATTAGTTAATGAAGTTCTTAGGTAATAGAGTGGAGGGAAAACATTAGGCAGGAGGCAAAGGAGGGCAGTGCTGGAAAGGGGGTTAAAATATCACAATTAGATGAAGTCAGCAGACATAGCACATCTTGTCTCTCTTTGTCATTTCCACAGTGAGTGTTTTCGTATGTTTTTGTTGACATAAATAACTAAAAAAACCCACACCACTATTAAATAACTCACACTGACAAAATACCCACTGAGTTTTCTGTTAGTTGAGTTAGTCAAAATTGCAGCTTATCATTCCTGATTTGTGTCCAGGCAATCTGTAATCCAATTTGCTCTGTTAACAAACACTCTCTGTTTTTCTGCTGGCCAGTTCTACAGTCTCACCAGGAAATTGCCTATGTACTTACTGTGGCTTATACATTGTTACTGACAATACAGACTTAACTTACTTACAATACAAACTGATCAGATCCATTGCTGTTCCTCTAAAAGTATGAGGACTAGACAAGGCAAAGCAAAATAGGTACACTTTTTATTTTGTTCATGTTATTTCAACAGAGGTTCAGAAACATATGGTGTGCAAGCCATGACTCAATGTCATGTTCATAGCCATACTGTTTTTTCTGTGTGAGTAAAAGCATTAATAGTTTGTCTTTTTTTTCTCCCCATTTTCTCTTTAGTAGAAAAACTCAGCAATGCACACAAGGGTATTATCTGAGAATAGATTTTTCTAGCTAGGACATTACCATTTGAAATAATCACTTATCAGAATGTAACTGTAATATAGAGGAAGTTTGTCTTCAGTGTTTTCAGTAAGTACCCAAAATAGATTGGTGTCAGCCAATTGAACATGGGATAGCTGGTGTAAGAGGGGAGAAAGGTACAAAAAGATAACCAATGCTTACTAGTTCACAAAATGTCTTGTACCACAGCGGGAGGGGTCCTTCTGGTACCAACAGACAAACTCCATGTTTTGAAGGGTGAGCAAGACCTTGAAATTTTTCTGAGTCGATGTAATCACAAATATAATCATCAATCTATCTTCTCCTTTTCTCAATCTTCTGAGATGCACTCCCCAATTTTTCAGTAACAAGTTCTGCTAATGGGTTTTGAAATAAAGTACTCAGCAAGAACCATTTTTATTTCCTGCGAACAAGATAAGAGCTGTGAGCACACAAGAACACAAATCATTTTACTGATAATCCAGTGCTGTGTCATAGCACTGACACTATGATAATGTACATATTTTTATGACTTTACAATCTGTTGTTTCATCTTAGTGACATTGCTATAACATTGTAAGCGTGTGAGAAGAGAGTCTACGTTTCAGACAAACCAGACACATGAACCTGCTCTTCTAATTTACAGTAGTGTAAATCTGAAATTACTACAGTTATCTTGCTCTAGTTAGTGCTATGTAAGAGTAAGGAAATGTTAGCGCCTAGTGCGTGTTCCAAGAGGGAACTCGTGCACTTTGCGTAAAGAAAAGTAAAGTGGAGATAATTTGGAAAAGATAGGAAAAAAAAAAAAAAAAGGACAAGTAGAGCCTTAATAGGAGCTGGTGTGTTGGGTTGGATTGTTGGGCATTGAAACCAGTTGTGTCTTGCCCGGTTCCTTACAAGGTTCATTCTCAGTTTTAGTGACTCTTGCTGTAGTACTTTGACATACAGCTATGACATACAACTCAAATCATGGATTATTTTCCCCCAAGGTTAAATCTCCTTGAGGTACACACTGGGCTTCCCCATTCTCCTGCATTACCCACCAACTGCACCCTGGCCCTTGAGCAAAAGTAACCCCACGAACGGGTTTACCTTTTCCTGAGGGAGGAGTAACTCACACTGTCTTTCCCAGCCACTGTTCTCCACAGCAGAGAGACTTCACCCACTTGACTTGTTTGATCATGGTGCATGTTTTGCATTCATGGATAACCTGTTCAATGGCTTCAGTGGTCAGGTCCACCCCTCGATCACGAGCCCATCTATACATTGCATCTCTTCCTAGGTGCCCTGATGTGTCATGGGCCCACTGAGCTATGAATAGCTCGCCCTTACATTCCCAGTCCGGGTCCACCTTAGCCATTTCAGTTTTGACAGCCTGGTCTGCCTGAATCCTTATTTCCATGTTCTTCGGTGGCACGGCTCTTGGGCATGTGAGTATCTACGTAATGTACTTTGACAACAAGGTTCTCTACCTGGGCAGCAATGTCTTGCCACAGTGCAGCAGCCCAAATGGGCTTACCTCTGTGCTGCCAGTTAGTCAGCTTCTATTGCTGTAGCCACCCCCACAGGGCATTTGCTGCCATCCATGAGTCAGTGTAGAGATAGAGTACTGGCCACTTTTCTTTTTCAGCAATGTCTAGGGCCAGCTGGATGGCTTTCACTTCCGCAAACTGACTCGATTTGCCTTTGCCTGTGATAGTTTCTGTGACTTGTCTTGCGGGACTCCACACAGCAGCTTTCCACTTCGGATGTTTTCCCACAATAGGGCAGCACCCATCAGTAAACAGAGCATATTGTTTTTCATTTTCTGGTAGTTTATTATACAGTGGGGCCTCTTTGGCATGAGTCACCTCCTTGGGTGATGCTTCGAAATGTCTGCCTTCTGGCCAGTCCATGATCTCTTCTTCCTGCTCTCTCTCTCAGGAGGGGGTTCTGTCTCCTTTACTAACTTCCATTGTTTCTTCTTGACTGCAGGAAGAACTGTTGTAGATGAGGGTTGGATTTCTGATTTAGGCACAGTGTCTGTTTGTGTGTCCTTAGATCCAAAGACCCTCACAGTGTCTGTTTATGTGTACTCAGATCCAGAGACCCTCTCATTCCTTTGAGCAGAGGCCCCAACACAGTGCTGAAACTTGTGTCTTTATGGTATATGCAAGGCATCCTTCCTTGAAGTGGCCTGCCAATTCAACAGGATTTCACATCTGTTCAGGAGTGAAGTCCCAAACCACTGGAGGTGAAAACTCCTCTAGGCACCTACCCAAATTCTCCCATACACCTTGCCAGCTGGGAATTGGTTGCCTCAGGACACATTCCTGTGTGACATTCCCAATTGGTTGGTTAACCATATGAAAAGCCAAAATCAGTGTCACCGCACACACCAATACAACCTGTGGTTACATTGGGATGTTAAAGAAACTGAAGGGCCATTGCAACAAGGGTGGAAACCTCTGTGCTGGAGGAGAAGAGGAAGATGCCATTCTTCATTTTGTCCACAAAGTAGTTCCTGGAGGAGAAGAGGAGAAAGGTGTGATTGCTAATTGTCCCCACGAGATGGTTCCCAGAGTACTTGGATGGGAGCAGTGCAGGGGCCAAATACGAGATTAGGCTCAAGGCCAATACTTATATCATGGCTCTCCCAGGCAGAGCAAAAGAAAGTGATAAACAACATGGCAAACAGCAAAAGCTGAAAACAGCCATTAACAAGCTCTTGAGTTTGATGTACAGGAAGAAGACGAGCAAGCAACAGAGCAACTGAAGGAAAAAACAAATCAGCATCAAGAACAAGTGAGTCAACATTGTGACCAGCAACATGAAGTAACAGCCTGCAAAGTAACAGCTAAACAGGTGTAACAGCTGTAAATTCAGTCTAGCACACCCATATCAAATCTGTCATTATCTTGAACCTTTTTGAGTCCCTGTTGAGGAGCCAAAAAGGACTGTTGTGGGTTGACCCCAGCCAGCAACCACACAGTTGCTTGCTTCCCCCTACTCCCCTAGCAGGATGGTGGAGAAAATAGGAAGAGCAAAAGCAAGAGAACTCATGAGTTGAGATAAAGACAGTTTAATAAGTGAAGGAAAGGGAAAAATCCCACGTGAGGCAAATGCAATCACTCACCATCTCCTAAAAGCAGACCAGTGCCCAGCCAGTCTCCAAGCAATGGCTACCTGGGAAGACAAACACTCCCCAGTTTTTTATCAGCATTAATTTATATGGTATGGAACATCCCTTTCGCCAGTTGGGGTCAGCTGTCCCAGCTGTGTTTCCTCCCAGCCTCTTGCCCACTCCCAGCCTATTGTCTGGGGGTGGCAGGGGGGAGCAGAGTGAAAACCAGAGAAGGCCTTGATGCTGTGCAAGCACTGCTTGGCAATAGCCAAAACATTGGTGGGTTATCAGTCAAAGCTGTTTTAGTCACATATCCAAATCACAGCACCGTAGGGGTTGCTGTGAAGAAAGTTAACTCCGTCCCAGCTGGACACAGTAAAAACATGAAGATTGTAGTTAATTTTCTGAGTTTTCACTAACTAAATCCTTTGCTTTCAAGGTTACAGAAACATTTCTAAATGCTCTTCCTCCCACTGTAAATTTATTTACACAGCCAGATTGGTGATTTTGCATGTGAGTTATTCAGATTTTTCTAAAGTACTGCTGGTAGGATCCAACATAGTACTATGTAGTATGTAGTAACTATTAAGTATCCTGCAGATTAAAAACACTATTTAAAAGAATGACAAATAATTACTTATCCTTACTTACTGTTACCTTTTTTACACAGACCATGGAAAGTCCAGGCAGATGGAGCGATCACTGCAGATTGGTGCATTAGGGCCAGATTCACAAAGGTAGTATAGCATAATGCCTAATGCACTGCAATTTTGGGCATGTGGCTTCTGGGGTGGAATTTGCAGCCCCCAGCTGGGGCTCTAGCTTCTTCACATGGTAGGTGAGGAGCCATAGGTACATGTATCCAAACAGGATCTGCAGTAGCCAGAACACTGGACATGAGAGTTCTTAAAGCAGAAAGCAAGAAATGCTGGAAAAGTGATATCTGAAATTAGGCCTGTGCCTCACACCTCCCTCTTCTGCTTTCTCTGAAATCTCCACAACTGAATACACAACACTTCCTAGACTAGAAGTGACTCCTGGATTTTTCAGAAGATTGGAAATCTCCACTTTCTAGTGAAACTGCTCTCTTATTTTAACCTTACAAAGCTGCAAGTTAGCACTTTGAAACAGTAGCAGTTTTATATGCAGAAATATGCCACTGATGTGAGATCGCCTGAAATGTAGTCCAATCAAAATTAAAAATAAATCTGTTTCCAGGTGAGAGTTTGAGCTGAAGGGAAAATATTTACAAAGCAGGCTGACTTTTTTTTTCCTTGTTTTTTTTTTCTTGGAACCTGCTCATATGGTTTAGAGTGTTAGGGTAAGTCCTGATAGAGTGCCTAGTGGGCAGCAGTAGAGACAGAGATATGTGATATTTATTGTCCTTCCCTGAAATGTAATATATGGCTATCAACTCCATCAAAACAGTGAAGGCCTATAGACAAGAAAGAAATAAAATAGGCTGTTGAAAGAGGTGCAGTGTTCTTGAGAAACTATTCAGTGCACAGGCAATTACTGTGGCACTGATTTCTTTGCACTGTTAAGTATCAGTCTCTTCTGTTGTTTTTAAAGATACTGGAAAGATTCATACACATTTGGTTTTCTTCCTTTTTTATATGTGTCAAATGACAAATCAGTAACTACTCACTGATCAGAGAAAGAAGAAGAAAGAAAGGATTTAAGAAGACTGGCTAGAGGCACATCAGAGTTTCTGCCCTGGTCTGTCATTGGGGAGTTTGTCATTATTCTTGTGCCTACAGATACAGAGAGCTTGAACTCTGTCTCTCTAGATCCTCAGTCAACGTGGCAGAATTCACCTTAGCACGCCTGCTGTGGTATCTTTACTTCAGGAGCTAGAGCAGTTGTGAGACTAATTTGGTATTCAGCAAGTCTAAGTTCAGTTCCCTCCACCCTTGGAGATGTCTTACCCGACTCACTTAGCATCTTGGTGGTCTGGGTCTGTCTTTAGAAGAGGGATAATCTTGCTAGGTAAAAGTTAGTGTGAGTTGCTCAGAGAGCATATAACAGCTATTAATGACTGATGATGCTGAAACTTTCTTGATTAATTATTTTTCCCATTAGAGGTAGAGTTTCCTGTATGGCCAATTTAAGCTGTTGGTTTGAAATCGTTCTTAATTACCTTTTGCAGTTGTATTGGAGTAGTTTGTGGCTCACAGGCATCCACAGACTTAGGCTGAATGTGAGTAATTTGAGGCCAGTGACACAGCACTGTTCATCTTCCTGATTAAGCCCTTTTCTCAAGCAAGGAATATAGAAAGCAGAGCTGGTATTGGAAGGCAACCCCTGCCCATGTGTCTTCTTCATTTTGGCAAGACACTGTTCAGACCATTCACAAGGTCTTTATGGTTATAACTTAACAGGCTGTGCCTATGCTTTAGCTGTCCACTTCTCCACTGCTTTTCTGTGTCCTGAGGTAAAGAGCTTTAGTTCTGTGTGATATGTACTTAATAAAGGGGAGTGTGGTACCATAGGCAAAATGTAGAGTAGCCAGCCTGCCAAGTGTTAGGGTTTAAAAAATAGAAGCTCAGCAACTCAATAAAAATAAAATAATCCAAGAATTTTGTCCTTCTCAGAATAGTTAGAACTTGCCAAGCTGGTGAAGATGGCTTTAAACTGAAGTTGCTGGCAGCGGGGGAACCTCAATCCATCCCACTCCTACCAGTTTGATGCCAGTGCCAGCAATAGATGCCCAGAGCCTGGAGGGGGATCACAGGTCAGCAGGGAGCACCTGAAGAGCCACACAAAGGAATTCCAGACACTCCAGCCAGTAAACCAGCCTCATCAGGGGCCCAGCTTAAATGCCTCTATGCAAACACACATAGCATGAGGAATAAACAAGAGGAGTTAGAGACGTGTGCCCGCCTGCAGGGCTATGGTCCTATTGGCACCACAGAGACATGGTGGGATGGCTCCTGTGAGTGGAGTGTTGGAAGGGAAGGATACAGGCTCTTTAGGAAGTGGAATGGAAACTTCCTATTGTGCCACACTTTCTTGAATAAAAGGGGTTTATTCTTGAAGGTGTCATGACTACTTTGGTTGAAGTCTTTTACAAAGGGCCAGTTCTACTAAAATACAGGATACATGGTATATGGGATATATGAGGAAAGAATAAGAAATACTAAGTAGCAGTAATACTTTGAGGGCACATAGTATTACACAGAGTATGGATGTAGCTGTATATTGGAACAATATCTAGAGAAGGCCATGGTTGTTGTCAGAGAACAACCAGGATGAAATAAGTGATTCAGTGCACCACTGTTCCACTAGTAACCATGCTAACGTAATTATTTTCTAAGAAACACTTTGAAGATACAGCGAAATTATAATCAATTTATAAGTAAAAATGGTGTTAATACATTGCAATGCCATTACAATTAGTGTGGCTTTCTTTCTTTACTAGCTTCCCATTTCTGTTCTTCTCTGAAGGAACCACAGAAAACAAAGGAAATGTTGAAAGGTGATTCTACGAGTGTCTAATTCCTAAAAGAAACAAATGGAAGGGGAAAATCCGTATTTCATTTAGCGCTCTGAGATATCACCTAATATTGATATGAATGAAATGCTCTAAGAGGAAAACCAACCAACATGTGGTTGTCATGTCCCTTGTAAAGTTACAGCTACCTTAAAGTGTGTCCAAGTTAAAATATGTGCATGCAGAGCTTCTGTGCAGCATGGTCAATTTATGTCTTTTAGCCATGACCTCATGTAAAAGGATGACTACCATAGTTAATTCCCTGACATTTCCATCCCTCCCTCTTTTCAAATTCCTGTTGTGGTCTGATTTGATAATATTCTTATCCAAACAATTTGTAAAATAACATGATGAGCTGGAATGTGCACAAAAGGGGGACGTGGCACCTGTTATCATTCATAGTACATACTGATTCTGCCACTGACTCCCCTGAATATTCCCCTGCCCCAGGTGGGCAGTACGCCAGTTTGAGGTTTTCAGTGCTTAGCTGGGGGAAGCCCTTCTGCACTTGGACTCCCTGTCTTAGAGGTGAGGGATATCCGTTCTTAGATAGTTGATGTCTGTGTACCCTGTCACAGTTGCTGAATGAATGTCAAACACCGCATCAGCCTGAGTTTGTCGTGTACTGTCCAAACAATACAGCTGTAGCTGACATCTGCTCCCTTTTATTAAAGCCTTTGTTTCTGGAAGCCTACAACTGAAGAGATTACTGAAATAAACATCTGGCCCTTAGGAGAGAAGTAACAGGTTGCTTTGTAGAGTCAATTGTATAAGCTTTTTAAAAATCCTGTGCAGAAATCTTATCAGAAGGTTAGGTAATTGAAAACTGTCATGTTTAGATTGTCCTGTGTTGTGCAGAAAAGATCTTCTTATTTTTGTGTATTTATATAATATCAAAAACCCCTCACGCATGCACACACACTCATTCTCCAAGGAGAGATGTGCTGAGTAAGAGTTTTCCATTGTAATCCTAATCAGATCAGTAAATGAATGTCATCTGTTCTAGAGAACTGAACTGCCCTTTTCAGGAAGGATGCTAACAGCTCATTCTCAATAGCATACAGTATTAACTCAGTCAGTAGCAAAGTGCTGATTCAATGCATTTAAATTATGAGTTCCCCAACTATTACATTGCCCCTTATATTAGAAGAATAGAGAGATCATAATCATATATTAAAAAAATATTGACAAAGAGAAACAAATTCAAACAGCATGCCAATAGACTAATCTTTAAGTACTGTCCAATAAGTGCATTTTAAAAAACCTGTGAAAAGCAGTGCAAGCTACACTGGGGTAGGTTCCTTGTTTTTCTGCTTTTTAGTGTGGTAAGGATTGGTTTTCTGCTTCTTGGTGTGGTAAGCAATAAGGACTTGTCTGACATGTTTAACAAGCTCTTTCTCTTGTTGCAAACTAAAAGCAAACAGCAACAAAGCCAACTTGCTCATTTAAAGAAACTTACTGGAAGGAATTTTATTCACAGTTACTGTCTTTGAAACTTCATTAGATATAATGTTCTCCCAATCTTAGTTGCAGTAATGGATAGACAGTGTCTGTATAATTGCTAATTGTAAATGAAATCTACTTTGTGTTAATGTTTTACTTTGACCCAATGCCATCACGCTTGTGTTATGTTCTTTGAAGCACAAATAATTATTTATGCTGATCTGCAGTACTGCCAATTTTAACTTTGATGTGCAGTAGATAGTTTCTCCCAGCAGTGACAGTGTTTATTTAAACAAGCCTCAGTGTACCTGCTTAACAAAGTGCTGAGCCAAATTAATTATGGCAGTGTCTGTAATCACATCACTATAGTGATCTGGTTTCCCAGCACCAGGAATACACCACACTTAAGGTTTCCACATCACAGTTGGGATACAGCTACTGCTGTAGCCAAGTTGAGCTTTGTGAACTTGGCAGTTGCTGCTGAGAGAAGGAGGAGCTACCCTGGAAGCGTGATTCTAAAGAGGAAGGAATTCCCAAGGACCAACAGTTTTCCTACTGAAGTAAATTGACGTAAAACCCACATGAATGCCAGAAGGACATAAAACATTTGTGTCATAATGAGGAGTTAAATCCCAATTTCCTGAATGCTTGTCCACTATCTCAAAGACTAAGCTGCTCTTAGTTTACTGTAGCGTTTGGGCAGGGGATGGCTGTTGGGATTTCTGCATAAACTAGACATTAAGAGAGTTCTCCTGTCTTTGATTAATCTGGTTTTAAAGAGGTGCAAAGCAACCACAGCACATTTTAGTTTCAGGAAAAACTGCAAGGATTCAGGTTTTGAAAACAAAGCTATGTAAGTGTGAGGCTTGTGTTTCGGGTTTTTTTTTTCTTTTACCAGCATACTAAGTGGACAGTATCACTTGACTTTGCTGATTATTTTAAAACTTTGTGTAAGATACACCTTAAGATAACATAAGTGGCCTTAAATGTGAGTCTGAAGGTCCATCTCGCCCAGTTTTGTCCCAACAGTGGCCATAAGCATATGCCTAGTAAAGACTACAAGCAACTCAAGCATATAAAATACTTCTGTTGAGTATGTATGTTCCCTATCTCTAGCTGTTTTTCTGAAACAAGTATCACTTTAACGTATTTAGTAATTCTTACTACATTTCTCTTTCATGAACTTCAGCCTTCTGGTGAAGCCATGTAAATATTTAGCATCTTTAGTGTGCTCTGGCAATGTGCTCCATGGGTCCACTGAGCTCTACATCTAGTACCAACTGTCCTGCCACCACAGTGAGCTTCATAGCCTTCCTCCCATTACCACCTGGGGTAACTGCTCCTGAAGACCTTTGCAGCCATGGCCTGCCTCTCTATGCTGGTTTAGAGTCACTCAGCAGGAGCAGGGAAAGCAAAGAAGAGCTTTATTCCATGCAAGGCCAGCAAGATTTTGCTTGTCTATAGGTGAGCTGTTGAAACTTCAGTAGTTAGCTTTGTTTGTTTTCAACAAAGCAAGAGCTTACTAGGTCAGCTAATCCATTCCCCGGTAGCTCTTAGAGCATCTTTAATGCTGTAACTGTTCTGGTGGTAAAACAAAGGGTCTGTATCTTGCTCAGACTACTTGGTGGGTGATCAAGCTGCCATTGACTTTAAGGGTGAGGAGCCAGGCCTAAAGCAGTCAGATGGCTGTTATCCTGTTAAGAAGCCTTTTCTGACTTGAAATAGCTTTTTACTTACCTTATTTATACTCCTGTCACTTATCTATCCCCTCAAACCATCCTGAGATATATTTTTTTCTCCTAACTGGCATTTGTCATTCTTGGTAACCTTTCATACCCTCGTCTTTGTGATTTATCACCTGTATTTTTGGCTTTTCAACTTTTCCAGAGGGATTGAGCATCTATGTGTCACTGATGATTCATGTCCACTGTCTCTATGTCCCCTTAGTTTCAGTAGCCTTAATCAGCTACTGATGTTGCCAGAATTTTATACATTAATAATGTGTAATTAGCAGCTCTGGAAAGCACCAAGGATCATAATTTAAAGTGATACAGTCAAAATTATATTTGTGTACATAGTTGCCTTTTGAAGTGGGGCAGTGGGTGGCAGTTTGCCCTGCTCCTATATTTTTAGCTTAACAGCTGCTTTCTGAATGCCTCCAGGGCATCAGTGGGAGCCGCTTTCTTGCACAGGGGCAAGACAGCGCTGCTCAGCTGATCCCAGCAAAGCCACGGTGCCCGCTGGCTTGGTAGAGCTGCTTGGAACAGTGACAAAGGGATTGAAGTAACTTGCTACCTGTGGTGAAGCCTGGTGCAGAAACAGAGAACCATGGCCTTGCCAAAAACACAGATGGTGCTGCCCTTCCTCTGTGGGAGGCAGAGTATCCCACGGAGTTTTTCTAAGTGGAACCCATTGGCTCGCAAGTACGTTGGGCTCTTGCCTGTGCATGAAGCTCTCAGCTTCCACTGAGCTTGGCACCATTTTCCTTCTTCAGCCTCAGCATCTACTGCAGGTGGCAGTGGGATGTTCTTTATGTGATACAAGAATTTTCATGTCCTCACCCATGGATTTACTGTCTTTATATATCTGGCCCAAATCTGCACAGACTTTCTCTCCTTATAAAGGTAAGGTCAAAGGCAGGATGTTTTTGGAACATCTGTTACCTCACCTGTGTTACAGGGAAAGCCAGGGATGCCCACTTTGAACTCGTACCACATGCCAAAGCACAACTGATGAGTCCTTGAGATCATGCTTCTCAAAAATCTCTTAAGAAACTACCATACTGAAGTGATTTATTTCATCTTTTATAGGACTATTATGCATTTTTATAACATTTTTGTCACATTTGAATATTTTGGGATCATATGTTTTCATTGCAGAGATTAGTAGGAAAATGCTCCTATTTAAAATTTTACTGCTACTTTATCTAAAAGCATCATGCTTCTTCCCCCCACCCCCATGAAAGTAAGAAGTCAATAGCATTTTAATATGTTTTGCAATGCAGATATTTCAAAACATCGGGGAGATTTCTTCTGGTGGATAATCTCTTCTGGTTATTAAATATTCTGCTCCTTTTAAAATCAATCAGTTCATTGGGTTTTGTGCTCTTTCAAACCTACACTTACTCAGTTTAGCTCATTGTTTAACCTTCACGAGTTTTTCAGCAAGTGAATCCATGTTTGATGTAAAATGTGGAAAAAACATACTAAATCAGGCCTGGGTACTTCTGGAAGTAAAAATTGATAACTAGCATTTGCAGAAAGCTTTTTATGATTAAGTCTTAGATGACTTTACAGAGGTTGAGGTAAACAGATGTTCACAGATTGGTGGATTAGCTGAGTCACAAAGTCATTGTCAGAGCCAGGAATGCAGCCTTATTTCTTATGACATTATTTTCAGGCTGTGAATCCTTCCCTGCCCTGTTTTTCTTTCCAATTTATTAACAAAGAATGAAAAAACCATGATCTTAGATTAGTGATGGTTTTAGAGCTATTTGAAGTGCTGGGCTTAACACACTTCAGGAGAACCTCAGAACAGCAATGAGATGATGACTCACCCGAACAAACAGAGAGCCTTCCTTGGACAAACTGTTGAGACAAACAGGTGTCTGGGGGTTCATGAAAACTGCCTGTGTGCTTAGGAGGAACGGGTGCTCCTGGCAGGGAGTGAAAATGATGTCTGTCTTGAGCCACGCTGCTGCAGAAATGCTTGCAATAGCTGCCTGCCCACAGGTTGGCTGCTTACAGATGACAGGGCTGTAATGAGCAGCTTAAGGCAATTTAACCTTGCCCTGATATTAAAGGGGAGGTGCCCTTGTTCTTCTCACTGTGGGTTGTACTCATCCGCTGCTCCCCTACCTTCAGCTCCAGAGACAGTGTGACTTACTTGTAGATGAACCCAGTGGAGAAAATTAAGGTTATTTCTCAGTTAGATCAGGCGCTGTCTCCACATGTTGCTTATATAGCTTGTGTCCCTCATGACTTTTCATGTGCTTTAGCAGAGTCAGGCTGGACCTTTTCCAGGTTTAACAGCATCCATGCAGTTTTTGAGTCTCATTCGCAGAGGTCCAGGGCTTAATCAAACATCCTTCTGCAGACCTTCAGTATTACTTACTACTCCTCTAGGTATTCAATGATTACATTGTCCCTTTTTAATCCATGGCATTGCTGGGGCTGCTTTCAGTACTGTTTCAGCTTATGCCATGGCTTAGTTGTGAGGTCTGTCTATTTTATTTGGATTTACTTTCTGGCTATTAATTGTAAATTTATGTTAATTCAGAAATTAGCACCAGTTCATCACCTTTAATGATTTTTTTTTGAATTGATGCAAAAATGTCTATTTCCTCTGTTTAATTATATGTTTAATTTCAAAGTTTGGTAAAACAGACCATACCATACCTAAAATTAACACTGAGGGAACTTAAAATTGTGTCTAATATCTTCATATGTTAGCATTTTAAACAGTAAAGGTAATAGTTCTGTGCTCATAAAGATAAGCAGCATCTGTCTGCAAAGCCTGTTTTCCAGTCTATGATGCTGATTATTGCAGGAGATTCTACCTTCCTTTGCTCCAGAACTGCTTTATTCTTTGATGTGTTTCATTCCCCTGGTTGTGAAAGCAAATAAACTTGCCTCTTCCCATAGAGTGAAGTGAGTAGATGGTATTCCTTGGAAATTATGTATTGCATATAGAGAAAACCATGGAACTGAAAACCAGATAGAAAAAATGCATGTGCGCTCTCTCTCTGTGTATATACGTAGATATACGCATGTGTATGGAAACTGAAAGGATGAGTAGACATAAAGCTTAGTCCTGGAATGTTGACTTATTGCCCTAGTCTATAGCACAGCAATATGCCATATTTTACGAAGATGATAACAAAAAGACACCTTAAGAATGTTTACTCTTTCTACTTAAGTCAGCTAATATGTCTGGGGCCTGATGACCATCATAGATTCCTGCTGGCCTCTCTGTGTCTTTCAGGGCCGATGCTTTTAGTATAGAGGGTTAGGCTGGGAAACTGCCTCTGTGCAGCTATGTTTTTTTCTGGACTAAGGGTATTTGAATGATTATGCAAAGTATCACTTTGCTAGGACAGTAGTGTTCACATTGGTATAGCAGTATATCATTATGGAAATGCTGGGAAAGCATCTTTGTCTAGTGCACCATAAAGGTTTTAAGAGAAATTCTGCACATCTGCAGGATGATTATGGATCTCGTGGGAGGTATATTATCCTTGCTATAGTGACTATGTATTTTCTGTCCAAACAATCTTTTATTTTATGTTGGTGGAGAGAAAAAAAGAGAACAAAGAGAAGTAAAGTCTTCATCTACAAGCACATACTCTCCTTACAAAGTTATTTCACAAAATACCAACCACCCTTCTGCAAGGATATAATTTGGTATATCTTACAATTGGGTCTGGCAGGTGGGATGAAGGGCTATTGAGGGATTCACGCTGGATTGTGAAATTCTAGGAAGCAGAATGTTTGCCCAGCCCATTTTTGCTTCCTGCTCAAGATCTGAGAAGCCAAAATGTAAGCACAAGTGAATATTGGTTAGACATGAGTAAACTCTGGTTGGAAGATAAAAGAAGGTTCCTAATCTTTGCATATCCTATGATGGCCTTCCAAGAACAGCCAGATCAGAGAAAGATTTCTGCTTTTCAATTAGAGCTTCTTCTGTTTATTTTACATGGTCCCCTGTGATTGTGGGGTGGTTTGTGAGGTTACAGGTTCAAGAGAAGGCAGGAGTAGGATGCAAGTGGGCAAAGCAGCTGCTGCTGGGGAAAAATTGAGATCCAATTTCAGGGAAAGCACCTGAAACTGTAACAGTGAGAGATGAGCTCTCAAAAAGTAATGAGATTAGAGTTTAGGAGCCAAAGAAGTGCTAACTTCGGGGGTTGGGTGCATTGGGAATGACTGTTACACAGATGGGAAGCATGTGGAGGCACAGAGATTGCGTGTTACTATTCTGTATTGAAAGCATGTATGTGTATAGTCAATATTTAAAGGGATTTCTCTTGTTGAATGCTTTCAAGTGTAACTACTAATCTTAGATATTTAGAGACAATTGCTATGTAGTGATGAGCACATACCTGAAATTTCCTGACATTTACAGAGTATTTTACATGTCAGAAGTGGTTAAGCAAGGATTAATATTTCCGTTTTGCAGTTACGTGGTGGAGGAAAAGAGTCTGAACTGGGTGTTTTATTGTTTGCTAGCGGTCATAGAGGAAATCTTTGTCAAACCACAAAGAGAACCTGAAACTTCTTGGCTTCTTGCCATATGCCAAATCCGTTCACTAAACTGTACTCTGTTTTTCTCTTTTTCCCTTGAGAACTGAATATTGTCAGCTCATCTGATGATAGGAGAGTAGCAGGTATCCAATGCAATAAACAAATCAGTAAAAGTAGTAGTAACACTTCAAGATCAGAACCTGATCATAAGCAGCTGAAACCTAAAAGGGACTTAATCATGATAATGAAGCTTGTTTTTTGTCCTTCTATACAAGAAGTTTCTTTATGGTAACATTTTATATTTATCTGTGTGGTTGGCTGTCCAGGGCTGAGATATGATTGCTGATTTCGAAGGATACAATGATGATGAAGTCTCTGTTCCACCACAGAAGAAACAAAGAGTTCAGCTGCCTTAGGACTACTTCTTGGATGTTTCCATCTTAGGAAGTATTTTGTTAGCTAAAATGCAAATTGGAAACCCGGTCAGGAACTTAACTTGCATTGTTAGGCACTTAAATACCTTTAAAATATACCCACAATAGATTTCCTTTTAATGCAAGTCCACGTTTATATTTTCCTGTCAAATAAAGTAGTGAAAGGTGTTGTAGTTAGAGAATTTATGTGTTTTTCTTTGCCATTGTAGTCAGTGATACCATTGCAGTTTAGAATAGCTTTTAGGTTTGCATAGGAGTGTGTGGGTAAGTATCGGTGTTTTCCTGAGCATTGTTATGTATCACCCTTTAGTCTAATACATGGTGTGGTAAGATGAATCAGGAAAACATGAATACAAATGTTGACTCTTTTTTTTTTTTTCTTTCTAGGATTATGATGGCTTTTTTGAATCAAAGGAGAGCAACACTGTCTTCTCCTTTCTTGGATTGAAACCTACTTTGGCCTCAAAGGTCAGTGTAGTATTGCAGAATTTTCATGGAATTCTTGAAATATTGAGATTGAATTTTCTTTGAACCAGAAGAACTCTATGTGTTCAGATGCACCACTGCCCTGATCCATACCTTGTCCATATCAACTTAATGCTAATGAGGTAATTGAAACGTTTGCAATGAGAAGCAAAGCATTTTAAATGAAAACAAGCATAAACAAGGGAGTTAATTTGAGACAGCAAATAAATTAAGTTTAAAGAATATGTTCTCCTTCACATTATCAATCTAAATTGAAAGCAACTGACTTAATTATAACCAAAGACAGAACTAGAATCTTAATCACTGCAGCTTATGTCACCAAAACTTCATCTTACTGAGCTGGCCTGGCATAATGGCTCAACCAGGACAGCATTTATTCATTAGGCATTAGTTTGTTTTTTTTTTTTTAAATGCTGAAATGCTAAAGCAGTCAGGAGTTCTATCAACTTTTTGGGTAAGAATTCAGTTTTAACAAATACATATATACGGGTCAGAACACAAAGCCAGATAACATCTTTCTGTTGAGGGCAGTATAATAAAGGAGATTTTATTGCCATATGGAAGCCTGGACACTTGTTCAAAGAGACTGCAGTAGGTCAGACACATAGGGGAGGATTTTTCTTCCCTTTACTACTGTAGATATAGCTGTGTTTGGTAGTAGTACTGTTTCAGGCCTGGATGCTAGCTCTTGGGTATCTGTAGAGTTCCTCTTCTTCCAGAAATTCATTTGTTTCTGGACCCCCCATGAGGGACAGGAGTGAGAGGGAACCTCAGCAGGGAACCGCAAAAACAGGTTATTTTGGCAGGTTGCCTTGCTTTGTAGCTTGAAGAACTAGTCCTAGGAAAAAGATGATGTCCTACTGCAATCAGAAATAGCAGTTTCTATGCAGCTCTGTTCCTGGGAAATAACCTGTTGTGGGCCTGGAGGAGTGTCTCTATAAACTTGGCCAGATCACTGCTTCATTCTGGTAGTACTTCAGAGTGATGCATCCTCAGCTGCTGTGTGAAGCAGGGTTAGGGGCACCTTATGTGTGAAGATCACTGACACAGGAGATGAGAAAGTATTCATAGTATTAATAATCTTCTTTTTTTCTGTTTTCTTCTAAATAGGAGTCAGAACCCTAGAAAGCCTATCTGAAGTATGGACAAGCACATCTCCTGGATGAATGACCCTGTTCTTCAGCACACAACAGCTTCCCTAATGGATCACTGTGATAGAGCAAACATGCATCAGTAGTAGTAGTCTGCTTGCCATGAGATGGTGCTCCTCAATAATGTGGAGTTAATAACACATATATGAACCAGGATTAAGGCCAGGCTACTCATCTTCCTTTTAAAAATACTCATTGTTAATGTTTCACTTTTGTCTTTGGGTTGTTTTTGCAACTGGCACTGATACTCTAACAGACACGTATGTTTGAGAATAAGGAGTGGAGGTGTAGAGCTTCTATCGTTCATGGATATACTTATGTAGTCAGATTCCTTATCTTTTTAATTCTTTCAACTACTGTAGTTGAAGTTAGCTCATCATGATAGTTGGAGTGCTGGTGGTTATTAGAATGTTTGTGCTGGCTATGATCCAGAAGGTAAAAATTGTCAATCTTAAGATCTCAGTCTAAGCTGATAACTGCCGTATTTCTGCTCTACACGTATTTATTGTGATGTTTATGCTAGATCATGTTTATTGTAAGAGACATGGGCTGCTAAACTTGTTCGTGAAAACCTGATTTGTCTAATGATGCACATTGCAACTGACTGTTTAAAAACAGTTGTTATCATGGAGGAGGTGCCAAAGTAAAATATTTTGGCATGGTTCCTGTTCCAAATGCAGGTGAAATGTGCAGGAAAACACTTGATGGAAAATACTGGGTAGTTCAGAAGAAGAGGTCTCATAGCTAATGATAATATTAAGTTATCTCTTAACTGAGAAAGACTCAACACCCAAAGTTGGAGCTCTATAGTTGGACTGTCTTAAAATGAATTTTTGCCAAAACCTTGAGTTTAACTTTAGTAACACCCACCTTCAAGCTCCACCATTAGCCACTTGAGAGTCAGGGGGATACGTTGAGAACCAGGGCTCAGTCACATGGATGGTTAAACACTCTGCCGTGGTCCAAGAGCACACCTAACTCTCCCAGCTGTTGTCCTGGTTATATCCCCCGGTGTGGAAATGTGGAGGTGCCTCAAAGACAGTGAGAAAGCTGAGTGTGTGCTTTGCTGGATGAGGCCACAAGGGTCAGCTCAGCTGAGGAACAGGAGCCAAGTAAAGGAAGTGGAGATTGTTCCAGTGGGACTGCATTGATGCACATAGCAGAACTTAGGCCTGTGACTTGCCAATAACCATGACAAAATGCATTCTAGACAGACGTCAAATTGCATTATGCATTTTGAATCAAGTCTGGCTAGGAAAATAACAGCTATGCTGTAATGTAGCTTTTACTCAAGTGATTTCATAATGACAGGGTAGTGCCATTCCAAGAAATGTCCTTATGTCTTTGGGTAAATGAAAGACAACCGTTATGTGGGAAAGCTTCTTTGCAATCACAGCATCACTTAGACTGTGTGGCTTGAAGGAAGCCAAACTTGTAGAAAGTGTCAGAAGGCAACACTGTGCAACAAATCACATGTTCTGTTAAAATCAGTATCCGAGACATGTTAGTTGGAATGGACAACTGGAGGTCATCTGGTCCAGCACTGTCAAAATCAGGGCTAACAGCAACACTAGCTTGGATCAGATATGGGTTTGTCTAGCAGAGTGTTAAAAATATCCAAAGATGAAGATCTCATAACCCTCTAGGTAACCTGTGCCAGTCCTGCAGTACTCTCCTAGTGAAAACTTTTAATGTCCAGCCTCAACTCCTAGGCTGTAATTTGTGGCTGCTGCCTTTGCTATGTTTTCTGGCGCTGACAGGAAGAGATTGGCACCATCCTTTTTGTAACTGCCCTCAAGATAGTTGTAGGCTACCATTAGATCACCTCTTAGCCACCTTCTTACCAGACTCTTCACAGGCTGTGTGCTTTAGGCCCCTGGCTGCTTTGCTTTGGTGGAGGGCAACTCTTCCCAGTTTGTTCACATTCCTCTGGAACTGGGAGAAGGTCCCAAAACAATATTTTGGATGTGGCCTCACTGGTGCTGAGCAGAGGAGATACGAACTTTACTCCGCCTGCAGGCCACATTTTTCCTGAAGTAGGGCACTGCATGCTTTCCCCTATTTACAGTGAGTACATTGCAGGCTTATGATCAACCTGGCATTCACTAAAATCCCCAGGTCCCTTCAGCAGGGGTATTACTCTTGTCAGTCGGTTCCCAGCCCACACAGATGCTTTGCCACCCCCAAGGACAGAACTTGTCCTTATCAAACTTCATGAGGTTTCTGCTAGCCCAGTTCTCAAGGTTATTGAGATGCCACTGGACTGAAGCTCTGCCAGCTGTTACCAACCACTGAAGCATGTTCAGGTGTTGTTCACAGATTTGCTGAGGGTGCACATGAGGTCATCATCCAAGTCCCTGCTGAAGATGCTGAACGATAGGGGAACTGTAGCCTCTCAGATTTTGGACGATGGCTTACTCACGACTACAGAGGTGTGACATGAACAATATTCATGACTACCAGTTGCTGGAGTAAAGAACAGGTAACCTTCCTGTTCATGTTGTTTCAGCTACAAACTGCTTACAGCTGTATGGCTTTTCCCTCTAGTACAAAGGCAAGAAAGCTTTAGTAAAGGAGATGTTAAAGGACTCCATCCATAAATCAGTTTCTCTTTGGATCCTTTGGTGCCTCCTCAGCTCAAGTTAAAGGGCTAGATGGAGCAAGAGCACACACAGATTTCAAGTCCATGGTTGTATTTAATCATCAAAATCTTAGCTACAGCACCTTCTCTAGAGGAATCCTGAATGGGAGTTGATAACATGCATGTACATATATGTATGTGCATTTTTAAAAATTATGCAGTCTGTGGTAAGTTATTGTGACATTCTTGTCTCCAATCCCGTATTTCCATGAGACTTGAACCTCACTATAGGAAGGGGATGTGACATAAGGTGGAGCTGTACATTGTTAACTTCACCAAGTTCAATATAACTATTCCTAAAAAAAATTAAAGAAAAATATTTAACTTTGCAAATGAATACAGATATAAATTTACATAATTACACAGTCGATGATTACAGAGAAGCCATCCTGGATTTATCATGTACTTGATATGTTGTAAACTTTGAGAACTGCCTGAAGTTCCAGCTTCAAAAAACTTACCTAAGTGTGTAAGTTTATACACATGAGTAATCCTGGGTGAAATCCCAAGCTTACTGATGTGAAAGGCAAAACCACACTGATTTCTCCAGGGATGAAATTAGTTTCACAAAACTCCTCTTGAATTTTGATAATTGTAGAATAGAAGTCTCCCGTTCAGTGGAGAGCTAGTCCTGTTAGAGCTGTTAGGTAAACCTAGCTTATTTCAGAGCACACATGTGGGCATAATCAGTTGTGTGGAGGACAACACTAGCTCCAAAGATATCCTGCTTGCTTGCATGGATTGGCACTGTAAGTCCCTTAGAATACGTGCTTTTGAATTATAACTGGCTAGTTAAAAAAAAAAAAAGTATATATTTTGCTTGAATGTGAATTTGGTCTGTTGTCGACAGCCTTATTTTTGTAATGAAAGCAAGTAGAGTTCTAGTTTGTTACACAGGATGATCCGGAATTTTTTAAACCAGTTTTGTAATAATGAAATGTAACTATCAGGTAACTGAAAAGGTCTGTGGAAGATAGAGCCATTTATTGAAAGAAATAACAAATTCTTAATTCTGTTTAAAATGCTTGCATATAAAGGTATGCTTGAGAACCAAATGATCCCAATTTTTAGCTAATACTTGTAACTATCCCACTTTTTAAAAGGGAGAGCAGTGTGAATTAAACTGTAAATCTTTGTACCTAGCTAAAGTTGCTGTGTGGGCTGACGTGCACATGCACATTCACTGTATCAGTGGCTTTGATAGAGGTGGTTTTGTTTGTGCCACACACTACTGGATAGTGCCTTGCCAGAAAGAGGTCTGTTTCTGTAGGGTCTTCCTAGATGCACTTAAACTTTGAACTGAGAAAGGGGTAGTTTCTATATTGCTACTTTTTTAATAATGCAGTAAATGGATTTTGAGGCCTGAGTCAAAAGACACATGGTTTGTAAGGATGAAACAGTTTTTGAAGAGTCTTTTGAACTCTTGATTTTTCTTAGTGTGGCTTTCTCTTTTTTTTCTTTTCCTTTTTGTTGACTGTCTAGAATCAAATCTTCCAAGGGAAGTAAAGCCCCTAAATCCATGTTTGCACTTTAAAATAACTATCTGATTCCAAGTGTTGAGCAGCCCAAGTGCTATCACTGAAGTGAAGAGGAGCTACCAAGCTCTCAGTGGATTTCTTGGTTGTCCCTCCCTGCCCTGTCCCCCCATCAGGCCATTGATTTAGGGAGTCCAGTTCTGGGAATACCACGATTCAGAAGTAGGACCCTGAGATTTTAGGCAGTGCCTTGTGGCACAACACAGGAGTGGAAGAGTGGGGTCATCACCAGGAAAGTGCCAAATCCCCTTAGTCTTCAGTGACTTGTCCACTGATTTCACTAGATCTTGGTGCGAGTGGTGGGAGGAGGAGGGATCCCCACGTATTCGCCTGGCACAGAGAGCGGGAGTGGAAGACTTGGTGCAGAATGGCCCACAGCTTGCTGGCGGCAGCCCTTGGCCGGCCGTGCCGCGTGTGAAGCCACGCAGCGCCGCTCTCCACGGGACTCCAGCCTGTCCTTCACTCTCTTGCTCCCTAAGGAATTTGGGAGGGGAAACGGAGAACAGCTTCTTGAGAGCAGTCCTTCAGCCAGGGCAGATCCGGCTTACTCCCTTCATCCTATTTATCCCTTCCTCATGTGCTTCGTCCTGTCCTGCGTAGACCTACCTGCGTGCAAAGCTTCCACTCCTGGCCACTTGTGACATCCCTATGAGGTCGCAAGCGCAGAGCTGGTGTTCACCGTCACGGCGTCAGTGTCTCGTAACTCGCGGGGGGACGGAGCACGTTGCATCCTAGGCTGTGTACACGTTATATATTAAAACCGTGTTCGTCTAATAAAAAATGTAATTCAAAAAAGACGTTTGGAATGTGTGGTATATGCCAAAGGAAACAGTGAAGAAATCCGAGTCTTTATTCTTGCTGCAGCTCCCTCTGGTGACAGCCTGGTGCTTTGGCAGATGAAAGCACTGCAGAGCTCTTCGCCTGGATGGGCGAGCCTGATGCTGTAAGATGCTAAGTGGCTTTGATCCCTGGTGGCTCAGTGGGAATTGCAATCTGCAGAATACCTGCTGGGTTAGGGTCTAGGTCCTCCCCAGGTAAATAGTAGTAAAGAAAAAAAAAAGGGGGATGATTTATTGCCTTCTGGTTTTGCGCTTGAGTTGGTTGATAAATACTGTGGAAACAAAGGATGCATCCTCTGGGGTAGCTTGGGCAGTGAGGCCAGGAAGTTTTCCTGTCCTGAAGTTTTGCTCCTAGGGCTAAAATCTTCAGGAGTGCTCCTTTTTCTTGACTGAAAGGAATGCGAGTTCCTGTTTTGCTTATCCACTTTGCCAATCTGTATTTAAATACGTTTTACACAGTTAAGTGACTGACCAAAGGTACAGGTTTGCAACATTGCAGTCTTCCCTTGATTCTCAGTCTAGTATATAATTTTTAATAGCTTACTGTTCCTTTCTGAAACTTGCCCATTGTCTCCAGTGTGGACACTGCTATGAAAACTCTACCCGTTTGTGGCTGCTTCTTGTTGTGGTGTAACCCCAGGCAGCAACTAAGCACCACGCAGCCGCTCACTCACTCCCCCGCCCTGCCTCGCAGTGGGATGGGGGAGACAATCAGGAAAAAAAGTAAAACTCGTGGGTTGAGATGAAGAGTTTAATAGGACAGAAAGGAATAAAATAATAATGATAATAATAATAAAATGACAATAATAATAACAAAAGAATTGGAATATACAAAACAAGTGATGCACAATGCAATTGCTCACCACTTGCTGACCGATGCCCAGTTAGTTCCCGAGCAGCGATCCACCCCCTCAAGGCCAACTCCCCCCAGTTTATATACTGGGTGTGACGTCACATGGTATGGAATACCCCTTTGGCCAGTTGGGGTCAGCTGTCCTGGCTGTGTCCCCTCCCAACTCCTTGTGCCCCTCCAGCCTTCTTGCTGGCTGGGCATCAGAAGCTGAAAAATCCTTGACTTTAGTCTAAACATTACTTAGCAACAACTGAAAACATCAGTGTATTATCAACATTCTTCTCATGCTGAACCCAAAACATAGCACTGTACCAGCTATTAGGAAGAAAATTAACTCTGTCCCAGCTGAAACCAGGACAGTTCTGTACCCTGGAGCAAGGTTCTGTGCCACCTGCTCTAAGACAGGATGGGTAAAAGAGATACGGGTGGGGAAGGCAAGCCTGAAATGCCTGAAATGAGATCCTCAGCTGGTGTAGGATCAGTAGCACCTCTCCGAAGTGAGCGGAGCTGTAGCAGCTCAGCTGTTGTGTCACGGTGGGTAGAAGCAGCCAGATTTTGCTGCAGGGGTGGGCGGAAACTTCTTGATTTCCAGAGTGGAAGATGAAGAGATGTTCCGTATCAGTTTGCTCGTGTAGCATCACTGCCTGCGCTCCGTCTGTAAACCCGTGGCACAGCTGTTCCTCCTACATGGCTGCCAGAGAATACAGGGAGGGCAGTCAGCGGGCAGAGGTTGCACGGTGCGGGATGCTTTGCCACTAGCTGTCATCCTCCCCTGCATCCCGGCTCTGAGTGGGCTCCCTGTGCCGGGGGAACATCAGTGGGCAAAAGTGCTTGAAAGTCATCGCTGTGTTTGCACGCATGTGTGCATGTGTCAGTCTGTCTGCATCTCCTCATTCCTACCCCGGAATGCAGCTGGTCTGGCCTGTGAGAAGGTTCTCCTGGACTGGCTCATTTGCTTTTTAGGTGCCAGAAGGACATCCCTTGTTCATTCCGTAAACTTCAACTGAGCTGTCGCTGGAGGTGCCGTCATGCTCTCATCTGAAGTAACCTCCCTCAGGCTGCATGGTGCGACACAGGCAAGTGTGGTTCTGCATGCAAGTCCTCCACACCTGGGTCACTTTAAAGGTGACCATTGCACGTGATTCCCTGATGAATTTGGGAAACATTAGAAAATGACAAGATTAAGGAACTAGCACCCTAAAAAAAAGGTCAGCTGCAGCCTTGAAAAATTGTGTTTAGAAAGCAAGAAAGAAATTGTTAGATTCTGACATGGAAAAAGGGGGTTCAGAAGCAGAGTCCTTGAGAAATGTGTGCCAATCTCTAGCTGCTCGGTTGCCCCATCCAGTTTAGCTGTCCACAGTAGGTACATCTACATTCGGGAGAGGAACCTCACTCTCCAGGGAAAGCACACGCTTCTGGCCATGACTCATTTCATTCCAGGCGATATTCAGAAGTCAAATGATTCATGTCTTAAAAATAATGCCACCTGTCCCCTCTAGAGGAGCTCAGGTGGAAAGCCAACGCCGGTAGGCACAGTAGGAGAACATCCTTCCTTCATGTCTGGGGAAGCAGGCAGACCCTGAACACCCCATCCCTCTCCCCGCACCCCAGGATGGCCCTAATGGGGTCCCCCTCTAAGGGAAAGAGCCCTTACCTGGAGCTACTGCCGTCCTCAGAAGAGACCTGACATCATGCAGCAGCCCTGCATGCGCCTCGGAATGCTTCCTGCTCCCTGCTGCTTGAGAGAGAAGGTATTTTTCACATAACGGGAATAAACAGCACGCTGGTTCGGCGCCTCTCAAGTCCCGAAGATTATACGCCT
The DNA here is from genome assembly GCF_947461875.1 of Haliaeetus albicilla. Taxonomy (NCBI): domain Eukaryota; kingdom Metazoa; phylum Chordata; class Aves; order Accipitriformes; family Accipitridae; genus Haliaeetus; species Haliaeetus albicilla. Next base: position 8,327,266 of record NC_091499.1, read on the forward strand.
CTTCCAGGTCCAGGTGCTATCTCCCTTAACTGTGCCGCCCACCAAACTGCACTTACCTTTTCTTTGCACCTCTTTGGAGATGAGCAATTCCACTGAAATCGATGAACATCAAGATGTGTAAAACAAAAGCTGAGCCTACAGGTCTCTGCATTACAGCACCTTCCATAAATAAACTCAGCAGGGTGAGTTATTCTGCTGGGAACCAAAAGAAAAAAAATCAGTAGCTTGGTTTTTTGCCTCGTTTCTTTGGGCGAGGCGCTTCGAGGCTCAGCAAGATTTTGCAAACACCTCACTGTGAAGTGCCAGAGCTGAGAGCGTAGCAGGACTCCCAGCCCCGGCTGCCAAACAAAATCCGTGACTGCTTTTCCCTCAGCCTCCCAAAGGCACCGGGCCACTGCCAGCTGCACCGACGTGCGAGGGATTCGTTTCACCGATGTGTGACCGAAGGAGTGAGAAGCAGATTGGCGCTGGCAGGGAGAGAAACCCACAGAGGGCGATCGGGTGTCCCTGGGCAAGAACACAGGGCTGTAGCGGCTGAGATTTGCTGAAGATAACAGCTCGGGTCTGTCCCAGCTCACTTCTCCAGCCACTGCTAGCCCGTCCCTCCTCTTCATTAAATACTTCCAGCTCGCACCTTCCCGGTAGGAAAAGGGTAGTTATCAGATTTGATGCGTTTGCATGCATTTCCAGGATAACTTCAGCAATTTTCTCTCTTCCCTGCCAATTCTCTTCCGCAGGGCAATGCTGCAAGGACGGCACGCAGGGTGCTGCAGATGCTGTGGGTGCAGCCGCCCCGGGGCTCCCGGTCTGGCAGCAGGTAAACAGTGGTCTGTCCTTCTCCCTCCTTATGAAAAATCCGTCCTGTGGAGCCTGCAGCCAGGTTTGAAACAGCACTAACAGCTCTTCCCGTCTTCTTTTTACTTAGCTTCTCTTAATTTCATGGTTTTATATCCTTAATGGGGGGAGGAGGGAAGAATGTAGGTGTGAAGAGGCAGAGATGGGTGATGTTCTGACCAGCCTTTCCTATGTGAGAACTAAGAAAGCTGAATCACTCTTAAGCGTGATACGAGCAGCATGCTAACGTGTTCAAATGCATAACTTTTATCATTTAATTATACATTGTCTAATTAAAGCTGTATCTGGACAGGAGTCCAGTCCTTTCTGCTTCAGCTTCCTTTGCCAACATACCCATATTGTCCTCTTCTACCCATTGCCTAATGACCGTCTCTGAACGGCCCTTGCAGAGCCCTTTGGTGACGTCGCCTGTCTGCAGCGGTGACATGGCCATATGTCATCTCCAAAAGACAGGAAAGCTACTTGCTGAGCTGGCTGTAGCCCCCTGAGCGCTGCCCCTGGCCGGCACCACGACCCACCGCCGTCCTGCCGAGCTGCACCCCGAAACGGCTGATAAGGACTTTCACCTCCGACCCCCGACCTAATGGTCTTCCTACTCCGAGACTTTTGTAATCGTTGGCACCGCTGGTGTAATTTTCCTTCAACACATTTTCTTCTCTGGGTTTTCATAGCTTTAAATTCTCCTGTTTCTCCTCCTGGTTTTGTTGGATATGCTTTTTTCTTTTAGATGTCTTTTGTGAGTGGCATAAATTTGAGTTTGAGCCGTGAGAGGGCTTTTAGGTCAGGACAGCTGTACAGCGTTGCTGTGAAATACGCTCTTGAGTCATTAAGGTAAATTGCTGTAGCATCAGTACTGCTCCAGCCAGGCTGTGATACTTAAGCCCTAAGTGGCCATTTCATGTCCCTTGGAGCACTCTCGCTCTGAGCAAAGTGTGGGTATCCATCAAACCCGCTTACACCTACAGAAACCTACAGAGGTGACGGCATTTCAGTGCAACAGAATTCATGGTCTGCATTAAATAGTCAACCTAGAGGAGATCTCTCAGGTTACAGACCCAAATCCTCTGTCCTTTCTGTCGTCACAGAGGCTGTCTCATAAAACTACCCAACTCCAGCTAAAAGCACCAAACTGGGTCTGGGTTGATATTTTTTCCTGTGGTTTTTTTTTGGCTCCGCTATGCCGGTTGGAAAATTGTCTCAAGATCCTGCTTCTCTTGCACCAAAAAATAAACCTTCTTCCAAATCCCAGCTGAAGTTTAATTATGACCAGCTTATCTCCATCATCCTTGTTGTCCTTTCATTTAAAAAAGTCTCCCACACAGGAATTACCTGTCTTATGTACTTATGTAGGGGTTTTCTTTACTGCCTTAGCTATGCTTTTGTCAGGTGGAAGAAGCAGCTGAGCCGGTGCAGAGTCTGGGACAATGGAGATCCCTGGGATGAGGAGGTCTCCCCTATACAATAGCATGGAGTAACTCCATGAAGCAAGATCAGAATGAGCTCTTTAATTACTTCAGCTAGCAGAACTTGTAATTTAGAGGTGTAACGAAGACAGAGATGATCCCGATGCCTTCAGGATCTTGGCAGCAGTCTTGCCATTTAGCAGTTTCTCATTTTAGCCCTGACTGAGCTATTGCTCCAATTTAGCATATTTCCTGGGCATACTGTGTGGGCAGATGAAAGAACTGTGTTTCCTAAATACATGAATTAAACATTCTCTTGACAGACTTTAACCTTTGATTAATTCAAAGGTGTCAGAAAAATCAATAGCCTGGGATATGCTCCTTGAACTTACACCAGCCGCAGGAATGAAATACAGATCTTGGAAAGACCACGAGTAGCCAGCCATCTTTTAAAAACTTATTTCAGTTTAATATATATAAAAAAAAGTTGGTAAAGGTAGGTCCAAATTCCCCGCTAATTCGAACAAGGACCATGACTCTCCATGGCAGACAGCAGTTACCCCGGCATAAGAACCTGTACGTGAGGGGCCTGAGACCTGTTGTGGTCGTGGCTTTATTTGTGTGTGCTGTGGTGCGTGGGATAAGGGCAAAGGCCGCTTTTCCCCGAGCACATACACAATCTGTCTCCTGCCTTTCAGCAGCCAAATGCTGCCTGCTGCTGCTGCACGGGGCTCAGGCTCTCCCCATTCCTTCTCCTCTGCCGGCTCTTGCCGCTGTCTCCCCTTCACCTCCCGGCGCAGTCCTGCTGCCTGACTTCCCTGCGTGTCAAGCCAAAATCACCGTGTTTGCCCCCAAAATCACTCTTGTGGTGTTTGCTCCAGCCTGCTCCCTGCACGCATCCCTCAGTAGGGTCCCACAGCTGAGTCCTTCCCCCTTGTCATACCGTCCTAGCTGGGCTTCCAGCACATTTATCAGTATATTTTCCAGTCTTCTCTCCTCGCTTTATGCTTTGTCGTGTCTTCAAACCCAACCTCCGTGCCGGTGGCTCTTCCCTTTGCCACCCGCCCCAACTTCACATCAGTCTCCTTGCCTTGCATCACCAGCTGAGAGGTTATGAAGATGCATGAGGTATTTTGGGATATTTGATAAGGGGAAATGTTACAAACATCTTGATTATCTCCTTTCCAGGATAATAAATTGCCATTACAAAGCACCACCCATCAGAAAACACCTCTCACTGTGTTAGCCAAAAGCCCACGGAGCAGATGCATCACTGCCCCAAGGGGTGCTATGGAGTTCGTGCTCTCCAAACCCCAATGGGACGGATGCTCTTATGGTTAATAATAATAAGAAAAACCAGTGTTGCATATGTCCTAAACCCACTGAGAATAAAACCTGAAATGGTGACTACTTCAGCAGTTTTTCCCAGCTGAAGACTGGGGAGAGTTTTGATCACCATAACTTTACAGGATCTTCCTTACCATTAAGACCTGCTCGGCATCCTCTCAGGGTTACGTATGACCAAAAGTTTAAATTAATCTGTCTTCAGGGATGGTCACGGTTGAAACTAGAAATACATTTCAGGTTTTCTTAGCTTCCTCTATCCCACCGAACCATGCATCCCAATACCTGTTTCTTAGCAATGTCTTCAACTGATCAGAAACAACAGTCCTTATAAACGATCCTCTTACAGAGACTTAACACTGTAGGGGATCAATAAAGGCAGACTAAATGATGATTGCACCTTCCTGAAGACCTTTTTGACATCCTGCAGGAATAAAAAGAGGAGGGGATGAGAAGAGAGTGACATTAGAGAATGAGGCTCTGTAGTGAATATGGTTTTCACATTGTGCTAACTGAAGATCTTCACGTTAGAGATGTTTAGAAAAATGTTTTCCACTTCCCTTGTAGAATAAAATGATGGAAAACAAGGCCACACAATAAATAAATTAATTATTTTTCACATTCTCTTTAAAAGATAGAAGCCCTGAAGAGAGTAGGTACGTTGACCATTTTTTGTGCACTTTCACCCACCTTATTTTTCACTGAGAAAGGGTTTGATGGAAAATTCTTTTACCAGCAGCTCTATTAATAATAAGTTCACCCTCATATAAATTAGCATAGCAAGTTGTTGAATAGTCTTTTGTTTCTCCGGCACCTCCGTATCTATCCGTTGTTGAAGGTCCTCCTGTAACACCATCAGCACATGCTGGTACGGCGTTCCCCGTCCTGATGGGGTGATGCAGCAATCCTCCTCCCCTCACCCCTGAGGAGAGAATACCGGCTTTGGGAAATCACCCCCGTGGTAGCTTGGTGACCTGGGTGGCCTGGTCCTACCAATGCACAGCAAGAAATCGTATTACAAAAGACTTGTAACCGCAGGAAAATTGGAGCCTGGCATTTTCAAAAAATTAGGTCACGGATTTGCATCTCAGCTTGGTTCGGAGGACCGTCTCCTTTGGTGTTGCCACGAAGGGTCAGTTTGGTACGGCCGAGAGAATGAAGCCAGGGAAGGGGAATGGGGGAAGAGTCTGGGCCAGCCATGACGGGGTGTGGGTGGGAGTGGGGATGTGTTGTCTGTCACTGACATCTAGAGGACAGCACGGTGTGTGTGTTGAAGCATTATAAAGTAACCAAACCTGCGGCGTGAGGAGTCTTCCTTTGCCCTGGCACGGCTCATGGGCACAGCAGCCCTCGCAGCTGAAACTCGCTGGCTTTCCAAACTGGTGCTTGGGCTGTCTTTAAGCATTTTACCCAGTCCGCACACTGACATTGTGGGGTTTTTTGTTGTTGGTGAGCCACCAGCAGTGCTATCTTCTGCGGGACCCTTCTCGCCTTCCTCTTCCCAGCAAACCACAAAATCTGAGACTGACCAAACCAACTCACGGCGATGGACGTCGCCTAATGGGGAACGTGCAGGCAGCTGCCATCACCTGCCATGACCGTGAAGCCCACGGGCTTTACTCAACCAGGGATCAAAGGGAAGTCGGGCTTTGGAAGAGCCCCCACGGCTCCAATGCCGGGGTCCGTGGGCAAATTCCTGGCACCCTGTGCCCAGCGTGGCATTGGCAGGAGGCTGCGGGATGCTGCGGGATGCTGCGGGATGCTGCGGGATGCTGCATGGTGCAAGACCTGCTGCCCTGCTGTGCTGGGGCTGGAGGCTGGGTTGGGTCCCTCCCGGTTGGAAGAGCGGCCGGGAGCGTTACAAGAGCCTGTTGTCATCCATTTGTGAGAGAGTGTTGTTCAAACCCCTGTTAATGCAAGGTAAGACAGCTTTTTAAAGCAAAGAAAATAAGTAGGGAGGCTCCTGGGAAATTAGTTTTAATTTGAGAGACAGATTTTCGCAGTAGGCTCCTCTTCCTGGCACAGCTAGGGGAGGAAGATGGAAGTTACAATAGACAGGCACCTTCTCTCCAACTTTACGCCAGCACCAAGCTTTTGCAGATGTAGGAAACAACTGAGGAGGCCGAAACAGTGCTTCATACCATTTCCAGAAAGCTTCAGTGGGATTATTTTTAACTGTTTGCAGCTCTTTGGGCTGGGCTGGTTTCTTTTGCCCCAGGAGGTGATCGGTAATCACTTCAAGCCAAGGAGCCGCTTCTTCCTCGCAGGGTGGCTGAGCATGTGCACAGCAGCTCTTCGCCCTGCTTAGCTCATGCCAAATTAGCACTTAATGGCGCAGTTTCCCAGAATCAGAGGATTACCCCACACCTTGGTTTTCCAGCATTCCTGAACAGGTTGTCCTCATAAAAAGAGCATGAGCAGAATTGTAAAAGGATGAGGAAACCCTTTTGCGCAAAGCTAATAAAAAAATTTTTAGAGGGATTTTAATTGAGCGCTGCATTTAATTAGCTTTGCCCATGCGTTCAGCTTCGACCGCTGGATTTACAGGGCTGAGGTCAGCGAGGGCAGGTAATGTGGTAGGCATAACCCGTGCCACTGCTTCCAGCAGCTCCGCAGCCTGGCTGGCTCCCGTCAACCACCCCCATTGCTGCCTACTTTGCAGCCAGGAAGGCTCCTAGCCATTTGCTTTTGCAGTGGCTGACATTTCCAGGGGCTTATTTTATTTTATTTTGTTTTATTGGATTGATGAAGGGTCTCTGGTAGAGAGACATCATCAGTGAGCATGGTCCTCATGCCTGTGGTGTTGGAAATAGCCCTTCTGCTCCCCCTGCACACCGTGCCAGGAACAGTAGACAAACACAACTGGAAAAAAGGGAGAAAACCTGTTCATCTGCAATGAAAGCGTGTTATGTGTGGTTGGGCGGTGGACACCTGATGGTGTTTCAGTAGAGCTGGATGATACAGGGATTGACTTCTTCACAAAGCTTTAAGATTGCAAAGTTCTTCCAGTTGTGCCCTGGGGACCAAACCCCCAGGTCTTTAGCAGTTTCACTTTTTACAAACCAGCCAGTAGCCACTATTCTTAGACCAAGGGAAATTTTGGCAGTGGCTGGAAGGAGAAAGGTTACTTTATTCCTCCTCCCTACTCCCCCCAAACAGGGGGTTGTCACGTATGGTTCCAGCATGGACCCCGGTGAAGGAGATGTACGCAGGAGGCAGAAATGCTCCCGTCTCTGGAGACAACACACCCCCTGGCACAGAAGCCACTTCTCCGGAGTTCTCCTGCATGAGGACGACGGCTTTGGGGGCTGTTTTGCACCCCCTGAGACAGCCAGCGCGGAGGATGGAGCCTGTGTGCCCAGGGGAAGACTGGTCGAGGTGGGTCGGGGGGCTCAGCTCACTGCCACGCAGGGATGCCCTGGCACTTAAGCTGATTGCTAAAGGAAATAAATTTTAAAAGCAGATGGTTTAACTAGAGCGTCAGCCTCCCTTGTTGTAATGCTGTGTCTCTAGATATTTTTACTGTTTTATTAACAAGTCTCTCGTACTTATTTCTTTCCCATTACTTGACAGATGCTTTCATCAGGGTTATATAAAAAGTCCTATTTTCATCCCTACTTTGCCTAGAAATACATTAAAGAAAAGCTGAAATACAGATTAATAATGATATGCAGAGCAAAATAGTTACCGCATATATTTTTTAAATAAAAAATGCAATTTTAAACCAGTTTTACAAGAGCCGATGCTCTGCAGCGGTATCTGCGTACCTGGGAGTGGTTTCTCCAGGGAAGCAGCTGTTTTGCTGAGGCTGACAGGAGCTCTGCACTACTGGGGGAGAGCTGGAGCGAAATGCTTCTCCTTGCACAGGCACACAGAAATGGGAAAAACCCCTCAGAGAATTTCAGTGCTGCTGTCAGACAGCAAATTAGGCTGAGATTAGACAGGCCCCCTGTTAAAACGTGTTGCTTCTGCTAGACGTGTTTCTGAGCAGTCAGACCGAAATTATACACAGTGACACAAGTTCACCAAAATTTGTGGGGTAAAGTTAGCCCTCCTTATGGCTGGATTCAGAGAGGCACTCACAGAAAGCAGAAGCTTGCTGGCAGTTGTGTCCCCGCACACTTGCCTGGCTGGACAGTCAAAAAGTGGCCAGTAGATGTTACAGGTACATTTTGAAAGCAGGTATGGGCTTTCTTACAACCCACGCCACCTAAAGTACAAGTTCTGTTAAAGCAAACCATGGTCATAGCAGCCACAAGACATAAGCAGCACCATTTTCAACTGTTTAAATATCGGTTACAACCCTTCAACATTAACGATGTCATCAAGATCATAGCAACTCTATAAATACCTTCTCATCACCCGTACCTCATCAGTTGGCTTTATCACTGAACAAACATGTCACCATTCTGTTGACTTTAATTACAGTCCGACAACTGAATGCATCCTTTGGCTTTGTGTTATCTTATCCAGTTTAGAAAACATACAAACAGCGGATGTGATTTAGCTCCACTTAAGATATCTAAATGCATGTTCTTAAGTGAGCAAGGTATCAAAGTTCCCATTACTGCAAATGGACATCTAGGGAAGGCTCAGTTCAGCTGCCTGAATGCAGGCATTTGCGTATCTAAGCCTGGACCAAAATCCTGTCTTCTGTGGAAAAGAAGATAAGTAATCTCCGTATTTTATCCCATGCCCATCTCCAGTGCACCAGCTGTCACAGCTCCCAGACTTCCAGGGACGCATTTTCTTCCTGCTTGTTCTACTACAATTGCCCCAAACTTTAGTACAGTCACTGTGAGGCAAGCTTCTGGGGATGGAGGGAAATGAGAAAAAGTCTGCTTGAGGTTATTTAGCAGTGGTTATCTTTTAGAGAAAAAACTTATTTCAGCATAAAATGAAAGGCCAATCGAAGCCAAATTGGGTCTTACAAGAACTTTGAAAGTCTGACCTGTGCTCAAGAAGATTTTCTCCAAACCTGTATGTTTACATTACATTGATCACAATAAATGTAAGTTCAGAAAATATTCAACATTTATTTTAACTGGTGTACCTATATCTCAAAGATGATTTATAAATAGGCCCCATGTATCATTATCTTCTTCAAATAAACATATTTAAAAAAAACCAAAAGTGGTCTAAGGAAGGGTATTTGGCAGCAAAATCGACTCTTGCCCAATGCAGAGGTATCTCCCCATAGCACCTGGAATCACAGATCCTCACCATGCAGTGACTGACTGACTTTTACCTCCTGCTGTCTTAGCACTGGAATGAGCAATGCATGAGCAACTGCAAAACACAGGCTATGGCATCATCTGTGGGCAACAAAGGTCCCCCCCTTCTGAGTGCTAATATGCAACCCTAAAAATACATTATGAGTGTGCTTCCCTCTGCAAAGGGCTGGATTTCTTTTTGGCTGAAAATATACTTATTGCTAATAAAATACTAACACAGTTGTACCTGATTTTACATACCAAAAAAGAGCAGAGCATCCTCGAATTGTTCTTGAGGGAAGGGCAAGAGAGTCAGGGAATGGGACGATGTCCATGTTCCCTAAGAAGCTGCTTTTAACAAACAGCATTTAATGAACAGTAAGCAGTATATGTTACAGTGTCTGTAGTTTAACTAAAAGAGGCTGTAACCCTCTAGAGTTTACAAGTGCTTTGTATGAACTAAAACAATTTGGCTGACATCTCCCTTTACAGCAGATTTCCCACAGCATCCAGCTATTCTGGTTTATTCATAATTAAATGACATCAGAGACATCTGCTTTAAAAGTGGAAGTAAACCTTCCAAAGCAGTTACAGCTGCATGGTCTTGATTTTATTTTTCAAAGCAATGGGATCATTTTTTTTTCCAAATGACCTTTAATTAATCTCCTTCTTCTAACTACCTCTGTAAATACTACCGTTGTCCACGGCTTGTTACCACAATAAACTACTGAACTAGAAACAATACAGAATGACTTTCTTTTTGATATGATTACTGGGGATGCAGCGGCAGCAGCAGCAGGAAGGAGCAGGAGAGGCACAGTGCTTAGCAGAAATATTACCGACATGAGCAATGATAACCTTTAAAAACATTTCCTGTGAAGTGGAGATCAGGTAAGAACATAATCAGGTCTTTATTGGTACCAGATCATAGGAAAAAAATGCAAACTTATGTGGACAATGCTCACTCAAACTTTTCTACTCAACTGGCATTTAATGTGATTTAGGTGTTGGGAAGGAAGATCAAGCAATAGAGAAAGTGACTCCTTTCCCACCGGCCAACTCCCTTCATAAATTGTTTTATAAATGATGGAAATAGAAATAAAAAGTCTTGTTCACCCATGCTTGGGAGCTGAAACATCACTGCCTGTTTTTTCTCGGTGCACTTTGGTTTCAAAGAAAGTCCAGGTTTCTTCTGTATTTTCCTCTACCCTCTCATTGACTGTCCTGATCATAGCATCCTCTTTTCAGCTTCACGTAATTGCTTGTCTTGAATTCGCAGCCAGTGGCTGAGAAGGCAACAGACCAGCTGCAGGGACAAGAGAGGTCACCCAAAGCTTGTGTTCCTACTAAAATTACTACAATAAATGATTTATCACCTCTGGTTAAAATATCTGGTAATAGAAAGTATCTTTCTCAGATACTTACAAAGGAAAATTGCATTGGCCCCATCAGATGTCAAGTAACACGGCAAAATGTTTTGGTTTTTTACTCCCCTTTTTAGCCAAATTCAGACTCGGTCAATTGTCGTCAAAGGTGCATTCTCCAGAAAATGTGTTTGCTCCCTGAAACGAAGCAGCAGTGCATGCCTCTGCTCAAGCGCAACCCTCGAAGCAGCTCAAACCCCCCCCAGCAGTAACAGATCCAGGCAGACCTGAGCCCCGGAGACATTTTGCGTAGCCTCCAGTCAATGGGAGGTTGTATCTGCCCCCCTTGCCTTACCCCTGCCGCCGTGTCCGGACCGATGCTGCCCTCAGACCGGGCATCCCTCCCGACACCAGGCAAGCATCGCCGTAGGGTGCCAGGTTGCAGAGGATCGGGATGGTGTTGAGATGGTGCCTGTGCGGGAAGTGGGATAGTGTCTGAAGAACACGTCCAAGGTGATGATTTGTGACTGAGCAGCACACGGAGAGCAGGATGCGCTGTGAGCACAAAAACAGAGCGAGAAAAACATGTTACAGGATGACCCTTCGCGTGCTCTGTGTATGGGAAAAGACAGTGCTTGAGCTTACCTGGAGATGAATAGAGGAAGCAAGACACAAGCAGGATGGCATGTCTCAGAAAGCATATAAGGGAAGCAAACCGAAACCAGTAGTTCCATAGTTCAAGGGGACTTTGGGGGCTTTTATGGGGAACAGAGCCTTGCAAGGGCAGCTGTACCTAGGAAACCATATCATTAATGCCATTTAATGCTGTGATTGCATATGTAATGGTATCAGAAACACCACATTTGGAAATGGTTGTAGCAAAATAGGGATAACAAGCTGGTTTGTTTGGGAGGAGACCGGGTGGAGAAAGGGAGGTAAAGGTGGTGAAAAGGAGAGCAGAAATGGGGAAAAAAATGGAGAACAAGGCATGAAATCAGTCAGCGAACAGCAGGAGGTGGGATGTTTGCTGGCAGGAGCACGGACACCTACAGGCAGTGCTGAAGCTGATGAGCAAGTCCCAAACCCACCAGGACGCTGGAGGAAACCCCTTGGATAACCCATCAGACTCTCCATCAGGTCTATGTCCAAAGGACGTGTGTGGGGGGGTAGAGCAAAGAGGGGTGGAACTGCACTGCCGTAACATGTGCCGTGGGAGGGCAAGAGAGGGGGGGCAGAGCCAGGACCCTTTGGAAATGACCAAGGTGTGATGTGCCAGACTCTTAGAGATTCCCATTACAGCTTTTGGTCTCACAAACAGATAGATAAAACTGCAGGCAATCACTGGAAGAATCAGGGCTATCACCCATTCTAAAAAATAAATATAATCTAATCCAAAAATAAAGAAAAGATATTTTGTGTGAGGCTTTGAACATCCTTTTTGTTGCTGAAAAAACATCTTTGCATTCAACAGGCATTTCTTAATACACGTGCAGTTAAGGTGAAATATTTGTTGAGAGATACATAGTTAACTTGGCTTTTCCTCTTTATGATGAATGATGATGAAACATGTATGCATTTAGAAAGTGACAGAGTGGCGTTCATCATTTATGAGCTGGCTGGTAAACTAATAATGTGGGACTGTTCCCTATTAACCATCTGTTCTGGAAGATAATGGTTCAGCGCTGAGCGGCGTCTTATCAAGAATGCAATGGTCTCTGCAGTCTTGCACATCAACATGGGGCTGGGAGTGCAAAATACGGAAAGGCTCTCATTGGGTTAAGCAATCAGAAACTCTCCAAGTGCACTCATAATCTGCTTACTGGTTAAGCTGGTGGGGAAGCAAGCAGCTGAGATCCTGCTGACCTTGCCCGGGGGGGTCATCTCAGTCCACACAAATTTTGGAGGGTCTCAGACTCTGTGCAAAGGCAGCATGCTGGCCCCACTCAAAATTATTGCTACTGCATCAGTCAGATGCATGTTGTTCTCTTGCCTGTGCGAGTGTTTAGAAGAAATCTGGGTGTGATGATGATGATAATCTGCTGTTAATTCGGAGAGTTTGACAAAATAGACAAAAGGCAAATAACTGTTGTAGGAAAAAAATGTGCATTTTCCAGCAGGACTAATAACACTAAATTCAGAAAAAGAGCAGGCATTTCTTTCCCATGGTGCTCACTGAATGCCTTGAAGCACAAAGATTCCTATACATTATGTTATATTTAGATTTTTAAAAGATACATAAATATGAGTGTGAACCAATTTGAGGGGGCTGGCTGGCTGGCCTCTATCTTGAAAACGCAGCGTGATATGATGCTGTTCAAGTTATCACTGAAAATCTGCCATTATACAACCTTTTATTTCCTTACTTCAAATATTTATTTATACCTCAGATGTGAATGCTATAGTGACGATTTACTTTGTGTAATATCAGGTCTTTTATACTTCCTTTTGCCTTCCAGGATGAAGCCACAGCCAATCCCAGGGATTCTCAAAGGCTGGTTTTACTGGGAAAGATCAAGGCAAAGGTGGCATTAAGTACCTTGGCTTTTTCCATCACCTTCCCAGGGATCAAGGTGCGGCTCACCTGCCTGTAGTTCCCTAGATCCTCCTTCTTACCCTTCTTGAAGACAGAACTGATACTTGTTTTCTTCCAGTCCTCAGGAACCTCTCCCAATTGCCATGACCTTCCGAAGATGGTCAAGACTGGTCTTGCAGTTGGCCAGTGCCCTCAGCACTCATGGGTGCATCACGTCAGGCAAGACGTGATGGAGTAAGTCCCATGGACTTACATAAAGTTTATAAGTTTCTTTACATGTTTCCTAACCTGATCCTCCTTCACAAGAGGGTAAGTCTTCCTTGCTCCAGACTTTCCCACTGGCCTCAGGGACCTGTGATTCCTGAAGGCTGGTTTTACCAGTAAAGACCAAGGGAAGAAGGCATTGACCTTGGCTTTTTCATATCCTCTGTCACCAGGTCTCCTGTCCAATTCATCAGCAGGCTGACGTTTGCCCTTTCTTTCTTTTGCTGCTGATATACTTGAAGAAGCCATTCACTTTGTGTCCCTCACCGGATTCAGCTCTGGAGGAGTTTAACTGACCACCTCTCTTTCCATCTGTGCTGTATTCCCACAGGGATCAACTCTATTTAATCTTAACAGGATCTTCTATTTTTTTTTCAGTGATTCTGCATGACTTTCTATAATCATTTTATATTATTAATATACTCCACATTGCATTTATTTTAAATTGGCACCATACTATAGGCAGATATTTGTATGTGAGTATATAAGATGACTCCTCACTCCTTTAGAAGATCTTGCAGAAGCAGCAAGTGGTTATCATGTTAAAGGTTCCATGCTCTTTATCATCATTTATGATTAATATACATTTTCTTTTTCTAGGATGAAAGGAAGGGACTAGAGCATAGTTGGAATCTCTTTCTTTATGTATACTTTTTTTTTGGTGAAGTTGATCAAAATGGATTAGAATTTCTCTGCAGAAATATTTCCCAGTTTGAACTCTTTTTTTCCTGGCTTTGAAGTGTTTTTGTCCCTGTAAATAAAGTAAAAAAAAAAAAACCCACAAAAAACATTCTTACATTTATATTTGTTATAATTTTCTGCAGGGAACACACATTATTACAGAGCTATGAACTTCACACTTGTAGGAAATCATGGAATGAGACCATCAGCTATGTCTGTTGCCCTGTGTTGCGCTGACCATGCATGGAAGACCACCACACTTCTGTGGCTCTTGAAGGACCTTCTGGAGTTTACTGCCATCTCATCGTGCTTCCTACTAGATGCATTTCTTTTTGCTGTGATGCTAGCCTGAGAAATTCCCACCCTGAGAGCCTTTGCCTGAGGCCACTTGTTCCCCTTCTTGGTTTCTCCATCCCCAGGCACTGCAGTTTGTTGACACTTCAGAAGTGTTGCTGTTTCTCATTTCCCTGATCCCGTTTGCAGTGTGGACCTCAGTGAACAATGGCAGAATGGGGGACAGAAAATGAACGGGAGAAAGGGAATAGTGGCACAGAGAAGTGCCTTCTGGCTTGAGGAAGACTGACTTAATCCAGCTTTGCATGAAGCCAGTCTATTGTGCAATTATGATTTTGGAGGTCAGCAACTTCTTCAGAGGGTGATGAAGTAGCTACAAAATCTACGAGGTTTTGAAGGATTGTTGTTAAGTCTTTACCTACCAAGTCTTTCAGTTTATCCTAAGGAAAAAAATCATCCTTTTGTGAAATGAAGTCATACTCTATTTCTCATTTTACACAGAAATGAGAAACCGTCATGCGTGGGAAGTGGAGAACGAGGACAGATTTCCATATGTTGGGACCCTGGAGTGCTTGAGTTTGTTTTTAAGCTGGATTTGGTAAAGATTTCAGCAAGATTTATTCACTGTTTTACTAGAATTACAGCTCCCTTCCTAATTTAAAAACATTGCTGCGTCTTACCCTGTTCACCTTTGAAAAGAGACTGGATTGTTTGTGCCTGTAGCAAATTCCAACCCTTCCCTCTCTGCCAGCTTGCCCAGCCACCACTACAAAGCACAGCTTCTTATAGGTCCCCGTGGGGAAAAACCTATACGTGCATCCACCGTGGGGGTTCAGCGTTTCTCAGTAGGCAGGGACGACCATCTGCTATGATTTGTGATGCTTAAAAGGGCCTCTGGCCATTCCACCGCCATCCCTGCTCGCCTCCAACCTCTTCGTCTCAGGGGTCGTTAGTCCTCCCTTTCTAGTGCTTTAGCATCACCCGTGATGGACCAGACTGTGCCAGCATGTACTCCCTGCAGTCGCCTGAGGGTCCCCATCAAGAACCAACACAGATTTCCCCTAAAAAACCCAGTGTGATGGGAATCACTGATTTTTACCAGCCATATACTGACCCTGGGTTAGTTTAAAACTGCAGGATTCACACTTGTACAGAAGCTTATGGATTAGTTCTATTTATTCATTTATTTTTAACTGTCTCTGGAGGTTTTCACTGATATTCTGGTTTCTAAGTCCTGACACAGTAAATAGGCCTTTGCTTGCAGACAGCTCACAGTTCTGACTTGCTTAGTGATGTTCCTCTTAATATTCCATGGGAAAAAAAGCATTATACATCCATGAGTCTGGTAAATTTGAATTCTGATAATAGCTTCATTTCAGTAATTCATTATTTCTGATTTATAATTTAATGACCAAAGCTACCTATTGGTGTCTACTTTTTAAATACTTTATATAATTTATGACATTATTTATTTAACATTATTTATATATAACATTATTTATAGAATGTTAATGTTTTCACTTCTATTCCAGCTTTCATCAGACTGTTTATCAGATTTGTAGTTCCAGCTTTTTTTTTACTAATCTTTGTATTCCTATGCTTCACTTTCCTGGCATCAAGAGGAAATTCAACAGTAAAAAAAAATCAGAGAGTTCCTCTGTTTCTTACTTAGTAAAGCCTATTTCAAAATCTGATTGACAGCTAAAATTTGGTGAGACTACTTTTCTCCAGTGGTAGAAGAATCAGCCCTTGGGTCTCCGTTAGCATTCATAGAATCATAGAAACATTT
Organism: Haliaeetus albicilla; assembly: GCF_947461875.1. Lineage (NCBI taxonomy): Eukaryota > Metazoa > Chordata > Aves > Accipitriformes > Accipitridae > Haliaeetus > Haliaeetus albicilla. The sequence continues at coordinate 8,343,006 of NC_091499.1, forward strand.
AGGTTGGAAAAGACCCTTAAGATGATGGAGTCCAACTGTTAACCTAGCACTGCCAAGTCCACCACTAAACCATGTCCCTAAGCACCACATCTACACGTCTTTTAAATACCTCCAGGGATGGTGACTCCACCACTTCCCTGGGCAGCCTGTTCCAATGCTTGACAACCCTTTCGGTGAAGAAATTTTTCCTAATATCCAACCTAAACCTCCCCTGGCACAACTTGAGGCCATTTCATCTCATCCTATTGCTTGTTATCTGGAGAAGAGACCAACATTCACCTTGGTACAACCTTTCAGGTAGTTGTAGGGAGCAATAAGGTCTCCCTTCAACCTCCTTTTCTCCAGGCTAAACAACCCTAGTTCAAATCAGCTATTAAAACAGAGCAAAACTGCAATGGCACAAGGCAATGTGCTGGCAATGCCCAGAACAGTTTCTCCAAGACAGGAAAGTTGGGAAAGTCTTCTCAGCTTGGATGAATTTCTGAAGAAAGTGTTCATTAATGTACAGATTTATAGCTTCCAATTTAACAGAAGGGGCCTTCCACTCTCCTGTGTGGTGACTTTACTTTCATCAGCGTGGCCACAAGAAGATTTGTTAGATCAGAGCTGTGTGTGGAGTCGTTACACGTCATGGGACACTTGTGTCTCTCCTCCATATAACACTGTCTTGTTTCTAAACAGATCCTTAATTTCTAGTTTATAAGATGATAAAAGACTTAAAGCCAAAGTAGGCATTTCAAACACTTCCTCTATCATTACTGTAGTGGGTCGCATTTGATGATGTTGGTCACGATCACAGTGACCCCCACCAAGTCTCTGATCTGGAGGATAAGGAGTGAGACGGGGTGTCGTGTCGTGCCCTTCAGCGGGGACATTACTGCTCTCTTGCCTTTAACCAGCCAGTTTTCACAAAATTTTAAAAAACTCCAGCACTTCTGATTTCCTCCTCAAAGTAGCTTGAATCATTGATTAATGAGTTTGAAGTTATAGGGGAGAAGAAGGTTACCTGGGAGAAGCAGTTCAGACAGCCAGGCCATCTCCTTCTCTCCTGGGGTGACTGAAAAAAAACTTATGGGAAAAAGGGTTAAGAACAGGGCTTCTGGTAAGCTCCCCAAAAGTGAACGCCAGCTTCTGATTGCATTTCAAAATGGACAAAGCTGCATAAGAGCAGGTCTCGCTAACACCTTTTTCAAAACATAAATGAGTTTCTGTACAAAATAGGTACAATCAGATATATTTTTTTTCCTAAAAAAGAGGCGTTCACTTCAAGTTACAAATTAAACAACCTGTTACTTTAGAATAGGATTGATTTTCTGTATCAAGATAAAAATTCACTGCTAACAGCACAGTGTGGATGACTCATTGCTTCAAAACAGATACAGATCAATCCATTTGGACATCTTTAGCAAATGCTGAAATTTATTTAGCCTTGGCCGATTTATTCAATTCACTTAGAAAATCCAGTGATTTATTACAAGATGCAAAATAGTGAAAATTACATAAATGATTTAAAGCCTAAACTCTCATTTTCAAAAGAAAATGGCTGGTTTGGAGCCAGAACTGTGAGCTTAGTCCCCCACCATCAGCATGGGAAAGTTGCTTCACGTTCCACACGACATGCATCGGGGCAGCTGTGTTTAAGAATAAGGTTTCAGTATTATCCACAGTTTATATTTGACCACAGAGGTTAAATGACTGATTTAAACTCCCGGTGGAGGCAGGGTACGGCTGTGTCCCCAGCAGTACCGAGCAGGCTCATTTCCAGGACCGTGCAGGCTGCTGCTGATAATTGTTTCTGTGAGTCTTCTGCAGTGAAAAACTAATAAATTTTGGCTCGGTCCCATGTCTCACACCTGACTATCAAGGAATCCTAAATGACCAAGTACCAGCACCTAGATGGCTAAAATTAATTAAATTTTTGTGCCTTTTTATTTCTGGTGGCATACTAAGATTTTATTGTAGCGGGGAAAGATTATGAACACGCAGCTACAGAAATAGGCTCTCGGGAGACCTTTTAATCCACCCTCCAGCGCCAGAGAAGCTAAGCTATACCTAAACCATCCCCAACAGAGGTCTGGGGAACCTAAAAGCCTTCCAGTGCCGGAGACCCCTCTTGCTCCCCGGGCTATGTATGCCAGAATTCACTATCCCCACGGCTGGAAAGCTCCTCTGTAGCATTTCAGCTACGTCTTCCCAGCTCCCTCTGGCTAAGGCTCGTGCTCTTCGTCCTTCTCACAGTACGACATGAGAATAAGTAATTCCCTTTTGCCTCGTGAGTCTTTTAGACATTTGTTATTTACATCCTTCTGCACTTATCTTCATCTTCAGGTAACCCTCTCAGACCTGTGGTCTCACCAGGTCGCTCCTCTCTCCCTCCTCTGGGAGATGATTCCCTCAAAGTCTTCTCCATTTTCCAAATACATTCCTCGTTTATAATTACAACTTTGAAATCTTAAGTCCGGTTGTCATTTTCAGTTTTGTCTATCTTCCATTTCTTGCCAAATAACTTGAAAATTTACTTCTCAGGCTGGGTCCATGCCACTCTAGTCTTCTAATCCATTTTGCATGATTTTTAGTTGGCTGCCATGGATAAAGCAACATGAAAGTAAGCTGTGTGATTGACAGGTATCTTTCATAAAAGCAGGGGATACAACCTGCTCTCAGCATTTCACCGAGAGCTCTGCTCTATTAGCATGTGTTATCTCTGCTGGAAAACAGTCAGATTGCTTCTCCAGGTGCTCCTGTGAGGGTTTTTTACAGCGAAGTCACAAAGAAATGCAATGCGGGACCCTGGTTTTCCTTTAAAGACAACGCTCGTTTTGTAAAGTATCTTATTTCTGAGGTAGTTAGAAAAAGGGGAAAGTTTACTCCATAGTGTCTATTTCAATACCAATTTTTATTCCAAATACTGTTATTTCAGCTCTTTTCCAGTGATCAACCCTATAATGTGAGGCAATTCTGTATCTCATTTCACATGCTCTTTTTGAATTCCTATGTTTTCTTTTGCTTTGCTTTTCTTTTCTAGTGAGAGAAGCAAAAGAAAGATTAGAGAATTTTAGAGGAGTGTTTGCCTTCTTTTGCCTGGAAGACTTGTAGCCAAACCTTGCTGTCCTTACCAACTCAATGTAACCAAATTTTTTTCCCGCTTCATTTATAATAATACAATATCGTCAGTGCAGAGCCCAGAGGTTTTTTTTTTTTTCTTTCTTTTGGATAAATTCCACAACTCAGCTCTAATTTTCAAATTACAGAGAAGCAGAATTAATCATAGTACGTACAGGGGCACCTTTGGAAAGCAGGGCAATAGCATGTACAATTTTGTTTGCATGATAAATGTTAGCTTCTTTGCTTCTTAAGTGAAGACTAGCAAATCAAGTGACTGCTACTCATCTAGCTAAGGAGGAGACAGAGGGTATGATACTTTTGACAAGCAGCTGAGGCACTGAGGATGTGTGTGTTTCGCATCCCCCTTAAAGAACCACTGGAGATAATACGTGTCCCTCCATGCAATATTGACCCAGGGAGATAATTTGGGGCAGCCCAGCGCTGGAATTGCCTCCTGGTTGAAGTATTTACCAAAAAGCCAATATACCTCTGGGGTTTCAGGTCCTTTTTAGTCAGCAGGGGAACCAAGCACGGCGAAGGACGGTCTCCTCTGGCACATCAGGCACTTCTGCAGTAGGGTTTTGCAGAGGCTTGAAGCAGCCGGTGTGCTCCGAAATGCCTCTGGGCCAGCCTGGCAGGTGAAATAGCAAGCAAATCCCCCATCTGCCAAGGCAGTGGGTGTCTGGGAGCTGCTCCAGCCTCAGCCAGGAACACACCTGGTAAGAATTATGAGCAGAGACGATGCTACGGACATCAGAATGTCCCAAAAGCAGGTGGCAGAGGTGCGTGCATGAGTGTCTGAGGAGCAAAATACTTACGGTCAAGCCATGCCTACTGGAAGTTAGGCAGTGTTTATGTGAGTCCTTGTATGGAGCAAGTTTAGCCAAACTGAAAGGTATTTTTCGTATCATACTTATTCACACTCTGTTGAAAATTATAACCCTTACACCTGTAGTTGCAGGGATGTAGGGAATAGGGGTCATGGGCTGCCTTTCCCCCTCCTTTCTCTCTCTTATTTGTAAAGTTTGTTCTGTCAGACTATACTGATAGCAAAAGCCTATCTAGGAACACGTTTATCTGAGCCTCTTAATGCTCAAAACCTTCTTTTTCCTGCCCCCATCCTTACAGTAGGTGCTACAGGCACAGATGCTTATGAAGTGCTGAGGATTCCCTGGGCATGGGAGGGTGGGCCTTCCAGTGTCTCCACAAGTCACATCAACAACACAGTTAATATTTTCTAGGCTACCTAATAGGTTAGAGGGAATAATCTGTTTCTGGATCTCAGAGAGATTATTGGAGTAAGGCTTTGGCTGCGCATCCTCATAACTCCTGGAAAGTGCTGGTGGTCACAGTTCTGTCCTTTTAAAACTCTATAATGTCCTTTTACTGCTTTCTGTCAGCAACTTTTTCAGACATAGTTAAGTGGAGCCCTTTGCATACAAACGTTTTATATAAAGCTTTTCATTAAGTATCTTTTTGATACAATAAATATAATGTAAACTTAGTAACCAAAATAAACCCAGCCATCCTTGTGCTCGGCGAAAATTTGAAGCTTTGGGTGCCGTGGTTGCATGAAAAAAAGCAACTAATCTGGAACTATTTTTCTTTTTTTCATAATGGTGAGCCACATGATAAAGTAGATTTTGCAAACCTTTGGGTTGGGAATTGCAGGTCAGATCCCTGACAAACTCCACTTCAGTCCCTGTGAGGATCCCCTTGTCCTCGTACACCAGCACAGGGGTCACAATCCTGTTGGTGCAAGGGGAATGTGAGGTGCTGCATTTTTAAAATGCAGGTATGGTGCCTGGTAGTGGGTGTTTTTCATCACAGCCTCCTACCTCTTCTGAGAACCAAGCAAAGAGTGCTCAAAATGGAGCGTAGGCATCGCTCGCTGCTATTTTTACTTGCATCATTACCAGCCTGCCTTACTGCTGAGTTATGCTGCGTCCTTTGAATTAGTGGGAGACGCGGTGGCACAGAAGACTGAATCACGAGTCATGGCAGTTTGTATGAACAAGAGCCTGTAAGCGTCACTGTCGAGTAGGTTACGGATGCTACCACTGCTCACATCCAGCTGCTAGAGCAGTACAGCAGTGTCAAGGGCCATTTTATTCTGACATGAATTTTGGAACAATAGTTCACTGTTCCTGAGCATTATTTGGAATTTAAATAATTCCAAGTGATTTGTGTGAGCGATCTGGGTTTGGGAGATACTCATGGTCTCTGCCAAACTTTGTTCTCCACTCATGAGAATAATTAGTTAAAATGGGAGAAAAAGTCCTTGACTTAGCTGTTTCCCCCCCTCCCATCTACTACATCAATATCCCACCCAAGCCCTCTCATCTCTCTGCCTACTTTGGGGCAATATTTCTAGTCCAAAATGTGCATCTGAAAATGTAAATGACACCTTCAGCTGCACCTCCAAACTATCCAGTGGGCCACCTCTGCCAGGCACTTTCTCCATGTCTAAAACCAGTGTCAGTTCCTAGGGCTAAGGGCAAAACCTACGGAGAGGTTTGGAGTTGTGGCACGCACCCTTTGGCACCCTGTCCCTTGGGGACGTGCTGTGCCCATCATGTGCCCAGGATCCCTGGGGGAGATGGCTGCTGGGAGCACCTCGGGGCCACCCAGCCAAACTGAAAATTGCCCAAAGCAACAAGGAGGAAACACCAACAAGCAAGTAAATAGGCTTTGTTTGGCATACTGCGTATGGTGCTGGTCTTCCACGTTGTTTAACCCCAGCCAGCAGCTCAGCCCCAGGCAGCCACTTGCTCACTCCCCCTCGGTGGGATGGGGGAGAGAATCGGAAAGGTAAAAGTGAGAAAACTCGTGGGTTGAGACAAAGACAGTTCAATAGGTAAAGCAAAACCCGCGCACACAAGCAAAGCACACCAAGGACTCCATTCCCCGCTTCCCATGGGCAGGCAGGTGTTCAGCCATCTCCAGGACAGCAGGGCTCCATCACGCCTAATGGTGACTTGGGAAGACAAACGCCATCACTCCCAACGTCCCCCCTTCCTTCTTCTTCCCCAGCTTTATGTGCCGAGCATGACGTCCTATGGTCTGGAATATCCCTGGGTCAGTCGGGGTCAGCTGTCCCGGCTGTGTCCCCTCCAGCTCCTTGTGCCCCCCCAGCCTCCTCACTGGTGGGGTGGGGTGAGGAGCAGAACAGCCCTTGGCTCTGGGTAAGCACTGCTCAGCAGGGACCAAAACAGCCCTGGGTTATCAGCACTGTTTCCAGCACAAATCCAAACCACAGCCCCATACCAGCTACTGTGAAGAAAATTAACTCTATCCCAGCCAAAACCAGCACACACATTCATGAAAGACAAAGTTAAACTGGAGCAGGGGCAGAAAAGGGCGATGAGGCTCTCTTTCCCCTCATGAGCTTCTTATTGCATGTCATTGGAGAAGCTTGGCTTGTTTCCCGTAACAGAAGTAAGGCAGAGAGGGGATGTGTTTACTGCATTCAGATACTGAAAGAGTGGGAGGGGATAAGTGGAAAGGACGGAGCTATTGGAGCTATAGACACCATGGGCACAACAACAAGTGATGTAAACTGGTCATGAATAAACTTCTACTGGGAAATAAAAGTTTTCTAACCACATGTGATATAAATTCTGGAACAACTTCTGGCTGAATGCAGAAAGCCATCTGCTTTCAAAGCAGAATTTAAACCATATATGGGAAGGATGAGGTAAGGTAAGTAAGTACATAAGCTGCCTTACTTGCAATGACTTAGATGCTAGAATTTATTTTTCATGGGATAGTCTGAATCGTGACACAGGGAGCACGTCGCACAGGGCATGGCACTAGCTTCCCATCGGACAGGTTCTGCGTCAGTGGTCCCTAATGCATGGCAGTACGTGCTGCTCAGATGGGGATGTCCACCCTAGACAGAGACCAGGGGAACTGGGTATTTTCCAAGGACAAGTGTTTCAGATTGACCTGGGGAAGCCAGGGTTTCAAACCCACACTTCCGTATGTCAGGTGAGCAGCCGTGTCATCTGTCTGGCTCAGCAGAGAGGCTCTGAGAAAAGCTCTTGGGTTGGTAGCACCTTGCAGACAAGGCAGGTGGGGAAATGCCTGGTTTCAAAATCCTCCTGTGGATGAGTTGGGACATCAAGCTCCGAGCAGCTTCGTGGTGTCAGGCTCTCCCAGGCTTTTCCTCCCCAGAGGAAACGTAGCCGCTGTTTATTTTTGGGGGGGTAGCACTGGAACGGCGGCTGGGAGGGGGCTGTGCCCCCTGCGTGCTGGGGACAGGCACAAGCCATCGGCACCTCTGCTTTGGGGGCTACATCTGCCCTTCGGTCCTATGTTCAAACACCCGTGAAGCCTTCGGGAGGGAGGAATTTTTATTATTTCACACTTAATGTTCCAGATATTTCCAAGGCATTGCACCCAAAAAAGGTCTTTCCTTTGCCTTCTGCCTGCTCCTCCGCTGACTGCGTTGGGAGAGCATCATTTGCGTAATAAAATCAGCTGAGTATCCCCAGCCAAAATGCTGCTGGTGTTTGAGTTCTGGAACTGGTGGTCAGTCCTCCTACCTCAGAGTGGTGCAGCTCCATGCCCCGAGGCTGTGGATCAGAACAGCATGAAAATAAAAGTGCATGTATAGGTCTTGCAGTATATTTCCTTCTTCAGCCAAGTAAGATATAATCGTGTTTCCTTTACGTGCTCTTAAAGGCCCTAATCCCTGCAGGAATAAAAAGAAATTATTTGGTAGATTAATGTAAACACTTCATTATACAATCAGAGTTTTTATGTTTGGGCCAAAATATTTATGTTTTCCATCAGTAGGAAAATACATGAGACATACCTGCCCATTATTAATCATCTTTATGTTAAGACAACCTTTCATTTATGGTTACCAAGTACATCTTGTGTGATTAGGCTATTTTAAAATATGATGAATGGAAATTTTACCTCTGTTCTGCCAATGGGGCAATTTTTATACTCAGATGATATTTACATTATAAATAGCACAAGCTGACTGCATTAATACTAATAGAATCATTTGTTATTGCTCTCTCAGCACTCCTCGTGAAAGCTGGCTTCATTGGATTTAAATCCAGCCGGAGCGTTTGCCCGAGAAGGTGTTTGTGTGCCATTAAGAGCCCTCCGCACCAGCGTCGGGCTGCCAGCTGGAAGGCACGTTTCCCTGCGTGTTAGCTCCACATGGAAACAAATCAGTGTTCTTTCACGACTTAAATTAGGCTATTTCTTTCCCTCCTCCCTCTTGCTGATTTGAAATGTGGTTTTCACGTTAATCTTCTGAATAAAGCTCCGAGGCACCTGTATTACATTTCCTTGACCGTTTATATGTCCAAATTTCCATGGAGGTAAATCAGGGCATCTGGCTCACTGCAGTCACAACACTTTTCCTCTCCCCACTTCTTCCCACAAACAGTATTTCCTAGGGAGAGCTCCAAGTCTAATGAGATGCTATGGTAGTTAGACAAACGCTGCTGGGCGATGGTGTGAAGTATGCTGCTAGCATGATTAACTCACCGCAAGCTCTCTTCGTCGCAGAAATACATTTCTATTCCAAAATACATTTCTACACTCAACCCCTTCAGCAAACAAAAGACTGGTTACAGGATGAGGGCTGAAATTACCCTCTTTCGTATTAGTCTCCAATAGCGCTTAAGGCTGTGTGACAGCCCTGATGTGAGTGTGGATACAGAAAATCCCCGCGCCGGCCCTCGCTGCGGACCTCCCGCACCATCTGGCACCGTCCCCCAGCTCCTCGGGATTAGGAGGTTGCGAGCTTCGGCTCGGCGTGCCTTGCTTTACTTCTCCTTGGGTGATAACATCTCACACACACAGAGCCACAGGCACAGGCAGCTGCATTAAATTAAAAGCACTGCAAGGAGAGGCGGTGGCCTCGCCGGGGCAGTGCTGTGGCCGGTGCCAGGCTGCTGCCCTGGTAGGAGCTTCGGAAGCACTAGCCCTGCTTTGGGAGCAAGCTGCTCAATATTTTGTTTCTCCTCGCTGTGGAACATGTGGCCCCAGGCCTTATTTACTGCATGCTAGCCAAACCCTGTTCTCAAATACTAATTCCCTAACACCTTTTTTTCCTGTGGCATTCATTACCCCGTAACGCGACTGCGTCGCAAACATTAATTAACTTATCTTCACGACGTGCCTGCAGCAGCAGAGAGGCACCGGTGGCCTCGCTTCCAGCCTTTCTGAGGCACAGTGTGATGAAAATGAACTGCTACCTACCGAAGGCTGGCCCGAAGCGAGCTCACAGTGCGGGCAGGAGGAGCGAGAAGGAAACTTGGGTGAATTTTGCTCAAGCGTGTACGTACTTAAGAGCCCCCCTGAACCCCTTTGGTAGTGCAGGGTTGGCAAAATCCTGCCCTACCTGAAGTCAGAAGAAGATGCTCTAGATGGGCGTTATTCTCTGTCCTTTCTGACATGCCAAGGTGCTGGGCTGGGACCATGGTTTCTGGGACCCTGGGATCAGCACCGTAGCAAAACCAACGGGGACATCTCCATCTTCCTTGTAACTCCTGCAGCTTGCTCATCGCAAGCATTGGAGCAGTGAATTAGATGATTGCTGGTGGCAGGAGATGGCATCTGCATGGTTTGGAACAAGACCCCAAACAACTGAGCAAAAGCAAAACAATGGAGAGCTGAAATCCTAACTTTCTGTTTTCAAGTATCTTGCTTTATTAACTGGTAGAGCAATAAATATGAAACAGCCGCTAGTCACAAAGGGACACGTTCAGACCATCTGCAACAGACCCAGTGTTGAAGATAGATAGCGATGACTGATGTAGACTCTCTACTGCCATATTCTACCCCTACGGCTGATGGAGGGAGTTGGGCAGGTTGGGTTAGACACCTAGGCATGAACTGTGTGAATATGGTCCTTTTATCCCTGGACTGCAGAGACAGAGGCGTGACCACCCCAGGTTTTTGGAAGTCTGAACAACTCAGTGTTTTCTGGTGTGGGAGATACTAAAACTTACCCTTGTGTCGTAGCAGGCAGTTAGACTATGGCACGGTATTATCGAAGACACGGAGCAAATCACCATCTCTCTGTGAAGAGAATATGTATGAGGAATGATGGGAAGGACATTGCAAATGGAAAACAGGAACCCTGAAATCAGCAAAACTGGGCTGCTGCGTTACTGCTCTATAATGCTCTGCTTACCAGAAATGCATCTGCATCCTCGCTTTATGGGTCCTCTCACATTTGGACTCCAGACACTTCATTGCATTTAATATTTAGTTTTATGTGCGTAGATGCTCAATGGCAGTCAGATTCTAATTAGACAGCATTATTTAGAAGTGTAAGATTTCCCAAATGATGGCATTTGAAGTGTCTTGCTATGGTAATTGGTATTTTTGCTCATTCCTAGATTACAGACATCGTAATTACTGCTCATCATCCTCCTGCTAGATGGAAGAGATCCGTTTACTTTTTTGGCGGGGGGAGGAAGGAGACCAGCTGCTTATTTATATGTATTGGTTTGTTATGCTGAGGAAAAGAGACATATAGTAGCACAAACTGTCCCATTTCACTTTTTCTGTCTTCTCTTAGGGTGTGCATTAGCTGCCACTAGAGATAATCACAGCTTTGTCCCTTCCAGGTGTTTCAAAATTTCTCCCTTAATATAGTTTATATACAACCAACATGCACTTCATAATCAATACCTTGACAAAAAGTGTTTGAGAGTTATTTTTTCTGAATAAATATTGCCATTTTTTTAACACTGAAGCAAACTTGCTGGCTTTTGCAATTACATCACTAACCTGATTCGTGCAGCTGCTAAAGTAAACTTGGAGAATTATATTAGCAAGCAGCATTTCTAACTTCTTTCATGTTTATTTTTTTTTAGCTCCATTAGAGCAACAGTAACAAAATAGCCTTTAAGATGTTCTTTTTGTTCTCTAAATCATAGTATTTGATGGAGCTGAGATGAGTGTACATGGGCCATTATTCCATGGGATATTAGATTGCTTCAGGGGTAAATTCTGAGCAATGAAAAGTTCAAATAAATAAAAATCCACAAAATCCTCTCATCCTCCTACCATGTTATTCTCTTTCAAAACCTCAGCTTGATTTCAAGGTCACAACTGCAGTAGCAAGATGTCTCCGAAGCAACAGTTTAATTTTTTTTGCAGCTGCAGAGCATGGCTTCTGCTTTTGTGCCACTTTACACTGTCTCAGAATTACCTTCAGTGCCCACAGTTCACCCAAAATCTTTGGGGCAGGGATCTTTTCTCTAACATGTACAATGTCTCTCATGAATCTGGTGTCCCTAAACACTGAGGTACCATGCAACATCATTAATAAAATAGCCATGCATGCAGTCAGGCTATGACAGAGATTTTTGAAGAGGCTTTTGGAGGCTGGAAGTACTTCTTTATAACAAATCCTTGAGGTTTAAGCAGAAATCTATTTCTTTGCTGAAATCAATGAATTTTAGCCTTATTGCCAACCTCCATCTTCTGTCGTTAAAACTGTACTTCAGAGAAGTTCATCTGTCCAAATATTTCAGCTGTGGTTTTGTTGTCCATTTTATTGCTGCCCAGCAAGAATAGCAAGCTTTAGAAGCTTAAAAAAATAAGATTCCCCAAGACTTTTGGGACTAGAGATAGGTAATGCTATCTCTTGTCATAAGACCTAATCAACTGTTTTGAAATTAGTGCCATTCCTTGACACTATTTCAAGAGAGCTCCTGGAGGAGCTCGTTTCTGCAGCAGCACATTTTGATGGCTGCAGTCTGCACCTGAGGTGCGTGGGTGTTCAAAAGGAACAAACAGGTAAAATATGGCACCACGGCATTAAAAAAGGGTCTCCCGGTCTCCCTGCCTTAACTTGGAAGTTGATGTGAGCTTGCTGTTGCCCTTGTGGAAATGCAGGTGGAAGAGAGCAGGTATGGATGTTTCCAGACCACTTTTGTGGGAAAGAGGGAGTATTTTCCAGGGACTCTCAGATCCGATGGCTCCTCTCCATCAGCCCATCCTACCGTCAGCTCTGTGGGATGAAGGCTATGGGGAGACATTTGGGACCCCTGGTGCTCTCCAATTCACTAACAGAAGGCATCCTGATTTTTGTCAGGAGAAGCTGGCCCAAAGCTTGCTCCTTTCTACAGACACATCCCAAAGAGCCTCTTGCTAGTGACTCTAAAACAGGCTTGAAATTATAGCCGTCAAAACCTCCACATGGACTCTCATGGGTTGCAGCCAATTTCCAGGATCACTCAGGCAATGTGGGAGAGGCTGAAGCACTGAGGGCCAGCCCAAATGTGCAGGTGGAAATGGAAGGGTGTCACAGGACCACCCCACAGGACCCAAGGCAACAGCCCAGGTGCCCTTAGAAAGGGTCTGGACTCTTTCTAGAGACTGTTTTATTTTTCACTGACAAACCGTTTTGCATTTTTGGGTGTATCGAGGTGATTACAATATTCCTGCCTTGTGTCTTGGACCTTAATTATACTTCCAATCTTCCTTTCAATCTCTTCAGTTAATTCATTATTTATTTCTCTCAGATATTCAAAGGACATGTCTGTTGGAGTAGATAAAATGGAGCCAGGGAACTGGATCAAATCCTGGCACGTGATTATCCACCACATTTAAACATGGGTGGATAGACAGGGAATTTAGGGAATGTCCTCTGTGAACTCTGCCAGGCCACTTGAGCATAAGGCCGGAAAGTGAGCTCTGGTCCCTTTCATTTACTAACAAAAATATGGCCACTGAGTCAAAATAGTCATTCTCAGTGCTTCCCTATGGCTGGGACTGAGGAGCTGGCCTGTTTGCCATCACTTTCACCATAAATGTCCCATGTGAATTTTGGACAAAGTGTTTGGATGAATACTTCATTTCAGTGGTAGTTCAGCACACCAGATGTTTCTGCAAATTTAAGACGTGTTTATCTTTGGGTGCCAATGTGCATTTTTGTAAGTCAACCTCTTAGCTCCAAAAAATGTCTGTGCTTCTTTCTGTGAAGATACTTCCTTATCCCGTGGTGGTCTTGTCTGGATGAAACATGTAAGGGAGCAGAGGTACTGCAGCAATAGGAGGCTCTGTTGCACCACTATTGTCAGCTTAAATGTTTTATGAGCGCTAAGATAACGGGAAACTCTTTTCAGATGCTATCTACATGTCCTCTGTTTGTATGCGGGGAGGTAGAGGGGATCTGGGATCTCAAATGTTGTAAATCAGGCAAACCTAAGCAGATTTATACAAGTTGGCCATTTGGGTGAAGGCCATTATGTTTTATTTATGTGTTTGTTTACTTATTTCTGGAACTCAAAAATGCTATAGGTCACTCTGTAATCATTGTTAAAATAGGTAATAAGCAGTACTTACAGTTGGTGGAAAAATCACACCAACACTTCTGCATCTGAGGCCATACAGTGAACCAGGCTGAGGAACCGATCTGGTTAAGAGTAATCCATTAAAGAAGGTTCATTTAAGACCCAGACTGGGGTCATTTTAGGGTCCCACAAAAGCTGTGAAGGCAAAACTCAAAACATGGGGCTGGGAGCTCTGAGAGACAGGGCAGGACAGGAGCCATCAAAGGGGACCTTTGTCAAATGGCAGCCTGGCAGGCAGTATAGCTTCAGTAAGTCAGTCAGCTGCTAAGTTACGGGTAATCATTGACCTAAAATGTGCTTTCAGTAAACCTGTATATCTATCTAGTATATATGCTCCAGCAATTTAGCCGTACCCCGCATCAGTACCTGACTGGTGCGACCAGATGTGCCCAGGCACACTGTGCTGGGAAAGGATTTGGGGTGACACGTGACTGAGTTAAGAGGCAACATGTGAAAGGGAAATTAACATTTATTCAGAGCCAACTTTAATTTGTTCAAAATAGCACGGGTTTTAAGTTCTTAAGGCTCCCCGGGTGTTTAATACATTTTAAATGCTTGATGATGAATTAAACATTCCAAGATTTTCCCTTTCTCATATTGACATGGGTCTGAGGGGAGATCAAATGTTGAATTTGATGTCATTGTTATGTAATTAGACTTGTTTGGCCTTTCATTAGCCAGTGCAATTGCTCCCTCGGACCTGTCCATGTAGTGTGATTTGTAATTCAGCACAGAATAGGTTTTCTTGGCTTCACATAATTGCTCAAATTTTTATTTGTCAACTGTTGTAGATCACAAGCATTTTCAGTTCTGCATAGACAGGCAAATGCTGCTTAAAATAACCCACATCCTGCGATTCTTCCCTCAGGACCTTATCCATGAACATTTTCAGTGTACCGATTAATGAGACCAAGCTTCCCCCTCCCACTTGTCTGATTAAAATATTTAAAGGAATACTAGACAAATTCAGATTGTCTAGTAAGTACTAGACATGCTCATCCCTGTATTAGCTGACTCTTGTTCATCTTGATAAAAGAGGGAGAGGAATTCTCAATAAATTGGAAGTATGCTACTAAGTCAGGAATGCACTCCTCCAAGCTTTAACGTGTAACAAATAGGTGTCAGATTGGACCAAATATTGTGAAACAAGTGATGAAATAGGCAGCAAAGCTATTATACCATGTAAGTTAAAGAAGTATCTGTTGCAACTGGATTTTTTCAGAAATTAATAATTAGGTCTGCCAAAATGGCTCAAAGGTCTGTGATTCAAATGGAAAATGAGAAGTCCCAGAGTGAGAATTTAGGGGTCTCGGCATGAACTCTGTTAACCTCACCGTTCGTATGTGATAAGCATGTCTGAGGTTCAGTAATGGGATGTTACGGCAGGCATCAGGTGCTGCCTGTTTCAGCTGCTCATATGTGAATCACACAGATTCTTCTTGTCAAAGTCAATGGTCTCTTCAACTGCTCATTGTTTTTGATACCAGCTGCACTCTTAAACACGGGACTAATCTATATATTCCTAGGAGTGGTATAAAATTTATGAGAGTGCAGAGTGAACTGCATCCAAATGAGCCACTATGAGGCTAATAGTTAATAAAGAAAAACATTTCCTCTACAATGATGATTTAGGAATCCTAGTTTTCATATATATGCACATGAAGTCAGTGGGCAGACATGTGTGCTATACTCAGGGCATGTAAGCAGGTACGTTTGGGAAGGCATGAATACCAAGAAATGGTGACTTCTGTTACAGCTACAGCTCCTGCAAATACATATCCATATACTGACTCTAAATCACCTTTAAATGTATGTGCGTGTCCTGGTTTCAGCTGGGCTAGAGTTAATGTTCTTCCTAGTAGCTGGTACAGTGTTATGTTTTGGGTCCAGCATGAGAAGAATGTTGATAACACACTGATGTTTTCAGTTGTTGCCAAGTGGTGTTTAGACTAAGTCAAGGATTTTTCAGCTTCTCATGCCCAGCCAGCAAGAAGGCTGGAGGGGCACAAGGAGGTGTGAGGGGACACAGCCAGGACAGCTGACCCAAAGTGGCCAAAGGGGTATTCCAGTCCATGTGACGTCACACCCAGTATACAAACTGGGGGGAGTTGGCCTGGGAGGTGTGGATCGCTGCTCGGGAACTAACTGGGCATTGGTCAGCAAGTGGTGAGCAATTGTATTGTGCATCACTTGTTTTGTATATTCCAAATCTTTTAATATTATTATTGTCATTTTATCATTGTTATTATTATCATTATTATTTTCTTCCTGTATGTCCTATTAAACTGTCTTTATCTCAACCCAGGAGTTTTACTTGTTTTTTTCCCTGATTCTCTCCCCCATCCCACTGCGGGGCGGGGGGGAGTGAGTGAGCGGCTGCGTGGTCCTTAGCTGCTGCCTGGGGTTACACCACGATGGTGCCTCTCCATCCTCTACAACCTTTAGCCTCTTGAAACTCTTTGTGACCCACCATCCTGTCGTGAACTGTGAAATACTGTCAGTGACATTTTGGAAACAGGGAAGAAGGAGGATGAAGACTGAGTTCACAGAGGCAAGCTGGAGCTGAAACACAACTGTTGTCCATGCCAGGCAGCTGTGTCATGCCCCAGGTTACCCACCAAGTCTCCATCAAAGCTCAGAAACAACCAGGAACCTTCTGAAGCCAGAAGAACTTCCTTGGCAGAATGGAAACTGCTCGGCAAGCCTTCCTCTGCTTCACTTGCAAGGAGATAGTAGGGCTTTGCCCCGGTCCAGGAAAGCCACATACAAGGATGGGCTGGGGCTGAGGGTGGGCTCCAGCCCCTTTGCCCTGGCCAAGTCAGAAGAAGCGAGGCTGGAAAGCAAGCGCAACAGAAAGCGAGGAGTAGACTTTCTTATTGGAAAGCTCTTCCTATATTTTAAAAACCATATATTTTTAGTACCTCTAGTAACTTTAAAAAGAGCTATCAATCCTGCAGTTTTCCTCTGATTTTCCTGCTAAGAGAAGTGGCATGTGGGAGGAAATGCTGGTGGGAGGTATTTCTGATGGAGTCAGTGGTGACCAGGAGCAGGATGCAGCTGCTTGACCACAACATAATTACTTAACCTCTCTATCAAGAGAAAACCCTGATAAAACAGTATTGACCGAGGAGGGAAAGTTTAAAGCTCTGCTTTGGTAAATACTGAGTGGGAATGAGACAAGCTGCTTGAACAGGAGATCCCCGTGGAAGAAGGTGCAGGAGACGACAGTGACATCGAGGTCTCGTCACTCAGCTCTGGGGCTTCTCATCCCCCTGCAGAGATGTCCCCTCCGCAGCGGGTCCTGGGGTCCGCGGGGCAGGAGTGGGTGGCAGGACGACCATGGGCAATGTGGGTTTTGATGCCAGCGAGCTGAACATGAAAGCGAAGGTATTAATGGTCCTACCAGGATTGGGAGCTTGAGGTGTGAACCTCTACCCTGTTGCTGTAGCTGATGTGGCACCGAGACTTCACCGAGCCGCCCTGCAGCACCGCAGGCTGCCCTGGATGGGCACGTGGGCTTTCCACCGAAATGGGTGGGAGGAGGAAAAGTGAAGGGAGAAAGGAGGGTGAGAATAAAAAGAAAGGAGATGTTCGTTGGGAGGAGGTGCAGGGCAGGCAACGGAGTTAAATGGACATGGACAAGCAGGCAGAGCAACCGAGCCACGCGCGTGCGGTGTGCCCCGTACAGCTCCCGTCCTTCCAGGTCAGGAGAGGCTGCTCTGATTAATGATTCCACCAGCACGTGGGAGAGATGCTAAAGAACTTTCTCCTTAATCCGCAAG
Source organism: Haliaeetus albicilla (assembly GCF_947461875.1). Classification (NCBI taxonomy): domain Eukaryota; kingdom Metazoa; phylum Chordata; class Aves; order Accipitriformes; family Accipitridae; genus Haliaeetus; species Haliaeetus albicilla. The sequence continues at coordinate 8,360,233 of NC_091499.1, forward strand.
CAAGGCACAAATAGCTTCTGATGGAAAACAATATTAAAATTGTTGATTTTTACAGAAAAAAATAACATCCGTTAATCAAATAAATGGCACACTCAGGAACTGAGCAGTGTGGGAGAGCAAACTGATTGCAGGAGTTGTTTATTCCCTCCTACATCCCTCAGCATTTCGAAGTGTACATAATACCCAGCTTTATTATTTGCCGGCCCTTTAAGTTGGAATTGAAATGCAATTAAAATAGCACTTGAGAGAGCCATACATTTTAATTAATGGCCTGCATTGCTGAGAAGTTGGAAAACAAAGAGAGCATTGCCCACTTGCAATGCGTAAATCAAGATAGATTTGTTCCTGGGCGTCCATACATCAATATGACGACATAATCTAGTAAAGCGAGAAACCCATCTCTGCTGTAATATCACTCGTTTTGCTTCAGAAATTTAGCCCAACGGGTGCATATGATAAGTCGAGTGCCAGCTGAACAACCTCAGTTTTTAAAAATGCGAAAAAACATATCTAAGGGAATGCAGTTCTCCCACAGGGCTCCAAAACCAAAAGGAGCCCCCGTGAGACAGCCTGCCGAAATTCCCTCCCGGCCGTGCTGCTTCTCCTTTTGGTTTCCAGCTCCCAGAGCTCTTGCCCTGAGCTGCCAAATTGGTGGCTCAGATGCAGCAAACGCAGACGGGGGTGACACCTACGAGTGGTGTGAGCCCCGTGATGTAAAGTCTGGGGTTTGCTCCAGCTCAACAAGATTATTGGAGCCTGGGCCAGCGTTTGCTCTCCCCAACAAGCATGGACTCTGCTGGGAAGTATCCTGGCTAATCCCTGCTGCTCCCAGTGGCACAGCTCCCATGGACAGCTTGGATACAGCATCCTTCTTTTGGAGGGTACCCGGGTTACACGGTGTATATATATATATACACACACACACACATATTTGTGTGTATATATATATATTTGTGTGCATATATAGATATATTTATGCCAAAGACTGGTACCAGGCAGGTTTGCAAGCATAGATGTGGACTTTGTCTCCCAGTCCCTAAGTTCATGAATATTTTGCGTGATGTTCATCTTGTACATAGTGTTTACCTGGAAACATACTGGCAGACTGAAAAAGAAACAATGTCACTAAATTTTGCTAAATAAGTAGTAAAATGGGAAGTGGTTCAGGTGATATAAGTCACAGAGACTGTCAAGAGTACCCACACATCATACACCACTTGTGATTTTGGCTCAGGAGCAGGGCTTACATAGAAGAGATTTCTTCAGCTCTTTACAAGGGGAAAACCAAACCAAACCAAAAAAAAAGGTCAAACTTTTAGTAAAAGCAGAAATGGAAATGAGAGACTGGAAAAAAAGCAAATGTAGCAACCATTTTAAAACATGTTTAGAGACCTTAAAATTACAGACAACAGAGGTAATAATTTGCAAAAGACAGCACTTTTTTAGGCAAATTGGTGTTTCCTGGACTAAGGAAACTCCAGGAAAAAGTGGCAAAAGAAAGGCACTTATGAAGAAGGATGATAGAGGAAATTGGCTCTTGTCAGTATGAGATAATGAGCCTTAAAAGAAATAAGTTGAGCTGGCCTGTCCCCTTGTTCATTTCTCAGTTAAATCTGACCATTTTGGAGAAGACGTGGACAGCCTTTGGGCTATAATCCAACAGCAGGCTCTGATCTAGGCACCCTCAGCAAAACACAGAAAGGACTGGGGTAGAGAAGTGAGAAAATGCCACTTAACAAGTCAGTGGGCCTCCTGCATTTTGAAAGGTTTAGCCCGTTTTAATCACCTCATCTTAAAACATATGAAGCTGAAACCGATGTGCTCCAGAGAGAGAACACAGGGAAAAGGTTTTCTTACTTCCACCTCGAGGTGGAGGTAGCTGAAGGCTTTCCCTTCGTCTTGAAAGAGAACTTTGGCTTTCAACATTTGTTGTATGTCATGGAGGGCCGCAAATCACGAACTGACCTACCATCCACCTTTGACGAAGTACATCCTCCCCGTAGCAGCCCCCTAAGAGAGACATGAACGCAGATCAGCCAGTGATGGCAAGGGGTTTGCTTGTGCAGCCTTTGGCAGCATTGTGCCCTGGTAGAAACCAGCTCAGGGAAGAAATGGCAATGCTCTGGTTATAAGGAAATGTCCAAAATCTATCAAGAACACCTAAATAGTCCTTATTTTGTATCCATTGATATAAGATGTATGGATGAGATGTATGGATTTTATGGTGAGCGAATGTGAAATATCTGCTCCTCTCCCTAACCGTGAAGCTACAAAATCAGGTTTTATTTGTGGATGTCCTCTTCCTTTTTCCCCTCTCGGGAATACCCAGACAGTAAGTTGCCAATGTTTGCTGGCGGCACCACTGACTCTTCTTGTGGCCACTGCTTCTTCAGGCGGCTCATGCCACGTTACTGAGCAATCCAGCCCAGTCAACCCATTTAGAACTTACGTCCACAACGAGGTGTGAGAGGGGCCGTGGGCAGGCATAAGCATCCCTCTGCCTGGTCTGCAGGTCTTGGCTAGGCAGGAGACAGAGACCTGCGTGTCCAGATCAAGGTCGTCCTTGGCACATGTGTGTGCAGAAGGGGAGCTGCACGCGCATCGGCTGGGGGGACTGGGGAGAGAGAAGCAGCAGGCTTTTTGGAGCCTGCCTTCTGTCACCTCTGCCTTTTCATTAAATATGGTTGGAAAATATTTGTCAAGTGGAAAACTGTTGTTTGTATATTTTGTTTGGGTTTTTTCTCAGTATTTAATAGCTCTTTTTAAATGCAACACCAAGGTTTTCTGAGCAACTAGCAGTTATAGTAACATGCACCCACTTCAGAATGCATGATTTATCCCTGAGATCTGAAGGTGGGTGGCCCTTAATCCACACCTGCGTATTCACTGGGGAAGCATCAAAGCTGAAGTACTTCATCTTCCTTGAAGTTTGCTTGAGCGTGCAGATCTCCTCCTGACAGCATCTTAGCAGGAGCTGGAATATCATATTGCCACTCAGAGTTGTGAAACGAAGCCCAAACAGGCCCCTTACCAGCCTCATTTTGTTTTCTGAGGTGCCAAAAAGCCAGAATGGGGGAGATGCACATGAAAGGTTACTAGCAGCTGAAGCAAAGGGACCTAATCAGAGGCCTAGATAAGTGCACTGAAGTGAAGGCAGGGAATTTGGATGAAACAAAAAGACACTATGTAATTCTTAAATAACTAACGTGTTGCTTTATAAACCATGATGAACCACGTATTTAGGGTTATGCTGCATTCTGAACTTTGACTCACACAGTTGTCTTAATTGCCAACTTCTGTAGCACGACAAACCAAACACAGGCAATCTGAGTCCCCAAATCTACATGCTGTCGTTGATGCCAAGGAGAAAATCCCCTTCTCTAATGATCAAAGACTGAAGGTGAAGTTGAACTTTCCAAGAACCTGAGGTGGACTTTGAATAGGAATTCGTAATGAGAATGTCATGAGCCTTTAGATCAGGTATCCAAGATGACATACTAAAAATAAAGGAGGATACCTTCCTTTCTTTTGCCATCCGTCCATACTGCTGTGGGCACTCAGACCTGACCGCTTCCCACCTCCGAGCACCATCCCACTGGCCACCTTCTGCAGGTCCGCTCCTTTTGTCCTGCCTATTCTGCAGGTGAAAAACACCTGGCAGTGTAACTGGTAAAGAAATGGCGAGTTCACCCAGCTGGTGTGCTAGAGAAGTGGGAAAATTGCATTATCCTGAACTGAAAGTGGATATAATCGGTTCACCTACAGTTACTTTCTTTGTCCCTGAGCGTTGAATCCAGTCTGCAGACATATTTAAGCAGAGCGTTTGCAAGGGGACATAATAGGGAACAAGCTAAATATGGGGGAAAAAAAATAAATCCCCAGGAAGATACTGGAAGGTCTTCACTTTCAGCATTTTAGCATTTAAAAGGTTTCCTTAAGAGCCACACCATGTTTTCTGGCAGCAAATGCTTACAGTGCTCCCTCATCCATGCTCATAATCAGCACTGGTTATTTTTGTCGCTGTCACCTCCAGCCCTCCCAGGTATTCTCCCCACCGGTGTATTCCTCAGAGAAGGCTCTGACAGAAAGGTAGCACATGTACTGGGAATGGGTAAAGCCATTTCATGGGTATGTCTGTGAAAGGAACAAACCACACACCTAAAGCCACTCATAGCTATTAACTGCAGTTTGCTAATTAAAAATGAGAAGAGTCATTTTTTTCAGGAATTTACCCCTCTTTGTTTGTAAAGCCAGACAGCTTGAGTCCCTATCCTTTAAAGATAAGCTTTCTGAGGAAAAAACAGGACCAAAACCTGAGTTTTTCAAGATTCAAGATTTGGTACAAAATGGAACGCCATAGCTAGACTCAGCTGGGTGGACGGTGACCCAAAATGTTTGCTTGCCTCCCCACTACAGCCTTTCTGTGACTAAAGCCACTCGTGGTTATAAAGCACCATCGATCGGATCCAGCCTCAGGAAATCCCAATGCTATCGACTGATTTCTGGAAGGAGAGGACAGATACCCTAAATGTGCCCTCTTTTATACACCTTCCCTACAGACGTGCTGTCCCCTGGCAGAGCGCAGGCACTGAGCTAGGTGGACCTTTCTCTGGTCTTTTTTAGGGTCCCCTCTGGTGTGGCAGTCCCTGTGTTGCTGTAACAACCCCCAGATGTTCTTCTTGCTGCTTCCAAAAGTGGCACCGGCTCTCCCAGATGTTACATACTAGTCTATGTTTGTCATGTTTTTGTGATTCAGCACTTCTCCTTCAGTGTACTGTGAGTTAATGGCAAAGCAGCCCAGGCTTGGGCTGCCCCCAGGAAACTGGGACATCCAGAAAAGGAAGAAAAAAGGAATCCAGGATGATTAAAGGGAGTCCTGCAGGACTGACCCACTGCTGGGTCGGAGGGTCCCTTTGCAGGACCCCGAACTATGTTGATAAAACCTGAGGGTTCCCTGTGGGGCAGCTCAGGGGCTGAACAGGTTAACTGAGAAAAACCACATTAGATCTTTAAAAACAGTATTGGTGGGCAGCCCTGCCCTGTGTAATAGAAAGAAAACCCGGCACATGGCTTGGTAATCCTGTGATATTTTGAAGAAATCGTGCCCCCTGCTGATTTAATTAGATTTTTTTTTTAGCCTTGGCTCTAAACCTGGTGAGAACATTCAAACATACTGATTAGCGTTCAAGGTCAATAACTCAGATGTCCTGCTGGATAGTAAAAATCTTCTCTTTCAACCCTGAAATAAGATGCTTATTATTGATTTTTTGGAAGCAGAAGGCAAAAGATGAATGGCATATCCTTGCAGGGCCAGCCTTTCTGAGACCATGCCTAGCATTTTACATGCCCTTTGTAGCATTTAATGGGGAAATAAAAGCCTGGAATAATAATACAAACAGAAATTTGTGACCAGGGGATTTGCCAGGTTTATAAAGCCTCCATGAATGTTTGTGACTTACCTGCATGGTAAAATCGTCTCCTTTTCCAGCCTGCCTACAAAGGACAGTCATCAGCTGCCCATTTAAAATGATCGTGAGTGATTAGCACAGTAAAAATAGATCACTGTGGAATATCAATTGTTGTTGTTTTACAAGATTTTTTTTTTATACTCCAATATCTCAGACCAACTCTCTCAATGGCCAGCAGAATAAAAAAATGCATGTGTTTTTTTCAGAAAAACCTCCGCTGTGTCAAACCAGCCAGCATGGAGATGACCCCCAAAGCTTCTCTCCTCGCAATTCGGACAACAAAAGCAGGGAAAAAAGAAAGAAAACCCAGCAGTGTGCTGTCATGGAGTTGCGAACTGGGGTCCCAGCCAGCCCCGCATTCCCGTCGCGCAGTGGGTCTGGATGTGGGCTTACGCTCCCGGCAAAAGGGCCACCAAACCCCTTGTTTCCATCTGGCAGCTTGGGATCACTGAAGCCCTGGTACAGAGATGTTCCTGCTGGATTTAAGCTAGTCCAACATTTCTTTCCCCTAAAATCCTCCTTACTGTGCTTTCCAGTCCTATATTGTGCTCCGCTATTGTTAATGCAACTATCGGTGACATTTTCTGTTGACTTTCCTCTCCCAGTCGCTAGATTGCAAGCCTGCCTTCACTGGAAGGTCATTGACTACCCTCTAGTGGTTATTTTTTGGAAATATAGCTCAGCTCTGTATTGGTCTCTGGAGATTTACCAGCAGCTCTCTGGAAAGCCTTGTGTTTATAGCTAAAATACACAGGGGATGGATTACAGTAAGTACAGCACATGCTAAGAGTTGCAAACTCTTACAAGAGCTCCTTCTCTTTAGTTAAATCAAACATGAAGGGCAAACAAGATTAAAAATCAATACTTCAGAGAGAGAAACTGCTTGAGTTTTTTTGAACTAGTAGATGTGTACAAGGGCAAAAATACCTGTAAGGAAAAAGCAACCTGCCAATAGCATTCAT